>NC_135310.1:118861080-121333580 GCF_048772815.1 Callospermophilus lateralis | reverse complement strand
CCCTTTAACCCCCATTGCCACAACTTTATTTCCCACAATTGCAAAGTTGTCCAATAATTGACTTCACTCTTTCCCAAAGTCTAGGTGTCTTGTGCATTTTTAAACACATGCACCACTTTCCCCACAGACACACCCTGTCCTGTGACTATGTTTCTTTTTTCTCAGAACCTGAGCTTCCAACCCCTATGGAAGAGCTGATAGAGACTGTGGTCTGTGCTCTGGGGTTGGCTCTTGGCCTCATGGGTGTTGTGATAGGCACATCCTCATCATCCAAGTCCTGCATTCCCATGGAACCTCCAGCCACCATAGGACCACACGTGTGATAACCTAGAAAACAGACAGGTAAGGACTCAGATGTGTCATATCTGGAACTGGAGATGGGGAGGCTGGGAGTGCAGGGTTGGCATCCTGTATGCCTGAATGCATTTGGAAAACTTCTGGGCTAGCTGAAGAATGGCTTGACCTTGGGACAGGGGCACAGGCCCCATCAACCTCGTGCTGTCTGCTGTTTCAGATAATCACAATTTAAAGAAAGAAAAGGAATGGTTGGCTGACTCTAGCTCTCTGTGCAGGCCTTGCTATGTGACTTAGACCCACTTCCTGCTCTAGTTTATTGTATTGCTCCTTCCATGCCCTCCTCCCTGCCCTGCTTGAGTGGAATTCATGAAACATTTTTCCCACAGAGATTCCTTATTCTTATAAAATCTTCCAAATTAGTCTTACATGATTGCCTACCTTTCACAGAGAGACCTGTCCCACCCATTTACCTACTTGTCTTTTGGTCACCCTCATCCAAAATCTGTGTGAAAATTAAATAAATATTTTTCTGTGGTGTCTTTGCTTAGAGCATTCTTTTCCTCTGGCTTTTTCCTAGAACTGATTTAAGTCATGTTTAAGAATAGAAAAGCTTATGTTGAAATTTTATCAGATTTCTTAGGTCCTTATCTTCTTTATCAGGCCATATTAATAATACCACAGCTGAAGTAGCAAAATGATATTGTATCATAATAAAAGATTTTTTTTACATTCTGTATTTCCTTTTTGCTCTCACTCTTTCTTTACCATTTTCAAATTCAGTGAATATAGTGAATAATTTATTCCCTAAATGTAGTATTTTTATGAAAAAACAAAGAGCAATGCTTAAGTTTTGAGTTTTCAAATAGCATTCTAAAAGCTATGGAAGAAATAAAAACTTGAAATAAAATAATCTTAAAGTCATAATTTGATTTTCAAGAACATAAAGTCAAAATGTTCTCCACAAATGTTGGATTTGTGAAGATGGAAAAATGATGCAAGATGTCCGATCCCATATTTCACCCCAGATGAGATGGAAGCTTTCTGGATTGGTCAGACAGAAGATAGAAGTGAGAACAATAAAATAAGAAAATGCTGTGTGTTTCACAGCAAGTGCCCCATACTTAGCTCGTTTTGTGGCTAACATCAATGAAAAAAAAAAAAAAAACAAACAGAGAGAGGCAATATACTAGATAAAGTCACCTATAGCAGAGGCAGCTAGAGCTTCATCCCCTATGGACATTTATAATAGTATAAAAACATTTAAATCCACTCCATGCTCAAGCTCATAAATTGAGTTTATTGACATTATATCTTAGGCACTTTTATTATATAAAATATTGTATATTTCCTGAACATGTTAATCACCCAATATTTTAAATGTATGCCCTTCAGTAACCTCAAAATAGGTTTTTGAGGAGATGGTGATGCTAACTCATACCATTTTCACTAAAGGACCTAGTCTAGGTGCATGACATATTTGCATATGGCAGCATAGGAAAAAATACTCTAAAACTGTAGAGAGCAGTGACAGAGAATGGGAGAGCAGTGACTGAGATTGGGGGGTCTCTGATGACCTTAAACCTGTGGCACACCAGGTTCCTGGGAAAGTTTCTGTGCGAGGATACAGGATGCCTAGCTGCTATAGCAATGCCCTGCCTGGGGAGGCTCTGTTCAAGAGTCTCATCAGCTTCAACCTTGATCTCAGGTACACAGCTCCTGGGAATAGAGGAATTCTCATGCTATACAATAACAATGTTTCACCAGCTCTGCTACTTCTGAGCCTGCTGGCTTAACCAATGTACCCTCTTGAGCACTGCACAATTGCTCCTAACATTGCACATTGCAATGTGTATTGCAACTATGGAGAAGCTGCACAGATGTTTTTAATTCTGTAATTTTCCTGAGTATAAAGAATTTTCTAATTCCCCATGGCCCCTCACCAGAACCACCAATTTGGCTATGCTGGTCATAGCATATAATTTCTGAATTTCTTATGATGGAAAATAGTCAAAAAGAATATCCCAGTGGTTTTTTCTTGTTTAAAATACAATTCACTGTATACATTTTATTTACCATTTTGTACACTGTCTTAAAATGAGTGGGACTGCTTTTTTCTTGAGCCATTTTTAACCAAAGCAAAATTACCTAAGTAATACAAAGTGTTAAAATACAGCATAAAGATATGAAATCAGGCATACTAATTCTAGTTAGAAATATAACTATGATGTTACTTTTTTATAATCCATAATTATGTTCATGAAATCACACAAAGCCCCTTATTTGAAAGAAATGCATACATTTGTAGCAAAGTTTTGTGGTTACAAAAAAAAACAAAATATGCACAAAATCAATACTTATTACACTTTTGTGTCATATTCCTAGATGCTTCACCCAAGTTACATGAGGGAAATGGAAAACTGAAATTAGAATCATCAGTGTTATCAAGTAGAGAAACAAATAAATTAAAATCTAGCACCCATCATCAAGAGTACAGTAAATATAATGCTGTCAAAAGAAACAAAGAAAATTGCTAGAAAACTGTATGCATCATATTCTTTCAAACCAGCAGAATAAGTCCAGCATACAATGGAACATAAACTCAATTTTTTTCTTATTAAGGTATAGAAATGCAAGTCCTTTTGAATATTGTCAATGGGTGAAACTTGTTTGCAATGGCAATTCTATTAAGCTAATACAAAATGGGCCAGGAATGCAATTATGGAATCTGGGGGACTGTGTTGATTGCAATTCTTTGATTGGGATATTGGACACTCTATTTTTAATTTTTTAAAAATGAACATCAAAACATTAGATAAAGGTAAATGAGACTACCTTACATCTTAGCAATATTTAGATGGAATAAAAATTAAATACAGTCCACTCTGCTTTTGAAGAGGCTTTGCCTCAGCCCAAAATCTCTATTGCTTGAGGCAGTCTTCTCTGAGAACCCTCAGAAGGCCTCTTCTTAAACACAAATCTATTTTTAGAGGTAGAGCCTTTCTTAGTAGCTGTGTCTTCATGAGACTGATAACCAATCTCTATCTTTTTTGTATACTCTCCCTATATGTGTAGCAGCCTCTCTGTTTTCACATTCAGTAAGTCCATGTTGCTGTCTCATCACCTTTAGCTCTAACATGAACAACAGCTCCACATACATCATCACTGTGGTCATCAAAAGATTCTCCAATAAGACACAGCAGTGTCTCTAGACAAAAGCGGTCAAGGTCACTTTGTCTTTGCCTTTTGTTCAGTGTCATGAGCCATCTTCCACCCCATTTGTTTTTCTCATCTTCCCACACAGGCTCAAAACCATCCTTAAAATCTGAGTAGTCATAGCCAGGCATTAAATTACTAGACAACTAGCTATGGCTTTATACAACCCCAAAGTCTTCAACTGTATCAAATCTAGAGATCAGTAGAAGGTTTGCTTGCCAAGTTTTACTTTTATCATTAAAAAAAAAAAAGAATGCCCATCTATTCTATAGAGGATGCTTTACATAGGTTTCTGGGTTAGCAATCTCCTGATGAGAGTCTGTTTTCTCCTTTTCTGAAGGCAGGGGATTAGCAGTAGGGGTGGTTTCCAGTTCCACAGTCACCATCCTACAGAACCTCCCCAGTGATGTTTGAGGCTAAGTTACAAATGCCAAATTTAGACCTGAAACTGGAAGTGGCAGGTCTCATGTGACACAAATCAAGACAAGAGGGAAGAAGTGAGTATTTCATGGAAAAACAAAAATCTTACAAAGAAACAAGGCAAGAGGGAAGTGGTATAGCAAGTTACTAAAAAGCAGGAAAGCAAAATTTAAAAATAATAAATTAGGGTTTGGTATCCTGTGACCCAGAAGATCTGTTTGGTTCAGATTTCATTCTTGGAGATATTCATTGTTAAAAGCATGAATGTTATATTCTAATTTTTGGTAGCTTCATCAGAATCATTTTCTTTCAAGGTTTGTATTGACAAAAAGAACAAAGAAATGATTTGGATATAAATAAATTATTTTCTCTTGTGTTGTCAAAGTGTGAAAAGAGGTATCTTGCATGTATTGATAATAAAATACCAAAGGGGTTGATAAGTTATTCCTTTGCTTCTAGACTCTGTTTAAGGGTTCTGTAGATCATGTAAAAGGGACACATATCTCTCAGATAAGCAATGTAGAACAACAGTTTCATAAACTCCATCATACTGAAAAACTAGTGATTTCTTATCTTTCTAAATTAACAAAGGAATAAATGCTACTGTAAACCTGTTACTGATCTTGAGATAAGAAATAATATTAGAAAAAAATAAGTATAGATTGAGGGGGATAATTAAGTATAGGTCCACATTCTTGGTAAAATATAAAGTACAGCATATTTCTCTTTGGCATTTAACCTGTCCCTTAATGAGGATCACACAGATAACTAACTGTTTAAGACAAGGACTTAGGTACAGGTGGTTTTATTGGGAACAAGAATGATGGAAAAGAATAGAGAAAGGGTAAAGGAGGGGAAAACACACACACAAGAAAAGGGATGTGTTGTTAAAATTACGACTCTGGGCAATGGAGATGATATTGCTGCAAGGTAGGCAGAACACCTTCCCTAACTGTCATCTAAAGGACAAAAGTCTCACCTATTGTCTTCTACTTCTATTGGTTGAGGACTGCTTCCAGGGGCACTGACACCCTTAAGTTCCTAGGCTACACATTAACATAGGCCAGATGGGCCCTGAAGATGGCTCTGAGTAGTAGGACAAGATGTGCTTGAGGGAGGGAGTCTGGATTTCCTCACAACCTCCCACAGCAACTACAGCTGGCATCACATGGACCACAATGTCATGGTGGAGGTACCATATTCCAGCCCTTCTACTGCCAAGATCCAATGACAACCCTCATTAAACCTATTTTATCACTGAGCCTTCATGCTTATGGATGATTATAGTCATTATAAAAGACCTAATAAATAAGGTAATTAAAGGATATTCCAATCCCTGATAGCCCCCCAACCGCTGTTGGTATTCATAGTCTTTTGACTCTATCTCACATTTGCTCTATCCCTCATTCTGGGTCAGCATTCCAACCTGCCCAGCTGGCTTCCCTGATGGGAACCACAGGTATCATCACCTCAGTCACCTCTCCTTGCTATCATTGTTGACTTATATCTAGTTTATCATATTTCTCTAGCTCTTTTGAAGACTTCTTATCTTTAATCTTTAGTAATTGGATTAGAATGATTCTGGTGCTTGTTTTATTTTATTTTATCTATTCTGCGATTCACTGAGCCTCTTCAGTTTATAAATGTATGTATTTGGATATGAATTTATTTCTTTTTCAAGTACATCTTATGCATCTAATCTCTTTTTCCTCTTCTTTGGGGCTCCAGTGACATGAACATTAGACCTTTTGCTATTGTCCCACAGGTCCCTGAATCTCTTTTCATTTTTTTAATACTCATTCTGTTCTTCAAATTGTATACTGGATATAAACCCATCTCCAAATTCATTTGCACTTTTACTTGTCATTTCCATTGTACTATTAAATTTGTTAGTGAATTCTTATTTTGCCTGCCCTGAGCATATGTCACTCAGTGTTTTGTCTGGCACTTGGATGGTGATTATTTTATAGCCCAGTTACTAACACATTTGGTGAGCTGGTGGAAGACTGTGGCACTCAGGTGCAGCCTGGGATCCCCAAGGTTTATGATGAAGAATTCATAGAACATCTCTCTCCTCTGTGTCATTTCTCCACAAACTTCAGTTTCTATGGGTCCCTTTGCCAGTTTCTAAGTCCAGAAAGATGAGCTTCTCTCAAAATAGTTTCCAGTACTATTATATGATTCCACACAATTAGAGCTGCTTTTGAGGCAAAATGGCAAAATAGAAGAGAGAAAAATAATGTGGAAATATCCTCAACCTCCGTAAGTCACAGTTTTTATGGCTGTCAAATGGGTTTTGCTCTTGAGTTTTTTAATGTCTCCACCACTGAACCTTAGTGCAGCTTCTTGGTTTTGGTCACACCCAGGACTGAGCTAAAATAGAAAAAGAAAAAAGAAAATAAAACAAAAACAAACACGGTGTATTTCCCCCATACTCTCTATAACTTTCCCCTTTCCAATCTTCTGGCTAGAAACAGGGAGTGCCTTGGGAGTTTCTTCTCTCTGCTCCAGGACCACAGTTACCCCAGCATGCTGAGAGCCACAGCTGAGTGGGAATGGCCCCTGGCATTTTGCCAATAGTATTGGTTGACAGGTGAGGCATTACTATCCGCCTTGGCCGCTACTTTGGAGTTCTCTGGGGATTCCCGGGGATTCCCGTAGAATTCCCATTGGTTGGGGAAGTGCAGGAGGAGGGATTTCCGGAGGATATTTCCAGCTGCTGGTTCCTGGACAAGCCACATGGCGTCCGGGAGCGTGTGTGGAGCGTGCTGGTGGAGTTCAGAAATAAAGTTTGTTCCTGCTTCAGTGGCTCATGATTTGTGCCCAGTCAGACTGCGGCACCAGCCAAAACCAAGAGAGAAAAGAGAGAAGAACCAGGACCCCCTCCCTGACAGCCATTTCTTCAGGTTCCACTTCCCTCCTGCTACTGTTTACTTTTCAAGGTCCACGGGTGGCACTTTACACATTCTGTTCAATATTTTTCATTATGATCACTGGGAAAGAGAGACTTTAGTGGGCTATGTTCCAACTTAGCCAGTACAGAAAGATTCTGAGCATTACTGCTAAAGAATGTTTTAGAAGATTTTGGGATTCTAGGTTTCTCTGGGGGCCAAGGATGATCTTGATGGATTTTAATGATGTCTTCCATTGTTTTCTGGATTTCATTCTTTTTGTTGAAAGTTAATCCTAACTCTTATTCATTTTTGAAAATAATGCATTTTTCCTCTCATCAATTTAAAGCTTTTCCCTTTATTTTTGGTTCCCAGCAAGTTATTCATACTATTTAAAGGCATTTTTTCTTGCTTATGAAGTTGACTTTCTTGAACCTGTGTTTTGTCTTTAATTGGTTTTTAGAAAGTTCTCTGTTTCCTTTCCTGCATCCTTTATCACTTCTTTCTAGAATAATTTTAATTATATTAAACCATTACATAATGTCCCACATATCTTCAATGCTCATTTCCTTCTTCTGCATTTTATTTTATGCTAATATATTATAGTGATTTGTGTCATCTAAAATCGGGGTTAACATCTTAGTGAGATTAATGTATACATATGTTATTTGTTTCATTACATAATATGAGCCAGGTAATATTCCAAGTTAGATGGTAATGAATTCTCCCTTAAGAAAAAAATATAATTGAGGGAATGAGTAGGTATGGCTAGTCTCATATATACTATTTGAACTGAAACTTGAATGACAAGAAAAAGCCAACTATTCAAAATCTATAGCAAAACACTCCAATCAGCAAGAACAGTAAGTGCAACTCCTAAAGCAGGAATCAACTTTGCATGTGAGAGCAACAAATAGGGAGACAGTATAGCTAAGTTAATTTGGAGACATAAAGAATGCTATGTCATGAATGAGTAAAACCACAGAAAAAGGCATAGTGAAGGAAGTGACTTGGATTACTCTGTTATTTTCTGAAAACTCCTGGCCACAGCTGACTGAAAGGGACACTGTGGTAATGCTGACTTTTCTCCACTGAAACCAGAACTTATGGTTTGAGAGATGAAAAAGCAAGAAGGCCATCATTCATTAAAGAACACAAGTCATAAAAATATATTAAAATAGAGCATAAGACACAGGCAAGTCAATTATTTCTTGTAAAGAATTATATTTAAATTAATGTTCTGTGAGTTTTAAGGAAAAGATTAACTTTAATTTATTGTTTTGTTGGAGTGGTTGCTGTTTCATTAAGTAGAAAGGCCTGTTGGGCCAAAAAACTATTGATTTGCACATAATCTAATCTAAGACCATCACTCGTAATTTCCGTGGAAGAAGTTTTGATCTGAAAATTACTTATACTACTAATAGAAGTGAAAAAAATTTTAAGAGTGCCCTATTCCCATATGCAGTGGGTTGGAATAAAACAGCTCTCAACCTCTTCCAGTGCATTCTCCTGACTTCAGAAGGTGCAGCTTTGAAGAGGACGCTTCCTGGGTAACCTTTGGTGTCATTTAGATTGACTAATCAAAAGCATTCTGGTGGTAGTTGAACATGATTAGATGTTCTTTCAGCTGAAAAGTTACCTTATTTTTCTGTGTTGGAATGAGGAAAGATCCTCATATCTGATAAATCACTTTAGGGATGTAAAGAGGCAACATATAGCAAGTCCCCTTTAACAGTGCAAATTGATCAGAGCAGCTCACTAAATGGAGGGGCTTCCCCATGTGGCTGTCCCAACCAATGTGGTTCCCTGGTTACAGAAGAGGTAGTAGCTTCTTCAGTGGCCTTATTCAGCTTCTTCTATTCCTCTGGTAATTCTCTGAGCTATATTAAGCTTTGTAATAAACTCTTATCTTCCTAAAATCAGCTAAAGAAAAATTTGCTCTGCCACTGTTCTTTTATCAATATTCTGTGTCTATCAGTTGAATAGAAGAAAAAATCCTTGATGGCAATTCAGCTCCCTCTTCTGCAGTACCTATGATTTTGAACTCCTTTGTTGAGCACTAAATTTAATAACATGGTTTTGGGGGTTTTGTCTGTATCAGTGAATGAAAGACTTCAGCAACATTGAAGAGTTAACCATCTTCTGAGTCCACATAAAATTTAAATTAAAATGAAAAAGATATCTTAGAGAACCCCCTCTTTTTAACATGCTTTCTCTGGTTAATAGAAATTAGAAAACAATCGTTTTTTTCTGGCCTCTGGCATAATCAAGAAAAAGCCTTAGAATAAGAACTTCAAAATAGGACAATTTTTAATGAAACAAAAATGGCAGCTAAAGCAACACCCTCTTGGAAATTTACTGAATGTGTCTCCCAACATTACAGAGAGTTAGAAAGGGAGACAAAGCTAAAATAGGAGAAAAGGAGGAAACAAAACTATCTTTTTAACAGATAATATAAATGTGATACAAGAAATGCCAACAATTCTAAAGATGGCTCAAAATTATTGACTTCAAGATCTTATATGAGGAAAGGGAAGATGGCCGCGAAGGGAGTGCAGTAACTCTGAGTACTGCGTCACTGTGAGGGAAAATGATGAGTTAGAACGGCTAAAAGCTATCTGGTTAGGAATTTCCAGCAAAATTGGGGTGCTCCAAAACCTAGTGGAAGGATTTTCATCGCACGAGGATCAGCTTCAGGGGCTCAAAAGCGAGCGATTTGTCCGTACGGAGTGCTTATTGTTCGGCAGATCGCCCTGCGGCTGGAGTCTGTGGAGCGCACTGGGAAACGACGGGCTGGTGGCGCAGAGATACAGCGATGCTGATTCTGCGGGCTCCTGCCAGCTAGGCATTTGCTGAGCTCGGAGCTGAATTCTGGGTTGGAGACGGGGAAGGAAATGGTCCAGTTCGGTTCTCCACACCGGTCAGACCACGGAGGAAGCCAGCGGCCACCATCTTGGAGAGCTGACGTCACCATCCTTGTTTTTGACTGATTGCAGCTCTTTCAGCTATAGAACAGGTAATTTCAGGCTGACAATTGTCTGCGTCTCGCAGACAAATTGCTCAGACTTAGTGCTAAATAACACGCGGAAACTGCTTCTTGGAGCCTGCTCCTATCAGAACACGCACCGAGCCCGGAGCGGCGGAGCTCCGGCTACCGGAGCTGCTCTGGCCCAGGGCTATAGAACCCGCGGAAACTGCTTCTTGGAGCCTGCTCCTGTCGGAGCATGCACCAAGTCCGGAGAGGCCGAATTCTGGCTCCCGGAACTGCTCTGGCCCAGGGATAAAGAACCCGCGGAAACTGTCTCTCGGTCCGGGTCCTGCTGAATACTGTGAAGGCCAGAGGGGCGGAGCAGAGCCGCCGCCAGAGCCCGGAACAGGCCTAGCGACCTGCCGGCGTGGTGTCGCGTCGCCCCGGCTAGAGCAGGGGCCGAACAGAGCCGCCGCCAGAGCCCGGAACAGGCACAGCGACCCGCCGGCGTGGTGTCGCGTCGCTCCGGCTAGAGCAGGGGCCGAACAGAGCCGCCGCCAGAGCCCGGAACAGGCACAGCGACCCGCCGGCGTGGTGTCGCGTCGCTCCGGCTAGAGCAGGGGCCGAACAGAGCCGCCGCCAGAGCCCGGAACAGGCACAGCGACCCGCCGGCGTGGTGTCGCGTCGCTCCGGCTAGAGCAGGGGCCGAACAGAGCCGCCGCCAGAGCCCGGAACAGGCACAGCGACCCGCCGGCGTGGTGTCGCGTCACTCTGGCTAGAGCAGGGGCCAAACAGAGCCGCCGCCAGGGCCCGGAGCAGGCCCAGCGACCCGCCGGCGTGGTGTCACGTCGCTCCGGCTGGAGCGGGGGCCGATCAGAGCCACCGCCTGTGCCCGGAACAGGCCCAGCGACCCGCCGGCGTGGTGTCGCGTCGCTCCGGCTAGAGCGGGGGCCGAACAGAGCCACCGCCTGCGCCCGGAGCAGGTCCAGAGACCCGCCGGCGTGGTGTCGCATCGCTCCGGCTCGAGCAGGGGCCGAACAGAGCCGCTGCCAGAGCCCGGAATAGGCCCAGCGACCCGCCGGCGTGGTTGTCAAGAATCCCCAATTGGAGTAGGGGGAAAGCAGATCCTCCACCCGCGTCCGCAAGGTAGGCAGGCCTGTGACAGTCTGGCAGAACAGCCCCAGCGGCCTGCCGGCGTGGTAGACACGTCACACCACTTGGGGGAGGGGCAGAGCAGAGCCGCAGCCCGCGCCCAGAACAGGCACAGCGACCTGCCCTGCCGGGGTGGTAGTCACGACAACCCAATTGGAGAAGGGGCAGAGCAGAGCCACCGCCCACGCCTGCAAGGTAGTCAGATCCGCGACTAACTGGTGGAACAGGCCCAGGGGTTCACGGACGTGGTGACGTGGTAGACACGTCACACCAATAGGAGGAAGGGCAGAGCAGAGCCGCTGCCCGCGCCTCCAAGGTAGGCAGACCTGCGACTGACCGGCAGAACAGTCCCAGCGGCCCACCAGCGTGGTAGACAGATCACCCCAATTGGAGGAGGAGCAGAGCTGCCACCCGCCCCTGCAAGGGAGACTTTTCAACTATACAAGAGCAATATAAATATATAGGGGGAAAAATTTCAAAAACACAATAGTTTCACTAAGCAGAAAGAAACACGAGCAATATGAAAAGACAAGGAAAGAAAGGACCACAAGCAATGCAGGTCAACTCAACTTTAGAAGAGGTTATAGCTACAGCAGATGGAATGTCAGATAAAGAATTCAGGATATACATGCTGCAAATGATCTGGAGTCTCAAGGAAGACATTAGACAGCAAAATCAGACAATGAAAGATCATTTCGACCACTTCGACAATGTATTACATAAACAAATCCAAGAAGCAAAAGATCAACTATACAGGGAGATAGAGGTAATAAAAAACAAACAAACAGAAATCCTAGAAATGCAGGAAGCAATAAACCAACTTAAAAACTCAATTGAGAATACTACCAGCAGAGTAGAACACTTAGAAGATAGAACATCAGACAATGAAGACAAAGTATTTCAACTTGAAAAGAACATAGATAGCTCAGCAAAACTGTTAAGAAACCATGAGCAGAACATCCAAGAAATATGGGATAATATAAAGAGACCAAACTTAAGAGTCATTGGGATACAGGAAGGTATAGAGGTCCAAACCAAAGGAATGAACCACCTATTCAATGAAATAATACGAGAAAACTTCCCAGACTTGAAGAATGAGACAGAATCCCAAATCCTAGAAGCCTACAGGACGCCGAATGTGCAAAATCATAAGAGATCCACACCTAGACACATTATAATGAAGATGCCCAACATACAGAATAAGGAGAGAATTTTAAAAGCTACAAGAGAAAGGAAGCAGATTACATTTAGGGGTAAACCAATCAGGATAACAGCTGATCTTTCAACACAGACTCTGAAAGCTAGAAGATCCTGGAATCACATATTTCAAAAACTGAAAGAAAATGGGTTCCAACCAAGAATCATGTATCCAGCGAAATTAAGCTTCAGGATGGAAGATGAAATTAAAACCTTCCACGATAAACAAAAGTTAAAAGAATTTGCAGCTAGAAAACCATGTCTTCAAAACATCCTCGGCAAAACATTACAGGAAGAGGAAATGGAAAATAACAATGAGTACCAACAGTGGGAGGTAGGACAGTAAAGGGGGGGAAAATAATCAAAAAAGGAAAACAAACCATGTTTAGTAACATAAATAAACAATTATGGCTGGAAGAACAACCCATATCTCAATAATAACCCTAAATGTTAATGGCTTAAACTCACCAATCAAGAGACACAGACTAGTAGAATGGATCACAAAACAAGACCCAACAATATGCTGCCTACAGGAGACGCATTTGATAGGAAAAGACATACATAGACTGAAGGTGAAAGGTTGGGAAAAATCATATCACTCATATGGACTTAGGAAACAAGCAGGAGTGTCCATACTCATATCAAATAAAATAGATTTCAAGCCAAAGTTAATCAAAAGGGATAAAGAGGGACACTACATACTGCTCAAGGGAACCATACACCAACAAGACATAACTATCATAAATATATATGCCCCAAACAATGGTGCAGCTATGTTCATCAAACAAACTCTTCTTAAGTTTAAGAGTCTAATAGACCAACATACAATAATCATGGGAGACTTCAACACACCTCTCTCACCACTAGACAGATCTTCCAAACAAAAGTTGAATAAGGAAACTATAGAACTCAATAACACAATTAATAACCTAGACTTAATTGATATATATAGAATATACCACCCAACATCAAGCAGTTACACTTTTTTCTCAGCAGCACATGGATCCTTCTCAAAAATAGATCATATATTATGTCACAGGGCAACTCTTAGACAATATAAAGGAGTGGAGATAATACCATGCATCTTATCTGATCATAATGGAATGAAACTGAAAATCAACGATAAAAGAAGGAAGGAAAAAACATGCATCACTTGGAGAATGAACAATTGGTTACTAAATGATCAATGGGTTATAGAAGACATCAAGGAGGAAATTAAAAAATTCTTAGAGATAAATGAAAGCACAGACACAACATATCAGAATCTATGGGACACATTAAAAGCAGTTCTAAGAGGAAAATTCATTGCTTGGAGTTCATTCCTTAAAAAAAGAAAAAACCAACAAATAAATGATCTCATACTCCATCTCAAAATCCTAGAAAAAGAAGAGCAAAACAACAGCAAAAGAAGTAGAAGGCAAGAAATTATTAAAATCAGAGCTGAAATTAATGAAATCGAAACAAAAGAAACAATTGAAAAGATTGACAAAACTAAAAGTTGGTTCTTTGAAAAAATAAATAAAATCGACAGACCCTTAGCCATGCTAACGAAGAGAAGAAGAGAGAGAAATCAAATTACTAGCATACGGGATGAAAAAGGCAATATCACAACAGACACTTCAGAAATACAGAAGATAATCAGAAACTATTTTGAATCCTTATACTCCAATAAAATAGAAGATAGTGAAGGCATCGATAAATTTCTTAAGTCATATGATCTGCCCAGATTAAGGCAGGAGGATATAGACAACCTAAACAGACCAATATCAATTGAGGAAATAGAAGAAACCATCAAAAGACTACCAACTAAGAAAAGCCCAGGACCGGATGGGTATACAGCAGAGTTTTACAAAACCTTTAAAGAGGAACTAACACCAATACTTTTCAAGCTATTTCAGGAAATAGAAAAAGAGGGAGAACTTCCAAATTCTTTCTACGAGGCCAACATCACCCTGATTCCTAAACCAGACAAAGACACTTCAAAGAAAGAAAACTACAGACCAATATCTCTAATGAACCTAGATGCAAAAATCCTCAATAAAATTTTGGCAAATCGGATTCAAAAACATATCAAAAAAATTGTGCACCATGATCAAGTAGGATTCATCCCTGGGATGCAAGGCTGGTTCAATATACGGAAATCAATTAATGTTATTCACCACATCAATAGACTTAAAAATAAGAACCATATGATCATCTCGATAGATGCAGAAAAAGCATTCGACAAAGTACAGCATCCCTTTATGTTCAAAACGCTAGAAAAACTAGGGATAACAGGAACTTACCTCAACATTGTAAAAGCAATCTATGCTAAACCTCAGGCTAGCATCATTCTGAATGGAGAAAAATTGAAGGCATTCCCTCTAAAATCTGGAACAAGACAGGGATGCCCTCTCTCACCACTTCTGTTCAACATAGTTATCGAATCACTGGCCAGAGCAATTAGACAGACGAAAGAAATTAAAGGCATAAAAATAGGAAAAGAAGAACTTAAATTATCACTATTTGCAGATGACATGATTCTATACCTAGCAGACCCAAAAGTGTCTACAAAGAAACTATTAGAGCTAATAAATGAATTCAGTAAAGTGGCAGGATATAAAATCAACACACATAAATCAAAGGCATTCCTGTATATCAGCGACAAATCCTCTGAAATGGAAATGAGGACAACCACTCCATTCACAATATCCCCCCAAAAAATAAAATACTTAGGAATCAACCTAACAAAAGAGGTGAAAGACTTATACAATGAAAACTACAGAACCCTAAAGAGAGAAATAGAAGAGGATCTTAGAAGATGGAAAAATATACCCTGTTCATGGATAGGCAGAACTAACATCATCAAAATGACAATATTACCAAAAGTTCTCTATAGGTTTAATGCAATACCAATCAAAATCCCAATGGCATTTCTTATAGAAATAGAGAAAGTAATCATGAAATTCATATGGAAAAATAAAAGACCCAGAATAGCAAAAACAATGCTAAGCAGGAAGGGTGAATCAGGCGGTATAGCGATACCAGACTTCAAACTATACTACAGAGCAATAGTAACAAAAACAGCATGGTACTGGTACCAAAACAGGCGGGTGGACCAATGGTACAGAATAGAGGACACAGAAACCAACCCACAAAACTACAACTATCTTATATTTGATAAAGGGGCTAAAAGCATGCAATGGAGGAAGGATAGCATCTTCAACAAATGGTGCTGGGAAAACTGGAAATCCATATGCAACAAAATGAAACTGAATCCCTTTCTCTCGCCATGCACTAAAGTTAACTCAAAATGGATCAAGGAGCTTGATATCAAATCAGAGACACGGCGTCTGATAGAAGAAAAAGTCGGCTACGATCTACATACTGTGGGGTCGGGCTCCAAATTCCTCAATAGGACACCCATAGCACAACAGTTAATAACTAGAATCAACAAATGGGACTTACTCAAACTAAAAAGTTTTTTCTCAGCAAAAGAAACAACAAGAGAGGTAAATAGGGAGCCTACATCCTGGGAACAAATCTTTACTCCTCACACTTCAGATAGAGCCCTAATATCCAGAGTATACAAAGAACTCAAAAAATTAGACAACAAGATAACAAATAACCCAATCAACAAATGGGCCAAAGACATGAACAGACACTTCTCAGAGGAGGACATACAATCAATCAACAAGTACATGAAAAAATGCTCACCATCCCTAGCAGTCAGAGAAATGCAAATCAAAACCACCCTAAGATACCATCTCACTCCAGTAAGATTGGCAGCCATTAGGAAGTCAAACAACAACAAGTGCTGGCGAGGATGTGGGGAAAAGGGTACACTTGTTCATTGTTGGTGGGACTGCAAATTGGTGCAGCCAATCTGGAAAGCAGTATGGAGATTTCTTGGAAAGTTGGGAATGGAACCACCATTTGACCCAACTATTCCCCTTCTCGGTCTATTCCCTAAAGACCTAAATAGAGCATGCTACAGGGACACTGCTACATCGATGTTCATAGCAGCACAATTCACAATAGCAAGACTGTGGAACCAACCTAGATGCCCTTCAATAGACGAATGGATAAAAAAAATGTGGCATTTATACACAATGGAATATTACTCTGCATTAAGAAATGACAAAATCATAGAATTTGGAGGGAAATGGATGGCATTAGAGCAGATTATGCTGAGTGAAGCCAGCCAATCCCTAAAAAACAAATGCCAAATGTCTTCTTTGATATAAGGAGAGTAACTAAGAACAGAGTAGGGACGAAGAGCATGAGAAGAAGATTAACATTAAACAGGGACGAGAGGTGGGAGGGAAAGGGAGGGAGAAGGGAAATTGCATGGAAATGGAAGGAGACCCTCAGGGTTATACAAAATTACATACAAGAGGTAACGAGGGGAAAGGGAAAAATAATACAAGGGGGAGATATGAACTGCAGTAGAGTGGGTAGAGAGAGAAGAGGGGAGGGGAGGGGAGGGGAGGGGGGTAGTAACGGATAGGAAAGGCAGCAGAATACAACAGACCCTAGTATGGCAATATATAAATCAATGGAAGTGTAACTGATGTGATTCTGCAATTTGTAAACGGAGTAAAAATGGGAGTTCATAACCCACTTGAATCAAAGTGTGAAATATGATATATCAAGAACTATGTAATGTTTTGAACAACCAACAATAAAAAAAAATATAAAAAAAAAAAAAAAAAAAGATCTTATATGACAAAGCATTCTATTTCTGCTGAAAACACAATATTGAAGATTTTTTTCTTCCTACCAGGGATTAAACTCAGGAGCACTTAACTGCTGAGGCACATCCTCAGTCCTTTTTATATTTTATTTAGATACAGGGTCTCACTAAGTTATTTAGGGGTTGGCTAAATTGCTGAGGCTGGCTTTGAACTCGCCATCCTGCTTCCTCAGCCTCCTTAGCTGCTGGGATTACAGGAATATTGAAGATTTTTTAAATAAGGTTATTGCAGAATCAGTTCTGGCAGAGAGAGTGATGAGAAATGGAGCATGACCTGCTCCTGGGGACTCTCTGGGGCGCTCTGCCACAGGCCAGCAGGTGAGCTCAGGGCCTGGGGACAGGCCATGGCCTCTGCCCTGCAGACCCTGGAGCCCTGGCCATGCCTGCACACTGGCTGACCCAGGCTGTCAAGGCTAGATGACCTGAGGGCTGCGGCAACCTGTCAGACCCAGACCCTGCTGCTGTCTGGTCTGCTGTCCCAATCCTGTAGGTTCCAGGCAGAACCGCCACTGAGGACCTGGTGCCTATGGATGGAGGCAGGCAGGACTAGTCAAGAAGAAAGGCGGTCCTCCAATGCGGTGGAGGCGAGAGGGGACTTAAAGGGCCAACAGGCTAGTAGACGCCTAAAGCTCAGCCTCACCTTGGACAACAGAGCAGCACAGAGCAGGGTCCTCTGTTACCCCTTGGTGCCGGCTCATGGCGATACCACCTTGTAGGACAAAGCAGAGGCCTTAACTGCCCTGGAAGGTGATTAACACCCAGATGACCAGGGTGTACCCATTAGTGGCCTGGTGCTCGGTGTTCCTCCTACACAGAGAGCCTCCAGAGTAACAGGCCGCAAGTGACCCACTGGAAGTGCCACCGATCTGCGGGAAGATTCCATGGCCCTTTGTAGAAGCCTGTGTGTACAATATGAAAGGCCACTCTCAACTCCCCTACCTTTAAAACTAATGCTACGTCTGGACCATGTAAATGCAAAGAGGTTGCCCTCCTGTGATAGAGGTAGACGGTGACGTTTGTAAATGCCCGTGTTAAAAACTCAAGAAATGTCTTCTGAAGTGACTTTGAAATGGATTTGTTAGACCAGCTGTAGGAGGGACACTTGTCCACATTTGTCCAGTAAGTTAGAGGACATGGAGGAACCTTTGATGGCGAGACAGAGGAGGTCCCGTGCCAGATGGTTTTGTGTAAAAGACATTTTTCATAAAATAATGATTGTTTTCTGTGCATTTTATTCCTCATTACTGTATATATAGTTGAAAATGCTAAGTACTTGTTTTGAAATATCTAGACTTTCTAGAGGTTCTAACGTGCCAGATATATGTTAAAAGTAGAGATGGTAAAATATAATACATTTTGTAAATTTTCTATAAAATGTTTTGGGAGGAAATAGCCAAACCCCCTGTTGAGTGGTGCAGATTGTAAGCTGCTCCTCAGGAGCACCATGCCAGTGTAGCAAGGGTTGTTTCTGTGTCTATGGATTTTGTTTTACTTTGCTCTGTATGTAGAGTACATAAAGGACAAATGAGTCCTAATCTAATCCTTTCTAGATGTTAAAGAGCTTGCCAGTATATGACAAAAGTAAAATTAATAAACAAATTGTGTATATTTTGTGTTAAAATACCTAGGAAAGATTGTCTTCTGAAAATTTGAGTATTGTAGCCCACTGGGTCAGTGAAGGGCCAGAATACTCACATTTTGAAGACATTTTCAAATTAGAACTATTGTTACATGTGTGCAATTTATTCAAGACTATTGTGTACACAGTGAACAAATTGAGTTCTTACTTGAAACTCCTAGTCTGTCTAGATGTTTAGAAGTGCCCACTGTATGTTAAATATAGAGGTAGTAAAATATCATTTTGCTACAATTCGTATAAAATGTTGTTTTTTTGGAATGGAACTGTGAAACTACCTCTGTGAGCAGTATAGTATATCTGTACTTGTTGAGTGATGTGGAGGAGGGTGGGAACAATTGCAAAGGGTAATATGTTCATGTGTTCATACTTTGACATGTTCAGACATCAGTTTTCTATACGTTTTGTGCATTTTGTTTTGTTGTGTATCTAGTATATATGATGGACAAATGAACCCCGGTTTTGCAACATCTAGTCTCTAGATGTTAAAGAGTGTATGACCAAGTAGTTAGTAACATTAGCACATTTTGTACATTGTGTGTTGAAATTCATAGGAAAGCTTGTCCTCTATAAATAACTTTTGGATGTGAATTCATTCAACCATCTCTAAGCATTCATATGTTTCTACTTGTCCACTGGATTGAAAGTAGAGAAAAGGAAGTGAGGACCGAAAGGTTCAAGGACAAAATATTAGAAGATACTTCTGGTTATAACCATGGTTGTGTGTGCAATTTTATTTACCAGAACTGTGTGCATATTGGACAGGTTCTTATGTGGAATATCTAGTCCTTCTATATATTTAGAAGTGTTTGATGAACTTAGAAGTAGTAGAATACAATTTTTTATAAATAGCTTTTAAAAACGGATGGGAAATACTGTTTCTGGAATTGTTAAACCACCTCTGAACAGAACACTGTCTGTACTTGTTCACTGGGCTGAGGGAGACAGGAGGGAAGTTGCAAAAGGTTTTGTTAAGTGTGCTGGACAATTTCAGCTAACCCATTGCCCTGCAATATGCATTTTATTTAACTTTGCTTTTCTGTATATATTGTGTATATACTGGACAAAAGAGTCTTAATTTTGTAATATATAGCCTCTAAATATTAAAGAGGTTGCCAATGTATAATAAAAGTAGAGTTAGTAAACTAACACATTTTGTAGACTTTATGTTAAAATTCATAGAAAGGCAGTCTTCGGAAAGGGCCTTTTGGAATTGAAATTGTAATATCACACTATATGACACTCAGATATGACACAGGTAACATAGGAAAAAGAAGTAGAAGAAATGAAGGATACTAGGCCAGAATGATCCTACTTAGAAAACACTTTCAGATATAACCATTGTTACATCTGTGTGGTTTATTCAACACTTCTGTGTACATAGTGGACAAATTTAAGTCCTTACTTGAAATATCTAGAATTCCTGGATGTTTAGAAGTGCACAAAGGATGTTAAAAGGAGAGGTAGTGAATGAAATATTTTGTAGATTAAAAAAAGAATATTATTGCATATTCCAAAACAGGAAAATATAAAAACACAAAAGTTAACACTGAAAAATAAAAAATAAAATCCTGCTGTATAGAGATACCCCACCATCACTACCAGTATATGTGTCAAAGGGACAAAATAGCCAAAACAATTTTGCCATCATGAGTGAGGGAGAGACACTACGTACATCAAAGTGTATGATTAAAAAATGTATACAAAAAAAGTAAAAAGATTCCAGGAATAGGCTAAACCATGAAACAGAGGTCTTCATGAGCAACCATTGAATATTTACTAAGCACTTACTGAATACCATAAGACATAGCATTTCAAAGTATGTGATCTGATTATTTAAACATAAATAATGCAGGACTCTGAGAACCTGAGATACTACTGATCTCTTTTTAGAAAAACCCAAGTAGTAGGACATCCTGGGGATCCATATTGTAAATGTTTACCATCAGACTTACATGGACAGAACAAATCTCAAACGTATCAATACCTGCCCTAACTTTAACAACTTTATTTTCCCTGATGACCCCTCCAAAGTAGATAGTAGTGGCAGATATATGTTGGATATGAGTGTGGGGATGTTCTATTATATAATTCCAGAAGATCCTGCATTTGTATCCCAGTGGCTTCCCTCCTCCTCATCAGGTAATAGGTAGCATAAATAAACAAAGGGAAACTGACTTCAACCAGATTATCAAATACCATTTTATGTGAGCAAAAGTGATTTCTGATTATACTTTTATTTTTATTATGCTATTATTTCCTCATGTTTTGAAGGTACATGAGTTTATCCTTCCACCATCATTTACAGAGTCAATAATGAACACTCAAAGCAAATAAAGATAAATTCATGTAACCAGAGAGCTTGGATTTGGAAGTTGATATGATTTGAAATTCTCTTTCTATAATGGCAAAAATGAAACTTTAGTTGCATAAAAACTACATAAGTTATACTTGAAGGGTGTGGGGCTGCGGATCAAACTCAGGACCTCTTGCATGCTAGGAAAGGGCTCTAGCACTGAGCTATTCCCTTGGCAACAAACTTTTAATGAGTAGGAAAAGAAACAGAGAAGGACACTTCCTATATAGAGGGAATGACAATTGATATTACTATTATTATATTATAATTATTATTATTATCATCTATCCAGCCTTGCTTTGTTTTTCATACTTTCCTTTTTTTGAGGAAAATAAAATCTGTCTTTCTGCACAGAAATTGGTTCAAAACTAAGGCCTGACTTAGGATCCTATATCTCATGGTTAAAATGATTGGTTGAGAAATTGGAATGTCACTCTATCAGGGATTTCTCCAGATTGTTAAACTGGAGTTGACATATTTGATCTCTTGCTATTCAGGTGATAGGCTGGAAGTCTGAGATGTTCCTCTACATACCCATATTTCCAGAGGAGAAAATAAGAATCAGGAAAAGCAGTACTCAGACAAACACAGAGAACACAAGCAAGAGAGAAAGAAACACACGCAAAGATGGATAAAGAGAGGCAGAGAGATGAACATAAAAAGAGAATGCAGACAAGGAGAAAGATAATGAACTACAGAAGGACAGAAAGAAATGACCATGAGCACCATGATCACAGGCCAATGGGTGGATTGAGAAAGAAAAGAAAAAAGAGGTAGACAGCTCAACAAAGGATAGACTACAATAATTAATTACACACTTTGCAAAAACTAGAGAAGAAGAGTTTGGGTTGCCAATACATAAAAATGATAATATTTCAGGAAGTGGAAATACTGATCTCCCCAGTTTGATCTCAGCACATTGTGTTGAATTACAACACTGTACCTCATAAATAAGTACCAATATTATATGTTGATTTTTAAATGAAAAAATAAATAAATAAAATGTCCCTTTTATAAATATCTATGTCAGCAATGCATATACCATCATGGTCCATTAAGATTATTTGGTCTAATAGTGTCCTGGTTGTCTTGATTTAAGTACAGTCTGATTTTCACAGAATACAATCAACTAACAATGCTCTCCTCCTCTGTATATTCCCACTATGTTGTGCTGCTTTGCCATGGGCTCAAAGTCAGTGCTATCAACCAACCATGGACTAAAATAAATCTCTCCTCTATTTAAGTTAACTATCTCAAGCATTTTATTGCAGTAATTCAAAGCTGACTAACACACTCTCCCAACTCTGTTTTGCCAAGTCTTGCAACAGATTTTCCTTGAATTCAAATGCCTTCCCAGTTTTACCAAAATCCTAGGAATCCCAAAAGTTGCCTTCCCCACAGGCCTTCCACACTAGTTCAGAGGTGAGCACACTTTGATCAGTCCTAAACTCACCTCTCAGCCAAACAGTGAAGGAAGCTGTCTGGTAATAGTTGTGTCTGCCAAGGGTGTCTACGTGGGCCCGATACTCAGCCAGGAGGTCCTTCTGGGCATTCCAGCTCTTGGCACTTGACAGCCCCAGCTTTGTTACAGCCACAAACATCCCCACATCATTGTCAAAGCATAGAATCTCCTCCTTGTTCTAAATTTGTGTGGCCACAAGCCTCACTCACTTAGTCCCATTGGTGAAGTAGCAGGTGCCCTTAAACTGATACACAAAATCCTCTGTAAGAGACCCAGGCCATGTTAGATTTAGCTCAGGCTTGCATCCCAACCAACCCTGTGTTGGGTGCCACAGGGAGACACAGGGAGTAAAGGAACATGACAACACAGACCAGTGACTAAATAAAATCTACTCTCAACCCTCAGAATTTTATTCCCAGGATGAATGACTGATTTCTCTACCTCAAATCCTGCATTGATCATTTATTAGAGAAAATAAAAAATGTCAAACAAAGAAGATCATGGAATAATGTTTGGATTACAGAAAAAAAAATGCCAGCATTTTCATATGCTGCATCTGTTAATAACAAAAATCCTAAATAATCCACTAACTAAAAGAATTTAAAGTAAGGGAGAGTTCAGCAAATGGCTGGATACAAGATCCATTTTTAAATATTCTACATATAGATGAGCAACAAATGTGAAATCAAATGTGAATTATGCCATTTATAATGGCATAAAAATTATGAAGAAGTCTTATAAAAATATATAAGAATTCTAATAGGGAAATAATGAAATTTATTAGATACATCAAAAAGGTCCTAAATAAACACAGATACACCTGTACATGAATTGGAAGACTGAATATTAAAAGAGGACATTATCCCAAATGGTCTTATGGATTCTGTGGGTATAATTTAAAATTCTACCAATTTGTGATTACTCAAAATTTACAAGCTGATTCTAAAATGCAATAAAGGTTCATAAGGCAAAGATGGTGATTAAACACCATGTTTTTGGCACAGACATAGAAAAATAAATGGCATAATGTATTCCAAAATAAGTTTCATGAATCCATTTAGACTGAATTTACAAGGGTGGCACAACAGGTGGTCAGTGAGGAATGAATATTTTGTTAATAAATGATGTTCTAATAAATGGATATACATCAGAAGGAGCAGAAGAAATTAGGCAAACTTCTTGCACTATATGTAACATAGACCTAAGTAGGAATGAAGTGCTACAAATCTGTTAGGAGATAAAACTAGAGAACATTTTCATGATGCTGGAGTTGTGACAGATTTCTTAAATCATTAAAAGAATTAAACATAAATTTAAAACATTGATAAATTCAATTCATTAAAATTAACAGCTTCTGCTCCTCAAGAAACATCATTAAAAGACTTATACAAGGCCAAAAGTACAAATACTTGCAAAGCACATAATGATGATGGGCTTAATTTGAAATATACTTTCTATTTTTTTAAATAAATGAAAAAAGATAATTACACACTCACCAGACAGGGAAACATTAAATAGACTAAGATACCAAAAGCTGTCAAGAATTGGATTTTCTTATGAACAGCTCATGAGACAACTAATTTGAATAACAGTTGTACTTTGTCTTGTCAAGTTGAAGATAGGCAGACATTCCAATTGAAGTATCTATATCAGTCTAGAGAAATGCAGACCCAAAGGTTCCAGGATTCCAGAATACATTTTCTTTAAAGTAAGAGCAGCCCAAATCTACATCCACATAAGCACAGTTTAAGTACATTGTTCTGCCCTCATGAAATGGAATACACTACCCAACAACGAAAATGGATGAATGTTGCATCAGAGATTTGTGACAAGTCTTCTCAGACATAATATTGAGAAAGGAAGCAACACAGAGCACAGAATTTATAGAACATTTAGAGAAGAAAATATTAATCTATATCGTTTAAGGATACATTCGTATATATGCTAAGTATAACAATGAGCAAAAAGAATAAGATTAAAAGAGTCACAATAGAACTTACTCTTGGAATGTAAAAATGTGTACCATTGGAAAGGAGTACACAGGAGTCATTTAAAGAATCACATATGTTCAACTTGATTATTGATGTTTGAATACTTCTTTGTAATTTTTGTTATGTGTATATGTATTATTATGTCTGTTGTGTTATTTTCCTAATAATTAGTGTAAAATACACTATAATAATAATACCCCAGAGTCATCAATTTGTATATGTGTGTGCTTTAGAAAGACTAAGTGAGACAGTGGATGTAACACTTTCACTAGAGAAATTAGCCTACCTTCTTCCACTGCAGAAGTTGAAAAAAGGAATCTAGCAAAACTCTAAGAAGGAGAAATCAGGACTCTTGTAGAAGTCCTTCCAAATTCTACCTGTGGTTTGTTGAAAATACAACAGACGTTAAGCTTAAGCCCCAGAGCCCCCAAGAAATTACTTCCAAATCTGGGCTCTGAATAGCAGCTGTCCTGCAATTACGTGGGAAAATCTCTTCTGTTAGCCATGGAAGTCCTCAGCACCATGAGAACCACCATCACATTTCCAGCTTCTCTCCAGGGGTTCCTGGGGATTCTCACAGTCATCTTTTCAAACTTAGAACAGAAGCAATTTAACAAAAGCACTTGGCATTCAGCACAGCTGCTACCAATTGACCTGACATTTCACTTCACAGAGATGGAAAGCAGGAAATCTCCTATGAATTTTAGGATTTGGACTGTTCCTAAGGAAGAAACCAATCAACCCTATGACTTAAGTCCTCATTTGTGTCTAGGTAAACATTTTGAATTGAAGTTCTCAATTCAAATACACCACCAGTAAACACCACTTCAGGTACAACTTCAACAGTGGGATCCTAATTAGAAGTTATATTCCATGTATGTATAATATGTCAAAATACACTCCGCTGTCAGGTATATCTAAAAAGAACAAATAAAAAATTGAAAACTAAATAAATAATAAATAAATAAATAATTGTAGAAACATTTTCCATTGATCATCTACTAGATGTCTAGTGGTTGATCAAATTCAAATATCACTGAACTTTGTAAAATGCTGAAGATATGTTAGAAAGATTCAGGAACAAGAACATGACTCAGGCATGTCTTCTTGTGACATTTATTTAAATTCTGTTTCTGATGTTTGGGGTTTGATGGTGGCTAAGGATGCCAGAGGGCAGGAAGAAGTGGAATACTATTCCTTGGGATATAATATTATCTAAGAGCTCTTTATTTTTCCCCCTAGACTTAACACTATGAGCACTAAGATACAATATGAATAGAAATAGATTTTAAGGAAAATATATTTGTATCATGGTTGAAGAATTTATTGATTTTGTGACTCTGGGCAGATTACATAATCTCTATTAGCCTCAATCATTGTACCTTTAACAGGTAGATACTTTCTCTTTGACACCATTGGTATTCAGACAAAATAAAATTTTATAGATATGACATATTAATTGCAGATCCTGGCAAAAAGCTAGAACCCCAAGTCAAAGCCATGTTCTGCATTTTTAAAGAGGACAAAACAGAGACTGTGATGAGAAAATAGTTGAGAAAAGTTCACTGGGTTATTTAATCAACTGAGTTATTTATCAACACATGTATTTTACATGGCATTCAGAGGAGGCCCTTCAGGAAATAGCTGCACAAGGATGACTTGACATCTCTGAGCCTATTGATACCCCAGTTTCAGTGAAATAGTTAACAGGAAGCTGAAAGTTAATATGAGTTATCAAAATTCTAAATCTAATCCAGAGAATAGACATGTAACTATTATTACAGTTATACCAATTGTTTCCATTAATATAAACAATAATAACTATCATTTTTAAGTTTTAATATATGCCTGACATGGAACATTTAAAATATCTTGACACAAGTAACCTGAACATACAATAGGGTAATTATTATTATCTAAATTTTCAGATAAGGAAACCATGCTTCAGTATGAGTAACTTGCCCAACATCACAGTTTATCATTTGTTTTAAAAATGTGCCTTTGATCATCAGTCTTAAACTTCATATAAATATTTTAGTCATTTATATTAATAAGTGTTTGAACAAAATATTGAAACAATGAAATTGCATAATTTCAAATAACACAGCTTGTGTAAATCTATCAAATACATCACCAAGAACAAGCCTAAGGATTATCAATGGAACTGGAAGAGTGACAGTGACCACAATACTCTATAATTGTCCTGTGTATAACACCAAATTTTAATTTCTGCTACATATTAGTATCAAATATGAATTTAGTTAATGATAGGCACTAACTGGTTTAGTGCTTTCAAACCAGGTGCACACACCTGTCGTCCCAGCTACTTAAGAGGCTGAAGCAAAATGGCTTGAGCCCAGAAGTTCAGGACCAGCCTGGGCAGCAGTATAGACTCCTCTCTGAATAAAAACAAGTACTTTCACAGTACTGATAATGTTTGAAAATAAGACATTCATATCTTAACCCCCTCAGTTGCACTCTCCTAATGAATTACTGAGTAGGTCCTTTAAATTTTTATTAAGCAAATAAAATCTTCATGTCAGTCTTTGAATTAATTAATTTGGCAAATTTATTCATTCTTTATATATCATGTATGGTAAAGTTCTGGAAATCCACTGAGGAGAACAGAGACCACTCGTTAATCAGACATGTTCCTTGTACCACTATTGTATCTGGATAAATTTGGGGTTTACATAAGGAAATCTTTTCCACAGTCTGCTTTTGGATTGCCCCCTCCCTATTACCTATAGCATTCTGATTTTCTGTTTTTTTCAAATTTGAAATGTTCAAAAATCAACTGAAGAATTCAATATGGATTTAATAACAATGTACTGAATGCCTAAGATGTGCTGCTCTACCTGCTGAAAACATAGATAAAATAGCTACCTCTGTTGTGTATGTATTCCATTGGGATATGTATGCTACAATATTTTTCAAATAAAATACTTTGCCACCCATTACCACTCTACCAGGGGTTACAAAAGTAACGTAGAAGAAAAACAAGCATGATTCCTGCCTCATGGAACTTTAGATTTCAACAGATGTGACAAATAGGTATATTTAAATCGTGTTAAGATATCAGAGATGAGCATTAGAGGCAAGAAACTGTGCAAAGGGTGTGAGCTTTGTGTGTTTAAAGAAAAAGGCCAGTGTGGTTGGAACAGAGTACGTTGGTTGGATAATTATAGGGAACAAGATGGGAGAGGCAAGCAAAAAAAAAAGGAAAAAATTTGTAAGACATGTAACTCCCATTAAGAGTTTCTATGTCTTCCTAATGGTAATTAGATCAAATATCTCTACCCGAAAACATGGCTGTAACATTTCATAAAAGTCATGAAAAAAATGTGGAAATTTTCACAGCATATTTTTCTGGTTTGTTGTTGTTTCTTCTAAGAAAAACTATGTATTTGTTTTTGCTAATTTTCTCCCCTTTTCTCCATTTTTTCTATTTGTTTTTTGGGGGTTTATTTGTTTGCTTTGTACTGGGATAAAACCCAGGGGCACTTTATCATTGAGCCACATCCCCATTCCTTTTTATATTTATTTATTTATTTATGAATGAGACAAGGTACTGTTAAGTTGCTGCAGATCTCATTAAGTTGCTGAAGCAAACCTCGAACTTCAGATCTTCTTGCCTCAGCTTCATAGATTGCTGGGATTACAGGTGTGTGCCACTGCACCTGGCTGTATTCTCATTAACAAGGAGACAGCACCCAAGAGTAGAAACTGAAGAGAAGTAAACCAGGGGGAAAGAAATCAGGAATAAAAAATCACCATGCATTTCCCTTTCACGGTCCTGATCCCCACAGCATTCATGTCTCCCAAATTGTTTCACATCATCAAGAAATTTCCTCTATGTAGTGTCCATTCTGTTCCTCAAATCACATGCTCTAAACATTTCCTGAACCAGAGACAAATGGAGAATTCTGACTCCAACCCACCTTTTCTTATAGAACATGCAACACAACTTCTGTCAGAGAAGACAAATGCCAGTCCCAGTCGTTCCTCTGATTGGTAGGATTCATACTCTAGGAGTTAAGAAAATCCTTAGGGAATCAACCAAATTCTGTTACATGCACATATGAATATATCACAATGAATTCCACCTTTATGTAAAATTATAATGCAGAAAAAAAAAGAAAAAGAAGAAAAACCTTAGGACATGGACACACACACAACACACATACACATAAACTTTCAGGTGACAAATAAACATTCAGATAAGATGTAAAAACTGAATTCTTCATCTGGGGAAGACGACGGGAAAGGATAGAGGACTCTAATGAATATGGTCAAGATGGAGGAAAGGAAAAATATATAATTCAGGTGAGACCTTTCTAAAAACAAACAAACAAACAAACAAAAAATACCCTGTGCAGTTCTCTGCTCTCTAACTGCTCTAAGGGAGAATGAAGTCTTTCACTCAATAATTAGGACTAAAAGAGTCTAAATGGAAATACGATTGGGAGTATACAAAACTGGTGGAAAGAGAACCAAACTGGAAATCAAAAAATCTGAGCTATAGACCTGGCCCTGCCACTAAGTGCCTGAAGGAATCCAGATAAGCAATTTAGAGGAGCAGGGCCTCAATTTTTCTACTTCACTCCTTCATTCAACAAATATTTATTCAGGGGGACTGCACTAGGTGATGATAATACATTAGTGGAGAAAATGTCGGGGGTCAGGGTGCGGGAGCGGAATTCCGGGGTGAAGCTCAGCTCTAGGGGGGCCACACAGGATCTACAGGATGCGCGGACTGACCCAGGTCATCCACTTGTCCTTCAGCCTGACACCTACAGTTGGGTCCCTGGGAAGCAGGAGGGCGGCTGGTCTGGAAAGCTGCCCATCACCTCTCCTCCTGTCCCTGGTTTTCCATATCCCACCGTCGCCGCTGTCAGAACCTCGCAGATTGATGTAACGTGAGAAAGAAGAGAGAGGCAAAGGCTGCGTGGGGAGAGCCCCTGTGAATAGTCGGGTTTCCACGGGGATTTTAGCTGCAGCAGAAGAAAAACAGCTTAAACTACGGTCTCTGTCGCCATCTCTTGGCCGAAGTGCATCATTGCATCCCGGAACAATGACTGGGAAGTTGCATAGTAGTGGAAGACTAGGCTTCTGAACTTTTTAAAAAGATGTTGGCGATCCAAGCCAGGCATGCTCAGCAAGAACTCTGCCACCGAGCTACACCTCTAGTCCAAGTTTCTAAACTTCTTTCATCCGGAATTTTATTCAGTATTTCATCTAGCATCTTGACTGTGCCGTTCATTATAATATGGAAAACCGTCTTCTTTTATCTCATCTGCCATGTAAGGACACTAGAGATGAGACCTTTATACGTCCCCAAACACCACCCACAGAAGACCTGTTACTGTCTCTCCTCCACCTTACCTTCCCCCTCCCCTGGCACATTCTGGGTCAGAAACCTAAGAGGTCCCCACACCTCACTGGGATAATGATGAAAATGAAAACTTCTTATGAAGTAAGCTGACAGAGTGCAGCTTCAAGCCAAATCCTGAATGACATCTTTGCTCTCAGAGGCAGTTTACAGAATCTTATTCTCTCTGGTGATGTATTAAACATCAGGATAACAGGAAAAGATAGAGGACTCCAATGAATGTGGTCAAGATGGAAGAAAGGAAATATACATAACTCAAGTGAGACCTCTCCAAAAACAAAAGAAAATACCCTCTTCAGTTCTCTGCTGAATAACTGCTCTAAGAAAAGATGAATGGGCAGTTTACAAAATAGCGGTTATGTTTAATACTGAATATGTATTTAATATGTATTTAATATTAATAGTATTAAACATATTTGGATAAGACATAAGAGCCCTCCTACTTTGCATGGACCTAATAACGGGGCATAAGGGGTCAAAAGCCCAATGTAGAAGATCTAGGTCCACCCACACATTATTCACATCATGATGTAAATCAATCACTGCTGAAAAGCAAGAAATGTGGTCTCGGAGACCAGGAATCCCTATCACTGTCAATCCACCAAAAATCATGGCTCAAAACTGTTACTGGTGGGATGTCCTGATGAGGCCCAGGTTCTTGGCTTCCCAATCAAACAAGTGAGCAAGAAACACAGAAATAACAGAGCATAGATTTATTAAAAGGGAAAGGGAAAGTAACACTTCGAAAGTAGAGCAGAGTGGGTCAAGCTAGAGCATGACCCAAGGTCTCAGAGTCTGGTGAGTTTCTAACATGCTGAGTTTCTCTGACCTAATCAGAGACATAATTTTTGAGACATAATCCCAAAATTCTTTTTGGGTGGCTGAGGACCTGGAGGTCTCACCTCCTGTAGTTGATTTAGGCATGTTTGGGTCCTTCTCCCCACCTAATTGGGGATCATGACCCTCTCACCCTATCAATGGGGCATTTGGGTCCATTTGTGGGATAGGTTTTAAGTCCTGCTGCAGCACCAGCTGGAGTTTGACAGCCTCTAGATGAGAAGAGATCAACTGTGACAGTAGGTTTAACAGGAAGGGTCCAAGCAACAGAGCTAGAAGGAGCATCAGAAAGAATCTCACCAAGGATTGTACCAAAACACCCAGCTGTAAATTTTGACCATGATCCTTATGAATCTTACGGTGCTGCCTAATCCTGGAGGGACAGTCTGCTAATTTCTTTGTTGCATCTCTAACTATACCAGATTGGTTTACATAAAACTGCCATTTTTCTTCCAGAAAGAGACATAATCTCTTGGTGGTAAATAGATATAATTATTTCCACTTTTGGAGAGTGACTCCTGTGAGTGAGTCCACCTGGTTCTGCAGGGTAACTATGCCTGCTGCTGTTTCCTCTAGACTAACACAGAGATCTTTAGATAAATCTAGATGATAGGAGAGGGAGGTAGATAGACCTCCTATCACTGTATCCACCCAGGAATTATTCCCAATCCTACCAGGAAAGGAATGAGTGGTATAGCCCATTTAGCTCTGATGGATGCTGTGCTTTGGGGTAGATTGAAAGCCAGAAACACAGACCCAGTCCATCCATGTAGGAGGTGAGAAAGTTTGGTAGATTTGTGAGAATAGGCTCAAATGAACTCAGGACAAACTTGCCACTCTATCAGAGTCCTTTGTGGTACTTACTAGGCTCTCCTGCACAAGAGCCCTCTCTTTATAATCCCTTGTTTACTGACTTTTAGGAGAACTGACACAAGTATACATCAAAATATTGTTTTTCCTTTTAAATGTTCATATAATGTCTGTGCTTTGGTTATACTTGACTGCCAGGACTTAAGACTAAATTGTTAAAAAATAGACCTTGTCCTACACTCAGGGCCATTGAGATTCCTCAGGGATCACTCTTGGGAACCTGTGAGAAGAAGCTTGGCCTCTTTAGCTTTCCTCTACCAGCCATTTCATCTGCCAGGATGGGTCAGACTCTTGCTGACCACTCATGGCTTCCTTTGGAAGCATCAGGGACATCTCCTTCTCCAATAATTCTCTGCAGAATATTCATTGGTTGGCTTCCTATTCTCTAGGGTCCTCACAGCCCCCTGATCAGGGGGTAAGGTGGCTTGCCAGAGTTGATGTCCCTAGAGTATTCCCATCATTCCCTGGGTCCTGGCTGACCTTAGAGGGCAAGGGTCAAATATTGACTGCTTTTTCCTCAGCCTTTTACTTCCTTGGCTTTTGTCTTCAAGTTTTGATTTTAAATATCCAATAGGCCAGTTTCACCAGTCTTGAGGAGGGAGTAATGGGTTTTATCTTTAATGTCTATAATTTTACAGTTATCTCTTTCATTGACTTAGGGACAATATTTAGGGTAACTATTAGTACAGGAAGTCAGCATTATATCCTCTCAATCCTGTAGGTGATAACTTATTGTCTTAAATTAACTCCGGTTGTTCTGTTAGAGTAGTGATTCTGCAAAGCACTGACAGACAATGGGTATAAAATTTTACAAAAGCAAAACTGTTGTATAATAACTTTGATCCAAGAAGCATAATTTCTATAATAACACTAATGTATCTTTGGTGTCTATTTAGCCTCCATAAAGATCCATGTATTTATTCTACAAAGATCCATATATTTATCAACTCAATCACATAAAAAAATTCTTTACAAATTTTTCTTTATTTTAAACCTTTACAAACTTTAAATACTTTTTATAATTGACACAAAATTTTTATTTTATTTTGTATTATATCCCCTTTATTTTGAGATTTCAGTAATCTTCACAACAAAAATCTATCTTTTGAACATACTTTATCTTTTATGAGTTTAACTTTTTTATCTGTTCTTTTCAAATATACATGACAGTATATAATATACATGACAGTATATAATATGAACAAATTTGTTCATATTATACATATGTAGAATATGACTCTTCATCCTTGTGGTTGTACATGATGTAGAATTACACTGGTCATATATTCATATATGAACATAGGAAAGTTATGCCCAGTTCATTCTTCTTTCTTTCTTATTCTCATCCCCTCTCCCTGCCCTTCACTCCCCTTTGTCTAATCCAATAAACTTCTGTTCTTCCCCCACCCCATGTGTGTTAGCATCATATATCAGAGAGAACATTCAGTCTTTGGTTTGGGGGGTTGGCTTATTTTACTTGGTGTGAGTGTCTCCAGTTCGATTCATTTTACTGGTGAATGCCATAATTTCATTTTTCTTTATGACTGAGTAATATTCCACTGTGTATATATACCACATTTTCTTTATCCATTCATCTGTTGAAGGGCACCTAGGTTGGTTCCATAGCTTAGCTATTATGAATTGAGCTGCTACAAACTTTGATGTGGGTGTAACATTATAATGCTGATTTTAAGTCCTTTGAGTATATGCTGAGTAGGATAACTGGGTCAAATGGTGGTCCCATTCCAAGTTTTCTGAGGATGAACATAACTTCAAATGAGTTTAATTCTAGTCTACTTTGGAGCCATCTCAACTTGTCTCATCTTTTTAAATGATCCTTGCCTCTTTTTAAATGTTTTTCTCTACAAAGTTATCATATATTGTTTCCTGAGCCTATCTGAATATCATTTAACATAACATGACATTATATCTGAAGCAGGAAGCAAACAGAATTGAGGGCTCTAAACATGTTTTTTTTTTTTGAAAAAGTGATAAAGTATTTTTATGTTCCACATTGTCAAAACTTTTAAGCAAATCACACTCTCCTTTTACTACTTTAAAAAATACATTTAAACTTAAATTTCCATCCCACTGTAAAGAGTGACATACAATTTTTAAATCACTTATTGATTACAGGTTACCTTTATTCAGTTACAGAACATTAAATACCATAAAGAGAACCAGAGTTATAAAAAAGATCACTTAAAAGACTTTACAGATATTTGTTAAATAAGTTAATAAGCCAAGAGTAATTGAGTTTATATTTAGAACTTGATGTTCTGTATTTTAACTTTGCAAATTAATCAAGTATCTCCTCTAACAAACATTTAAAAATGATTATACCTTCTATGCTGAATCTAGTTTGCCCATTTCAATTGTTGACTTTTGATTACCAATGAAAATGAATGCTAACGTTTCAAGCCATCTTTTTCTGATGAAGAAAAACCTTAAAAGCACTGGACACAATATTTTATAGAAACCAATACAGTTGACTCGCTGACCACCTAGAAAAACATGTGGATTAGTAATTTTTAAGGCATTTTGACTTTTATCTTTTTGGATAGTTTAAATTGACCTTTTTGTTAAAGGTTTATTTAAGTCATTAGAACTAAAAGTCATTTGAATCCATTTTTTAAAAATTTATCTATAAACCAGATCATATGTCTATAAGACAGTTTGGTAGCATATAAATGATGCATAGACAACAGCATGTATGCAAACATAGTATATAATACACAGGTGTGCACAGACCTACATGAAATCAAACAGGAAATAGAGATTGCACAGCTTTTTTCCAAGTACATGCTCCCCACAGGTAAGATACAAAAGAACTACAGGTATTTATTACACATTTTCTATCACATTTTACCCTTCAGAAATTAAAACAAAGCCTGTCACAAATGTCTTCGGTGTGACAGTGATCAATATATTGTAGAATAAAGGGCATAGACCTGGAGGAGCCCTGCACAGTTGGGGATGGCTGGGACAGGGTCCATGGATGACACCTGGACACTGAATCAATGGTTCAGATGGCCACTTGTCCAGCCATGAGGTAGATCTATGTCAATATCATCACTGTTTATTCTCTGTTTTAGGACAATGTGAAGGGGTCCTAAAGGGGTCTTTCCTTTTCTGGTGTATTTGAGAATTCACCTTTGAATAATTACCCTCTGAACAAAGACAGCAGTATAACACATAGGACTAAAAACCTTCAGTTAGATTAAAACAAGACTAATTAGAACAAAAAATATATTAATTTAGGTACATGGAACAAAGGTGAATTTACAAAAAAAAAAAATGAGCTTAAAAAAAGAATTTAAAAATTACACACCTGTAATTACCCTAGTAAAGAGACACATGGAACATCTCAGACCAGAGTGCAATTTGAATTAGAGTCATACAAATATTTAAAGACTGTAGAAGCCCATGAAGTCCCAGGAGAGGGTGGACCTCAAGAAAAAGAAAACTTGCACAGGTGGGATTTTCCATTTTCCTTCCCTGTGCAATCATCATTAGGGAAGAACCTAAGGAGAGAGCAGAGCCCCAGAGCACAAGTGAAGAGAAAACAGCCTTCAGGTCCCACTGAAGCTTAAACTTAGAAGTGACACTTTTTTCCCTCTGGTCTCAAACCAGTTTTTCTTATGTAGCTGACACTCCAGATGCAAGCCTTGGAGGGACAGAGTATCAGGAAGGCAGCTAAGGAGTAAGGAAAGCTGTTGTTTAAACACGAGAGACAAACAGGCATTAAATAGGGCATCTTGACCTGAGATGGAGGGCACCCTCTGACCCTTGAGGGTCCCATGATGTTCTGTGTTCTGGAGATACAGATAAGAAGGTAAAAGGAATAGAAGAAGTCCTTATCCTAATGGGCACCAGGGTCCAAAATCTCATAATTGCTGGGCTTCAGTGTCTACAGGGTGTCACCCTTGCCAAGAATCTCTTAACTTCCAGTGAAATCTTTGTCTCCCCTAAAAGGCTGAGATGAAGGCCTCAACTCGTATGCCTAAGGGCTGCAGCATCTGAGCTTCAATCAAGAGATCTTTAGATTTTTACCAGAGTGTTCTCTAGCCAAAACCCATTGATATCTCAAGATTTTTCCTCTTGGGCTGTGGTTGTGACTCAGTGGTAGAGCACTTGTCTCACACGTATGAGGCACTGGGTTTGATCTTCAGCACCACATAAAAATAACTAAATAAAGTTTAAAGAAGAAGAAGGAGGAGGAGGAGGAGGAGGAGAAGGAGAAGGAAGAAAGAAGAAGAAGAAGAAGACGACTTTTCCTCTCGTCACCAAGAATCTGGGGTGGAATATAGAGGTTCAGAAAAGGCTAAACGGAGAAAATAGCCAGAAAAAATTGGGGTAACCAATGAGAAGCAGGTGGAGAACCCCAAATACTACAGGGCAAAAGATCATCACAAAACTGAGGCAGTTGTGAAGGTCCCACTGCAAGTACCCTGTGGACTCAGGATGTTTGAGGAGGAAGGGGCTGGCGAGCTAGTTCCTCTGGTGGGGAGTGTGGAGGGGGTTGTTGGTGTTCCCCTGAGAGACATGGGGGTGACTCAGCAAAGAGTCATCTATGGGATGGTCAAGATGGCGGATTAGAGGAAGGCTGCATTCCTCATTGCTCTGTGATTGGGATTCAGACAGCAGGAATACTGCTTTTCAGTGAGACTGGTGAAAGAAGGATTTCACTGAAATTCAATATTAGACAGTCAGTGTCTCAGACCCAGAAATTTGGTTACATGAAGCAGAAGAAGTCATGTGTTGGAGTTACACTTGTTGTGACAGTGGTACTGACCGTGGTACTGGTTCACCACAGAGGGAGGAATAACACAGAAAGAAAGTCAATGGGCAGATTTGGTGTGGAAAACAGATATCTAATAACTTAGAATTATATAGTCATATATAATTACATATAATGAATCATTGGCATCATATTTCTTTTTCTAGGAAATATCCTCTGAAATGCCCTCATGAATCTGCATACACACTAGAAGTCATAGATGACCTAAATGGCTCTATACCTTTAAGCAAAATGAAATTCATAGTAGAATTTGTAGTAGCACATCAACTGGTAATCAGATACAAACCCCATGAGGTATATCCATACTATGCAATAATATTCAGCAATTAAAAGGAATGAAATACTGAGACATGTATAAACCTCAAAACATTATGGTAGGGCTGGATGTAGCTCAGTGGTAGAGTGCTTGCCTAGCATTGTGCAAGACCCTGGGTTCAACCCCCAGCACTGTGCACGCGCGCGCACACACACACACACACACACACACACTATATGCTAAGTAAAAGAAGCCAAACAGAATAGAGCACAGACTATTTATATGAAATATCAAGTGAAACAAATCTATAGAATTCAAATGAAGTTTTGTGTTTGCCTAACCATGGAGGTGGGGGCAGGGCAATGAGCATGAGGAATTTCTTAGGGTAATGGAATTATTCCATAATTGTACTGTGATGATAGTTGCATACATATATACATTTATTTAAATTTTAAATTGTTCATAAGAAAGTAGAAAACTTTGGACTAACATTTCTCATGAATCCATAAAATATCTGCAAATCAAATTTAAAGTTCATGATGAAATTAGTTTACCCTAGACTATAAATTTTGATGAATATTTAATATCAATACTAATTTACCATATTATTGGCATAAGGAGAATAACCACAGGACCATCTCCTTGAAGAAAAGACATTATACAAATTCAAAACCTATTCTTGATCAAATTTCATAGCAAATCAGGAGTAAAAGGCAGCTTCTTCAGATAAAGGGCATCTCTAAAACATCTACAGCTAACAATGTACTTTGTGATGAAAGTCCTTTTTATTTAAGATATGGTGTTAGATTTGTGTTGCTGTGAAAAAACACCTGAGTCAATCAACCTAAACGAGGACAGCTTTATTCTGGATCACTGGTTCAGAGGTGTCAGTGCCTAGTTACTTGGTCCCATTGCTTTGGGCCTGTGGGGACACAGTACCTCAGCAGGAGCATGTGGCAGGAGGCCCCTTCACCTCATGATGCCAGGAAACAAAGAAAGAGGAGGGGGCCGAGGTCTCAGTCACTTCTCCAAGGGCACACCCCTAATAAACTAGGCTCTTTACCTGGAATCCCACTATTAAAGTTTTCATCCATTAGGCTGTCACCAAGCCTTTGGCATATTGGGCCTTTGGGGGATCCAAACCATAACTCATGGGCCAGTGTGTCGACTCACATCTTCTGATACACACTGTAACTCAACATCTCAGCCAGAGCCTTGAGGCAAGAGATAGAAATAAAAGGAATATAGACTGAAAAGACTATGCTTCAATTTATAGATGATGAAGTGTCTTAATTTGCAGATGACATGATTGTATACCTAGAAAATCCTAAGGCAGGGATTCCATCTCTTGGGACCCCTTCTTCCTCGGGAAGAAGTCTTTTCTGCTGTCCTTTAATAAACTTCTATTTTCCATTCTGAAAAAAAAAAAAAAAAAGAAAATCCTAAGGCAAAGAAACTTCCTCAAACTAATAAATGAATTTAGAACACGGCAAGGTCTCAAGTCCTTTGTATTGGCATGCCCTGGCATTGTAATATTTGGGGGGAAACCCTAAATTCCATTTATAATAACATTGAAATAAAACATTTAGGTACTCATTCTTAAAAACCAGGCAATTGTTTTAGTCAGTTTTTTTATTGCTGACTAAAGGATCTGACAAGATCAATATCACATGATGAAAAGGTTTTTTGGCAGCTCACAGTTTCAGAGATCTCAGACCACAGAGGGCTGACTCCATTCCTCGGGGCTTGAGGTGAGGCAGCACATCATGGCAGCGGGTGCAATAGAGGAACTGGCTCAGGACATCACATCAGGAAGCAGAGAGAGAGAGAGAGAGAGAGAGAGAGAGAGAGAGAGAGAGAGAGGGCACTGTGCTTAACAAAGATAAAATATATCACCCAAAGGCATACCCCCAGGAACCCATCTCTGCCAGCCACACCCTACCTGCCTACAGTTACCATCTGGTTAATCCCTATCAGGATTAATTCATTTGTTAGATTAAGACTCTCATAACCCAATTATTTCACCTCTAAAATGTCTTGCATTGTCTCACATGTGAGCTTTTGGGGGACATATAATATTTAAACATAATAGCAACATTTTACACTAAAATCTATAAACCATCATCAAGAGAAAATAAATAAAAACTAAATAAAAATACTATAGTCAAGGATTTGAATAGCTGATATTGACAAGGTATCAGTTCTCTCAAAATTGATCTACTGATCCAATGTATTTCCAATTGAAATCAAGATGCCGATTTTTAGAAACTAACAAACTGAAGTCTATAATCTGTATGCAAGTGAAAAAAAAACTTTGGCAAGATATTTTTTCACTTTGAAGATGCACACTAATTTCAAGATTTACTACTGCATTCAAGTAATAAAACAAAGGCCTGGTGCAGGATAGTCTACATAGCTAGGATAGAATAAAGATGCACAACTAGAAACGTACATCAAAATGCAGTAGGCAGTCTTCAAGCTGATGGAAAGGGACTCAAGGAACACAAAGGGAGAGGATCATCCTTTTAACAAACAGAGGTGACCAATGAGACCCAAAGAGAAAAACAACACCATGTACAAAAACCATGTGAAATGAATCACAGACCTGAACATAGAAGATACAATTATTAAGCTCCTACGACAGTGCTATCCAATAAAACTATAATTTCAACCACAACTATGAGCCCTAGATGCAATTTTAATTTTGCTAGTACATTTTAAAAGAAAAAGGAATAGATGAAATTATTATTTTATTAAACATAATACATTCAAAATATAATTTCTACTTGAAATCAATAAAAAAAAGAGTGTTGACAATTGTGCATTGTTCTCAGTGTTGCTATTTGGAGAATATTAGGGCTACAAAGACTTTTATTTTATATCCTGCCAGGTGGTAACTATCCTCCCACTCCAAGGGGGCACTTGCTGATCATGTAAGATTCAATTACCCTCAAACTCAGTAGGCAATCTTCAACAAATGATCTGGGGAAATTGGAAATCCATATGTAGAAAAATGACATTAGGCCCTATCTCTCACCCTGAACAAAACTCAAAGTGGATTAAGGACCTGGCATTAGACCATAGACCCTGCACCTACTAGAAGAAAGAAGTAAGCCCAACTCTCCACCATGTCAGCTTAGGAACTGAATTTCCCAACAAGACACCTAAAGTGCAAGAAGAAAATCAAGAATCAATACATGGATGGTATCAAACTAAAAAGCTTCTTCCCAGATTAGGAAACAATCAAGAATGTGAAGAGGGAGCCTATAGAATGGGGGAAAAAAATCGTAACCACCTGTACCTCAGATAGGGTGTTAATTTCCAGGATATACAAAGAACTAAAAAAGCTTAACACTAAATAACCAAATACTCCAATCAATAAAAGGGCAAAGGATCTGAACAGATACTTCTCAGAAGAAGAAACACAATTGGTAAAAAAAAAAAAAAAATGTATGAAAAAAATGTTCAACATCTCTAGCAGTTAGAGAAATGCAAATTAAAACTACACTGAGATTTCATCTGACTCCAGTCAGAATGGCCATTATCAAGATTACAAGAAACAGAAATGTTGGTGAGGATGTGGGGGAGAAGTTACACTCATATATTGCTAATAGGACTGCAAATTGATGCAACCACTCTGGAAAGCTGTATGGAATCTCCTCAGAAAACTTGGAATGAAACCACCATTTGATGCAGTCATATTACTCCTTGGTCTATACCCAAAGGACTTAAAACCAGCATACTATAGTGACACATCCATATCAATGTTTATAGCAGCTCAATTCACAAGAGCTAAGCTATGGAACCAACCTAAGTGCCCTTCAACAGATGGATGGAAAAGAAAACGTGGTACATATACACAATGGAATAATACCAGCCATAAATAAGAATTAAATTATGGCATTTTCTAGTAAACATATGGAACTAGAGACTATCATGATAAGTAAAATAAGCCAATTTTCAAAATCCAAAGGCTAAATGTTCTCTAGGACATGCGGATGCTAGCTCACTATTCATGGGAAGAGGGAGAAGTTCATTGGATTAGACAAAGGGGAATGAAGGAAAGGGAGGGGGCATGGGAATAGGCAAGACAGTAGAATGAATGGGACATTGCTTTTCTACATTCTTATACAACTACAAACCTGGGTAACTTCACATCATGTATAACCACAAAAATGGGAAGTTATACCCACATATGTATGTTATGTAAAAATAGACTCTACTGTCATGTATAAGTAGAAAGAACAAAAAAACCTCTGTAGGCAAGAGAAGACCACAGAGATGGAGTTGGGTGTGAACCCCTCCTCAGCTTTCTCCCTGCTCTCCCAACCTTCCTCCAAATACCAGGAACTTCAGTTTCCCCAAACTTCAGGACTTCAGGAAGACTTCATGAGGCACAAAAGAGAAGCTGTCATGGAATCCAAAATATTCTGCCCAGAATCACAGATAGGAAGTCCTTCCTGAAGTCTGCACATTGTAGGATTCTTACACAGAGAGACAGGACACTAAGACTTTCAGCAGGAAGCAGCATTTATTAGTGCTGGCACTGTTCAAGGGGATTTGCACTCAAAGACTGAGCCTTGAGCATAGTGAAGAGTTGCCTTATGTTAGCTCCCCCTTCACATGTTAGCCTGTTTGTCTCCCCATATGGTAACAAACATTCGAGAGTATTCTAAAGAGTTACTAGTGAGCTGTACCAGTGTTGCACATGCACAAAAAATACTGATTGTGCCACGTTGTCTTCCCTTTGTCCTGGGAGGGCCCACTCCCATTCCTGCTGCAACCGGTTGTTCCCCAGTACAGCCCAGAATGTGCAGGCAGTGACCAAATGTCACCTCTCAGTAAAACCCACTCTGAGGACGATAATTAAAATAATTACAACCATCTCCCTTATCCCTACTTTGTTCCTTTTCTCTAAATCACTCTACTTTCTGCTGCTCCTTTTACTGCAGTCACCTCATTATTTATTAACCCCACCTGAAGGTTAGCTCCTTGAGGAGAGTGGATTTTGCCTGACTTGGGTTTAATGTATTGTAAGAGCCAGGCACAGAACAGATAAACACTTGTCAAGGAATCAGTAAATCCAAGGACAAGATCTCCTTGGAGCCCAGGAAAGGCAGGTAGTTTTCTTGGATGTTCCTGGGGATCCTCTTTGTGCATGTGTGCATGGCAGAGGCTACTTACTACTTTATTCCCAACTGGAACCCCTCACTCAGCAGCCCTACAGCACCCTCCACACTCTGGACATAGCACGAAGTTCATGACCAAGGAGGAGTTCTGACCCTTTATTGTATTGACAGCCTCCTGGAGTCAGGAGGGGGATCCTAACCAGGCACAGGATGATCCCAGCAGCCTAAGCTCAAGAATTCACAGCTGTTTCCCATCTCACAGTCCTGCCCCAGTTGCAGACTGTGGATCCCTCAGGAGCCTCCCAAGAACAAAACCCCCAAACTCTGGTGGCACATGGCAGGGATCAAAATAAACTCAAAGCCACAGGACCATTAATTTGGAGAAATGGTGAGGATAAGGTGTTAGGCTTGAGGAAAGTAGCAACAGGTCTTCTTCTGCTTTGGTCCCAAAAAAGAAGAGGCAGGACGTTTGTGTCCTGGACTCTTGGGGTTGTGGAAAGATGGCTCTCCAGGCTCCAAGAGGGTGCCTGACCTGGTATCTTGGAGAAGGGTCCACCCTTGACATCTAGAGGGATGGTAGTTGGACACCTGAACTTGAAGGTCTGGAGACTACCTCAGCATCCAGTGGAGATGCTGGGTGGACACCTGGGCTCCTACTCTTCACAAGTCTGCAGTAGCCCCCTGTGGTCTTCTGCTACTGCCACACCTACTCTTGACCCTCTGTCTCCATGGCTGCCAGCTGTGAAGCCAACTGCCAGCCCACAGCCCCCTGCTCCTGCAGCAGCTCCTACTGAACCAAGACATCCAGGTAGCCAAGGCTTGTTGCAGGATAACTGAGGTGAGCTTAGAAAAGACCATGACATTGGAGAATAATAAGTGGGACCCTGAGAACCCAAGAATCATGGGCAAGAGGTGGGCACTTCACTTTGAGGCACAGGCCTTCTCTTCCCTCCTCTCCTTGATTCTGCCTGCACCCCAGTATTAGTGTGTGTGGCTCTGGAAGAGGGGGATCCCCTTAGTCAATTATCCTCTTGCATCTGCTTCTTTTCCCATTTCTTCCCTGTGTGTCTGTGAATTACTCTATGCAGGAAACACAGAAGACTGTCCAAAACATACAGTGGCCTACTGATGACGGACAGCTAATACCTGTGTAATGACCAGCCTAGTAAAAAATGGAGCCCTCCTTCAGCACCCCAGCCAGAAGACCCTGAACCTCTCCCAAACAGACCCATCCCCCCTCACAGTGTTCCCTAGGTTGGCCCTTCCCAGGGCTTTTTTTGTCTGATTCCTTCCCCTCCCCTCTTTGGCCTCCATTCCCTTAACGTCCCACTTTCTTCCCCATGTTCACCTCTTCAGGAGGCTCCCTCACCACCCCAGGCCAACACTTCAGGGGCTCCTCTCACTCCTGCCCCATCGGTGTCACAGTAATGATGAGCTAAAGCTCCAGGCCTCAGTTCTTGTGCCCCATGAAAGAAAATTTAGAGTCAGACATGAAAAAACCAGCAAGAGAGTTTTATAATAAGTGAAAGTAAGGCTCAAGCTAAGAACGCTCTCAAGGGAGAAAGAGAGTGGGTCATTATCTCTCCGCAGAGAACACAAAGAAAACTTGATACTACTTCCAAATTATTAAGTTTGACGTTTGCCAGGAGAACAGGGGTCCACCTTCTGCCACCTTCGTTAATCTGAGCAGGGGAGTGTTTTACCCTAGTTGGTCCTTTTGGTAACTGTCATGGTGACCATCTCATTCAGGGGAGCTTCACCCACAAGTGAATTCTATGTTAATATAGGAGATGGGGTCCACAACCAGGCAAACTGTACCTTGGTGCACCTGTGCTACTAAAGTCCCTTCTGATACACATTGAGAATCCTGTGGCTATGAATCCTAACTTTACAGTGATCCTGCAAGATTCTGTCAGGAACTGCCCATAGATCTTTCCTTGTGGACTTATTTCTTAATTTGTTCCCTTTGCTTCCCCCTGTTTATTCTCAGGGTTAGTACCCCTATTTTTTTCCTATGAGTTACACATTTATATATTAGGTTTTTTAGGTTTTTTTGTTTGCTTGTTTGTTTGTTTTTGTTACCAGACATTAAGCTTAGGGGGGCTTTACCATGGAGCCACATCCTCAGCCCATTTTTTAGTTTTTACTTTGAGACAAGGTCTTACAAAGTTGCTTAGGGCTTCCGTAAGTTGCTGAAGCTGGCTTTGAACTTTCCATTCTTCTGCCTCCCCTTGTTGCTGGGATCACAGGTGTGTACCACCACTTTGGCTGTTCATTAGTATTAAAGGCAATTTAAAGAAAACCCCATGACCCTATGTCTTGAGGGGGCAAGATGGCGACTTATGCAGTCAAGGGGAGAAATAAAGAATGTCCACATGCTTCTGCCCCTTTCAATATTTTATTCACTCAAATTAATTACTTAATACAATTTCCCTCTATAGGTTCTTAATCATGAAAATGACAAACCTTAATGCTAGGCACTGCAATAGACACAGCAAACAATTCTAGATTAATTCTAAGCACTGCAAAACACACTTAATCATGACAGGCTAATGACAGACATTTCCTCTGCATGCTAAATTCAAAAGTCTTAAGCCTTAAGCTTTATGTCCAGCAGATGCACACTCACTCAGACCATGGTGACCAGGTCCGGAACCAAGACAGGCTTTTCCTGGCATGGAGTGGATGACTGGTTGAGGAGAGGGTTGTAGGGAGAAGTTGCGGCTCTCACCAAGGACCAGATGACTCAGTAGAGTTTGAGAGTGGTGACGATCATGAAGAGGCTCAGGAAATGATGACAGGTGATTGAATGTCAGGTCCTCACCAGGCTCTCCAGCTGGAGTGCATCCTTGTTTCAGCTGGCTGAATTCCTCTTCATATACTCTACCATTTATACTGCATTTGGGGGCTTTTGACCCTCCTTTCAATCTTTATCAGTTACCACCAGATTTCTTGGTGACATCATTTACCCTGGGGTCAGAAACATCTGGTCTGGTGGTCTCCGCCCTGATCTTCTCCCCTTTCCCTCTTATCAGGCCAGGACAGCCTGCCAGGGGCTTCACTCTCTTTATAAGGATGAGGGGAAGTAACTTGTTTGAGGCCATACTGGAGGGCTCTGTGGGTGTGCCTAGTGAGACTGCAGGTTAAACTGGAGTTTTTAAAATGGAGTTGCTTTAGGCTCAGGCCTAAGGCCATCCTAACACCCTTCTACCTTATTGTTTTGTATTCCACTGTTCATTACTAATTACCACCTAACACTAGGGTTAAAAAATCTGGCCCAGTAAAGGGGACCCTTGAACCTGGGAACAAGTCTCAGGGATTCAGTGGTACAAGGCTCCATTCAGGAAATTGAGGACATGCATTTTGTTCAGGAGGTTCATCCATAACCTGGGAACCTGCCTTTATGGCATGGAGACCTGGAGGCTCCCAGGGACAACTGTCGATCAACTGGGAGGAAATATATTTTATCTTGTATTTTCAGTAACAGTTGGAAATTCCAAACCTGACAAGGGATAAAAGCGCCAACTTGTGCACAGATCCCTGTACAGTCGCTGCAATCCTAGGGAGACCCAGAACTCCCAAATTAACACAAAAATGGCAGTTCAGATCATCTGTGCTCAGCCACATGGCCACATGGAGGCGCTGCTGTGCTGCCCTGCAAGGCTGCCAGAGCAGCTCTGAAGAGGATCAGGCTGTGGAAGGACTAGGGCAGAGATGGCTGATCTAAAGATTCCTCTTTATTTTGGTTTTGTTTGTTTCTTTGTTTTCCTCTCCAGCTTCTACATATGAAAGAAAATTTTGTTCCTTGACTTTCTGAGTCTGGTGTGTTTCACTTGGCATGATATTCTCCAGTTCTATCAGCTTATTAACAAATGACATTATTTCATTCTTCTTTATGGCAGGGTAAAACGCTACTGTGTACATATAGCACATATATATCTGTTGACATATACCTAGATCTGTTGTCTAATATGGATATTGGGGAATTGTGCTGCTGTAAACAGTGGTAAGTGTGCATATCTCAGTAGAGTATGCTGATTTTAGTTCTTTTGAACAAATATCAAGCACTGGGATAGCTGATCATATGGTGGTGCCATTCCTAGCTTTTTGAGGCATCTTCATACCAATTTCCAAAGTGGTTGTATTAATTTGCAGGCCCACCAACAATTTTTTAAGTGTACACCTAACCCCGTATCCTCCACAGCATTTATTATTTGTATTCTTGATGATTGCTCTTATAACAGTACTGAGAGATAAACTCTCAATGGAGTTTTGATTTGTATTTCTCTGATATAGATAGATAGATATAGATATATACATATATGTATATATGAAATGCCATTTGAATTTCTTCTTCAGAAATGTCTGTTTAGTTCTTTTGTTCATTTATTGGCAGGGTTACTTGCTTTTCTTCTGGCAAGTGTTTAAAGTTTTTATACATTCTGGATATTTAATTCCTTGTCAGAGAGTATCTGTCAAAGATTTTCTCCAATTCTACAGGCTCTCTCTTCATTCTCTTATTTGTTTCCTTTTTCTGCAGAAATTTTTTTAATTTGATATCTACTTTGATCCCTGGTTTTATTTCTTGAGCTTTATTAAGGAAGTTGATGCCTGCGCCATGTTGGAGTGTTGGCCTGTTTTCTTCTAGCAGTTGCAATGCTTCTGGTCTAATTCCTAGGTCTTTGATCTGCTTCCAGTTGATTTTTATGCAGGGTGAGCGATAAGGATCCAGTTTCATTCCTCTGCATATGGATATCCAGTTTGCCAGGTACCATTTGTTTAAAAGCTATGTTTTCTCCAATTTGTTTTTGCCACCTTTGTCAAGGATCGGATGACTGGATCTCTGTAGGTCAATCTATATACCTTCTATTCTATTCCACTCGCCTTCGTGTATGTTTTTATGCTAATACCAAGCTGGTTTTGTTCTGACAAATCTGCACTATAATTTGAGATTGAGTATTTTAACGCCTCCAGCATTGCTCTGATTAATAGCTAATAATTGCTTTGGCTATTCTGGGTCTTCTCTTCTTCCATAGGAAATTTAGGACTGTTTCTTTATTTGAGAAAATCATTAGTATTTTGATGGGTATTGCAGAGAATCTGTACATCACTTTTGGTAATATGGCCATTTTGACAATATTAATTCTGCCAATCCAAGAACATGGGAGATCTTCCCATTTTCTAATGTCTTAATTTTTTTCTTCAATGTTTTTATAATTTTCACTGTACACATCTCTCATTGTTTAGATGTATTCACAGTTTTTTATTTGTTTGAGGATATTGTGAATGGAATTTTCCTGATTTCTTTCTCAGTAGGATCATTATTGGTGTCTAGGATAGTTTGACTTTTGCTAGTTGATCTTGAATCTAGCTACTTTGCTGAATTTATCAGCTCTAAAAGTGTGGGTTTTTTTTCCTTGGGGTCTTCTAAGTATAGAATAATGTCATCCACAAACAGGAATATTGAATTCTTTTCTATTTTTATCTCTTTAATTTTCATCTTTTGACAGATGGCTCTGGCTAGAGTTTCAAGTACTGTATTGAATTGGAGTGGTGAGATGAACTTCTGTGTCTTATTTCAGTTTTTAAAGAAAATACTTTCAATTGTTTTCCACTTAGTATGGCATCAGCTTTGGGTTTGACACATATAGAATTTCAATGTTGACACAAGTTCCTTCTATTCCTAGTTTTTTCAGTGTTTTTAACGTGAATAGGTACTGAATTTTGTTAAAGGGATTTTTTTAAATATTTACTGAGATGTTTATGTAATGTTTTTCTCTAATTCTATTTATGTGATACATTGCATTTATTCATTTTCATATATTGAGCCAACCTTGCAATGTTCGATGGAACTGATCTTCTTAATGGGTTTTTGAATGCAAATTGCTAATATTTTATTAAGGATTTTTACATCTATATTCATCAGGCATACTGATCTATAGTTTTGTTTCCTTGATGTGTCCTTATCTGCTTTGGTATCAGGGTGACATTGGCTTCAAAGAATCAAAACACATTTCATGTCATTAGGTAATGTATGACTATAATGTATATTTGATACAGAAAAATTACAAAATCTTAACCATAGTATGTTACAAGTTAAAAATAATCCATATGCCTAGACCAGAAAAACTTGTTGCACTTCATTCTAGTCTGGTATTCTCCTCCTCCTGCAGCCTGAATGCTGCACATTTCTCCTTCTCTGATATCAAAATAATCAACATAAGACCTTCTCTTTCTCCTGTGTTTATCATCTCTTTCCCTCAGATGATAAACACAGGCTTCAGTGGCCCCCTGCACTGCTCTCTTCAAATACCATTTTCCAGGTTAGTTGGCTCTCTGCCCCCAAAAAGTGCATTTCTCACTTTCTCCTGCCTTCTTGCATCCCACTCTACCTCCCCATTTCTCACTAGAGGATGAAATTTTTTCTCTTTTCACATGGGAAAAAAGTAGGACTCAGGTAAGGACTGCCTCATAGTCCCCTCAGAGGCTGCACATTTGAAACTGTCCCACATGAGTAAACAAGAGGAGGACCCTAGCCAGATGCCAGTGCCTTGACCTTTGACTTCACAACCTTACTGACAGTGAGAAAATAAGTTTCTGTTCTTCATAATTTCCTCAAAATGTACTGTTGTCTAAATCTCCATGAATATATTCAGGCATAACTAGGATTCCACCAATTTGGTCTTTGTTAAGACACCAGTCCTAGAACTCTCAGTCCTGCCAGACCTGGACTGGATGCCTTCACAACTGGATAGAGGCTGACTCCCTGGATCTCCTTCACCTCAGGGGAACACACTTGGCCTCCATTCTTGTGCTGGCTCCTTTTAACTACGATTTACATATCCCCTTTCCTTGGTTTTCCTCCATCATTTTTGTTTCACATCATTTAGCCATATCCTATAGAAATATGGAAAAGAAAATGTTGAAACTCTAAACGTCTGAAATATCTTTAGGACACCCTAGCTCTTAGTCCAACTTTAACTTTTTTACTAGGTATATGACTTCTTTTCTGGTACTATTTTAATTGCCCAAATCACCTATAGATTTATTCATTTCTGTGACCAATTTTAAATTTCTAAGAAATTATTTTTGTTTTCTGCATAATTTCACTACTTGTTCACAAACACCATATCTTTCTACATGTTTTAGCAGTTATCTAGAGTAGTGGCAGTGAATCAAGGGAAGAGGATGGAACCAGTTGGGATCTCTCCACAGTTTACTGAGAGCAGCAATTCTCCAAGTGTTATTTTTGGGACCCACAGAGGTGTTTAGACTATTGCACAGGATTTATATTATCAAAAAATATTTTTATAATATCACTGAAACATTATTTAAAATAAAGTAAAACTCAGCAAAGTGGAAGTAATGGTACCAAACTGCAATAATATTATTGTGTTCTTGAGCACCTTTTAACTGTAGAAGGGAAGGCATTCCAGTTCACTTAAATATGTCCTGAAGTATTAAAAATCATTAAATTTATTAAATTACCATTCCATTGTGCACATTATAAATACACTTATTTGATAAAAAGGGGAAGTACACATAAAACACACCTACTACATTCAACAATAGGGAGTTTGTGTCAACAAAAGTCATTTAGTGAGGTTTACTAGCATCATCTTTATGGAATACTATTCCTGATTAAAAGAATGAATGACAGGGGAGGTATTAATTACACTTCAATATTTGGCCAATGTTCTAACAAATGACCTTAACCTGTCCCTTTGAGATAATCCACTGACAGCAATATATTCAATGATAAAATGTATGCTCTCAAGAGGAAAAAAAAAATCTGGGCAAACCTGCATCCACCACTATCAACCTGACAGACTCCCAAGTACTTACAACACTTTCTGGTGAAATCCGTGGTGATATCAAAATAATCAACATAAGACCACTTGATTAATTTTACTTACATGTGTTAACACTAGAAGGTCTATATAGCTTGGTCAAACAATGCATGACTTTAAAAAATATCATGCATTAGCACAAGATCAATTCAATGTGCAAGACACATCCACAGACTTTAATGGATAAAATATGGACTATTCAATGACAGTATTTTATGGTTCTTGTGGAAAAGAACTTTTAAGAAGCTAACACTTGTATCATTTTAGTGTAGTATCAAAGATGAATACTGGAAACGTTATTAAAAACATTCCTCTTATAAATATTTGTGTGAGGCTATATTTTTTTGTTTCAACCAAAGTCACAAGTTAAATCCAGAAAATATGAATATCTAGCACTCTCTGATGACAAAATTGTAAAAAGTAAAATGATCCATTTTTCCAATTAAATATTTTAATTTGGGAAAAGTTATTTTTCTTTGAAACTACTGTTTCAAAGAGTGCTGCACATTTTTCATGCAATTATTTAACATGCAATTAGTTATTAATATTCAGGAGGAATAAAATATCTTTAAAATGGCATTAATTTCTAATATGGCAAATATTGATAGACATAACCCACATAAATCTAACTACCTCTGGAGTGCACACTACTTTCTAAGAGTATATAAAGATCCTGAAACCAAAACGTTTGAGAACTGCTGATTTTACACCCTGAGGCAGAAATCAAGGCATGGTGAGACAAAGAATGATTAGTAAGGAGGAGGGTTCAGGGCAAACTCCCAGCCCTGGGCGTGGCTCTCAGGGTCTAGAGCTGTGCCTGGGGTGTGGACAGGGAGCGCTGAGGATTCCCTGTCTTCTGGGAGTTTCTGTCTCCAGGAGTTTCACTTTTCTCCTCCCAACCTGGGTCAGGTCATTCTGCCTGGACACTCCTGACTGGTCCACAGTTGTCACTCCCATGTCGTCTTCTCCTAAAGAAGCCAATCTTTGTGACTGAGGTTTGAATTTTAAAGTCCACAGCGACCTCCCCCCATCCCCCACTCCAAGTCACAGAATCTCCACAGAGCTGCAGGATGAGGGTGCTGGCGCCCCCAATGCTGCTCCTCCTGCTCTTGGGGGCCTTGGCCCTGAGGGACACTTGGGCGGGTGAGCACAGGATTGGGAGGGAAATAGCCTCCATGTGGGAGGAGCGAGGGGACCATCCGGTGAGCACTTGGGACCTGGGGAAGGTGCTTCCCCGCAGCCCCCAGCCCAGACCCTCCCCAGCGTGGCGCGGTCCTTCCCTTCCCTCTCCTCCCGCCCCTACGTCCTGCCCTTCTGCTCCCACCGCCCCCTTAGCGTCTCTGGACCCCGCTCCTCTCCTCCTGGGTAGTCAACCTGGGACCTGGTTGGGTGGTCTCAGTGGCTCCCTTCCCCAGGCTCCCACTCCCTGAGGTATTTCGACACCTCCGTGTCCCGCCCCGGCGGGGAGCCCCGCTTCATCTCCGTGGGCTACGTGGACGACACGCAGTTCGTGCGCTTCGACAGCGACGCCCAGAATCCCAGGATGGAGCCCCGGGCGCCCTGGATGGAGAAGGTGGGACCCAAGTATTGGGAACGGGAGACACAGACCGCCAAGGACAATGCACAGAGTGACCTAGTGAGCCTCAACAACCTGCCAGGCTACTACAACCAGAGCGCGGGCGGTGAGTGACCGGGTCCATGTCGGACATCGCGACCCCTCAAGTCCCTCACAGATGGTCCCCAGAAGTCAGGGATTCCCGGGCTAAGCTTCACCCCAAGTCTGAGGGACCCGCGGAGACTCTAGACCCAGAATGCGCCCTTGGGGACTGTGACCGGTTTCGTTTTCAGCTTAGGACAAAAACCCGCGGGGTGGGCAGGTCGCGACCCTGGCTGACAGCGGGGCGGGGACAGGCTCTCACACCTACCAGAGGATATATGGCTGTGACATGGGGACAGATGGGCGCTTCCTCCGCGGGTACAGTCAGTACGCCTATGATGGCGCGGATTACATCGCCCTGAAGGAGGACCTGCGCTCCTGGACCGCTGCAGACAAGGCGGCTCAGATCACCCAGCGGAAGTGGGAAGCGGCTGGTGTTGCAGAGAGCTTAAGGGCCTACCTGGAAGGAGATTGCTTGAAGTGTCTTGCAGGCTACCTGGAGAAAGGGAAGGAGTCGCTGCAGCGCGCAGGTATGAGCAGCTGCTGAACACCTGCCCCATCTCCTGTACATCTCTCTAGCAGTTCCCAGGAGGAAGCGGGGAGAATGGTGCCCACTGTAGAGCATAGCCCTGCTCATAGTCCAGAGGGGAGGGTGTGGGCCTGGATTCCCAAGTTCTGTACTAGAGAGGAACTGAAGGCTGCTTTCTCTGAGGACAAGGAAGGGATCTGGTCTCTCTCTCCCTGGCTGGTGGGAAAGACAATTAATACCTGACCACAGGTCCCTGTCAGCAGTCTTGGCATCCAGGACAGTCAGTTCTACTTCAGCCTAGTGCCTTGGAGGTCTGACTCCAGCTTTTCCATGTGTCCCAGCCTCTATCAAGATCAGATTCTGAAGTCCCTCTCAAGGACCTGAAGCCTCTTCCACTGGGTTGTTTCAATCTGATTTTAGAACTTTCCAAGGAATAGATTGTGCCAGAAGCCTGCATCCTGGCTTGTGTCTAGGTTTTGTGCTCTCTCCCTCACCTGAATTATGTTGTTCATTACTCGGGGTGGTCTTATGATGGCCATGTGAGCACTGCTTCAGTGGCCCAAGAGGAAATGCCAAAATGTCTGAATTTCCCAGTTCTTTTTTTCAGACCCCCCGAAGACTCATGTGACTCACCACCCTATCCCTGAAGGGGATGTCACTCTGAGATGCTGGGCCCTGGGCTTCTACCCTAAGGAGATCACCCTGAACTGGCAACGGGATGGAGAGGACCAGACCCAGGACATGGAACTTGTGGAGACCAGGCCTGCAGGGGATGGAAATTTCCAGAAATGGGCAGCTGTGGTGGTGCCTGCTGGAGAGGAGCAGAGATACACCTGCCATGTGCATCACAAGGGGCTGCCTGAGCCCCTCACCCTGAGATGGGGTAAGGAGGGGATGAGGGCCCAGAGCCTGTTGTCAGGAAAGCAGGAGGCTTCCTGGAGACCCTCAGCAGGGTAGGGACTGAGAGCAGGGGATCAGGTCCCCTCATCTAACTTCCCTTCCTCCCCCAGAGCCACCCCCTAAGCCCACCATCTCCATCTTGGGAATTGTTGCTGGTGTAATTCTCCTTGGAGCTGTTGTCACCGGAGCTGTGGTCGCTTTTGTCTTTTGGAAGAAGAAAAAAAGGTAGGAAAAGTGCAGGGTCTGAATTTTTGTCCCACTGGTGATTTGAAAAACCTTGTAGAAGTGTGTTTTAGCCCACATTCCACATGGGGTACAAAAACCAGGTCTCTAGGGTGAATTGGGCTGGCACAACAAAACACACAAACATTTAGACCTTTTGGGGGGCATTTCAGTTCGGTTCTTCTGCCTCAACTGCAAGCTCCCACAAGAGGGACAAGAAAAAGGAAGGGAGGTGGGCAACAGAGAAAGAGCATGCCCCGAACCTTGGTTTTTATTGGGGGAGGGTGTTCAAAAGAACATTCTATCAAAATAAGGCAGAAAGGATAGTGTTAAAGGAGAACAGGGGGGCAGGCCACTCCCATTAGGTAATGTCCACTCCCAGAGCTGCAGTCCCCAGGCTAGCAAAGGTGAAGTCCACTTGCTTTTGTGCACAACAGAAGCCAGTTCCACACCTCCATCGCTCAAGGCTAAGGTGTTGTGCTTAGCTCCTACAGGCAGTTCCTGATAATATGCCCTGCCTTGTTAATGGGAAGTAACATCTACAAGTGTCCTTACCCAACCTGGACCCTGTTTACTTTTTGTAAGGTGCACAGAAACTAAAGGACCAATATATCCTCTTGATATTTGTGGTGATGGGGGCCTGATTCCCAGCATTTAGAGGCCAGAGGGGAATTTTCCTGGTGAAGACAGAACTCCAGGAAAGTAATTATCTTCATCCTTACCTATCTATTTTCTTCTTGTCTCCTGATCCTTTCCTACATCTACAGTCACAGTTCTGGAGACTTGCCCAGTGTCCAGGACTAGGGGGCACTCTCAGACCTGTTTCCAAGCTACTCTCTCACAGGCAGCTTTCTTCCCACAGGTGTAAAACCAGACACCTCTGCTCCAGCTGCCTGTAAGTATGAAGAACAGTGATCTCTGAGACCCCTAGGTGACTGTAGTGGGAAGCAAAGGGGGAGTGATCCACCCATAATTCATCCATTAGCCACGTCTCCTGTGGACTCTGACCAGGTTCTATTTTTGTTCTGCTCAGGTAATGACAGTTCCCAGGGATCTGATGTGTCTCTCACTGGTTAAAAGGTGAGACCTTGAAGGGCCTGGAGAGGGAGAAGAGTTGAAGAATGGGGAGACTGAGTTACAGGGACTCTCCCAGAAATTTCTGACATTTTAAGTGTTTAATGGGTTGTTCAGAGTGTCTTCATTACAATGACTTATCTGAATTTGTTCATAATACTTTCTTTACAGTATTTTCTTTCAACTGAGTAATACAGGATTTCTTCAGTTCTCTTCCTGCTCCCTACTGCAGTTTCAAGAGGTCCCAACTTCTCTTTGTGCAGCTGGCAATAAACTGTGTCTATGTGTCTGTGTTCCTGTCATCAGATCCTGAGGAAATGGAGACAGGCTCTCATCTTTGATCACCAAGACCCCTCCCTACCCTGTCCTGTTGTCTTCCTCAATTAACTTTCCTATGTAGCAAATGTGGGGCTGGGATGTCTTCATTCCTGGTAGCTTTATGCTGCCCTGGGCTGTAGACTTTTCCTTGCCCTTTGCAAAACAGAATGTGTATATTGATTTGTATTTCACATTTGTGCCATGAATTACGGTTGTGGTTTAATTAAGTGAAAAGAGGATTCCTACAATTTCTGAGAGAAAATAAAACCCAAAACCTTCCAGAATCCACATGTTTGCTGTGCTGAGTCTGCCTCAGGTGGGGACAGGAGAAAGATGAAAGGAGCTGAAGGTGGACAAAGCAGCACCCAGTCTGCACTCAGTTCATCCTGGGTTTGATGTGGTCACTCCTCAGCTGGATCATCTTTCCTGATCCTTAGACCCCTCCGTTCAATTGAACCTCATCTCACCAGGACCTGTAATGACAGGGGCTCAGGCATCACCAGGGCAGGTCCTGTCTCCAGGACCATGGGCAGGGAGGGCATCACATTGAGTGGGTTAACATAGGCTGAGACCTGAGTCTGACCTTGTGCTCCCATCTTTTTTTGTTTCTCAGTTTCTACGGAGAATTATCCCTATTCTTATTATTAAGTGTGAGTTCTGGTCTCATTCTTCTCTGGGTGTCTCTCTTTGAGAGCAGCAAAAAGCCTTTTTCCTGTCATTGTCCCACAAAACCCAGGGCAGTTTTCTGGATTATATTTTCCATCATTTCTGCGGTATTTTTAAAGGGCCCAGATTATGAGAGTCACAGAGAGGAAGGATCTTATGATTTCTCATCCTAGATAAATTCCTCTTAGGCTTTCATCTTCTCTACTCAGCAGTTTCACTGTCCTTAACAAGATTAATTCTAGAACTTGCTCCAAAAACATGCAAAAAGCAGTATATATCTGTCCATGGTGGTTTTATCATGTCATGGGAAATCAATGCTGGTCTTTTGTTTTAGAATAAAACAAAAATTCATATCACCACATTAACAGAATGATGGTGAAAAGTCATAGGTTCATTCCAAAGGATGCAGTAAAAGCATTTGTTAAAATTCAATATAATGTCATGGTAAAATCTCTAGGGCTCTAGGTATTGAAAAGAACATTCTCAATAAGATTAGGGAAAGTAATAAAATTCTATCTCTCTCATATGTATCAGTGATAAAAAAGGGTCAACACTTTCTTTTGGGGATCAGCAACAAAGTTAAAGTGTTGGATCTCAGCATTTTTTATGTAACTTAATTCTGAATCACAGCCAGCACAACATCACAAAGGCACAAAGGTGCCCCTGGTATAGAGCAATGTTTAAATATGCTAAGCAAATGCTGGAGGTTTGTTGATTAGGACTCAGTTTTAGTTTTCTTCCCAAGGATAGTTTGATCTCTTGGTTCTACACAATGAGATCTGTTTGGCATTCTTGGTGATCCACTGTTGTTGGTTTTTTTTTTAAAGAAATGCAGCCTATGTTTGCAATTGCATAATTTCTTCACTGCTTCTTGCTCAGAGAACTAGAGGGTTCTATAAGTCTCTTTGTATTTTGCACTGTCTCTGTTTCTTACATTGAAGTTCTGTTTCTTCTAATCAAGTTTCTCCTAAAAAGCCTCTTTGAAGTTCTTCAAGGTATACCCATTGCCCAGCTCCAATGCTACTCCATCCTTTAAAGTTTTTGTTTTTGTTTCTATTTTTTTTAATGATGACACCACATTTCCTTGGAAATGTCTGTTGTAGATACTTATTGCTTGAAAAAATCATTTAAAAATATTTTTTCAGCCTTTAAAAAAAGAGAAAATTTTTAATTTGTAATTACATGGATGAATTAGGAGGACATTATACTAAATGAAATAAGCCAGGTACAGAAAGAAAACCCCACAACTCAGCACATAGGGGTTCTTTCACCCCCTCCCTCCAACACTTTTAGAATGAGCATTGGCCTAGCAAAATCTACCATGGTCACATGTGCACCATCCTCAGAGACCAAGAGCTTTGGGTGAGCAGTGACCAGGTCCAGGATCACTTCTCCTACTGTAGAGAAACCAAGGACATGAGCTCTGTAGAAGCTCTGGCTGGACTTGGAACTAATTACTTCAGTAATCTGTTACCCACTTTTCTCCTCCATGTGATAGGAAAATTCCTTATGATTATTAACAAACACTACATAAACAAATTCTCACAGCATCCTGCACTATACAAAGAACACATTTAAATGCTGAAGGCCACTGTGAGCCACAAGAAGGCAAAGTCAGGAGAGAAAGCTGAGCCTAGGAAGATGAGGGTGTTTGTGTGGGGTCATGGCTACCTCAGATAGAAGAACAGCTCCAACGTGACCAGTGGAGGGTGCCATGACTTTCCTGTTTCCTTCTTTTCCACTTGAGGAAAGAGGGCTGTTTCTGTATTTCTGTATCGTTTAATTTTTTTCATTCAGTTTCTGTGCCTGCAGCTGTAGAAGCCATTACTGCCTGACATGATACCTCCCCCAAGAGCTCCCAAAAGCCCTTGCATCTTAGGTCTCTCTCCCAGTTATGACCTTGTCCTGTGAAATACATACAACAGTTTAAAAAAGTCATATGTCTAAATAATTATTGACTTTACGAGACTATCTCATTTTTATGTTTATGCTATTTTAACAATAGTCACTTATTTAACCACAGTGAGCATTCAGTACAACAGTCAGCATCATCCCCATTGTATAGAAGGTAAAGCAGAGACACAATGGGCTCAGAAACTTTCCCAAGGTCTCACAACCCACAAATGGTGGAGCCAAGATTCAAACCTAAGCAGTCAAACTCTAGTAATTCCCATAGTGAGCCAGGAGCCTGAGCTGTCATCAATAATTATCTTCACCTCTGTGGTATAATTTACCAGTAAAGTCATTTGGAGAAAGAGTTTTCTTGTAGGTATATTTATAAAATATATTATTACTAATTCAGTGTCTTCACTTGTTCTAGTTATATTCAAAATATCTATTTATTCTTGAGTCACCATTACTAGTTTCTTGTCTATCTACCTTTTGTCCATTTTATGTATGCTATCTAATTTTTTGGCACCCCATTGTTCACAGCAGAATTCGGATTGTTTTTCTTATTTCAAAGTAAGTAATATTGCATCCTCTCTCTTTTCTGATCCTAATTATTTTACTATTGTTTTATTGAGTGTATCCAGCTGACAATTTGTCAATTTTTGTTTATCTTTCCAAAGTATTCTATTTGGTTCCATCAATAGCTTCTCTGTTCTTTATTATTTTCTACTATTTCTTACTATTATATTCTGCTATTTCTTCCCTGTTTCCTTCTCTATATCTGTTTGGGGTTTAGTTTGCTTTTCTGTTCCTATGCCTTAAGGCGAAGGTTCGGTTATTCATTTGAATCCTTTTTAATGCAGGCATTTATAGCTACAAATTTACTCTAAGTGCTCCTTTATTAGTGTCTCATAAATATGATATATTTTTCTTCATTTTCATTAATTTGAGAGTGTTCCCTAGCTTTATGTTAATTTTCTTAAGCCATTGACAATTCTGGAGTGTTTTTAAATTTCCATACATTTGTGATTTTCCCTACTTCTTGTATTATTTGATTGATTACTAACTTCATTTCATTGTGATCAGAAAATATTTTTTATTATTTCTTTTTTTCCATAAATGTATTGAGGTAAAATTGAAGTACAATAAAATGGACATATTTGAAGTATGCAATTTGATCAGTTTTGACATCTATGCAACCTATACAATCAACATAAAAAGCATTTGCAATACTTTTTTTAAAAATATGAAATTGGGCTGGGGATGTGGTCAAGCGGTAACACGCTCACTTGGCATGTGCGGGGTGCTGGGTTCCATCCTCAGCACCACATAAAAAAAAATAAAGATGTTGTGTCCACCAAAAACTAAAAATAAATAATAACAAATAAAAAATTATCTCTCTCTCTCTCTCTCTCTCTCTCTCTCTCTCTCTCTCTCTCTCTCTTTCTCTCCCTATCTCTTTAAAAAAATATGAAATCATGCAGACTGTGTTTGCTGCACAATATACTATATTAAAAACCAATCACCTTAAGATCTGTAGAACTCCACCCCTACAGGTCAACTCATTTCAAAATCATACGTCACACTTATGAATATCTCAGATGTCAAAGAAGAAAGCACAGTAAAGTAAATAATAAGTGCTTTGAACTAAGTGATAATAAAAGTTTAATGTATCAGGATTTCTGGGATGAAACAGCACTCAGATAAGCATTTATAACTTATAGCATTTGCATCAGAAAGAAGCTAGATTAATAATCAGATTATTTTCAAATTATATAGTAGGGAGAAAAATATAAGAGTAGGACCAGAAATACATGAACTAGAGAAGAAATAACACAGCTTAAAGTTGATAAAAATCAAACAAGTCTAATCAAGAAAAACTCAAGAATGCAAAAATTAATATCAATGGAAATAGAGCTATCAAAATAACTGTAAAGATGCTAAAATATGTTGAATTAATATTATAAATGCACACAAACATATGTGATAGCTTACATAACATGGTCTGTATTAGAGAAGGATCCATGTACTGCTGAGAAGAAGGTGTATTCACTTAATGATGGATGAAATATTCTATATATGCCTCTTAAGTCTAAATTATCAATTTTATTTTCACTTCTATATCTTCTTTATTTAGCATTTGTTTGGAGGAGCTATCCAGTGGTGACACAGGCATGTTAAAGATCCCCAGTATTATTGTGTCGTGTCTATTTAATTCTTGAAATTAAGAAGGGTTCCTTTGATGTACGTAGATGCTCTATTGTTTGAGGCAAAAATATTTACAATTGTTATGTCTTGTTGATATATAATTCCCTTGAGCAGTGTGAAATGGCCTTCTTTGTTCCTTCTGATTAACTTTGGCTTGAAGCCCTCTTTATCTGATATGAGGGTAGAAGTCCCTGTTGTTTATACCATCCTTGTGAGTTGTATGTTTATACCCATCCTTTCACCTTCAGTCTATGGATGTCTTTGCCTATGAGGTGAGTCTCTTAGCATATTTTGGGTCTTGTTTTTTAATCCAATCTGTCAGTCTATGTCTTTTGATTGATGAGTTTAAGTCATTAACATTCAAGGTTATTATTGAGATATGATTTGTGTTCCTGGTCATTTGTGTGTGTTTCTAGTTTTTAACTTGACTTAGTTTCTCCTTTGATTGACCTTTCCTTTAGTGTAGTTCCTCCCTTTGCTGGTTTTCATTGTTGTTGTTGTTGTTTTCATTTCCTCCTTATGGAATATTTTGCTGAGTATGTTCTGTGGTTCAGGCTTTCTAGTTGGGGTTCTTTTGTTAATCATGGAAGGTTTTTATTTCATCTTCAAATCTGATGCTTAATTTTTCTGGACATAGGATTCTTGGTGGGCATCCATTTTCTTACAGAGCTTGAACCATCTTGCTCCAGGACCTCCTAGATTTAAGGGTTTAGTTGAGAAATAAGCTGAAATCCAGATTGGTTTCCCCTATATGAAATATGATATTTTCCCTCTCTCAACCTTTAAAATTCTATCCTTATCCTGTATAATAGGCATTTTCATTATATTGTGCCTTGGCGTGGGTTTGTTGTGATTTTGTACATTTGAGATGCTACAAACCTCTTGTATTTGATTTTCTGTTTCATTCTTTATGTTTGGGAAATTTTCTAATATTATTTCATTGAAAAAAAAATTGTTCATTCCCTTGGTTTGTATCTCTGCACTTTTTCATCTATCCTGATAAATCTTAAATATTTTCATGTTATCCCATAGATCTTAGAAGGTCTATTCATGGTTTCTTAACATCTCTCTATGGTCAATGCTATTTTCAAGATTATATATTTTGTCTTCCTTGCATGAGTTTCTGTCTTTGAAGTGCTCTAGTCTGTTGGTGATGCTTTCTACTGAATTTTTAATTTCCAAAATTTTGAGGATTTCTACTTTTTTTTCAGAGTCTCTGCCTCTTTATTGAAGTGATCTTTTACTTCTTGTATTTTCTCTCTGATTTCATTCCTTATATCATCCTATACTTTACAGATCAGATTAACTATGTACTTTCTAAGCACCTTCCCTGAAATTTTTTCCACTGTGGTGTCAATGGATTTGGTTATTGGAGTATCTTGGTTTGTTTGGGGTGATTTGTTCCCTTGCTTATTCATGTTGTGTGTGTGTCTGTCTACCTTAATAATAGTATGGATCTTGAGGTGATAGGGTTTCTACCCTGTGGACTTATAGTGTCCCTGAAGATTTCCAATACCTCACTGTTTAGGGGGAGAAAATAAATAACAAAAACCAATGCAAACAATTCACATCATTAAACCAAGTAGTTTCTACTAGGATGTTTACAATGTTAATTATCACAATATACAGAAATGAAATGACCAGTTTATGCCTATAATAAAAACAGTAAGTTCAGGACTGTGTTTGGGGCTCAGTGGTAGAGAATTTACCTAGCACAGGTGAGACACTGGATTTGATCCTTAGCACCACAAAAATAAATAAATAAAAAATATTTTTAAAAACCAGCAAGTTTGCAAAAGTGTTTACATTTTCAAGTGGTGGACAGGGAGAGAAAAGAAGTGTTATAGAATGTAATGATTATGAGGGAGGAGGAAAAGAGAGGTAACAAATTAAAGAAGAGTGAAAGAGAAAAACAATAGAGATTGATTGTTAGCAGAAGAAAAGAACAAATCAAGGGAAACTAGTAGGAGAAAAAATATATAACAAATTTTTAAAAAAATTTTTAAATAAAAGAATATTTTTAAAACCCTAAAATATGCTAGTTCAGAAAAAAAAACTAATCCATGAAAAATAACTGGCTTCAAAAACACTAGAAAAGAAAAAAAACAATTATAAATATGTATAAATGTCTTTGTACTATTAAAGTCACAATTAAACAGAGAAAAATGAAAAATAAAGATTTTGATGAAAAGTTAAAGAATTCTTTCCATTGGAGTTCAGAAGATTCTCAGCTTCTCTTCTCAGTAGTTTTAGATGGGGTCATCTGGAGCATGATCCTCCACTCTGTGGATTGCTGGAGTGAGAGGTAATCCCATAGGCTGAATTCCTGGAAGCAGGGTTTAGGCTTTCAATGACAGTTGATCTGGAGATTTTAACTCAGTGCACTTCCAGTGCCCAGTACTTGCTGGTCCATGCTGGAAGATTGTACCCCAGGGATCTCCCCTGGATTCCACTTTTGTGATGTGGGAGTCAATTCATAATCCTCTACTTACCTTCAGACCCCATGTTTCCTGGTCTCCAGTTCAGTCTCCAATCTTTTCCACCATTGTCCTTCCAAGTTCTCAGTCAGATGCATCTTTCCCAACTGGTTCTGCAAACAGTGGGATTGGAGGGGGAGAGGTAGAGCCAGGTGGGCTTCCAAGACCTGTTGTCCTCTGTGTAAACCTCTTTCCATGTTTGATGTTCTCCTGGTCACTTAAGCACACTCTATGTTGTGCAGTGTGTGTTTACCTGCCTGTATTTTGTGCCAAATTCGAGTTTCCCAGGAATTGGCCCCTTCAGCCCCCAGTCTCCATGCAGCAACTGCAAAATTGCTCCTTCCTTTGTCCTCCACATGCCACCTGGAGAGATGCAGCTCCTTTACCCACACACAGATATTGGGCAGCATTTCTTTCAGGTTTGCAGGATAATGCCCTTGATCTCTAACACTCCACACCCAGAAATGTCCTGGGCCTACCCAAAATTCGAGTACTTATAATTCCCTTATCCCTCCACTATGGGGATAAAGAGACCACTCTGCCTGGTACTTCTGGCCCAGCAGCTGCAGTGGCTGTGCCGCTGGGGATTTCTTCCTCATTTTATTGTGTCCAACTTCCTGAGTCCCCAATCTGCTTTGAATGTCCACTTTTAAATTCCAGTAAATTTCCCACACTTTTTTTTTTCCACCCACCTTGCTGAGAAGCTGCCTGTCTGCTTTCTTGGTTTCACTCCACAGAGCAGCCAGGGAAGTGATCTCTATTCCATCATCTTGAAAACCTCATTTGTATTTATTTCTATGGTTTCAAATGGATTAATATTTCTCTTATGGAGTAGCATGTGGTGCATCCTGAAGAGTGTTCCACATGCACTCTAAAACAATATGTATTCAAATGTTACTGAGAGGAGTGTTCACAGATGCCCACTAGTTTTAGATGGTCCACAATGCTGTTCAAATTTGTTTTTATCCTTTGCTTAGTAGTTTTATTCATCATTGAGTGTGGAATATTGAGGAGGCCTTCAACTAGTATTTCTGGATTTTGCATTTCTCTGCATTTCCACCAAGTTTGTTGTGCTGTGTAATTTTGTGTTGCTTACTGACAGGGAAACTAAGAAATGCACCATTCAGTCATTTTGAAAGACCCCAGCCCAGCAACCTTAGGCTTAGTTACAAAATTATTAGGGCACGTCACAAACCTGCAGACAATGTGTTTTTCAGATAATCAGTTAAGTGTGACCGATTGAAAAGGGAAAAACAGGATGGTTGGGAAAGAGCAGAAAAACAGATTCCAGGGCATGCCTGAATAAACAGGGGCTAATAAGCAGGAACAGAAAAATCAGAATGCTCATATGTAACTGTCATGTGGTATTGTTCCAGGAACATAAAATGAAAAATAACTTTACCCTTTAGGTAACCTATATGCTGGGTTCAAAATAGCCAATAAGAAACCTGTTGCTTACCGCGCGCGCGAAACCTGCCCCTTGACCCTATAAAAGACCTGTACCCCAAAGCCCGGTGTGCCAGCTCACCAAAGCTCCAGCTGAGGTTTCGCTGAGCACCCACAGGCGCCTGTGTCTGAATAAACCTCATGCGTTTGCAGCCAGTGCCTTGTGCGTCTTTCCTGGACAGGGAATCGGTGGGTCTTTCATTTGGCGAGCCAGCCAGGAGAACTCCTGTAACCCTGTCCGGATCCCTGCCCAAGGAACACCCGATAACCACTGGGAGGTAAGCTGGCCAGTTCGTGTCATTTTGTGTCTCTGTCTATGTCTGATTGTTATCTGTTCATGCGCAGCGTCTGTACAATTACGCGTAATTGCTCTGTATTCTGGGCAGCTTGAGAAGGAGTTGACGAACTCAGACTTCTCCCCTGCCACCCTGGGAGACGTCCCAGGGACTCAGGGAGGCCCATCTTGGGGGGCCTCCAATGTTCTGCAGAGTACAGTGTACTCGTGGGTGACGGAGGTGACGGTATCCCTCCTCTCCCTAATCCGTTCGGTTTGTGCTCGAGCCGCGCAGCGTTCTCTGTGTCCAGTCTGATATTTGTGTCTGTCTTCTTGCCTTTGTACTTTCTCATTCCATCTAAGACTAACATGGGACCTTAAAACCAGTAGATATCCCTTAACACTTAGGTGGCTTCTTTAGTTTACAGATCCACCATGAGGAGAAAAAGAGTCAAGAGAGAAATTTGAGCTGATCAAAGTACATACCCTCTTCCCCCTTCAAGACCTAAGACAGATAAAAACTGACTCTACTGGAAAGTTAGGAGATATGCCAGATTGCCTGAAATTGGGTCTATCCAAAGAAGTTAATCCTGTAAGTAAAGGAGAGACTGAGAAACTCCCAGCAGCTGCCAGAGCTATCTTCGCTCTGGGGAATTTCCTCATTCTTTCCCTGCACTGCAAGGATTACTCCACCTGAATGCAGTAAAGTCAGTCACACTGAGACCCTTGATTTTACACCGATAGTTGCCCCTATGTAAAAACATCTGGTCCACTCATGGGAAAATCTATGGTGCCACTGATAGGAGTCATAATTAAATGAAAGTTCAAAACCTGGAGAGATATTTTCTTATCTAGTTGTCTGATTGTTTCTTGGGGATAATCTAGGTTAAATGTGTGTCTAAAAGATAATTTTTTTATTGTAACAATCTGGTACCTAAATGAGTTTGAAGCATTGTATAATCTTGCAGTTAAAAGTTAGGGTTAGGTAATTGTTTAGTTTGTGATTTCAGATAATTCATGCCAGAAAACTTAAATACTTAGGATAAAAAAAATTAAAAAACTCTACTTCCAAGTTGGCAAGTAACTCCCAATCATTCAGTTTTATTTTTTTTCCATCAATTTTGAACTGGGTAGCCTAAAAAGATTTCACTAGGTGTACCAGTGCATTAATTTGGGCAAAGATAGTAAATTATAATTTGGTATCTGTTCCCCTTAGTGTGTAAGATTCAAAAAAAAATGTTAAATTAAGATGTTGGTCTGGCTTATTAAAATAACATTAAATAGCAACAGTCTTGAAAATATTTAAAGCTTAATTTTGGATGTACATGGTAGTGTGTGGTTCTCTTTTAAGATTTTTTTTTTCCAGGTGATTTAATGTAACTTAGTACTACTTTAAAAACTTCAGAACAAAGAAAGTGACTTAATGATCCTGAAGGGATCTCTTCTGATGGTAGCTTTATATTATTAAGTAAATTCCTATTTTCAGTTTTGTGTGAGCAAGTTTTTCTAGTATAAAAAAAAAATAGTAAAAGTGTCTTTTTATGGGAACTCAAACTAGATTAAACCAGAGGGTAAATTGTATGGCATTTACTAATTACTGGCCAGTCAATTTTTTCTAGGATTTTTGCTTTTTCCTTAAATTTTGTATTTTTTTGAGCTCATGATTTTGATCCTACAGACAAGTTAATGTTTTTCTGATAAGTTCTATTTTTGATCAACTATGGAGTTTTTAAACATTGCAATGAGATATCACCTGAGAAAGCAACAAGGCCTTTACTATTGTATTGTGTTACACTTGTTACGTGTTGTATGTCAATATGTCTGTATGTGTGTATGTCCATGTATCATGTAGTGATATGACAATTGACAGATAAAGAGCGCTCATAAAAAAATTTTAAAAATGGATCCAAAATATCTTTGACTCACGTGATTCAAATGGTTCAATTTAAATTGGGTAAACAGATAAAAAAAAACTAGAAGGTTCTAGATATAAATTTAATAAAAAAAATTTCTGGATAAAAGTCTATATGATTAAATAATTTAAAAAGTTTAAGTAAATGATATAAAAAAGGTCTGTATAAGTTGCTTATAAGTGTAAGTTTTTGAACAAGTAATCTTAAAAAAAAAATTAAACAGCTGGTTAAACAAGTGCTGTTGTTTTAAAAAAATTGTGCTATGTTATCTCTCTAAAAAGCTAAACTTGGTTAATATAAAAACATCAATGTAATTGTGGTGCCATTAATATGTTTATATCTTCCAGGTATACAAGTCTGTAAGGTAAAAGCTTCAAAAGAACATTATATCAAACTGGTGTCCTAAAGTTGTATGGTAATTTTAGGCTTAAAAAAAATGTTAGAGATTTATTTATATCATTTGTGTTCTATAACTGGACTTGTTATCAATAAGATATGTAAAGTTCTATGTTACTTTTTACACTGAGATACAATTTAAATATATTTTTAAGTTAATGAGAGCCTAATCTGTGTAAAGGTTTTATTGCAAAACACAAAAGTACTTTGCCACTTTTCTACAAAAGGTTAAAAGCTTTCAGCCTTTCTTTAATTCATGTTTTAGATGTGATATTATGTTATGTTTGCTCAAGTTCACAACAATTTATGTAGACTTTTGTAAAATGATGTCTAAAAAGTAAAGATCAGTCTCAGAACTGCAGTACTTAAGATTTATAAAGAGCCCCGCCTTACTTGAGATAAAGCTCTATGTCCCATCCCACTATATGTAAAAGTAACTATAAAAAAAGTAGGCTAGATTTCAGTACATTTAAAGTTATGTCCAAAAGTTAGTTTTTTGTTAAGATTACTAAGATCTCAAACAGGAAATTATAATGTATAACTCTGCCAAAATTCAAGGTATCTATTATATGAACTAAATATGTTTTTACTCTTTGATAATTTTATCTTGTAGTTTTCAAAATGGCTGGAAGACTGCCTGTTAATGTTCTGCAGAGGTACTGATTTAAGAACTCACAACCTGGGTTAATGTAAGATAAAAAGATAGACATTAAAGCCCAGTGCTCTTAATATAAGGCTGTTGACTTATTTGCTAGATGTTTAAGATCAAGTTTTAAAATTAAAAATTTGGCTTTTGCCCTCTGAGTCAGTCTGAGTCAGGGGATAGGGGACTTTTCCAAAGGGCTCTGCAACTCTAGGCCACATAACCTCCTGAACAGGGAGATTAATGAGACCAGTGGAGGACAGAAAGCCAATCAGTGCATTTGCTGTAAAGAGGAGGGTCATCAGAAAAGGGAGACATCCCTGATGCTTCCAAGGGAAGCCACATGGTCAAGCAAGGCCTGGACCCATCCTAGCACAAATGGCACTAGCAGATCTGAAAAGCTGCTGTAAGTTCCCGAGGACTCCCAAGAAAACTCAGCTGACTGTTAACAATAGATAAAAACAAAGGTCAGTTTGACTTGCTTCATCTTAAACACTTAGCAAAGACAGTCAAAGCCAAAACACAGCTATTCCTGGACATTTTAAATAATAAAATAATAGTTAAATGTAACTTCCATAAATAAATAAACTGGAGACTTCAAAAGAGATTCTTATGTAGAAATGCCTGATAACCATCAAAAGGGAACTGCCAGAGTAATTTTAGCTTAAGGTTAAGGCCTTTATTTCTAACCTACACAGGTAGGCTTAATGTTTACTAATATGGTTATCCAGCCCTAGTAACAGAATTAAAGATTTCTCTATTAGACACAGAGGTCAAATTAGTAAAAAATTTTGCAAGATCAGATGACATTAAATTATTAAACTGTGTCTTAAAAAAAAAAGGACATCTGTAACCCTAAAAGTTAAATGTTATGTTTACAGTCCTAGTAACTGGGGATGTTAAAACCTGGTGAGGAAACTTATGTACAGTGACATGTTCCAGCTGCTGCAACACTTATTCAGTACTCATGGTTTTTGTTTCTCTCATAGAAGCACCCATCCCCAGATGACAACCTGTTTTTCCCCAACCAGACCTCAAATGGAACTGACTTCTAAAAGAAAACTCACGTCCCCCATGTCGCTCCCCAACGTCTTCAAGCCCCCTCATGTTCGACACCCCTTTTTCAGCTCTGAAGCAGCCGGAACGAGTCATCGCCCCTTCTCCACACAGCAATAAAGTTTCTAAAATTAGGGGGGAACAAAGCCAAAAGTAGATAGACAGTGTAGATAGGTAAATCGAGTCAGGTTGGATCTAGGAGGTCAATTTTAAGTAAGTCTGGGAAGTTAAAGACTGTCCCCTGAGGATTACTGTTTACTAAGATGTAGAGCCAGCCCAAATAGGCCCCCAACTGAGGGAACCATGATTGGTTCCCAAGTTTCCAGACAAAGGGGGGAATGAAAGACCCCAGCCCAGCAACCTTAGGCTTAGTTACAAAATTATTAGGGCACGTCACAAACCTGCAGACAATGTGTTTTTCAGATAATCAGTTAAGTGTGACCGATTGAAAAGGGAAAAACAGGATGGTTGGGAAAGAGCAGAAAAACAGATTCCAGGGCATGCCTGAATAAACAGGGGCTAATAAGCAGGAACAGAAAAATCAGAATGCTCATATGTAACTGTCATGTGGTATTGTTCCAGGAACATAAAATGAAAAATAACTTTACCCTTTAGGTAACCTATATGCTGGGTTCAAAATAGCCAATAAGAAACCTGTTGCTTACCGCGCGCGCGAAACCTGCCCCTTGACCCTATAAAAGACCTGTACCCCAAAGCCCGGTGTGCCAGCTCACCAAAGCTCCAGCTGAGGTTTCGCTGAGCACCCACAGGCGCCTGTGTCTGAATAAACCTCATGCGTTTGCAGCCAGTGCCTTGTGCGTCTTTCCTGGACAGGGAATCGGTGGGTCTTTCAATTTCAGTATTATGTGGTATCTTAAAGTATATTTATTCAAACTAAGAGAGTCAGGATGTTGCTAGGTTATATAATTTTATTGGAACATTATTGATCAAAAACATTATTATGTGATGTATGGCTATATTTTTGGTGCTTTATTATTAGATGCACATATATTTTGCATTGTTCTATCTGTCTGTTGAATTTATATTTTATCATTTGCTAAGGTTTGTATAAGTGTCCCCCACAGACCTGTGTGTTAATGACATGATCACTACTTTATGGCACCATAGGGAGAAGGTAGAGCTTTTAAGAGGAGGGTCCTGATGAGAGAAAGTCTTCTTCTTTGGGTCATGCCCTTGATGAAATTTTGGGACCCTGAATTTTCTTATTTCTCTCTATTTGCTCTCTGGTTAATATGAGGGGATCAATTTTTTCCACCAAATGTTCCCTAGTGTGATTCTTATTGGGCCAAAGGTTACAAGGCAGCAGGACCAGCTGCCCATGGAATGCAATTTCTGAAATTGTGAGCCAAAAGAAGCCTTTCCAATTTATATATTGATTACCTTAGGTGTTTTGTCACAGTGATGGAAAGCTGTCTAAAGCATCATTTCAAAATGCCCTGTTTATAACTACTCCCAGTAAATAGGCTATTTTTTAAATATGTGTGTAAGTACTCCAGGTTTATCATGGTTGCTGTGAGTATATCAATGGGTCACATATTAGATTTTAATGTACTTGTGACTGTGAGGTATGATTCCTTCAGCATAGTCTGGTCTTATTCTTTTGCCTGAAGCAACAATCTTACCTTGTGATTGACTTGGTCATTCCACTTCCACTTAATGTTAATATTTATACAGTTGAATTTGTTTGTCATTTAACCATTTGATTTCCATATTTTTTATTCCATTCTCCCTAACATAGTCTGCATGTGTCACATGGATATTTTTAGTATTTTAATTCTCTTAATCATTTTTCTCTAAAGTTTACTTAATGGTTGCTTGAAGGATCTACTGTATACATCTGATCTTACTAGAAACCACTTTGGAAACTACTAACTCAATTTCAGTGAAATGTAAAAACACCACCTCTATAGTTCCATTTGTTCTTCTTCCTCTTTGTGTGCTTAATATTAAACATATCCTGTCTGAATGTTATCCACTGAACATATGTATAAATATTATACCTTTATGTAATTAAGGAATTTTTTTGTTTATGTGCCTTCAAAGACACTCACTGTTGTACAACACAGAGTCTACCATCACCAGCATATTCTACATCTCAGAATTTTTATTGTTGCAAATTTGATGTTTTCTTTTTCTGTATCTTTCATGTCTCTTATGTAAATTACTGAGTATAATGTCATTCATTGTTCATTTTAAGCTTAGTGTCAGTTCTGGGCTAGATTGATTGCTTTTATTTGCTTTCTGAAATGCATTTTCTTGCTTTCATTGTATTCTTGGTGGCTTTTAATTTAATGTCAGACATTCTGACTTAACCAAGTTAGATGCCAATTATTTTTGCATGTCATTTACATTGTTCAGCATTTATTACTGAGACAAATGAAGTCATTCAAGACCTGTTTGGTTTTTTGTGTCCTGTCTTTTAACATTTTTAGGTAAACCAGAAAGTGGCTAATTATTTACCACTTTGGACATGAGACCCTTCTGAATATTCTATTCAGTGCCCAGAAAACTATGAGAATTTTCCATATTGCTATTGGAAACAGACTCTAAATTGGTGTTGTGTATCCTTAGGTACCATTGTTAATTCTAGTCATTTTACTCATTGCAATGCTAAATTCTCTGTCCCATTTGTTAAAAGGTCACAAAAAGAGACTTACAGAAAAATAGGAACAAAGTTGGAAAGCTTAAAATATTTTATTCTAAGACTTATGAAATCACAACAATCCACAAAACATGGCATTTATGTAAGAACAGACACATAGATCACATTTTTGACAAAAGTGTCAAGATAATTCAATGGAGAAAAAGGTAGAGTTTTAACACCTGTTATAGGAACACCTGGAAATCCATATGGGAAAAGAAAATGAACTCAATCATTTTGTGTCATCATAATCAAGATTTAAATCACAACTTATCTAATGCAACAAAGCTATTGAATATCCTTTTACAAACAGAGGAAAATTTATTGAAATTATGTTAACAAAATTTTGACTACATGAAGTATAAAGCAAAAGATAAAATATATAAAACAAAAGTGATGAGATGGATTGACTCATGCTTAATACACAACTTTTAATAACCATAGTAAAGGAGATGAAAACACAAACTTCAGAAAACAAGAAAAACATTTGCAGGAAATATATTTGTCATAGAGCCAGTATCCATAATATAAGGAGAACATTTACAATTCAATGATGAGACAACCAGCCCTTACTTCCATGGACAAGAAATGTGAATAAGAGTTCACAGGCTAAGCTAAACAAGTCCCTAATAGTTATTGAAAAGATGCTCACCATCAATAGTCTCCAAAAATGTACAAATTAAAATCACAATGAGATACCACCTCACCTCAACTAGAATGAATAATGTTAAAGAGAGTTGTGACAATACCAAACAACAACAGGATGTGGAGCAACTAGAAATCTCTCACAATGCTGCTAGAAATGTGAAAAATTACAATCCATTTCATAAAATAAAATGACAAATTCTGACATCACTAAACACACTGACCTTATGACCAATCAACCCCAGTATAAGGCATTTATCCAAAAGACAGGAAAACATGTATACAGACAGACTATACTCAAAAGTTCACAGTGGTTTTATTTATATCAGACCCATTCTTGTAATAATCTTACTGCTTAACACATTTAATACATTTTCATTAGAAAATCCAATGGATAAGCTAAGTTTTTCAGTAATACCCAGTACTAAAAATGAATGAAATATTAATGCACACACAATAACATAACAAAGCTTAAAATAACTGTTATAGCAAAGATTATATACTATATGGTTGCATGTACATGAAATTCCAGCATATTCAGAATTCTACTCAGAAAGCAGATTGGTGATCAACTGGAGCTGGAGTAGAGGAGAGGGTTACACAAAAAAGCAGAAGAGTTCAGAGCAAAGGACAAGGGTACATAAGAACATATTCTGGTTGTAATGGTGATAATTGATTCCAAACAACTTAGTGAATTTTATTTCACATAAACGTATTCATAGGCAAAAATGGAAAAATAAGGCAAAACAAAGTATTTATCTGATAAGTAAATATTGACAGGATTTCTTGCTAGCAGTCTTTCACCACATGTAATTTGAAATGAAGAAAAGCCTAAAGTTTAATAGTCAAAGATGGTAACTAATTTGTACCGAAAGGAATAACTAGCAATAGAACATGACAATATTTTACATATATTATATTTTAATATTTAGAAGGACAGATGACTTTTACAGCACCATGTATTACCATGTCTGGCTAGGTTTACAATGAACACTGATGTAATATATATAGTGATAATACCAGAAGGGGGTTAACTGGAAACATGCTGCTGTAAATTTCCTGTATTTTCCTGAGTGTAGTTCAAATTAAAGATGCAGTTTTCAATTTCTAAACCACAATAAGAATGAATACAAATAGATAAAACTAATAGCTAGTAGAAGCATTAAATTCCATAAGTGTTTTTGCATATTTTAGATGTTATTGAGAAAGAATTGTGGCCAGGGTACTCTGAGGTGTCCTGCATATCTGCTTTCATGAATCCATGAACCTTACTCACACTGTAGAACTCAACAGGGATGTTTAATTTATTTTTGAAATGTCTGCTGAATATGCATGTCCCTTGTGACAATGCAGTAAAAGAAAATAATGCTAATATATTTGTTCAATTTGGGCCTTTCTTCTTTTCCAAGTTGTATTCTTATTCATTTTGATTAGGAAGGTAGTCACTACAAAATATTGAATTTAAGAAAGAAGAAAATCAGATCCTGACATCTGGAAACTACTCTGACACTTAGAGCTAGGGGTCAGAGATGTTAGGAGCTATTGTGGTACCCATAGTGAGGCCAGGCTATTCCTTGTTGGACAAAAGGCATACTAAGAAGCAATGCATACAAACTGATTCTGAAACATGCAAAATAAGGTAAATCAAAAATAGTACATAACAACTTTTTCTAAGCACCTGCAAAACTAAGGAATTGTGCGATTAACAAAACACTAGCCAGCTTCCTATGTAGGTGGATATGAATAATAACACCTTTTTAATTCTAATTTGTTATATGTGATGGCAGAATGCAATTTATGTCATATTACACATATAGAGCATAATTTTTCAAGTCACTGATTGAACACAAATTATTTTCACATCATCGCGTCTTTTATGGATACTTAGGGTAATGATGTCTAACTCATTCCACCATCATTCCTACCCCCTTGCCCCCTCCTTTCCCCTCTCTCCCCTTTGCCCTATCCTCTCATGCTGCCCCTCCGCCTCCCCCTCATCACCATTATGAGTCAGCATCCTCATATCAAAGTAAACATTCGGACTTTGGGTTTTTGGGATTGGCTTGCTTAACTTAGCATTATATTTTCCAACTTCATCCATTTACCTGCAAACATCATGATTTTAGTCTCTTTTAATGTTGAGTAATGTTCCTTTGTGTATATATACCAAAGTTTCTCTATCCATTCATCTACCGAAGGGCATCCAGGTTGGTTCCATAATTTAGCTATTGTGAATTGGTGACAGCACCTTCTTTACAAATTAGTTTTATTCTTGCTCAAGTCTGTACTTCTTAGGGCTAAGATCTACTGATTCCATCCCATAATCCCCCTCTTCTGGACACCACCCAATCTAGAGTGAACTCCTACTTCCTTATCCATCTCCCATATCATCCAACCAAAGCCCCAGTTTTCATATAAGGATATTTTAACAGACTTCCATCCAGGAGTCAAGTATATCTTTGAGGGTAGGAGACTGAATATTAAGAACACACTAGATATGCACTGTCAGGAGTAGTAACAGTGAACTACACATAGTTATTTATGTTTCAATTAACCAAAAAAATAAAATTCTATTGTTTAGTTGGCCAGCCACATTTAAGTGCTTAATAGCCACATGCTACCTTATTGGAAGGTTAGAGATAGAACAATTTCATCACTACATAGTATTTTCACAAACAGCACTGCTGCCAGACTAAGCTTAGGTCCCTTCTAAATCCATATAAAGGCTGACTAGAATTAGTCACGTCTCTCAGGATAAATAGTCATGACCCTCATGACTAGAATTAGGATCTCCAAAAAGAGAATCCAGGGAGCTGCTGTGGCCAGTAGCCCTCTGAGGATGTAGTGAGAAGATGGCTGTCTATGAGGAAGCTTCTCTCACTAGGAATGAAGTGCCAGCACCTCCACCTTGAATTTTTCAGCCTCCAGATCTGTGAGAAACAAATATCTGTGGTTAATAAGCCACCGGGTTTGTTGCATTTTTTGATACAGCAACCTCACAGACTACAATGACTGCACCACCACACCCACTTAAAATGAAAACAGCCAATATTATTTCTCATGGAGACTCTACCCTAGTTGTGCCATAATGTGGACTCAGGCAACCAAAAGAGGTTATGGGTGATTATCTATCTGATGCCTTTACACACAATTGCAAAGAGAAAAACATGTCCCTCCATCTCTGTTCCCAGAAAAAGGACAGTTATGGATCTAATATTTAGGGGGTGGCTTGTCCTCCAGGGCAGAGCACTAGAGAATACAGCTCAGGAGATGATCTGGATGGGGACAGTTGGGAACTCTCCTGGGTTTTCAGAGCAGCAGTGCTCAGTGTGGTCTGTGGAATATTTGTGTGTGCTTAGACACTCACAGTCACACTGTCCCAAGAGTCACAAGCCAATTTTATAATGCTACCCAGACAATAGTTGCATGAAAGTAAAACTTAGCCAGAATGGAAGGTAACACAGTTATTGTTCTCTATATCACCTCTTAGTTGCAGAAGACAAAAAAAAAAAAAGCCACTTGCAATTAAACATGTCCTGGTGGAATTGTTCAAAATTGTTAACTTCATCAATTATTTATTGTAGGGTCCTCATTTTTAAAACATCTCATATGATTAAATGGAAAACCCATGTGTATCTTTCTACTGCATTCCAAATGGAATGTTTGTGTGAGCAAAACAATTTTGTGAGCTGTATTGACTTCTTTTTTAGGGAATACCATTTTTACTTGAAAGAATGAATGACACAGAAAGTTGCCTGACACTGTCTCAAATCTAAGCATGAGCTGGTTCCTTCAAGATAATGCACTGGCAGTATATTTTGCAGTGATGGAATAGAAGCTCTGAAGAGAAAGAACTTTGAAGGACTTCTACCCACCACCCTAAATCTGACAGTTTCTGAATACTTACATCCTTTTCTGAGGAATTTGCAATAATATTAGCAAATATGGCTTTTTGATCATCTGCTGTGAATATGAAACACTATAAAAAGTATATAATTTGAGGAAACAATATATTGCTTTTTAAACACTCATACATTAGCACGAGATCTATTCAATGTGAAAGATAGACATAAATTTTAATATGATAGAATATGAGCTATTCAGTGACTGTTTCAACTTCCATATTTCAACTAACTTTTAAGTGTTGGGGGCAGCCCTGAATAGGAGCTGAGCATGCCCCCTTAGCCTTGACTAAGGAAGATGTTGAACTGGCATTGCATGCAGTGTAAAGCCAATGAGCCTTACCTTCACTGGGCAAGGAAGTGCAGCTCTGGGATTGGGAGTCACCCAATGGGACTAGCTACACTCCTGTTTGTTGTAACACAATCCCTTGCATTATTTGTGTGGAATATTCTATAGAATGTCTTTTCCCTAATAAATAGAGGGGCTCAGGTTATGCTCACTCTCTCTTGCCTCCCTTGCTCCTCTTTCCCTCCAGCGTGGGAGCTGACACCTGAGGTCTCAGAGCCATCCCCAAGCCCAAGAAAGGTATTTCTGTGTTTGTGTGGTCTTTTAGTTGCCAGCCCAATTCACATGGAGTGAGTGACCCTGAATCCATCGCCTCCAAGGGACATGGGCAATATTTAAGTTAACACATGTGTCATTTTAGTGTAATATCCATGTTGAATAGTCACAGTTATCTGACAAAGTTATTAAAACATTCCTCCTACAAAATGTGTGAGGCCAGATTTTTTTCCACTCACTTCAGTTTGCACAGGTTAAGTGCAGAAGTACGTATAACAATCCAGGGGTCTTTTAATGAGACAGGCAAAAAATGACTTGCAAAATGTATATAAAAAAACTGTTGGCAAGCAGGGGATTATTATTCTAAATGCATTAAAAGTTTTTAAATGGTTTCTTTTCATATACTGTAAGCATACAGATAAACTCACAAAAGCAATATTACCTTTGCAGTTCACACTAATTTCAAGGAGAGTAAAGAGGTCCAAAGCCAAAATGTTGACAATGGCTGAATTAGCCCCTGGATCAGGATTCAGAAAGACAGTGTGACAAAGAGCACTGGACCCAAGTGGATCGGTGTCAAGATAAAGCCCCAGCACCCAGGGCATGAATCTCAGGGTCTAGACCAGAGGAAACCCTAGTATTGGAGATTCTTGATCTCCTCAAAGTGAAACTTTCCGTCTTCCAGCATTAGTCAGATCCTTCTGCCTGGACTCTCAGGATGTGGACCCATTTCTCATTCCCTTTGAGTGCTGGGATTTTAGAGAGGCCAATCAGCACAGTGGTTCTCCTTGCTGAAGTCCTCAGACACACACCTGGCCTCAGATTATCCTCAGCTTCCACATGTCCCCAGGGTTCCACTCCCCAAGGTATTTCTACACCATGGTGTCTTAGCCATGATATCAGGGGCCTCACCACTGTCAACTATCTGGACAGAAAATGGCTCCTAACACTTGATTTTCCTGGCCCAAATCCTAGGAGTCCTCCTGCTGGCTACTATCCAGATCCATAGATGTATGAATCAGAGTCTAATTATATTTTTGTTTGAGAAACAGGATGAGCCTAGGTATAGGCAGGGATGAAGAGGGGAAGGACAAGCATCATTGGAGAGAAATGCCCAGGCAAACCAGACCCTCAGTGTGAGAGGACTTTGTTCTGCAGCTGCCACAGAGAAGCCTTTGTTCTGAGATTTCATTAATGAAGATACTGTCACTAGGTAGGGAGGTGCTTTTGAGTGCTGTCGTGTACTGTATATATCACAAACAATTTTTGCATTTTTGACCTATCTTGGAACTAAAACAGAGTAAAATTTCTATTTTGGGGGGAGCCTGTGTTTTATTGGTAAAAAGCAGATGATATGCCCTAAGCAGAGTAAGGAAAGTGTTCATGTTAATGGTGGTCAGTATTACAGGGAATGTGATTCAGAGTGCTGGTGTGTGGGCACAGGGAAGATGACTATTTCTCTAGGGTCACATAGGGCTTGTTGGGAAGGTGGAGATTAGAAGAACATGAAGAGCTCTGTATTGAAGATTCTGGGAATTGTTTTCCAGGCAGGGAGAACTATCAGTGGTAAAGCTCTAGGGCAAACTTGCTTGCGTCTATGCATTCTGGAAGAACAATGAGGATTGTGTGACTGGAGCAGAGTCATTAAGAGAAAGTTATCAGTACAGAACCTGTGGACCTGAGGTGTTGGAAGGACTCCTACTGTGAGTGAGGCAGCATGGAGCAAAGACAGACAATGGGAAACTTCTTTCAAAGGCTCACTCTGGCTGCTCTGCTGAGAACATTTCCTGATGGACTAAATCTGAGGTATGACAAAGAGGAGTCGAGGAAGACACAAGTGAGTTTGGTCTGTGAAAGAATGATGAGCTGCTCTTCACAGATCCGGGGAGAACTCTGCAGGGGCACAGGTGAGGATACCTGAATGCAGGGCAGGCTCTCTGTGTAGGAGAAGCTGGGCTGTGATGTGCACTAGAAATGCAGGTGAGGGAGCCAGTTGGCAGAGGAACAGATGAATGTGGAAATATTTAGACGAGAGAATGATATCTAGGAAGTATTGCCATTAAATGGTAGTTAAAGCCTTGAGAACTGATGAGATCATCAAGGGAGAGATTGGCAGCAGAGGAGAAAGGGAACAAGGACTGAGCCTGGAGCTCAGTGTAAGTGACCTGGTCAGGCCCCAGCAGACTGCAGAGTTCTGGCCCCACAACTAGAAGCTGGTACAACAGGGAGTCCCAGACTTTCCTGCATTGGAATCCTCTGGATGTCACTTTAAGGAGCAGATGTTCTGGAGTTGAGCAGGAGATTGCATATTTAAGAGAAGGTGGTTCCGGTTCTGCAGCTCTGCAGATCACACTTCTTACTGCAGTGGTAAGAAGGTAGAGCAGGATTCCAGACTGTGCATTGGCAGCTTGTTTTATGGTTGTTCAACAAGTAGTTCTTGGACTTGTGCATCATAGTTGAGACCACAGGTCTGGGAGGAAGTCTGAGTGTTCTACAAACAGCTCACCAGCAACTGGGCTACAGGATAGGTAAGAACAGCTGAGGTCAGTGATCAGAGTGTTCAGAGTGGGGAGGGGTCTTATATCTACATTTAAATGCAGTTTTTTTCCTCAGAAAGGAAATGGTAGATTTATCCAGTCAATTATCATACCCAATTTAGGAGATAAGTATAATTTTGTGTCCCATGAGGTACAGGCAGATGGAAGATTTAAGAGGTGACTCTCAGCTCAGCATAATGGAAATCTCCCAATTCTGCTCTCTGAAATCACTCCAGACCTGATTTACCTGTCATTTCTTTCAGAACAAAAAGTGCCAGTTTTTCTAGTTCAAGCATAAAGGAAATTACATATGTGTGTGGAGAGCTAATTTAGTTTTGAAGAAAGTCAGAGAACCAGGCTGGAGACCACATAGCCAGGAACAATCCATGATCCTTCCATCAGTTAAGAAGCACTGATCCTGATGCTGGACTCAGATGCCACTGCCACTGATGCTGCCCACTGGACTCTACAGCAGGGACTGCTGTCATTGCTGCTCATGATGGAATCTGGAAATCACTGTTGCCACTAACGCTACCTTTACAAGTCATTCTGCACAGTGCCAGCTTCTTGTGTCTGTACATCCTGGTCATGGGCCTGATACATGTGGTCACCTGACCAGTAGAGCCCAAGCCTGGAAAATTGCTCAAATGCAATAATATTGAGAAAAGTGAATGTTCCTCTTTGATGCAAGGAAAAAATTTCTGTCTTCTTCTGATGTTTTATAAGTGTGGAATTTCTCTAATGTAGGAAGAGAGATCAAGTGCTGGAGCAGAGGGTGAATGATGGAATTGCTAACATCAGTTTCTAGAACAGTGAACTGAGGGAACTTGATCCAGCCCATCACAGGCACCTGAGCTCCACTGAATAAGTTCTAAAAAACATCTATCAAACTATTTCTCTTATAGTTCAACTTGGAATCCAGCTTTCCTCTACTCCAATTTATGTTCTCAGATAAGCAGAGTGGCAGAGTCATAGGATAAAATTTGGATCTCATCAGTTTTCTTGCTATCTTTGTCTCTTGCTAGGATTAAGAACCCCAGGTCTCTAAGATATCTTTGGATCCACAAATGGTGTGATGTTAATATTAATTTTATATTTTGTGGTACATGCACATAAGGAGAGTGTCCTTGACATTCATCAGTTCTTTTTCTTTGAATTACCACAAAACTCTAAAACACCCTGCTGGTGTAGCTGCCTTGCTACCAAAAATGATGTTTACCCATGTGATGCCCAAACAATTCCCAGAAGATGCAAGGGCTAAACATATGGGCACATTTTTACTGGAATATTCCCTATGTGGACAAGGTAAGGTAGAAGCTTACTTGCTTATTACCATTTCTGAATGTATCCTGTTCTGCCTGGTAAGGAAGAAGGTAGAGAATTTAGCATCAAAATAAATAGTTTATTCTAAATCACCTAGAAGAGGAACTGGGCAGCTATGGCTGGTTTAACAGGTATCTATTGTTTGTTTCAAGGCTTTATCTGAAATAAAGAAACAATGATAAAATAAAGAAACAAAGAAGGAGGAGGAGGAGGAGGAAGAAGGTTAGCAGTCAGTTGAAGAGGCAGCAGTTTCTTCCCTGCAAGTACAGGTGCTGCCCTAAAGGAGCCTCCCAAGCAGCAAACACCATGATGGAAGGAATAAAAAAAAACAGATTTATTCTCACACCTTAGACACAAAAATTCCGGAAGTATATGCAAAAAATAGATAGTTCTTCAGATTGCACCACAAGGCCCCCAAAGACTGCAGTCTCTAAGAAAAAGGGAATGACAAGGTGAGTTGAGGTGGGAGAGTTCTTAATGTCAGGAGTTCAGGGCAGCAAGAATGTGAAATGAAGGCACCTAGAGAAGGTCATTGAAAATAAAAGCAATGGAGTTCAGCAGGAGGCTCCCCTCAGTCCTCAGCTCCTCAGTAAAGGCACATTAGAAAATTATCCAAGGAGAGGGAAAGAATGACCCAAAATGACAAGAGGGAAAAATGGTTCCTGAGGATACACAGGGCCAATGACAGTGTCTGTTTCCAAAAGCAATATTGAGAAAGCTCATCATTTTCTGGGCATTGGATAGAATACTCAGAAGGGTCTCCTGTCTCTAGTGGTGAATAATCAGCCTACACTAAGCACTTTCTGATTTACCTAAGAAATGCCAAAAGACAGAACAAAAAAAAGATGAAACAGGTTCTGAATGACTCAATTTGCTAAAAGAAGTTATGGCATAAATAAATGTCTAGTACTAACTTGGTTAACTCATAATGTCTGGCATCAGATTAAAAGTTGCCCAGAAAAAAATGAGACCAAGAAAATGCAATTTATAAGACAGAGAAAAGCATCAGTCAGAACTAACCTGAAACTGACAGTAAGGTTAAGATTAGAAGCTGATGATTTTTAAAATGCTTATGGTAAATGTATGACATACATTCAATAAGTTACATAAAAGGCATGAAAGATACATAAAACATCAAATGAAACTTCCAAGGAATAAAATGTCTGAGATATAAAATACACTGAATATGAGAAGGGATTAATGATAGACTGTATTGTAGAAAAGATCAAAGTCTTTGAAGGCATATAAACAAAAAATTTCCTTAAATATATAAAAGTATAATTTTATAATATACATGAGGTGTCTGACATATTCAGGTAGGATATGTTTAATACTAATCATAGAAAGAGGAAGAAGTGAAAACAGAGGTATAGAGGTAGCATTCCTATGTTGCTATACAGTAGTTTCCAAAGTGGTTTCTAGTAAGACCAGATGTATCTGGTAAATACTCCAAGTGAACATTGAGAAAACTCTAGGGAAAAACAACTGAGGGAATTAGTATACTATAATATATTCACTTGACACATGCATAATGAATACAGGAATAATTGAAGAACAAAAAAAATGAGACACATAGAAAATACGGGTAAAATAACCGACAAATTCAACTGAGTAAATATTGACAACCTTTCCTTCTTTTTTTTTTTCCTTTTTGTGTGTGTGGTTAAAATTTTTAAGGTCTGCCCTCTTAGCATATTTTAAGTAAATAACGGAGTATTGTTAACTAGAGTGACAATGCTGTATATTCATGGATTACATCCCCAGCACTTTTTCATCTTGCATAACTTAAAACTAGTTCTCTTTGACCAATAACTTGCCCCACACCAGATTTCACATAGGGTGAGGTCATGCAGTCTTTCTGGATCTGGCTTATTTCATTTGGCATAACATCTGCTGATTCATCCATGTTACTACCAATGATATTTCTTTTTTTTAAATACTGAATGAATATTTTGTTACTATTTTTTCCACAGTAGTAGATACCTACAACAGACATTAGCGCTCATAATAGGTTCTGCCCTAACAAAACTTTAAAAGGATGGAGTAGCTTGGAACTGGTCAATCAATACACTTAGAAGGACTTTGAGGGGACCCTTTAGGAAAACTACAGTAAAAGAAAGACTGAATTTTTAATGCAATAGACAGAGGCAGTGTGAAACGAAAAGAAACTTAGAGAGCCCCCAAGTTCCATTAGCAAGAAGCAGTGAAGAAACTATATAACTGCAAATATAGGTTGCATTCCATTTTTTTAAGTGCATCACCAAGAGTGCAAAACAGATCTGAATGTAGAGCCAAGAACCAGGAACTACTTTCAGGAAGAAATAACACTTAGACCTAATCAAGAAACCTCCAACATTTACCCAGCTGTATCTGAACAATGCTGAAGATCTGGGGCTCCTTTGTGCCTCTCACTTACCCTGAATTAAAAAGTCCAGAATGATTTTCTATGCCCCACTATTGTATATTGTGTATGCTAGGGTGCAGAGAGTACACTTTCATGAACCATATGTGAAGTGCTGCATTCATATTATTTCATTTAAGGAGCAGCATTTTTACCTGGACCTGGTTCAGATAATGAGAGTCTTCACTTTACACTGAGTATGTGATGGAATGAGATTTTTGGAGCCTTTGTATAAGACAGCTTATTGTACCTATGGCAAGAATACCAAAATTTGTGGTCATAAGGATGATTCGAGCTAGGTGTGTTGGCACATGCCTGTAATCCCAGAGGCTTGGGAGGCTAAGGCAGGCTGATTATGAGTTCAAAGCCTGCCTCAGCAACTTGGTGAGCTTCTGAACAATTGAATGAGAAACTGTCTCATATAAAAAATTTTAAAAAGATAGGATGTGGTACAATGATTATGTGTCTCTGGGTTCAATCCCCAATACCAAGAAGAAAGAAAAAAAAAGGATGACCATGGTGGTTTTCAAAAACTAAACACTTGATACTCAAGAGCACGAGATAATTTCCCTCCTCAGGAATGATGCTGGACTTACTAACCTCACCTTTATCAAGAGAATAAACCAGAAATGACAGTATGCATCCACAGAGAATGAACTGGGACTTCATGCTGGCTCTGTTATCTCTTGGATCAGCCTTTCCTGGGTAAGCACTTGCCATGTAGTGGCTAATTATTTCAGGAGATTCCCACATGGTCAGGAGGTATGAGCTATGAAGGAGGTCCTTGGGTGCTAATCAAGCCTGGCAGTTCTGGCCAGTATCTTAATTGCAATTTCATGAGATACTCAGAGGTAGACACACCCAGCTAAGCCAATTCTTGAGCATCATTCACATAAAAGCAGAAAGATAATAAATCCCTGTAAGTTTAAGTTGCTATGTTTTGTAGTGATTGTAACAAACCAACATCTATAACATATACACGGAAAACAACAATGTGATCAACAGCAGAATTCTTGTTAAATGTTGGGGGTTTTAATCCCCCCATCTCCTCCTGACCAGCAGGAGAAGCTGGAAAAGCATGCCTGGACCAAGACGAGCCAAGAGAGGTAAAGTCGACTGGTGGCCTGCACCCAGCCCTCCCTCGCAGGAGGACAATCAGACGTGCCAGGGAGACAAGTTGAAGCAGGATCTCCTTTATTGAGGAAGTACACACAGCTTATATACTGCACAGGAGCCAATCAGGATAAAGGTCAGAGGGGTGGAGCAAGTTCACGTGTACACCCATCCCATATTCTGTAAGGGAAGGCATGAGCTGTGTACAAGGGCAGAAGAGTTCTGGACCTATCCTGGAGGAGGTCTGCCTTTTCCTTCACCACCCAGAGCAACACTTCCTGGCTAATGGCCAGGAGCCATCCCAGCCACATATGCGGCCCAAGACATGGAAGTGGGCAGCAAGTCATGCCCTACAGTTGGAAACAATGTAGTCCAGAAAACATTGGGGTGATATACATCAATAACTAACAGAAAAAGGTTGCCAAGTAAAAGCAATCTATCCACAAATACTGTCCTTCAAAATAAAAATGACTTCTTAATTTATTTCAATTGTTTTTAGAAACTCATTTTAATTTTCTTATTAGCAATTTTGTTTTTCATTATATTCATACAAATTTTACTTAGAATTATATATTCATCATAACATTTCATTCTACTTTCATTTAACAGTGCATTCATTCACATGAATATAGAAATCTTGCAAGTCTTCAACCTTCCCTCTTTACCTAACTTTAATGTTATAAATTTATATTTAATATACCTATGCAGGTTTCAATGTCCACAAAAATGTTACAATTTTAGTTTATTACAGTAATATATATATATATATATATATATATATATATATATATTCCTTAAATAAGTGGAAAAGGTATAAACAATGAGATGGTCCTTTGCATTTAGCCAGATATATGTCATATCTGCTCTTTTCTTTTCTGAATATTTGAGTTTGATTTGGCATCATTTGCCTTCAAATCAAAGAATTAATTTACAAATTTCACATAGTCACTTAGTAACTGATTCTTTTATTTTAGGCTTATCTGGAAATCTGTTTTTTTATTTTTCATTCTTAAAGGACATTTTTCATTGACATATGCTTATGGATTGACTTTTTTGTTTGTTTACAGCTTTAAAGATTTGCCCCACTTTTTTCTTGCTTATGCACTTTGCTTCTTCCAAGACAGGCAAAGACATCACAAGGAAGAGAACAGCAGCCAAAATGCATCATGAACCTAGGCTCAGAAATCTGCACAGAATGCTAGGAAATCAACTGCAAAAACACAGAAAGCAATCTATATCTCTTCACACTGGTTTTATCCCTCGTGGGAAATCAAGGTTGGTCTAATGTTTGGGAAATTAACAGAAGGAAGGTCAACAGCCATCTGTTCATTACAAAGTATCCCAAAAAAAAGATTTCATCTGAATTCAACTTCATAGCAATTGAAAGGAACTTTCATTGAAGTCCTTAGAGAAAACTTGAAAATGTTGCTCATTTATTTGAGGAAGTGAGACTTGAAGCAGAAAAGAGGAAGACACTATTCAAAGGCAGAGCAGAAGGAAAGGAAAAAGCAGGAACCACATGAGAAAGAGCAATTCAGCAGGGATGGTGAGGTGGCTTAGTCTAAGATGTCCAGATTGATGGATGTGAACCTGCAGACTGCAGAATGGTTTGGGACAGGGAAGACGTGCAGCAAGGGCCTGCTGTGTTACAGGCTGAGAATCTGGCAGAGAAATGACTTCTGTAGGAAGGTTGTTAATCGAAATCTGCAAACATAAAAGCAAAAATCAACTCTTGGCAACATAACATTGCTATGATTTGAGTATCCCCCAACTTTCCAAGTTACTGGAGGCTTGATTCCCAGGGTGGTGGTGTTGAAGGTGTTATGGAACCCTCAAGAGGTGGGGCCTAGTGGAAAAGCTTGTGTCACTGGTGACTGGAGGTAGTTTTGAGATCTTTAGCAGTTTTCATGAGATTCCTTTGTGAGAAGTTATTATAAAAGGAACAAGCATGGCCCACTACACCTCCCTCTTTCTTTCTGCTTCTTGAGAAGTGACCACTATCTTTGACATGGGTTCCTATCTCTGCCATCCACTACCTGCCAACTCCTATGGGGACTTGGCCAGAGCTGAGGCAATATATGTAACTGTGCCCTTGATTCTCCAAAAATATGAGCTAAATAAACCTCCTTTTCCCCTAAGTAGCCTGTGTCAGGTATTTCATTACAAAAATGAAAAGCTGACCAGTACTAGTATAGGTGTCACATTGGTATAAGAACAACATCAAGACTGGAGGTAGGGGTGATGATGAGTTACTGGTAAGTCTGGTAGTGCTGAAAGCCTTGCGCCCTTTTAAATATGTGAAAAGTACCACTATTGAATTATTTGGTTTAATCCTTAAACCTCAACTTATTTATCTCTCTGGGCCCTGTTCTTTGCTTCAGATGGAAGCAGGTAAATTTTCTGGACAAAAGCACATTATGAACACCTCTGTGATTTGTCCATTTCCTTCCTACACAATCAATAGGTGAAGTCATTCACTCACCTCCAGCAAATAACAGTATTATAATAACCCCAGAATGTCTGAATTCAAGCCTGTGAGAATGTGGTGTAGGGGTGGGTTATGAGTTATGCAGCAAGAGGAAGTTTGTGGGAGTTTGTGGGAAGGAACAGGATATGGCTATGTGAGTGCTGAAACTCCTCTTCATTTTCAAGCATGATTTGGATGGCAGAGGAATGCTAGAATCAGTTTATTTGTTCCCTTTCAGGCATAGTTGGAAAACTCCTTTCCAGAATTAAATGGAAGGCAAATTGTTATGATGCTAGTATCTCATTACTGGTAGAAAATTGAATTCTTGGTGTTGAGAAAACTGAAAGAAAAGCCAGATTGATTAAGGGCCATCTCCTACCTGTTGGTTACCAGAAAGAAGTGCAGGGCCAATACTGAAAAGTAAAATCAACAGTTGCAGGTCCTGGTTTGACATTTTCCAATTATATCATTAATCTTTATAACAACTCTTCAAATAACATTCTATAACATTTTTGGAAGTGATAATAAGACCATGAAAATCACATCCTGAGATCAAAAAGAAAAACACATTTTTTTTCTTTTTGGAGAATATAACTTATTTTAAAATGTATTAGTGCTATAATCATACAAAGCATTCTTCAAGGTGATGCATTACAAGTATGAATGGGATTTGTACATCTCATTTCCTATCAGTTCAGAGCCAATATAAAGTTACTATAATACTATGCAGCAAGTACTACATTGAAAGGGTTTAAAAAATAACGTGAGAGCCCAAATTGGTAGGACAATAAGTTTCCAAAGGTTGACAAAATTATTTAAATGTTTTACAATCCCATAACAACATTAAAAATTAAAATTTGAGTTCTCTGTGTATGTGAGAGATAGTATCAAACATTAAAAGGGAAAAAAATTCAGGGAGATTAAGGGAACAGAAGGGGCAAAGAAGAGATAAAGAAATTATATCACAGGAGCAACAAAGGATGAATGCTGCAGCCCAGGAGACGAGTCCTGTGTTCTTTAAGGAATGAGAGGGAATGTACAGAACCACCCACAAAAGCAAATGAGTTGTCTATCTGCAGATAAGGTGGAAAAGCAATCAGGATATGATTTTGACAATTCCAGTGTAGCCATAAGGTAGGAGGTGACCCACACCTATACCACTTTCTAGAATGGAGGGTTTGGATTTTCTAATCACTAATATTTTCTTAATTGTACCAGAAAATATCTTGAGGAAGTGTGAAAGATTGATCCTTTTAGAAGAAGTGTGCTTTCTCTTTTTTTCAGAGATAGCACCTGTGGGTTCAATCTTCAAACCTAGAATGTGCCTCAGAGGTCTCATTTCAGGGTAATTCCTATTTGGGAAGGCATTTCAGCTTTTTGCACTGATGCATTTTGAGAAATAAAAGCTTTCTGGAAATCCAAATTTCTTCATCAGCCTTTCTGTTCAACCAATAATGGTGGAGAGTGGAGCAGCATCACTTGTCTCCTGCAGACATATTTGCCATGATAGTCTGATCCCAGCCCAGGAGTTGAGAAGAAAGAGTATAAGGAGCAGGACAGATTATGGCAATGAAGTTTTGTGGAAAGAAATAAGATATGCCAGGCAGAGAGCCAAGGAGTCACATTTTGTGGTTGCAAAGCTGAGTAGAGAATAAGGATTCAAGTAATTGGTGTTAGCTGGGAGATGTTTTTCATGCATCTGTGGGAAGTCCCTTGTCAGCTTTAAAAGAGAAGGAAATGACTCTGATGCTATAATTCTGATGCTGGATTCTCCCTGTTAGTGATGCATTAGTACAAGATAGAAACTGAAAAAATCCATGATCACACCTGCTGATTGTCACAGGACAATTTGAGGCAAAGCCATGTTACCATTCACTGTTATTTTGCTATGGCAAAGCAGCACCTCCAGGAGCAATTAATAATGATAATAGACATGCATTTTTATCAACTTCTGGGTCTGCAGCAAATATGATAGTTATTAGCACTCAATAACTATTTGTCAAACTAATTAATAAGAATGTAGTACACTAGGAATTAATAACCTTAATCAATCCAAGAGATTTTTAGGATTCAAACCCAGTTCTGCCTAAGTGCTAAGACCAGGAATTTCAAATATTTGTTTATCTGAAATCATCAGAGTATCTGAATTAAAGTTTAGTGAACCTAGCAATTCCAAACACTTCAATGAATTCCACTCTATGAATTCCAAACACTCCATGAATTCCAAACACTTCAATGAAATATTTTCTCTTCCAATACCCCTCCAAGGGAAAATATCCAATCAGAGTTACACTGGAGCTCAACTAGTGAAATAGAGTTATAGAATGGGATTCAGAGAACCCTGTGTTCACGGTCAAGAGATCAGCCATTTGGCCTAATCCATACTTTGGTCAAGTATTTACACTTTTGATCTTCTATTTCTTCCTCACCAAATTGGAGGAGTTGAAGACTCCAATGTTAGTACTTAGCCGCTTCCTGGAACATGACAAATATTAATCAGCATTAATTTTTATTTTACTAAAATGGGCCACGAGCAAAATCCTTGTTTTGCATATGCCACATGCCCATTTTAGTAAAATAATCAACAGACAAATGGATAAAGAAAAAGAGTTACATATACACATATATACATACATATATATATATATATATATATATATATATCCACACATATATAAATACACACAAACACACACACAGAGTTTAACTCAGCCATAATGATGAATGAAATAATTGGATTTGCTGGTAAATGGATGGAAATGGAGAACAACACACTAAGTGAAATATGCCAGACCCAGAAAGTCAAAAGTCAAATGTTTTCTCTCATATATGGAAACTAGAGCAAGACAAGTGGAGAAAGCAGGAGAAGTCCCATGAGAATAGAAAAGAGATCAGTGGAGTAAAGGAAGGAGGCTGAGAGGGAGGGAAGACACAGGAAATGGAACCGTGGAGTGAATCTGACCAAACTTTCCTATGTTCATATACAAATATGCCACAGTGAATTTACCATTGTGTATATCCACAAGGCACTAATTTTAAAAGAAAACTATAAATAGAAGAAATTTCAGGAGAGGAAAAGGCACAGGGGGATGAGGGGGGAGGTAAGGGAAAGGAGGAAAAACTGAGGACTGAATTGGAGAAGATTATATTTCATGTTTGTATAATTTTGTTAAAATGAATCAATATTCTATATAATATAATGCATTATTAAAAACACAGAAAGTGAAATAAAATGGTTTAAAAACTACTAATTTCACCAAAAACATAAATAAAAACATTTAACTATCCCAGAGAAAAATATTTTCTAAATAAGACAAAAAAAATATTAACTTAAAAAAAAATAGCCTGCTTATGGGTTCTTTTCAAATTACCTATTATAAGCAAGGCAAAGCCATTATTTGTTGAAGTTATGCTTGCATAAGTAAGTCATTGGATCAGGAGCTTGCCAATACACTGTTAGTGCTCTTCTACTCTGGGTAGAAAGTACAAGTTCTAAAAATTAGACTATAAATCCTGTAGTTAGTTTTCATCACTGTGTATTCACTAACTTTTCCCTCCATGCCCTGATTAATGACCACTGTGACATTATTAGTCAGCTCCCTGATAGCACCATGCAAACACTTCACTGAAAGCCTGTCATGGTGCCTGTGCCCCTAATACAGGTGGACAACTTTGTAATAATCTAGACTTGCCAATTCCTAGGTAAGGGCAGAAAAGTAGAAATCCTTGCTTTGCATATGAATCAGAAATTGGGAGAGTGGGTCATTCCTTATGCAGACAGGAACAATTCTACATAGGATTTATTGAAGTTTTCTATAGATATCCCTAGAATATAGGAATACCTGTTAAGGGAGGAAAAAAGAGACTAAGTGATCTTCCATCTTCAACACTGGAAAGAAAATATTAGTAGTTAAGTGATAAAGTTCTATTTTACAACTTAAGTCTTGACCCAGGATAAAATCTTCATATACATTCCATGTAATCAGGAACTAGTGATGCCTTCTTGGACGACTTATTGTGTACAATAGTTGTCAATAACCCGCTGCCTCTCACTGAGAATACTGGATATTGGAGTTTTGTGTTTCATAAAATCCAAGGCCAGGAAAAGTACAGTGAGCCACATTTTTTAACGAAAAAAAAAATCACACTACTTTACCTTCAGGTCAATGAAAAAGATCGAAAGTCTTCATTATGAGACAATCACTGAGGCCACTTTAATGCATATTTCACAATTTTTTTCTAAAGCATACATCTCTGGTTTTTATAAAAAGTGAATTTATTACAAGACTTTTAAAATTTTCCACAGGTTACTTGACACTGTATTTTAAATAATCCATATTGTATTTATTGTGTCCCATGTCTTCATTGTGTTTTTATCAATATTCATTTTTAATAAATAATTAACCCTCAATCTCTGTGGGATACAACCAACAATTGATCAGAAATATTCAGAAAAATTGCACCTGTCCTGATCATATATACTTTTCTCCCCCACTATTTTCCCTAAATAGTATAGTATAACATAGCACTTATACTATAATAGGTATTATATGAAACCTAAAGATGATTTAAAGCATATAAGAGGGTATGTGTAGCTTATATGCAAATACTGTGCCATTTTCTATAAGGAACATGAGCAATGGACTTTGGAATACACAGAGGGTCCTGGAACCAATTCTCTAGGGACAACTGTATTCAGAAAGCATGTGACGTTATTTTTATGTTACAATTTATTGCTATATTGGGGATCCTTTACATCATTTAAACTTGTTATTTTGAATGCTTGAAGTTGTACTTGCAATTGTAGCAAATGATACAATGAGATCTTATGTGCCCTGTACCCAACATCCCCAAATGGCAACCTATGAATACACTGCACTGTAAAATCACAACCTGGATATTACAGAACCTTACTGTATCCACAAGGATTATGTTGCCCCTTTACAGCCATTGTTACTTCTCTCCCATTCCCCACACTCACTCCCACACTTGCCTAAAACTGTGGAAACCACTGTTCTTTATTTCTGTAGTGTTTAAATTCGTAAATATCATGTAAGGAAGTAGACTTTTGACACTGAAGAGTGAGGAGCACCACTGGCCACTTCTGGACATTTCCTGAAGGCAAACAGCAAATGATGAAGCCTCTATTCAGGAATATCTATGAAATCTTAAGAAAATCAGGCTCCGTATTATTGAAGCCAAGTCTACTCTCTCCCTCTCAGCTCAGCAAGACAGACTCTGCTCTAGACTGCTGCAGCCATGAGCACAGGGCTCCCTGTGCCCCCAGCTTCAAGCCATGGGACCTTATTCTTGGAAGAGCAGACCTTCACAGTTTCTCATTGTGCCCCAGCTACCTGCCAGCCATTTGCTGAGGAAAGTTTTAGACACGTGCACTTGAGAAGTCAGAGTTCCCCCCTTCTGCCTGACCCCCAGTTGTGGAATGAAGGGTCTACCTTGGGTGTGGCATGCTAAGGATTCTGAGGACCTGCAACCATTTTCTCAGCTTATGAGGTAGTGGCTCCACCCCAGGATAGGCAGACTGAGTGAACTACAGGCTGGTGGCCACCCTCTCAGCCAAATGCTCAAGAGTCAGGCTGTCACTCAGAGAAGCTTACCATTGTCCCAATACCCAGTGCCAGAACCCTGACTTAGAGATTTTGCTTGGTCAGGAATTGCAGACTCTGAAATATGTAACCTCTGATATATTCCCAAAGGAAGTGACTTCATTTGTAATAGAGCTTGGAGAAATCTGAGCGTAAAGGCACTCTCAAAAGCAAGAGAAGTTGAGGTGAAAGCCAGCTGGGGGAGATTCGGGTATCTTATGAGGATACAGCCTAGACTGTAGGTTGGCTAGTTACAGGATATTACTAGGGAATCAGATAGGTGAGAGGATCCCTCTTAGCCTCAAGACAATTAGCAAACACCTCAGAAAAAATTAGTTCATAGGAGTCATGATTTTCTTGGATTAGTTTATGGAAGAATTTCTGGCCCAGTGATATATAATAAATATATAAAATTATATATAATTTAATATATTTTATAATTATATAATTATAATTATATTTATAATTATAAAATGATAATTTTATTATGTATCACATATATAGGTATATGTGATATATAAATATCACATTTTCTTTATCCATTTATCCATTGATGGACACCTAGGCTGGTTTCATTGTTCAGCTATTGTGAATTGTACTGCGATAAACATAGATATGCATGTATCACTCTAATAAGATACATTTAATGATGCCTTCCCATTTGTTAACTCTTGGCATTATTTCCTGAGCCATAGGGATCCTATTGAGAAAGTCATTGCCTGTGCCTCTATGCTGGAGTATTGACCCTACATTTTCTTCTAGAAGTTGCATATTTTCTGGTCTAATTCCTAGGTCTTTGATCCATTTTACTTTATTTTTGAGCAGGATAGTATTTTTCTTCTATTTATGGATAACCACTTTTTCCAGAACCATTTGTTAAAGAGGCTGTCTTTTCTCCAAAGTATATAAAATTTTTAGAAAAAAAATACCTGTTTAATTTTTTAAATTACTTTTTATTAGTTCTAATTTGTTTTATATGACAGTAGAATACACTTTGATACATTACACATCGATGGAGTATAATTTCTCATTCATCTTGTTGTACATGATGTAGAATCCCACTGGTCATATAGTTGTATTTGTACATAGGGTAATCATGTCTGATTTGTTCTACTATCTTTCCTACCCCTAATTGCCCTCCCCTCCTTCCACTTCCCTCTACCTAATTTAAAGTATCTCTATCTCCCATAGCCCCCCACCCCTTTTTGTGAATTAGCATCCACTTATCAGAGAAAATATTCAGCCTTTGCCTTTTGGGGATTGACTTATTTCACTTAGCATTGACTTATTTCACTTACCAGCAAATGCCATAATTTTTAATCAATAAGACTGAAAATAATGCAATATTCCTCATTAGGAAATGTATACACAAACCATCCTACACTTATATAATGGAATATTGTTCAAAATAAAAGGAAAAAAGCTACAGATTAATTGTTAAAACTTTGATAATCTTCATGCTAGGTGAAAGAAGCCAGACTCTGAATCTAGACTCTAAATCCCACATACAACATTTTTCTGCTAATGTGATATTTTAAAAAAGCTAACTATTAGGCCAGGGAGAAAGGATGAGCACAAAGGGGAATATTTTGGAGTGATTAAATTATTCTATATCTTGATGATGGTGGTGGTTATATGACTACATATGTTCATAAAAACTCACAACAATATGAAATGAAAAGACTAAATGTTACCATATGTATATTAAACATTATTTTTTAAAATCCAAAAGTATAAACAATCAAACCATCAAAAAACACAATGAGAAGTAATTGTAATGAGAAATAATGGAGAACTCTAAACTAAAAATCAATAAAATATAGGTAAAATAAATTTAAAAAGAAAATCTAAATAATTGATTTATCTAGTGAATTTTGAAGGTTCACTATTGTTTAAAAGGCCAGTTTTCTAAAATTTATTGAGTAAGATTTTTCCTCCTCCTCCTCTATTATTCTCTCTCTCCCCTTTCTCTTCTATTCTCTCCTCCCACTCATATTTTCTCTGTAGAAATTGTTGACCTAATGATAAAATCTATATAGCTATGAAAAGGACATAAAATAGCATAAGTGATTTTAAAAAGAAGTCTGTGAAGGAGTTAAACTATCTGATATTTTTTTGTGGGGAGGGATACCAGGAATTGAACTCAGGGGCACTTGACCAATGAGCCACATCTCCAGCCCTATTTTCCCTATTTTGTATTTTATTTAGAGACAGGGTCTCATAAGTTGTTTAGCACCTTGCTTTTGCTGAAACTGGCTTTAAACTCACACTTCTCTTACCTCAGCCTCCAGAGCCCCTGGGAGTACAGGTGTGCACCATCATGCCATGCTAAACTATCTGATTTTAAAACTTACTATATACCTCTGTTATAAAGAGAGACAATACCAAAGTATGGCCATAAAGATGGAACAGAACAGAGAGACTAGAAATAGAGTTAGGTCCTCCCAATCGATTTCCAGTATAGTTGTCATGGCAACTTAATAGGAAAAAGGATAATCTTTTTAATATGTAGTGCTGCATAAATTATTATCTCTACAAAAAAGAAACTTTGATTCCTAATATATATACACAAAAATTGACTTAAAGTGAGCCTGAAATTAATAGGTGAAACCATGAAGAATGCAGAAGAAAATAGAATATCAATGAACTTTGTGAAAGTCAATAACTTTAAGCATAAAGTCCCTAACCATAAAAGATGGAGTTTTAAAAGATTGATCATTTGGACGTTGTAAAAGTAAAAAACATCTTTTGAAAAGACATCATTATAAAAAAATTCTAAATACAAGTTGTACACTAGGGAAAATATTCACAAATCATATGTCTGACAAATAATGACCCAGAGTTTATCAAGGATTGAAACACTTTAGTACTAAGTAGACAGAAAGGGCAAAAGAATATAAAAGACTTTATTCAAATTGCCAATATATACATGAAAAATGCTCAACATCTTTAGTCATTAGGGAAAAAATTAAAACAAATCAGCATCAATTGCTTAGTATGAGTAAAATTTAAAAGCCTAACCACAGTGATTTGGCAAGTATGTTAATAGCAAACACCTGAGATAAATCAACTTAAAAGAGGAGAGGCTAATTTTGGCTGTTAGTTTGGAGGTCTGTCCATGTCACTTGGCCCTGTTGCTTTGGGCATATGGTGGCACAGTACATCATGGCAGGAGTTCATGAAAGAGAAAGCTTGTCCATCTCATGATGGCTAGGAAGCAAAGGTTGAGGAGGAGAGGAACTGAGGTGTGTAGAAACAGTCTTAAATGTACTCTGGGATAGGAGACATATGTACTATTTATGCTTGCGAGAGCAAATGACCTTCAAGGGCACACCTCCAATGACCTTACTTCCTCCCACTAGGCCTTACCTCCTAAATATTTCATCGCCTCTCAATAGCACCAGGGGCTGGGGATGAAGCCTTCAACACAGGTGCCTTTGGGAAACATTCAAGATCCAAACTAGAGCAGAAAGGATGTGGAGCAATTGGAATCCTCATATATTATTGGTTGGGGATAAAATGATTTCATCATGTTACAGAACTTTTTGGAAGTTACAGATAAACACAGCTTTGCCCCATGATTCAACTTTTTATTCTAAAGATCCTAAAAGTAATGAAAATATGTCTTCCAAGAAGACTAATACAAAATAATTCAGACTCATAAAAGAAAATAAAACTTAACACAACTCAAGTGCTCATTAACAGAAGAAAGGATAAGCAAATTTTGGTATATTCATACAATGGAATTCTACTCAGAAATAGGAAGAAACAAATCACTTATGGAAGATAAAAATAGATGCAGAGTGTGAAGGTGGGAGCAAGGCTCAGGCCAGGGAATCAAGGTGTGAGGATCTGGCAATTGATAGAAGATTCGAGGCATAGTGGGAATAATTGTCATCCTTTATTTAGAGGCGGCTATAGCCATTAGCCAACACCCCCACCCCTGATCCATTTTCATAGGCTCTTTTTATATACAGTTCAAACAAAGAAGGCACACTGCCAACAGGTTACATAGATGGGGCACATGGTTACAAGCAAATGTTTATGACCTTGAATATATATTTTGGATCAGAATGTTTCTGGCCTTGATTAACCATAACATAATTGGTTTCCAGCCCTGGCTACACATTTAAAAACTAATATTAAATATAACAGTCTTCTAGAAGTCTCTGCAAGGGAGCCTAACTACAGCCATTTTGGGTATCCATTCATGTGTCTAAAATGGGCCCCTAAAGTTGGGGCTGCAAGCTCTAAATCTGAAAGAAAGTCAGAAGTTGATAACATCATCAATATAATGAAATATATGCATAATGAGTGGCTGAGTCCACTGGGGCAAGTCACTGGCCACCAAATCATAGCATATGGTTGGGCTATGCAGATAACATTGTCACAACGCTTGATATGTCCACTTCTGGCCTTATTGTGAAGACAACTGCTCTCAGCTCTCTGGAGTGGAGTAATAGAAAATAAAGCTTTAGCTAAGCCAAGCACATAATGGTAAGTACCCAATTGCAATGTCCTTTGGTCCATAAGATTATGCACTGAAGAACTACTGCATGCAGAGAAGGTACCAAGAACTCAGTTCTTGATAATCTAGTTATTCTCCAAGTGCCCCGAGGCTTCTTCACCAGCCACACTGGAGACTTAAAAGGGTGTGTGGGGCTCTCATTATGCCCACCTTCTCCAGTTCCAAGAGAGTAACTCCAATTTTTGCATGTCTCCCTGGGAGGCAGTACTGCCTCACTGTCACAGTCCTCTGGGTTTGGGTTAAGACTTGGGCAGGTGTTTTGCATATCCTCTCATAATCACCTGCACAACTCACAAACAGAGGTGAAACTTCCCTGCTGTGGTCTGTAGTCACAGTCTTAGATGTACTCTGGGATTGGAGACATATGTACTATTTATGCTTGTGAGGGCAAATGACTATCCCCAGCTGTAAGGACACTGTCTTTCCCTTAATTGTCCATCACCCATAACCATCACTATGAATATATTGACCTGGGAACTAATCCATGTTCACCAAGGATTAGTATCCATCAAGGCCAATACCCTCTGCCCATTGTTCAGGGACCAGTGGATATCAAGTTCCACATGTCACTTCAGTCCCAGCCAGTTCATGCAGTGTGGGCACCTTGGCCAAATTCCTAGTTTTACTGAAACAAAATCCCTTCATTCCCCTAGAAGAAGCCAAATAGTCTTTCAATTGCACAGGTCAGGCATCTCAGGGTGCTTGTTTACCTCTGCCTGTTCTCAGGTATTGCTGTGTGGGTGTGGCTGCTTCCACAGCTCAAGAAGGACTGCATTAGGTGATTGTCTATCTTCCTGTGATCTACTCCTGCTGCCAGGGGTGGTGCTCATACTTGTGCACATCTGTGATTCTAAAGGCCCTTCTTTCCTTTGTTTATCTTGTTTCCAGGTCTATTTCCCTCTGTGAATATTTTTTAACTGCCATCTACTCTCAGCTTCCCCCAGGCTAGCTGTTATAATAATAACTTCATTAATGGGACACCCAACAAATGGAACTAAGATAGCCATTAAGGACACAGAAGTGGAAGGTGGAACATTCTGCAAAACCAAGTCTCTCATGTCACCAGTAAAACTTTCATCATATGGTCCTCATGTGTTCAGATTAAATGTGGCCTGACGCATACCAAGCTCTCACAGAATCTGCACCAGTATTTTACTCAATGTGAATTTTTATAAATATAATAAAAATGTTCAAACTATGAAATATGAGAAATATTTATCTGAACATAACCTGTTGGGGTTTTAACATGATTTCTTTTATTTAACTCTGAATATTAAAAACAGATGATGCTTATAAATCAAATTTGGTTATATAATGGGAAATGACCAAATTTGTAAGACCTTTCAGCCAAAGTCTGAAGGCTAAAGCTTCTGTGTTTTAGTATATTAATGGGTCCCTGGTATAGAACAAATCTGCTGTTGTTTTGAAGATATTGTGACTGATACCAGTAAAGCATTCCAAGCAGCAGTGATTATTAGAGTTTATACAATTAATTAAACATTTTTTACATAATCTATAGCCTGTTCATCATTCCTATTGATTTTTAGAAACATAATATTAATTTTAGAACTTCATATGCATTTAACTAATACTTCTATTCAGGATTCTGGATTAATCTTTCAGTTCTTCATATTATATGGAATATATTAATAAAAATGTGTTATATTCTTTGTTTCTTATATACTAGATTTTCTTGGTATTGTGAGAAGAGACACCTTTTCTCTGCACAGTAGCTCCATTCCTGTGAGTTTTCTTGACAGCTTAGTCCTCCAGAGACAAGAGATGAGCCCTACACTGATCCTCATTGGCTGGAAAGAACATGTTCAATGACAAATTGTTGCTTCACTTAAACACAATTTCTGAGACGGCTTCATGTTGATAAATTATAGTTCAGCTGTGCGCTCTTGGAGGAGATGAAGAAGTGGTGGGTTGTGGTTCAGCAGAGAAAGGCTGGGCTTACAGCCACTCTGAAAGGTGGTTTCTTTTGTGGTGTTTTTTTTCTCCTTCCACCCTGAAACTATCTTTAGGATTTAGTTTTCTACATATCAAACTAGTATTATTAATATTGCCATTAGAGACATCAGAATAAATTATCTCCCTATAGGGAGCATGGGAGGAATAGATGAATTTAACATAGGGCAGAGGGATTGGAGGGGAAGGGAGTGGGCATGGGGTTATTAATGATGGTGGATGTGACGATCAGTATCATCCAAAGTACAGGTATGAAGACACAAATTGGTGTGAATATACTGTGTATAAACCAGAAATATGGAAAATTGTGTTCTATATGTGTAATGAGAATTGTAATGCATTCTGCTATCATATATAAATAAAAATTAATTAATTAATAAAAATATCTCCATATAAAAACAACAAAGTAATATGAAAAGAAACAATGCTTTTGAAAATTAAGCAATGTAGCAGGAAGAAAGCTAATTATTTTTAAAAGTTTCTCTATACTGTGGACCTCTCAAATAACTGTGTACAGATAGTCAGTTTTCAGAAGTGACAACTAGAAACACAATATCAACTTTTAAAAATCCATGTAGATGTTGAATGACACTGCATTAAATGTGTATATTACATTCCTCTCTGGGAACACACAAATCATGTCTTTTGTGCTCTCAAAAAGAGCTTTGTAGTATTCTCTTCGATTCTTTACATTCCTTATTAAGTATATGAATTAGGAATTTATTGTCTTTGCTAATGAATACTTTTTTCTTTCCTTATAACTAGGTGTCCTTCCCATAATTCTTCATGGCTTAGTCTGACCAAGACAAACCATGCTACCTGCTCTATGGTTCTAACTGCCTGGAGAGGGAATATCAGGTGTCTCATTTTGGCATCACTTAGACCTACCTTCTGCACAGGTGGCTTGTCACCAAAGACTGACTAGAGAAGAGTGGGTGACAGAGTTTGGGGATTAGAGTCAGGAACTGTAGATAGCAAGAGGGCATTGGTGTGCCTTCCAGAGGAATCTGCTGCTTTGTTGGGAACAGTTTCCATATGCATAAGGAGTGAGGGTTCAGCAGGGGAAGGGCTGGGACTTTGTGCTCTAGGTCATCATCCAGGGCTAGGACTTGAACCAAGGATGGCTTAGACCCACAGGTTTGAAGGGGAAGGAAAATTATCAACACAAACATCTTAAAGTGTCTTCACTTCTGGAAACACAGAGGACACTTCATTTCTTTATGGATCTGTTTACTAAACTATGGGTAAGCCCACGAATCAACTGTACTGGTGTGAATCTGATCTTTGCAGTTTCAGAGTCAACCAACAAATTCTAGGATGGGACAAGGTGGAAAAGAAATCAGGATGGGGGTAAGGGAATGGACCTAGATGTGTCTGGGACCTGATTAGTCTTCTGAAAGTGCCTGGAGCAGTTTTTAGAATCTAAAACACAAAATTGATATTATTTTCATATCCCTCCTCTCCACCCCATTCCCACCAAAAATAAAGAAATGCAGGCTTCAATGACTTGTGACCCTGAGAATTTCTTTTCAGAAGTGTGGGATCCTTATCAGTCAGGCTGGTGAGAAAATTGATATTGGGATGATGATCGTGATTAATAATATTGCCCTGATGATGATCAGAATTAATAATTATTACAATAATGCCTAATTTTTATTGAACACTTATTAATATGTTTCAGACACTCTCCTAAGTGTTTTTACTCTAACTGGCTTACTTTTTCTGAGATGCAGTAAAGTAGATCTATTATTATTAATTCACCTTTTCATTTTACCAATTAGGACATTGTAGCATGAAGAGGTTGAATAGTTCCCTAAGGCTACATTATTAGTATGAGGTGGAACCTGAATTGAAACTCAGGCACTCAAACCTCAGAATGATGGGACAGAGGAATGACTGTGCTACTTTGAGGCCTGGAAAGGGATTTATACCACATATCCTCTGGTAGGCACTGGACCATTGTTAAACCACTCACTGAATTCTTCTAAAAAAGTAATTGCATAGGGCCCTGGCCATGCACACCTTCAACTGATGTCACCTCCCCCTTTCTGTCATAAGTGGTAAAGGGCTCTTTCTTCTCTTTTTGTTTCTTATGCCTGATAGTATTGATTGATGCACAGATGGGTGTTCTTTGTCAGATTCAGTATAATTCAGGTGCTGGTTATTTGAAGAAATGATGCACTTTACAGCCCTCACAATCATCTGAGGCATCTGAAATTTTATTCAGTTAGATTTACTTCAAAATCTTACAGGTTCAAACACTTCGAAGCTGACAAAAGATTTTCGTTTCATCAAAAGCCTTGGTACTCTTCTCTCTCTGTTCCCCTGGGTAGCTTAGGAGTCATGGGTTCAAAATAAAAGGCTCATTGGGGTTAGGGAATAGTATTTCATCTTCTGTTTATCTGTGAGGAATTATGATGTCATTATTTTGGATCCATGAGATAAATAGGAAAAAAAAAGACCATAGTGGTGAGAATGAGAAGTATAATGACTAAAGATATATACAATGATTGAAATGGATTTGAGTGCTCAACTAAGAACACAAACTTTGTTTCTAGCCATGATCCCAGGGGGACCATGAAGGCCTGCTGGAGAGGGAGAAAAGGAAGAGAAATTCTGTACAGTGCTCCATATGCAAATTTCCCCAAACTGAATTTTTTCAGGGCCACTTGCCTTAGATCTGCCTTAGATCTGACAATACAATATCAAGAGGAGAAAAATGTGGTAGTTCTATCATTTTTTAAAGAATTGAATTTATTTAATAGGATCACTGGATACAATGTTAATATACAAAAATTGATTACTAGCAAGAAACAAGAAGAAAAACTTTTCAATGTCACTTAATAGCACTTTATGTTGCAATATAATTGACCAGAGCTCCTAAAAATTTCCATCAGGGAAATTTTTTAAAAACTATCACAGACAAAAGGAACTTAAAGAAACATGACATTCAAATGTAATGTGGGGTCCTCCAGGGGACCCCGGAAAAGAAAAAAAACTAGGTACAAAAAAACTAAGGCAGTCTGAATAAATCATGGGTTTTAGTTAGAAATAATGTATTAACATTATTTAATTAATTGTGGTAAATGTTCCATACTAATGTAAGATGTTTATAATAGAAAAATCTGTGTACAGATGGATATCATGTTTTAGTAAATATCATTTCAATCATACGGTGAACTCTGTTTTAGAGGCTCAAATTTTCTGGAAGTGTAAAATTGTTCTAAAAATAGTTATTAATATAAAGGAAGGAAAAGTTGAAAATTAGCTCGAGTACACATGGATATATAGCACATAATAAAAGTGACATATTAAATCAGTGAACTTTTCAAATAAATGGTGTTGCAACCAGTGATAGGCTCTTGGAGAAAGATAAAACCGTATCCATACAAGAAACAATTTAAAAACTCTGAATTAATCAGAGAACAAAATGTAAAAATATGAAGCTATATAACTGTTAAAAGAAAATTTAGACATATTCTTTTTATAAATTAAATGCAGGAAAAATCTTTCTAATTGTGGTTCAAAAATTAAAAGAAAATAAAAGAAAGGACATAATTTTTATTTATATAGTCATGGGTATGGAACCTAGGGCTTTGCATATGCTAGACAAGTTCTTTTCCACTGAACTTTACCTCCAGCCCCAGGATGTATAAAGTTAACTATTTAAAATTTATAAACGAAAGCTTTAGTACTGCAAATATCAAAAGATCTCTGGAAAGCCAAAAGGCAAATTAAAAACTGGAAGTATGTATTTGTACTATGCATTGCTTAAATATGAAGAAATAAAAATTAAGACACAGAGATTAAAATACTTATATAAAAATAGACAGTAGGCTTGCACAGAAAAAAAGTAAACAAAAGTATTTGAAGCATGTGTTAGAAAGCAAATTAAAACTACAGTGAAAATAGCACTTCATACTTATTAGGTAAGTAATAATCATCAAATATGAAGGCTTTATGACCATTGCCTGAACAAAGCTATAGTGAAATTGACAACCCATGCATTGCTGGTGACAGGTGAAAGCTGTCCTGCTATAAAAAGTGTTGGCAATATCCAACAAAATGGCATAGGCCTTGACCCTTTAATCTACCAACCTCACTCCTAAAAATTTACTCCACAAAGAGGAGATCATGTGTGAACAAGTTAATTTAGTGTTTCATTATTGCATAATATTAAGTAGAAAAAATGTTGAGAAAAACTGTAATGCCCACTGTTTTAGTCAGCTTTTGTACTGCTGTGAAGAAAAGACCTGAAAAGAACAACATGGAGGAGAAAACTTATTTGGCCCATGGTTTCAGAGGTTCCATCCATGGTTGACTGACTCCATAGCTCTGGGCCCAAGGTAAGTAGATCACCATGGTGGAAGGGTGTGGCAGAGGAATGCAGTTCAGGACATGATATCCAGGAAGCATTTGTCATTTGTCATTTGTAGTCCTATGAATATCATTAAAGTCCTTCCTGATATTATAAATATAAATACACACATCAGTATAGATATAAAACTTTACAGAATTGGAAATTTTGTCTTATAATCTTTTTCACACATAATCTATGGTGCATAGTTTCCTATATCACTGAGCAGTCTCATAAAATATTATCTTTAGTGGCTACTAAAAATCACCGTATGCTTGAAATGATATTTACTAAAACAATTTTTTACTTGGGGACATACCATTCAGGAGGCCTGGCCTGCTATCTGTCTTCTCAAGCAAACTACTTGGAGTTTCCTCTTAAGAAAATTTGAATAGACCCAGAAAAAATAATTACATGTTATGGATTTCATGGTCACTCAGTAAAGGAGACAGACCTTGTAGTATTAGCCCTTATCCTATCAAATCCCATCTTTGAATTCATAGCTATTTTTTAATCCCTTTTAAAAGCTACCTATAGTAAGCCCCAGGCCAACATCATTCTAAATGGAAAAAAAATTGAAAGTATTCCCTCTAAAAACTGAAACAAGATAGAAATGTTCCTTTTCAACTTTCACCACTTCTATTTAACATAGTTCTTGAAACACTGGCCAGAACAATTAGACAGATAAAAGAAATTAAAGGATATGGATAGGTAAAGAAGAACTCAAATTAGCACTATTTGCCAACAATACGATTCTATACCTGGAAGACCCAAAAAAATTTTTCCAGAACTAGTAAATGAATTCAGCAAAGTAGCAGGATACAAAATCAACACCCATAAATCAAAGGCATTTCTGTATATCAGAGACAAAGCCTCTGAAAGGGAAATGAGGAAAACTACCCCAATCTTAATAGCCTCAAAAAAAATAAAATAAAATACTTGGGAATCAACAAAAGAGGTTAAAGATCTATACAATGAAAACTACAGAACCCTAAAGGAAAAAATCAAAGAAGACCTCAGAAGACGGAAAGACATAGACCCAGCTATCCCTCTCCTCAGTCTATATGCAAAGGACTTAAAAACAGCATACTACAGGGACACAGCCACATCAATGTTTATAGTAGCACAATTCACAATAGCTAAATTGTAGAACCAACCTAGATGCCCTTCAGTAGATAAATGGATAAAGAAAATGTGGTATATATACACAATGGAATATTATTCAGCATTAAAAAAGAATAAAATCATGATATTTGAAGCTAAATGGATAGAGATGGAGAATATAATGCTAAGTTAGTCAATCCCCCCAAAAAACAAATGCTGAATGTTTTCTCTGATTTAAGGATGCTGATTCATAATGGGGTTGGTGGGGGGCATGGGAGGATTAGATGAACTCTAAATCAGGAAAACAGGAGGGAGGGGAAAGGAGGGGGCATTGGGAGGTAGGAAAGATGGTGGATTGAGGTGGACATCATTACTTCATACCTTACATGTATGAAGACATGAATGCTGTGACTCTGTCTACAACCAGAGATATGAAAAATTATGCTTTATATGGATAATATGAATTGTAATGCATTCTGCTGTCATATATAACAAATTAAAATTTTAAAAATTATAAAATAATATCGAGAAACACAGAACATTTTTAAGGGAGTAAGAAAGATAAACAAAACAAAACAAAACTTAGATAAAACAAACAATCAGAAATTGAAGGCAACTTAAAATATATTTACATAAAGAAAAACAACGCCAAATTTTTTTTTATTATTTTCACAGAGATTGGAGAAGTCAGCCTTCCTTAGATGGAACAGAAAATCCCTTTTGAAAATTAACAACACATGAAAATATTTACTACAATGTAATGTATTCATCCTATGCTTTCACAATATTAATTTTTCAATTTTATGAAGAGTTTGAGCAAAAATTATTGTAAATCTATAGACTGTATCTCCATTGAAGTTTATGATCTCTTTTCATTAATTTGTATAATTTGTTTTTTTAGTAAAATATCATTTTTACTATCTCTTGATTATATGCATTTCTTATGAAAATTATTCTTTGTTATTTTCTATTATTCTTTTTTTTCAGATTTGGAACTGTCTTTATTCACAGGTGACTTCACAGTATTTACAGAAAATATCAGATCAAGAAATCCATAAAAGAACTGTTAGAATAAAACACATTTAAAGTTTGTAAGATCAAAATCTGCATATATATATATATATATATATCAACTATATTTCTACACTGTAGTAAGAAGGAACTTTAAAAAGAAATGGATTATAATGATTATATTCACAATAACCTCAAAAACAAAACAACAGAGATTAAGAAAAATATTATAAATCTTCTATTATTCTTTATCTTAAAGGAATTTTTTTCTCCTAAAACTCTGAGTGTGCCTTCTTGGCAGTGTATTCTGTCAGAGACAACCGATGCTGCCCTCTCTCCTTTGCCTTATTAGCTGGAAAGAAACGTATTGAATTATGGGTCATAGTTTCCTGGAAATGTGATTTATGGAAAGATTTATGTCATCATTATTCCTCTTTAACCACAACCCTAACCAAATAACCACTTCCTATGCTCAGGCAGCTTCTCGTTTCTACAAACATTGTGTGTTGTTTTTCTGAGGTTCTCAAGGTAATTTTAGATTAAAAATATATTTATATATAATGTATATAAATGTGGTATATCTGTACAATAAAATGCTGCTAGACGATAGAAAGGAAGACATCATCAACATATACAACAATATCCATATACAAGATATGAATATATATATTCATTCATTCATTTTTTGGCCAATCCTCCAACATATGAAGAAGATCAGAACAAAACTATTCACAACTAACAGCATCATAAAAGTATAGTTTAAAAGTACGGTCACTATAACAGAACTTTCAACAAGACTCTGTTCTACAATACACTTTCGGGGCATATGAATCTAACATACACTAATTACAGAAGGTTTCCCAAAAGAAAAGAAAGCAGATGGTAAGTCCATGGCAATAAGAACAACCTGAAGTTGTGTGGTATGGCAGTGAGAGTGGTGGACAGCTCTGTACCAGCCACGCAGAGCTGCTGTCTCCACACCATAGAGGAGTGGAGCTTGAACAGTGAGATTGTATTAACCAGGGGACTGGATATGTAGAGGTCACACTTTGTTTTTGAGCATAGATTAGAACAATGCTGCTTGCCTGTTTAAACTAGTGACTATAAAAGAGCCCCCTGCTAGAAACCAGTCCCTTGAGTCTTAAGCCCCATGCATATACTGGGCCTTGAATAAGGGCACAGTATAATTTTTGGAACATGAATCCTTCAGGACCTGAGCTAAGTTATTCAGGGCCTTACTGTCTCTCACCCCACCCAGTGGCAAATCAGAAAAATTTGGCATGATTTACTTTGCATTACACAATTTGCAAAATGTATAAATATGCCAAAATAGATTATACTGTCATGTATAACTAAAAAGAACAAATAAAAAAATTTAAAAAACTAAAAGAGAAAACCTGTGATGACTGATATTTTGAGCCAAGTTGGTTTATAAATATTCCTGAATCAAGAGCAATATGTAATGGTAGCCTGAGCATGAGAATAGGTTTGTTTATTGCAGTGGAAATTTACCAGTGAAAGATAATACATCTCACTACCCACTATATATATGTTTCTTTCTAATGCTGAATAAATATATACATAATATTAAGAATTTTGTAATGACTGGTACAGTGAAATGCTCATTTTTAGCACTCTTGGATTTTCTCTCTTGCAGTTTTCTCTTAATGCAGAATGTTTTCTCTGATATAAGGAGAATGATTCATAGTGAGGTAGGAAGGGGGGCATGGGAGGAATAGATGAACTCTAGATAGGGCAGAGGGGTGGGAGGGGAAGGGAGGGGGCAGGGGGTTAGCAAGGATGATGGTATGTGATGGACATTCATCCAAAGGACATGTATGAAGACATGAAATGGTGGGATCATATTTTATAAACAGCCAGAGATATAAAAAAAAACGTGCTCTATATGTGTAATAAGAACTGCTGTCATTTTATGTTTTTTAAAAAATCAATTAAAATTTTTTTTAAACCTGAATATATTTTACTCTTCAAAAAATATTCTCTCTCATTCCTAAAACTTCCCTATGATCATTTGTAAACCAGCCCCACCCCCAGCCAACAAGCAGTTACTAATCTGATTTCTGTCACTATAAATTAGTCTGTATTTTCTAAAATTTTATCAAATTAATCATAAAATATGAACTCATTTTCTGTCTTTTTTCATTCAGCTTAATTATTCTGAGGCCTAAGCATATTGTTGTATATGTCAATGACATCTTCCTTTTTATTGTCTAGCAACATTTCATTGTATAGATATACCACAAGTTCCTTATCTACTCACCTGTTAATGGACCTTGGAGTTGTTTTGGAAATTTTGGCTATTACATGTAAATTCTGAATAGCCCATACAAGTCTTCCTATGTAAATTATTTCCTTTTCTCTTGGGTAAATAATTAGTAGTGAAATGGTTGAATCATGATGTTTTATTTTATTTTTTAAAATGTTGCCTAAATATTTTCCAAAGTGATTGTACTATTTAACAACAGTATAAGAGTTCTCGTTATTTCACATCCTTGCCCACACTTGGTATAGTGGTCTTTAATGTAGCCATTTCAATGCCAATATAGTAGCATTTTGCTGTGGTTTTAGTTTTCATTTTCGTAATGTCTGCTGCTATTGAATATTCTAGTGTGCTTAATTACCATCTTTATATCTTCCTTGATGAAGTGTCATTCAAAATTTTTGACCACTTTTAATCGGGTTGTTTTCTATTTTTGCTAAGAACATACATGTTCTTTATTTATATAATATAAAAGATCTCTGTCAGACATTGGTAAATATTTCTCCCATTTTGTGGTTGTCTTTTTAATTTTGAAATATATCTTTTCAAAAACAAAAGTCTTTATTTTGATACAGTTAAACTGGTTGATTTTTTATAGTTTTTTTTTTATTATTTCTGTATGTTAGTTAAGAAGTCTTTGCCCAAGCTGAAGGTGCTTAGATTTTCTCCAATTTTCTTACTGAATTTTTTAATTTTTCATTCCTGTTTAGGACTAGTATTCATTTCAAGTTAATTTTTGGTTGTGTAAAAGTCTAGTTGCAATTTTCATATATAGATACTCAATTGTTCTGGCACTATTTGTTAAAGAAAATTAGTATTTCCCCCATTAAATTGCTTGGGTGTCAAAAATTGTTTACATGCATATATTGGTGAAATATATGTAAGTAGACCTCTGGAATCTGTTCTATTCTATTTGTCTACATATCTACCTTTTCACTAACACCATACCATCTTGATGTTGACAACATAAAAAGTCTTAAAATCAGGAATCATAAACTTCAACCTTTATTCTTTTTTCAAAAGTATTTTTCCTATTCTATCATCTTTGAATTTCCATTCAATCTTAAAAATAAGCTTATCAATTTTCTTCAATAAATCCTGTATGTATTTGGATTGCAGTTGTGTTGAATTTATACATACATAAGTTAGGGAAGAATTATGTTAACAATATTGATTCTTCCACTACATGAACATGGTATATCTCTCCATTTATTATCTTAATTTCTCTCAACCATGTTTTATAGTTTACAATATAAAAATTGTCAGGTTTATCTCTGCATGTTTTGTAGTTTTGATGATACTGCAAGTTAAAATTAAAAATTTCAATTTTTGATAGTTCATTACTGCTACATATAAATAAAAATGGTAATTATTATTGAATTTGTATCCTGAAACATTGCTAGTTTCAGTTTTTCTTTATCCTGTTTGTTTGTTTTTGTGGACTCCATAAGACACTCTGTTGTAGGGGCTGACAAATCATAGTCAACAGGCCACATCCTGTCGGGGTTTTTAGCCCCCTGTTCCCTCCTGACCCGTGGGAGAGATTGGGGGAGCATGCCCCGACCAGGAAGAACCAAGAAAGATAAAGGTGGACTGGCCGCCCACACCCAGCCCTCCCTCTCTGGAGGACAATCAGATGCACCAGGGAGAACAGTCAAAGCAGGATCTCATTTATGAGAAAACACACACAGCTAATGTAATGTACAGGAGCCAATCAGGGTAAAGGTCAGCAGGGTGGGGAGAATTTACATCTACACCTATCCTACAGGCAATAATGGGAGACACAAGCTGTCCAAGCTGAGCTGTCCATGAGGGCAGAAGGGTTCTGAGCCTATCCTAGAGGTGGTCCGATTCTTCACCACAACCCATGGCAATGCCTTCTGGCTAATCACTAGGTGCTATCTTAGCCACATGTGGCCCCAGGACTGGAAATCGAGTAGCAACCAGCAAGTTAGGTTTCCTTTTTTTCTGATGCCACATGTCCCACATTACATCATGCCCTACAAAATCCAGCCAACCACCTGTTTTTGTACAATCTATGAGCTAAGAAAAGTTGTTACATTTGTCAAAGGTTACATTTGAGATGATTGTACAAGTATCTATACAGTATCCTTGATTTCATGTCTTAGACCACAAAGCCCAAAATGTCTGCTTTTTATAGAAAAAAAATGCCAATCCCTTTCAATCATGTTACCTATGGAAAAAAAACATACTTTGCCCTTTCCAATTGGAACCTCTCTTATTTCTTCTCTTGCTTTTTTCACGATTGACTAGGAGTAGGAACAGCAGACATTCGTTGCTGAGTCCCTATATAAGAGCAAAAGCTTTATTCTTTCAATATTGAGTTTGATGTTTGTGACCCTTTTTCAGATTGATAACATTTCTTTTCTATTTCTAACTTTCTAAGTATTTCCATCATGAATCAATGTTGATTTTGTCAAATTTTCTTTTTTGCAAAAATTGAGTTAATGATTATTTCCTTCATTTTTTCCAATAATATTATAAACCACTTTGGTAAAGTTCTTTAGGCTAAAAAAAAAACTTGCATTCTTTGATTAGTTGTGCTTAATTATTCTTCATATATGTTGTTGAGTTTGTTTTAACTAAAATTGCATTGAGAACTTTTCATCTATACTTATGAAGGTATTAGCTCATGAGGGTTTTCTTGTAGTATATTTAATTGTGGTAGAAGATTAATTTGATGACAAGAGGTGAGATGTATACCCTCTTCTTTCATTTTCTGTAACAATTTATATAATGATGTTATGGCTTCTTTAAGTGCTTGGAAGAATTTGTCAATGAAATCACCTGGGAGGGCTTGGAGCATCCTTGAGGAAAGAATTTTAGCTAAAAATTCAATGAATTTATTAGGTACAAGACTGTTTTAGGTTATTCCTTTTTTGGGGGGTGGGGTACTGGGGGATTGAACCCTGGGCACTTAAACACCGAGCCACTCCCCAGATCTTTTTTATTTTTTACTTTGAGACATAGTCTCACTGAGTTGCTTAGGCTCTTGGTAAGATGCTGAAGCTGGCTTTGAATTCAGATCCTCCTGCCTCAGCTGCCAGGATTACAGGCATTCACTACCACGTGGGCTAAGTTACTGCACTTTCTTGAATGACCTTCAGTAGTTGTATTTATCAAGGAGTTTTCCTATTTCATCTAAGTGGTCCAATTTATAAGCATAAAGTTTTTCATAATTATTTTTAATCTCTGCACAATCTGCAATGATGTCTCTTCTCTCATTCCTCATATTGGTAAATTGTGTTTTTCTTTCCTGGTTAGGCTCACTATAAGCTCATCAATTTTAGTGACCTCCAGAAAAATAAATATATTTTTATTTCACTTAGTTTTCTCTCATTTCTCTGGTTTCCATGCCAATGATTTGTACTTTATTATTTCCTTTCTTCTGCTTAATTTGGGCTTATATTGATATTAAGTTTATAATTTCTTATTTTGTACATCAGAAAGAGGCTTTATACTGCAATGGAAAGGGAAGTAATACATGGTTTTCTAATTTCTTTTTTTGCATTTAAACAATTTGTTATTCAACATTTTGTTTTGATTAACAGTCATTGTCTTAAAAGTGTCATTCTGTTTGTTTTCACATTTGGAAGCATATTGCTAATTCTGGTCTATTGACTACAAAGGCCTACAGGCCTCCAGTGGAGGGGACTTGGGTGCACAGCGACAGGGTCTGCAGCTCTCCCCAGCACCAGCTCGGCTGCCCAAGTAGCCAGCACCCCGATGCTGTTGAGGAGACTGAGGTCCTGATAAAGTGCCTATGTGAGACTCCCCGTCCCCACACGCACCAGGGATGCCTATCTCCATGTCAGAGCAGCAGCTGGAAGCACAAGGTGTAAGGTACCCCAAGACGCCCTGGGTGATGGGCACTGCAGCCAGACTGAGGAGGGCGTGTGGTCACAGAGAGATGCATCCCACCACTTTGATCAAATGACTTTAATAGAAGCTGCAGGGCCTCCAAGCCCCCAGCCACTATTCACTGCAGGCCACATGTGTGCTTGGCCTCCCCTGGAAGCTCTCCAGGAACCACGTGGAGATACACAGAGGAGAATGCAGTGACCACCTCATACCCTCATGGCAATACCCAAGCCATCATGATGCAGGTCAAGGCTATACTGAGAACAAGCATGTCAGTCCCAGCTGGGAGAAATGGCAAGAAAAACACAAGTACCACTACCATCACCTGCTGTCCAAACCTAACCACGATGGGGGGGGGGGGAGCATCAGAAAGTGCCTTTAGTTTTAACAATTAGGCTTGTAAACAATCAACCACATGAGAAGCAGTGGCCCAGGAGGGCAGCACTTGGGCCCCTCAGTTGGTCACAGACTTTGGGGTGCCCACACAGGAGGTAGTGGCCAAGGCTCAGAAGGAGTCTAACAAAGTCAGTAAAGCCAAAGCTTCATCTTTGGTTAATTTCACTGAGATGCCACTAGTCTAAAAACTGTGCTCTTCTTGGCAAAGTGACTACATCAGCCACCTGGCACGAAACAATTGTTATTTTAAGTTATCTGAAAAGCAACGTCCATCTAAATAAGTGACCATGTTGTAATAAAAATCATCTAAAAAATGAAGGGAGGGAGGAATGTCAGGAGGAGGGAGGAGCCTGGAGAGTGGGGTCCAGCCTGAGCTCTCTCTGGGCCTGGGGAGGTGCTGGCTGCTCTGTGAGGGTGGGATCCAGCTCAGCTCAGCTTGAAGCCAGCAGCACACTGGATGGCATAGAGCAGCTTGATTCGCAGAAGGGTCTCCTCGTAAAACTCTGGGAGCTTCAGTAGGTTCATGCAGGTGCTGGCTGTGGGGAGCCACCATTGTGAATGCAAAAGGCCGGGTATAGCTCCTGGAACCCCAGGGGAGGGGTCACAAACTTGAGCAGCTTGAGCTTCTCTTCATCAGTGAAACCTTCTACCACTCTCCAGAAGATTTTAAAGACAGGGTGATGGGCAGAATAGCCTCCATAAGAGTTCGTAAAGGATTTTAGGTCCGCCAGACTTATGGGAACTTGTGCACCAGAAATTAATACCTGAATTTCCTGCTGGTCAAACATTCGGAGCCACTCCAGGCTGAGGATGTTAGGCAGGCCCTGTGGGAAAGCCAGGCAGTGTGGGTGGATCTGCTTGTTCAGCCTGTAGTCTGCCACCAGAAGGATGTATGCAATGTGGTTGGCACTGGTGACAGGGATATCTTTCCACCAAGCTTGAGTTCAACCACCTGGGGCTCTCCCAGGTCATTGTTCACCATGGTGAAGTTCAGCCCCAGCTCCTCTGTGTCTTCCTTGAGCTCTTGAGGAACAGCAGGTTCCTGTAGACCTCGGGGTCTAAGGAGGCCAGTGGTGGATGTCCACGTCGGCACTGGTGCCCAGCGGCTTGGAGAGGAAAAAGCCAGCAAAGGGCAGCTCCACCAGCAGGTTTTCATAGAGAGCCTTTCCAAGCATCCTGCCTAGGAAGTAGTAATGTCTGGCAAAAGAATCTCCTACAAGCATCTAAGCAGCTGGGTTGGGGTACAGAAGCCCTTCATTAGTAGTCTTAAAGAACCCCTGGTTAGGGTTAAATCCTGATTTTAGTAGTTCATTTAAAAACTCCCTGAAAATACCACCACCATGCATGCCAGCTTCATCCAGGCCATGGGCGTTGAACAAATGCACACAGATCTGCTTTTTCAAATCAGGTTCATTTTCTGGGGAAAGTTTGTCATAAGCATCCCCATAAATATAGTTTCTTCTTATTGTGACATTAATGCCATCCAGAAATGGGCCATCTCCTTGAACTTCTTGTTAATCTGCATAAATCAACCTTGAAAGATCTTCACTTGTTCCTCAAAGGGGACCACAAAAGGCAGCTCTGTCAGGACAGTCAGCTGCCACTCCTCAGACACAGACAGATGTGGGGACTCCAGGCCCACCTCCAGGGTAGACTGCAGCAGGCCAATCCTCTCCATCCTAAGGAGCCTCCATACATGTCTGGATGTGGGCACATAGAGCTGGGTGACCTTATCTGCTTTAATATCTTCTTGTTTTGATCACCAATGATTTGGAGGACAAAAGTTTCTCCTCGTGTCTCTGGACTTCAGCATTTTCACTAGGTTGGTGATAACCTTAAACAACTGAATTCCAGTGCTTCTGCTCCATCTGTATACACTGCTGCATCTCAGCACTGGTGGTCACGCTGATGCTGTGAAAGGTGGTGACATACTCCTCCTGCACTGTAGGCTTTGTTTCCAGGTAGGCCAGCTTGATGATGCACAGGTAGGCATCACATAGGCAGCGGGACAGGGCGACCAGCTCCTCCAGTGTGAAGGGCACCGTGGACGACCGCCTCTGCCCTACCACTTCTATGGGATCTCAGAAGAATTCGTTATCATGGATGGAAATCAGTGAGTGAATGAAGAGGGAGCTGAAGAGGTAAAAGAGCGGGATGATGCAGCCTGAGTCCTGGAAGATCATGGGAGAGCCCCTGGATATCACCTGAAGCAGTGGTACCATCGGCTCTGTGATCATCCGTGTTGTCATAGAAGAGATGAGGACCCAAAGGTGCCACAGAAACCTGGCATTGAAGGCTAAACTGTAGAGAAACCTGACTTTGGGCACCATCAGCGTGTGGCAGATGGAGCCATTCAGGTGAAGACCTCCTCGGTGGCCGAGTCCCTCCACACCAGGTTCAGCAGGGCACTGGTCTGCTGCTTAGTGTCCAGCTTCTTCAGACATTCCTTGCTGATGTATGGGGCAGAGACTCTGCCATCCTCAAGGCTGGCGGGCTTGTCCGCCTCCTCACTCTCGTTCTCAGAGTCCCTGGTGGAGTCCTGGGAGCTGGCACCTGCAGGGGAGGCAGGTAACTGGGAGAGGAAAGTCTGGAGCACGTGCAGATACACCAGCAGGCCCTCCTCAGAGAGCACCCCCAAGTCATTTTCGCCAACAGTTACAAAAAATAGAAAAGCCAGGTGCTCCACCACTCCTTTTTGAACATCTACTCTCCAGTAACAATAGTGCATTCAGAAAGGGCTCTTAAGGGAAAACGGTCTGTACATCTGCTAATGCCAGAATGACAAGGGGAAAATCTCATCTGTAAAAGGTGCTGCCAGAAACTCCTCTGTGAAGGCTGAAAAAACTTCCTGCCTGGCACCTTCTGGGCAGGAGCTGTAGGTAAAGTGCAACGGCTTTAGGACATTCTCCAGCAAAATGTTTGCTATAGGAACTAGTGATAATTCAGAATATTCAATACTTGATGGAAGCTTGCTGTTAATCAATACATAGAGAGACTATAATACCCATTGTGTTTCATGTAGTGCAAAACCTGTTCAATTACTGACACCACACAGCTAGCATCTAGTAAAACAGGCAAGGAAGTATTCTCAGAGGAAAAGACCTCAAGCTTTCGCATTGGAAGTGCAACATTCAAACTGTCCTCATTACAGCTCTGCAGCCACCTGCAACAGAGGCTCATGAGCCTCTATCTGAAATAAGCATGTTGGCCTCTCGGATCCATCCCGTTGCTTGACAAACAGGGAGCTGTGTTTAATTAAGCTCTAATACAGCCATGTCAATCCTTTTGCGTCTTCGTTTTGTTTGTATAAAAACAGAAGCTGCCTTACCAGGAGGGTAAGATGGGGGACACTAGTGATGGAGAAAGTGCTACCAGACTCTGCCGAGTGTGCACAGAGATGGAACGCACTTCTCTGGAGGGAATATTGCTGTTTTCTGTCTCTGTAGCCTGGAATAAATGACTCAATAATTATTGCATTTTTTTAATCTTGGCCTTTCTTCTTCTTTTCCTTCTTTCTTCCTGAGTGCGATGTAAAAGAGACGGCTTTTCTTCCTTCCTGCTGTCGCCACCAAGCTACACCTTGGGCCTCCTTTTCAAGACCCCTTTGAATTTGAACATCTTTGCTCCTATCCCATCCGCGCGGCCGGGGGTGGGGGAAGGGGGGGCGCGGGGCCTCCGGCGGGTCTGGCGCTCCAGGCGGTGTCTGCGCTCCGCACTCCGCCCAAGGCCACGCGGGGGCGGCAAAGGGGCGGGCAGCCTCCGAGCTCCTGCCTGGTCCGCGCCCGCCGCCAAGCAGAGCCCAGGGACCCGGTCTTCACCGCCGCTGTGGCCGGGAGGGAAGATGGCGGCCACCGAGCTCCAGGGTTTTCTAATTTCTTAGGGTAGTTTCTTAGTTCATTAATTTGAGATTTCTCTTCATTGTTTTTTGTCTCTGTAGCCTCGAATAAATGACTGAATAATTATTGTGATTATTCATTGAAACACTGCTTTAGATGTATAAATTGTGGTATATTGCGTTTTATTTCATTCATCTCAAAATAATTTTTAAATCCCTTTCTGATTTTCTTCCCTGAACCATGTATTATTCAAAAGCACTGTGGGTTTTAGTTTTCAAATATTTGACAATATATTTTTGCATTTATTTCTAATTTTATTTCATTTTGGTCAGTAGGCAAACTTTGCATAATTTGAATCCTTGCAAATTCATTGATCCTTAGATAATCCCCAAAGAAGCATTTAACATAACTCAGAGTCCATTCATGTTTAAATTACCCAAGAAAATAAGAATCTATCGATATTTTTATTATTATATGTGTATGAAGTTCTCCCATTTTTACTAAAACACCTCTCTATTTAAATTATATGTACTCTTCTGATAATTTTTTAATATAAATTATAAAATGAAATATGACTTGTTGAAGTATCAATAATTCATTTGACAGTGGCAGAGAATTATGAAAGCAGTAGGAACAAGGGTTGTGGCTTGCACTAGAGGGAAGGCAGTGAAGTTACTTTCCTAAACATGTAATTTATTTTATTATTGTTGGTTGTTCACAACATTACATAGTTCTTGATATATCATATTTCACACTTTGATTCAAGTGGGATATGAACTCCCATTTTTACCCCATATACAGATTGCAGAATCACATCAGTTACACTTCCATTGATTTATATATTGCCATACTAGTGTCTGTTGTATTCTGCTGCCTTTCCTATCCTTTACTATCCCCCCTCCCCCCCTCCCCTCTTCTCTCTCTACCCCCTGTACTGTAGTTCATATCTCCCCCTTATATCATTTTTCCCTTTCCCCTCGCTTCCTCTTGTATGTAATTTTGTATAACCCTGAGGGTCTCCTTCCATTTCCGTGCAATTTCCCTTCTCCCTCCCTTTCCCTCCCACCTCTCATCCCTGTTTAATGTTAATCTTCTTCTCATCTAAGCATGTAATTTTATATAAGTAACCTCGTAGTTTCTGAGTCTGAAAGCAAAAGCAGAGTTGAAGTCCTGCTCTATTTCATGCTTTTTTGCTGCTCAAACATCCAAACCCACACATCAGATAGAGTCATTTACTAAAAATATGATAGAATAGTCAGTGAAATCAGAGCTGAGCTGGTTGCCAGACTCTGGGTAGAACTGCTGGCCTTTCCCAGGGAGACCTGGGAGGGGAAGGAGAGCAGCAGTGCACCTGGAACTCCTAAAGTGCAGAGTCTCCCCCTCCTGGTGCGCATGACCTAATTAATACCCTTCAGATGCTGATATCCTAGGCACCTTGAACTTCTTACAGCAAAATCAATGTTTTAGCACAATTTTTCAAAAGAAAGACCAAACATAACTCAAAAAATGTTTACTGTAATTTAAGTCTCTGAATGCGTGGCAAAAAATTTGAATCTGCCACACAAGGAAAGGAAAGTTTTGAAATAACTCTCTTCTTAGCAATACTTTTCCCCACTATTTCCAATGGTTGTTGCTCAGTTTTTCTTCTTTCAGAAAAGAAATATTTTCTGTTTGATTCTTATCCTTTTACATATAATTCTTGGCCTATTTCCTTTCCGAAAGTTTTTTAAACATTTTAAATTTTTTTTCTTTTTCTTTTGTTTCTCTATCTTGTAGTCAAAAAATTTTATCACTACCTACTAATCTGCAGATTTAATTCCTGTTAAATTCCTTTAAATTATGAATAAATCTTTTCCATCCAAAGACTCTACTCAAGAAAAGTTTTCTATTGTTTTTTTTCCTATTTTCTTCCTAATGTCTTTTTTCTAGAATACCTGTACACAGCAATATATTTTCTTAATTATGTGTTTCAGTATAGATTGAACAGGAGTCTAGTTTTTATTTCTTCTTTCTCTCTGATCCTCTGGTTTTCCATGACTGTGACACCATTACCCAAACACTGTAAATTGATAACTGTTTAGTACTTCTGCATCTGCCTTAAAGACTGCCCCCTTTTTATATTAAAGAATGAAAGAAATTTAGAAATAAAATAACCCTAACACTGTCTTATTCTTTCTTCTTTATGGATTTCACTCTGTGTATGTTCACCTCTTTTGCCTGTCCTCTGTACCACTCACTGCACCACTGTGGCAGGTGCACCACAGGAAGATCAAATGGTTAGAGAATTCAGTCACACAAAGGATCCTCTCACCTGTCCTCTCAGCTGTTGTCCCTCAACCACCTCAGCAGAGAGCACACAGAGAAGAGACTGTCTCAAAAAGATTGATGGATGTGGCTTTTCACTCTACTTGAGTGAATCCCCCTGAAATACACTGAAAACACACAAAGGTTTTTGGAAACGTGTTTCCCTAAACTAAATGGGAGAAAGCACAGGTGAAGCAGCTTGTGGACTCTCAAAATCCCACTATCAGGAAGTGAATGGATAAAACTATTCAGTTGCAAACACATGCACCTTCCATGAAAAGAGAAGGATGATTCAGGGCAGACCCAAAACCCAGAGAACACAGCAAAGAGCCACCGAAGCCTGGAAGAGTAAGGGGCATTGTCACCCTGCAGGAAGGAAGCTGGCCCTTCCCTTCCACCCCTGTGAAAGTGAGGGTGTAGATTACTCCCAGTCCTTAGAACCTAGTCCAAGTGGTCTGGATAGAGTTTTCCCATCTGGAATTCAGAACAAGCATGGACCAGGGAGCCCTTTTTACTTTCTACTTTCTTCCTTTTTGAACAAGAATGCCTGTAGCTCTTACCCTATGCCTGCCCCACAAGGATAAACTGGGTATTCTGGAGGTAGAAAATTTGTCCCTATTTCACAATTACACAATGGAAAAGAATCCTATTGCAGAAGTTGTACTGAATTATTTCCAGGTGCCTCATCCTCAGCTGGACCTGATTTATGTGAAATTTTGGACTGTGGGCTGTTGTTATCATAGAATGAGACTTTTGGACTTTGGCATATAATAAATGTATTTTACACATGGGAGACATATAAGCCATCAGGTAGATGTACATCAAAGTGATCCCTAAGGAGTAACACCCTGTGTAACTTCCTCCCCTCTAGTGACTTGAATTTAACCAGAATGATGTGGCAAAGATGATAAGGCTATGCTACTTGGCAAATAGGATGTCCTTCCTTAGCTAGAAGTTATAGGTCAAAGGTGATAGAATATTGCTCCATGGTTTTGTTTTGTATGTGAGACTTTATCTTAGCATGTTTGAGAGATTCACTCTTGCTGCCACGGAAATAAATTTCAGGCTGTGAAAGTCTATGTGGCCTGTAGCAACTGAGTGGGGATCCTGGTCAGCAGTTTGCATGAACCAGGACCCTCAGTGCTTCACCCCTAAGTAGGTGGATCTTGCCTACTTGAGCTTGGAAGTGGATTCTTCTCTAGTCAAACCTCCAGTTAGCAATGCAGCCTGGCCTAGCTTGATTGTAGGCTGTTAGACCTCAAGTAGAGGACCCAGGGAAGTTGCAACTGAACTATGGCCTACAGGAATTATGAGGAAATATATTTGTGTTATTTTTAACTGCTCTTCATGGTAATATGTTTTGCAGCATTAGGAAACTCAGGCAATTACTGATAGTCATTTACCTATTTACTTCATCATCATTTTCTTTACTGTTCTTATGCCATTTTACAATGCCCTTTGTTATGTTTTAATTTCAAAACTTTATTCATTTGTCATTTAGTCTTGGTTTTCAAAGTGATTTTTGTCTTTTTCTTCTTTCCTGAGTTAACTCATGTCTTTCTGTATTCTGTTCATTTCATTTCTAGTTTGAATTTCCTTCAATTCATGAATGCTTGATTCCATCTGGGGCCTGGTGTTACAGTTCCCTTGGGCTTCATTACTGGGTGTTGAAGTCGTTCTTGTTCCTCTCTTTATTCTTGTATTGGAGACACTATATGCTAGATAGCAGAGTCTTTAATAGATCACATCTGCAGTTTTTGATTTATTCTGTGAAGTCTATTTTCCTGTGCTTTGCACAGTGGTTTGAATATTAAGGGAAGAATTTTTGTGGTTTGCTGAGTTTCTTAGTTCAAGATCACCCTCTAGTGCTAGTACAGGGCAGTGCAGTTTCAATAATGTATCAGAAGTTAATTGGTCTGATTTTGTGATTCCTTTTTGTTTCTAAAAATACTTCAATCCCTCCACTTACTTCCTTTTTCTTTTTACTGCTATGTCTCTTACAGGAGCCCAAACCATTGAAGCCCCACTCTACTCCCAAGATCAACACCTTCCCAAGTCTATCACCTCTGATTCTCTCCACATTCAAGCCCCTTTCATTAGATTCCACAGCAACCGTGGAATACAGCGTCCTGTATTCTAGATCCCAGGCTAGTTTTCAAAATGTCTTCACTCTGATTAGAAGGTTATTTTTACAAGATTGATTTTCTGTCTATTCCTCTGAAGCCCCCCATGCAATACCTTCTTCTCCAGTCAGTCTCCATTAGATGAGTCATTAAACCAGTATCCAATGTGGCTTTGATAGATTTGGGTATTTATTTCCCTATTGATGCATTAATTCAAAATTCATAGTATTTTCTGCCTTTTGGTTATACTGTAACAGTGGGTTACATATTAATTTCTTTTCTGCCTTAGAACATAAATCAGAAATGGAGAGTTGGATTATTGTTAGCAATGTGAACACATCAGTTGGACCAACACTATATCGAAATATATGAGATTCAGTTAAAGTAGACCTCGAAGGGAAATTAATCCCTTTAAATATATGCACTGCAACTGAAGAAAAGTTTAATTAGTGATATGAGTTTCAACCTTGAGAAGGCAGAAAAAAGTCACAGACCTAAAGAAAGCATAAGATAGAAAAAAAATTAAAAGCAGATACCAATGCAAAAGAAAACTGGCAAACAGCATTATCAAACACTAAAGATGATACTGTATAATTATTAAGAAAAATGTATAAACTTCCAGGAGAGAAGAAAGAAAGAGAAATCACCAGTAAGAAAATGAAAGTAGGTTGGGCTGGGGCTGTGGCTCAAGCGGTAGCACGCTCACCTGGCATGCCCGTGTTCAATCCTCAGCACCACATACAAACAAAGATGTTGTGTCTGCTGAAAACTAAAAAATAAATATTAAAAAAATCTCTCTCTCTCTCTCTCTCTCTCTCTCTCTCTTTAAAAAAAAGAAAATGAAAGTACGTCTATCATTACAGATCCTACACACAGCAAAATGATGAAAGGAGATTTATGAATAGCTTATGCCAACTAACTGAATGCATATTTTTACATATGATTTAGGTTACATTTACTTCATTATCATTTTCTTTACTGTTTTTATGCCAGGCTACTAAACAAAATTTTTATCAAATAATAACAGATCAAATAGCAAAAAGTGTTTGGTCTGCTAATTATATGGTAAGACTTACCATTTCTGTTTTATAGATAAGAACACTGGGCTAAGATTATGTACATCAATTGTCCAAAGCCACGTAGCTGATAAATTAGAGAGAACTTAGATTCCTGCCTTTTTTAATACACTTCTTTAGTTGTAGATGGACTCAATATCTTTATTTTGTTTATTTATTTTTATGTGATGCTGAGGATCAAACCCAGTGCCTTACGTGGGTCAGGCAAGTGTTCTACCACTGAGCCACAACTCCTGCCCCAAATTCCTGTCTTTTTAATATGAAGTCCATGCACTATCTTAAGTCTTGATCATCTCTGCTACCATGATGAACTTCAACCTCAGGTGGATGCTGTGACTACAAAGAGGTTATGGAACTAATAGCAAAACTTTGATTTTACAGCCCTTGAAAAAATACAGATTTTTATTGTATTATCCATGTTGACTAATACTAACTTGAATGCTGTTCAGGAAATCACTCAGAAAACCTGCATTAAAGAAAAGAAGGACGAGTATGGTATACCATTCAGTTTGAGTATAACATTTTATATCAAAAAATATTTGCCTTCAGTATACTTCTAATGTTTGAGACTACTAGGAAATTGTTAGAAAAATTTACATGATTTAAGCTTCCATCTCCTCCCACTAAATTAGCAAGAAAAACATTTTCTTTCCTCATCAAATAAAAGGAAAACTTGTGTTAGTCATTATCAAAATGTTATTCTTTCTTTTTACTCAGATAATTATGCTAAGAACTTTGTTTTGCTAACTGTAAAGTTACCATGTTAAGCTCAAAACAACCAAGAAGTGGTTAAAAGTTTAATGGATACCTGAGCACAGTGGTGCACACCTATAATCCCAGAGACGTGGGAGACTCAGGAGGATAACAAGTTTGAAGCCAGCCTTGGCAAGTAAGTGACACCCTGTGTCAAAATTAAAATTAAAAAGTGCTGGAGGTGTAGCTCAGTGGTAGAATTTTCCTGGGTTCAACTCAGTACCAAAAAGGGGAAAAAAGTATAAAGGATAAAGGAGACAGGAAAACAGAAAAAGTAACTGATCTCCCCCAAATCTTCCTCAAAGTTGCATGCACAATACACACACAAATGCATGCATGCACATACAAATCTGCCATCTATTATCTGATAGCAGGAATTTGACTGGATTTTCCTTCATCCTATCTGAGCTCTGAAACTAGACACTGTTTGATGGTGTTCAGATCTCATGCATTAAAAATCTCAGACTACTAAACGAAATTTTTTATCAAAAAAATAATAGATCAAATTGCAAAAAGTGTTTGGTCTGCTGCTAGAAACTCAAGAGATTTTAAAGACAGAATGTAAGTTAGAATGATAATAGCAACAATTATGGTGTGTTATTCAGAAAGTTAGAAGCTACAAAGTAAATGGAATAGGTTCTGAATGGATCCAGAAACATAATTACAGATGCATATGTGGAAATAGTGAAGCATAAGACTTTCAGTAGCTTCAAAAATCTATGCCAAAAGTTTTAATGCTAACTTTAGATAGATGTGAAACTCCACAGGGGTTCATAGTTTCTGGGAGGCATAATTAATGGAGGCAGTTATCATTGATGAACATATCCACAAACTTCAACTTAAAATATGTAACACCATACACAGACAGACCATAAGGAGTACATTACGTAGAAAAAAATCAGGAAGATGTAGAAAAGGACATGTCAGTGTGGGTGGTTCTACTTGATACTACACATTTTTTAATTATTTGAAAATATAGATGTTTAAAATTCTGGGGCTTTTGAGATTATGAATGAAGAACTTGCTTAATTGGAAGAACAGAAGTAGGACAACATAAAATGTTACTTGATTCCTACTAATTGAGATCTTTTTGAGAACAAAGCTTACCCAAAATATAGAAAAACATATTAAAAACAAAATTTTGCTTATTTGGTTTCTCTAATGTGCCAGTCACCAAAAACACTAGGATGAGGGATGTGGAGTGGGTGGAGTGGGATATGACACAACGAAGATTTCCTGGAACAGTAATAATTAATATGAACTCAAGGGACACCGTACAGTGACCATCCATGAGGCTTCCCAGCACATCCACCTCCAGGCTCCTCCCTGGATCTGCACATTCTGCCAGGGTCCATGGAGGTCCCTGTTCCTCTCCTCCATCTACAGAATGAAAGTTCCCTCTGCTCCATTGTGAATCTGTGCTCCTACAGCATTCAAAACAGGGGAAGTTCACAGGCTCCTTCCAGGTCTCTTTGTAAAACTACTTCAACTGGCAACTGAGGTGTCAGCTCCAGGGGTTTCTCTAATGGGCTGAAACCCCAGACAGCAAGGGTAGCTCTGGGCTCCTCCTAATGCTTTCTTCCAGGAGTTCTCTTTAGGTCACTTTCTTTGCACAGTTCTCATCCCTTCCTCTATTCAGAAAAGTGACTTCTGAGGTTTCCATTGGAGGAAGGTGGCCATGAAGAAAGCTCTGATCCTGGGGGGCCCTCACCCTGCTGGCCATTGTGAGCCCCTGTGGAGGTGAAGACAGAGTGGGTGAGTACATGGTTGGGGATTTAGGACTGTGAGAGAAAACTGAAAAAACCTGACTGAATTTTTTGCCCCATAGTAGTATATGAAACCACAGTTCCCCTGAATCTGAATTGTTACACTTATTTTCCCTCCAAGAAACCAAAACCCCTAAAACCTAATCTTAGTACACTAGACTGAATTCTACAATGTCCACCTCTCACTGAGTATTCACGAAGAGCATTATTGTCTTTCTAAAGTCAGAACCAAATGACATACTCAGGCATTATTACAGCATTAATTTATGATTACAGCATTAAGTTATGATAACTCCTGAAATTAGAGATCTTTCTCCAAGTATATTGTTTTCCTTTCACAGCAGATTATGAACCTACTACTCCTCGCCCACTTTAAACTCTTTCTCAAAGCCATTGCAGATTTATTCTTATTTTATCCATTTTCTTAGGATAACTAAGTCCATAAATGTTTTTGCCATATAGAAAATAGTATGTCACTTTTTGGTTTGTTTCCAACATAATTTAAATTTTCCAAGTTTGGGCTTTAGAGGCAAGGAGAATAAATTTGACTGAAGATCATTAGATTGGGAAAAATTAAAATTATTAGCAGAATAACATTGAGCAAGTCAGTTCCATATGTTGATCTTCAGATTTTCCATGTATATAATTAATTAATACAATATTTGGAGAAACACACAAATAAAATAAATAATCAAATGTATAATGTAATTAATAAAGAGCTCTATACGTGCCAAGGTTTGGCATTATTATAAGTGTAACATCTTGGTTTTTTGTCTCAGAAAACTGGAATAATGTGTGATGGAAAACCTAGGGACTTAGAAATAAGTTAGTCTCAGCTGGTCAGCCCAAACTCCAAGTCCTGTCACATCTAACCATCAAAGCACTAGAAGGAGGGAAAAACAGATTAAATTACATCAATCTTTAACTTTCTCTGATTTCCTGTTCCATTTCCACAATTCCTTCTTAATCTATGACTCACCCCAGTACATATCAGCCTCCTCTCTAGACCTTTACACTGCTACATCATGGACACTGAAATAATCATTAAAGTTTAAACCCCTAAAAAAAATCCAAGCAAAGAAAATTATAAAAAAAAAATGGAATACAATGAAATCTTTAAAATATTTCCTAATCATCCTTTATTTATTTATCTAATAAAAGTTACTGAATTCCTACTGTGTGCCATGAAGTATACTAAGTACTCAAGGTACATAAGTGAATAAGACATAACATCCCTATTTCTTATGAAGTATACAATATCATGGAAAACACAATTTGCATAAAAACAAATTTAATTTTTAGTTAATTAAAATTTAAAACTTAGTCAATTTTTTAAACCTTATCTCTCAATAACTTAAAGAGGGAAAAGACATAAATGGGGACTTTGACATCAGACTATGCAAAATAGGAAACCCCATGCTATTAGTCCTTTACCCAAGTTCATATGTTCGAATCCTACCCTCTGAGGTGATGGTTTAGGAGATTGGGACTTTAATAGATTATTAGCCTGAGACAAGTGCCCCTATAAGATATTTCTAAAAATTCTCACTGGATTTTTCTTTTTCTTTCTTTCTTTCTTTCTTCCTTTCTTTCTTTCTTTCTGTCTTTCTTTCTGTCTTTTTGTAGTAGGAATTAAACTTAGGGGTATTTTACCACTGAGTACATCCCCAATTCTTTCTTTACTTTTTTGCTTTTAGACAGGATCTCACTAAATTACTTAGGCCTTGCTAAATTGCTGAGGCTGCTTTTGAACTGTGATCCTCCTGCCTCAGCTTCCTGAGTCACTGGGATTACAGGTGTATGCTATTGCACCCAGCCTCACTTGTCCCTTCTGCTATTGAAGTTATAATGAAAAGATAGCCTTGTAGAGAATAGGCTCTGCAAAAGTCACATCTGCTGGTGTCCTGATCTCGGTTTTTCTAAGCCCCATAACTAACAGAAAGAAATTTCTGCTGTTTATAATTTAACCAGTTTATAGAATGCTGTTAAAACAACCCCAAATGGACTAAGATAGAAAATAGATACCTGGAGAAGGATACGGTACTTGTGTAACCAGTATGGAAACAGCTTTGGAACTGCAAAATGGATACAGGCTGCAAAGATTTTCTGCTCTGTGCTATAAAAGGTCCACACAATCATGGACAGAATGTGAAGAATGATTATTGCAGAGGCCCAAAAGAAAAAGAAGAGAGCTATAAAAAGAGAGCCTCAATCTTCTTAGTGAATAGCTAAGTAACACCTAAGAATCAAAGTAATCCTGAAAAAATTTCTTGTAGATTTTCAGAAGTAAAGGTCATTCTGATGATGAGGTCTCAGTTGGAAATGAAGAGCATGTTATTAGGAACTGTGGTAAAGGTGATTATGGCAAAGAATGTGGTTAAATTGTGTTTGTATCCTAGTGTTTCCTAGAAGGTAGATGTTGTAAGAAATTAAATTGTATATTTGGGTAAGAAAATTTCTCAGCATAGTGTTGGATATTCTTGGCTATTTGTACTATATGATAAATGACTTAAAATGAAGTTGTTAATTAAAAAAAATAAGCAGAACTTTAAAATTTGGATAATCCTCAGCCTATACATATTGTTAAAAATGAGATGGCCTTGAAGGAGAAGATAGCCTGAAGAAGATGCATCTAATGAGCTCCTGATTCTGAATGACACCTGCAGAGATGCCAACATTAAATCACCAGCCTTTGCCTTTTCTCTTGTGGCAACAGCCCAGTCTCCTCCAAGCATTATAACAGGGACTGTGCCTGTCCTCCCACCAGCTGCTCTGAGTACTTCTATTCAGCTGGCCCTATTATAATGCCTGTGATGGGACAAATACAGACCTCTATCATGCTAAAGTGAACTCCTCACCGGACTGCTGCAATAGTCCCTCCTGTGCCTGAGGCTGGGTTCCATCTACACACCCTGTAAATACCCTTACAAGGTGAAAGTGGTTCTAGAAACTGCACAGAATAGAAGAAGTAAAGCAATAAGGCCCAATTCATCCCACAGCACTGATGATCTTTCAATGTGCCACCACCAAGCAAATGGCAAGAAGGTCTCCTTAAAGAGGGAGATAGATGGCCCCTAACTACTCAGTGACACAAGCAGTTACTATGAATAACTTCTAGCAGTTACTATCACACTCTCTCTGAACGAATTGAGTGATGATGCATCATGAATGAATCTTCTTTGGTCAGTCAGAGTCAGCAGAAGCTCAGGTGGCAGCTTCACAGTGACCTCTCCATCATGTTGTTTCACTTGGAACCATTTTCAGTTTATGTTCTATACAATAGACAGTTGTTTTGTATTTAGCTAGCTTTGGTTTAATGTGCCACTGCTCTGTCTTTCTGTTACACATGCCATTGTTTTGATTTATTTACCATGTGTGCTCTGCCATTATGATTTTCATTTGTTTGGCTGGTTGAATAAATCTGTGACACTTAAACACTTGAGTTGATAGTTTAAAATGATACCAGTATTTGATCCAGCTTCATCTCAACTATGTTAAACCTGGACATTTTAGATGTTTATCAACAGGCTTTTATGGGGAAGAAAGTAAATGTATAAAATAATAGATGTGTGATATTAGTAAGTAATGTTGGCTGTGAACAAACTTTTGAATATTTAGTTGACAACATATTGGATCAACTGAAAAGTAGTATGATTTTGAAATATGAATGCCTTGGTTCTCAGTATTATCATTGTTTATTGAATTTATTTCTTATTAAAGTGTAGTTTTTAAGAAAAAAAAATGAGACAGCCTGTTTGGGAAAGAGCAGGCTACGGCCAAGGGACCACTTGATAAGGAGATTAGTATGGATTAGTCATCTCAACCAAAGCCAGGCGCTAGTCTGAAGACAATGGCAAGGTTAGTCAGCCATCTAAAGAGAAGCCAGGAACTGTTATCCAAGGCAATGGAAGAATGACCTCAAATGCATTTCAGAGGTCACTGGAGTTGCTATGATCCACCAAAGGCCTAGAGGGCAAGTGCCCTGGAAACACTGAAGTCACTGCAGAAAGCCCCTAGTAGGGCAATGCCCAGCAGATCCAGGGCAGTAAGACCCAGGCACACAGCCAATACCTAGGTAGGGCCACCAAAAAGAAATGGCATGAAGGTGGAGCCTCCCAAAGCCATGGGGTCAGTACCTTCTGGAGACTTGTAAGGCCAAATACTACCCCAGGCAAGACCCTTGAGCTCAAAACATCAAACCAAAGAAAATTATTTTCTATTTGCAAGGTTTTGGACTTGATCAAGACCTCCCATTCCTTTCTTTTTTCCTACTTCGCCATTTTGGAACAGGCATGTCTATCTGATATCTGCCTCACCATTGTACTTTGGAAGACACAACATGTTTGATTTCACAGCTTCATAACTGCAAAATAATTTTCCTCAGAATATCTTGAATCAGGGATATTTGATTTAGGTGATATTTAAATGGGATTTTGAACTTTAGACTTTTCTGTTGGTGCCAAAACAAATCAAAAACCTCTGAGACTCTTGAGATAGAATAAATGCAATTGGGAAAGACTTGGATTTGGGAGTCCAGAAGCAGAATAATATAGGTTGTTTATGATCTTTTATTAAAGCAACCAATTAGAGTAATACACTGCAATATTCACAGTATTTCCTAAGCCTTCTTGTTTATGAAGTTTTTTTCCTCTCCCTATATCTCACCTGCCCATTCTTTAGCTTCATGCTCTGGAATGGTTATTCCCCAGCTGACCATGTCTGCACTTACGGCACAAATATCTACCAGACATGTGGTGACTATGGCCAGTTTACATATGAATTTGATGGAGATGAGCTGTTCTACATAGACCTGGAAAAAAAGGAGACTGTGGAGGCAGCCTGAGTTTAGCAATTTCGTGACATTTGAAATTCACAAGGCCCTGAGAAACGTGGTTGTGGTCAAAAAAAATCTGGACACTTCGATTAAAGATTCCAATTTTACACCTGCCACCAATGGTAAGTGTCCACATTCTGCTTCTCTTTGGTGCACCTACCTCACATTCCAACTCTGATTTCTTCCTTCCCCAGGGGTAGGTGTTCTTTCTATTATATCATAAATTCCTCCCCCTTTCTAGAACACATATTGTCAAATACTTAGTCCGCATCATATTCTTTTAATTTTTAAATATCCCTCTCCTAAGTTCCATGAGATGTTTCTTGAATTCCTACACAAGGATATTCCCAATTCTTGGCCTAAGAAGCTCTAAACTGGTTCGTTTCTCTCTGTCTCTCTGTCTCTCTCTGTCTCTCTGTCTCTCTGTCTCTCTGTCTCTCTCTCTCTCTCTCTCTCTCACACACACACACACACACACACACACACACACACACACCCTGTAGGTTCCCAACAAGAGGAATGTGTTCTATATTTCAAAGTAAAAAACATAGAAGCAGTAACTGGTATAAAAATTATTCTAAAATGACAAGAAAAATTTTCATTAGTATCTGGGGAATACTAGGCACCTCCAAAATGATTAAAAATCTCAAGGCGCAGTTATCATAAATGCCAATAAGTGTGCTGTTTTCATTGTAGAAATCCCTGAAGTGGCTGTGTTCCCCAAATCTCCTGTGAGTCTGGGCATTCCCAACACCCTCATCTGTCTAGTGGATAACATCTTTCCTTCTGTGACCAATATCACTTGGTTTTGCAACAGACATTTAGTTCCAGAAGGTATTGCTGAGACCATCTTCTATCCCAAGAGTGACCACTCCTTCCTCAAGTTCAGCTACCTCACTTTTGTCCCCTCCACTGAGGATTTCTATGACTGCAAGGTGGAACACTGGGGCCTAGAAGAGCCGTTCCTCAAGCACTGGGGTATGTTGAAATCCCATCATCACTTGTCTACCTTCCAATTATATCCACAAGCTACATTGTCTTGCCTTAACCCTTTAACCTCCATTGCCACAACTTTATTTCCCACAATTGCAAAGTTGTCCAATAATTGACTTCACTCTTTCCCAAGGTCTAGTTGTCTTGTGCATTTCCAAACACATGCACCATTTCCCCTCAGACACACCCTGTCCTGTGACTATGTTTCTTTTTTCCCAGAACCTGAGCTTCCAACCCCTATGTCAGAGTTGACAGAGACTGTGGTCTGTGCTCTGGGGTTGACTCTGGGCCTCATGGGTGTTGTAATAGCACCATCCTCATCATCCATGTCCTACTCTCCCATGGAATTTCCAGCCACCATAGGACCTCATGTGTGATAACCTAGAAAACAGACAGGTAAGGACTCAGATGTGTCATATCTAGAACTGGAGATAGGGAGGCTGGGAGTGCAGGGTTGGACTCCTGTATGCCTAAATGTATCTGGAAAACTTATGGGCTAATTGAAGAATGGCTTGACCTTGGGACAGGGGCACAGGCCCCATCAACCTCATGCTGTCTGCTGTTTCAGATAATCACAATTTACAAGAAAGAAGAGGAATGGTTGGCTGACTCTAGCTCTCTGTGTAGGCCTTGCTATATGACTTAGATCCACTTCCTGCTCTAGTTTATCATATTGCTCCTTCCATGCCCTCCTCCCTGCCCTGCTTGAGTAGAATTCATGAAACATTTTTCCCACAGAGATTACTTACTCTTATAAAATCATCCAACTTAGTCTTACATGATTGCCTACCTTTCACAAAGAGACCTGTCCCACCCATTTACCTACTTGGCTTTTGGATCACTCTCATCCAAAATCTGTGTGAAAATTAAATAAATAAATCTCTTTCTGTGGTGTCTTTGCTTAGAGTATACTTTTCCTCTGTCTTTTCCTAGAATTGATTTAAATTGTGCACAAGAATGGAAGAGCTCATGTTGAAATTTTATCAGATTTCTTAGGTCCTTAACTTCTTTTTCAGGCCATATTAATAACACCACAGCTGAAATATCAAAATGATATTGTATCATAATAAAAGATTTTTTTTTACATTCTGCATTTCCTTTTTGCTCTCACTCTTTCTTTACCTTTTTGGAACCAGTGAGTATGGTGAATACTTTATTCCCTAAATATAGTATTTTTGTGAAAAAACAAAGAGCAATGCTTAAGTTTTAAGTTTTCAAATAGCATTCTAAAAGCTATGGAAGAAATAAAAACTTGAAATAAAATATTTTTAAAGCCAAAAATTGACTTTCAAGAACATAAAGACAAAATATTCTCCACAAATATTGGATTTTTGAAGATGGCAGAATGATGCAAGATGTCCGCTCCCATATTTCACCTCAGATGAGATGGAAGCTCTCTGGATTGGCCAGACAGAAGATAGAGGTGAGAACAAGAAAATAAGAAAATGTTGTTTCTGTCCCAGAAAGTGCCCCATACATTGCTCCTTTTGTGGGTAACATCAATGAAAACAAACAGAGAGAGGCAATGTACTGGATAAAGGTACCTCTAGTGGATGCAGCTAGAGCCTCATCCCCTGTGGACATTTATAATAGTATAAAAACATTTAAATCCACTCCATGCTCAAGCTCATAAATTGAGATTATTGACATTATTACTTAGGCACTTTTATTATATAAAATATTATATATTTCCTGAACATGTTAATCACCCAATATTTTAAATGTATACCCTTCAGTAACCTCAAAATAGGTTGTTGAGTAGATGATAATGCTAACTCATGCCATTTTTACTAAAGTACCTAGTCTAGGTGCTCGAGGTGTATGCATATAGGCAGCATTCAGGAAAAAAGTAATATATAACTGTGGAGAGCAGTGACAGATGATGGGAGAGTAGTGACTGAGATTTCGGGGTCTCTGATGACATTATGTCTGTGGCACACCAGGTGCCAGAGAAAATTTCTGTGCAAGGGTACAGGATGCCTCGCTACTATGGTAACAACTTGCCTGAGGAAGCTCTGTGCAAGACTTTTATCAGCTTCAACCTTGATCTCAGACACATATCTCCTGAGAATAGAGGAATTCTTATGCTAAACAACCACAATGTTTCACCAGCTCTTTTACTTCTAAGCCTGCTGGCCTAACAGTAACTTTAAACAATGTACCCTCTTGAGCACTGCACAAAGCTCCTAACATTGCACATTGCAAGTGTGGATTACAACTGTGGAAAAGCTGCATAGATGTTTCTAATTCTGTAACTTTCCTGAGTATAAAGAATAATGCTTGCATAGTCTTTATCCTTATAAAGAGACATATATAAATAATGATTGCTGGTGTAACTCTCTAGATCTGCTTCTCTATCAGAGCAATGCTCCACTAGATCTCAGCTTTATCTACAAAATATGCATGTGTGAATCTCTATATTTTCTAATTCCCCATGGCCCCACACCAGAACCATATATCTTCTGAATGGTGGTTCTCCTTCTTAGAAGAGGTAGAAAATCCTCAAAAAGATTGTACCAGTGATTTTTTTTTTGTCTAAAATACAATTCACTGTATACATTTTATTTGTAGTTTTGTACACTGTCTTAAAATGTGTGGGACTGCTTCTTTACTTGAGTCATTTTTAACCACAGCAAAATTACCTATGTAGCACAAAGTAGTTAAAATACAGCATAAAGATATGAAATCAGGCATACTAATTCTAGTTATGAATGTAATTATGATGTTACTTTTTATAATCCACAATTATATTTAGGAACTCACACAAAGATAAGCTACTGATTTGAATGAAATGAATAAATTTTTAGTAAACTTTTATAGTTAGAAAAAAACAAAAAAATCAAAGTATGCACAAAGTTAATATGTATTCCACTTTTGTGTCATATTCCTGGGATGCTTCAACCATGTTACATGAGGCAAAAAATCCAAAGCAAAATAAATAGAAAACTGGAATCAGAATCATTAGTGTTATCAAGTAGAGAAACAAATAAATTAAAATCGAGTAGCCATCAACAAGAGTACAGTAAATATAATAATGTCAAAAAAACAGAGAAAATTGCTAGAAAACTATATGCATCATACTTTTTCAAGCGAGCAAAATATACCCTGCATGCAATGGAACAAAACTCTTTTTTTTTCTTATTAAGGGATAAAAATGCAAGCTCTTTTGAATTTTGTCAATGCGTAAAGCTTGTTTGTAATAACATTTCTACTAAGCTAGTACAAAATGGGCCAGGAACACATTTATGGAATCTGGGGGATTGTGTGGATTGTAATTCTTTGATTGGGATAGTAGAAACGCTATTTTAAATTTTTTTTAAAATGAACATCAAAGTACAAGACAAAGGTAAATGAGACTTCCTTAAATCTTAGCAACATTTAGATGGAATCAAATTTAAATGCAGTCCACTAGGCTTTTGAAGAGGCTTTGGCTCAGCCCCCCAAATCTTTATTGCTTGAGGCAGTCTTCTTGGAGACAACTCAGAAGGCCTCTTCTTAAACACAAACCTGTTTTTAGAGGTAGAGCCTCTCTTAGTAGCTGTGCCTTCATGAGACAAATAGCCAATCTCTATCTTTCCTTGTATACTCTCCCTATATGTATAACAGCCTCTCTGTATTCATATTCAGTAAGTCCATGTTGCTGTCTAATCACCTTTAGCTCTAACATGAACAACAGCTCCACATACATCATCACTGTGGTCATCAAAACATTCTCCAAAAAGGCACAGCAGTGTCTCTAGACAAAAGCGGTTGAGGTCACTTCATTTTTGCTGTTTGTTCAATGTCATGAGCCATCTTCCACTCCATTTGTATTTCTCATCTTCCCACACAAGTGCAATACCATCCTTAAAATTTGAGTAGTCACAGCCAGGCATTAAATTACTAGACAACTAGCTAAGATTGTATAGAGCCCCAAAGTCTTCAACTGTATCAAACATGGAGATCAGTAGAAGGTTTGCTTGCCAAGTTTTACTTTTATCATTTTTTAAAACCCAGAATGCCCATCTATTCTGTAGAGGATGCTTTACATAGTGTTCTGGGTTAACAATCACCTGATGAGAGTCTGTTTTCTCCTTTTCTGAAGGCAGGGGATTAGCAGTAGGGGTAGTTTTCAGTTCCACAGTCACCATCCTACATGAATCTCCCCAGTGATGTTTGAGGCTAAGTTACAAATGCCAAATTTAGACCTGAAACTGGAAGTGGCAGGTCTTATGTGACACAAATCAAGACAAGAGGGAAGAGGTAAGTATTTCATGGAAAAGCAAAAATCTTACAAAGAAACAAGGAAAGAGGGAAGTGGTATAGCAAGTTATTAAAAAGTGGGAAAGCAAAATTTTAAAATAATAAATAAGGGTTTGGTATCCTGTGACCCAGAAGATCTGTTTGGTTCAGATTTCATTCTGGCAGATATTCATTTTTAAAAGCATGAATGCTAAATTATAATTTTTGGTAGCTTCAACAGAATCATTTTCTTTCAATGTTTGTATTGACAAAAAGAACAAACAAATGATTTGGATCTAAATAAATTAATTTTTCTTGTGTTGTAAAATTTGAAAACAGGTATCTTGCATGTATTGATAAGAAAATACCAAAGGGGTTGATAAGTTATTCCTTTGCTTCTAGACTTTGTTTAAGGGTTCTGTAGATCATGTAAAAAGGGACACATGGCTCTAAGATAAGCAATATAGGACAACAGTTTTTAACAACTCCATCATATTCAAAAACTAGTGATTTCTTGTCTTTCTAAATTTTCAAAGGAATAAATGCTACTGGAAACCTGTTACTGATCTTGATATAAGAAATTATATTAGAAAAAAATAAGTGTAGTTTGAGGGGGAAAATTAAGTATAATTCTACATTCTTGGTAAAACATAAAGTACAGCATATTTCTCTTTGGCATTTAGCCTGGCCCTTAATGAGGATAACACAGATAACTAACTCACCTGAAACTGGTGTCCCCTAAGACAAGGACTTAGGTACAGGTGGTTTAATTGGGAACAAGAATCATGGAAAAGGATAGGGAAAGGGTAAAGGAGGGGGAAAATGCACACTCACAAAAAGGGATGTGTTGTTAAAATTACTACTATGGGCAATGGAGATGATACTGCTGCACAGTAGGCAGAATACCTCCCTAACTGTCACCTGAAGGACAAAAGTTTTACCTATTTTCTTCTACCCATATTGGTTGAGGACTGCCTCCAAGGGCACTGAAACCCCTAAATTCCTAGGCTACATGTTAACATAGGCCAGATGGGCTCCTGAAGATGGCTCTGAGTAGCAGGACAAGATGTGCTTGAGGGAGGGAGTCTGGATTTCCTCATAACCTCCCACAGCAACTGCAGCTGACATCACATGGACCACAATGTCATGGTGGAGGTACCATATTCCAGCCCTTCTACTGCCAAGATCCAATGAAAACCCTCATTAAACCTATTGTATCACTGAGTCTTCATGCTTATGGATGATTATAGTCATTATAAAAGTCCTAATAAAGAAGGTAATTAAAGGATATTCCAATCCCCAATAGCACCAAAACTGCTGTTGGTATTCATCTTCTCCCAGCTCTACGGTACATTTGGGCTTTCCCTCACCGTGGGCCAGCATTCCAACCTGCCCAGCTGGCTTCCCTGATCAGGAACCACAGGTTTCATCACCCCAGTCACCTCACCTTGCTATCATTGTTTTCTTACATCTGGTTTATCATATTTCTCTGGCTCTTTTAAAGATGTTTTTTTCTTTAATCTTCAGTAATTGGATTAGAATGGTTCTGTGCTTGTTTTATTTTATCTTTTCTGGGATTCACTGAGCCTCTTCAGTTTGTAAATTTCTGTATTTGAATATGAATTTATTTCTTTTTCAAGTACATCTTATGTACCTAATCCCTTTCTTCTCTTCTTTGGGGCTCCAGTGACGTGGACATTAGACCTTTTGATATTGTCACACAGGTCCCTGAATCTCTGTCCACTTCTTTAATACTCATTTTGTTTTTCAAATTGTATACTGGATATTCACCCATCTTCAAAATTACTTGTACTTTTACCTGTCATTTCCATGGTGCTATTGAATCTGTCAGTGAATTCTTATTTTGCTTAGGTCACTTTTTACTCCAGATTACTGGGGGTAGGGGGTGCTGGGGATTGAAACCAGGGACATTTAACCAGTAAGCGACATCCCCAGTTTTTAATTTGTTATTTAGAGTTAGGGTCTCAATAATTTGCTGAGACTGCCTTTGAACTTGTGATTCTCCTTTCTCAGCTTCCCAAGACTCTGGAATTACAGACATGTGCCACCACAACCAGCTCCATTTTTTTTAATATGGTGTGTTTCCCTGCTAAAAACTTCTAGAAGTCATCATGTTTCCTCAGGATTATTTGTGTTCCAAATAAATTTGGATTATATTCCACACATTTTGAATATACATGTGGGCTCTGTGTTATATTAAATCCTCTGGAAAATGTTGAGATTTTTGCTTTAGCAGGCAACTAACCTCATCAGGTCTAGAAGGCAAGCTCTGTCTCATCTCTGTGGATGGTAGTACTGATGTCAGTGTAGTTTCTCAATCCTTTGCAATGCTGCTCTGTGCCTTCCCTGAGCATATGCTACTCAATGTTTTGTCTGGCACTTGGATGGTGGTTTATTTCATAGCCCAGCTCCTAACGCATTTGATGAGCTGGTGGAAGACTGTGCCACTCAGGTGCAGCTTGGGGAGCCTGGGATCCCCAAGAGTTATGAATTTATAGAATGACTATCTCCTCTGTGCCATTTCTCCACACACTCCAGTTCCTATGGTCCCTTTACCAGTTTCTCCATCCAGAAAGGTGAGCTTCTCTCAAAGTAGTTTCCAGTACTGTTATATGATTCCACCCAATCAGAGTTGCTTTTGAGGTAAATGGCAAAAGAAAATAGAGAAAAATAATGTGCAAATACCCCAAGCTCCATAAGTCACAGTTTTTATGGCCATCAAATGGGTTTTTCTCTCTGAGTTTTTAATGCCTCCACCACTGCACATTAGTGCAGTTTCATGGTTTTGGCCATGCCCAGGAGAGAGCTAGAATAGAAAAAGAAAAAAGAACATAAAGCAAAAATAAAAAAGCTGCATTTCCCACATACTCTCTATAACTTTCCCCTTTCCAATTTTCCACCTAGAAACAGGGAGTGCCTTTGGAGATTCCTCTGTATGCTCTATGACCACAGTTACCCCAGCCAAAGCCAAGAGAGAAAAGAGAGAAGAACCAGGACCCCCTCCCTGACTGCCATTTCTTCAGGTTCCACTTCCCTCCTGCTACTGTTTATTTTTCAAGGTCCAAGGGTGGTTCTTTACCAATTCTGTTCAATATTTTTCATTATGATCACTGGGAAAGAGAGACTATAGTGGGCCATGTTCCAACGTAGCCAGTACAGAAAGATTCTGAGCATTACTGCTAAAGGATGTTTTAGAAGATTATAGGATTCTAGGTTTCTTTGGGGGCCAAGGAGGTTCTTGGTGCATTTTAAAGTTGTCTTTCCATTATTTTCTGTATTCCATTCTTTCTGTTGAAAGTCAACTTTAAGTCTTATTCTTTTTTTTTTTTTTTGAAAATAATGCCATTTTTCCTCTCATCAATTGAAAGCTTTTCCCTTTATATTTGGTTTCCAGCAAGTTATTCATGCTATTTAAAGGAATATTTTTCGTCTATGTTATGATTGAAGTTGAGTTTGATGAACCTATGTTTTGTCTTTAATTGGTTTTAGAAAGTTCTCTGTTATTATGTTTCCTTTCCTGCATCCTTTAACACTTCTTTCTAGAGCAATTTTAATTATATTAGACCATTAGATAATGTCCAACATATCTCTAATGTTCATTTTCTTATTTTTTATTTTATTTTATGCTACTATATTATAGTGATTGGTGTCATCTAAAATTGGATTAACGTCTTAGTGAGATTAATGTATACATATGTTATTTGTTTCATTACATAATATGATCCAGGTAACATTCCAAGTTAGATGGTAATGAATGCTCCCTAAAGGAAAGAAAACACAATTTAGGGAATGAGTAAGTATGGCTAGTCTCAAATCTACTATTCAAACTGAGACTTGAATGACAAGAAAAAGCCAACTATTCAAAATCTATTGCAAACCACTCCTGTCAGCAAGAACAGTAAGTGAAAACCCTAAAGTAGGGACCAACTTTGCATGTGAGGGCAACAAATAGGGGGAAAGTATAGCTAAGTTAATTTGGAGACATAAAGAATGCTATGTCATGAATGAGTAAAACCACAGAAAAAGGCATAGTGAGGGAAGTTACTTGGATTACTCTGTTATTTTCTGAAAACTCCTGGCCACAGCTGACTGAAAGGGACATTGTGGTAATGCTGACTTTTCTCCACTGAAACTAGAACTTATGGTTTGAGAGATGAAAAAGGAAGAAGGCCATCATTCATTAAAGAACACAATTCATAAAAATATATTAAAATAGAGCGTAAGAGACAGGCAAGTCAATTATTTCTTGTAAAAAATTTATTTAAATTAATGTTCTGTGAATTTTAAGGAAAAGATTAACTTGAATTTATCATTTTGTTTTGTTGGAGTGGTTGCTGTTGCATTAAGTAGAAAAAGCCTGTTGAGCCAAAAAGCCATTGATTTGCACATGATCTAATCTGTAATAAGACCATCACTCATAATTTCCATGGAAGAAGATTTGATCTGAAAATCACTTATGCTTCTAATAGAAGTGAAAAAAAATTTAAGAGTGCCCTATTCCCATATATAGTGGGTTGGAATAAAACAGCTCTCAACCTCTTCTAGTTCATCTGTCCTGACTTCAGAAGGTGCAATGTTGAAGAGGACACCTCCTGGGTAACCTTTGGTGTCATTTAGATTGACTAATCAGAAGCATTCTGTGAGAGTTGAACATGATTAGATGTTCTTTCAGCTGAAAAGTTACCTTATTTTTCTGTGTTAGAATTAGAAGAGATCTTCATATCTGATAACTCACTTTAGTGATGTAAAGAGGCAAAACACACCAAGTCCCTTTACCAGTGCAAATTGATCAGAGCAGCTCACTAAATGGAGGGGCTTCCCCATGTGGCTGTCCCAACCAATGTGGTTCCCTGGTTAGAGAAGAGGGAGTGGCTTCTTCAGTGGCCTTATTCAGCTCTTTCTATTCCCCTGGTAATTCTCTGAGTTATATTAAGCCTTGTAATAAACTATTATCTTCCTAAAATCAGCTAAAGAAAATTTTGCTCTGCCATTGTTCTTTTATCAATATTCCATATCTATCAGTTGAATAGAAGAAAAAATCCTTGATGGCAATTCAGCTCCCTCTTCTGCAGTACCTATGACTTTGAACTCCTTTGTTGAACACTAAATTTAAGAATGTGGTTTAGGGGTTTTTGTCTGTATCAGTGAATGAAAGAGTTCAACAACATTGAAGAATTAGCCATCTTTGGAGTTCACATAAAATTTAAATTAAATAATGAAAATAAAATCGTAGAGAACCCCCTCTTTTTAACATGCTTTCTCTGGTTAATAGAAATTAGTAAAACAATCATTTTTCTCTTGCCTTTGGCATAATCAAGAGAAAGCCTTAGAATAAGAACTTCAAAATAGGCCAATTTTGAATGAAACTACAGCAACACCCTCTTGGAAGCTTCCTGAATGTGTCTCCCAAGGTTACAGAAAGTTAGAAAGGGAGACAAAACTAAAATAGCAGAAAAGGAAGAAAACAAAACTATCTTTTTAACAGTATAAATGTGATACAGGAAATGCAAACAATTCTAAAGATGACTCATGAAATTTATTTTTATAAGAGTTTAGCAAAATTATTGACTTCAAGATCTTATATGATGAAGCATGCTATTTTTGTTGAAAATACAGTATTGAAGATTTTATTTTTTCTTCCTGCCACAGATTAAACTCAGGGGCACTTAACTGCTAGCCACATCCCCAGCACTTTTTATATTTTATTTAGCGACAGAGTCTCACTAAGTTATTTAGGGCTTGGCTAAATTGCTGAGGCTGGCTTTGAACTCGCCATCCTCCTGCCTCAGCCTCCTTAGCTGCTGAGATTACAGGAATATTGAAGATTTTTAAAATAAGGTTATTGCAGAATCAGTTCTGGCAGAGAGAGTGATGAGAATCAGTTCTGGCAGAGAGAGTGATGAGAAACGGAGCATGACCTCCTCACGGGGACCCTCTGGGACCCTCTGCCCCAGGCCGGCAGGTGAGCTGAGGGCCTGGGGACAGGCCATGGCCTCTGCCCTGCAGACCCCAGAGCTCCGCAGCGCCTGCGCATTGACCTACCCAGGCTGTCAAGGACCCCCTGGCTGGATGGCCTGAGGGTGGCAGTGATCTGTCAGATTGGACCAAGGGGGCTGCCTGGTCTGCTGCCCCAATCCTATCGTCCCAGGCAGAACCACCACTGAGGACCTGGCGTGCCATTGGGTGGTGGCTGGCGGGGCGAGAAGAAAGGAGGTCCTCTGATGCAGTGGAGGCCGGTGGGGACTTTAAGGGCCAAGAAGGCGAGCAGATGCAGATAGCTCGGCCAAGCCTTGGACAGCGGAGAGTGCAGACCAGGGCCCTCTGTGACCGCTTGGTGCCAGCTCCTGGCGACACCACCTTGTAGGACAAGGCAGAGGCCTTAACGCCCTGGAAGGTGATTGACACCCAGGTGACCAGGGTGGACCAGTTAGCCGCCTGGCGCTTGGTGTTCCTCCTACACAGAGAGCCTGCAGAGCAACAGGCCACAAGTGACCCACTGAGAATGCCACCGCAGTGCGGGAAGATTCCGTAGTAGGATGAATCTTTTTGTAAAGAGCTTTTAAAAACTGATGGGAAATACTGTGTTTGGAATTCTTAAACCACCTCTGAACAGAACACTGTCTGTACTTGTTCATTGGGTTGAGGTAGGCAGGAGGGAAGTTGCAAAAGGTGTTTTGTTGGAGTGTGCTAGACAATTTCAGCTTACCCATTGCCCTGTAATGTGCATTTCATTTAACTTTGCTTTTCTGTATATACTGGACAAAGGAGTCCTGATTTTATCATATTTAGTCTTTAGATATTAAAGAGGTTGCCAATGTATAACAAAAAGTAGTTAGTAAACTAACACATTTTATACACTTTATGTTAAAATTCATAGAAATACAGGCTTCTGAAAAGTCCTTTCAGAAGTGAAATTGTAATATCACATTATATGACACTCAGATATGACACATGTGACATAGGAAAAAGAAGTGGAAGAAATGAAGGATTCTAGGCCAGAATGTCCTACTGAGAAGACACTTTCAGATTTAACCAGTGTTACATGTGTGTAGTTTATTCAACACTACTGTGTACATAGTGGACAAATTTAAGTCCTTATTTGAAATATGTAGGATTCCTAGATATTTAGAAGTGCACGAAGGATGTTAAAAGTAGAAGTAGTGAATGAAATATTTTGTAGATTTAAAAAACTGCATATTCCAAAACAGGAAAATATAAAAACACAAAAGTTAACACTGAAAAATAAAAAACAGAACTGAGGTCTCTTGCACCGACTCGCCTTGGCGTGGGACTTACGGCTACCGCTCCCACCAGTGCTGACAACTGAGGTCTCTTGCATCAGATACGGGGGCGTGGCTACCAGAAGGTAAGCAAATTTGCTGGGGGTTCTCAACCCCAAGCTCTACAAACTTAGGGCCTGAGGGAGGCAAACAAGGAGAGTGTGCCCAGGCACTAATGAAACAGCTGCTCCACGCGTGTGCAAGGTAGGCGGAACTGTGACCACCGACAAAACAGGCCCAGTGGACTGCCAGACACATCGCTCAGATTGGGGGAGGGGCAGAGCCGCCGGGCGCCTGCAAGTTACGCAGACCTGCGAATCACCAGCAGATCAGGCCCAGCAACCGCGGAGCGGCAGAGCCACCCCCGGGCCTGCAAGGTAGTCGCACTTGCCACACACCAGCAGGTCAGGCCCAACAAACTGCGGAGGGGCACAGCTGCCCCACGATCCTGCTAGGTAGGCAGTACCCTGACCACCAACAGAACAGGCTCAGAGGACGGCCAGACACATCGCCCGCCCCGGTTGGGGGAGGGGCAGAGCCGCCAGGCGCCTGCAAGGTAGGCAAACCTGCGTCTCACCAACATATCAGGCCCAGCAACCCGCGGAGCAGCAGAGCCACCCCCGGGCCTGCAAGGCAGGCGCACTTGCCACCCACCGGCAGGTTAGGCCCAGCAACTCTCGGAGGGACACAGCTGCTCCACGCACGTGCAAGGTAGGCGGAACCGTGACCACTGACAAAACAGGCCCAATGGCCCGCCAGATACATCGCCCCGGTTGGGGGAGGGGCAGAGCCGCCACCAGCGCCTTTTAGGTAGACAGACCTGCAACCGACAGACAGAACAGGCCTAGTGGCCAGCGGAGGGACAAAGCCGCTGCTCACGCCTGGAAGATAGGCGGACCTGTGACCACCGAAAGAACAGGCCCATCGAAAGTACAGGCACAGCGGCCTCCCAGCGTGGTAGACACATTGCCTCAATTGGAGGAGGGGCAGAACCACCGCCAAAGCCTGCGAGGGAGACTTTGCAGCTATACAAGAGCAATATAAATATATAGGGGGAAAATTCAATAACACAACAGTTTCACCAAGCAGAAAGAAACGCGATCAATATGAAAAGACAAGGAAAGAAAGGACCACAAGCAATGCAGGTCAACTCAACTTTAGAAGAGGTAATATCTGCAGCAGATGGAATGTCAGATAAAGAATTCAGGATATACATGCTTCAGATGATCTGGAGTCTCAAGGAAGACATTAGACAGCAAAATCAGACAATGAAAGACCACTTCGACCACTTTGACAATAAATTACATAAACAAATCCAAGAAGCAAAAGATCAATTATACAGGGAGATAGAGGTTATAAAAAACAAACAAACAGAAATCCTGGAAATGCAGGAAACAATAAACCAACTTAAAAACTCAATTGAGAATACTACCAGCAGAGTAGAACACTTAGAAGATAGAACATCAGACAATGAAGACAAAGTATTTCAACTGGAGAAGAACATAGACAGCTCAGCAAAGCTGTTAAGAAACCATGAGCAGAACATTCAAGAAATATGGGATAACATAAAGAGACCAAACTTAAGAGTCATTGGGATACAGGAAGGTACTGAGGTCCAAACCAAAGGAATGAGCAATCTATTCAACGAAATAATACGAGAAAACTTCCCAGACTTGAAGAATGAGACAGAATCCCAAATCCTAGAAGCCTACAGGACGCCGAATGTGCAAAATCATAAGAGATCCACACCTAGGCACATTATAATGAAGATGCCCAACATACAGAATAAGGAGAGAATTTTAAAAGCTACAAGAGAAAGGAAGCAGATTACATTTAGGGGTAAACCAATCAGGATAACAGCTGAACTTTCAACACAGACTCTCAAAGCTAGAAGATCCTGGAATAACATATTTCAAACACTGAAAGAAAATGGGTTCCAACCAAGAATCGTGTATCCCGCGAAATTAAGCTTCAGGATGGAAGATGAAATTAAAACCTTCCATGATAAACAAAAGTTAAAAGAATTTGCAGCTAGAAAACCATCTCTTCAAAACATCCTCGGCAAAATATTACAGGAAGAGGAAATGGAAAATATCAATGAAAACCAACAGCGGGAGGTAGTACAGTAAAGGGGGGGGGAATAATCAAAGAGGAAAACAAACCATGTTTAGTAACATAAATAAACAAATATGGCTGGAAGAACAACCCATATCTCAATAATAACCCTAAATGTTAATGGCTTAAACTCACCAATTAAGAGACACAGGCTAGTAGAATGGATCACAAAACAAGACCCAACAATATGCTGCCTTCAGGAGACGCATTTGATAGGAAAAGACATACATAGACTGAAGGTGAAAGGTTGGGAAAAATCATATCACTCATATGGACTTCGGAAACAAGCAGGAGTGTCCATACTCATATCAAATAAAATAGATTTCAAGCCAAAGTTAATCAAAAGGGATGAAGAGGGACACTACATACTTCTCAAGGGAACCATACACCAACAAGACATAACAATTATAAATATATATGCCCCAAACAATGGTGCAGCTATGTTCATCAAACAAACTCTTCTCAAGTTCAAGAGTCTAATAGACCACCATACAATAATCATGGGAGACTTCAACACACCTCTCTCACCACTGGACAGATCTTCCAAACAAAAGTTGAATAAGGAAACTATAGAGCTCAATAACACAATTAATAACCTAGACTTAATTGACATATATAGAATATACCACCCAACATCAAGCAGTTACACTTTTTTCTCAGCAGCACATGGATCCTTCTCAAAAATAGATCATACATTATGTCACAGGGCAACTCTTAGACAATACAAAGGAGTAGAGATAATACCATGTATCTTATCTGACCATAATGGAATGCAATTGAAAATTAACGATAAAAGAAGTAAGGAAAAATCATGCATCACTTGGAGAATGAACAATAGGTTACTGAATGATCAATGGGTTATAGAAGACATCAAGGAGGAAATTAAAAAATTCTTAGAGATAAATGAAAACACAGACACAACATATCAGAATCTATGGGACACATTGAAAGCAGTTCTAAGAGGAAAATTTATTGCTTGGAGTTCATTCCTTAGAAAAAGAAAAAACCAACAAATAAATGATCTAATACTTCAACTCAAAATCCTAGAAAAAGAAGAGCAAAACAACAGCAAAAGAAGTAGAAGACAAGAAATAATTAAAATCAGAGCTGAAATTAATGAAATCGAAACGAAAGAAACAATTGAAAAAATTGACAAAACTAAAAGTTGGTTCTTTGAAAAAATAAATAAAATCGACAGACCCTTAGCCACGCTAACGAAGAGAAGAAGAGAGAGAACTCAAATTACCAGCATACGGGATGAAAAAGGCAATATCACAACAGACACTTCAGAAATACAGAAGATTATCAGAAACTATTTTGAATCCTTATACTCCAATAAAATAGAAGATAGTGAAGGCATCGATAAATTTCTTAAGTCATATGATTTGCCCAGACTGAGTCAGGAGGTTATTGACAACCTAAACAGACCAATATCAATTGAGGAAATAGAAGATACCATCAAAAGATTATCAACTAAGAAAAGCCCAGGACCGGATGGGTATACAGCAGAGTTTTACAAAACCTTTAAAGAGGAACTAATACCAATACTTTTCAAGCTATTTCAGGAAATAGAAAAAGAGGGAGAACTTCCAAATTCATTCTATGAGGCCAACATCACCCTGATTCCTAAACCAGACAAAGACACTTCAAAGAAAGAAAACTACAGACCAATATCTCTAATGAACCTAGATGCAAAAATCCTCAATAAACTTCTGGCGAACCGGATACAAAAACATATCAAAAAAATTGTGCACCATAATCAGGTAGGATTTATCCCTGGGATGCAAGGCTGGTTCAATATACGGAAATCAATAAATGTTATTCACCACATCAATAGGCTTAAAAATAAGAACCATATGATCATCTCAATAGATGCGGAAAAAGCATTCGACAAAGTACAGCATCCCTTTATGTTCAAAACTCTAGAAAAAATAGGGATAACAGGAACATACCTCAATATTGTAAAAGCAATCTATGCCAAGCCTCAGGCTAGCATCATTCTGAATGGAGAAAAACTGAAGGCATTCCCTCTAAAATCTGGAACAAGACAGGGATGCCCTCTCTCACCACTTCTGTTCAACATAGTTCTCGAATCACTGGCCAGAGCAATTAGACAGACAAAAGAAATTAAAGGCATAAAAATAGGAAAAGAAGAACTCAAATTATCACTATTTGCAGATGACATGATTCTATACCTAGCAGACCCAAAAGGGTCTACAAAGAAACTATTAGAGCTAATAAATGAATTCAGCAAAGTGGCAGGCTATAAAATCAACACGCATAAATCAAAGGCATTCCTGTATATCAGCGACAAATCCTCTGAAATGGAAATGAGGACAACCACCCCATTCACAATATCCTCAAAAAAAATAAAGTACTTGGGAATCAACCTAACAAAAGAGGTGAAAGACTTATACAATGAAAACTACAGAACCCTAACGAGAGAAATAGAAGATCTTAGAAGATGGAAAAATATACCCTGTTCATGGATAGGTAGAAGTAACATCATCAAAATGGCGATATTACCAAAAGTTCTCTATAGGTTTAATGCAATGCCAATCAAAATCCCAACGGCATTTCTTGTAGAAATAGAGAAAGCAATCATGAAATTCATATGGAAAAATAAAAGACCCAGAATAGCAAAAACAATGCTAAGCAGGAAGTGTGAATCAGGCGGTATAGCTATACCAGACTTCAAACTATACTACAGAGCAATAGTAACAAAAACAGCATGGTACTGGTACCAAAACAGGCAGGTGGACCAATGGTACAGAATAGAGGACACAGAAACCAATCCACAAAACTACAACTATCTTATATTCGATAAAGGGGCTAAAAGCATGCAATGGAAGAAGGATAGCATCTTCAACAAATGGTGTTGGGAAAACTGGAAATCCATTTGCAACAAAATGAAACTGAATCCCTTTCTCTCGCCATGCACAAAAGTTAACTCAAAGTGGATCAAGGAACTTGATATCAAATCAGAGACATGGCGTCTGATAGAAGAAAAAGTTGGCTATGATCTACATACTGTGGGGTCGGGCTCCAAATTCCTCAATAGGACACCCATAGCACAACAGTTAATAACTAGAATCAACAAATGGGACTTACTCAAACTAAAAAGTTTTTTCTCAGCAAAAGAAACAATAAGAGAGGTAAATAGGGAGCCTACGTCCTGGGAACAAATCTTTACTCCTCACACTTCAGACAGAGCCCTAATATCCAGAATATACAAAGAACTTAAAAAATTAGACAATGAGATAATGAATAACCCAATCAACAAATGGGCCAAGGACCTGAACAGAAATTTCTCAGAGGAGGACATACAATCAATCAACAAGTATATGAAAAAATGCTCACCATCTCTATCAGTCAGAGAAATGCAAATCAAAACCACCCTAAGATACCATCTCACTCCAGTAAGATTGGCAGCCATTAGGAAGTCAAACAGCAACAAGTGCTGGCGAGGATGTGGGGAAAAGGGTACTCTTGTACATTGCTGGTGGGACTGCAAATTGGTGCGGCCAATTTGGAAAGCAGTATGGAGATTTCTTGGAAAGCTCGGAATGGAACCACCATTTGATCCAGCTATTCCCCTACTCGGTCTATTCCCTAAAGACCTAAAAAGAGCACACTATAGGGACACTGCTACATCCATGTTCATAGCAGCACAATTCACAATAGCAAGACTGTGGAACCAACCTAGATGCCCTTCAATAGACGAATGGATAAAAAAAAATGTGGCATTTATACACAATGGAGTATTACTCTGCATTAAGAAATGACAAAATCATAGAATTTGGAGGGAAATGGATGGTATTAGAGCAGATTATGCTAAGTGAAGCTAGCCAATCCCTTAAAAACAAATGCCAAATGTCTCCTTTGATATAAGGAGAGTAGCTAAGAACAGAGTAGGGACAAAGAGCATGAGAAGAAGATTAACATTAAACAGGGATGAGAGGTGGGAGGGAAAGGGAGAGAGAAGGGAAATTGCATGTAAATGGAAGGAGACCCTCAGGGGTATACAAAATTACATACAAGAGGAAGTGAGGGGAAAGGAGGAAAAATATAAGGGGGAGAAATGAATTACAGTAGAGGGGGTAGAGAGAGAAGAGGGGAGGGGAGGGGGGAGGGGGGATAGTAGAGGATAGGAAAGGCAGCAGAATACAACAGACACCAGAATGGCAATATGTAAATCAATGGTTGTGCAACTGATGTGATTCTGCAATCTGTATGTGGGGTAAAAATGGGAGCGCATATCCCACTTGAATCAAAGTGTGAAATATGATATATCAAGAACTATGTAATGTTTTGAATAACCTACAATAAAAATTAATTAAAAAAAAAAATTAAAAAAAAATCCTGCTGTATAGAGATACCCCACCATCACTACCAACATATGTGTCAAAGTGACAAAATAGCCAAGACAATTTTGCCATCATGAGTGAGGAAGAAGACACTACAGACATCAAAGTGTATGATAAAAAATATATATGAAAAAAAAGTAAAAAGATTCTAGGAATAGGCTGACCCATGAAACAGAGGTCTTCATGGGTAACCAGCAAATATTTTCTGAGCACTCCCTGAATACCATAGGACACAGCATTTCAAAAAGTATGTGATCTGATTAGTTACACAGAAATAACGCAGGACTCTGAGAACATGAGCTACTACTGATATCTCTTTAGAAAAACCCAAGTAATAGGACATCCTGGGGATCCATAGTGTAAATGTTTACCATCAGACTTACATGGACAGAACAAATCTCAAACCTATCAATACCTGCCCTAACTTTGGCAACTTTATTTTCCCTGATGACCCCTCCAAAGTAGATACTAGTAGCAGATATATGTTGGAAATGAGTGTGGAGATGTTCTATCATATAATTCCAGAAGCTACTGCATTTGTATCCCAGTGGCTTCCTTTCTCCTCATCTGGTAATACGTTTCATAAATAAGCAATGGGAAACTGACTTCAACCAGATTATCAAATACTACTTTATGAAAGCAAAAGTGAATTCTGATTATACTTTTATTGTTATATGCTATTATGTCCTCATGTTTTGAAGGTAGATGAGCTTATTCTTTCATTTAAAGGGTCAATAGGAACCACCCAAAGAAAATAAAGATAAATTCATATAACCAGAGAGCTTGAATTTGGAGGTTGACATGATTTGAAATTCTCTTTCCAAAATGGCACAAATGAAACTTCAGTTGTATGTAAACTACATAAATTATACTTGAAGCATCATGGGTGTGGGGACTGAGGATCAAACTCAGGACCTCATGCATGCTAGGAAAGTGCTTTACCACTGAGCTATTCCCTCAGCAACAAATTTTAATAGAAAAACAAACAGAGACTGAGGGAAGATGGCCGCGAAGGGAGTGCAGTAACTCGGTGTAGTGCGTCACTGTGAGGGAAAATGACGAGTTAGAACGGCTAAAAGCTATCTTGTTAGGAATTTCCAGCAAAAGTGGGGTGCTCCAAAAACTAGTGGAAGGATTTTCATCGCACGAGGATCAGCTTCGGGGGCTCAAACGCGAGCGATCTGTCCGTACGGAGGGTCACACTGCTTGCTCGGCAGATCGCCCCGCGGCTGGAGTCTGCCGCTCGCGCTGGGAAACGACGGGCTGGTGGCGCAGAGATACAGCGATGCTGATTCTGCGGGCTCCTGCCAGCTAGGCATTTGCTGAGCTCGGAGCTGAATTCTGGGTTGGAGACAGGGGAAGGAAACGGTCCAGCTCGGTTCTCCACACCAGTCAGACCACGGAGGAAGCCAGCGGCCACCATCTTGGAGAGCTGACGTCACCATCCTTGTTTTTGACTGATCGCAGCTCTTTAAGCTATAGAACAGGTAATTTCAGGCTGACAATTGTCTGCGTCTCGCAGACAAATTGCTCAGACTTAGTGCTAAATAACCCGCGGAAACTGCTTCTTGGAGCCTGCTCCTATCAGAACACACACCGAGCCCGGAGCGGCGGAGTTCCGGCTCCCGGAGCTGCTCTGGCCCAGGGCTATAGAACCCGCGGAAACTGCTTCTTGGAGCCTGCTCCTGTCGGAGCATGCACCAAGTCCGGAGAGTTCGAATTCTGGCTCCCGGAACTGCTCTGGCCCAGGGATAAAGAACCCGCGGAAACTATTTCTCGGTCCGGGTCCTGCTGAATACTGTGGAGGCCAGAGGGGCGGAGCAGAGCTGCCGCCGGAGCCCGGAACAGGCCCAGCGACCCGCCGGCGTGGTGTCGCGTCGCCCCAGCTAGAGCGGAGGCCGAACAGAGCCGCCGCCCACGCCCGGAACAGGTCCAGCGACCTGCCGGCAGGGTAGTCAAGACACCCCATTTGGAGTAGGGGCATAGCAGATCCTCCACCCGAGTCCGCAAGGTAGGCAGGCCTGTGACAGACTGGCAGAACAGGCCCAGTGGCCTGCTGACGTGGTAGACACGTCACACCACTTGGGGGAGGGGCAGAGCAGAGCAGCTCCCCGAGCCTGGATCAGGCCCAGAGGCCCGCCAGCGTGGCAGCCACATCACCCCATTTGGAGTAGGGGCAGAGCAGAGCCGCCGCCCGAGCCTGCGAGGTAGACAGACTTGCAACCGACCGGCGGAACAGGCCCAGCGGTCTACTGGTGTGGTAGACACGTCACACAAATTGGAGAAGGGGCAGAGCAGAGCTGCCTCCCGAGTCCGCAAGGTAGGCAGACCTGCGACCGACCGGCGGATCAGACCCAGCGGCCTGCTGGTGTGGTAGACACATCACCCGTCACCCCAATTGGAGTAGGGGCAGAGCAGAGCCTTCGCCCGCGGTCGGAGCAGGCCCAGTGGCCCGACAGCGTGGTAGTCACGTCAACCCAATTGGAGCAGGGACAGAGCAGAGCCGCCACCCGCACCCGGAACAGGTCTAGCGACCTGCCGGCGTGGTAGTCACGACACCCCAATTGGAGTAGGGGCAGAGCAGATCCTCCACCCGCGCCCGCAAGGTAGGCAGGCCTGTAACAGACTGGCGGAACAGGCCCAGCGGCCTGCCGGCGTGATAGACACGTCACACCACTTGGGGGAGGGGCAGAGCAGAGCCACTTCCTGAGCCCGGATCAGGCCCAGCGGCCCGCCGGCGTGGCAGTCACATCACCCCATTTGGAGTAGGGGCAGAGCAGAACCGCAGCCCACGCCCAGAACAGGCCCAGCGACCTGCCGGCGTGGTAGTCACGACACCCCAATTGGAGAAGGGGCAGAGCAGAGCCGCCGCCCGCGCCTGCAAGGTAGTCAGATCTGCGACTGACTGGCAGAACAGGCCCAGGGGTTCGCGGACGTGGTAGACACGTCACCCTGACTGAAGTAGGGGCAGAGCAGAGCCGCTGCCTGCGCCTGGAACAGGCCCAGAGGCCCGCCTGCATGATAGTTACGTCACCCCAATTGGAGGAGGGGCAGAGCAGAGCCACTGCCCGCGCCTCCAAGGTAGGCAGACCTGCGACCGACCGGCAGAACAGTCCCAGCGGCCCGCCAGCGTGGTAGACAGATCACCCCAATTGGAGGAGGAGCAGAGCTGCCGCCCGCCCCTGCAAGGGAGACTTTTCAACTATACAAGTGCAATATAAATATATAGGGGGAAAATTTCAAAAACACAACAGTTTCACCAAGCAGAAAGAAACACGAGCAATATGAAAAGACAAGGAAAGAAAGGACCACAAGCAATGCAGGTCAACTCAACTTTAGAAGAGGTAATAGCTGCAGCAGATGGAATGTCAGATAAAGAATTCAGGATATACATGCTGCAGATGATCTGGAGTCTCAAGGAAGACATTAGACAGCAAAATCAGACAATGAAAGATCACTTCGACCACTTCGACAATGTATTACATAAACAAATCCAAGAAGCAAAAGATCAACTATACAGGGAGATAGAGGTAATAAAAAACAAACAAACAGAAATCCTAGAAATTCAGGAAGCAATAAACCAACTTAAAAACTCAATTGAGAATACTACCAGCAGAGTAGAACACTTAGAAGATAGAACATCAGACAATGAAGACAAAGTATTTCAACTTGAAAAGAACATAGACAGCTCAGCAAAACTGCTAAGAAACCATGAGCAGAACATCCAAGAAATATGGGACAATATAAAGAGACCAAACTTAAGAGTCATTGGGATACAGGAAGGTATAGAGGTCCAAACCAAAGGAATGAGCAACCTATTCAATGAAATAATATGAGAAAACTTCCCAGACTTGAAGAATGAGACAGAATCCCAAATCCTAGAAGCATACAGGACGCCGAATATGCAAAATCATAAGAGATCCACACCTAGACACATTATAATGAAGATGCCCAACATACAGAATAAGGAGAGAATTTTAAAAGCTACAAGAGAAAGAAAGCAGATTACATTTAGGGGTAAACCAATCAGGATAACAGCTGATCTTTCAACACAGACTCTGAAAGCTAGAAGATCCTGGAATAACATATTTCAAACACTGAAAGAAAATGGGTTCCAACCAAGAATCATGTATCCAGCGAAATTAAGCTTCAGGATGGAAGATGAAATTAAAATCTTCCACGATAAACAAAAGTTAAAAGAATTTGCAGCTAGAAAACCATGTCTTCAAAACATCCTCGGCAAAACATTACAGGAAGAGGAAATGGAAAATAACAATGAAAACCAACAGTGGGAGGTAGGACAGTAAAGGGGGGAAAAATAATCACAAAGGAAAACAAACCATGTTTAGTAACATAAATAAACAAATATGGCTGGAAGAACAACCCATATCTCAATAATAACCCTAAATGTTAATGGCTTAAACTCACCGATCAAGAGACACAGGCTAGTAGAATGGATCACAAAACAAGACCCAACAATATGCTGCCTACAGGAGACGCATTTGATAGGAAAAGACATACATAGACTGAAGGTGAAAGGTTGGGAAAAATCATATCACTCATATGGACTTCGGAAACAAGCAGGAGTGTCCATACTCATATCAAATAAAATAGATTTCAAGCCAAAGTTAATCAAAAGGGATAAAGAGGGACACTACATACTGCTCAAGGGAACCATACACCAACAAGACATAACTATCATAAATATATATGCTCCAAACAATGGTGCAGCTATGTTCATCAAACAAACTCTTCTCAAGTTTAAGAGTCTAATAGACCAACATACAATAATCATGGGAGACTTCAACACACCTCTCTCACCACTAGACAGATCTTCCAAACAAAAGTTGAATAAGGAAACTATAGAACTCAATAACACAATTAATAACCTAGACTTAATTGATATATATAGAATATACCACCCAACATCAAGCAGTTACACTTTTTTCTCAGCAGCACATGGATCCTTCTCAAAAATAGATCATATATTATGTCACAGGGCAACTCTTAGACAATATAAAGGAGTGGAGATAATACCATGCATCTTATCTGATCATAATGGAATGAAACTGAAAATCAACGATAAAAGAAGGAAGGAAAAAACATGCATCACTTGGAGAATGAACAATAGGTTACTAAATGACCAATGGGTTATAGAAGACATCAAGGAGGAAATTAAAAAATTCTTAGAGATAAATGAAAGCACAGACACAACATATCGGAATCTATGGGACACATTGAAAGCAGGTCTAAGAGGAAAATTCATTGCTTGGAGTTCATTCCTTAAAAAAAGAAAAAAACAACAAATAAATGATCTCATACTTCATCTCAAAATCCTAGAAAAAGAAGAGCAAAACAACAGCAAAAGAAGTAGAAGGCAAGAAATTATTAAAATCAGAGCTGAAATTAATGAAATCGAAACAAAAGAAACAATTGAAAAGATTGACTAAACTAAAAGTTGGTTCTTTGAAAAAATAAATAAAATCGACAGACCCTTAGCCATGCTAACGAAGAGAAGAAGAGAGAGAACTCAAATTACTAGCATACGGGATGAAAAAGGCAATATCACAACAGACACTTCAGAAATACAGAAGATAATCAGAAACTATTTTGAATCCTTATACTCCAATAAAATAGAAGATAGTGAAGGCATCGATAAATTTCTTAAGTCATATGACCTGCCCAGATTAAGGCAGGAGGATATAGACAACTTAAACAGACCAATATCAATTGAGGAAATAGAAGAAACCATCAAAAGACTACCAACTAAGAAAAGCCCAGGACCGGATGGGTATACAGCAGAGTTTTACAAAACCTTTAAAGATGAACTAATACCAATACTTTTCAAGCTATTTCAGGAAATAGAAAAAGAGGGAGAACTTCCAAATTCATTCTACGAGGCCAACATCACCCTGATTCCTAAACCAGACAAAGACACTTCAAAGAAAGAAAACTACAGACCAATATCTCTAATGAACCTAGATGCAAAAATCCTCAATAAAATTCTGGTGAATCGGATTCAAAAACATATCAAAAAAATTGTGCACCATGATCAAGTAGGATTCATCCCTGGGATGCAAGGCTGGTTCAATATATGGAAATCAATTAATGTTATTCACCACATCAATAGACTTAAAAATAAGAACCATATGATCATCTCGATAGGTTCAGAAAAAGCATTCGACAAAGTACAGCATCCCTTTATGTTCAAAACGCTAGAAAAACTAGGGATAACAGGAACTTACCTCAACATTGTAAAGGCAATCTATGCTAAGCCTCAGGCTAGCATCATTCTGAATGGAGAAAAATTGAAGGCATTCCCTCTAAAATCAGGAACAAGACAGGGATGCCCTCTGTCACCACTTCTGCTCAACATAGTTCTCGAAATACTGGCCAGAGCAATTAGACAGATGAAAGAAATTAAAGGCATAAAAATAGGAAAAGAAGAACTTAAATTATCACTATTTGCAGATGACATGATTCTATACCTAGCAGACCCAAAAGGGTCTACAAAGAAACTATTAGAGCTAATAAATGAATTCAGCAAAGTGGCAGGATATAAAATCAACACGTATAAATCAAAGGCATTCCTGTATATCAGCGACAAATCCTCTGAAATGGAAATGAGGACAACCACTCCATTCACAATATCCCCCCAAAAAATAAAATACTTAGGAATCAACCTAACAAAAGAGGTGAAAGACTTATACAATGAAAACTACAGAACCCTAAAGAGAGAAATAGAAGAAGATCTTAGAAGATGGAAAAATATACCCTGTTCATGGATAGGCAGAACTAGCATCATCAAAATGACGATATTACCAAAAGTTCTCTATAGGTTTAATGCAATGCCAATCAAAATCCCAATGGCATTTCTTATAGAAATAGAGAAAGCAATCATGAAATTCATATGGAAAAATAAAAGACCCAGAATAGCAAAAACAATGCTAAGCAGGAAGGGTGAATCAGGCGGTATAGCGATACCAGACTTCAAACTATACTACAGAGCAATAGTAACAAAAACAGCATGGTACTGGTACCAAAACAGGCAGGTGGACCAATGGTACAGAATAGAGGACACAGAAACCAATCCACAAAACTACAACTATCTTATATTTGATAAAGGGGCTAAAAGCATGCAATGGAGGAAGGATAGCATCTTCAACAAATGGTGCTGGGAAAACTGGAAATCCATATGCAACAAAATGAAACTGAATCCCTTTCTCTCGCCATGCACAAAAGTTAACTCAAAATGGATCAAGGAGCTTGATATCAAAGCAGAGACACGGCGTCTGATAGAAGAAAAAGTCGGCTACGATCTACATACTGTGGGGTCGGGCTCCAAATTCCTCATTAGGACACCCATAGCACAACAGTTAATAACTAGAATCAACAAATGGGACTTACTCAAACTAAAAAGTTTTTTCTCAGCAAAAGAAACAATAAGAGAGGTAAATAGGGAGCCTACATCCTGGGAACAAATCTTTACTCCTCACACTTCAGATAGAGCTCTAATATCCAGAGTATACAAAGAATTCAAAAAATTAGACAACAAGATAACAAATAACCCAATCAACAAATGGGCCAAAGACATGAACAGACACTTCTCAGAGGAGGACATACAATCAATCAACAAGTACATGAAAAAATGCTCACCATCCCTAGCAGTCAGAGAAATGCAAATCAAAACCACCCTAAGATACCATCTCACTCCAGTAAGATTGGCAGCCATTATGAAGTCAAACAACAACAAGTGCTGGCGAGGATGTGGGGAAAAGGGTACACTTGTTCATTGTTGGTGGGACTGCAAATTGGTGCGGCCAATCTGGAAAGCAGTATGGAGATTTCTTGGAAAGCTGGGAATGGAACCACCATTTGACCCAGCTGGTCTATTCCCTAAAGACCTAAATAGAGCATGCTACAGGGACACTGCTACATCGATATTCATAGCAGCACAATTCACAATAGCAAGACTGTGGAACCAACCTAGATGCCCTTCAATAGACGAATGGATAAAAAAAAAATGTGGCATTTATACACAATGGAGTATTACTCTGCATTAAGAAATGACAAAATCATAGAATTTGGAGGGAAATGGATGGCATTAGAGCAGATTATGCTAAGTGAAGCCAGCCAATCCCTAAAAAACAAATGCCAAATGTCTTCTTTGATATAAGGAGAGTAACTAAGAACAGAGCAGGGACGAAGAGCATGAGAAGAAGATTAACATTAAACAGGGACGAGAAGTGGGAGGGAAAGGGAGGGAGAAGGGAAATTGCATGGAAATGGAAGGAGACCCTCAGGGTTATACAAAATTACATACAAGAGGTAGCGAGGGGAAAGGGAAAAATAATACAAGGGGGAGATATGAACTGCAGTAGAGGGGGTAGAGAGAGAAGAGGGGAGGGGAGGGGAGGGGAGGGGGATAGTAAAGGATAGGAAAGGCAGCAGAATACAACAGACTCTAGTATGGCAATATATAAATCAATGGAAGTGTAACTGATGTGATTCTGCAATTTGTATTCGGGGTAAAAATGGGAGTTCATAACCCACTTGAATCAAAGTGTGAAATATGATATATCAAGAACTATGTAAAAACAAACAGAGAAGGACAATTCATATATAGAGGGAATGACAATTGATATTACTAGTATTATATTATCATTATTACTGTTATTATCTATTCAGCCTTGCTTTGTTTTTTATAATTTCCTTTTTTTGAGGAAAAAAATCTGCCTTTTTGCCACATAAATTGGTTCAAAACTAAGGCCTGACTTAGAGTCCTATATCCCATGGCTAAAATGATTCGTTGAGAAGTTGAAATGTCACTCTATCAGGGATTTCTCCAGATTGTTAAACTGGAGTTGACATATTTGATTTCTTGCTATTCAGGTGATAGGCTGGAAGTCTGAGATGTTCCTCTACATACCCATATTTCCAGAGGAGAAAATCAGAACTATCAGGAAAAGCAGTACTCAGACAAACACAGAGAGCCCAAGCAAGAGAGAAAGAAACACAACAAAGACAGATAAAGAGAGGCAGAGAGATAAACACAAAGAGAATGTAGACAAGGAAAAAGATAATGGACTATTACAGAAGGACAGAAAGGAAATACTATGAGCACCATGAGCACAGGCCAATGGATGGATTGAGAAAGAAAGACATTCTAATGCAGGTAATGAATAAAAGACATGTGAGAGAGATGTTCATAGAGATATGCAAATGAAAGAAAATTTTTTTTAAAATGATAATAAAGAGACAGCAGGCACAGTGGTGCACTCCTGTAATCCCAGTGGCTCAGGAGGCTGAAGCAGGAGGATTGTGAGTTCAAAGCCAGCTTCAACAACAGTAAAGTGCTAAGCAACTCAGTGAGACCTTGTCTCTAAATAAAATACAGAATAGGACTGGGGATGTAGCTCAGTGGTTGAGTACTCCTGGGTTCAATCCCCAGTACCAAAACTAGATAGATCTACAGACATAAAGATGAAGAGCTACAGAGTAGAAAAAGAAGTACACTAAGAGAAGAGAGTAAAGACAGGAGGAAAAGGTCAGAGAGAAAGGAAGGAGCTAATAAACAAAAGAGAAAACAATTTCATCTTAGTCCTTGATCTAAGCATTTTTCAGAAGCCAAATTAATTTATGAACTTTCTAATTATATGCCAAAAAATTATTTTTAAGATGGTATTAGTGGAGTTTCCATCACATGCAATCAACATATTACTTTCTAACAAAACTCCCACTGGCAAGTATATAATCTGGTAGTTCAGACGCAACCCACAATCATTGTCTTTTGCCTCTGTGTACATAGTCAACAATGCCAGGAGACATTTGTGGGGCGAGGTTGGTTAATTTATAGGGTTAGGTGTTGTTAGGTAACATGATGGCACAAAATATTTCCAATAGTTCAACAATGTAAAACACATCAGGCTGCAGCAAAAGCCAGGAAAGACTGCTGCACACAACCCCAACTTCCAAGTCCCTGGATGGTGGACAATTTAATTTTTCATACCTTTTTTCATTCTTACATGGCACCTAAATTAGGCAGGATATGGGGACCTAGTCTCTTCCCTTTTAGGGCTTCACTGAACTAGCCCTCTAGAATCTGGTCCTTTCTGTGTCAGTATCTCCCACCACCACTTTTACTCAATCAGAATCAGAAACACAAGGGACACACAAATCTATTTAATTTTGAAAAAATAAATTGAAAGATGAAGGAGTTTGACATTTAAATCACGGGAAGACTTCAGACAGAGGACAAGATCAGAAACATGTTGAAAGTACTTGTGGCCCAAACAGATGTGGCAGGCGGAAGAGGGAGCAGAGCTCTCAGTGTCATATAGAAAGTACTCACAGAAATTCAGGAAAGACCAGGAGTTTGATTCTAAGCAGGAGCCCTGAAGGAGAGAGAAAAAAAAAGTCATAAATTAAATCCCTAGAGAAAGTCAGCTCCCTGCCCAATATCCCGGGGGCCTCTCTGTAAGTCAGAACACTAAGGGGAATTTTGTACAACCACCCACTCCTCACCATCTCTCCTGGAATCTGATTAAAGAGGATACCATGCTAAAGTGAACACAAAGCTTCTGCAGGGGCACGTGGATGAAGGCCCCAGTCCCATCATCTGTCTAAGTGTTTTAGTGAAGCACAGGTCACATACTTAACTGGACAGGTAAGAACTGTAACCTCACCTTACATCCAGCTCAGCAGCACTCTGTAATCTGGGGCTCTGAGAGCATCATGCAAGCCTCACTCAATGCCAAAGGCTGGGTGTTGTTCTGGAGAAAAATCCCTGAAATTTCCTGCAGAGACCATGTGGAATGTTCCAAAATTTTCCTTCAACCAAACTCACATGAGAAAGAGTGTGGCATCACTTAGTCCTAGCGCCAGTCTTCCCCATTTTCTCTACAGGTGACTTACCTTTTTTATTCCAAAAGTGGACAATAAGGCCCAAGCCAAGAAAGAGCCCCCAAACTACCACAAGACTCCCAATGCCACTCAGCATCTTGTTCTGGGCAGATTCTGACAGTGCCCCTGGGAAGTAGAAGCCTATACATCAATGACTGTCCCCACATCCCACAGAGTCCTCCTCAGGAAGCCTGGAGTCCAACCCAAGATATAAGAGACAGATGTGCCCCACTACCAAACAGAGGAGGGTCAAGGGCATGCAGAGACCCCAGGAGAACAGTGGATGGATGAGGGCTTGGGGGAAAGAGGGAGAGTGGGTCCCCAGGGTAGGTCCATCTAAAAATCCAGAGACCATCCCCAAACACCAGCCTCAATGTCAAAGCCCAGAATTTCACTACTGCAGAAGATATACTTCCAAGTTGAACCTCAGCCTGGGGATCAGGTTACCCAAAGCAATAATATCTTAGAAGGAAAGAGGTCAGTACTCAGCATCTGCCTTTTGACTTGAGATCTCAGGCCTCCATGACTTGAAAGAAATGACACCAGGAGTTGTATAGGAGAGAAGGTATGAATGTGTCCAACAGCAGAGGAAAGGAGGGACTGCAAGCCCACAAGACCCAATGTCCTCCATGCCTTTGCTTCTTTCTATTGAACCTCTGGTATCAATGAAGTGGTCCTTACACCATTCTACGGTGATGGGTCTCTGGAAGCTGAGGTGCTCCACGTGGCAAGTGTAGACATCTCCATGCTGGAGTATTACTTCCAACATCACAAGAATCTGTAGGTCCAATCCCCATTCTGAATAACTGGTGTGGACACAACTCCAGAAATCTCTTCCTCTTTATTCTGGAACCATCTGACTTTAACTTGTTGAGGATAAAAATTTTTCACTGAGAAGATCAGCCAATTGTGGTGGTTTAGGGGCTCTGTCCTGGCTGGAGAGATGGTGACTATAGGCTCCACTAGAATGAATGACACCAAAAAATAAAGTGAGAGAATGAGGCAGCAAAGAGAGTCTCGTGTGGGCTTAAGTTCTCCTTTGACACTAAAGTGGAGAAAACAACACATATTAGTGTTCACAAATACCAAAGGTTTCACTCATTTGTGGAAGATTTTTTTAAAGTTGATCACATAGAAATAGAGGGTAGAATAGAGGTCACCACAGCCCAGGAAAGGAATAGTGAGAGGGTGAATAATGGGAATCAAACACACTTGGAGGGGAGCACTTTTAATGTCATACAGCTCAACAAAGGATAGTCTATAATAATTAATTACACACTTTGTAATAACTAGAGCATAAGAGTTTGGGTTGCCAGTACACACAAATGATAATATTTCAGGAAGTGGAAATGCTGATCTCCCCAGTTTGATCACAGCACATTGTGTTGAATTACAACACTCTGCATCAAAAATATGTACCAATATTATATGTTGATTCTTAAATGAAAAAAATAAATAAAGTGTTCCTTTTATAAATATATATGTCAGCAATGCATATACCATCTTGGTCCCTTAAATTTATTCTGCCTAATGATGTCCTAGTTGTCTTGATTTAAGTATGGTCTGATTTTCACAGAATACAATCAACTAGCAATGCTCTCCTCCTCTGTATTTGCCCACTATGCTGTGCTATATCCCCATGAGCTCAAAATCAGTGCTATCATAATCAGTATTATCAACCAACTATGGACTAAACTGTGAATCAAAATAAACCTCTCCTTTATTTAATTATCTCAAGCATTTTATTGCAGTAACTCAAAGCTGACTAACACACTCTCCCAACTCTGTCCTGCCAAGTCTTGCAACAGATTTTCCTTGAATACAAACGCCTTCCCAATTTTACCAAAATCCTAGGAAACCCAAAAGTCACCTTCCCCACAGGCCTTCCACACTAGTTCAGAGGTGAGTGCACTTTGATTGGTCCTAAACTCACCTCTCCACTGAACAGTGAAGGAAGCTGTCTGGTAATAGTTGTGTATGCATAAGGTATCTGCGTGGGCCCGATACTCAGCCAGGAGGTCCTTCTGGGCATTCCAGCTCTTGGCACTTGACATTCCCAGCTCTGTTACAGCCACAAACTCCCCCTCATCACTGTCAAAGCACAGGATCTCCTCCTTGTTGTAGATTTATCTGGCCACGAGCCTCACTTTTTTGGTCCCATTGGTGAAGTAGCAGATGCCCTTAAACTGATACACAAAATCTTCTGCAGGAGAACCAGCCTGATTTAGCTCAGGCTTGCACCCAACCAACCCTGTGTTTGGTTTAGGGAGACACAAGGAATAAAGGGACATCATAACACAGACCAGTGACTAAATAAAATCTGCTCTCAACCCTCAGAATTTTATACCCAGGATGAATGAAGTGATTTCTGTACTTCAAATCCTGCATTCATCATTTATTGGAGAAAATTAAAAATGTCAAACAAGGAAGATCATGGAGTAGTGTTTGGAAACAGAAACAAAATTGCCAGCATTTTCATATGCTGCATCTGTAAATAACAAAAATCCTAAATAATCCACTAACTAAAAGAATTTAAAGTAAGGGAGAGTTCATCAAATGGCTGGATACAGGATCCATTTTTAAATATTCTACATACACATAAGCAACAAATGTGAAATCAAATATTAATTACACCATTTATAATGGCATAAAAATTATGAAGAAATCTTATAAAATTTACAAGAATTCTAAAAGGGAAGTAATGAAATTTATGAGATACAACAAAAATAAACACAAAGATACACACCTGTACATGAATTGGAAGACTGAATATTATAAAGAGAACATTATCCCAAATGGTCTTATGGATTCTGGGTATAATTTAAAATTCCTACCTATTTGTGACTACTCAAAATTTACAAGCTGATTCTAAAATGCAATAAAGATTCATAAAGCAAAGATGGTGATTAAACATCATGCTTTTGGCACAGACATAGACAAATAAGTGGCATAATGTATTCCAAAATAAGTTTCATGCATCCATTTAGACTAAATTTACTAAATTTACACAACAGGTCATTAGTGAGGAATGAACACTTTTGTTAATAAATGATGTTCTAATAAATGGGTAACCATTAGAAGGAGCAGAAGAAATTAGGCATACTTCTTGCACCATATGTAACATAGACCTAAGTATGAATGAAATGTTACAAATCTGTTAGGAGATAAAACTAGAGAACATTTTCATGATACTGGAGTTTGACAGATTTCTTAAATCATTACAAGCACTAAACATAAATAAAAAGTTTGATAAATTCAATTCATTAAAATTAACAGCTTCTGCTCATCAAGAGATATTATTAAAAGACTTACATAAGGCCAAAAATACAAATATTTGCAAAGCACATACTGATGATGGGCTTGACTTGAAATATAATTTTTATCTTTTTGAAATAAATGAGAAAAAGATAACACTACACACTCACCAGACAGGGAAATATTAAATAGCCTAAGATACCAAAAGTTGTCAAGAATTGGATTTCTTTATGAACAGCTCATGAGACAACTAATTTGAATAACAATTGGACATTGTCAAGTTGAAGATAGGCAGGCATTCCAATTGAAGTTTCTATTTCAGTCTAGAGAAATGCAAACCCAAAGGTTCCAGGATTCCAGGATACATTTTCTTTTAAGTAAGACCAGCCCAAACCCCCATCCACATAAGAACAAGTTAAGTATATTGCTCTGCCCTCAAAAAATGAAATATACTACCCAACAACAAAAATGGATGAATATTTCATCAGAGATTTGTGGCACGTCTTCTCAGACATAATATTGAGAAAGGAACAAGACAGAGCACAGCATTTATAGAACATTTAGAGGAGGAAATATTAATCTATATTGTTTAAGGATACATTCATATATATGCTAACTGTAACAATGAGCAAAATATTAGGATTAAAAGAGTCACAATAGAACTTACTTCTGGAATGTGAAAAAGGGTACCTTTGGAAAGGATTACACAGGAGTCATTTAAAAAATTGGGAATGTTCACATATGTTCAACTTGATTAGTGGTATTTGGATATTTCTTTGTAATTTTTGTTATGTGTATGTGCTATAAGGTTTGTTGTGTTATTTTTCTAATAATTACTGTTAAAATACACTACAATAATACATATTCCAGAGTCATCAATTTGTATATGAGTGTGTTTTAGAAAGACCTAGTGAGACAGTGGATGTGACACTATCATTATATAGAAATTAGCCTGCCTTCCACTGCAGAGGTTGAAAAAAGGAATCTAGCAAAACTCTAAGAAGGAGATATCAGGACTCTTGTAGAAGTCCCTCCAAATTCTACCTGTGGTTTGATGAAAATACAACAGACCCAAGCTTAAGCCCCAGAGCCACCAAGAAATTATTTTCAATCTGGGCTCTGAATAGCAGCTGTCCTGCACTTACTTGGGGAATCTCTTCTGTTAGCCATGGGAGTCCTCAGCACCATGAGAACCGCCATCACAATTCCAGCTTCTCTCCAAGGGTTCCTGGGGATTATCACAGTCATCTTTTTAAACTTGGAACAGAAGCAATTTAACAAAAGCGCTTGGCATTCAGCACAGCTGCTACCAATTGACCTGACATTTCACTTCACAGAGATGGAAAGTAGGAAATCTCCTATGAATTTTAGGATTGGACAGTTCCTAAGGAAGAAACCAATCAACCCTATGACTTAAGTCATCATTTGTCTCTAGGTAAACATTTTGAATGGAAGTTCTCAACTCAAAAAATATCCCTTGTTGGGCTGGGGATGTGGCTCAAGCGGTAGTGGGCTCGCCTGGCATGCATGGGGCCCGGGTTGGATCCTCAGCACCACATACAAACGAAGATGTTGTGTCCGCCGATAACTAAAAAATAAATATTAAAAATTCTCTCTGTCTCTCTCTCTCTCTCTCTCACCTCTCTCTTAAAAAAAATATCCCTTGTTGAATACACCACCAGTAAATACCACATCATGTACAACCTCAACAGTGGGATCCTAATTAGAATAAGTTATACTCCATGTATGTATAATATGTCCAAATACACTCTGCTGTCAGGTATATCTAAAAAGAACAAATAAAAAATTAAAAACTAAATAAATAATAAATAAAATAATTGTAGAAACATTATCCATTGATCATCTTCTAGTTGTCTAGTGGTAGATTATCTTCAAATATCACTGAAGTTTGTAAAATGCTGAAGATATGTTAGGACGATTCAGACCCAAGAACATGACTCAAGGCATGTCTTCTTGTGACATTTATTTAAATTTTGTTTTTGCTTTTGTTGTGTTTTGTTTTTTTATTGGTTGTTCAAAATATTACAAAGCTCTTGACATCTCATATTACATAAATTAGATTCAAGTGGATTATGAACTCCCATTTTTACCCCAAATACAGATTGCAGAATCACATCAGTTACACATCCACATTTTTACTTAATGCCCTATTCGTAACTGTTGTATTCTGCTACCTTTTCTATCCTCTACTATCCTCCCTCCCCTCCCCTCCCCTCCCATCTTCTCTCTCTACCCCATCTACTGTAATACATTTCCCTCCTTGTTTATTTTCCCCTTCCCCTCACAACTTCTTATATGTAATTTTGTATAACATTGAGGGTCTCCCTCCATTTCCATGCAATTTCCCTTTTCTCTCCCTTTCCCTCCCACCTCATGTCTCTGATTAATGTTAATCTTTTCTTCCTACTCTTCCTCCCCGCTCTGTTCTTAGTTGCTCTCATTATATCAAAGAAGACATTTGGTATTTGTTTTTTAGGAATTGGCTAACTTCACTAAGCATAATCTGCTCTAATGCCATCCATTTACCTGCAAATTCTATGATTTTGTCATTTTTTAGCGCTGCGTAATACTCCATGGTGTATAAATGCCACATTTTTTTTTATCCATTCATCTATTGATGGGCATCTGGGTTGGTTCCACAGTCTAGCAATTGTGAATTGTGCTGCTATGAACATCGATGTGGCAGTATCTCTGTAGTATGCTCTTTTAAGGTCTTCAGGGAATAGACCGAGAAGGGCAATGGCTGGGTCAAATGGTGGTTCCATTCCCAGCTTTCCCAGGAATCTTCATACTGCTTTCCAAATTGGCAGTACCAGTTTGCAGTCCCACCAGCAATGTACAAGAGTACCCTTTTCCCCACATCCTCGCCAGCACTTGTTGTTGTTTGACTTCAGAATGGGTGCCAATCTTACTGGAGTGAGATGATATCTTAGGGTGGTTTTGATTTGCATTTCTCTGACTGCTAAAGATGGTGAGCATTTTTTCATGTACTTGTTGATTGATTGTATGTCCTCCTCTGAGAAGTGTCTGTTCAGGTCCTTGGCCCATTTATTGATTGGGTTATTTGTTATATTATTGTCTAATCTTTTGAGTTCTTTGTATACTCTGGATATTAGAGCTCTATCTGAAGTGTGGGGAGTAAAAATTTGTTCCCATGATGTAGGCTCCCTGTTTACCTCTCTTATTGTTTCTCTTGCTGAGAAAAAACTTTTCAGTTTAAGTAAGTCCCATTTGTTGATTCTTGTTATTAACTCTTGTGCTATGGGTGTCCTATTAAGGAATTTGAAGCCCGACCCCACAATATGTAGATCGGAGCCAACTTTTTCCTCTATCAGACGCAGAGTCTCTGATTTGATATCTAATTCCTTGATCCACTTTGAGTTAACTTTTGTGCATGGTGAGAGGAAGGGATTCAGTTTCATTTTGTTGCATATGGATCTCCAGTTTTCCCAACACCATTTGTTGAAGATGCTATCCTTCCTCCATTGCATGCTTTTAGCTCCTTTATCAAATATAAGATAATTGTAGCTTTGTGGATTAGTCTCTGTGTCCTCTATTCTGTACCATTGGTCCACCTGCCTGTTTTGGTACCAGTACCATGCTGTTTTTGTTACAATTGCTCTGTAATATAGTTTGAAGTCTGGTATCGCTATACCGCCTGATTCACACTTCCTGCTTAGAATTGCTTTTGCTATTCTGGGTCTTTTATTTTTCCATATGAATTTCATGATTGCTTTCTCTATTTCTACAAGAAATGCCGTTGGGATTTTGATTGGCATTGCATTAAATCTATAGAGAACTTTTGGTAATATCGCCATTTTGATGATGTTAGTTCTGCCTATCCATGAACAGGGTATATTTTTCCATCTTCTAAGATCTTCTTCTGTTTCTCTCTTTAGGGTTCTGTAGTTTTCATTGTATAAGTCTTTCACCTCTTTTGTTAGGTTAATTCCCAAGTATTTTATTTTTTTTTTTGAGGATATTGTGAATGGGGTGTTTTTCCTCATTTCCGATTCGGAAGTTTTGTCACTGATATACAGAAATGCCTTTGATTTATGCGTGTTGATTTTATATCCTGCCACTTTGCTGAATTCATTTATTAGTTCTAGTAGTTTTTTTGTAGACCCTTTTGGGTCTTCTAGGTATAGAATCATGTCATCCGCAAACAGTGATAATTTAAGTTCTTCTTTTCCTATTTTTATGCCTTTAATTTCTTTTGTCTGTCTAATTGCTCTGGCCAGTGTTTCGAGAACTATATTGAATAGAAGTGGTGATAGAGGGCATCCCTGTCTTGTTCCTGATTTTAGAGGAAATGCCTTCAATTTTTCTCCATTCAGAATGATGCTAGCCTGAGGCTTAGCATAGATAGCTTTTACAATGTCGAGGAAAGTTCCTGTTATCCCTAGTTTTTCTAATGTTTTGAACATAAAGGGATGCTGTACTTTGTCGAATGCTTTTTCTGCGTCTATCGAGATGATCATATGGTTCTTATCTTTAAGTCTATTTATGTGGTGAATAACATTTATTGATTTCCGTATATTGAACCATCCTTGCATCCCAGGGATGAATCCTACTTGATCATGGTGCACAATTTTTTTGATGTGCCTTTGTATCCGATTCACCAGAATTTTATTGAGGATTTTTGCATCTAGGTTCATCAGAGATATTGGTCTGTAGTTTTCTTTCTTTGAGGTGTCTTTGTCTGGTTTCAGAATCAGGGTGATGTTGGTCTCATAGAATGAATTTGGCAAAGCTCCCTCTTTTTCTATTTCCTGAAATAACTTGAAAAGTATTGGTATTAATTCTTCTTTAAAGGTTTTGTAAAACTCTGCTGTATACCCATCCGGTCCTGGACTTTTCTTGGTTGGTAGTCTTTTGTTTGCTTCTTCTATTTCATCCATTGATATTGGTCTGTTCAAATTGTGTGTATCCTCCTGACTCAGTCTGGGCAAATCATAGGATTTAAGAAATTTATCGATGTCTTCATTCTCTTCTATTTTATTGGAATCTAGATTTTCAAAATAATTTCTAATTGTCTTCTGTATTTCTGTAGCATCTGTTGTGATCTTTCCTTTTTCATCCCGTATGTTAGTAATTTGAGTTCTCTCTCTTCTTCTCTTCGTTAGCATGGCTAAGGGTCTGTGGATCTTATTTATTTTTTCAAAGAACCAACTTTTAGTTTTGTTAATTTTTTCAATAGTTTCTTTTGTTTCAATTTCGTTGATTTCTGCTCTGATTTTAATTATTTCTTGCCTTCTGCTACATTTGCTGTTGTTTTGCTCTTCCTTTTCTAGGGCTTTGAGATAAAGTGTGAGCTCATTTATTTGTTGGTTTTTCCTTTTTTTGAGGAATGACCTCCAGGCGATGAATTTCCCTCTTAAAACTGCTTTCATTGTGTCCCATAGATTCCGATATGTTGTGTCTGAATTTTCATTTATCTCTAAGAATTTTTTGATTTCCTCCTTTATGTCTTCTGTAACCCATTGATCATTCAGTAACATATTGTTCATTTTCCATGTGATGTAGGATTTTTCCTTCCTTCTTTTATCATTGATTTCCAGTTTCATTCCATTATGATCAGATAAAATGCATGGTATTATCTCCACCCCTTTATATTTACTGAGGGTTGCCCTATGGCATAATATATGGTCTATTTTTGAGAAGGATCCATGTGCTGCTGAGAAAAAAGTATATCCACTTGATGATGGTTGATATATTCTATATATGTCAGTTAAGTCTAGGTCATTGATTGTGATATTGAGCTCTATAGTCTCTTTATTCAACTTTTGTTTGGAGGATTTGTCCAATGGTGAGAGAGGTGTGTTGAAGTCACCCATAATTATTGTGTTGTGGTCTATTTGATTCTTGAACTTGAGGAGAATTTGTTTTATGAACGTTGCAGCACCATTATTTGGTGCATAAATATTGATAATTGTTATGTCTTGTTGTTGAATGGTTCCTTTTAACAGTATATAATGTCCTTCCTTATCCCTTTGGATTAACTTAGTCTTGAAGTTGATTTTATTTGATATGAGGATGACCACCCCTGCTTGCTTCCGAGGACCATGTGCGTGGTATATTTTTTCCCACCCTTTCATCTTCAGCCTGTGTATGTCTTTTCCAATCAGATGTGTCTCCTGGAGGCAACATATTGTTGGATTTGTTTTTTTAATCCATGTTACCAGCCTATGTCGCTTTATTGGTGAGTTTAAGCCATTAACGTTTAGAGTTACTATTGATATATGGTTTGTACTGCCAGCCATGTTTGATTATTTATCTCTCTTTTTTTTTAATTTAGTTTGTTTCTCCATGATTAGCTTTCCCTGCTGTCCTCTGTCATTACCGAGGCTCTTCCCACTGATGGTTTTGGTTGTTGTTTTTCATTTCTTCCTCGTGTAGTGTTTTGCTCAAGATGCTTTGCAATGCTGGTTTTCTGGTTGCAAATTCTTTTAGCTTTCGTTTATCATGAAAGATTTTTATTTCGTTGTCATACCTGAAGCTTAATTTTGCTGGATATAGAATTCTTGGTTGGCATCCTTTGTCTTTCAGTGTTTGAAATATGTTATTCCAGGATCTTCTCGCTTTCAGCGTCTGTGATGAAAAATCCGTTGTTAACCTTATTGGTTTACCCCTGATTGTAATCTGCCTCCTTTCTCTTGTAGCTTTTAATATTTTCTCCTTGTTCTGTATATTGGCTATCTTCATAACAATGTGTCTTGGCATTGGTCTACTGTGATTTTGTGTGCTCGGAGTTCTGTATGCATCTACAATTTGTATATCCGTTTCCTTTTTTATTTCTGGAAAGTTTTCTGTTATTATTTCATTCAGAAGGTTATTCATTCCCTTGGTTCGATTCTCTGTACCTTCCTCTATCCCAATGACTCATATGTTTGTTTTTTTAATGTTATCCCATATCTCTTGGATGTTTTTCTCGTGATTTTCTACCAGCCTTTCTGAGTTGGCTAGACTCTTTTCAAGATGATATATTTTGTCTTCATTATCTGATGTTCTGGCTTCTACTTGCTCCACTCTGTTAGTAATACTCTCAATTGAGTTTCTAATTTGGTTTATCGCTTCCTTCATTTCTAGAATTATTGTTTGATTTTTTTTAATAATCTCTATCTCCTGATAAAGATGCTTTACTTCTTCTTTTATTTGTTTATGTAGTTCATTTTCAATGTGTTCTTTCACTGTTTGAAGTTGCTGTCTCGTATCCTCTGTAAGGTTCCATTCCATCTGTCTAAAGTGTTCCTTGAGTTCTTTATATGACCATTTTTCTGGTGACTCTAGGTCCTCCTGAATATTTAGGCTGTCCTTCATTGTTTGTACTCCCTTTCTTCCTTGCTTTTTTATACTGCTCATATTACTTCTTGTTCTGTTTGACTGCTGAGTTACTGTTGACTCTTATAAATTTATTTGATGCTTGGGAGGAAAGATATTAGAAGGGAATGGAAGAAGTCACTAAAGAGAATGAGGGTAGGCAAGTAGAACTCAAGAAAGGGGGAATAAGAAAATTGTAAAGAGATGAAAAGACAAAAAAAAATAGAAAATAGGGGAAGAGAGAAATTTTTTTAAAAAGATAATAATGATAATAAAAAAATGAAAGTTAAAATTTAAAAAAAAATAACAATAAAAATTTAAAAAGGTTAAAAAAAATTAAAAACATAAAAAAATTAAAGAACAACAACCACAATAAAGAAAATGAAAATGAAAGAAAAGAGAAAAAAAACCAAATTAAAAAAAATAACAACAATAATAATAATAATAGTAATAATGAATGCAGTCATAGAGTTCGATTTACTTCTCTTCCAGTTGGTGGTGCTGTGCCCACTGGGTCAAGCTTCTCCTCTCAATAGGTGGGAACCAGTCACTGTGCAGCAGCTCTTCCTCCCAGACTGGGCGGGTCTCCAATCCTGAGTGTCTAGGGCCTTCTCTTGTGTTTCCTCGAGCCAGGCCCCGCTCACCTGTGACGCTCACCACAATACTGGCTACACGCCAGGTCTGCTGCTCCTGGGAGCCTTGTTTTCATTAGCGCCTGGGCACACTCTCCGTGTTTGCCTCCCTCAGATCCTAAGATTGTAGAGTTTGGGTCTGAGAACCTCCAGGGAATTTGCTTACCTTCTGGTAGCCACGCCCCCGGTTTCTGGTGCAAGAGACCTCAGTTGTCAGCACTGGTGGGAGCGGTAGCCGGGAGTCCCGCGCCCGGCTCCCGCGCCGCCGCCACAGCTCCCACGCCCCGGTTCCCATGCCACCCGCGCCGCCGCTGCCCCGGCTCCCACGCCATTCCTGATTCCCTCCGTCTGGCTATCACTCTCACAGGAGAGCTGGGAGGGGCCCTTAAGTTTTCCCCGCTGTTCTATAGCTGAAAGAGCTGCGATCAGTCAAAAACAGAGATGATGACGTCAGCTCTCCAAGATGGTGGCCGCTGGCTTCCTCTGTGGTCTGTCCGATGTGGAGAACCGAATTGGATGGCTTCCTTCCCGTCTCACGCCCAGAATTCAGCTCTGAGTACACTATTTGCACCGCTGGCGGGAGCCTGCAGAATCCGTAGCTCTGTATCTCTGTTATCTCGTTGTAGGTTCCCAGCGCGCGCCGCAGACTCTGGCCGCGGGGCGGTTTGCTGAATAGAGCAGCGTGACCCTCCGTGCGGACAAATCTCTCGAGTTTGAGCCCCAGTAGCTGATCCTTATGCGATGGAAATCCTTCCTCTAGAGTTCGGAGAACCCCAATTTTGCTGGAAATTCCTAACAAGCTAGCTTTTAGCCATTCTACCTTGTCATTTTCCTGCTCAGTGACGCGGTACACGGGGGTGCTCACTCCCTTCGGCGCCATCTTCCATCTCCCTTAAATTTTGTTTTTGATGTTTGGGGTTTGATGGTGGCTAAGGATGTCAGAGGGAAAGAAGAAGTGGAATACTATTCCTTGGGACATAAAATTATTATCTAAGAGCTCTTCATTTTTCCTCCTAGACTTAACACTACAAGCACTAAGATACAATATGAAAGGAAACAGATTATAAAGAAAATGAATTTGTATCACGGTTGAAGAATTTATTGATTTTGTGACTCTGGACAGATTACATTATCTCTATTAGCCTCAGTCACTGTACCTTTAACAGGTAGACACTTTCTCTTTGACACCATTGGTATTCATACAAAATAAAATTTTATAGATATGACATATTAATTGCAGATCCTGGCAAAGAGCTAGAATCCCAAGACAAAGCCGTGTTCTGCATTTTTAAAGGGGACAAAACAGAGGCTGTGATGAGGAAACAGTTGAGAAAAGTTAGCTGGGTTATTTAATCAACTGAGTTATTTATCAACACATGTATTTTACATGGCATTCAGAGGAGGCCCTTCAGGAAATAGCTGCTCAAGGATGACTTGACCCCTCTGAGCCTATTGATACTCCAGTTCCAGCAGCAACCAGAGGTGAAATAGAGTAACAGGAAGTAGGACAGGTTAAACTGAAAGTTAATAAGAGTTTTTCAAATTCTAAATCTAATCCAGAGAAGAATAGACGTGAAATTATTATTATAGTTATAACAATTATTTCTATTAGTATAAACAATAATAACTATCATTTTAAACCTTAATATATGCCTGACATGGCACATTTAAAATATCTTGACACAAGTAACCTGAACAGACTCTAGGGTAATTATCATTATATAAATTTTCAGATAAGGAAACCATGCTTCAGTCTGAGTAACTTGCCCAACATCACACTTTATCATTTGTTTTAAAGATGTGCCTTTGATAATCAGTCTTAAACTTCATGCAAATACTTTAGTCACTTATATTAATAATGTTTGAACAAAATATTGAAACAATGAAATCACATAATTTCAAATAACACAGCTTGTGTAAATCCATCAAACACATTACCAGAACAAACCTGAGGGCTGGTGGTGGAATTGGAAGAGTGACAGTGACCACAATACTCTACAATTGTCCTGCAATAACACCCCGATTTTAATTTCTGCTACATATTAGTATCAAATATGAATTTAGTTAATGATAGGTATTAACTGATTTAAGTGCTTTCAAAGCCAGGTGCACACACCTGTCATCCCAGCTACTTAAGTGGCTGCAGCAAAATGGCTTGAGCCCAGAAGTTCAGGACCAGCCTGGGCAGCACAGCAAGACTCGTCTCTGAGAAGAAAACAAGTGCTTTCACAGTACTGATAATGTTTGAAATGAGACAGACATTCATATTTTAACCCCCTCAGTTGCACTCTCCTAATGAATTACTGAGTAAGTCCTTTAAATTTTATTAAGCAAATAAAATCTTCATGTCAGTCTTTCAATTAATTAGTTTGGCAAATTTATTTATTCTTTATATATCATGTATGGCAAAGGACTGGAAATCCACTGAGGAGAACAGAGAAGGCTGGTTAATCAGACATGTTCCTTGTACCACTATTGTATCTGGATAAATTTGGGGGTTACATAAGGAAATCTTTTCCATAGTCTGCTTTTGGTTTTGCCCCCTCCCTATTCCCTATAGCATTCTGATTTTCTGGGTTTTGGGTTTTTTTCAAACTTGAAATGTTCAAAAATCAATGGGAAGAATTCAGTACAGATTCAATAACAATTTACTGAATGCCTAAAATGCAATGCTCTACATGCTGAAAATACACATAAAATAGCTACCTCTGTTATGTATGAATTCCATTGGGATATGCATGCTACAATATTTTTCAAATAAAATATTTGGCCTCCCATTACCACTCTACCAGGGAATACAAATGTAATGTAGAAGACAAACTGGCATGGTCCGGCCTCATGGAGCTTAGATTTCAACTGATATGACAAATAGGTATTTTTAAATTGTGTTAAGCTCTCAGAGAAGAGCATTAGAGGCAAGAGAGGGTGCAAAGGGTGTAAGCTTCGTATGTTTAAACAAAAAGGCCAGTGTGTTTGGAACAGAGTAAATTGATCAGATAATTGTAGGGAACAAGGTGGGAGAAGCAAGCAAAAAAAAAAAAAAAAGGAAAAAATTAGGTAAGGCATGTAACTCCCATTAGGAGTTTCTATTTCTTCCTAATGGTAATTAGATCAAATATTTCTACCCTAAAACATGGCTGCGACATTTCATAAAAGTCATAAAGAAATAAGTAATTTTTCACAGCATTTATTTTCTGGTTTTGTTGTTGTTCTTCTTCTAAGAAAAACTATGTATTCTTTTTTCTAGATTTCCTCCATTTTTTATGTTTGTTTTGGGGGGTTTATTTTATTTTATTTTTGTACTGGGATTAAACCCAGCTGCACTTTATCTCTGAGCCACATCCCCATTCCTTTTTTTTTTTGGGGGGGGGGACAAGATATTGTTAAGTTGCTGCAGATCTCACTAAGTTCCTGAGGCTGCTGAACTTGAGATCTTATTGCCTCAGCTTCATAAATTGCTGGGATTACAGGTGTGTGCCACTGCGCCTGGCTGTATTCTCAGTTACAAGGAGACAGCACCCAAGAGTAGAAACTGAAGAGAAGTAAATCAGGGGGAGAAAAATCAGGAATAAAACATCACCATGCATTTCCCCCCTTCAAGGTCGTGATCACCACAGCATTCATGTCTCCCAAACTGTATCACATCATCAAGAAATTTCCTCTATGTAGTGTCCATTCTGTTCCTCAAATCACATGCTCGAAACATTTCCTGAACCAGAGACAGAGAATTCTGACCCCGATCCCATGTAACACATCTTTTCCTATACAACATGTAACACATATTTTGTCAGAGAAGACAAGCTAGTCTTCCCTCAGATTGGTAGGATTCATACTACAGAAGTTAAGAAAAACCTTAAGGAATCAACCAAATTATGTTACATGCACGTATGAATATATCACAATCAATTCCTCCTTTATGACAAATTATAATGTAAGAAAAAAGAAGAAAACCCTTGGGACACGGACACCCAACACACATACACATAAACTTTCAGGTGAAAAACATTGAGATAAGATGTAAAACCTGAATTCTCCATCTGGGGAAGATGACAGGAAAGGATAGAAGACTCTAATGAATATGGTCAAGATGGACCAAAGGAAAAATATATAATTCAGGTGAGACCTGTCCAAAAAACAAAACAAACAAACAAAAAATACCCTGTGCAGTTCTCTGCTCCTTAACTGCTCTAAGGGAAGATGAAGTCTTTCATTCAATAATTAGGACTAAAAGAGTCTAAATAGAAATACGATAGGAGTATACAAACTGGTGGAAAGAGAACCAAACCAGAAATCGAAAACCCTAAGCTCTAGACCTGGCCCTGCCACTAAGGGCCTGAAGGAACCCAGATAAGCAATTTAGAGGAGCAGGGCCTCAATTTTTCTACTTCACTCTTTCATTCAACAAATATTTATTCAGGGGGACTGCACTAGGTGATGATAATACATTAGTGGAGAAAATGTCGGGGGTCGGGGTGCAGGAGCGGAATTCCTGCCTGGATGGAGCTCAGCTCTAGCGGGGCCACATCTACAGGATGCGGGGACTGACCCAGGTCGCCCACTTGTCCTCCAGCCTAACCCCTAGAATTGGGTCCCCAGGAAGCAGGAGGGCTTCAGGGGCTGGTCTGGAAAGCTGCCCATCACCTCTTCTCCTGTCCCTGGTTTTCCGTATCCCACCGTCGTCACTGTCAGAACCTCGCAGATTGATATAATGTGAGAAAGAAGAGACAGGCAAAGGCTGCCTGGGGAGAGCCCCTGTGAATAGTCGGGTTTCCACGGGGATTTCCGCCCCAGGGAAAGGCAAGAAAAACAACTTAAATTTCCGTCTCTGTCGCCATCTGTTGGTCAAAGTGCACCATTGCGTCCCGGAGCAATGACTGGGAAGTTGCACAGCAGAGCAGGACTCAAGTGCTAGAGTAGGCTTGGGAACTTCTCATTTTTTATTTTTCTTCTTTTTAAGATGTTGGCCATACAAGCCAGGCATGCTTGGCAAGTACCCTGCCACGGAGCTACACCTCTATCCCAAGTTTCTAAACTTCTTTCATCCAGAATTTTATTCAGTATTTCATCGAGCATCTCGACTGTGTCCTTCATCATGACATGGAAAACCAAAGATACTAGAGATGAGATCTTTATACGCCCCCGAACACCACTACAGAAGACCTGCTTCTGTCTCTCCTCCACCTTACCTTCCTCCTCCCCCATACATTTTGGGTCAGAAACCTAAGAGGTCCCCACACCTCCCTGGGATAATGATGAAAATAGAAACACGATTGGGATTATACAAACTGGGGAAAAGAGAACCAAATCGGAAAACTGCTGTCAGTGAGTCTACCCGGTTCTGCAGGGTAATTATGCCTGTTGCTATTTCCTCTAGACTAACACAGAGATCTTTAGATAAATCTAGATGGTAGGAGAGAGTTGGATAGGCCTCTTATCACTTTTTTCTTATGAAATAAGCTGACAGAGTGCAGCTTCAAGCCAAATCCTGAACAACATCTTTGCTCTCACAGGCAATTAACAGGATCTTAATCTATCTGGTGATGTATTAAACACCAGGATGACAGGAAAAGATAGAGGATGGTAATGAATGTGATCAAAATGGAAGAAAGGAAATATACATAACTCAAGTGAGACCTTTCCAAAAACAAAAGAAAATACCCTCTTCAGTTCTCTGCTGGATAACTTTTCTAAGAGAAGATGCAGAGGCAGTTTACAGCATAGTGATTATGTTTAATACTGAATATGTATTTAATACTAATAGTATTAAACATTTGGATAAGATGTAAGAGCCCTCCTGTTTTGCATGGACCTGATCACCAGGCATAAGGGCTAGGAAGGCCAATGTAGAAGATCTAGGTCCACCCACACCTTATTTAGATTATGATGTAAATCAATCACTGCTGAAAAGCAAGAAACCTGGTCTTGGAGACCAGGAATCCCTATCACTGTCAATCCACCAAAAATCACGCCTCAAAACTGTTACTGGTGGGATGTCCAGATGAGGCTCAGGTTCTTGGTTTCCCAATCAAACAAGTAACCAAGAAACGCAGAAATAACAGAGCATAGACTTATTGAAAGGGAAAAGGAAAGTAACACTCCTAAAGTAGAGCAGAGTGGGTCAAGCTAGAGCAGGATCCAAGGTCTCAATGTCTGGTGAGTTTCTGTTACATACTGAGCTGTGCCTTGGTCCCCTCTCTGCACAGGATGATTGAAGAATATGTCCTGCTGGTTCCCAGTGTTTACTTTATTTTTACCTAATTAGAATACAGAACCTGTGATGGGAGTTGCCATGGGCAATAAGCCCTCTAGAGCAGAGATTGTCATGGTAATGTGACTTATTACCATAAGGCAGCCATACTGTACTCTAACCCACATTTTTCTTGTACCATCCACTATCTTAACATCCCTAAACTCCTACCTCATTTTCCCCTGAGAGACATGATCCCAAAATTCTTTCGGGGTGGCTGAGGAGATGGAGGTCTCATCTCCTGTAGTTGACTCAGGCATATTGGAGGTCATTCTCCCTGCCTAATTGAGGACCATGACCCTCTCAACCTATCTGGTCAAAAAGAGACAACAGGGCCTTTGTGTCCATTTGTGGGATTGGTTTGAAGCCCTGCTGCAGCACCAGCTGGAGTTTGACAGCCTCTGATGAGAAGAGATCAACTGTGACAGTAGGTTTAACAGAAAGGGTCCAAACAACAGAGTTAGAAGGAGCGTCAGAAAGGATCCCACCAAGGATGGCACAAAAACACCCAGCTGTAAATTTTGATCATGATTCCTATGAATCTGAAGGTTTCTGCCTAATCCTGGAGGGACAGTCTACTAATTTATTTGTTGCATCTCTAACTATACCAGATTGGTTTACATAAAAATGCCATTTTTCTTCCAAGAAGAGACATAGTCTCTTATTTAACTATGAGACATAGTCTCATAGTTAGTGAGTCTACCCAGTTCTGGAGGGTAATTAAGCCTGTTTCTGTTTCCTCTAGACTAACACAGAGATCTTTAGATAAATCTAGATGATAGGAAAGGGAGGTAGATAGACCGCCTATCACTGTATCCACCACAGCAGTTATTCTCAATCCTACCAGGAAAGGAATGAGTGGTATAGCCCATTTAGCTCTGATGGATGCTGTGATTGGGGCTAGATTGAAAGTCAGAAACACAGATCCAGTCCGCTCATGTAGGAGGTGAGGAAGTTTGGTAGGTTTGTGAGATTAGGCTCAAACGGACTCAGGACAAACTTGTCACTCTATCAGAGTCCTTTGTGGTACTTACTAGGCTCTCCTGCACAAGAACCCTTTCTTTATATCCACCTAGTTTACTGACTTTTAGGAGGACTGACGCAAATATACATCCCAAGATTGTCTTTCCTTTTAAATGTCCTTGTAATGTCTGTGCTTTGGGTATACTTGACAGCCAGGATTTAAGACTAAATTGCCCTACACTCAGGGCTATTGAGATTCCTCAGGGATCACTCTTGGGAACTTGTGAGAAGAAGCTTGGCCTCTTTAGCTTTTTTTCTACCAGCCATTTCATCTGCCAGGATGGGTCAGACTCTTGCTGACCATTTATGGCTTCCTTTGGAAGCATCAGACATTTCCTTCTTCAATAATTCTCTGCAGAATATTCACTGGTTGCTTCCTGTTCTCTAGGGTCCTCACAGCTCCCTGATCAGGAGGTCAGGTGACTTGCCAGAGTTGATGTCCTTTAGAGTATTCCCATCATTCCCTGGGTCCCAGCTGACCTTAGAGGGCAAGGGTCAAACTATTGACTGCTTTTTCCTTAGCCTTTTACTTCCTTGGCTTTTGTCTTCAAGTTTTGATTTTAAATATCCAATAGGCCAGTTTCAACAGTCTTGAGGAGGGAGTAATGGGTTTTATCTTTAATGTCTATAATTTTACAGTTATCTCTTTCATTGACTTAGGGACAATATTTAGGGTAACTATTAGTACTGGAAGTCAACATTATATCCTCTCAATATTATATCCTGTAGGTGATAACTTACTCTCTTAAATTAACTCAGGTTGTTCTGTTAGAAGTAGTAATTCTGCAAAGCACTAACAGACAATGATTATAAAATGAAATAACCAAAAGTAAAAATGTTGTATAATAACTTTGATCCAAGAAGCATAATTTCTATAATGACACTAATGTATCTTTGGTATCTATTTAGCCTCAATAAAGACCCATATATTTATTCTACAAAGATCTACATATGTATCACCTCAATCACATAAAAAGTCCTTAACAAATTTTTCTTTATTTTAAACCTTTACAAACTTTAAATAACTTTTATAATTTACCAAAAACCTTTCCTTAATTTTGTATTATATGCCCTTTTATTTTGAGATCTCAGTAATCTTTACAACAAAAATCTATCTTGTGAATATATTTTATCTTTTTATGAATTTAACTTTTTTCTCTATCTTTTCAGATATACATGACAGTAGAGTATATTTGGACATATTATATACATACATAGAATATGACTCTCCATCCTTGTGGTTGTACATGATGTAGAATTACACTGGTCATATATTCCTATATGAACATAGGAAAGTTATGTCCAGTTCATTCTACTGTCTTTCTTATTCTCATCCCTGCTCCCTTCCCTTCACTCCCCTTTGTCTAATCCAATAAACTTCTGTTCTTCCCCCACCCCATGTGTGTTAGCATCACATATCAGAGAGAACATTCAGTATTTGGTTTGGGGGGTTGGCTTATTTTACTTAGAATGATCTTCTTCAGTTCATTTTACTGGTGAATGACATCATTCTTCTCTATGGATGAGTAATATTCCACTGTGTATATGTACCACATTTTCTTTATCCATTCATCTCTTGAAGGGCACTTAGGTTGGTTCCACAGATTAGCTATTATGAATTGAGCTGCTATAAACATTGATGTGGGTATGTCACTATAGTATGCTGATTTTAGGTTCCCTGAGTATATTCTGAGTAGGATAACTGTGTCTAATGATGGTCCCATTCCAAGTTTTCTGAGGATGAACATAACTTCTAGACTACTTTGGAGCCATCTCATCTTGTCTCATCTTATTAGGGGGAGAGGCAGAGACTTATCTCAGGTGAAACAAGGCTCTTAAGGAACCCTAAAATTTTGTATTTTGAAGCTGATCTTTGTCTCTTTTTACATGTTATTCTACAAAGTTATCATATATTGTTTCCTGAGCCTACCTGAATATCATTTAACATAACATGACATTATATCTGAAGCAGGAAGCAAGTAGAAGTGAGGGCTCTAAACTTCTTTTTTGTGGAAAAAGTGATAAAATATTTTTATGTTCCACATTGTCAAATTTTTAAGCAAACCAGACTCCCCTTTTACTACTTTAAAGATACATTTAAATTTAAATTTCCATCCCACTGTAAAGAGTGACATAAAATTTTTAAATCACTTATTGATGACAGGTTACCTTTATTCAGTTACAGAACATTAAATACCATAAAGAGAACCAGAGTCGGGCTGGGGATGTGGCTCAAGCAGCATGTGTGTGGCCCGGGTTTGATCCTCAGCACCACATACCAACAAAGATGTTATGTCCTCCAAATACTAAAAAAAAATAAATATTAAAATTCTCTCTCTCTCTCCCTCTCTCTTTAAAAAAAAAGAGAACCAGAGTTATTAAAAAGGTCACTTAAAGATTTTACAGATATTTGTTAAAGAAGTTAATAAGCCAAGAGTACTTGAGTTTATATTTAGAAGTTGATGGTCTGTATTTTAACTTTGCAAATTAATCAAGTGTCTCCTCTAACAAACATATTTATAAATGTTTATACCACGAATGCTAAATCTAGTTTACACATTTTAATTGTTGACTTTTGATTACCAATTAAAATGAATGCTAACATTTCAAGCCATCTTTTTCTGATGAAGAAAAACCTTAAAAGCATTGGATACAATACATTTTATATAAACCAACATTCTTGACTAGCTGACCACTTAGAAAAACATGTGGATTAGTAATTTTTAAGACATTTTTACTTTTATCTCTTTGGATAATTTAAATTGACCTTTTTGTTAAAGGTTTAATTTAAGTCATTAGAACTAAAAGTCATTTGAATCCATTTTTTAAAAATTTATCTATAAACCAGATCATATGTCTATAAGCCAGTTTTGGTAGCATATAAATGATGCATAGACACAGCATGTATGTAAACACAGTATATAATACACAGGTGTGCACAAACCTACATGAAATCAAACAGGAAATAGAGATTGCATAGCTTTTTGCCATGTATATGCTCCCCACAGGTAAGAGACAAAAGAACTACAGGTATTTATGACACATTTTCTATCACATTTAACCCTTCAGAAATTAAAACCTGTCACAGATGTCCTCAGTGTGACAGTGATCAATATATTGAAGAATAAAGGGCATAGACTGGAGGAGTCCTGCACAGGTCAGGATGGCTGGGACAAGGTCCATCAATCACACCTGGACACTGAATCCATGGTTCAAATGGCCACTTGTCCAGCCATGAGGTAGATCTATGTCAATATCATCACTGTTTATTCTCTGTTTTAGGACCACGTGAAGGAGTCCTACAGGAGTCTTTCCTTTTCTGTTGTATTTGAGAATTCCCCTTTGAATAATTAGCCTCTGAACAAAGACAGCAATATAACACATAGGACTAAAAACTTCAGTTAGATTAAAACAAGACTAATTAGAAAAAAATATATATAAATTTAAGTTCATGGAACAAAGGTGAATTTACAAAAAAAAAAAGAAGAAGAAGAAGAAGAAGCTTAAAAAAGACTTAAAAACTACACTCCTGTAATTACCCTAGTAAGGAGACACATGGAACATCCATCAGACCAGAGTGCAATCTGAATTAGAGTCATCCAAATATTTGAAGACTGTAGAAGCCCATGAAATCCCAGGAGAGGGTGGACCTCAGGAAAAGATTCTCAAGAAAAAGAAAACTTGCACAGGTGGGATTTTTCCATTTTCCTTCTCTGTGTAATCATCATTTAGGGAAAAACTTTTTTTTTAAAGAGAGAGAGGGAGAGAATTTTTTAATACTTATTTTCTAGTTTTCAGCAGACACAACATCTTTGTTTGTATGTGGTGCTGAGGATCGAACCCGGGCCGCACGCATGCCAGGCGAGCGCGCTACCGCTTGAGCCACATCCCCAGCCTAGGGAAAAACTTTTAATGAAAACTTTTTAGTGAAAAAGCAGAGTCCCAGAGTACAAGTAAACAGAAAACAGCCATTTAGGTCCCACTGAAGCTTAAATTTAGACGTGACACTTTTTCCCTCTGGTCTCAAACCAGTTTTTCTTATGTAGCTGACACTCCAGATGCAAGCCTTGGAGGGACAGAGTATCAGGAAGGCAGCTAAGGAGTAAGGAAAGCTGTTGTTTAAATACGAGAGACAAACAGGCATTAAATAGGGCATCTTGACCCAGAGATGGAGGGCACCCTCTGACCCTTGAGGGTCCCATGATGTTCTGTGTTCTGGAGATACAGATAAGAAGGTAAAAGGAATAGAAGAAGTCCTTATCCTAATGGGCACCAGGGTCCAAAATCTCATAATTGCTGGGCTTAAGTTTCTACGGGGTGTCACCCTGGCCAAGAATCTCTTAACTTCCAGTGAAAAGGTTTGTCTCCCCTAAAAGGCTGAGGTTAAGGCCTCAACTCCTAGGCCTAAGGGCTGCAGCATCTGAGCTTCAGTCAAGAGATCTTTAGATTTTTACCAGAGTGTTCTCTAGCCAAAAATCCATCAATTATCTCAAGATTTTTCCTTTTGGGTTGTGGTTGTGGCTCAATGGTAGATCACTTATCTCACATGTATGAGGCACTGGGTTTCATATTCAGCACCACATAAAAATAACTAAATAAAGTTAAAAAAAAAAAAAAAGAAGAAGAAGAAGGAGAAGACTTTTCCTCTAGTCACCAAGAATCTGGGGTGGAATATAGAGGTTCAGAAAAGGCTAAACAGAGAAAGTAGCCAGAAAAGAATTGGGGTAACCAATGAGAAGCAGGTGGAGAACCCCAAATATTACAGGGCAAAGGAATATCTCAAAACTGAGGCAGTTGTGAAGGTCCCACTGCAAGTACGCTGTGGACTCAGGATGTTTGAGGAGGAAGGGGCTGGAGAGCTAGTTCCTCTGGTGGGGAGTGTGGAGGGGGTTGTTGGTGTTCCCCTGAGAGACATGGGGGTGACTCAGCAAAGAGTCATCTATGGGATGGTCAAGATGGCGGATTAGAGGAAGGTTGTATTCCTCATTGCTCTGTGATTGGGATTCAGACAGCAGGAATACTGCTTTTCAGTGAGATTGGTGAAAGAAGGATTTCACTAAAATTCAATATTAGACAGTCAGAGTGTCTCAGACCCAGAAATTTTATTACATTAAACAGAAGAAGTCATGTGTTGGAGTTACACTTGTTGTGACAGTGGTACTGACCGTGGTACTGGTTCACCACAGAGGGAGGAATAACGCAGAAAGAAAGTCAATGGGCAGATTTGGTGTGGAAAACAGATATCTAATAACTTAGAATTATATAGTAATATATAATTACATATAATGAATCATTGGCATCATATTTCTTTTTCTAGGAAATATCCTCTGAAATGCTCTCATGAATCTGCATATACACTAGAAGTCATAGATGACCTAAATGGCTCCATACCTTTTAGCAAAATGAAATTCATAGTAGAAATTTGTAGTAGCACATCAACTGGTAATTAGATACAAACCCCATGAGGTATATCCATACTATGCAATAATATTCAGCAATAAAAAGGAATGAAATACTGAGACATGTATAAACCTCAAAACATTGTGGTAGGGCTGGATGTAGCTCAGAGGTAGAGTGCTTGCCTAGCATTGTGCAAGACCCTGGTTCAACTGTGCATGCATGTGTGAGTGTACATGCATGTGCGTGTGCATGCATGTGCACACGCACACACACAATCACAATATGCTAAGTGAAAAGAAGCCAAACAGAATAGACCACAGACAATATTTTTCCATTCATATGAAATGTCAAGTGAAACAAATCCATAGAATTCAAATGAAGATTTGTGTTTGCCTAACCATGGAAGTGGAGGCAGGGCAATGAGCATGAGCAATTTCTTAGAGTAATGGAATTATTCCATAATTGTACTGTGATGATAGTTGCATACATGTATACATTTATTTAAATTTTAAATTATTCACATAAGAAAGTAGGAAACTTTGGACGAACATTTCTCATGAATCTACAAAATATCAGCAAATCAAATCTAACCATTATAATGAAGTAGTTTTAATCTAGACTATAAATTTTGATGAACATTTAATATCAATACTAATTTACCATATTAATGGGATAAGGAGAATAACCACAGGACCATTTCCTTCAAGAAAAGACATTATCCAAATCCAAAACCTATTCTTGATCCAATTTCTTAGCCAACCAGGAGTAAAAGGCAGCTTCTTCAGATAAAAGGCATCTCTAAAAAATCTACAGCTAACAATGTACTTTGTGATGAAAGTCCTTTTTATTTAAGATATGGTGATATTTTTATTTAAGATATGGTGTTAGTCAGATTTGTGTTGCTGTGAAAAAACACCTGAGTCAATCACCTTAAACCAGGACAGGTTTATTTTGGATCACTGTTTCAGAGGTGTCAGTGCCTAGCTACTTGGTCCCATTGCTTTGGGCCTGTGGGGGGGGCACAGTACCTCAGCATGCGCATGCGGCAGGAGGTCCCTTCACCTCATGATGCCAAGAAACAAAGAGAAAGAGGAGGGGAACGAGGTCTCAGTCACTTCTCCAAGGGCACACCCCTAATAAACTAGGCTCTTTACATGGGATCGCACTATTAAAGGTTTCATCCAGAAGACTGTCACCAAGCCTTTGGCATATTAAGCCATTGGGGGACATTCAGGATCCAAACCATAACTCATAGGCCAGTGTGTTGACTCCCACCTGTTCTGTGACACATTGTAACTCAACATCTCAGCCAGAGTCTTGAGGCAAGAGATAGAAAAAAAAAAGGATTATAGATTGAAAAGACTATGTTTCAATTTATAGATGACGAAGTGTCTTAATTTGCAGATGACATGATTGTACATATAGAAAATCCTAAGACAAAGAAAGTTCCTAGAACTAATAAATGAATTTAGAACACGGCAAGGTTTGAAGTCAGTTGTATTGGCTTGCCCTGGCATTGTAATATTTGGGGAGAAAACCATAAATTCCATTTATAATAACATTAACATAAAATATTTAGGTACTCATTCTTAAAAACTAGGTAATTGTTTTAGTCAGTTTTTTCATTGCTAACTAAAGATCTGAGAAGATCAATATTACAGGATAAAAAGATTATTTGGCAGCTCACAGTTTCGGAGATCTCAGACCACAGAGGGCTAACTCCATTCCTCGGAGCTTCAGGTGAGGCAGCACCTCAAGATGTTATGCTTGAGGAATGTAGCAACAGGTCTTTTGCTGCTTAGATCCCCAAAAAGAAGAGGCAGGATGTTTGTGTCCTGGACTCTCGGGGTTGTGGAGAGATGGTCCTCCAGGCTCCAAGAGGGTGCCTGATCTGGTGTCTTGGAGAAAGGTCCACCCTTGACATCTAGAGGGATGGTAGTTGAACACCTGAACTTGAAGTTCTGGAGAAGTAGAGAGGGACCACCTCAGCATCCAGGGGAATGCTGCGTGAACACCTGGGCTCCTCCTCTTCACGGGTCTTGCAGTAGCTCCCTGTGTTCTTCAGCTACTGCCACACGTATTCTTGACCCTCTGTCTCCATGGCTGCCAGCTGTGTAGCCAACACCCAGCCCATAGCCCCCTGTTCCTGCAGCAGCTCCTACTGAACCAAGACATCCAGGTAGCCAAGGCTTGTTGCAGGATGACTGGGGTGGGCTTCACAAAGACCATGACATTGGAGAATAATAAGTGAGACCCTCAGAACCCGAAAATCATGGACAAGAGCTGGTCACTTCACTTTGAGGCCCAGGCCTTCTCTTCCCTCCTCTCCTTGATTCTGCGTACCACCCCAGCATTCATGAGTGTGGCTCTGGAAGAGGGAGATCCCCTTAGGCAATTATCCTCTTGCATCTGCTTCTTTTTTTAATATTTATTTTTTTCATTATAGGTGGAAACATGCTTGTATGTGGTAGTGGGGATCGAACCCAGTGCCTCACGCATGGTAGGCGAGCATTCTACCTCTGAGACATAGCCCCAACCTTTGCATCTGCTTCTTTTCGCATTTCTTCCCTGTGTGTGTTTGAATTGCTCTATGCATTTAACACAGAAGACTGTCCAAAACGTCCTATGACCTACTGATGACTGACAGCTAACACCTGTATAATTACCAGCCTAGTAAAAAATGGAGCCCTCCTTCAGAACCCCAGCCAGAAAACCCTGAACCTTTCCCCAAACAGAGCCAGCCATCCCCCACCCCACAGGTGTTCAGTAGGTTGATCCTTCCCAGGGCTTTCTTTGGTCTGATTCCTTCCCCTCCCCTCTTCAGCCTCCATTTCCTTAATGTCCCACTTTCCTCCCCATGTTCACCTCTTCAGGAGGCTCCCTCACCACCCTAGGCCAACACTTCAGGGGCTCCTCTCACTCCTGTTCCATCAGTGTCACAGTAATGAGGAGCTAAAGCTCCAGGCCTCCATTCTTGTGCCCCATGAAAGAAAATTTAGAGTCGGACATAAAAAGCCAGCAAGAGAATTTTATTATACGTGAAAGTAAGGCTCAAGCAAAGAATGCTCTCAGGGGAGAAAGAGAATGTGCCATCTCCCAGCAGAGAACACAAAGGAAACTTGATACTACTTCCAAACACATAAGTTTGATGTTTGCCAGGAGAATGGGGGTCCACCTTCTGCCACCTTCATTAATCTGAGCAGGGTAGTTTTTTACCCTAGTTGGTCCTTTTGGTAACTGTCATGGTGACATTCAGTGGGGCTTCATCCACAAGTCAATCCTGTGTTAATACTGGTGCTGGGTCAATGACCAGGCAAACTGTACCTTAGTGCACCTGTGCTACTAAAGTCCCTTCTGATATACATTGAGAATCCTAACTTTACAGTGATCTCACTAGACTCTGTCAGGAGATGCTCAGCAGATCTTTCCTCTGGACTTATTTCTTAATTTGTTCCCTTTGCTTCCCCCTGTTTATTCTCAGGGTTAGTACACCTATTTTTTTTTCTATGAGTTACTCATTTATATATTCGGTTTTCATTTTTGTTTTGGTTTTGTTAGCAGACATTAAACCTGGGGGCGCTTAATCATTGAGCCACATCCTCAGCCCATTTTTTAGTTTTTACTTTGAGACAAAGTCTCACAAAGTTGCTTAAGGCCTCCATAAGTTGCTGAAGCTGGCTTTGAACTTTCCATTCTCCTGTCTCCCCTTGTTGCTGGGATTACAGGCATGTACCCCCACTCTGGCAGTTCATTAGTATTATAGGCAACTTAAAGAAAACCACATGACCCTTCTACCTTATTGTTTTGTATTCCACTGCTCATTACTAATTACCACCTAACACTAGGGTTGGAAAATCTGGCCCAGTAAAGGGGACCCTTGAACCTGGGAACAGCAGTAAGAACAAGTCTCAGGGATTCAGTGGTCCAAGGCTCCATTCAGGAAATTAAGGGCATGCACTTTGTTCAGGAGTTCATCCATAACCTGGGAACCTGCCTTTACGGCATGGAGACCTGGAGGCTCCCTGGGACAAGAGTCCACTGTTGATCAACTGGGAGGAAACATATTTCATCTTGTATTTTGAATGACAGTTGAAAATCCCAAACCTGGCACGGGATGAAAGCGCCAACTTGTGCGCACAGCCCTGTACAGTTGCTGCAAGCCTAGGAAGACCCAGGACTCCGAAGTGAGTTCAAGAAACCAAAGTTCAGGTGTTCCGTGCTCAGTCACTTGGCCACACGGGGGCGCGCTGCCCTCCGAGGCTGCCAGAGCAGCTCTGGGGAGGACCAGGCTGTGGAAGGAAGGAAGGACTAGGGCAGAGATGGCTGACTTAGAGAGGGTGCATTGATGTGGGGATGAAGATGCTTCTGAATTGTTTTTAAAGGCACAGGAGTTAGAGGACGCTCCTACAAGGAATCCTGCCGACTTCTCAGATCTTCTCTCTCAAAGCCCTTTCTCCAGTTTCTGGTTAATTACCTGGAAAACCGAAAGAAGAGCATATGAATTTTCTTTCTACAAACTATTCCTTTTAAACATAGACTTCAGCGAGACATGGTGGTGCATGCCTGTAATGACAGCTACACCGGAGGCTGAAGTGGGAGGATTCCAAGTTGGAGCCCAACCTGGAGAAGTTAACAAGTCCCTATATCAAAATAAAATGAAAAGGACTGGCAATGTAAATCAGTGGTAGAGAGACCCTGGGTGTAATACCCTGTACCACCAAAATAAATAAAATATTTTTAGGTCGAGAAAAAGATAAAGATTAACAGAGTGCCTGTAGATCACGTACTTTTTCTCTTACTGTTAACATCTTACATTATGATCATGCATATGTCTCACTATTAAAGCAATATTGATAAATTATCACTCAGCAGCATGCTTATTTGAGTTTCCTTAGCTTTTACTAATGACCCTTTTCCATTCCAGGATGTCATCCAGGATATATTTGTACATTTAGTTGCAATCCTGTCTCCTTAAGACTCCTCTGGCATGACATTTTCTCAGATTTCTTTCTTTCTTATTTTTATGACATTCATATTTTTGAGGAGTGCTTCTCAGGAATATTGCAGAATGATCCTTGACTTGAGTTTGGTTGACTGGGCTGTGGGTTTGGGGAGAACTCAGAGAAGAAATGCCACTTAACACAGCATGTCTAGGGCATGCACTGCCCTCTTGACTCATCCCTGATGTGTGAACCTTCTTCACCTGGCCGAAGTAGAGCTACCCAGAATTCTCCCTGTTATCTTCTTTAGTTCCTCCTGTTCCATGCTGTAATCTTTGGAAGTTTTTTAGATCTACAAGAAAATGTCCAATATCTCCCATTGTGGTTGTAACATTTTATATCCCTACCGGAAAGTATGAGGGTTTCTGTTGCTGTGTGTATACATCAGCATGTGGTATTACCAGGTTTTTAAAATTTTAGCCACACTAGTATGTGGGTAATGATACATTGTTTCAGTTTGCATTTCCCTGATAACTATTCACAGTGTCCATCTTTTCAAGAATTTATTTGTCGTCTGTAAATATTGCGTAGAGAAGTGTCTGTTCAGACTTTTACCTATTTTTTTGTATCTTTTGTTAGTGCAAAATTATACCTAATGATGAGATTTGCATTTACATATTTGGTCATGCACATGAAATAACAATGTAATTTGTTTTGCAAATTTTAAATGGCTTTTTTTTAAATGAGGTTTTCTTATTGATCAGTTTTTAGGGGATTCTTTCTATATTCTATATAAAATCTCTTATTAGATATATCATTTACAAATATTGTATTGTCGGAAGCTGCCACATAGGAACAGAGTGCCCCTTGGCCTTGGGTGATGAGAATGTGGAGATGTGGCAAGCCAGCCATGGGCTGTGTCTGTGTGAACCATGAGCACTGAGCACACAGAGTGGACTGAACTGATGTTGCCCCTCTGTTTTGGGGGGGCCTCACTCTGGTCTCTTCCCTTGCTCTGCCATGATCCCCACACAGCTCATGAGATGGGCATGGCCTCCTTAGATATCTATCAACCTGCTGACAGCAGACATCACGAAGCTAGATTCAGTCCCCTGAAACTTGACCCCTTGCCTCACTTGAATGGCTTCTTCTCAATAAAAGGGTAAACATGCTCTCTTTCTCTCTCTCTTGCTCTTTCTGTGGACCCCTAAGGTCAGAGGAGCCGTCATAGGACCCAAAGAAAAAGGTATTTCTCCGTCTCCGTGTGGTTATTTCATGCAGCCCAATTCACCTGGAGCAACCCTCATACTTTCCGGTAGGGATATAAAATGTTACAACCACAATGGGAGATATTGGACATTTTCTTGTAGATCTAAAAAACTTCCAAAGATTACAGCATGGAACAGGAGGAACTAAAGAAGATAACAGGGAGAATTCTGGGTAGCTCTACTTTGGCCAGGTGAAGAAGGTTCACACATCAGGGATGAGTCAAGAGAGCAGAGTTTTTTGTATCCCAGTCTGGGCCCTTTATTGACATAACAATAGTGACAGACTTTTTTTTAGGCAACAGAAGTAAGAAATTACTATCTGGGATGGTTTTTGTCAGATGACCTGAGGGACAAGGGATGTGTTGTGAGAGGGGAGCACCACGAATAACTTTGTATATTCTTACCTTTCAAGTACTATATTGAATAGGAGTGGTCAGAGTGAACATCTGTCTTATTTCTGATTGGGTATGAATACTATTTTTAAAAATAAATGCCACTAACCTCCCTTACACTTGTGACACCATTGACAGTGCATATCTGGATTCTACCCTAAGACTCTGTGTGTCATAGACCATGTCATCTAGGTTGGTGAAAGTTATATGACCAGTTATTGACTATATTAACAACAGCAAGTTTGCAAAAAGGTTTACATTTTCAAATGAATAGGGAGAGAACAGATGTGATATAGGATGTGATGATTATGAAAGAGGAGGAGAAAAGAGCAAATTAAAGAAAGAGTGGAAGACAGATCAATAGAAATTAGCATTTAGCAGAAGAAAAGAGAGAATCAAGGGAGACAGGAGGAAAAACATATATAAAGTAAAAATTTTAAAAATTAAAATAAAAGAGTAAAAAACAAAACTGTACTAATCAAACATCCAAGTTCACAAAAAACTAATCCATGAAAAATAATTGACTTCAAAAATGTTATTTCCTATTTTTCATCTCTCATTTGTTGAGTACTGAGTAGATGATACACAGTTTTCACCTAGGATACATCAGGGAAATGAAATCAGGCCTGTGTTCTACAGGAAAGCAGAAGAAGACACACTGTAAGCAGAGGAAATGAGGACAGTGTTCATGTTAGGTGGTAAGTTGCAGGGCAGGTGAGAGAGTGGGTGGGTGTGTGTGACAGGGAAGATGGCTGTTTTACTAGGGTGCTCAGCATGGGGCTTATTAACAAGGTTAACTTTGAGGATAGATTTGAAAGATGTAAAGGAATTTGTCATGAGGATGTTTGGAGGAAGAACTTTCTAGGCAACAGGAAGCTGCAGTGCAAATACACCAGGGCAGGATCCTGTGTGGATGTGTTCTGAGGAGAGTGAGGATCTGAGATGTCCTGAGCAGAGTCACTAAGAGGAGCTCAGAGACATGGCCAGTGGCAAGATCTGGAGGTAGACAGAAAGAATCTTGCATTGAGTGAGGCAGTTTTGAGCAAGGCAGACACAGTGCATCTTTTCAAAGCATCATGTTAACTTCTGACCTGAGAACAGAATCGAGATGAGGACTAGCAAGGAGCAGGGAAACTCTGGGGAACAGTTAATCCTATGTTGGAGACATTGGTCACTTCAACTAGTGTATGAGCAGGGGAAATAGTGGAAGTGTTTGGATGATACACACATTTTGAAGATGGAATTTACAATACTTCCTAAGGAACTTAACCAGAGTATGAGAAAGAGGAAGTAAGAGTGCTATCCCCTACCCGTGCAGGCAGCTGAACTTAAGGTTGCTCCTATGAATTTTCAGGGACACCAAATAAAACACAGACCCACACTTTACCTTTAAACAAGCTTCAGGATGGCTTCTCCACACTCAACCTCAGGCTCCCCAAATGGGAGAGCAAGAGAAAGTCACAAGAGGTTGGTGAGAAAGAGTGAGCACGTTCAGAAATGGGCTTTTATTGGGGGACCCTTATACTTAGAAAGTTTCATCCAAAAAAGGCCAGAAGGGGCAGGGTTACAAAGGACAGGTGAGTGTAATTCAACCCAAGGGACTATGGGGCAACATGCCTACGTCTCAAACTTCCAGGACCAGGGTAATATTCAGTATGATATGTAGTGATTGATGGTCAAAGCCTTTCCGCTCCAGGATGGAAGACATGAATCATTGAGAGTGGCTCCCCACATAAGAGAACAACAAACATTTGTGACACTGTAATCAGAAATTAAAGAGTTATATCAATGAGGAAGGGAAGATTGTCAGGAGCATATGTGAAGACAGGACTTTGCGGGAACTCAGTGGAGATGTTGAGCTGAGGTGTTCAAACTGCTATACCAACAGCTGATTCCTCCCTCTGTCCTCTTCGGCCTCCTTTCCCTTCATGAACCTATTTCCTCCCCATGTTCACCTCTTCAGGAGGCTCCCTCACCACCCTAGGGCAACACTCCAGGGGTTCCTCTCACTCCTGCCCCATCAGTGTCACAGTAATGAGGAGCTGAAGCTCCAGGCCTCCATTCTTGTGCCCCATGAAAGAAAATTTAGAGCCACACATGAAAAGCCAGTAAGAGAATTTTATTATAAGTGAAAGTAAGGCTCAAACAAAGGACGCTCTCAAGGGAGAAAGAGAGTGTGTCATCTCCCAGCAGAGAACACAAATTACTAGCATACATGATGAAAAAGGCAATATCACAACAGACACTACAGAAATACAGAAGATAAGTAGAAATTATTTTGAAACCTTATGCTCCAATAAAATAGAAGATAGTGAAGGCATCAATAAATTCCTTAAGTCACATGATCTGCCCAGATTGAGTCAGGAAGATACACACAACTTAAAGAGACCAATATCAAGTGAGGAAATAGAAGAAGCTATCAAAAGACTACCAACCAAGAAAAGCCCAGGACCAGATGGATATACAGCAGAGTTTTACAAGACCTTTAAAGAAGAACTAATACCAATACTTTTCAACATATTTCAGGAAATAGAAAAAGAGGGAGTACTTCCAAATTGATTCTACGAGGCCAATATCACCCTGATTCCAAAACAGAAAAGGACATTTCAAAGAAAGAAAACTTCAGACCAATATCTCTAATGAATATAGATGCAAAAATCCTAGCACTATTTGCTGATGATATGATTCTATACCTAGAAGACCCAAAAATCTCCACCAAGAAACTTCTAGAACTAGTAAATGAATTCAGCAAAGTGGCAGGATATAAAATCAACACCCATAAATCAAAGATATTTCTATATATCAGTGACAAATCCTCTGAAAAGGAAATGAGGAAAACTATCCTATTCACAATATCCTCCAAAAAAATTACTTGGGAATAAACTTAACAAAAGAGGTGAAAGATCTATACAATGAAAACTATAGAACCCTAAAGAGAGAAATAGAAGAAGACCTTAGAAGATGGAAAGATCTACCTTGCTCATGGATAGGCAGAATTAATATTATTAAAATGACCTAAAGCACTATATAGATTCAATGAAATTCTTATCAAAATCCCAATGGCATTCCTCACAGAAATAGAAAAAGCAATTATGAAATTCATCTGGAAAAATAAGAGACCCAGAATAGCTAAAGCAATTCTAAGCAGGAAAAGTGAAACAGGTGATATCACTATACCAGACCTTAAACTATACTACAGAGCAATAGTAACAAAAACAGCATGGTACTGGCACCAAAACAGGCTGGTAGACCAGTGGTACAGAATAGAGGATACAGAGACTAACCCACAAAATTACAACTACTTATATTAGACAAAGGTGCTAAAAGCATACACTGAAGAAAGGATAGCATCTTCAACAAATGGTGCTGGGAAAACTGGAAATCCATATGCAAAAAAATGAAATTGAATCCCTATCTCTCACCATGCACAAAAGTTAACTCAAAATGGATCAAGGATCTAGGAATTAAACCAGAGACTCTGTGTCTAATAGAAGAAAAAGTAGGCCTTAATCTCCATCACGTGGGGCTAGGCCCCAATTTTCTTAATGAGACACCTATAGCACAAGAATTAAAACTAAGAATCAACATATGGGATGAATTCAAACTAAAAAGTTTTTCTCAGAAATAGAAATAATATGGGAGGTGAATAGGGAGCCTACATCCTGGGAACAAATTTTTACCCCTCACACATCAGATAGAGCTCTAATTTCTAGGGTATATAAAGAACTCAAAAAGCTAAACACCAAATAAACAAATAACCCAATCAACAAATGGGCCAAGGATTTGAACAGACACTTCTCAGAAGAGGATATACAATCAATCAACAAATATACAAAAAAAAATGCTCATCATCTCTAGCAATCAGAGAAATGCAAATTAAAACCACTCTAAGATACCATCTCACTCCAGTAAGAATGGCAGCCATTATGAAGACAAACAACAACAAGTGCTGGTGAGGATGCAGGAAAAAAAGGTGCACTTATATACTTCTGATGGGACTGCAAATTGGTGCAGCCAATTTGAAAAGCAGTATGGAGATTCTTTGGAAAGCTGTGAATGGAACCACCATTTGACCCAGCTATTCCTTTTCTCAGACTATACCCAAAAGACCTAAAAACAGCATACTACAGGGTCACAGCCACATCAATATTTATAGCAGCACAATTCACAATAGCTAAAATGTGGAGCCAACCTAGATGCCCTTCAATAGATGAATGGATAAAAAAAATGTGGCATATATACACAATGGAATATTACTCAGCACTAAAAATTAATAAGATCATGGCATTTTCAGGGAAATGGTTGGCATTAGAGCAGATTATGCTAAGTGAAGTTAGCCAATCCCAGAAAAAACAAATGTCAAATTTCTTCCCTGATATAAAGAGGGTGACTCAAAATGGGGAAGAGAAGAAGAGCATGGGAAGAAGATTACCTCTACATAGGAAGGAGAGGTGGGAGGGAAAGGGTGGGAGAAAGGAAATGGCATGGAAGGTGGAAGGAGACCCTCATTTTTATACAAAATACATGTATGAAGATGTGAGGAAAAAAAAGAGTAGCGTTACTCTAGGTGGAGAGAAGTGATGGGAGGGGAGGGTGGGGAGGGGAGGAGTTGGGGAGATAAGAAGGATAGTAGAATTAAACAGACATTATTATTATTACTGTAATAATTATTACATTATTTATATATATATATATGAATGCATGACCAATGTGATTCTGCAACCTGTATACTCAGAAAAATGAGATATTATATCCCATCTGATTCAAATGTATGATATGTCAAGGTCATTGTACTATCATGTGTCACTAATTAATAAAAAAAAAAAGAATATTTTTGCTCTCAAAAAAAATATGCTCTCTATCATTCCCAAAACTTCCCTATGATCATTTGTAAACCGCCCCCACCTCCAGCCCACAAGCAGTTACTAATCTGATTTCTGGCGCTATAAATTAGTCTGCATTTTCTAAAATTAATACACTTCAGATTGTCAATATCCTAGGCACCTTGAAATTCTCCCAGCAAATCCATGCGTTTTAGCACAATTTTTCAACACAAAGGCCAAACATAACTAAAAAAATATATATATTTACTGTAATTTAAAACTCTCAGAGTGTGATGAGAATTTTGAATTTGCCACACAAGGAAAGTATTGAAATAACGCTCTCCTTAGCAATACTTTTCCCTACTATTTCTCATGGTTGTTGCTCAGTTTTTCTTCTTTCAGAAAATAAATATTTTCTGTCTGGTTCTTATCCTTTTACATATAATTCTTGGCCTATTTCCTTTCTGAAAGATTTTAAAAACATTTTAAATAACTTTTTCTTTTTCATTTGTTTCTGATCTTGTAGTCAAAAAATTTCACCACTACCTATGAATCTGCAGATTTTCATTATTAGTGTTTAATTCCTTTAAATTATGAATGAATCTTGACCACCCAAAGACTTTACTCAGGAAAAGTTTCCTATTATTTTTTTCTATTTTATGCCTAGTGCCCTTTCTAGAATACCTGTTACACAGAAATATATTTTCTTAATTGTATGTGTTTCAGTATAGATGGAACAGGAGTCTAGTTTTAATTTCTTCTTTCTCTCCCATCCTCTGGTTTTTCGTGACTGTGACACCATTACCCAAACACTAAATTGATAACTGTTTAGTACTTCTGCATCTGCCTTAAAGAGTGCCCCCTTCTTATACTCAAGAATGAAAGCAATTTAGAAATGAAATAACCCTAACACTGTCTTATTCTTTCCTCTCTTCTTTATGGATTTCACTCTGTGTATGTTTACCTCTTTTGCCTGTCCTCTGTACCACTCACTGCACCACTGTGGCAGATGCACCACAGGAAGATCAAATGGTTAGAGAATTCAGTCACACAAAGGATCCTCTCACCTGTTCTCTCAGCTGTTGTCCCTCAACCACCTCAGCAGAGAGCACACAGAGAAGAGACTGTCTCAAAAAGATTGATGGATGTGGCTTTTCACTCTACTTGAGTGAATCCCCCTGAAATACACTGAAAACACACAAAGGATTTAAGAAATGTGTTTGCCTACATTGAATGGGAAAAAGCACAGGTGAGAGCAGCCTTGAGGACTCTCAAAATCCCACTATCAGGAAGTGAACTGATAAAACTATTCAGTTGCAAACACATGCACCTTCCATGAAAAGAGAAGGATGATTCAGGGCAGACCCAAAACCCAGAGAACACAGCAAAGAGCCACCGAAGCCTGGAAGAGTAAGGGGCATTGTCACCCTGCAGGAAGGAAGCTGGCCCTTCCCTTCCACACCTGTGAAAGTGAGGGTGTAGATTACTCCCAGTCCTTAGAACCTAGTCCAAGTGGTCTGGATAGAGTTTTCCCATCTGGAATTCATAACCAGCATGGGCCAGTGAGCCCTTTTAACCTTCTACTTTCTCCCTTTTTTGAACAAGAATGCCTGTAGCTCTTACCCTATGCCCGCCCCACAAGTATAAACTGGGTATTTTGGAGGTAGATAATTTGGCCCTAGTCAAAATTCCACAGATGGAGAAGAATCCTATCCCAGGAGTTAGTTGTACTGAAAGATTCCCAGGAGCCTCATCCTCAGCTGGACCTGATTTACATGAACTTTTGGACTGTGTGCTGTTGTTGTAATAACATGGGACTTTAGGACTTTGGCATAAAATGAATGTATTTTACACATGGGAGACACATAAGCCGTTAGGGCCAGAAAGGAGACCCCTAATGTGGTCACGCCAAAGTGACCCTAATGAGTAACACCCTTGTGTAACCTCCTCCCCTCTAGTGCAAATAGAACCTGTGACTTGAATTTATCCAGAATGATGTGGCATGTGACTTGAATTTAACCAGAATGATGCTACATGACAAATGTAATAGGATGTCCTTCCCTTAGCTAGAAGTTATAGGGCAAAGGTGATAGAATATTGCTCCATGGTAGTGTTTTGTTCTGTGAGACTTTATCTTTGCATGCTTAAGAGATTCTCAACTTGCTGCCTTTGAAATAAATTTCATGTTGTGTTAGCACCTGTGAAAGTCCATGTGGCCTGTAGCAGCTGAATGTGGACCCTGGTCAGCAGTCTTCATGAAACAGGACCCTCAGTGCTTCACCCCTAAGTAGATGGATCTTGCCTGCTTGAGCTTGGAAGTGGATTCTTCTCTAGTCAAACCTCCAGTTAGCAATGCAGCCTGGCCTAGCTTGATTATAGGCTGTGAGACCATAAGTAGAGGACCCAGGAAAGTTCCAACTGGACTTATGGCCTATAGGAATTCTGAGGAAATATATTTGTGTTATTTCTAACGGCTGTTCATGATCATTTGTTTTGCAATGTTAGGAAACTCAGGCAATTGCTGATACTAATTTTTCCATTTACTTCATTATCATTTTCTTTACTGTTCTTATGACATTTTACAATGCCCTTTCTTATGTTTTAATTTCAAAACTCTATTCATTTGTCATTTAGTCTTCATTTTCAATGTGATTTTTGTCATTTTCTTCTTTCCTGAGTTAACTTGTGTCTTTCTGTATTCTGCCCACCTCATTTCTAATTTGAATTTTCCTTCAATTCATGAATGCTTGATTCCATCTGGGGCCCAGTGTTACAGTTCCCTCTAGCTTCATTACTGGTGTTGAAGTCGTTCTTGTTCCTCTCTTTATTCTTGTATTAGAGACACTATATGCTAGATAGCAGAGGCTTTAATAGATCACACCTACAGTTTTTGGTGTATTCTGTGAAGTCTATTTTCCTGTGCTATGCACAGTGGTTTGTATATTAAGGGAAGATTTTTTTGTGAATTGCTGAGTTTCTTAGTTCAAGATCACCCTCTGGTGCTAATACAGGGCAGTGCAGTTTCAACTATGTTTCAGAAGTTAACTGATCTGATTTTGTGATTCCTTTTTGTTTCTAAAAATACTTCAGTCACTTACTTCCTTTTTCTTTTTAATGCTATGTCTCTTACAGGAGCCCAAACCTTTGAAGTGCCCACTCTACTCCCAAGATCAACACCTTCCCAAGTCTATCACCTCTGATTCTCTCCACATTCAAGCCCCTTTCATTAGATTCCACAGCAACCGTGGAACACAACGTCCTATATTCTAGGTCCCATGCTAGTCTTCAAAATGTCTTTACTCAGAATAGAAGGTTATTTTCACAAGGTTGAATTTCTGTCTATTCCTCTGAAACCCCCCACACATTACCTTCTTCTCCAGTCAGTATCCATTACATTAGTCATTAATCCAGTATCCAATGTGGCTTTGATAGATTTGGGTATTTATTTCCCTACTTATGCATTAATTTAAAATTCATAGTATTTTCTGCCTTTTGGTTATACTGTAACAGTGGGTTACATATGAGTTTCTTGTCTGCCTTGGAACATAAATCAGAAAAGGACAGTTAGATCATTGTTAGCAAAGTGAACACATCAGTTGGACCAACACTATAACAAAATATATGAGATTCAGTTAAAGTTAGAGCTAGAAGGGAAATTAATCCCTTTAAATATGTACCCTGGGACTTATTAGTGATATGAGTTTCAACCTTGAGAAGGTAGAAAAAAGTCATAGACCTAAAGAAAGTATAAGGTAGAAAAATAAATAAAATTAAAAGCAGATACCAATGGAAAAAAAACTGGCAAACAGCATTATCAAACACTAAAGATGATACTGTATAATGATTAATAAAAATGTATAAACTTCCAGGAAAGAAGAGAGAAAGAGAAATTACCAGTAAGAAAATGAAAGCAGGTCTATCATTACAGATTCTACAGACACCAAAATGACAAAAGGAGATTTATGAAGAACTTATGCCAAATAATTGAATGCCATATTTTTACATGATTCAGGTTACATATCAACTAATTATAAAGTAAGACTTACCATTTCTGTTTTACAGATAAGAACACTGGGCTGAAATTATGTACATCAATTGTCCAAAGCCATGTAGCTGATAAATGAGGAGAACTTAAATCCCTGTCTTTTTTAAATACATTTTTTTTAGTTGTAGATGGACTCAATATCTTTATTTTATTTATTTATTTTTATGTGATGCTAAGGATCAAATCCAGTGCCTCAAATGTGCCAGGCAAGTGCTCTACCACTGAGCCACACCCCCTGCCCCAAATTTCAGTCTTTTTAATATGAAGCCCATGCACTATCCTCAGTCTTGCTCAGCTCTGCTACCATGATGAACTTCGACCTCAGGTGGATGCTGTGACTACAAAGAGGTTATGGAACTAATAGCAAAACTTTGATTTTATGGCACTTGAAAAAATACAGACTTTTATTGTATTAATACTAACTTTAGTGCTGTTCAGGGAATCTCTCAGAAAACCTGCATTAAAGAAAAGAGGGATGAGCACAGTGTACCATTCAGTTTGAGTACAACATTTTGTATCGGATAAAATTTGACTACAGTATACTTCTAAATTTTTGAGAATATTAGCAAATTGTTAGAAAATTTTATATGATTTAACCTCCCATCTCCTTCCACTAAATTAGCAAGAGAAACATTTTCTTTCCTCATCAAATAAAAGGAAACCTTGTGTTAGTCATTTTCAAAATGTTATTCATTCTTTTTACTCAGATGATTATTTTAAGAACTTTGTTTTGCTGAAGTAAAGCTACCATGTTAAACTCAAAACATCCAAGAAGTGATTAAAAGTGTAGTGGATACTTGGGCACAGTGGTGCACACCTATAAAAGCACCAACTTGGGAGGCTCAGACAGGAAGATCACAAGTTTGAGGCCAGCCTTGGCAAGTAAGTGACATCCTATGTCAAAATAAAAATTAAAAAGGGCTGGGGGTGTAGCTCAGTGGTAGAATTTTCCTGGGTTCAATCCCCAGTACCAAAAAGGGGGGGAAAGTATAATGGATAAAGGAGTCAGAAAAAGTAACTGATATCCCCAATTCTCAAGGTTGCATGTACAATACACACACAAATGCATGCATGCACATACAAATCTATCATCTATTATCTGGTAGCAGGAATTTGCCTGGATTTTCCCTTATTCTATCTGAGCTCTGAAACTAGACACTGTTTGATGGTGTCCAGATCTCATGCATTAAAATTCTCAGGCTACTAAACAAAATTTTTATCAAAAAATAATAGATCAAATTGCAAAAACTGTTTGGTCTACTGCTAGAAACTCAAGAGATTTGTAAATGTAAGTTAGAATTATAAAAGCAACAATTACAGTGTGTTATTCAGAAAGATAGAAGCTACAAAGTAAATGGAATACGTTCTGAGTAGATCCAGAAACATCTTCTAATTACAGATGCATATGTGGAAATAGTGAAGCATAAGATTTTCAGTAGCTTCAAAAATCTATGCCAAAAGTTTTAATCCTAACTTTAGATAAATGTGAAACTCCACAGGGGCTCATAGTTTATGGGAGGCATAATTAATGGAAGCAGTTATCATTGATGAACATATCCACAAATTTCAATTTAAAATATGTAACACCATACACAGACAGACCATAAGGAGCATATAAAGCAGAAAAAAAAATAGGAAGATGTAGAAAAGAACATGTTGATGTGGATGATTCTATATGATGTTATGGCTCTACTTGATACTATGAATTTTTTAATTATTTGAAAATACAGATGTTTAAAATTCTGGGGCTTTTGAGACTATGAATAAAAACTTGCTTAATTGGAAGTACAGAAATAGGTCAAAATAAAATGTTACTTGATTCCTACTATTGGAGATCTTTTTGAAAATAAAGCTAACCCAAATATAGAAAAACACATTGGAAAAATTTTTTTTCTTATTTGGTTTCTCTAGTGTCCCAGTCACCAAAAACACTAGGATGAGGGATGTGGAGTGGGTGGAGTGGGATATGACACAACGAAGATTTCCTGGAACAGTAATAGTTAATATGGACTCAAGGGACACCGTACAGTGACCATCCATGAGGCTTCCCAGCACATCCACCTCCAGGCTCCTCCCTGGATCTGCACATTCTGCCAGGGTCCATGGAGGTCCCTGTTCCTCTCCTCCATCTACAGAATGAAAGTTCCCTCTGCTCCATTGTGAATCTGTGCTCCTACAGCATTCAACACAGGGGAAGTTCACAGGCTCCTTCCAGGTCTCTTTGTAAAACTACTTCAACTGGCAACTGAGGTGTCAGCTCCAGGGGTTTCTCTAATGGGCTGAAACCCCAGACAGCAAGGGTAGCTCTGGGCTCCTCCTAATGCTTTCTTCCAGGAGTTCTCTTTAGGTCACTTTCTTTGCACAGTTCTCATCCCTTCCTCTATTCAGAAAAGTGACTTCTGAGGTTTCCATTGGAGGAAGGTGGCCATGAAGAAAGCTCTGATCCTGGGGGGCCCTCACCCTGCTGGCCATTGTGAGCCCCTGTGGAGGTGAGGACATAGTGGGTGAGTACATGGTTGGGGATTTAGGACTGTGAGAGAAAACTGAAAAAACCTGACTGAATTTTTTGCCCCATAGTAGTATATGAAACCACAGTTCCCCTGAATCTGAATTGTTACACTTATTTTCCCTCCAAGAAACCAAAACCCCTAAAACCTAATCTTAGTACACTAGACTGAATTCTACAATGTCCACCTCTCACTGAGTATTCACAAAGGGCATTATTGTCTTTCTAAAGTCAGAACCAAATGACATACTCAGGCATTATTACAGCATTAATTTATGATAACTCCTGAAATTAGAGATCTTTCTCCAAGTATATTGTTTTCCTTTCACAGCAGATTATGAACCTACTACTCCTCGCCCACTTTAAACTCTTTCTCAAAGCCATTGCAGATTTATTCTGATTTTATCCATTTTCTTAGGATAACTAAGTCCATAAATGTTTTTGCAATACAGAAAATAGTATGTCACTTTTTGGTTTCTTTCCAGCATAATTTATATTTTCCAAGTTTGGGCTCGGGAGACAAGGAGGATAAATTTGACTGAAGATCATTAGATTGGGAAAAATTAAAATGATTAGCAGAATGACATTGAGCAAGTCAATTCCATATGTTGATCTTCAGATTTCCCACGTGTATAATTAATTAATACAATATTCAGAGAAACACACAGATAAAATAAATAATCAAATGAGTATTCTAAGTAATAAAGAGCCCTATAAGTGCCGAGGTTTGGCATTATTATAAGTGTAACATCTTGGTTTTTTGTCTCAGAAAACTGGGATAATGTTTGATGGAAAACCTATGGACTTAGAAATAAGTTAGTCTCAGCTGGTCAGCCCAAACTCCAAATCCTGTCACATCTAACCATCAAAGCGCTAGAAGGAGGGCAAAACAGATTAATTTACATCATTCTGTAACCCTCTCTGCTTTCCCTTTCCATTTCCACAATACCTTCTTAATCTATGACTCACCCCAGTACATATCAGCCTCCTCTCTAGACCTTTACACTGCTATATCATGGACACTGAAATAATCACTAAAGTTGAACCTCCCCCAAAAAAATCTAAGCAAAGAAAAGTATTAAAAAATGGAATACAGTGAAATCTTTAAAATATTTCCTAATCATCATTTATTCATTTATCTAACAAATGTTAGATTTGTTAGAATCTACTAAGTTCTCAAGGTACAGAAGTGAATAACACATAACATCCCTATTTCTCATGAAGCATACAATATCATGGAAAAGACAATTTGCATGAAAACAAATTTAATTTTTAGTTAATTAAAATTTAAAACTTAGTCAATTTTTAAATTTATCTCTCAATAACTTGAAGAGGGAAAAGACAGAAATGGAGACTTTGACATCACACTATGCAAAATAGGAAACCACATGCTATTAGTCTCTTTACCCAAATTCATATGTTCAAATCCTACCTTCTAAGGAGATGGTTTAGGAGATTGGGACTTTAATAGATTATTAGACTGAGACAAGTGCCCTTTTAAGATGTTTCTAAGAATTCTCACTGGCTTTTTATTTTTTCTTTCTTTTGTACTAGGGATTAAACTTAGGGGTGTTTTACCACTGAGTACATCCCCAATTTTTTCTTTATTTTTTGCTTTGAGACAGGGTCTCACGAAATTGCTTAGGCCTTGCTAAATTGCTGAGGCTGATTTTGAACTGTGATGCTCCTGCCTCATCTTCCTGAGTCACTGGGATTACAGGTGTATGCTATTGCACCCAGCCTCACTTGCCCCTTCTGCTATATGAAGTATAGTGAAAAGATGGCCTTCTAGAGAATAGCCCCTGCAAAAGTCACATCTGCTAGTGTCCTGATGTTGATTTTTCTAAGCCCCAGAACTAAGATAAAGAAATGTCTGCTTTTATAATTCAACCAGTTTATAGAATGTTGTTAAAACAACCCCAAATGGACTAAGATAGAAAATAGGTACCAGAAGAAGGTGAAACCAGTATGGAAACAGCTTTGGAATTGCAAGATGGATATAGGCTGCAAAGATTTTCTGCTGTATGCTATAAAAGCTCCACACCATCATGGACAGAATGTGAAGGATGATTCTTGCAGAGGCCCAAAAGGAAAAGAAGAGAGCTATAAAGAGAGAGCCTCAATCTCCTTAGAGAATACCTAAGAAATACCTAAGAATCAAAGTAATCCTGAAAAATTGCTTGTAGATTTTTAGAAGTAAAGATTATTCTGATGAGGCCTCAATTGAAAATGAAGAGCATATTATTAGAAACTGTAGTAAAGGTGATTCTTATTATGGCAAAGAATGAGGTTGAATTGTGTTTGTATCCTAGTGTTTCTTAGAAGGTAGATCTTGTGAGAAAATAAATTATATATTTGGGTAAGGAAATTTCTGAGCATAGTGTTGGAGGTGCAACTTGGATATTCTTGACTATTTGTACCATATGATAAATTATTTAAAATGAAGTTAATAAGAAAAAATAAGCAGACCTTTAAAATTTGGATAATCCTCAGTCTATACATACTGTTAAAAATGAGACAGCCTGTTTGGAAAAGAGCAGGCTATGGCCTAGGGACCATTTGATAAGGACATTAGTATGGAGTAGTCATCTCAACCAAAGCCAGGTGCTAGTATGAAGACAATGGCAAGGTTAGTCAGCATCTAAACAGTAGCCAGGACCTGTTATCCCAGGCAATGGAAGAATGACCTCAAATGCATTTCAGAGGTCACTGGAGTTTCTACCATCCACCAAAGGTCTAGAGGCAAGTGCCCTGGAAACACTGAAGTCTCTGCAGAAAGCCCCTATTAGGGCAATTCCCAGCAGATCCAGGGCAGTACAACACAGGCACACAGCCAATACCTAGGTAGGGCCACCATAAAAAACTGTCATGGGCCTGGGGATGTGGCTCAAGTGATAGCGCGCTCGCCTGGCATGCGTGCGGCCTGGGTTCAATCCTCAGCACCACAAAGATGTGGTGTCCACTGAAAACTAAAAAAATAAATATTAAAATTCTCTCTCTCTTTAAAAAAAAAAAAAAGAAAGAAAGAACTGGCATGAAAGTGGAGCAAAGGCCTATAGGGCAAGTGCCCTGGAAACACTGAAGTCACTGCAGAAAGCCCCAATTAGAATAATGCCCAGCAGATCCAGGGAAGTACAAACCAGGCACACAGCCAGTACTTAGGTAGCGCTGCCATAAGGAACTGGCATGAAGGTGGAGCCTCCCAAAGCCATGGGGTCAGTACCTTCTGGAACCTTGTAGGCCCAAATACTACCACGGAAGACACTTGAGGTCAAAACATCAAACCAAAGAATATTATTTTCTATCTGCAAGTTTTTGGACTTGCTCAAGACCTGCCACTCCTTTCCTTTTTCCTACTTTGCCATTTTGGAACAGGCGTGTCTATCTGACATCTGCCTCACCATTGTACTTTGGAAGCACACAACATGTTTGATTTCACAGCTTCATAACTGGAGAATAATTTTCCTCAGAATACCTTGAATCAGGGATATCTGATTTAAATGATATTTAGATGGGAGTTTGGACTTTAGACTTTTATGTTGGTGCCAAAACAAGTCAAAAACCTCTGAGACTCTTGAGATAGAATAAATGCAATTGGGAAAGACATGGACTTGCAAGTCCAGAAGCAGAATATACAGGTTATTTATGATATTTTGGTATAGCAACCAAATAGATAATACACTGCAATATTCGCAGTATTTCCTATGCCTTCTTATTTATGAAGTTTTTTTCCTCTCCCTATATCTCACCTGCCCACTCTTATCTTCATGCTCTGGAATGGTTATTCCTCAGCTGACCATGTCAGCACTTATGGCACAAATATCTACCAGACATATGGTGACTGTGGCCAGTTTACCTATGAATTTGATGGAGATGAGCTGTTCTATGTAGACCTGGAAAAGAAAAAAGGAGACTGTGTGGAGACAGCCTGAGTTTAGCAATTTCACGACATTTGAAATTCAGAAGGTCCTGATAAACCTTGTTGTGGTCAAAAAAACTTGGACACTTTGATTAAAGATTCCAACTTTACAGCTGCCACCAATGGTAAGTGTCCACATTCTGCTTCTCCTCACTGCACCTCCTCACATTCAGGTCTGATCTCTTCCTTCCCTGGGGGTAGCTGTTCTTTCCATTACAACGTAAATTCCTCCCCCTTTCTAGTACACGTATTGGCCAATACTTAGTCCACATCATATTCTTTTAATCTTTAAATATCCCTCTGCTAGGTTCCATGAGATGTTCCTTACTTCCTACACAAGGATATTCCCAACTTCTTGGCCTAAGAACCTCTAAGTTGGTTCATATCTCTCTCTCTCTCTCTCTCTCTCTCTCTCTCTCTCTCTCTCTCTCTCACACACACACACACACACACACACACACACTCAGACACACACATACACATGCCCTGTGGGTGCCCAAAGAGAAAGATGTGTTCTAAATTTCAAAGTGAAAAAATAGAAGCAGTAACTAGTTTAAAAATTATTCTAAAATGACAAGAAAATATCTCATTAGTATCCAGGGAATACTAGGCGCCTCCAAAATGATTAAAAATCTCAAGGCACAGTTATCATAAATGCCAATAAGTGTGCTGTTTTCATTGTAGAAATTCCTGAAGTGGCTGTGTTCCCCAAATCTCCTGTGACCTGGGCATTCCCAACACCCTCATCTGTCTAGTGGATGACATCTTTCCTTCTGTGACCAATATCACTTGGTTTTGCAACGGACATTTAGTTCCAGAGGGTATTGCTGAGACCACCTTCTATCCCAAGAGTGACCACTCCTTCCTCAAGTTCAGCTACCTCACTTTTGTCCCCTCCACTGAGGATTTCTATGACTGCAAGGTGGAACACTGGGGCCTAGAAGAGCCGCTCCTCAAGCACTGGGGTATGTTGAAATCCCATCATCACTTGTCTACCTTCCAATTATATCCACAAGCTACATGGTCTTGCCTTAAACCTTTAACCCCAATTGTCACAAACTTATTTCCCACAATTGCAAAGTTGTCCAATAATTGACTTCACTCTTTCCCAAGGTATAGATGTCTTGCATGTTTCCAAACACATGCACCATTTCCCCTCAGACACACCCTGTCCTGTGACTATGTTTCTTTTTTCTCACAATCTGAGCTTCCAACCCCTATGTCAGAGCTGATAGAGACTGTGGTCTGTGCCATGGGGTTGCCTCTGAGCCTCACAAGTGTTTTGATAGGCACCATTCTCATCATCCAAGTCCTGCACTCCCGTGGAACTTCCAGCCACCATAGGACCTCATGTATGATAACCTAGAAAACAGGTAAGGACTCAGATGTGTCATTTCTGTAACAATGTCACTGGAGATAGGGAGGCTGGGAGTGCAGGGTTAGACTCCTATATGCCTAAATATATTTAAAAACTTATGGGCTAATTGAAGAATAGCTTGACCTTGGACAGAGGCACAGGCTCCATCAACCTCTTGCTGTCTGCTGTTTCAGATAATCACAATTTACAAGAAAGAAGAGGAATGGTTGGCTGACTCTAGCTCTCTGTGCAGGCCTTGCTATATGACTTAGACCCACTTCCTGTTCTGGTTTATCATATTGCTCCTTCCATGCCCTCCTCCCTGTCCTACTGAGTGGAATTTATGAAACATTTTTCCCACAGAGATTACTTACTCTTATAAAATCTTCCAACTTAGTCTTACATGATTGCCTACCTTTCACAGAGAGACCTGTCCCAACCATTTACCTACTTGGCTTTTGGTCACTCTCATCCAAAATATGTGTGAAAATTAAATAAATAAATCTCTTTCTGTGGTGTCTTTGCTTAGAGTATACTTTTCCTCTGTCTTTTCCTAGAATTGATTTAAGTTGTGCACAAGAATGGAAGAGCTTATGTTGAAATTATAGCAGATTTCTTAGGTCCTTAACTTCTTTATCAAGCCATATTAATAATACCACAGCTGAAGTAGCAAAATGATATTGTATCATAATAAAAGATTTTTTTACATTCAGTATTTCCTTTTTGCTCTCACTCTTTCTTTACCCTTTTCAAATTCAGTGAATATAGTGAATATTTTATTCCCTAAATGTAGTATTTTTATGAAAAAAGAAAGAACAATGCTTAAGTTTTGAGTTTTCAGATAGCATTCTAAAAGCTATGGAAGAAATAAAAACTTGAAATAAAATATTTTTAAAGTCAAAAATTGTATTTTCAAGAACATAAAGTCTAAATGTTCTCCACAAATGTTGGATTTGTGAAGATGGAAAAATGATGCAATATGTCTGATCCCATATTTCACCATAGATGAGATGGAAGCTCTCTGGATTGGCCAGACAGAAGATAGAAGTGAGAACAAGAAAATAAGAAAATGCTGTGTGTGTCCCAGAAAGTGCCCCATACATTGCTCCTTTTGTGGGTAACATCAATGAAAACAAACAGAGAGGCAATGTACTGGATAAAGGCACCTATAGCAGAGGCGGCTAGAGCCTCATCCCCTGTGGACATTTATAATAGTATAATAACATTTCAATCCACTGCATGCTCAAGCTCATAAATTGAGATTATTAACACTATAACTTAGGCACTTTTATTATATAAAATATTGTATATTTCCTGAACATGTTAATCACCCAATATTTTAAATGTATGCCCTTCCGTAACCTCAAAATAAGTGGTTGAGGAGATGGTGATGCTATCTCATACCATTTTCACTAAAGGACCTACCTATTCTAGGTACATGATATATTTGCATATGACAGCATAGGAAAAAATAGTATATAACTGTGGAGAGCAGTGATAGAGAATGGGAAAGCAGTGACTGAGATAGGGAATTCTCTGATGACCTTATATCTGTGGCACACCAGGTACCTGGGAAAATTTCTGTGCAAGGGTACAGGATGCCTCACTGCTATGGTAATGCCCTGCCTGAGAAGGCTCTGTACAAGAGTCTTATCAGCTTCAACCATAATCTCAGGCACATAGCTCCTGGAAATAGAGGAATTCTCATGCTAGACAACCACAATGTTTCACCATGTTTTAAAATTTGTAGGACTGCTTTCTTACTTGAGTCATTTTTAAACAAAGTAAAATTACATAAGTAATACAAAGTGTTAAAATACAGCATAAAGATATGAAATCATGCATACTAATACTAGTTAGGAATGTGACTACGATGTTACTTTTTTATAATCCATAATTATATTCATGAAATCACACAAAGTCCCTTATTTGAATGAAATGCATCCATTTGTAGCAAAGCTTTGTAGTTAAAAAAAAAAACAAAGTATGCACAAAATTAATACTTATTCAACTTTTGTGACATATTCCTAGATTCTTCACCAATGTTACATGAGGGAAATGGAAAACTGGAATCAGAATCATCAGTGTTATCAAGTAGAGAAGCAAATAAATTAAAATCTAGCACCCATCATCAAGAGTACAGTAAATATAATGCTGTCAAAAGAAACAAACAAAATTGCAAGAAAACTGTATGCATCATACTCTTTCAAACCAGCAGAATATGCCCTGCATACAATGGGACATAAACTCAATTTTTTTTCTTATTAAGGTATAGAAATGCAAGTTCTTTTATATTGTCAATGGGTAAAACTTGTTTTTAATGGCAATTCTGCTAAGCTAATACAAAATGGACCAAGAACACATTTATGGAATCTGGGGGATTGTATTTATTGTAATTCTTTGGGATAGTGAACACTCAATTTTAATTTTTTTAAAAATGAACATCAAAGTACAAGACAAAGGTAAATGAGACTTCCTTATATCTTAGCAACATTTAGATGGAATCAAATTTAAATGCAGTCCACTCTGCTTTTGACGAGGTTTTGCTTTAGCCCCCAAATCTCAATTGCTTGAGGCAGTCTTCTTTGAGAACACTCAGAAGGCCTCTTCTTAAACACAAACCTATTTTTAGAGGTAGAGCCTCTCCTCTCTTAGTAGCTGTGTCTTCATGAGACTGATAACCAATCTCTATCTTTCCTTGTATACTCTCCCTATATGTATAACAGCTTCTCTGTTTTCACATTCAGTAAGTCCATGTTGCTGTCTTATCACCTGTCGCAGTCTGGCTGGGCACAAATCATGAGCCACTGAAGCAGGAACAAACTTTATTTCTGAACTCCACCAGCACACTCCACACACGCTCCTGGGAAAAATGCTGAACCACGCCACAAGGCGCCTCCGGGGGCACACTACTCCAACAGGAAATCCCTCCTCCGGAATTCCCTCCTACCACATTTCCCCAACCAATGAAAACTCTCCTGGAGTCCTGCAAGAGCTCCAAAGTAGCAGACCTAGGCAGACAGCAAGGGTCTAATCTCCAATTGAATGTGCATCTTAACATAATCATTATCATCTCAATGGCTTGCTGGGGTCACCTTTCAACCAAAAATGCCATGCTTCATTCCTACTTGGCTATGGCTCTCAGCAATCACCTTTAGCTCTACCATGAACAACAGCTCCACATACATCATCACTATGGTCATCAAAATATTCTCCAATAAGGCACAGCAGTGTCTCTAGACAAAAGCCATCGAGGTCACTTTGTCTTTGCTGTTTGTTCAGTGTCATGAGCCATCTTCCACCCCATTTGTTTTTCTCATCTTCCCACCCAGGCTCAATATCATCCTTAAAATTTGAGTAGTCACAGCCAGGCATTAAATTACTAGACAACTAGCTAAGGTTGTACAGAGCCCCAAAGTATTCAACTGCATCAAATCTAGAGGTCAGTAGAAGGTTTTGCTTGCCAAGTTTTACTTTTATCATTTTTTAAAACCCAGAATGCCCATCTGTTCTGTAGAGGATGCTTTACATAGAGTTCTGGGTTAACAATCACCTGATGAGAGTCTGTTTTCTCCTTTTCTGAAGGCAGCGGATTAGCAGTAGGGGTGATTCCCAGTTCCACAGTCACCATCCTATGTGAATCTCCCCAGTGATGTTTGAGGCTAAGTTACAAATGCCAAACTTAGACCTGAAACTGGAAGTGGCAGGTCTTATGTGACACAAATCAAGACAAGAGGGAAGAGGTGAGTACTTCAAGAAAAAGCAAAAATCTTATAAAGAAACAAGGAAAGAGGGAAGTGGTATAGCAAGTTACTAAAAAGTGGGAAAGCAAAATTTAAAAAAATAATAATAATAAATCAGGCTTTGGTATCCTGTGACCCAGAAGATCTGTTTGGTTCAGATTTCATTCTTGCAGATATTCATTTTTTAAAGCATGAATGTTAAATTCTAATTTTTGGTAGCTTCATCAGAATCATTTTCTTTCAAGGTTTGTAATGACAAAAAGAACAAACAAATGATTTGGATCTAAATAAATTGTTTTCTCTTGTGTTGAAAAATTGTGAAAATAGGTATCTTGCATGTATTGATAAGAAAATATCAAAGGGGTTGATAAGTTCTTTTATAGACTCTGTTTAAGGGTTCTGTTGATCATGTAAAAGGGACACATGGCTCTCAGATAAGCAATGTAGGACAACAGTTTTAACAACTCCATCATACTCAAAAACTAGTGATTTCTTGTTTTTCTAAATTTACAAAGGAATAAATGTTACTGGAAACCTGTTACTTATCTTGAGATTAGAAATTATACTAGAAAAAAATAAGTGTAGTTTGAGTGGGAAAATTAAGTATAGGTACACATTCTTGGTAAAACATAAAGTACAGCATATTTCTCTTTGGCATTTAGCCTGGCCCTTAATGAGGATCACACAGATAACTAACTCACCTGAAACTGGTGTCCCCTGTCTAAGACAAGGACTTAGGTACAGGTGGTATAACTGGGAACAGGAATGATGGAAAAGGATAGGGAAATGGTAAAGGAAGTGGGAAAACACACACACACAAAAAAGGGATGTGTTGTTAAAATTACTACTATGGGCAATGGAGATGATATTGCTGCCCAGTAGGCAGAACACCTTCCCTAACCATCACCTGAAGGACAAAAGTCTTACCTATTGTCTTCTACTCCTATTGGTTGAGGACTGCCTCCAGGGGCACTGACACCAGTAAGTTCCTAGGCTACACATTAACATAGGCCAGATGGGCTCCTGAATATGGCTCTGAGTAGCAGGACAAGATGTGCTTGAGGGAGGGAGTCTGGATTTCCTCATAACCCCCCACAGCAACTGCAGCTGACATCACATGGACCACAATGTCATGGTGGAGGGACTATATTCCAGCCCTTCTACTGCCAGGATCCAATTACAACCCTCATTAAACCTATTGCATCACTGAGTCTTCATGCTTATGGATGATTATAGTCATTATAAAAGACCTAATAAAGAAGGCAATTAAAGAATATTCCAATCCCTGATAGCCCCAAAACTGCTGTTGGTATTCATCTTCTCCCAGCTCTACTGCACATTCTTATTTCCCTCACCATGGGCCAGCATTATGACCTGCCCAGCTGGCTTCCCTGATGGGGAACCACAGGTTTCATCACCCCAGTCACCTCATCTTGCTATCATTGTTTTCTTACATCTAGTTTATCATATTTCTCTGGCTCTTTTAAAGACTTTAATCTTCAGTGACTGGATTAAAATGGTTCTGCTGCTTGTTTTATTTTATCTTTTCTGGGATTCACTGAGCCTCTTCAGTTTGTAAATTTCTGTATTTGAATATGAATTTATTTATTTTTCAAGTACATTTTATGCAACTAATCCCTTTCTTCTCTTCTCCAGTGACATGAACATTAGACCTTTTGATATTGTCGCACGGGTCCCTGAATCTCTGTTCACTTCTTTAATACTCATTTTGTTTTTCAAATTGTATACTGGATATTTACCCATCTTCAAAATCATTTGCACTTTTACCTGTCATTTCCATTGTGCTATTGAATCTGTCAGTGAATTCTTAGTTTGCTTAGGTCATTTTTTTATTCCAGATTACTGGTGGGGGGGGGGGTTGCTGGGGATTGAAACCAGGGACACTTAACCACTAAGTGACATCCCCAGACAGTTTTTTATTTGTTATTTAGAGTCAGGGTCTCACTGAGTTGCTTAGGGCCTCGATAAGGCTGAGGCTGAGGCTGAGGCTGCCTTTGAACTTGTGATTCTCCTTTCTCACCTTCCCAAGACACTGGAATTACAGACATGTGCCACCAAAACCAGCTCCATTTTTTTAGTATGGTGTGTTTCCCTGCTAAAAACTTCTAGAAGTGGTCATGTTTCCCTGGGATTATTTGTGTGACCAATAAGTTTGGATTATATTCCTCACATTTTGAATATACATGTGGGCTCTGTGTTCTATTAAATCCTCTGGAAAATGTTGAAATTTTTGCTTTAGCAGGCAACTACCTCATCAGGACTAGAAGGCAAGCTCTGTCCCATCTCTGTGGATGGTAGTACTGATGTCAGTACAGTTTCTCAATCCTTTGCAATGCTGCTCTGTGCCTTCCCTGAGCATATGCCAGTGTTTTGTTTGGCACTTGGATGGTGTTTTATTTTAGAGCCCAGCTCCTAATGCATATGGTGAGCTGGTGGAAGACTGTGCCACTCAGATGCAGCTTGGGGAACCTGGAATCCCCAGGAATTATGGTGAATTTATAGAATGACTGTCTCCTCTGTGCCATTTCTCCACACACTCTAGTTCCTATAGGTCCCTTTACCAGTTTCTCCATCCAGAAAGATGAGCTTCTCTCAAAGTAGTTTCTAGTACTGTTATATGATTCCACCCAACTAGAGATGCTTTTGAGGCAAATGCCAAAAGAAAATAGAGAAATATAATGTGGAAATACACCCAAGCTCCATAAGTCACAGTTTTTATGGCCGTCAAATGGGTTTTTCTCTCTGAGTTTTTAATACCTCCACCACTGCACTTCATGGTTTTGGCCATGCCAAGGACAGAGCTAGAACAGAAAAAGAAAAAAAGAACATAAAGCAAAAATAGACAAGGTGTATCTGCCACATAATCTCTATAACTTTCGAAGAAAGTTAGAAACAGGGAGTGCCTTTGGAGATTCCTCTGTATGCTCCATGACCACAGTTACCCCAGCCAAAGCCAAGAGAGAAAAGAGAGAAGAACCAGGACCCCCTCCCTGACTGCCATTTCTTCAGGTTCCACTTCCCTCCTGCTACTGGTTACTTTTCAAGGTCCATGGGTGGCTCTTTGCATATTCTGTTCAATATTTTTTATTATGATCACTGGGAAAGAGAGACTGTAGTGGGCCATGTTCCAACTTAGCCAGTACAGAAAGATTCCGAGCATTACAGCTAAAGAATGTTTTAGGAGATTATAGGATTCTAGGTTTCTCTGGGGGCCAAGGAGTTTCTTGGTGCATTTTAAAATTATCTTTCCATTATTTTCTGGATTCCATTCTTTCTGTTGAAAGTCAACCTTAAGTCTTATTCTTTTTTGAAAATAAGACACTTTTTCCTCTCATAATTTGAAAGCTTTTCCCTTTATCTTTGGTTTCCAGCAAGTTATTCACGCTATTTAAAGGCATATTTATTCAATTTATGATTGAAGTTGAGTTTCTCGAACCTGTGTTTTGTCTTTAATTGGTTTTAGAAAGTTCTCTGTTATTATGTTTCCTTTCCTGCATCCTTTATCACTTCTTTCTAAAACAATTTTAATTATATTAAGCCATTAGATAATGTCCCACATATCTCAAACATTCATTTCCTTCTTCTTTATTTTATTTTATGCTAATATATTATAGTGATTGGTGTCATCTAAAATTGGGGTTAACATCTTAGTGAGATTAATGTATACATATATTATTTGTTTCATTACATAATATGAACCAGGTAATATTACAAGTTAGATGGTAATGAATGCTCCCTAAAGAAAAAAAAAACATAATTGAGGACATAAGTAGGTATGGCTATTCTCAAACATACTATATAAACTGAGACTTGACTGACAAGAAAAAGCTAACTATTCAAAATCTACAGCAAACCACTCCAGTCATCAAGAACAGTAAGTGAAAACCCTAAAGCAGAGACCAACTTTGCATGTGAGAGCAACAAATAGGGTGACCGTATAGCTAAGTTAATTGGGAAACAAAAAGAATGCTATGTCATGAATGAGTAAATCCATAGAAAAGGACATAGTGAAGGAAGTGACTTGGATTACTCTGTTATTTTCTGAAAACTCCTGGCCACAGCTGACTGAAAGGGACATTGTGGTAATGCTGACTTTTCTCCACTGAAACCAGAACTTATGGTTTGAGAGATGAAAAAGGAAGAAGGCCATCATTCATTAAAGAAAACAAGTCATAAAATATATTAAAATAGAGCATAAGAGACAGGCAAGTCAATTATTTCTCATAAAGAATTATACTTAAATTAATATTCTGTGAGGTGAAGGAAAAGATTAACTTGAAATTGTTGTTTTGTTATGTTGGAGTGGTTGCTGTTACATTAAGTAGAAAAGGCCTATTGGGCCTAAAAGAACACTGATTTGCACATGATCTAATCTGTAATAAGACCATCACTCATAATTTCCATGGAAGAATATTTTATCTGAAAATTACTTATACTACTAATAGAAGTGAAAAAAATTAAGACAGCCCCATTCCCATATGTAGAGGGTTAGAATAAAACAGCTCTCAACCTCTTCCAGTGCATTCGTCCTGACTTCAGAAGGTGCAATGTTGAAGAGGATGCTTCCTGGGTAACCTTTGGTGTCATTTAGATTGACTAATCAGAAGCATTCTGTGAGAGTTGAACATGATTAGATGTTCTTTCAGCTGAAAAGGTACCTTATTTTTCTGTGTTAGAATGAGGAGAGATCTTCATATCTGATAACTCACTTTAGGGATATAAAGAGGCAACACACAGCAAGTCCCCTTTATTTTTTTTTTATTTTATTTTTTTATTGGTTATTCAAAACATTACAAAGATTTCAGAATCACATCGGTTACACATCCACATTTTTACATAATGCCATAATAGTAACTGTTGTATTCTGCTACCTTTCCTATCCTCTACTATCCCCCCTCCCCTCCCCTCCCATCTTCTCTCTCTACCCCATCTACTGTAATTCATTTCTCTCCTTATTTTTTTCCCATTCCCCTCACAAACTCTTATATGTAATTTTGTATAACAATGAGGGTCTCCTTCCATTTCCAAGCAATTTCCCTTTTCTCTCCCTTTCCCTCCCACTTCATGACTCTGCTTAATGTTAATCTTTTCCTCCTGCTCTTCCTCCCTGCTCTGTTCTTGGTTGCTCTCATTATATCAAAGAAGACATTTGGCATTTGTTTTTTAGGGATTGGCTAGCTTCACTTAGCATAATCTGCTCTAGTGCCATCCATTTCCCTGCAAATTCCATGATTTTGTCATTTCTTAGTGCTGCGTAGTACTCCATTGTGTATAAATGCCACATTTTTTTTATCCATTCATCTATTGAGGGGCATCGGGGTTGGTTCCACAGTCTAGCTATTGTGAATTGTGCTGCTATGAACATCGATGTGGCAGTATCCCTGTAGTACGCTCTTTTGAGGTCTTCAGGGAATAGTCCGAGAAGGGCAATAGGTGGGTCAAATGGTGGTTCCATTCCCAGCTTTCCCAGGAATCTCCATACTGCTTTCCATATTGGCCTCACCATTTTGCAGTCCCACCAGCAATGTATAAGAGTACCCTTTTCCCCACATCCTCGCCAGCACTTGTTATTGTTCGACTTCATAATGGCTGCCAATCTTACTGGAGTGAGATGGTATCTTAGGGTGGTTTTGATTTGCATTTCTCTGACTGCTAGAGATGGTGAGCATTTTTTCATGTACTTGTTGATTGATTGTATGTCCTCCTCTGAGAAGTGTATGTTCAGGTCTTTGGCCCATTTGTTGATTGGGTTATTTGTTTTCTTATTGTTTAATTTTTTGAGTTCTTTGTATACTCTGGATATTAGGGCTCTATCTGAAGTGTGAGGAGTAAAAATTTGTTCCCATGATGTAGGCTCCCTATTTACCTCTCTTATTGTTTCTCTTGCTGAGAAAAAACTTTTTAGTTTAAGTAAGTCCCATTTGTTGATTCTTGTTTTTAACTCTTGTGCTATGGGTGTCCTATTAAGGAATTTGGAGCCCGACCCCACAATATGTAGATCGGAGCCAACCTTTTCATCTATCAGACACAGAGTCTCTGATTTGATATCAAGGTCCTTGATCCATTTTGAGTTAACTTTTGTGCATGGCGAGAGGAGGGGATTCAGTTTCATTTTGTTGCATATGGATTTCCAGTTTTCCCAGCACCATTTGTTGAAGATGCTATCCTTCCTCCATTGCATGCTTTTAGCCCCTTTATCGAATATAAGATAGTTGTAATTTTGTGGATTGGTTTCTGTGTCCTCTATTCTATACCATTGGTCCACCCGCCTGTTTTGGTACCAGTACCATGCTGTTTTTGTTACTATTGCTTTGTAGTACAGTTTGAAATCTGGTATCGCTACACCTCCTGATTCACACTTCCTGCTTAGAATTGCTTTTGCTATTCTGGGTCTTTTATTTTTCCATATGAATTTCATGATTGCTTTATCTATTTCTACAAGAAATGCTGTTGGGATTTTGATTGGCATTGCATTGAACCTATAGAGAACTTTTGATAATATTGCCATTTTAATGATGTTAGTTCTGCCTATCCATGAACAGGGTATATTTTTCAATCTTCTGAGATCTTCTTCTATTTCTCTCTTTAGGGTTCTGTAGTTTTCATTGTATAAATCTTTCACCTCTTTTGTTAGGTTGATTCCCAAGTATTTTATTTTTTTTGAGGATATTGTGAATGGGGTAGATGTCCTCATTTCCAGTTCAGAAGATTTGTCGCTGATATACAGGAATGCCTTTGATTTATGCGTGTTGATTTTATATCCAGCCACTTTGCTGAATTCATTTATTAGCTCTAGTAGTTACTTTGTAGACCCTTTTGTGTCTTCTAGGTATAGGATCATATCATCCGCAAATAGTGATAATTTAAGTTCTTCTTTTCCTATTTTTATGCCTTTAATTTCTTTCGTCTGTCTAATTGCTCTGGCCAGTGTTTCGAGAACTATATTGAATAGAAGTGGTGAGAGAGGGCATCCCTGTCTTGTTCCAGATTTTAGAGGGAATGCCTTCAGTTTTTTTCCATTTAGAATGATGCTAGCCTGAGGCTTAGCATATATAGCTTTTATAATTTTGAGGTAAGTTCCTGTTATCCCTAGTTTTTCTAATGTTTTAAACATAAAGGATGCTGTACTTTGTCGAATGCTTTTTCTGCGTCCACCGAGATAATCATATGGTTCTTATCTTTAAGTCTATTGATGTGGTGAATAACGTTTATTGATTTCCGTATATTGAACCAGCCTTGCATCCCAGGGATGAATCCTACTTGATCATGGTGCACAATCTTTTTGATATGTTTTTGTATACGATTTGCCATAATTTTATTGAGGATTTTTGCGTCTAAATTCATTAGGGATATTGGTCTGTAGTTTTCTTTCTTTGAGGTGTCCTTCTCTGGTTTGGGAATCAGGGTGATATTGGCCTCATAGAATGAATTTGGGAGTTCTCCCTCTTTTTCTATCTCCTGAAATAGATTATGGAGTATTGGTATTAGTTCCTCTTTAAATGTTTTGTAAAACTCTGCTGTATATCCATCCGGTCCTGGGCTTTTCTTGGTTGGTAGTCTTTTGATGGCTTCTTCTATTTCCTCCCTTGATATTGATCTGTTTAGGTTGTTTATATCTTCCTGATTCAATCTGGGTAGTTCATATGTCTCAAGGAATTTATCTATGCCTTCACTATCTTCTATTTTATTAGAGTATAGGGTTTCAAAATAATTTCTAATTATCGTCTGTATTTCTGAATTGTCTGTTGTGATGTTGCCTTTTTCATCCCGTAAGCTAGTAATTTGGGTTCTCTCTCTTCTTCTCTTTGTTAGTGTGGCTAGTGGTCTATCAATCTTATTTATTTTTTCAAAGAACCAACTTTTAGTTTTGTCAATTTTTTCAATTGTTTCTTTTGTTTCGATTTCATTGATTTCTGCTCTAATTTTAATTATTTCTTGCCTTCTACTGTATTTGCTGCTGATTTGTTCTTCTTTTTCGAAGGTTTTGAGGTGTAGTATGAGGTGATTTATTTGTTGGCTTTTCCTTCTTTTAAGGAATGAACTCCATGAAATGAATTTTCCTCTTAGTACTGCTTTCATAGTGTCCCAAAGATTTCGATATGTTGTGTCTGAGTTTTCGTTTACCTCTAAGAATTTTTTAATTTCCTCTTTGATGTCTTCTGTAACCCTTTGTTCATTCAGTAGCATATTGTTTAATCTCCATGTGATGTAGGGTTTTTCCTTTCTCATTTTATTATTGATTTCCAATTTCATTCCATTATGATCAGATAAAATGCATGGTAGTATCTCAACTCCTTTGTAATTGCTAAGCTTTGCCCTGTGACATAATATATGGTCTATTTTTGAGAAGGATCCATGTGCTGCTGAGAAGAAAGTGTATCCGCTTGATGTTGGGTGGTATATTCTGTATATATCAATTAAGTCTAAGTTATTAATTGTATTATTGAGCTCTATGGTTTCTTTATTCAATTTTTGTTTGGAAGATCTGTCCATTGGTGAGAGAGGTGTATTAAAATCTCCCATGATTATTGTGTTGTGTTCTATTAGACTCTTGAACTTGAGAAGAGTTTGTTTGATGAACGTAGCTGCACCATTGTTTGGGGCATATACATTAATGATCGTCAAGTCTTGTTGGTGTATGGTTCCCTTGAGCAGCATGTAATGTCCTTGTTTATCCCTTTTGATTAACTTTGGCTTGAAGTCTATTTTATTTGATACAAGTATGGACACCCCTGCTTGCTTCCGGGGTCCGTATGAGTGATATGATTTTTCCCAACCTTTCACCTTCAGTCTGTGTATGTCTTTTCCTATCAGATGAGTCTCCTGTAGGCAGCATATTGTTGGATCTTTTTTTTAAAATCCATTCTACTAGCCTATGTCTTTTGATTGGTGCATTTAAGCCATTAACATTTAGGGTTACTATTGAGATATGGTTTGTATTTCCAGCCATATTTGGTTATGTATGATACTTAACATGATTAGTTTTTCCTCTATGCTTAGTTTTTCCTTTATTGTACTACCTCCCGTTGTTGGTTTTCATTGTTATTTTTCATTTCCTCTTCCTGTAATGTTTTGCCAAGGATGTTTTGAAGAGCTGGTTTTCTAGCGGCAAATTCTTTTAACTTTTGCTTATCGTGGAAGATTTTTATTTCATCTTCAATCCTGAAGCTTAATTTCGCTGGATACATGATTCTTGGTTGGAACCCTTTTTCTTTCAGCGTTTGAAATATGTTGTTCCAGGATCTTCTAGCTTTCAGAGTTTGTGTTGAAAGATCAGCAGTTATCCTGATTGGTTTACCCTTAAATGTAATCTGCTTCCTCTCTCTTGTGGCTTTTAATATTCTCTCCTTATTCTTTATGTTGGGCATCTTCATTATTATATGTCTTGGTGTGGATCTCTTATGATTTTGTATATTCGGTGTCCTGTAGGCTTCTAGTATTTGGATTTCTTTTTCATTCTTTAAATCTGGGAAGTTTTCTAGTATTATTTCATTGAATAGATTACTCATTCCCTTGGTTTGGACCTCTGTACCCTCTTGTATCCCAATAACTCTTAGGTTTGGTTTCTTGATGTTATCCCATAATTCTTGGATGTTCTGCTCATGATTTCTTAACATTCTCGCTGAGCTGTCTATGTTCTTTTCAAGTTGAAAAACTTTGTCTTCGTTGTCTGAAGTTCTATCTTCTAAGTGTTCTACTCTGCTGGTAATACTCTCATTTGAGTTTTTAATTTGGTTTATTGTTTCCTGCATTTCCAGGATTTCTGTTTGTTTGTTTTTTATATCCTCTATCTCCCTATAGAGTTAATCTTTTGCTTCTTGGATTTGTTTATGTAATTCATTGTCAAAGTGATTTTTCATTGTCTGAATTTGATGAATAATGTCTTCCTTGAGACTCCAGATCATCTGAAGCATGTATATCCTGAACTCTTTGTCTGACATTCCATCAGCTGCAGATATTACCTCATCTAATGTTGAATTGACCTGTATTGTTTGTGGTCCTTTCTTTCCTTGTCTTTTCATACTGCTCATGATTCTTTTTAGCTTTGTGAAACTGTTGAGCTAATGTTTTTCCCCTTATATATTTGTATTGTTCTTGAATAGCTCCAATATCCCTCTTTTTCGGAGAAAGACAATGTTAACAGATCCCAATATCAACAGTACATTATCTAAGGACAAGTTTTCATTATTAATACATTTATAGTTAGATTCTAAGACTATAGATATTGAATTTAATTATTACTTAAGAATATATTCCTTAGTTTCATAAAAGGCGTACCATATTTGGTGGCATATAGAAAACTTAATTTCAGACGAAGGATGTTATACTTAAGGAGAAAGGAGTGAGGGAATGAGGTTAAACTAACTTAGCACCTTTGGAGAACTCTAACCACTCGACTGGTAATTTATGGAAGAATGTATAGACTCAACCTCCTATTTAGATAGTTACCCTATGTATAGATAGCAAAAGTTAGGAGATTGAAAGTGGTATAGAGAGAATATGAATTAAAAAAAAAGAAAAGAAAAGAAATAACAAGGAAGAAAAGAGAAATAATAGAAGGGAAAGGGAAGTAAGATAGAAATACAGAAAAAAAAATGGGGGGGAGGTGGGGTATATGCAATTCCTCTATATTATATTACTTTGGTAATTCAGTTGTTCATGCTCAGTTCTTGGTTTCACATATGCTGAAGTTGTGGAAGAGAGAGAAGAAAAGAGAAAGAGAGGGAAAAAAAATGTCTCTCAGAACACTGTTTTCCTTGCTTCCAGTAGGTGGCATTGTCTATTCCTAGTTTGAGCCTCTGTATTCAGGGTGGTGGGTATAGCCAGTGTGAAGGGAAATGAGCTACCACTTGTATCTTCCCTACTCTAGTCTCTGAGGTAGAAACCAGGTGCCTCTACAGTTGTTGTTTTGTGTTGATAGCTACAATCCCCAAAAGCTTGTGGGAAATATTTTGAGTTATCGCAGCTAAGGGTGGGGGAGTTGGAAACCGGGTACCTGGATCAGCCGCAACTGTGCTAGTAGCCACACCCCCTTTGATGGGTTTTAAGGGTTGATGGGCTTCCTGGAGACTAGCGCTCGGGCGGGACCGGACTTCCTCCTCCGGTCTGGCTGAGCAGCTGGCGCCTTCCTGCTCCGGTCTGGCTGGGCGGCTGGCGCGGCTTCCTGCTCCGGTCTGGCTGGGCGGCTGGCGCGGCTTCCTGCTCCGGTCTCAGACAAAATAAAATTTTATAGATATGACATATTAATTGCAGATCCTGGCAAAGAGCTAGAACCCCAAGATAAAGCCATGTTATATGTTTTTAAAGGGGACAAAACAGAGGCTGTGATGAGGAAGCAGTTGAGAAAAGTTCCCTGGGTTATTTAACTGAGTTATTTATCAACACATGTATTTTTCATGGCATTCAGAGGAAGCCCTTCAGGAAATAACTGCACAAGGATGACTTGACACCTCTGAGTCTATTGATACCCCAGTTCCAGCAGCAACCAGAGGTGAAATAGAGTAACAGGAAGTAGGTCAGGTTAAGCTGAAAGTTAATAGGAGTTTTTCAAATTCTAAATCTAATCCAGAGAAGAATAGACATGTAATTATTATTACAGTTATAACAACTATTTCTATTAGTATAAACAATAATAACTATCATTTTTCAATCTTAATATGTGCCTGACATGGCACATTTAAAATATCTTGACACAACTAACCTGAACAGACTATAGGGTAATTATTATTATCTAAATTTTCAGATAAGGAAACCATGCTTCAGTCTGAGTAACTTGCCCAACATCACAGTTTATCATTTGTTTTAAAGATGTGCCTTTGATCATCAGTCTTAAACTTCATGCAAATACTTTAGTCATTTATATTAAAAATGTTTGAACAAAATATTGAAACAATGAAATCACATAATTTCAAATAACACAGCTTGTGTAAATCCATCAAATACATCACCAAGAACAAGCCTGAGGGTTATCAATGGAATTGGAAGAGTGACAATGACCACAACACTCTACAATTGTCCTGTAAATAACACCCCAATTTTAATTTCTGCTAATATTAGTATCAAATATGAATTTAGTTAATGATAGGTATTAACTTATTTAAGTGCTTTCAAAGCCAGGTGCACACACCTGTCGTCCCAGCCACTTAAGTGGCTGCAGCAAAATGGCTTGAGCCCAGAAGTTCAGGACCAGCCTGGGCAGCACAGCAAGACTCGTCTCTGAGAAGAAAACAAGTGCTTTCACAGTACTGATAATGTTTGAAATGAGACAGACATTCATATTTTAACCCCCTCAGTTGCACTCTCCTAATGAATTACTGAGTAATTCCTTTAAATTTTTATTAAGCAAATAAAATCTTCATGTCAGTCTTTGAAATAATTAATTTGGCAAATTTATTCATTCTTTATATATCACGTATGGAAAAGAACTGGAAATCCACTGAGGAGAACAGAGAAGGCTGGTTAATCAGACATGTTCCTTGTCCCACGATTGTATCTGGATAAATTTGGGGGTTACATAAGGAAATCCTGTCCATAGTCTGCTTTTGGTTTTGCCCCCTCCCTATTACCTATAGCATCCTGATTTTCTGTTTTTTTTAAACTTGAAATGTTCAAAAATCAATGCAAAGAATTCAATATGGATTTAATAGCAATTTACTGAATGCCTAAAATGTGTTTCTCTACCTGCTGAAAATATAGATAAAATAGTTCCTCTGATGTGTATGTATTCCACTGGGATACACACGCTACAGTGTTTTTCAAATAAAATATTTGGCCTCCAATTACCACTCTACCAGGGGTTACAAAGTAACATAGAAGAAAAGTTGGCATGGTCCCTGCCTCATGGAGCTTAGATTTGAACAGATGTGACAAATAGGTATTTTTAAATTGTGTTAAGATCTCATAGAAGAGCATTAGAGGCAAGAGAGGTCTCCGTCGCCATCTGTTGGTCGAAGTGCACCATTGCGTCCTGGAGCAGTGACTGGGAAGTTGCAGAGCAGAGCAGGACTCAAGTGCAAGATTAGGCTTCTGATTTATTTATTTTTTTTTTTTTTTTTAAGATGTTGGCGATCCAAGCCAGGCATGCTCGGCAAGTACTTAGTATGTTTGAAGAAAAAGGAGAGTGTATTTGGAACAGAGTAAGTTGGTTGGATAATTGCAGGGATCAAGGTAGGAGAGGCAAGCAAAAAAAAAAAAAAAAGGAAAAAATTATGTAAGGCATGTAACTCCCATTAGGAGTTTCTATTTCTTCCTAATGGTAATGAGATCAAATACCTCTACCCTAAAACATGGCTGTCTCAGTTCATAAAAGTCATAAAGAAATATGGAAATTTTCACAGCATTTATTTTCTGGGTTTTTTGTTGTTGTTTCTTCTAAGAAAAAATATGTATTTTTTTCTAGTTTTCCCCCCTTTTCTCCATTTTTTTGTTTGTTTTGGGGGGAGGTTATCTGTTTGTTTTTTACTGGGATTAGACCCAGAGGCATTTTATCACTGAGCCACATCCCCATTCCTTTTTATTATTTATTTATTTATTTATTTATTTATTTATTTATGAGACAAGATATTGTTAAGTTGCTGCAGATCTCACTAAGTTGCTGAGGCTGGCCTCGAACTTGAGATCTTCTTGCCTCAGCTTCATAAATTGCTGGGATTGCAGGTGTGTGCCACTGCCCCTGGCTGTATTCTCAATATCAAGGAGACAGTACCCAGGAGTAGAAACTGAAGAAAAGTAAACCAGGGGGAAAGAAATCAGGAATAAAAAATCACCATGCATTTCCCCTTCAAGGTCGTGATCTCCACAGCATTCATGTCTCCCAAACTATCACATCATCAAGAAATTTCCTCTATGTAGTGTCCATTCTGTTCCTCAAATCACATGCTTCTAACATTTCCTGAACCAGAGACAGAGAATTCTGACCCCGACCCCACCTTTTCCTATAGAATATGCAACACACATTCTGTCAGAGAAGACACATGCTAGTCTTCCCTCAGATTGGTAGCATTCTTACTCTAGGGGTTAAGAAAACCCTTAGGGAATCAACCAAATTCTGTTACATACACGTATGAATATATCACAATGAATTCCACCTTTATGACAAATTATAATGCAAGAAAAACGAAGAAGAAAACCCTTAGGACACGAACACACACACACACGCACACACACACACACACACAAACTTTCGGGTGATAAACATTGAGATAAGATGTAAAACCTGAATTCTCCATCTGGGGAAGATGACAGCAAAGGATAAAGGGCTCTAATGAATATGGTCAAGATGGAGGGAAGGAAAAATATATAATTCAGGTGAGGCCTTTCCAAAAAAAAATAAAACAAACAAACAAAAAATACCCTGTGCAGTTCTCTGCTCGCTAACTGCTCTAAGGGAGGATGAAGTCTTTCATTCAATAATTAGGACTAAAAGAGTCTAAATGGAAATACGATGGGAGTATACAAACTGGTGGAAAGAGAACCAAACCGTAAATCAAAAAACCTGAGCTCTAGACCTGGCCCTGCCACCAAGTGCCTGAAGGAACCCAGATAAGCAATTTAGAGGAGCAGGGCCTCAATTTTTTCTACTTCACTCTTTCATTCAACAAATATTTATTCAGGGGGACTGCACTAGGTGATGATAATACATTAGTGGAGAAAATGTCGGGGGTCAGGGTGCAGGAGCGGAATTCCTGCCCTGGTGGAGCTCAGCTCTAGGAGGACCACATAGGATCTACAGGATGCAGGGACTGACCCAGGTCGCCCACTTGTCCTCCAGCCTGACGCCCTACAATTGGGTCCCTAGAAGCAGGAGGGCTTCAGGGGCTGGTCTGGAAAGCTGCCCATCACCTCTTCTCCTGTCCCTGGTTTTCCATATCCCACCGTCGCCGCTGTCAGAACCTCGCAGATTGATGTAATGTGAGAAAGAAGAGAGAGGCAAAGGCTGCCTGGGGAGAGCCCCTGTGAATAGTCGGGTTTCCACGGGGATTTCCGCCGCAACAGACCTTAAACTTCGGTCTCTGTCGCCATCTGTTGGCCGAAGTGCACCATTGCATCCCGGAGCAAAGACTGGGAAGTTGCACTGCAGGGCAGGACTCAAGTGCAAGACTAGGTTCTGAATTTTTTAAAGATGTTGGAGATCCAAGCCAGGCATGCTCGGCAAGAACACTGCCACCGAGCTACACCTCTAGCCCAAGTTTCTAAACTTCTTTCATCCGGAATTTTATTCAGTATTTCATCTAGCATCTGACAGTGCCCCTCATTGTGACATGAAAAACCAGTCTTCTGTTATCTCATCTGCCATGTAAGGACACTAGAGATGAGATTTTATACCCCCCAAAACGCCACCCACAGAAGACCTGCTACTGTCTCTCCTCCACCTTACCTTCCCCCACCCACGGCACATTCTGGGTCAGAAACCTAGGAGGTCCCCACACCTCCCTGGGATAATGATGAAAATGAAAACTTCTTATGAAGTAAGCTGACAGAGTGCAGCTTCAAGCCAAATCCTGAACGACATCTTTGCTCTCAGACGCAGTTTACAGAATCTTATTCTCTCTGGTGATGTATTAAACACCAGGATGACAGGAAAAGATAGAGGACTCTAATGAATGTGGTCAAGATGGAAGAAAGGAAATATACATAACTCAAGTGAGACCTCTCCAAAAACAAAAGAAAATACCCTCTTCAGTTCTCTGCTGAATAACTGCTCTAAGAGAAGATGAAGGGGCAGTTTACAGAATAGTGATTATGTTTAATTCTGAATATGTATTTAATACAAATAGTATTAAACATTTGGATAAGATGTAAGAGCCCTCCCATTTTGCATGGACCTAATCACCAGGCATAAGGGCTCCAAAGGCCAATGTAGAAGATCTAGGTCCACCCACACATTATTCAGATGATGATGTAAGTCAATCACTGCTGAAATGCAAGAAACCTGGTCTTGGAGACCAGGAATCCCTATCACTGTCAATCCACCAAAATCATGCCTCAAAACTGTTACTGGTGGGATGTCCAGATGAGGCCCAGGTTCTTGACTTCCCAATCAAACAAGTAACCAAGAAACACAGAAATAACAGAGCATAGATTTATTGAAAGGGAAAGGGAAAGTAACACTCCTAAAGTAGAGCAGAGTGGGTCAAGCTAGAGCATGACCCAAGGTCTCAATGTCTGGTCAGTTTCTCTTATGTGCTGAGCTGTGCCTTGGTCCTCTCTCTGCACAGGATGATTGAAGAATATGTCCTATTGGTTCCCAATGGGTACTTGATTTTACCTAATTAGAATACAGAACCTGTGATTGGAGTTGCCATGGGCAATAAGCCCTCTAGAGCAGAGATTGTCATGGTAATGGGACTTATTGCCATAAGGCAGCCATACTGTACTCCAACCCACATTTTTCTTGTACCTTCCACTATCTTAACACCCCTAAACTCCTACCTCATTTTCCCCTGAGAGACATGATCCCAAAATTCTTTCGGGGTGGCTGAGGAACTGGAGGTCTCATCTCCTGTAGTTGATTCAGGCACGTTGTGGTCCTTCTCCCTGCCTAATTGGGGACCATGACCCTCTCACCCTATCTGTCAAAAAGAGACAGCGGGGCATTTGGGTGCATTTGTGGGATTGGTTTGAAGTCCTGCTGCAGCACCAGCTGGAGTGTGACAGCCTCTAGATGAGAAGAGATCAACCATGACAGTAGGTTTAACAGGAAGGGTCCAAGCAACAGAGCTAGAAGGAGCATCAGAAAGGATCCCACCAGGATGGCACAAAAACACCCAGCTGTAATTTTGACCATGATCCCTATGAATCTGATGGTTGCTGCCTAATCCTGGAAGGACAGACTGCTATTTTTTTTTTTTGTTACATCTCTAACTATACCAGATTGGTTTATATAAAATTGCCATCTTTCTTCCAAGAAGAGACACAGTCTCTTGGTGGTAAATAGATATGATCATCTCCACTTTTGGAGAGTGACTGCTGTTAGTGAGTCCACCTGGTTCTGCAGGGTAACTATGCCTGTTGCTGTTTCACAGAGATCTTTAGATAAATCTAGATGATAGGAGAGGGAGGTGGATAGACCTCCTATCACTGTATCCATCCCAGCAATTATTCACAATCCTACTAGACGAGGAATGAGTGATATAGCCCATTTAGCTCTGATGGATGCTGTGCTTGAGGTTAGATTGAAAGTCAGAAACACAGATCCAGTCCATCCATGTAGGAGGTGAGGAAGTTTGGTAGGTTTGTGAGATTAGGCTCAAATGGACTCAGGACAAACTTGTCACTCTATCAGAGTCCTTTGTGGTACTTACTAGGCTCTCCTGCACAAGAACCCTCTCTTTATAACCACCTAGTTTACTGGCTTTTAGGAGGACTGATGCAAGTATACATCACAAGATTGTCTTTCCTTTTACATGTCCACTTAATGGCTGTGCTTTGGCTGTACTGACTGCCAGGACTTAAGATTAAATTGTTCAAAAATAGACCTTGTCCTACACTCAGGGCCATTGAGATTCCTCAGGGATCACTCTTGGGAACTTGTGAGAAGAAGCTTGGCCTCTTTAGCTTTCCTCTACCAGCCATTTCATCTGCCAGGATGGGTCAGACTCTTGCTGACCACTCATGGCTTCCTTTGGAAGCATCAGGGACATCTCCTTCTCCAATAAGTCTCTGCAGAATATTCATTGGTTGCTTCCTGTTCTCTAGGGTCCTCACAGCTCCCTGATCAGGAGGTCAAATGACTTGCCAGAGTTGATGTCCCTTAGAGTATTCCCATCATTCCCTGGGTCCCAGCTGACCCTAGAGGGCAAGGGTCAAAATATTGACTGCTTTTTCCTTAGCCCTTTTACTTCCTTGGCTTTTGTCTTCAAATTTTTATTTTAAATATCCAATAGGCCAGTTTCACCAATCTTGAGGAGGGAGTAATGGGTTTTATCTTTAATGTCTATAATTTTACAGTTATCTCTTTCATTGACTTAGGGACAATATTTAGGGTAACTCTTAGTACTGGAAGTCAGCATTATATCCTCTCAATCCCGTAGGTGATAACTTATTGTCTTAAATTAACTCCGGTTGTTCTGTTAGAGTAGTAATTCTGCAAAGCACTGACAGACAATGGGTATAAAATTTTACAAAAGCAAAACTGTTGTATAATAACTTTGATCCAAGAAGCATAATTTCTATAATAACACGAATGTATCTTTTGTATCTATTTAGCCTCCATAAAGACCCATGTATTTCTTCTACAAAGATCCATATATTTTTACCAACTCAATCACATAAAAAATCCTTTACAAATTTTTCTTTATTTTAAACCTTTACAAACTTTAAATACTTTTTATAATTGACCCAAACTTTTTACTTTATTTTGTATTATATCTCCTTTGTTTTGAGATCTCAGTAATCTTCACAACAAAAATCTATCTTTTGAACATACTTTATCTTTTATGTGGTGCTGAGGATCCAACCCAGTGCCTCAGGAATGCTAGGCGAGCGCGCTACTACTTGAGCCATAGCCCCAGCTCAACATACTTTATCTTTTATGAGTTTAACTTTTTTATCTGTTCTTGTCAGATATTCATGACAGTAGAGTGTATTTGGACATATTATACATACATAGAATATAACTCTCCATCCTTGTGGTTGTACATGGTGAGAAATTACACTGGTCATATATTTATATATGAACATAGGAAAGTTTTGCCCAGTTCATTCTTCTTTCTTTCTTATTCTCATACCTGCTCTCTTCCCTTCACTCCCCTTTGTCTAATCCAATAAACTTCTGTTCTTCCCCCATCCCATGTGTGTTAGCATCATATATCAGAGAGAACATTCAGTCTTTGGTTTGTGGGGTTGGCTTATTTTAATTAGCATGATCATCTCCAGTTCAATCTATTTTACTGGTAAATGCCATCATTTCATTCTTCTTTATGGCTGGGTAATATTCCATTGTGTATATATACCACATTTTCTTAATCCATTCATCTGTAGTAGGGCACCTAGGTTGGTTCCATAGCTTAGCTATTATGAATTGAGCTGCTATAAACATTGATGTGGGTGTGACACTATAGTATGCTAATTTTAAATCCTTTGAGTATATGCTGAGTAGGATAACTGGGTCAAACAGTGGTCCCATTCCATATTTTCTGAGGATGAACATAACTTCAAATGAGTTTAATTCTAGCCTACTTTGGAGCCACCTCAACTTGTCTCATCTTATTAGGGTGAGAGGCAGAGACCTATCTCAGGTGAGACAAGGTTCTTGAGGAATCTTAAGAGTTTTTATTTTTGAAGCTGATCCTTGCCTCATTTTAAATGTTAGTCTACAAAGTTATCATATATTGTTTCCTGAGCCTATCTGAATATCATTTAACAAAACATGCATTATATCTAAAGCAGGAAGCAAACAGAAGTCAGGGCTCTAAACTTCTTTTTTGTGGAAAAAGTGATAAAATATTTTTATTTTTCCATATTGTCAAACTTTTAAGCAAATCAGACTCCTCTTTTACTATTTTAAAAAATACATACATTTGAGGCCGCCGCTGCCGTCGCCGCGGCGCAGAGCTGGAGCCAGAGCCAGAGCCACGGCCGCCAAGAGGAGGGAGGAGGAGGAGGCGGTGGTGGAGGAGGCGCTGGACCCCGGGGATTGTCAGTATTTAAACAGACCACATCATGCGTGAGTACAAGCTAGTAGTCCTTGGTTCAGGAGGCGTGGGGAAGTCTGCTCTGACAGTTCAGTTTGTTCAGGGAATTTTTGTTGAAAAATATGACCCGACGATAGAGGATTCCTACAGAAAGCAAGTTGAAGTAGATTGCCAACAGTGTATGCTGGAAATCCTGGACACAGCAGGAACAGAGCAGTTTACAGTGATGAGGGATTCATATATGAAGAATGGCCAAGGATTCGCACTGGTATATTCTATTACAGCTCAGTCCACATTTAATGACTTGCAGGACTTGAGGGAACAGATTTTATGGGTTAAGGATACAGAAGATGTTCCAATGATTTTGGTTGGCAATAAATGTGACCTGGAAGATGAGCAAGTAGTTGGCAAAGAACAGGGCCAGAATTTAGCAAGACAGTGGTGTAACTGTGCCTTTTTAGAATCTTCTGCAAAGTCAAAGATCAACGTTAATGAGATATTTTATGACCTGGTCAGACAGATAAATAGAAAAACACCAGTGGAAAAGAAGAAGCCTAAAAAGAAATCATGCCTGGGGCTGGGGATGTGGCTCAAGCGGTAGCGCGCTCGCCTGGCATGCGTGCGGCCCGGGTTCATACAAACAAAGATGTTGTGTCCGCCAAATACTAAAAAAAAATAAAATAAATATTAAAAAATAAATAAATTAAAAAGAAATCATGCCTGCTGCTCTAGACCCGAAGTCAGCAGCAGCTCTGAGCCAGATTACAGGAATGAAGAACTGTTGCCTACTTGGAAAGTGCCAGCATTCCAGACTTCAAAAAATAAATCTGAAGAGGCTTCTCCTGTTTTATATATTATGTGAAGAATTTAGATCTTATGTTGGTTTGCACAAGTTCCCTGGAGAAAAAAAAAATTGCTCTGTGTATATCTCTTGGAAAATAAGACAATAGCATTTCTCCTTTGCAATAGCAGTTATAACAGATGTGAAAATAAATATACTTGACTCTAATACAATTATACAAAAGAGCATGGATGCATTTCAAATGTTAGATATTGCTACTATAATCAAACGATTTCATATTGACCTTTTTATCATGATTCCTCCCTGTTAAGCACTAAAAGTTGAATCATTATACTTTATATCTGTAATGATATAATCAATTATGAAATTTCCCCTCAAACTCATTGCAGCAGATAACTTTTTTGAGTCATTGACTTCATTTTATATTTAAAAAATTATGAGATATCATCTGTCATTATATTCTAATTAAAATTGTTTGTGCATAATGCTTTGGAAAAAAATGGGTCTTTTATAGGAAAAACTGGGATAACTGATTTCTATAGCTTTCAAAGCTAAAATATATAATATACTAAACCAACTCTAATATGGCTTCTTGTGTTTTACTGTCAGATTAAATTACAGCTTTTATGGATGATTAAATTTTAGTACATTTTCAAAAAAATAAAAATAAAAATAAATAAATAAATAAAAAATACATACATTTAAACTTAAATTTCCATTCCACTATAAAGAGTGACATAAAGTTTTTAATGCACTTATTGATGACTGGTTACCTTTATTCAGTTACAGAACATTGAATACCATAAAGAGAACCAGAGTTATTAAAAAGATCACTTAAAAGACTTTACAGATTTTGTTAAAGAAGTTAATAAGCCAAGAGTACTTGAGTTCATATTTAGAACTTTATGTTCTGTATTTTAACTTTGCGAATTAATCAAGTATCTTCTCTAACAAACATATTTATAAATGTTTATATCATTTATGCTAAATCTAGTTTACCCATTTTAATTGTTGATTTTTTATTACCAATGAAAATGAATGCTAATGTTTAGAGCCATCTTTTTCTGATGAAGAAAAACCTTAAAAGCACTGGACGTGATACATTTTATAGAAACCAACATTCTTGACTGGCTGACCACCTAGAAAAACATGTGGATTAGTAATTTTTAAGACATATTTACTTTTATCTTTTGGATAATTTAAATTGACCTTTTTGTTAAAGGTTTATTTAAGTCATTAGAACTAAAAGTCATTTGAACCCATTTTTAAAAAAATTTATCCATAAACCAGATCATATGTCTATAAGCCAGTTTGGTACCATATAAATGATGCACAGACACAGCATGTGTGTAGACGTAGTATATAATACACAGGTGTGCACAGACCTACATGAAATCAAAGAGGAAATGGGGATTGCATAGCTTTTTGCCATGTATAGCTCCCCACAGGTAAGAGACAAAAGATCTATAGGTGTTTATTATACATTTTCTATCACATTTAATCCTTCATAAATTAAAACAAACCCTGTCACAGATGTCCTCAGTGTGACAGTGATCAATATATTGTAGAATAAAAGGCATAGACCTGGAGGAGTCCTGCACAGTTGAGGATGGCTGAGACAGGGTCCATCCATCACACCTGGACACTGAATCAATGGTTCAGATGGCCACTTGTCCAGCCATGAGGTAAATCTATGTCAATATCATCACTGTTTATTCTCTGTTTTAGGACCATGTGAAGGGGTCCTACAGGGGTCTTTCCTTTTCTGGTGTATTTGAGAATTCACCTTTGAATAATTACCCTCTGAACAAAGACAGCAGTATAACACATAGGACTAAAAACCTTCAATTAGATTAAAACAAGACTAATCAGAACAAAAATATATTAATTTGGGTACATGGAACAAAGGTGAATTTACCAAAAAAATGAGCTTAAAAAAAGACTTTAAAAATTACACACCTGTAATTATCCTAGTAAAGAGACACATGGAACATCCATCAGACCAGAGTGCAATCTGAATTAGAGTCATACAAATACTTAAAGACTGTAGAAGCCCATGAAGTCCCAGGAGAGGGTGGACCTCAGGAAAAGGTTCTCAAGAAAAAGAAAACTTGCACAGGTGGGATTTTTCCATTTTCCTTCTCTGTGCAATCATCATTAGGGAAGAACCTAAGGAGAGAGCAGAGTCCCAGAGCACAAGTAAAGAGAAAACAGCCTTCAGGTCCCACTGAAGCTTAAACTTAGAAGTGACACTTTTTCCCTCTGGTCTCAAACCAGTTTTTCTTATGTAGCTGACACTCCAGATGCCAGCCTTGGAGGGACAGCGTATCAGGAAGGCAGCTAAGGAGTAAGGAAAGCTGTTGTTTAAACATGAGAAACAAACAGGCATTAAATAGGGCATCTTGACCCAGAGATCGAGGGCACCCCTCTGACCCTTGAGGGTCCCATGATGTTCTGTGTTCTGGAGATAAAGATAACAAGGTAAAAGGAATAGAAGAAGTCCTTATCCTAATGGGCACCAGAGTCCAAAATCTCATAATTGCTGGGCTTCAGTGTCTACAGGGTGTCGCCCTTGCCAAGAATCTCTTAACTTCCAGTGAAAAGCTTTGTCTCCCCCAAAAGGCTGAGGTGAAGGCCTCAACTCCTAGGCCTAAGGGCTGCAGCATCTGAGCTTCAGTCAAGAGATCTTTAGATTTTTACCAGAGTGTTCTCCAGCCAAAAACCCATCAATTATCTCAAGATTTTTTCCTCTTGGACTGTGGTTGTGGCTCAGTGGTAGAGCATTTGTCTCACATGTATGAGGCACTGGGTTTGATCTTCAGCACCACATAAAAATAACCAAATAAAGTTTAAAACAAAGAAGAAGACTTTTCCTCTAGTCACCAAGATTCTGGGGTGGAATATAGAGGTTCAGAAAAGGCTAAACAGAGAATATAGCCCAAAAAGAATTGGGGTAACCTGTGAGAAGCAGGTGGAGAACCCCAAATATTACAGAGCAAAAGACCATCACAAAACTGAGGCAGGTGTGAAGGTCCCACAACAAGTACCCTGTGGACTCAGGATGTTTGAGGAGGAAGGGGCTGGCGAGCTAGTTCCTCTGGTGGGGAGTGTGGAGGGGTTGCTGGTGTTCCCCTGAGAGACATGGGGGTGACTCAGCAAAGTGTCATGTATGGGATGGTCAAGATGGCGGATTAGAGGAAGGCTGCATTCCTCATTGCTCTGTGACTTGGGATTCAGGCAGCAGGAATACTGCTTTTCAGTGAGATTGGTGAAAGAAGGATTTCACTAAAATTCAATATTAGACAATCAGAGTGTCTCAGACCCAGAAATTTGGTTACATTAAGCAGAAGAAGTCATGTGTTGGAGTTACACTTGTTGTGACAGTGGTACTGACCGTGGTACTGGTTCACCACAGAGGGAGGAATAACACAGAAAGAAAGTCAATGGGCAGATTTGGTGTGGAAAACAGATATCTAATAACTTATAATTATATAGTAATATATAATTACATATAATGAATCATTGGCATCATATTTCTTTTTCTAGGAAATATCCTCTGAAATGCTCTCATGAATCTGCATACACACTAGAAGTCATAGATAACCTAAATGGCTCCACACCTTTTTAGCAAAATGAAATTCATAGTAGAAATTTGAAATACCACATCAACCAGTAATTATATACAAACCCCATGAGGTATATCCATACTATGCAATAATATTCAGCAATAAAAAGGAATGAAACATTGAGACATGTATAAACCTCAAAACATTAGTAGGGTTGGATGTAGCTCAGTGGTAGAGTGCTTGCCTAGCATTGTGCAAGACCCTGGATTCAACCCCCAGTGTACATGCATGTGTGTGTGCATGTACTCGCACACACATACACAAACACAATATGCTAAATGACAGAAGCCAAACAGAATAGACCACAGACTATATGTTTCCATTCATATGAAATGTCAAGTGAAACAAATCCATAGAATTCAAATGAAGATTTTTTTTTTTTTTTTGCCTAACCGTGGGAGTGGGGGCAGGGCAATGAGCATGAGCAATTTCTTAGGGTAATGGAATTATTCCATAATTGTACTGTGATGATAGTTGCATACATGTATACATTTATTTAAATTTTAAATTGTTTACATAAGAAAGTAGAAAACTTTGGAGTAACATTTCTCATGAATCCACAAAATATCAGCAAATCAAATTTAAACATTATGATGAAGTTAGTTTTATCCTAGACTATACACTTTGATGAATATTTAATATCAATACTAATTTACCATATTAATGGGATAAGGAGAATAACCACTGGGCCATCTTCTTGAAGAAAAGACATTATACAAACTCGAAACCTAATCTTGATCAAATTTCTTAGCCAACCAGGAGTAAAAGGCTGCTTCTTCAGATAAAGGGCATCTCTAAAAATTCTACAGCTAACAATGTACTTTGTGATGAAAGTGCTTTTTATTTAAGATATGGTGATATTTTTATTTAAGATATGCTGTCAGATTTGTGTTGCTGTGAAAAAACACCTGAGGTCAATCAACTTAAACGAGGACAGCTTTATTCTGGATCACTGTTTCAGAGGTGTCAGTGCCTAGTTACTTGGCCCCATGGGCCTGTGGGGGCACAGTACCTCAGCACTAGAATGCAGCAGGAAGTCCCTTCACCTCATGATGCCAGGAAAATAAGAGAAAGAGGAGGGGACCAAGGTCTCAGTCACTTGTCCAAGGGCACACCCCTAATAAACTAGCCTCTTTACATGGGATCCCACTATTAAAGGTTTCATCCATTAGACTGTCACCAAGCCTTTGGCAAATTGGGCCTTTGGGGGCATTCAGGATCCAAACCATAACTCATGGGCCAGTGTGTCGACTCCCACCTCTTCTGTGACACATTGTAACTCAACATCTCAGCCAGAGTCTTGAAGCAAGAGATAGAAATAAAAGAAATACAGATTGAAAAGACAATGTTTCAATTTATAGATGATGAAGTGTCTTAATTTGCAGATGACAGGATTTTATAATAGAAAATTCTAAGGCAAAGAAAGTTCCTCAAAGTAATAAATGAATTTAGAACATGGCAAGGTCTGAAGTCAGCTGTATTGGCATGCCCTGGCATTGTAATATTTGGGGGGGGGAACCTAAATTCCATTTATAATAACATTGAAATAAAACATTTAGGTACTGAATCTTAAAAACCAGGCAATTGTTTTAGTCAGGTTTTTTTTTTATTGCTGACTAACGGATCTGACAAGATCAATATCACATGATGAAAAGGTTATTTGGCAGCTCACAGTTTCAGAGATCTCAGAATACAGAGGACCGACCCCATTCCTCAGGGCTTAAAGTGAGGCAGCACATCATGGCAGAGGGTGCAATAGAGGAACTGGCTCAGGACATCATATCAGGAAGGAGAGAGAGAGAGAGAGAGAGAGAGAGAGAGAGAGAGAGAGAGAGAGAGAGCACACTGTGCTTAACAAAGATAAAATATATCCCCCAAACATACACCCCCAGGGACCCATCTCTGCCAGCCACACCCTACCTGTCTACAGTTACCATCTGGTTAATCCCTATCAGGACTAATTCATTTGTTAGATTAAGACTCTCATAACCCACTTATTTCACCTCTAAACCTTCTTGCATTGTCTCACATGTGAGAAATTGGGGGACATCTAATAATTAAACCATAACAGGAACATTATATACTAAAATCTATAAGCAATCATCAAGGGAAAATAAATTAAAACTAAATAAAAATGCTATAGTCAAGGATTTGAATAGCTGATCTTGACAAGATATCACTTCTCTCAAAATTGATCTATTGATTCAATGTATTTCCAATTGAAATCAAGAAGACTGTTTTTTTTAGAAACTAACAAACTGAAATCTATAATCAGTATGCAAGTGAAAAAACACTTTGAATTGTCAAGATATTTTTTCACTTTGAAGATGCACATTAATTTCAAGATTTACTACCACATTCAAGCAATAAAACAAAGGCCTGGTGCAGGATAGTCTACATCACTAGCGTAGAATAAAGATGCACAACTAGAAACGTACATCCAAGCTGATGGAAAGGGACTCAAGGAACCCAAAGGGAGAGGATCATCCTTTTAACAAACAGAGGTGACCAATGAGACCCAAAGAGAAAAACAACACCATGTACAACAACCATGTGAAATGAATCACAGACCTGAACACAGAAGATAAAATTATTAAGCTCCTAAAACAGTGCTATCCAATAAAACTATAATTTGAACCAAAATTATGAGCCCTAAATGCAATCCTAAGTTTGCTAGTACATTTTAAAAGAAAAAGGAATAGATGAAATTATTATTTTACTAAACTTAATACATTCAAAATATAATTTCTACTTGAAACCAATAAAAAAGAGTGTTGACAAGATACTGTGCCTTGTTCTCATACTTACCCATTCTCACTGTTGCTGTTTGGAGAATCTTAGGGCTAGAAAGACCTCTATTTTATATCATGCCAGGTGGTAACTATCCTCCCACTCCAAGGGGGCATTTGCTGATCATGTAAGATTCAATTACACCTCAAATTCAGTAGGCAATCTTCAACAAATGATCTGGGGAAATTGGAAATCCATATGTAGAAAAATGACATTAGGCCCCTATCTCTCACCCTGCACAAAACTCAAAGTGGATTAAAAACCTGGCATTAGATCATAGACCCTGCACCTACTAGAAGAAAAAGTAACCATGTCAGCTTAGGAAATGAATTCCTCAACAAAACTCCTGAAGTACAAGAAGAAAATCAAGAATCAATACATGGGATGGTATCAAACTAAAAAGCTTCTTCCCAGAATAGGAAACAATCAAGAATGTGAAGAGAGAGCCTATAGAATGGGAGAAAATCTTTACCACCTGTACCTCAGATAGGGCGTTAATCTCCAGGATTTACAAAGAACTAAAAAAGCTTAACACTAATTAACAAAATACCCCAATCAATAAATGGGCAAAGGATCTGAACAGACACTTCACAGAAGAAGAAATACAATTGGTCAAAAAATATATGAAAAAATGTTCAACATCTCTAGCAGTTAGAGAAATGCAAATTAAAACTACACTGAGATTTCATCTCACTCTAGTCAGATGGCCATTATCAAGATTACAAGAAACAAGAAATGTTGGTGAGGATGTGGGGGAGAAGTTACACTCATATATTGCTAATAGGACTGCAAATTGATGCGGCCACTCTGGAAAGCTGTATGGAAACTCCTCAGAAAACTTGGAATGAAATCACCATTTGATCAGTCATCTCACTCCTTGGTCTATACCCAAAGGACTTAAAATCAGCATACTATAGTGACACAGCCACATCAGTGTTTACAGCAGCTCAATTCACAAGAGTTAATCTATGGAACCAACCTAAGTGCCCTTCAACAGATGGATGGATAAAGAAAATGTGGTACATATACACAATGGAATAATACTCAGCCATAAAGAAGAATGAAATTATGGCATTTGCTAATAAACAGATGGAACTAGAGACTATCATGTTTAGTAAAATAAGCCAATTTCCAAAATCCAAAGGCTGAATGTTCTCTAGGATGTGCAGATGCTAACTCACAATACGTGAGAGGGGGAAGGAGTTCATTGGATTAGACAAAGGGGAGTGAAGGGAAGGGAGGGGGCATGGGAATAGGTAAGACAGTAGAATGAATGGGACATTACTTTTCTACATGCTTATATGACTACAAACCAGGGTAACTTCACACCATGTATAACCACAAAAATGGGAAGTTATACCCCACATATGAATGTTATGTCACAATAGACTGCTGTCGTGTATAACTAACTGTAGGCAAGAGAAGACCACAGAGATGTAGTTGGGTGTGAACCCCACCTCAGCTTGCTCCCTCCTCTTCCAACCTCCTCCAAATACCAGGAATTTCAGTGTCCCCAAACTTCAGGACTTCAGGAAGACTTCATGAGGCACAAAGAGAATATTCTGCCCAGAATCACAGTCAGGAAGTCCTTCCTGAAGTCTGCCCATTGTAGGATTCTTAACAGGGAGTCAGGATACTGAGACTTTCAGCAGGAAGCAGCATTTATTAGTGCTGGCACTGACCCATGGCATTTTCACCCAAAGGCTGAGCCTTGAGCACAGTGAAGAGTTGCCTTATATGTCCTCTGTTAGCTCCCCCTTCACATGTTAGCCTGTTTCTCTCCCCATATGGTAACAAACATTCTAGAGTATTCTATAGAGTTACTAGTGAGCTGTACCAGTATTGCACATGCACACATAGATACTGATTGTGCCACCACATTGCCTTCCCTTTGTCCTGGGAGGGCTCACTCCCATTCCTGCTGCAGCCTGTTGGTGCTCAGTACAGCCCAGAATGTGCAGGCAGTGACCAAATGTCACCTCTCAGGAAACCCCATTATGAGGACAATAATTAAAATAATTACAACCATCTCCCTTATCCCTACTTTGTTCCTTTTCTCTAAATCACTCTACTTTCTGCTGCTCCTTTTACTGCAGTCACCTCATTATTTATTAACCCCACCTGAAGGTTAGCTCCTTGAGGAGAGGGGATTTTGCCTGACTTGGGTTTAATGTATTGTAAGAGCCAGGCACAGGACAGATAAACACTTTTCAAGGAATCAGTAAATCCAAGGACAAGATCTCCTTGGAGCCCAGGAAAGGCAGGTAGTTTTCCTGGATGCTCCTGGGGGGTCCTCTTTGTGCATGTTGCATGGCAGGGGCTACTTACTACTTTATTCCCAACTGGAACCCCTCACTCAGCAGCCCTACAGCACCCTCCACACTCTGGACATAGCACGAAGTTCATGACCAGGGAGGAGTTCTGACCACTAACAGTGTTCACAGTCTCCTGGAGGCAGGAGGGGGATCCTAACCAGGCACTGGATGATCCCAGCAGCCTAAGCTCAAGGATTCACAGCTGTTTCCCATCTCACAGTCCTGCCCCAGTTGCAGACTGTGGATCCCTCAGGAGCCTCCCCAGAACAAAACCCCCAAACTCTGGTGGCACATGGCAGGGATCAAAATAAACTCAAAGCCACAGGACCATTAATTTGGAGAAATGGTGAGGATAAGGTGTTAGGCTTGAGGAAAGTAGCAACAGGTCTTTTTCTGCTTAGGTCCCAAAAAAGAAGAGACAGGGATGTTTGTGTCCTGGACTCTCAGAATTGTGGAGAGATGGTCCTCTAGGCTCCAAGAGGGTGCCTGACCTGGTATCTTGGAGAAGGGTCCACCCTTGACATCTAGAGGGATGGTACTTGGACACCTGAACTTGAAGGTCTGGAGAAGTAGAGAGGGACCACCTCAGCATCCAGCAGAGATGCTGGGTGGATGCCTGGGCTCCTATTCTTCACAGGTCCACAGTAACCCCCTGTGGTCTTCAGCTACTGCCACACCTATTCTTGACCTTCAGTCTCCATGGCTGCCAGCTGTATAGCCAACATCAGCCCATAGCCCCCTGTTCCTGCAGCAGCGTCTACTGAACAAGACATCCAGTTAGTCAAGGCTTGTTGCAGGATAACTGGGGTGGGCTTACAAAAGACCATGACATTGGAGAATAATAAGTGGGACTCTCAGAACCCGAGAATCAGGGGCCAGAGCTGGGCACTTCACTTTGAGGCCCAGGCCTTCTCTTCCCTCCTCTCCTTGATTCTGCCTGCACCCCAGTATTCGTGAGTGTGGCTCTGGAAGAGGGGGATCCCCTTAGTCAATTATCCGCTTGCATCTACTTCTTTTTTTAATATATATATATTTTTTTAGTTATAGGTGGACACATATTTGTATGTGGTCTGGGGATCAAACCCAGGGCTTCATGCATGGTAGGCAAGCACTCTACCTCTGAGCCACAGCCCCAATCCTTGCATCTGCTTCTTTTCACATTTCTTCCCTGTGTGTGTGTGAATTACTCTATGCATGTAACACAGAAGACTGTCCAAAACATCCTATGGCCTACCGATGACAGCTAACACCTGTGTAATTACCAGCCTAGTAAAAAATGGAGCCCTCCTTCAGCACGCCAGCCAGAAGACCCTGAACCTCTCCCCAAAGAGACCCATCCCCCTTCACAGTATTCACTAGGTTGACCCTTCCCATATCTTTTTTTGGTCTGATTCCTTCCCCTCCCCTCTTCAGCCTCCATTTCCTTAATGTCCCTGTTTCCTCCCCATGTTCACCTCTTCAGGAGGCTCCCTCACCACCCTAGGCCAACACTTCAGTGGCTCCTCTCACTCCTGCCCCATTAGTGTCACAGGTAAATGGGGAGCCCATTCTTGTGCCCCATGAAAGAAAATTTAGAGCCACACATGAAAAGCCAGCAAGAGAATTTTATTATAAGTGAAAGTAATGCTCAAGCAAAGGACGCTCTCAAGGGAGAAAGAGAGTGTGTCATCTCCCAGCAGAGAACACAAAGGAAACTTGATACTACTTCCAAGCACATTAAGTTTGATGTTTGCCAGGAGAACAGGGGTCCACCTTCTGCCACCTTAATTAATCTGAGCAGGGTAGTGTTTTACCCTAGTTGGTCCTTTTGGTAACTGTCATGGTGACCATCCCATTCAGGGGGGTTTCATCCACAAGTCAATCCTGTGTTAATACTGGTGCTGAGACAAAGGAATTATTTGGTTTCCTACAGAAAGCAAGTCAGACACCGGAGCAGGAAGACGCCAGGCGGGGAAGTCCGGCCCCGCCCCGAGTGCTAGTCTGGAGGAAGCCCATCAACCCTTAAAACCCATCAAAGGGGGTGTGGCTACCAGCACGGTTCTGCGGCTGATCGAGGTACCCGGTTTCCAACTCCCCCACCCTTAGCCACAATAACTCAAAATATTTCCCTCAAGCTTTTGGGGGTTGTAGCTATCAACGCAAAACAACAACTGTAGAGGCACCTGGATTCCACCTCAGAGACTAGAGTAGGGAAGATACAGGTGGAAGCTCATTTCCTTTCACACTGGCTATACCCACCACCCTGAATACAGAGGCTCAAGCTAGGAATAGACAACGCCACCTACTGGAAGCAAGGAAAACAGTGTTCTGAGAGACTTTTTTTCCCCCCCCTCTCTCTTTCTCTTTTCTTCTCTCTCTTCCACAACTTCAGCATATGTGAAACCAAGAACTGAGCATGAACAACTGAATTACCAAAGTAATATAATATAGAGGAATTGCATATACCCCACCTCCCCCCCCATTTTTTTTCTTTATTTCTATCTTACTTCCCTTTCCCTTCTATTATTTCTCTTTTCTTCCATGTTCTTTTTTTTCTTTTTTTTTTAATTTGTATTCTCTCTATCCCACTTTCAATCTCCTAACTTTTGCTATCTATACATAGGGTAACTATCTAAATAGGAGGTTGAGTCTATACATTCTTCCATAAATTACCAGTCGAGTGGTTAGAGTTCTCCAAAGATGCTAAGTTAGTTTAACCTCATACCCTCACTCCTTTCCCTCTAAGTATAACATCCTTCGTCTGAAATTAAGTTTTCTATATGCCACCAGATATGGTACGCCTTTCATGAAACTAAGGAATATATTCTTAAGTAATAATTAAAACCAATATCTATAGTCTTAGAATCTAACTATAAATGTATTAATAATGAAAACTTGTGCTTAGATAATGTACTGTTGATATTGGGATCTGTTAACATTGTCTTTCTCCGCAAAAGAGGGATTTTGGAGCTATACAAGAACAATATAAATATATAAGGGGAAAAACATTTGCACAATAGTTTCACAAAGCTAGAAAGAATCATGAGCAGTATAAAAAGACAAGGAAAGAAAGGACTATTGGGGTTCGAGTGTGCAGAGTTTAGCTCCCTCAGGCCTGACAGTGTGCAAGAGCTGTGGCTGTGATTTAGGTCAGCTGAGGCAAACCTCAGTTAGGAGGAGGAAACGTTCTCTTCCCCTTATCGCAAGTCACAAGTTCTGCATGGTTTGGCCAAGAGGAAAAAGCTTCCTGCATACTTGTCCTGGGAACAGTACATTCTGAAGAGATAAATGCATCCTCAGGGGAGTAGATAATGTCTACAAAGAACTTTAGGAGGGTACTTATCAAATAAACAGGAACGATCTGAAGTTAGCTCTGTGTATCTGCTGAGGCATGTTATCTGGGCAATGTGGGCAAAGTGTTATTGAAGAATTGCTTGCTTTGTTAGAAGAAGAATATAAAAGGAACTTGCAAATAAACCTCAGCATGCAGTTGCAATTGCTGCCTTTGCTCTGCATCCCCTGTGTCCTGGTTATTTCGTGACCCTTACCCAGGGACCCGAACACACTAGACGTTCACAATTGGCGCCAGAATAGGGACCCTGCTGGATTGTCAGGAAGGGTAAGTTTTTTTTCTTTATATTACAGGGTGATGGGACAATCTTCATCTTCTCCTTTTTTACGTATTCTTAGGCATTCACTTGCCGTCTATGGTATTAACATTTCTCATTCTGATATAGAGATGTGTCTTAAGGTGGTCAGGGAATGGAATCCCTGGTTCCCGGAGGAAGGATCTATGGATGTAGATAATTGGAAACGGGTCCGTCACAATGTTGAAAAGGCTATGAGACAAGGTGAAAAAATTCCGATTCGGTTTTGGTCTATCTGGTCTATTTTATATACTATGTTTAAAGCTATGGAGGAAGAAAGGTTGATTGGCAATTTACAAAAGGAGCTAGCTCCCTCTATTCTAGATCTCCCTCTGGATATTAGTGAAAAAGAAGAGGTAGTAAAAGATACGCAACAATTGACTCATAAATCTTCACAAAATTCTGCTGATTTAATGGGTAATGATAAGGAAAAGAAAACGAAAGTAAAAACGATGATTGATGATCGCTCTGTTTCGGAGCAATTCAAGCTTGTTATGGAGGAGGTTCTGGGACGTCTTAATAAATTAGAAGCTAAAATGGACCCTAGGCCTTTATCGGGAACCAGGCCCTCTGCCCCTCCAGCCATTAACCCTTTTTTGGCAGCTTCTTTAAAGGCTGTCCAGGAAATGGACTCAGAACCTTCTGACGATGAGGACGACACTCCCTTCTTTGCTTTTCCTATAATCAGGCCTGATCCAGCTAATGGAATGGCACATCCACCTCGGTATGAGGGGATTGATATTGATCATATTGGCAGATTAAAAAAGGCAGTGACAACGTACAGACCTCAATCCCATTATGTAAAAGAATTGCTTAATGCTTTTACTACTCATTACAATAACTTTGCTCCTGAGGATTGGAAGATTGTGGGCCGTGCTCTTTTACGGTAGCCGGAATATCTTCAATGGCACATGTGGTTTTTAGAAGGATGTGCCACTAAAGCTAGAGAAAATGGTAACAGTCAAAACCCTGTTTTTCGTGCCATAGGATACCCTATGTTATCTGGCACTGGTATGTATGATGACATTCAACATCAAATTAATATTCCTCCTGAGATTCATGAGCAATTGAAGGAAATAGCTTTAGAAGCTTGGGACAAAATTAGACCTACTGGAGAATATTATGGCAAATGGATGTTACACATGTTCCCTTGTTTGGACGTTATTCTTGTGTTCATGTTACTATTGATACATATTCTAAATTTTTGTGGGTTACCACTCAAATTGGAGAAACCACCCGTCATATTATTCAACACTTAATGGAAACATTTGCTATTATGGGAATTCCCGCTATGATTAAAACTGATAATGGTCCAGCTTATACTAGTAAAAATTTTAAAGATTTTTGCAAATTATATGATATTGTTCATCTAACCGGAATAGAATATAATCCACAAGGACAAGCTTTAGTAGAACGTGTACATGCTACACTTAAAACACAAATTAAAAAATTAAAAAGGAAGAAAATGACAGATTTAAATATGCACTTGTTTAGACATTTACAAAATCAACCTAAAGCATTGTTACATCAAGCCTTATTTATTTTAAATTTCCTTAATCTTCTACAAGGAGAAATATTGACAAGAGCAGAACGACATTTTGAGCAAAAAACCTTAGAAATAGTTCATGAACCAATTTGGATAAAAATTGCAGCAGATGCTGAGTGGCAGCCAGGGATTTTACTTTATAGGGGAAAGGGCTATTCTTATGTTTCAACAGAAAATGGACACCGGCAGTGGCTCCCAGGGCGGTGGATCCAGACCCGTCACAATCAGAACGGCACCAAGGGGGGCACCCTATCCACTACCCCAGCCGAGGAATCAAGATCCTGAGCTTGATGTTCCGGTGGCGGCAATGGCAGAATTGCTGACCCACGCTTGGCTTCAGTGCAGTACCCTCATCATTTACAAACACATTTATGGAAAATTGCTGCTGCAACTAAACCTGTAATTTTGTCTAATGGCTCTTTCTCTGGGACTAGTCAATCTGCTGCTTCTTATAATTTTACTGTATTTAAAGAATATAATATAACTACATGTGCGCCCATGCCATACCTGTTCTTAATTGGAAATGTTACTTTTGATGAGGGAATTTTATTGTAAATTGTATACCTGTATTAATACATCTGTTTCTATTCCTTCTGGTTATTCCATTGTGCTGTTACAACAGCGCTCTCACATTTGGCTTCCTGTGAACTTACAACGACCATGGTCCCAGGATCCTGTAAATACTTTGGTTCTGGAATTTTTTAGACAATTGTTAAAACGTACTAAACGGTTTGTGGGAGTTGTTGTTGCTGTAATTCTAAGTCTTATTGCAGTGGCTACAGTTGCTACAGTTTCAGGGATAGCTTTACATACTTCTATACAAACAAAATATTTTGTTGAGGAATGGCATAAAGATTCGCATGAGTTATGGCTATCCCAGGCTCAAATTGATTCTAGACTTCAAACTCAAATAGATATTTTAAAACAAACAGTTAATTGGTTAGGAAAAAAGATACTCACCTTAGAACAAGAAATTAGATTAAAATGTGACTGGAATTCAACTTCTTTCTGTGTAACTAATATACAATATAATCAAAGCTTACATGAATGGAGTATCATACAAAATTATCTTGATGGTAATGAAACAGCTCAACTAATGATTGATTCTTTACAAAAGGATATATTTGAAATTTTTGGAAAAGGGTTTCAACATAATGATGCTGCACAAATAGCTAAATTGTTTTTAAAACAGTTAGAGGGATTAGATCCCAACGGAATTGCTCAAAGTCTTACCCATACGGCAGGAGGAGTGGGAATAGTGTTATGCTTAGTTATTATCCTAAGTAATTATATATTGTATGTGCATAAGACCATCTCAAGACTCAATATTAACTTTGTGGAAAGCTGTTTTAGAAAAACAAAAGAAAAAGGAAGGAATTGTAGGGGTTCGAGTGTGCAGAGTTTAGCTCCCTCAGGCCTGACAGTGTGCAAGAGCTGTGGCTGTGATTTAGGTCAGCTGAGGCAAACCTCAGTTAGGAGGAGGAAACGTTCTCTTCCCCTTATCGCAAGTCACAAGTTCTACATGGTTTGGCCAAGAGGAAAAAGCTTCCTGCATACTTGTCCTGGGAACAGTACATTCTGAAGAGATAAATGCATCCTCAGGGGAGTAGATAATGTCTACAAAGAACTTTAGGAGGGTACTTATCAAATAAACAGGAACGATCTGAAGTTAGCTCTGTGTATCTGCTGAGGCATGTTATCTGGGCAATGTGGGCAAAGTGTTATTGAAGAATTGCTTGCTTTGTTAGAAGAAGAATATAAAAGGAACTTGCAAATAAACCTCAGCATGCAGTTGCAATTGCTGCCTTTGCTCTGCATCCCCTGTGTCCTGGTTATTTCGTGACCCTTACCCAGGGACCCGAACACACTAGACGTTCACAAGGACCACAAACAATACAGGTCAATTCAACATTAGATGAGGTAATATCTACAGCTGATGGAATGTCAGACAAAGAGTTTAGGATATACATGCTTCAGATGATCTGGAATTTCAAGGAAGACATTATTCATCAAATTCAGACAATGAAAAATCACTTTGACAATGAATTACATAAACAAATCCAATAAGCAAAAGATCAACTCTATAGGGAGATAGAGGATATAAAAAACAAACAAACAGAAATCCTGGAAATGCAGGAAACAATAAACCAAATTAAAAACTCAAATGAGAGTATTACCAGCAGAGTAGAACACTTGGAAGATAGAACTTCAGACAACGAAGACAAAGTTTTTCAACTTGAAAAGAACATAGACAGCTCAGCGAGAATGTTAAGAAATCATGAGCAGAACATCCAAGAATTATGGGATAACATCAAGAAACCAAACCTAAGAGTTATTGGGATACAAGAGGGTACAGAGGTCCAAACCAAGGGAATGAGCAATCTATTCAATGAAATAATACTAGAAAACTTCCCAGACTTAAAGAATGAAAAAGAAATCCAAATACTAGAAGCCTACAGGACACCGAATATACAAAATCATAAGAGATCCACACCAAGACACATAATAATGAAGATGCCCAACATACAGAATAAGAAGGGAATCTTAAAAGCCACAAGAGAGAGGAAGCAGATTACATTTAGGGGTAAACCAATCAGGATAACTGCTGATCTTTCAACACAGACTCTGAAAGCTAGAAGATCCTGGAACAACATATTTCAAACGCTGAAAGAAAAAGGGTTCCAACCAAGAATCATGTATCCAGCAAAATTAAGCTTCAGGATTGAAGATGAAATAAAAATCTTCCACGATAAACAAAAGTTAAAAGAATTTGCAGCTAGAAAACCAACTCTTCAAAACATCCTTGGCAAAACATTACAGGAAGAGGAAATGAAAAATAACAATGAAAACCAACAGCGGGAGGTAGGACAGTAAAGGAAAAACTAAGCATAGAGGAAAAACAAATCATGTTAAGTATCGTACATAACCAAATATGGCTGGAAATACAAACCATATCTCAATAGTAACCCTAAATGTTAATGGCTTAAATGCACCAATCAAAAGACATAGGCTAGTAGAATGGATTAAAAAAAAAAGATCCAACAATATGCTGCCTACAGGAGACTCATCTGATAGGAAAAGACATACACAGACTGAAGGTGAAAGGTTGGGAAAAATCATATCACTCATACGGACCCCAGAAGCAAGCAGGGGTGTCCATACTTGTATCAAATAAAATAGACTTCAAGCCAAAGTTAATCAAAAGGGATAAACAAGGACATTACATGCTGCTCAAGGGAACCATACACCAACAAGACTTGATGATCATTAATGTATATGCCCCAAACAATGGTGCAGCTACGTTCATCAAACAAACTCTGCTCAAGTTCAAGAGTCTAATAGACCACAACACAATAATCATGGGAGATTTTAACACACCTCTTTCACCAATGGACAGATCTTCCAAACAAAAATTGAATAAAGAAACCATAGAGCTCAATAATACAATTAATAACTTAGACTTAATTGATATATACAGAATATACCACCCAACATCAAGCGGATACACTTTCTTCTCAGCAGCACATGGATCCTTCTCAAAAATAGACCATATATTATGTCACAGGGCAAAGCTTAGCAATTACAAAGGAGTTGAGATACTACCATGCATTTTATCTGATCATAATGGAATGAAATTGGAAATCAATAATAAAATGAGAAAGGAAAAACCCTACATCACATGGAGATTAAACAATATGCTACTGAATGAACAAAGGGTTACAGAAGACATCAAAGAGGAAATTAAAAAATTCTTAGAGGTAAACGAAAACTCAGACACAACATATCGAAATCTTTGGGACATGGGCTGGGGATGTGGCTCAAGCGGTAGCGCACTCGCCTGGCATGCGTGCGGCCCAGGTTCGATCCTCAGCACCACATACAAAGATGTTGTGTCCGCCGAGAACTAAAAAAAAAAATAAATAAATATTAAAATTCTCTCTCTCAAAAAAAAAAACAAATCTTTGGGACACTATGAAAGCAGTACTAAGAGGAAAATTCATTTCATGGAGTTCATTCCTTAAAATAAGTAAAAGCAAACAAATAAATGACCTCATACTACACTTCGAAGCCTTAGAAAAAGAAGAACAAATCAGCAGCAAATACAGTAGAAGGCAAGAAATAATTAAAATTAGAGCTGAAATCAATGAAATTGAAACAAAAGAAACCATCGAAAAAATTGACAAAACTAAAAGTTGGTTCTTTGAAAAAATAAATAAGATTGATAGACCACTAGCCACGCTAACAAAGAGAAGAAGAGAGAGAACCCAAATGAAAAAAACGGGATGAAAAAGGCAACATCACAACAGACAATTCAGAAATACAGAAGATAATTAGAAATTATTTTGAAACCCTATACTCTAATAAAATAGAAGATAGTGAAGGCATCGATAAATTCCTTGAGACATATGAACTACCCAGATTGAGTCATGAAGATATAAACAACCTAAACAGACCAATATCAAGTGAGGAAATAGAAGAAGCCATCAAAAGACTACCAACCAAGAAAAGCCCAGGACCGGATGGATATACAGCCGAGTTTTACAAGAACTTTAAAGAAGAACTAATACCAATACTCCATAATCTATTTCAGGAGATAGAAGAATTAAAGAAGAATTAATACCAATACTTTTCAAGTTATTTCAGGAAATAGAAAAAGAGGAAGCTCTTCCAAATTCATTCTATGAGGCCATATCACCTTGATTCTGAAACCAGATAAAGTCACCTCAAAGAAAGAAAACTATAGACCAATATCTCTAATGAACCTAGATGCAAAAATCCTCAATAAAATTCTGGCGAATCGGATACAAAAACTCATCAAAAAAATTGTGCACCATGATCAAGTAGGATTCATCCCTGGGATGTAAGGATGGTTCAATATACGGAAATCAATAAATGTTATTCACCACATCAATAGACTTAAAGATAAGAACCATATGATCAATTCGATAGATGCAGAAAAAGCATTCAACAAAGTACAGCATCCCTTTATGTTCAAAACATTAGAAAAACTAGGGATAACAGGAACTTACCTCAACATTGTAAAAGCTATCTATGCTAAGCCTCAGGCTAGCATCATTCTGAATGGAGAAAAATTGAAGGCATTCCCTCTAAAATCTGGAACAAGACAGGGATGCCCTCTATCACCACTTCTATTCAATATAGTTCTCAAAACACTGGCCAGAGCAATTAGACGAAAGAAATTAAAGGCATAAAAATAGGAAAAGAAGAACTTAAATTATCACTGTTTGTGGATGACATGATTCTATACCTAGAAGACCCAAAAGTGTCTACAAAGAAACTACTAGAACTAATAAATGAATTCAGCAAAGTGGCAGGATATAAAATCAACACGCATAAATCAAAGGCATTTCTGTATATCAGTGACAAAACTTCTGAAACGGAAATGAGGAAAAACACTCCATTCACAATATACTAAAAAAGAAAAAAGACTTAGGAATCAACCTAACAAAAGAGGTGAAAGACTTATACAATGAAAACTACAGAACCCTAAAGAGAGAAGTAGAAGAAGATCTTAGAAGATGGAAAAATATACCCTGTTCATGGATAGGCAGAACTAACATCATCAAAATGGCAATATTATCAAAAGTTCTCTATAGGTTTAATGCAATGCCAATCAAAATCCCAACGCATTTCTTGTAGAAATAGAGAAAGCAATCATGAAATTCATATGGAAAAATAAAAGACCCAGAATAGCAAAAGCAATTCTAAGCAAGAAGTGTGAATCAGGTGGTATAGCGATACCAGACTTCAAACTATACTACAGAGCAATAGTAACAAAAACAGCATGGTACTGGTACCAAAACAGGCAGGTGGACCAATGGTACAGAATAGAGGACACAGAGACTAATCCACAAAGTTACAACTATCTTATATTTGATAAAGAGGCTAAAAGCATGCAATGGAGGAAGGATAGCATCTTCAACAAATGGTGCTGGGAAAACTGGAAATCCATATGCAACAAAATGAAACTGAATCCCCTCCTCTCGCCATGCACAAAAGTTAACTCAAAATGGATCAAGGAGCTTGATATCAAATCAGAGACTCTGCGTCTGATAGAAGAAAAGGTTGGCTCCGATCTACATATTGTGGGATCGGGCTCCAAATTCCTTAATAGGACACCCATAGCACAAGAGTTAACAAGAATCAACAAATGGGACTTACTTAAACTAAAAAGTTTTTTCTCAGCAAGAGAAACAATAAGAGAGGTAAATAGGGAGCCTACATCATGGGAACAAATTTTTACTCCTCACACTTCAGATAGAGCCCTAATATCCAGAGTATACAAAGAACTCAAAAAATTAGACAATAAGATAACAAACAACCCAATCAACAAATGGGCCAAGGACCTGAACAGACACTTCTCAGAGGAGGACATACAATCAATCAACAAGTACGTGAAAAAATGCTCACCATCTCTAGCAGTCAGAGAAATGCAAATCAAAACCACCCTAAGATACCATCTCACTCCAGTAAGATTGGCAGCCATTATGAAGTCAAACAACAACAAGTGCTGGCGAGGATGTGGGGAAAAGGGTACTCTTGTACATTACTGGTGGGACTGCAAATTGGTGCGGCCAATTTGTAAAGCAGTATGGAGATTTCTGGGAAAGCTGGGAATGGCACCACCATTTGACCCAGCTATTGCCCTTCTCGGTCTATTCCCTGAAGACCTTAAAAGAGCGTACTACAGGGATACTGCCACAACGATGTTCATAGCAGCACAATTCACAATAGCTAGACTGTGGAACCAACCCTGATGCCCCTCAATAGATGAATGGATAAAAAAAAAAAAATGTGGCATTTATACACAATGGAGTACTATGCAGCACTAAGAAATGACAAAATCATGGAATTTGCAGGGAAATGGATGGCATTAGAGCAGATTATGCTAAGTGAAGCTAGCCAATCCCTAAAAAACAAATGCCAAATGTCTTCTTTGATATAATGAGAGTAACTAAGAACAGAACAGGAAGGAAGAGCAGGAGGAAAAGATTATCATTTAACAGAGTAATGAGGTGGGAGGGAAAGGGAGAGAAAAGGGAAATTCCATGGAAATGGAAGGAGACCCTCATTGTTATACAAAATTACATTTAAGAGGTTGTGAGGGGAATGGGAAAAAAATAAGGAGAGAAATGAATTACAGTAGATGGGGTAGAGAGAGAAGATGGGAGGAGAGGGGAGGGGGATAGTAGAGGATAGGAAAGGTAGCAGAATACAGCAGTTACTATTATGGTATTATGTAAAAATGTGGATGTGTAACCGATGTGATTCTGCAATATTTGTAATGTTTTGAATAACCAATAAAAAAATAAATAAATAAAAAATAAAAAAAAAAAATACTGGTGCTGGGTCAGTGACCAGGCAAACGTTACCTTAGTGCACCTATGCTACTAAAATCCCTTCTGACATACATTAAGAAACGTGTGGCTATAAATCCTAACTTTATAGTGATCTCACTAGACTCTGTCAGGAGTTGCTCCACAGATCTTTCCTCTGGACTTATTTCTTAATTTGTTCCCTTTGCTTCCCCCTGTTTATTCTCAGGGTTAGTACACCTATTTTTTTCCCTATGAGTCACTCACTTATTTTTTTTTTAATTTTTTTTAAAGAGAGAGAGAGAGAGAGAGAGAGAGAGAGAGAATTTTTAACTATTTATTGTTTAGTTTTCAGCGGACACAACATCTTTATTTTTATGTGGTGCTAAGGTTCGAACCCAGCGCCATGCGCATGCCAGGCCAGCACGCTACTACTTGAGCCACATCCCCAGCCCGAGTCACCATTTATATATTGGGTTTTTGTTTTGGTTTGGGTTTTGTTAGCTGACATTAAACCTAGGGGTGCTTAACCATTGAGCCACATCCTCAGCCCATTTTTTAGTTTTTACTTTGAGACAAAGTCTCACAAAGTTGCTTAGGGCCTCCATAAGTTGCTGAAGCTGGCTTTGAACTTTCCATTCTCCTGCCTCCCCTTGTTGCTGGGATTACAGGCGTGTACCCCCACTCTGCCTGTTCATTAGTATTAAAGGCAATTTAAAGAAAACCACGTGACCCTTCTACCTTATTGTTTTGTATTCCACTGCTCATTACTAATTACCACCTAACACTAGGGTTGGAAAATCTGGCTCAGTAAAGGGGACCTTTGAACCTGGGAACAAAGAACAAGTCTCAGGGATTCAGTGGTCCAAGGCTCCATTCAGGAAATTGAGGGCATGCATTTTGTTCAGGAGTTCATCCATAACCTGGGAACCTGCCTTTATGGCACGGAGACCTGGAGGCTCCCTGGGACAAGAGTCCACCGTCAATCAACTGGGAGGAAACATATTTCATCTTGTATTTTGAATGACAGTTGAAAATCCCAAACCTGGCACGGGATGAAAGCGCCAACTTGCTCACAGCCCTGTACAATTGCAAGCCCAGGACTCAGAAATGCAGTTGCAAGCTCAGGACTGAGAAATGAGTACAAGAAACGGAAGTTCAGGTCTTCCGTGCTCAGCCACGTGGCCACACGGGGGCGCCGCTGCACTGCCTTGCGAGGCTGCCAGAGCAGCTCTGGGGAGGACCAGGCTGTGGAAGGAAGGAAGGACTAGGGCAGAGATGGCTGACTTAGAGAGGGTGCATTGATGTGGGGATGAAGATGCTTCTGAATTGTTTTTAAAGGCGCAGGAGTTAGAGGACACTCCTACAAGGAATCCTGCCGACTTCTCAGATCTTCTCTCTCAAAGCCCTTTCACCAGTTTCTGGATAATCACCTGGAAAACTGAAAGAAGAGCATATGAATTTTCTTTCTACAAACTGTTGCTTTTAAACATAGACTTTTGCGAGGCATGGTGGTGCATGCCTGTAATGACAGCTACACCGGAGGCTGAAGTGGGAGGATTCCAAGTTTGAGCCCCTCCTGAGGAAGTTAACAAGTCTCTATATCAAAAGAAAAAGAAAAAGACTAGCAATGTAAATCAGTGGTAGAGAGCCCCTGGGTGTAATACCCCGTACCACCAAAACAAAGAAAATATTTTTAGGTCGAGAAAAAGATAAAGATTAACAGAGTGCCTGTAGATCACGTACTTTTTCTCTGTTAACATCTTACTTTATGATCATGCATATGTCTCACTATTAAAGCAATATTGATCAATTATTCCTCAGCAGCATGCTCATTTGGATGTCATTAACTTTTATTAATGACCCTTTTCCGTTCCAGGATGTCATCCAGTATACATTTGTACATTTAGTTGCAATCATTTCTCCTTAAGGCTCCTCTGGCATGACACTTTCTGAGATTTCTTTCTTTATTTCTCTCTCTCTCTCTCTTTCTTTCTTATTTTTTATGACATTCATATTTTTGAGGAGTGCTGCTCAGGAATATTGCAGAATGATCCTTGATTTGAGTTTGGTTGACTGAGCTGTGGATTTGGGGAGAACACAGAGATGAAATGTCACTTAACACAGCATGTCTAGGGCATGCACTGCCCTCTTGACTCATCCCTGATGGTGTGAACCTTCTTCACCTGGCCGAAGTAGAGCTACCCAGAATTCTCCCTGGTAACTTCTTTAGTTCCTCCTGTTCCATGCAGTAGCCTGAGGAAGTTGTTTAGATCTACAAGAAAATGTCCAATATCTCCCATTGTGGTTGTAACATTTTATATCCCTGCCAGCAATTATGAGAGTTCCTGTCGCTGACTGTCTACATTAGCATGTGGTATTGCCAGGTTCTTAAAATTTTAGCCACACTAATATGTGGGTAAAGATATATTGTTGTTTCAGTTTGCATTTCCCTGATAACTATTCACAGTGTCCATCTTTTCAAGAACTTATTTGTCATCTGTAAATCTTGCTTGGAGAAGTGTCTGTTCAGATTTTTACCTATTTTTTCCTATTTTTTGTTTGTGCAAAATCATACATAATGATGAGATTTGCTTTTACATATTTGGTCATGCACAAGAAATTACAATGTAATTTGTTTTGCCAAATTTTAAATGGGTTTTTTTATGAGGTTTTCTTCTTGATCAGTTTTTAGGGGATTCTTTCTATATTCTAGATAAAAAATCTCTTATTAGATATATCATTTTCAAATATTGTATTGTCGGAAGCTGCCAGATAGGCAATGAGTGCCCCTTAACCTTGAGTGATGAGAATGTGGAGATGTGGCAAGCCAGCCATGGGCTGTGTATGTGTGTGAACCATGAGCACTGAGCGCACAGAGTGGACTGAACTGATGTTGTCCCTCTGTTTGGGCGGCCTCGCTCTGGTCTTTACCCTTGCTCTGCCATGATCCCCACACAGCTCATGAGATGGGCATGGCCCCCCTAGATGTCCATCAACCTGCCGACAGCAGACATCAGCCCCTGAAACTTGACCCCTTGCCTCATTTGAATGGCTTCTTCTCAATAAAAGGGTAAACATGTTCTCTTTCTCTCTCTCTCTCTCTCTCTCTCTCTCTCTCTCTCTCTCTCTCTCTCTCTTTCCATGGACCCCTAAGGTCAAAGGAGCCATCATAAGACCCAAAGAAAAAGGTATTTCTCTGTCTGTGTATGGTTATTTCGTGCAGCCCAGTTCACCTGGAGTGACCCTGAGTGTTTTAGTCATGGAACGTGACATTGTATCCCAGTCTGGGCCCTTTATTGACATAACAATAGTGACAGACTTTTTCTTAGGCAACAGAAGTAAGAAATTACTATCTGGGATGGGTTTTGTCGGATGACCTGAGGGACAAGGGATGTGTTGTGAGAGGGGAGCACCACGAATAACTCTGTATATTCTTACCTTTCAAGTACTATATTGAATAGGAGTGGTCAGAGTGAACATCTGTCTTATTTCTGATTGGCTATGAATCCTATTTTTAAAAATAAATACCATTAACCTCCCTTACACTTGTGACACCATTGACAGTTCATATCTGGATTCTATCCTAAGACTATGTGTCATAGACCATGTCATCTAGGTTGGTGAAAGTTATACTCTGATGCTTGCACCATGATGAAATTGCCTAAAAACGCATTTCTCTTTCTTTTTTATTGGTGCATTAAAATTATACACAACAGTGAGATTCATTATGCCATAATCTTACATGCACATAACTTGATCAGTCTCATTCCTCACTGTCTTGCTTTTCCCTCTCCTCCTCCCTCTCCCTGATCCTCTTCTCTTGTTCCACTCTAAGGTTCTCTCTTCTGTCATTTTATAATTAAACTGGTGCATTATACATACATATGGAAGCAGGATTCATTGTGGTGTACCTGCACATGGACCAAGCATAACTTGGTAGATTTTATTCCCCAGAACTTCCCTTATCCTCCCCTCCTCCCTCCCTCTCAATCCCCCTTTGTACTCTATTGGTTCCACTTCTGTTTTCATGAGATTCCTCTTTATTATGTTTTCTTTTTTTCCTCTCCAGATTCTACATATGAAAGAAACTTCTGCTCCTTGACTTTCTGAGTCTGGATTTTTTCATTTGGCATGATATTTCCAGTTTTATCAATTTATTAACACACCACATTATTTCATTCTTCTTTATGGCAGGGTAAAACTCCACTGTGTACAGATAGCACATATTATGTCCATTCATCTGTTGACACACACCTAGGCCGGTTGTATAACATGGCTGTTGTGAACACTGCACTGCTGTAAACATTGCTATGCATATCTTAATAGAGTATGCTGATTTTGGTTCTTTTGGACAAATATCAAGGGGTAAGATAGCTGGGTCACATAGTGGAGTCATTTCTAGTTTTTTGGGGCATCTCCATACTGATTTTCAAAGTGGTTGTATTAATTTCCAGTCCCACCAACAATTTTGAAGTGTACACATATACCCACATCCTCTCCAGCATTTATTTATGTTCTTGATAATTGTTCTTCTAACAGTAGTGAGAGATGAAATCTCAGTGTAGTTTTGATTTATATATATGCATATATGTATATATGAAATGCCATTTGCATTTCTTCTTGAGAAATGTCTGTTTAGTTTTTTTGTTCATTTATTGGCTGGGTTACTTGTTTTTCTTCTGGCAAGTGTTTAAATTTTTTATACATTCTGGATATTAATCCCTTGTCAGAGAGTATCTGTCAAAGATTTTCTCCAATTCTACAGACTCTCTCTTCATTCACTTAATTGTTTCCTTTGCTGTGCAGAATTTTTTTTTAATTTGATGTCCACTTATTGACCCCTGGTTTTATTTATTGAGCTGTAGGAGTATTATTAAGGAAGTTGATGCCTGAGCCAACATGTTGGAGTGTTGGCCTGTTTTCTTCTAGCAGTTGCAATGCTTCTGGTCTAATTCCTAGGTCTTTGATCTGCTTCCAGTTGATTTTTGTGCAAGGTAAGCAATAGGGATCTAGTTTCATTCCTCTGCATATGGATATCGAGTTTGCCAGGTACCATTTGTTTAAAAGCTATGTTTTCTCCAATTCGTCTTTTTGGCACCTTTGTCAAGGATCGGATGACTGAATCTCTGTAGGTCAGTCTCTATACCTTCTATTCTATTCCACTGGCCTTCGTGTATGTTTTTATGCTAATACCAAGCTGGTTTTGTTAGGACAGTACTGCACTGTAATTTGAGATTGGGTATTTTGATGCTTCCAGCATTGCTCTGATTAGTAGCACAGAATTACTTTGGCTATTCTGGGTCTTCTCTTCTTCCATGTGAAATTTAGAACTGGTTTTCCTTTGAGAACTTCATTGGTATTTTGATGGGGATTGCAGAGAATTTGTACATCACTTTTAGAAATATGGGCATTTTGACAATATTAATTCTGCCAATCTAAGAACCTGGGAGGTCTTTTCATCTTCTAGTTTCTTCGATTTCTTTGTTCAATATTTTATAATTTTCACTGTACATGTCTCTCACCTCCTTGTTAAGATATATTCCCAGGTCTTTATTTGTTTGAGGCTATTGTGAATGGAATTTTCCTGATTTCTTTCTCAGCAGGATCATTATTGGTATCTAGGAAAGTTTGACTTTTGTTTGTTGATTTTTTTTTAATTTTTTTTAGTTGTAGATGGACACAATATCTTTATTTTTATTTGCTCATTTCTCCGTGGTGCTGGGGACAGAACCCAGGGCCTCATGCATGCAAGCAAGCACTCTACCACTGAGCTACAACCCCAGCCCTTGTTTATTCATCTTGTATCTTGCTACTTTGATGAAGTTATTACCTCTAAAAGTTGTGGGGTGTCAGCAAATAGAGATAATTGAATCCTTTTCTATTTTTAACTATTTAATATTCATCTCTTGCCTGATTGCTCTGGGTAGAGTTTCAAGTACTATATTGAATAGGAGTGGTGAAAGTGAACTTCTGTGTCTTATTTCTGTTTTTAAAGAAAATACTTTCAGTTTTTCCCCACTTAGTATGGTATTGTCTTTGTGTTTGACATACATAGCACTCACAACGTGGACACAAATTCCCTCTATTTTTAGTTCTTCGGGGTTTTTTAAGTTATTAATGGATCTTTATTTATTTATTTGTGTATGTGGTGCTGAGAATCGAACCCAGGGCCTTTTACATGCTAGGCATGCACTCTACCACTGAGCCACAGCCCCAGCCCCTCTTCAGTATTTTTAACATGGAGAGGTACTGAATTTTGTTTAAGGGTTTTTCTGCATTGACTGAGATGATTATGTGATGTTTGTCTTTAATTCTATTTATGTGATATATTGCGTTTACTGATTTTCATCTATTGAGCCAACCTTGCATCTCTGGGTGGAACCCACTTGCTCTATATTCTTCTTAATGTTTTTGAATGTAAATTGCTAATATTTTATTAATCACTTTTACATCTATGTTCACCAGGCAAACTGATATATAGTTTTGTTTCCTTGATGTGACTTTATCAGCTTTGGTATCAGGGTGATACTGGCTTCATAGACAGAGCACATTTCTTGTCATTAGGTGATGTAGGACTCTATATTTGATTCAGAAAAAATTATAAAATGCTATCCATAATAAATTAGGAGTTTAAAATAATCCATACCCCTAGACCAGAAAAATGTGTTGCATTTCCTTCTAGTCTGTTATCACCTTCCTCCTGCAGCCTGAAGGCTGCATGTTTCTCTTCTCCCCCTCTCTTTCCTCAGGTGATGAACACAGGCTTCAGTGGCCCCTGATTGTCCTCCATATTCTATTTTCCAGGTTAGAGGGTTATCTGGCTCCCTCAGAGAGCAATTTCTCACTTTCTCCTCCCTTCTCATACCCCACTACTACATCCCCACTCCTCACTCCTAGAAGATGAAATACTTTTTCTTTTCATTTGGAAAAAAAGTAGGACTCAGGTTAGAACTGCCTCATAATCCCATTACAGCTCCCCCATGTTTGAAACTGTCCCACAGTGATGGTGGATGGTCTTTGCTGTCTGAGGCCACCTCAATATTTGGGAACAAGGTTGGCGCTCACTCCCCTGCATCATCACCTTCCACACTCTGTGGCTCATTTATTAACCTCTCTATAGAAAACAAAAGCCTTCCTTAAAAATTCACCCTCTGATCCTATGTCTCCCTCCCATTTCTGCCCCTATTTCTCTGATACACCTTATAAAGTGATGTCTGAGTCCTTTCTCTCATGTTGTCTTTTTAAACATTAACTTTTTTTCTAGTGGAATTACAGCAGCATTTCAAAGGTCAAATGCTTCTACAAGGCTTTCTACAAAGACAAATCACCCCAATCTTCCAAGCAGCTCCATTTCCTGATTCCCAGAATTAGCCTGCTTTTACTTCTTTTGTCTGATGCTGTGTCCCTAAATAGAATGCTAACAGGGCTCCTCCTTAGTTTTCCAGTTTCCTGTGGCACTTTTAATGAACAGCTTCCATTCACAGACCTCTTTACATTTTATAATTTCCATTAGATCACCATTTTTAACATTACACTGACTATGCAAATGTCATTCACAACTAGGCTTGTAGTTTTCATTACTGTGTTTCCTTGAACTGACTTTTTAACTTCCCTGCAATTAATAAAAGTGTTATTCCTTCATTTGCTTAGTTTCTGTTGTCCTCATTACAGGAACTTTCCCAAACTCTCTCCCAGGGTCTCTGCTATGGTTTGAATGTGTGCTCCAAGGTTCATATGTTGGAATCTTGATCTTCATTGTGGTGGTGTGGGGAGATGGGGTCTAATGGGAGATGGGTAAATATGAGGGTTCTGCTGTCCTAAATAAATCAGTATGTTATTTTGAAAATGGGTTGATGCCTCCTACCTCTCTTGCCCTCTCTCTTGCCCTTACACCTTCTATCACACAAGAAAACATCAGGAGGGCCCTCGCCAGATGCCAGTACCATGACCTTGGACTTCCCAACCTTAATAATGGTGAGAAAATAAAACATCTGTTCTTTATAATTTCCTAATATGGTGTTCTGTTAGAGCAGCCAAACAGACCAAGACAGTCTCCATGAGTATATTCAAGCATAACTAGGATTCTGCCAACTTGGTCTTTATGAAGACACCTGGCCCAGAGCCCTCAGTCCTGCCACACCTGGACTGGATGCCTTCACAATGGAGCGAGGCTGACCCCCTGGATCTGTTTTACCTCAAGGGGGAACATGACCTCCCTGTCTTGTGCTGGCTCCCTACTAACTACATCCCATGTGTCCCCTTTCCTTGGTTTTCTCCATCATTTTTGTTTTTCACTTCATTTAGCCATATCCTATAGGAACATTGAGCAGAAAATATTGAAGCCCTAAACAACTGAAATGTCCTTAGGACACCCAAGCTCTTAGTCCAACTTTAACTTAGTACAGAATTCTGTGTTGAAAATATTTTTACTTTGAATGCACCTGATATTGCTTCAACATTGTCTAGCTTCTAAAGCTGTCTTTCCTGCCTCTTGAAATGTTCAGGGTTTCTTTTTTCTACCTAATTTCTGAAATTTTATTCTAATGTGTCTTGGCGTGGGTCAGTTTTCATTAGTTTTGTGGCAGTTCAAATGTAATGGGGGGGGGGCAGTAAACACTGAGAAATTTTCCTGAGATTTTAAAATCATCCTGACTCTATATTTTGGAATTCATCTTGTTCAGTTATTGAAAATCCTTTATTGATGCCTTGTGCTCTTATAGTTCTTCTGTCTTCCATACCTCTATTTTTCAAGCTATATGACTTCTTTTCTGATGCTATTTTAATTGTCCATAACATGTATAGACTTACTCATTTCTGTGACCAGTTTTTAATTTCTAAGAACTTTTTTATTTTTCTTTCTGCATATAATTGCGCATAATTTCATTTCTTGTTCACAAATACCATATCCTTTCACATGTTTTAGTAATTATTGAGAGTAGTGGCAGTGAATCGAGTGAAGAAGTTGAGAGCAGTTGGGAGCTCTCCACAGTTTACTCAGAGCAGCAGTTTTTAAAGTGCATCTGTGGAACCCTTGAAGGTGTTCAGACTATTGCACAGGACCTATATCTTCAAAAAATATTTTTATAATATCACTAAAACATTATTTATAATAAAGCAAAACTTGGCAAAGTAGAAGCTATGGTACCAAATTTCAATTATAGTTATTGTATTCGTGATCACCTTTTAACTACAGAAAGAAAAACATGCCAGTTCACTTAGACATGTCCTGAACGAAGTATTAAAAATCATTAACTCTGGGCTGGGGTTGTGGCTCAGTGGTAGAACACTTACCTTACATGTGTGAGATACTGGGTTCGATCCTCAGCACCATATAAAAATAAATAAGATCTTATGTCTATCTACAATTTTAAAATACATACTTTAAAAAATTAACTTTATTAAGTCTCCATTCCATAGTCCATATTATAAATACATTTATTTGATGGAATGGAAAGTACACATAAAACACATCTGCTACATTCAAAAGTAGGGTGTTTGTGTCAACAAAAGCCATTTGGTGAGTTGTACAAATAGCTCCATTTTATGGAATATCATTCTTGCTTCAAAGAATGAATGACAGGGGAAGTATTCCTTAGACTTCAATATTTGGCCAATAACCTGTCCCTTCAAGATAATCCACAGACAGCAATATATTCAATGATAACATGTATGTTCTCAAAAGAAAATGAGAATCTGGGCAAACCTGCATCCACCACTATCAACCTGATAGACTCCCAAGTACTTACAACACTTTCTGGTGAAATCTGTGGTGATATCAACATATGACTTCTTGATAATTTTCACTTAAATATGTTAATACTAGAAAGTCTATATAACTTGGTCAAACAATGCATGACTAAAACATATCATGCATCAGCACAAGATCCATTCAATGTGAAGACACACCCACAGACTTTAATGAAATCGAATATGAACTATTCAATGATAATGTTTCAGGATCCTCATGGCAAAGAACCTTTAAGAAACTAACATTTGTGTCATTTTAGTATAGTATCAAAGATGAATATTGGATATGTTATTGAAAGCATTTCTCCTATATATTTGGGTGAGGCTGCATTTTTTTGTTTCAACCAAAATCACAGATTGAATGCAGAATATCTAGCATTCTCTGAAGACAAATCAAAAAGACTTTCAAATTTAAAAAAAAAAATAAAATGAACCATTTTTTATTAAATCTTTTCATTTTGGAAAAGTTATTTCTGTTTGAAACTACTATTCTGTTAACAAGCAATTAGTTATTAATATTAAAAAGGAATAACATCTTTAATACTGAATTAATTTCTAAGGTGGCAAATATTGATAGACATAATCCACATAAACTTGATTACCTCTGGAGTGCACACTACTTTCTAGAGTATATAAAGATTCTGAAACCAAAAATTTGAGAATTGCTGATTTTACACCTTGAGGCAGGAATCAAAGAAGGATAGTACAGAGAGGGGTTCAGGGCAAAGTCCCAGGTCCTTGGACGTGGCTCTCAGGGTCTAGAGCGGTGTCTGGGGTGTGGACACAGCACAGTGGGGATTCCCAATCCCAACCCGTGTCAGGTCCTTCTGCCTGGACACTTCTGACGCGGCAGCAGGACTCACTCCCATTGCGTGTCTTGCTCCTAGAGAAGCCAATCAGCGTCGCCGCTGTTCAGGTTTTTAAGTCCCCACTCGCCAGCTAAGTCCCAGATCTCCACAGAGCTGCAGGATGCGGGTGATGGCGCCCCGAACGCTGCTCCTGATACTCTCCGGGGTCCTGGCCCTGACAGAGACCTGGGCGGGTGAGTGCGGGGTGGGGAGAGAATTGGCCTCTGTGAGGGAAGAGCGAGGGCACCGTCCTGTCAGCGCACAGGACTCGGGAAAGCCCCGTCCCTGTCGCCCCCAGCCCAGACCCTCTCGACTCTGGTGCGGTTCATCCCGACCCTCCACTCCCGCCCCTAAGTCCTGACCTCCCGCGTCCCACCGCCCCCTAAGCTTCTCTAGACCCCGCTCCTCTCCTCCTGGGGTCGTCAACCTGGGACCTGGGTCGGGCGCCTTGAGGAGGATCCCGGGGTCTCAGCGGCTCCCTTCCGCAGGCTCCCACTCCCTGAGGTATTTCCACATCTCCGCGTCCCGGCCCGGCGGGGAGCCCCGCTTCATCACCGTGGGCTACGTGGACGACTCGCAGTTCGTGCGCTTCGACAGCGACGCCACGACGCCTAGGATGGAGCCGCGGGCGCCGTGGATAGAGCAGGAGGGGCCCGAGTACTGGGAGCGGGAGACACAGATCTCCAAGGACAACGCACAGAGAGACCGAGTGGACCTCGACACCCTGCGGGGCTACTACAACCAGAGCGCGGGCGGTGAGTGACCGGGCCCTGCCGGAGGTCGCGACCCCTCACGTCCCTCACGGACGGTCTCAAATCGTCAGGGTCCCCGGCCGAGCTTCACCCCAAGGCTGGGACCCGCGGGGACCCCGACCCAGACAGCGCCCGGGGACCGTGACGGTTTCGGTTTCAGTTTAGGGGGACCCGGGGCGGGCGGGCGGGGCGGCGGCTGACGGGGCGGGGACAGGCTCTCACACCATCCAGTGGATGTATGGCTGCGACGTGGGGACGGACGGGCGCCTCCTCCGCGGGTACGAGCAGCACGCCTACGACGGCAAGGACTACATCGCCCTGAACGACGACCTGCGCTCCTGGACCGCGGCGGACACGGCGGCTCAGATCACCAAGAGGAAGTGGGAGGCGGCGGGTGTCGCGGAGCAGGACAGGGCCTACCTGGAGGGCCGCTGTGTGGAGTGGCTGGGCAGATACCTGGAGCACGGGAAGGAGGCGCTGCTGCGCACAGGTGTGAGGGGCTGCACCTGCCTGGTCCCCCGGAGGTCCCTCCTCCAGCTCCCCACAGGGGGGAGGAGAATGGCGCCCACGCTAGACACCTCCTGCTCCTTGTCCAGGGGGAGGGAGTGGGCCTGGCCCCCAGGGGCTGCCCTAGAGAGGAACTGAGGCCGCTGGCTCTCAGGACTAGTGAGGGGTCCCGTCGCTCTCTCCCTGGCTGGTGGGAAAGACAGTGAATACCTGACCACAGGTCCCGGTCAGCAGCCTGGACATCAGGGACAGACTGTCAGGTCCACTCCAGCCTAGTGTCCCTGGAGGTCTGACTCCAGCTTTTCCACATGTGTCAGCCTCTACCCAGATCAGAATCTGAAGTCCCTCTTAGGGACCTGAAGCCTCCTCCATTGGGATATCTCAATCTGATTCTAGAACTTTCCAAGGAATAGATTATGCGAGAATCCTGCCTTCCGGTTTGTGTCTAGGTTTTGTGCTCCTCCCCACCCGGATCATGTTGTCCACGCTCAGGAGGGTCATGTGAGCCCTTCAGTGGCTCATGAGGAAATGCCAAAATGTCTGAATTTCCCTATTCTTCCCCTCAGACCCCCCGGAGACGCGTGTGACTCACCACCCTAGCCCTGACGGGGATGTCACCCTGAGATGCTGGGCCCTGGGCTTCTACCCTAAGGAGATCACCCTGACTTGGCAGCGGGATAGAGAGGACCAGACCCAGGACATGGAACTTGTGGAGACCAGACCTTCTGGGGATGGAAACTTCCAGAAATGGGCAGCTGTGGTGGTGCCTGCTGGAGAGGAGCAGAGATACACATGCCATGTGTATCATGAAGGGCTTCCTGAGCCCCTCACCCTGAGATGGGGTAAGGAGGGGGTGAGGGCCCAGAGCCTGTTGTCAGGAAAGCAGAAGGCTTTCTGGAGACCCTCAGCAGGGTAGGGACTGAGAGCTGGGGATCAGAGACCCTCACCTGACTTCACTTCCTCTCCCAGAGCCAACTCCTCAGGCCACCATCCCCATTTTGGGAATTGTTGCTGCTGTGATTGTCCTTGTTGTCACTGGAGCTGTGGTCGGTTTTGTCTTGTGGAGAAAGAAAAACAAAGGTAGGGAAAGTGCAGGGTCTGGATTTTTGTCCCACTGGTGGTTTCAAGTACCTGGTACAAGTGTGGCCTGCCTTGTTCGTGGGAAGTAATATCTACCCATGTCCTTACCCAACCTGGACCCTGTTTACTTTTTGTAAAGCGCCTAGAAACTAAAGGACAAGTATATCCTCTTAATGTTTGTGGTGATGGGACCTGATTCCCAGCATTTAGAGGCCAGAGGGGAATCTTCCTGCTGAGGAAGAACTCAGGAGAGTAATAAGCTCCATCTTTACGCATCTATTTTCTTCTTGTCTCCTGATCCTATATCTGCAGTCACCGTTCTGGAGACTTCCCCAGTGTCCAGGACTAGGGGGCGCCTCTAAGACCTGTTTCCAATCTGCTCTCTCACAAGATGTTTTCTTCCCACAGGAGGAAAAAAAGGGCCCTATGCTCCAGCTGCCTGTAAGTATGAAGAACACTGATCTCTGAGGCCCAAGGGACAGTGTAATGGGGAGCAATGGGGGAGCTGATCCATCTCATAATTCCTCCATCACCCGCATCTCCTGTGGACTCTGACCAGGTTCTGTTTTTGTTCTGCTCAGGTAATGACAGTGCCCAGGGCTCTGATGTGTCTCTCACTGCTGAGAAAGGTGAGACCCTGGAGGGCCTGGAGAGGGAGAGGGGTTGGGGAAGGAGGAGACTGCTGGGTTACAGGGACTCTCTCAGGGATTTGTGACATTTTGAGTGTTTAATGGGTTGTTCAGAGTGTCTCCATTACAAGGAGTGATCTGAATCTGTTCATAATACTTTCTTTTACAGTGTGAGATACTGCCGTCTGTGGGACTGAGCAGTACAGGATTTCTGCAGTTCCCTTCCTGCTCTCTACTGCAGTTTCAAGAGTTCCTGGCTACTCTTTGTGCAGCTGGCATCTGATTGTGTCTTTGTGTCTGTGTTCCTACAATCATAATGTGAGGAGGCAATGGAGAGAGGAGCTCATCCCTGATCACCAGGACCCCTCCCCACAATGTTCTCTTCCTCAATCAACTTTCCTATGTAGCTGATGTGGGGCTGGGATGTCTTCATTCCTGATTTAGCTTTATGTTGCCCTGAATTGTAGCATCTTTCTCCCCTTTTGGAAAATAGAATGTGGATATTGATTGTATTTCATATTTGTGCCACAAAATATGTTGATGGGTTAATTAAATGAGAAGAGGATTCCTAAAATTTCTGAGAGAAAATAAAATCTGAAACCTTCCAGAATCCATGTGTTTGCTGTGCCGAGTCTACTGCAGGTGGGGACAGGAGAAGGATGAAAGGAGCTCCAGCAAGTGGACAAGCTGGCACCCAGTCTGTGCTCATCCCATCCTGGGCCTTTGTGGTTACTCTCAGCTGGATCAGTCTTACTGCTCCTTAGTCCTTGTCCATTCAGTTGAACCTCATCAGAACAGGACCTCTCATGACAGGTAGCATCACCAGGGCTGGTCCTGCTCCAGGACCATGGCCAGGGAGGGCATCAGGCCACTGGGTTAACATAGGATGAGACCTGAGTCTGACTTTCTGCTCCCATCTTTTTTTGTTTCTTAGGTTTCACAAAGAATTATCCCTGTTCTTGTTAGTAAGTTTGGGTTCTGGTCTTGTTCTACTCTGGTGTCTCTCAGCGGTGACAGCAGAAGTTCATTTTTTCTATCATTGACCCACAAGACCCAGGGCAGTTTCCTGGATTGTATTTCCTATCATTCCTCCAGTACTTTTAAAGGAACCAGATTATGGGAACAGCAGAGAGGAAGGATCTCATGATTGATCATCTTAGATAAATTCCTCTTAGGCTTCCATCTTCTCTAACTGAGCAGTTTCACTGTCCTTAAGAATACTCATCCTAGAACTTGCTCCATTACAGATTCCTGGGTTGATAAAACAGAGTCTAACAGAGGTTTCTGTTTAGTTGGAAAATATGACCCATTAGTTAAAGATCATGAAGATCAAAATGTCCTTAGCAGCTGTGGAGAGCAGGAGGGCTGGTGGGGAGGGATGGAGGGCAGCATTTGTGAGAAAAGCCCAAATGGCCCTGATCTCAGTGTGAGAAACCCTTGACTGCAGATGCCACAGCAGCATTTGATCTGAAATTCCTTTAATAAAGAAGGAGGGGCTGACACTGATCATTCATTCATCTCTCATTTGTTGAGTACTGAGTAGATGATACACAGTTTTCACCTAGGATACATCAGGGAAATGAAAACAGGCCTGTGTTCTACAGGAAAGCAGAAGAAGACACACTGTAAGCAGAGGAAATGAGGACAGTGTTCATGTTAGGTGGTAAGTGTTGCAGGGCAGGTGAGAGAGTGGGTGTGTGTGGACAGGGAAGATGGCTGTTTTACTAGGGTGCTCAGCATGGGGCTTATTAACAAGGTGAACTTTGGGAATAGATTTGAAAGATGTAAAAGAACTTGTCATGAGGATGTTTGGAGGAAGAACTTTCTAGGCAACAGGAAGCTGCAGTGCAAATGCACCAGGGCAGGATCCTGTGTGTGTTCCAAGGAGAGTGAGGATCTGAGATGTCCTGAGCAGAGTCACTGAGAGGAGCTCAGAAACATGGCCAGTGGCAAGATCTGGAGGTAGATGGAAAAAATCTTGCATTGAGTGAGGCAGTTTGAGCAAGGCAGTCATGGTGCATCTTTTCAAAGCATCACGCTAACTTCTGACCAGAATCAAGATGGGAGGACTAGCAAGGCAGCAGGGAAGCTCTGGGGAACTAGTCACTCCTATGTTAGAGACGTTGGTCACTTCAACTAGTGTATGAGCAGGGGAAATAGTGGAAGTGTTTGGATGCTGCACACATTTTGAAGATGGAATTTACAATACTTCCTAAGGAACTTAACCAAAGTATGAGAAAGAGGAAGTAAGAGTGCTGCCCCCTACCCGTGTGGGCAGCTGAACTTAAGGTTGCTCGTGTGAATTTTCAGGGACACCAAATAAAACACAGACCCACACTTTACCTTTAAACAAGCTTCAGGATGGCTTCTCCACACTCAACCTCAGGCTCCCCAAATGGGAGAGCAAGAGAAAGTCACAAGAGGCTGGTGAGAGAGAGTGAGCATGTTCAGAAGTGGGTTTTTATTGGGGGACCCTTATACTTAGAAAGTTTCATCCAAAAAAGGCCAGAAGGGGCAGGGTTACAAAGGACAGGTGAGTGTAATTCGACCCAAGGCGCCATGGGGCAACACGCCTACGTCTCAAACTTCCAGGACCAGGGCAATATTCAGGTCACTATGATATGTAGTGATTGATGGTCAAAGCCTTTCCGCTCCAGGATGGAAGGCGCAAATCATTCAGAGTGGCTCCCCACATAAGAGAACAACAAAAATTTGTGACACTGTAATCAGAAATTAAAGAGTTATATCAATGAAGAAAGGAAGACTGTCAGGAGCATATGTGAAGACAGGACGTTGCAGGCACTCAGTGGAGATGTTGAGCTGAGGTGTTCAAACTGCTATACCAACAGCTGATGACAAAAGGACTCTCAGCAGACCTAAGGGCTTGATGTTAATATGCATTTTTTGCTTGACTGGTGTCAGTCTGGGACAAGGTGTGGATAGAAGTGTCCTTGCTCACTCTTACTTTCTGTATGTGTCTTGTTGTGTGTTGGTAACAAACATTCCACAGTCCAGTGCTAGCGCACTTAGTACACATTTGAGTAGCATTGCTGTAGACAGAATAGTGTTCCAGCCTCTGCCCTGGTGTCAGACTAACAGCAGGAAGAAATCAGCAGTTCCTGGTGATTAAATTTTTAGTAACATGATATTATGGTTACCTTTTTCCTTAAAATCAGCTAGAAAGAAGACATAAAACAGAAGCATCATCCAAAGGAAGAAGATAACAATTCTTTAACTCAAAATATAAATGTGGGCAGAAATTCATGGGGGAAAAAAAATTGCTCTCATCCCAAGGCATTTGTCCAAACTGGAAAAATCTTAGCTTTGATTTTTTTTTAAGACTCAAGGTATAATACTGTGTTAGATTTCCATTAGAATAACAAAATACCTGAGGTAATTCACTTATAAAGAAGAAAGGTTTATTAGGACTCACAGTTTTGGAAAATGAAGTCCATGATTGGCCCTGCCACTTTACTCCTGTAGTGAGGCAGCACATCCTGTTGGGAGCACTGGGCAGAGCAAAACCACTCACTCCTCACCAGTGAAGGAGAACAAGAAGGGGACAAGGGTCCAACAATGTCCTTCAAAGGCACAACCCCAGTGTTCTAAGGGCCTCCCACTAGGCCCCTCCTCTCAAGGATTTCACCATTTTCCTGTAGCGCCACCCAGGGACCAAGCCTCTAGCACATGGGCTTTGGGAGCCTTCAATTGTAACAAGCACAGAGGGAATGATCCTCAGAGGTACTTTGAATAGGAAGTATAATAGGAGACATTCTGGCTTTCTGTTAAATCTAGGAAACAAAAAATTATATCCTCAAGACCCCTGTCAGAGCTCAAGCCCAGCCCAGATCCACCTCCGCTGAGCTGCGCCCATGGTAGACCTGGATCTGTTCAGCCACTGGCAGATACCCAATGGAGCTAAGGCCCAGAACCACCTTCCCAGACCTCCTGGATCCTGGGACCAGGATAGGCCCAGGTCTATCTCACAAACATACCTGGGAACCCAGGTCTAACCCACTTCCACCTTGGGATACTGAAGCCATCCATAGCCTTCCCATACAGTAGCTTCTACATTGCAACCACAGACAGGGCCTAGAAGCAGCCACATGTAGGAGCAGGCATTCTAAAGCCATTGTAAGTCCCACCCCTTCAGACCCATCTCTGAAAGACGTTGCATCCATCTTGGGGCACCTCCACTACTATCTTGAGTTACCTCCACTATCACCACCACCACCTACAGTTGCAGTAGCATCCATCCAGGGACACCTGCAGGGTCTGGAAGCCCAACACCAAGGTGAAATACAGATAATCTGCACAGATACTACAAGATTATAGGGTAGAAACTCTAATATCTCAGATCCACACTGCAAGAAAGGAAGACACATAGACAACATGAAAAAACAAGGGAGGAAAATGCTCCAAACAAACCAAGATACTACAATAACAGAACCTACGGACAGCACAGTTGATGAAATATCAGAAAAGGAGTTCAGAATGTTTATAATTAAAATAATCTGTGAATTAAAGAATGACCTAAATGAGCAAATACAGGCAAAAATTGATCATTCCAACAAAGAAATAAGACAGCAAATACAGGCAACCATTGATGTCACCAATAAAGAGATAAGGAAGCAAATACAGGTAGCAAAAGATTATTTCAAGAAAGAGAGATTCTGAAAAAAAAATCAGAAATTCTTGAAATAAAGGAAACAACAAACCAAATAAAAATCTCAATAGAAAGTATCACCACCAGACTAGATCACTTGGAAGACAGAACATCAGATAATAAAGACAAAGTATACAATCTGGAAAATAAAGTTGACCACACAGTGAACATGGTAAGAAACCATGATCAGAAATAACATCTAAGAATTATTGAATAGCATCAAAAGACCAAATATAAAAGTTAGGGATCCAGGAGGGCACAGAGTTTCAAACCAAAGGGATGCACAATCTCTTCAATGAGATAATATCAGAGAATTTCTCAAACAGGAAGAATGATTTGGAAAACCAAATACAAGAGACTTACAGGACACCAAATGTACAAAATTACAACAAATCTACACCAAGGCACATTATAATGAAAATGCCTACAATATAGAATAAGGATAAAATCTTTTTTAATATTTTTATTATTTGTTGACGGATCTTTATTTTATTTACTTATTTATTTATATATGGTGCTGAGGATCGAACCCACACATGCTAGGCAAGAGTGCTACCACTGAGCCACAACTCCAGCCCCAAGAATAGAATCTTAAAGGCCACAAGGGAGAGGAATCAGATCACATATAGCGGGAGACTAATTCATATCCCAGAAGATTTTTCAACCAAAACCCTCAAAGCCAGGAGATCATGGAATGACATATACCAAGCTCTGAAAGAAAATAGATGCCGGGGCTGGGGAAGTGGCTCAAGCGGTAGCGTGCTCGCCTGGCATGCGTGAGGCCTGGGTTCGATCCTCAGCACCACATACAAACGAAGATGTTGTGTCCACTTAATACTAAAAAATTAAAATATATATATATATTAAAAAAAAGAAAATAGATGCCAACCAAGAATCATGTCCAACAAAATTAAGCTTTAGATTTGATGATGAAATAAAAACCTTCCATGATAAACAAAAGTTAAAAGAATTTACAACTAGAAAGCCTGTACTACAGAACATTCTCGGCAAAATATTCCATGAAGAGGAAATGAAAAAGAACAATGAAAATCACCAAAGAGAGGTATTACACTAAAGGAAAAACTAACCAGAGGAGAAACCAAGTCAAGTTAAATACCAAAAATAAACAAAAATGGCTGGGAATACAAATAATGTCTCAATAATAACATTGAATGTTAATGGCCTAGATTCACCAATCAAAAGACATAGGCTGCCAGATTGGATTTTTAAAAAGACCCAACAATATATTGCCTCCAAGAGACTCATAGGAAAAGACATCCACAGGCTGAAGGTGAAGGGTTGGGAAAAATTATATTACTCACATGGACTGTGGAAGCAAGCAGGGGTTTTCATCCTCATATCAGATAATGAAGACTTGAAGCTAAATTCAATCAAAAGGGATATTGAAGGACACTTCATACTGTTCAAAGGACCCATACACCAACAACACATAACAATTATAAATATCTATGCCCCCAAAAAATGGAGTATCTGCATTTATCAAACAAACTCTTCTTAAGAGTCAAATAGACCACAAAAAATAACTCTGAGTGACTTTAACACACCTCTTTCACCACTGGACAGATCTACCAAAGGAAAGCTGAACAAAGAAACTATAGAACTCAATAATTCAATCAATGACTTAGATTTAACTGACATATATAGAATATTTCATCCTTCAACAAGCATATACACTTTCTTCTCAGCCGCACATGAATCCTTCTTTAAAATAGACTACATATTATGCCACAAAGCAACTCTAAACAAATACAAATAAGTAGAGATACTACCCTGCCTTCTATCAGATAATAATGGAAGAAAGTTTGAAATCAATGACAAAATAAAAAATAAAAGCTACTCTAACACCTGGAGAAAAAATAATATGCTACTGAATGAACAGTGGGTTGAAAAAGACATCAAGGAGGAAATTAAAAATTTCTTAAAGGTAAATGAGAACACTGATATAATGTATCAAATTATCTGGGACACTATGAAGGCAGTACTAAGAGGAAAGTTTATTGCATGGAGTTCATTCCTTAAAAGAAGAAAAAGTCAACAAATAAATGACCTAACATTACATCTCAAAGCCCTAGAAAATGAAGAACAAATCAACACCAAAAGCAGGAGAAGACAGGAAATAATTAAAATCAGAACTGAAATCGATGAACTTGAAACAAAAGAAACAATTTTTTTTGAATGACAGAACAAAAAGTTAAATAAAAATACTTAGCCATGATAACAAAGTGGAGAGAAAAAACTCAAATTACTAATATACGTGATGAAAAAGGAAATATCACAGAAGACCCTACAGAAATACAGAAGATAATTAGAAATTATTTTGAAAATTTGTACTCCAATAAAGTAGAAAATATCAAAAGCATGGACAAATTTCTAGAGTCATATGATTTTCCCAAATTTAATCAGGATGATATATACAATTTAAACAGATCAATTTCAAGCAATGAAATAGAAGATGCCATCAGAAGCCTACTAACCAAGAAAAGCCCAGGACCAGATGGATACACAGCTGACTTATACAAGACCTTTAAAAAAGAACTAATACCAAAACTCTTTAAATTGTTTCATGAAATAGAAAAAGAGGAAGCACTTCCAAACTCATTCTGTGAGACCAATATCACTTTGATTCCAAAACCAGGCAAAGACATACCAAAGAAATAACACTTCAGACCAATAGTCCAATGAATATGGATGCAAAAATTCTCAAAAAATTTTGGCAAATCAAATTCAAAAACATATCAAAAATACAGTGCACCACAATCAATGGGGGTTCATCCCAAGGATTCAAGGTTGATTCAACATACAGAAATCAAAAATGTAACTCACAAAAAAAAAAATGTAACTCACCACATCAATAGACTTAAAGATAAGAAATATATGATCATCTCAATAGATGCAGAAAAAGCATTCAACAAAAATACAGCACCCCTTCACATTCAACACACTAGAAAAACTAGGGATAAGAGAAACGTATCTCAACTTTGTAAAAGCTATCTATAATAGGCCCAGGCCAACATCATTCTAAATGGAGAAAAATTGAAAGCATTCCCTCTAAAACTGGAACAACTTAGGGATACCCTCTTTCACCACTTCTATTTTACATAGTTCTTGAAACACTGGCCAGAGCAATTAGACAGATGAGAGAAATTAAAGGGATGTGATAGGAAAAGAAGAACTTAAATTAGTACTATTTGCTGATGATATGATTCTGTACACAGAAGATCCAAAAAATTCCACCAGAAAACATCTAGAACTAGTAAATAAATTCAGCAAAGTAGCAGGATATAAAATCAACACCAACAAATCAAAGGCATTTCTGTGACAAGTCCTCTGAGAAGTAAATCTACCTCATTTACAATAGCCCCACCCCCCCCCAAAAAAAAAAAAACCTTGGGAATCAGCTGAATGAAAGAGGTGAAAAACCTCTAAAACAAAAACTACAGAACACTAAAGAAAGAAATTAAAGAAGACCTGAGAAAATGAAAAGATCTAGCTGGGGCTGGGGCTGGGACTCAGCAGTGGCGCATTTGCCTGGCATGTGTGAGGCACTGGGTTTGATTCTCAGCACTGCATATAAATAAATAAAAATAAAGCTCTATCAACAACTAAAAAAAATAAAATAAAATGAAAAGATCTCCTTTGTTCTTGAATATGCAGAATTTTTTTTTCAGTCAGACACAGTTTTGTTTAATTTCTTATCGGTGCATTAAAATCATACATAATAGGAGGGTTCATTGTGGCATATTCTTACATGCACATAACACAATTTAGCCAACTTTATCCCCCTGTACCTCCCCCTTTCCCTTCTCTCCTCCCTCCCCTTTCCTCTACCCAACCCCCCATCACCCTCCATGGGATAGACTTTCATGAGATTCCCCTCGCCTTTTATCCTTCCTTTTTCCTCTCTAACTTGCAGATACAAGGGAAAGCATATGACTTTCTAAGTCCAGCTTATTTCACTTAACATAATAACGCTCTCCCTTCCATCTGTCGTCCTGCATAATTTCCTTCTTCATTATGGCTGAATAAAACTCCATGTTGTATATAGACCACATTTTCTTTTTTCTTCTTTTTTTTTAATTGGTTGTTCAAAACATTACAAAGCTCTTGATATATCATATTTCATACATTAGATTCAAGTGGGTTATGAACTCCCATTTTTACCCCAAATACAGATTGCAGAATCACATCGGTTACACATCCACATTTTTACATAATGCCATATTAGTAACTGTTGTATTCTGCTACCTTTCCTATCCTCTACTATCCCCCCTCCCCTCCCCTCCCATCTTCTCTCTCTACCCCATCTACTGTAATTCATTTCTCTCCTTGTTTATTTTCCCATTCCCCTCACAACCTCTTAAATGTAATTTTGTATAACAATGAGGGTCTCCTTCCATTTCCATGCAATTTCCCTTTTCTCTCCCTTTCCCTCCCACCTCATGTCTCTGTTTAATGTTAATCTTTTCCTCCTGCTCTTCCTCCCTGCTCTGTTCTTACTTGCTCTCATTATATCAAAGAAGACATTTGGCATTTTTTTTAGGGATTGGATAGCTTCACTTAGCATAATCTGCTCTAATGCCATCCATTTCCCTGCAAATTCCATGATTTTGTCATTTTTTAGTGCTGCATAATACTCCATGGTGTATAAATGCCACATTTTTTTATCCATTCATCTATTGAAGGGCATCTGGGTTGGTTCCACAGTCTGGCTATTGTGAATTGTGCTGCTATGAACATCGATGTGGCAGTATCTCTGTAGTACGCTCTTTTAAGGTCTTCAGGGAATAGTCCGAGAAGGGCAATAGGTGGGTCAAATGGTGGTTCCATTCCGAGCTTTCCCAGGAATCTCCATACTGCTTTCCATATTGGCCACACCAATTTGCAGTCCCACCAGCAATATACAAGAGTACCCTTTTCCCCATATCCTCGCCAGCACTTGTTGTTGTTTGACTTCAGAATGGGTGCCAATCTTACTGGAGTGAGATGATATCTTAGGGTGGTTTTGATTTGCATTTCTCTGACTGCTAGAGATGGTGAGCATTTTTTCACGTACTTGTTGATTGATTGTATGTCCTCCTCTGAGAAGTGTCTGTTCAGGTCCTTGGCCCATTTGTTGATTGGGTTGTTTGTTATCTTATTGTCTAATTTTTTGAGTTCTTTGTATACTCTGGATATTAGGGCTCTATCTGAAGTGTGAGGAGTAAAAATTTGTTCCCATGATGTAGGCTCCCTATTTACCTCTCTTATTGTTTCTCTTGCTGAGAAAAAACTTTTTAGTTTAAGTAAGTCCCATTTGTTGATTCTTGTTAACTCTTGTGCTATGGGTGTCCTATTAAGGAATTTGGAGCCCGACCCCACAATATGTAGATCGGAGCCAACCTTTTCTTCTATCAGACGCAGAGTCTCTGATTTGATATCAAGCTCCTTGATCCATTTTGAGTTAACTTTTGTGCATGGCGAGAGGAGGGGATTCAGTTTCATTTTGTTGCATATGGATTTCTAGTTTTCCCAACACCATTTGTTGAAGATGCTATCCTTCCTCCATTGCATGCTTTTAGCCTCTTTATCAAATATAAGATAGTTGTAACTTTGTGGATTAGTCTCTGTGTCCTCTATTCTGTACCATTGGTCCACCCGCCTGTTTTGGTACCAGTACCATGCTGTTTTTGTTACTATTGCTCTGTAGTATAGTTTGAAGTCTGGTATCGCTATACCACCTGATTCACACTTCTTGCTTAGAATTGCTTTTGCTATTCTGGGTCTTTTATTTTTCCATATGAATTTCATGATTGCTTTCTCTATTTCTACAAGAAATGCGTTGGGATTTTGATTGGCATTGCATTAAACCTATAGAGAACTTTTGATAATATTGCCATTTTGATGATGTTAGTTCTGCCTATCCATGAACAGGGTATATTTTTCCATCTTCTAAGATCTTCTTCTACTTCTCTCTTTAGGGTTCTGTAGTTTTCATTGTATAAATCTTTCACCTCTTTTGTTAGGTTGATTCCTAAGTCTTTTTTCTTTTTTAGTATATTGTGAATGGAGTGTTTTTCCTCATTTCCGTTTCAGAAGTTTTGTCACTGATATACAGAAATGCCTTTGATTTATGCGTGTTGATTTTATATCCTGCCACTTTGCTGAATTCATTTATTAGTTCTAGTAGTTTCTTTGTAGACACTTTTGGGTCTTCTAGGTATAGAATCATGTCATCCACAAACAGTGATAATTTAAGTTCTTCTTTTCCTATTTTTATGCCTTTAATTTCTTTCGTCTAATTGCTCTGGCCAGTGTTTTGAGAACTATATTGAATAGAAGTGGTGATAGAGGGCATCCCTGTCTTGTTCCAGATTTTAGAGGGAATGCCTTCAATTTTTCTCCATTCAGAATGATGCTAGCCTGAGGCTTAGCATAGATAGCTTTTACAATGTTGAGGTAAGTTCCTATTATCCCTAGTTTTTCTAATGTTTTGAACATAAAGGGATGCTGTACTTTGTTGAATGCTTTTTCTGCATCTATCGAATTGATCATATGGTTCTTATCTTTAAGTCTATTGATGTGGTGAATAACATTTATTGATTTCCGTATATTGAACCATCCTTGCATCCCAGGGATGAATCCTACTTGATCATGGTGCACAATTTTTTTGATGAGTTTTTGTATCCGATTCGCCAGAATTTTATTGAGGATTTTTGCATCTAGGTTCATTAGAGATATTGGTCTATAGTTTTCTTTCTTTGAGGTGACTTTGTCTGGTTTCAGAATCAGGGTGATATGGCCTCATAGAATGAATTTGGAAGAGCTTCCTCTTTTTCTATTTCCTGAAATAACTTGAAAAGTATTGGTATTAATTCTTCTTTAAAGGTTTTGTAAAACTCCACTGTATACCCATCCGGTCCTGGGCTTTTCTTGGTTGGTAGTCTTTTGATTGCTTCTTCTATTTCATCCATTGATATTGGTCTGTTCAAATTGTGTGTATCCTCCTGAGTCAGTCTGGGCAAATCATATGACTTAAGAAATTTATCGATGTCTTCACTATCTTCTATTTTATTGGAATATAGGTTTTCAAAATAATTTCTAATTGTCTTCTGTATTTCTGTAGCATCTGTTGTGATCTTGCCTTTTTCATCCCGTATGTTAGTAATTTGAGTTCTCTCTCTTCTTCTCTTCATTAGCATGGCTAAGGGTCTGTTGATCTTGTTTATTTTTTCGAAGAACCAACTTTTAGTTTTGTTAATTTTTTCAATAGTTTCTTTTGTTTCAATTTCATTGATTTCTGCTCTGATTTCAATTATTTCTTGCCTTCTACTACATTTGCTGTTGTTTTGCTCTTCCTTTTCTAGGGCTTTGAGATGAAGTGTGAGCTCATTTATTTGTTGGTTATTTCTTTTTTTGAGGAATGACCTCCAGGCGATGAATTTCCCTCTTAAAACTGCTTTCATTGTGTCCCATAGATTCCGATATGCTGTGTATGTATTTTCATTTATCTCTAAGAATTTTTTGATTTCCTCCTTTATGTCTTCTGTAACCCATTGATCATTCAGTAACATATTGTTCATTTTCCATGTGATGTAGGATTTTTCCTTCCTTCTTTTATCATTGATTTCCAGTTTCATTCCATTATGATCAGATAAAATGCATGGTATTATCTCCACCCCTTTATATTTACTGAGGGTTGCCCTATGGCATAATATATGCTCTATTTTTGAGAAGGATCCATGTGCTGCTAAGAAGAAAGTATATCCACTTGATGATGGTTGATATATTCTATATATGTCAGTTAAGTCTAGGTTATTGATTGTGATATTGAGTTCTATAGTTTCTTTATTCAACTCCTGTTTGGAGGATCTGTCCAATGGTGAGAGAGGGGTGTTGAAATCACCCATAATTATTGTGTTGTGGTCTATTTGATTCTTGAACTTGAGGAGAGTTTGTTTTATGAACGTCGCAGCACCATTATTTGGTGCATAAATATTGATAATTGTTATGTCTTGTTGGTGAATGGTTCCTTTTAACAGTATATAATGTCCTTCCTTATCCCTTTGGATTAACTTAGTCTTGAAGTCGATTTTATTCGATATGAGGATGGCCACCCCTGCTTGCTTACAAGGACCGTGTGCGTGGTATATTTTTTCCCAACCTTTCACCTTCAGCCTCTGTATGTCTTTTCCAATCAGATGTGTCTCCTGGAGGCAGCATATTGTTGGATTTGTTTTTTTAATCCATGTTACCAGCCTATGTCGCTTTATTGGAGATTTTAAGCCATTAACGTTTAGAGTTACTATTGATATATGGTTTGTACTTCCAGCCATGTTTGATTATTTATCTTTTTTTTTAATTTAGTTTGTTTTTCCATGATTAGCTTTCCCCCCGCCTTCTGTCTTTACTGAGGCACTTCCCACTGATGGTTTTGGTTATTGTTTTTCATTTCTTCCTCGTGTAGTGTTTTGCTCAAGATGCTTTGCAATGCTGGTTTTCTGGCTGCAAATTCTTTTAGCTTTTGTTTATTGTGAAATATTTTTATTTCGTTGTCGTACCTGAAGCTTAATTTTGCTGGATACAGAATTCTTGCTTGGCATCCATTGTCTTTCAGTGTTTGAAATACGTTGTTCCAGGATCTTCTGGCTTTCAGCGTCTGTGATAAAAAATCCATTGTTAACCTTATTGGTTTACCCCTGAATGTAATCTGCCTCCTTTCTCTTGTAGCTTTTAATATTTTCTCTTTGTTCTGTATATTGGATATCTTCATAACAATGTGTCTTGGCGTTGGTCTACTGTGATTTTGTGTGCTTGGTGTCCTATATGCATCTACAATTTGTATATCCGTTTCCTTTTTTATTTCTGGAACGTTTTCTGTAATTATTTCATTCAGCAGGTTACTCATTCCCTTGATTTGAATCTCTATACCTTCCTCTATCCTGATAACTCTTAAGTTTGTTTTTTTTTTATGTTATCCCATATCTCTTGGATGTTTATCTCGTGATTTTTTACCAGCCTTTCTGAGTTGGCTAGACTCTTTTCAAGGTGATATATTTTGTCTTCATTATCTGACGTTCTGGCTTCTACTTGCTCCACTCTGTTAATGATACTCTCATTTGAGTTTTTAATTTGGTTTATAGTTTCCTTTATTTCTAGAATTATTGATTGATTTTTTTATAATCTCTATCTCCTGATAAAGATGTTTAACTTCTTCTTTTATCTGTTTATGTAATTCATTTTCAATGTGTTCTTTCACTGTTTGAATTTGCTGTCTCATATCCTCTTTAAGGTTCCATTCCATCTGTCTAAGGTATTCCTTGAGTTCTTTATTTGACCATTTTTCTGATGCCTCTAGGTCCTCCTGAATATTTAGGCTGTCCTGCATTGTTTGTACTCCTTTTCTTCCTTGCTTTTTCATGCTGCTCATGTTACTTCTTGTTCTGTTTGACTGCTGAGTTACTGTTTACTCCTATAAATTTATTTGATGCTTGGGAGGAAAGGTATTAGAAGGGAAGGGAAGAAGTCACTAAAGAGAATGAGAGTAAGCAGGTAGAATTCAAGGAAGGGGGAATAAGAGAATTTAAAAGAAATGAAAAGTCAAAATAAAAAAATAGAAAATAAACAAGAAAAAAATTTAAAAAAATAAAATTTTAAATGTTAAAAAAAATTTTAAAAATTTTAGAAAAACAACAAAAAAAATGAAAATGAAAAAAAAACCCAAATTAAAAAAAAATTAATAAATGCAGTCTTAGAGTTTGATTAACTTCTCTTCCAGTAGGTGGAGCTGTGCCCACTGGGCCAAGCTTCTCCTCTCAATACGCAGAAACCAATCACTGTGAAGCAGCTCCTCCTCCCAGACTGGGTGGGTCCCCAATCCTGAGTGCCTAGGGCCTTCTCTTGTGTCTACTCACTTTCCCACTTTTCCTCAAGCCAGGCCCCGCTCACGGGTGTCGCTCACCACAATACTGGCTACACGCCAGGTCTGCTGCTCCCGGGAGCCCTGTTTTCATGAACTCCTGGGCACACTCTCCCTATTTGCCATTCTCTCACACCCTAAGTTTGTAGAGCTTGGGGCTGAGAACCCTCAGGAATTTTGCTTGCCCTCCGGAAGCCACGTCCCCGGTTGCTGGTGCAAGAGACCTCAGTTCTCCCCACTGGTGGGAGCGGTAGCCGGGAGTTTTGCACCACGGGTCCCGCGCCACTCCTGATTCCCTCGGTCTGGCTATTGCGCTCACGGGAGAGCTGGCAGGGGCCCTTAAGGTTTCCCCACTGTGTGGAGAGGGAGGACTAGGGGGTTACACACCTGTCGCTGCTGGTTTTAATGAAGTTATCTCCTCCTCCGCATTCTGGTGACGTCAGTTCTCTGCCATGGTGGTATCCCATGCAAATGGCGACAGTTCATTCCCTTTGCGGAGGGACCAATGGAATGGGTGGGTCCTGACTGGCTGTCCTAAGCCCCGTCTCAAACCTGTGGCCACTGCCTATGAAGGCTCGGTTGGCATTAACCTCCACAGTTTCAGAAGGGCCGACCAGTTGTTTCAGCGGGATAGTTTAGTGCTGAGTCACAGCGGTTTGTCTGCGAGAAGCTGGCGTACGGGAGCTTGAATTCAGCCCATCCGGGCTTGGTGTGTGTCCTGAGAGGCCCAGACTGTTCGCCCCAGATCCACGTCAGCTCAGCATTGCCTAGTGATCCTGAGCAAACAGCATTTAGACGGTTTACGACTCCCTATGCCCGCGCAGCTGGAGAGGTCAGAGACTTGATCTCTCCGCGCCCGCCGCCATGTTGTATCTCCGAATATGCAGAATTAATGTTGTCAAAATTACTATCAATAACACTATACAGATTTAATATAATTCCAATCAAAATTCCAATGACAGTCCCTTAGAAATAGAAAAAGCAGTCATGAAATTTATCTGGAAAAATAAGAGACCCAGAATAGCTAAAGTAATTCTTCGAAAGAAGGGCAAAGCAGGTGGCATCACTATACCACACCTTAAACTATACTACAGAGCAATAGAAACAAAAACAGCATGGTATTGGCACCAAAATAGATTTGTAGACCAATGGTACAGAATAGAGGACACAGAGATAATACAAATAAATACAGTTATATCATACTAGACAAAGGTGCCAAAAATATATATTGGAGAAAAGATAACCTCTTCAACAAATGGTGCTAGGAAAACTGAAAATCTACATGCAGCAAAATGAAATTGAGCTTCTCTCTTTCACCTTTCACAGAACTTAGATCAAAGTGGATCAAGGACTTGGAATTAGTCCAGAGCACTGCACCTATTAGAAGAAAAAGTAGGCCCAAATCTCCATCATGTCAGATCAGACCCCGACTTCCTTAACAAGACTCCTATAGCACAAGAAATAAAATTAAGAATCAATAAATGGGATAGATTCAAACTACAAGCTTCTTCTCACCAAAAGAAACACTCAGTAAAGTGAAGAGAGAGCCTACAGAGTGGGAGCAAATTTTTACCACACGCACATCAGATAGAGCACTAATCTCTAGGATATTCAAAGAATTCAAAAATCTTAACACCAAAAAAAAAACAAAAAACAAATAACCCAATCAATAAATGGTCCAAGGAATTGGACAAATATATGAAAAAAAAAAAAGATTCATCATCTCTAGCAATTAGAGAAATGCAAATCAAAACTACTCTTAAGATTTCACCTCACTCCAGTCAGAATGGTAGCTATTAAGAATACAAACAACAATTAGTGTTGGCAAAGATGTGGGGGAAAAGGCACACTCCATACATTGCTGGTGGGACTGTAAATTGATGCAACCAATCTGGAAAGCAGTATGGAGACTCCTTGGAAAAATGGGTATGGAACCACCATTTGACCCAGCTATTCCTCTTCTTGAACTATACCCAAAGGACCTAAAAACAGCATACTACAGGGATACATATAGAAATTTAGTGATCCTGCAGCTAGACAGCCACATCAATGTTCGTAGCAGCATAAATCACAATAGCTAAACTGTGGAACCAACGTAGATGCCCTTCAGTAAATAAATGGACAAAGAAAATGTGGCATACATACACAACGAAATATTACTCAGCATTAAAAAATAATAAAATCATGACATTTGCAGGTAAATGGATGGAGTTGGAGAATATCATACTAAGTGAAGTTAGCCAATCCCAAAAAATTAAAGATCAAATGTTGTCTCTAACATGTGGATGCTGATCCATAATAGGGGTTGGGGGGAGCATGGGAGGAATGGAAGAACTTTGAAGAGAATAAAGTTGAGGGAGGGAAGGGAGGGACATGGGTGTAGGAAAGATGGTGGAATGAGATGAACATCATTAAGTACATGTATGAAGACACAAATGGTGTGACTCTACTTTGTACAACCACAGAAATGAGAAATTGTGCTCTATATGTGTACTATGAATTGAAATGCATTCTGCTGTCATGTATAATAAATTAAATAAATAGACTAAAAAAGAATTTCCATATCTTGCTTAAATTAATATAAATCTGAAGTAATTTCTTAGACAGTAAATTCTAGAGTAATCACTAATATAGTGAAAAATTTTAAGGGAATTAGTTAAGAGAATTTCCATTACAGTAGAAAATCAGGGCTGCCACCCCCACCACAGGCTACAACTTCATCAGAGTGCACAGGCCTGGGGACAAGACTGCCTCCAACTAGGATTCAGAGGGGAGATCCAGGACTGGGGTTGTAGCTCAGTGGTAGAGCGCTTGCCTAGCATGTATGAGGCATGGGGTTCGATTCCTGGCACCACATAAAAATAAACGAATAAAATAAAGGTAAATAAAATAAAATAAAGGTATGCTATCCATCCTCAGGTACAAAAAAATTTTTAAAAGCGGGGCCGCGGGGAGACCCACTGTGGTTTCCACAGGCCAGGCTGTTGCTACCTAGAGCCTGGGAGTCAGGGTGCCCAGCTGAGCCCTGGTGGTGTCTGGTTTCACGGGATCACAGCTGGAGAGATGTTTACTTCAAGATGACCATATCTAATTTAAATAAACTTTAGAGGAGAATATGGACATAAAACACTAAAAATGATGCAGGTTTGAGTCAAGATTTGGGAGGTATTGAATAGATGAATGTATTCTGCATACAACAAGGGCCTGGGGGAATCCCCAGTGTTTGTACAACCCCCCGCCTGAGCCCACGAAAATTTACTTGTTGAAGTTCTAATCCCAGTGTAACTGTGTTTGGAGATAGAGTATTTAAGCGATAATTGAGGCTAAATATGGTCACAAGAATGGAGAGGAGGGAAGGGAAGAAATAAAAGGAAGGGAAGGGATGGGTGAGGTGTACCCCAAAACCAATAAAACTGGTGCTCCATAAGATGAGTAAAAGAGATCTTCCTTTCTCTCCTCCTCCTTCTCCTTCTGCTTCTCCTCCTTCTCTCTCTCTCTCTCTCTCTCTCTCTATATATATATATATATATATATATATATATAGATATATAATATATATATAATAATATATAATAATATATAAAATATATTATATATATATATATATATATATAATATTTCCAGATCATGAACCCACACAAAAAGGTTAGATTGTTAGTAAGCAGCACGATATCCCACCTTGGGAAGAAGAGATTAGGACTCAAGTTGTTATTGGGCAGCTGTAACACTGCCTGGGAGAAAGGAAGTCAGGCCCTAATGCTCTCTGCTCCAGAACATTTGAAAACAAATTGGTAGAAAAATGGGTTTTATTCAAACCAGTTTTGAAGGAGGATGAAAAAAAAAAAAAAACTTGTTTCAAAAGTTTCATCTCCAAAATCCCTGAAAATAAGCCTGATTTTTAAAGAAGAGGCAAGGAAGTGACACGGGCAGGAAATATACCTATAGAAACTTAGGGATCCTGCAGCTCAACAGGCCTGAGTGGGCATCTCTGCTCCCGTCTTCTGTGGAGACTCCCTGGGTGGGGTATCTGGCCTCCTTCAGCAGAAGAAATGTATTCCAATTCAGGGAGGGAGTGCCCCTCAAAGAGTCTGATTCAAAATTGGAAGGTGTTTTAGTCAGCTTTGAGTCACCGTGACCAAAAGAAGTGACAAGAACAACATAAAGGAGGAAAAGTTTATTTGTGTTTTTGGGTTTAAAAGTCTCAGAGCCTAGACAGCCAACTCCACTACTCAGGGCCTGAGGAGAGACAGAATATCAGGGCAGAAGGGTGTGGAGGGGAAAATCAGCTCAAGACATGGCCATCAGAAAGCAGAGATAATAGATAGATAGATAGATAGATAGATAGATGATAGATAGATCAAGAACTGCCCTCACCAGGGATAAAATATGTACCCCAAATGCAGACACCCGCAGTGACCTTCCTCCTCTACCTACATCCTACTTGCCTACAGTTACCACTCAGTTAATTCCTCTCAGTGGATCAATCCACTTATTAGGTTACAACTCTCATAATAGTATCATTTCACCTATGAATGTTCTTTTATTGCCTCACACAGGACCTTTGGGGGGACACCTCATATCTAAACCATAACAATAGGAAAACAGGCAGGTTTTATTCCAAGCCAGCTTGGAAGGAAGATGGTTGAAATATAATTGTTTCAAAATTTCCATATCAGAAAAGCGCTGGGACAGGACAGGTTTTAAAAGTGGGAGGGTGCATTAGAAAGAAAGACAGTTATGAAGCTAAGGAAATTTTGGTCTGGCCTTGCAATCATTTTGTGGTTTTTTACGCACAGCACGTGACCTCAGTCTTCACTCAGCTATAGAGGCTGCTTAGTAGCTCTGGAGTCGGGCGTTACCCATTGGGTTTGAACACCCCACCCTCTACCTTATTTGGCAAAAGAAGATTCCATGGATATCCTTTGAAGCCCCCTTTGTATAAATAAAGGAAATGCAGGCTTGCTTGCTCTCTCTTTCCAGCGTGGAAGCTCGACCATAAGGTTGAAGGAGAGCTGTTCTTTCCCCCATGTTTTGGGTACTACTTTCTGTATTGTGTGATTTTCCACCATCTTCTTGCATCTTATTGCACCCAGTTTGTCTCATCTGTGCGGGTCACAGTCGAGATGTCAGGATGCAGACAACTCTTCTCTTTGGTCCACAGGGTGAGCTTTCATGAACTGCATGTGGAGAGCTGCACTGACATGAGTTCCTTCAAGGAGCCTCATCTGTACCTGGACCTGATTCAGATGATGAGACTCTGGAGTTGACGCTGGTTAGAAGAGGAAATGAGACTTTGGGAAGTCTTGAATGGAAAGCAGTTTACTGTACACGTGGAAAGAATATGAATGATTTGTGGTCAGAGGGATGACTTTGGTGGTTTTCAACTGATCACAAGTTCCTTGATACTCAAGAAGAGAACCTAGTTCCCCTCCTTATGAATGTGGCCGACTTCTTCAATTCACTCAGTGATGAGACAAAGCAGAATCAATGGTGTGCAGCCACAGACAAAAAGACACTGGGGTTCCTGCTTGCTCTGCTCTCTCTTGGATCATTCACTCCTGGCTAAGTCATCTTTCACTGGACAGTCACCTAAAGAGAGTCCTCCACGGCCAGGAACTGAGGGCTGTGGCCACGAGCTACAGGAATGAGCTATGGATGAGGTCCTTCCTTCCCTGCCCATCAGCCTGCAAGTTCTGGTCTTGAACATTGCCCATAGGAAAGTGGCAAGATCATAAACCCTGGTAATTTCAAGCTGCTCATTTGGGAGTGATTTTTACAAATCACTAAGTAAGAAATGTACAGGGAACAACTATGCAATTGAGGGATTTTTAGTTCAAAATCCCCAAGAGAAAGCTCTATTTGTATTTATTAAGTAAGTGTAAAAGGTCAAAGAGAGCCAAGTGTGGTGATGCTCACCTGTAAGTCCAGCCTCTAAGGAGGCTGAGGCAGGAGGATTGAAGTTCAAAGCCAGTCTCAGCAATTTAGCCAGGCCCTAAGCAACTTAGAGAGACACTGTTTCAGAATAGAATATAAAATGGATGGTGATGTGATTCAGTGGTTAAGTGTCCTTGGGCTCAATCCCAGTACAAAGAAGAAGAAGAAGGAGAAGGAGAAGGAGAAGGAGAAGGAGAAGAAGAAAAAGAAGGGGTCAGAGAGAGAAAGAAATATAGTCTTTCACATTGAGCCAGACATTTGCCAGTTCTGATGCTCTTACTTTTTCTAGGAGTCTGAGTTTTCCACTGGTATTGTTTGCTGTCAAACTAAATAATTCCTTTACTGTTTCATACAGTACAGATTACTATTTGTTATGATTTGGATGTGAGGTGTCCTCAAAAGCTCACAGGTGAGACACATAAACTCTAATGGATTGACTGTGTTTTACTCAGAGACTTGAAGGCATTGCCTCCCTTTCTTCTTGCTCTATGGTTTTTGATAAGTCATTGGGCAGAAAAGGAGGTTCCAGAGAACAAGAAACAGGAAAAGTAATGGGTAGGCCCCAAACCTTTGATGTTAACAGCCACAATAAGCCTTATGAGTCACCCCTCCAATTAAAAGGCTGATAGGTTGAGTGGCAGAGATGTGCTATTGGCAAGATATGCATTTGCAGCATAAATACTGAAGTGAAAGTCAATTCATGGGAAAAGATACACCATACCAACAGTAAGCCTATGCAGGCTGGGTGGCCACGGTGCTATCAGGCAAAAACACATTTCAAAATAAAATGTATTGTTAGAGATAAAGAAGAACGCTTCATGAGGATAAAAGAGTCAACAGGAAGACAGCACTCAGAAATACACGGAGAAACATACAACTCCAGAATTGCAACCAGAGAGTTTCATACACTTCTCGACAACTTCTTGAAGAATCTACTAAATAAAGAGTTCCAAATAACACAATGAGTATGTCAGTAATTCGTAAACTTTTTGGTATCATAATCCCTTAAAAATTGGGAATGCTAAAAGAACTCTGGTACAGAGTGGAATACTATTTATCCAGAAAAAAGATGAAATCCTGCTCTGTAACGCCAGCGCCGCCTCTAGCTCGACGAGCTCCAGCCGAAGGAGAAGGGGGGTAAGTAAGGAGGTCTTTCTACCATGGCTCATACAAAGCAGACTGCCCGCAAATCCACCGGTGGTAAAGCACCCAGGAAACAACTGGCTACAAAAGCCGCTCGTAAGAGTGCGCCCTCTACTGGAGGGGTGAAGAAACCTCATCGTTACAGGCCTGGTACTGTGGCACTCCGTGAAATTAGACGTTATCAGAAGTCCACTGAACTTCTGATTCGCAAACTCCCCTTCCAGCGTCTGGTGCGAGAAATTTCTCAGGACTTCAAAATAGATCTTCGCTTCCAGAGCGCAGCTATTGGTGCTTTGCAGGAGGCAAGTGAGGCCTTTCTCGTTGGCCTTTTTGAAGACACCAACCTGTGTGCTATCCATGCCACGTGTAACAATTATGCCAAAAGACATCCAACTAGCACGCCTCTTACGTGGAGAACGTGCTTAAGAATTCACTATGATGGGAAACATTTCATTCTCAAAAAACATTTTTTTTTCTCTTCTTCCTGTTATTGGTAGTTCTGAACGTTAGATATTTTTTTCCATGGGGTCAAAAGGTACCTAAGTATATGATTGTGAGTGGAAAAATAGGGGACAGAAATCAGGTATTGGCCGTTTTTCCATTTTCATTTGTGTGTGAATTTTTAATATAAATGCGGGATGTAACGCATTAATGCAAGTCAAAATGTTTCAGTGAACAGGCTTCAGCAGTTCAACTTTATAACAACTATAAATAAAACTGTTAAATTTTTCTGGACAATGCCAGCATTTGGATTTTTTTAAACAAGTAAATTTCTTATTGACGGCAAAAAAAAAAATGAAATCCTGTCATTTTTGACAACACATAGAACTGATGATCATTATGTTAAGTGAAATAAGCCAGGCACAGAGAAGCAAGTACTATGTGATCTCACTCATGTGTAACCTGAAAAAAAGTCAAATTTCATAGGACTCAAGAGTGGTTACCAATGGCTGCAGAGAATAAGGGGGTGGGGAGGGATGGGTAAATGTTGCTCAATGGGAACTAAATTATAGAAAAGAAAAATATCATCTGGTGTTCTATTTCACAGTAGGGTGACTATTAATAATAATTGTTCTATATGTTTAAAAAAACTATCAGAAAGAATTTTAATGCTTTCACCACCAAGAAATAATAAATGTTTCAGGAAGCAGATATGTTTACCCTGATTTAAACATCACATAATGTCTACATGCATTGAAACCTCACTCCATAAAATATGTACAATTTCTATATGTTGATTAAAAATTTTTAGAAGAAGAAATGGACTTCCGTTTATATGGGTTATGTCAAGCAACACTAATGTTTGTTTTGTGTGTCTTTTTTAAATAGCAGAAATAAATGCATTACATGTCACACAAATAGCATATTTTTGTGGAAAATAGCTATATTTTCCAGCCCAGAACAACACTGAAATATAAGAAATTGTTTTTCATTTTTAAACTCTCTACTGTGAGACTTAGTAATGATAACTTGGTTATGTATTCTTCTCTATTCAAACTGTAACAATCATTGTTTTGGTTGAAGTACATGAAGAAAATTTGGCTATGCTCTGAAATGTATTTAGAAAGAGGATAAATTTTAATAGCTTTTCAGATATTATGGATATTCTTCTACAACATTAAAACTCAGCAAGCAGCAGAATTTTACAGGTTAGTTACAAAATAGAATCTGAAAACTTATCAATGAACCTATCATGTTCTGTTGTGTTAAAAATTAATTGGTCTATCTTACACTTTGAATGGATCATTTATCCTTCCACTTTGCCACATCATGCATTGATTATTTGGAAATTATTGGTTCATGGAGTTATGCAGATCTTTAAAATGTTAACACATTTCATTAAACAATGCTTTCAAAACCATGTATGCTCAAATCACCACCAATAACATCAGGGAAATATTTAGAAGAAGAAATGTGGCAAACAAGTTTTTTATATTTTTTTAATTTTCTCTTGAAAATATAATTTTTATTGTCAATAAAATTTTCCTCCAGATAATAGGTCTATTTGTTTGATTTTGAGAAAACTTATACCAAATGCCCAAATCTAAATAACCACACTGTTTCTCAATTATTCTTTCAAGGAAAAGTGATGATCCATTAAATGGTGGGGGGGCTAATTCCACTCACAACTCAAGCATGATACAACTGCCTTTCCATCTATATGCAACAGGAAAGCTCCCTATTTTGTCAAACTGACTTTAAAAATACATACTTGAGGTTTAAGATTTAGCAAAATGAATGATTTTTATTGCTTCATCAAGACCATCCTTAAGCAAAACTGGCATTTGTTGTTTGAAAGTGCATAGCAGTGAAGAATACAAGACTTACCTATAGAGCTTGGTATCAGTCCTTCAATTGAGCTAAGGCACCAACAGTATTACCCACTATAGATTTTGCACCCACAATGTAAATAATGCAGTGAAAATAACAAATAATATACAGTAAATAAACAAAGAAAGGATTATAAAACTAGAAAAATCACCATGTTGCAATCCCAAATATATTAACAGAACTAGGCAATTAGTATCAATGGTTGCTAACATCATAAAACTCTTCTTATGCAAGTAGAATTACATGTCTTTTGGTAAAAGATTACACAATAGGCTTTTGGTAAAAGCCACCAATAGGCTTTCCAAAATGATCAAACCAGAGTCTAATCCCACCTCTGCACCAGATGCTAACTGGTAAAAAATTACAGAGGGCAAAGGGGCATGTTAAACTGCACCATGTTTATACAGGCACAAAATCCAGAGTGTGGGAAACACTTCAGGTCAAATAACTGGAGCTTTTCCATGAATTAATCATAATGAAAAGAATGGGATGGGGGAGAAACCTGAGGTCTAGGCATAAAAGATAACTAAGTGTGGTGTGCAAGAATCACACTTGGGTGAATCGGCTATAAATAACTACAAGAAAGAGGGCATCATAAATGGGAAGAAAGGGACTTGATTGTCCTGAGGCACATGAAAACTTTTGTTGTGGCTGGAAAAGTGCTGTTTCTTGACCTGAATGGTGACTATAGGGGTTCTGCCTTAATCCATTAAATAATCGTACATTTTGTGTGGTTATCTGTATTTCTGTTTTATTTTGCAATAATTGTTTTAAAAAAATAGTAAATGGAAACAGCGACTGAGCATCTGTCTTCTGAAGACATTGGAGACTGCAGTTGAAAGATAGATTTAGGAATTGTGGGGGTTAGGGCTGGGCTATAGAAAAACATAGTTTGGGACTGGAAAGAGTTAGGTCTTCTGGAAATTTCTGAACCATGTGTTTGGAATGGGAACTAATAAAGCACACAATGAGAGGAAGGACAGAGTTGGGGGATGCATGATCTCACAGCATAAAACTCCAAAATCCATTCAGGATTCCAAGGATCATGGAACAAAGTCATTCCCAGAACAGTGACCTCTCCAATGACCTTTCCTAAGCCACAGCACTACTTCAGGTTTCAGGAGAGAAGCTTTGATTAGGACCTGAGTATGGCTTCTGTAGAATAGCTCTTGAGATCTGTGGGAACAGTGATGAAGGTCTCGTAAAGCAACCCCACCCCCCATTCCAGGAACGCAGGAGACATACCACCAGCCGGGGCCACCCTCTGCCTCCTTTATCCCATTGACTCCCTCTAGCCCATGCACTGTCTGAAGACGCCACCCAGAGACAAGGAATAAGAGAGATTACCTCATCACCAGACTGAGCCTCCACAGATCCTGGAAAGAGACAGTGAAATGATCCATTTAGGACCATTCCATTTAGGACCAAATTTCATTATTCTGAGGAATAGGGAATGGCCTGCACTGTCAAAACTTGTTTCTGCTCACCCTAGGGTCGTTTCTGGCTTCAGGGATCCTAGTGACCCCTGTGAAGTCTTGATGTAGGGAAAGTCAGAAACCAGGGAAGAAACAGGGCAGGTGGCAAGGTTTCAGAGGCTCATCACCTTTGCGAGCCCTGAGGTGGATGATGATCCCCACCAGAAGGAAGGTTAGCCCAAGTAGGAAGGCTCCAACTCCACTGAGTATCTTTTTCCAAGAATATTCACGCTGAGCTCCTGCAGAAAACAAGTTTAAAGTTAGTGAGTAGCACCCAGTAGTTGGTGCACCTTCTTAAAATTCCAAAGTCTGTACTGGACACCAATGCTATTTAGAGAAGAAAAATATTTAGAAGTGGCACTCCGAGGTCAAAGTCTGCAACTACAGAGTTGCCTCCCATTTTTTATTGATTCTTATATTCCATGAAGGAGAGTAGTTCCCAGAGGGGGAAGCAAATAATGAGATGATTAAAGCTCCTTATTTCTTGGAAGACATGAAGATCAATAGCTGCCCTATTTTCTCCCATCCTAAAGCAAAGACTCTGATTTTTGTGACCCTCCCAGATCAAGGGAAAGAATTGTGTTGTGACCAAGATGAATGGGGAAGTGACACCGAGCCTGTAAATGTTTGACCCTGAGTCAGGCCCAGAGAGTACAAGAAACTACTCACTCCACTCCACAGAAACAGGGCTGGGCAGACTGGGGTGCTCAACAAGGCAGCTGTAAACATCTCCAGGTGAAGGAGTCACTTCCAGCATCACCATGGTCTGAAAGGTCCAGTCTCCGTTCCTAATAAGACCAGTGGACATAACGCCAGCTCTCTCCTCCTGTCCATTCCAGAACCACCTGATCTTTATGTCCCCTGGATAGAAGCCTGTCACGGAGCAGAGCAGCAGGTTGTGCTGATGCAGGAACGGGGTCTTCTCTGGGTACACTGTCACCTCTGGTTGCACTAGGGAGGGAGAGAAAGATGAGACCAGCCAAGCCAGAGCAGGAGCTTCTGTAGGGACTATCACTACCCCAATCTCTATCCCAGATCACCCAAGTGAAAAATAGAAGTGTAGAGATATTGCATCCCTCAAAGACTAAGAAATAGGCTATTTCAATGCCCCAAAGAGTATTTATATCTTATCAGATCCTCCTACAATCACCCCTTCTATTGAGAGTATGCTAGTCCTGAAAGACCCTGAGAACCTAGGAGGTCTAGGACCAAGATCACAGAGACCTGACCTGTGAGGACAATAAGTGACTCACAGATAGCTGGGGACAGAACATATTCACAGACTCTCTGCCTGTAACCCATTTCTCCTGAAGCAGAAATTTACCTGTCATAAGGAAGAAGAACCAACCGTGGCCAGGCTCTCATGGAGCAGACTCCTGAACCCCACTAGACCCCACCTTTCTCCTCACCTTTTCTCCCCACAGTGAAGGGGGCCCCCAAATTGTAGTTGTGTCTACAGAGCATATCCACAGATGCTCTGCTCCTCTCCAGTATATCTGGCCGATTGTTCCACTGCTCAGCATCAGGCTGCCCCAGCTCTGTCAATGCCACAAACACTCCGAGATCACTGTCAAAACGTGCATACTCCTCCAGGTTGAAGATGAATCTGACCACAAACTGCACCTCCTCTGTCCCATTGGTGAAGTAACAGTCAGCCTTTGCCTGAATCACAAAATCTTCTAGGGGGGAAAAAAAGGAGGGAGACCATGAAACAGCCTCCCGCTCTGGGAAGTCCCATTCCTGCCACATTATGTCAGGCCACACAGATCTGAGAGGAGGCTTTTGACATCAGTATGCTCAAAAGTATAGTGTTTAGGGAGAAAAGAAACAATGTGATTCAATGCACAAAGACACATTTTAAAAACTTTAAATATATGCAGAAAAATAAGACTACATATTTTTAAAAGCCTCCCTCATGTTCAAGACATACCAGACACACTAAGAATGAATATCGCTGGAGAGGAGAGAGTAATGATGGAGACAAAGGAGAAGAGGAGGGTCTTCCTAGTGACCAGTGATTACAATGTGCTATGGACTCATTGAGATTTTTTAGTTCAATCCTATGTCCTTAATAATAATAAAAGAAAATTCAAATGAGGTTAATCATGCAGGTAGGTCAGGTGAGACCTTCCTGAAGAAATGACACTTGAGACTTGAAGAAGAATTGCTGTTGATCTTGAGTTGTAAATTTACTTTTATTTCTAAGTTCAGAGAGCCCTCCGGGAACTCCTCAGCTGAGCCATAAGGATGATTTTCCTGGGCCAACCAGGCTCATCTCTCACTCAGCAGCAGATTTCAGGTGAGGTTCCAACCTCCAATTTTTCCACATTTATATTTTTCTCTGTTACCCTTTATAGTCTAAATGAGAAAAATCATCTGAATTTTTAACCATCATTTAAAATCTGTACCGATTATTTTTAATTGTATTGTTTAATGAATAATATAAACTCAAAGTAGTTTCTATTCTCTGAGAACCATGATACTTTTCCCCAGAGTCAGTTCCTCTTTTGTCTTTAATGAAACTCTGACATTTAAAGGGGATTCTGTTCTTAGCACCGTGCATCCTGTTTTCTGCTCATAAGTATGTGCTTTCATGGTCTAACATCACTTTATGTTTGCATAGCCTGTCTTCTTAACAAGAAAAATAACAGTGGCAAATTATCTGTACCCAGTAACCTGAGAACAAGGATAACTAATGTATTCAACTTCTCAAAACTGCTTACTACAACTGAGACCACATAATAAGATCTAAAAAAAAAAAATGACTGAAGAAATTGTTTCCAGTACAATTTGTCTATAAACACCCCTACTAGATAAAGACAGAAATCATTATAATTGTCAGAATAATAAACTCCTGGTTTAAGAATGGCAGCTATTCTCAGACTGTCTCCAGCTTTTACAGTTGCTGTGACTGATACTGATATAATAAAAAATGTAACAAGACAAAATGTTTCCCTTCTTCCTATCCTTGAATCTTTGCCTATGAACTGGAAGTCCTTCTCCCAGGGTACATTGTGCATGATAAAGAAGAAAAGAGCACTTTTCAGTCAATGGAAAAACTCTGCTTTTGGATGCCAGAAGCCACTTCCACTCCGTCCAGTGACCTGGACCTATAAGGAAAGACATCCCTCCCCCATGCCAATCCTAGCACACACACCCAGAAAGACTTTCTCTGCACTTACCTGGAGAGTCTCTGCCTCGAGTCATGGAGAAATTCAGCCTGATCAGATTCACTAGCAGAGCTGTCACCCAGGGGGCCCATGCAGAGCCCATTCTGAAGGGCAGTAAATGAGACAGTAAAACTATCAACTTCTCTAGAATAGAACTTGCCTCAAAACTCAGTAGGAAAAAAATCATTGAGTATAGATAACTTTCTGGCCTCCATGGGATTGGAAACTTCCTCAGACTGTTAGCCAATCAAGATAGAAGAGTTTTGCATCATTAGGCACTGGGCAGAATACTTTCATAAAGTTGTGCTATACTGTTCAGAAGTTGGTCCCCTGTAGAATCACTGAGAGTAGTTTAGGTAAGTGAGAAATGGGCTAAGAGAAGAAGAAATACATATTCTCCATAGCATGGAGTACACGGCATAAAGAATGAGGCAGATGGCTTCTTATATGTCCTGTTATATTTACTTAGCACTGTCCCTTGAGTGTTCTGAAAACTTCCTATGGAATAGTTGACATTGACAACAGAGAGTGTGTAAATAAAGAAAAGTGGATAGCATTCTGAGGTATATGTCCTAAGAGGAGTTAGTGAAGGGGTTATCAGAGAAGAAATAGAATAGATAACAGAGAGTATGATTACCTGTAAGCCAAGAAAGAGCCACAAAAAGAAAGAAAGGAATATGGAGAGAGGATTCTCAAAAGAATAAAATACTGCAAAATTGTTTCTTAAGGATAGAATACAAGAAAGCAATGGGGAGTTCCAGACAGCAGGATGGCAGAATAAGACTCTCTAGTACATCGTGGCTGACAAAAACATCAATTAGAACAACCACCCATGGAAGAAAATACTTTCATTTTTTTACCTGGTTTTCAATAAGGAAACCAGGTAAAAAAAAGTATATATAGCAACTGGATGTAGCACAGAATTAAGAAAAGATGCATTGAATCAGTTTTATATTACAGCTAATCGTGAAAAGAGACACCTACATGGAGGAAGGAGAGTGGGGTAAGTATCCAGTACCAGGTTGCCCCCAGCGCTGGGCATGCTGCCAAGACCCAGACTCCTGGTCAGCCTGGTGAACTCAGTCTCTGTTGCAGCCTTGCTCTGGACCATCTCCAGCACTGGGATAGCTCTGAAGGTCAAGGAATTTAGGCCTGACCCTACAGGTAAAGGATTCATGATTATCTAATGCCAGGCCAACCCCTGTGTCCCCAAACTCCAGGCCAGTACCTGTGGACTAAGCCAACAAGATTGACCCTTATGCCAGAGAGGCTAATGTAGTCACAAGAGTCTAGGCCAGCCTGGTGGATTCAGGCTCTGGATGCCCCAGCACGAGGCTGGACTCTGTGGCCCCAATATTCAAGGTCCCAGCACCAGGCCAATCCCTGCAGGATCAGTCATCAGGCCAGTAAACATAGGCCCAGCCGCCAGTCCAGACCCTGTGGATACAGTTTCCAGGTCCACCCAGTGCCAAGTCAGCCCTTCAGGTGCACCCCAGCATCAGGTTGGCATTCCTGGCCTCAAGCAACAGGTAGGCACCCATAAAAAATGGCTCCAGGCCTATCCAATGCCAAGCTTTCCCCATGGCCCACCTGTTAGAGTCTGTAAACAAGTCAGGATGGCACCTGGCAAATGTTAGAGTCTGTAAACAAGTCTGGATGGCGCCTGGCATTTTGCCAGGGGGAGTGGTTTGTGAGGTGGAGCCAGCGAGCCATTAAGTGTGGAGATTCCTTATTGGTTGACTGCTGTATCTAGTTTATGTTAATTAGATAAGCTGGGTGGAATGTGTAAATACCGCTCCTGTCCTACAATAAACGGCTCCCACTCCTGCTGTATCAATGTACACAAGTTGTTCACCCCCCCCCCCCCCGTTATTTTGCTGCAGCTGGACTGCAGCACCCACCCACTCAACCTTTCCCTGTAGATCTAAGTACCACATCATGTTTCAGCACATGATTCTGTGTATCTAAGTCCCAAGCTGGTTCCCAAGGCCCCAAGACCTATGTCAGCTCTAACTGAGCTAGCATCTAGACCTGTGCGCCTCGCCTCCAGGCCAGCACCAGCAAATACAGGATCCGAGTCAGTCCCCAGGGCCCCAAGTTCCAGGCCAGCCCCAGAACCAGGCCAGAATCTGCAATCCTAGGCTCCAGGCTCCATGCCTGCCATTGTTCCAAGCCAGCCCTGGGGGGTCCACACCAGTCTGTCGGGAGCTGCCCTGGATGCAGACAACTTTAAGTCCTGATGCACAATTATTGCATTCAGTCTGGCACAGTAGTGCCAGGTCGAAATAACTTGGGTATTACCCCAGCTCAGATAACAAGGCGTGGCTCCAGGAGTAGGCATCACCCACTGGGGTTGAGTTACACTCACCTGTTCCTTTGTAATCCTACCCCTTTGTCATTTTGGGGATAAATGTTCCATGGAAACTCCCCTTATGTGTCCCCTATATAAGAATAAAGAATTCTTGGGGTGGGGATGTGGCTCAAGCGGTAGTGCACTCGCCTGGCATGCGTGTGGCCCGGGTTCGATCCTCAGCACCACATACAAACAAAGATGTTGTGTCCGCCGAAAACTAAAAAATAAATATTAAAATTCTCTCTCTCTCTCTCTCTCTCCTCTCTCTCTTAAAAAAAAAAAAAGAATTCTAGTGGCTCTCTCTCTCTCTTTCCACAGACCCTTAAGGTTGGAGAACTGTCACTTAAGTTATTGGAATAGTCAGATTTTGTGAACCCAGCATGAGGTTGCCAGCTAGGACAGATGGCGATACCAGTCCCTGTGGTGGTACTAGGCTTCAGAGGATCTAAGGTCCAGACTTGGTTTAGCAAATCCCAATAGACCCTGGTGACAGGCCATACCCCATAGACTAAGGATCCAAGACCACCCTTGAAGATCTAAACTCTAGGTTAGTCCATGAACCTAGGACCCAGACCCACCACCTCAGACTTAGGCTCCAAACCCAGTCCAATGCCAGATAGCTCATGTAGACTCAGGCTTCAGGCAGGTTCCATTGAACTCAGGTTCCAATCCCATCCTGGGGTACTTAGGTTCCAGGGTCATTCTTGAAGACTCAATCAATCAGCTTGTCCACACTACTGGGTCCATTCTTTCACCCAACCCAATGAACCCTGGTGCCAGGCTCTCCCACCTGCTGACCAGTTGCAGACCAGCCTGCCCAAAGGCTTATTCTAATAAGAAGGCATCAGTGTAAGGCAACCAAAACAAAAATGAGAAAGTGAAGAGATACATACCATCAAATACCATTGTTGAATCCCCCAAATGGAGCTATATTGACTAAGAATAAGAATTATTTTAAAAGAGTTCTAACTTCCAGAAAAATAAATGAAAAATAATTCAATGAAATTGGGAAAACAAATAACTGAAATGAGAAATTTGATGAAGAAGTTGAAATTATTTTCAAAAGTCAAATCCTGGAGCTGAAAATACAATAAATGAAATGGAGAAGCACAATCCAGCAAATTGATCAAGCAGAAGAAAGAATCTGTGAACTTGAAAACAGTTTATTTGAAAAAAATATAAAGGAGGAAAAAAATGATGAAAATTAATTACGAAATGTTGTGGGATTTATGGAACAACATCAAAAAAACAAATACATAAGCATAGAACTTTAACAAGAAGAAAAGATAAAAGAGTAGGAAGTTTATTTAAATAGATTATAGCATAAAAATTTCCAAACCTTAGGAAATATAAAAATATTAAAGTATAGAAAGTTCAAAGGTCTCCAGAGTCTATTTAAACAAGATACACCAAGGAGTATTATAATCAAATTGTCAAAACTCAAAGACAAAGAGGATCCTGAAAGCATCCAGAGAAAAGAAGCAAATAGCATGTATAAGGGAATTTATATACACATGGTAGATTTATCAGCAGAAACCGTACAGGCCAGGAGAAAATGAGATATTATATTTGAATGCTAAAGGAAAAAAAAAACTTGCCAACTAAGAAAACTTTACCCTGCAAAACTGACCTTCAGAAAGAAAAGAGAGGGCTGGAGTTGTGACTTAGTGGTAGAGTGCTTGCTTAGCATGTGTGAGGCACTGATTCTCAGCACCATATGTAAATAAATAAATGGAAAAAAAGTCCATCAATAACCACAAATATACTTTAAAAAAAAAAAAGAAATGAAAGAGAGATGAAGACTTGCCCAGAAAAACAAAAGTTGAGAGAGTTCATCCCCACAGGAGCCAATTTGCAAGTAATGCTAAAGGAAGTTCTTCAAGCTGAAAGAAAAGATAATTAGTAACACAAAAATATAGGAAAGTTTTAAAATCATTAGTAAAAAAGATGTAAACAATGACTCAAGAATTTTTAAATGTGGGAAAGAAAGAGTAAAAATGTAGAGTGTTGGGGGTTTATAGGTATTTTTAGCAAACAAAGCTAAGTTGCTTAAAATAGCCTGTTATACTATGTGATGTTTCTTGTCAGACTGGTGGTAACCACAAAACAAAAATCTATCTTAGGTGCACAAAAGGTAAAAAGTAAGGAATCAGCTGGGTGTGGGCATGCACACCTGCAATCCCAGCTACTCAGGAGACTGAGGCAGGAGAATGGCAAGTTTGTGGCCAGTGCAGACTCTTAGCAAGATCGGTCTCAAAACAAGATAAAGAAGGGATGGTATTGTAGCTCAGTGTTAGAGCTCTTTGCCTAACATGTGCAAGATCCTAGATTCAATCTCTGGTACTAAAAGAAAAAAAAAATTTAAAAAAAAAAAAGGTTGGTTTTTTGGGTTTTTTTTTTTTTTTTTTGGTTTTTTGGGGGTTTTTTACTGAGGAATCAATGCATATCACAAGGAAAAATCACTTGATTGCAAAGGAATGCATCAACAGACAAAGAAAAAAAACAAGGATCTACAAGACAACCAGAAGACAATTTTTTTTAATTGCAGTATAAGTCCTTACATTCATGCACTGACAAATGCTCCCTTTTCTCTGGACCTCCACTGTAGAAGGGTCAAGTGTTGGACTCTCTCTGCTGGGGCACAGCTGAAAGCAACACTAAAACCAGAACTTAATCTTGGCATTCAATAAACCACATATATTTAAAATGTAAAAAAGAAAATCTTAAATTAATCATAGTGTTTGCTGAAAGATATTTTTTAACAAAAGGATTGTTACATTTTGATGTGCTTCCTAACATTAGGGATGGGGCAAAGGATCAGGGAAATCTATCACTGAGCTATGTATATATTGTATATACATAGCTCAGTGGTTACAGCTTAAAGATTAATGGTTAATTTTCCTGATTATGTCAAAACGTCAACATATTCTGCATAGGTGCATTTGTGGAAATATTTTTCTCCTTTCCCAGTATTCTTCAGAAGTCCTATTATAGTTAACAAATATATGTTGAAGAAATGTAAAAAAATGCAAATATAGATAAGATTAAATTATCCAATCAAACGATATAGAAGACTAAGTGCATTTTTAAGTGAAATCAAACCATATGATTCCTACAGGATACTCAAACCTTATGAACATACATAGGCTACAAGTAAAGAGGTGCAAAAAGATATTGCATGCAAATGGCACCCAAAGAGAGCAGGAGTGACTGTACTTATATCTGATAATGTCGCATTCCACGACTAAACACTCGGGGTCACTCCGGGTGAACTGGGCTGCACGAAATAATCACACAGAGACAGAGAACTACCTTTTTCTTTGGGTCCTGTGATGGTTTCTCTGACTTTAGAGGCTGGGGGGCGGGGGTGGAGGGGGGGGGAGAGCAGCACCAGCACAACCTTGCATTGAAGTGGTGAAATCAAACATAAATCAGTCTAACCAACTGAGTCATCACTGAGGGCAGCTGCTAGAGCACCACCCAAACCTACAACAGTTTCTTCCGGAGTGAGGAAACCACCTTTACTTAAATGGCAGTTGTTTGTTACTGTAGGGATGGAGAAATTGCTTTCTCTACCTATCTGAAGTTCTCTAGAGGGAGCCCTGTGAATTGGACTAACAAAAGACAGATTCAAGAGAAAAGAGCACAAGTTTATTTAATATAAGTCTTATGTGACATTAAGCCTGAGTGTATTTATAGTAGGTTTGATGAAGAACAGAAAGTCATGGGAATTGTGATGGAACAAAAGTATGAACTTAGCAAACTGGGAAAAGCTAAGCTAGTCTTGCTTGTTTGGGTTCCTCACTCCCCCTCCATCTTACCTGAGGGTCTAGAACCTGATTCAGAGGAGGTGGGCAAGATCAAAAAGCCCTTCTTGTACCCACCATTTCTCAGATTCCTTCAGCTTAAAATATCAAATTGCAAAGGAGTCATAGTACATGGGATGTGACATGGTGTTATCAGAAGCAATAAAAAGCATGAGGGGAGAAGAGGCATAAGCCTGAACCTGCCCCTTCTTGCTTACAATGGCAAAAGAATTCCAATAACCTGACCACCCATCAACAGGAGGAGACAGGCTAAATGAAACATGAAACTTTCATAAAATTGAATCCACATGACCATAAAATTTTAATTTACAATAGTATATTTAGAGAACTATTGTGAAAATATGAAGAAATATTGATTTCACCACTGCTTACATATACATTAAATTTCTCTAAGATGATAAACATAACTCTTAGAGCTGGATTGCCTAAAAACTGTGGGGAATGATGGGCATGAAGCAGTCCTCTGTATATTTTTATGTCTTTTCAATTTGAAATCCCATTAATATATTGCCTATTAAATAAACAAATAAGTTGTGTCTTTCAAAAAGAGAACGGTAGGAGTATAAGTAGACCCAGAGAATAAAGACAACTTCTTTGAAGTAGTTTTGTTGCAAAGTTGGTAAAAGCCTACCTTGTCCTTCTTGTGTGACCCAGGCAAGTTAGTTAAGGTTTTTAAAACTCCATTTTCTCATGCTTAGAATTGAGATAGTAATACCTGCCGCATAGGATTGCCTTGATGATAAAGTAAAGATGTATATGCCAGGCACCCATCATAGTCATAAGCACACCATAAGCACCCAGTGAATGGTTATTATTGTAATAAGTATGATAATTCATAAGATTCCACTAAACTCTAGATTCAAAACCCTTTCCGAGGACCACTAGATGGCACCAGACTCAAGTGGGTGGTCCTTCAGCTCACTACACCATGACCCAAGGAAAAGCTGTTCCCTATCCCCCCTCTTCTTTCCCCTCAAATGCTGACAACTCTACATTTCCTCTTCTTTATTTACAACTGCAGCATGGCCTCCCAGAGACTATCCCACTGGGCAGGGGCTGTAAGGACTTGAAGCCAAATGCTTTTCCACAGAGTGCAGAGCAGCGGTGGGTTTTTGTTCTGGGGCCCAAAGAAATCCATGAAGTTTTCCTAAGGGTTCCCTCTCCACTCATATTTTCCTTTAGAAAGAGTAAGACTGGGGGCTGGGGTTGTGGCTCAGAGGCAGAGCACTTGCCTTGCACATGTGAGACACTGGGTTTGATCTTCAGCACCACATAAAAATAAACAAACAAGATAAAGATATTGTGTCCATCTATAACTAAAAAATTTTTTTAAAAAGGGAATTTAAGGTGAGTAACAACAAGGGGAAATTATGGGACAAGGAAATCACATAGTGCTAAGAGTAGGAGAAAGAATGAAGGGAACTCTGGACAAACTAGAATTACTAATATCTGCAATTACCAGGCAGATCACACTTGAAGGAATTTGTCTGTCTACACCAAATACTTTGACTACCAGGGAACATATTCTGGATCCCTGACAGGCTTACCTGGGTGTTTCCTCTGAGATGAGAAATTGGTGTAGGGGGAGGGGAGATCTTAAGATCTTTAATTCTATTGCATCTTCCTACACTGCCCATTGGGATGCCTAAATTTTCCTCTCTGTTCTATTGAACAGGATAGGACAGATGAAAGGAAAGTGACCACAACACTCGGAGCAACCAAAAGATCTTTATTGCAGCAGTGCAACAAAGAGAAAAAAAAGAAGGAAAGAGAGAGAGAGACAGAGAAAGCAAGAGAGATAGCAAGAGAGAGGGAGCAAGAGAGAGGGGGGCCTGGCAGGAGGGAGTTTTTATAGCCCAAAACTAATGGGGCCTCTTGTTGGCCCAAGGCGGGGTTAAGTGTTCAGCCTTGAGCAGGGTTGAATGTTCAGACTTGAGGCAAACAGGTGATAAAGGACCAGATAGAGGGGGGTTTGAGTGCGTGGGCTATCTTGCAGCCATCATCTGTTCAGCCTGCCCTGCAGACAACACAGTTCAGCCTGCTCTGTACCCAACAACAGATAGATCATAAAATAGGCAAGTAGTTAAGGAAATATGTCCCCACCCAGAAAAGCATCTCTAAATAAACAGGCTATTCCATGAAATTAACCTGTAGAAACATTCCCAACATTCTAGTCAACTCCTTTGACCTGGGGTAGAAGGAAAAGGGAGGTGGGACAGATCTGAGTGAAGGCTACAGACTTAAGGGCTAACCAATCAGAAGACTGTATGCCTAACCAGTAACAGCACTTTTCCAATACCTGCTTAGCATAAATATTGGTCAATGCCCCTATCCAGTAGCTATATAAGCCCTTAGACAGCAACCTGCTATCAGATCCCCTCTCACCCAGCGAGAGCTCTGCTTCTTTTTTTCCCTCAAATAAATCCTTCTCCTTTCACTTTTACCTTCCATTGATATCCATAGATTTCATTCTTTGAATTCATGAGACATGGACCCAAAAAGAAATCACTAGGTGGCAACCGGAGTTGCTGCACCACTACAACAGCAGAGGCTGAAAATCCAGTTTCACTGCCACTGATTAACTGCCTGATTTTAGGCCAGTTTCTCTATCTGCAAAGTATGACTTGACTGCTGTGTTACTTTAAAGACACCTTTCAAGTTTAAGGGATTATGACCTAATTGTACTGAGTATATCAAAACCTTCACAGATCACTTTCCATGAGGTTACAGTTTCCATAAGTTTGGGAGATGCAAGAACTGTCATTCCCATTTTATAAAGAAAGAAAGAATATTTTGTAGAGAAGGGGAGGAATCAGGCCAGCCTTCTCTTTCCAAATGCCTATTTCACTTTTGGTAAAATCTGGGAGGTGGGTGGGAACAGAGCTCCTGGGTAGCAGCAGGATGACACAAAGGCTGATCTGTACAAGAGCTCTCCATTCTCACCCTACCTGCTCCGGACAGCTGCCAGGCAGAAGAAATTCCAAAGAGCAGTACTGGCAAGTTCATCGCCCAAACTGGAAAGTACCTGCTGTTTCCAGGAATGTGAAAGTTTCTATTTCCTAGAATAGGAGAGTTCCAAAACAAGTCCCTCCCAGCAGCCAGTGATGTGTGCAGTGTGGATTCTTGGTGGTTGGTACTTATAAGGAGGACTGAGGTTTATTCATTTATCCAACAGATGTATTATTTATTGTCTATTGTCAGTCAGGCCATGTGCTGGGGAGCAATATATAGCTTAATAGCTTAATAGGATATAGCTATATAGCTTAATAGGATAAATGAGTTTGAACGGGAGGTGTCCACCCAAAGCTCCTGTGTTAATGCAGGAATGTTTAGAGATGAAATGATTAGAATATTAGAGCTATAACCTAATTGATGGATTAATCCATCCATTTGATGGATTAACAATTTGAATGGACTACTTGGGTAGCAACTGGTAACTATAGGCATGGGCTGGAGGAAGATTATTGGCTGCCTGCCTTTGGGATTTTTATTTTGTCCCTGGGGTCTATCTTTCTGCTTCCTGGCTGCCAGGACCTGAGCAGCTTACCTTCCCCACCCACTTTGGTCCACCCGCTTTGGTATTCTGTTCACTGCCCAGAGCAACGGAACTGGCCAATTTACTAACTAACACAAAGGCCCTCCCTCCAGGAGCTCATTGCCTAAGGACAAAAGGAAGGTGGGCAGAGTTCAAGCAGGGCTGAGCAAAAGTAGGCCTCCGGTGGCAGAAGCACAGGAAATGGACGTTTTCTCCAGATTGAGAGAACTGGGGAGGTTTTCTGGAAGCCCTGAGCCCTGAATTAAGTCTTGAAGGACTTCTGAGAAATAGGGATGGGCACAGGGGTAGGGAATGAGCAAGAAATTGGGAAGGCCAGAAATTTGGTGAGGCTAGAGCTGAATGCACCAGGAAAGGACAAGATAAGGAGGTTGGGAAAACTGTGTGCTTTGCAAAGGACCTGGGAAGAGGATAAGGACACTAGAAGGCTAGAAGGCATTTACAGATCATCTCATGGGCCTTCTGGAAAGAACAATGACTTCATGAAGAACAGCCAAGAGAGGGGGACCAATGGTAGAGAAACCTCTCTGGGAGATGGTGTGGTTGAAGACTATGACGGCTGTCACAGCATTAGTAGAGAGAACACAGTGGATTCAGAGACAGGCAGAGCAACCAAGCTTTGTTTGATCTGACTGTGGATTGGAGATTATGAACACAAGATGCACTTGGTTCAGTGTCAGAAGCCATCCGTGGATTGTGTGTGGGTCACTGCGCATGAAGCCTCGTGGATAGAGACATCTGGTGTCTGTAAATGGCCAGTGGACATTTCCTCTGGTCAACTATCCAGGGACAATGTGAATCGCTTTCCCACTCTGCAGTGGCCCACATAGCACCTGAGATGGGTGTGACCTGCCAAGATGTCAATCAATCTGCTCACTACAAGACATCAGGAAGCAAGACTCTGCCATTGAAACCTTACCCCTGCCTTTGATGTACTGGCTTAAATAAGCCACCAGAGCCATTTGTCTTTGTCTAGTTCCAGAACCCATGTGGACTAGATCTATCAGGGGCTTTGCATTCTATAAATATATTTCTGAGTGTTCATATTTTGTTACTTGCTAATTATTTGAGATTATAAGTTTTAGGGTGGCTTGGATTTCCCAGGGCAGGAAGGAGCCCTTACTGAGACGCTGGCCTTTGACCCCTGATAGTTTAAGGTGTGGACTGTAGGTTCAGACCTGGATTCAAACTCCAACTCCACCACTGTGTAACCCTGGAAAAGTCATATAATCAGTTTCCACATGTATAAGATGGGGATAATAAATAATCACCAACCTCATAGTGTTGGGGGCAAGGATTAATAGTGATGAAAAATGACTTGGCATAGTTCCTACTCATATTAAAATTCTGTAAATGGTAGCTATTATCAATATATTTATACTGCTAATTAGAGATCTGTGCTTTTTCAGGGAAAACCCTAGCTTCCCCCAAAACAGCAGGCACTAATGGAAGTGGGGAAGGATACAGAAATACAACCCATGAATATTTATGTCATATTGGGTTAACTGGTATTTCAAAGAACAGATACGTGACTGAGCGGGCAGTCAGCAAAACAGTAACCTTGGTTCTCTCTGGAAAGTGAAATGGTGGGTAGCTTTGACTTTCTTCTTTGTCCTTTTCCGTAGTTTCTAAATGAATGTGTACTTGTTTATATACATATAAGAAAAAGCATTTTTAAACATATTTATTATGCCACTAGACACTACACATAGGCAAAACTATTAACCAAGGGAAAAAAAGTTTCTGATAAGACAGCGGACCCACCACAGCCCAAGACAGCCCACCAGGGCCATCTGCCATCCCCTCACTCCCACCCACCCCAGCCTGCCAAAAGTACACATGGTCCAAATCCCCATCATGCTTCCAGCACCAGGAAGAGCTATCCAGGGTAAAACCCAGGGGAATTCAGAGCAGGAGCTTCTCTGAGTCTGGGTTGCAGCAATAGTCCTGAGAAGGCCCCAGTGTCCGGAGGCCTCACTCCTCCAGATGCTGCTGTACCAGGCGGGAGTAGATGTCCTGGCCCTCCCTGAGCTGGGCGTGGTCCAGCAGCTCCCCCTGCTTCAGCACCAGGATCTGGTCAGCATTCTGAACCGTGCGCAGCCTGTGAGCGATCACCAGCACCGTTCGGTCCCCACGAGATTTCCAGGCCTGGAGCTGAAGGGGCAGGACCACAGTGTCTCAGAAAGGTAAGAACAGCATGGACACCACCACCTGCCTGGGCACCATCTCTTGTGACTTAGGGTGTAGAAGACGTGAAACATGAGATGAGTGTGAAGGGTTGTAGATAAGGGTCTGCCTGCCCTTCTCTCTGCTGCCACTGGAGGGTGGGAAAGGGACCCCTGGAGGAATCAGGAAGGCCCCCGCACCACTGCATTCTCCATTTCATTCCCAACCCTACATAGGCACAGCCTCCCTTTGCACCAGCAGGCTACTGTGCTCCCCAGCCAGTTCTGCATGGGCTGATCCTTCAATTGTGACCCCTTAGATTCCACTGTTCCCTCCCCTTCCCTCTCTGGTACTCACGGCCTGCTCACACTGCACATCCAGGGCACTGGTGGCCTCATCCAGGATGAGGATCCGTGGATCCCGCACAAGGGCCCGGGCAATGGCCAGGCGCTGTTTCTGTCCTGCAGCCAACTGGCTCCCTTTCTCCCCTACATCTGAGGAAACCAGAGAAATTCCATTCCTCAGACGCAAAGATCAGGATGCCTCTTCTTGAGCAGAGAGACAAGTGCCCAGCAGCTCTTCCCACGAGGACCCTTCAAGAGGTAAGAGGGCCCTGTGGGGGAAGGCTGGGAGGTGGGGACCGTGGCTGCCTGTGTGGAAGAAGCCCTACTTCCACGATGCTCTCAAGCAAGGGAACAAGCAAGAGATGGAGGCTGGGGAAGAACGGTGAATGGGAACAGAGGGACGGTAGGAAAGGAGTAAACGAGTTACAGGAACCCAACCTCACCCCATGGATAAGCTCCACTTTCTCTGTTGACTGAAAGGGTAGACTTACAACCTGCGAAAGGTACCTGTATATATCCCATGCTTCATTTCACTTATGAAGTCATACGCATGGGCTGCCCGGGCGGCAGCCATCACCTTGTCGTCCTCACAGTTCCTCAGCCCGTAAGCAATGTTGTCCCTCACAGAACCCGAAAACAGCACGGGCTCCTGCCCAACCAAAGCCACCTGTACACAGGGAATGGGAGCAGAGGACAGTGTGCAAATCCTATGCTGGGACCCTCCGTTCCTCCTTGCCTGCCTCCCTCAGAATGGACCCCTGGCGTTTCTTCCTGTGGCTCAGCCATCCTCCTCTCCTACCCACTCCCTTCCCTCCCTCCCTACTCACCTGGCTGTGCAGGTAGTGGTGCTCATAGTTTGAGATGGGCTCCCCATCCAACAGCAGCCGCCCGCCTGTGGGCTGGTATAGATTCTGTAGCAGGGCAGCCACAGTGCTCTTCCCAGAACCATTGGGTCCCACCAGCGCTGTCATCTCTCCAGCGTGGAGGGTGAACGTCAGCCCCTGGAAAATCAGGAGAGTCAGGGGCCTGCCACTTTTCCCTCAGCATCCCTTTCCTTCTTTTCCTAGCAGAAGCAAAATCAGCTCCTCAGAGGAAAACAATCTCCAGTTCTCCAGTCTGTGGTGCCTGATCACCCATAAGCAGTAGGGAGCAAGGGACAAGTGACAAGCCATGTGTTCCCCCACCCCCGCCTTTCTCAGGCACCTTGAGCACAGGTTGGTCAGGGCGACTGGGATATGCAAATGAGACGTCTTGGAATTCCACAATCCCCTGCAGTGTGGGAGGGGCCAGAGTCCCTGGCTCAGGCAGGTTGGGCTTTCTGTCCAGGTATCGAAAAACCTTCTCTGCAGCTCCCACGTTGCTCAGCATATCACCAAAGCCAAATACCAGAGCCTGGGAAACAAGAATGGCCAGGTCAGCTAAGCAAACATCCTATGGAAACCAACCTCCCGATTCCTCACACTCCCCTGCAATACTCCACCCACTCAAAAAAGATTGTCTACATTTAAATGTGCAATTTAGGTAGAATTTAAAAGTGGCACCAATATTTCAGTATTCTAATTTGCAATAGAGAGAATGTAAGGTCCATGTTCTGAACTCACAGCACTATGCCTATCGCCAGACCTTGGAAATTACTCTTTTATATCCCTCATACACAGTTCTGTCTTGCTTGACTAGACAGGAAACACCTTAAAAGCAGACATGTGCCTAACTGACCTTTGGAGCCACCGTAGTGCATACAGCACAGTTCTCCACACATAAAAGATGATCAGTAAATGTCAGAGAAATTTTAAAATAAAACCCGTGGTGCAGTAATTAGCTTTGAACTGATAAATATAGGAAAAGGGCCTAATGCTCATTCTGCCTTTCCCAATCAAACTGCAACACTGGGTAATTCAATAGCAGATGAGAACAAGTCTTACTTTAATAACTGATACAATAGAGTATTACCATTTTGCAGCCCCAATAATTTAACAGTTCTAGGCATTGAACATGAAAGTCTAATATCACCACAAGAGACAATATATGCCTCCCTGAGGAGAGAGAAAGGGAGGGAGAGTGAGAAAATAAAGGGGAGGGAGGGAGGAAGAAAGGAAGGGAGGAAGGGAAGGGAAAGGAAGGGGAGGGTAGGGAAGGGAGGAATCCTGAATCTCACAAACTTTAAGATTTGTCTACCAATGGGCAGGGAAAATAGAGGTAGAGAAACTATTAAAATAGATCCACAGCTGGGCGTGGTGGGTGGTGTACCCTTGTAATCCATGGCTCAGGAGGCTGAAACAGGATCACAAGTTCAAGGTCAGCCTCAGCAACTTAGGGAGACCCTAAGCAATTTAGTGAGACCCTGTCTCTAAATAAAACATATAAAAGGGCTAGGGCTGTGGCTCACTGGTTAAGTGTCCCTGGGCTCAATCCCTGGTACCAACAAATAAATAAATAAAACCACAGAGATTCCATCAACAAAATCCAGGCCATAAGAAATTACCAGACAAACCACGTATTTCTTCAATATGTGGAAATTTTTTGAGATTTAAAATTAATATTAACCAGTCACAGCATGTAGACCTAATTTGGATCCTGCTACACCACGCTTAAGACAATTGAAGACTTAACCATTGATTGCATATAAGGAATTATGTCAATTTTTAGGGGTAGTAAAAATTGACATAATTTAGGGGTGGTAGTTTTTTGATTATGTATTTTTAGATGTTTCTATTTTAGTGATACATACCAAAATATTTGTAGATAATGAATTTGTTTCAAAATAATGTGAGTGGGGAAAGTGAGTAGGGATGCAGACCAAACCATGAGATGTTAATTGTTAAAGCAGGTATTGGGTACATATGAATTTGTTTTTCCTCTCTCTCTCTCTCTCTCTCTCTCTCTCTCTCTCTCTCTCTCTCTCATGTTTGAAATTCTCCACAACAACATGAGTTAGAGTTTTCTGTTTTGTTTTGTATTTTTAAGAGGAAGAAATAAAGTCCAAGACCAGAGTAAAACGGGAGAGCACGTGGGTCCTCACTCACTCCAACGTAGTTCCCCACGTCCTCCTGGTAGAGCAGAAAGGAGAGCAGCCCGCCCCTCGTGATCTCGCCAGCCAGGATCTGCTGCAGCCCGCAGCTCAGCACCAGCACCTGCACACCCAAGGTCAGCACCTGCGAGGGGGGAAGAGGAGGCTGGTAAAGTCTCCGCATTCTATCCCCGCACCTGCCCCCGTGAGACACTGGTGAGGGACACCCAGAACCTGCTGTCTCCCCGCCCCCATCCTTTCTCCTTTCCCTTCCCACGCCCTCATCCTGCCGCTCAGCTGTCTCACCCTCTGTATAAGCAGGTACAGAGCACGTTCCAGGTCCCGTCGCCACCACAACTGCCGGCACCGCTCCACAGCCTTCTTATAGAGGCAGACCTCATCCTCCTCGGCCCCAAAACTGCGCACGGTCTGCAGCCCGCCAACTGCCTCCCGCACCACCTGCCCTGCCTTCGCCACTGCATCCTGGATCTCCAGCAGCACCGCCTGGAAGAGTGGCACAGCGACATCCCCGGTGATGCCACAGAAGACAGCAGGCCCCAGGTACCCTCCAGCCCTTGGGATGCTCCCCAACCTACGGAAAACATCAAACGGTTCTTTTACCCTCTTCCTTAATTTTCCTTACAGAAGGAATAATGAGTAAAGGAGGGAGGAAACTACATTATTGAGTGCTCACTGTTAGGTAGTATGGGAGATATATGCTTTTTTTTTTTTTTTTTTTTTTTTTTAGCATTCTAATAAGGTATTTCTTCAACCTCCTGTGTCTGATGATGAAGGAAGGGTACTTTCCCCAAGAAGCCAGAGCTAGCTAAGAAGGGTGAAGATGTAATCCAAAATGGATCAAAGACCCAAATGTAAGAGCTAAAACTATTAGGGAAACATAGGAGAAAAACTTCATGATTTGGCAATGATTTCTTAGATATGACATCAAAAGCATAGGCAACCAAAAAAATGGATAAATTGGACTTCATCAAAATTAAAAACTTTGGTACATCAAAGGACACTATCAGTGAAAAGGCCACCATAAAATGCAAGAAAAAATCTATAAATCATACATCTGATAGGGGAATGTCATTCACAATATGTAAAGAACTCTTACAAATCAACAAAAACAAAAGGCAACCCAATTTAAAAATGGGCAAAGGAATTGAATAGATATTCCTCCAAAGAAGATACAAAAATGTCCAATAAGCCCTTGATGCTCAACATCATTAATCATTAGGGAAATGCAATCAAAACCACAATGGGTTATATTACAACCATTATAATGGCTATTCTTTAAAAAAAGAAAAACATGGAGAAAGTGAGTGCTGGCAAGGATGTGAAGAAATCAGAAGCCCTATGCGTTTCTGGTGGAAATGTAAAATGGAGCAGTCACTGTGGAAACAGTAGAGCAGTTCCTTAAAAATTAAAAATATATTTACTATATGATCCAGCCATTAAACTTCTAAGCATATACCCAAAAGAATTGAAAGCAGAGTCTCAGGTGTTGGTACATTCCCACATTCATGTACGTTTTTGCTTACAGTTTTAGTCGGGTATGGACCTTCTGACTCAAATGCCCATCAATGTCTGACTGAATAGGCAAAAGATATAAACATAGAATGCACTCTAAGGGCTGAAAAGAGAAAATCTCTCTCTAGGAGATCCTACAGCTATAAATGTGGACTCCTTGCCTCTACGCTTTATTCTCCTTTCAGGGTCCCCTAACATCCACACATACCTGATGGCGCATATTGTACACCTTTTCAACTGCTATTAGGAGGGGCATATTGAGCATGGAGAGGAAGGTGAGTCGTGGTGACACACTCAGCATGAAGCCATATAGCCCAATCACTTTCACCAAGCTTCGCAAGATTATGTTGGCATTGAAAGGAAGCCACTGGCTCATCAGGGTGGTATCCGAGCTCAGCCGTGAGTTCAACTCCCCTGGGAACAACAGAGCAGATGAGGAAACCATAACACTGCAGTGTCCCCAAAACTCCCTCCTGACCATCACCACTGACAGAAACCCCTCCTGTCTTACAGAGAGATGTGCAGTCTCTACACTGTCCCACAAGAGAACTCTGGGCCCTGGCAAATAGTAAAGATGGGAGGGTAACGGGGATAAGGAATGGCCAGGGGAATCCCAGACCTGGACTCGGCCCTCACCTGTCTTAATCTCCTGGAAGAAACTGAGGTCCTGACGCAACAGGGAGGAGAAAAGCTGCTCCCGGATCCGCAAGTTGATTCTGGACATGATGAAGGTAAAGGAGCCCCCTCGGCAACCTGCAGACAGCGAGCTGTGGGAAGGGAGAACAAGGCAGGAAGTTGAAGAGGAGACAGAGGCACAGAGAAGAGTGGGAGGTGAGAGAAGCAGAGAAGGCCAGAATTAAAAGAAACACAAAAGTTAGGGACAGCAGACCATGGAAAGCAAAAAGGAAAGAGAGGGAGAGAGGAAGAGTGGGGGGAGACAGAGAGACAGAGACAGAGAGAGAAGAGAAGAGGAGGTTCGGGAATAAAGAGAAGAAGAAATGGTAGAGCTGGTAAGCCAGATGTGGGAGCAAAGTCATCACATGTACAATTCATGAGTGCTCATGGAGTTCACTCTGTGCTACACAAGGCAAGGCGGAATACAACAGAAGTGAAAGGAAGTAGCCCAGGGCTTAATTCTGGCCTCCCTCTATGTTGTCCCTCTGGGCTTCTTCTCTGTCTTGCTCTCTTTTCTCCCTGGCCCCAAAACCCTTCTTCATAATCATAGATACTTCATTATGGGAACTCAGCACAGATCTCCCTGCCCTTCCGTTCTCCAGAGACACAGAATCACACTGACCCTGCCTTTCATTCTTGAAGACTTCCCCTTCAACCAACCAAAATTTTACTATAAAACGTAAAGGAGGGCCGGGGCTGTGGTTCAGTGGTAGAGCACTTGCCTAGCATGCATGAGGCACTAGGTTCGAACTCAGCACCACATAAAAATAAACAAAAGGTGTTGTGTCCATCTACAACTGAAAGAATACATTTAAAAAACTTAAAGGAAAAATATTTAAAAAACATAAAAATGTGTGTTTATAAAACACAGATTTCTAATAATATTTAGTTACATATATAAAAGGCTGTTGGGGTAATCAGACATGAAATCAGGAGGGTTTTGGACTGGTGATCTAAATAAGAAGGAAAAGAAAAGAAACACACATAGAAGAAACATTTTGAAAGTAGGAAATAGCAGATTTAGTGTTTGATATGAGGAAGATATCCATGGTGCAGACGCTCAGAGCCCAGGATACTGATGGTTTCATGAAGACAGAGCCAATTTCTAGATGACCATCACAGTGTGTGATGCAGTTGGAGTTCTGAGTACATGAAGTGTGAGTGGGCTATTCAATAAGGATTCTATTGGATATAAGGGGACAATCCTTATGGAAATATGGATCTGGTGATGACATCCAGAGATGAACTCAGTTAGCTTAATAGGAAAAAAATGTTTTTAAAGATAAAAAAAAAGAACAAACTGGCGTTGTGGCTCAGTGGTAGCGCGCTGGCCTAGCAAGCGCGAGGCCCTAGGTTCGACCTCAGTACCACATAAAAACAAATAAAGGTATTGGACACAATACAACTAAAAACTACAACTAAAAAATAAATATTTTTTAAAAAAGATTAAAAAAAACTGAGTCAAAGCAAAGTCCATATTTAAGTGTGCAGAGGAGGAAAGTTCTCCAAAGGAGGCAGAATGATTTGGAAAGTAGAAAGGGAGTTCATAAAAGCTAACTGCAGAAAGAGATTAATAAAGAGACTATAATATAGCCAAATGCTACAGAGAAGCCAAAGAGAATTGCGGCCTGATTAGAAGAGGGTGAGGAGTAGTGGATTGGTCAATAAGAAGTTCACGTTTAAGTAGTTTCAGCAGAAAGTACCAAGTATAGAATGAAGGCATAATGAAAGAATTGGCTTTTGAGGGTATTTGAAATTAAGTATGGCCATGAAAAAGGAGCAGTAGCAAGCTAAAGTGAGCATCTCCTTAAATTTTACACCCTAGCTGCTTCACTCATCTCATCCAGTCCCAGCCCTACTAAGCAGTCTGTCTGTCTGTGACAGCAGATTTTTGTGTATGTCTAAAAATAGGGGAAAGCAAGTGAAGAGAAAAGTAAAGATGCTGGAAACCAAAGTGATAGGCCTCTGAGTGAGAGCTTCTGGGATTGACAAAATGAATGAACACTGAGGGGTGGAGAGAGATAGGGATATGTCCACCTTGGAGAGATGCTTTGGAGACACACAGAGGTGGGAGGAAGGAGGCAGAAAAGAGAAGTGGAATTTCATGGAGAAATGTTGATAGGCAAGTGAAAGACATTCCCTTTGACACATAAATTCCTTCTGTACTACATCCAACCATACTCATATTGGTAATAATGTATTATAAACTTTGAAGATATTGGGTAAATGTGAATAAAGGAAGAAATGAATGAATGGACGAAAGTGAATAGTGGATAAATACATGTATATTTCAATTTAAGTATTTTGTGCTTTGTGCAAAATAGATTTAGGAGTGAAGACCCCTGTATAGACTTGGGGATCCAACTGCCCATCACCTACCTCCCAATGGAGAACAGGCACATGAAAAATATGGCGCTGACAAAAGCATCAGGGTCAAAATCACCGCCCAGGATGTCGATCACACGACCGGAATAGTGAGGGATCAATGTTTCACCTGAAAAAAGGCATGAGAACCAGATGAATGTGCTGGTGCCAAGGCCCTTGTCCGGACTCGAACTCACAATGCCCGGCCCCACTCACCCAACACAGCAGTAACAAGGAAGAAGAAGGCGGCCAAGAGGAATGGCAGGTCTGGCCTGGAGAGCTTCAGCAACCTCCACATCAGGTCTCTGTTGTTCTCCTGGCTCGGCTCTCTCTCCTCCTCGGCTCCAGGAGGGCTCAAAACAGCCCATACCGCCCAGCTTAGCACTGCAGCCCCATACCCCGCTAGCAGCCAGCTCCAAGAGGCTGAAGCCACTCTGACTGGGGGAGCACTCAATGTCCCCCCCACGAAGGATCTCAGAGAGAGGAACAAGGGGGTCCCCAGGCACAGCAGGGGCAGCAAGGTCCTCACAAATCCCAGAAGCCCCCACAGCTTTAGCAGCCCCCACAGGCCTCCAAGTCTCAAGGTTCCTTCCAGCCACAGTCCTGGAAGCCCTTGAGGAAGCAAAGTCCCCAGAGTCCCCTGAAGCAGCCAGAGTAAGACCGCGTCCAATAGCAGCAGGGAGGCCCAGGGCCTCAGGTCAGGGAGCGCCATCTACGGGTAGAAAGTGAATAAGTGGGGAAGTGGAGTCGCATTCTCTGTCCCCGCCACCCTGTGTCCCCACTGGCTTCTCATTTCATCCGCTCCCACCCTGTAAGATTCCCTGGTACCCAGTGCTCATCAGCACGTCCCTCCTAGAGCTGACGGCACTCTGCCTGTCAGAGGGAGCTGGGAAGCCTCACGCTTTAAAAATAAGAAATCCCCTAACCGGTCCCCCCGCCATCCGCGCCAGCCGCCGCGGAGCTCCAAAGAGCCAAGCGAGCCCAGCCCCGCTCTCTTCCTTTCCTCTGGGTCCAGAGGGTGGGCGGTGGGGTGGGCGGTGGTCGGCGGAGCCCCTGCTCGCGCTCCAAGTTTCCGTGCGCACAAACTCACCAGCGGCGGCGGCGTGACTGCAGTTCTGCGCGGCTGTCGGTTACGTGCTGGGGTCTGAGCCTGAAATCCGCTCCTACTGTCTCCACTCCGGTTCCCTCTTTGGTCGGCCAGTTCCCAGCCTGGCGCCGGGGCCTCGCGGCTTTCGCTTTCTCTTCCCAGCTCCTGCCTCTTTCTGGGCGCGGCGGCCAACAGGCGGCGCCAGAGACTCGCAGACCGCGCAGCCGGGATCCGCAGGTTGCGCTCGCAAATCCCAACCCTGGAGTGTGGCTCATCCTCTGTGGCGGTTAGTTTTTAATGTAAAATTGCAAAACTGCTTCAGGGACTGAGGTGCTCTGTAACTTTGTTCAGTTTTCCCTCTAGCTCGGAACCTATTTCAGGAAGTGTCCTATTCTCCCAGAAGAGCCCGTTTTAGGGCCTTGGCGTAAAACAGCCAGAGCCAGAGCCAAACAGGCAGGGTCGCTCCTTAATGAGAAGTTCCCACACTCTTACCAGGTCAAAGAAGGTTTCCACTAATAGATTTTGAACTTAGCGAGGTCCTGGCCTTTATCTTCATGTGTTCTTCTCAACAGAGCACTTGTAACAGGGCCTGTACGTTTGTGTTCAGAATTATGCCGAAAATTGGCATATGAGGAAAATGTCAGGTACTGGTCTATTTTAATAGAGATTAGAATAACAATTGGGCACGCCTGTAATGCCAGCGATTTGGGAAGCTGAGGCAGGAGGACTGAGCCTTAGCAACTTAGAGAGACCCTGCTCAAAAAATAAAAATGCTAGGACTGGCTGGGGTTGTGGCTCAGTGGTATAGAGTGCTTGCCGAGCAGGTGTGAGGCACTGGGTTTTATCCTCAGCACCACATTAAAAAAATAAGTAAAATAAAGGTATTGTGTCCATCTACAACAAAAAAGAAGTTCTTCAAAAAATGAATAAATAAAAGGGCTGATAAACAAATAAAAGGGCTCAGTGGTGAAGTGCCCTGGGTTCAATTTCATTACAAAAAAGAAAAATGCCATTAGGTTTCTTCAGGTTCTACTTGACCCAGAGCCTATCTATAGAAACTGCAAATTCGTTCACTTCAGAAATGACTCTCTTCCGGTTGAAACTACACCCAAAACTTGAAAAATACATACATAAAACCCCCAAAGCAGTGATCACTTGGATTCCAAACTCCCCTTTTAAAAAGTTATTTATGTAACATTTAAAGTTGAAAATAGTTGCAGGAAAGTGTTGAAGTAGATAATTATTAAAATGTCTCTGAACTTATTTGCTCTGGGGTTTTAAGGGTCTTTTCCCAGCTGCTGCCAACTGTTAAGCGGCTCCTTTAACCGCCTCTCTTCTGACCAAGATGTCGTCCATGCTCCTTCCTGCAGCTCCTGTGTAAATCAGAGAATCTCACTGTATCTGTCTTGTTTTGTTTTGTTTTGTTTCTCATCTGGATCTTTTATTTTTACCTCATATTCCCCACTTGATTACTGTTTATGTCTTCTTCCTCTTCAATCATGATGATTCTGTCAACTTCCAATCACCCTAAATGCCCATCTTACATTCAAAAAACAATACTTCCAAGGTGTTGCTTAGGGTGAGTGGTACAGTATTTACAACTACCACACATATGTGAGGTGGAAACTTTTTCATTCCATTTTGCAGTCAAAAACCAGCTGTTCTAGGTGCCCTCCCCCCAAGTAACCCAGAAAGTTAATAACAGACCACATAGGAGTCTCCAGATAATGTCTCTTTAGAAAGGACCCTCAGTTAAATGAAATTGCAAATAAGTGTCCAAAGAGAACATCATCAGTCCTATTGAGGTCCTAGAGAGAAGAACTATCTGGTCAGACCTCATTTCTTCGGTAAGAGTCTAAGTCCCTTCTCTGGAAAAGTGTCTCAATTTCCTCCCCTCTGCTCCAACCTGCCAAATAAAACCACAGTCCCCATTCCTCAGCACACAACACAGATGCATTTATAACCGTTTTTACTTTATTGTGCTTAGGGGGCACCCAGGAGGGATGCTCCCTGAAATGGAGAACACAAAAAAGGATGAGCTGGTCCAACCCTCCAGGTCCCCACTGGCTGCTGAGCCAGTTCTCTATCTCTGACTTTGGTCAGACTACTCCTTCTTCTGGGACTTAGGATGACCAGCTCCCTGAGTCTACCAGGCTAGCCCGAGGAGGCCTGCCCAGTCTCCACCATTACTGATTGGCATCCCGGTACTGGTGCAGCAGGTCACTGACATCTGTACTTTCCACTTTCACCCAACCGTCTTCCTTCATATGGTACACTGTGGACAAATGAGAGAAGAGCAGGGAGTCACCCTTCCCTTCAGCAAGTTCCTGTTCACAGTTTTATGTTGAAGGCAACATGTGCACACACAGACACACACACACACACACACACACACACACACACACATGCTCAAAACCCTTATTACTGGGCACTTCTTACTCTGAAAACCTCCTCCCTACCACTCTGCCTCCCCTGAGTGCCCTAAAATTAAATCCCAATTCCCAGGCATGATGGTGGGATTATCAGTCTCTTACTATTGACAACGCCTCCAGAATAGCTGTCTCTGTGAGTGGCATGAACAATAGCCCTGCGACCAAGGTCATAGGCTTCTTCAATACTAAGATTGGGCCGATAGCCACTGTCCATAACCCCGTAGGCATAACTGTTCCCACTACCCGTGGAGAACATACGTCCTGAGAGCCGAGTCCCATTGTGATCCACATAGTAAAGTCCTGGACCCTGTAGGATGAAACAAAGTTCTGAATTGAATTTAAAAAGGAAATGTTGGTAACATATAGGCTTAAGGGTGGGTCATAAAAAGTTTTCAAAAGAATGAAAATTACCATAAGAACATTTAAATTAGGATAACACTTTGGTAAAAAATCACTTTAGAAATAAAAGGAAAAACAAAACTGGGATTCAGCTATTTTAGCAAAATAATTTATGAAGTACATAAAGTGTCCACATCTGGACCAAGAAATAGCCTGTGCATATACTGAAACAGTTCTAGAATCAAACATTCTATGTGTTGTACATCTTGTCAGGGTAGAAGTGGGAGGGTAGCAGGCAGAAGAGCCCACTCATCTGTGCTGGGGGATCATGGGAAATGGAGAGTACCCACCTTCTTGTCCCAGCCACAGATCATACTGCCCATGGAGAGGCCCATGCCCCGGTACTGACACATCATGTTGGAGAGCAGTTTGGAGGCAGCTGACACTGAGATCCGCTCCCCATTCCGCAAGTAGTACAGCCTGTATGAGGACAGGAGGTGGAGGAGGGAGTTTAGCTCTCTCCCACCTGATGAATCAGGAAACGATTAAAAGCTAAATACTTGGAAGGAGTTATTTTGTAGGCTCCAAGGATCGGGGAAAGATGTGGAATGTAAAGTATCTAAAACATTTTTAAACCTAGTAAATGATACTATATCATCACAGCTGATGTCTACACTAAATAATTGAGAAAGTATTTGGTTATAGGCAGCAGTACAGATGGAGATTTAGGAGGCTTTTATCACTCAAAGACTGTTTGGGAAGTACTCTTTTAGCATTAATATAGACCACAGGGGACAAGGGTGAGGAGGAGTGATCTAGGAGACCCAGGAATCAACCACTAGACTAAGAAAGGGAGGTGTGAGGCCTCACCCACCTGCACTCCTTGGCCAACAGGCGCTCCCAGTACTGACAGTCTGCTGCACAGCCAGACATGGTGCCAAGCAGGTAAGGATTAATCTCAATCACCTTGTTCACCCTTAAGGTGGCTGAAAGAAGACAGAGTTTTGAGAGAGGCAGAATGACCCCACAATTCTTATGTGCCTTAGATCAATATCTGCTTTGGCTTTGGTGCAAACATTGGGCTCCTGCTGAGAAGAGGGTCCAGCTCTTCAGATTCTGCTGAAGAAGCCTGCACACTCACCAATGTAACTTCCGGCCGAGGCCCGGGAATCCACTGCTACAATAACTCCATGCTGGAACTTGAAGGCCAGTGTGGTTGTGCCATGGGCCATCTCAATCTGGACATTTCTTTCTTCATCCCTACCCAAGGACTGCAGGAATTCAGTGGGCTATGAGAGAGAAAGAAGAAGAGAAAGGGGCACTGAACACTTCTGTAGCAGGAAACTCCAAAGAAAACTGTTTTATTAAAGTGCTGGGAATAAGATGTGTAAGAATTCTCGAGCCACCAATATATGTGATAGTTAGAAACCAATTCTGGAATGAAATGACTTGGGAGAAGGAAAAGAAGCAGCACAGGGCACCAAACATTTCCACCTTCCAGTGCTTCAGAGATGAAAGAAAACAAATGTTGCCATAACTAAAAATGTTTAAGAATGATTTTAAGGTTTTTTTCCCCCATTGATAGGTCATTCAACCTTCAGGAAACATGTTTTATAAACATATTCTCATTTTAAGGAAGAGGGGCTTGAAACCTTGACCGAATGCCTTGTTCTCGGACACACTGTGAGTTGCTGAGACCAGACTAGCCACCAAAGTTCGCAGGTCTTCCAAGACCCTGCACAGCCCTTATACCAGGTGACAACTTAAAGAAAAAGGCTTCACGGTTTGTGTGTGGTGGAGAAGGAGGAGGAAAGCTCTCCTGCTGTGGATAAGGCGTCCCAACCTCATCCCTAACTCTTTGTCCTCGTCTGCACTTGCTAGCCCTCAGGTACCCACGCTCCTGTGGGCTCCTCTCGGGGCCGGCCCTGGATGCAGCTCTTCTTCGCTGAAGGATCACCCCCTAGGCGTTTCCCGCCTCTGGCAAGGCAACCTCAAGACAGACCCTCCTTCCTCCACGCTTAGGGTTTCCCGCCACCCTCACCTGCATTCCCCGGGGGAGGGCGAGCTCCGGAGATCGCAAAGAGAAACTGTAGTGTCCCGGGTCGGAGCGATGCCTGTTTCCCGCAACGGGGACAACCCAGTCGGGCCGCTGCCCTCCGGGGGCTCCGCACACGTCCAGCAGCGCCATGATCGCTTAACACCCGGAGATCCGTCGACTCTCGGAGGAGGAAGTGAAAGCGAAAGCCGTGGCACCAAGGGGAGGGAACCAGAATTTTTTTTTTTTTTCCCACATCCCCCTGCCCTTTGCGAGAAAAGGCCAGGGGATGTCTGAACCAAGAGTACCGTACTGGGGACAGACGTCTCTTCTCCGCATCACAGAGGTCGATAAACGATGGGTAATGGTCTATCCGAAGGGTGGAGAGAGCGCGCCTTCGGACGCCCTCTTGGAGTCGATTACAGTGGGAGACGCCAGGCAGGCATCCGCTGGAAACAGCCAAGGAGTGGGGAGGGTCGTGTCACCTAAAGACGTAGCCTCAATCAGAAAGGTGCAAGTCTGCAAGGGACAGGAGGCGGTTTCATGTCGGGGCATGTGAGGGTGGAGGACAGCGTTCCTATTAGCATCATTCTATAAAAATCAGGGAAGAGTAGAAGTAGATGGCGGGGACGCTGGGGACACTGCGTCCGGGGCCACCGGAAAGAATGTACCCGCATCGTACCGGGTCCCAAGGAGAAGGAGAGTCTCTGAATCTCTTTCCACGTGGTCCCTTGTCGGGCCCCTCCCGGCTCAACGGTCTCCTAACCAGAGGCCACCCTCAAGAACATGCCTTTCGACCCACCTCTCCTCGCCTGGCTCCTGACTGCAATAAAGCGCTGCTGAGTTGAATCCCCGCCTCTTCTTGCAACCTGTGTCGGCCTCATCTGCCCAGCAACTGTTAACGTCACACACCCTGGCCCTCCCTGAATGGAAGAAATTTACTAGACAAGCCCGCCCACTACTCTGAGATTACGCCGGCGACAGGTGCCACTCTGAACTGGGTGAGCCTTACAGAAAGGATCTAAGTGAGCCGGGTGGGTGGTGTGAAGCCCTGCTAGCCCCTGCTCGCCCGCTTGCGCTTCCTCCATTGGGTTCGCCCTCTGTGTTCCAGTTCTGAAAGAGCCGGCTCTGAGCTGCAGCTGCTGGTGTCCTGAGAAGGACCGCATCAGAGTCTTGCTCATCCTTGGGAGCAGACCAGTGTGGGGGGAATAGAGGGGTGACCACAGAAATAAAATATCTGGGGGAGGGGATGGCGCCCCTAGGGCTGTCAAACATTAATTATACTAAAAGAAGACCTTCCGAAAAGTACACTGCAAAAGGTGTTGAACTCTTGGGATGCCGGAAACAGGAGAAATCACAGTACAAAACACCAACTTTATTATAAATATCAAGAACCCACAGAGTAATTATGGGCCAGCATATGCCTTTGGACATATTGAAGGCTGCTGGTCTCCCCTTTCTGTACATTCTGAATATTTCTTCTCATTTTTAGAGTGCTATTCAGACCAAAGCATCAAATGTATCTCTAAACCCATGGAGGGTTTACAAAATCCTCTTTGTCTTCCAGGAAGTCTTTATTATCAAGAGGAGCTTGGAGAAGAAGTAACACACATACAAATTTCAAGAATCACCCAGGAGTTTACATCTTAACATGTAACTCTTCCTAGCAGCAGCTGCCCACTCTATAGCTTTGGTAGGACCTTTGCTCCCAAGTTCTCCACCACAGAGAACAGAAGAAATTGGAGGGAAGGGTAATGTGCAGGTAGAGAAGTCTTTCATTCTGGAGCACCTGCAGGAGCCTGCACCATGTCGAAGTAGCATCCCCTATTCTCCATGAGCTGCTGGTGGGTTCCCTCCTCACAGATGGTGCCTCCTTTCAGAAAGAGGATGTGGTCAGCCTGCTCCACCAAGCTGAGATTCTGGGTGATAAGAAGCACAGAGCGAGAGAAACGCTCTGGGCTTTCATACAGGAGTTGCTGCACCTGAGGAAAGACAGAAACTCTGTCAGGATGGGACCCCTCACTCCCAGCCCAAGAACCATCCATCTATGTTTCCAGGGCTAGGACAGACCTCACAGGGTCACTGCCTGGTCTTCCAACAACCCCAAGGGCACTGAAGATTCCTGTTTTGAGTGTTTCTCTGTCGAACCTTTGTTTTATTAAGGAATATTCATTCACATGAGGCGGTACAAAGTAGGAATCTCATAGTGAAACTAAATCTCCTCTCCTCCTATGGGCCAGGATTTCTTTATTTTATGTTATTTTTGGTACTGGGGATTGAACTAAGGGGTGCGTAATCACTGAGCCACATTCCCAGCTCTTTTTATTTTTTATTTTGAGACAGGGTCTCACTAAATTGCTTAGGTTAGCTTTAAATTTGGAGCTTCATGCTTCAGCCTCCTAAGCCAATAAAATTACAGGCACGTGCCACTGTACCAAGCAGGAATTTTTTTTTCTTTTTTTTTTTTTAGATTTTGAGCAAATATAACTTAGTAGTAGTAAAAAGCATGTGCACTCAAGTCAGACAAATCTGAATTTGGGTCCAGGCCAAAGAGCAGGTTACTCAACCTCTCTTAGCCACCACTGTATCTGTAGAAGAGGACAATAATGTCCAGCTCACAAGGAATCATGATTAATAAATTGATGACACAGTACTGTAAAGTAGTAGCAAGTCTAGTACATAAGTACAAGATTAATTAATATTAATATTAGAATAGTCTTTTCTTTATATTTGTCTTTATGGATTCAGAGATAATCTCTTTTAACTGGTTCTGAATGTCTTGGGGGAAAAGCTAATGGGAACTGCAAATTCCAAGGACCAGTTTGGATAATTGTGACCTTGGTGTAACTAATGTAGGATGAGCAAAGGAAGTCAGGTTCCGTGGGATCTAGGCATTAAGAAGATGGCTGTCTTACCCGTAACTGGCTGTTTGCATCCAGGGCACTCGTGGCGTCATCTAGAATGAGTACACCTGGCTTCCGCATCAATGCTCGGGCCAAGGCCACTGCCTGTCGCTGACCTCCTGACAGCTGGCCCCCAGCCTCACCTACCTCTGCAGAGACAAGAGCCCAGATGACAGCTGGATAGACCCATGTGTTTACATGTGCAAACACACACACACACACACACACACACACACACACACACCAAGGACTGATGGGTACAACTGGACAGGGGAGGTTTGGGAGGGTGGGCAGAGTTCTGAGGCTATGAGGATGAAGCCACCACAGCAACAAGATCTTACAACTTCAAATTGATGTCCACGGGGCAGGAGGAATGGAATAATAAGGATAAGACTACTGGGGTTTCAGAAGGGTAGAAGTGTTCAGGTGGTAAGATGAATGGGTACCTGTGTCATAGCCCTGAGGGAGCCCAGAAATGAAACTATGGGCTCCAGACTGTATTGCAGCACTTTTTATCTCCTCCATAGTTGGCTTCTGGATCAGACCATAGGCAATATTTTCTTTAATACTTCTTCCAAACAGCTGTGGTTCTTGTCCCACTGCAGCCACCTAAGATATGGTGAAGAATCACAGAACAAGTAACAGGAGTATATCTATCTGGAGACAGGACACTCATGATTGACAGCATATCATAAAATTACATTCCTCTCCTGACCACACTTCCATATCCACCCAAAGTCTCCTAATCATCCCTAACCTTCCTTTCAGCTCAGTGGCAATGCTCTTTTAGGTTGGCGCTCCCCTTCTTCCCCATGCCATCTTCTTGCCCACCTGTCTGTGCAGGTATCGATGTTCATATTGAGGAAGGGGCTCCCCATCCAGCAGCAGCTGGCCCATGGTGGGCTGGTAAAGATTCTGCAGCAGGGCAGCCACAGTGCTCTTCCCTGATCCATTGGGTCCCACTAGTGCTGTCACTTTACCAGGATATAGGGTGAATGTCAGCCCCTGGAAGTCAGAGAATCACAATAAGAAGCACTCTAATCAAGGACTCTAACATGAAGACTGTCATTGTCATGTTACTTAGCATAATGTCTTATCCCAAGGAAGAAAGGAGAAAATGAGGACATATAGGAATTCTTTATATATATATATATATAAAATATATAGATTTAGATTTTAAGTAAATATAACTTATTTTCATATATAAAATATATAGATTTAGATTTAGATTTTAAGTAAATATAACTTATTTTCTTAAAATAAGTAAAATGACACAATACCTTTATTTTTGTTTGTTTTTATTTTATGTGGTGCCAGGGATTGAACACAGTGCCTCACACAAGCGAGGCAAGCGCTCTACCACTGAGCCACAACCCCAGCCTCGACATATAGGAATTCTTACTAGCCCATATGCATAGAATTCTGGGATGATACCTCCCCAAGGAGAAGAGATGGGAGATGAGACAAAGAAGAAGGTAAAGAAAAAGCACCACTATGCCACACACATAATACTGGATACCATCCGGAAGCAGAAAAAAAAATCACATTCTTAATCACACAAGGAAAGAAAGAAGACCAGGAACACATATTTTGGTGAGCAAGTCCTTGGAACATGAGAGTCTTCTCTTTAAAACCTCTTTTCCCATTCTCCTTGGAAGTTCAAACTAATCCTTGAGTTTGGGGAAGATTTATGGAACAGATATGCTTACCAATACCTGTTTATTTTTTACTTATTTATTTTGGTACCAGGGATCGAACCCAGAGGCACTCAACCACTGAGCCACATCCCCAGTGTTTTTTGTTTTGTTTTGTTTTGTTTTAGATAGTTCTCACTAAGTTGCTTAAGGCCTCATTAAGTTGCTGAGCCTGGCTCTGAACTAGTGATCCTACTACCTTAGCCTCCCAAGCCACTGGGATTACAGGCATGTGCCACCATGCCCAGCCTTATCAATGTCTTTTACAGCTTAAGAAGGATTGGGCTTGATGTTTAGCAGGCTAGAAGCAGAAAGAAAATTGAGGATGACAGAGGTTAAGGTGAGGTGGCTGGAATACAGAGATTGAGGGGCTATACCTGCAGCACTGGGACGTCTGGATCATTAGGATAGGCAAAGGAGACATCTTGGAACTGGACAAGGCTCTCCATGTTTGAGGGAATCAATAGACCCCTGGGTGGGCAGCGAGGGGTCCGGTCCAGATATTCAAATATTTTCTCTGAGGAGCCTATAGCCTTCTGTACCCGGGGATAGGTGGAAAGCAGCACCTGAAAGAGAGCTATGAATGTGAGAGGGGCAGGTCCTAACCTGCTTGCCAGCATTATATGATGTGAGAAGGGTAAAGAGTGGAAGGAAAGGAACACAGGTGGTGATGGGATGGGGAAGGAATGGCACTGGGGAGTGAAACTGAAGGGACCTCACCTTGACAGCAACGGTGAACTGTATCTGGTAGAGAACAAATGCAACGAGGTTCCCACTGCTTACAGTCCCTGTTGTCACCATCTGCCCACCAATGTATAGGATTCCCACCTTCAGCAGCAGCCCTGAGATCTATGGAGAGACCACACAGAGAGACTTTTAAAAGGAAGAATTGTGGAAGGGAAACAAAGAACCCGAGTAGTTAGCATAAAGGAGATATAAAGTCCCTTTCTCTCAATTTACAGTAGCAGGCTCCATAGGTAAAAAGGAAAAATGAACCAGAGAATCCATGGAGTCTGACTCAAATACAGATCCCAGGAGTCGTCCTTACCTTTCTCACATCACCATTATCAGCTTATTCAGGGAGCATTTTACTCTTCACAAAAAGACTTTCATGAATATGCTGTCAGCTAATATTAGTATCAAGAGTACCTGTAAAGGAGGGTCCATCATTTCCATTTTTCTAAATGAGGAAACAGCCTCAGAGAAGGTAAGTTACTTGCCTGTACTCAGAGCTAGTAAACGGCAGCATTAAGCCAGGACTGCTGATTGCTGTTCAGTTCCCTTTATATTACATCACAGCTGCCCCTGATCCCTGGCTTCTAGAATTCCCATGGCTCTCACTAGCATATTGGCACAGCACCAGTATGCAGTGGACCCAGGTGCAGAAATTTATGGCTCCCTTAGCTTTTGCTGAGAGGCAAAGGAAGGCCCTAGGACTGGAAGACATGACATCTTTCCAATCCACAAGATTGGGTGAACTTTGTGTACCATAGTGGAAGGAAGCTACTTAGCAACCCTAAAAGAAGAAGGAAGTTAGAGACAACAAGTAGAGTAACTGAGTCTCGGTGCTATGATGAAAACTTGGAACCAACCATGTCCTGGTGCAGGAAGAATGGGAGGAAGATCAGGAAAAGGACAAGGGGGTGGCAACTCATCTCCAGGTTCTCACATCAGTGGTGCACAGGTTGACTGCATAGGCCAGGGCCTCCTTTTGGTTGAGCGTCTTCATTTCCTCCAGCTTCTGCCTAAACTTCTGGGCCTCGCCTTCCTCATTGGCAAAGCTCCGGACTGTAGACATAGCTGACAGGGCCTCGATGGCCACCTGGCTGGCCTCTGCCAGAGAGTCCCGCACCTGTACTCCCAGTGACTGTGAAGACAAGGACAAGAAATGTCACATATGGTTAGCAAACCATAAGGGACACTATTATCTGAACTACCTACTTAAAAATTAAAGTCTGGAAGAGAAAGAGGGACAGGAGGGAAGACAAGGGGGCACAACTATACCACTGGACACTAAAGACATGCAGGGAAGAGGAAAATTTCTCAAAATAGTTTGAGGATCATATTCTTAAGGAGAGATTGTGGGAAGAAGTTAGAAGAGAACATGGAGATCAATGCTGAGCAATCTGTGAACATGGATTATAGGAACTACAGGGACAGGGAGTTCCATGAAGATGGAGAATCAGTGAGGGTACCAAGAGAGTCGTGCTGAAAGCAATCTGAGGGAAAATGAGTCTTCCCAGTCAGTGATGATGGTCTGTGTAGGTTGAGCCAACTCCCTGGACATACCTGGCACCATTTTCCCAGCTTCTTAGGCAGAAGGAAAAGCAGAGGCAGGGCAGCCAGGGTGACCAGGGTGAGGGACAGTGACCCCCAGAGCATGAGCCCCAAGAGACATAGTCCTCGCACCAGGTACCACATCAATATGTTCAGTTCATGACTCAGAGACTCACACACGGTGGATGTGTCATCTGTTACTCGAGAGGTGATGTTACCTGCCAGGGTCGGGGAGAGAGAGTGGCAGGAATGAGACCAGTTCACAGAGTGATGAGAAGAGGAACAAAGAGCCAGGATGCCAGGGTTGGGGTGTCAACATGGGTTTCTAAGGAGGCTAGACAAATAAGCTTAGGAGTCTGGGGAGGTGTGGGAACCTCAATGCAGAAAAAAATGAGTGTCAGAGAGGAAAAGCCTGGCCAAAGGCCTTCATTTCAACTCTAAGAAAGTTGGTTTGCGTGTGATTTTATATTTCTCTAAAAGCTTTCTCTCCATTAAAGCTTTGCATATCCCACACTATTCACAAGAAGGAGCTCAAACTGTTCGTGCAGCAGACCCAGAGAAGGGAGGGTGCTGCTAGGAAGCACTCCAGGAATCCATCATGAATGCTGCATTGGGAATCAAGATGCTGGGTCTAACACCAAGTTTGCCTCTAACCAAATATGACTATACAGGTTTCAGCATGTAGGGTCTAGACCTCATGAGGCAGTTGAACTTCATGATCTCAACATTCCCAAGTTTCAAATTCTATAGTTTCTGTCTAGAACACATGGGGACAGATTTATGTGGAATTCTGGATGAAAACATTTTTTAAGGTAAAGAGAACAATACTTTGTTTCTGAGGTATATCGAGTATAACAAATAAGAATGTGTGGGTTTAGGGCTAGGTTTGTGGCTCAGCGGTAGAGCACCCGCCTAGCATGTATGAGGCCCTGGGTTCAATCCTCAGCACCACATAAAAGTAAATAAATAAAACAAAGGTATTGTGTCCAACTACAGCTAACAAATAAATAAGAATGTATGGGTTTAAGAAAGGCAGGGGAAATCTGCAAGGTTAAAAGTAAAAGGGCTTATATGGAGATAAAGAGCATAAGAGTGTATAAGGAATTTTGTGAGAAACCTGTTTGGTTCTGCTGGAAAAACTCCGTCTCCTGGCGCAAGACGGCCTGAAACACCTTTCCCTGAAAGTGACAATGTACACGCCCCATTGTGCTGTTATAGATCCCATCGCCCACGAACTCCAGCAGTGCACTAGAGAGAGATGGGGGAGAAGAAGGGTCAGGGTATGTTCAGGCAAGGAAGAAAAGGTCCCAGATATCCCTGCAGGAGTGCACTTTGGATGGTCTCCCCAGTATCCAACCCTCTCTTTTCCAGGGTTCCTATGCTCAACTCCCAGACCTGGCTATGGTGAGAATGGACATAAGAGTGATGTTTCGGGTTAAAGTAGTAGCTGTCTTATCTTGTAGAATCCAGTCCGTGAGGCGGCCGGTGAAGAATGGAATGGCCATCTCCCCTGGGAGAGAAGAGAGGTGGGTCAGTCACAAACTTTAAGTCTGAGCTCGTCATTTCTCCTCAAACTGTCTCCTCCCTGCCCCTCTCCAGGCTTACCATTACCCTGCAGGACAGGTGCAGAAAAAAGACTTTGAGTTCATAGCCCAAACCTGAATATGACTGAACTCACAATCCTGTGGTTGCCCCACCAGCCCCTTCAGGGAGTTTAATTAAGAAGGATGGAGATGGTGCAGTAAAATACCCTCCTGTTAGAAATAAGATGTTCTGCCTCAGAGAAAGGACTTGCCCACAGGGACCCAGGCCAGCACTGAAGCCCAGGACTTCTGCTCCCACCCAGTCCAGTCTGGAATGGTCTGCAGGACCTGAGCTAGGTAGAGGTGCACCCATCTACATTTCCCAGAACCCACACTGCTCTTCTTTGACCATCACCCTGGATTCCTGCCCAGCCCCCTGTATCCTTCCCTTCAGCCCTGCGTCTCCCTTACCAAGACAGGAGAGAACCAGTAGGACCAGGATCAGAGGGAAACGTCGCACCTCTGAGCCCAGGCAGCCTAGAAGTCGACGCACCGCAACCCCAGAGTCTCCATGACCGCTGGCCTCCCAGAGGCTCCCGAGCTTGTGCCACAGTGCGGCTGCAGGCAGTGCGGCTACGTAGCTGAGGACGAACGCATCCAGGCGACTTCCCCAGTGCAATAGTCTGGTGCTATCAACATCCCCGAGGGCTCCCCACGAGCCCAGCTCTCGAAGCAAGGCAAGTCCCGGCAAGGCCAAACCCAGCGCCGCCGCCAATGGCTCCAAAACTGCCAGCCACCCGTGGCCCCTCGTGCTTCCGCCCTGGCAGCCAACTGTTGCCTTGAGGATCCCGCGGACCCCCAGCCACAGTATGATCCAGCGGCTCAGGCCCACCACCCAGGTCCGGAGCAGCAGCAGCGAAGAGGGCACTAGCCGGGAGACTATTCCGGGCAGCGCAGTCCGGAGCAGCACGCAGTCGGCGGAAAGTAGCAGCGATGCCCCCAGCCACGCTCCCAGGGAGGCTCCGGAGCAGCGGAAGAACCCGCAGCGGGCGGACGACTTTGGACAGGCCATTGCCTCGCAGGAGCTGTCCCTGGTCCCGGCCTGGGACTCTCCGCTTTCCCGCCTGGGCCGGAGTCTCTGCTGCCGGAATCCACGATCCCGTGGGCGACCGGACCAGCGGCTGGGGGAGGGAAGAGCCGCCGGCCAAGGCGGAGCTCGAGGAAAGTCCCAGGAACCGGCTGAAGCTGGCAGCGCTTGCTAGAAGTGTGGCTGTTTAGGGGAAAGGGAAATCGAAAGCGGCCGCCGCTCATTAGACCCGCCCACTTCTAAAAGCGACCCGCCCAAACTATTTTGGAAGTGGTCATTGAAATCAGAACCGACATTCTGGCTAGCAGCCCTAGTGTCCCCATTGTCGCCATCACACACACCCCCACTTCCCTCCTCTCCCGGCCTCCTTCAGGTCCACGGGCACAAATTTTCTCACCCCAGCCGCTTGGCGGGACTCTTTCGTCACCTGTCTCCGGGCAGATCTGCCCAGCACAGGTTAGGACCCGCGCGACGCCTCGCCGGCGCCCCCTGGCGGAAGTAGTGAGGGGGCGGGGCTGCGAGCCGTAGGCAGCGCGCTGCCGCTGATTGGAAACCAGGGCCCCAGTCAGCAAGGAGCGCGGCGTTTGGCTGGGATGCTGCGGGCTGGAGCACCTACCGGGGACTTCTCCCGGACCGGAGAGGTCCACACTGGGGTAATGAGTCCGGGTCTGAGGGTTGGCAGAGGGCTCAGGGAGGTGGAGACAGGGGGACCCTGGAAGAGCCGGGCAGTGAATAGAGAAACTAACCAGAAGTTTAGGGAGGTAGCCTGGAGCAGCCAGTGCTTGCACTCCGCAATGAGCATAGGTACCCCTATTCGTAAGGGAGACGTTCAGGGTCTCCGTGCGACCGTGTTGGAAAAGGGAGCTTTGGCTCTTAGCTGGTAGCGTCAGGGGAAGCTGCTCTGAAGCGCTTTCGCTTTCACTCTGGTGTGTACAGTGGGGGTGAGTTAAATCAAGAGAGGAGCTTGGAGACTGCAAAGAGATAAGGAAATGGTGCCCTGAATGAAGCAGGACAGCACTTGGAAGAAAGAAATGTGAGCATTTATGCAGAAGGACCAATTCATTACACAAAACTTTGTCCCTGGGTAACTCGCAGCCCAAGCACTAATAAAGGAAGGAAGGTGTCCTTCTGTGAGTCAGTGATGCTCTTTCCCGGAAGGCTCCTGCTTGGCACAGGTGCTGCCCTGCTCCCTACCTTACCTCCCTCATGCCCGCTGCGGGAGTTTGCCCATACCGGGTGCCTGGAGCATATGAAAGCATATGGCTGGTTTCTGCTCTCTGACCACTGACTGCCACCACTCTAGGCCTCAGGTGGTTTTGTTATAAAGAGATGGCCTCTGAGATGTAGTACTCCTGTTCTCTGGCCCTTTATATATAAGTCAGTATGTCAGAAGGTGCACTCAAGGTAGGCTCCGTAGGAACCAGAGTAAGGCTTGGAGACCCGCCCACTTCTAAAAGTGACCTGTCCAAACTATTTTGGAAGTGGTCATTGAAATCAGAACTGACATTCTGGCTAGCAGCCCTGGTGTCCCCCTTGTCGCCATCACACACCCGCTTCCCTCCTCTCCCTGCCTCCTTCAGATCCACATGCACAAATTTTCTCATCCTAGCCATTTGGCAGGACTCCTTCTCTCACTGCCAGATTAGCAGTGGAAAGCACAAGAAGTCCAATCAAGGGATAGGAGTTAGACCTGGGTTTTAGTTCCAGGTCTGCTATTAATTCTGCATGACCTTGGCTAAGTAATTTCTTCTCCGTGACTCAGTTTCCTAGAATGAACAGAGAATCTTTAAGGCTCCTTCCAACTCAACAAGATCTGGAAAAGTATATCTTTATCCTCTTTCACTCTTCCTTAGTCCTTTTCTTGACCTGGAAATTTCAGTTCAAGTTTGAACCCAGTCAAGAGATCTGGACAGAGATCAGCACTCTCCTAGTACAGACTCTTCCCCTGGCTGCAAAGACTTTGATTACCTCTTTTAATCCTTCTATGTGTTCTTGTTTCTTCCCTCCTACCTTGACTCCTGACCATGCCAAACACTGACCTCCTTGATGTTTCCCATTGCCTGGTAAATTTAAAGAGCTCACTTCTGATTAAGCAAGAATGGAGGTAGAGGATTTGGGATCAACAAAAGACCTGACCTTGTTTACCAAGTTCACAGTAACTTGCACTATCAGATCTGTACCACATCTGCACCTACAACAGGCACAGGGTAGTGGAGACTATTCACTTGTGGGCTTCTTCACAGCACATGGAAGTGACCCCCCTCCAGCCCTCCCCTCAGTAGGACCACTTCTCCCTTTAGGAACCTCATCCCCACCTCTCTTTTGAGTGGTAAGAATTCCACTTAGGGAAGTTTGGGCTTAGAGATAGGTCTTTCTGTGCGGTCTTAGAGCCAGGCTGTGACATTTGCCTACAGCTGAATGAAACAATAGAGAAAGAAGAAAGATGTAGGGGGAAAAAAATCCTGTGCTAGAAGTTAGCTCTGGCCTGAACTACTGTGTGACCTTGAGCTAGTCACCTTCCCTCTCCAGGAATGTTTCCTCTTCTACAGCATAAGGGATCAGGGCTCTTTCTGCTCTGACATTTCATACTCTGTGTCTCTGCAGACAACCATCATGGCAGTGGAGTTTGATGGGGGTGTCGTGGTGGGTTCTGATTCCCGGGTGTCTGCAGGGTGAGTACAATGAAGGTGTATACCTTTGGAAGGAAGCTAATGATGGCCCCCAATACACATTTTTTCTGACCCATTTGTGAAAAAATCTGATAGGTTAGAACTTTCAGGAAATGAAGCTGACCTTTTCAAAGATCCACTATAATATGACCTTGGGTAGATGTATGGGTGCTGAATTCATGGAGGAGGATCTAGGGTCTGAGTGCCTAAATAGCCTGTCCTTGTCATGTATCACGATAAGTGTAAAGGACTAGGGTCTGAATGTGGCACAGGCTGTAGGTTTCTGAGGAGTCTTCTTCCATCTGTGTTTAAGGATAAACAAGATGGCTTCATCAAGTAAGCATCTCACTTCTCATTTTTACATTTTCATTTAACTTTGTCTCTTCTCCCCTCCTAGCCAGTTTTCTCACATGCAACATGAGTATATAGGATTAGATCGGTATTACTTACATTATGTTCTGTAGAACAGAACTCCTCCAAGATGATTAATAGGGAAGAAAAATTCATGAGGCACATGTTTCTTAACTCCGTATATTTGTTTTGTTGTAAAATCTAAGTCTGAAAAGAAGTCTAATTAATAATGATTAATAGAGTGGTTACTTTATCTGAGGTTATTTTATTTTTGTTGGCTGCTTTAATCCAAGCATTAAATTTCATGCTATTCTCTTTTCAAATAACCTTGAGAAACAATAAATGATTAGCCCCCAAATTCCTGCAACTCTAACATTAATGACCATTGGCTGTTTCCCAACAGAGAGGCAGTGGTCAACCGGGTGTTTGACAAGCTGTCCCCTCTACACCATCGCATCTACTGTGCCCTCTCTGGTTCAGCTGCTGATGCCCAAGCCATTGCGGACATGGCCGCCTACCAGCTGGAGTTGCATGGGTATGACACCCTGGGGACCTGACTCCAGATGAAGTATCTTGTTCCAGGAGCAATGTTTCAGCTTCTGTTTCTATTAGCTTTGAACAGTTTCCACATCTGTAAAGTGGAGTAAATAGTACCTACTCTGACTCCCCAGATGGCTGTTTGGAGAATCAAATGATAAATGTGAAAGCCGTTTGAAAACTGTAAATCACTATCCTAAGAAAACTCATTAGGAAGAAAACGATGATGTGGGGCCCACCATAATATCAGGCAGTCACCATATGAGAAATCAAAGTCCCTAGGACTGAGGTGAAGCTTATCTGCTTTTCCCCATAAGGGCAGGGCCCTTGCAGCCAAAAGAGTCTTGTACCATTGCAAGGTGGGAGGGGTGGAGCTGAGTGGAAGAGGGTGAATAACTGAAAGGTCCTTACAAATTGGTGGTGTGGCTCTCTAGTTTCTCTGTAGATGAGGGAGAGAAGCTGGAGTTTGAACTATTGCAGCTGTAGGTTCAAGTGTCACTTGGCAGGGATGACAGTAATGGCACAGGAGGGTGGGACTTAAGAAAATGTTATCAACCCTTATTCCCTAACATCTCCTTCAGGTTGGAACTGGAAGAACCTCCACTGGTTCTGGCTGCTGCAAATGTGATAAGGAATATCACCTACAAATATAGGGAAGACTTGTCGGCACACCTCATGGTAGCTGGCTGGGACCAACGTGAAGGGGGCCAGGTGAGTCCCTCCCAAGGCACCCCTACACAGGAGATGGAGGTCATAAGTCATTCCAGCAATGAGTTCCAAAGATACTGCCTCTTAAAAAGTACACTACAGCCTCAACTGTTGGGGATATGAAAGACAGGGGCTTTCCTGCAGGGTGCAGAGACGACGTGCTTGACTCTATGGGAACAAGTGGCTCCATGATTCTTTAGTCTGACCTGAGGGTACCTCCGCCGCCAGGTATATGGAACCCTGGGAGGAATGCTGACTCGACAGCCCTTTGCCATTGGTGGATCTGGCAGCACTTACATTTACGGTTATGTGGATGCAGCATATAAACCAGGCATGACCCCTGAGGAGTGCAGGCGCTTCACCACAGATGGTAACTAACCATGTGGGAGGTAACCTGGGGGTGGGAGGCTGCACGTGGGAAGGAAGTAGGTTATGAGGAACAGGAACATAGATGGCCACTTAATTTAATGTCCAAACTGGGATACTTTGAAAGGAAAATTGGGAAGGACAAATATAAAACTGAATGGGGTTTGAGGACAATAGGGGTAAATCAGAACTGTTCAGAACAAAACAAGCTAGGATATGTGGTCCTCATAGGAACCAGTGGTGTGCTGGGCTGGCCTGTGCCAATGCATGAGGGCTGACTGTTAAATATCCCAGGGTTTGGAACTTCTTGTTAATCTGTTGGTAGTTTGAAACTGATCAGTGGCCACATCTAAACCATGGGCATGAGTGGGTGCTACATATGAAGGCTTCTTTTTGGTTGCTTTTCTGAAGCTGGTTTACCAGTTCACCACTAAATATGCCTCTCTGGAAGTGGAGTTTTGAGGTGAAAGTGGAAGTTGTCCTATGGTGGACAGGAGGGGAAGGAAAAGATTTTTGAAGCTAAGTCATTCTCTCCTCCTCTCTCTAACTTGAAATCCTCTGCAGCTATCACTCTGGCCATGAACCGGGATGGCTCCAGTGGAGGTGTCATCTACCTGGTCACTATCACCGCTGCTGGTGTGGATCATCGAGTACTCTTGGGGAATGAGCTGCCAAAATTCTATGACGAGTGAATCTTCCTCTGACTTTCCTTCCTTGTTTTTAATAAACTCTACAGGACCAGAGGCCAGTGTGGTGAATGGGGAATGGGTGTCAGAGAGGTGAATATTAGGAGAGGGGGCTTCTTCCCTCCCAGATGTCAGCATATCCTTTTTATTCTTGTCTCAGATATGAAACATCTTTCCTAGAGAAAGGAGACAGGAGAATACTAGAAATAGGAGGGAACCTATATGTGATAGGTCATCATGTACTCAGTGATTTTTAAACATTATAGATAATTTTTAAAAATCTCATAGGGCTGCTGGATGTGGCTCAGTGGCAGAGCACATGCCCTGGATTCAATCCCTAACACACACACATAATAATAATAATAATAATAATAATAATAATAAAAGCAATAATAATAATAATAATAATAAAACAACTCATTCCAAGGCTTAAGAGATAAGGGTGCAAAAATTAACCCTCAAGTTTGTCTGTTGACACTTAGGAAATTGTTACAGATGTTTGAGTAACTGGGTTAAACACAGCTGAGTTCTGGTACTATCTTTGCCTGCACTTCCTGAGTGACAGGGCAACTTATTTCCCTTCAGAGAGCTCTCCTTTTCTTCTCTATACCAGAAAGTGGTGAGTGTTTTCTTTCTGCAGCATCCAATGACATTTTGCTAATAAGTGATCCCTTGGGGACTGGGATTATGGCTCAGTTGTAAAGCACTCGTCTGGCTTGTGTGAGGCACTGGGTTCGATCCTCAGCACCACATTTAAAAAGCAAATAAATAAGTAAAATAAAGGTATTGTGTCCATCTACAACTAAAGAAAATATATTTTTTTAAAAAATGATCCCTTGGACTGGGGATGTGGCTCAACTGGTAATGCGCTCGCCTGGCATGCGCTGGGTGCTGGGTTCGATCCTCAGTACCACATAAAATAAAATAAAGATGTTGTGTCCACCGAAAACTGAAAAATAAATATTAAAAAAAAAATTCTCTCTTTCTCTCTCTCTCTCCTCTCTTTAAAAAAAAAAATGATCCCTTAAGAGGTCCATTCAAAGGAAATATAAGTAGCATCTCAGGCTAAACCTGAATTCAGACTACTCAGAGACAATCACATACCCTTAGGAGTGTGGGGAAAATCTAAAATAATAAAAGCCTCCTTGCTATTTATTTTGAATTTTAAAAATAATAGTTTAAGAGCCTCTCTCTCCCGGTGATCACAACTAGAAACTCTGTACAGGATACAAAAAGCAAGTACTTGAGGAGTCTGAAAGTAAACAAGAGCAGGTGGGTTGTGAAGAGAGTCAGAACTCAAAGGCCATGTTCAAGGCCTTTCCTCCCCACCCCCCTTTGCCCTGAAGTCATTCAGTACAGAAGTGCACTAGAGCATAGCACAAATGCCAAGTCTCCAAACAAATACTAGAGGAAGTAAGAAAAAGGGCCCCTATGGACAGGAGAGTGTAGGGGAATCTCCAGAAAAGACCCCTGAGGCTGGGGATTCCCTGATTCCAGGTCTGAACCCTTGTGATTGCTCAGTTACCCTTGAGCTGCACAAGCCAGGGACTTACCCGTGTGACACACCCTAAGCAGCATAGTGAGACTGAGAACTGAACCAAGATTGAAACCTATTAAAACTGGAAGGCTTGATTTTTTTTTATTGGCCAACTAACTGCTCTTATATCCCTACCCTTCATTCCAAAAAGAGTTTATAACAGTTTAGAGACAGATATGATATATGATATATATATACACAATATATAACAGATATATATATTGTATATATATTGTATGTAGGATTGAACTAAGGGGTGCTTAACTACTGAGCCACATCCCTAGCCCTTTTTTGAATTTTATTTTTTAGAGACAGGGTTTTGTGAGGGTCTCGCTAAATTGCTGAGGCTGGCCTTGAAACTCTGGATTCTCCTGCCTCAACCTCCTGAGCCCCTGGACTTACAGGTGTGTGCCACCATACCCAGCCAGACATAATTTTTAAAAGTACAAATCAGGGTAAAGAGAAAATTAGGTTAAGAGAATAAATGAATCTAGAGGCTAAAATGTGTATATACATTAAAGTGGTATGGAGCTGGCTTACACTGGCTTGCAAGAACAGACTGTAAAATATAACCTGTCTCAAAACAAAAAATAAAAAGGGCTAGGTCCCATTGGCTCAGAGGCTGAGGCAGAAGGATGGTGAGTTCAAAGAATTTCTCAAGACAGTTGTTAATCATTGGTAATTTGATAGTGACCATGATGGAAGTATTTACACTACAGAAATCAGCAGTGCTATCAGTCAGATCTTGTTTTTTCCCCCAGAAAGCCAGTTTAACAAGACACATATGTACCAGCCGGCCATCAATGAATAAAATACAGTTGGCTCTGACCCACAGGGTATAGAAAGAGAACAAGGAAATAAAACCTAGAACAAGATTTCACATGATTTATTTTTGAAAGCCACCCAAAAATCCCAAATATATAACTTCTTAAGTCACACAGGACTTTTACTGAAATAGAATATGCATTATGCTATAAAGAAAACTGCAGTAAATTTCAAAGTCTCCGTTTTAGAAACTATGTTCTGCAATAGAATGAGAACTTGGTTAACAAAATGATATCTAAAATTCTTTTATCTAACAGAATATTGATAAATAACATTGATTTAAAAGTCAATCATGAGAAAAATGAACTCATTTGAAACCAGGTTAAAAAAAATGTTACTTATCCCATGTTTTGGAATACTGATACAGCAGTAATTTGGAAGACATTTATGACTTCAATATATTTATTAGAACAAGAAAGTTAAAAATAAATGGCCAAGAAATTCTCCTCAAAAATTTGGGGGGAGGGCTGGGGTTGTAGCTCAGTGGTAGAACACTCGACTAGCACGCACAAGGCATTGGGTTCGATCCTCAGCACCACATAAATGTAAAATAAAGATTTTTTAAAAATCTGGGGGGAGGGGTGGGGATGTGGCTCAGTAGTTAAAGTGATCCTGGGTTTAATCCTTGGTACAAAAAAAAAATCTGGGAGAAAATAGAAATTGAACAAACCTAAAGAGATAAGAAGAAACATAAATTTTTTAAAAATAGAAACTAATGAAATAGAAAACAAAAACTAAGTAGTGAAGAGTCACAAAACAAAAGCTATAGCCAGGCATAGTGGTACATACCTATAATCCCAGAGGCTAGGGAGGCTGAGGAAGGAGGATTGCAAGTTCAAAGCCAAGCCTCAGCAACTTAGCAAGACTGTAAGCATCCTATTGAGATCCTGTCTCAAAATAAAAATTAAAAAGTGATAGGTCCCATTGGCTCAGAGGCTGAAGCAGGAGGATCATGAGTTCAAAGCCAATCTCAGCAAAGCAAGGTGCTAAGCAACTCAGTCAGATCCTGTCTCTAAATAAAATACAAAAATTTTATTTATTTAGTTGAGTTGGGGATGTGGCTCAGTGGTCGAGTGTCCCTGAGTTCAATCCCTAGTACAGAAAAAAAAAATCTACTTTTTAAAATATATTTTTAAAATATTCAAAGTTAGAACAAGACTGTGAATAAAGGGGAGAAAATGAATAAAAATCAAGAACAAAAAAGTGAGAATTGCTGTGAGTACAACAGAGATATAAACATAATAAAGGGTATTTTGAATAAATATATGCTAATAAATTTGAAAGCCTTGGTAAGATAGATAAATTCCCAGAAAACCACTTAATCTACTAAAATCAGCACAAGAATAAATACAAAATCAACTACACCAATTAATATTGAAGATACAGAAAAAGTTGTTGATGGCCTCTGATAAATGATTTTTTTTTAAATGCCCAGATGATCTTACAAGTGAGTAACATTGCACCAGTCATGGTATGGTGGCACACGCCTACAGTCCCTGCAGCTCAGAAGGCTGAGACAGAGGATTCCAAGTTCAAAGCTAGCCTCAGCAACTTAGCAAGACCCTGTCTCAGTATAAAAACTAAAAAGGGCTGGGGACGTGGCTCAGTAGTTAAGCTTCCCTGGGTTCAATCCCTGGTATAAAAAAAAAAAAAAAAGTGATTAACAAACATTAAGGAACATACAACTCCCAGCCTCACAGCTCAAAACTTATATAACTTTTCTTTCCTTCCTCCTTCCTCCTCCTCCTCCTCCTCCTCCTCCTTCTTATTCTTCCTCTCCCTTTCACTTAACTTAAAATCTTAAAATAATAAAGTTTTTATCTCACAGTTCTAGAGGTTAGAAGTTGGAAATCAAAGTGTCGGTAGGGTTGGTTCCTTCTGAGGGCTGAGAAGTAGAATCTGTTCCAGGCCTCTTTCCTGGCTTTTGGTGTTTTGTGGACAATCTTTGATGTTCTTGGTTTCTAGAAGCATCACTTCAGTCTCTGCCTTATCATCTCTGGCTTTCTTCCCGTGCGTGCCTGTCTCTGTGTCCAAATTATTGCTTTTTTTTCATCAGTCATTTGAATTTGGACCCACCATATAACCTTATCTTAACTCCATCATCTACAAAACCTCTATTTCCAAATAAGGTCACAACAGGTTCTAGGGATTAGAAATTCCACATATTACAGGTGGGACACAATTCAAACCACAACAGGGACCTCACACTCAAATCATTAAACCCAGTTGTTGTTCAGATGTCCAGTATCCTGGCTTCTTCATTCTCCGCCACCCATTTTTTTGTTGTTTTGTTTTGTAATACCCCAAATATTCAACAAACAGACACACCTCTGAATCATTCAGATACTTTGTTCATCTCTTATTATGACCACTTGGATGCAATGTTGGTGCAAAAGATAGGAAGAGGTGGAGCCATGAATAGCCACCATCAGGAAGATTCAACCCAGGGGTATTCCAGGGCTTAGGTGCAGTGACTGCTGGAAAGGAATTCAGAACCCAGGAGGCCAGAGGCCAGGCAGGCAACATCTGGAGTGTGCGGCCACCATTCAAGTATCAGGAGAACGATTACCATAGTCAGAATAGGGGCAGGTGGAGGCTCCAAAACCTTAGCAAAGGTCATGTGGACCAAATCTCATCAATAGAAGCCAAATAGGTTTGTGGAGTCCTATCATGGATGTTCTCTTTGTGAACTTGGGAAGTCCCCCAAGAATATCCCCCAGCTCGAAGACTTGGTGGATAAGCTGCCGTCCAAAATGAAGGCTTACAAGAAGAGGAGGCAGAGGAGGTGATGAATGCAGAAGGTCCCTGGGAGCACCCATACATGCTTGGAGCTGGCAAGTTATCTCAATCTTCTTCCTTCTCACAAGTTATGTTATGGACTGAGTGTGATGTTGATGGTCATGTTATGGACTGAAGGTTTGTGCCCTCCCAGAATAACAGCACTTTTCTCACAAAATAGAAAGCAATAGATTAAAAGGTTCCCAGCTAATTTTATCAGGTTAATGTAGTTTTGATTCCAAATCAAAATATGGAATATTCAGGGAAAGAAAATAATAGGTCCACCTAACCTTGGGTACAGATGGGAAAAAATAAATAATTATTTGTGAACAGAGTTTGATGGCATTAAACCTAATAATAATACATCAAAATCAAATGGAAAATCCTTGGACTGCAAGGATGGTTCAATATAATAAAATACATTGCTATAATTCACAATATTTATAAATTTAAAAAATTAGAGTCATATGCTTTTTTTCAATTGATTAGTAAAATGCACTTGATAAACTGTATATTTATGATTTGGGGAAAACAATTATAGAACCAAGAATCAAATCTTATTGCGGGGGGTGGGTAGTGATTGAACCCAACAGTACTTAATCACTGAGCCACATTCCCAACCTTTTATTATATTTTATTTTGAGACAAGGTCTCACTAAGTTGATGAGGGCCTTATCAAGTTGTGGAGCTGGCTTTGAACTTGTGATCCTCCTGTCTCAGCCTTCCAAGCTGCTGGGATCACAGGCATGCGCCACTGTACCCAGTTGAAAACATAAACATTTTTATTTTGATAACACACACTCACACTCTCTCAATCTCATCTCTCACAAGGAGAACACCAAACATACTTTTTTTAGCACAAAAAATCAGCCATAACAAGGCACAGAGAGCAGAAACATACATTAGAAATCAAAGGGCTAGGGCTGGGGTTATGGCTCAGAGGTAGAGCGTTTGCCTAGCATGTGTGAGGCACTGTGTTCCATCCTCAACACCACATAAAAATAAAAAAATAAAGGTATTGTGTCCACCTACAACTAAAAAATAAATGTTTAAAAAAAAAGAAATCAAAGGGTTAGTGTTGCATACAAATATAGCTTTTCCTTTTTGTAGCTTTGGCGATAGCTACAGGGATGTAAAATAATCTTCTGTAGCAGCTGGTAAGGAAACTAAGGAGCACTCCCCAACAGCATAGAGCACATCAACAAAAGGACACAAGAATGGATTTGGCTACTGTAGTGCAAAATATCTAGGACAGAATTGAAAATTCACTTCAATACTAAAAAGTAACCACTAGAACTTGATAATACTTCCCAAAGCACTCACTCAAGTTGTATTACATACTAAAGGTTATTTACAGAAACAATGGTTATACAGTAACTTTTAAATCTGCAATTTAGGTTTCAGATTTTCCCATTAATAATTAACTACAGGGCTGGGGATGTGGCTCAAGTGTTAACCCGCTGGCCTGGCATGCTCTGGGCCCTGGGTTCCATCCTCAGCACCACATAAAAATAAAATAAAGATGTTGTGTCCACCGAAAACTGAAAAATAAATAATAAAAAATTCTCTCTCTCTCTCTCTCTCTCTCTCTCCTCTCTTTAAAAAAAAAAAAGAATTAACTACACTAAAACTCTATTAAATTATACCTAAGTGATTCAGCTATGAGAGTTTCCAACAAAGATAAATACTGCCATCCAAATTATTAGCTATAGTTTAATAATAATCTCAACACCAGCAACCACTGTAGTTACTGTTATCTAACTTGTTTTTCTAGTTTCATTTTCTTTGTGATTCACAAACTCATCCTGAGCATAAGAAAAGATCAAACTTTAATAGAACAATCTTTAGATTGAACGTGTCAACTTAATAAAAATCACACACAGGACTACAATTGCGGCAGCTATTCCAAATGCCTGCTTTAAGTTCAAGAACTTATTAAAAAAATAATAATAACTAAGGCCTTTAAATAAAACTCTATTACTAACTTTATAAGACTGAAATTTTAAGAACAACTATTTAAAAAACATGGTTTACTATGCACCTTTTGCATAAGAGAAAAGGAGACTGACTATAAATCATGTCAACATTTAAGTGAACTGTACTATGTCCTCGTGGCCAGAAAACTGCATTTTTTTTTCCTAAAAGGAAGGCAGTCTTTCATTTATTTATTTATTATGGACTTCCAAAGCTTATAGTAACTATAAACATCATTATTTTGGGAAGGTTATAAAAAATTCTTAGAAAAAAAATAATTTCAAACATTAGTCAACTGCTGAAATACTCATCTACTATTAAGTTGTTCTTTAATAAGAAATAGAATTTTTCTCGGGGCTGGGGCTGTAGCTCAGCCGCAAAGTGCTTACCTAGCATGTGCGAGGCCCTAGGTTCGATCCTCAGCACAAGAAAAAGAAAGAAAGAAAGAAAGAAAGAAAGAAGGAAAGAAAGAAATTGTGTACAACTCCAACTAAAAAATAAATATTTTTTAAAAAAAGAAAAGGAATAGAATTTTTCATAGCACATGCCCCAGAGTTGCCTCAATTAGTTACTATAGCCATTAAAAACCAAACTCAGCTAAATGGGCAAATATTTTCCTAGCCTTACTGAACATCTGCAGCTCTATCCTGTTGTTTCAGTAGGCACCACATTTGTCTGAGTAATAGCTGACTGTATCCGATGGAGACTAATAACTAAGCTTACACACACATGAAAAACCAAACACTGATACTGTGCTTCCTATACATGTACTGTCTGATGCACTTGAAAGCAGACCTAGTTAATGCCCTTTGGGGACAGAAGAATTTACTTTTCCTTGACTGGTTCTCATTCTAACCAGCAAGCCCTAACTTTTTGTTTATAATGATGTCTTAAAAAAAAAAAAAAAAATCCGGGACTGGGGCTGGGGCTCAGTGGTAGCACACTTGCCTGGCATGTGTGAGGCACTGAGTTCAATTCTCAGCACCACATATAAAGAAATAAAATAAAGGTCTATCAACAACTAGAAAAACATTTTTTTTAAAAATCCTGTAACATCAATGGTAGAGGGAGACCATCAATTCCATCACATGTAGTCCATCCACAGATCACTGCACAGCAGATATAATGCAGGCTGAAAAAAACATAAGCAACAAATTATTAAAATAACAAAAGAATTTATCAAGATTTTCAGCTATAAAATTAATAGCATTTCAATACACCAGAACAACTAATAAGAAATACAATAAAATCAGGAAGCATGCACCATAAACAAAAAAACTTATAAAGCATGTAGTGATTAACTTAATTGAGAATTTATAGAAAAATTTAAAACCCTAAGAAGTTATTGAATATGATTTTAAATAACAGCCATTTTGTGTTCTTGGGTAGGATCATAATCTTAAAAAGGTATCAATTGCCCCCCCCCCATTAGTCTTGAATTTAATTTCATTTGAAACTCCACTTGACCTTTTTGAAGAAACTTATAAATTTACTTTAAAATATATATGATAGAATTAAAATAATAAAATAAAATGTATATGATAGAATAAAACCATCAAATAGCTAAGCAAACCTTCAGAAAAGAATAATATAAAGGAGAGACTCATCTAAAGAAATACTAAGACCTTCAATGGAACTAACTGGGAAAAAGACTTATTATAAATCTAATAGTCATTTTTAAAATAAATTGACAAGGGAACAGAGATATGGAAATGAGGTATAGAAATAGCTGAAAGATAAACCCATAGATTTATGGAAATCTAATATGCATTAACTTGGCACCACAAATTAATAGAGAAACTAGGGATTGTAACAGATGTTATTCAAAACAAAGTTTACTATATAAAGAAATATAAAACCAGATCCTGACGTAATGCCACATACAATAACAGACTACAGGCAGGTTGAAGTGAAAAGAGAAATGTGAAACTTTTATAGAATAAAATGGAAAAAATTATCTTCGTGATTAGTAGCAAAGAACTTATTCAAAAATAAAAAACTTCAAAAACCATAATTGGAAATATTTTATTATTTAATTAAATTAAAATTTTAAAAAAAATTAATGAAGGGGACAGCACTTACAAAAAAGAGAATGAGAAAGGGTATTTGCATTATCTAAAACCAACCAGGGGTTTGGGGATGTGGCTCACTGCTAGTGCATTTACCTATCATGTACAAGGCCCTGGGTTCAATCCCCAGCACTGCAATTAATAATTAAATAAAACCAGGGATAATATCCAGAATATACAATGAACTACTGGAAATCAGTAATTAAAAAGTTAGCAACCCCTAGAGATAAATGCACCAAAAGACAAACTCTTACCTATTAGACTGGAAAGCGTTGTCAAGATGATGCCAAATGTTGATGAGGAAATAGGGCTAAGAGAAGCCCCTCACACTGCTAGTAAAAATATGAACTGGTGTAGCCATTTTGGGGAGAATTTTCTGATTCTTGATCACATTATGTGCATGAACACCCTATGATCAATAACCTCACTCCTGGGAACATGCCCACATCTCCTATTATATGTGTCCACAAGGAGACCTCTCCTACTGTAAGGCAGCTATTTTAAACACCTTGTGGTGTCAGGAGATGCAGATAATCCTCATGTCTACCAGAGAGAAGGCAGGAGAAAGGTGTGAATGGCCACCCTGGAGCACCAGGAAGAAGCCAAGAGCACCGCATTAAATGCATCCATAGTGACATGGATGGATCTAGAAAACACAAAGCTAGGGAAACAATAGAATGAGCTTTTAGCACAAAACTGCTCAGTTAAAATCACACACACACACACAAACAATCTAAATCTTGCAAGAATACATATAACAAAGAAATATACATAAGGCACATTATAATGATTGTCTTTAGTGAGAGGAAAGAAATTGGAAGTAGGAAATGAAATAAATTATAATGAATACAGAGGAGATTTTATATAGACTGATGATGACCATGTACAATTAACTGAGGAATAGAATTAATTCCACCATTTGCATCTGAGGTTAAAATGAAATCAACAACTCAAAGAAAATCATAGTTCTGAGAGCAATTTTCCTTGTATTTTCATGACAAATATTAGCTAATTTCCCCATTTTTCCCATAAAACTAAATAAACAGGAAACAAAGCAGTTAATTGAAGATCAAGATTTAGAAAGGGAAGGTAAGAACTAAGAATGATTCAGGCTGGGATTTTAGCTAAGTGGTAGAGAGCTTGCCTCATATATGTGAGGTACTGAACTGGATCCTCAACACCACATAAAAAAATAAATACACAAAATAAAGTTATTTAGGGCTGGGGATGTGGCTCAAGCATAGCGCGCTCGCCTGGCATGCCTGTGTCCCGGGTTCGATCTTCAACACCACATACAAACAAAGATGCTGTGTCCGCCAACAACTAAAAAATAAATATTAAAAAGTTCTCTCTCTCTCTCTCTCTCTCTCTCTCTCTCTCTCTCTCTCGCTCTCTCTCTCTCTCTCTTTCTTAAAAAAAAAATAAAGTTGTTTAAAAAAAAGAAGAAGAAGAATGATTCTTACAGGGTTGGGGTTGTAGCTCAGTGGTAGTGTGCTTGCCTAGCATGTGTGAGGCACTGGGTTCAATCCTCAGCACCACATAATAAGTAAATAAAAAAGGTATTGTGTCCATCTACAACAAAAAATACTTTAAAAAAAAAAGAAAGAATGATTCTTATATTCATTCCTACATTTGCCTCTCTCCACAGTGCATTTGTGGGGTCAGGGGAGATTATTATAAATCTTTTGGAATGTAAAAAACATGTTTTACTTTATATAACAAGCTAGAATATATGGATTTGTTTTGGTCCTCCTTAAATTCTTGAGTCTGCAGGCTATGGATGTATATTGTGAAAAGAAAAACATTTTCACTCACTGGACTTACGCAGAAGCATTGGAAACTGGCTCATAATATTCAACTTTACCCAACAAGGAACATGACAGAGTTCCATGTATAGTATGTGTAATACAGAATGTATGCTCTCAAAAATGCAGAGATAAAATATAGAGATTCCATTCTCTATAAAATGGCTTGTATTTGTCAGGAGAAACAGAACCAATAAAATGAATAGATTGAGAGATGCTTTGGGTTTTGTTTGCATTGATTAGTATCGAACCCGGGCCCTTGCACATGCCAGGCAAGTGCTCTCTCCTGAAGCTATGCCCCCAGCCCTAGAAAGATTTATTTTAAGGAATTGGCTCATGTGTCTATGGAGACTGGCAAGTTCAGAATCTACTGGGCAGGCTGAAGACCCAAGGAGGAATAGATGTTGCAGCTGAAGCCTGAATGGTGTGTGGAGGTAGAGTTAGTTCCTTGTTCCTTGGAGAACGTCAGTCTTTCTTAAGGCCTTCAACTAATTGGAAGACCCACCTACATTGTGGAGGGTAATCTGCTTTACCAAAAATGTACTGATTTAAATGTTGAATTTATCTTAAAAAAAAATACCTTCACAGCGACATCTAGACTGGTAGCAAACAAATGGGTACCATGCGCTGGCCAAGTCAACCCATAAAATTAGCCATCAGGGGCACAAAGTGAAACTTTAAGGTAAATGTGGCAGGAGTGTTGATTAAGTGAACTGCTACGGTCATCCGTGAAGTGTCAGATTGGCCTCCCATCCAAGGAGACCTGTGACAAGATAGAATGGTACCAGACAAACTCTGGGTGACTCAGTTGAGGTTTCTGTCCCAACCATCACAGGCTGGCTGCTTCTGACTCCCCTAGAGAGCACAGAGAGGAGAAAGAATAAATTGAAAGCTTTTAATCCAACTTGAGACATGAATGAAAAGTTTAGAAGTGTCTGTGGTCATCTTAAGGGGATATTTTTATCCTCAATGCGGCACAGACAAGGACGAGGGCCAGCCCAGGGTCTACTGTTGGCTGCGAAACTCCACAGGGGCCCTGATGCTAAGGTACAGCCACTGCTGGGTAGGGTCTGGATCCTGAGATATGAACTGAGAGCACAGGAGCGGATCCAGAGAAGTCTGAGGACCATGAATCACCAAACCCCTCCATGAATATCCCACTAGCGAAGGAGACTCTGGTATTATCTGCTGCTGTCTAATAAATGAGGCCAAAAGCAAAAATTTTCTATGGGGCATTACTGATGCAATAGGGGCAATTTTAATAGGTCTATGTGTTTGGTAATATTGTATCAAGTTTATCTGATGATGGAGTGATGATGGTATTGTGATTACGCAGGAGAAATGTCCATGTTCTTAAAATGTACATGACAAAACATTTAGGGGTGAAATGTCATACTGTCCATAAATTACCCTGAAATGGTTTCACAAAATAGTTCATCAACAATAAATGGATAAATAAAATGTTGCTTATTCATACAACAGAATACTACATAAGCAATTAAAAATTAAGAAACAACTGATAATAATACAACACGGATGACTCTGTCAGAAATAATATTGAGTGCCAAGCACCAGTGGCACATGCCTGTAATCCCAGCAACTCAGGAGGCTGAGGCAGGAGGATTTTGAGTTCAAAACCAGCCTCAGCAACTTAGTGAGACCCTGTCTCAAAATGAAAAATAGAATAGTCTGGGAATGTGAATCAATGGTAAATCACCCCTGGGTTCAATCCCCAGTAACAAAATAATAATAATAATAATAATAATAATAATAATAATAATAATAATATCAAGTGAAAAAGCCAGATACATACACAAAAAGCATACTGTTCATTTCAGTTGTCTATGGCTATTAGCAAACCACCCCCAAACTTAATGGCTTCAGACTAAAGAAAAAAAAATTATTTTATCCTCTCTTGTGAGTCTGTGAATTACCAGACCTCTAAGAACCACTGACACAGCCCATGAGCCAAACTGCCTTTTCATGGCAGCCCAACACTTCACCCAGCACTCACAGTGTTTGGGGTATGGACTCTGATTATATCTCTTGGGTGTCTGTCAAATTTGGACACCATTAGAGTCCTCTGAAGTAGCTCCTACCTTATGAATCCTACCCCTCTAGGGTAGAAATCAGAAAAAATCACGTTCCCAAATCCTTTTTGAAGTTAGGACAAAAATACAGGAACTGAGTCCCATCAATCAAATTCATCCACCTGAGACTTCAATTCAAAAGGAAGCAACAGGAGGAAAAAGCATCCAACCTGTATTCATTTTGCTGGCAAAGGCCAATGGAAAAAAAGAAGCAGCAACTGGCTTTTGCAGAAGCGATGGTAAAAAGACGAAGTTCCTGGAACAGAAGTGGTTTAGCTGGTGCCTGCAGTAGTGGCTGCAAGTAACTGCACAGTTCCCAACAGAAGAAGCAGCAGCATCTCAAGCCCCTGGGGCCCCCAGCACTGAGGAGGTTCAGCACCCTCGTTCTGTGTGTGGTTTGGGACTTCCCACTTCACAAAAGGAGCCTCCCATCCGTTGTTCTAGCACTTCCTTTCCAAATGCCTAATTCTGAAACAGATGTGTTTACTAGACTTTTCAAAGTTTTATCAAAATTATTAATGAGGAACCAGGAAGAATGTAAGACACTTGATTCAAAGAGTATCTAGAAAACAGAGATGGATGAAAAACAGGAAAAACCGCTGCTAGCCATTCAGCATGGTTAATGTACTACAGGGTAATAAAATCCCAACCTCCATGTTATCTTCTCTACAGAGAAAAGGCAAAAGCCACCATCCCTTATCAGCTCTCTACCAATTAGCCTCTAATTGTGTAGGCTGGGTTGATAGAGCTGGCCTCTTTTAAGCAAGTTATAATCACTCAGATGTTGAGGCAGGCTATTGAGAAAAGATTCAAGTATGATATTAAATAATCAAACAGGCACAATTTCACCTTATTACTAATCTGGAACATTTTTTTCCTACACAATTCCTGACCTTAAGGTACAGAAATGTTCTAATTCAGTTTCATTAATTTTATCATCTCTTCTAGTTTGGTCTGCTTTAGAATTCAGAAATAAAGACTTCCTTGTTGTATAATTAACAAAGCAAAAAATCTTATCAGATTAAGGCTAGAGAGTTCACATCTGCCTAAAAGGCTTTGTCCTATAAGGTAGTAATTTCACTCACTTCAGTCTTAACCAGGTTGTGTGTGTGTATGTGTGTGTGTGTGTATATGTGTGTGTGTGTGTATGTGTGTTTGCATGTGTGCATGCTGGAGATGGAACCCAGAGCCTCCTGCAAGCTAACCACACCTTCTACCTCTGAGCCTCACCCCCAGCCCACAAGGTATGGTGTGTGTGTGTGTGTGTGTGTGTGTGTGTGTGGTGCTGGGCAAGCACTCTACCAACTGAGCTATATCCCCAACCATTAGGTATGTTTTTACCCCCACTCATCAACTCATTTATTCTGAGAAACCTCCCCTGACTCATCTCTTCAGAGTTTTGCTTGTAGTCTGTCTCACCCACAGCCCAGATGTCCCAATGGGGTAGATTGCAGACAGGCCAAAGAAGTGCTTATAGACAGCAGAGAAGTTCAGGGCGACAGGCAGATCGCACCTCCATCAGTCACTCAGGGTACTGTGCCATGTAGTGCCTCCTCTCCCTCACGGTGTTTTGTCCTCCCTCACCAGCTGGATGAGCAACACATGTCTGTTCCACAATGCCCTCAGTTCCACACCTGTCCCCACTCCTAAAGAGGGGTTTTATATATTAAGGTACAGAAGCAGGGACATCTCCAGCATTAGCTTGCTTGTAGGACCAGCATCCCCAGGAGCAGGTGTCCTGGTGTACATGCCAGAAAGTAGCTTTTTGCAGATAATACTAACTTGCCCTAGTTTCCGGTGTGCCCAACAGAAAACCAGTGTCCTTCAAGATAATATGTATCTGAATTTTCTAACCCAAGCCTGCTTTCATTGTTCCCTTAACTTGGGTAGGTTTTTGGAAACAAAAAGGAGACCTTCAGGGACATGTTGTTTTACTGTTCTCCTTTGCTTTAAGGACAATACATAGTCCCTATCTATGGAGGAAATCCTATTTCTCTGAGTTTCCCAAAATTCACCAGTGATCCTGGCTTATCAAAAGTAAGTTTTTTCCACCTATCAGGTGGGGACTCCTATAAACCAGTACCTAGGAGGACTTTGTAAGCCTTGTTTCCACATATGAACTACAGTCTTTGCTCTTTAATAATTTAATGCCCAAGTAAATGAGATTTCTTTAAATGTAACAGTTCTGGTATCTCAGGGCTCCAAATTTGTGGCTCTCAGGATCACTGAAACATTGCATGTTACTACATTTTTTGTAAAAACAAAGTAACCCATAAAAGGCACTTTGCATATTTTCAGAAAATAACTATGTATCAAATTTTCTATAGAAAAATCATCATAAATTCTATCAATGATGCTATCTATAAAATGTTTCATAGTTTATAGATGTATGGTGATTATGAAAAGCAAAATTTCACTCTATGCTCTTTAACAAAGGATAGCAAAGATTTTCCTAACCTTAAAATATTTTAAAAGCATTTGTCAGAATTCCAATTAATAAGGTCCATAATCATGCTTAATTTCTCCTAAGTAATCAATAGACCTCGTAATCTACATTAAGATTTATTATAGGATATTTTTCCAGAAAAACTGGGTCCATAGGAACAAGATACCATTCAAGAACATTTGGCTTAATTTCCACAAGCATAGGCTAAAGCTGAGAGTTATAGATAAATAAAAGAAAAAAATACAGGTTTTCTTATGCTCATCAGAAAATAGAATAAATATACATATATGTGTGTGTATTCTCCACAATATCAAGAGTCATGCACCTCTGAGGTTTCCCTTTTCTGTTATTTCTCTCGTAAAACCCAATTTTTGATGACTAGCTCATAGCAGAAATCTTCAGGCAAGCATAAGGGGAAAGCAGAAAGCATCTGTTTAAGGCAGGACCAGATGGCTCTGTTAAATTTCTCATAGTTACCAGCAACAGCAGAACAGAAAAACAGAATCTTCCAAGGGTCATTATTTCTCAAAGACTTACTAGTCCTTATTCCAAAAGTCAGAGCACAGTATCTACAAGGAGGGCATTGACCACTTTCCATAATCTTCTAACCCATCCTACAAATGCATTAAGATTCCTATCAGTTGACCAGAATGCTCTAAACCAAGAAATAAAATCTTCCTAAAAATAAATGTATTCACAGCCACCATGCCAGACATGCCCTTTTACTCTTCTGAAAGGTATGCAGTCACTAAATATACATTAATATTATTTTTACCTCAAAAAAAATTTAATACAAGAAAGTTGAACTCCTGTTTTTGTCAAGCTTTTTTTCACATTGTGTGTTGGGTTTGATATACAGGATAGCTCTTTTAATAGTATAGAATTAATTTAAAAATACACGAATCACCGCCAAACACACCTAATTTGCTTCCAGCCTCCTTTGGTTTATAAAGCAAAAGACTAGGTTTTTAGTGCCACCTAGTGGTCAAGTGGGCAGGTGCCACCTAATGAGGAAAAGCCAAGATTTGGGAGTGTAAACTTGACAGTTTTAGTGTTTTGGTTCAGGACATGGGTTTGAGGAAGGCAACAACAAAAAAGGAATTCTCAGAGGGAAAAAGTCACTTAATTATGATAAGAGCACAGGTACATGAGAGTGAGCAATTGTAATATTTTGCTATCTCAATAATCAGAGTAAGAATAATGCATTTTAAAATAAACATAAACAAGGTATTGATAATTATCAGAAGTTTTGAGTTCTCAGAAGAAAAGTTTCTGGTTGATGTTGTGGATTTATCCATCTATCTATCTGTCTATTTATCTATCGATCTATCTATTTATATGATACCAGAGATTGGCCCCAGGGGCACTTAACCATTGAGCCACATCCCCAGCCCTTTTTACTTTTTATTTAGAGACACAGTCTCACTAGGTTGCTGAGGCTGGCTTTGAACTCTTGATCCTCTTGCCTCAGCCTCCTGAATACCTGGGATTGCAGGCATGAGCCACTGTGCCCAGCTATGTGTTTTTTAAATTATTTAAGAACAGAAATATGATCACAAAGCACTAAAAGTTATCAAGATATCGAAAGAGTGTTCTAATAAGAAAGTTCTGCTTAACTGAGCAGATTCCACTAAAAGAAAAAAAAAAACTTTTCTACCTCTAAGAATACACTGAATATTCCAAGACCAATTTTGAAGGACAGATTCCCTTCTCTTTCTTTTCCTTTCTTTCTTTTTTCTTATTGACTTTAATTCATTGTTTTGTAGGCTTTTTTTGTTGTTTTTGTTTATGTTCTTTTGTGGGGGTGGGGATTGAACCTAAGGCTTCATGTATGCTAAACAACTATTCTACCACAGAGCTATACAGATAGGACTATGTGTATTTTAAACATGCAGAAATATACATATAATTGAATGACAAAACTCTCAATTTTAGCTCTAAAAAAATGAACTTTATCAGTGTAATGCACTAATGTACATATCACATTGAATTTACCACCTTAATTTGAGATTTGCCAAAAGTTAATATGGACAAGAGTACATACATTAAAAAAAAAAAAAATGTTGGTAAACCAATACTTTTTCTCTGTATGAATGATTTCTTTGGAGGATTTTGCAAATAATTAAAAGTCAGTTATTAATTAACCCAATGTGAATTATTTCATAATTACAAAAATCATTTGAAACTTCAAAGAAATATGATCATTATTAACATTAAAAATTTTCCAGACCAGGCACAGTGGTGCACCCCTGTAATCCCAGTGGCTTGAGAGGCTAAGGCAGGAGAATCACAAGTTCAAGGCCAGCCTCAGCAATTTAGAAAGGCCATAAACAACTTAGTGAGACCCTGTCTCAAAAATAAAAAATGAAAAATGGGGGTGTGGCTAAGTGGTTAAGTGCCCCAGTACCAAAAAGTAGTTTTCCAAAGAGGTACAATTTTAAAATTTTACAAAGTGTGTGAGTAACTAAGTCATTTACAGCATTTTCTCAAATTTACAAAAGTCAACAGTCTCTTAAAAATCAAAGCACCTTTGGGCTGGGGCTACATAGAGCTCAGTGGTAGAGTGCACATGTGAAGCACTTGGTTTGATCCTCAGCACCACATTTAAATAACTAAATAAAGATATTGTGTCCATCTACAACTAAAAAAAAATATTTTTAAAAAATCAAAGCACCTCTTGTGATAGTTTAATTAGATTAGACACATCCTATATTTAGATTTTCTCCCACAAATTGACATAAGGAATGAGTCTAATGACCAGGAACAAATCTTTTTTGTAAGTCAGGTGATTTCCAGCTCTCTACTTCTGGCCAAAAAAAAAAAAAAAAAGAGCCTATTCAAGTTGTCTGCTGTTACATCATTTAAAAATAATTTTTGATAATAGCTCACTGTGATTTAGGAAATAAAATTCTGCAGAAATTTAAATAATTAAGAAAAATCACTATAACAAAATCCCCATCTTCCTTTTTTTTAATGTGAACACATTATTTTTTTTTTTTTGTAGTTGTAGATGAACAGAATGCTTTTTATTTTATTTGCTTATTTTTATGTGGTGCTGAGGATCAAATCCAGTGCCTCACGCATGCTAGGCAAATGCTCTACCACTGAGCTACAGCCCCAAACCCCATCTTCTTAATTATATGCCAAAGTTTCTAAGTGCTTACATATACAAATTGATAATTCAAATCAAATTGATGCTAATTACTACTGAATTAGATTTTAGCTGCTCTTACCACGCAAAAAAAAAAAAAGAGTAACAAGAGAGACGATGAATGTTAATGTACTTCACTATAATAACCATCTTCCTGTCTATATGTATTCTATAACATCATGTTGCATACCTTAAATATCACAATAAAATCATTTGTAAATAAATTAAACTGGGGCTGGGGCTAGGGCTCAGTGGCAGAGCGCTTGCCTGGCATGTGTGAGGCACTGGGTTCCATCTTTGGCACCACATTAAAAAAATAAGCAAATAAAATAAAGGCATGCTGTCCATCTACAACTACAAAAACAAAATTATAAAAATAAATAAAACTGATTCTAAGCTGTCTAAATCTAGAAATAACTATTTTTCATCTACAGATACATTAAATTCATTGGAAGAGCTCCATGTACCTGTATAACAGATTCATTGCTGACATAATCTTGCTTCTTATGATATTTATCAAAATGTTTAATAAATTTACACTGTTTGCTCTATTGTATACTCTTTCTAAATGCAATAAGTCAAACAAAAGAAAACATTTTAGCCTTAGAACTTTATGGCCACAGAAATCTTAAATTTATATTGACTGTAAGTGTTGCAGAGAAGTGTGATATGTTGATCAACCAAAAAAATTTGCAAGTACAAATCTAGAATAAAATTCTGGTAGGCAAGTTGAGTGTGAAATTGAGGAAAGAGAAACAATGCAAAATGTCTGAATGTTTATATTTGTGAAACAGATGATGGAGTGTATAACATCTTGCATATACAGTTTTAAAACTATGGAAAATTTCTATTGTTAAAATTCCAACACTTAGCCCAACCTTGTGTTTATTTTAACTTATGATAAAAATTTTGTTGCCAACTTCAAAATGCACAGGGAGAAAATTTCTGCTTCCAAGAGCTAGGGTAGGTGTACTTTTCTCTATTCCTCCTATTAAGAATATTTAAGACCCTTGACATTGTATATAAAAACAAAAACACCAGAAGACTCTGAAAGGTGTGGGGAAGGCAGACTGACAAGGGACTTCAGGACCCAAAGAACCACATGACAGTGAGTTCCCCCAACTTTTCCATTTGTTTTATATATCTAAGAATTGCAACTAAAGAAGCCAGAAACCCCGAAATATTCATAGCCATGGAGTGGGGGAGAAGGGGAGGAGAGCAACATAGCAAAATGGACAATTTTTAGACAATAACTGCTCTACTCCAGCCAAACACCACATAGAAAAATTGTGATTCTATCCCCATCAGCAAAAGCCAAGCAGAGTCTAGACTTCCACCTTCACCAGGCAGTAATGAGGCCCCCAACACACACATCAGGTGACATCAGAGAAGGTGACTAGGAAGCCAGAATGTTCATCCACTCTCAGAGGAAATGAATTCTCTGACCACCCAGACTTCAGTAGTGTCAATGGGATCTAGACTTCCACCCCCATCCAGCTGTAATGAGGCACCCCTCTTTTTCCCCTCTTAGGGGAAAGGTAATATCTAGTGGAGAGTCAGGATTTTCATCACCACCAAGAGCTAATCAGGCAACCACCCCTGACTCTATTCACCACCCTTCCTCCCACTCTCCCCGCTTGGTGTCAGTGGAGGTCACGTGAAAAATTGTACTGGCACTTTCACCCCAACCAGACAGGGAGGTATGAGTGAACACCTAGGGGGATCCAGAATTCCCACCCTCACTCAGCAATAATGAAGACTCATCTGAAGTGTCAATAGAGGCTGAGTGGACTTCTACCTGTACCTGTAGAGTGATGAAGTTCACCCATCACCCTACCAGAGTGCTGTTAGAAGAAATCACCTAAAACAGAAAATTTAAATAAGACCCAGAGCCTTTTACCTTCATCTGTTCCTGGACACCAAGACATAATGCAATGTCCAGGTTTCAAGGGAAAATCATTTTTAATATCAATAACCAAGAATATCTCAAGCTGAATGAAAAAATAAAAGCAACAAATAGAAGCCAAAAATAAAATGAAAGAAATGCTAGAATTATCTGATGAAGATTTTTAAACGACCGTGTTCAGTCAGCTTTCTGTCCCTGTAACAAATAACCAAGATAATCAACTTACAAAGAAAAAATATTTATTGGACTCATAGTTGGAGAAGTTTCAGTCCATGATCAGTTGGCCCCATTGCTTCATGCCTGTGGTGGCACATCATGGCAAGTGCATATACAGAGGACAACACCTCATGGCCAGGAAGGAAAAGAGAACAAGAGGAAGGGGCTGGTCTTCCACTTTCCTTTTCAAGCACTTGCCTCCAATGACCTGAAGACCTCCCACTAGGCCCCGCCCCTTAAAGTTTCCACCACCTCTCACTAGCACCAAGCTGGGGACTAAGACTTTACCACAAGGACCTCTAGGGGACAATTAAGATAAAAACTGTGGCACGTGTTTTTAATATTTTTCACTGAACACTTGAGAATCCTTAAGTATTGTAAAATAAATGTAAAGTTTTAAGTTCTACAAAATGCTATCCTAGCCCTATGTAGTCTGCTCTTGCAGAAAACAAGAAAGAGCTTGAATTATTTTTGGATAGTAGAGAGAGGATGGTTCTTTAAGAAAACCTGTAATAATCCCTTTGAAAGACAACAATCACACATAATTTGTTACATATTAAAATAACTGCCCCTAAGTAATGGTGTGGCCTTGGGCAAGCTTTTTCTAGTTTCTTTAAGCTCCAGCTCCTAAAGAAGTGTGACACTGTGTGAACTGTGTTCCAGATATGAATCTGTACTAACCATGCCACTCAGACATGCCCACTGGCTTACTGAAATGACGGCTTTGTCCATTTATGAACACTAGAAATATATTTTATGTGGAGAGCCATTCTCACAGGTGACTGGGTGACTCCCGGTTAGGGTCTGAGGAGCTCTGACTGTGTCGGAGCTTTCCCGGCCCTCTCCTGAGGAGAGAACCCATCCGTGTGGGGGTGTGACTGACCACTGACCCTGGGGGCCCAATCACTGACCCTGACCTTGGAGTGCGGCCCCCCTCAACCTTCATTGGATGGAATTCTCCCCTGAATTTCTTGCTCCCCAATAAAAGGCTACTCCCTGGCGTGCTCTCTCTCTCTCTCTCCTGCTAGCCCTGAGTAATCCTTGCTGCCCTGCCGGGCGGTTAGAGGAGGGAACCAGAGAGGGGAGCCGTCTCGGACCTGGTCATAGAAAAAGGTAACTGAGTCTGTGTGTTTATTTCGATCTCGCTAGCTAACTTTTATGCCAAGAACCTCATTAATGAAACCATTGCGCTGGCCGCATGGTGGGATTTTACCAACTGTTAATTGGTTTTAATTTTACTAAATGATTTGTAACAGATTTCCTTAAACAAATACATTTCAGTCATTTAGAAGACATTCTCAGGTATCCACCATGAGCCTTATGTCATGTAGGGAGCTTCTTTGTTTGTTTGTATGTGGTGCTGAGGATCGAACCCAGGCCGCACGCATGCCAGGCGAGCGCGCTACTGCTTGAGCCACATCCCCAGCCCTAGGGAGCTTCTTAAGACAGATACAGTCTCTTTCCTAACAAAGCTAATGATGAGGTTTGTTTTTATTTTTTTCCATATTTTTTATTGGTGCTTTATAGTTGTACATAATGGTGGGATTTGTGGTTACCTATTCATTCATTCGCACAAAACAATAAAATTTGACGAATATCATTTCCCCTTACCCTCCCCTCCTCCATCCCAGGGTCCTTTTTCTTTACACTACTGATCTCTCTTCAATGTTCATGAAATCCCCACCTCCTTTCTTTTCCTTTTTCCTGTCTAGCTTCCACTTATGAAAGAAAACATACAACCCTTGACCTAAGTTTGACTTATTTCACTTAACATAATGTTCCCAAGTTCCATCCATTTTCCTGCAAATGACATCATTTCATTTTTATGACTGACTAAAACCATTATATATATATATATATATATATAAAATTTCCCTTCATGCAGTCTTGGACACCAAGACTGGATGTATAAATAACTAAAATTTAAAACAACTATTTTGCCTTCTAAAAAAATTCAGATTACTGGCTGGGCACAGTGGCACATGCCTGTGATCACAGTGCCTTGGGAGGCTGAGGTAAGTTCAAAGCCAGCCTCAGCAACTTAGGGAGGCCCTAAGCAACTTAGTGAGACCCTGTTTCAAAAGAAAAAATAAAAGGGGCTGGAGATGTGACTTGATGGTTAAGTGCCTCTGGGGTTCAATCCTTGGTTAAAAAAAAATGTCTTTAATTTGAATTACTAAACTAATTTAAATTATTTAATCTTCTAGTAAAATATATATTTTTTAATTCACACATTAGCCTGTCATGGTAATTCTAGCTACTCAGAAGCCTGAGGCAGGAGGATTACAATTCAAGACCAGGCTGGGCAACTTTGGAATACCCTGTCTCAAAATAAAATTTTAAAGAGTTGGGGGTGGGGTGCTGTAGTGATGTGCTAATGTGACCCTGGATTCAATCCTCAGTACTAAAATTTTTAATTAATCAATCAATTAATTAATTAATTAAAATTAACTACATTTGGAAAGCATTCACTTTAAGTAAAATCATTAGCACATTTCAGCCTGTAGATGTCAGCAAATACCTACAAAGGGCAGCAAAACATTTCACCAGAAGGTAGTATTCAAATTTCTTGTGTTTCTTTGCCCTCTGAAATATGTTTTTGTTCGTTGTTATTTATGTCTCCCTCTTAGTAGACCATATCATGAATCCAAAGCAAAATTTTTCCCTATTTATTAAATATATTTTCATTTCTGAATTATATTCAATTCATTGACCAGTTCAGAGGGAATCTGGACTTGCTCTTATTTCACTCTAAAGCATTTTTTTTTTTTGCTGTAATTTAGAACTCAGTACCTAATAATATGTAGACACATATTGTTTTCAAAACCACTGTTCTGCGGGGGCTGGGGATGTGGCTCAAGTGGTAGCGCGCTCGCCTGGCATGGGTGCGGCCCGGGTTCGATCCTCAGCACCACGTGCCAACAAAGATGTTGTGTCTGCCGAGAACTAAAAAATAAATATTAAAAATAATAATAATAATTTTTTTAAAAACCCACTGGTCTGCAAAATATGAGCCCACTGCAGGGAATGCACAAATGATCTTTGGAGTATAGGAAGGAAATATTAAAATTTCTATTTTTAGCGAATATATATATATATATATATATATATATATATATATATATATACACATACACACACACACACACACACACACACACACACACACACCAGGGATTGAACCCAGAAGCACTTACCACTTAGCCACATATCCAGCCCTTTTTATTTTTTATTTTGAGACAGGGTCTCACTAAGTTGCTGACGCTGGCTTTGAACTCACAATCCTCCTGCCTTAGCCTCTCAAGCCACTGGGATTACATGTGTGCACCACCATGCCTGATTACTGTCAGCAGCTTTTAAATTTACTTGTTATGATGTGTATTATAGTGTGTATAAGTAAATAATATATTAGCACATGAGGACAATTTATAAACAAGCCTGTGTACATGTAGGTAGGAATTTGAATTATTTTTTTTTTTTTTACTGAGAGAGATTTAGAATTTTAAAAACATTCAATACCACAGTTTAAGTGTCTGCATAACTAGAGTGTGTGCTCTCCCATGGGATAATGGTGTCTGTCTTCTCTTGTTTTATCCAAAGGACCCTGTAAGTATAAATGCTTACAAATATTTATCAAACTCTGCTGATACACAATTCAGTTCTTCAAAACATCAACCAGGTGACCACTTTTTGAACGGACTCCGGAAGAATTGTCATTAAAGCTAAGAATGTTTCATAAAATTTTAATTAAAAGATAAAACTAAAAAGGAAAACAGAGATGCTTTTCTTTGTACCAGCAGAAAGAAAATTTACTAGGGAAAAGAAAACTTCAATAGAAGATATGGTAGTAAGTCTACTGGAAGTAATAGAGGAACTGAGAAATATTGGACAAAGTCATCATCAGCATCCTCAAACCAATGAAATGTCCAATTGCCCAATTAATTCATATTTGGTATAATTTTTTTTATTATTAAGACTACACAAGTTGACCCAACAAGTTAACTCATTCCTCTGAAACTTTAGTCTACCTAAGAATTACTAGGAAGTAGCTTAAGTGTAAATTCTCAGATTCCAGCCCCAGGGATTCTGACTCAGCAGGTTCAGAGAGGTACAGAAATCTACATTTTCATCATAAGCCCCAGAAAATTCTAATGCAGATCACCTGTGACCCAACTTCAAGATAAATGTCCTATAGGACATGTTCTGTCTTGCTGCCTGTTACAAGAACTGGATCAAAGAAACAGATCTAAGAACCCATCTACAGGGCCATAACTCTAGCCATTTCTTACTATCATCTCTGATCAGAATGTGAAACAACAGCCCGTATCGTATTCTTCCTTGGGGTATGACCACATTTCCAACTATGAAACTGTTCAAACTGCTCAGGACTGGATATGGCCTGTGATCCTGATGTCCCTGGCCCATTGCTTCACCTAATGGCTGAGCATTTCATGGTACTTACTTGATGAATTGATGCTTAGTACAGAGCCTCCTTGGTTCCTGACCAACTGATTCCCTGTAGCCTGGATGCTCCTTCTTTATCTATGAGATGAACTATCTCCTGGGTCTCCCAACATCCCCAACTGATACAAAAACAAGAAACCATGGAGCACCCAGTATGAAAATAGTCACCTCTCCTAAGACCTTTGAGAAAACATTCCCTACACTACTGCCCTGCCTGTGTGTTTCCTCTTCCAGTGGATCACAACGCTGTCCACTCAACCTTCTGAGCCAGAAACTTGTTTCAGATCAGTTTTCAAGTCCTATCAGGTCTACATCGAAGTCTGTTCCATTGATTTTCCTTTTGTTGATTTCATTTGAAATCAAGACTTATAGTAGTAAGTCTACTGGAAGTAACAGTCTCTATGTAGTAACACACAGCTGGGCCCAGTGGTGCACACCTGTAATCTCAGTGACTCAGGAAGCTGAAGCAGTTAGAGGCCAGCCTAGTAATTTAGCAAGACCCTGTCTCAAAAAGAAAATTAAAAAGGGTTGGGGGTGTAGCTTGGTGGTAGAGAGTTTCTGGGTTCAATCCCTAGTACCAAATAAATAAATAGTGGCAAACATGGGTATTGAGTATAAAAGTGGATTCAGATTTGGAGAAACAGATTTTGAAGTCACCTTTTTGTAGATATAAGAGAAGCCATGTTGCATTAGTCAAGAGAGGAGGTAGAAGGAAAATAGAATCAAATATTTTGAAAATCCAAAGCATTTTATTATTAACTATGTTTTTATTCAAAATTCATCTAGAAAAATGTGGAGCTATGTCAGAATTTTAAGGCTTTGAGCAAAGAACATCACATGGTCTTTAGTTACTATTTGTTTATTTACAATGAAATTACAGGAGAGAAAATTATTTTTGTAAGAAAAGAAAATGTGTGTGTGTGTCCAGAATTTAAAATACACTTTGGAGCCAGGCATGATGAACCACACGTGTAATCCTAACAGCTCAGGAGGCTGAGGCAGGAGGATTGCAAGTTCAAAGCCAGCCTCAGCAACTTAGCAAGGCCCTAAGCAATTTAGCAAGACTGTCTCAAAATAAAAAAAAAAAAATAGAAAGGGGTAGGGATGTGGTTCAGTGGTTAAGCACCCTTTGGTTCATTCTTCAGTAGCAATAAATAAATAAATAAATAAATAGAATATACTTTGGGCTAGTGTGTAGGTCACTGGCACAGCATATTCTAACATTTGCAAGACCCTGTGTTTAATCCCCAGACCCCCAAAGTATATACATACATACACACACACACACAGCTGGTGATAGAATTGGCATTTGGATAAGGGAAGGATAAGATCAAAAGGACATAGGAGAATGCTATTAAAAGACTGAGGACAAGAAACAAATATTAAAGTACTTAAGAAATTTTTAAAAATAAATAAATTTTTGTCTTAAAGGCAACCTACTGGGAAGGGCAGGAATGGGAAGGGCAGATAGAAAGAGAATGGTTAATAGGTACAAGGGTACAGTTGGATAGGAGAAATGACTTCTAGTGTTCTATAGAACAGTGGGGAACTATGACAACAATGAAAAGTTTATATCAAAAGAGATAATAAAGAGGATTTTGAGTATTTGCAACACAAAGAAATGATAAATGTTTGATACAATGGATAGCACACTGTACCCTCTAATTTAAAAATAAAAGTTAAAATAATAACAAGCACCCATCATAAGAACAAAGTCAGTATGTAACAACTTTTAATCCAGTAGGAAAAAAAGTATCAATCTATCAAGTTTCCAAGAAGTGGAAGTTTTACCATAAATAGAAAATGTGAAATGAGTTGCAAGAGTATATCTTAATACATTAGGAGTTACCAATTAAAAGATCAAGGTTCTCGAAATGGAGGAAATTTGTAAAAAAAAATCATACGTGATTCACGATAACTCTTCTAGCAGAAAAACACGTAAGGATTAAAATTAGAAAGAGAGAGAAAAAACATTTACCCCATGGTAAATATGAGGCAAAATAAAGTCCCAACAATTTTAATACAATATATAACAAAACAGAATACAAAGTTAAAATAAAGTGCATAGGCCAGGCGCAGTGGTGCACGCCTATAATCTCAGCTGCTTGGGAGGCTGAGGCAGAAGAATCTAAAGTTTAAAGCCAATCTCAGCAAAACTGAAGCAGTAAACAACTCAGTGAGACCCGGTCTCTAAATAAAATACAAAATATGGCTGGGGATGTGGCTCGGTGGTCAAGTGCCCAAGTTCAATCCTCAAAACCCAAAAAAAAATTAAGTGCATAAAAGACAAGAAAAGATATCCATGTAATTCTAAAAAGAAACAATAGAACAATAAGTTATAGTAATCATAAATACAAATAAATTTAACAATCGTCTCACAATTTATAAAGCAACAATTGAAAAAAACTACAAGCAGAAGTTGATTTTTTTTTTAATTTCAAAATTGGTGGGTGTGTCTCACTGGTAGAGCACTTGCCTAGAATGTGAAAAACCCTGAGTTCAATCCCCAGCACTGCAGAAGAGAAAAAAAGAAAAAAAAATGCATTTGATGGTTTAAATAAATCCCTTCAAAAACCTTCACAAACTAGACAAAAAAAAAAAAAAGCAGAGATCTTGAAGTTCAGCCAGGCACAGTGGTGCATACCCGTAATCCCAGCAGCTCAGGAGGCTATGGCAAGAGAATTGTGAGTTTAAAGCCAGCCACAGCAGTTTAGTGAGGCCCTAAAGAACTTGGTGAGACCTTGTCTCTAAATAAAATATACAAAAGGGCTGGGGATATAGTTCAGTGGTTAAGTGCCCCTGGGTTCAATCCCCGGGTAGTGGGGGGATAGATATTGAAGTTCAGTTATTATTTAATTTTAAGGTTGTTAATATAAAGCCTCAATAAATAAAAAACTGCTAAACTCTTCCAAATTAAAAATCACTAAAAAGTCATGAAAACTTACTGCAATGAATGCTTCTGCAGGTCAAGAGTTTGGGTAGAGAGTATCTTTTAGGAAAAAAAAATCATGAAATTTGAATATAGATTGTGGATTAGACAGTAGTATTTTCCCAAGTTAAATTCCCTGAATATGATCATTCTTCTGGATTTATATAAGAATATGTTCTTGTTCTTGGGAAGTACATGAAAATATTTAGCAGTAAAGGGCTAGGACACCTACAACTAAAGAGAGACAGACAGTAAAAAGAAATCAATAGGCAAAACTGTGAATGTAGACTAAGTGCACATAAGAATTATTTGTACTGTTGTAACTTCTCTATAGTTTGAAGTCACTTTAAAATTAAAAGAAAATTTTAAATGTTCTAAACTTTGAGTTAAAAATTGTAAAAATATGAAGAATACTTAGAGCTGAATAAAAATTAAAATACTATATACAAAAATGTACTAGATATGATTATAGCAAAACTTAGAGGAAAATTTTTCCACCTTTAAATGCACTTATCAGGCAAAAAAAAAAAGGTTAGAATCTAATGAGCTAGATTAGCTCATTAGAATCTAATTAGCTCAAACGTTAGATTAAAAAAAAAGCATCATGTATGTAAGAAATAATAAAAAATAAAAAAATTTTAAAAAGCAAACCGAAAGAAGGAAGGAAATAATAAAGATAAGAATTGACATCAATGAAATAGAGAACTAAAGCAATAAAAAGATTAATGAAAACAAAAGCTGGCTTTTAAAGATAGTTTTATATGTCGTTCCAGAAAATAGATCAAAGAAAAAAATCTGCCAATTTTATTGTATAGAGGAATTTTTATCAAAAAACAATCAAGGACATACAAGAAAAACAAGTTTTATGTCTGTCCTTCATAAAAGAAAATACAACACCTAAGTAAAAAATTAACTAAACAAACCAACAGTGAATGTGTAACTATAGGATGATCAAACAGGATTTATCCCAGGGATGCAAAGATATTTCATATTTTTAAAAAAATCTCAATATGATTCACCATATTAAGAAATTATAAAAGCAAAATAGATACAGTAGAATAAATGAATACCGGAAAACTATTACTTTAATTTCAACATCCATTTATGTTTTGTTTTAAAACCATGTGGAGAAAGCATACCAAGATACAGTTATATAGAAGGAATTAGTTCTGCTGGGTGTGGGAGTTCAGCTGTTGGGGAGGCTTAGGCAGTAGGATCACATGTTCAAGGCCAGCCCCAGCAACTTAATGATGACCTAAGCAATTTAGCAAGACCGTGTTTCAAAATAAAAATTAAAAATAAAAAGGGATAGGGATATGGCTCAGTGTTTGAGCACACTTGGTTTCAATCCAAGTGTTTAAGGAAATGAAAATATTAATTACTCTAATTTGATCAATATGTGTGTTTACATGCATCAAATGTAGCCCATAAATATATACAATTATGTCATATAAAAAGAAAAAGTAGAGTAGGAATGAAAGAAACCCTATCTGATTTATTATAAGTCACCCAAGTCCTACAGCAAGGACATCTGCTTCTAGGAAGATGGACTAGACATACTTTTCCATATTCCTCCTATTAAAAGTCACTAAAACTGTGGGCATTATATATGAAGCAAATATAAGAAGACTTTGAAAGGTGGAGATGAGAAGGAAGATCAGCTAGGACCTCAGCCCTGAAGACTAGCACAATGGCGAGAGTTCCTTGGGTCTTCTTTTGCCTCATATATCCCAGACTTGGGGGTGAAGAAACAGAACTTGGAAAGAGCAAGGCACACACACAAAAAGCTACACCTGCAGCAAAATCCCTGCCCACAACCGGGACAGAGGTAGCGAGACAAAACTTTCAGGAAATAACTGCTCTACTCCAAGCAAACACCATAGATAACTGTGATCCCCCCACACACACTCCCACCAGGAAGCCAAAGACTTCCACACTCTTGAGTCTATAACAAGGCCCCACACATCACCCTAGTGGTGTCCAAGAAGACCAGTTAGGAAGCCAAGAATTTCATTTCTGCAGCTCAGTAATGAGATCCCCCTCCCCAAGATATCAACAGAAATAGAGGGTCGGGGGAGAACACCCACCCAGCAATAATGCCAATGGTAAAAAGGAGTTCTCTAAACAGAGTGGAAATGATAAAATAGCACTGTTGAAACATCAAGAAAGAAAAAAGAAGGTAAGCAAATATATGTGTAAAAGCAATAAATTTTTCTTCTGTTCTTTAGTGTTCTAAATTGTTTGATGACTGAAGCAAAATCTAAAAACTGTTTGATGTGGCTCTAAATGTACATAAAGGTATAAGAATTTACATGGAAAGGGTGAAGGTATGGGATATAAAAAGAAGTAAATTTTATATAATTTACTCAAACTGGTAAATGATGATACTAGCAGACTGTGATAAGCAATATATATCAACCATTTAAAAAGTTGTGCAAAAAAACCCACTATAAACAAACTTTCAGGTAAGTCACAGAAAGAAAACAGTAAACAGAAAAATGAAAAAATGGGGATAATGAATAGAATATAAAATAATTTGAGAAAATTAAGTCCCATTGTATTACTACAAAGTGAATTGAGTCCCTCAAATTCATGTGTCTTAATCCCCAGTGGGACTGTCTGAAGAAAGAGTTTTGAGTAATTCAGGTTAAATGAAGTCACAGGGTAGGGCCCTGATCTGATAGGATTAGTGTCCCTGCAGGAATCAGAAGACAGTGGTATGTCCAAGGGCTCCCTCCCTCTCTGTCTCCTGAAATCTGCCTTCCCTCCCCGAGGTGAAGACACAGTAAGAACAGTGGCAGCTTTCTGCAAGCCAGGAAAAGCCTTTAGAAGAAGCCAACCATATTGGTACCCTGATCTTAGACTTCCAGCCTCCAGGACCATGAGAAAACAAAGTTCTGCTAAGTCACCCAGTCTACGGTATTTTGTTATAGCAGCAAAATAGAGAAATACATATATCAATAATTATGTTAAATGCAAATGGTATAAATACATCAATTAAAAGGCAGAGATTGGCAATGAATTTTTAAAAGGTGAAACAAACATGCTATCTGCAAAAAAAAAAAAAACTTACTTCAAATATAACAATATAGGCAGATTAAAAGTAAAATCATGCAATCATTAATCAAAGGAAAAATAGAAGTAAACGTTCTGCTATCAGATAAACTTTGAAGAAAAGGAAATTTATAACAATAAAAAGGTCAATCTACCAAGAAGATGTACATAGCAATTATAAATGTCTATGCAAAAACAACAAAGCTAAAAATACGTGAAGCAAAAACTAATAGAACTGAAAGAAAAAATAGATAAGTACAAAATCATAATTGGAGACTTCAACACGACTCTCACAAAAATTAATAGAACTAGACAGAAAGTCAGGAAGGACATTGAAGAATTCAACAGCACGTTTATCCCAAGGAAAGACAACTTCTATTCACACACACACACACACACACACAAAAAAAAAAAAAATGTACCTATATGCTTATAGCAGCTTTATTCCTTTTAGCTAAAAGCTAGAATGTCATCAACAGGTGAAAGACAAAACTGCTACAGCCATACCACAGACTATGACTCAACTGTAAGAAATTATTTACATATGCAACAACCTTGTATAATCTCCAGAGAAATGATTCTTAGGAAAAAAATCAATTCCAAGAAGTTATATAATGTATGTTTCTATTTTAGAAACATTTTGTCTTAAAAGGAAAAAATTATAAAAAGCACAGAAGCCAGGCAGAATGGCACACACCTGTAATCCCAGTGGCTTGGGAGCTGAGGCAGGAGGATCACCAGCCTTAGCAATTTAGAAGGCCCTAAGCAACTTAGAATTGTCTAGGAAATAAAAAGGGCTGAAGAAGCACTCCTTGGTTAAATCCCTGGTTAAAAAAAAAAAAAAAAAGGAAGGAAGGAAGGGGGGGATGGGGGTGGGGGGTGGAGGGGGTAGGGGGTGGGGGTGGAGGGTAGGGAGGGACAGAGGGAGGGAGGGAAGGAAATACAGATTAGCAACTGCAACTTTAAGGAGGGTGCTGGGCAATAGGGAAGTGGGTGGGCCCAGAGGCGGGCTGGATGGGGAATGTGTGATGACAGAAATGCTCTGTATCTTGACTCTATCAATGTATCCTCCTTATGATATTGTGCCATAGCTTGCAAGATGCAGCTATCAGGGAACTGAGTAAAAGGTATTATTTCTTATAATTGTGTGTGAATCCATAATATCTCAAATGAATTTAATTTTTAAAAACTCTATAGCAAAGTCATACTTAATGGAGATCATTGAGCTGTGTTTCCTTTTTAAAAAATTATGCTCATTATTACCTTACTATTTGACATAGCACTGGAAATCCTAGTCAATAATATGAAAAATAAAACTAATTAAAATGTTTAAGAATTTAGAAAACAGGCAGGGTAATGGCTCATACCTGTAATCCCAGCAGCTCAGGAGGCTGAGGCAGGAGGATCACAAGTTCTAGGCCAGCCTCAGCAAATTAGCAAGGCCCTGAGCAAGTTAGTGAGACCTTGTCTCAAAATAAAAAATTAAACAGGCTGGGGATGTTGCTCAGTGGTCAAGCACCATTGCATTTGATTCCCAGTACAAAAATAAATTAGAAAAAAGAAAAAGAAAGGAAGAATTTAGAAGGAGAAAAAAAACTCTCCTTGTTTGTAGATGATATTATTATTTACCTGGAAAAGGAGAGACAAAGGAAACATCAATAACAAGCCACTAAAATCAAAAGAGAGAATCCAATAAGATTGTCCTTCATAAGACCAATAGTATAAAAATCGGTTAATTTCTAACATTTACAAATCACATATCTGACAGTGAGTTAATATCCAGAATATATAAAGACCTCCTACAATGCAGCAACAGCAAACAATTTTAAAATGGGCAAAGACAATTTTCCAAAGATGATATTCAAATGGCCATCAAGCATCTGAAAAAATGCTCAACATCACTAAAAGTTACATAAAAAAATACAACAATGTATTGAAATATCATCTCAGACCCATTAGGAGGGCTACTCTAAGAAAGAAAGGGAAGTAGGAAAGAATAAAAAGAAAAGTGGGGGGTCGGGGGACAGAGGGAGGGAGGGAGAAAAAAAGTACAGGCTAGGATATGAGAAATTAGCATCCATATACATTATCAGTGGAACTGTATAATAGTACAACTGCTATGGAAAACAGTATCACCATATGTAAAAAAATTAAAATAGAATTACCATATGATCCATCAATGCCACTTCTAGGTATAAACCTAAAAGAATTTGCCAGCACTGTGGTGCACACTTGTCATCTCAGAGGCTAGGGAGGCAGGAGAACTGCAAGTTCAAGGCCAGCTACAGCAACTTAGTGAGGCCCTAAGCAACTTAGTGAGATCCTGTCTCAAAGTAAAATATAAAAAAGAGCTGGGGATATGGCTCAGTAGTAAAGCACCCATGGGTTCAATCCCCAGCACCAATAAATAAATACATAAATAAATAAATAAGAACTATAAAAAAAGAACTTAAGAAATTTGCACACCTGTGTTCATAGCAGCATTATTAATAGTAGCCAAGAAATAGAAACTAAACAAATGTCCATTGACAGATGAACAGATAGACAAAGGTGGTGTATATATACAGTAGAATGTTATTCAGCTGGAAGAAATACAGAAATATTGTCATATGCCACAACATGGATGAACTCTAAGGACATTATGCTAAGAATAATAAACCAGTTGCAAAAAGATAAAACCTATGTTATCATATTTATATGAGGTAACTAAAATACTCAAATTCATAGAAACAGAAAATAGACTGATGATCACTAGGGGCTGAGGGTCAGGAGAAAAGAAGTTGTTTAATGGGTAGGGTCCCAGTTTTGCAAGATGAAAAATGTTTAGGGATTGATTGTACAACATTGTGAATATACTTAATACTGTTGAATTGTATACTTTAAAATGATTAAGATGGTAAATTGTGTAAGTTATATTTAATCATAATTTTTTAAAAAATTGAGCCAGGCACAGTGGAGCATGCCCATAATCCCAATGACCTGGGAGGCTGAGGCAGGAGGATTGCAAATAAGCACCTTAGTGAGACCCTGCCTCAAAAAAAAAAAAAAAAAGAAAAGAAAGAAAGAAAAAAAAAAAAGTCTGGGGGTGTATCTCAGTAGTAGAGTATTGCTGGGTTCAACCCCCAGTACTGGGGCGGGGTGGGGGGGAAGTGGTTATATTTCTCTTTACCAGAAAAACTGATTTGAAAATAAAATTGCAATTAGATACCAATCACAATAGCAGCAAAAGCTATCAAATTTCTAAAAATTAGCAGAGCATACAAAGGACTACTATGAAAATTTTCATTTTAAAAAGCATGGAAAAGAGCAAACAAATCTATTTTAATAAATGGGAAACCGAGAAACCAGCCTCTACCTCAGAGCAAAGCCTGTCCAAGGAAGGGGGTGTGACCCTTGTCCTTGGAAAGACCCATAGAGCATTCCAAGGCACATACCCACCCTGCTGAGTTGTTTACCTACAGGGGAGATCTGTGGAGCCAGGTGTCCTTGACTCAGTCAGGCTAAGTGAGGACCCATAGCAACCCCCTAGCAACCACCAATCAGCATGAGACAGGGAAAATACCTGGGATGCCAGATGACCCTCCCAGTAGTTTATGGTGGTTGATAACATGTTGGGAAACCCTCGTGACCTAAACCAATCAGTTCAAACGAATCCCCCTCTTGTATTAACCAATCATCCTTACTCAACTTGTTCCCGCCAGTGAATGTGCTAATCATGTTTTAGAGTTGTTGTTTGATTTTCCCGCGGTGTGTGATGATTTGCTTAGAGATGCTATGATGTATGTAAAGTCCCTGCCTTCCCCAAAGAGTGTATAAAACTGCTGCAAACCCTGGGCTGGGGCCTCTCAGCGTCACCAGTTGCTGTGTGCACGAGGAGGACCGAGCTAGCAATAAACAACCTCTTTGCTGCTTACACCGATCTTGATTTCTGGTGATCTTTTGGGGGTCCTGAATTCGAGCATAACAAAACTACCTTCTGCTCTGGCATGGGATGACTTAACATTTTAAAAAACCAATTATCCCCAAATTGCTCTATAAATACAGTATAACCTTAATCAAAATTCAAGCTTAACTTTGAGGGATGTATTAAACTTACTGGAAAATATGTATGAAAAAAATAAACAAAGATCCAAAGTTACATAAACCTTGAGGGCAAGAGAATGTCCTCCCAGGTTCCCCAGCAGGAAACCAAACTTGGTCTTGCTACTAAGTTTCTATAGTTGTTCAAGGCCAAAGGAAGCCCACGTTCTTTCTGTACCTCTCCCCCAGCACACACCCAACCTTGGCTCCTTTCCTCCCCGTTTTGAATGTGCTTACTGTCCCCATCTGTCCTTCCGGACCCACTCTCCACCTTTCTCCACCCTGGTGTGCACCCAGAGTGCTGACCTATAGGACACAGACAGGCTCCTCTTGCTTTAGCCTCCACCTGACAGCAGATGGAAGAGAAGTATGAGGTCAGGCTTCCTTCTCTGCATTCACCTTGAACTGGCTGTCCCTTGACTGATGGGCACTGCTCCTGGCAGGATGGCAACCCTACAAGACTTGCTCTCCAGCTGATTCTGATAACCTCTCCTGTCCCTGGCTCTTAAGGTAGGAACAACCCAGCTGCCACCAGCTCACTGTACTGTCTTCCACCCACTTCTTTGTAAATCCTTCCTTGTAAATTAAACTGTCCTTGAACTATTCTATTTTGAGTATGCCATCTGTTATCTGTTGGGACTTGGACACCATAACCATAAAAACCATTTCTTCATCCCCTGTCCCAGACCACATGGATGAGGTCCTCACATGGATGAGGCAGAGTCTGAGAGCCAGCAAGTGTTGCCGAAAGCTTGATCCTTGTCCCCAGTGCCAATGTAATAACAGGAACAGAGTTTTGAGAAAAAGGGAAAAGGTTTATTGCTTTGCTAGTGTTATGCTCAAATTCGGGACCCCCAAAAGACCACCTGAGACCAAGATCGATGTAAGCAGCAAAGAGGTGTTTATTGCGAGCTAGCTCGGTCCTCCATGTACACATACAGCAACTGGGACGCTGAGAGGCCCCGAGCCCAGGGTTTGCAGCAGTTTTATACATTCTTTAGAGAATGCAGGGACCCCCACATTCATCATAACATCTCTTAGCAAATCATCACACACCGCAGGAAAATCAAATAACAACTCTAAAACATGATTAGCACATTCACTGGCGGGAACAAGTTGGGTAGGGGTGATTGGTCAGTACAAGAGGGGGATTCATTTGAACTGATTGGTTTAAGCCAAGAGGGGTGTTCGTGCTGAACTACATGGTTTCCCAACTTGTTATCAATCAACATAAACTACTGGGAGGGTCATCTGGCATCCCAGGTATTTCCCTGTCTCATGCTGATTGGTGGCTGCTAGGGGGCTGCTATGGGTCCCCACCTAGCCTGACTGAGTCAGGGACACCTGGGGCAGCAGATCTCATTAGTAGATAAACAACTTAGCAGGGTGGGAATGTGCCTAGGAGTGTGCTGTGGGTCTTTCCAAGTCAAAGGTCATGTCCGTTCCTTGGACAGGCTTTGCTCTGAGGTAGAGGCTGGTTTTTCACTAGCAAAGGAGAAACACAGGGGACTCCCGTCTCAAAGGCTGTGATTCTGCCCATCAGCAGGAACAGTGGGCTTTTACAGAGATGATTCGGAGAAAATGATATTAGAGGCGAGATCAGGAAGGAGAAGCTCAGGGGGAAAAAACATCAGGGAGGAGATCAGAAAAGAGAAGTTAGGGAAAAGGAGATCAGGGAGGAGAAGTTTAGGAAAAGGAGATTGGGGAAAAAGAAAAAAATGTAAGTTCCAAAGTCACAAGGGATATAGTCAAAGCATCAGTGAACCCTTTACACAAGCACACGGTCTGGGAGCAGTTGGTGCCTCTGCAGCCCCTGGGGACAGTCTGGCCAAGGACTGTCAGGAAGCACCAAGGAGGAATCCTTCATGCCTCGCTTCAAAGCATTTTGGGGTCTCCTAGGAATGGCAGGCACTTCACCAAATATGAGGTGGAGTTGAGGTAGAGCTCCACCCTCATGTCTTCTGATTTGCCCAATTTTACTTTGGAAACAGAATTAATTGAGAAAATGATCAAAAAGTAATTTTCATAACTAGGCACTGTGATGAAATGCTGATTTTTGTTCCTTTCACACGAATGCCTGCACAGATAGGGAGGGGATTAAAAAAAAAACCTGTAACTCAGGAAAGATCTGAGGCTGCTCCTTCCCATTACCCTTCATTGCACCCTCCCGTCATATATTTGGGTTTTACTCCCACTGTCTTTAATGGTCAAAGGAGAACCTCAAACCTGGAGTCCACACACTTCTCTAAAGCAGTGTTATCTGCCCTGGGGGTTGAAGGAACTCCTTGTACAGTTCTTGCCCTTGGGGACAGAGACTCTGGTTCTTTTATGAGTGGAGAGTTGGACTAGATGACCTTTAAAGTCAGTTCCAGCTCTGAACCATTATGTAGCTCACATTAGGAATAATCCAAAAGCCCAATTCTCTCTCTCCTCTCTCCTGGGTCTCTGCTCTTGCCTTATTCTCCCTCTCTTCTATTCTCTCCCTCTCCCTCTTTCCCCCACTATCACACACTTCCCTCCTCTTGGGCACCCCATAATGTCTGACATTCTACTTTCACACCATCCCTCAGTGGCCCACCTTTACCCCCTTCTACCTTCCTCTCATGCATCCTTATCCCCCTGTGTAATGACAACGGTATTTCCTTTTCTACCTAGAGTAATCTGGCTTCCTAGATCCCGGGAGACCCATGGGGTGTTTTCTTCTAATCCTCGCCTGGAAGTTGACAGCTTTCTCCTATAAAATAAAACACAAATTTAGGGCAGAGAAAAGCCTGCACCAGTAATCTCTGGTGGCCGGGGTGGAGAGGTCTAAAAGCTGTTTAATTAGATGACTGTCTCTTTCCTTCTCTGGGGTCCTGGCCCTTTGATCCCCACTGCTGTGACCATGTTAACAAAACGGTCTACTTTATACTTTGAATCTAGCTCTTGCTGCTCTGCCACAGCAACATAGTTTTTAAAAGGACATGTTTCTTTCTCTTGGTCTCTCCCTGCTCCTCCCTAATCTCTCCCCCTCCCTAAAGTCAGGGGAAACAGGATTACCTTGCTTCCCCCATTTTAGGCAGATTTATCTGTCCTTGAGCACACACCCACCATAGGAATGAAGTAATCCAGACTTTGGGGACCGCACCAGGAGAGCTCAGAGAAGACTCCCAAATTACCAAGTGAATTACAACTCCAACAGAGAGCAAGTCCTGTGGAATCACCTCTTTAAAAGCCCTCTGTTCCTGCTGAGGGGCAGAATCAGCCTCTGGGACAGGATTCTCCTGTGTTTCTCCTTTGCTAGCAAAGCAATAATACTTCTTTTTCTTTTTTTTCTCAAAACAGTGTCTTCATTATTGGATTGGCATCAAGTTCAAGGACCGAGCTTTTGGTAACAACAAAAGACTCCAGATATTCCAGATGTGCGGCTTCTTCTAAACCACACAAGCATAGACACAGCCAAAGCCCCAACCCAAACTAGCCTCCAATTTCAAAAGGAATATGCTTTGTTAAATAATCAAAATCAAAAACAAGGTCAGTGAATGAAAAAAAAAAAATGAAAGTGAAATATAAAACCAGTAAAAATTGCGGATTAATTTCTGACACTACATTTACCAATTACCTTCCCAGTAACATCACTCTGCTTTTTCCTATCCTGTATGGCCTTGCTCCAGGAATAACCATTTAAATTCACGAGTATTTCCCCTCCCGATGATGTCTGCTACAAACTCTTTCCAGAAAAAAATGCCCTGATCACCAGGATCTTTCTGGGGAAACAGTGGGTGCAGTGGAGATCAATTCATTGATTGGAAAAACACTGAGCAGCTACACTGGACGTGAAGTTTGTACAAACAGTGCCATCCTCACTCTTCTCCAGGCCCCATCAGCACAGGACCAGTCTAGAGCAGAGGGTTCTAGCACTGGTGACCACGTCTCCCACCAACTCACACCTACCGCAGTAAGAGTCCACAGGGAGTTTCCAAACAGCCTGTCTCTGATCCCTTCTCCCAGCTCATCGGATCCTGATGCTGTGTTCCTACGTAGTTCCCCCCCACCCGCACCCCCCAAAATACGTGACCATAACCCTTTATTCTTTCTCTACAATTCTCTGTTAAGTTCCTTCAGTATTTTTATCTCTTTTCATATCTGGTTTCTTTTCCTTGCTGGCAATTAAGTGCCCAACTCTAATTCCAAAAACAATCCCACCGCTCATCTCTCTGTGTCCAGCAGGTGTCTCCACTGGAAAATAAATAGCACCAACCATGTCCTCTCCTACAGGGTGAACTCTGTCCCACAACAGAGGTGCCCGCTCTGACTTCAGATGTAAAGAAATGGAAGGGCGACCTTCTAGAGAGGTATGCTCACCCTCACGAGGATTTCAGAAATATCTACTTACTTCCAGCTCCGGTAGACAAACATTGTACAGAGCATTTTTTTTTTTTTTTTTTTGACCTTGGACAAAGTATTTAACTTTGTATTTAACCTCACTTCCTTGGTCTGTGGCGTAGAGGGAAATAGGTCCCTATGGGGATACTGGGAGAAGAGAACGAGATGCAAACATGATGTACCTAGCCCAGGGCTGAGGACATGCCCTCCAGCCAGATCCCCTCCTCACTCAGGGTATAAAAAAAAAAAAAAACAACTTGCTAGGATTCAAATCTAAAGTTGAGCTCCGCCCCCTGAATCTTGAAGTTCTGAGGTCTGCTTGGGTCTGTGATGAGGATCAAATAAAATAATGTATGTAAAAGACCTGGCACACTGCTTGCCCAGATGCCAAACAACTGATAATAGCTAATGTCACCATTGAGAGTTCAGTATATGCCAGGCATGTACTTAGCCATTTAGAAGTATTCATTTAATCCTTAAAAGACCCCTTATGGGGTAGATTGTTAGACACCACCTCTTATTCTGTGACTCTATTCCATCACAGCTTAATTTCTTCTTATGAATTAAAAATTCAAAAATTGTCCCAGATTCTGTCACGTCTAGCTGAAAAAACGAGGAGGCACCAACTCCTTCACTTAATGAGAGAATCAGCCTCAGCCATATTCCTTCCCCCAGACCCCTAGGAAAAACACACAGAAAAAAAATATATTTCCATCAGTTTATTTCTCAGAGATGACACCAGCGACTCAGTGACCTCTTTGGCACATTGAGTCCCTCACAAGGATCTTTAATCCCCTCCCTCCCCCAGATTATACTCACCCCAGAAATATAGCCTTGGATAATAATTTAATTTCAGAATATTCCCAGGAATAAGCTCCCCCAAGTTGTTAAGGTTTACATAGGGAGACTGGGAAATTCAAAGAATTGGATGGAAAAAAAATCTTAGGATCCAAAAGAATATAGGGTAATTTAAGATGTTGGGGAGTGGGTAGGGTAGCATCCTTAAGAGTTTGAATCTCCTCAGCATGGAAGTTGTAGGATTCTGTCTCTACGAAATGTGCCGTCCTGCAGAAGAAATAGAAAAGAGATAATAATAAGCCAACTTGACCCCATCTTTTGTTTCTATAACCATCCCATGTCAGAGCCCTTAATATAATGGTATTCAAAATTCTAGGTCAATAACTCTAATATGAAGGAACCATCTTCAGCTCCTTCCCATGGACACTCCATTGGGTAGAAGACAGGTTGTGGGCTCTCCTCTTTCCCCTTTCCTCATTCCTACTCCTAATCCCAACCAAAACAGTTTAAGTCATGCCATGAACCCAACACCAACCCCTCTCTAACCCTCACCCCCCACAGAGGGCAAACAGACCAACAAATTACCTTCTGGATAATTGGATCCAGGGAGGGGAATGTAGCCTAGGAGAGGAAGACACTTGATTATACCAGTTTTTATGGATGAAAATATCTAGTATTATTCATAACAAACAGGTAAGAGTGGGTGAATCAGCCACAAACAGAAAGTGAGCAGAGGCTGGGAGCAGGTGTAAGGATGGAAGGTCAAGGGGGTCACTCACTAGAGGACGCAGAATTCCGCCAGCTGATGCAACCAAGAGAGAAGATGATGAGGCCCAGGCCCAGAGTCACCGCAGACACCGAAACCTTCACCGTCTGTTCAGGGGACAGCCCAGGTGCTGCAAAAAGTAGAAACTTACTAGAACCAGTCTCTAATACTCACTGTCAGAGCAACATAATCTCTTGCAACCTCCATCTAGAAGGTTCACAGGTCCTTTTTCCAAGCCCCATGGATCTAGTTCCCACCAACCCACTCCCAAGGAGATGACTTTCCTCTTTCAAACCTGCCATTCTGTGGACCTCTACTCCTAGAGCAACCCTGGAGAACCTATGTCCCCAGAGTTGGCACCCTAGTTTCTACTTCTTCTCTAATACAGCAGCTTATGTGTCTTCTACAGCCAGATTTCTCATGTATCCTTTTAGAGGTTTGCCTCCATTCCACTCCACAGCCCTCCCCCATCCCAATTCCTAGAGCTGCTCCTATTTTGAATCATATTCCAGTTGGATTATTTCCCCCATAAAATGCAACTTCCGTCCCCCAGCGAAACTCCTTGTGCACCAGGGAGACCTACCCCAGGAGAACTTGAGTGAACATGCAAGTTCTTCTCTCTTCCTGTTCCCTAGACCCTTCAACAGCTGCCCAGAAAGATAGAGCATTCCCACCAAGGGGAGGCCTGGTTTCCACAGCCAGTCTGGAATGCTGTTCTATGGTTCCTTTCCTCATAGTCACCTTTTCTCTTCCTCATTTCTACCTCTTTCCTTTCCCAAGAATCTCCAAATCTGGGTGCTACTTTTCTTCTTACCTTTAACAACTCCCAATCCTGGGATTGAAACAGTGGTCATTAACCTATTACTCCCTAAGCATGCCCACCATATCTACCCTCCATGTCTTTTTTTTTTTTTTTTTAAAGAGAGAGTGGAGAGAGAGAGAGAATTTTTTTTTTTTTTTTTCAGTTTTTCGGCGGACACAACATCTTTGTTTGTATGTGGTGCTGAGGATCGAACCCGGGCCGCACGCATGCCAGGTGAGCGCGCTACCGCTTGAGCCACATCCTCAGCCCCCAACCCTCCATGTCTTTACCACCTCATCACACTAGATAGGACAGCCTCAATTCATGGCTGCCCCACCAGTAGAGAGCCCTGTTTCCTCTTCTACCTTCATTAATTCTTCAACTTCCATTCCTGACCTGACAAAAGAATAGTTGAAATCTAACCAGTCTCTTTTATGATAGTGAATTCCAATGCTTGGTTCTGAATGTATGGTTCCCAAATCTACATCCTCTTTCTAGGACAATCATGTTCTCCTCCCACTGTCAGTACAAGACACAGCAATATCAAGCAGACCATGATAGCAACAATGACAATAACTAACTCTTTACACTCCTTTATCCCATTGCCCCATCTCTGGTCATAAACCCTCCATAAGTTTTTCCAGACTCGCTTCCAGTTTCTGGCATCCCCCTCTGATCCATATGAACCATGCATGTCTCCACATCTCACACCCTTTGCCCAAATATTCATGTTTTTTTTTTCAACCAATAACTCCAATATCTCTCTTCTTTTCTCTGATTCCTCCTGTCTACCATACACTTACTCCAGTCCTGAAAGATTGGCCCAGGATTCCCAAAATGCTCCACCACACAAGTATAGATGTCCCCATAAGAAGGGGTTAGGGGTAAATAGGAAACGGTCTGGTATGTCCAGTCTCCATTGGGCTGGGAAGTCTTCTGAGCACTGTTGTTAGGGTTGATAAACTGCCCATTCTTCATCCACGTGATGGTCACCTCAGCTGGATAGAAACCCCACACATAGCAGGCCAGCATCACAGGCTCCCTTGTGTTAAAAGGAGTGGTTTGGGCTACTTGCACAGATGGTGGTCCTACATAGAAGGAAAAACATGATCACAAAGGTGACATTCTGGCTTTCTCTCCAACCTGATTTCTTTCCCATTTCAACTCTTCATAGATTTTGCCAACCTACTTTCCACGCTCCCCACCCTGTAACGAGCCACTGCTTCAAGGGGAGGCATTCCATTTACACCTGCTTCACTGCTTCTTCTCTTGCATTCCTTCATTGCCTTCATTCAATGCACTAATCTTTTTTACTCCAAGATCATGTTCAATCACATTTGATAAATGCCAGGTCTGACCCATAGGCTCTCTTGGAAGTCACTGTAGCTTCTTTCCTGCTCCAATCTCAAACCCCTTGCTTGCTAAGGGATCTTCCCTACCCACCCCCCAACTGTGCTTCCCCATAGCCCCTCTGCACCCCTCTCTCCTTACGTGTTCTGTTGGTCAGTGATTTCCAGAAGGGCTGGGTGTGTGTGGCACAATCCTGCAGTCCGTTGCGCAAGCGCTGGAGCAGGTTATCGTTATGGTTGAGGTATTTTGAGATTTGTTGGGCCAATGGATACAGTGTTCCAAATTCACAAGGGGCTATTTTTCCCTCTTCTGGATTCCAGCAGGCCAAGAGGTCCTTGTTGAAGGAGATACAATATGTGAAGTCCTTTGGATTCCTGTCATCATCCAAGAGACAGGTGCTTTCCACATGGGCCACAAAGCCACCTAGAGGAGCCAGAGGAGGAGGGGTAGGTATGACATAAATAAAAATGTGTTCTCTGGTCAGGCACAGTGGCACACACCTGTAATCCCAGCGGCTCGGGAAGCTAAGGCAGGAGGATCGCAAGTTCAAAGCCAGCCTCATCAAAAGCAAGGCACTAAGCAACTCAGTGAGACCCTGTCTCTAAATAAAATACAGAATGAGGTTGGGGATGTGGCTCAGTGGTTGAGTGTCCCTGAGCTCAATCCCCAGTGCCAAAAAAAAAAAAAAAGTGTTCTCTTTCTCCTGTTCCTGGCACAAAGTTCCTAAATGCTTGTGATTGCAAGAGCAATGGTACAGGGCGTTAAAAGCATCTTTTGTTCCAATATTTGGTCTTTGACTAGTTCCTGATGCAGAGTTCCTTATCCCTTGAAATTTCCTAGCAGTGTCTTTTGTTTGAATGAGGTGACTCTTGGTGGACTCCGATGAGGGATGGACATTGGAAAGATCGAGCCCTGATTAGAAGCGTGGAACTTTTATCCCCATCTCCTATCATTCAGGAATGGAGAAGGGCTGGAAGGCTCTTCAATCAGTCATGCCTATGTGATGAGGTCTCATAAACCCCTATGAAATTCTGAGCCCACATATCAGGTGGGAGGCACACCCTAACTCCATGGAGACGTTTGGGGATCTGGCCCTATGTACCTTTTCATCTGGTGTCTCACCTCTACCCTTTAAGCTAGTCTTTGTAATAAATCAATAATAGTAAGCTATTTTCCTAGGTTCTATGAGCCTGTCTAGTGAATTATCAAACTCAAGGAGGGGATCATGGAAAATTCTGATTTGTAGCCAAGTTGGATGGAAGTTGTGGGCCTTCTAACCTGGGGTCCTTCTAGTTGTGAGTGACCTCTGAAGTGGGGGAAGTCTTGTGTGACTGAGCCCTTAGCCTGTGGGGACTATGTGTCACCATGGAATTGTACCCAGCAGGTCTAGGATAAATGGTTGGAGGAGGTAGGGGAGAACCTACCCATCTGGTCACAGAACACATAGATATAAACACACAGAAGGAAAAAAACACACGGGTTTTCTTGTATTCAGCTGGGAACCCAAATCTCAGTTATACCCAGTTAGTCTGGCAAAGATTTCTCACTTTGGGAAGCCTCTACTGACCATGCTTTAATGCTGGGGTCTCTAGAAGCCCCAACTGAGGAGAATAGATGCAAGAGCAGAGAAGTTTTTAGATCCTGTTTCCTCATTATGAGACTAAGTACTGGGATAGGAGCAGCCCATGATTATTTGCATGATTAAACATTAAAAGTTACCCCAAACAGAGACCTTCAGTAAGGCAAATGATTGAAAGGGAGAAAAGGGGTGAAGAAAAAAAAAAAGCCTTGTTCTGTGCTGGAAATATTATTAACTGTTCATTGCATTCCTATTTATGAAACACTTGCTGTGTGCCAGGCACAGTGCTAGGAGCTGGAGATGCAGCCATTGTCCTGGCCAACATTGCAGCAAGGAATACACATTACACAACTAGCTACACCGCTTGGTTATTATTAAAATTGCTGCAAGTCTCAGTTACTAGGGAGCCTATGGCAGGAGGATCACAAGTTTAATGCTAGCCTGGGAAACTTAGTGAGATCCTGTCTCAAAATAAAAAATAAAAAAGGACTGGGGATGTAGCTCAGTGGTAGAGCACTTGCCTTGCATGCACAAGGCAGCCCTGGTTTCAATTCCCAGTACTGGGGGGAAAAAATGCTGCAAAAGTACAGTACAAAGAGCTATAGGAATAACAAAGTAGAGAGACCAACTAGTCCAGGTTGCCCAAACCCAATAACAAAACTGAACAGCCTTGCCCTAAAAGAGGAGCAGGGGATGAGAGGGTCCCAGGAAGGAAGACGCTTACCTGCTCCTGTGCAGCCCAGGCTGAGGCCCAGCAGCAGCGGCAGGAGTGTGGTCATGCTCTGGTAGACACAGGGGATTCCGGCCCCAGGACCAGCTCATACAGGGCCTTGGGTCCTTTTCTGTTCTGGAAGCGCCAATCTGGGTAAATGATCTCCACACACTGAGCAGAATAGGGTATTGATCCTCACTAGATGAGTGTTTGGGGGCTAGCCAGCCCCTAGATACTAAAACTGATCCTACCAACTCAGTCCCCTGTCCCAGAGTTGTCAGATGAACTCGGTAGGTGGGGACAAATGTAAAGACAAATTGCTGCTGAGTTCTCAGCCTAGCATCATCAGTTACCAGGTAAACTTTGTCCTGCCATAGGCTTAGACAGCTGGACTCCTGGAGACACACAAACTCTCTCTCTCTCTCTCTCTCTCTCTCTCTCTCTCTCTCAAATTCCTGGACTTTCTTTCTAAATTTCTTGTGTGAAACAAGACTATAGGTGATTTCCTAAGGTCAGTGGAGGGATAATCCCAACATTTCAAGGATATGTGTGGCCTGGACTGTCCACAAGTATAACTTTCTTCTCTTAATACCCTCCTAAAGAACCCAGGGGCTCTCGACCCCTGAGCCACATTCTCGGTCCTATTTTATATTTTGAGACAGCGTCTCACTGAGTTGCTTAGTGCCTCACTTTTGCTAAGGCTGGCTTTGAACTTGCAATACTCCTGTCTCAGCTTCTCGAGGCACTGGGATTATAGGCATGTGCCACCGTGCCCAGCCAGAGACTCATTCTTGTCCCTTAAAAGACAGTTACATGGGGAAATAATACATAAACCCTTAATCTGTCTGTCACCCCTGTGGCAGAGACAGAGCTGCTGAGAAGGAAGAAGGCGCAGAGAGAGTGCAGAGTGGACTGCTTTTAAAGCAAGACTGCAGAAGAAAGGAAGTAGTTCCACTTTTGAAACAGGGACAGAACAGGAAAGTCCCCCCACAGGCCTCCTTGCTTCTCCCATTCTAGCCAATCAAGCTTCATTTCTCCCTCACCTTTAACAGCTGTCTTCTGAGACAGGAAACTCTAACCTCCTATGCTCAGAGCCATCTCTGGGGTAGACCGCAGGGCAATTCCACTAAAGCCCTTGGGTGAATAGCTGGCCCTGGGTCTAAAACTCACCTGTCTTCCCCCAAATTCTAAATTCCCTTGAGTGTCTCCCCCATAGTCCCTTCTGTCCCAAGGCAGGTGCATGCATTATGAACACCAAAACAGTGAGATGAAGCTTCCCAGCTATTATTCCCCTGGAAAAGACAGATTTTATTTAGGTGTTAGGTATTGAATTTGGGGCCTTTCACATGTTAAGCAAGCTCCCTTTTACTGAGCTATGTCCCCAGCCCTGAAAAGACAGATTTTAAATGGAAATTCACTCTTTACCCCATTGTGAACTATACAACTGATGAATTTTTTTCATCCTAAACTTAAAACCCTAAATTGACTTCCTTCTGCTCCCAGCAGGCTCCAGGGCTACCTGTTCTCATCTTAGTTTCTGAAAGCTGTTGGATTTAATAGTAGACTAAACAGAAGAGGGTCAGGAGGGAGTCCCCCAACACCACACTTACCTGCCCACTGCCAAAGTCCCTGATCCCAAGAAAATCTGGTATTTATGAAGAAAAAGGGGGTGGGGGACATGTACCAAAAATGAATTCAAAGATTAATGTCAGGAACAAAAGATTCATTTTGTGTAACTAATTAAGATTAACTGAAATTCTGCCCATATTTCCCAACTATACCCATGCTTTGTGCCCACCTTGATTACAGACTCTGACCCCTGTAAGGAACCATCAGGTGTGTTTAAGTAGGCAGAACCTAGGTGGTGAGCCCAGAATTTGTTGAATTTCAACTATGTAACAGATACTATTCTAGGTAGGTCTTTTAAATGCTATCTCATTTAATCTTAAAAGACTTGTTAACTGTCTTCATTTATTCTCTTTTCTTTCTTTTTTTAAAATTTAATCTAGGGGCACCTAACCACTGAGCCACATCCCCAGCCCTTTTTATTTTTTATTTTGAGACAAGGTCCAGGATTTTACTAAGTTGCCTAGAACTTGCTAAGCTTCTTAGTCTGGCCTCAAACTTGCAATCCTCCTACCTCAGCCTCCCAAGGAACTGGATTACAGGCATGCAACACCACACCTGGCTCAACTGTCTTCATTTTTATAGACTTGAAAACAGATCCAGAGAATCACATCTAAGGTCTAGAGGATTTAACTTATTTTCTTCTAACATACACACACACACACACACACACACACAGTGCCAAGCTTCATTCCCTCTTCAGCTATAACAAGTGTGCTCACATACTTAAATACCTCCTGGAACTGGGATGGCCCAAATAAGGGAAGTTAGTAAGAACTCTGTTGAGAAAAGGAGGAAGAGAAGGGCCACGATCCACCCACCCAATCTATCCAAGATTCGTCTTTCCTGTGCGCAGAGTTCCTTCTGCTTTTAAAACCACTCTCATCTACTTTCTGGTTTTCATTTTTTTCTCTTGTTGTTTTTCTCTTGTTTGTTTGGTACTGGGGATTGAAGCTGGGAACACTCTACCTCTGTTCTACATCCCCAGACACCATCACCCCACCTTTTTTTTGAGACAGGTCTCACTAACTTGCCTAATCTGGCCTAGAACCTGTGATCCCCTTGCCTCAGTCTCTTAAGCAGCTAGAATTACAGGCATGAGTCACCACATTCAGCCCACTTTCTCTTATGACAGTTTCAAAATTATGCAAATCCTGCCCCCCCCCCCCACCTAAACTTCCTCCTCACATTCCTCCCCATCCTTCCAAGTAGATGGTGAGCCTGAACTTGCAGGAGCCAGGTCTTGGCATCCTTTTCAATGTCTACAAAGCCTGTCCCTGGCAAAGGACTGCGTGCTATGCAGTCCCGTGCCATCAGGATGTGGCCATCACCTGTGGCAGTGAGGCTGAGCGGAGTTCCCTCCTGTGACTGGGTCTGGCTCTGACAGTCAAAGGAGATGTGAAACCTTTTGTGAAGCAGCAGCAGGAAATGGTAGGAGGAGATTTCACTTCTCGATTCATGTGAACACTGAGAGATTTTTAGAATAAGGCTGGAGAAAAAACCACCCAGAGACCTGTGCTCAGTGAAGCAGTTTCTTCTTTCCTCTTCTCCCAACCACGATTTTTACAGATGTAGTTCTGTCTTCCCACTTCCAGCCAACTCAAAATGATATTTCAACTGTCCTGTCCATTGTTGCTTTTTTGATCATGATTTATGCAGCAATAGGAAGGAGTGGAACTCTAGGCAGATTCCCACACGTATCCTTCTTTTAAGGCCACTATGCAAGACCCACAGGATGAGTCTTCTGCTTTCCTGCTGCCTCTTCCCCTAGCCTGGCACCATATTCCTGCAGTGGATGAGCCCCAGTATTTATGTGCGAAGTGCAACGGGGAATGTCTAGTGGGAGATAGGGACACTGCCTTCATATCATCTTGCTTAAGGTCAGCTGGGGAGGGGGAACAAACACCTATAGAAAGAAGAGTTGATGTTAAAGCAAGAAAGGAATAAAGCTGGTGGACTTAAAAGGGGGGAAAGAAGTGGTTGTAGGCATGACGGGCAGGGAGTTCTCTAGATCCAGGGACACTGGAGGTGAGCCACTGGGCTGGATCCATGTGGGAGAGGAAGGTAGTTGGCAATGCAGTCCTGGCACATAGCCCCCAAACCTAATAGTGGCATGAGACGCTGGAGGGGGTCTACAAGGCACATGGTGGGCTGATACAGAAACGAGCTGCCATATCATCACTGCAATTGCATGTTAAAAGAAGTCATTTGTCTTTTCCTGAAAGTATGGCCATAACAACATGAAGCTCTTCTGGGCACTTCCTAAAACCACTCAGTGTACATTCTCAGGTTCCTCTTCTGGACAGATGGTTTTAACTTAAGCTTCCATTTTATAAACAGAAAAAAAAATCATTCAACCAGTCAATCATTTGCAATCTAAAACCAATAGCATGAGACCACTGGGTTTTGACTGCCAAAATTAGATAATTCTATTAAGGTAAAGAATTTTATGCAAAGTTAGTTGAAGAGCAGCAAACTGGAAGAAGGCATTAGAAATATCCATACCACCCAAGGTTATTACATAGAATACACATATCCCCAAATGCATGACAAAAAGACAGAAAAAGTCATTTTCAAATAGACAAAAGGTATCAATCAACGATTCACAGAGAAAGAACTCTGTGGAAAGAAGACCAGCCTTGCTAGGAGTGAGAGAAAGGCAAATTAAAACAATGAGATACCACTCTATGACCACCATGTGGCCAACATTTGAAAGTCAAATATGTCAAGTGTTAATAAAGACAAAGGAAAATGAGAACTATCTTGCTGTGATAGTAAATCATTTCTGAGTTTTGAATTAGAGAAACTTCAAACTGGTTGAGTAAAAAAAAAGTAACATTAGGAAACAAGGCCATATATATTTGAGAGTAATGTCTGGGTTGAGAGCTCGAAGATTGGAACGAGTTTCATAAAGATCAGTTAGGGCTGGAGGATTCAGATAAGTTCACCAAGAGGTTGAAGGTGAGCTAGACCTCCAGTTGATTAAGAGGGGAATGAGCTGAACAGAGTGAAGAAGGCATTGAGTGAGAGGAAAGAGCCTGGAGAAATGCTCTAAAGGAGGAACAGAGAGAAGGTTCATCCAAGAATGGGATTCCTGGGCTGGGGGTGTAGCTCAGTGGTAGAATGCTTGCCCAGCCCACGTGAAGCACCAGGATGGGATTCCTGTTGGGCATATGGGTAATATTTCTTTGATAGAAGAAGTGCACAAGATCAGAGAGGGTCTTAAATGCTTTTAGAGTATTTAAGTGACAATGTCATCAAGTGTTTGATGAGAAAGCATCTAATCTAAGTCCATTGCTTGACAGAGGAGGAATTTGAGACCCACCCAGAGAGGGGCAGTGACTTGTCTAAGATCAGACAGCACAGAAAAAACAATTTTAAGCTTAGATTAGCAGGAAATTGCTGCATACATTGGAAAATAGAACAGAAATTAGGAGGAAGTAGACAAGGGTCTGATTCAGAGGGATAAAATGAGAATAAAAACATATAAAGAAAGAATACAATACTGAAGGTAGATTCAAAGTGTTTCAGAAAAGAAAAAAAAAGTCAACAATGCTACTAAGCTCTGTGAAATTCAAGACAGTGATAATGCTAAGTCGCTGTGCTCCTTTTCTATATGCCAAACTCTATTCTCAACATTCTACAGATATAAACTTGTTTAAGATTCATAACAACCTATAAGCTGGACACAATTTTTACGATCATCCTTTTAGAGAAAATGACACCCAGGCACAGAGAGGTTAAGTGACTTGTCCAAGGTCACACCTCTAAAAATTGAGTTTTGATTGAATTCCCGGGAGTCTGGATCTGGAGTTCATACTTTTTAACCAGTTAACATGCTGCTCTTAGAAAAAAAAATAGTTCAGGGGACATTCTAACTCCTGGAATGAATTGGATATTTTCCCCTTGATTAGACTCTGATACAATTCAAAGAACACAGACTCCCTTACCAAGACCAAAATAATTTCACTCTTCACCTTAATGCCATCCCATCCTCCAAAGCAACCTCCAGAATGGAGTGAGAAATAAGGGAAGTAAGAGATAAAGCAGATGCAAAGCAATTTCCCACCAGTGATCAGGCGCGCCCACTCTTGCTGTCTGCCCAGGACAGCACTGTCGCGGTTCTCCTTGGACAGTTCACTTAGGCTAAAGAACAGATGGTTGGGAAGGACACATGAATTCTTTACCCTAGGCCACTCCAGACAGAATCAGTCTGATCCAGTCAGAAGAACACTTGGGGTCTTCTCCTTCCCAGTCCTGAGCTCCTATTTGCCCAATTATGGTCGGGTTGGAGGGGGTTATGTGTTCCTCCAGGAAGCCTGCACCAGACAGTCATTTTCACAAGTAGAGTACAAAAAAAAAAAAAAAAAAATGCAGCTTTCTCAACCATTTTGTGAGCAGATTATCAGAAAGCAGTTCTTATCCTTCAGGTATTTTGCACAAGCTGAGAGGAGTGAAAGCTGTCGTCACCTTGGGACCAGGGAAAAGGAGTTCTCAGGGAAGGAGCTGAGGAGGCAGGGGTTTTCCCTGTTTCCCTCCCTAATGAGGGCAAGCGGTGTTCTGGCCAAGGCAGGCCTAATTTGAAATGACAACCCACTCAAGTTGAGGTCTCCAGGAACAAACATCATGGGTTAAGAAAGACGCTATACTAGAGGGGGGGGATGGGGTGGGGGCGCTCAGTGGCAGAGCAACTGCCCAGCATGCACGAGGCCAGGGTTTCATCCCCAGTACTACAAAAAAAAAAAGAAAGAAAAGAAAAAAGAAAGAAAAGAAGAGAAAAAGAAAGACGCTACACTGATAAAAATAATCTGAGATTTATTGCCTGAAGGAAGAAGGTGTCATTGTGACAGGCCACTCTGGGCTCCTCTGAATGCAAACTCAGGAACAGCAGAGTCTCCAGCTGCACACTCCCGGGGGGAGTCCCAGGGACTTCTGTTCTGAGGAGCGATCTTGGGCAGCATGTGAGAAACCTGAGGATTCCCCTGCTTGAATGGCTGACGGTGTTGGCATCAAACTCTGATCAAAAAGAATCAGTCTGAGGAGAGAGGGATGGAGGAGAGCCATTAGAAGGACCCCCTCCTCCCCAAAGGCCTCCCTCTGCCCCCAGCACACCCTACTCAGACTGGTCTCTCCTTCTTCCATGTCATCTCCAAGCACCTTCCCTACAAGTCCCCATATCACTCCTCCCCCACTCAAAGCCATTCCCATGATCCATAACTGTATGACTGGGTCCCCAGCCAGGAGGATGTGCCCCTGTGGTGCTGGACACAGGCCCCACACCGAGGGGTCTGTCAATCACTGGACACCCTCCCCCATGCCACAGGATGATCCTAGCATGCCCACGCATCCACCACTCTATCTGGCTCACCCATCCCTCCAGATGACATACCACCTGAGCAAGGCTTCCGGAAATAGATGATGAGGACAGTGCCCACAATGATGCCCAGCACACCCAGGCCAAAGGCTATGCCACACAGCACATTCTCCAGGAAATCTGAAGGCAAGGCATTCTGGGGCACTGGAAAAGGAGAGGGACAGGTCAGCCTGGACACCTGGCTAGGGAGTCCTCTCCCCAGAGAAAGGGCTTAAGTGGCTGGGATGATGAAAGAGAAACTCGGGTATGGGAGATCAGGGTTGGCTACAGCAAGGATGTTCTAAAGGAGGCCCAAGTAGAGAAAGAAGGCCCCTCCAATGGGTCCACCCCTCTTTGCCCTCCAAGGACCAGTCTTGGGGCGGAAAGGGGTCTTACCCCAATAGGCAAATGTTGTGTGGCCGTCAATTTCGTGAGTCACGATGCAGGAGAAAAGGTCATAGGGTTCCGGTGTGAAGTTTAAATAAGAAAAGGCCTGGAAGGTGAGTCCATCCATAGCTGAGACAAAAGTGGGCCCAACTCCTTCCACAGAGACCGAATTATGCTGCCAGCTCACCGTCAACGTGGGCGGGAAGAGATTAGTGATAAAGCAGACCAGCGTGTTGGGTTTGCCAAACTCCAGGGGCTTCATTGTGAACACCTCAGCAACAGGGAAACCTGGTGGGAGATGGGGGTGTTAGGGGGAAAAGGACAAGCTCAGATGGTACCCTGGTGTTTAGACAAGGCCAGGCACCTGGAGGGAGGGGCAGGAGGAGTCAGTGGGTGGGGATTTGGGGCTAGAAAAAAGGGAGGGGCAGGGACTCTGAGGGAGGCTTCCAGGCAAGAATAGCAACTGGACCCAACAGCAGAGCCAGATCCACGCCACCCTGCAAGCCTCTGCCCTGGCTGTTGATGAGGTGTTTTTTTGTGTGTGTTTTTTTTAACTTCCTTTCTAAATCTCACATTGATATCAATCAAGCACTGTCTTCTCATTAAAATACAAGCACATCATCAGATCCTTTCAATCTCTCTTCCATCTTGCTGAGCCCAGTAACACAAGTGCTAATATTCAGTGGGCATCAACTGGTCCCTGTTGAAATCATCAAGTTTAATAAATGGCCTTGAATGCCTACTACATGCCAGGTACAATCTACCCACCACAGAGGGCAGGGTGCAGACTTTAACTTGCAGAAAAAGAAAGAACCTAAGGGAGAACTAGAAAACCTAAGAGATGGGAAGGGTGGGAGGGGAATAGCTCAGAGCATAGATTAATGAGGGTAAGAGCGCAGACCTCCAACCTCTGCCCCCCAAAAACCCTGACCTCTGGATACTGGGATTTGCCCTTCAAGTTCGGGGCCGATTTGCTCAATCATTGCTTCACAGAATCCTTTGTCAAATACAATGGCAGAGGCATCTCTCTGATCCTGAGCCCAGTCAGCAAATTCAGGGAGGCGGGGCACCCGAGTATTCCGGGAAAAATCGAAGGAGAAAAGCAGGTCTTCGTCGTAGGTCTCAGTGAGCCCTATGCTGGGACTCCCATCCTGGCAGAACACAGTGTGTCGGAATGTGTGGTTTTGCAGGTCATCCCGCCACAGTGGAGCAGGAGCTGCAAAGAGAGGGACAGGGCAAGTTTCAGGGAGGTGAGAGCATCCTCCTTTACTTTTTTTTGTTGTTGTTTTGGCAGGGTAGGGGAGCTGGTGTGGAGTACTGAGGATTGAACCCAGGGGTGCTCTTCCACTGAGCTACATCCTCAGACCTTTTTACTTTTTATTTTGAGACAGGGTCTCACTAAGTTACCCAGATGATCTCAAACTTGCCCTTCTCCCGCCTCAACCTCCTGATTGGCTGGAATTACAAGCGTGCACCACCACACCTGGCGCTTCCTCCCTTCTCAGGCCATGAGGCAGAGGTGTGGTGGAAGGCCTCCTGTGCCTGTCACATAGTCTCCCTCACCCAACTGAGGTAAAGAAAAAAGTTAAGGAATAGCTCCAAACCTTCCTCGCCCATAAAAAGTTTAAAGTCCCATAAAGTGTTTAAAGTTGTAAAGTGCAGAAAGGTCTACCGTCTTAAGGACCAATTCGGAGTCGGCCTACTGGTTGTGTGTTTATGTCACAGAAGCACCAGCAGAGAGGAAGGTGAAAACTGAAACGCAGCCCACACAGTGCTCACCAAGCCATGCAGCTAGCACAGGGGTCATCCTCCCAAAGGGGATACCTTTGTCTAATTCACAGAAGGCCACCTTCTGGACTCTAGAAAGCCATGGATAGCTTCTCTGTCTTAGAAGAGAAGGAGAAAGAATGGTCATGGCCTCCCTAAGTCATAATGACACCGTCCTAACCTACCCCAGACACACGTGCAAACTGAAATCCCAGCCTCCAGATTCTCTTCAGCCATGTCATCAGCACCAAGTCTCTATGAAAACGTCTTTCTCACCTAAACCCTGCAGATCACACAATGACAGGATTTGGGGAAGTGACTCCCTGGCTGCAGGAAATATCCCTTTTCTTTGAAACTCTAGGCTGAAACCCCCAAGCCAGCAGGAAACCTTCTACCCCATGCCTAATACACAGACATTTATAGTGAGAGGGATCTTCCAGGTTACACTTCCATTCTGCCAGGTCCTTTACAGAGAAGAAACTAAGGAGCAATAAAGTTGAGAGATTTTTCCAGAATCACAAGGTGAGTTGACAAGAGTCGAATCGTATCCTGAGTGGAGGAATGGAAATAACTTTTGCTTTGCTCAAATCTCAGTTCTGCTAACTTTCCAACTGTGTGAACTTGCACAAGTTACTTAAATTCCCCAAGTCTCATTTTCTCATCTGTAAAGTGAATAAAATCATCTCTGCTTCAAGAGAGTGTCTTCAATGGAACACGTAAAACACCTGACACTGTTTACCACCCAAGTCCACAGTTGTTGCCATAAACTCATAAATCTTCCCACCACTTAAAAGCATGAGTCTCTTCTTCCCATGCTCTTGGGGATGGGATCCCCCAACTCCTAACATCCTCAGGATGGAAGTAAAGGGGAGGCATTATCTTACCTGCAGGGGTGGCCCCGGACTGGGGCAGCAGCCACAGAAGCCTTAGCAGCTGAAGCAGCGTAGCTCCCTGGCTCTGCTCATGATCCATATCTTCACACCACACAGTAGGTAGTGCTACCAACGGGCAGACCCAGGTCTCCAACTCCCTCCCCCAGAGAGTAGTCTTAGATTGTGTTTTGCCAGTTCATCTCCAATAGTTGCCCTTGTCATTTTGGCTAAACCAATCACAGAAGTGTAGGATTCAGCATCATGAGTTACTAGGGAGAGATCTAGGGCCAGCAACCTTCTGAAGACTTGGCTCTTTGACCAGGTCCAGTGTGGTGTGTCACTGGGCTGAGCCGCCAGCTGAGGAATGTCTGCCTCCTGGTGGAGCTCTCCTCATACATAGCCTCAGGCTGCTGGCTCTTCAGACCAGTGCCATCTTGTGGCAGAATGCTGCGGTGGGTGGCGCATCTTTGCTCAGCAAATTCCTAGTGTTCTTCAGACCCCGCCTCTTCCTCCCTTCCAGAAAGATTATTCTCCTGCAGGCATTAGTTCTAATTCATTCTGTAGAAATACATTGAAAAAGTAATAAGTGCTAGGGATGAGGCCCAGTACTAGAAATGCAAAGATGATTATAGTAGTCCCCCCATATCAAAGGTAGCAGCACTTCCTGAGGTTTCAGTTTCCTGCAATCAACTTGGGTCCAAAAATATTAAATAGAAAATTCCAGAAATAAACAATAAGTTGTAAATTGTGCACTGTTCTGAGTGGCATGATGAAATCTTGTGCCCTCTGGCTCAGTTCTGCCTGGGACATGAATCATCTCTTTCTCTAGCGTATTCACACTGTACAGTCACATAGTAGCCATCTCAGTCATCAGATTGACTATCATTGTAATGGACCTAAAGCACAGAGTAGTTATGGCAGCAATTCAGATATACCAAAGGGCAAGAAATACAAAAGCCAGAAAGTGTTTCCTCTAAGTGAAAAGGTGAAAGTTCTCAGCTTTGTAAGGAAAGAAAAAAAAGTGCTTGAGTATGGTACAGTAAGATACCATAAGATATAAGAGAGACTACCTTGGGCTGGGTTTGTGGCTCAGTGGTAGAGTACTCACCTAGCATGCCTGAAGCACAGGGTTCAATCCTCGGCACATAACATGAAATAAAGGTATTGTGTCCACCTACAACTAAAAAAACTATTTCTTTTTAAAAAAGAGAGATTACCGTCACATAACATTTAATATAGTAATTAAAATAACTTTTAATATAATAATTATTCTATTTTACTATTGCCAATGTTAATCTTTTACTGTACCTAATTTATAAATAAAATCTTATCATAGGTTGGTATGTATGCAAAAAAACATAGGTAAAGTAAAGAGGAGGCATTGTCTTCGAAGAGAGGGAGAAAGAATGGTCATGGCCTCTCTAAGTCATAATGACACCGTCCTAACCTACCCCAGACACACATGCAAACTGAAATCCCAGCCTCCAGATTCTCTTCAATCATTTCATCAGCACCAAGTCTCTATGAAAATGTCTTCCCCACCTAGACCCTCCAGATCACACAATGACAGGATTTGGGGAAGTGACTCCCTGGCTGCAGGAAATAATCCCTCTTCTTTGAAACTCTAGGCTCTCCCCCCAGCCAGCAGGAATTAGAGCTAATTAGAGCTAAGTGTATATATACTTATGAGTATGTGTATGTAAACATATATTTAAACATATATAATATATATCATGTAATATATAGTGTAATATATTGTATGTAGTATATATTATATGTTTTAAAATATACATTTACACATACTCTGTGGCTTCAGGCATCTACTGGGGGTCTTGGAATGTATACCCCCATAGCATTACAGTCTAGTGGGGTTTCTATGAATAATTACATAACAATGTAATTTAGTCAAAAAAGAATGTGCTGTGTTTTCAGGAAGCAGTAATTTTCTGAGAATGGGAGAAAAGGAGGGACCTAATCAGTCAAGCTCCTAAGAGTCTCAAAGGAAAAACAATTTAAACAGTAGAACATGAGGGAGAGAAAAACATTCCAGAGCATGGGGTAGGCAGATGTGTGAAGATCAGAGGCATCAGAGCTCCTTCCTTTGGAGACCCTTGTAATAGCTGATTTGGAAGTTGTAAAGATTACCTGTTTCTGGGGAGTCATCACAATGAACTAGAAATTCAGCAAGAGTCGGATCACATAGACCTTGGCACACCACAAAGAAAGTCTGACTTTCTTAACAGATGACAGCGATATTAAGACTGGGGAGTGACACAATTATTTTAGCAACTTAGAGAAACTGTTCTGATATTTCAAACAATGGACTGGAGGCTGGGAAGAAAAGAGGCAAAACTGCTAGTCAAGAGTCTAGAGTGTGCTGGGTGTGATGGCTACTCCCAGTGACTCGGGAGGCTGAGGCAAGAGGATCGCAAGTTCAAAGCCAGCCTTAGCAACTTAGCGAGGACCTAAGCAACTTAGCAAGATCCTGTCTCAAAATAAAATATAAGAAGGGCTAGGGTTGTGGCTCAGTGTTTAAGCACCCCTAGTCCCCCTGGATTCAATCCCTGGTACCAAAAACAAAACAAAACAAAAAAGTCAAGATAAAAAGTTGCATGCACATATTACAAGAAGGTAGAATGGTAATAATTTAAGTGAGAGATAAAGAAGGTCATGAATTAAGTCATAACTAGAGGAGATGGAGGGAATAGAACACTGAGATACTTAGGAGGTAGAACCTGAAGAGTTTGGTTACTGATTACAAGTGGAAGATGAAGCAATGGAGAAGGCAAGAATAATACCCAGGTTTCTCTCCCGGTGTCTGGGTGGGTGCTCAGTGATGGACTGAATTGAAGCAGAAGAGATGCCATGAGAGCACGTTTAAAGACAAAGAGCTTGAACTTGATTTTGTGCATGCTGAATTTGGGATGCCACCGGAACAGCCAGCTGGGGCCCCCCCAGGAGACAGTGAGGTGTATGGAGCAGGATCCCAGGTGTGGGTGAAGAACCTGATTGTGGGAATGGTGAGCACAAAAACTGAAGCAGAGGTCACTGATAAAATTAGCCAAGAAGAAAGAAAAAGAAAAAGAAGGATTAGTAGTCCCTCCTAATCCATAGGGGGTAACATTCCAAGACCCCCAGTGGATGCCTGAAACCACAGATAGTTCTGATCCATTTCTCTAAATAAATAATTTTTTTTCCATACATACAAACCTATGATAAAAAGATTAACAGCTGAAGGTCAGTCTCAGCAACTTAGCAAGGTCCTAAGCAACTTGGCAAGACCCTGTCTTAAAATAAAAAAATAAAAATGGACTGGGGATGTGGCTCAGTGGTTAAACACTCCGGGGTTTAATCCCTGGTACTGAAAAAAAAAAAAAAAAAAAAAAAGGATTAACAGCAGAAATAATAAAATAGAACTATTGTACCAACTTATTAAAAGTTATATGAATGTAGTCTCAGTATCTTACTAAAAGAGAGGAAGTAAAACAAAGATGTAAATCTGCGTAGGTCAAACCCCAAATCTCATCCTATTTATTTTCCAGGATCCAGACAGGAGAACACATTCAGTCCATGTACTTTAGACAGAGAGAATTTAATATAGAGAATTGACTTTAAAGGTATTAAAAGGGAAAGAATTACAAAAAGGAGAAAGAGGCTTGGCTGGAAGTTCAAAAAGGAGAGATGGATACCTGGGAATCAGAAGCTGCCAAAGTCCCTGAGCTGGAATCCACACCTACACCTGCTGCTGCCCAGTGAGAGACTGTCGTAGTCAGATTCAATCTATTCAAGGCTAGAATCACTGAGGAGGTATTTCTCCTCAGGAGGCTGGAGTCCAGAATCACTCATTTTTCCTGTTGCTAAGTCTACCAGCAATTACCACAATTGACAACCCAGTTAAAGGCTGAAGCAGGAAGCTTCTGAGTTTTTCCTGCCTTCTGATCCCCCACCAGTGCCTCCCACTGGCAGAATCTAACAGGAAGCCAGCTGACCAGGGAGGCTGGGAGACACACACCTGACTCCTGGTTCAGAACACAGTACAGGAGGGTGGGTGTGGCACTGAGACACTGGAGCCTAACCAGAAACCAGCACTGTGAGATCCACTAATGGGTAGGAATCTAGCAGCACCAGCGCACACAGAAAGTTAACGGAACAAGAAGGAAGCATATCAGAGAAATGAAGAGTGTTCTTCCATGAACAAGGGCAATGTCAGCAGAATGCTTCTCAGAAGTCAAGGTAGGGCTGAAAAGTGTCCTAAGATTTGGTGATTATGAGATGGTTGACATTTTTATGAGTGCAGTTTCAGTGCTGTAGTGGGAGTCAGCTCCAGATTGTGGTGGGCTGAGAAGTAAGTGGGAAGTGAGGAAGAAACTGTCAGTGTGTATGCCTCCAGTCTGATAGAGAAAGAGAGACAGAAGGGGTGGGGGAAGAGGCAATGGGAAGGATCTAATGTGGTAATTAAGTAATCTGAGAAATTAATCTATGTAACTATGGTTCATCAGTATTTCTGAAAGTTTCCAAATTCATATCCCATTTTAATAAATAAAAGTAGCAATAATAACCAAAAATATAAAGAAAAAAACAATCTCATGACCTCCTAGAGAATCTGGAACAGCAATGTGTATGTATATATACATATATATATATATATGTGTGTGTGTGTGTGTGTGTGTGTGTGTGTTTGTGTGTGTTGTCAGGCTGGTGGGGACAGGGTGTCAGGGTTTGGAGATCATGGTAACATTCCAAAGAACAAAAGATGGTTTTCCTCAATCTCCCAGCCTTTGAAGACTAACCCACCAGTGGTTCTGGCAGTGGGGAGACTCAGGCTTCTAGGTCAGTAGAAGTTCATGACACCACCAGGACTGTAGCGGAGGAGCGTGGCACAAAGCCACCTGGTGCTAAACCAGGGTAGGCAAGCTTTACCTATAAAGGACCAGATAGTGAATATCTCAGGCTTTGTGGGTTGCCAATGTCTCTCATGAGGACTCAATTTTAGCAGGAAAACAGCCATAAGCAATGTGAAAACGAAAGGGTCTTGATTCTCTTCCTAGTCTCATCCTAGCTTCCCTTCCCACTTTGGGAGCATTTCCTACTCCATCTCCTTTGTGGACCTCTTTCTTTCAGCTGATCTTTAAATATTGGTGTTCCCTGGGGTTTTGTCCTCAACCCTCTTTTTATTTGTGGACACTAAAATTCAAATTTCACATAATTCCCCTGTGTCATCAAACATTCTTTTGCTTCCCCTGCCCCACCCCCAATCATTTAAAAATATAAAACCTATTCTTAGCATTTGGGTCATAAGAATACAGGCAGTGGGCTGGATTTTGCTCATAGACCCATAGTTTGGTGAATGTAATTCTGTGGGTGTGGTTAGAATTAGGATAGAAACCCCAAAGAAACCCATTTTGTAAGAGCCCCATTCCCCCTTTTTTTGTGGGAATGGCAATCACTTAATAAACAGTGTACCCAGTGACAGCAGAAAATTTGGAAGATCTGGGGAAGAACAGAAGACAGTAGGCTGGCAGGGAGGGATTAGAAGTAGGTAGAGTAGACTTGCAAGTACTCTGGATAGAAGAGGAAGGCAAAGGGGTCCAAGTTCTCTGGAGAGTGCAGAATGTGAACAAGACCACAGTGGGAAGAAATACAAGCACCTATCACCAAGGCTATGCTGAGAAGTGATTAACTCCTTTCTCTCCCTCAGGAGGCTGGAATCCAGAATCACTCATTTTTCCTCTTGCTACATCTACCAGCAATTGCCACAATTGACAACCCTGTAAGAGGCTGAATTAGGAAGCTTCTGAGTGTTTTTTTTTTTTTCTGTCTTTTGGTCTCCCACCAGTGCCTCCCACTGGCAGAGTCTATCTTCTATAATCCCAGTATAAATGGTAACAAATCCCAACATTTATAACTACTCTTCCCTCTGTGTAACTCTCCTTCCTGCAGGGACCTCCCAACAATCTCCACCAAAGATATCTGGGACATAGTCTCTGCTCAACTTGGGGAAGTGGAAATCATGGGCAAGGTTTGGGGAGGCAGGAAGTTCTGCATCACAGTAACTCACCATCTACTTTGTCATTAGATATGAAGACCTCAGACAATCATGGCACAGCACCCGTAAATCTAGAAAGCCATAGCTAATGTTCAGCTCTCCCAGCCTTTTCTGGAATTGCCCATCTTCCCCCACCCAGCAGAGCCAAATTTCTTTAAAAAGCCACAGGTAACTGTGTCCTCACCCTCATATTTGCCATTTATTCTTAACCCTCAAAAAAGAAATTGTTCACCAATATGTTTGCGTTGATAAATGGATTCTTTGGAGTCTGCCACATCTGACACAGTTGGCCTTGCCCTCTCTTCTAAATCCGTCTATTTGCCTGGCATCCCTCATGGTACTCTCTCCTAGTTTTTCCTCCTACTTCTCTGGCATCCCCTTTTCAGTCTCCTTGGTGGATTCTTTTCTTTCAGCTTACCTTTAAGTATTGGTGCCCCTTGGAGTTTTTTTAAAAATTTTTTTTTAGTTGTAGATGGACACAATACCTTTATTAATTTCACTGAGAATTGAACCAGTACCTCACATATGCTAGGCAAGCACTCTGCCACTGAACTACAGCCCCAGCCCTGTCCTTAACCTTTACCTTTCTCAAACTACACACTTGCCCTGGATGGTCTCAGTTATTCCCACATGCCTTCAGTTACCACCCATTTGCTGGTGGCTTTTCAATTCACCTCTTCAGCTCAAGTCTTGCTCTTGAGATCCACACTGCCTATATACCCAACTGTCTCACCCCACTTGGATGTTGTGTAACAGCAATTCTCAAACCGTATTCTCTGAAATAGTGTTCCTTAAGAAATAGAAATATGTAAGTTTGATGGTAGCAATCTTATTTTAAAGTTTATTTCAACATAGATATCACAAAACACCAAAACATATTCATATTTATTTTTATTTATTATTTTTTATTTATTACATTTAATAAATCTTTTTATTTGCAAACAACAGAAACCAGTTCTGACTGACCTACATTTTTTAATGGAGAATTACTGGAATGATACTGATCTGGCTCATGGAACCAGAAGAATTGAATAAGCTAGCCTCAGAAAGGGTGGTCACAGAACCTTTACAGTGTGGACATTAGCAGTGGGGGTTGAGTTGACATTAATATACTCACTTGCAAAGACCTCCAGCTTATCTTTTAAGTTTCACATTGTTTGTAGAGACAATTTGATGGGCTCAGCTTATATTAGGTATGTGCCACTGGACTTATCAGCTGTGGCCAAGCACAATGTCACCTCTATGTATTACAGCTGTTTTTGGAGAAGGGAGAATCATCATGAACCGAGCAACCACCTTAGTACAGCTATCTTCAACAGATGGCATCTCAGACAACTGTATGAGATCATTTGAGATATACAGGTGAGATTAAATCTGTGTATTAATGCTCTGCATTTCCCAACTAATTGCTCAGGTGATGTGTGTCATCTGCTTGGTGATCTCTGATTTGCCACACTTCTCACCACATAGTTAAATTATATTTGAATCCAAATTGTATTTGAATTACAAATTTGGATTGATGACTAAAACATAGATATAATAGTTAACTTTCTTTAATATAACACCATCACCCCAACCAACAAAATCAAAAGCAATTGCTTAACTTCATTTAACCCAGTCTGATCATCTTCCCAATTATCTTGAAAATGTCTTGAGAAAGAAGTTTCAAATGAAAAGCAGTGTCTTTGTCTTATGGTTTTCAAGCTGTGGTTTTAACACAAGTGGGTTTTCTGTTTTATATTATATCTCATAAATTCCTGTTGATAGTTCAACAATGAATTCTAATTCAGTTTAGGAATAATTACCCTGAATGTATCTCCAGTTCAAAATTTACAAAGATTCAAGATTTACCTTCAAGTTCAAGATTTACTTTCCCTTCCCAACATTTTCCAAATCCTGTGGTTAAGACTTCAGCAAATAACATGATTGTCCATTCAATCCCCCAAGCTACAAATGTGGGAGGCATCCTCAACAGGTCCATCTTCTTCAAACCTTCCCATCCAATTGGTCACCAAGTCCTAACAACTCTACCTTTTTTATATCTTTTGAATTAGTCCCTCTTCTTTCCATTCCCACCAGCTCAGTCTTTCATTGATATGTTTGTTTTCCTGGATTATTGCAACTTTCTTATAATTGGTCTGTCTCCAATTTTTCACAGTGCTGCAAAGAGCAATTTTTGAGACAGGATCTCTCTATTTTGCCCAGGCTGGCTTTGAAACTAAAGATTTTCCCAGTCTCAGCCACTTAAGTAGCTGATAGTGCAGGCATGCACCACTATACCCAGTCAGAGGGATCTATTTATAATGCATATTTTATCTTACTATAGTTAATAAGCATGAAAACTTTTAATGATTTTCCATAATATGCTTTCCTTAGCATGACCTAATAATCAGGACACTATATGTCCTTTGAGATGAAATCTCACCTTCCTCAGGCAGCCTTCTTGAAATCCAGAGTTGAGATAATTATGTTTCCATTCTTCAGTATGTTTCCACAACACCCTATGGTTACTATTATCATTTATATTGTATTATTCTCTTCTATTTTTACATCTGCTTCATCTCACCTTCACTGCAAGATCATTAGAAGTTGGTGTCCTATTCTTTCTTTATATTGCTAGTTGACCAAATAGGTCCACTGTTAGTCAATTTTTTTTTTACTAATATACCAAACAAACAAAAAACAGAAGTAGGCTAGCTTTATTTTGGGAGGCTGAAAGTCTAAATAGTTTGATGTAGGCTCTGGTGAAGATCTACATTGGTTGCATCACTTTGTGGCAGATATCTTCTCACAAGCAGAGTCCTAAGGTGGCACGTGGCATTACATGGCAAGAGAGAGGGAGCACATGTGTCTGTCTGTACCTCTCTTGGTTCTCTCTCCCTCTTCTTATAAAGCCACCAAGATTTAATTGTGGGGGCTCCATCTTAATGAACTCAGTCAATCACAATCACTTCCCAAAGAGTCTACTTCTAAACAACATAATTAGATTTTTTTCATCCTCTTAATACCATTACCATGTGATTTGGGGGGTTAAGCTCCCACATGAGTTCAAGGAAACAAAACACATTCAAACCACAGCATCCACCAACAAGTGACTCCTCATTTGATGAATAGACTACCAATCACTGGAGATGTTGAAACTAAGACTAGAAAAATCTTCAACTATTAGATAGCAATAGATCATCCCTTCTAACACAGGTGTTTCAATTGTCAATCTTCTCAGGCATGTCTACTGGCCACTCTACAAACACCTTCACTTGCATTGCATTTGCTATGCATCCACCTCCCTTCCTATTTCACTCCAGGGCCTTCGAAAACTCCTTATCAAATACTACATTCTTCCCACTCTCTGGCACCTCCTACTTCAGAGGACAAACCTAACGACCCAGCTCTCACATTTACTCTTATTCCAAATTCAGTGTTATCTCTCTATATTCCATATTCATTCATTATTTTTAGCTACATTATTTTTTTAAAGAGAGAGAGAGAATTTTTAATATTTATTTTTTTAGTTTTCGGCGGACACAACATCTTTGTATGTGGTGCTGAGGATCGAACCCAGGCTGCATGGATGCCAGCGGAGTGTGCTACCACTTGAGCCACATCTTCAGCCCTTTAGCTGCATTATTATGATGTAGCAACCCTCACCACCACTCTGGAATTTATTGTCTTCAATATATAAACAAGAAAACTGTAACTCCAAAAGTTTAATTTATTTATTTAGCAAGCATTTATTATTGGCCCAGCTGCATGTTGTATATTATATATATATATATATATATATATATATATATATATATATATATATATATATATATCTGCAATTATCAGACTTACAGTCTAATGTAAATAAAGATATTAAACAAGTAAATGTACACATTTGCAAAAGTAAATTGTGAAAGGTATAAAGAAAGAGAACTGAGATCTATAAGAGCAAATAAGTGGAATGAGGAAACCACTGATATTGAAATGAGATCTGAAGGGTAGCCAGGTAAAGAATGGAAAGCAGAATCTTCAGCAGAGGGAGCAGCATGTGTGTGGTCCTGAAGCAGGAAATGGACCAATTCCTTCAAGAAAATGAGGGAAGATCAATGTGGCTACAACACAATTGCAGTAAGAAGAGATAGCAGACAAAGCCAAAAGTTGTCAGAAACAAGAGCACATTGAGATCTTGGGCACCACAGTGAGAAATGTGGGTTCTCTTCTAAATGCAATTAGTTTTGATTCTGTGCCTACTTTATTCTTTCTCATCCCATGTGTGAATTGTGCTAGGTTCCTAACTGACCTACCTCTAGTCTCTTCAAAATCATTCCATAGTTACCAAATAAAAGATAAATCCTACAAATAAATCTTCCTATAAATAAGTCTTTCTACAAAGGTAGCCCTCAGTTCCCTTCTTTAAAACCTTAATTCACTCCTTTCAGTCTAAATCACTTTTTTAAAAATTGGGTATATATGACAGCAGAATACATTTTGATTCATTGTACAAAATTGCAGCACAAACTTTTTTATTTCTCTGTACACAATGTAGCATTGCACCATATGTGCAGTCATACATGTACCTAGGTTAATAATGTCCATCTTATTCCACCATCTTTCCTATTCCCATACCCCTTCCCTTCCCCTCTCTCCCCTTTGCCAAAGTTCCTCAATTTTTCCCATGCCCCCCCTATTATGGATCAGCATCCACTATATCAAAGAGAATATTTGGTCTTTGGTTTTTTGGAATTGACTTATTTCACTTAGCATAATATTCTCCAACTCATCCATTTACCTGCAAATGCCATAATTTTATTCTCTTTTAATGCTGGGTGATAGTCCATTGTGTATATATACCACAGTTTTTTTATCCAATCATCTGTTGATGGGCATCTATGTTGGTTCCACAGTTTAGCTATTGTGAATGTGTCCCTATAAATATTGATGTGTCTGCATTGCTATAGTATGCTGATTTTAAGTCCTTTTGGGTACAGACCAAGGAGTGGGATAGCTGGGTCAAGTGGTGGTTCCATTCCAAATTTTCTAAGGAATCTCCATACTACTTTCCAGAGTGGTTGCACCAATTTGTAGTCCCACCAGTAATGTTTACTCATTGTTGTTTGTAAACAGAACACTAAAGAAAGAAATTAAAGAAGACCTTAGAAGATGGAAAGATATCCTGTGCTCTTGGATAGGCAAATTAATATTGTCAAAATGGCCATACTACCCAAAGCACTATACAGATTCAATGTGATTCCAATTAAAATCGCAAAGTAGTACGTTATAGAAATAGAAAAAGCAATCATGAAATTCATTTGGAAAAATAAGAGACCCAGAATTGCCAAATAATCTTTAGCAAGAAGAATGAGGCAAGAGGCATCATAATACCAGACCTTAAACTATACTACAAAGCTATAGTAACAAAATGGCATGGTATTGGCACCAAAATAGACATATTGACTAATGGTATAGAATAGAAAACACAGAGACAAACCACATACAGTTATCTCATACTAGACAAAGAAGCCAAAAACATACATTGGAGAAAAGACAGTGTCTTTAACAAAAGGCTGGGAGAACTAGAAATCCATCTGCAGCAAAATGAAATTAAACCCTTATCTCTCACCACACACAAAACTTAACTCAAAATGGATCAAGGATCTAGGAATTCAACCAGAGACCCTGCATCTAATAGAGGAAAAAGTAGACCCAAAGCTTCATCATGTTGGATTAGGCCCTGAATTCCTTAACATGACTCCTAAAGCGCAAGAAATAAAATCAGGAATTAACAAATGTGATGGATTCAAACAAGAAAGCTTCTTCTCAGTAAAAGAAATATCAATGAGGTGAAGAGAGAGCCTTTACATTTGGAGAGCAAATTTTGGCCACATGCATGTCAGACAGAGCACTAATCTCCAGGATACCTAAAAAACTAAAAAAAACTTAACACCAATAAAACGAACAACCCAATCAATAAATGGGTTAAGGAGAACAGACACTTCTCAGAAGATATATGATTGACCAATCATACTGTCTTAATACGTTTTCTGTTGCTATAATGGAACACCCAAGACTGATTAATTAGTGGAGATTTACTTAGCTCAGAGTTTCAGAGATTGGGAAGTCAAAGAACATGATATCAGCATCTGCTCAGCATCTGGCAAGGGCTTCCTGCTGGGTGGTGACTCAGTGGTGGGTACCACATAGTGAGACATAGCAAGATAGCCAGAAAATGATTTCTTCTATAACAATGCTCCCATGATTATTTGTTAATCCATGAATCAGTCTATTCCTGAGAATATCCAGAGTGGTCACAGAGCCTTCACATGACTGTGGGGATTAAACTTCAACAGCAATTTTGGGGACCTTCAAACCATAGCACCAACCCAGTGAGTTTTTCCTTTTTCTTCATTCCCTTATACCTAGTGAGGAAGGTCTCACTTCCTCAATCAGTACAGGGTCTTTTAATTTGTAGTCTACTGCCACAGAATTTAGAGGTCTATAAACTTGGAAGGAATTTTTAAAAGTCATCTTTATTTTCAATAAAATCTAATTGGAATTTTATTTTATGAATGTATATACAAAATAAAACTTTTTAATACAAATAGTATCTGTAACACTGTCATCAGTAGAAATCAACATCAATTAACATTTTCATATTATATTACAGTGATTATAAACATCTCGCAATATTTCCACTTCATAATAAATCATATTATTAAAGGAACACTATATTGTATCAATGCAGAAAAACACTACTAGATTATCACATGTTTATCTAAATAATTTGGTAATTGTATTTTATACACTTACAAATATTGCCAGATAAGGCCCAAAGTCTTCCCCAAAATGTCAAAAACATGTACATGGCACAGAAAAGTCAAAGAACTTTGGATTTAATCATTCATTCAATAAATAACTGAACTTCACTGGAACTCTCTCTTGTTCTGGTTTCCTTATGCTATGTTGATGTTTTTCCTCCTGGTTGGATGATGTTATGGTTTAGATACAATGGTCCCCAAAAGCTGATTATGAGACAATGCAAGAAAGTTTAAAGGTGAAATAATTGAGTTGTGAGAGCCTTAACCTAATCAGTGCATTAATCCACTTCAATGGATTAATGGGGTGGTACCTATAGGCAAGTAGTGTGTAGCTGGAGGACCCAGGCAGTCTGCCTCTGAATAGTGTGTTATTCAAATTACAAGGAACAGCAGGGAGGTTCAGAGCCAGGATTGAAGTTGGAGGAAAAAAAAAAATTAGATATTTGAAAGTCATCTTTGAGGTGGTGTTTGAACCAGATATAAAGGTTGGTAAGATTTATAAGGAAGGAATTATAAAACAATTTAGGTTAGAGGCAAGGATTAGCACTGTGTTAGATCCTTATACAGGGAACAAGAATAGGAAGTAGAACCAAGAAAAAAGTATGTTAGTGAGCTTTTTTACCTCTGTGAGTAAAAGACCTGACAACAATTTTAGAGGAGGAAAAGTTTATTTGGCAATCACAAATTGTAAAAAGCTGGAGGACATGAAAAAGTTTACTGCCTGAGTTCAAATCCCAGCTTTGCTAGTTACCAGAAGTGTGACCTCGGGTAAATGATTTAAAATTTCTTGCCTTAATTGTTTCATTTGAAAAATGGGAGTGATAATAATAGTATCTACTTTATAGGACAATAAGGATTTAAAAACATGTATGTGAAAAGCAATTATAACAGTGCCTGAAATATTTTAAGTACTCAACAAATATTAGCTACCACCAAATGCATCTCCTTCCAATTCCTGACAGTTTTATTTAATGTTTATTAACATGTATAATGCTAGCCATTGGAAGACAATGTCCCTATCTAATGACATAATCCTGATGAAGTTATTGCTCAAAAACTTTCATGGCTCCCTAGCAGGTCCATACTTAACAGCAATGGAAACTCTGGATAATATGGACTCTATAAACAAATTTAACTTCTAGTTTTCTTCTACTCTACTTCTTGTAGCTTATATTATGGCCATATTGGACTGCATTGCTCTCTGTGAAAATAAATTGTGCTGTTCTGCTTCTCTTCCCTCACACCATTCCAATGTTGCAAATGTATACCTGAAAGCAATATTGTCTGATTATTCCCCATTATTATACAGGGTGCCACAAGTACATATGCATTGTAATTTTACCTAAGTCACACACTCACTTAAGCAATTCCCTTCAACATTTGCTCAATTTGTGAGCACTTTATTGTTGGTCAGATACTGTGGGTATAAGAAAGAAAGAAAGAAAGAAAGAGAGGGAGGGAGGGAGGAAGGGAGGGAAGGAAGGAAGGAAGGAAAGAAGAAAGAAAGACAACATAACCTTGCTCTCCAGATCAAAGTCTAGTAGTGAAGAAAAACATGTTATCACATAAGTGTCATTCACTGTAAAAGGTACTACCATAAAAGAAAAGGATACTAAGGAATGAGCAATTAGGCAAGCATTGACTTTGTGTGTGTGTGTGTGTGTGGCGGGGGGTGCTGGAGATTGACTCCAGGGCCTTATGTGGCCAAGTGCTCTACCACTAGGCCACGCCTCCAGCCCAAATTTGGGTTTAGACTGACAAGGGAAACACCTATCCATGCAGAGTGGGTTGAAGCAAAAAACACGGAGGCATGAAATAAAATAGTGTGTTTGGGAAACAGTTCAATGTGGCTACAGCATAGGGCCCAAGAGGAAGTGGCTAGATATGAGGGTGGAGAGGTAGGCAGACCTTTCTGCCAAGCACAAGAATTTGGACTTTATCTTGCAAGCAACAAGAAATAGTGTTTAAAAAATAATATATGGTCAGAACTGTATTGTGGAAAGCTCACTCCTGGCAGTATGGTGGTCAGAGGCCAAGAAGAAAACCTAGAGTAGCACTGTCCAAAAGACCTTTCTTCAATGCCAGAAATGTTGTATTCTGTGCTATCCTATATGGAATGGAGAAACCACTGATATTGAAATACAATCTGAAGAGTAAGTAGGCATTAGTCAGGTTGAGTGGGAAGCAGAATCTTCACCAGAGGGAACAGCATGGGTGAAGTCCTGACGCAGGAAATGGACCAATTCCTTCAAGAAAATGAGGGAAGATCAATATGGCTGCAACATAATTAGTAAGAAGAGATAGCAGATAAGGCCGAAAGCTGTCCGAAACAAGAACATATTGAGACCTTGTGCGTGTGTGTTCTCAACAGGTACCTCTGAGAAACTGAAATGTGGCCAGGGCACTGAAGAACTAAATTCAACACTATAATTAATATTAAATTCAAATAGCCACATGTGGCTTGTGACTACTGTATTAGTGCAACTCTAAAGATAAGGACCTCACTCAGGAAACTGTGGACCTAGCCCAGGTGATAAAATTGAGGCACAAGTTTGACTCAATGGATATTTAAGAGGCAAAATTATAAGAGTCTGATGGATATAAATTTGTGAGAAAAGAAACAAGGAGCGACTGTCAGATTCTAAGCTTTGTAACTGAATACCTACCATCACTCAGGGTTACACAGGAAGAGCGGATCCAGAGAACAGACAGATTGAACCAATTTTGAACATGCTTAAGTGTCTAAGAGCAATCCAAGTAGGAATATTTGGTGGAAGTTTAGCTCAGAAGAGCTGTCTGAATTGAAGATACAGATTTGAAAGACTTTGAACCCTTGAGCAATACAACCTAGATAATATGAACAAAAGTAGAAGCAACAGTACAATCCTGGAAAACATCAACACATAGGATGGGGCTAAGTTAATCCAGAAAGGAGAGCAGGGAGACAGGTAGGAAAGGAAACTGGTGAAACTGGTCACAGAAATCAACAGTATAGAGAATGTCAGGAAGGAAGCATGATCAAATAATTGCCAAATGCTCTAGAGAGGTCAAATAAGGTGAAAACTGAAAAGTGCTTTCTGACTTTGCCAATTAGGAGGTCCTTGGTGACATTTGCCAGAACAGTTTTCTGGTGGAAGTCTGACAAACATGAGTTGAAGGGCAGAGATGAGAAGTAGGAAGGGAGGGAGGAAAAGGAAGAGATAGAAAATTCAGACAGTTGCTCAAAGGAGCTGAGATAAAAATGAGTCTACTGAGGAGGTACAATACTGAGAGAGTTGTTTCCTTTTTTTAAAAAATAGGAACCCAAGAAAGATAAATTAAAAATTACAAAGGGTGGAGAATGGAGGATGGCCTCAGGGTAACATAAAGTTGACCAGGTCAAATATAAAGTACTTCCTCAAACAGGGAAGACCTTCTAAAGAAATGGGAAAGCAATACACACTGGCAGTTTACTGGGGAAGGTAGTTGGTCTTTCTGTTATTAAAGGGGCTATCTGTCTGCGGGGACAGGAGATTAAGAGGTTGTAGAGTGGGCTGGGGATGTGGCTCAAGTGGGGGCTTGCTCGCCTGGCATGCGTGCAGCCCGGGTTCGATTCTCAGCACCACGTACAAATAAAGATGTTGTGTCCGCCGATAACTAAAAAATAAAATATCAAAAAACTCTCTCTCTCTCTCTCTCTCTCTCTCACACTCTCTCTTTTTAAAAAAAAAAAAAAAAAAAAAAGAGGTTGTAGAGTGAACACCTAGACTTCACTCTGAGGGATGAAGAGTCATAATAGGCTACAAACGAATTAAAACATTGCCTTGGTAGCAATGTAATCATTTTGTTACTAATCCCTAAAATTTTATGGGATTGATCCAAGATTAAGAGAAAGCAAAGACTCAGGAATTCCTGAATTGTATTGTTTGTACCAGGGATTGAATCAGGGGTGTTTAACCACTGAGCCACATCGCGGCCCTTTTACTATTTTTTTTTTCTTCTTCTTTTTCCTATTTTATTTTGAGACAGGGTCTTGCTAAGTTGTTTAGGACCTAAGTTGTTTAGCCCAGGCTGGCTTTGAACTTGTGATCCTCCTGCCTCAGGCTCCCAAGCCGCTGGGATTACAGGAGTGCGGCATCGCGCCAGGCTCTTGAATAGGGAATTTTAACTTAAATGGTCGACCACAGGATCTGTATATAAGGAAGAGTGATCAGTTGGCAAACTTTGTAGAAGGCAGGGGAGTCCACGAACTTGCAGGTCTCATCATCGAAGCAAAGTCGTCTAGGATATGTTCTGGGAACAGCATAAGTTGTAAAACGGCCTAAACACACTTGAGGGCACACCTTATCCCCGTTGCTGGCACCACCCGGGTGATCAGCTTTCTCTCCATTCCGCAACTACACTACACCAAGGGAGGGGCCCCACCCGGGGCCCCACCCTGCAAACCCTCACCTCTCCAGCCAGTCTCTATTCTACTTCACGGACAGCAACTAGGCGCCGTGTGCTTTCCGTGAACTCTGGCCAGGTCAAACCAAGCCGCACCTTACACTAGGCCAGAAGGAACTGACTCGCGCCGTCCCTAGCTGTCGCGCAAAGCCTCCGTAGTGGGGGAAGGGTGGCCCAGGTTGGAGGTCCGCGCACCAATTTCCGCCCCCCACACACCGCGCGCTCCGTGGCCCGCGGCGGGAGCTGCGGTTGGGCTGAGACGCCTGCGCACTGCCGCCCTCCTCGCGGCCCCGGGCACCCCACCCCCCGGTATGGTCGCGCCCATGCGCCTGCGCTGTGCACGTTTCGGGGCTGCGGCAGCCATGCTGAACCCGTACAGAGAGGCGAGTGGGGGGGACAAGGTCGACGACAGCGGGATAGGACGCGGGAGATATGAAGAAGCAGCAGCATTAGCGCGCTCTGGGTGTCGGGAGACAGGCCTAGGCCTTGCGGCCCCGAGGCCCCCTCAAAACGACCCCCAGGAACGTTCGGAAAACTGGCCCTCGTGGCGGTGGGGGGGGGAGCAGCGGGCACGTGACTCCGATCAGCCAATCCGAGTGCTGCTTACGTGGCCGCGCGGCCCGGATGCTCTCCCCATCCCCCAACCCGCTCGGGAAGGGAGGGGCTGGGGGCTACGCCCCCTCCCCCAACACTGCTTCGGTTTCCGGGGGGGTTGACACCCCGGATTACATCCTCCCCCCGCACCAAGCCGAGGGCGACATTGGAGCCCCCCCGGAAGGCTCCACCATCCAGGTGAGAAGGGGCACTTGGGGCGGGGATGATGTTAGTCATTTAGATGCCAGTGACTTAAACCTATACGGTGAAGAAGCCGGGGTGTGTGTGGAATTCTTGGGGTTCAAAAAGAACCTGAGTGGGATTTGTCCTTCAAATACTTCACAGCCAATGGGAGTGTGGAGGGGGACCAGCAGGAGAGGGCCACTGTAATGGGGGAGGGAATGGCCAACCTCCTGTCTCCATACCAGTTGGAGGGCAAAGGGGAAGAGGGGGCGGCGTGCCCCCCCATTCGTCCCCTGGGGGTACAGGAGCCTGCAGCCAGGTGAGAAGGGATCCTTCTTGGCGGCTGAGGGGGTAATCTGGTAGGCTGAAGAATGAGAATGATGGCTGTAATTCCTAATCATGGATGTAAATGCTTTAGTGTTGTCAATTCAGGCTGTAAAATGAGGTTTTTCGCAGGCGCCAACTCACTTTTCCCTAGAGACTCTGCTCGGAGCATTTTTGTGCTCCCTTTGTGTCAAGGGTAGGAAGCTCGCAGTCACCACATGGCATGCTGGAGCTCAGACTTGTCTGTTATCGAATTTGTGTGCATTCGCATGGACACGGCCTGTGGGGGCCCTGTGCCCAAACCTTCGTTGCCCCTCTAAGAGCTACTTGAGCACTTGTCTACTAGGGGTCGGAGGAAGGTTACAAACCGAAAGCTTGGGGTCTACTTGGGGAACAGAACCCAGGCCCAAAGTGGGTCCTAGTAAAAAGTGTGGCCTGAGACAGCGGGAAAGCTCAGAGCCTGGAATGAGTTCCTAGGTTTCGGGTTTCTCCGGGGTGGCCTCGTCTATTGCGTCTTTCATCCCCTCCCCCAGTCCTGAACAGCTCTCTCCTTGTGTACTGCGGGGGAGGGAACGGAAAGGAGGGGAAGAGTTACTTTTCCAGATTACTGAGTAGCAGTAGCCTCCCCTGTGACTCATGTGGGGGAAGGGAGGATTAGGAGAGATTGGGGAGCAGTGATTTTCCGGAATGCTGGGAAATGAGAGTTAAAATTCTGGCCACCCTTTCCCTTTCTAAAGCCCAGTATCTCTCTGCCGCCCCAATTTTTTCTGCCCTGGCCGGCCCCCTGATGGGCCTGTGTCCTGACCTGCAAAGCCCCGGGCGGAGAAAAGCAGATTTGGGAGGCTGGGCCACTAGGGGGAGGGGAGAAGGCCTTTGCAAAGTTGCTGTGTCATTGCCCTCCCTGCTGCAGCCACCCGGGCGGGGCTGCATGTACTTTGGGGGGCCAGGACCGGATCCCAGGTGGGCTGGGGGTGGGGCGCCGGGGGACTCTCCTTTCCCTACGCGCACTTCCCTCCGGGGGGTCTGTCCTCCTCGGGTGGTCCTGAAGACCGGAGGCTGGCGGCCATGTTAGGTGCAGTGTGCGAGGTTGGAGCACAAGGGATACTGCAGATGGAGGGTGGCATGATTGCAGCTCAAGGACCTAGGAGGCCCTGACTAGCCCTTCCAGGGGTGGAGGGAGCTTTCCTTATATTCGTTGCCCTACATTAATTTTCTTGCCTGGACGTGCACACAAACCTATTTTCCTTGGGGGTGTCAAAGCGCAGCTATTCTGTGGTGGGGGAAATCCTTTTATTCTACGGTAGGGGTACCTCCTCTAGAGGTGCTTCAGAGATCCTGGCCTTGGACTCCGGTTCTTTATTCATACGTGGTCTGTAAGCCTATTCAGATAATCAAATTGTGAGGAAGACTTAAGAGGGAGTTAGGGGGAGGGGGCGAAACTGAGCTCCCAAAATGGCTCCTGCCCCTCCTCGGAGGCGGACGGCCCGGGGGGAGGGGAGGAGGGGAGAGAAGGAGGGGGAGGGCTAGTCTGAGCTACAGCCGCCGCCTCCTCTGCTCGCCCTCCTCCCTGGCGCTGACCGATGGACGAGCAGCTCCGTGGGGAGGACTCCGGACCCTGGTGGGGGGATGGGGGCGTTCTTTGGCCCCCGCGTGCGAAGGGACCCCAGGAGGGCGGTGCGGGACTGCCCGGGCGAGGGGCGGGAAGCACGGGGAAAGGTCTGAGCTCGCCTGGAGAGGGGAGGGTCCCTCCCCCATTTCGCCCCTTGTGGGACTTGTGTTTTTCTGTACTGAGCCAGACGCCGGAATGAGTTCGGGTAGAAGGGTATTACAGGATGGATGGGTTTGGAGATTTTGTTCCCGCTTTAGGGCTGTTGGTTTTTGTAGGCAGGTATTTGTATTGCTAGTGAAGGGACGAGTGGGCTGGGATTGGAGAAGTGCTTGGGCGTGAAAGTTTTGGGTTTGGTGGCCTTGTTCATAGTATTTGGGTGTTTGCAGAGAGGAGAAGTATTTTGCCTTTGCTTTCGATTATTTGGTCTGGGGGAGGGAAGGGAGGATTTTAAGACTCTTAGCAAGCCGTATTTTAGGTCGTAGAAAAGAGGAACGTTAGACCCCTTCGCTGTTAACGTTCAGGCGCCTTTAGTTGTTCGCCACAGGAGAATAGGCCGCGGCTTCTAAGATGGCGTCTTTCTTCCTCATTTCAGATTCTTCACTGCAGCGGCCTCCCTGCCAAGAACAGCATTCCGCCCTGCGTCCTGCAGCCACACCCCTGGCGAGTCGCGCCTGGCTACGCCCACGCGACCCCTCCCGTTCGGCCAATGGAGAACTACGAATGGCACTACCAGCCCAAGCTTGGCAGTCGGGAGTTACTTCGTGCTTGGGAGAACTCAGTTGGAAGAGGAGGCGGGGAGAAGGTACTGGAGGCCGTGGGGAGATGGCCCTTGCACCTATTCCAACCTCCCTGTTTCCCTGGAATCGCCGAACCACAGCGCAACCAAGCGGCTCAGATATGGCGGGTTGCCTATTCCCTGTGAGTCTATGCGGCACTCTTCTGCCTGGTGACTGACGACTTGGAAATGAAGTTTGTGACGTCATCCCTTCGACAGACCAATAGGAGAAGCTCCCGCGGAGATGGGATCCACCTCCTTCTACTTTGCTACTTCACGCGCGTGAGCGAGCGAGCGCGCGCGGAGGGGGTGGGGAAATTCTGGAGCAGGGTGGCGCGCATGAGCAACGAAGCTCCTCCTCCCCGCCTATATATAAAGGGCTGGCGCGGGGCTCGGCGGCGCCATTTCGCGCTGGAGTGGAGCAGCCTCTAGAACGACCTGGAGGATTCTGCTTACCGATACAGAGCCTTTGACTCGTCGGGGGCCGCCATTACAATCCACGTCCATCCGTTTGGAAATGGCCTTCGTCTCGGCCTATGACCGGTCCCGGCGGACAGTACAGACCCCATAGAAGCCCCTGAAGCTCCCCTTTTTCGGGCCCCGCCCAATTGTCGGAGTCTGTCCACCCCCTCTACTCCGCCCTCAAGAGGATTTCAAAGATGGAGGCGGCGGCTTCCTAAACCACTTTTCGTGTTCATCCGCCTCCATCCGAGGTCGAAACGGGATCTTGTCCAACCCGTACGGTCCCGACAAGAAGAGGGGACCCCTGCAAACCAACAGCGGGCTGTATTGACGACGGTGTCTAGGATCGGGGACTGTCTTTGGTTTTGGAGAGTCTATCCCCCCTTCTCGTACGCCGGTCTCTGCTGAGGCCGCCGCCATTTTCTTGCTGTCCGCTGCCTGCGGAGCGCGCCAAGCTGCCGGGAGTCCTGCGAGAGGCCGCGCGGAGGAGACTGCTCGTGCCGGCCCAGCGGGGAGATTGTCGCCTGGAGGGCCAAGGGCAACGGCCTCCCCCCCACTTCCCGGGTTATGCTGGACCGGGCGGTGAGGGGATCCGAGGCCACCCGGACTTTACGCGGCTGAAGGCAGCGCTGGTTCCCCGCGGTCAAGATGCTGCAAAACGTGACTCCCCACAAGTACGTCTCCCCAGAGCGCGCGTGGGAAGGGGTCGTTGTGGGGCGGCGGCACGGGTGGTGGGCGCCGTGTTCGGGGGGCAGTACCGAACCACCCGGCGCCGGTTGCTATGCGTTGCCACTTCTTGGCGCAGCTGTTGACTCGGGCTCGCGGAGGGGGTTGGACGACGGTTTTGGAACGGTGGCGGCGACCCAGTTGCTGCGTGTGGGGGGAGCGCAGGTTGTCAATTTATAAGCTACAGCCATGGCCCGGTCTTAACCAAGTTAGAGATAGTTCGGTGGCTGAAAGGGTAGGAATGGGTAGTTTTAAGTAGACGAGCAGGTCCTGAGGGTATTGGGCCTGGTGCCTAGTTTTGGTTTGTCATGGTGTTTGGGGGGTTTGTGGTCAACCTCTGCCAGTAGTTGCCATGGTGACTGAGCTTCAGGACTTGGCAGCGGGGATTCCCAACTTTAGGATAGAGAGGATCCTACTGTCTAGGGTGTCATAAAATTCCTGCTTGTCTTTCAGTGAGTGGAAGGAGGGGGCTGGTTTTTGATGGTGTTGAGTGTTTGATTTAGGGCAGGAGGGTGGAGCTAAGACTTTTGCAGGGCTGCGGATGTAAACAATGAGGTCTCTAAGTAGTGTCTTAAATCTTAGGTGGTGGGAAACACCTGGTCTGGAGGAGTAACAGGACCACTGTTGGTCTTTAATGTGCAGTAGATGCTACATTGGGAACTGTTAGACCCTGTTTTCTAGCAGGGTGTTGGGAGGTGTGCTGTCACAATCAGGTTGTGACCTTGGCTGTTGGGTGGCTGTTTTTTGAATTCTTGGAGGAGGTAATTTGCAAATCTGGAGGGCAGTTAACTCCAATTGTGAGGTCTCACAAGATGTTCCCTTGTCTGAATTTTTAAGTTAAGACTTTTAGTGCATTTTCTGTTATTAAATACTCAGCTTAATGAAAATAACATTTCTTCTACCCAGGTGGATTGATTCTTGGGTGCCTCAGCATTTTATGAAGTTTTTCTTCCTAGTTTATTTCCTCTCTTTTTCACTGTCTTCCCTCAGGCTCAACCACCATGGCAACCACCAAACCCCTAGTGAGGAGGAATCTTGGTCTTCAACTCCACCCATTTTTGCTTAAGAGCCATCCCCATAGGGCTTTCTTTCTTATTTTTAATTGCGCATGGGTTGCCAGACTCCAGAAGGTGGGATCTAGATTAGCTATACTAAAAATAAAAGGAGGGGGGAGGTGGGCATCTACAGATGATTTTGATATTGGTTCATATTTGGAACCACTTGCAAGTTTAGTCATCTCACTAGGTCCAGAGCTTGGATTTATTGGTGACATAGTGCAAATTGCACTTTGAATTCCATGAGATCTCCACATCTAATGTTATTTACCATTTTTGCAGGCTCCCTGGGGACGGGAATGCAGGGTTACTGGGGTTGGGCCCAGAGGCAGCAGCTCCAGGAAAAAGGATTCGAAAGCCTTCTCTGTTGTATGAGGGATTTGAGAGCCCTACAATGGCGTCAGTGCCAGCTTTGCAACTAACCCCTGCCAACCCACCACCCCCTGAAGTATCCAATCCCAAAAAACCAGGACGGGTAACCAACCAGCTGCAATACCTGCACAAGGTGGTGATGAAAGCTCTGTGGAAACATCAGTTTGCGTGGCCATTTCGGCAGCCTGTAGATGCTGTCAAACTGGGTCTGCCGGTGAGTATGAACATAGAGTTGGGGGAGGTATGGGAATGAGCAAGAATGTGTGTGAGTGGGGGTGGGTTGCCTAGTCTAGGTGCTGCGGCCCCTAGGGAGTTCCCAATTCTTTTCTGTAGGGCAGATAGCCACCATAGTTCTGAATTCTTGGTCCTTTGTGATTGTTCCAACCGCTTGCTATCTCTATCTTGGCATCTCTTATTGTGCCCTCTGTGTCCTTCCTTAACTTTTTGTGCCCTGGCTCCATTTTACAGATTCCCACCCCGGGTTGGGAGAGGACCACGGTGGCCAAAATTCTTAGCTTCTTCCTTTCCCTCATGCAGCCCATGGATAGCCAACCCCAGAGGTAATGTCACAGGATGGGAAGTTTCTAGAATGGGTGGGAGGTGGGTGGTTAGGGAAAGGCGGTAGGGGCCCCCAAAGTGGGTTAAGGATCCTATTCCCCACCCTATCCTCCCCCCCTTCTTTTTTGGTCCTGTAGTTTAATTGGGGCCGCAGTTTAGGGGACTGTATTCCTTTGATACATAGGGTGTGTATGTGTGTGTGTGTGGGTCGGTCGGTGATTTCCCTGGGAGAATAGGTATTTTAATTCTCAGTGGCTCTGATGTACCATTTCTTTTTTTAGGATTATCACAAAATTATAAAACAGCCTATGGACATGGGTACTATTAAGAGGAGACTTGAAAACAATTATTATTGGGCTGCTTCTGAATGTATGCAGGATTTCAATACCATGTTCACCAACTGTTACATTTACAACAAGGTAAGTTTTTCTGTGTGCATTTAGCAGGTGATAAGAGGACATTTATTGTAGCCAAATGGAAACGTTTTGTCTTCTAGTTATTGAAGCTGTATCTAGTTAATAATGGTCCAAAAGTTATCAGTAATGTGGCTTCAGAGCTCTATAGTTTAAGGTTATTTAAGTAGAACACTTTCATACTTGGGGATGGTGGCCCTGTTTCTCAGAAAGCTCCAGAGACCTGAGTAGAGCAGGATCTATTTTACTCATCAGTTCTCATTCTCTTAAGCTTGTGAACATTAAGGGACCATGTATTTTCATTAGTTTGTATTTTGAGAGACAGGAAAGAAAAGGGAACATTATTGGCCTAATGTGGTAATTTGCAGAATTTGATGACAGGTGCCTAAGGAGAGTGGTCATGCCCTGGGGCTGGGAATTTGACAGAAATGGTTTTTTTTTGTTTTTTTTTTGGCTATCATTTGGACCTTTCTAAATTTGTTTTTTGTTTCACTAGCCCACTGATGATATAGTCCTGATGGCACAGACACTGGAAAAGATCTTCCTACAGAAGGTGGCATCAATGCCTCAAGACGAACAAGAGCTTGTGGTGACCATCCCTAAGAACAGCCATAAGAAGGGGGCCAAGTTGGCAGGTGGGAAGAGTGAGAGTTTTGCGAATGGAGACCTAAAGAGACAGGAAAGAGAAACAAACTAAACGGTTTTTGCTTTGTTTTTCTTTATTAAGCACTCCAGGGCAGTATTACCAGTGCCCATCAGGTGCCTGCTGTCTCTTCTGTGTCACACACAGCCCTATATACTCCACCACCTGAGATACCTACCACTGTCCTCAACATTCCCCATCCATCGGTCATTTCTTCTCCCCTTCTCAAGTCTCTGCATTCTGCTGGACCCCCGCTCCTTGCTGTATCTGCAGCTCCCTCAGCTCAGCCCCTTGCCAAGGTATAGATAAATGTATCTGTTTTGGACAGTGGGAAGGGAAAGGTTTTGAATGAAGTGGACCTGGAGTAATAGTCTGTTGGTTTTTTATTTTTTATTTTTTTCTGCAGAAAAAAGGGGTTAAACGAAAAGCAGATACTACCACCCCTACACCTACAGCCATCCTGGCTCCTGGTTCCCCAGCCAGCCCTCCTGGGAGTCTTGAGCCTAAAGCAGCACGGCTTCCCCCTATGCGTAGAGAGAGTGGTCGCCCCATCAAGCCCCCACGCAAAGACTTGCCTGACTCTCAGCAACAACACCAGAGCTCTAAAAAAGGAAAATTGTCAGAACAGTTAAAACATTGCAATGGCATTTTGAAGGAGTTGCTCTCTAAGAAGCATGCAGCCTATGCCTGGCCTTTCTATAAACCAGTGGACGCTTCTGCTCTTGGCCTGCATGACTACCATGACATCATTAAGCACCCCATGGACCTCAGCACTGTCAAGGTACCCACTGCATGGGGCAGATGGGATGCTAAGGCAGTGATTGGCATCTAGGGATCAATAAAATAATGTTCATGTCTCCTTATGGGTACACAGCAGTCTTTGATTTTTGGTTTTACAAAATTGTAAAGGGGCAGGTCAAGCAGTTTGAAATTGCATTTCCTACAGTAAGGATGAGTATTCTGTTTAAAGAGCAACCCTAATACACAGTTCTATTTAATGGGAGGGTTGGGTCAGAGAAGTTAAGGGGTGGAAGAACAGTCGGGTTACCTCCTGTATCACTTAGAAATGATTTCTTTTTCTAGACTTAAGATAATTTCTTCAACCTACCCAAATTCCTTTGACTTCTAACTTTAACCTCAGGGCACAGATCCATGTGCACATCCCCACTGTGCTCTCAAGAGGGGGCCTCTTGTGTTGTCTGGGGTTGGCAGGGAAAGGTGAGTCTCTCTGCCTGTGCAGCTTCTGATGCTGCCTCCTTCTGCAGCGGAAGATGGAGAACCGTGATTATCGGGACGCACAGGAGTTTGCTGCTGACGTGCGGCTTATGTTCTCCAACTGCTATAAGTACAACCCCCCAGACCACGATGTTGTGGCCATGGCACGAAAGCTGCAGGTGAGTGTAGAAGTTGAAGCTTAAAGGATAAATGGGTATGGGAGGGAGATTGCATCAGTTTGTGCAGTATGTCCTTGACATGAGAGGACATATAGCCACAAATTGAAATTATATGACGAGATGACTGGGTATAGCCCAGAACATTGTACCAGCATAATTTGGAGTCTGTTTTTTTCCTAGGACGTATTCGAGTTTCGTTATGCAAAGATGCCAGATGAACCACTGGAACCAGGGCCTTTACCAGTCTCCACTGCTTTGCCCCCTGGGCTGACCAAATCCTCTTCAGAGTCCTCCAGTGAGGAAAGTAGCAGTGAGAGCTCCTCTGAGGAAGAGGAGGAAGAAGATGAGGAAGATGAGGAGGAAGAGGAAGAAAGTGAAAGCTCAGACTCAGAGGAAGAAAGGGCTCATCGCTTGGCAGAACTACAAGAACAGGTATATTGTCACTCTTCAGTCTTTGAACTGGGTAAAAGTTTGGTTCATGCTCTGTCTTGGTCCTATTTTTTTCGCTCAATTTTACTTTTCCCACTTCATGTCTTGACTTTTCTTTCTCTATAGCTTCGGGCAGTACATGAACAACTTGCTGCCCTGTCCCAGGGCCCAATATCTAAGCCTAAGAGAAAGAGAGAGAAAAAGGAGAAAAAGAAGAAACGGAAGGCAGAGAAGCATCGCGGCCGAGCTGGTGTTGATGAAGATGACAAGGGATCTCGGGCACCCCGCCCTCCTCAGCCCAAGAAGTCTAAGAAAGCTAGTGGCAGTGGAGGTGGCAATGCTGCCACACTAGGCCCTCCTGGCTTTGGATCTTCTGGAGGAAGTGCCAACAAGTGAGTTCTAATAAGGTCAAAGCAGACTAGTTTGGTTTCTATGCTATCTTCCACTGGTAATTTTTTTTTTCTAAATGTGAGGGTGGTCAGCAAATTTTGTGATAACTGATCAGGGTAATATCCTTCAAGAACCATGGGGTCTCTCAGGGTAACTGACTCAGATGTGTAGTGCATAAAAAGCTGTAGGCAATATGAAAACAATTATGACGCATGATTTACAAAAATCAGGTTAGCTAGATTTGTTCCTCTCTGCCAGTTTGCTTACTCTTGTAAATAAATGATTCTAGACAAATCAGGTTAGCTAGATTTGTTCCTCTCTGCCAGTTTGCTTACTCTTGTAAATAAATGATTCTAGACTTTGTGTTTTTCCACGATGGCTTTAGTTGTGCTTTTAAAGGAGCAAAAAGATGGACTTGTACCAATATACTTTAAAGCCCCAAATAAATACTTAATATTGATATAAGAAGTCAATAAAATGCTCAGTTTTCTTAACTCAGTGTCCTAGTAAACCTACCTCTAACTTGGCTTTTTTGCCTTATGGCAAAAATATAGGCAGGAAATAAATTTCTGGGTTGAACAGTGGGACTATGTTTGGAGAGGTAGTTTTTGTAGTTGACAGCGTTTTTTGTTTTGCTTTGTTTGCCTATAGGCTACCCAAAAAGGCCACAAAGACAGCTCCACCTGCCCTGCCTACTGGATACGATTCAGAGGAGGAAGAAGAAAGTAGGCCCATGAGTTATGATGAGAAACGACAGTTAAGCCTGGATATCAACAAATTACCTGGAGAGAAATTGGGTCGAGTTGTACATATAATCCAAGCCCGAGAGCCTTCTTTACGGGACTCAAACCCAGAAGAGATTGAAATTGATTTTGAAACACTCAAACCATCCACACTTAGAGAACTTGAGCGTTATGTCCTCTCCTGCCTACGAAAGAAACCGCGGAAGCCCTATAGTGAGTATCACCTGAAGTCCATCGTGGTTCTGACAGCTTAGAAAGAGGTAGTGGTACACAATATAATGTATTCGAAATAATTTGTTTTGAAGATGATGTGATGCATGTGCTGTGCTGCTTCCTTGATGTTCAAGAATGGAACTTGGAGGGCTGGGGTTATAGTTCAATTGGTAGAGCATTTGCCTAGCATGTGTAGAGGCATTGGTTCAATTATCAGCACCACATAAAAATAATACGTGTTTTATGTCTATCTACATTTTTTTAAAAAAATGGAACTCTGAAATTTATGTGGCCAGTAACTCTAGGCAATCTTAGTGAATTCTGTTATCCATCCTTCCGCCCCCAGCCATTAAGAAACCTGTAGGAAAGACAAAGGAGGAACTAGCTTTGGAGAAAAAGCGGGAACTGGAAAAGAGGTTACAAGATGTCAGCGGACAGCTCAATTCCACCAAGAAGCCCCCCAAGAAAGGTGAGAATACTTGGAGACTGCTGTAAATGTGTTATACTTGTTTTCATGTTTTCAGAAAAAAAATTTATCTCTTAACTCTCAACTTTTTTGTTTAGCGAGTGAGAAAACTGAGTCAACCTCTGCACAGCAAGTAGCAGTGTCTCGTCTCAGTGCTTCCAGCTCCAGCTCAGATTCCAGCTCCTCCTCTTCATCTTCCTCCTCTTCAGACACCAGTGACTCGGACTCAGGCTAAGGGGCCAGGCCAGATGGGGCAGGAAGGCTCCGCAGGACCGGACCCCTGAACTACCCTGCCCCACCCCATTCCCCCTTGCTGTGACACTTCTTCATCTCACCTCCCCTCCCCCCTCTGTAGGAGAGCTGGCTCTGCAGGGGGGAGGAATGCAGGAACATTCACTGAAGGAGGGACATGGACAAAAAAAATAAGATTGGATTCCCAGCCCCTTTGGGAGTAACCTCTTGGGCATAGAGCCCCCTGTTCAGAATGATGGGGATGGGGCAAGGGTACAGGGTGAGAGTGGGCAAAAGCCCCTGGACACAATGTTACCTGAGGCCATAGCTGCCCTGTTCACTTCTAAGGGCCGTTTTGAGGTTGTTTGTTCTAATTTATTTTAAGCTAGGTGAGGCTGTGGGGGATATGGCCATGGTCCCCTTGGCCTCCATGGGGAGGGAAGAAGGGGGAGCTCTTTTTTTACGTTGACTTTTTTTTCTACTCTGTTTTCCCTTTTTCCTTCCGCTCCATTTGGGGCTCTGGGGGTTTCAGTCATCTCCCCATTTGGTCCCCTGGACTGTCTTTGTCTCTTGATTCTAACTTGTAAATAAAGAAAATATTATTCAAGTTTTGAGTGAGTCATCTTCGTGTAATATTTGTTTTTTGTAGGTTTGAAAAGGACTGATTGGTTTCTTTCTTTCTTTTTTTTTTTTTTTTTAAACCGAGCCAGGCACTAAACCCAGGGTCTTTGAAGTGCTAGGCAAGTACTCTACTATTGAGTTACACTTAGCCTGCTGCCTGTTTTTTTTTTTTTTTGTCCCTTAAAATTTTCAGGAAAGTGACTTTTGAGAGGAATGGCCATAAATGCAGTTGGGTTACTTTAGTGTTGGCTATGTTGTTAATAGTACTATCAGCCCTTTATAAATGAGTCTAATCTGGCTCATTTGTGTCTGTATCAAGTTTGGCCTGGATATGGGGCACACATGTTTTGTAATCCCAGCTATTGGAGGAGGTTCTACAGCAGTAGAATCACAAGGTCAGGACCAGACTGGGAAATAGCCTTTTTTGAGACAGTTAAGTGTATAGTTCAGTGGCAGATAGCACTTGCCTAGCATGTATGAGCCCCTGGATTCAAACCCTAGTGCTGGGGCTTGAGGATTTTCTCTTGATATTGGTGTGAATTGTCTCCTGAACACACTTAACTAAAATGTGAAAGGGATTTAGGAGTTAACCAACATCTGTTTTGCTTTCTTCTTTCTGTCTTGAAAGACTACCATGAGCCTATCTTCCCTTGCTAAGGGTAAGAGGGGGAAAGGTAGTTAAGGAGCTGGGATGTACAGTTTTCACAGTGTGGGTTTATATTGTATGTGGGAGACAGTTTTGGTTTAGTATAATAGTGGATTGTAGTTGGAAACCTGAAGCTTGAATTAAGATTTAAAAGTGGGAATCTGATATGAAGAAAATGGCTTATTGTGCCATACATGATGCCATCAGAAGCAAGGTATAGGATGGACACCAGAATGATGAAGATTTTGGAAGTAGCAATTATTCTCAGCTCCTATCTTTGGGAATTCTGGTTAAATTGAATCCTGGCCAACAGCTCAGGAGATGATAAATCATAATGGGGTGATTTAGTAATGGGAGAAAACCTTTGCACTATGGAGTTTGCCCCTTAATGAGTACCTTTTGAAAAGGTGCAGTGGATGGTAGGAATTTTACTACAAAAAAAAATTGGTCATTGAGGTTGATTTTTAAATATGTATGGGGCTCTATTTCATTTCTGGGAGAGTTTAAGGTTTGAATTGAACAAGTTTGCAGAAAGTCATTGCTGTTGTGTGCACACACCTTTATTTGTGCCTGGTTTTGAACCCAGGGGCATTTTACTTCTGAACCACATCCCAGTCCTTTTTTAAAGCTGCTTAGGGCTTTAAAAAGATCTTTCAAAAAAAAAAAAAATGTAGTTTGAAAGAATAATTCTATCCATCAAAAGATTTATGGAGTGCCTTTGGAATTGCTTTGGTTCTTCAGAAACTGAATCCAGGGAACTTCAAATGATTTAAGAAGAGGAAAAGAACTGGTTCATAGAATGAACTCTAGGCCAGAGAAAGTGGAAAAGACCTCATACTTGTTAGGTCCATCTGGGAGTGAATATTGGGATTTGACTTTTCCTTAGCTGAATTAACTAACTGGTCAACACCTCAGCTCTACTTCATGCTGACTCCCTTAGACATTAAGTTTCAGGAGTTGGGTTGAGTTCCATCTGGATTGTCAAAAAAAAGTATTTCCTAAGTGGCAAGTACAGGCTCCACAACTAGTGAAGTCCTTTGGACTATTATTTCCTCTTGTGCTCTTCCCTGCTGTTGGTATCCTGTGCTCTCTGGCTGTTTCTCTCCCCTGGCCTTCCATGCCATTTGAACTTAAATTTTTCCATGGGAATCCTTTTTTTGTGGGGAAGGAGGTATGGTTGAGATCAACAGATTATTCAGTCAACATATTGAGTTCCCTTGATTTCCTCTAATTTTTCAATAGTCAAGGGGTATAGGGTGAAGATATGAAGACAGCCTTATCTTCATGGAATTTGCTTGGTATCAGTAGGATGCAATTAATCATCACCAGATCAACGATTATACAGATCACTCCAAGATAAAGGTGTGACTCAGTCTTAATGCACTATCCATTTTTTACTGCACCACACTTTATGAACCTAGTCCCTTTATTAGGTTTTGCTTTCATGAGTGACTAGCATGAAGAATTCCCAGGACAAGGACCACTAGTTGGAGTTATCCTGTGGGCCTTGTGCAAAGTAATCAAAGGGAGTTCTATCTGAGCAATGAGCAGCTGTGACAAGCTGTGGAAATGTTAGAACCAATGTGATAGCTCCCAATGATAACTAATTTCCTTTTTTTTTTTTTTTCTGGATCATCCCTAGTTCAAATTCTATAAGATCCCACTTACTGAATAAGTCAGCTCCTCAGTTTCTATGTGGGGAGAATGGAAAATGGCAACATTAGACAGTTTTGAATAAAAATTACTAGTACTTCTATAATGTGCCAAGAATTGAGAAGTTTTTGTAATCGGAGGAAGGAGTATACATTGCCTTCAGAGTTTGGCCAGGAGAAGCCCAAGGAGGGCATTTAAGTCAAGTTCAATGCATAACGAATTTATCAAAAATTCACATTGACTACTTTTGTGCCAACTACCATGTCAAATCCAACTTCTATTCGGTCTTCACTGTAACTCTTTACGTCTTAACCCCTCTTAATAAGTGAAGAAATAAAACACAAATGAAGCAACTTACCCACATCACAACACAGCCATTGAGTGGCGGAGGTGGGAAGTGAACCCGGACAGCCAAGCTTGAAGATGCATGTTGATGGGTACACTGAACTGAAAGTGAGCCAGGAGACAGATTTTAAAGAAATTAGAGTTGGTGCCTATAGTCCCAGCTTGAGATGGGAAGATTACTTGGGCCCCCAGGAGTTTGAGAACAATTTACTGTACAGACAGCAAGAATTCATCTTTAAAATAAAAAGTGCTAGCATATCATTATGAAGTAACATTAACAGAGTGGATAATTTAGGAAAGAATTGCAGCAATTAGTCCCAGCAAACAAGGATAGTGTTTTGAAAATGGAGAGGCAATCATGTAGATGAAGGGCCATTGATAGGTTTGAAAATTATGTAGGAGATAAATGGGACTTTTCTTTCTTTTTTGTATCAGGGATTGAACTCAACCACTCAACCACTGATCCACATCCCCAAGTGAGTTACTTAGCACCTCGCTGTTGCTGAGGCTGGCTTTGAACTTGTGATCCTCCTGTCTAAGCCTCTAGAGCCGCTGGGATTACAGGCATGTGCCACCATGCCCGGCAATGGACTGTTAAATCACAACACTAAAGCAGTTTGTGTATGTCTCTACATACATACATACATAATACATAGAATATGTGATATATATATACACACATACACACACATGTATAGATATCAATGCCCCTTAGTCCCTAGTACAGCTATCAAGTAGTGGAAGCAGTATAGTTGGATCAAGGAGTGCCTCCTGTCTGGCTAATAGGTGAGAATGAAATCCAGCAAGGTTTGCAGAAGGCAATTCTAAGGTGCTTGAACACTGCCACGGAGGGTCTTTGGTGCCATCTGTTGGCTGAGTAGCTTATTGACTTCTGAATCTTGTCATTTTTGTCCATCTTTAGGTTTCCTCATTTTCATTCCTTTAACTTGAAATCTGAGCCTTCACTTTTTTGATGGAAAAGGCCCTTGAGGGAAGCTCAGGCCCTCAGAACTTGTCTTCCTTTACCTCCGAGGCATCTCGCATTCTTCCCCTGGATTCGTTGACTCCACTTGCTCCCAATGCACATGCTTTTCAGACAGCCCCTCTTGCTCTGTTCTAAAGCCTCTGCCTCAGCCTTCCATAAGATGTCCCTTGTGGTATCTTTCTTTGTCCTCTTCTTATTTAAATACTAAGCAATTTGACCTCTTCCTCTGGAAACAACTCCAACCCATAAAATCCATGTCTCTTTACATCTGGCCTCCCACTTCCAAGAAGTTTTCACTGAGGTCTGTTGAGGCTTCCATCACTTCTCTGTCTGTGCCCCCTGTCAGGCTGGGCTCAGCTCTTCTTACCAGTCCATGTCTTCCAGCTCTACCACATCTCGGGAGCTCATCACCCACACATGCCCTCATGCCCTGTCCCCTTCCCACCCTGCTAGTAAAGATCTCCTTTACGGAGGTACCAGGCCTGTCTCTTCCAGGCAGACCTCACCTCACCTCCTCTCATCATCCTTGCCAAACTTTCAGCAAACCCCAAACTTCAAATATATCTTTGTAGAGCAAGTAAATGTATATCATAAAGTATTTCTCATATCTGTTTGCCAGATAAGGACATTGCTAATATCAGAAAAGCTAATATTTGATTTGTGTTTGGAGGAGAAAAGTGGTTTGTTCTCCAGCAATAAGCATTTTTTGTCAGATATTTTGGTGCAAAAAAAATGTTCCTAAAACTCTCTTTTTCCAGACCTCAGAGTCAATTGCTGGAATTGCTGAGACTATAAGTAACACTGGTTAATGGATATTTCCTTTTCTTCTGACCCTGAAATACATGTGACCCTGGTTTCCCTGCAAAAGCAGGTTGTAGAAACACAGAGATCCTCCAAACATGATTATTACCTTGTCTTCTGCCTAGTTTTTTTCTTCTTATCCAGAGTCACTGCAAAAAAGTTTACAGTTTCATCTACCCCTTCTCTCTCAAAAAAAAAAAAAAATTAAAAAAATTTTAAAAGATCTACTTCTTTGTGTTTTCTAAGTTTGATTATATGAACTCCAGGAAAGTGAAAACTGAAAATTTACTAACCAATCAGGAGCCAGGAAGTCCTCCTTCTCTGTCAGAGTGATGGGAAGTTGAATGATGGTTGCTCCAGACCCATGGTTACCACCATATATTGCTCTACATTCTTGAACTTGAGAAAGCACAGCATGTCCAGTCCTCCTGCACCCACTGGTTCCTGTGTCAATTAGTTGTGTCTTCCATAAGGAACTCTTTACTTGGCCTCCAAGTCCCTGATGTCTGGTCAGTGACTTGGTGCTGAGACTTTCAGTAACTCTTTCTTATACTTCCCCTTAAAATCCTGCATCTGTTTCCAACCACATTAACCCCACCCACTAATTTGGTGTTGTTGAATCCATCGCCTGCCCTTCAGGCTGACCCCCAGTGTTGTTCTGCTCTTGTATCACTTGCCTTGCAAATAGACCCTGCAAAGCCTTACCTACCATGATTTGCTCAGGGAGTGTCCAAGAGAAAAATTAAAGGCAGGAGGTGGGGTTGAGCTGCTGATGCACAGAGTAGTTATCTGGGGGTGGAGGGGAGGGTAGCTGATTTTGCTGCAGAGAATATCAAAGGCATCTGCCCTGAACTTCAGAGTCAGGGAGAAAACTAAACAGAGAGGGCCTTGTTTCCTCACCCTGGGAAACGGAGAATGCTGGGGAAAGGAAACTGACAATGAATCCTTGTTATCTGACAGGTATTTTGATGGGCATTTTTCATAGTTATCTCTTAATCCACACAATCCCTATCACGTATTTATTATAACTTGTTTTTTAGTGATGAGGAAACTAATTTACTGTGCATAGATCAAGGTCATAGAACAAGTGAGAACAGGATAAAACTGATTTCAAATTTTCTATTCTATACCCAAAATTTCTGGTTGTATCCTGAATAGAAGTATAAAAGAAATTCAGAAGTGAAACATAGAAGAAAATCTGGATATTGTTAACTCCACCAATGTGAACTGAAGAATAAGGCTAGACAGACAGACAGACACACACACACACACACACACACACACACACACACACATCCATTCATCTATCTTTTTAATATAGTTTGTGCCCAAGATAGTTCCATGCTGTGAAAATGTTTTTTTCAAGTCCAGTTAATTGAACTTAGCTAAAGAATCATTAGAAACTGTGAAGACATGAAGAAGAAATTGAATGACCTCATTCCACAATCCAGGTGAGGGAAACCTCAATAATGGCTTTGGCTGTATGAAGAGGAACTGGGATAAGTGAAGATTATTCACTTTGGGCTAAATAATTCCTGGATGGCAGCTACTCCTACCTACCATCTTTCCTAAACATACTTCCTGCTTGGCTTGGAAACCAGGACCATGGGGACCAGACTGTAGGAGGAGGATGGTGGAGGAATCCTGGGGATGGGGGAGATGAGCATCTGGACTTGTATTGACAATATAAGAAGGAGAGTCACAAATTACACACCAGGCACTAAAATTATAAAGATTTTGTAATATTTAATAAACTTTGTGCCTTCTCTGTTTTTTTTACTATTTTTTAAAATTAATCTTTGTTTTCTGATTGGGATTGGCAATAAAAATCAAACACAGCAAAGAAAAACTTATAAAACATCTTAACATTTTTACAATTGAACTTATTCTTGGTGTTTCTGGAATGCTTGTAGGCAGTATCACAGTAATTTAAAACTGTAGAACATTATTTCTCAAATGATGATTTTATTTTATTTTTTTGCACAGTGCTGAGGATTGAACCCTGGGCCTTATACCTGCTAGGCAAGTCCTCTGCTGCTGAGCTACATCCTTAGCCCAAAGGATAAGATATGAATGAAGCAATTGCAGAATCTCAAGATAGAATGAGTCTATACTTTGGCCTCACACTTGAAAAAGTTGCTAGAAAAAAATGGTCAAATTTTATGTGTATTTTTAATAACCTGGTAACGGAGCAAAATAATTGAAGTCATTACATCATGTTTATTTTATTATAATTAAAACAAAGGAACAAAATCATTGTTTAAATTATAAAATATCTCTTGCAGAACAGTAATTATTTACTAGGTAACACACATCAACTTATGAATTCAAGAATCCAGTGATCTCATCTAATTTCCAAGTATGAGGTAGCACTGTAAACACATACAGACATCTTTTTTACTTACAAGTTGTCAAACATTTAGAAAACCTAGGAAAATACACAGAATATGTGAATACCCATCACCTAGATTCAACAGTTCAAGAAATCTTGCTGCATAACATTGTACATAATCGTATTGGCCAAAACTTGAAACAACTCCCTAATATCACCGATTACCCAGTTTATGTTCAAATTCCCCCATTTGTCTTGGAAAAGTTTTTATAACTGACTTCTCTCAGATATTGCCAACAATCATTCATTAAATTTGATTATATTGTCTCTTATAATCAATCCCAACCTTAGCTCCGCCCAACCATTTTTTTACATTGTCTTTTTAAAAAACCAGGCCACTGGTCACTCCTGTAATCCCAGCAGCTCTGGAGGCTGAGCAGGAAGATCGAAGTTTTCAAAGTCAGCCTCAGCAACTTAGTGAGGCCATAAAAAGCCTGGGGATGTGGCTCAGTGGCTCAGCACCCCTGGGTTCAATCCCTGGTACCTAAGTGAATAAACAAACAAACCAGACCAGTTATCTTGTAGAATATCTCGCATTTTGAATTTGTGTAATTGTTACTTTATGGCTTCATGTGACTTATTCCTCTATCCAGTGAGTTCTCTGTAGACTAGAACTTTGGACTAAAGACTTGATTATATTCAGATTAAAGGTTTGGGTAATGATTTATTTTTTATTTTTTATTTTTTTGTGGTGGTGCTGAGTATTGTACCCAGGGCCTTGCGCATATGAGGCAAGCACTCTATCAACTGAGCTATATCCCCACCCTCGGTAATAATTCTTCATAGGTGATGTGGTATACCTCACATTTCATCAGGAAACATTTTATTGGCCCATAACTGCTGAGGCTGTTTGATTGCTGAGTTGAGGGGGTGACAGGCAGATCTCTCTTCTGTACAGTAATCTCTCCTTTTTGTCAACAGCAATCTGTGGGTGTGATAATTGGCATGATGTGACTCTCCAGTTCCCCATCCTCTCTTTTCATAATGGTTTTATCACCTATGATAACTTCCCTGAATCAACAATCAGATTAGGCTTTCAAAGTGCTGGTTTTCTAATTCTATTGCTTCTTCTACATTTATTAGCTGGCACTCACCTGAAAAGAGTTTTTTTCAATCAATGGAACTATAGTTCTTTCTGAAATAGAAGGATAGATGCTTGTTTCCCTTATGTACCAATTTTCTGTGTTAGGAATTAGAATACCATATCTAGTGATGACAGAAAAGGGTTATTATTATCTGTTTGTTTTACTCTCATTCAGTTATTAATAGGGACTAATGAATTTTTAAATAAGCAATGTATTTACATCTATTCTAGTAATCCCCCCTCAATAGGATTCTACTAGTATTTGAACACAGCTTTATTTCCTGAACCTGCTTTATATTTTCCTTGTTGCAGACCTAGAGTCTCCAAGAAACTGTATTTCTAGTCAGTGAGAAATGGTATTTAGAAACCACATTCTGTGCATGAAGACGTTCATTGGTACTGAGGTGAGATATCATTAGGTTCTTTTGTTTTCTAGAGCTAGGAGACATGTATTTAGAAATACTTAGTTAAAATGGACATTTCTGATTCAAATTTAATATTAGTGTTTTCATTCAGCTGTTTTAAATTCCTTTTTACACACTTGGGGCTGGGATTGTGGCTCAGTGGTAGAGCACATGTGTGAAGCACTGTATTTAATTCTTAGCACCGCATGTAACTGAATGAATAAAATAAAGGTCGATTAATGTTAAAAAATAAATATATATTTAAAAAACTTTTTTTAATTCCTTTTTACACTAAAAGTCTTAGTTCCCAGTGAGAATAATGTAATTATTGATTTGTTTTATCCTATAATATATACAATATGGTTTCAAATAATCATACAATATAACTTAACAATAAAACTACTAACTGAGGTTCAGGGTTTTGGTAGTTCTTTTTGTCCTTAAGATATTTTCCACTAAGAACACACAGTATTGTCTTCTAATTAGTTGAAATAATTCTTTTTTTTCAGTAGTTTCCATTTGTTTCAAATTTTAGGGATTTTAGCTTAATTTGTATAAAATTCACAAAACATGTCTCAAAAGTAAAATATTCACTTTTATCCCTGTTAAATCAAACCCATTCTCCCACCTCTATTCCCTCTTCCCCCATTTTTATGAATTTTTGATTTATTTTTCTAGTGTAGCTTTGTGTAAATATATATTCTCTGTCTTACCCCAAAGTAGCACATAGTAGTCTTTTTTTTTTCATGGTGTATTTTCCATTATATCCTAGAGACTTCTCCAAATCAGTTTGAAGAGATCCTCCTCATTCTTTTTTAACAACTTTACCTCACTCCATTGTGTGGACATATTTCCATTCTTTTGCTACTCTAAATAATGGTGTATCATTTTCAGAAAGCAGATTACAATATAATAAAGATACATACGTTTAGCATGTCCTTACACATATTAAAGCACATTTTAAAAGGAAAATGTTACTTGTATTGATTTGTTTTTAATTAAATGCTAACATTCTTCTGAACACTTGGTTTTCATGGAACAATCTAGGAAACAACAGGTGTGCGCCCCTCTTCTCCTTGTACTGGGGATTGAACCCAAGGGTGCTTTACCACTGAGCTACTCTTTCTCATTTTATTTTGATACCGAGTATTTCTAAATTGCCCAGGCTGGCCTTGAACTTGCAAACCTCTTGCCTCAACCTCCTGAGTAGCTGTAGTTACAGGTGTGCTCCACCACACTTGGTCAGGTGTGGTTCTTAGCAAGTGTGCCAACTGCTTGATTTGAGAAATGTAAGGTTGTTGCATGACTGCTTGGTGCAGTAGATATGCTCAATAAATGAAAGATAATAGGAGTAATAAAAGCAATATGTTAATGATAGCAGAATTGTTTGCAGAATTGTTTTCAATTTATTTTTCTTTACTTGGACATGTCATCAAAGCATTTAAGATTAGAGTGACTGAGTTATTCTTTAGTCAGTCGGTTCCTTAAACACTGCAGAACTTCCCTGTTCCAGGCGTGAACTTGTACCTGGAGCAGATACATATGCTGAAGGTCAGAGATAAGGAATAAGGGCATCCGGGAGACCGATCAGGTACCAGGAGTGGTGGAGAAAGACTAGGGAAGAGGCAGCAGGAAGTTTTGGGTTCAGGGACACAAAAAACGTCAAGGAGCCCTCTCCTTGAGAGGCTAGGCTTACTCCAATCAGAGCCTCCACGTGCAATAGACTCAAACCACAAGATGGAGCCAAATCACAAACCTTTGGTAGCATTTAGCATTTTCTAAACCATGATGAGAAGAGAGGAAGAGAATCTGTCCCTCTATATGTATGATCACTTCCACAGAAGGCTTTCCAGGAGGTTAAAGAGAGAGGGAAGCCTGAGAAGAGGGACCTTATGCAAGAAAAATTTGTCTATTCCTGCAGAAGCTTCAAAAGAAGTTAGTTTCTGAAAGAGAACAAAATCTCATATACATTTCCTAGCAATGCTAATGTCTGCCCCATGTTCACAAGCTAGTATCCATTTGCTTCTGAGCAGTGATGGTGCAAGGGAAAGAATATGGGCTCAGACAGACCTTCCCAGCCATGCTCCAGCTGTCTGACCTTGGGCAAGTTAAGTCATTTGAATCCCAGTTTCCTCCTCCATAAAGTGGGGATAACTGTACTTAACTTGCAAATTAATTATAAGGAAGAAAAGAAATAATGCACGTGTCAGAACAATGCTTTTCTTTTATCTTGTATTTAGGTTTGGGATACAAGATAATAGCAGATGTCACCTCTAAGATGCTCCCTCTTCTGGCTTTGAATTTCCCAAAACTGGACACATGCTTGATATCTGTCAGGTGTCCCAGACATTATATCAGAAGACAGGGGAGGAATAGCTTGGAAGACAGTAAGGCTAGAAAGAGAGAGGAGGTCCCTCTAAACTGAGGGACCTAAAAGTCCTAAAGAGCCCTGGGTCCTAAAAGAGCCCTTCTCCCTTGCAGCCATAGGTAAGCCTCTGAGGGAGAGGGACGAGTCTTGTGGTACATCTTTGCAGGCACTGAGAATCACCCCTCACCAAAGATTCCCCTGGTACAGAAGCAGCCACTCAGAAAAAAACATGTATGTTAAGGTCAAAGCACAAGCGTGCTCCTCTGCCTGGAGGAACCAGTCTAGACAGAGGCAGGAAGACAGGGAGCTCCTCTAAGGCCTCAGCAATGTGTCAGGACACAGACCCTTTGAAGAACCATGAGAAAGAGAAGCCCCTCAAATAACTGAGGTCAAATTTAAAACCAGACTTATGGCAGAAGTGGGGAGCAGGTTTTGAGCCAGATTTAAAATTATGTAAAAGAAATTTACTTCAAACCCACTACACATGAAAATCATTTACCGCAAGGCCTGGCACATTGTATGTGTGCAGTAAGTGGTAGCCAATGTTATTAAAACCAGCTGCAAGGCAGTGGGAGCAGGCTGAACTGGATGCAAATAAAACTGAATTAAATAGACTATGTCAGGTGTTGGAAATATAAGACTCAGACCTCTCATGTCCTTGAGGAGCAGTTAGTGTTAAAGGCAGACACACACAAATTAGCTCTGACACATAGCAGAATGTGCCAAAAACCACAGTAAGAAAATGGGCCAAGTATTGGGGTTGGGATTGGGAAAGCTTCACAAAAGTGATGTTTAGTTGGGTCTGGGGAAAGATAGGTACAATCTTGATTGGTTGGTAAGGCAGGTCTGGCACAGATAATAGTCTGTGCAAAGGCAGGAAGGAACCGATATCAATGGAAAGTGTTGTGTGACTTAATCATTGACTGTTTTCAGGGGAGCTATTAGAAATCAGACTAAAATGGCACACTGAGAACAGTTTCAGGAAGATCTTCACACTATAGGTAATGGGGCACCTGTAGGAATTTAAAACAGGAGGGCTCTCTGCTTCCTGGCTGTCATGAATCAATCATCTTTTTTCTACCACACCTTCCACCATGAAGGTCTACCTCACTTTAGGCCCAGAACCATGGAGTTGGCTGACCATGGACCGAACTTCTGAAACCAGATTCTCAATGCAGAAAGAAGAAAACAGGGACTGGGATTGTGGCTCAGCGGTAGAGCGCTCGCCTTGCATGGGCAGGACCTGGGTTCGATTCTCAGCACCACATAAAAATAAAAGCATTGTGTCATGTCCATCTACACCTAAAAAATAAAGAAATATTAAAAAAAAAAAAAAGAAAAGAAAACACTTCAGCTTAGGTGCCCTGGTGCTTAAGACATTTCCAGACCGAAAGGGCTTCTCAACCTGAATACTGTTAATATTTGGGACCAGAGGGGGAAAGATACAGAGATAGAGAAGAAGCCCACAAAATGAGGGAGGCAGAGACTGGAGTGATACAGTGATATGACAAGGAGCACCAAGGACAGCCGTAGTTCCAGAAGCTAGGAAGGGGCAAGGAAGGACCCTCCTCAAGAGCCTGCAGAGGCCCTGCCTGCACCTTGGTTTTGGACTTCCAGCCTCTGGAACTGTGAGAGAATAAATTTCTGGAGTCTTCAACTGAAAAAATAATTAACTAATTAAAAAACAGGAAGAAGAAGGAGGAGGAGGAGGAAAGAAAAGAAAATATCCTGGGAGCTTTCAGAGAGGCAAGCAAAACAACAGATACTTAGAGTTTCAGGAATGCCTTAAAAGTTCTGATGGAAATGGTTCCAACCTTGAATTTTATACATATGAGCTATTGGTTCAAGTGTGAAAGTAAAATAAATACAATTTCTGACATGCAAAGCATGAAGCTTGCCTCATGTACACTTTTTCTCAGGAAGCTAAAAAAGGATGGGTCACACTAAAATAAAAACCACCAAAAGACAATTACTAAGTACAAGAAACAGAAAAGCCAGCACAGAGGGTAGGTAGACACTGTCAAGAAGAGTGAAGGACAAACCAGGCCAATAGTAACTAATGACCACTAGTTGAGGTTATTGTTCTCTTTTGGGGTGGGGTGAGGGGGTGTTGGATACTGAGGATTGAACCACTGAGCCACATCCCCAGACATCGTTTGTTTGTTTGTTTGTTCTTTAGACATGATTTAATTAAGTTGCTTGAGGCCTTGCTAAGTTTCTGAAGCTGGTCTCAAACTTGCCATCCTCCTGCCTTAACCTCCAGAGTGAGTGGGATTATGGGCATGGGCCACTCTGCCTGGCAATTGTCGCGTTCCTGGGGACAAAAACACTCAGGGTCACTCCAGGGGAACTGGAAACACGAAATAACCACACAAGAGACAGAGATACCTTTCTCTTTGGGGGTCCTGTGGTGGCTCCTCTGACCTTAAGGGTCCGCAGAAAGAGAGCGAACGAGCATGTGCTGAACCCTTTTATTGAGGAGAAGCCATTCACATGAGGCTGAGTCTAGCTTCTGACGTCTGCTGTCAGCAGGATGACTGACCTCTAGGAAGCCCACACCCAAAGGCAGAGCAAGAGAAGGGGACACACCAAGGGCGTTTCCATGGAACATTCTATCCCAAACAGGGCAAAGGGGTAATATCACAAAGGAACAGGTGAGCGCACTCGACCCATGGGGCTGCAGGAAGGCACGCCTGTGCATGAAGACACATTCTGCTACTTTGTGGATCGGGCAATCAATGTCCAGGTCACTACGAAAGTGACCAACAGAGCCTCTTCCTATCAAGGGAAGGAGAATGCCAGTCATTCAGTGAGACCGCCTCCCACAGGCAATTAGTTGAGACTGGATCAGAAAGAAGGTTCTGAACATTGTATCTGATCATAAAATTGACAGGATGCCTAATGTGTCTGGGTTGTGAGGAAATTTGTCAATCGTTAATGATAGGTACAGCTAGAACTAAGCAAAGAGAAAATCGGACAAGTATGAGCTCCAGGGAAAACAAAAAGCCACCTAGAGAAAGAAGAGCTGGCACAGTTTACCCTGCAATCTGCCTTACATGGTCATGATAATGTAAATAGTGAACACCGACCTAGCCAAAATTACAATATAACCCTATTAAAGGGAGGGGATCTGAGAAGGGGACATGGGTGGTCTTTGAAGATAAAAAAAAAAAGTCGGGCTGGGGTTGTGGCCTCGCATGCATGGGGCACTGCCTCAGCACCACATAAATAAATAAAATAAAGGTATGTGTTCACCTACAACTAAAGTAATTATAATAAAAAACCCATATGTTCCCCTTCCATAGTGAAAAGAAATAAAACCTAATGCTGAAAAATCAAGATTTAGCAACTAAACATTTTATTTAGTGATAGGACTCAATACCAACTGCATCAATCCATTTCTCATTACTATAATGAAATGCCTGAGGCTAGCTACTTTAAAAGTTTTTTTAGCTCGTAGTTCTGGAGGTTCTAGGGCATGGCACTAGCACCAGTGGGGCACTTGGTGAAGGCCTGAAGGCCGCCACAATGGCAGGGGTGCCTGGGAGCAGGAGAGGTCACATGGCCAGACAGGAAGCCAGAGAGCCTTTGGGAGTCAGGCTCCCTCTTTAGTAACAACTCCTTCTCACAGAACTAACTAGGGGTCCCAGGAGGACTGCTTTAATCCTTCTGAGGAGAGTCCCCAGTGGCCTAAGGACCTCCCACTAGGCCCCACTTCTTAAAGGTCCCCCAGCCTCAACATCACCACACTCAAGACTGAAATCCCAACAACATGAACCCGGGCTGAAAAACCACCCTCAACCACAGGGCCAACAGAATCTGTTCAAACAGTGGAAAGCTGTTGCCTCTGAGGATGAGGAGGGAGGAGAGGGGACTGAAGGCTGATTTTTGTAGCAAGTCTGTAGAACTCTTTGACTCTTAAACTATGCACAGAATATAACTGTTAAAAATTAAAATTGAAGACGTTTGGAAGAGGAGATCTGGGGGCAGCCCAGGCAGAACACTCACTCAGACAGTGTGACTCAGAGGACCCTGGGTGGAGCTGGGTTATGGGACAGAGAGGAGAGTCAACCTCTCATTAGATGGGACAGATGATATATTTAATATCTGTAGGAGGAAACCCCTGTGAAGAGGGGGAGATTGACTATATGGAAGAGAAGGTAAGCGTTAAACATCTATTCTCAGAGACTGAAGGGAGTCAACTCATGAATGAGAATATTTTTTTTTTTTTTTTAAATAAAGAACTATTTACCGGGCTGGGGATGTGGCTCAAGCGGTAGCGCGCTCGCCTGGCATGCGGGCGGCCCGGGTTCGATCCTCAGCACCACATACCAACAAAGATGTTGTGTCCACTGAGAAGTAGAAAATAAATATTTTAGAAAAAAAAAAAGAACTATTTACCTTGAAAGTAAAAGGGGAAATAATATGACCATAAGACACTTAATCTAAAAAAAAATTATGGTGCTGGGGATTGAACCAAGGAGAGAGTTCTACTACTGAGATACATACCCCACCTCCACCCTTTATTTATTTAGAGATGGGGTCTCATTAAATTGCTATCCTTGAATTTGTAATCCTCCTGCCCCAGATTCCCAAATAGCTATAATTATAGGTGTGGGCCACTACACACCAATAAATAACATACAACCCTTTTTTAGATACTGGGGATTGAACCCCAGGGGCACTTTATCACTGAGCTACATCTCCAGCCCTTTTTATTTTCTATTTTGAGACAGGGCCTTGCTTGGTAACTGAGGATCTTGCTAAATTGCCAAGGCAGGCCTTGATCTTGCAATCCTCTTGCCTCAGCCTCCCAAGTCACTAGGATTACAGGTGTGCATCACTGTATCCTCAAGAACTTTGAATTGTTTCTAGAAATTTTGAATTGTTCAAAGTGTTCTGGGTAATGTGTGCATAATGAAAACAAATCATACACCTTTGATCAAAAGACATTTTAATGACTTTATTAAGTCTTAGGATAGTCGAGAGAACAACTCTCCAAAGATGCATGAACTTCCCAAGCAAAAGACCAGCAGAGATCGGGAAATGCTGGGAGAGATGTCTGGTGTCTCTGACAACCAGCCAATTCTTTCTCTGAGGACGACCTGTCATCTCTGAGGTGGGGGCTCAGCGGGCACATTTGTACTGTGGGATCTTGTCCCCAGATCTAAATCCATTGCCTGGGTATACACCTACCCCAAGTTTGGCTGGTCATTTACTTTTCTAAGAATTTGCAATTGTGACTGGGAGACACAGTCTGTGTGGGTAGTGAGAGCTGAGGTGACAAACCCAGGAGAGAAAGTGTGAATGTGTCAGCTGAAGGGTCAGTCAGTCCACAGAGAGAGAGGAATGTGACTTAATGTCCACAGAGAGAGGAATGTGACTTAAGTGCAGACCATGTGGCTCAGTGAGAGTGTAAGATGGGCTGCTCCAGGTTCTGCTGGCTTTTCGATTCTGAGTTCTGTTCCCATGAGTCCTGGTAAACCCATCCTTGGGTTCTGTGAACCACCCCTGTGTCTCTAATTGCATGTGATCATTTTAAGAGGGTTTTTGTTACTGGCAAACAAAATCCTTGACTAAAACAATCTTTCCCCACTTCCAACAGGGTCTTCTGGTCTGTGACTTCTCCCAACTTATTCTCTTTTAAGAAGCCCATCATATCCTCATCAGTGCTTGTTTTCTTTCTTTACTAGGATCAAATATTCATAGTTCAAACCCCCATCTTGCCTCTTGGACTTGTATCTTGATCAACTATGATCCCCAACAGACCCAGGTTCTCCATATTGCTTTCCTGGCCCAACTCAGACCTCAGGATCCCCCTCCAGTGATTCCCAGTAACACCAGACTGTCAGGGTGTCCCATGTACAGCCTACAGCCTAGGTCCACTGTTCCTCCACACCTGAGACGCTAATCCAGTAGGTCTGGGTGACACCTATATGTTTTAAAAGATTCTTAAGTGCATTCTAGTTTGAAAACCACGAATCTGTGACACTCATTTGGTACTGGACACAAACTACCTTGAAGGGTTATTTATCTATTTGTATTCCTAATTTTGTTCACAGTTAACTGAAATCTCCTGGGCACATGTTTAGGAAGCACTCAGGTAGATTTCCTCCCCTCTTACTAAATAAGTTCTGCCCTCTGCCAAATATGACTGACTCCATTGAGGAAAGTGGCCATCTAATCCTTTTCTTTTTAGTTGTAGATGGGCACAATACCTGTATTTCATTTATTTTCATGTGGTGCCTCACATGTGCTAGGCAAGCGCTCTGCCACTGAGCCACAACCCTGACACTCTAATCTAAGTTTTGCATGCTTCTTTGTCATGCCTGAGGCTATAGGGAATGTAGAAAAAGGACATGACGTCGTAGACCATAGTTGCACACCATGGCCTCTTCACACAGAGGACAGCCAGACAGGTAGAAGCCCCAGGAACCTTTCCTCTCCCAGTGCCCTTCAGGACTGACATTACTGAGGGCCTTGCAATGCACAGGATACTCTGTATCCCTCTCAGGGAAATCTGAATTCAGGAGGCGAATTTCATGAAGTCCTTGTGGAATGCCCCAAAGGAGCAAGACACAGCTGGACCAGACAGAATGACTATCCCCAGTGTGTCCTCCCTCAGACTCACTCTGCAGGTCCCAGTGTCCCTCACACTCTGGGAGTACTGGCCAAGATCTGGTAAAAAGAATAAGGGCAAACACCACTGAAGAATTTGGTGCTGCTAGTCAGAGCTTTGGGCAGAGCAAGGTATGTGTTTGTGTTGGAGTAGGAAGGGGAGCTGGCTGTGCCCCACAGGTGTAAGTGCTGAGGTCAGAGAGGAGGGGACCTCAGGGACAGAGGTGGATGCCATTCAGGGCACGTGCTTCGTAGGCTGTGGCGCTGAGGATACAAAAGCTGTCAGAAATCATCGAGGAATCCATACGTTGCCTCCCACAGTCTGTCTCAGAAGGGTCGTTACCTAAAGTAGCAAACACCAGGTGACCAAGGCTGTTCAAGCTCACCATTCTAGGATCCTCTATTTGGGTGCCCACCTCCCCCAAACTCCACTCCCTCACTCCACTTCTGCTATTCTTGTCCACTCTTGTCTCTAACACCCTTTCCTCCCAACAGAGACCTCACTCTCCACCTCCATCCCATAACTGCCCTGCCCCCAGCCCCAGACTTCAGACGTTTCTGCACCTGGGGGCACTGGACATGCATGTCCCTGTGATGATGAGGATGGTGCCCATGAGGAAGCCCATCAGGCCAGTGGCCAGGCCCGTGGCACAAATCAGGGTCTCTGTGGTGTCTGGTGGTGGGACAGGCACCTGGGGCTCTGGGAGAGAAAGGAAGGGTCAGGGGGCACAGCATGGGGATTTTGTCATGAAGGAAACACAGGCCTGAGCAGGGGGGCTGGCGGGGAGCTCTGTACCCCAGTGCGTGAGGAGTGGCTCCTGCAGGCCCCAGTGCTCCACCTTGCAGTCGTAGAAGTCATCCGCTGAGGGCACAAAGGTCAGGTAAGAGAACTTGCGGAACAAGTGGTCGGGCTGGGCATAGAAGCTGGTCTGGGCGGCTCCCTCGGTGATGGTCTGACCGTTGCGCAGCCAGGTGACATTGATCACAGGAGGGAAGATGTTGTCCACGATGCAGATGAGGATGTTGGGCTCACCCAGCTCCACTCGAGACTTGGGGAGGACCGTCACCCTTGGAGGCACTAGGAGGAACGAATCCTGAATCTCAGAGGCTCATCCCTTACAATGGGGCCTTGTTAGGACTAGGATTAAGGGACACTTCCTCCTCCTTAGACACCTGCAGGCAGGGGGCGCTCGGGGAAGGTAACCAGTGGAGCAGAGGGGAGAAGAACAGGGGGAGAGGAGGCTGGGGAGGGAGAGGAGGCTGGGGAGGGGGAGGGGGCTGACTGAGAGGTCTGAGAAGACCTAGAGCTTCCAGGGAAAGAAGGGGACTGACTGGTTGAGAGAACTTGTGCCAGAGGGAGGGAGGCCAGGGAATGGGAAAAAGCTTCTCTGGGCCCCTCCTGCTTGGCTGGATTGGGGGAGGGGGGCAGGTACCGCTGGTGGCTCTGGTGCGGTTGGAGCGTTCCACCAGGACATCCAGATGGGCTCTGATTACGGCGATGCTGGCCAGTCCGTTCTGTGGGTCAAAGTGCGTGAAATCGCCAAACTCAGGCAGTCGCCATGCAACCTCCCCATTCTTCAGGTCCACAGAGAACAGTTGGTCTCCATCAAATTCATGGGTAAACTGGCCTGAGGCACCATAAGACTGGAAGAAGGCTGGTCCATAGGAGCCCATGTGGTCAGCTGTATTGGGTAAGGGCAGGGCCAAGAGAAAGGAGAAAAGGTGTCAGCCTCATCCATGATATGTAATGTGTGGAGTCTCAGCCTGAGCCCCATCCTGGGTCAAGTGTGGGGACAGAGTTCTGTTCTGACAGTGAGCTGGCCCTGGGGGAGTGGAAGGGCTGCAGAAGGACAGAAGAAAGAGAGCATGCTCATGCCCTGCACACCACGGGTACATTCTGGCAGAGCAGCCTAGGAAGAGGTGAAGCTGCCTAAGATGGTGCTTAGATTTTCTCAAGTTAAAAGTCTCAGCCATAGTCATTTGCTCTGGTTATGCCGTCAGGTCCTGTGTGTGAGTGTGTGAGACGGTGAGTTGTGGTAGAAATGATTAAGGACAAGAGCATAAGGTGTAGTGTAGATGGGGTTGGGGGGAAATGGGCACTGACTGGCAGGAGCAAGAATTACACAGAGACCAGGGGGAATCCATAAAGGCAGCCCCAGACATTGCAAAGAGCACTGGACAGGAGCTCAAGGTTCATGTCCCAACTCTGCCATCTCAGAGAAGAAAGGCTGAACACATCTTGTCCCATAACTAAGTGCATAGTTTCCTGGAAATTAGGGGACGGGTCTTAATTGGTAAGTTTCCTTTAGAACTCTGCAGTTATTTGTTGAGCATTGAAGGAGCACTGTGTGCCCAGCACAAAGCCAGGCCAAGGAAATTAAAAAAAAAAAAAAAAAAAAAAAAAGACAAGCCAGCTGTGGACGTGCACACCGAGAGCACACGTCTAGACACAGTGAGTGTTAAATGCTGCAATGCAGCTGGACTGGAGTGGACACACTCCAAGTCAGGAAGTGGTAGAGAAGCCAGGGTGCTGGACAGCAGGGGGGTGGAGCTTGGGGTCTCAGAAAGGAGGAAGGAATGGGAAGGAATCTGAATGAGAGAAAAGCCATAGAGGTAGGAGGAACTTGGGGTGGAGGATCGGGGATTTCTAAGTGGAAGAAGTGACCCACAAACCAGAGAGTGACAGGAACGTGCATCCTCTATGCCATATCCCTAAATCTCCTCTGCTCCCCTGGGGCCCTCAGCACTCACCCTTGATGGCCCCTGCTTTCTGGGGACAGAGGAGGGTCATCAGGGTGTGCAGTCCCAGGACCAGCCCAGCACGGAGGGCCATTGCCCTCTGGGGTTTTGACCAGTAAGCCCAGGTCTGTGGGAAATACAGGAACGGGATGGAGGCGAAGAAGAAGAGGAGTCTTAGTTAGCGGGAGACCCTTGCTATCTGCAGCCAATCAGAGCTGTTTTCTGAGGTAATGTAGCTGTTGCTGGGTAAAGAAGTGAAAAGCCGGGGAGAGAAGGTAGAGGAAGTCACTGGGCCCCTGAGCCCGAGGCTGGTCCACAGGGGAGTTGAGAGGAAGTTGTTGCTTCGGAGGACGAAAGGCCTTGATCCACTACCTCCCCCAAGAAAGAATGTGTAATGGCTTCATCTGAAGCAGAGCTGCCAGAAACTTCCACAGATAGTTGTGAGGAGGGTGGAGGGTGCTGGTGATCTCCATTTGTCCCTCCTGGTCCCCCAGCATTCTCCACACTGCCCACATGCTGAGCCATGTGGGCTGCATCCACCTGGCCTTTGCCTTCTAGCTGGGCTCTGTTGGTGAGAGGCATTTGAAGGACTTAGTGTGATAATAAAAATACAGAACTAACTGTTATCCAGGTAAAGAGAAATCTAACCAAATCTCCAAAGGCAAAGATCCTGCTTTAAATGATTTTCAACCTGGAAGACCCCTGATCAACTTAAGTATCCATCAACAGATTAAGGAATAAAAAAAAAAATGTGATATATAAACAATGGTCATTTAAAAAAAATGAAATCCTGTCACTTGAGGTAACATGGATGAGCCTGGAGGACATTCTGTTAAGTGAAATAAGTCAGGCACAGAAAGACAAACGTCACATGTGCTCGCTCATATGTGGAAGTTAAAAGGACTAATCTCCTAAAGTAGAGAGTAAAATGGATGTTTCTAGAGGCTGAGAAGGGTGGGGAGGGGATGAGAGAGATGGTTATGTTAACCATTCAGGGCTACAGTTGAATAACAGAAATAACTTTTAATGTTCTGTAACACAGTTGTATAACTATGGTTGACAATGATTAATTACCTATTTCAAAATAGCTAGTACTGAGGATTTTTTTTTAAGAGAGAGAGAGAGAGAGAAAGAGAGAGAATTTTTTTAATATTTATTTTTTAGTATTCGGCGGACACAACATCTTTCTTTGTATGTGGTGCTGAGGATCGAACCCGGGCCGCATGCATGCCAGGCAAGTGCGCTACCGCTTGAGCCACATCTCCAGCCCAAGTACTGAGGATTTTGAATATTTTCAACACAAAGAAATGATGAATGTTTGAGGGAATGGATATGTTAATCATCCTGATTTGATCATTATTAAATTAATATGTATTAAGTGCATGTATCAAACTACCATACTATGCCTTATAAATATATATAATTATTAAATGTTAATTAAAAGAATTAAAATCCACACCTTACTTCAATTTATCTGCTATTCAAAAAAGAACAGTTTCCTGGGTTCCATCTTGAATGAAATTAGCCTCTGCAAGAGTACAGCCAGCGGCCTGGGTTCTCAGCGTGCTCCCTGGGTGATTCCCAGGCAGCCTGTGGCTCACCTTCTGATTCAAACTGCCCAATGCCCTTTCCTCTGGATATAAGGGATTCCTCACTGAGGGGAGCAGACCACTGACTCTGACTCCAAATTAACCAAATTACAGCTAGTAATGGGCTTGGGGGGTTGTAGTTTATGGGGAGCCTAATCCAGTTCTTCTTGATTCCATTCCTGAATGTCTAGAATAATACCTGGCACAGAGTGGGCACTCAGTGGGTATTTGTGTGGATGGGTGAATGAATCTCCTCACTGCTTTGGTCCTGTCCTGGTTAGATCCCTGCCTCCTTTGTCTCCTCTCAAGTGGGGCAGGAGCTGGAGACCTGGGACAAAGGGACAATAGATGGGCAAGTCATGGAAAACTCATGACTGTGGCTTCCTTTTCTTTTCCTGTGCCTGTCCTTTTTTAATTTGTTCTTTTTTTATTTATATATAACAGCAGAATGCATTACAACTCTTATTACATATATAGAGCTCGATTTTTCATATCTCTGGTTGTATACATAATATACTCACAACAATTCGTGTCTTCATACCTGTACTTTGGATAATAATCATCACATTCAACCATCATTAATTACCCCATGCCCCTCCCTTCCCCTCCTGCCCCTCTGCCCTATCTAGAGTTCGTCTATTCCTACTCCCTATCCCACTATGAATCAGCTTCCTTATAGCAAAGAAAACATTCAGCATTTTGTTTTTTGGGATTGGCTAACTTCACTTAGCATTATCTTCTCTAACTCCATCCATTTATCTGCAAATGCCATGATTTTATTCTCTTTTATTGCTGAGTAATATTCCGTTGTGTATGTATACCACATTTTTTTTTATCCATTCATCTATTAAAGGGCATCTAGATTGGCTCCACAATTTAGCTATCGAGAATTGTGCTGCTTGACATGGCTCTGTCCCCGTAGTATGCTGTTTTTAAGTCCTTTGGGTATAGACTGAGGAGAGGGATTACTGGGTCAAATGGTGGTTCCATTCCCCATTTTCTAAGAAATCTCCATACTGCTTTCCATATTGACTACACCAATTTGCAGTCCCACCAGCAGTGTATGAGTGTACTTTTTTTCCCACATCCTCACCAACATTTATTGTTGTTTGTATGAATAATAGCTGCCATTATGACTGGAGTGAAATGAACTCTTAGAGTGGTTTTGATTTGTATTTCTCTCATTGCTAGTGATGATGAACATTTTTTCATATGTTTGTTGATTGATTGTTCATCATCTTCTGAGAAGTGTCTCTTCAGGTCCTTGGCCCATTTATTGATTGGGTTTTTTTTTTTTTTTGATATGTAGTTTTTTGAGTTCTTTATATACCCTAGTGATTAGTGCTCTATCTGATGTGTGAGGGGTAAAGATTTGCTCCCAAGATGTAGGCTCTCTATTCACCTTATACATTGTTTCTTTTGCTGAAAAGAAATTTTTTAGTTTGAGTCCATCCCATTTATTGATTCTTGATTTTAATTCTTGTGCCACAGAAAGTGACTGTGGTTTCTTTGTTTAGTAACTATTGGATGTTGAATGTTTTTATTTCAAAATATATGGAGATTTCTTAAATGTATATTTTTGTTATTAACTTTAACCACAGGATAATCCAAGAAACTTGTCCTTATGATGCATCTTCTCTGATATTTGTTTGTTTATATTTTTTTGGGGGGGGTACTAGGGATTGAAGGGGCACTCAACCACTGAGCCACATCCCCAGCCCTATTTTGTATTTTATTTAGAGACAGGGTCTCACTGAGTTTCTTAGCACCTCGCTGTTGCTGAGGCTGGCTTTGAACTTTCGATCTTTCTACCTCTGCCTCCTGAGCTACTGGGACTATAGGCATGAACCACCGTGCCCATCTTCTTTGATGCTTACTGATGCTTGCTTTATAGCTGGGCATGTGATCAACTTTTTTGAAATTTCACATCTGCTTTAATTAGATGCAGAATTTTATACAGTGAATGTTTGTTGCATATGTAGATTTTGCCATTCAAATCTATCATCTTTCCTTCTTTTGGGACTGGCTTAAAAATAACAAAGAGTGCTGTAGTTAAATTTGTAACTTTTCAATTTGTTTCTATTTTTTTAAATCTAATTTTCCCTCTAGGAAAATGAGGTTATGAGGTTGGGTGATGAGGTGCTTCCTTTGGGGAATTATTATCGTCTTGGTGAACTGAGTGAGTCTTTTCCTAATTTGTCCTGCAGTCTTTCCACCTTAAAGTCTGTCTTTAAGCTACATAGCTTTCTTGAGTTAGTATCTGCTTGCTTTGCATTTTTCTATCCTTTTGTTTTTATTCTTTCTGCACACTTATGCTTTAGAGGTAGCCCTTGTAATTATTATAAAGGCAGATTTTGTTTTTATTTTGTTGTTTGGTACTGGGGATTGAACCTAGGGGTGCTTAACCACTGATCCACATCCCCAGCCCTTTTTATTTTTATTTTAGGACAGGGTCTTGATAAATTAGCTAGATCCCTGCTAAGTTTTGGGAGGTTGCCTCTGAACTCATCATCCTCCTGCCTCAGCCTCTGGAGCTGCTGGGATTAGAGGCATGCACCCACTGTGCCCAGCCAGATTTTGTTTTTAATTTAAACTGATCATCTCTGACTTGTGCTTGGGAATTTAATCAATCCATATATTAGTCAAAGTGAGCAAACTTGCTTCTTCAACAGCCCTGGAGTTTCAGTGGTTTAACAAAACTCAGATTTATATTTTTAACCTGTGTGCAGTTCAGGGGAGCTGTAGCTCTGTGTCACCCCTCCACAAAGTGACTCATGCACCTAGGTTAGCTCCAGCTTGCACCTTCAGGATTTTCAAGAACTTTGCTTCTAGCCTTGCAAGTAGGAGAGAGGGACTAGCAAAGGCAAATCTATTCCTGAGGCTTTGGAACAAAAGTCATGTGCCTTCTCTGCTCCCATTCTGTTATATTCTGGCAAGAAGTAAACGATGACCCCACGAAGGTGCGCAGGCGCTGCTGGAAGCATGCATATCAGTTGTGTGATGGCTTGGTGAGCTCACAGCACTGCCTTTGCCCACTCCAATTACACTTATTGTGATTACTGACACATTTGGAGTTCTAATACTTTCTTTGATATTTCTGTTTTCTAAATTTCCTTTTTAGTTTGTTGTTTTGTTAACTGTACCTTCCCAATCTTCTGTCTAAGCAGATAAGAAATTTAGCATGCTCTCAAATCCATTTACATACTTTCTTTCTCCTTCAACAAAGTATTTGGTCTACTTTACTCCTGAAATTTTTCGTCTGATTGTAATATTGCCTCCAAAAGTGTTTTAAATATGGGTATTTATAGAGCAAACTTCTGAAACCCTGTGTGCTTGAGAACAGTTTTACAATACTATCATTTAAAAAAAAATTTAATTGACACAAGAATTGTTCATATTTGTGGGGTACAGTGTGTGATGACTGAAGGTGTATATACAGAGCATAATGATCAAGTTAGGTTTAAAGTTTAGTTGTATATTAAATTCTAAGTTTGAAGTTTTCCCCCTTTAATTTTTCCCCTGGGGATTGAACCCAGGCATGTTTTACCAGTGAGCTACAAATCAGTACTTTTTGAAATATTTTTAAATTTAAGTTTAAATTTAAATTTATTTTTTCATTTGTAGCACTGGTGATTTAATCCAGGGGTGCTATATCACTGAATCATACCCCCAGCCCCCTTTTTATTTTTAAATTATAGATGGACACAATAATTTATTTTATGTGGTGCTGAGGATCGAACCCAGTACCTCATGCATGCTAGGTGAGCGGTCTACCTCTGAGCCACAACCCCAGCCCACCCCCAGCCCTTTTAATTTTTTTTTTTTTTTAGACAAGTTCTCATTAAATTGCCCAGGCTGGACTTAAATTTTCAATCCTCCTGCCTCAGCCTCCAGAATAGCTGGGGTACAGGTTTACATTTGGCTCTCTTGACTATTATAGTAATATCAGCCTAGTGTTTTTTTTTCTACATCCAGTGTTGCAGTTAGGAAATCTGTATTTCATGATGGAATCTGTTAGAATATTCTTGTTGTCTTTTATTATTCAAAGTTTTCTACAGTGTATATAAAGTGGGATTTTCCTTTTCTCTCTACAGGGTAAGTCCTCTCTATCTTTTAACACAATAAATTGATCTCTTATTCTCTATTTTCTTCTTTTTGCTTTTTATTTACTTTTCTTTGTTTTTGGAACTCACATTTGTATATGTCTCAAGTCATCTCTTTTGATATATCTTTATTTTCAATGTCTTTTTTTCTCCCATCTTCGATTCTGGGACAATTCTTCAGTGTAGTTCTCCAATTTACTCAGTTTCTCTCTCCCACTATTTATCCCGTTGATGTGGTTTTTATTTTGAGTATTATATTTTTTATACCTAAAACTCCTAAGTAGTTCTCTCTATATGTCCTAATTTTTTAATTTGTTTTATAATAGCTTCTTATTTTTTATGCCCATTTTCCATGGCTGGTCTATATTTTCTAACCCTTCTTTTGAGGATACATGGTCCTGTTTGATGGTTTTCTTTTGAGGTGGTGGTATTCCCCAAAGATCTTGTGATTTTGACCCCTGAGGGCCCATCTGTGTCACTATCATGTGTTTAAAGAACAGGAAGGCTGGCTGGAGTCCTAGGCCAGCACAAAACCAAGAATGCTACTTTTTTGGTGACACTTCACCATGTGACACTCCAGGTCAGTACTTCAGAATAAGAAGCATTGGGAGGGGCCACCATTGTTGATCTTAGCCTCCCAGGCCCAGGGCTAACAGCTGGGACAGGGCAAAAGGGAATGACTACAGCAGTCAGTTTTGACTGGCTGTCCCCATCTCCTCCCTCTTCCAGCAAGGATTTCAGCCTTGATTTTCTCCCCAACCCTCCAAGCTATACACAAGCATCCAGGATCTTGCCATTGCTTTTGCAGCATGAAACAACAATGCTTGTCAAGGCCAGTACTGGGACAGGCAAGAGCAGACAGATGGCTGCTAGTGAATCTTTACACACCCACAGCCGCCCACCTGTCCATCAGTGGAAAACACCTCTCAGTCTCACTAGGGGTCCTTCTGTTTTTTTTCTCTAGGGTTAAGATTACTTTATAGAACTAGGAACCAAAAATATATGTTGGCTTATCATGACAGAAAACAGGTTTCTCCAGTATTTTCTTGGCATATTAGTGCATGACTTATGTTCCCTTCTAGAGAGAGAGGTCTTATGAGAGGTCTTATGAGGGCCCATGGTTTCTTACATTTTTGTTACACAATTCCCCCTTATATGCTAACAAGGTATTGAATAAATGTGTATCAAATAAACAAAATAGATTTGAAATAAATAAAGTGAACACTGATGAGCCTGTGGAGAAACTTTCCAATAATGGGACAAACAGACTCACAGATGGCCACTAATGGGTCTACTTTCTGAAAATACACACACTTGGTTACTCTAAATGGTCTCAGATGTTGATTTCGAGGTAAAATGTGATCTATCATGTTCTCTGGAGCATGTCAAGTTGAGCTAATGTTAGGAGGTATTATTCATTAAATAAATATTTATTGAACACCTACCATGTCCCAGTCACTGTGTCTTGCAGTGGGGATCCAGAAAGGAGCAGAAGAGCCCTTCCTTCCCTGTAGGGCTGCACTGTCCAATACAGAAGCCACCAGCCATGTGTGGGAATTTGAAGGTGTGTGTGTGTGTGTAAAATCTCATTAGTAATCTGTACACAGAGTAATGTTTGATAATATTTTGGATCTATGAGGTTGAAAATAAATTAATTTTATCTGTTTCTTATTACTTTTTAATGGGGGCTACTAGAAATTTTGAAATGGCTACCATTTTATTTCTATTGGACAATGTTGTTCTTGGTCGGCTACCAGCTGATCACTCCTGTTTTTTCTTCTTCAAGTCTTGCCTGCTTGCCCGGTTTGGGGGTCCTTTCCTATTGCTACCTAAAAACCCCACTAGAGGGCGATCTGACCACTCAGTTTCAATTCTCCAGCTTAAATCCAACTATTTGGTATGTGCATATATGTGTCTATTTTGATTTATTTTGCTTTATCGACTTTGCTAGTCTCTGGAACAACCATTATGGTTCTTGGCATCATGGATACCTCAACCTATCATGGAAATCTACACACAGAACTAAATATGATGTGAAAAGAACAAAGCCTGTTTTATATATATGTAAAATATAAATGTTCTCATGTCTTCAATTTCCTAGGGTCATCCTTTCCTAGTAATTAATTAAGTATCTCCAAATGCCCAACCCACAGAACTGCAGGAAGTCAAGTGGTCCAGTGCTTTTCTCAAAATTTCTTAGGACTCCTGGATAGACAAGTGTGTGCCCGCTGACCTGTGCCAGGTGGTTGACGTCATCACCTGCTCCAGCCTCCTACTCGGCGTCCACTGTTGCAGCCACATTGAGGAAGTTGTTAACGACAGTAGTTTTCTTTTTGGTCATCATCACTTTTCAGGCCCCGGTCTTCTGCCGTGTTGCTGGGAGAAGCTCACTTCCCCTAGAACTTTCCCTTCTGATCTTCTCACTTCTCTAAATTCCAGACCCCCAGGCTCTCCTTCCCAGGAAGTGACTGAAAATTCTAAGCTAAAAAGACTATTTCTTTTTATTTGTAGATAGCCTTAAATCTGCACATTAAAACTCATCTGTGAACAGCCAGGTGAGGTGGCACAACGCAGGGAGCTGAGGCAGGGGGACCTCAAGTTCAAAGGCAGCCTAAGCAACTTAGCAAGACCCTGTCTCAAAATAAAAAACAAAAAGGGTTGGGGATGTGGCTCAGGGGTAAAGTGCCCTCAGTGGTTAAATCTCCAGTACCAAAAACTAAAACTAAAACAATCTGTGAAAAAGTAATATATATATCTCCCACATATATAGGAATATATATATATACAGTCTCATTAAGCCATACAGAGCAACAATGATGATAAGAAAATTCCTTCACTTGTCATTTGGTCATTTTTTTAAATATTAAATTATACATTTAGGCTTAGATGCAGCTCTTCCCATATAAAAGAGGTTTGTTTTGGGTTTTTGTGGTGCTGGGGATCAAACCCAGGGTCTTGTGCATGCGAGGCAAGCACTCTACCAACTGAGCTATATCCCTAGCCCTATTTCTGAAAACTTTTCTCTCTTTCTTAGGAAAGGCAGAGTCTTTCAGGTTTCTTCTTCCCTTTCTCCCTTTCTCCTTTTGGAAGTCACGCCTGGGGCAGAGGGTAAACTTAGAGAATGTGATGGTGCAAGACACTGTCTCTGGCTGGCATTTTTTCCTCTCTTCTGATGGTTCTCTCCTTCCAGTTCCACCATGGTCGTTGGCTTCAGCCCCTCTTATTCAATTATTAGAGCTTCTGTGGCTGGTCCAATTTGTGATCAATTCTCCCTGGTAGGGGCGGGGAGCTCAGCCACTCACCCTGCCTATAGACCCTGCCTGGCTGGCTTCTTGCTGTATAGCCCTTAGGTCTTGCTGGGGCTGTGGCCTGATCCCCACCCAGAGTGGCCCTTCTGCCCCTCTCCCTGGCCACTCTAGAAGTTAATTTACTATTTATATACAGAGTTACAAAAAATTGTGCTGTGAATGGATAATTATGACTGTACTGCACTCCACTATTGTCATCTATGTGAGAAATAAATTTTAAAAAGAAAGAAAAAAATAAGTTAATTTTCTAAATATAAACTCACTAAAATCATCCCATGAAAGCACCAACTAATCAGAATTAATTCACCAGGTCATCAGTTTCCCAATTTTATCAATTTATCAGAAACCCAACACTTTAAAATTTCTGCCATTTTATATTTATATTGGTTTTACAGTTTTGGAAGATTTGTGGCCATTTTTAATTAACTTGGTTTTCCTTTTGTCTTCATGGTAGCTTTTAAAGGAAGTGTCCGTCTGTCAGATGTTAGGAATGCAAGGAGAAGATGGTAGCAGTGGTGGAGTTTTTAATCTCCCCAAGTGTCACACAAAAACAGAGTGCAATTGGAATAGCAAAGGATAATGCCCATAGACGGCATCTTTGCCAAACTGGATTTAAGGCATCCCCTGAAACTCCAGGAGAGGGGTGCATTGGCCCCACCAGCCACACAGGAGCTTGTGGGTTCCAGCGCTACGTGGAGGTATGGAGGGGTGAAAGGGAGAGCTGTGGGGTTTTTGAGATCTCAGGACACAGATGGCCAACGAATGGCCACCCACTAAAGGAGCTGGCCTCAAGTCTCGAATGACTCCTCACCAAGGAGCTGTAGGAAGCGAGCCTTCTACAGAATTTCAGAAACCCCCTCTTCTCTTGCCAATGTCTGACTTCCAGGACTAGGACTTTGCCACAGCTGTCAGTATTCTGTTTGGGAATATGGTTTCTCCTTGTGATTATGTGACAAAAAAAAATCCTAATTTCCCTCAAAACAATGACTATTTCTGAGTGAACAGGTATAAGGCATAGACAAAGAAGAGTGGAAAGGAAAATTGAGACCTTTAGCCAGTTAATATTTTTACAAGTTATACTTCACAGAGACACGCGAGCGTCTACCTTCCTCTACTGGCTTTGAGTATTTCAGTCGTTATGAAGAGGCCATCCAGGTGTGGTGGTGCCCACCTGTAGTCCCAGCTACTTGGGAGTTGAGGCAGGAGGGTCCCAAGTTCAAAACCAGCCTCAGCAACTTAGCAAGACCCTGCCTCAAAATAAAATTTAAAAAGGGCTGGGAAGGTAGCAAGCATGAGGGCCTGGGTTCAATCCCAGTACTAGAAAAAAGGAAAAATAAAAATAAAGACAGGAGATTATATCATTAAGAGAGATTAGTGACACTGTTGTAGGAGTGAGTTCTCTCACAGGGTGAACTAGTTATCACTAATTAGAGCAGATTGTTACCAAGCAGGGCCACCCCTCTGCTTGCTTCTTCTTCATATACACACTTGCCCTTCCATTTTCTGCCATGAGTTGAAGTAAAGCACAAAGCTCTTCCCAACACTGTGCCCTTGAACTTTCTAGCCTCCAGAACCATGAGCCAAATAAACCTTTTCCTTCATAAATTACCAAGTCTCAGGTATTCTGTTATAGCAACAGAAAATGGACTAAGACACCTATAAAGTCTCTTTTAATATAGTGACCTGGTCTTCTAACCTTTAATAGGGAGTGAAATCAAACTCCCTTCCCTCTTCAGGGCCATAATTTTATTTTGCCAGGTATCTCTTCTTTCTCTAATATTAATCTTGGCTATTCTTTTCCTCTCCAAAGAATCGCTTTTCTGCTTTGGCTCTCCTCACCTGATCACAATTAAAAATTAAAAGATATTTCAATGTCTTTGTGGGACAGCTCACCTATTACAAAATATTTCTTTTCTTAGCTGTGCAGATTTATCATGGAATCACAAATGTTTTACATGTTTGATCTCTCCCATAAGCAAAATATCTGTTCATTTAAAATTAGCTTTTACCTCTATGTGGTGCTGGCTTGATGAAAATAAGCAGTTCATAAAAATAAAACCAGTCTCCTTCCACCCAAGCCGTTTCCCCAGTCTGTCTGCAGCAGATCCTTCCTGGGAACTCAGTCTGCTGGACACAAATGACACTTCCAGCCCCACGCTGCCCATTGGTTCGCTAGGGAATAGAATGGAGAAGTGAGTGTTTCCCCTAGAAACCTCCTTCCATGAAGTGGCCCAGGTTCTGCTTTCAATTTCCTGTTGCATGCAAACTAGCCCAGAAAGCAGCAGCCCCTCCCTAAAACCACCTGCCCTCTCTCTCAGCAGCCGGAGTGTCTTGTTCTCTGGAAAGTTTTACGGGCAAATAGTTCTCCTTCTTTCTTGGTGGAAATTATCTCTGTTGTTGTTCCTGAGTATTTTAAACTTCTTTCATTTATGTAGCTTTTATTCTAAAACACAGCCTCCCTGTGTGAGGGGTTGGGAATCTAGAAAGTTATAAGCGCGTGAAAAATCAAAGGCCACAGAAGAGGAGAGAGTTGCCCAAGAGGGTTTGATTGCTGATTAAATTCCACAGCAACCCATTGCTAGTCCTCTGCAAAAGACGTGTGACCCAGAGCTGACCCTCAGAATCTAAGGAGAGTCCTAATAAGCAAAGCAGTTTCTTTCAGCACATTGAGCTTCCTATCTTTCCTTTCACAGTTTGCAGCACAGTGTGGGCCGGGCAGCCTCCCAGGAGGCCATCTGGGCTGAGAGGTCCCTAGAGAATCTCAAACTCTTCCCCTAAGGGTCAGGCCAGCTTGGCCACTGAGAAGAAAACATTGCCACCAACAACATGAAGGGGTCCCAGAAAGAAACAGGCCAGGTGTCCATGCATGGAATAAAATCGTGCGAGTCCAGGCAGAGTGACCAGGGAGAGAAACAGAACACTTCCAAAGGCTCACATGGGGCTCAACTTGTAGAGTTACTGTGGAGAAATCTGTCCTTCTGTGTTTTGTTTTTGCTTAAAGAAAGAAACCCCGTGCTTAGAGCAAAATCTCTTAAGGGGGTGATTTTTCTCTAGAAGGGATGTTTGGCAACGTCAGCAAACATCAACCAAACATTTTTGGTTGTCACACTGGGAGGATGGAGTACTTCTGGAATCTACTGGGTAGAGGCCAGGACACTGATAGACATTCCACAATGTACAGGACAGCCCCGACTACACGGAATCATTCAGCCCCAAATATAAATAGTGCCATGGCTAGGAAACCATGCATAAGGTCAAGCTTCTTCTGAAAAGTGCAGTCATTATTATTTGCAAATTCAGTTATTTTAGGAGCCCTCCCTCTGTTATGGACTCAATTATGTACCCCACCCCCTCACCCACGCAGATTCATACAGTTTTTTATGTGACTATATTCAGAGACAGGGCCTTTAAATAGGTAATTAAAGTTAAATGAGGTCATAAGGGTGGGACCCTAGCCCAGTGGGACTGGTGTCCTTATAAGGAGAGAAAGCTATACCAAGAGCAGGAGTGCACCGAGAGGAGTCCACGCGAGGACACACTGGTGAAGCCACATCTGCCAGCCATGGGGAGAGGCCTAACAATGAAATCTACCTTGCCTGGACCTGGATCTTGGACTTCTAGCCCCCAGAACTATGAGACAATAAATTTTTGTTGTTAAAGCCAGCCAGCCTGTGGTGTTCTGTGGGTGGCTCTGGCCCCGGGCTAGCACCTGCCTCCCTTACCTTCCCACTCTTCCTCACTCTATAAGTTTCCATTGAAATCTAGGTGCTGACCCACACCCCACTCCAGGAGCTGCGGCACTGGGCTTACTTGGCTTTGGTTTGTTTTTATCTGATGGTGTGCAGTGAGGTTCTGGAATCTCTGCTCTCACTGGTGGTTCTACTGGCTGCTCGCTGATGTGATATGGCAGCTCTAAGTCTGGCTCTACCCTCACTTTCCCCAACTGTAGAAGCCACATCCCTCCCATGGGGCCCATTCAGGGTCCTTCTCAGAACACTAATCAGGCGCTCAGCTCTGCCCATCTCTGTGTCCACATGAAAAAGACCCTGGCTTTCCATAACTGCAGATTCCACTTCCCCAAATCCAAGAGACTCTTTCAGACCTAGATCACTCTTCTTCAAGAACCAGGGGTTTTAACTTACATGCAAATGGTTCAGAAAATAAATAAATATGGATGGATGGAAGAAAAATACAAAGTTAACATAAAAAAAAGAAGAAGAACCAGGGTTTGGCTTACTCTTGCATTCCTTCTCTCTCTTCTGCTTACCAAGCCCAGGGCCACAACCGTCTAGGTACAGAATGTCTATCTGCTGGAAACCAGTGACGCTGCTCTGACTAACTCCCCATTGGCTGAAGGGAAAGCTGTCTAAAGAGGGAAACAAGGGTCTTCCCAACCTCTCCTCCGCCTTTACCCTTCCCACTCTCAAGTCCTGTCTTTTCTGGTCTGTTCAACCACGTTCCCCAGGAACAGGGCTGTCTGTTGGCTGCATGACCTTATCTTGAAGGAAGGAACCCAGAGGGAAAAACTGGGGGAATTGGAGCCAGATAAGACATTGTGAGGCTAGTAGAGAGGTTGAAGAAAACAAATACCCACACTTCCCTAGTGCCAGCTTTACTGCCTGTCACAGGAGGGGTTGAGCTCTGACTCCAGTAAATGCAACCTGGACGGCAGCATTACATTAGGCTGAGAGCTAGGTGAGCAAGACATGATTCAATTAGAATTTTTATTATTTTATTATTTTTAATATTTTGCAGACTGGGAATTGATCTCCGGGTGCTTTACCGCTAAACTACATCCCCAGCCCTTTTTATTTTTTATTTTGAGACAGGGTCTCATTAAGTTACCTTAGTAAGGTCTTGCTAAGTTTTTGAGGCTGGCTTTGAACTCCTGATCCTCCTGCTTCAGCCTCCTGAGTTGCTGGGATTACAGGTGTGTGCCATAACACCTGGCATACACACACACACATATATATATGTGTGTGTGTGTGTATGTGTATGTATATATATATGTATGTGTATGTATATATATTTTTTGTGCATTATGGTTGCACATAAAGGGATTTGTTGTTACCAGTATTCATGCATGCACACAATATAACAATATAATTTGACCAATATCATTCCCAGTATTTCCCCTTTTCCTTCCCTCCTCCCTCCCCAAGTCCCTTTCCTCTATTCTACTAATTTCCCTTCATTTTTCATGAAATTTCCCCTATATTTCTTTTTCTTTTACTTTTCTAGCTTCCACAAATGAGAGAAAACATAAGACACTTGACCTTCCGAGTTTAGCTTATTTCACTTAACATAATGTTCTCATTCGTTTTCCTGCAAATGGCCTAATTTAATTTTTCCTTATGGCTGAATAAGCCTCCATTGTGTGTGTGTGTGTGTGTGTGTGTGTGTGTGTGTGTGTGTGTGAGAGAGAGAGAGAGAGAGAGAGAGAGAGAGAGAGAGAGAGAGAGACGTTTTCTTATCCATTCATCCATTGATGGGCACCTAAACTGGTTCTGTAGTTTGGCTATTGTGAATTATGCGGCCATAGACATGCTATAAACATGGGCACACATGTATCACTACACTAGGACTTTAATTCTTTAGGATGAATACCAAGGGCTGGTATAGCTGGGTCATATCTCATGTTGTTTTTTTTTAATTAATTTTTATTGTTGGTTGTTCAAAACATTACATAGTTCTTGATATATCATATTTCACACTTTGATTCAAGTGGGATATGAGCTCCCATTTTTACCCCATATACAGATTGCAGAATCACATCAGTTGCACATCCATTGATTTACATATTGCCATACTAGTGTCTGTTGTATTCTGCTGCCTTTCCTATCCTCTGCTATCCCCCTCCCCCCTCCCCTCCCCTCTTCTCTCTCTACCCCCTCTACTGTAATTCATTTCTCCCCCTTATATTTTTCCCCCTTTCCCCTCACTTCCTCTTGTATGTAATTTTGTATACTCCTGAGGGTCTCCTTCCATTTCCATGCAATTTCCCTTCTCTCTCCCTTTCCCTCCCACCTCTCATCCCTGTTTAATGTTAATCTTCTTCTCATGCTCTTCGTCCCTACTCTGTTCTTAATTACTCTCCTTATATCAAAGAAGACATTTGGCATTTGTTTTTAAGGGATTGGCTAGCTTCACTTAGCATAATCTGCTCTAATGTCACCCATTTCCCTGCAAATTCTATGATTTTGTCATTTTTTAATGCAGAGTAATACTCCATTGTGTATAAATGTCACATTTTTTTTTATCCATTCGTCTATTGAAGGGCATCTAGGTTGGTTCCACAGTCTTGCTATTGTGAATTGTGCTGCTATGCACATGGATGTAGCAGTGTCCCTATAGTGTGCTTTTTTTAGGTCTTTAGGGAATGCACCGAGTAGGGGAATAGCTGGGTCAAATGGTGGTTCCATTCCGAGCTTTCCAAGAAATCTCCATACTGCTTTCCAAATTGGCCGCACCAATTTGCAGTCCCACCAGCAATGTACAAGTGAACCCTTTTCCCCACATCCTCACCAGCACTTGTTGTTGTTTGACTTCCTAATGGCTGCCAATCTTACTGGAGTGAGATGGTATCTTAGGGTGGTTTTGATTTGCATTTCTCTGACATATCTCATGTTTTGAGGAAACTTCGTACTGATGTCCATAGTGATTGTGCTAATTTATAAACCCACTGACCATGTGAAATGTTCCTTTTTCTCCATATCTTCTCTGGCACTTATTGTTTGTATTCTGGATGACGGCCATTGTGACTGGTGCAATATGAAATCTCAGCATAGTTTTGATTTGCTTTCCCCTAGTTCTTAATGATGTTTAGCATTTTTTTTATATATTTGGTGGTTATTTGTATTTCTTTTGAGAAGTATCTACTTAATTAATTTGCCCATTTATTAATTGAGTTATTTGGGTTTTGATGTTGAGTTTTTGGATTCTTTATGTATTCTAGATATTAATCCTCTGTCAGAAGAATGACTAGCAAAGACTTTCTCCCATTCTGTAGTTCTCTCTTCACATTCTTAATTGCTTCCTTTGCTGTGCAGAAGCCTTTTCATTTGATACCATCCCATTAATTAGCTCTTGACATTGTTTCCTGAGCCGTAGGGGTCTTATTGAGAAAGTTGCCTTTGTCTCTAGGCTGGAGTGTTGACACTACATTTTCTTTTAGGAGTTGCATAGATTCTGGTCTAATTCCTGGGTCTTTGATCCATTTTGAGTTGATTCCTGCAGGGTGAGAGATAAGGGTCTAGTTTCATTCTTCAATATAGGGATGGCCAGCTTTCCCACCACCATTTGTTTAAAAGGCTGTCTTCTCTCCAAGGTATGTTTTTGGCACCTTTGTCAAGGATCAGATGAATGTATGTGCCAGAAATTTTAAAAGAGGCAGGTAAAGGGTGAGAGAGGAATAAAATAAATAAAATATTCCTCTATTTATGTCACAGTAAACTCCAGAAATCCCTGGGTAAGAATTTTGAAGTTTCTATAACTTTGCAACTTTACATTTGCTAATTTTTTTTAAAGCTTCATTGAGATATAATTCACACACCATACAATTTATCCATTTCAAGCATAGAATCCACTTATTTTTAATATATTCACAGATATACGCAATCATCCCTTACTCAATTTTAGAACTTTTTTTTTTTTTTTTTTTTTTTAGTTTTTTAGGAGGACACAATGTCTTTATTTTTACGTGGTGCTGAGAATCGAACCCAGTGCCTCACACATGCCAGGTGAGCACACTACCACTTGAGCCACATTCCCAGCCCAGTTTTAGAACATTTTTGTCACCCCAAAGCCCCCATTATCACCCCCTTATCCTCCCATCCTCACCACTCCTAAGCAATCACTAATCTGTTTTCTGTCTCTATATAATTCCCTACTCTGAATATTTCATATGAGTGGAATAATATAATATGTGTTATTTTGTGACTGACTTCTTTCATTTAACATGGTGTTTTTAAGATTCTATGTTCTACAATAATACTGGATAAATTTAACATGCCTATGTCACCACTGGATAGATCCTCCAACCAAAAGCTAAATAAAGAAGCTATAGAACTGAAAAACACAATTGATAATTTAGACTTTATAGACATATATAGAATATTCCATCCATCAATGACTCAATACACTTTCTTCTCAGCAGCACATGGATACTTCTCTAATACAGACCATGTTATGTAAGCTATCACATATGTTGGCATGCAATTGTAATATTACTTTAATATATTTTTAGCATCTATAGGGTTATTTTGATAGTTCCCTTCCCATTGATATTAATTTTTGTGTTCTTGCTTTATTCTTGATTAGACTTGTTTGATTTTTATCAATTTTTAGCTGTATTATTTCTTCTCTATCTCATATATATCTGCTCTTACTCTTATTTTTCCTTTCTACTACCTACTTTGAAAATAATTTGATTATTAATATAGCTTCTTTCTGATACAAGTTCTTTAAGTTATAAATGTTCATCTGAGTACTATTTCATCCCAGAGATCCTGATATTTTAAGCTTTTATTATCACTTAGTTCAAAGCACTTTTTATTTACTTTTCTTGTGCTTTCTTCCTTGTGCCATTTTATTTTGAAGTAGTTGACATGTGGGAGTGGGGTTCTACATATCTTAAGGTGATTGATTTCTAATATAATAAATCATGTAGGAAAGAGTCTGCATGATTTCAAATTAAAAATAAAGTAATGGAAATACTTCTTATATTGATTGTATTGGTTACATATGTGTCAAAACTGATAAAATTTCATACTTTAAATATGTGTATTTTATTGTACTTTCAATTTTACCTCAATAAAGCTATGGGGGGAAAAAGAAAAAAAAATTGTGTTGTAACATGGCTAAATAATGTTTTCTTATATATATGTTGAATGCCTGGATTCTGTTATCTTCCATTAAAGAGTGTTGGTTGGACTTTGTCAGAAATAGTTTAGAGTGAACTAGAGTTCACTATGGAATATTTTATTCCTAAATGGTCAGTTAGAACTTTTTACTTTAGCTGATCAGTACTCAAATGCCTCATAGCCTGTGTGTAAGTTTGGGGAATTGTTCTTTTTTACCTCTCCCTGGTCAGTTTTTGCCTAGATTCATAGAATTTACCCAGTGCATATACTCTTTGGCATTCAGCAATAACTAAAGCACTGCTATACTAATTTTCAGAATTTTTCTTCCTTCCTTCCCTCCTTCTTTCCATCTTTCCTTCCTTTCTCCTTTTAGACAAGGTCTCACTATATTGCCCAGGATATCTTTGAACTTCTTGGCTCAAGTAATCTTCCTGCCTCAACCACCTGAGAAACTAGAACTAGAGCCATGTGCCACTGCACCAAAAAGAACTCCTTTTTTGTTGATGCTGTTTTATTTTAACATATTTTTCTTCTCTCTGGAACTTGACCCTGCCCCAGAAATAATGGGATTGCTATATCATATGGCAGTTTTCTTTCTTTCTTTTTTTTTCTTTTTTTGGCACATCCAGCTGTTTTCCATAGTGGCTGCACCATTTTGCATTGCAACCAATAGTGTGCCAGTGTTCCAATTTCTCCTCATCTTCACCAAACTTGCTACTTGGAGGGTGGGGGATTATTTTGTTTTGTTTTGTAGTGGTCTTCCTGGTAGGTGTGAGATGACAATTCATTTTGGTTTGGATTTACATTTGTCTAATAATGAACATCTTTGCATATGCTTGATGACAATTTGTGTATCTTCTTTTTTTAAATTAATTTTTATTGTTCGTTGTTCAAAACATTACATAGTTCTTGATATATCATATTTCACACTTTGATTCAAGTGGGATATGAACTCCCATTTTTACCCCGTATACAGATTGCAGAATCATATCAGTTGCACATCCATTGATTTACATATTGCCATACTAGTGTCTGTTGTATTCTGCTGCCTTTCCTATCCTCTACTATCCCCCATCTCCCCCTCAGTGTATCTTCTTTGAGGAATTGTCTATTCAAGTTCTTCATCTATTTTTTTAGCCAGTTTAATTTGATTTTGTAATTAACAAAAATAGTTTGATTTTTTTTCAACTGACAAAAACACTCCTATTTTGCACAACATTATGATTTGACTTTTGTGTACCTTGTGGAATGTCTAAGAGTTAAGTTAATTAACATGCATTACCTCACATATTCATCATTTTTTTTTGTAGTGAGAGCACTCAAAATCTACTGTCTGTGCAATTTTCAAAGTACAATGCATTGTCCTTGATTATAGACATTACAGTGTACAATAGATCTCTTGAATGTATTCTTTTTAAAATTTTTTTCTAGTTGTAGATGAATACAATATCTTTATTTTATTGTTATTTTTTACTTATTTAGGTGGGGGCCAAGGATCCAACCCAGTGTACCACATGTTCAAGGCAAACATGCTACCACTGAGTCACAACTCCAGCCCCTTGAACCTATTCTTTATCTTGATGGAACTTTGTATTTGTTGACCAACATCTCTTCAATCCCCAACACCCAGCACATAGTTACCACCATTTTACTATTTGTTTTTGTGAATTCAAAAAAAAATTTTAAATTCTATACAAATATAAGTGAAATTATGTGGTATTTGTCTTACTGTGTCTTCTTTACTTAATGTCTCCTCTGGGTTCAACCATGTTGCTGTAAATGACAAGATCTCCTTTTTCAAGGCTGGATAGTATTCCATTGGTATACACCACATTTTCTTTAAGAAGTAGTACCACTTGATCAAATGGTAGTTCTATTTTTAATACTTCAAGGAAACTTTATACTGTTCTCCATAATGCTATGGCAATTGGTGTACCAACAGTGTACGACAGTTTCCTTTCCTTCATGAAAGAACAAACAAGGCTCCTCCTTGGAGAAAATGTCCATTTATTGAGGAACAGTTCTGCATATTTATAGAGCAGGGGTGGTTTGACAGTTATGACAGTTTAACGGTTGAAGGGTTTGACAGTTGGCATGGGTGCTTTCTGATTGGTGGGTAAGGATCATGTGAGCCAGCAGGGCTAGTCTGATTGGTGGGTAAGGATCATGTGAACAAGCAGGGTAGTCTGATTGGTGGGTAAGAATCATGTGAGCCAGCAGGGCTCACCATTGGACAGCTCTTCTCAGGGAATGGGGAAGTCAGTCTTTGGAGCCAGGGAGACTTGCAACACTTCACACTCTTGGTGACACTTGCTGTCTTTTTTATAAGTAGCCATCTTAACAGGTGTGAAGTGATATCTCATTATACTTTAAATTTGCATTTCTCTGATGATTAGTGATGTGGAGGATTCTTTCATATACCTGTTTGGCCATTTCTATTTTCTCTTTTGAGAAAATAGAAATGTCTATTTTCTCTTTTGAGAAATGTTCTTTGCCAATGTTAAAATCAGGCTGTTTCCTTGCTGCTTGTTTGCTTAAGTTCCTTGTATATTTTTTATATTAACCCCTTCTCAGATGTATGGTTTGCAAATATTTTTCCCATTACATAGATTGTCTCTTCACTCTGTTGATTGTTTCCTTGGTTGTACAGAAGATTTTAGTTTGATGTGATCTCATTCGTCTATTTTTGTTTTTGTTGCCTGTGCTTTGGGCATCATATCCAAAAAGTTATTGCCCAAACCAATGTCATGGTGCTTTTACCTTGCATTTTCTTCCAGTAGTTTTACAGTTTCAGTCTGAAGTTTAATATTTTATAGTTTTCAATGTGCACATCTCTCACTATTTAAGTTTATTCCTACTAAGTTTATTTATTTATTTTGAACAACTGTAAGTGGGATTGTTTTCTGATTTTTTTTTTCTTTTCTTTCTTTTTTTTTTTTTTTGGTGGTGCTGGTGAGAAATCCAGAGCTCTTGACACTACCACTGAACTACACCTCAATAATTTGCTTTCTTTTTCAAAGTTAATTCATTATTATGAATACAGTGTATAGAAATGCTGCTGATTTTATTTATTTATTTATTTATTTATTTATTTATTTTGTGTGTGTATATGCTGGGCATTGAACCCAGGAGGCTTAGCCACTGAACTATATCCTAGCCCTCTTTTATTTTTATTTTTTATTATTATTTTTTTTATTTTGAGACTCACTAAGTGGCTCCTAAGATAAACTGTTAAATCGCCAAATTTCTGAGGCTGGCTTTGAACTTGCAATCCTCCTGCCTCAGCCCTCTGAGTTGCTGGGATTACACGCATGCACCACCACACCTGACACTATTGATTTTTTTATTATGATTTTGTATCCTGCAAAGTTATTAAATTACTTTATTAGTTTACAATTTTTTTCATGGAATCTTTAGAGTTTTCTGTATGATCATATTATCTGCAAGCAAGGACAACTTATCTTCTTTTTTTCCAACTTCAATGCCTTCCATTTTTTTCTCTTGCCTAAGAGCTGTGGCTAGAACTCCCATTACCAGGTTGAATAGAAGTGCTGAGTGGGAATCCTTGCCTTGTTCCTAATCTTAAAGGAACAAGTTTTCACCACTGAGTATGACTTTAGCTGTGGGTTTGTCATATATGACTTTTATCACGTTGCACTACCTGCCTTCTACATCCCATTTATCGAGAGTTTTTTCATCAAGAAAGGATGTTTAATTGTGTGAAATGTTGTCTCTGATTCTACTGAGATGATCTTGTGGTTCTGGTCTTACATTCTGCTAATATGGTGTGTCACATTTATAGATTCGGATATGTTGAATCATCAATGTGCTATTGAATTCAGCTCACTGGTATTTTGTTGAAAATTTTGTTCAAATTATTTGTTTTGTTGTTCAGTTGTAAACTGCTTCTATTATTCTGGATATTAACCTCTTACTTGAAAAGATCATTTGCAAGTATTTTCTCCCATGCTACAGGCTATCTTTCATTCAGTAGAATGAAAATTTTTTTCATTGATAAACACAAGCATTTAATTTTTATGAAGTTGAATTTTTCTATGTTTTCATTTGTCACTTGGGTTCTTGGTGTTGTATCCAAGAAATTCGATGTTATAAAGCTTTTCTCCAGTTTTCTTCTAGGAGTTTTATACTTTTAGGTCTTACATTGAGCTCTTCCATTTAAGTTAATGTTTTGTACGTGGTGTGAGGTGAGAACTCCACTTCATTATTTTGCACTTGGATATCTAGCTTTCCCAGCACTGTCTGTTGAAGAAATTGTCCTTTCCCCATTGGGTATTCCTAGCCACATAATTAAGGGTTTATTTCTGGGTCCTCTATTCTGTTCCACTGGTCTATTTAAATGTTTTTATTCCAGTACCACAGTTTTGATTAATTTGTAATTGAAATGAAGAAGTGGGAGTTATTAAACATTTTTTTCTTTTGCTACTTAGGGTTCCTTGAAATTCCACATGAAGTTTTAGGATAGTTTTCCTATTTCTGAAACTTCCATATTTTCTTTTGATAATTCCCCTATCTCTCCACCCAAAGTCATGAGACATAACACCTTTTAAAATCTTACAAGAAGTGTGTGTTTGCCTAAAATGGGGAAAGAAAAGAAGAAACTGAATATGACTCATTTCAACCTGAGTTCAGGAGGAAGATACCTGGATATGATTTATACATTGCAGTAAGTAGAAGGGAGAGAGAGGTCAAAGTTCAGCTGCTCTCTCAACTCTGTGTCTCTGATGCCCATTCTATTGCATGGGGGACTTTATATTTATCAATTAACACTTATTATATAATTAAGTGCAACAGACAGAAACACTGGGTTCTGAAAGAAAAAAAAAAAACAAGAGGGTAGGAGTATTTGGGGTACAGTCTTAGAAAAAGCCTTTCTTATATCCCATAACCTGACTTAGGAATTACTTTCTATCTTTTAAGACAAAACCCATACTTATTCATTCACTCCTTCTGTCCATTCATTTGCCAATTTAACTAGACTTAATGGAGTAGTTAGTGCCAGAATGGGAAGTGGAGATCCCTCTGGAGGACTGAAAACCTTCCAATTTTCAATAATTCATACTTCATCTTAGCTCCTATAACTCTTCACATGGTTGTTCATTTCTGTGCCTGTAGTGTCCTGTATTTACATGAGACTCAAGTCTGTGTGCCTTGAATCTAGAGAAGAGATATTGTACTTCAAGATAGAAAATAACAATAAACAGGCTGGGGATGGTGGCACATGCCTATAATCCCAGCCGCTTGGGAGGCTGAGGCAGGAGGATCATGTGTTCAAAGCCAGCCTCAGCAAAAGCGAGGTACTAAGCAACTCAGTGAGGCTCTGTCTCTAAATAAAATACAAAATAGAGCTGGGGATGTGGCTCAGTGGTTGAATGCCCCTGAGTTCAATCCCCAGTACCAAAAAAAAAAAAAAAAAGAAGAAGAAGAAGAAAGAAAGAAAATTACAATCAGCAAATGACATTCATCCCAAGGAGTGACTTTCTGATGAAGTGCTCTGGAACACAATTATAGGATGCAAGTGGTTAAAAAACGCAGGGACTTTCCATTGTCCTCAAATCATGTGATGACTTTTTCGCTAAGACTGTCTGGCATGCTTTATTCCTTCTATTATTTTTAGGAAATGTGATCCCTCTGAGCGTGGGTTTCCCTTTCACTTCTCATCTCCCTGACCACAAAGGCTGTCACCAGGCCAACAGGGAGGTGTCAGTAATATCCTGTGCTCTGCTGTTGGCTTCCTACATCCACCGGGCATTGTACCTTCACCGACCTCGTCTCTCCCTTCCTCTTTCCTTACACTGAGCATAGATTCGTCAAGGCTTCTGACCTCACTCTCTTTCCATTGCCACTCACACACACACTCAAATTCGTCATTGATAAGGTCTACTTCATAAAAACCCTGGCCCTTCCTTCAAAGCAGCCAGTTATTACCCAGATTATGCCATTGATCCATAGAAATAAGGAGAATAATGTTCCTGTTCCTTCTCCTAGACCTTCTATTCCTTATATAGAGCCTTGCTCCAATAGGAAGGGTAACATGGGTCCTCTCTCCACCAAACACTCTCCTGGTAGCATTTCTGTCTGCTCTGAAGCAGTTGTTTATCCTCCTGAGGCCAAGGGTAAGGGGTTTAAGAATAGTCAAGGGCTGTTGCAATTCAACTGATACAGGAGCAAAAGTGAGTAGAGGAATTTAAGATGTAGACAATGAATTTCCCTTTTTTCTTAAGAACTTCTCACAATCTTTCTTTTTGTTGTAGTGAGGACAATGGCAATGAGAGGGAGGAAAGAGCAGTACAGGCTTGTTCCTAGAAGAGGCAATGAAACGTGGACCTGCCAGGCTATGCACGTGTCTAGTTCCTGAAGTCCACTCCTGGTCCAGAGCCGCCCAACACCACTCACAGTTTCAGGGTGAAATAATCCAAAAAATGGCCAACCAGGCCTCTACAGACTAATTAATTTATTCTCTCTCCTCCCCCATATCTGTATGTCATATTAATGCATGTCATATTATATATATAAAACTTATAAATAGCATATATAAATATAAACATGTTGTATATATTTATATATAATATTGATCCACAGCAATAAGAATAATGTTTCTGTTCCTTCTCCTAATCCTTTTATTCTTTAGAGTCTCTCTCCAATACAAAGGGTAACACGGGATCCTCTCTCCACCAAATCCTACCCTGGTAACATTTCTATCCGCTCTGAGGCAGGTGTCTGTCCTCTGGACACCAAGGATAGGAGATTTAAGAACAGTCAAGGCTATTGCAATTCAGTGGATATGGAAGCATAAGTGAATATGTATAATATAAAATACATCATATATATATATATATATCCCATCACAATCAATCAAGAATGAATGCAGGCATTGCAGGTGTAGCTCAGTGTAGAGCAGCTGCTCAGATTGCACAGGCCCTGGGTTCCATCTTCAGTGTCAAAAAAAAAAAAAAAAAAGCAGTGAATATGGAGATGTATAACACTCCCCTTCCCCCATCTGAAAAATCAGAAGAGGATGGAGTTATAAAGAGGTTGGGCGTAGAAACTCTTCCTCTTCCTGTGGTTTCTTTAACCCTCCACCATCTCCTAACTAATAAAAAGCCTTAAGATGAGCTTCCTTGTAGATTCTCATCATCTGTCAACAGATTCTAGAGTCTAGCCATACTCGACCCCTTGGAGCCAGCCAGGGACTTCCCAGGTATGCACAGAGAAACGCTGGGTCTGTGCCTGGATTTCCCCATGCGCCACCTCTGCACTTGATGCTGTGAAACTCTCTGGTTCCTCTTGTCCTCACACTCAAGCGCAGATCCCAAGCACCCTGAACACAACCTCTTCATACACAGCCTAGCAGATGGGCCTTCTCAGAGCCTTAGTCTGCCGCAAACAAGTGATGCTGCCTTTCACCCACATCTGATTGGATAGAGAGAAATGTCTATCAGAATCTCACAGGAACGGAGCTTCTTCAAACCTCCACATGCATTGAAATACATCTTTCCCCTTGATATTTTCCCTCCCTCATTCTGCCCCCAACCTCAAGCAGAACCCTGAAGTCCTCTTCCATATTTCCCATCAGAGAAGAATGTCACAATGGCTGCAGTCTCTGAAGTGGGGGGGACCTAAGACAGAGCTGCGGAAGGGGGACTTGACCTCCCTCAGGCCTTCAGACCCGCCCATGCACCTAATTATCACAGCAGGAATTAAAATCTGTCCCCTTCTTAAGTCCCAAAGTTCACACCTATGGCTAAGTCACCAGCCTTATGCTCTTCTCTTTCTCTGCTCTGGAAAACTGATTCAGGCCAGTGGCTTCCTCCACATCTACACTGGCCACCTCCAAACCTCAGCCCAGCACTCCCTCCTGGTCTCCTTCCCACTGGCCAGCAGGAGCATGCACGTGGCTAGCTCAACATCACCCGAACTCCTATTATTTTATTATTGTTCTAGAGAACATCTTCCCCACCTTGACAGAGCTGGTGTCTCTGCTGCCTGGTTTAAGTACTAAATATTTCCACTTTCTCGTCTTTTTTTTTTTTTTTTTTTTTTATGTCCTACTAACTTCGGTTACATTAGATGCTTAGCAGTTGTCTCCTGAATATCCACCACTGAATGAATTTCCAACTAAGGAATCTTCCTCACAAGTCTAGCTCACAGTGTCAGTGAATTTGGTAGGAGGTGTTCCTCTGTTCATTGGAATGCTCGTTACAAGTCCTTCCTCACACTCAAGGATTAATTCAGTTTTGTCGGTTCTCAGAAGCTTTTCCCTACACTCATATCCAATGTATTTCTCTGTGTGCTCCTAACAGCTTATATATAAATGCATACTATAATATATTTCAACCATATTATAATCCAACTCTTGCACTTTTAAAACTTGCATTCTTAATACATGACTGCAAAATTGGAGGCTTCTTCAATGAATATGGCAAACTTATTTCCATCAACAATCTGACAGTTCAGTGGGGAGGTGGAAATATAAAGTGATTAAATGTTATGCTTAATTCCCCCACTTGAAAGAGAATATATAAGCACTTGGGGTAGATATCAAATAAATACTCTAGAGTCTCCGTAGATGACTGTTTAGTTTTTGCCTTATAAAAATTAAACTAAGAATGACCAGAGCCACATTACAACTGCAAGCTGTAGGTACCTTTGCTCATATGGACTTTTTCCTTTATAAAAGTAAATATAAAAATTGCATTTCAGGGCTGGAATTGTGGCTCAGTGGCAGAGCACATGCTTAGCATACACAAGGCCCTAGGTTCAATCCTCAGCACCAAAAACAAAACAGACAAACCAAATGTTTTATAATTGCACTGAAATAAAGAAGAATGTAATCCATGCTGGATTGATTGTTCTTATAACTTAAAAAGAAATTCACATGCTTTTGTGGGCCTCTGAAAGCATCACAAATCCTGAATACTTTGCTTCTTGTTAATGATAAATTGATCACTGGATAATCAAACAAAGGAGCATCTAACTTCTATTATTTACTGAATTTGTTGTGTTTCATGGGGTTGGATTTTTCTGTTGCTTGTGATTGTTGACGGCAGGTTTGTCCATTTAGCTGGAATCCCCTGTGTGCACACAGGTCTGCTGTACCTGTGTGCACAGTTCACTTAGGGGACAGGAGGGGGACTGGTGGGCATTTGTACTCCAGCCTGTTTTCAGTGAAAGTGGAGAAGGGATTTCTTTCTTTTCTTTTTTTTTTATTGTTGGTTGTTCAAAACATTACATAGTTCTTGATATATCATATTTCACACTTTGATTCAAGTGGGTTATGAACTCCCATTTTTACCCCATATACAGATTGCAGAATCACATCAGTTACACTTCCATTGATTTACATATTGCCATACTAGTGTCTGTTGTATTCTGCTGCCTTTCTTATCCTTTACTATCCCCCCTCCCCTCCCCTCCCCTCCCCTCTTCTCTCTCTACCCCCTCTACTGCAGTTCATATCTCCCCCTTGTATTATTTTTCCCTTTCCCCTCACTTCCTCTTGTATGTAATTTTGTATACCCCTGAGGGTCTCCTTCTATTTCCATGCAATTTCCCTTCTCCCTCCCTTTCCCTCCCACCTCTCATCCCTGTTTAATGTTAATCTTCTTCTCATGCTCTTCGTCCCTACTCTGTTCTTAGTTACTCTCCTTATATCAAAGAAGACATTTGGCATTTGTTTTTTAGGGATTGGCTGGCTTCACTTAGCATAATCTGCTCTAATGCCATCCATTTCCCTCCAAATTCTATGATTTTGTCATTTTTTAATGCAGAGTAATACTCCATTGTGTATAAATGCCACATTTTTTTTATCCATTCGTCTATTGAAGGGCATCTAGGTTGGTTCCACAGTCTTGCTATTGTGAATTGTGCTGCTATGAACATCGATGTAGCAGTGTCCCTGTAGCATGCTCTTTTTAGGTCTTTAGGGAATAGAGCGAGAAGGGGAATAGCTGGGTCAAATGGTGGTTCCATTCCCAGCTTTCCAAGAAATCTCCATACTGCTTTCCAGATTGGCTGCACCAATTTGCAGTCCCACCAACAATGAACAAGTGTACCCTTTTCCCCACATCCTCGCCAGCATTTGTTGTTGTTTGACTTCATAATGGCTGCCAATCTTACTGGAGTGAGATGGTATCTTAGGGTGGTTTTGATTTGCATTTCTCTGACTGCTAGAGATGGTGAGCATTTTTTCATGTACTTGTTGATTGATTGTATGTCCTCTTCTGAGAAGTGTCTGTTCAGGTCCTTGGCCCATTTGTTGATTGGGTTATTTGTTATATTGTTGTCTAATTTTTTGAGTTCTTTGTATATTTGTATACAAAGTTCTTTGTATAGTTCTTTGGATATTAGGGCTTTGTATATAGCTTTGGATATAGGGTTCTTTGTATATTTGTATACAAAGTTCTTTGTATAGTTCTTTGGATATTAGGGCTCTATCTGAAGTGTGAGGAGTAAAGATTTGTTCCCAGGATGTAGGCTCCCTATTTATCTCTCTTATTGTTTCTTTTGCTGAGAAAAAACTTTTTAGTTTGAGTAAGTCCCATTTGTTGATTCTAGTTATTAACTGTTGTGCTATGGGTGTCCTATTGAGGAATTTGGAGCCCAACCCCATAGTATGTAGATCGTAGCCAACTTTTTCTTCTATCAGACGCCGTGTCTCTGATTTGATATCAAGCTCCTTGATCCATTTTGAGTTAACTTTTGTGCATGGCGAGAGAAAGGGATTCAGTTTCATTTTGTTGCATATGGATTTCCAGTTTTCCCAGCACCATTTGTTGAAGATGCTATCCTTCTGGAGAAGGGATTTCATGGCCACTTGGCAGAGTACCCTGGTCCTTAGTCTTCTGATCCTGAGGGTACCCTTTCCTTCATAGCCACACTCTATGCTCTAGACTGGAAACACACTTCCCAAGAGCTGCTGCCCACTTGCTGGGACAAATGTGGGGAAGAGCAAGAACTGGCCCACCTGGCGTTCCAGATTTTCAGCCTCCTTTAATAACTTTGCAGTTGATCCCAAGGTCCATGATGCTCTCGGCATAAACCACCTCAGCTGAGTACCAGTTTGTGCTCTTACCTTCTGCAATAGTGTTTTCTGCAAATATGTTTTCCTGGGCTGTGTTTTTCCTCTTAAATTTGATTCTTCCTATTCTCTGTGTGCTCCTAACAGCTTATATATAAATGCATACTATAATATATTCCAACCATATTTCAGGGATTATTTATTTTCTGCATACAATTGCAAGTGCACATAAGAATTTTTAAAATATTTTTCCTGTCATTTCTGCCTTCCATCATAAAATACAAGACTCTTTTTAGACATCAGAATGGGTGTGATCATTTCCCATGACAAGGATCATTTCCCTTTGTCATGGGAAATGATCCTTGATTTGAATCAAGCTGTCTGTTAAAGAACATTTTGAAAGAAAGAAGAATCTAGTCCAGGATGGAATGTGTTAATTTTTCTTATTATTTAAAAAAAATTCAGACATTTTTTGCGGACCCCAAAGAAAAATTTTTCACAACATGAACAAATTTTGACGGGTTGTTTCATGAAACATCACAGTTTCACCCTCTCTTTAGATTCCTGGAATATAATTACAACCAGAGGTGAAGCTTTGAGGCTGCTTGTGCTCAGAATCATCCTGAAGAGGGAGGGAGAGAGACAGGGAAAGAGAGAATGAATCCGTCTCGTATCTTGAGGAGACAGGATCATGCAAAGAAAAGGCCAAGAGTAGAGAGCCAACATTTTACTGTTGCTTTAATACTAAAGAAATTGTTTCACTTTTAGGACAGAGCAAGAGGCTGATAGTCCTAGCAGACAGATGTATGATAGGCACGGACAGACAAAGAATGGATCAGAACTCACCATGATCTTGTCTCCTCAAGCTGTGGTTGCCTGGAGAATTCTCTGACTCTCTCGAGCATGTTTTTGGTCTTTCCCTGGTTTTACTTGTTGTCCTTGGAAGGAGTATTAATCTTTTTCAAACTATTCTGTAATGGAAGTCAGTCTATATTATTGCTTTTGATTTACAACTTGGTACTGAGTTGGAACCTCTGGCTTTTCTATTCTTTGCTTCTTCATTATCTCTTATTTCAGGTCTAGGTGTCAATATCTGAAATCTTCAAGATCAATTCCAAGAACATAATGCATGTATCACATTCCTTTCCAACGTCCAGGGAGATAATAAAAGGATATGTTATGATTGTCATATCTCCCACTCTACTCTGAAAAGCAAAGCACAGGTACTCCTTGGTGGGATGATACAGTCAGTCAATCATAGGTTATGTGCCCATGTGCCTGGGACTGGGGTAGAATTATTTTATTTATCTTTAGTTACTATATTGTAGTCATTATTCATAGATAATCTTAGAATTAATGAAAATTCACTATTATAGTGGCAAATTAGGAATAAGGGGCCACTGTCACCAATGTCAGTATTTCAAGTAAGAATTAATAATAACCTCTGTAGCTGCGCTTGGGCAGGTCCATTTCAGGTTGGCAAAAAAAAAAAAAAAGAGCAAGTATTTGACCTAATAAAGGTAAGAAGTTAAATATGATTATGGTCCAATATACAATAGAGTGACAGAGTAAATGACTAGAAAAAAGTGAGATGAAATGAAAGAGGAAAGTGGTGCATACTATCTACCCATGGCAGGTAATGATAGATTGTAATGACTTTAAGTTGAGTCATCAAGGGCCAGTGGTTAGCAATAAGTACATAAAACACATTATTGAGAGTCCTAAGATCATTAGTACTGGAATCAGGTAAATTTTAAATCTCTCTGTGTGATACCAGGCCCAGTGGCACTTGCAACTCAGGAGACTCAGGCAGGAGGATCACAAGTTTAAGGTAAGCCTCAGCAACTTAGAGAAACAAGTACCTTAGCAAGCCCCATCTCAAAATAAAAAAAATAAAAAGGACTGGGGAAGAAGCTCAGTGGCAAAGCACCCCTGGATTCAATCCCCAGTACAAAAAGGAAAAATCTATCTGCCACTGACCAGCTCCATGAGATGTCTCTAGCAATAACTACACGTTGAGTGTCAAACCATAAATATATTCCTTTATCTCATATGGATCCCTAACTCAAATTCCCCTTGTCTGGTTCCCCAATATGTTCATGGCTTCATCACCACATAACCACATAGGGGGGAGGAATTCAGAGCAGAGAGAGGAGGCAGCCATACCTATCTGCAATTCAATGATCATATTTTTTGCTTTATGACATATATGATCAGGTAGAAGGGCTCCTTCAAGTAGGGCCCTAAATTTTAAGTTTGTTTAGCTTAATGGTGGGTCAGCCGCTGCATCAAGATCCTTTCATCTATATACTCTCTCCTTTTTAAAAAAATTTTTAATTGATTTTTTTATATATGACAGTGGAATGTATTACAATTCTTATTACACATACAGAGCACATTTTTTCATATCTCTGGTTGTATATAAAGTATATTCACACCAATTCATGTCATCATACATTTACTTTGAATAATGATGCCCATCACTTTCCACCATCATTTCTAACCTCATGCCCCCCTCTTACCCTCCCACCCCTCTGTCCTATCTAGAGTTCATCTATTGCTCTCGTGCTCCCCGCCCCTACTCCACTATGAATCAGCCTCCTTATATCAGAGAAAACATTCAGCATTTGATTTTTTGGGGATTGGTTAAATTCACTTAGCTTTATCTTCTCTAATTGCATTCATTTACCTGCAAATGCCATGATTTTATTCTCTTGTATGGCTGAGTGATTTTCCATTGTGTATATATGCCACATTTTTTTTTATCCATTCATCTAGGTTGGTTCCACAATTTAGCTATTGTGAATTGTACTGCTATAAACATTGTTGTGGCTGTGTTCTTGTAGTTTGCTGTTTTTAAGTCCTTTGGGTATAGACTGAGAAGAGGGATAGCTGGGTCAAATGGTGGTTCCATTACCAGTTTTCCAAGGAATCTCCATACTGCTTTCCATATTGGTTGCACCAATTTGCGGTCACACCAGCAATGTATGAGTGTGCCTTTTCTCCCACATCCTCTCCAACGCTTATTGTTGTTTATATTCTTAATAGCTGCCATTCTGACTGGAGTCAGATGAAGTCTTTGAGTAGTTTTGATTTGCATTTCTCTGATTGCTAAAGATGATGAACATTCTTTCATATATTTGTTGATTGATTGTATATCCTCTTCTGAGAAGTGTCTGTTCAGGTTCTTGGCCCATTTATTGATTGGGTTATTTGGGGTTTTTGGTGTTTAGATTTTTGAGTTCTTTATATACCCTAGAGATTTGTGCTCTATTTGATGTGTGAGGGGTAAAAATTTGCTCCCAAGATGTAGGTTCTCTATTTACCTACCAGCTTGTTTCTTTTGCTGCAAAGAAACTTTTTAGTTTGAATCTATCCCATTTAATGATTCTTGATCTTAATTATTATGCTATAGGAGTCTTATTAAGGAAATTAGGGCTTAATCCGAAATGATGAAGATTAGGGCCTACTTTTTCTTCTATTAGACACAGGGTCTCTGGTTTAATTCCTAGTCCTTGATCCAGTTTGAGTTGAGTTTTGTGCATGGTGAGAAATAGGGGTTTAATTTCATTTTGTTACATATGGATTTCCAGTTTTCCCAGAACCATTTGTTGAAGAGGCTATCTTTTCTCCAGTGCATGTTTTTGACACCTTTGTCTAATATAAGATAATTGTAGTTTTGTGGGTTAATCTCTGTGTCCTCTCTTCTTTACCATTGGTCTACCAGTCTGTTTTGGTTTCCAATACCATGCTGTTTTTTGTTACTATTGTTCTGTAGTGTAGTTTAAGGTCTGGTACAGTGATGGCACCTGAGTCACTCTTCCTTCTAAGGATTGCTTTAGCTATTCTGGGTCTCTTATTTTTCCAGATGAATTTCATGATTGCTTTTTCTATTTCTATGAGGAATGCCATTGGAATTTTGATCAGAATTGCATTAAATCTGTATAGTGCTTTTGGTATTATGGTCATTTTGATAATATTAATTCTGCCTATCCAAGAGCAAGGTAGATCTTTCCATCTTCTAAGGTCTTCTTTGATTTCTTTCTTTAGGGTTCTGTAGTTTTCATTATTAAATCTTTCACCTCTTTTGTTAAGTTGATTACCAAGTTTTTTTTTTTGAGGCTATTGTAAATGGGCTAGTTTTCCTCATTTCCCTTTCAGAGGATTTTTACTGATATACAAAAATGCCTTTGATTTATAGGTGTTGATTTTATATCCTGCTACTTTGCTGAATTCATTTACTAATTCTAAAAGTTTTCTGGTGGGACTTTTTGGGTTTTCTAGGTGTAGAATCATATCATCTGCAAATAGTGCTAATTTAAGTTCTTCTTTTCCTATGTGTATCCCTTTAATTTATTTTATCTAATAGCTCTAGCCACTGTTTCAAGAACTATGTTAAATAGAAGAGGTGAAAGAGGGCATATGTAATTCATCACATCAATAGACTCAAAGATAAGAATCATATGATCATCTCAACAGATGCAGAAAAAGCAATTGACAAAATACAGCACCCCTTCATGATCAAAACACTAGAAAAACTAGGGATAACAGGAACATATCTCAACACTGTAAAGGCTATCTATGCTAAGCCCCAGACCAACATCATTCTAAATGGAGAAAAATTGAAGGCACTCCCTCTATGTACTCTCTCTCCTTTAAAAAAAATTCCCCCCTCTCTCTCTGGCCTTTATCCTTTCCAAAATTCCCTTTCTTATCATTCTTTCTACACACCTCTCCCACTATTTGCATAATGGTTGTACTTAAGAAATGGAGAATATTTAATAATTTGATAAATTTATTTATTAATAAAATTCTATATTCTCAGATATGAATATTTAAAATACATAAGTGAAGATTCCATTAGGCTTTGTGTCTTTAAAGTCATCTGAAGGCTTGACTGGGGGGGCTAGTGAATCTGTTTCTGAGTTCACTCACATGGTTAGAGGTCATCTTCAAATCCTATTTAGGTCCTGTATAGGGGACTCATAACACAGAAGCTCATTTCCACCAGAGCAAGGGATCCAAGACAAAGAGCAACCAAGACAGAAGCTGCAGCATCATTTATAATCTGACCTTGGTGGTGGTGCGCTTTCATTTCTGATGTATTCTGTCGGCCACACAGACCTATGCTGCTACAGTGTGAGAGGGGACTGCAGAACAACAGGATGTGGGGATTACTGGGCTCCATCATAGAGGCTACCTACCAAAGTTGTATCAGCAGTTAGACTGACCACACTTGGGGTTGGGTACTCATTCCCATGAAGTTTAAGACCATTATAAGAGATGATGAGAATGTGCCACTAACTCTAAACATTTTGAAAGGAAAAGTTTATGGGCCACAGTCAAGGAAGGTAGAAAGTTGAGGATAATATAATCACTGGTTTCTCTTTTCCTATCCCAAACCTGAGAACTGTGGGGTCCAGGGTATTTTAGAGAAGCATGCTCTGTAGGGTAAGTGACATGAAGAAGTTTCAGGATGATAGAAAGAAACACAAAGGGTGGGATTGCTGTGTTTGTGCGTGGATGTAGAAGGAGAGCAGGCTGGAAATCTGGATTGAATTAGATGGATACTAGGGCCAGGTTGGGAATTTTGGATTTTATTCAGTAGCACTTTGGAGTCAGTGAAAGTTTATGAGCAGAGAAGTGACATAGAACAGCAATTCAGTAAAAGTAACCTGCTGTCAGTACTTGAGATGGATTTGATTTGGGACACTGGACTCCAGAAGATAAAGTGAAGACGATCTTACTTTCCCATTTTAGTCAGAATGAAATGACATTAGGAGGAACTTCATTGGACTTTGTACTTAAAAGCTGCTTTCTTCTTTTCTGGCTGCTTTTCCATGAACTATTTCCATTTTTCTGCCTTAGTTTTCCCTTTCATAATTTTTCTCATTTCTGATGCAAACCTGTTTATCAATCCTTCAATACTGAAAGAATTCCAGCAGGCAGCTGTAACTGTGGCTGTACTGCCTTCTCCCACTGTGAAACCACAATTCTCACCCTTGTTGGCAGCCACTTCAATCTTCTCAACACCTCTCCCCCAAGAACCCACCCAGGTCCTCAGTTCTCTCACCCTTCTGTCCACACATCTCTGATTCTATTTCCAAATGGAACTCTCGTGATACCATGCCACTTCTTTTTTTTTTTTTAAATTTTTTTTAGTTGTAGTTGGACACAATACCTTTATTTTTATTTGTTTTATTTTTATGTGGTGCTGAGGATCGAACCCAGTGCCTCGCACGTGCTAGGCGAGCATTCTAATGCTGAACCACAACCTCAACACCAGGCTACTTCTGTTATCAGAATTCATAGTTTCTCTGTTTTGACACCCCTTTCTCTACAGCTCAGCTCAGAGCAATCACAGCACCTCAGGACAATGCCTCAGACCCCCTTCTCATTGGCTGGAGGCAAAGTCAGTACACAGAAATAATAACAATCCTTATAGTCACAGCTTTCCCCAAGCCTTTCTATCAGGCTTACTCTGTCACTCTGAGTCCTGCTTCAATAATTACATGGACAGTTCAGTGTCCAATGGCCCCTCTTAGGATAGATTTTTCAGTTGACTGTGTTTGATAACTTGAGAAATGGAGCCCCTGGATGAGAGAGAGAAAAAAAATACAGGAAAAGGGGTGAGGGGAAGCTGCAATGCTTCTTTTCCAGAGAGGAAGTGAAGAAAAGAAGCAGACAATTTTGACAGGGCTCATATGCTACTTCTGATTGTCCCATAATGAGAGCTATTCAGCTTCAGTATCATAAAAAGCTTTTTATCACAGCAGAAAACACAGAAAGACAAGAAAAATGGGGAGTGGGTTAGAAGGATTTTCTTGCTTGAAGCTCTCTCACCCTTATAAAGAACCTTCTCCTCCTCTCTCATACACAAGTGATTAGGCCTTATATATACCCCATCTATACTTTATTAGTAGCAGATAATCCTATTTAAAAATACAATCAAGGGCTGGGGTTGTACCTCAGTGGTAGAGAGCTTGCCTAGCACCTGGGAGGCACTGGGTTTGATCCTAAACACCACATAAAAATAAATAAAATAAGGGTGTTGTGTCCATCTACAACTAAAAATATATTTTTTAAAAATACATTCAATAATGTATCATATACTGAAGGATATGTAAGTTCACTTTTCTCATAAAGCAAAATGCCCCTGCCTATCTTCCAAGGACCTCCATAGTTGAGGTACAGCTATTTGGATCAGAGATCATAAAACCAGCCTCAGTTCTCTCTTTTTCTTTTCTCCAGGCTAAACCTGTGCAGGTACTTTAATGGCTCTGTGTTAGTCAGCTTTCTGTTACTATAACAAAATGTCTGAGATAATAAGCAACTTAATAAGAGAAAAGTTTTATTTTAGCTCACTGTTTTGGAAGTTTTGATTCATGAGTGATTGGTCCTATTGTTCTAGACCCACAGTGAGGCAGCATCTCATGGTGGGAGCACATTTTGGAGCAAAACTACTCACCTCATGGCCTGGAAGTAAAAGAGGAATAGGAAGGGGCTGGAGTTTCAATGGCATATCCCCAGTGACCTAAAGACCTCCAACAAGACCCACCTCCTAGAGGTTCCATGACCTCCCTGTAGCATCTCCCTGGGGACCAAGTTTTTAACACATAGGCCTTTGGGGGACACTCAAGATCCAAACTATCACAGGTTCCCAAGTGATAAACATTTGAATTACTTTTACTCTTGTTTTTTATTTTACTTTATATCACTGTCCAGGTGGTATGCAGTTTTCTTAAAAATCCGTCTCTGAATATGTAAGATTTTGGCTAGGGACCAAGCAGGATATGGGAGGAGACCTACCACCTTCCTTACTGTAGACTCATTCTTATATTAATATGTTCTTTGGCAAGCACTTAAACTACTGGCTCTCATTTAATTGATAGGCAAACCCATAGTTAAAAGGTTGTTTTCTTCCCATGTCCTTTTCTTTTTTACCTTACCTAATCCCAAATCCAAAGCAACAAAACATGTACTCTCCTTTTTCTTCTCCTCTTTTTCCCATCTATTAGTGGAGACATATGTAGAGCCTAATAATCATTCCTCTGGTCATCTTCCTCTTCAGATCTTACTCATACTCTTGATATCAGCCATTATGCCTCAGAAAACTTCAGTCTTACAGACTCCATCTTCACCTCAGCTCAAGTGCTGAGTTCATCCATCTACATGTTCCAACACTTGCCCCTAGTTGTTTTGTTAGGAACATTTTTTTTTCTCTACAAACCTTCTTTTTTGTACCAGTTTTATCAGATTATTTTTTATCATGAATGAGAAAATGCCCTTTTCTGTATATTAACATTTTTAAAATTTAGTTAAATTAACTCAAATTAAATTTAAATTTAAATTGTTAAATAAAACAAACAAACAAAAAAAGAGGTGATGGAACCCTTAAGAGTTTTGGCCTAGTATAAAGTGGTGATTTCATTGAGACCATTGCCTTTTGGAGGAATTGTTGCTGCTCTCATGGAGTAAGTTCTTGTGAAGGTGAGTTGTTATTAAAAAAAAAAAAAAAAGCAAGACTGGCCCTTCCACTGTCTCTGGCTTACTATGTCTCCCTATGTCATCCCTCTACACAAAGTAAATTCCCTTTCCATTTCTCCACTGTGTTTTGATATAGCTAAGGGGGCTCTCACTAGAGAAAGAACAGATGAATTGATGACCTTAAACTTTCAGTCTCCAGTACTAAGAACTAAAGATGTTTTACTCTTTGTAAAATGTTTTACTCTTTGTAAAACATCCAGCCTCAGGTATTTTGTTATAGCAACAGAAAACAGTCAAATACATAAGTTTGATTTCCTCTTTTTCTAACTTCTTAAGAATGGAACCTAGATTATTGATGTTTAGTATTATCCCCTTTTCTAATTGCATAAAGCTATAACTTATCACACAGTGTGTTTTCATATCCATTCAGTTTAAAATATTTTTTAATTTTCCTCCTGACTCTTTAACATAGATATCATTTGAATGTGTGCCTTTTAAATTCCCCAACCTTTAGGATTTTCCAGATATTTTTCTGTTATTGGTTTCTAATTTAACTCTATTGTGGTCAGATAATGTATTCTATGACTTCAACATTTCTTGTTTATTGACTTTTTTTTTTGTACGAAGATTGAGCCCAGGGGCTCTTTACCACTGAGCTATATCGCCATCCCTTTTTATCTTTTTTATCTTGAGGTCATGTTTTGCTAAATTGCTAAGGTTCTCTTTAATTTAACCAGACTGACCTCAAACTTGTGATCTTCCTGCCTCTCTCCTCCCGAGTTGCTTGGATTTTAGACTTACTGACTTTTCTATGATTCAGTATATGGCCTATGATGTAGAATGTTCTATGTAACTTGAAAATAAAATGTATTCTGCTGCTATTGGGTGGAATAATCTATAGATGTCAATTAAAACACATTGGTGGGTTGATAGTGTTCAAATCTTCCATATCCTATCAGGTGAGGGGGTGCATGCCTATAATCCTAGCAGCTTGGGAAATTGAGGCAGGAGGATTGCAAGATCAAGGCCAACCTCAGCAACTTAGCTAGGCTCTAAGCACCTTAGTGAGATGCTGTCTCCAAAATTTTTTTTAAAAGGGTAAGGGGAGGAATGTGGCTCAGTGATAAAGCACCTCTGAGTTCAATCCACAGTACAAAAAAAAAAAAAAAAAAAAAAACTTTCATATCCTTACCCATTTTGCTTAACTTTTCCATTATTTATTGAGAGAATAATGCTAGAACATTAAAATATAGCTGTGGATTTTTTTTTACCTCTGCTTTCATTTGTATCATTTATGTGTCATAAGCTTTGAAGCTTTTTTATTAGGAATATACAAATTTAGAATTATTATGTGTTCTGGATGAATTTATTCTTTTATCATCATGAACTGTCCATCTTTACTCATGGTGATATACCCTATTCTGAAGTGCCATATTTCTGACATTAATATAGCCACCAACATTCTCATAGATAGCATTATTTTCACATTATTTACTTTTTATCTATCTTTGTCTTCATATTTAAAGTTGACAGGTAAATAAGCACATAGTTGACTTATTTTTTGTGTGTGTCCATTCTGACCATCTTTGTCTTTTAATTAGAGTGTTTAGATTTTGCACATTTAATTTAATTAAGACTATGGTTATATTTAATTGTACTGTTTTACAATTTCTCTCTGTCATATGTTTTCCCTTTTACTTATTTTGGAATAAATGCTATTCATTTTCTCCATTGACTTATTAATCAGACCTCTTTTTTTAGTAGTTGCTGTGATATTAAAATATTCATCTTTAACAATACATTCTACTTTAAAATAATGGTGTACCACTTTACATACTCAATATCCTTACAACACTGTCCTTCCATTGCACCCTTATTCTTTGTGCTATTGTTGTCATACATTTTACTTCCATGTATGTTATAAACTCCAAAATGCATTATAGTAATTTTTACTTTATTTTTCAAATTTTTTAAAGTAAGAAAAAAGAAAACAAATTTTATATTTATCTGAGTTTTTACCATCTCATTCTCTTTCCCATCAACCTCTAGAAATCATTCTCTAAAGAAACAAAATCTCTGCTCACATCAGATACTTTTCATCATGATCATCACTATTCTTCTCAAATCTTTGATTGCAAACTCTCATTATAATAGAAGCTCTCTTTCATGGAGAAACTACAGCAGGTGGAAATTGGAATGAATAAGGGCACTTTCTTATTTTATTTCTTGTTTCTTGATTTATCATACAAAAAAAAACCCTTTTCCATGGGAAATCACTATAGTTATGATCTAGCCATGGAAAAGAAGCTCAGGAATTGTGTGGATAAAACCCAGAAATCCTGATCCAGACTGACTAAATCTCTTCCTTTGGAACCTGCAATTTTCAAACTATATCGAAACAAATCTTCATCTAAGTAAAATTTCCCCCAATCCACTTTCTCCACCCCACCCTCTCCTGTAGTTAGGGAATAACCCAGGGCTAAATAAATACTCTCAGACCCTTCTGCCCAGGTGGGGTTAGACCTTCAATAACTACTACATGGACTTGAAACCACACCTTCATAAAATATTAGTCATATGAGACCTGGTCCAAGGATTCCAAGAAGAAGAACTCAAAGTATCTCAGTTCTGAAATATTGAAAAATTTATTGGTCTTAGGGTGTTCTTAGGAAGCAGACAGTGAAGGGTTTTTCAAAGGAGACCAGAAGACATGAAGCCCAGTGAAGGAATAATCTCCATGTCAGTGCTACAAAAATATCAATATTTATTCATTATATTTCATTTGCTGGGAACTTTACCAAGGGCTGAGAACTTTAAGGTTGCAAATAAGGACTTGAAGGGTCAGCAAGAAAGTTAGTCAGTGGTGTAGTGAGCACAGGAATTGAGAAGGAAAGCTGCAACTAGCATCTATAGAGCAGATGGAATTCATATCTCTCCTGAGTCCTCTTCTTTCAGGAATTTTGTCACCTACAGCAAGACACACACAGTTACTGGCATCCTTGGATTTAGGACTCTAAGCTCAATCCCCACTTCCCTATTCCCTTTCCACCTAATCCCCCCACCCTATTTCTCTGTCCTGTTCAGGTCCCAGGGAGAAGGTGATCATCCCTGAACATGCCCTGGTCCTCCAGGTGAGCAGCAGTTAGGAGTCAAGGCGTACTCTCAGGTGACTGAATTTCATCCCTAAGCCCCAGCTGAGTTTGGTGGCATCCTAAGTGCTTCAAGTCACCAAAATATCCCAAGAAGGAGAAGGGCCAGAGAAGCTCAACTCTGAAATAATGGCAATGAAGGAAGGATCATTGCTCACAGTGTGTAAAACTGCTTTTTGTAAGGATTTCAAAACCAAAGTACATTTGCCCATATGACCCTGTGGAACATCTGAAACTACTCTATATTTCCTTCTCCTGAAATTCTTTACTTCATTGATAACCTTCTCTTCATTCTTCTGCCTCCATTTTTTCTTCAAATATTTTTCTTTTGATATTTTGTAAATCATGCATTTTTACACTGATTTTTATTTTTAAGGTATTTCATTAAAATAAGAATACACATTTCAAGCCAGATGTGGTGGCACATGCCTGTAATCCCAGTGCCTGGGAAGCTGAGACAGGAGGATGGCAAGTTCAAGGACAGCCTCCACAACTCAGCAAAGCTCTCAGCAACTTACTGAGACCCTGTCTCAAAATAAAAAAGAAAAAGGGGTGGGGATGTGGCTCAGTGATTAAGCACTCCTGGGTTAAATCTCTAGTAAAAGAAAGAAGAAAGAAAGAAAGAAAGAAAGAAAGAAAGAAAGAAAGAAAGAAAGAAAGAAAGAAAGGAAGGAAGGAAGGAAGGAAGGAAGGAAGGAAGGAAGGAAGGAAGGAAGGAAGGAAGGAAGGAGGAAAGGAAGGAAGGAAGGAAGGAAGGAAGGAAGGAGGGAGGGAAGGAGGGAGGGAGGGAGGGGGAGGCAAAAGAAAAGAAACTTCAAAATGTGTGTACACCAATACTACTATATCCAGATATATATAATAGAATAAACCTCATGAAATCCAGTAGAATATTTATCTATGTGGAGGAAAAAGAGGTTAGATATGGGAGTAAGGACTGAAGATGGAAGGGAATAAATAAACCAAGGGACAGAACTTGGAGGTATCCATGATGATAGTATGCATGAACTGAGTAGTGTGATTGATTTAACTCTTTGCACCTGAGGTCCAGCATGAATAATACTAATAATGATAATGGTGATAAATTGGATATGGTAATTATCATGGAAAGATCACTATCTAATGGGAAAAGAATCACAAAATCAAATATACGAAACATGGCAAGTTGAAAGGAAGGAAGGAAGGAAGGAAGGAAGGAAGGAAGGAAGAAAGAAAACCATATAATCCCAGAAGGAGAATTTTTGTGTGAGCTTTGCCATTTGGTGAGTCCAAACAGAGCAAATAGTTTATTGGGAACCTGTCATACCACATTGTAATTATGCATAGAAATATGGGTCTGGTTCTAATATTAGACTATGGATTTTTGGAGATTCAGTCTTTCTCTTCATAAAATAAGGACTATAAGACAGCGATTAAGCAAACAGTTTTGAATCCAGACTTCCTGGATTTTAATGTCAAATTCACTAATTCCTAGCTTAATAACCTTGGTCAAGTTGTGTACATTAGAAGATACAAGTATGTCTCATGTATAAAATGATAACAATAATAGTGCCTAACTCAGAATATTTGTGAGGATAAAGTGAGCTAAGAAATAAATGCTCAGAATAATGCCTGAGCATATTAAATACTCAATAATCAGTGTTGTCACAATTATGCAGCTCTGTGTTTTTAAACCCTTAGAAGATAAATGTACATTTAATCATATTGAACTATTCCTTTTTTCTTTATATACAACAAGTACTGGGGTCCTTCCTCTTTTCTCTGACTGTATCCTAAGAGTCCCCACCACCACAGTCACTCACAGGGGTCCCCTGGCCCGGGGGTCACGACTGGAACGCAGAGCCCTCGTGATGAGCACCGTGCCTGTGATGATGCCCACCAGGCCCACCACCAGGCCCAGGGCGCAGACCACAGTCTCCGTTGCCTCTGTCACCTGGACCGGCTCCTGGGCCTCTGGGAGAAAATGAAGAGATAAGTCAGAAGGTGTGGTGAAGTTTAGGGCTGGCCTGGGGTGTGCGGAGACTGAAGGTTACAGACCATTAGATGGAATGCTGGGATAGGAGACTGGGGAAGCTGGAGCAGAGAGCACCAGGTCCTGGGGGAGAGGGTGCATGGAGGGTGAGGAGGGGAAAGAGGCTCCATACCCCAGTGGTTGAGGCTCGGCTCCTCCAGGCCCCAGTGCTCCACCTTGCAGTCATAGATGTCCTCAGCTGAGGGCACGAAGGTCAGGTAGTGGAACTTGTGGAACCTGTAATCTGTTCTGGGCAGAAAGACGCTCTCAGAAACACCCTCGGTGACAGGCTGCCCATTGCGCAGCCACGTGACATTGAGCACTGGAGGGAAGAATCTGTCCAGGTGGCAGATGAGGGTGTTGGGCTGGCCCAGCTCCACAGGCTCCTTGGGAAACACGGTCACCTCGGGAGGCTCTGGGAGGACACAGAACCTGGTGAGTGCCCGGTTTTTGTGTGGATAACAAAGGTATTCCCCAGGGAAGTGTCATCTACCTCAGGCTCAGACTTTGTGAAATCTCTGGGCTCCTGAATCCGAGCCAGGAGTCTCATCCCACTGGCCAGCCTCACTCAGCTGACCTTCCTGTGCAGTGGGAAGGGGTGAGGCAGCCCTCGACTTCCCTGGAATGAGCCCACAGCCACGGGGAAGTGGGTCATTCAGCAGTGGGCATCTGGGTCTCCCATTCTGTGTGGCAGAGGGGCCTCCCACCCCTTCCCAGTGGGTGAAGAAACAAAGACAGGCAGTACCGCTGGCGGCCTGGGTGTGATTGGAGTTCTCTGTCATGGCATCCAGGTTTGACTTTTCTATAGCAAGATTAGTCAGCCCGCCCTGAAAATCATAGGAAAGGCCTCGGCCAAATTCAGACAGTTGCCAGATGGTCTCCTTCTTGTCCCGATCCACGTAGAACATCTCATCCTCATCAAACTCAAACATAAACTCCCCAGATGGTGCATTGGTCTGGGCAAACAAGGCAAAGCTTGTTACATGGTCCACTGTAAAAAGAAAATAGAGAAAAACATGACAAAAGCAAGAATGAATATGTGAGTGGTGGACAAGCAAGAGTAAAAAGATTTCTTAATATAAAGATAAAGAAGGAGGTCAGAGGAAAGATACACAGGGAAAGAAGCAATAACATTAAAAAGGCGATGATGCAGAGCAGTTACAAAAGGATCTGAGAGAGGAACAAAATTAGGAGAGGATCAATGAGAAATCAAGGTGCCTCCTGGTCCATTGAAAGTCTGAGCATCATGGCCATACAGAAATATCTGCAATAACAATGACAAGTAACATTTAATGAGCACTTACTAAGTGCCAGACATTGTTCTAAATACTTATTTTACTGTTTGTCACAAGGACCCTATGAATCAAATATACAAAGTATACTTTACAAATGAGGAAAGGCTAAGGTTAAGTAACTTAAGGTCACACAGCTACGTGTAATTAGTAGAAAGATTCTTCCCAATAAGTTCTCAATTCTTCTAGGACCAGATGTAAAAGTGTTTTTAGAGTCATGGAGGTGGACGAGTAGGAATACTATTTGTCTCATTACAGAACACAGAGAAATAGCAGAAAATTGAGAGAGAAGAAAGTATCTCTCATATTTTATTGCTCTTTACGGTCTTTAAATTTCTGTTTTTAACTTGTTCAAACGTGTTTCATGATCATAAATAGCATTGTATAGCTTTGTTCATAATATTTTCCCTTATGAATCCATTTAATCTATTTCTAACATAAGCCACTCTTCTTCAGTCTTTCAAATTTGTTCATAATATTTTTCATTTTAGGCATATTAAATCCAAAGATTTAGTGCAGTTTTTCTGGCATGAGGTTCAAACTTTCTTTTTTAATTTTTGTTTTCAACGGGCCTACAAGTATTGCTAAGTTTGATAGTACAGTGGAATTTATTTTTTGTTTGTTTCTTAGTCTTTATTAGTTTGTAAGAAATAGCAAAAGACAAGAAACTATCATCATTAAATAAAGAAATGAATATCTGCATTTATGGGCTTCAAATGTCAGAGCAAGAGTGAAAAGGGCCTTCAGGGCTTAGCTGATCCAACCTCCTAACTCACAGATTTCTCTGAGTTTGCAATCCCAACGCGCAGCTCCGGGATCCCAGGGATCTGTGATCTGTTTGTGCTTAGACACTTACAGAAAGAGCACTGTTTCACAAGCATTGTTAGGTTCCTTCTCAGTTGAGAAGAATCATCATCAGAAAAGAAGGGGGGGGGGGACATGTAACCCTCCAAGATAAAGAAGAGATGGGGGAGCTGGGGCTGGGCTCAATAGAGTTTGCCTGGTGTGTGGTGTGTTTGAGGCCCTGGTTCAATCCCCTCTGGAGGGAAAAATAAACAAACAAACAAAACAGTGTGATGATAAAGAAACATTAAATTGATAACTGTGATGACCATTAAGAGATTATATTCTACAAGAATTGGTAAGTGAGATGGGAAGTAGAAAGTTCCCAAATAACTCTCTTATTCTTAGGTTTATTATTTTCAACTAACAAATAAAAATTGTCTATGTTGTGTACAACATTGTTGTTTTGAAACATATCATTGTGGACCGAACAGACAAAGCTAATTAGCATAAATGTTACCTCATATGCTTGTCCTCTTGTTTATGTATGAGAGCACTTAAAATCCACTCTCTTGGCATAAAATTGCTAAACAATGCATTGTTATCAATTCCAGTTACTATCCTGTAGATCTCTTAGACTAATTCCTTCTCTAAAACTAAAATTTTGTGTCCTCTGACGAACACATGCCAAATCTAGTGCAATCTTAAATCCACCAGTTTAAAAGATAATAAAGGAAGACTTTTGAAGTGGGAGAAGACTTTGAGTCCAGTGTGGGGTACACTGCATTTAGAATATCTAAACGTCATCTAAGTAGAAATGATACATGGGCAGTCATACATGATGGCTGACTTCAGGGGACAGGTTTGGGCCAGAGAATTAAAGGGTTAGATGAGATTTTCCAGGCAAAGTGCATAAAATGAAAATTGCCGAGATCTAAGGGAACGGATTTGGTAACATGATAGTTAAGAAGCTCTTTCAATTGAATCCCTATCTCTCACAAAGCACAAAAGTTAACTCAAAATGGATCAAGGATCTAGGGATTAAACAGAGACTCTGAGTCTAATAGAAGAAAAAGTAGGCCCTAATCTTCATCACGTGGAACTAGGTCCCAATTTCCTTAATAAGACGCCTATAGCAAAAGAATTAAAACCAAGAATCAACAAATGGGATGGATTAAAACTAAAAAGTTTTTTCTCAGCAAAATAAATAATATGTGAAATAATATCAGGAAGCCTACATCCTGGGAACAAATTTTTACCCCTCACACATCAGATAGAGCTCTAATCTCTAGGGTCTATAAAGGGCTCAACAAGATAAGCACCAAAAAAAAAAAAAAAAAACACAAATGATCAATCAATAAATGGGCCAAGGACCTGAACAGACACTTCTCAGAAGAGGATATACAATCAACCAAAAAATACACCAAAAAATGCTCATCATCTCTAGCAATCAGAGAAATGCAAATTAAAACTACTCTAAGATACCATCTCACTCCAGTAAGAGTGGCAGCCATTATGAAGACAACAACAAGTGCTGGAGAGGATGCAGGGAAAAATGTTTACTCATACATTGCTGGTGGGACTGCAAATTGGTGCAGCCAATTTGGAAATCAGTATGGATATTCCTTGGAAAGCTGGGAATCGAACCACCATTTGACCCAGCTATTCCTCTTCTTAGACTATACCCTAAGGACCTAAAAACAGCATACTACAGGGACACAGCCACATCAATGTTTATAGCAGCACAGTTCACAATAGCTAAACTGTGGAGCCAACATAGATGTCCTTCAGTGGATGAATGGATAAAAAAATGTGGCATTTATACACATTGGAATATTACTCATCAATAAAAAAGAATAAGATCATGGCATTTGCAGGGAAATGGATGGCATTAGAGAAGATTATGCTAAGTGAAATTAGCCAATCCCCCAAAAAACAAATGGCAAATGTCTTCTCTGATATAAGGGAGGTGACTCAAAATGGGATTGAGAGGGAGAGCAAAGGAGAAAGATATCTCTAGATAGGGAATAGGGGTGGGAGGGAAAGGGAGGGAGAAGGGGAATAGCATGGATGGTGGAAGGAGACCCTCATCATTATACAAAATACATGAATGAAGATGTGAATTTGGTGTCAACCTACCTTATATACAATCAGAGACATGATAAATTGTGGTATAAAGGTATATTAAGAATTGTAATGCAAAAAAATTAATAATAAGAGAGCTCATGTATAATGGCATAATTTGGTGTGAACATACCTTATATACAGAGTTACGAAAAATGGTATTGTGAATGGATAATTATGATTGTAATGCATTCCACTATTGTCATGTATTTAAGAAATAAAAAAAAAGAAGCTCTTTCAAGGAGGAAAAGGAAGATCCAGAGAAATAGGAGAAAAATTAAGATGGAATATGTTAAAGCAGGATCTAAAGAAAAGTTCCAGTAACAAATAAAAAAAAAAGTGGATTGCAGTGAAATGTTATCAAGAACTCAAGTCAGAGAGACATTAAAAATTATCCTCTGGATTTGGACTTACATAGAGGTTACTGACAGTTGAGAGCATCCTCAGGATGTATTGGAAACAAGTCAAAAGCTCAGCTAGGTGAGGACACAGAGTGTCTCTAGGTAGAGTACTGAGTGAAGGCAAGGTTGTTTTTTATTTGTTGGTTCATATTTGTGTTTCTAAAGTAAAGAACAAATGTACATGTTGAGAGAAAAGGAATCAGTGGGAGGGAAGCAATAAAGACAGAGCTAAGTTAATTAGTTATTTCCATCAAGAAGCCTAAAATGTCTTCATATCTGTGTGAAGATATATCATGGCACTTTCTATAACACAACACTGAAAATAACCCAAGTGACCACCAACAGGGCAACAGATACTTCTGTTTCTGCAGTCTCACCTCCTCTTCACTTCTATCCACCTCTGGACCCCTTTGCCCCAAAATTAAACTGCCTGAGGGCTGGGGCGCATCTTTTAGGTGAATTTGAATCCACATCACTAAATTTTTGGATGACAATTTTATGCACAAGCTTGATGCTCCCTGGTGTCAGCAGTAGGAAGAAGACCATCTTAAGTTATTATCCCTGGCAAGGTCCTCCAAGGTCAGCCATCCAAGACCTAGACCTCTCAATGTAGCAACAGTCCTCAGGTCACTCGGGACTTGAATCACAAAGTTAATAAAAACATGAACCACTTGTCCTGGAAGAAGGCAGAATACTCTCAAAGATCTTGGAAGAGTCCTAAGATGCTGAGAAAGAGGGACGAACACAGGAATACTCTAAGCAATTTATCTCCCAAGTTCCAATACACAGAGTCCATAACTCTGGGACACACAAAGCAGAAATTGAGGATTCAGAATAGACAAGAGGAGTGCAGTGGTTAAAAAGTCACAGTGTGCCAAAGTCTGAGAAATGCAGAGTATAGTCATCAGAATCGGATCTGGATTTAAACCTCAGTTCTTTGTCTTGGTGTACATAACATTGGAAAATGTATTAATCTTTTGGAGCTTCACTTTTTTTCATCTCCAAAATGGAGAAAATAATATCTTCATCAAAGGTTCTTGTGAGATGTAAAGAAGGAGAAAGAAATCACCTAGGTGTCTAGTAAGTTGTGGTGCTATTGCTATTGTGATAATTGGAGCAAGAGGGAATGAAGACAAATTTCACATGAGGAGGAAAAGACAGAAAAGGGACATAGAGGAAAATAGGCAATAAGTCCCTAAAATCTCTAATTCCTAAAGCCATTAGCTGGCTGCCTGTCTCCCTCTCGTACTGACATCCCCCTCCCACACATGCACCCTTTTGGGTCCCCCTGAGCACTCACCCTCTATGGCCCCAGCTCCTTGAAGACTCAGCAGGAAAGCCAGTGAGAGGGCTCTCAGGATCACGGTTTGGGTCTGGAACATTTTCTTTTCAGAGCACATCTTGTGGGGTCCCAGGTGACAAGAATGAGCACAGGAAAGTGCTGAGGAACTGAGGCAGAAGAGGACAGACAAGATCTCTGAAACTGTGGGCTTCTATAGACTGAAAACAGCCCCAAAGGGTGGAGAGGGATGAGCATGACTGGGCTTAACCAATCAGAGACTTAACCAATCATTGACTCTCCCTGTTGCCAGGTAAAGAGAGACTGCAAGGGGCTCAGGAGGAGGTGGAGGACTTCCAGGAGCCAGCAGGGCCAAGGGAGCCCGCCAAGTCAGAGTTGTCAGAGTTAGGCTTGAAAAAATAAGTCATACATTCTTCTAGTGGCAAATGTTTTATATTATGTTGTTGTATAATAAGATTAGTCTCCCTGCATTCTCCTACCCAAACCCCACACTAGACATTCAGATTATCTTTAGATGTTTTGTTCACTTTTTTCCTAAATGATTTTAAAGCTATTTCAATCAAGCTTACAAAAATGTTTTCCTGTTCCTTGGGGATAAATACATTATCCAGTAAACATACTCTGTAAAGACTCATCTGTCTGAGATATTTTTCCTTCTAATTTTTATGTAGAAGTTTTATAGTTTCTATTTATAAGTCTTGATTGATGCAAATGAAGTTGATCTTTAATATTTCTATTATTACCCATGTTTCTTTTATTTTTTTTCCTGATGTGTAAACAGCCTGAAATGCTTTTTTTATCTTTAAATTACTATTTTTATTTCCTTTTCCTATAAGAATATCCAACCAACATTACACATGGCAACAATGGGCATCCTTATTTTGATCTTCTTTGCTTTTTTCCTTATTTCTGTTTTTCTTTCAGGAGGAGCCTGCCATGTTGCCCAGCCTGTCTTAACTCCTGGGCCCAAGCAACCCTCCTGCCTCAGCCTTCCAAGTATATAGGATGACAGGCTGATCTTGTTTTTAAGAGGGATTTCTCTAATGCTTTCCTATTATAGGTATTGTTCATTTTTTGTTTTATATTTTCTTTACCATATTTAAGAAATTGCTTTCCTAGTCTTATTTTAGAGATTTTATTTATTTGGTATTTTTAGGTAAAATTACAAAACAGTTAATATTTAATGAAAAATGAAGCATATTATATCAATATTTTTCTTGTTTTATGTTATCCTTGCCTTGCATAAGTAATAGCTATTAGCAGATTTATTACAGGGAGACAATATTTTTAGTCTTTTACAGCTATCTTATTTAATCCTCACATCAAACTTGCATTATTTGTGTTCATTCCAAAAATAAATTATCTGAAATATTGAGGATTTAAGTATTTGTCTAATCATCTAAGCAGATAAGTGACAAATAGGGGGTCAACCAAGACACTTTTATTAAAATATATGAACTTTTTATTCCACAAGTCTATACTGAATCCTCCTTCTAAAAAAACTCCTTAATAATTATATGACATAATAATTAAATTATTTATAGCAATTTATGTAAATATTATTTATAATTATAATATTATATCTACTTCTCTTGCATTTTACATGCTAGCATTTATATATATACATATATATATTAATATCTGTATTTTAAAATAATATCAGTTTGACATTTTATTAGAGGCTGGGTTCAACAGAATCACTTCATAAGTTTGTAAAGTAGGGAGTAATGATCTTTGAAGATTGTAAAATTATTCACAATAAACACAAGAGAATCTGATATTTTGGAGCAGGTAGGGTTTGTGAAAATTTTTTTCCATTGTATTCTTCATCTACTGGTCTATTTATATTCACTAGAGACTTTAGCTTTCCAAAGCAATGTCAGCTCTATTCATACCACTTGAACCTAAGAGCATTGCTATAAAGGCAGGTTGTATCATCTCCTCAAAGAAGACAAAGAATTGAAGTCCAAAAAAGGCAATGTCCTTCAGGTTTCATACTTGCTTGGTAGAAACTCAGCTATGCACATGCTCCCAGGGTATGGGCTCGAGACTGAGCCCTGCTGACCCTGATGACATTCCAGTGGAAGCATCTGTACCTCTCCAAACTAAAAGAAGAAAGAAAATATGGACAATGGTAACCCTAAACATCCTATTGAGCAGACAATGCAGATGGACTCAGCAGCACATTTTGAGTTCTAGGGTGGGCACTCTAACTACTCCATAAATCATGCCACTAAGAAAACACTCACTCCATCTTCTGTCCTATGAATGTGAAAGAGATGGCAGGGTTGGGGAATGATAACCCCATAAATGGGCCAACAGAATATCTGAGGTTGCCTTCAGAGCAAAGAAAACACATAATCTCCCCAAACCTCATGACTCGGTTAAAGTGAGTATCACTCTCCTTTCTCCATCATCTTAAGTGCATCTTACAGGCCATTTCCACTAACCATCTGCCTAGTGAGTGATGACTCACACAAAGCTTCTTGCTCATTGGTTCTTTTCTCAGAATCCGTCCAATCCCAGGGTCGTAGGAGACTACTTTGGTTCATGGTTTCTGATATTTCACCCAGGAGCTCCATTCAGCAGGTCCGTCCTTCTTTCCCTGACTGCTACTTTCTTCAGCTCACCAGCCTTTTCTAGCTCCGTGATGGTCCTGCAGGTCTCTGAGGCTTCCTGGGCAACAGCTCTGATGGTGTCTCTGATGGTGCTGTTCAACCCTGTGGTCCAGGGTATGGCCACTCCAGGTAAGAGCAGAGCAGCTGTTCCTGGAGGGCCTGGCTCAGGGAACAACTCCTGAGGCCTTTCCCCTAGGGAATCAGACTTTGGGGAAAAAAAAATATGGCAGCAGGGATAGGGCACTACCACATCCTCATGTCCTTTCTTCCCAGCTACAGAATGCTGGTTACCTCCTTGTAACTGTCTAGCCAACATGTTCTCTCTTCCAGGGACATAGGGACAGTGAACAGGAGAAAGGTGCCAAGGTGGTGGTATGCTTGTGTCTTGTGGACAGTGGGCCAAGAGGTTCAGAATGACTTTAGGTGACAATGTTTCCAGAGAGATGGTCAGCAAAGCCCACCTCCTAATTTCCTCATATCTTTATCATGGTTTGAGGGGACTCAGGTCACCCTGACAATTTCATGCTCAGGAAGAGTCCCTTCCACTTCCCAGAGTGGGACAGGAGCCCAGGCCCCTGGACGGCGATGACCACATGGAGAGGAAGGGGACAGGGCAGGTGATGGTTCTACCCCAGCAGCACTCTTGTCAAAGGTGATCCTTTCAATCTTCCCAGAGCTTGGTTATAGTATTAGAGAGAATTGAGATTTGTAGGAAGAGTGAGAGGAGGGTGTGTAGGTCTGTAGAAAGGGGCTGAGTGTAGATTACCAGACAGCCAGGGAAGGAGAGGCCAAGGGGAGACTTCTCATGCTGCTCCCCTGGCTAAAGTGTATTATGGCTTCTGAGAACCACTGATTCTCTCAGAATGCTTCTTAACTCTGTGGCCCCAATTCATACCCAACACCACAACTGGAAGATCTATAAAATAGCTGTCAGTTTTCTACTAACTTCTACCTTTCCTTCTCCAAGCCACCTTCTTTCAGACCCCTCCACTCCTGTCCTAGGATGTACTGTCCTCATTTCACTTCCTCATGTTCCTGGGGTAACAATTTGAATGTCCTGAGTCCAGTCCCCAGGGCCCCTCTCCTATCACACCAGGTCCACTTGCTGACAAGGGAGGGAGAATGTGTCCTTGTTAGTCACAGAGAGTTGCTGGGGCCAACAGCGAGACAGCTCAGCTGTGGCAACCATGCCTTCAAAGTCCTGGGAAGGAAGAGGGGAAAGAGGAGCCTGGAGGTGTGTCAGGACGACACTGATTGATGGCAGGAGGTGAGGGAGACTATGCTGGCCTTCATAGGAAGAGTTGTTCTGAGGGATGATGGACAGTGGGGAGGAGTGAAAGGAATGACAGAGGTGGGGTGGACGGTGAGTGTGATGGTGTGAGGAGGAGGAGAGAGGAGAAAAGTGGACCGATGTTTGTAGAAGGATTGGATGAGAATGTACAAATGTGCGGAATAGATTGAGGGTTGGTTACCAGAGTAGCCTGCCCAAAACAAATGATCAATAATAACTGCAAAGGGCCAGGGTTTTGGCTCAGTGGTAGAGCGCTCGCCTAGCCCATGCGAGGCCCTGGATTCCATCCTCAGCACCACTAAAAAATAAATAAATAAATAAAGATATTGTGTCTGACCAAAAATAAATATTTTAAAAAATAATAATAATAACTTCAAGAACCTGGAGGGAGTGTAAGCAGAGGGGAAGGGCAAACTATGATCCCCCTTACCTTTCACCTCAAACAGGGCAGAAGAGAAAGGCACGAGAGAGCAGGCTTTGGCTAAGGGGGCTGGGGGAAGAAAAGGCTGGTCAAGACCACCATGATGAGCAAGAGCCGATACAGCAGATGGGCTCTAAGGAACCAGACTCAGTCGGCAACAAACTTTTGGCTCTGACAGATCTTTAATATGTGCTTTCCACAGTTGGCTTCCTCATCAGCACACCCACCACCCCAGGGCTTCAGGGCCACACCCCAGGGCTTCAGGGCCACACTCCCAAGTCCCTGTCCCACCAGCTGGGCCTTCCCAGAAGCTTATTATGATTTAAGTCTTTGTAAACTTATTTTTATTTCATTTCCCCTCCAAGTAAAATCACTAGGATAAGTCAGGCAGAGTGACACACACCTGCAGTCCCAGCTACTTGAGAGGATGAGGAGGGAGGATTATTGGAGATCGGGAACTTGAGAGCAGCCTGAGCAACAGAGCCTGATGGTGTCTCAGTATAAAGAAAAAAAAAAAACTCACTAAGATAAAAGAGAGGTAGAAAAAACAGTCAGCAACTAAACAACAAAACCTTTTCAACTTGAAGGTCTGGTCCACAAGGCAACTCCCCTGGAGGCTTTCAAGTAGCCAGTGAGCTACTTGGTTCCTCCTTCCTGTGGGTTTCTTTAGTATTTTACTAGATTAAAGCAGAACACCATTGTAAAGGAAAGGAACGCACATGTATTGATCAGTGCCAGCACAAAGCTACATGGTTTTCATGTGTTAACTTATTTCATTCGCACAACAATTCTTCACAGTAAGTAATGTTATTAGTATATTTCACATTTCAAAAAATGGAGATTTAGAGCTGGGGGTGTATCACAGTGGTAGGGCATCTGCCTATAGCATGTGCAGTGCCCTGAGTTTGATCCCCAGCATTGCAAACAAAAATAAAAACAGAAACAAGAAAATAAATAAAGAAAAAGAGGGAAGGTAATGAAAGAAAGAGACAAGAAAAAGAAAGAAAATAAATGAAGACTTAGAAGGTTGTTTCTTGCCCAAGATCACACAGTAATACAGGGACTTAAATCTTTCATGCCTGTATTGTGTTCTTTTTCTTTGACTGTATTGCCTCCACTATATCCTCCTGCAATTATATATATTTTTTTTAGTATATTCTGTTCTGGAAAAGTCATTAATTCATTTATGTCAGTGCTTTTTCAAAATGTGCTCTGGGTAACTAAATTGACAAGCATTCTACCTATGGTGTATGGCTTCTCATAAACAATGAAGTTTTCAAATTCCATTTAAAAACCCTTACATCGCTTATGTCTTCTTTGCAGGAATAACTGTATTTTTTTAAAAGTTAAATGCCTGAGCTGGGCATGGTGGCATATGCTTGTAATCCCAGCAACTCTGGAGGCTGAGGCAGGACACAAGTTCAAGGCCAGCCTCAGCAACTTAGCAAGGCCCTAAACAACTTATTGAGACCCTGTCTCAAAATAAAAAGTAAAAAGAGCTGAGGATGTAGCTCAAAGATAAAGTTCCCCTGGGTTCAATGTCCAGTATAGGAAGGAAAGAAGGAAGGGAGACATTAAATTTTGCTAGAGAAAAGTTTTTAAATTATTTTTTCTAGACTGAAAAAATTCCCATGTTGATAAATGAGGAGAGGAAAAGGACAAACAGATTAAAATTACAAGATACACATTCAGAGCTGGGCAACTGAATAGGGACAGGCAAGTGGTTAGAAGAGGGAGAAAGAATCTGGACTAGAGGGGATTAGGAGCAATGGCCAGGGGACTCAGAAGATGAGACAAAAGGGACCAGGAAGGAGCTAGCCAGGATATCTAAGCCAAGCATGGCTCTTGCCTTAGCCACTGTGGACTAATGGCCTATTGGTGGCCCTTGAGACCCCACCTATCCCTTTTCTGTTCTCTTCCTTAACTCTGTAGTTTCTGAGGTGGAGGTAAGACAGAATTCTCTAGAAGACCAAAGTCATTCTGGCCATCACTGTGTGACAGGAGGAATGATCAGATCGCCCCTCAATCACCTCCATCTTGCTCCTGGAAACTCCAGGCCTATTTTCTTCTTCAGGAAGCCTCCCCAGTGTCTGGGGCTAGAGCAGGCAGCACAGATTCATCTAGGGCTTTGGGCTCCTGTCTTTGACTTTAACCTCTCCCAGTTCCTCTCAGTCTCCCCCTGACAAGGTGAAAAACAGCTGAGCATCCTATTTCAAAATGGTTTTGTAGTCCCACCACATTTGGCCTCAGAAGCTGTGTGATTGATTGGATCTGGCATTTTAACTTCTGATGTCCTTTCTAATGAAGTAACAGGCTGCTCCCATTAAAACATACATAATATACTGGTTTAGAGCTCCCTCTTGTGGCCCCGACATATCATTCATTTCATTTGTTGGTTCAAACATTTACTGATAAGGAAAAATGTACTGAGAGCTAGGTTAGATGTAGGATATATAAAAAGAAAACAGTAAGTATTTGCCTTGAGATGTTAATCTATACAGAATGGGAAAGACATGCAAAACAATCACACCACCTTGTTTCCGCCAATGAGAACAGGCCCAAAGAGACAAACAGAAAAAAATTAAATAAATAAATAAATAAATAAAAGAAAACATGAAAGATCACTGTTACTTCTGTGGAGACTGCATTTACCAAACGATGTAGGTAGCTCTCTAAGAAGTCCAGTGTGAGGAAGGCTACCATGTTTCTTTACATAAAAACTGTATCATCAGCTGGCTGTGGTGGCTCATGTTGGTAATCCCAGCAAGTTGGAGCAGAGAAAGGAGCATTACAAGTTCAAAAGCAGCCTCAGCAACTTAGCAAGTCCCTGTCTCAAAAAAGAGAGAGGCCTGGGGATGTGGCTCAGTGGTGGTTAAGCACTGCTGGGTTCAATCTCTGATACAAAAAACAAACAAACAAACAAATCATCTATGAGTCCAGGAACAATAGAGCCCACCCTCAAGGTCTCTGGGTGTTGTGGTTTTCATTGATTAAAATCCATTCCACATCTGTGAGAACACTCTTTCTATAGTCATCTTTGAAAAATGAAAAGTTTTTAGGATAGATGGGCTTTCTTTATCCTGAGCTTTAAGAAAATTTTAGGAAATTTCTATCTACATTCCCAGCATGCAGAACAAGAGTAAACTGAGTTATATTCAAGATACTGGCACAGAGGAAAGAACACATCGCTGAAGAAAAGAGAAGGAAAGAAGGAAGGGCTTCCTGGAGGAGGTGACATTGAACTAAGTTTTTCTACAGGATGGCAGGGTCAGGCTCAAAGCCTGGATAGGGACAGCAGCACCACTCTCTTTCCAGCTCCTCTTGCCCCTGCAGTTTCTCTGTCTAGGGGACTTTGTGCTGTAGTGAAATTCTGCTCCTCCTGTGACCCCAAGTGAAATATCGCCCTCCCCCGGCCTCTGCAAAATTGACGACTTCCCAAAGTGCCCTCTCCTTCCTAAAGGTCACTGGGTCACCCTCAGCAGAGGGTCACCGTTACTCAGTAGATCCTCTCATGTTACAGTGAGGAAAGGGGGGCCTGGATCCGTTCCGTGACCTAAAATCCAGGGCTCGTTATTGAAAAAACAAACAAACAAAAAGATGGTATTTAAAACCCAACCCTGGTGGGTAAATATTGACCCCGCGTGCACCAGTGGCCATGAAGAGCGGGAGCGGGGGCTCCAGGAACAAGGTCGCCGCGTCTCCGGGCGGCTCTGGGCCCTGGGGCCTGGCGGGCGGCCCGAGGGTCCTGGCGTCAGGACTGACCCGAAGCCGAGGGGCCGGCGGGCGGGGGTCGCGGAGCATGGCGGCTGCTGTGCTCGGTCCGGAAGGGCGGGTCGGGGACAAGAGAGGGGGTCGCTTGGGCCGTGGGGCCGTGGGGCCGTGGGAGTCGCAGCGCCCGGACTCAGCGCCGTCCTGCTCCTGGCAGAGAATTATCTGCATCAGGGACGGATGGACTGCTACGCCTCCCACGGGACGCAGCGCTACGTGGAGAGATACGTCTACAACCTGGGGGAGTACCTGCGCTTCGACAGCGACGTGGGGGAGTACCGCGCGGTGACCGAGCTGGGGCGGCAGCAAGCCGAGAACTTGAACAGCCAGAAGGACGTCCTGGAGCAGAAGCGGGCCGCGGTGGACACGTTCTGCAGACACAACTACGAGGTCATCGAGCGCTACACGGTGCAGCGCCGAGGTGAGACCAAGGGCGGGGTCGGGCGCCGCGGGGCCCAGAGCAGCCACCGCCGCCGCCAGGGCGGTCCCAGGGCGGGAAGGGGACTGCGGGGCTGGGGGAGTGCGGGAGGGCCAATCCCGAGGGCGAGGACCCAAAATGCTGGACGGGAAGCGAGGAAGGTGGAATGGAGGGAAGCCAACCCCGAGATCATCAGGCGGAGCCACTCACTAGCTGGGCAGTGAGGCGACAGGATAACTTGTCGCGGGAAGTGGGAAATGGAAACCGAGAGGCCACCTCCGGGAGACACCCTGGGAGACCGCGGATTGAGAGCTGAGGGACGCCCGCCCGCCGCTGGATTTCCTCTGGACAGGAACAGGAGGGTCTGCAGCTGGGAAGGGAGATCTGGGCTTTTTTGAGATCATCTAAGGAGGCAGAATCCAGTGGGAAGAGAGTAAAGGGCTGATCCCAGGAACACAGACATTTGAGATGTTGCCTCAGAGAAAAAAAACAAGCAGAACAAGAAGTAAAGAGTGGGGTTAGAAGAACCAAGGCAGAGAAATGCCACAGAAGCTGAGGTAGAGGGGGTGACAGCAGTCAACAGTGACACCAACGACTTCAGAAGATAAGTAGATAGAGGTTGAAAGGCGGGCTTGGAAACCAGGGAGTGCAGATTGTCTGCAGCTTGGGAGCAGGAACTGAACCAGGTGGGCTAAGTAAGAGGACCGGGTGAGGCTGAGCGTGGAGCAGAAGCTCCTTGGGGCTGCGATGGTATTTGTCTAGGATTCCCAGGGCTGTTACTGAGTAGTGTTTGCGTTGAATGTGCTGATCCTTCAGGAAACCTGAGTGTACAGGTGAGAAGACAGGTGAGGTGTGTCTGGAGCCAAAACTTTTTTGAGGACTTTTCAAGAGCCGGGGGCTTGTGGAATAGCATGAAGGGGTGAGGGGTGAGCCTTCAACAGAAACAGGGACACTTGTCATATAGAAGAGGGAAAGGATGAAGGGTAGGAGAAGGGAGAGACTGTGGGAGGGCTCACCTTTGAACTCTCTCTCTCTCTCTCTCTCACCTTTGAACTCTCTCTCTCTCTCTCTCTCTCTCTCTCTCTCTTTTTTGGAAAGTGGAAATCAATGTTATCTGCCAAGAGTAAGGATGTGAACCAATTGATAAGAATTATGAGAGTGACATGACTTTAGAAAAGTTGCCAAAGTAATTAGGTAAGAAAATGTCCAGAGGCAAGAAATAGGATTGGCAATAATTACAGGGCCTGACCATTAGTGTGTAGGGACACAACCTTCTTTGTGGCATAATTCATTGTCAGTTCACAGAGAGCCCTGGTGTCAGTCTGAGGAGTTTGGTTTAGTCACCTAGATCACTGGGTCCCTAACTAGCTCTGCTCAGCAGAGTCTCCTGAAGATCTTTAAAGCACAGATCTTTAAGGCACTAGAATCTCTGCCCAGAGAATCACATTTTGTAGGTGATGAGATCAGGAAAACTATATTTTTAATTGATCCCCAGTAATTCTCATGTAACCAGGTAAGTGTTGTCAGACCCTAAACTTCAGGATTTTGGTTTGTTTCTCAGGTAGGAAATGTCAAGGCCAGAGTTCCGTTTTCAGAGAGTGTTCAATGGGTTGGAAAGAGGAGTTCCTGAAGTCAGAAAGATAGAATAAGAAAACATTGTTATTGTCTAGGAAAAAAGTAATAGAGCATGAATTATAAGGAGAGAAAAAGAGAGGAAAGGGAGAATGAGTGTTTGGGAATTTGCAGTGTGAACGTCTAACAAAAATTCTAGAAGTAACTAAACAGGTGTTTTGTGGGCATTGAAAAAAGCAGCCTTAGACTACATGGGAATATCTTGCCTTTATGAAAGGTATTTTGAGCTGGAGAAGAAATAAGACCATTGGTTTACAGACCTTGCTTCAGTGCCCCCAAATGTCAGTTGTATATTCTAGGCTCAGTTCTTTATGGAATGATCTGGGCCTTAAAATAGTCATGCAGATAGAGCCACTGACTTGCATGAGGCCCCAAGAGTCTTAAGGGAGAGAAATTTAACCAAATTCACAAACTGCAACTGAGACAGGAGCCGAACATCTGATAACTATGAGTTTATAAAAGTGGTCAAAATAAAAGATGTCCCTGAGAAGAAAGCATCTATGAGGGAGAAGACTGGCCGTATTGGAGAAGTCCAAACAGGAAGTCAAGTTGTTTAAGGAGACAATAGGTTTGGGGATACCTCAAGAACATGCTGTTACCTGACCCTGTTCCACCTCAGCATATTTGTTTTTCTTGGAGTAGAAATTAGGAAAAAAAAAAAAAGAAGAAGTAAGTTACTAGGACCTAGAAGCTATGATGTGGGAAATTTCCCTGAACAGGCTTTCTCTAGAGGCACATGGATCTTGTCTGGCCTCTGGAGAGCAGGAAGTCTTCTGAAGGTGGTAGATGTTGAGGAGTCGTAACTATCAGGAGGTGTCAGGAGGTGACAGGAAGTAGACAGCAGTATGGAAATGGACACAGGAGCAGCAGAAAGATGGATGAGGGAAGAACAAGGAGAGGAAGGTACATCAGAGAGATACAGAGGTATAGACATCTGCACTTGAGGGCTCCATCAGGCAACCCAGAAAGACTTTGCAGAAGAGAAACTAGGGAACAGACTGAAATTCCTACTAACCAAATAGATGGGGCTCAGAATGTTGCATTTGAAAATAAGACTGTAGATTTGAAGATCTTGAGGTTTTGTAGGTAAGGGAGAGCATCAAATATATAGGCTATTTGAAAAACAAGTCATTGTCAAATTTGTTTCTTGTACTTTTAATGTTTGGGATATAAACTTAGATTGGCAGACCGAGAGAATGTCATTGCCTATATATCTTCATGAAGTTATTTGACTAAATTTTGCATCCATTTCATCAAGATACAACATTGAAAAGACAGGTAGTTTCATAGCTGAAGAAGGATTGTTTATCAAAAGACTTAATCAATCACTCATAATTTAAATTTCTACTAAAATTGCCACAAAGTGCTGCTTTTGTGTTGCCCCAACCTTGCCAATCTTTCTTTATCATATAACTAATAATTATGTATATTCCCTTTGAAGGCCTATCTCCATCTTTTTAATATAGCAGGTATCCACTAACCCAATTATGACATTTGTATCTTAAATATATAAAAACCACTTCCCTAATGAAAACATCTAAAAAATAATAATCTCAAATATCATTCCTTTTATTTCTCCTAGTCCAGCCTAAAGTTCATGTGTCTCCCACCAAGAAGGGGACCCTGCAGCATCACAACATGCTTGTCTGCCACGTGACAGATTTCTACCCAGGCAACATTAAAGTCCGATGGTTCCTGAATGGGCAGGAGGAAACAGCTGGGGTTGTGGCCACCGAACTGATACGAAATGGAGACTGGACCTTCCAGATCATGGTGATGCTGGAGATGACCCCCAAACAGGGAGATGTCTACACCTGCCACGTGGAGCACCCCAGCCTGAACAGCCCAGTCACTGTGGAGTGGAGTGAGTTACCCTCAAGTGACCTTCTAGACCCCACATTCTGAGATGCAGGGAACAAATTGGCTCCAGGGTCCACTCATCTTGTCTTATGTGTGTGTACACTGGGACATTTCCATCTACTTGTAGTTATAAGCTAGAGGCAGTGGAGACTAACCTGTCCCTGGGGTCAAGATCTCCTTGCTTAACCTTTTACCCTGGTCTCTGTTATGTTGAAAGGCGGCTGCCAGAAACAGCATCTGTCCTCCTGTTGAATTCACCACCCTAAGTCCAGAACGAGGGTGTTCTTTCTGAATGTACTCCTCCTCCTCCTCAGTGGACCCTCTCACTGTCCTCCTGCTGACCTCCTGCTCCACCTCCAGGATCTCAGACAAGACCCAGGAAGGGATGCAGCTGGAGGCCCTGAAACTAATCCTGGATTCTGTTCTTCCAGAGGCACAGTCTGACTCTGCCCGGAACAAGACCCTGACTGGGGTCGGGGGCTTCGTGCTGGGGCTCATCTTCCTTGTAGTGGGCGTCTTCATGCACAAGAGAAGCAAGAAAGGTAAGAAAGCCAGGAGGAGACCGAGGCTTGCCTTCCTGGCTTCCTCATCTGCATGATGAGGGACTGAGCAGGAGAGCAGTGCTGGAGAGTTCTAGAAGCCACTGAAATCAGATCATCAAAGCAAAGATGGCCTGTAGGGAGGGAGGAAAGCCCAGATGACAAGGTCTGGTGCTCAAGCTCATGTGGGGTCCCTGTAGTGAGGGCACTGGAAGGTGGGATAAGGGTTTCTCTCATTCTGAGGTGGTTTTAATGGCTGAATGCATCCCCTTTCCTCCTTTCATTCCAGCTCAACGAGGACCTTGACAAACAGGTAACACTCCTCTGTTTTCTTGAGGGACTGGGTTGCAGAAGGATTAGGTGTTGTCCTTGCATTGTGACTGACCACAGGGAAGAGGTCGCAGGCCTGAACTTCCCTCTCAGCCTCAGCCCTTGAGTGAGCGTGGGCAAAGGGCCTTCCTTTACTCCACTGGGGATGGAAGCTCAGGAAAACGGGTTTTTATCAGGCTAAGACTCAATCTTATAAGGCCATAGCTTCTCTGTCCTGGGGCTCAGAGGAAGAGGGCTCACCAACCTGGGATGACTTTTTCTCCACCCCACAGGGCTCCTGATCTTACCAGAAGACTCTCTGTACCTTGGAACAAGGATTTTTCTGCATTTCTTCAGTCCCTGAGGCTGATTCTGGGGCAGACTCCCAGCCTCCCAAAGGATGTTGCTGTCAAGTAATTGCTCTGAAACCAGAGTCTATAGTTCTGCTCTTTGACTCAATGCAGTTTCCTGAGGCTTCAACCAAGTTCCCTCCTCCTGAACTCCATAAATAATCAAAATCCAACATGGTTGTTTGTTTTCTTTTAAGAATATGCAGTGAGTCATCTCTGCCATTGCGTTTGTGTGTAGGTTTTGGTGAACAGAGATAATGGAGAAGTTCATTGTCATGTACACACAGGCAAAAAGGAAAACATAAAAATAGGGATATACTAACTGTTGCATAAGGTAGCCGACTGGACATGGACTTCTTTTGAATTTACTATATTTATATTATGGGCTGCCCCATAATTGTGTTGCCCCTTTCATCTACGTAGGTCTGGAACCATGATTCCTAATTATTCTTTGGTGAGCAGACAGTGACTCTGAACATGAATATGGTTATGTGACCTATAGTCACCGATTCAACATATATCTTATTAAGTGCATGTTTCACCATTATCAGCTAAGAAATAAGATAAAAATAAAAATTAAGGATTATAAGTATAATTAATAAACTTTAAACATTTTTATTGCATGCATAATAAATACTGGTTAAGCAAGTATGGCTCACATTTTGAGTACAAAAAGTAGAAGATACAGACTTATCCTTGAAATTTGTATTCCTCAACCTACCCAGACCTCTAATCCTAATAATTTGTACAGTGGGAAATACATCCCAGTTGTTAAAAGACAAATCAGTACATGTAGCACTTTTTCAGACACAGGACTTCTTTTTACAATACAAAATTATTCTTAGTTTCATATTTCACATTAGGTTCTCTTTAAGTCTAGATGGAGGACATGTTTGAACTAAACTCCTTTTTTGGGGAGTGGGGCAGGAGGATGGGGTACTAGGCGTTGAACCCAGCGTCACTTTACCACTGAGCTACATCCTAGCCCTTTTTATTTTTTATTCTGAGACAGGGTCTCACTGAGTTGCTTAGGGTCTCTCAATAAGTTGCTGAGGTTGGCCTCAAATTTCAATCCTCCTGCCTCAGCCTCCCAAGCTGCTGGGATTACATGCGTGTGCCACAAGCCCATCTATGCACATCTTGAGTGCTCTACAGCTCTTGACACACAAAGTGGTCACCTCCCTGTCCCTGGCTTCATAGAAGCAGTTTCTGGGTTCATATTCTTCTTGACACCTGTCCCTGGTCAGTTCCTACAAGCTACAGAGATCTTCTCTCAGTCTCCTCTCACTGTGCTCTGAATCTGGGGATCAGACTCCCCCATTTCCAGGAGAGGTTGGGGCTGAAGGTGGGGACTAGGGCATCACTAATACAGGAGTAACTGCTGCCTTGGGTTGTGTAGTAATTTCAGCTGTCACATAATGAGAGGACGAGGACAGTGTTCAGCAGACAAATGAGGACCCTCTATCTCTTCATTTTCCTTTCTAGATTCAGAGCCACCACATGAGAAGTCTATGTAGCAAAAAATAATATAATTATAACCCTGCCATTCAAACACAGAAACAGGCCATGAGAATTTGAGAAGTCTTAAAATCAAGATCACTATTAAATCCCTAGACACAGAATGTGTAGATTCCTCCGCGGAGCCTTCAGGCACTGAATATTACAAAATACCCAACTGGAATCTTCCCCAACCATTCCTCATCCACTGCACCACATGCCACAGGCCACGGCAGGACCAGGGTGGACCCACTGTGGTTTCTGCATGCTCGTTAGAGGTCCAGGAGAAGTGCCTCTAGGGGACTGGAATACAGGAAATGGGGAAGGCTCTGCAGCTACATAAAACAGGCATCAGGTAGGTCCATACCAGGTATGTGTTGGTCTCTGGGATTTCTGTGGAAGGACGCAGAGTAGGGAGAAGTCCCAAGGAGACAGGTGTGAAGACCACCCAGTGTGGGGGCCACCTTTTATCAAAATTCCAACAACATTTACTGGATATAGTGTATGTGTCAGGCTCTTTGCTAGGTGCTAAGTCTGAGTAGGATCAAAAATAGGCAGGAATAGGACAGGTCTTGGGTACATCAGTCCCATGACTGCTTTGAGGGACACAGAGATTCAAGAGAAAGTGGGGACTGGAGTTTTAAAGCAGAGCTGATGCTGGTGAAGTGCCAATGTCCTGTTCTGTCACAAAAGACACGACAGGGTTAGGTTTCCCAGGTTAGTGTCATACCTCTGTCCCTTTACACCTAACACCTGACCTCTCATGTTCTGCCCCTCCTTACAAGAAGGTAGTCTTCTTAGCCTGACATATGTTGCTGCCCCAGGTGATGGTCACAGAGAGTTAGGGATACCCTAAGGAGATGTCATTTCTCCTCCTGGGTTCCCCTATCACATGGCTACATCCAGCTGCAAATGAGTTGGTATCCTTGAAAGTAGCGATTACTCAGTAACTGCATATTACATAAATAATACATGTGAGGACCTGCCACCTATATTCCATTCCCACCCACGTCTTGCACAGGTGGTGGGAATGGAGTGCCTCTTGGTGGAATGGGATGCTGCAGAATAAAAGCTAAGAAAGACAGAGCATCGGAAAAACCACAGGACACAGGAAATATTTTTAGAAAGCAGGGGCAGGATACCCTGGCCGATCATATAGATGTAGCTTCCACACTAAAAGAGAGCAAAATGGAATGGAGCCCATGCTTGCTTTATTTACATCGGGGAACATCAAAGGTTTTCCATGGAATGTCCTTTGCCAAATAAGGTAGGAGGTGGGCTGTCCAGTTCCCAGTGGGTTACGCCCAAATCTGGAGCCAGGAGAGGGGTCTTCCTAGTGGAGCAGAGATAGAGGTCATGTGTCTTGGGCAGTCTAATGTGCGTGGGGAGCCGGGACAGTTCCCAAGGTTAAGCCTAAATCTCCATGGCTCGATACCAAGAGAAGATCCTCAAGTAATTCACGGGTGGCTCCCCGCATTACAGGAGGACCTACCATGTAGTAGGAGCTCTGTTGGGCTTTATGGATAAAGGGAACCTATGTTCCTAAAAAGATTATAAACTACCTGCTGCCCTGAGGGGCTCAGAGATGCTAACAATGCTCTATTTTCTGTCACAGGTACTAGTTACATGGCTGTCTGCCTTTATAACCATTGGCTGTACATTGTATTGTTTTATGTGTTTCATGAAAATGTCCTCTAGTTCACAATAAAAGGGTTAAAAAAACAGGTAAAGCAAGATATTGATAATTTGAAGCAAAAACAAAAGTCAATGAATCTAGCAGAAAAACTGGATTTTAAAGTGGAATGGAGATTCCTCAGAAAACTTGGAATGGAACCACTGTTTGACCCAGCTATCCCACTTCTCCGTTGATACCCAAAGGACTTAACATCAGCATATTACAGTGACGGAGCCACCTCAATGTTTATAGCAGCTCAACTCAGAATACCTAACTAACTAGGTGTTCTTCAACAGATGAATGGCAAAAAAAGATGTGGTATATATACATAGGATGGAATATAACTCAGCCTTAAATAAGAATGAAATTATGGCATTTGTCGGTAAATAGATAGAGCTGGAGAATATCATGCTAAATGAAATAAGCCAATTCCAAAAAGCCAAAGGCTGAATGTTTTCTCTGATATGTGTATGCTAATTCACAATGTGTGGGGTGGGGGGACACTAAGGTACAATAGAGTTACTTTATATTATGTAGAGGGGAGTGAAGTAAAGGGAGGGGAGGGGATGTGGCAGTAGATAGTAGAATGAATCAGACATTATTACCCTATGTACATATATAACTATATAGCTGGTGGGATTCTCCATCATGTATATCCAGAAGAATGAGAAATTATACTCCATTACATGGTGTATCAAACTGCATTCTACTGCCATGTATAATTAATTAAAACAAAATAATAGCTGGAATAAAGAACATAATAGATGAAATAACTGGGACTTTTGCAACTGAAAAACAATACATAAAAAATCACACTGAGGAACTTACCCTAGAGTAGTATGAAAGATTACATAATAGAAAATAGAAAAGAGACATGAAAGATAGAAACAAAGATTCTGACATCTTGGTAATTAAACATCTGGAAAGTAAGAGAAACATAGGTAGAGAGAAAATCACCAAAAAAAAAAAAAAAAAATGAAATTCTAAGCTTTAAAGAAAGATAAGCAAGCTGAGCACAGTGGCACATTCCTGTAATCCCACTGGCTCAGGAGGCTGAGGCAGGAGGATTGCAAGTCTGAGGCCAGCCTCAGCCACTTAGCAAGGCCCTAAGCAACGTAGCAAGATCCTGTCTCTAAATAAAATATAAAAGACACCTGGGAGTATGGCTCAGTGGTTAAGTGTGCCTGGGTTCAATCCCCAGTACTATTAAATAAATAAAGAGAAAAAAAATGAAATAATTTAGTTGAAAATAGCACATAGAACTACAAATAGATGATCTTTTAAAAAAAATTATTAGGAAAGTGTGAAAACAAATGACCTAAATGATTAAAACGTTTTTAAAAAGTGTCCCTTTGTTATGCAACTAATAAAGAGGAAAGCAAAATTCAATGAAATAGAAAAACAAGAGGATAAACAAAATCTAATTCTGAGTCAATTCAAAGTTTAATGAGGTCAACAGATTTCAAGAAAGCCTACTGTGGAAAATGTAGGGGATCCAAAATAAAAAAGGAAAATGGTTATACATATAGATACTTTAAATGAAAATATTTATGACCAACTTTATGCCTATAAATTTGAAAATTAAGAGTGATACATTTCTCGCACATTCCATGTATGTATTATATGTCAAAATACATTCTGCTGTCATGTAAGACTAAAAAATAAAAATAAAAATAAATCGTATGGTTAAAAAAAGAGTGATACATTTCTAGAAATACATAAATATGAAAACAACAGGAAGAAATGGAAAACTAAATAGAAACATCAAAGAAACTGAAGTGCTTTTTCCCAGTGTCACCCCTTGCCCTGGGCGCCTGTCCTGATAACATCCCAGGTGGGTGGGTCCTACCACATTGAGGAAGAGAGCATGCCTCTCCTACCCATGCAGCCTGAAACACACACAAAAAAGACTAAAGCTTCCAGATCATATTAGAAAGCATATGCATCCTTATTTCTTTTTTTCCCTAAATTTTAAAAATGTGTTCTAATTAGTCATACATGATGGTGGAATATATTTTGACACACTGTATACAAAAGGAGCATAATTCTCATTCTGCTGGCAGACCATGGTGCTGAGTCACAGCAGTAGTGTAATCATACATGTACATAGGGTAATAATGTCTGTCTCATTCTACTGTCCTTCCCATCCCCACTGCCCCACCCCTTCCCTCACTCCCCTCTGCACAATCCAAAGTTCCTTCATTTCTCCCTACCCCACTATGGATCAGTATCCACTTATCAGAAAACATATTTGGCCTTTGGTGTTTTGGGATTGGCTTATTTCACTTAGCATGATATTTTCTAGTTTCATCCATTCACCTGTAAATGCCATAATTTCATTCTTCTTTAAGGCTGAGTAATATTCCATTGTGAAAATGTACCACATTTTCTTTATCCATTCATCTGTTGAAGGGCATCTAGGTTAGTTCCATAGTTTAGCTATTGTGAATTGAGCTGCTGTAAACATTGATGTGGTTACATCACTGTACTATTTTAAGTCCTTTGGGTATAAGCTCAGAAGTGGGATAACTGGGTCAAATGGTGGATCCATTCCAAGTTTTCTGAGGAATCTCCATACTGTTTTCCATAGTGATTGCACCAGTTTGCAGCCCCATCAGCACCGTATGAGTGTACATTTTTTCCCACATTCTTGTCAACACTTCTTATTGCTTGTATTCTTGATAATTACCATTCTGATTGGAGTGAGATGAAATCCTAGAGTAGTTTTTTTTTTGTTTGTTTATTTTTGGTTTGGGGGGCTTTTTATTTTTTGCACCAGGGATTGAACTCAGGGACACTCAAACACTGAGCCACATCCCCAGCCCTATTTTGTATTTTATTTAGAGACAGGGTCTCACTGAGTTGCTTAGGGCCTTGGTAAATTGCTGAGGCTGGCTTTGAACTCATGATCCTCCTGCTTCAGCCTCCCAAGCTAGGATTACAGGCATGCGCCACCGTGCCTGGCTCTTCTTAGTTTTGGTTTGAATTTCTCTAATTTCTAGAGATGATGAACATTTTTTGTATATTTATTGATCAGTTGTATTTCTTCTTCTGTGAAGTGTCTGTTCAGTTCCTTAGCCCATTTATTAATTGGGTTATTTGGGTTTTTTGGTGTTAAGTTTTTTGAGTTCTTTACGTATCCTGGAGATTAGTGCTCTGAGATGGTGTGGGAAAGATTTTCTTCCATTCTGTAGGCTCTCTCATCACATTATTGATTGTTTCCTTTGCTGAGAAGAAGCTTTTTAATTTTAATCCATCCTATTTGTTGATTCTTCATTTTACTTCTTGTGCTTTAGGAGTCTTGTTAAGGATGTCAGGTCATGTGCATCCTTATTTCCAGGGCCAACTAAGAGTACTACAAGAGACAGAATTGATGGAATAGTTTCATGCATCTCACCGAATCTGTCAGATACTACAAAAATAAGGAGGTTTTTTTTTTGTGTGTTTTGATTTTGGTTTTGGTTTGTTTTGGGGTACCAGGAATTGAACTCAGGGGGACTGGACTATCAAGCCACATCCCCAGCTCTATTTTGTATTTTATTTTATTTGTATTTTATTTATGTATATTTATTCTGAGTTGCTTAGAGCCTTGGTAAATTGCTGAGGCTGGTTTTGAACTCTCATTCCTCCTGCTTCAGCTTCCCAAGCCACTGGGATTACAGGTGTGTGCCACCGTGCCAGGCTCAAAACAAGTCATTTTGATCAAATAAGGTTTATTCTAAAAATAGTGATGATTTACCATCAGAAAATCCATAATGTGATTAGCCTGTCAGTGAACCAAAGAAGAAAATTCATATTCATTTCAGCTGAATTCAACTCAATAAATTAACAGAAGTGACTGGTTTTTTTCACCCTATGATTAAGATAATAAACCAAAAATATACAAGGAAAGTAGACATATCCCCTTAGAGATTATGAAAAAGATAGGTTCGCCCTTTATTACTGCAAATGTTTAACACAGAACAGAGATTCTGGACCTCAATATGAGAATGGAAGAAAATCAAGGCTGCATAGAATGTGAGGGACACAGAGAATGGCTGCAGGTGACATGACCCACATGTGGGTAAGACCCCAATCTCTGGAGCCACAGTGCCTGGTTCAAATCCAAGCTCTGCACCTTGAACTCGTGTGACCTTGGACAGATTCTTTTACCTCTCCTGTGTCTGCAGCCAGGAAGAACCTGTCACTGTGGTTGATGAGGATGTTGGGCTGCCTCAACTTCACAGGCTGGGGTTGTAGGCATGGAATAGAAATCAGAAAAAAAGTATTTAATAATAAAGGAATGAAAATATCTCCAAACCCTTAGCACTACTCAAGTTACATTCTTAGAGTTTTTTTGTTTGTTTCTTTGTTTTATTTCATTTTCTACTGGTGATTGAAGGCAGGGGCACTTTTATCACTGAGCTACCTCTATAGACATATTCTCTCTCTCTCTCTCTCTCTCTCTCTCTCTCTCTCTCTCTCTCTCTCTCTCTCTTTTAAATTTGAGACAGGTCTCACTAAACTGCTGAGGGTTTCCCTAAATTGCCCAGGCTGGCCTTGAACCTGCAATCCTCCTGCCTCAGTCTCCCAAGTTGCTGGGCTTACAGGCATGTGCCACCATACTTGGTTTACTTTCTTAGTTTTAAAATAAAAGCAGTAAGTTATATAATTTTATCCACAAGACTTTCATTTTAGACATAGTAAATTTAAAATAATATAATAAACAAAATCAGTTTGATTAATTTGTTTTTAAGTGTAGTTTCAATTGGAAATAAAAATTATTGCATTTGAAGCCAGGTACGGTGGAGCCCGCCTATAATCCCAGCGACTCAGGAGGCTCAGAAAAGGGGATTGTAAGTTCAAGATCTGCCTCAGCAATTTACTGAGGCTATAAGAAACTTAGTGAGATCCTGTCTCTAAAATACAAAATTTTAAAAAGGTCTCAGGACGTGGCTCAGTGGTTAGGTGTCCCTGAGTTAAATCCCTGGTACCAAAAAATAATTTTTTATTGCCTTTGAAACTCCTGTAAGATAGTATCTTAGTTTTAGCTAATATATTAGGAGCAGCAAAAAGTTAAGAAAAATCTACTGTTATTATAGTAAAACAATAACAAGATGGGGTTTGGTGTTGACAGTGTTTAGAGAAACTACAGTGAAACAACACCGTGGGGTTCACGGTCTCTACCAAGGACTCCCCCTCTGAGTCCCAGCCCATGGAGAGCAGCCCTCTCCTTAGACACACTAGTGACAGTAATGCTTAGGGGTCCTGCCCTGAGTTCAGTGGCCATAGAGAATTAGTCACCTGCAGAAAAGAGGAAGAAAGCATGGAGTTCTGATTGATCTACACAGGTATAGTTTATTTGCCTCAGAATATTTCATTTTCTGCATATTGATAAATTGACAAAGGTCTGAGCATTTTTTAAGTGAAGTGTACTATTTAAATGTTAATACTCATTCACTGGGGAAGGGACCTGGTGCAGCAGCACATGTCTATAATCCATGTGTCTAGGGAGGCTGAGGCAGGAGGATTGCAAGTTGAAGACCAGCTTTAGCAATTTAAGGAAATGCTGTCTAAAAAGGGGACTGGGGATGTGACTCAGTGGTTATACCCTCTGGGTTCAATCCTGGTGCAAAAAATAAATTAATATTAAAATTAAAATATATATAATGAAATTTCACACTCCAGGCACTAAGGTTGTCCCTCAAACTATTTGAAATTCCAATAATGAGAAAGACAAAAATCACTAGTCTAAGCTTTGATCACTTCTGGGTTTACAGAAGATGCCCCGAGGGAGCAAAAAGAGGGCATTAAAATCACAACAAGATTTGGGGGAGGTTTCCCAGGGATGGCCTTTACCTGTGGCTGGCAAAGCAGAGAGAGGGGCATTTCCAGCAGCAGAAATGGGCTCAGGAAGGGAGAGGGGTGAAATCGCAGGAGAACAGGGAGCTCCTCAGCAGGGCTGGGGCTGAGGGGAGGTGGGGGCTGCCCTGTAACCTGCTCTGTGCGCTAATTGCAGGTGTCTGCATTTTATGCCACAGGACTCAGGACACTGCTGAAGGACCTTAAGCAGGACAGTTGATCAGATTTTGGTGGGGTGGTGCAGCAGCAGGAAGGCTGGGTTGAAAGCAAGACCAGGAGGTGAGAAGTGGTGAGGGCTGAGGTGGGGGCTGGAGCATAATCCCTGAAAGGAGAGAGCAGGGGGTTGGAATGGCAGGTTGAGCTGGAAATCTGCAGGCATTGGTAAAGGACAAGGGGAACGCAGGAGGAGGGTTGCGGCATCAGTGGCTGAAAAGGCGATGAAGGTTGGGAAGTAAGTGATTGAGAGAAAAATAGGATGTTCTGCTTGGAGTGGGATTTCTGAGGGACAGAGGAGGTTTTAGGGGACGTTGAAATAAGTAGATGGGTTTCAAGTTACACTGTTAGGGATGTAGACTAGGAGTTTTCATGGGTGAGCAAGGTTGTGATTTTAGACTAGGTCCCCAAGAAAAGTGTACAAAGTCAGAGGAGGATGGTCCCAGTGTGTGGTCTGGATGCTGGGAAAGGTGGACCTTCAACAAGAGCTGAAAGTAAAGGATCAACAAATGGGAGGAAAGGAGGAAGAAAGGAGGATAATTCCAGCAAAGAGTAGTGGTCACGTCTCAAATATCACCAGTGGCACACAAGACACCTAGAGGTGGTGCTGGACAAAGGTCACTGATCTCCACAGGAGAGCAGCAGCAGGGATGTGGGGAGACAAAGGGGGAGCCCATTGGGCAGTCAAATGGGGAAAGTGACTCCTGCTCCAAGAGATTTAGCTTTAAACAGTGAGAAAGAGGAGCTCCTCAGAGGACGAGGCCCTGACTCCTCCCCTCAGCACCCCGACATTGGGAGAAGGAGGCACTTAGGAATCTCAGAATCTCTTTTCATTTCTAAAGTGAGATCATAAATGCCTTCCTGAAAAAAGTGATGTGAAGAGTGGTGTGAGAGTTGGTGCTCAGCGGTGTTCAGTACCAAACAAATATCGCTGCTGTTAGAATAAGAGGAAGCCTGTGATCCCAGGGCTCAGGAGGCTGAGGCAGGAGGATGGAGGGTTCAAAGCCAGCCTCAGCAACTTAGTGACACCGTCTCTAAATACATATGAAAAAGGGCTGGATGTGGCTCAGTGGTTAAGGGGCCCAATCCATAGTCCCCCCCCCCAAAAAAAAAAGAAGAAGAAGAAAAGAATTGGAGGGAGAGAAAAGGAGGCAGATAGAGGAGGAGGAGGAGAAATAAGGGGAGAAAATCAAAAAGAAAGTCACAAAAAGGAATAAGAAAAGGAAAACAGGAGAGAACAGCACCTGCAGACCCTACTGTCCCCGAGCCCCACCCCACCCCTCTCGCCCACCTGAGCACTCAGCGCTGGTGGCACCAGTTCCACTGGGGCTAACGAGGGTGGCATGGGCTCCCAGGGTCCCGGCCCTGCTCTGGCTCCCTCAGTGTTCAAGGAGCACCTCAGTGGCCACTGTAAGCCAGACAATGAGGAGAACTGAGGTGGCGCAGGGCGGGGGCTTCTGAGCCAGGGCTTGTTCCCCTTCCCCTGTGGAGAGGGAGGGGACGAGATGACCAACCAGAACAGTCAGGGGGCGCCTCTGTGGCTGGCTGAGGAAGGCTCTAGCACCCCTGGGAGAGGAGGTGGAGGGCTGCCCCCAGTGTCCACCACGGGCCTGACATGGCCCAGAAAGCCCCGACCTACTGTGGGGTCTAGGATGAGGGAAGAAGCTACAACAGAGACGTCAGGAGCTCCCCCTCCCAGGGCTGTTTGGAACTAGGGCGTGGGGGGGTCCCTGGCTACTTTTCATTTGTATAAATGACTATTTTTCACTTGTGTAAATGGATAATGCTTCTTCCTAATTTCATATAAGAATTCATTTGATGGTTTACCCTTTCACCCCTTTGATAATTTTGGAGAAAAATTTTGATTATTTCTAGACACATAAATGGGATGAAAACTTTTAGTTATTATATTTTTGTTTGTCTTTTTTTCTTTCTTCTTTATACAAGAAGGCAGTGACACAAAGAAGGTCCTATATTTAAGAACATTCTCTCCAATCATTTCACATTAAATGTAATGGTACATCTTTTTTTTTTTTTTATAACTCTGTTTTAGTACAAAGGGATGAGGAGCTGTAGTAAGCTTCTCTGCTATTTAATGTTAAAATGACAGAACTTGTATTACGGAATTAGATGGTGTGTTTCATTGTATAAAGAGATTTTTTTGTGTTCTGAACTATTCTTCCATTATAATAATTAACATTTCCTGATGGTCCTGTGAGCAAGATTCTGCTTTCAGAGATTTACAAAAACTGAGTATTACCTCAATTAGTTTTTCTAACAAACCTGCAACATACACAGCATGAAAACTTTTATTCTACAGGAGAGGAAACCAAGATGCAGCTGGTGAAATAACTTGTCCACAGTTGGGAAGCCAAGAAGCAGCCAAAAGCAGCTTCCCAGACAGGAGATCTCCCTCCACACCTCTGTTCTGACCTCTTTACTATACTGCATCCGTGTTCCTAACAGAAACCGAAGTCAGGTAATTTATACACTTTTACTCAAGTTATCAAGTTTTTAAGTACTTAATACATTAGTTGGAAATTTAATTTTGTTAGAAATTACATTTGATTTGTCATTTCTTCTCTTAGTTTTTATGATCTGGGAGGAGAATATTTACCTCATTTCTAGAACCACCTGTAAACTCATATGTTGAGAATTACTTGCTATTATTTAAGTTACTCCAAAAACACAAAGAATTCACAAAAGGGATGATCTTTGATAACATTATTGGCCTAACAATAAAAACTCTCGTGTCTCTGAGGTTCTATGGCATTTTTATAAGCAGACTCTCATTTCACCCTCAGAGTTACTAAGAGAAACATGAACTGCAGGTTACCTCGCTGGTAGAGCATTTGCCTAGCACATGTGAGACCCTGGGCTCAATCCCCAGCACCTCTGTGGCCCAGAAAGAGCAAGTAAAACAAATCATTTTTTCCTGGTTGTATACTGAGGTCCATATCATTTCTGATGTTTAATCCCAGGAACACTTACTTCATGTCCATTTAGATGCTAAGGTCTTACAGCACCTCTGCAGAGGCACTTCCATGAACTCGTATAGCTCTGGAGTAGGGAGGGCAATCCCCTAGACAGTTACACACTGGGTAAGACTTGCTCTATCCCAGAACATGTCTATGCAAAGGGAATGACCATCACCTTGAAGGGGGCATGAGATTCCTCAAGACCTATTCCAGGGCAAGGGAAACATGAAGTAAACAAGCCTCATGACTAGTAGCTCAAAATGAGGATGCCTTTCCTCATATGGTCTCCGATGAATCTTACCCTGAAGTATCACATGCCTCATACCAACTCTCTCCTTTGTGGGTGATGATACCAGCTTTTCATTCCTTTTTCAAAATCTGGACATACCCAGAGAATATAAGAGACTCTCCTAGCTCCTGTCCTCACATTGAGTGGAGCTATTGAGTGGAGCTACTCTGCATTTCCTCCACTCTCTGTTCTTCCCCAGCATCTAGAAGGTTCTACACTGGATCTATACTGTTGGACCTTCTCAGGATCTAGAAGGATGATAAACTGGAGTCACCTGATGGCCACTCTGAGCTGGTGACTCTGAGCTCCCTTTGGCTCAGGGCAGAGACACCCCAGGTAAGGACAAAGATGCTGCTCTTGAAACCCGCACTTCACAGGAATGGCCTATGGAGTGTTCCTGTGTTGGCCTGCCCCTGAGGAAGGCTTTGGGATCCAACACCATCCATGGCCCTCTAATCCCAGGGAGAATTCACTGTGGATATCTGTTGGGTCAATGGTACCCACTGGTCTGGAGGGACAAGGTTCTCAGAGAGGTCATCAAGATGATTGTGTTTCAACAACAAAGATTTGAAACAAGAAATTATGTTAGTGTGAGGACGTTCAGGATCCCAAGACCACAGAGTCAGCCCTCCAGGTAGAGGCCACATCTACAGAACCAGCAGGGACCCTCATCCCATGAACTGATGGCCAGAGGAGCAAAGGGGGCAATGAGGACAAGCTGTAATTACAGGCCAACAAAGCCTTTCACAGATAGTCCCTCCTTTCCAGAACCTGTTCAGAGCAGAGAAGGATAGGGCCAAAGAGGAAGTGAGAAACAGGAAATGGCTTCCTCACGGGGCCCCCTTGTGGCCCTTTTAATATTGTTACTTCCTGTATCAAGTCCTCACAACACCTCCTAATTTCTAGTTTCAGTTCATCCTGAGACTCATGAAATAGAATGGTGACATACATTTTAAGCTCCCCATGCTCCCTGTCTCCCCGCATACAGCCAACCCCACTTTCTTCCCTCTGTGCTACCTCCAGCTGAGCCTCAGAAGACAGGAGGGGACTGGGGAAGCAGCTGGTGGGATGGGGCCCAGTCTGAGGGTGTGAGAGGAGAGGAGGTGCAGGATGAGCATGGGAGACTCGTGGGGAGCAAGGGGCAGTGGTGGAAGTTGACATGAACACACTGGGAATCAGGGTTCAGGGCTCTGTGGAGTGATTATGGGCAGAGTGATGGGACGAAGTAGAAAGGATGGAAGCGAGGTGGAGAAGGGGCGGGTTCAGATTAGTAAGAAGAGTGCACTGAGTGTGTGTGAGGAAGACTGGTGGGGAGGGAGAAGCAGGGGCAGAACTCTCTGCACAGGGTTGATGCCCAGGAGCTCACTGTTGCTCAAAAAATGGAGCCAGACAACTTGGATCAGATGGGTTGACACACGCCACATCATTGCACCTCCAACTCCTCAGGGGTTTCCTCAACTTGCCACAAAGCAAAAATGGAAAGGAGCAAAGGAGGGCTGGCTTCAAGGGGCCTGGCTGAAGCTAAAATTGTCAAGAAAACTTTGGTGACTGCTGAATCACAGAGCAAACTGCAGCTAAAGGAAACATCCAGGCTGGGGGTAGCTCAGTGATAGAAGGCTTGCCTCGCATGCAAACTAGATTCCATCCCTAGCACCACAAAGGACAGAACAGAAATAAGAAACATCCAACAGACATTAACACAACAGATTTGTAGTGCTTTGACAGACAACCTGTTGAAAAATTAGGGCACAGGGCAAAATAACAAGTGGGAGCTGAAAAGGATGTTCCCAGAGGCTGAGGGGGTGGCTCCCAAGGCCAGTTCCACTCCCTCCAGCTCCTTGGCTACCAGCTGTGAGCTTCTAGTTGGGGCATCAAAGAAGGATGAAGAAACTGACCAGATCTCCCAGATCAACTCTGGCCATCTTTGCTGGGCAGGGGCAATGGCCAGAGCCCACCATGGCCTCCTAACAGGGTAGCCGAACCCAGACAAGATAGGTTCCTGCTCAGGAGGTGTAAGCTGCCTGGGAAAATAAAAAAAAAAAAAATCTGAAATAATTAGTAAGAAATAAAGACAGAACCAGAGATTAGATGTAAAAAGTGTAGCATCTGATGGGTCTTCCAGTCCTGATGAGAGCTGGAATTGAAAAACTGAAAAAGTCTTTATTTAAGGGGGAGTACATCCCAGGCAAGGATAAGGTTTTTGTGGCAGGAGTCTTGTTTGGTGCTTGCTTCTCAGTGTGGCAGGCGACTTGCAGTAAACAGGTTGACTGGCATTTTGGCAAACCATGCCTGCCGGTTTTCTGTTCTCTCGACTAAAACGCTCAGGGGTCACTCCAGTTAAACTGGGCTAACTGGGCTGCACGAAATAACCACACAAGAGACACAAATACCTTTTTCTTTTGGGTTCGCTGTGACAGCTCCTCCTACCTTAAGGGTCCACAGAAAGAGAGAGAGAGAGACCACACATGCTGACCCCTTTTATTGAGGAGAAGCTATTTAAATGAGGCAAGGGATCAGGTTTCAGGGGGCTGAGTATCTTCATGATGTCCACTGTCAGCAGGTTGACTGACACCTGGGTAGGCCACACCCAAGGGCACAGTAAGAGAAGGGGACACACACAAGGCACTTCCATGGAAAATTCTATCCTAAACAGGGCAAGGGGTAATATTACAAAGGAACAGGTGAGCATAGCTTCACCCTGGGGCTGTAGCAAAACACACCCATGCACGAGTCACCGACCCTTGAACCCAAGAAGGGTGGGGAAAGCTCTGCCACATTTCTACCACTGAGCGCCTCAGCACCCAGCCAGGGAGTGTAACCCAGTCACGTGTAAGGTTGGTCTCCCACACACACCCATTTCTGGAAGCCTGAGCTTGAATTTGAGCCAAGAGCTAGGACAGAGCACCACATGGTTAGGGCATTTTCACACCAGTGGATTCCAACTGGGAGTTCCTGAAACCAGGCTTCCCTGCCTAATGGCTTCAACATCACTCAGTTTACATATGAGTCATGGATGACTCCTGGCAGCCTCCCCTTCTGCTGCAGGATCCTTGAGCCCCCTTGACTCTCAGCTCTCACCCAGGAAGGCTCCTGAGCAGCAGGTAGAGGAGCTTCACCAGGACTTCAGGCTCCGTGCTCACCCTGTGCAGAAGCTGCCACAAGCTGAAGTCAGGTCTAAGGAGACTTCCTCCTGCAGAACTGGGCACAGCACTTCACGGGGGTCTGGGAGGTTGTGTGAGAGACTCCATCTGCTGTTTTCTCTTAGAATACATTTTAAGTTGTGTGAAGAAACCTGGAATTTTATTTATTTATTTATGTACAGGGTGTTGAACCCAGGGTTACATAACCACTGGGCTATATCCCTGGCCCTTTTTCTTTTTTCTTTTGAAACAGAGGCTCACTATGTTGCTGAGGCTGGCCTTAAATGTGCCACCTTCCTGCCTCAGTCTCCTGAGTCACAGAGATTACAGGAGTGGGCCACCAGGCCACCTGAGAAACTTGCAATTTAAAGACTCCTGCAACTGACCCTGGTGGTCCCCCACCAGCCTCCAGGCAGTCTGAGCATAAGGATAATCCATATTTTATATTGAAATCTTGGAAAGGGAAGGTTTAAGAGCAGGTTAGCAAAATCCATCAACAGTTATTAACAATATTCTGTTGATTTGCTCTTTCATTGAGAGCCACAAAGAGACTAGTCATGAGGTGAACAGATAAAGACAGACACAACCCAGAGAGCAGAGTGAGCAGCGTTTTGTTTTGGCCCACAACAGTGGCATGTGGGACAGCCCTCCCTGGACAGAAGCTGAGTGGTACTTTGAATGCATAATTGGACACTATTGGGAGGAGGATGGAGACTGGGGAGAAAATAAGGGGAAAGGATGGGAAAAGAATGGATGCAGCTGATGTGGAGTATCCAGCCCACCCGGCATCTGGCAGGTGGCTCTGCTCAGGCCCAAAGCCCCTCACTGTCCACAATGGGGGATCGATTGCTAGTGCTAAAAGGGACGCCTCACTTCTTGGAGCAATATATTTACACAGAGAGGAGTTCATCCAGTTTGACAGCACTGGAGGGTCGTTTTAGGCTGTAACTGGGCTGGGATGGATCACATCCCAGGACCGGAACATCCAAAAGGATTCCTGCAATTGATACAGAGCACTGTGGACACCATGTGTAGTCACAGATATGAGCTGGACAAAGGTCCCACCCTGAAGCACAGAGGTGAGCATGTGGTTGGGAGAGAGAAGTCGCTGAAGGGGTGGACTGGGGCAGCAGAGGAGGGAAGAAGCCCTGACCCTAAGGAGCCTCAAGGTGCTTGTGAAGTTATACCAGGCTGGAAAGGGGCCAAGCTCCCTGCTAACCCAACAGGGACGAACTAAAAGTGTTTGTCTTGTAGATTATGCAATAAACTTGTTTTTGTTGCTTGGGAGAGAAGGACAGGGGACACACAGTTTCCAAGAATAATTTGCCAAGCTACTTCTTTTCTTCCTTTTTAAAAATAAGGATACTTGGTGCTGGGGATGTGGCTCAAGAGGTAGCGCACTCGCCTGGCATGCGTGCGGCCCGGGTTTGATCCTCAGCACCACATACAAACAAAGATGTTGTGTCCGCCGAGAACTAAAAAATAAATATTAAAAAATTTCTCTCTCTCTCTCTCTCTCTCTCTCTCTCTCTCTCTCTCTTTAAAAAAAATAAGGATACCTGACAGACACATCAAAGGAGAGTTATTGACTAAATAGATTCTGATTCCAAAATGATATTTGGCAGTATTGTGTATCGTTTTGAACAAGATTTTTTAGGTGTAAAATTTAGTGGCTTCATACTGTTTGAATACTTCTATTCAAAGATATCTGTTATTTGTCTGTTTCTGGGGAAAGAGTGCAAACTGGGATCCATGAAAGTCTTCTCTGGTCTGCCATGTCTGACAAAGGATCAGAACTGGTGAGGGGTGATGGGGGATTTGAAAAGACAAACAGACACACATAGAAAGAAAGCTGAGGCCAGGTGGGGCATTATCCTGTGATGGAGGTATAATGACCCAGAGCCAGCTCAGCATGTCTATTATATAGATTTCATCACCAAAGGGCTTTTGGTGAGAAAGTTTCTTCAAAGCAAGCAGGCAGATGGACGATGCCCAGTTATAATTATCATTTGGTGCTCATAATTCTCTACGTCCTGAAGTTGGTGCCTAAACTCAGGATCAAGACTTATAATGCCATGCCTAGTACAGAACCTCCTTCAAGCAGGGCAGCACCATAGCAACTGGGCAGTCTTAAGTGGCACCTTTGTACAGAAAGTTCCCAGGTCAGGCATGCTCCTGGCTCAGGACAGTCAGAGACTGTGATTCAAAGAACTACGCCCAACATGCTGGGTTCAATCTCCAGCATTAAAAAAAAAAAAAAAAAACAATGACTATGGAGATGCATAACATTCCCCTCTCTCCACCTGGAAATTTAGAGGGAGATGGAGTTATAAAGAGGTTAGGCTTAGAATTGCTTCCTCTTCCTGTGGTTTCTTTAACCCTCCACCATCTCATAACTAACAAAAACTGACAAAAAAGCCTTAAGATGAGCTTCCTTGTCAATTCTCATCATCTGTCAACAGATTCTAGAGTCTAGCCATACTCGACCCCTTGGAGCCAGCCAGGGACTTCCCAGGTATGCACAGAGAAACACTGGGTCTGTGCCTGGATTTCCCCATGCCCCACCTCTGCACTTGACGCTGTGAAACTCTCTGGTTCCTCTTGTCCTCACACTCAAGCGCAGATCCCAAGCACCCTGAACACAACCTCTTCACACACAGCCTAGCAGATGGGCCTTCTCAGAGCCTTAGTCTGCCGGGAACAGTGATGCTGCCTTTCACCCACATCTGATTGGATAGAGAGAAATGTCTACCAGAACCTCACAGGAACGGAGCTTCTTCAAACCTCTACTCATTCTTTCCCTTGATATTATCCCTCCCTCCTTCTGCCCCTATCCCCTTCCATCTGTCCCATGAGAGAAGAAAATCATGATGGCTAGAGTCTCTGAAGTGAGGAGGACCAAGGACAGAGTGTGGAAGGGGGATTTGACCTCCCTCAGGCCTTCGAACCCGCCCTTATGCCCAAATATCACAGCAGGAACTAAAATCTGTCCCCTTCATAAGCCCTAAAGTTCACACCTATGGCTAAGTCATCAGCCTCTGTTCTCTTCCACTGCTCTGGAAAACCGAGACAGGCCTTGGCTTCCTTCACATCTACACTGGCCACCTCCAAACCTCAGCCCAGCACTCCCTCCTGGTCTCATCCCCACTGACCAGCAGGAGCATGCTCGTGGCTAGCTCAAACTCACCAAGCTCCTGTTATTTTATTCTTGTACTGAAGAACAACTCCCCCAAGTTAATGATGGTTAGCTAGACTCTCTGCTATCTGATTCAAGTATTCTATATTTCCTCTTTCTCATCATTTTTTAATCTTCTACTAACTTCAATTAAATACTTAGCGATTTCCTCCAGAATATCCACCACTGAATGAATTTCTGACTAAGAACCAAGTCTAGCTCACCCTTGGATCCTGCATTTGGTAGGCAGAATTCCTCTGTTCATTTGCACAGTCAGTGGAATGCTGGTTACAACTCTTTCCTCATGCTCAAGGATTAATTCAGTTTTGCCTGTTCTCAGAAACTTTTCCCTACACTCATAACCAATGCATTTCTGTGTTCTCCTAGCAGTTAACATACAAATTCCTACTGTAGTACACTCCTACCATACTATAACCCAACTCTTGCACTTTTAAAACGTGCACTGTAGTTACATAACTGCAAAATCTGAGGCTTCTGCAATAAATATGGCAAACTTATTTCTGTCAACCATCTGACTGTTCAGTAGGGGAAGTGGAAATATAAAGCAATTAAATGTTATGCTTAAGTCCCACACTTGAAATAGAATATATAATCATTTGGAGTAGATAACTAAAAAACATTCTAGAGTCTCCAATAGATGAGTGTTTAGATTTTGCCATATAAAAATTAAACCTCAAATGACCAGAGCCACATTGTGACTGTATGTTGTAGGCACCTTTCTTTTGTGGATTTTCTCCTCTATAAAAGTAAAAATAAAAATTGTATTTCAGGGTTGAAAGCTGTAGCTTGGTGGTAGAGCACATGCTTAATATGCACAACAAGGCCCTGGGTTAAATCCCCAGTACCCCAAAAAAATGTTTTATAATGACACTGGAATAAAGAAGAATATAATCAAGGCTGTATTATGTTAATTTTCTCATAATTTTAAAAGAAATTAAAATTTTTTTGTGAACCTCAAGGAAAATTTTTCCTAGTATGAACAAATTTTGACAGGTTGTTTAATGAAACATCATTATTGCACACTCTCTTTAGGTGCCTAGAATATAATTATAACCTGAGATGAAGTTTTGGGTCTATGTGTGCTTAAAATACTACTGGAGAGGAAGGGAGAGAGGGAGAAAGAGAGAATGAATCAGTCTTGTGTCTTGAGGAGACAGGATTATGCAAGGAAGAGAGCAAGAGAAGATTATGCAAGGAAGAGAGCAAGAGCTAAAGGAATTTTTCATTTTGGGACAGAACAAGATGCTGATGGTTCTAGCAGACAGACAGCATTGTGGCATGGACGGACAAAGAATGGATCAGAATTCACCATGGTCTTGTCTCCTGGAGCTGTGGTTACCTGGAGAGTTCTCTGACTCCCTCGATCACGTGTTTGCTGTCTTTCTCTGTCTTTACTTATAGTCTTTGGAAGGAGCAGTAATCTTTTTCAAACTATTCCATAGTGGAAGTCAATCTATAGTATTGGTTTTGATTTATAACTTGGCATTGAGTTGGAACCTCAGTTTTTTCTACTAATCCCTTCTTCATTATCTCTTATTTCAGGTCTGAGTGTCAATACCTGAAATTCTTCAAGACCAATTCCAGGAGCAGAATGCTTGTATTACACTCCCTTCCAAGGGTCTGGGGACATAAGCAGAGGATATGTTCTGACTGTCATGTCTCCCACTCTACTCTGAACTGCAAAACACAGCTACTCATTGGTGGGAGCATACAGATAGTTAATTATAGGTTATGTGCCCATGTACCTGGGACTGAAGAAGAATTATCTTATTTCTCTTTGATTACTATATTATAGTCATTAATCTTAGATATTCTTGGAATTAATGAAAATTCATTAACTGGTTTATCATTGATGTCACTATTGTAGTGGTGAATTAGGAATACCAAAGTTAGTATTTGAAGTAAGAAATTAATAATAACCTGTGTAGATGTGCTTCAGCAGGTCCATTTCAAGTTGAGAAGAAAGAACGAGCAAGTATTTGGTCTAATAAAGGCAGTAATAATAATAGATTGTAATGACTTTAAGTTGAGGCATCAAGGCCTAGTGGTTATCAATAAGTAAAAGAAAGACACTATTGAGAGTCCTAAGATCATTAGTACTAGAATCAGGCAAAATTTACATCTCTATGTCACGCCAGGCACAATAGCACATGCCTATAACCCTAGTGAATCAAGAGGCCAAGGCAGGAGGCTCACAAGTTCGATATCAGCCTCAGCAACTTAGTGAGACTCTACCTCAAAAACATAAAAAGGACTTGGGTTATATAGCTCAGTGGCAAAGGGCCCATGGGTTCATTCCCAGTACTAGAAAGAAAAAAATCTATCTGTGCCAGTAAGCCCATGAAATGTCTCTAGCAGTAACTTAACTACACCATGAAGCGAGTGTCAAACCATAGATTTATTCCTCTGCCTATAACAGGTTCCCAAATGACAAGCATTTGAATTATTTTTACTATTGTTTTCCATTTTTCCTTTACGTCACTGTCCAGGTGGTATAAAGTTTTCTTAAAAATCTGTGTCTGAATATGTAAGACTTCAGCTAGGGACAAAGCAGGGTATGGGAGGAGATACACAGGACCTTCCTTATTGTGGATCTATTGCTTATGTTAATATGTTCTTTGGCAAGCACTTAAACTACTGGTTCTTAGCCAACTGATAGGCAACCCATAGATACAAGGTCCTTTTGCTCCATACCCTTTTCTTTTTTATCTTACTTACTACCAAATGCCAAGGCAGGAAAAACGTATTGTCCTTTTGTTCTTCTCTTTTTATCATCTTTAAGTGGAGACATATGCATGGGGTGATTATCATTCCTCTGCTCATCTTTCTCCTTCAGATCTTGCTCTTACTCTTGGTATCAGCCATTACATCCCAGAAAACTCTAGTCTACTGTGGGCAGCCAATCTGAATGATTCTCACATTCTCCTTCGTAGAGTGGAGAGGCTTTGACCATCATTACATCTCGTAGTGACCTGGACATTGCCTCGGTCCCAGAGGTTGAGGACACATCTTCAGGTGTAGGCGTGTAGCCCCATGGATTGAGCTACACTCACTTATTCCTTTGTAATCCTATCCCTTTGCCCTGTTTGGGATAGAATGTTCCATGGAAACACTTTGTGTGTCCCCTTCTCTTGCTCTGCCTTTGGGTGTGGGCTTCCTAGATGCCAGTCAACCTGCTGACAGCAGACATCAGAAGCTAGACTCAGCCCCCAAAACCTGACCCCTTGCCTCATTTGAAAGGTTCTCCTCAATAAAAGGGTTCAGCACGTGCTCTATAGCTCTCTTTGTGGACTCTTAAGATCAGAGGAGCAGTTCCAGGACCCCAAAGAAAAAGGTATCTCTGTCTCTGGTGTGGTTATTTCACACAGCCCAGTTCCCCTGGAGTGACCCTGAGTGTTTTTGTCATGAGGAATGCGACAGTCCAGACTCCAACTTCACCTGAGGATGTGTACTGAGTTCATCCATCTAGATGTTCCAATACTTGCCCCTAATTGTTTTGTTAGAAACATTTTTTTCTCTGAATACAATCAATCAACAAATATAAGAAAAAATGTCATCATCTCTAGCAATTAGAGAAATGCAAATCAAAACTACTCTAAGATTTCATCTTACTCTAGTCAGAATGGCAATCATCAAGAATACAAACAATAAGTGTTGGAGAGGATATGGGAGAAAACGCACACTCATACATTGCTGGTGGGACGGTGAATTGGTGCAACCACTATGGAAAGCAGTATGGAAATACTTCAAAAAACTTGGAATGGATCCACCTTTTGACCCAGTTATCCCACTTCTGAGTTTATACCCATAGAACTTAAAATCAGCATATACAGAGACACAGCCACATTAGTTTACAACAGCTCAATTCACAATAGCTTAACTATGGAACCAATCTTATGCCCTTCAACAGATGAATGGATAAAGAAAATGTTGTACATATTCACAATGGAATATTACTCAGCCTTAAAGAAAAATTAATTTATGGCATTTTCAGGTAAATGGGTGGAACTAGAGAATAACACACTAAGTGAAATAAGCCAACCCCCAAAAAACAAAAGCTGAATGTTTTCTCTGATAAGTGAATGCTGATCCACAGTACAGTGGAGGGGATAAGGAAGAATGAAGGAACTTTGGTTTGTGTAGAGGGGAATGAGAGAGAGGAGCGGGGCAGGGGGGGTGGGAAGGATGGTAGAATCAGACAGACATTATTACCCTATGTACATGTGTCATTACACTACTGGAGTGACTGCACCATGTATAGCAGAGCTATGAGAAGTTGTGTCAAATGCATTCTACTGTAAAATAAATAAATAAATAGAAACATCTTTTTTTCTCTGAAAACCTTGCTTTTTTGTTTAACATGCCTAGCTGGCCTCATAGTCTATGAATGTCATTTTTTTCTTTGATAAAAGTTTTATACAGTTAATAATTTCATTTACATAGAAACTGTTCACAGAATATCCATCATTTAATAATTTTCAATAGGAAAGTATTGTTAGACCAGGACGTAAAGAAAAGACCACTGACTCCAATTAAAGTCAAATTAAAGCAAGCTTATTATTTCAACCGGCCGGGCTTCCTCTCCCAACAAAAACCAAGGGAACAAGATAGCACCACAGCTTTCTTGCAGCTCAGCTTTATAGCCCAGAAGTTTTCACAAAGAGGGGTTACAGATAACAAAACTCTGAGGAGCATAACACAAAGGCTAGTTTACCTTTTTGCTGGCCCCAACATCAGAATTTATGAAGGTCATTAGAGCCTCAGAGAGGGTCATTATCTGGCCAGGGAAAGCCAAGATTTGTGAGGCCTCACTAAAGTTTCAGAGAGGGCTGCTATCTGGTCAGAGAGCCAGGCATGGGTGAGTTCAAGGAATGGTCAGGCATTCCAAGCTAGTTCAGAATTTGCAGTAATTTATAGTAAAGCTAAAATTAGCTTTTCATGTCTTTGTGGCAAGATGGCTCCCAATTTTAACAGGGACTCAGATTGGGTCTATCAGTATGAAATTGGATGGGATTCTGGGATTCTTCACTGAATCACACTTTATAATAGAAAATTTTATAGTTTTATGGTGGAAGTGAAATACACCCAAACAAGTTGAAAACATCGTATGTCAGTTGTTGCTTTTCATAGATACCTTTTATTAGGTTGATGAAATCCCCTTTTATTCCAGTTTTCTAAGAGTTTCTTTTTATCATGAATGAGAAAATGTCCTTTTCTGCATCTATTAACATTTTTTCTTTATTTAGTTTAAGTTAGAGCAATACACTGATTTTCAATGTTGAACAAACTTTCCACTCCTGGCATCAACTCTCAGAGTCACATTGCATTCAATTTTCTAGTATTTTGTTAAGAATATTTGTGTCTATGTTTGTGAGGGACATGAGCCTACAGTTTCCTTATAACATCATTGTTTGGTTTTAATATACTGGACTTATAAATTACAGGGATGTGTTTCTTATCTTCATGTATTGAAGGAGTTTGAGTAGAATTGGTATTATTTATTCCCCATAAAACATTAGTCTCTAAATGATTTGGGTCTCTTTTTCTGCCAGCTTTTGGTAATTTAAATATTTCAACTAATGTTTCTATTTCATGTTGTTAAAATTAAAACTTTAAAGTTCATTAAAGCAAAGAACAATTCACAAATAGTGAAGCCCTCAATCTAGAAGAGGTTCAAAAAGCTCCATTCAGGTAGCATTTGTAGAAAAAAATAGGAAGTGACGTGCCAAGCAGCTTGTTTGGTTACAGTTGCGTGTTTGCCTTATTTGGTGTGGTGTGATGAGGCATTTGCCTTAGATGGATGGTCTGTCAATTGTCAGTCTGTGATTCCATGAAACTCAGCTACTATAATTGAACAAGAATATAGTCTTAAGTTGCAGTTTGTTTACATACTAAATTAGGTTTCAATTTGCTCAAGATATACTGGCAGTTTTAGGCTAAATTTAATTTAACAATGTAAATTATCAAATTTATTGGTACTTTATTGATTGACATTTTCATAATAGTCTCTTGTGATTTTTAACAACTGTAGGATCTATTATGCTGTACCCATTTTCATTCTTGATTTTAGTGACTTGAATCTTTTCTTTTTTTCTTGAACTATCTAGTCACAGGCTTATCAATATATGGAGCCTTTTAAAGAACCAGTGCTTGGTTTTGTTGATTTACTTTGTTGTTGGTCCATTTTTTATTTCATTTAGGTTTGCTCTTACTATTAAACTTAAGTTGCTTTGATTTGGATGTGGTTTGTGTCCTGCGGTTGGTGGGCTTGAGGATTAGTCCCCAGTACAGGTGGGGCCTGGTAGGAAATGGTGAGTTCAGTGAGGCCATTGATCTCTGGATGTCTCATTGAGTGAGTTCTTATGAGGGTGAGTTTTTATTTAAAAAAAAAAAAAAAAAAACCCAGACTGTCCCCTCCATTCCTCTGGCTTCCTGTGTCTCACCAGGTGGTCCCTTCTCCACACAGCCAGCTCCCTTTCCATTTCTCCACCATTTTTTGATATAGTCAAGGGGGCCTTCACCAGAGGAAGAACAGAAAAGGCTGACAGCCTTGAGCTGTCAGCCTCCGAAACTAGGAGCTAAATATATCTCTTTATAAGGTGCCCAGCCTCAGATGTTTGTTACAACAACAGATAAAAAGTATAACACATGGGTTTGCTTTGCTCTTGTAACTTTTTAAGAATGGAACTTAGATCATTGACTTTTAGAGTTTCCTCTTTTCTAATATGTAGAGCTATAAATCATCCTCTACTTACATTCACACAGATTTTGACATAATGTGTTTTCAGGTTCATTCAGTTTTAAGTAGTTCTAATTTTCCTCCTAACTTTTCTTTAACACAGATGCTCTTTCTAAGTGTAATTATTAATTTCCAAACATTTGGGTTTTTTCAGATATTTGTCTGTTATTGGTTTCTAATTTAATTCTGTTGTGGTCAGAGAATGTTTTCAACATTTCTAAGATATTGACCTTTTTTGTACTAGGGGTTGAACCCAGAGGTCTTTACCACTGAGCTATATGTCCAACCCATTTAATTTTTTTTATATTAAAATAGGGTCTTGCTAAGTTGCTGAGGGTCCCAATAAGTTGCCCAGGCTGGCCTCAAACTTGAGTTGCTGAAATCATAGGCTTATGAATTTTTTTTTATGATCCAGTATATGGCCTACCATGTGGAATAATGAGGGAATATGAAAATATAACAGGATTTTCCTATTTCTGCTTTCATATTTATCATTTATGTGTCATGAGCCATGAGGTTATTAATTAGGTATATACAAATTAGAATTATTATATATTCTAGATGAATTTCTCCTTTTGTCATCATGAACTGTCCTTCTTTATCCATGGTGATATTCCTTATTCTGAAATTCTGTATTTCTGACATTAGTATAGCCACCAACATTCTCATAGTTAGCATTATTTTTTTCTTTCCTTTATTTTTACCTATCTTTGTCTTCATATTCAAAGTAGATATCACGTAATATCACACAGTTGGCCTATAATTTTTTAAAAATTTTTTGTAGTTGGAGATGGACAGCATGCTTTTATTTTGTTTATTTTTATGTATTGCTGAGGATTGAACCCAGTGCCTCACAAGTACAGCCCTTGGCCTATAATATTTGTGTTTGCATTCTGACCATCTTTGTCCTTTATTAGAGCATTTAGATTCTGCACAATTTAATTCAACTAAGACTATGGTTATATTTAATGGTACCATCTTACAATTTCTGGGTTTTCCTTCTTTTGCTTGTTTATTTTGGGATTAATTGCTAATCCATTTTATTTTCTCCATTGGCTTGTTGGTTATATCTCATTTTTTTTTAGTCATTGCTGTGTTACCTAAAATATTTATCTTTAATTTAAAACATTCCGTTTCTTTTCTTAAAAATGAGGCGGCGGTTCACTCTCTGGAGTTTCTGTATTCTTGTTCCGAAGACTCGCCATCCTATGATTACAACACAAAAGAGAATTAACAGCAAAGAAAATAATCCAATAATGTACCAGGCTGAGTGTTTGAGAATATTTCCAGGGTTGAATCCATTTAACTCCTTCAATATTTGGTTAGCCAAGGAAGAAGGATCTGAAAAATCAGCTCTATTATTTTGAATGTCTTGGATATGGTGATGAAGTTCCAGAATATCCAAGCTATTATTACTATTTTTGCCAAATACCTAACAAATGGTTTTTAACCTTCTCCCAATCCCAGAGAGAAGCATTGTACTTGGCAGCTGTAACACACACATACTTATAATTAGCATGGCATTTAAGCCTTTCTTTAAATTTTAAGGCTGAAAGTTCATTACCTATGTCTATAACAGTTGCCTCTAAGGTGTTTAATTTAGTTTCAATCTTTTCATCAATATTTACTTGATTACGCAGAGCCTTGGAAGTATTTTGAGCTAAATTGTTAAGAAATTTTGCATGCTGAATATTTTGAGACAATGTCAGAGACGCAGAGACAGTCGAGGCAATAAAAGAGACTAGCGCCAAAACACCAACAATTATAACTCCAATAGCACGTTTAGGTCTTGCCAGCTGGGCATGAATTTGCTGCAAGACTTGTAAACCAGCATCAGTATACCATGGCTCTGAAATATTTGCAGGTAATAAAACAAAAGAGGGATGATGAAGTATCAGCACCCCTTTTCCTCCATCATACCTAGTAATACAATTGGTTAGGTTACATTTATTACAAGTAACAATATATCTGTCATTTACCCATTTAACTTTTACATTTCCAATAATTAAAACATAAGGAGATTGGACACAAGCTCATAAGCCATAGCAAGATCCCTCTTTACAGTTCTTGCCAATAAATCTTGGTAAGGGTTTGTCTGTAAAATGTAAGAATTCTGAGGCAGCAATTAAACGCCAGATATCCATTTGAACACCACCTTCACTATAAGTCAAAATAATACTAACAAATCCTGCAGGTGTCATAGCAGAATTTCTTCGTAACTGTCTCTTATCAATTTTTGGAGACCAGTCTAAAATATACCACTATCTTAGGCACCTTGTGTTGTACAGGAAAGGTATTTACACAATCCATCCATTTAGGAAAGGTGCCAATCTCAATTGTAGAACTATTTGGACAGTGGTGTATCTGTAGAGGTTTTGCAGAAATGACTGGCTTATTATGGGAAAGTCCCATCTTAATTACTGATCTAGTATTAGGTTTTAAGTCCCCATAAATAGAATTATTTGTCAGTCTAGGTCTACCAATTGCTGTCTTTTTTTCGAATGATACTTTCAGACAGCCAGCATGTTTATCATGGGACCAACACAAGGGTAATTGGGCACTGTAGCCAGAATAATTAAATCTAGTCACATGATGGGGAGTAATATGAGTATCTGTAAATCCTCCCATCATGAATGAGTCATTAGTAAATACTGGAATAGATTCTCCAGTCCACACAGCTGGGTGTACCAGGGGTGGATCTGGGAAATATGTCCAGTAAGTGTCTACTTGATCCCCCTTTACCTGACAGCCCAGTAGGGCAATTACTGTTGCTACCATCATCACTGGGGTCCTGTTCTCTCCTAGGTCTCGAAGTATTCGGGAAGCCTGGGTTGTTAGCTTCTTCACGTCTTTCCATGAAATCAGCTTTTCGGCTGGGTCAATCTGGTCTTTCTTCATCCTTTTCCGATATCTCCTCCTTTTGGATGGGGGCTCCTCCGGGTCGATCCTCAGTCACTTGAATCTGGGTTCTATCTCTTCCATGTCTGATAGCACGTTCAGGCACCCAAATAGGACGAGAAAAACCTTCTGGGAAAATACAAGCATGCCCTCTGCCCCATATAATCACCGGGTCTGGGCCCTTCCACTGACCGGTCTGTAAATCTTTCCACAAAACTCTGTCTAAAGGGCCTGTTACTGAGGGAGACATTTGTCTCTCAGCAGCAGCGTGACCTTCTGCGTCACATTTTAAAAATTTAAAACAAACAAGGCATGATTAAGGCTATTTTGGGGAGTCATAAGCCTATCCCCCGCTTTTAGTTTTTGTAATTGAAGTTTAATAGATAAATGAGCTCGTTTTACAATGGCTTGACCTTGGGGGTTATAAGGAATTTTTGTTTTATGATTAATTTTAAACTCTTGACAAAATTGTTGAAAAGAAGAGCTTACATAAGCTGGAGCATTATCTGTTTTAATCTGCATAGGGCATCTTAGAACAGAAAAAGCTGCTAGGCAATGAGAAATTACATTTTGAGTATTTTCCTTAGTACGTGCTGTGGCAAAAATAAATCTAGAATAAGTATCCACTATGACATGTACATAACATTGTTTACCAAATTGAGGAATATGAGTTACATCCATTGGCCATATTTGATTTGGTTTTAATCCACGGGAATTTACCCCTGATGGTAAAGATGGAGTGTGAATCACACATTTAGGGCATTGGCTTACAATCTGACAAGCTTGATCTCTAGTAATATTAAATTTTTTACGTAAGCTTGAAGCATTTTGATGATGCAAGGAATGGGAAGCTAGTGCACAGTCATATGAAGACATCTGTTGACAAAAAGCTACTAATCTATCAATTTTGTCATTACCTGAAACTTAGGGTCCTGGAAGATTAGTATGAGCCCGTATGTGCCCTATGAAACATGGGTATTTTTGCATTAGCACTGCCTTTTGTAAATTATGAAATAATTCAAATAACTCTTGTGATGAAGTATACCCAATAACTGAAGTTTCAATATTTTTAGTAACTCTGACTGCATATAAGCTGTCAGAATAAATATTGATAGGCTCATTTGAAAAGTAATTTAAGGCACAAATCAGAGCTTGAAGCTCTGCTCTTTGGGCAGAAGTATAAGAAGTTTGTATTACCTCTGTGTGAACACGACTATAAAAACCTGCTTTACCTGAGCTCGATCCATCAGTGAATACCGATAAAGCTTCATCTATAGGATGTGCATGTACAATTTTTGGAAAAATAAGTGACGTTAATGATGCAAATTGTACAATTTTATCATGAGGATAATGACTATCTATCTGGCCAGGAAAATCAGCAAAGGCTATCTGCCATGAGCTAGAAGTTTGAAAAAGCCAATTAGTCCGTTGAACAGAAATGGAATAATTATGATATCAGGCTCAGATCCAATTAATTGTAATATCCTAGTTCTACCTTTAATTACTAATTGAACTATAGAATCATGAAAAGGAATTAATGCTTTTTGAGGGGAGTGGGATAAATAAATCCACTCAATAACTCCTAATCTTTGCCATATGGCTCCTGTTGGGGTATGCTCAGTTGGAAATATTAATAAATACACCATTTCTTTAGGATCAACTCTAGTAAGCTGTGCATTTTTAATTGCATTTTCAACTTTCTTTAAAGCCGTTTTAGCCTCAAAGGTTAGTTGACGTGGAGAGATTTGAGAAGGATTTCCTTGTAATATCTGAAATAAAGGACTTAATTCAGAAGTAGTTAGTTTTAAGGATGGCCTTAGCCAATTAATCTCTCTTAAAAGCCTTGAAAATCATTAGGGGTTTGTACGGAAACTGCTTATTTCGATCCAGTAAAATTAAAGATGGCGGCCCCCATGGTCGGCGCGATGACGTCACATTGCGCGACCATGGCCTACTTGCTCATTTTCGGCCTGGGGGAGGGCCGACCGGAAGTTTGTGTTTCGGCCAGGTGGTGTTAAACACAGCCTGTTAAAATTTCTCTGTAAGTCCTGAATTTCAACGTCTTGATTCTTCTCCCTCTGAGTGCGAGACATGGTCAGACTCTGCACTGTCACTATTTTGAAATTGGGCTTCTAAGTCACGTGGCTGAGAAGAACTCTGAGCCCCTCTAGGAATCTCTTCCGGATTTTCCTCCCCAGAAAGATCGTCTACCTCTTCTGGAGGACTTTCTAGGACCTCAGAGGTATCTCCTCTCTGATGTTGCTCTCTATAATCTCCCTGCGGACTAGCCTGATTTTGCAAGTTTAAGTTCACATTTTTAACCTTTGGCTTGGCCCCTAGTGCCTTTGTTTTTAAACGGCTTAAGGGAAAGGGAATTAACTTAGCCTCAGGCGGATTTTCCATTTGAATAGACTTAATAGCTCCTTGAATGCCTTTTAGCAGGTCCTCAGGGGGCCACGAACTCTGGCCCATATATTCAAAAAAACACACTTCCAGAGCCCTCCAGGTTTTCTGAATATTATCTATGCCTCCAGGTAGTTCATTTGAAAGACAGACCTTTTGTAACTTTCTTCCTAATTTCTCCCAAGTAAGTAAATCTGGAGACTCTTGTTCACAAAACCAAGGACAATATTCACCTACAATCTCTAAGAATTGTAATAACTGAGCTTTCTTTATCTGTTTTCCTTTCTGATTAATTATACTGTCTAAAATAGATACATTTCCTTATCCGTAGAAGTTGAATTTCCCATTTTAGTTAATTTAACGTCTCTTTCCTTCAATATCTCAAGGTACTTTTGTGACCCAAATTGTCACCACTTCCTTTATCTTTATTTTTATCTTTATCTTTATAGCGCGCTCCCACTCAATCTAGCTAATCTAGAATGTCCCTTCGTGGTCGCCAATTCCACCATGCGGCCAGCGCAATGGTTTCATTAATGAGGTTCTTGGCATAAAAGTTAGCTAGCAGAGATCGAAATAAACACACAGACTCAGTTACCTTTTTCTATGACCAGGTCTGAGATGGCTCCCCTCTCTGGTTTCTATGGCAAGGATTACTCAGGGCTAGCAGGAGAGAGAGAGGGAGCATGCCAGGGAGTAGCCTTTTATTGGGGAACAAGAAATTCAGGGGAAAATTCCATCCAATGAAGGTTGAAGGGGGGCCGCACTCCAAGGTCAGGGTCAGTGATTGGGCCCCCGGGGTCAGTGGTCAGTCACACCCCAACACAGATGGGTTCTCTCAACAGGAGAGGGCCGGGAAAATTCCGACACAGCCAGAAGCCTCAGACCCAAACCGGGAGTCACCCAGTCACATGTGAGAATGGCTCCCGACAATTCTGCTTTCAAATCCTGGTGTGCTGCTCTACAGAGCACAACACCACCCTTCCATTTCCTTCTCTTATTCTATGAGCTATTGTTGTTATATATTTTATTTCTAGGTATATTATAAACCCCCACATAATTAGTAACTCTTTTTCAAAATTTAAAAAATGAGACAATTTGAAAACTTTTGTTTATCTGCATTTTTACTATTCTCTTTCACATTATCATCTAGAAAATATTCCCTAAAGAATCAAAATTCTTGTTCAAATAAGATACTTTTCTTCATGATCAGCACTAGTCTTCTCAAATCCTTGATTGTAGACTCTACTAATTATAATCTAAGCTCTCCTTCATGGAGTGACTATAGCAGGTGGAAATTGGAATGAATGAGGGCACATTTTATTTTATTTCTTTTCTCTTAGTTTTATCATATGAAAATCCTTCTCCATGGAAAATCACTGTAGTTAGAATCTAGCCATGGGAAAGAAGCTCAGAGATTGCGTGTGAGTGCACCCCAGATCTCCCTGAAATCCTGATCCAGACTGACCAATCTTTCCTTGGAGCCTGCAATTTTCAAACTATAACCAAACAAATCTTCATCTAAGTAAAATTTCCCCAATACACTTTCTCCATCCACCCTATTCTATAGTAGGGAATAACCCCTCAGGGCTAAATCAATATTCTCAGACCCTTCCACCCAGGTGAGGTTAGACCTTCAGTAACTACTACATCCATAACCCAACTCAAAACCACACTTTCATAAAATATTAGACATATGTAGCCTGGTCCAAGGTTTCTAGCAAGAAGAACTCAAAGTATCCCAGCTCTGAAACATTGAAGAGTTTATTGATCTTGAGATAGTCGCAGGAAGCAGGCAGTGAGGGTTTTTCAAAGGAGACCAGAGGACATGGAGCTCACTGAAGAGATCATCTCCATGTCAGTGCTACAAGAATCTCAACGTATATTCATCACCTTCTATTTACTGGGATCTTCACTAAGGGCTAAGTGCTTTAGGGCCACAAACAAGAATTTGAGTGTCAGCAAGAAAGTCGATCCGTGGTGTAGTGAGCACAGGAATTGAGAAGGAAAGCTGAGACTAGCATCCACAGGGCAGCTGGAATTCAGATCTCTCTGAAGTCCTCTTCTTTTCAGGAATTTTGTCACCTGCAGCAAGATACACACAGTTACTGACATCCTTGGGTTCAGGACTCTAAGCTCAGACCCAACTTCCCCATTCCCTTTATACCTCCCATTCCTCTACTCTGTTCAGGGAGAAAGTGGTCATCCCTGCACATGCCCTGGTCCTGCAGGTGAGCAGCAGTTAGGAGTCAAGGAGTACTCCTGGGTGACTGAATTTAATCCCTAAGCCCCCGCTGAGTTTGGTGGCATCCCATATGCTTCAAATCACCAAAATATCTCATGAAGGAGAAGGACCACTGGAAGCTGGCTTCATATTAAATCCACAAAAGCTTTTATACTTTTCCTGTAAATATTTTTTTAAAAACTATGCATTAGAATAGCCACATTTGGAACACTTTCTGTTATCAGTCAATATTTTTAGGTAATTAGGACCTGATCCTAAGCCTAAAAGTGGTCTTGATCCTCTAAAATTTTTACAACTGCCTTGATATTCAGAAACCTTTTAAAAAATAGACACTCCCTGAAATCTTTTGTTCATGTGGTCACTAACTGATGCTTACATGTTCCAGTATCTAATATGGTCACAGTAGTCTTGATAACCCAAATCATATTTTCTTGTCTTTAGAAACCTATACGGGAACAACCAGACCAAATGGATCTAAAGCTACTGTGGGTGTGTGAGTAACACGCCCCTGGGCTTCATACCTGAATGTTGTATGTCTATTTGGATTGTATATTGTATTTGTGTATTTATGCTTTGATTTATAGTAACTTCTCATGTTATGGAATTGATTTGCATTTAAAACAAACTATAAATAAATAGCTGAAAGAGAGAAAAATAAAAAACTAAGTGTTTCATTGAAACAAGAAAAGATAAGGCCCATATTAAAGAAATTTAAAAATTCTACTGAAATCTATAAGAAAATGTTTGAATAAATTATGAGGTATTATATGCTTTTGAAATGAAATAATTTAATATTATAAAGATGGCAAATTTCCCCCAGATTAATCTACAATTTCAATGCTATTCCAGTGAAAATTTTGGAGACATTTGATAAGCTTAATTTAAAACCTATATGAAAGCCAGGCATGGTGGCACATGCCTGCAATTCTAATTGCTCGGGTGGCTGAGGCAGGAGAATCATAAGTTCAAAGCCAGCCTCAACAATTTATTGAGGACCTAAGCGACTCAGCAAGACTCTGTCTCTAAATAAAATATGAAAAATGGCTAGTGATGTGGTTCAGTGGTTAAAAGCCCCTGGGCTCAATCCCTGGTACCAAAAAGAAAAGAAAACCTATATGCCAACTGTGCATAGTGGCCAATGCCTGTAGTTCCAGTTCTCTGGGAGGCAGAAGGAGGAAATTTGCTTCAGTGCATGAGTTTGAGACCACCCTGGGTAACCTAGGAGGACCTCGCCTCAGAGAAAAATTTGATGTGCAATAAAAAAGTTAGATGTGCAATATAATAAAAGGAAACTTATTAAATCCATTACAATATTTAATCTATAGGGTGGGGATAAAAGGTCAAAGAAAAAAAAAAGGAGGGAGTTTGTCCTACCAGATGTTATCACACATTACAGTGTCATAGTAATTAAAACATTAGGACTCTGTCACATAAAAGGCAAATAAAACAGCAGAATAAAATAGAGTTCAGACACAAACCCAATGGGAACTTGCAATATGATAAAGGGGACAACACAAACTTATTATGGAGAAAAATTGTTGGGAAATGTGCTTACCATATAGAGAAAAATAAAAGTTCTCATCAAAAACAAAGGGGATCTGAAATGAATTTTAAAATATAGGAAATGTGAAATTTAAAATATAGGAGCTATTTTAAGACTACCTAAAACCTCAGTAAGGGGAAACACTTCTTTAAAAAAAAAAACACTGAAAAAAGTACTGATGGATTTGATTACAACATGTTAAGGATTTCTGTTCAATGAAAGAAATCAAGGAGGAAGTTAGCAGAATTCAGATTAGGGGAGGAAATTTTGCAATTTTTAAAACTGATAGGAACTACTAGCAGGACTATAGAAGGATCCCCTGCAAATCAATAACAGAAAGCCAATAGGACCAAAGTGGACAAAGGATGTGAACCAGCATTTTATAGAATAGGGGCTAACAAGCATTTAAGAGTCCCAATTAGAAGTAATTGGATACACATATTGCAGCATATTCCTTTATGCACATAAATGGGCCAAAATTAGAAAACTAAATAATGTACAATGTTGATGTGGATTCAGGAGCTGCAGAAATTTTCTGGTACTACTAAAGGAAATACAGATTAGTATAGACATTCTTATGAGTGAATAGAAATTATTACTTAGTCAGGTAAAGGAGTTCCATCCCCAATAACCTTGTAACCCCTTTCTAGGGTAGATCTATTGCAGAAATTCAGGTTCATATGAAAATTCAAGTAATGCTGGGTGCAGTGGTACATGTCTATAATCTCAGCAACAGTGGAGGCTGAATCAGGAGGATTGAAATTTTGAGGCCAGCCTCAGCAATTCAGCAAGATCCTGTCTCAAAATAAAAGAAAAAAGGTCTGGGGATGTGACTCAGTGATAAAGTTCCTCTGGGTTCAATCCCAAAAAGAAAGGCAAGGGGGAGAGGGAAGAAGGGTAGAGAAGCAAAGAAAGATAATAAATACAATATTGCTTGCCATTGTATAGAACCAGAAGTAAGCAAGGTATCCCAGAAGAAATACGGACAGGGGATGTACAGAATAGAACGCTATTGAACAGGTGGAAGCAATGGACTGGATGTACAAAGTTAGATATGCAATATAACGTCATTTGGATAATTTAAAAAATGAGTATACCCTGATTACTACTCTGTTATACAGAATATATAAAAGTAAAAGGAAACTCATTGAATCCATCACAATGTTCAACCTATGGGTGGGGATAAAAGGTCAGATATGAGAGTGAGGACTGAAGGTACAAATCAAGAGAGAGCGAGCTTAGAGGTATCCACGATGGCAGTGTGGGTGAACTGAGCAGTAGAGTGACTTAACCCTTTACACCTGGGGTTCAGAATAAACAATAATGACAACGAGTTATATGAGGTCATCATCATGGAAATATCACTAGTTAACAAAAAGAGAATTACAAAAATAGATAAGTTCATAAAACATGGAAAGAGTCATGATAAATTAAAAACTATGAATCCCAGGAGGGGAATTTTTTTTTCTTTTTTTCATCTTTCATACATTTGATTCGAGTGAGTTATGCACTTCCATTTTTACCCCAAATACAAATTGCAGAATCACATCCGTTACACATTCACAATGTTTACATAATGCCATATTAGTGACTGTTGTATTCTGCTGCCTTTCCTATCCCCTACTATCCCCCCTCCCCTCCCCTCCCATCTTCCCTCTCTACCTCATCTGTTGTTGAGTTCTCTCCCTTCCCCCCCCTGTTTCAGGAGGGGAATTTTTATATGAACTTTGCCCTTCTGTGAGTCCAAGTAGAGAGAGAAGGTCATTAGGCACTGATCACACCATGTTGTAATTACGTGTAGGAATATGGATCGTGCTCCACTACTAGACCAAACTGGGACTTTGTTTATTTCCTCATTAAAAAAGGAAATATGAGGCAGCGATTAAGCCAACAGCTTTGAATCCAGGCTTCCAGGATTTGAATGCTAGCTTCACAACTTCCTAGCTGTGCGACCCTGGTCAGTTGCTTAATTCCCTGTGTATATGAGAACATGTGAGTACTTCTCAGGGATTAAGTGATGACAGTAATACCTATCTCATAAGAGTATTTGTGAGGATGAAATGAGTTTAAAAATGTAAGTGCCTGAGCATATTAAATACTCAATAAACTGTCAATGTCATACAGCTGGATGCTTTTGAGAGATCAATATGCACCTGATCAGTTGACCTGTCCCTCCTTCCTTACATACAACAGATAGTAGGCTCCCTCCCCTTTTCTTCTCACTGTATCCTAAGAGTCCTCCCCCACCACCACAGTCACTCACAGGGGTCCCCTGGCCCGGGGGTCACGACTGGAACGCAGAGCCCTCGTGATGAGCACGGTGCCCGTGATGATGCCCACCAGGCCCACCACCAGGCCCAGGGCGCAGACCACAGTCTCCGACACTTCTGTCATCTGGATCGGTTTCTGGGCCTCTGGGGAGAGATGATTTGGAGTCAGAATGTGCATGAAGGTGGGGCTGGTCTGGGGCGTGTGGAAGGTTATAGACCATTTGGTGGCATGGGAGGATAAGAGGGGTAGGTGCACCAGGTCCTGGGGGAGAGGGTGCATGGAGGCTATAAACAGGAAAGAGGCTCCATACCCCAGTGGTTGAGGCGCGGCTCCTCCAGGCCCCAGTGCTCCACCTTGCAGTCATAGACGTCCTCATCTGAGGGCACGAAGGTCAGGTAGTGGAACTTGTGGAAATTGTAGTCTGTTCTGGGCAGGAAGACAGACTCAGAAACACCCTCGGTGACAGGCTGCCCGTTGCGCAGCCACGTGACATTGAGCACTGGAGGGAAGAATCTGTCCACGTGGCAGATGAGGGTGTTGGGCTGGCCCAGCTCCACAGGCTCCTTGGGAAACACGGTCACCTCGGGAGGCTCTGGGAGGACACAGAACCTGGTGAGTGCCCAGTTTTTGGAAGGGTCACAAAGATTTTCCCCAGGGGAGTATCATCTACCTCAGGCTCAGACTTTGCCATATCTCTGGGCTCCTGAATCCGAGCCAGGAGTCTCATCCCACTGGCCAGCCTCACTCAGCTGACCTTCCTGTGCAGTGGGAAGGGGCGAGGCAGCCCTCGACTATGCTGGAATGAGCCCACAGCCTCGGGGAAGAGGGTCCCTCAGCTGTGGGCATCTGGGTCTCCCATTCTGTGTGGCAAAGGGGCCTCCCACCCCATCCCAGTGGGTGAAGAAGCAAAGACAGGCAGTACCGCTGGAGTCCTGGGTGTGATTGGTGAGCTTTATCAGGATATCCAGGTTTGACTTTAATATAGCAATGTTAGTCAGCCCGCCCTGAAAATCAAAGGAAAAGGCTCGGCCAAACTCTGGCAGACGCCAGATGGTCTCCTTCTTGTCCTGATCCACGTAGAACTGCTCATCCTCATCCAACTCAAACATAAGCTCTCCTGATGGTGCATGCGTCTGTGCAAACATGGCATAAATTGACACATGGTCCGCTGTGTAAAGAAAATAGAGAAAATGAGACAAAATGTAAGGATGAATATGTACATGGTGGAGGTATGAGAATGAATAAAGTTTTATCGATACACAAAACCAGAGGGAAAGAGGTCAAAGGAAGCATCTATGGAGGAAGAAGGAGTAACACAGAAAAAAGACAGAACATGAGGTAGACAGGAGCAGTTATAAAAGGAAATGTGGAACAAAATGAGAAAAGTATTAGTGAGAAATTTAGCTGCTTCCTAGTGATGTAACATCTGAGCATCCTGACCCTGCAGAATTTTTGAATAAGAACAATAACAAGGAACATTTTTTGAGTACTTACTATGTTCTAGGCATCATTCTAAATAGTTTATATATTTTACTTGCATAATGGTTACAAGTATGAATCACATAATAAAGTACTATTTTTATGGATAAGGAAATACAGAGAGGTTAAGCAACTTGCTTAAGGTCACACAGCTATATGCAACTAACAGAGAGATTTTATCTCTCCACATAAGCTCTCAATTCTTCTAGGACCATAGATGTAAAACTATTTTTAGAGTCTTGGGGATAGAAGAGCAGGAGTATTATTTTTCTTATTAAAGAAAAGGAAGAAAAAAAATTAAAAAATTGAGAGGGAGAAGGAAACATTCTTCAAATAGTACTGCTCCTTATAGTCTTTAAATTTCTGTTTTGGGGGCTGGGGATGTGGCTCAAGCGGTAGCGCGCTCGCCTGGCATGCGTGCAGCCTGGGTTCGATCCTCAGCACCACATACAAACAAAGATGTTGTGTCCGCCGAGAACTAAAAAATAAATATTAAAAAAATTCTCTCTCTCTCTCTTTCTCCCTCCCCCACTCTCTCTCTCTCCCACTCTCTCTTTAAAAAAAATTTCTGTTTTGGTTCATGAACATGAAACTTCAGTTTATATAGATTTGTTCATATTTGTCATATTAGGCATATTAAACCCAAAATAGAGTACAGATATTTTGACATATATTTCAAACTTTCTGTTTTAATTTTAGTTTTTAGTTTCATATTAAATGGAACTCAAGTGTTGCAGTGTTTGAAATACCTGTAGGATTTAACTTTTTATTTGTTAGTTTTATTTACTTTGTAATAAAAAGCAAAGACATGAGAATAAAAGAAACTATCATCATCAAACACAGCAATGAATATGAGAGAGATTCTGGGCTTAGAATGACAGAGGAGAAAGAGCTCTTCTAACCTCCTAACTCGTGGGTTTCCCTGTGAGTTTGCAGCTCCAACATGCGGAGACCCTGTATGTGCTTGGACACTCACAGTGACAGTGAGGATTCTTGTGTTCCTCCTCAGACAGAGACAACACCCTCCAAGAATTATTGAGCACTAGTTTGTTCCTTTTTAATTAACATTTTCACAAATTCTAGGGTTTGAAGATCAGCCAAGGGCTGGGACTGGGGCGCAGCAGTAGCGCACTTGCCTGGCATGTGTGAGGCACTGAGTTTGATTCTCAGCACCACATATGAATAAATGAATAAATAAAAGTCTATCAACAAAAATATTTTTAAAAATGATCAGCCAAATATGAGACAAATTATTTTCCTTGAAATGTTATTTTCTTTCAAACAAGAAAGGTTTAAAAAGCCAACTATGACAAACACTGTCAGAGAATTAATATTCAAATAAAAATAAAGATCCAGTTTCTGTCCTCAAGACACTTACAATCCACTGAAGGAGGCAGACAAGAGAAAAGACATAGCAAGGACAGTGTGGTAAGTGCATGAATACTGGTGAGCACAAGATGCCATCAAATAAGACACAGGGAGGGCCTCCTCAAGGGCAGATGGCTTGAATTTACAGAGTCAGAAAACAGTGGAAAAGTCACTCCTCGCACACAGAGAAGAGTGTTCTAAGGTAAAGGCCTTAAAACAGGATGCATTTGGAGAACTAGAGATGTTTTGGTGCACTGGAGCTGACTGCAGCTGTGGCAGGAGATGAGAAGAAACAGGCTGAGGTTAGATCATGACAGAACTTACACACAAAAGTTTGGGAGTTTTAACATTATCCTGGAAGTCCCAAAAAATTATTGCATGCTATTGTGTCTCCTGCTTCTAGTATATACCTTGCCATGTAGTTGGTGCTTAAGCTAGGTAGAGATCACCATCAGAGATCATACAACAGCCAGGCTGGTGGTACACCTGTCATCCCAGCAGCTTTGGAGGCTGAGTCAGGAGGATCTAAAGTTCAAGGCCAGCCTCAACAATTTAGCAAGGCCCTAAGCAATTTAGCAAGACTCTATCTCAAAATAAAAAATAAAAAGGCTGGGGATATGGCTCAGTTAACTCAGGCTAAGTGCCCCTGTGTTCAATCCCCAGTACAAAAAAAAAGAAGAGAGAGGCAGAGAGACACAGAGAGAGAGAGAGAGAGACTAACTAATATCCATCAATTTTTTTAAGTCTTCAAACCTTTATAAAGATATGTTCATTATGGTATTTATTATAGCACAACATTGATAATAACCCAAGTGGCCATAAATAGGGCTATAGGTGCTTCTGTTTCCCTGTAGTCTTACCCCCTCTTTACTTCTACACAACTCTGGACCCCTTCACCCTACATTAAACTGTGGGGTCCATGGTGCTTCTTTGTGTTATAAATTCTAATCCTTCACATCACTACATTTTGGATGACAATATTATGCACAGGCCTGATGTTCCCTGATGCCAACAGCAGGAGAGAGAGCGTTCATCATAAGGTATAACTGCCAGTTGAGACCTTGTGGTTATCCAAAGTCTACACCTCTCAAAGAAGCAATAATCCCCTGGGTCACTCGGGACCCAAATCACAAGGTTAACAAAATCAGGAAACACTGCTGTCTTGAGAGAAGAAGTCATGAATCACCCACAGAGATCCTGGGAGATCCTGGGAGACAGGGACAATACTCTCCCAGGCTCTGACACACAGAGCCCAGAGCCTCTCAAAATCAGCCACACAAAGCAGAAGCTGGCAATTCAGCAATAAGAGGTGCAGGGTCCCGTCAGGGTTCAGTTAGAAAGTCACTGTGTATAGAAGTCTAGGGAATGTGACATATAATCTGCCTTTAAACTTTGGCTCTCAGACTTGTTGCATAACCTGGAAAAAGCTTCACTTTGTTCATCACAAAAAGAAAATACATTAATCTCTTTGAGCCTCAGTTCCTTCATCTCAAAAAGTTCAATGAAGAATAACTTATCTTTATTGATTTCTTTGAAGTGTGAGGGGGGAAAGAAGCTAAATAGGTGTAGGAAGTGGTGGCTGCTGTTGCCATTGTGATCCTCACAGCAAGAGGGAACAAAGGTGAACATCACACAAGGGAATAAAGAGAGAAGGACGCAGAGGAAAATAGCTAAGACCCTAAAATCTCTAATTTCTAAGGCATTTAGCAGGTTGCCAGCCCCCAACTCTTATCAACCCTCTCAGACTTCCTGAGCACTCACCCTTGATGGCCCCAGCTCCTGGGAGACTCAGCAGGAAAGCCAGGGAGAGGGCTCTCAGGAGCACAGCTCTGGTCTGGAACATCCTCTCTTCAGGCACACCTTGTGGGGTCCACAACCAATGACAGTGAGCACAGGAAGAGCGATGAGGGACTGAGGCAGAAGGGGACAGACAAGAGCTCTGAAATTGTGGGCTTCTATAGACGGAAAACAGCCCAAAAGGGTGGAGAGGGATGAGCACAGCTGAGCTTAACCAATCAGAGACCTGGTGGAGCTGACTCTGCCTGTTGCCAGGTAAAGAGAGATTGCAAGGGGCTCAGGAGGAGGTGGAGGACTCCAGGAGCCAGCAGAATTTCCAGGGCCAAGGAAGTGCCAATTTGGAGTTGATTGTCAGAGTTAGGCTTGAAAAGATAAGTCGTACATTCTTCTGTAGCAAATATTTTATATTAAGTTCTGGTATATGATGGAATTAGTCTTCCCAGAGATCCAGAGATCCAGATTATTTTTTATATTATTCCCACCAGTTTTTTTCCTGAATGATGTTTAAAGTTAGTTCATCAAATTTACAAAAATGTTCTGCTATAATTTAGAAATAAATGCACTCTCTAATAAAAATAATCATTCTTTCAGGCCACCTGTCTGAGATGTCGTTCTTTAATGTTTTATGTAGAAGTTTTATAGTTTCTATTTAGAAGTTTAAATTAACTTGAATAAAGCTGATCTTTAAGTATTTTTTATGCCTGGTGACCTTTGTTAATGAAATTTCTACATAATCTTTGAATCCAGGTTTCTAATTATTTGAGTTTTCCTGTGTGAAAGCTGTCTGAAGTCATTTTTCTCCCTTAAATTACTATTCATTTTATTTCATTTTTCACATAGGAATACCCAACACAGCACTATACTAGTAACAATGGCTCCTTGTTTTCAATTTACTTTTTAAGAGAAATCTCTCTAATGTTTTCCTGTTACGTGTAATGGTAATGTTGTTGTTTTACCTTTTTTTTTTTTTTTACCATATTTAAGAAACTGCTCTTCTAGTCTTACTTTAAAGATTTTTATTTTGAAATATTTCTCTAGTATTCACAGGTAAGATTATAAAGCATTTAATATTTAATGTAATAATGAAGCATATAAATATTTTTACTATTTTGTGGTACCCAAATGATAAGTAGGTATTAACAGATTAGTAAGGAGAGATACCATTTTTAGAGCTTCACAAGTATTATCCTATTTAATCTTCACATCAAACCTATATTACTAATGTCCACTGAAACACTGAGAAGCTATTCATCTAATCATCTGTAGCAGATAAGTGACAAAGAGGAGACCGACCCGAGCACTTTTACTGAAGAATCTGAGCTTTAATTTCACAATTTTATGCTGACTTCTCATTTTTATGTAATTATTTTCTTCTCTTGCATTTTATATGCTAGTATTTCATTTATGATTTATGTTTATTATTAATTATTTTATAGATCATATATTACATATTATATTAATTACATATTGTTATTTATTAAATAATAAATAGCATTTAATTTAATGTTTATATCTATTTAAAGAAATTGTTCCAGTTTGACATTTTTTACCAGAATTTGTGGTCCAACAGAATCACATTTATAAATTTATAAAGTAGACCGTAATGTTCTTTAAAGTTTGTAAAAATTTCTCAATAAACAATATAATCAGGGGCTGGGGTTGTGGCTCAGCAGTAGAGTGCTTGCCTCAAACGTGCAAGGCCCTGGGTTCCATCCTCAGTACCACATAAAAGTAAATAAATAAAATAAAGGCATTATGTCCAAATACAATTAAAAAATAGATATATTTTAATTGCTTTTATTTTTTAAATACATGACAGCAGAATGCATTACAATTCTTATTACACATATAGAGCACAATTTTTCATATCTCTGTATACAAAGTATGTTCACACCATTCATGTCTTTATAAATGCACTTTAGATAATGATGTCTATCACATTCCACCATCATTGCTAACCCCCTGCCCTTTCCTTTCCCCTCCCACTCTTCTGCCCTATCTAGAGTTCATCTATTCTTCCCAAGCTCCCCTTCCCTACCCCACTATGAGTCAGTCACCTTATATTAGAGAAAACATTCGCCATTTGTTTTTTTTTTTTTTGCGGGGGGGGGGGGGATTGGCTAACTTCACTTAGCATTATTTTATCCCAACTGCATCCATTTACTACAAATACCATGATTTTATTCTCTTTTAATGCTGAGTAATATTCCACTGTATATAAATGCCACATTTTTTAATCCATTCATCTATTGAATGGTATCTAGGTTGGTTCCACAGTTTAGTTATTGTGAATTGTGCTGCTATAAACATTGATGTGGCTGTGTCCCTGTAGTATCCTGTGTTTAAGTTCCTTGGGTATAGACCAAGGAGAGGGATAGCTGTGTCAAATGGTGGTTCTATTCCAAGTTTTCCAAGGAATCTCCATACTGCTTTCCATATTGGCTGCACCAATTTGCAGTCCCACCAGCAATGTCTGAGTGTACCTTTTTCCCCACATCCTTGCCAACACTTATTGTTATTTGTATTCATAATACCTGCCATTCTGACTGGAGTGAAACGGTATCTTAGAATAGTTTTGATTTGCATTTTTCTAATTGCTAGAGATGATGAACATTTTTTTTCATATATTTGTTGATTGATTGAATATCCTCTTCTGAGAAGTGTCTGTTCATGTTCTTGGCCCATTTATTGACTGGGTTATTTATTTTTTGGTGCTTAGCTTTAAAAAAAATAAATATTTTTTAAAAACATAATCAAATGTTTTGGAGGAAGTAATGTCTTTGATAATTTTCAAAATTTTTTTCTTTCTCATTTACTGGTCTATTTATATTCCCCATAGACTTTATTGGCACAGATGAGGGAGTGGGTTTCCCTTCAGTGGGATGGACTGGCTGAGAAATAAAACTAAGAAAAATAATATGGCAAAATAACCAAAGAACACAGAAAGTATTTTAAGAGGGGACAGAGACAGGCAAAGCTGACCAGACAAGTCCAGCTTCTAACAAAGAAAGGAGCCTGTGTTTACTTTATTTATATCCGAAGACATCAAAGAAATTCTATGGAAAGTTCTTCATCAAAACAGGTTAGAGGTGCGGGCAGGTAGGCTGCTCAATTCCTATGGGTTACGCCCATCTCAGGTGCTGCACAGGACCTTTCTAGCAGAGTAGAGGGGCAGTTCTTGTACACCAGGTGGTCCACTCCTGTAGGACTGCCACGGGAAGTTCCCAATGCCACATCTGCCCCTTCACTGGCTGAAAAAGGTCTTCACACATTTCACGGATGGCTTCCAGCACTTTACTATTCCAGAGAAATTTCAGATATATTTATTTTATTTGAACTTAAAGAGTATTGCTGTAAAGGCAGGTGATATCAGCCCCACATAAAAGATAAAGAATTGAAGTCCTAAAAGGCAGTGTCCTTTATGTTGCATACTCACTTGGTAGTACAGCTACATACATACTACCAGGACCCTAGACTGAGTCCTGATGACCCTGATGACATTCCTATGGGGGGCACCTTTATAGGTGCCCCCTCTTAAAACTAAGAGGTGTTCACTGTGCCTGTGTCCCTGAGAGAGAACAGGTTGGCTGTATAGCAACGGGGAGGTTAGCCTGATTCTCTAGCTGGGCAGGAAGGACATGGGCTGTGGCGGTAACCTCCACAGGTACACAAGATGTACCTCTTAAAACTAATATACCCCTAGAAGAAAGAAAATATGAATACCGATAATCCTAAATGCTTCCTTAAACAAAGGCAAGGCAGATAAACTCTAGAACTCATGTTATTCTGGAATGGGCACTCAAACCTCTCTATAAATTACACGACTTAATGACCTTTTATACCCTAAGATGGCATTCACGCCATCCCATGTCCTGTGGGTATGTAAGAAGTGGTAGGATGGGGGAAAATAATCCACATAGATGGTACAACAAAATATTTGAGATCACTTTCAAAGGAAAGAAAACACACAATTTCCCCAAACCTTGTGATTTATCTAACTGGTAAACTGAGGATCACTACCCTCCCTCCATTATTTTGAGAGCATCAGGTCAGACCTTTCACACTAACCGTCTGCCCAGTGAATGATGACTCATCTAAAGCTTCTTACTCATTGGTTCTTTCCTCAGAGTCTGTCCAATCCCAGGGTTACAGAAGACTACTTTGCTCCATGGTCTCTGATATTTCACACAGGAGCTCTGTTCAGTGGGTCCCTGATTCCCTGACTGCTACTTTCTCTCACCAGCCTCTTCCAGCTCTATGATGGTCCTGCAGGCCCCTGAAGCCCCCTGGACAACAGCTCTGACGGTGTTACTGATGGTGCTGAGCCACCCCATGGTCCAGGGCAGGGCTACTCCAGGTAAGAGCAAAGTAGTTATTCCTGGAGGGCTTGGCTCCAGGAACCATTCCCCCTTCAGGGGACCAGACTTGGAGAAAGGATATAGAGGTTTCCACCACAGCCCATGTCCTTCCTTCCTAGCTAGAGAATCAGGCTAACCTCCCCCATTGCTATCCAGCCAACCTGTTCCCTCTCCAGGGACACATTCACAGTGTACAGGGGAGCAATGCCAAAGGAGAAGTATGTTGTAGAAAATGGGCCAGGGGGTCTGGAATAACAGGAGGGACAAGGTTTCCAGAGAGAGCATACAGCAGGATCAGCCTCCTGTGTATTCTCATATCGCATCATGACCTTTAGGGGACTCGGATCACCCTGCAATTCAGTGCTTAAGGAGAGTGCCTTACTCTCCCTAGGGTAGGGTAAAAGCCAAGAGACCATTGGAAGGTGATAGCAAGATTAAGAGAAAGGGAATGGGGCCGGCTATGGTTCTACCCCCATAGCATTCTTGTTGAAGGAAATTAATGAAAACTTCCAAGAGTTTGATTAAAGTACAAGAGTGAATTGAGATTTTTAGGAAGAATGAAAGGAGGATGTGTAGGTATGTAAGAAAGGATTACTGCAGAATACCCGACAATCAAGAAAGGAGCAACTAATGCAAAAACCTCTTCCTCACACTGCCTCCCTCTGCCTAGTGTAGTATTATGGCTTCTGTGATCCAGTTTTCTCAGGATGCTTCTTAACTCTCTCATCCAAATTTATACCCTACTACAGGAGGAAAGGCTATGAAGGAGCTATCTTAGTTTTCCACTGATTTCCACATTTCCTTCACAGGAGACTTCTTTTAGAATCTTTCTAAAATATATTGTCCTCATTTCTAGGGGTAGCCATATCTGAATCCCCTGAGTCCAGCCCCTTTAACACCAGGATCCTCTCCTATTACATCATGTCCACTTGCTGAGAAGTGAGGCAGAACTTGCTTTTGTTAGTCATTTGTTAGTTAGTCATTTTTTTGTGAGTACCAATTGAAAGGACAGCTCTGCTATGGAAAACATACCTTTAAAATCCTTTCTCTAGAAACAATGGAGTCTACCCTCATAGGTCTCTGGTGATTGTGGTGCTTTTCAATGATTTGAGTAGGTTCCACACGGTGATCTTTCCATAGAAATCAAGTCTTTTGAAATCAGGTCTTTCGATAGCCATGTTTGAAAAGTAAAAACATACATTAACTTTCATGAGAGGAAGGCTTTCTTATATCAATATTTAAGAAAGTTTTAAGGAAATTATTTATACATTTCCAGCATGCAAAGCAAAAATAGATTAATAAGATATATACAAGATAGTGACACAGAGGAAAAGAGCACTTGGTTATGGAAGAAAAGGAAATAATGGAAGATTTTGTAGAACAGGTCACACTTGAGTCAAGGGTGTCTCCAGGATGGCAGGGTCAGGCAGGGAGCACCCACAGGGAGAGCAGCACCACTCTCCATTCCCCAGCTCCTTCTGCCCCTGCAGTTTCTCTTCCTGAAGGGCTTTATGTCCTAGTGAGGTTCTGCTCCTTCCTGTGACCCCAGTCAACTACTGCCCCTGCCCCAGCTGCTGCAGAATGGATGACCTTCTCAGTATGCCCGCACCTCCCCAAAGACCACTAAGTCACCCCTCTAGCAGTGAGTCACCGTATATTCAGTGAACCCTCTTGTCACGGATAGGAAAACACAGAGGCCTGGGTGACCCGCTTAAGACCCCAGAACTCGCTGTTAGAAAAAAAAAAAATAGTATTTTAAGATTCAGCGCTGAGTGGGAAGAAGAGTCACCACCTTGTACATTAGCGGCAATCTTGAAGAGGAGTGAGGGGGCTCGGGAACACGGAGCGCCGGGTGTCCCCGCGACACTGGGCCCTGCTGACTGGCGGGCGGCCCGAGGCGACCGCACGGATCCTGGCGTCAGCGCTGACCAAGCAGAAGGGCGGGCCGGCGGGGGTCGCGGGACGAGGCAGCTGTTGTGCTGGGCCCCAAGAGGCTGAGGAGGTTTTGGGGAGGGAGTAGTGAGGTGGCCGAGGTCGCATCCCCAGGGAGTCGCGGCGGGGCTCAGCGCCGTCCTGCTCCCCGCAGAGAATTATCTGCACCAGGTACGGCAGGAATGCTACGCCTTCAACGGGACGCAGCGCTACGTGGAGAGATACTTCTACAACCGGCAGGAGTACCTGCGCTTCGACAGCGACGTCGGGGAGTACCGCGCGGTGAGCGAGCTGGGGCGGCCGGACGAAGAGTACTTGAACAGCCAGAAGGACGTCCTGGAGCAGAAGCGGGCCGTGGTGGACACAGTGTGCAGACACAACTACGAGCTGGACGAGGGCTTCACCCTGAAGCGCCGAGGTGAGACCGCGGGCGGGGCTCATGGCTGTCCCTGGGCTTCGAGCCCCCGTGGGGATGCGGGGCGGGGAGGGGCGCGGTGAAGGGGTTTGGGTGCTGGGGATCATGCGGGTGAGTCAGCCTTCTCGTGGAGCCAGGGCAAAGACGTGAACTGTGCTGAGCATGAAAAGAGGGAGGGCTGGGTGGAGAGAGAAACACCATCAGGGCTTATCAGGCCTGCCCACTGACCGTGGGGCAGTGAGGAGGGAGAGATGCTGCCCTCCAGCGCTGCAGGCCACGCAGAGAAGAAACTCCCTTGGGGGAGATGGTTGGGTTGGACAGCTTGAGGGGTTTGGGCAGATTGCTCATGGACCGGTATGGTAGGGATTCGAAGCTGGGGAGGAGGGTCTGGGCTGGGCAAAATCATCTAAGGAGGAAGACAGGATCCAAGAAAGAAAGCAAAAGGCTGATACCCAGGGCTGTGGACAATTGTAATGTTGGCTAAGAGAAAAATCTGGGAAGACCAGAAAGTAAAGAGTGAGTATTATAAGAATTGGGCAGAGAAGGGTCACAGACGCTGAAGTAGAGAGGGAGATGGGAACTGAACAGTTGTACCAATGACTTCAGAAGATAAGTAAATGGAAGTTGAAAGGTGGGCTTGGAAACCAGAGAGAACAGGTTGTCTGCAGAGTAGGACCAGGAGCTGGACCACATGGGCTGAGAATTAAGGGTGGGGACCGAGGCTAAGCATAACCATAAGTTCTTCCAGGAGGAGATGGCACTTTGTCTTGGACTCTTATTGGTTCAGGGAGCCTGAGTGTGAAGGAGAGAAGAGAGGTGAGGTTTGTGCAGAGCCTCAAGGACTTTTCAAGGATGAGAGAAGAGAGCATGAGCTTCCTCTTATCATCAGCTTGTGGCTTGGGGGACCCTATGCACCAACCTGAGAAGACCTGAGGGAATAGCACTGAGGGGTGAAGAGATGAGCTTTCCACAAAACTATGGATCCTTCTCACAGAGAAAGGGGAAGGATGATAGGTAGAGGAAGGCAGGAGCTGTGGGAGGGCTCACCTTTGATTCCTCTTCTTTTGGAAAGTGGAAGGAATCAGAATGTGAACAAATTGGATAAGAATTAAGAGAGTGACATGAGTTTAGGATAGTTACCAAAGTAATTAGGTGAGAAAATCCAAAGAGAAGAAATAGGATTGGCAACAACTGTCCGGCCTGATACAAATTTGTAGGATACAAACCTAAATAATCCATTGCCAGATTGCCCTGGTGTCAGCCTGAGTAATTTGGGTTATCACTTAGGCCAGTGGGTCCCAAACTAGTTCTGCTAAGCAGAACCTCCTAGAGATCTTTTTAAAACACACATGCCCCCAGAGACACTGCCCAGAGATTCACATTTAGTAGGTGGTGAAGTCAGGGAATCTGTATTTTTAGTTAGCTTCCCAGTGATTCCCATGTAACCAGGTAAGTGTTACCTGAAAATCCTGAGGGTTTTCTTTTTAAATAGTAAATGACAAAGTCATAGTTTTGTATTCAGAGAGTGTTAAATGGGTTGAAAAGAGGACTGACTTCAATCAGAGCTGGAGTAAGAAAATATTATTATTGTCTAGGGAATAGTAATTAGGGCATGAATTATAAGGGGGAAGAAAATAGAAGAAGGGGAGAAAGAGCTGCAGAATTTCCTAACATAATTCTAGAAGCAAATAAGCAGATGTTTCATAGGCATTCAACAAGACAGTCTTCCACTTACCTGGAAGTCTTCGCCTTTCTGAGATGTATTTTGAACTGGATGAGAAACTGAAGCGCTGGACCTATAGACTTAGCTCCATCTCCCCCTAGAGATCAGTTTTATACTCCAGGCAAAGTTCCTGTGGAATGTTCTGGGCCTCAAAGTAAATTTCCCTGTAGAGCTTGATTTGCATGAGGCCCAGAGAAATTTAATTATTTCACAAACTGTGACTCAGACAGGAATTGAACTGTCTAATGAACTGTGAGTTTATAAAGGTGGTTGAAGTAAAATGGTAATCCTACAAGTGTCACGAGTATAAAAAGGCGCAGTGTGGACTAGTCTGTGTTGCTATAGGAAACAACATTCTAGGTCAATTGCAAAAATATGCCTTTACCTGACCCTGTCCCATCTCAAGGTATTTGTTTGCTCTGGGAAGTATAAATTAGAGAAGAAAGAAATAACTTTTTAAATACCTGGAAGGTCTTAGGTGGGAAATTCTTCTTAATAGGTTTTCTCCAGAGGCAGCTGGATCTTTTCTGGTTTAAGGAGGGAAGGAAGATAATGGTGACAGATGTCTAGAAGTAGTAAGTATCAAGAGGGTTTAGGAGGAAATAGGAACAGAATGCAAACTGATGTGGGCAACATGGATAAGGAAAAAACAAGGAGAAGAAGGTACATCAAACAGAACCAAACAGAGACATGCAGAGACACAGGCTGAACCTATATCTATGGGCTCCTCAAGCAACAGAAAGACACTTAAAAGGAGAAATTTGGCAATGGAATTCCTATTAATTCAGCAAAAGGGGCTCAGAATGTTGGGTTTGAGGATATTACTCTAAATATCTTGAGTTTTTGTAGGTAGGAAATGGCATAAAATATATAGACTATTTGAAAAATAAGTCATTGTCAAACTCGTTCTGTTTAATTTTTTATGACATAAAATTATTAGGTCCGGCTGGGGATGTGGCTCAAGCGGTAGCGCGCTTGCCTGGCATGCGTGCGGCCCGGGTTCGATCCTCAGCACCACATACAAACAATGATGCTGTGTCTGTTGATAACTAAAAAAATAAATATTAAAATTCTCTCTTAAAAAAATTATTAGGTCAATAGCGAAAGAGAATGCCACATATATCTTAACTTCAAAAAGTTATCTGAGTGAATTTTGCATTCTTTTCATCAAGATAGAACATTGAAAAGATAGATAATTTCACAGTTGGAGAAATATTGTTTATCCAAACGCTATTATTAATCAATGGCTTATAGTTAAAATTTCTGCTAAATGTGCCACAAAGTGTAATGGAGATTTGTGTGGGGTTCTCAGCTTTTGGATTCTCTCAGGAGGCAATTTTAAGCAAAATATGAAAAGTAGTAAAACTATAGCAAAGTTTATTAAAGAGAAGAAGGCACAAGCACTCCCAAGGGGGGAGGGGGTCCTCTCAAAGAGGAGAATAACAACTCATTTCTTTTTGAGCTTCATTTTATTGAGTAAGTAGGAGTATTTTGAGAAAGTCCTACCCAAGTATCACCTCTCACTCTGGGCCGACAGACCACATTAGATTTTTTAAACCTCTGATTCATATTACAATGATATTATAGTACTACAAGCCAAGGTCAACTCTTGGTCATCCTGGCCTGTCCTGGTCATCCTGGCCTGTCCGACAGGTCCAGATTGGAACGTGTTTAACAGAATTTATGATCACTGGCTCTGATATTAATCATCCTGCTTTCTTAGGTCTTGGAATCTCTGACCTGGGTTGTGTTTTTTTTTTTTCCCCAATATTGCTTAAGGTATCTTAGCAATTAAACCTTTTTGAGCAAACAAATCCTTGGTTCCTACCCACCCTGAATATATCTACCTTCCTCCTGTTGTAAAATGAATAGTTTTTAGGATTGAAATCAGGCAAGGGTAATAAAATAGCTAACTTATTGTGGTACCACTGAGGCAGGGCCGTTAATGAACTGACTGGATCTGCCCTACTTGTCTTAAACCCTGACCCACCGCTCACGTCTGTTACCTAACAAGCACTGCTTTTGACTTGCTCCTAATATTCTCAGTCCTTGATATGTAATTTAAAAACTTGTATATTCCCTTCAAAAGTCTGCCAGGTCCAGTTCCATCGTGGGGGGTGGCGTTCCAGGGGTCTTGAAGAGGGAGTGGCGTTAACAAAAGAAGAAGAGTCGGGACAACAGGTTACAAGTTACAAGCAGCCTCCAGAAGACATCTCTCTGCCCCTGGAGGGAACTTTATTTTTATACCTTTTTTACAGTGTTTTTTTAGGTAGTTAATGGATAGTTTCAAAGCCTGAAACTTTTTTTATTATTATTTTTAGTTGTTCAAAATATTACAAACCTCTTGACATATCATATTTCATATATTTGATTCAAGCAGATTATGAACTCCCAGCTTGAAACTTTTTTGATTTACATAATTTTCAAGTGTTACAGTCTTTTCTGACATACGTTGATTACCTAAGATATTGAGTACATTGTTCAAAATAGTTTTCTGTAACCTTAGACAATCATGATTAAGCTTTTAGGTTTTTGACCTCAATCACTAGGTGCTAGGCGACACAACTAGACTACATGACTCCCGACCTATTATTCACTTCTAACTTTAAACCATAACTATAATTATTTCATTAACCTTTAACTTTAAAGCATACTTATAATTCTTGGAAAGCTTTCTTACTTCTAAACAGAAATCCCAATAAAACACACTTAAAGTAGTGAAAGTATATTATTTAAAAGCCTACTACTCTGAAGTGTCTCTAAAATATGTCTATATTAATTTTACATTCTTCTATTTTCAATTTCCAAGGTAATTTTCTTTTTTCATATGATCTATTTGACTGCTTTCTTAAAGAACTTCCTTGATCCTTGGTCAAAGTACACCAATTCCTAGATCTTTGTAATCTTTAACTAAAGGGTAGGCTTTACACCTCAACCCATTTGTCATTTATATTAACTGTGTGTTTTCCATTTTCATCATAAGTTTCTGCATAAAACAAAGGAGGGTCTATTGGTTGGGGATTGTATTTTTATTAGCCTCTTGTCCTTGAGGGGGATACCATAAGCAACATATGGTGGTCCTTGAACTGTTGGCACAGCAATTGTTTTTCTGTAGCGAGGCTGTTGTACAGGTTGTGGCTTCAGGATGGGGTTGTGGGGGAGCTGGTGTGAATTGTTAACCATGGGATGAATATTTCTTGTTGTTCAGGCTTGAGGAATAACACTAATGTTTGTATCCTGAGAGACATTGAAATGCTCCTCATGGCATGTCTCAATTATATCCTTAGTCTCATTCTGGGAATTTTCCTGCCATCTCAGGCAATATGTACTTTTATTATTGATTGACATAGCTCTGTTATCCATATAATGAGTATCATAAACAAAACACTTAACATTCCTCATGGTTCAGGTTTCTAGATGATGCGGCCTTGCCCCAGCATCCCCCACGCTGTGACCCTGTCAGACAGCAGGTGCAGGAACGCCTTCACCAAAAGTCTGTTTCCATCTTTTCAGTGCAACTAGCCTAATAAAGACATTTATATCTTTTTAAAAATTTTTCTTAGTTGTTGATAGACATTTATTTATTTATGTATATGTGGTGCTGAGAATCGAACCCAGTGCTTCACACATGCCAGGCAAGTGTGCTACCACTGAGCCCCAGCCCATACATTTATATCTTAAACATCTAGAAAACATTTCCTTAATGAAAGCATCTAAGAAATTATAATCTCCGTTGTCACTCTTTCTTTTCCTTCCACTCTAGTCCAGCCTAAAGTTCATGTGTCACCCTCCAAGAAGGTGGCCCTGCAGCACCACAACATGCTTGTCTGCCACGTGACAGATTTCTACCCAGGCAACATTGAAGTCCGATGGTTCCTGAATGGACAGGAGGAAACAGCTGGGATTGTGGCCACCGACTTGATCCATAATGGAGACTGGACCTTTCAGATCCTGGTGATGCTGGAGACAACTCCCAAACAGGGAGATGTCTACACCTGCCACGTGGAGCACCCCAGCCTGAACAGTCCTGTCACTGTGGAGTGGAGTAAGTTACCCCCTAACAGCCCTTCTAGACCCCACATTATGAACTCTAGCTCCAAGGTCCACGCATCTTGTCTTACACGTCTGTACGCTGGGACCACTTTTACCACCATATGTTTTCTATACAAGCCCCTGAGGGAAGTTCTGAACTGGAGACAGTAGAAACTAGCCTGTCTCTGGCCTAGGGGATCCTGAGGATTGAGGATCTCCCCTTTGTCAGAAAACCTAGAGAATCAGCCATTTTCCTGAATTGCCCTCATACATGGGAACTGTTTTCCTTCAACCTCTTACCCTGATCTGTGTTATGTTGAATGGCAGCTGCCAGAATCAGCATCTGTTCTCTTGTTGAATTCACCAGCCTGAGTCCAGAACTGGGGTGGGGGGTCCTTTCTAAATTTACTTCTCAGTGGACACCCTCACTGTCTTCATGGTAAGGCGAGATTGCAATAAATCACTGAGTTGATCTTAAAGCAGGAGATGGAAACTTTATTCATCAGCTGGTGGTCAGGTGGTCAGGATCCACCAGCTGGCGGGCCAAGGTGGTGGGCAAGTCTCCATCCTTCAACTCCCTCCCGGAGTTTGAGTATTCCTTATAGTGAAAAACCATATTAAAGCGTAAGTGGCTGTTGCTATGATTCAAAACCATAAGCAAATGTCATGAGATCTAAAATTATAAGCAGAAAAGGGAGTGGGCCAAAACGTCTGTAGTTGATTACAAGTTAAAGAATGGTTACTAACATCTAGACAATCTATCTCTGACAGGGGACATTGTCCAAGAAAAACGGGAACCAAAGAGAGAGAACACTTTTACACTGTAGAAGAATTGCCATTTTGTGTTGCCAAACACGCTATGCTAAGCCACTGTTGATGGGTACAGAGGTGGGGTATTCCCTTGGAGAAGCATTTCTCACATGACATGGAGTCTCAGGGCAAAATGGAGACTGTTTGGTCCTCATTCATGTAGCCTGGCCCATAACACTCCTGCTGACCTCCTGCTCCAGCTCCAGGATCTCAGACAAGACCCAGGAAGGGATGAAGTTGGAGGCCGTGAAACTAATCCTGGATTCTGTTCTTCCAGAGGCACAGTCTGACTCTGCCTGGAATAAGACCCTGACTGGGGTCGGGGGCTTCGTGCTGGGGCTCATCTTCCTTGTAGTGGGCGTCTTCATGCACAAGAGAAGCAAGAAAGGTAAGAAAGCCAGGAGGAGACCGAGGCTTGCCTTCCTGGCTTCCTCATCTGCATGTTGAGGGACTGAGCAGGAGAGCAGTGCTGGAGAGTTCTGGGAGCCACTGAAATCAGATCCTCAAAGCAAAGATGGCCTGTAGGGAGGGAGGAAAGCCCAGATGACAAGGTCTGGTGCTCAAGCTCATGTGGGGTCCCTGTAGTGAGGGCACTGGAAGGTGGGATAAGGGTTTCTCTCATTCTGAGGTGGTTTTAATGGCTGAATGCATCCCCTTTCCTCCTTTCATTCCAGCTCAACGAGGACCTTGACAAACAGGTAACACTCCTCTGTTTCTTGAGGGACTGGGTTGCAGAAGGGTTAGGTATTGTCCTTGCATTGTGACTGACCACAGGGAAGAGGTCGCAGGCCTGAACTTCCCGCCCAGCCTCAGCCCTTGAGTGAGCGTGGGCAAAGGGCCTTCCTTTACTCCACTGGGGATGGAAGCTCAGGAAAACGGGTTTTTATCAGGCTAAGACTCAATCTTATAAGGCCACAGCTTCTCTGTCCTGGGGCTCAGAGGAAGAGGGCTCACCAACCTGGGATGACTTTTTCTCCACCCACAGGGCTCCTGATCTTACCAACAGACTCTCCGTGCCTTGGAACAAGGATTTTTCTGCGTTTCTTTAGTCCCTGAGGCTGATTCTGGGGCAGATTCCCAGCTTCCCAAGAAGATGTTGCTGTCAAGTAATTGCTCTGAAACCAGAGTCTATAGCTCTGCTCTTTGACTCAATGCAAAAGTTTCCTGAGGCTTTCAACCAAGTTCCTGAACTCCATAAATAATTAAAATCCAACATAGTTGTCTGTTTTCTTTTAAGAATTGCAGCGAGTCATCTCTGCCATTGCTTTGGCTTGAGGTAAGCAGTCAGAGATAATGGAGAAGTTCATTGTCATGTACACACAGGCAAGAGGAAAACATGAAAATGGGAGATGCTAACTGCTGCATAAAGTAGCCAGTTGGAGTACAGGCATGAATCACCAGGTCTGGATAGCACATCTTTTGTGGAGTTGCACATACTGTGTGCTCCATAGTTCTTCTAAATTTGCTATGTTTATATTATGGGCTGCTCCATAATCATATTTGCCCCTTTCATCTATGTAGGTCTCCGACCATGATTCTTAGTTATTCTTTGGTGAGCAGACAGTGACTCTGAATATGAATATGGTTATGTGACCTGTATTCACCAATTCAACATATATCTTATTAAGTGCATGTTTTACCATTATCAGTTAAGAAATAAAATAAAAATCAGAATTAAGGATTATAAATATACTTAATACACTTTAAACATTTTCATTGTGTACATAATAAATACTGCTTAACCAAATATGGTTTACCCTTTTGAGTGCATCAAGGAGAATGTACAGACTTATCCTCAAAAACTGTATTCCCCAGCCTACCCAGACCTCTTCTCCTAATAATTTGTACTGTGGGAGATGCATCCTAATTGTTGAAAGACAAAGCAGTATATGTAGTACTTTTTCAAACACAAGTCTTTTTTTTACAATGCAAAATTTTTCTTAGTTCTATATGTCATATTAGGTTATCTTTAAGTCTAGATAGTCTTATAAAACCATAACTTTTCTATCCTGGGACTAAGCACTTCTTATTTTATTTTAATTGGGGGCACTAGGGATTGAACCGAGGGTCACTTTACCACTGAGCAACATCCCAGTCCTTTTTATTTTTTAATTTAGAGACAGGATCTTACTAAGTTGCTTAGGGCCTTGCTAAGTTGCCAAGGCTGGCCTCAAATTTGCAATCCTCCTGCCTCAGCCTCCCAAGATGCTGGGATTATAGGCAAGAGTTACCAGGTCTGTCTGGTACTATTTTTTTGTGGAGATGCACATCTTGAGTGCTCTACAGCTCTTGACACACAAAGCAGTCACCTCCCTGTCCCTGGTTTCATAGAAGCAGTTTCTGGGTCCATATACTCCTAGATACCTGTCCCTGGTCAGTTCCTACAATCTACAGTGCTCTTCTCTCACAGTCTCCTCTCACTGAGCCCTGAATCTGGGCACCAGACTCCCCCATTTCCAGGAGAGGTTGGGGCTGAAGGTGGAGTATAGGGCGTCACTAATACAGGAATAACTGTTGCCTTGGGTTGTGTAGAAATTTCAGCTGTCACATAATGAGGGGATGAGGACAGTGTACAGCGGACAAATGAGGACCCTTTATCGCTTGGTTTTCCTTTCTAGATTCAGAGAAGTCTATGTAGCAGAAAAATAATAGGATTACAACCTTGTCATTCAAAGACAGAAATGGGTCATGAGAATTCTGAAAAGTCTTAAAATCATGATCACTAATAAATTCTAGACACAGAATGTGTAGATTCCTCTGCGGAGCCTTCAGGCACTGAATATTACAAAACATATCCGAATGGAATCTTCCCTAACCATCCCCCACCCACTGCTCCACATGCCACAGGCCAGGGCAGGACCAGGGTGGAAGCGACATTCTCTGGCAGAATCAGAAACTGTGGTTTCTGCATGCACATACGGGTCCAGGAGACATGCCTCTAGAGGACTGGGGTGAAGGAAATGGGGAAGGCCCTGCAGCTGCAGAAAGCAGGCATCAGGCAGGTCCAGCTCTCACACAACCAGGTATTTGTTGGTCTCTGGGATTTTTTTCTGGAAGGATGCAGTGTAGGGAGAAGTCCCAGAGGAGACAGGCGTGTGAAGTCCACTCAGTATGGGGGCCACCTGTTACCACACTTCCAATTCCAACAACATTTACTGGATACTTTGTATGTGTCAGGCCCTGTGCTAGGTGCTGAGGCTGAGTAGGATCAAAAACAGGTGGGAATAAGACAGGTCTTGGGTACATCAGTCCAGTGACTGCATTGAGGGGCACAGAGAGATTCAAAGGAAAGCTGGGACTGGAGTTTTCAAGCAGACTTGAAGCTGGTGACATGCCTATGTCCTCTTCTGTCACAGAAAAGTTGCCACCTACAATAGGAAAAACTCAGTTAGGACTCTGGATTTAGTGTCATATCCTTCATTCCTCATTTTCTGCCCCTCCTATGGAGAAGGTAGTTTTCTCAATCTGACAGGTGTTACTGCCCCAGGTGATGGCCATAAGTTAAGGGACACCCTAAGGAGATGTCATTTCTCCTTCTTGGGTTCCCCTGTCACATGGCTGCATCCAGCTACAAGTGAGTTGGTATCCTTGAAAGTAGTGATTACTCAGTAACTGCATGTTACATAAATAATACACCTGAGGACCTTCCATGTACTAGGAGCTTTGCTGGGCTTTATGGGTAAAGAGACTTAGGTTCCTAAAAGTTGGTAAACTACGTGCTGCCCTGCAGAGCTCAGGGATGCTGACAATGCTCTATTTCCTGGCACAGGTACTAGTTATGTGGGTGTTTGTCTTGATAATCATTGGCTGTACATTATTTTGTTTTATGTATTTCTTGAAAATGTCCTCTGGTTTACAATAAAATGGTTTAAAAAGAAGCAAAGCAAGATATTGATAATTTAGAACAAACACAAAAGCCAATGAGTCTAGCAGAAAAACTGGGTTTTAATAATAGTTGGAATAAAGAACATAACAGATGATATAACAAATGAGACTTTGGCAACTGAAGATTAACTAATAATGAACCAGACATCGTTACTCTGTGTACATAAATAACTATATGACCAGTGGGATTCTACATCATGTATAACCAGAAGAATGAGAAATTATACTCCATTATGTATCAAAGTACATTCTACTGTCATGTAGAACTAATTAAAACAATTTTTTTTACAAAAAGAATGACTAATACATAAAAAGTCAGACTGAGGTACTTACCCTAGGGCAGCATGAAAGATCAGATAATAGAAAACAGAACAGCTAAGAGACATGAAGGATAGAAACAAAGATGCTGACACCTAGGTAAATAAACACCCAGAAGGTAAGAGAAATGTAGGAGGAGAATTACCACAGGAAAAAATAATGAATTTCTAAGCTTTAAGGAAAGATAAGCAAGCTGGGAGCAATGGCTCATGCCTGTAATGCCAGCAGTTTAGGAGGCTGAGGCAGGAGGATCACAAGTCTGAGGTCAGTCTTAGCCATTTAGCAAGGCCTTTAGCAACTTAGCAAGACTCCGTCTGTATAAAAGAGGGGGCTGGGGATGTGGCTCAAGTGGTAGTGCGCTCGCCTGGTATGCGTGCAGCCCAGGTTCAATCCTCAGCACCACATACAAAACAGGGATGTTGTGTCCGCCGATAACTAAAGAATAAATATTAAAATTCTCTCTCTCCCTCTCTCACTCTCTCTTTAAAAAAAAAAAAATATATATATATATATATATATATATATATATATATATATATATATAAGAGGACTGGGGATGTGGCTCAGTGGTTAAACACCCCTGGGTTCAATCCCAGGACCAACAAATAAATAAATAAAAAGAAAGATTAAATAATTTAGTTGAAAATAAATTATTTTAAATAATTTATTAAATTATTATAATAAATGACAAATAGACGTTTTTAAACAAATTTGTCAGGAAAAAGAAGTGTCAAAATAAATGAGCTAAATGATTAAAAAGTTTTAAAAAGTCCCCACCTCTCTTTATGACGCAAGTAATAAAGGAGACAGCAAAATTCAATGAAAAAGAAAAAGAAAGAAGATATACCAAGTCAATTCAAAGTTTAATGAGGTCACCAGATTTCAAGAATGATTGCTAGGGAAAAGGTAGAAGATTTAAAATGATAAGGGAAATGATAATACATACAGAAATTTTAAAATGAAAAAAATGATGAACAACTTTATGCCTATAAATTTGAAAAGAGTGATGCATTTTTAGAAAGACATAAAGGTGAAAACAACAGGAAGAAATGGAAAACTAAAATAGAGTAATGAACATCAAAGAAACATTTCAGTATCACCCCTTGCCCTGGGCTCCTATCCCGATAACATGGCAGTTGGGCGGGTCCCACCACACTTGAAGAAGAGACCATGCCTCTCTTACACATGCAGCCTGGAACACAGAAAAGACTAATGCTTCCAGATCATCTTAGGAAGCGTGTGCATTCTTTTCCAGGGCCAACTAAGGGTAGTACAAGAGATGAAAATGATGACCAGGCACACGCCTGTAATCCCAGTATCTTGGGAGGCTGAGGCAGGATGATCAGGAGTTCAAAGCCAGCCTCAGCAACAGCGAGGCACTAAGCAACTCAGTGAGTCCCAGTCTCCAAATAAAATACAAAATATGGCTGGGGATGTGGCTCAGTGGTCGAGTGCCCCTGAGTTCAATCCCCAGTACTAAAAAACATTTTTTAAAAAAAGATGAAAAAAATGCACTAATTTTATCCATGTCAACGAATCCAACAGTTACTACAAAATAACAATTTGTTTTCATCAAATACAGCTTATTCTAAAAATATAGTGATTTTTCAGTGTCAGAAAATCCATAATGTGATTAGCATATCAGTGGGCCAAAGAAGAAAATTCATATTCATTTCAGCTGAATTCAACTCAATATATAAACAGTGTGATTATTTTTTTACACCATGATTAAGCTAATAAAACAGATATATATGAGATATATGAAGAAAGTAGACATATCCCCTTAGAGATTATTGAAAAAGATAGGACGCCCTTTATTACTGCAAATGTTTAACACAGAACAGAGATTCTGGACCTCTCTGTGAGAATGGAAGAAAATCAAGGCTGTGTTGTAGACTGTGAGGGACACAGAGAATGGCTGCAGGTGACATGACTCACATGTGGGTAAGACCCCAATCTCTGGAGCCCCAGTGCCTGCTTCAAATCCAAGCTCTGCACCTTGAACCCATGTGACCTTGGACAGGTTCCTTCACCTCTCCTCACCTGCAGCCAGGTGACATTGAGCACTGAGAAGAACCTGTCACTGTGGCAGTGAGGACGTTGGGCTGGCTCAACCCCACAGGCTCCTTGGGAAACACGGTCGCCTCAGGAGGGTCTGGGATGGGACAAGACCTGGTGAGTGCACTGCCTGTGGCTGAATCATAGAGGTTCCACCACCCCAAACCCTGTATGTTACAGACTTGGGGCCACCTCTCTCAGGCCCACCTTGTGCTCCACCAGGGCTCCCAGGTCAGGTCCCAGCTTCCCCATTCAGCCCACCTGTTCTGTTGAGTAAGAAGAACATGCCTCCTCCTTTGAGCATCCAAGTGCTTAGCTTTGTGGACCAAATACTGCTGGCTCCTGGGGAAGGGGATTATTCATGGACGGGCATCTGGGTCTCCCATTTTCTATGTGGCAGAGAGGCCCTCCCCTCTCTCCAATTGGGCTCTAGAGGAAGAGGCAGGGCAGCAGTAACGCCTGGGGCCTGTGTGTATTTGGATCTTTGGATCATGGTTTTCAAGTCCTTCCTTCCTACGATGATGTCCGCAACACCCCTCAGAGCATCAAAGTCAAAGGCATGAATCATTCCAGCAGCTGCCAATCAGTCTCCTTGTGCAGGCCCATGTAGAACTGTTCACAAACACAGTCCCCAGCAGGTCAAGGTGTCTGGGAAGACTTGGCACACCTTGACACGTGGCCCACGGCATGAAGAGTAACAAGACTGAAAAATGCATGAATATGTAGGAAACCACAGACACAGGAAGGAAGATAAAGGGATTAAAAACATGAAGGAAGGGCTGGGGTTCTGGCTCAGCGGTAGAGTGTTCGCCTCACACATGTGAGACCCTGGGTTCGATCCTCAGCACCACATAAAAATAAATAAATAAACAAAATTAAATTTAAAAAAACATGAAGGAAAAATACAGTGAGAAATTTTTAAAAAGTTGAAGAAAAATAAGAGGAAACAATGAGAGAAATGACCTATTTATTAAACATTTAGATTGTTTTTTCTTTTTTTGTCCCTGAAGACTTAGGCGTCTGTCACTCCAGGAGAAGATAATAACATATTGAACACAATAAGATAATATTGTCTTATTCAAGTTATTCACTGAATCCTCATGCCCCCATGTAGAAGGTAATATTTTTCATATTAGGGTACTGATCAGAGAGGTTGAGTAACCTGTCCCAGGTCACACAACTCCTGGTAGAAGCAATATTGGGTAGTCTCCCCTAAAACCCCCACTCCCACACAATCTCAAAATCTTTATAAGACCAGACATAAAATGGCATAGGGTTGTAGGAATGGAATAAAAATCAGAGTGGAAAAAAAAAAAGTGCTTAATAATAAAGGAATGAAAAGACCTCCAGACCCTTAGCACTAATCATAGACTTCAAGTTACTTTCTTAGAGTTTTTTGTTTGTTTGTTTGTTTGTTTTATTTCATTTTCTACTGGTGATTGAAGGCAAGGGCACTTTATCACTGAGTTACATCTACAGACATTTTCTATTCTTTTTTTTTTTTTTTTATTTTGAGACAAGGTCTCACTAAACTTCTGAGTTCTCCCTAAATTGCCCAGGCTGGCCTTGAACTTGCAATCCTCCTGCCTCAGCTTCCCAAATTGCTGGGATTACAGGTGTATGCCACCATACTTGGTTTACTTTCTTAATTTTAAAATAAAAGCAGTTGGGGCTGAGGCTGTAGCTCAGTGGTAAAGTGCTTGCCTCCTATATATGAGGCACTGGGTTTAATCCTCAGCACCACCTAAAAATAAATAAAGATTCTGTGTGTTCATCTACAACTAAATAAATATTTTAAAAATAAATAAATAAAAGCAGTTAGTTATATACTTTTATCCACAAGATTTTCATTTTAGACATAATAAATTTAAAATAATATCAAAAACAAAACTGGCTTGATCAATTTGTTTTTGAGTGTAGTTTCAATTGGAAATAAAAATTATTGCATTTGAAGCTGGGCACCATGGAGCACGACTATAATCCCAGAGACTCAGGAAGCTCAGAAAAGGGGATTGTAAATTCAAGATCAGCCTCAGCAATTTACTGAGTCTCTAAAAAACTTAGTGAGACCCCGTCTTAAAAACACAACAACATTTTAAAAAGGTCTCAGGATGCGGCTCAGTGGTTAGGTGCTCCTGAGTTAAATCCCTGGTACCAGGCAATTTTTTATTGCCTTTGAAACTCCTGTGAGATAATATCTTAGTTTTAGCTAATATATTAGGAGCAGCAAAAAGTTAAGAAAAATCTACTGTTATTACAGTAAAACAATAACAAGATGGGGTTTGGTGTTGACAGTGTTTAGAGAAACTACAATGAAACAACACCGTGGGGTTCAGGGGTCTCTACCAAGGACTCCCCCTCTGAGTCCCAGCCCATGGAGAGCAGCCCTCTCCTTAGACACATTAGTGACAGTAATGCTTAGGGGTCCTGCCCTGAGTTCAGTGACTATAGAGAATTAGTCACCTACAGAAAAGAGGAAGAAAGCATGGAGTTCTGATTGATCTACACAGGTGTAGTTTGTTTGCCTCAGAATATTTCATTTTCTGCATATTGACAAATTGACAAAGGTCTGTGCATTTTTATGTGAATTATACTCTTTAAATATTAATTTTCATTCACTGGGGAAGGGCCATGTGCATGTCTATAATCCATGTGGCTAGGAAGGTTGGGGCAGGAGGATTGCAAGTTGAAGACCAGCCTCAGCAACTTAAGGGGACACTGTCTAAAAAAGGGACTGGAGCTGTGACTCAGTGGTTAAGTCCTCTGGGTTCAATCCCTGGTGCAAAAAATTAAAAATAAAAAAAAATTTAAATCATGAAAACATATAACATGAAATTTCACTCTCCAGGCACTAAGGTTGTCCCTCAAACTATTTGAAATTCCAATAATGAGAAAGACAACAGATAATCACTAGTCTAAGCTTTGATCACTTCTGGGTTTACAGAAGATGCCACGGGGAAGCAAAAAGAGGGGATTAAAATCACAAGAAGATTTGGGGAAGGTCTCCTAGGGATGGCCTTTACCTGTGGCTGGCAAAGCAGAGAGAGGGGAAGTGGCATTTCCAGCAGCAGAAATGGGCTCAGGCAGGGAGAGGGGTGAAATCGCAGGAGACCTGGGAGCTCCTCAGCAGGGCTGGGGCTGAGGGGAGGTGGGGGCTGCCCTGTAACCCGCCTTGTGTACTGAATTATGCCACAGGACAGAGGACACTGTTGAAGGGCCTTAAGCAGGAGAGTGACAGATCAGAGTTTGGTGGGGAAGTGGCAGCAGCAGAAAACTGGATTGAAAGCAAGGCTGGGGGCCGGGGATGGGGAGGTGAGAAGTGATGAGGGGACTGGGTGGGGGACAGGAGCATAATCCTGGGAAGGAGAGAGCCAGTGTGTGGAAATCTGCAGGCGTCAGTAAATGATGAGGGAGACTCCAGGTGGAGGATTGTGGCATTAGTGGCTAAAAAAGTGATGAAGGATAGAGAAGTGATTGAGGAAAAATAGGATGTTCTAAGGAACTCAAAAAGCTAAGCACCAAAAAACCAAAATAACCCAATCAATAAATGGGCCAAGGACCTGAACAGACAGTTCTCTTTAGAGGATATACAATCAATCAACAAATATATGAAAAAGTGCTCATCATCTCTAGCAATCAGAGAAATGCAAATCAAAACTGCTCTAAGATATCATCTCACTCCAGTCAGAACGGCAGCTATTATGAAGACAAACAACAATAAGTGTTGGCGAGGATGTGGGGGAAAGGCACACTCATACACTGCTAATGGGATTGCAAATTGGTGCAGCCAATATGGAAAGCAGTATGCAGATTCCTTGGAAAACTGGGAATGGAACCACCATTTGACCCAGCTATTCCTCTCCTCGGTCTATACCCGAAGGACTTGAAATCAGGATACTACAGGAACACAGCCACATCAGTGTTTATAGCAGCACAATTCACAATAGCTAAACTGTAGAACCAACCTAGATGCCCTTCAGTAGATGAAAGAAAATAAAAAATGTGGCATATATACACAATGGAATGTTACTCAGCAATAAAAGAGAATAAAATCATGGAATTCACAGGCAAATGGATGGCATTGGAGAAGATAATGCTAGGTGAAGTTAGCCAATCCCAAAAAAACAAATGCCGAATGTTTTCTCTAATATAAGGAGGCTGACTCATAGTGGGGTAGGGAGGGGGCGCATGGGAGGAATAGATGAATTCTAGATAGGGCACAGGGGTAGGAGGGAAAAGGAGGGGGCAGGGGGTTAGCAATGATGGAGAATGTGATGGACATCATTATCCAAAGTACATGTATGAAGACACGAATTGGTGTCAACATACTTTGTATACAACCAGAGATATGAAAAATTGTGCTGTATACATGTAATAAGAATTGTAATGCATTTCGCTGTCATTTATTTTTTAAAAAATCAATAAAAAAAGAAAATAGGATGTTCTGCTTGGAGTGGTATTTCTGAGGGACAGAGGAGGTTTTAGGGGACATTGAAATAAGTAGATGGGTCTCAAGTTACACTGTTAGGGATGTAGACTAGGAGTCCTCACCTGTAAGCTAGGTTTTGATTTTGGATTAGGTCCCCAAGAAAAGTGTACAAAGTCAGAGGAGGATGGTCCGAGTGTGTGGTCTGGATGCTGGGAAAGAGGCTGAAAGTAAAGGATCAACAAATAGGAGGAAAGGAGGAAAATTCCAGCAAAGAGTAGTGGTCACATCTCAAATATCACCAGTGGCACACAAGACACCGAGAGGTGGTGCTGGACAAAGGTCACTGATCCCCACAGGAGAGCAGCAGCAGGGATGTGGGGAGACAAAGGGGGAGCTAGTGGGCAGTCGAAATGGGGAAAGTTAAAGCAGACATCCCTGACTCCTGCTCCAAGAGATTTAGCTTTAAACAGTGAGAAAGAGGAGCTCCTCAGAGGACGAGGCCCTGACTCCTCCCCTCAGCACCCCGACATTGGGAGAATGAGGCACTTAGGAATCTCAGAATCTCTTTTCATTTCTAAAGTGAGATCCTAAATGCCTTCCTGAAAAAAGTGATGTGAAGAGTGGTGTGAGAGTTGGTGCTCAGCAGGTGTTCAGTACCAAACAAATATCGCTGCTGTTAGAATAAGAGGAAGCCTGTGATCCCAGGGCTCAGGAGGCTGAGGCAGGAGGATGGAGGGTTCAAAGCCAGCCTCAGCAACTTACTGACACTGTCTCTAAATACATATGAAAAAGGTCTGGGGATGTGGCTCAGTGATTAAGGGGTCCAATCCATAATACCAAAAAATAAAAAAAAAGAAGAGAGAGAGAGAAAGAAGAAGAAGAAGAAGAAGAAGAAGAAGAAGAAGAAGAAGAGGAGGAGGAGGAGGAGGAGGAGGAGGAGGAGGAGGAGGAGGAGGAGGAGGAGGAGGAGGAGGAAGGGGGAGGGGGGAGGAGGAGGAGGAGGAGGAAGGGGGAGGGGGAGGGGGAGGAGGAGGAGGAGGAGGAGGAAGCCAAAAAGAAAGTCACAAAAAGTAATAAGAAAAGGAAAACAGGACAGAAACAGCACCTTCTGACCCTACTGTCCCCGAGCCCCACCCCACCCCCTCTCGCCCACCTGAGCACTCAGCGCTGGTGGCACCAGTTCCACTGGGGCTAACGAGGGTGGCATGGGCTCCCAGGGTCCCGGCCCTGCTCTGGCTCCCTCAGTGTTCAAGGAGCACCTCAGTGGCCACTGTGAGCCAGACAATGAGGAGAACTGAGGTGGCGCAGGGCGGGGGCTTCTGAGCCAGGGCTTGTTCCCCTTCCCCTGTGGAGAGGGAGGGGACGAGATGACCAACCAGAACAGTCAGGGGGCGCCTCTGTGGCTGGCTGAGGAAGGCTCTAGCACCCCTGGGAGAGGAGGTGGAGGGCTGCCCCCAGTGTCCACCACGGGCCTGACATGGCCCAGAAAGCCCCGACCTACTGTGGGGTCTAGGATGAGGGAAGAAGCTACAACAGAGACGTCAGGAGCTCCCCCTCCCAGGGCTGTTTGGAACTAGGGCGTGGGGGGGTCCCTGGCTACTTTTCATTTGTATAAATGACTATTTTTCACTTGTGTAAATGGATAATGCTTCTTCCTAATTTCATATAAGAATTCATTTGATGGTTTACCCTTTCACCCCTTTGATAATTTTGGAGAAATTCTTTGATTATTTCTAGACACATAAATTGGGATGAAAATTTTTAGTTATTTTCTTTTTCTTTGTTCTGTTTTCTTTCTTCTTTATACAAGAATGCAGTGACACAAAGAAGGTCCTATGTTTAAGAACATTCTCTCCAATCATGTCACATTAAATGTAATGGTACATCTTCCTTTTTATATACTCTGTTTTAGTATAAAGGGATGAGGAACTAGAGTAAGCTTCTCTGCTATTTAATATTAAAATAACAGAACTTGTATTATGGAATTAGATGGTGTGTTTCATTGTATAAAGAGTTTTTTATGTTCTGAACTAGTCCATTATAATAATTAAAATTTCCTGATGGTTTCCTATGGGCAAGATTCTGCTTTAAGAGATTTACGAACACTGATTACAACCTTAATTGGTTTTCCTAATAAACCTACGACATACAGACCACCATAACTTCTACTCCACAGGAGAGGAGACCAAGATACAGCCAGTAAAGTAACTTGTCCACAGTTGGGAAGCCAAGAAGCAGACAAACGCTTCACACTTCTGTTCTGACCTCTTTACTGTATCCGTGTTCCTAATAGAAACCGAAGTCAGGTAATTTATTCACTTTTACTCAAGTTATCAAGCTTTTAAGTACTAATACATTTGTTGGAAATTTAAATTTATCAGAAATTACATTTGCTTTGTAATTTCCTCTCTTAGGTTTTACGATCAGGGAGAATATTTACCTCATTTCCAGAACTACCTGTAAACTCATTTGTTGAGGATTACTTGGTGTTTAAAAGTTACTCAAAAAACACAAGGAGTTCACAAAAGGGATGACCCTTAATAATGTTATTGGCTTACCAATAAAAACTTTGAGGTTCAAAGGCATTTTTATAGGTAGACTCTCATTTTGGCATTAGAGTTACTGAGAAGAAACATGAACTGCAGGTTACCTTGCTGGTGGAGCATTTGCCTAGCATGTGTGAGGCCCTGGGCTCAATCCTCAGCACCTCTGTGGCCCCGAAAGAACAAGTAAAGCAAATCATTTTCCCTGGTTGTACACTGAGGTCCATATCATTTCTGGTGTTCAATCCCAGGAACACTTACTTCATGTCCATTTAAATGCTAAGGTCTTACAGCACCTCTGCAGAGGCACTTCCATGAACTCATATAGCCCCTAGAACTTATTCAGAGCTCTGGAGTGGGGAGGGCAATCCCCTAGACATTTACACACTGGGTAAGACTTGCTCTATCCCAGAACATGTCTATGTAAAGGGAATGACCATCACCTTGAAGGGGGCATGAGATTCCTCAAGACCTATTCCAGGGCAAGGGAAACATGACGTAAACAAGCCTCATGACTAGTAGCTCAAAATGAGGATGCCTTTCCTCAGTGAGCTCAAGTGAAACTTACCATGAAGTGTCACATGCGTTATACCAAACCTTTCCCTTGTGGATGATGATATCAGCTATTGATGCCTTTGACAGAATCTGGTCACACCCAGGGGATATAAGAGAGTCTCCTAGTTCATTTTTATAGGTAGACTCTCATGCATTTCCTCCACTCTCTGTCCTTCCCCAGGATCTAGAAAAATGGACCTGCACTGTCTGTCCTTTCCCAGGATCTAGAAGGATGATAACTGGAGTCACCTGATGGCCACTCTGAGCTGGTGACTCTGAGCTCCCTTTGGCTCAGGGCAGAGACACCCCAGGTAAGGACAAAGATGCTGCTCTTGAAACCCGCACTTCACAGGAATGGCCTATGGAGTGTTCCTGTGTTGGCCTGCCCCTAAGGAAGGCTTTGGGATCCAACACCATCCAAGGCCCTCTAATCCCAGGGAGAATTCACTGTGGATATCTGTTGGGTCAATGGTACCCACTGGTCTGGAGGGACAAGGTTCTCAGAGAGGTCATCAAGATGATTGTGTTTCAACAACAAAGATTTGAAATAAGAAATTATGGTTAGTGTGAGGACATTCAGGATCCCAAGACCACAGAGTCAGCCCTCCAGGTAGAGGCCACATCTACAGAACCAGCAGGGACCCTCATCCCATGAACTGATGGCCAGGGGAGCAGAAGGGGGCAATGAGGACAAGCTGTAATTACAGGCCAACAAAGCCTTTCACAGATAGTCCCTCCTTTCCAGAACCTGTTCAGAGCAGAGAAGGATAGGGCCAAAGAGGAAGTAGAAACAGGAAATGGCTTCCTCACGGGGCCCCCTTGTGGCCCTTTTAATATTGTTACTTCCTGTATCAAGTCCTCACAACACCTCCTAATTTCTAGTTTCAGTTCATCCTGAGACGCATGAAATAGAATGGTGACATACATTTTAAGCTCCCCATGCTCCCTGACTCCCCCAAAACATCCACCCCCACTTCCTCCTGAGGATGTGGTTCTCTGTGCTACCTCCGGGGGATACCACTGGAACTTCCAAATTCCTCTGACCAGCTCCATCCTTTAAACCCATTCCTCACAGGAAGGAAAAGGGAAATTTTGTCTGACATTTATTGCTCAGAGGAGCAGAGAAGGGGCAAGGCAGACAGCAGGGGAGCTGCTGGCTCAGGTGAGAGAGGAATGGAGCAGCTGAGCCTCAGAAGACAGGAGGGGGCTGGGGAACAGCTGGTGGGATGGGGCCCAGTCCGAGGGTGTGAGAGGAGAGGAGGTGCAGGATGAGCATGGGAGATGCATGGGGAGCAAGGGGCAGTGGTGGAAGTTGGGAATCAGGGTTCAGGGCTCTGTGGAGTGATCAGTGGGCAGAGTGATGGGACGAAGTAGAATGGATGGAAGCGAGGTGGAGAGGGGGCGGGTTCAGATTAGTAAGAAGAGTGCACTGAGTGTGTGTGAGGAAGACTGGTGGGGAGGGAGAAGCAGGGGCAGAACTCTCTGCACAGGTTGATGCCCAGGAGCTCACTGTTGCTCAAAAAATGGAGCCAGAGGGCTGGGGATGTGGCTCAAGCGGTAGCGCGCTCTCCTGGCGTGCATGCGGCCCGGGTTCGATCCTCAGCACCACATACAAACAAAGATGTTGTGTCCACCGAAAAAACCAAAAAAATAAATAAATATTAAAAAAGAAATTGTTTAAAAAAAAAAAAATGGAGCCAGACAGCTTGGATCAGATGGGTTGACACATGCCACATTATTGCACCTCCAACTCCTCAGGGGTTTCCTCAACTTGCCACAAAGCAAAAATGGAAAGGAGCAAAGGAGGGCTGGCTTCAAGGGGCCTGGCTGAAGCTAAAATTGTCAAGAAAACTTTGGTGACTGCTGAATCACAGAGCAAACTGCAGCTAAAGGAAACATCCAGGCTGGGGGTAGTTCAGTGATCATGTTAAGGCCAGATTGCAGTAAATCACTGATTCAATCTTAAAGCAGGAGATGGAAACTTCATTCATCAGTTGGTGGTCAGGATCCACCAGTGGTGGGCCAAAGGGTAGGCTGCAAGACTACACCCTTTGACCCCTTCCCAGGGTGTGAATACACCTTTTATAGTCCAAAACCATATTAAAGCATCAGTGGCTGTTGCTATGATTGAAAACCATAAACAAATGTCATGAGATCTAAAATCATAAGCAGAAAAGAAAATAGGCCAAAATGTCCCTAGTTGTGTACAAATTAAAGAATGGTTACTAACATCTAGACAATCAAACTCTGACTGGGTAATTGTTCAAGAAAAATGGAAACCAAAGAAAGAACACTTTTACATTGTAGAAGAATTGCCGTTTTGCGTTGTCAAACACGCTATGCTAAGCAACTGTTAATGGGAACATTAACATGGGAGAAGCATTTCTTACATGAAGTGGAGTCTCGGGGCAAAATGGAGTCTGTCTGGTCATTGCCCGTATAGCCTGGCCCATAACAATAGAATGCTTGCCTCACATGCAAGCTGGATCCCATCCCTAGCACCACAAAGGACAAAACAGAAATGAGAAACATCCAACTCATGAATGCAACAGACCTGTAGTGTTTCAACAGACAACCTTTTGAACACTCTTGGTTCATCTGTGCCTACTAAATATAACAGGGGACTTTGACACCCAAGAAGTACTGGCTCTGGGGATACTGTAGAACCCCAGTTGTACTCTGAACTTTATTTTGCTAACATAATTGAACAACTGTAAATTACTGCTATATTAATATACTGAGATAGTCTAATTCTAACTTGGAATCCGTTATGTTTGCCAGTTATCTGTTGGAAATAAATTTGTGTCTGAACAGCTATTGAAACAAACTGTGCAGATATCATTCATGAAAGCTTTGTACTGTGGGATGTGCTTAATTAAAAAAAAGTTTGACCTCTTCCCAATAAATTGCTAAGAAATGTCAATAAATCAAGTATGAGTATACCTTACACTTAATCTGGCTTTATGCAGTTGTTACTTCAGCTACTAATTGAAAGCCAATACTCTTAATAAAGTGTGGCAATACTCTGATGCTCTGTTAAGAAATTTTTCAGAAAAACTGTTACATTCTATCAGGATTCAGTGACATGTCATTGAAGTTTATAGATTTTTAACAATTTTTTAAAATCCACTGTTGATGACATCGTTCATCCCACATTTGTGGCCTGGGCCTCCTCTACTCTATCATGTCACCTGGGAAGCAGCAGAAGAGACCTGTTGTTTACTCCTTTTCTTCCAACTCTTTCCCAAGGAAAGGAATAGACTATAGCATTAAAGGAATGGACTATAGCATTAAGTTAACAAAGGTCCTGCTCAAGCACTAGGGCCTTGTCCCAGGGGCAGCTTCTTCAGAGCCATTCTGAATGCAGGAGGGACTCCACCCTGGCCTTCCCTCTGCCTCCAGTATCCTAACCCAGCACAGATTGATAAGGAGAAGGACCCTAACCTCCACTGGCTACACCAGACACTATGCAGTAGGTTTAATTCACATCATCCCTTTTCATTTTCTAAGAAGTCTTTCAAGGAAAAGTATTAATTTCCCTTTCTATAGGTGAACAGGGTGAGACTCCTAGAGCTTGCTTTGCTTGCCTGAGGTCACACAGTGGTCAGTGAACAGGCTCATATGCTGCCCTCACTGTCTTCCCGTGTCCTATAGTAATTGCATGTGCTTTATATGACCTGCTCTGGGAAAAAAGATGATGTATGTGAACACTCTGGTGTTTATCAAGAGTCTCACAGATTCTGTCATATTTTCACATCCACATGGAAAATAGCCGTTTGGTGACATATATCTGCTTTGCAATTAAGACTTCTTTAGGGAGGGAAAAACCAGAGAGTAGAGCAGGAGGCAAGGTAGAAGGCAGATGTATGTTGTCCAGACTCCAAGTCAGGTGGGGCCAGGACTCAGAGGCCCAGGATCAGGGCACAGGACAAAATAACAGTAGGGAGCTGAGAAGGATGTTCCCAGAGGCTGAGGGGGTGGCTCCCAAGGCCAGTTCCACTCCCTCCTGCTCCTTGGCTACCAGCTGTGAGCTTCTAGTTGGAGCATCAAAGAAGGATAAGGATACTGACCAGATCTCCCAGATCAACTCTGGCCATCTTTGCTGGGACAGGGGCAATGGCCAGAGCCCACCATGGTGGGCTGTGCTGCCGTATCCTTCAGCCCCCTTGACTCTCAGCTCTCACCAGGGAGGCTCCTGAGCAGCAGGTAGAGGAGCTTCAGGCTCCGTGCTCACCCTATGCAGAAGCTGCCACAAGCTGAAGTCAGATCTAAGGAGGCTTCCTCCTGCAGAACCGGGCACAGCACTTCACGGGGGTCTGGGAGGTTGTGTGAGAGACTCCATCTGCTGTTTTCTCTTAGAATACATTTTAAGTTGTGTGAAGAAACCTGGAATTTTATTTATTTATTTACTTATTTATTTATGTACTGGATGTTGAAACCAGGGGTGCTTAACCACTGAGCTACATCCTCACTCCCTTTTTCCTTTTTATTTTGAAACGGAGGCTTCCTATGTTGCTGAGGCTGGCCTTGAACATGCTATCTTCCTGCCTCAGTCTCCTGAGTCACAGGATTACAGGAGTGGGCCACCAGGCCACGGGATAAACTTGCAATTTAAAGACTCCTGCAACTGACCCTGGTGGTCCCCCACTAGCTTCCACAGAGTCTGAGCATAAGAGCAATCCATATTTTATAATATCACCTTGGAAGGAGGCAGGTTTAAGAGCAGGTTAACAAAATCCATCAACAGTCATCAACAATATTCTGTTGATTTGCTCATTCATTGAGAGCCACAAAGAGACTAGTCATGAGGTAAATAGATAAAGACAGACACAATACATAGAGCAAAGTGAGCAGTTTTATTTTGGCCCACGATGGTAGCGGATGGGTCAGTCCTCCCTGGACTAAGGCAGAGTGACTCTCTGGATGCATATAGAATGTAAAAGAACCAAAGTAACAGCATTTGGGGACTGGGGTTGTGGCTCAGTGGTACAGCGCTCACCTAGCACATGAGAGGCCCTGGGTTCCATTTTCAGCACCACAAGAAACAAATAAACAAAATAAAAGTATTGTGTCCAACTACAACTAAAAAATAAATATTAAAAAAAAGTAACACCATTTTGTTCTGACCTGACTTCATTTCATGCTTGCTTAAAATGTTGTCTTTTCAGCCTCCTGACAGCTGTGTCTAAGTTGACAGTTCAGTAGGATCGTCCCAAGTCCCTGGCTATGGCCCTGATGTATAGCAAGGATGACTCTGAAATGTAAATCAAAATAATTTTTCTCATGTAATCAAAATATTGGTCTCAACAAGGTCTTTTCTGACCTACATGTACCTCAATTATCCTTGTGGTTTTTGCCTTTATAAACTCTATACTTCCAAAATTCAGGTGCTAGGAGTTCTTTGAGGCACTAGCCTGCTCCCAACCGCTTGCCTGGCTTGCACATTAAAGGACTTTTTTCCCTTTCAATTTGGCTCAGTAAGCGTGGTGATCTGTAATTTTCGGGCACTCTGTGAAACATATCTGGACAGTCTGTTGGGAGGAGGATGAAGACCCAGGAGATTAAAAGAATGGATGGGAAAGAATGGATGCAGTTAGTGTGGGGTGTCCAGCCCACTTGGCATCTGGCAGGTGGCTCCAGGCTCCACCCAGTGACCCTCACTGTCCACAGAGCTCTGCGGGTACCAGAGAGAGAGTGACTGCTAGGTGCTCAAAGGGACGCATCGCTTCTTGGAGCAATATATTTACCACAGAGAGGAGTTCATCCAGTTCGACAGCACTGGAGGGTCATTTAGGGCTGTGACTGAGCTGGGACAGATCACATCCCAGAACTTGGACATCCAGGAGGAATTCCTGCAATTGATACTGCACTGTGGACACTGTGTGCAGACACAGTTATGAGCTGAACAAAGGTCTCACCCTGAAGCACAGAGGTGAGAAGGTGGTTGGGAGAGAGAAGATGCTGAAGGGGTGGATTGGGGCAGCAAATGAGGGAAGAAGCCTCTGTCCCCTCTGCCTTTGTCCCCAAGTGCCCAGCCCTGACCCTAAGAAGCCTAAGGAGCACAGGAAGCCAGACCAGTCCCTCAAGAGGCCAGGCTCCCTGCTAACCCAAGAGGAAAGGACTAAGAGTGCTTGTCTTGTGGATCTTGCTATAAACTTGTTTTTGTTTCCTGAAAGAGAGGGCGGGGAACTTACAGGTTACAGGAAGAACTTGTCAAGTTACTTCTTTTTTTTTTTCCTTTTTAAAAATAAGGATACCAGACTGACAGAGCAAAGGAGTGTTATTGACTAATAGATTTTGATTCCAGAATGATATTTGGCAGCATTATGCATCCTTTTGAACAACATTTTTTTAAATGTAAAGATTAGTAGCTTCATAGCTGTTTGAACACTTCTATTCAATAATAGCAGTTACTTGTTTGGATGTTTCTGGTGACAATGTTAGTGCAGACTTGGACCCGCTTCTAAAAGTCTTCTCTGGTCTATCATGTATGACAAAGTTGTTCTTGTAACATTTTGAATATGTGATTCTATTTTCCTACACTGTTGCCCATTTTCTCCCTTCAAATAGCTTTAGAGATGATGTGTTCCTTTTAAATATCTAGAAATTGGCCCCTTTCCTCTCTCAGAGGACCCACTCTCTCCTGTGAGTGCTTTTCCCTTTTCCCATCCTTCCAATAAACTCATGCCCCTGACTCACAGCGACATGTCTGAAACCTTTCTGATGGGGAATTGGTGGTGCCTCAGTTTCCCAGAAGTCCCAGCCCTGAAACATTTGGTGTTCCCACCTGGTCATCCTCAGTGACCCCAATGCTTTTCTAGTTGCTTTCTTCTTTCAGCCTTTTCTGAACCTCTATTCTCCACCTCAAATTCTTGGTGACTAGTTGATGAGTCTTGGGCTAGAGAACACTCTAGTAAAGACCAAAAGTTCTCTTGAGTGGAACTCAGATTCCGCAGCCCTTAAGGACCAACAGAACTTTGTGGGACCTCACTCAAGGTTCCAATCAGTGGGAACTGAAATTCAAGTCTGTGGTAAAGGGCACCCTCCATCTCTTTGGGTCAGGATGCCCCATTTAATGCCCTTTGCCTCTCATGCTCAAAACAGCAGTTTTCCTTGCTCCCTAGCAGCCTGCCTGATCTCCATCTGGAATGTAAGCTACAGCAGCAAGTGCCCCAAATTGGTTCAGGATCAGAGGAAAAGGTGCCACTTTTAAATCCAAGCCACTTCCAATAGCTGCTGTTCTCTCTATTCTTGTAACCTGGAATTCTGATCTTTCAGCAAATTCCTCCCTGATAGGGAAAGAGGGAGACAGAAGGAAGGGGATCTGGAAAGGCCGGCTGCACCAGGGTCCAGACCTTTTGAGGATGCTTAAGAGGTCTGCCGCCTGCTGTGGGGACAATGCAGACATTTCCCCCAAAGCAAGTCTGGGAAGCTCAGAGGACACCCTTCTTCCCATGGGGTTTTCTCCTCAATCCAGATGGACACAGGGAGGATGAGTGGCCACCTGAACCTTTGATTTCTCCATCACTGTGGCTAACAGACTCTATTTCTAACATCCCCAAGTGCACAGGCCCTTCCCATGTCAGAGTTATTCTATAAAGATCTGTGACAGGCTTTATTTTAATTTTTCTTTTTAGAAGAAAAGCAGAGCTGGAGATATAACTCAGTTGGTAGAGTGCTTGCCTCGCATGCATAAGGCCCTGGATTCGATCCCTAGCACCATAAAAGGAGGAAGAGGAGGAGGAGGAGGAAGAGGAGGAGGAGGAGGAAGAGGAGGAGAGAGCATACTTTTTAAAAAATTTTTTTTAGTTGTCAATGGACTTTTACTTTATTTATTTATGGTGCTGAGAATCAAACCCAGTGCCTCACACATGCTATGCAAATGCTCTACCACTGAGCCACTGCCCCAAGAAAAGCATACTTTTTTTTTCTTTCTTTCTTTCTTTTTTTTTTTTTTTTTTTTTTTTTGGTGATATTAGGGATTGAACCTTCGTAGGGCCTTGTGCATGTGAGGCAAGCATTCTACCAACTGAGCTATATCCCCAGCCCTAACTTTTAATGAAAGTTCCCTGACCTCTCATTTCTTTTCTATTTACTTGTTCTAATCAGTTATACATGACAGCAGAATGCTCTTAGATTCATTGTACACAAATCGCGTACAATTTTTTACTTCTCTGGTTGTACCCAAAGTAGGGTCACATCATTCGTGCAATCATACATGTACCTAGGTATATGATCTTCATCTCATTCCATCATGTTTCCTATTTTAATTTATAAAAGTTTAAATCTGACAGTCTGTGTAATAAACATCTGTAACTCTTTTTTCTCCTACTTGTGGGCATTTATTGGTAAAAAGCTCTAAAAGCTTTACTTCCTGATGGTTCCCATGTGTATTTATGCACACCTATGTATTGTCGGCTGTGACTACATGTTAGGGTTTAGATGTGGTGTCCTTACGTGTGATACAATGCAAGAAAGTTTGGAGGAGAAATTATTCCGTTACAGCCTTAAACTAATCAGTGAATTTCTCCCTGATGGGATTAACTGGGTGGTGGCTGCAGGCAGATGGGGTGTGGCTAAGGGAGTGGTTCACTGGGGGTGTGGCTATGGGGTATAGATTTGTATCTACCCTGTGGAGTCACTCTCTCTGCTTCCTGATCACCACTTGAGCTGTTTCCTGGTGCCACACTCTTCCTCCATGATGTTCTACCACACAATGGAGCCTACTGTCTTTGGATTGAGACCTCTGAAACCTTCAGCTTTGGTAAAAAGCTCTAAAAGCTTTACTTCCTGTTGGTTCCCATGTGTATCTATGCACACCTATGTATTGTCTGCTGTGACTACATGTTAGGGTAGTCAGCCTGTATTTCTGCTCTTCCTGATTGCTCTTGCTGGATGTAGTTCATTTCATTGAAGCACAGGTTTGGGGGTATTTAATAAGTAGGCTGAGCCTGGGGAATTACAGGAAGTGCCTGAGCATGAGGACAAATTCTCAGAGGATGTCCCTTTTGCTTAAGTTGGGCTGATTGCCCCAGCACTCACCTCATTTTCATTGTGGGTGAGCCTAAGCCATGAGCATTACTCTGCCTCGTTGCTGAAGGAGACCCCGGAAACACTCTCCCAGGCCAACTCGGCCTCCGGATGGTCTCTTCTCTCCTGGGACTCCAGAGGGAGGGAAAGCTGCCTCTGAGCTTTGGTTGTTTCTTTGGTTGTGTCTCCTCTTCCTCCTCCTGCTCTTCCTTTCCTCCTTTTCCTTTTCTATCTCTTTCTCCTCCTTCTTGGGGCTCCTGAACTGACCTCAAACATCATGGGTCCCTTAGAGCAAGTATGTCTGATACTTCTGCCGTCAGCCACCTCCAACCTCCAAAAAGGACGCTATGACTGCACTGTGCCTCTGACACTAGTTTCTACATTTTACTAAATGTTCTTGCTCTTTCTCCAGTCTATAGAGTGTCCTCTCCTGAGGAACATAAACCACCTAGATCCCATATTACTTTGTGCTTCTCTTCTGGAGAAAGAGATGTGACGTGTTTCTGTTCACGACTAAAAGGCTCAGGGGTCACTCCAGTTGAACTGGGCTAACTGGGCTGCACGAAATAACCACACAAGAGACACAAATACCTTTTTCTTTTGGGGTCGCTGTGACAGCTCCTCTGACCTTAAGGATCCGCAGGAAGAGAGAGAGGGAGCACGTGCTGACCCCTTTTATTGAGGAGAAGCTATTCAAATGTGGCAAGGGGTCAGGTTTCAGGGGGCTGAGTCTATCTTCATAATGTCCACTGTCAGCAGGTTGACTGACACCTGGGTAGGCCACACCCAAGGGCACAATAAGAGAAGGGACACACACAAGGCACTTCCATGGAAGATTCTATCCTAAACAGGGCAAGGGGTTATATTACAAAGGAACAGGTGAACATAGCTTCACCCTGGGGCTGTAGCAAGACACACCCATGCACGAGACACCGACCCTTGAACCCAAGAAGGGTGGGCAAAGCTCTGCCACATTTCTGTGACTGGGTGCCTCAGCACCCAGCCGGGGAGTGTGACTCAGTCAGGTGCAAGGTTGGTCTCCCACAGAGATAGTCATGTGGCTGTGCTTATAGTTGAAGGGTTCTGTGGCCATCAGGCCCAGTGAAGAACCTGGGGACACAGTGGCACTGTCTTTCAGGCATGGAGAAATCAACTTCTTAATGGTGATCAAGTCTCTTCACTGAATAGGAAAGCAACTGATAGAGGACCTCTTAAAATTTACTTTGTCTCATTGCAGAGGCCCAACTTCATGTGGTTCCCTCACCAGCAAGGAGTGGAACCATTGGTCATCCCAGATGGAGCAGACACAGAGCCTGGATGTTGCCATTGGGGTCATACAGCACTGATAAAGCACGTCAGTTATATGAACATGCTTCTCAAATGTGAAAATCATCCTAAGATCCCAATCTTAAATAACAAGTACAATAGCATAACACATTATAATTCTCTTTTTATTTATTATTTGCATCAAGTTATAGAAAGTCTTGTCCCATAACTCTGTTCACCAAACTACCCCCACTCCCTCTGTCATGTGTTAGATGCTGTGATGTACATCCCCAGTTTCACATCAGAGATATACGTACATCAGATTTTTTTTTAGACCTAACACCAAGCCTATTTCATAATGAAGTGTTGAATATCTCCTCTAATTTATTGAATACAATACACTACAGAGTACTGGTTGTTACCCTACTGCTGTAGTTCATATGTGGAATGATCCATGTATTATAGGCTTCGTCCTCTGCTTAATACTACTGGAAGATGGTGAAACTTTAAGAGCTGGGGCCTAATGGGAGGTTTTAGGTCATTGGGGTATGTCCTTGAAGGAGACTGTGGGACTCCTGTCTTTGCACCCCCAGCCCCCTGCTTTCTGGCTGCCATGAAGTCAGCAGTTTGCTCTACCACATGCTCCCCCCATGATAAACTGAGTCCCTTCAGACCCAAAAGTAGTAGAACCAACCAAACAATTAAAGTCTCCAAAACAATAGATCAACATAAACCTTTCCTCTTTTTAAGCTTCTTATCTCAGGTATTTTGTTAAAGTAACTCAAAGCTGACTAGCACACCTACCTTTAGAATACAAATGCACCTCAACTTACAATTGGGTTATGAAAACTAAAAATATTATTAATTCAGAAATGCACCTCTCCTGATGAACATCATAGCTCAGTCTAGACTACCTTAAATGTGCTTAGAACATTTACATTAGCTTACAGTTGAACAAAATCACCTAACACCTAGCTTATTTTATGAAGTGATGAAAAACTCATGTAATTTATTGAGTACAGTACACTGTAAAGCATCGGTTTTTTTACCCTTGTGATTGTGTGCCTGACTGGGAGCTGCAGCTCACTGTCGCTAGCATCACAAGTAAATGTTGTACTGAATATCAATATTTAAGAAAAAAATCAGAATTCAGAGCATGGTTTCTTCTGAATGCATATGAATTTTGCACCATTCTAATGTTGAAAATCATAATCAAACCATCATAAGCTGGGGACTGTACATCAGTGTATTATGATACGTACAAATCATAATAAATAGCTGGATGTGGTGGCACATACCTGTAATCCCAGTGACTCCAGAGGATGAAGCAGAAGGATCCCAAGTTTGAGGACAGCCTCAGCAACTTAGCAAGACCCTACCTCAAAAAAAAAATTTTAAAGGGCTTGTGTCACGTTCCACAACCAAAACACTCAGATTCACTCCAGGTGAGCTGGCTGCATAAAATTATCACACAAGAGACAGAGATACCTTTTTCTTTGGGTTCTGTGATGGCTCCTCTGACCTTAGGGGTCCATGGAAAGAGAGAAAGAGAGAGAGAGAGAGAGAGAGAGAGAGCAAGCCCACGTGCTGACTCCTTTTATTGAGGAGAAGCCATTCAAATGAGGCAAGGGGTCAGGTTTCAAGGGGCTGAGTCTAGCTTCCTGATGTCTGCTCTCAGCAGGTTGACTGACACCTAGGAAGGCCACACCCAAAGGTAGAGAAAGAGAAGGGGACATACAAAGGGAGTTTCCATGGAACATTCTATCCCAAACAGGGCAAAAGGGTAGGATTACAAAAGAATAATAGGTTAGTGTAGCTCAGCCCCAGGGGTAGGCCTACTCAGAAGACTGGCCTTGCTATCCAAGTGGGGGAATAGCCTGAGTCACAAATCATGGCACTACAGAGCCAGACTATAGTGATCTTTCAGATCCCCATGGTGCACCAAGACTGGAAGGTGTGGTAACTCAATGTGGCTCCCCACAGGCTTGGGATGTACTCCAGTGGTAAAGCACCCTGGCTTCAATCCTCAGTGCTGGAAAAAATAAATAAATTTACATAAAATTAATTGATGTTTTGGACCAAGAGAAGTCATATTTGCTCCACCCCTTCCATGGTCTTTGTGCCACCTAAGTCCAAATTTTATATAATATTGATCAGGAAATCTTCTAACTAATATGCACAAATTAACATCAGTTTTCACAAATGGCAGGACCTTAACCAAGCTTTGAGTTTTCTTTTCCTAACCGACTTTCTTGGATGTGACCACAGGAAATGATTTTGGTGAGATGTGTTCACCAATTATGACGAGTCTGGTTTTGATAGTTTTATGTGTTACTGGATGACAATACCAAATAAGGGGTGATATCGGGGGTCCCCTAGACCACCCCAGGTTAGATGGTCCACTAGGAGAACCCAGGGATCTCATCGAGTGTCACTCGCTGCTGATTTATTATAGTAAAAGAAGACAAAGCAAAATCAGCAGAGAGAAAAAGATACATGGGGTGAAGTCCAGGAGAAACCACGCACAACTTCCAAGTTTCCTGACTCACTCAAGTCATTTAATCCCTCCAGCAACAAGTTAGGATAGCATGTAAACCATAGTGCAGCCGGAAAACGCCGTAAGAGATCCAGCACTAAGGGTTTTCACTGGAGGCCTATATTAGTCAAAGTTCTCCAAATAAACAGAATCAAGTAGAAGCAGGTGGGGGTCAATAAGAGGGGATTTATGATGGGGACTTGCTTACTTGAGGCAGAGGTGTCCACTTTATGCCACCTGCCAGCTGATGAACCAGCCTGGCTCAGTCCAAGTTCCAAAGTCTGAGAACCAGGAGAACCAGCGGTGGAACTGAGTCCAGGCTGGAGGCCAAAGAACCTGAGGGGCTGCTGGTACAAGTCCCAGTCTCAGAAGGTCAGAGGACCTGGGTTCTGATGTCCAAGGGCAGGAGAAGTAGTGTGTCCTTGCTTCAGGAGAGGGTGGATCTTTCTTACACAGTCAACTGATTTAAAAGCCAATTTATTCTCAAAATACCCTCATAGACTATCATGGTTTAAGTAAATTTCCCTCAAAGGTCCACATGTTAAAGGCTTGGTCCCACTCCTGTGGCACTGTTGGGAGATCGTGGAATATTTAAGAGGTTGGGCCTATCCTTTTTTTCTTTATAAGTTTATTTTCTTGGGTATTTGTTATCTTAATGGAAAGCTGATTTACACATACACAAACCCAGAAATAATGCTTTACTAGTTAGTTTTCTGGTATCTTAACTGATATCTGACTCTTTAGAATCTTATACATTTCACCCTCTGCTTTAAGGAAAGAACCAACTGATTCTGGATATTTCTTAGGCAGTGAAATTGACACCTAAAATTACTCATCATAGGGCCGATCATGAGTGTATATTGTGCCTAAGATACACAAAAATTTCAGACCCCTCAGAAGGCAAACAAGTGTTTGGCATAAACAATATTGTTTGTATAAACAGTTTAGACACAGTGAGCCCTTTTTATCAATTCTGAGGATAAGGGGAACTCTCCTGAAATCCAACTTTCCAGACGTCATTCAGAGCTGATATTACAGGGAATCGTTTCAGTCAGGTCTGTCTAGAGAAAACCATCCATTTTGTTGACAATATTTAAAACAACATAAGTATCTCTTTTTATCAAAGAAAGTCATATATTATAACAGAAGATGCTCTTAAATTCTACTTTTCTGGAAACATTAATTATAGAAAACATAAGATAAATTCATAAATTTTTAATTTGGGCATCATTATTACAAATGTTTTATGAATCATATTAGCATTTATGAGGATTTTGAAAGCTGATGTTATAAACCAAGAATTCAGGTAAAAAAATGGTCTGTTCTGTGAATTTAATTTTTGCTCAATGCCAGAAGAAATTCTATAACTTTTTATGATATTTCTTATAGAGAATAGAGGCAGCTCCCCTCTCAGTACCCCAAATTAGAAAAACAAGTTGTATATGATAATAATCTTGGTAAGGAAGAAAGAGACAGTCTACTCTGTGCCCAGAATTTCACGTCCAAGGAATTTGACTATGAATGAAACTCTCATTGCCAGCATTATCTAAGATGCTTCACTACTTGGGGTTTTGAGAAGAAACAAATGACAAAAATTTAAAAATAAATAAAATAAAAAGAACAAAAGGAAATTTTAAAAGAGAGAGAAGAAAGAAATATACAAACAAACAACCTCATCAGCAGAGGCCTGAGAAACCAGTGTTTATAATATCTGGTGATTCAATAAATATTATCTTAAGTCATAGTTAAAAGAGACTTAAGCCAGGCACAGTGGTGCATACCTGTAATCCCAGATACTTGGGAGGTTGAGGCAGTAGGATCATGAATTCAAAGCCAGCCTCAGCAATTCATCGAGGCCCTAAGCAACTCAGTGAGACCTGTGAGACTTTGTCTCTAAATAAAATATAAAAAAGGGCTGGGGGTGTGGCTCAATGGTTAAGTGCCCCTGGGTCCAATTTCTGGTACCAAAAAAAAAAAGTAAAAGAGACTTCGTTTACAACTCACCTTGACTTGATTGATACCTGATCCTGGGAGGCCTGTACATTTTATCCTCTGCTTTATTAAAAAAATAGATTAACTTAAAAAGAAGATTTCCCTTGACCTTCTGTTTGGCCAAGAATTTCTTCAAGCCTGTATCATGGAATACAGTCATAACGTGGTGAGTCAACTCAGAATTCTCACCACTGAGTTGGCTGTGAATCCTGCCATCTTTGGGGTAGAGGATTGCCATACAGAAGCATGGGAGGTAACATGGTTTAGAATTTCTTCCTCTTTTTAATTGCACAACTACAGGGAGTAAAAATTTAATTCTCATGGGGCATGGGGGTGCCCTAATCCTAGGGGCTAGAGGCTGAGGCAAGATCACAAGTTCAAAGCCAGCCTCACAATTTAGCAAGGCCCTGTCTCAAAATATTTTAAAAGGGGCTAGGGATGTGGCTCAGTAGTTAAGCGCTCCTGGGTTCAATCCCTGGTAAAAAAAAAAAAAGAAAGAAAGAAAGAAAGAAAGATGAAAAATAGTTGAAAATAGTACAAAGAATGAAAACATGTTTTAATTGTCATAGAAACATTTTGAAATTTTCCTGCAAAGAATCTAAATTTAAAATGGTAAAACAATTTATTAAGTAGGATCCTGTCTCCCCCTACTGGCCAACAGTTGAATCTAAATTTGGAACAGAAAATAAGGGAATTTGTTAACAACTTGGGAATATTTCAACAATCTTTACAAAAAAAGTTAGAGAAGCATTGACGATTACAAAAGTATATAAGTCAAAATAAATATGACTGGGCTGGGTTTGTGGCTCAGTGGCAGAGTGCTTACCTAGCACATGTGAGGCACTGGGTTCTATCCTCAGCACCACATAAAAATAAATAAAATAAAGGTATTGTGTCTATCTACAACAAAGAAAGAAAGAGCCTTTAAAATAAATAAATATGACCAAATTTATAATCTTTGGCAACACCAAAGCTTCGGTGACTTGGCTATACCTTCAACAGCAGCTTAAAATATGCTAATCACAGTGGGTGGTCAAATAACCCACATTATATTTTTGGAAGGAGAATTAACAACAACAACACAGGCCACAAAATTTCAGTTAAACAGAAAAAAAAAAAGTTTAAAATCTCTATGTTCAACATGGAGACTATAGCCAAAACAATATATCGTATACCTGAAAATTACTGAGAATGACTTTTAATAGTTCTCACCACACACAAATAGTAAGAATGTAAGGCAATGCATATGTTAATTAACTCCATTTAGTCATCAACCAAAGTATGTATAAATTAAAATATTATATTATACACCATTAACTCCAGTTAGCCATTAACCAATGTATAAATTAAAATATTATATTGTACACCATACATATATAGTAAATAAAAATAAGGAATCAAATAAACATACATGTTTTATAGCAAAGTCATATGAGAGAATAACCAATAAAAGACTTTAAAATATTTTTAAAACATACCAACAGGGGGTTGGGGGTGTAGTTCAGTGGTAGAGCACTTGCCTGGCATGTGCAAGGCCCTGGGTTCAAGCCATAATCCTGCAGTGGGTGGGGCGGAACATACCAACTGAAAGCAAGTCTTCATCAACAACTTTGGGAAGAAGTTGTACCTAAGAGTCCTGGTCTCTAGGAAGGGAACATGACCATCAGGAAGTACCTTGAACACCTTATCAATAGAAGTTTCTACTTTCAACTGGGCACCAGCAACTTGGGAGGCTCTCAAGTTCAAACCCTGACTAAGCAACGTCAGGAGACCCTGTCTCAAAATAAAAATTGAAAAGGAGTAAGGCACGCACACGCCTGTAGCCCCAGAGGTTTGGGAGGCTGAGGCAGGAGGATCATGTGTTCAAAGCAGCCTCAGCAATGGTGAGGCACTAAGCAACTCTGTGAGGCCCTGTCTCTAAATAAAATACAAAATAGGGCTGGGAGTGTGGCCCAGTGGTTGAATGCCCCTGAGTTCAACCCCTAGTTAAAAAAAAAAAAAAAAAAAAAAAACCTGAAAAGGACTGGGAATGTAGATCAGTGGTAAAGTACCCAGGTTAAATGCTAGTACAAAAAAAAAAAGTCCCATGCCCCATATCTGACTATCTGATAGAGAAGCTGCTGGCTGTCAGTGGCTCTTGAGCAAACTTTAAGAACACACTTCACAGGAACAACAGGCGGCTCTTGTCATCTCCTCTGATTCAGCCTGAGTTCAAAGGGCTTTGCCCTAAAGTCAGGTCTTCTCCCAGGTCCTTCCTCCTAGCTCTGTTGCAACCTTAGAATCTGGAGATACTCTACACTGCAGTTAAACCCTGTGGACAGAGGACAATATTTAAGAATTCCAGAAACTTCAAGATACAGGATCAATGGAAACTTTTAATCAGGAAAATCTAATTAACAGTAAGGAATTATTTAAATATTGGGGTATTTGGTGGGTGGTGATAACATTAGCATTCTCTGCATCTCATACAGAGAACAAGAACGTTTCTATGGTGATTTCACCTGATCCTGGGTATGTTATCTGAATTTTCTATTAAATTGTTGTGAACTGGAAAAGCTCCTATTTAAGTGAGTCTCTGTAATTTCACTTACATACACACAACACACACACACACACACACACACACACACACAAAGTAAGTATGAAACAGTACCAAATTCCCAGGAGAGTATGTGAAATAACAATCATAATAAAATAGTTAGAGAAACATAAGATAGTCCCTCTCACCAACAGGACTCTTTACCAACTCATTTTGGCTAGTCAAATGGAAGGTGCATCTTGGAAACTCACTGTGAATTAAAACAATATTAAGAAAAACAGCTAGAGCCAGATGCAGTGGCACATGCCTGTGATCCCAGAAGCTCTGGAGGCAGCTGCAGGAGGATTACAAGTTCAAAGCCAGCCTCAGCAACCTAGCAAGTCCCCAAGCAACTCAGCAAGACCATGTACAAAATAAAAAATAAAAAAGGGCTGGAGTGGTAAATTGCCCCTGGGTTAAATCCCCAGTTACCACACTCCCCCACAAAAAAAAAAAAAAAAGAGTAGTTCTTACTAAATGCCAGCAACTGTTCTAAGTATTTTCTACATATTTAACTCATTTAATTGTTAAATAAAATGTAAGGCTGGGGTTGTGGCTCAGTGGTAGAGTGCTCACCTTGATATGGAGGGCATTGGGTTTGATACTCAGTACCACATAAAAATAAAATAAAGGTATTATATCCATCTACAACTAAAAAAATATTTTTTTAAAAAATGTAGTTATTAGTTATCACTGCATTTAATATCGTTTCCTTAGTAGAAGATCTCACTAAATCAATCTCACACCTGCATTCATCTGGCTGATGTATTCTTTTCTTTTTTTCTGCCCCTATATTTTTACTAGGATTCATAGTTATAAATTCATACAAGGTCAGTCAGTATTGCTCTCCAGTATGAGGTATTCTTCTCGATACCAGTTAGTTCTTTCTACTCACCACCAGTTTGCTGCACTCGGCACTCATGGAAGTTCCCTTTACTACATTGCCATGGTGCATTCTCCCACCCTGAGGCATAATCCAATAAGCAGAATTTAAACAGATAATACTAAATCCAAATTAAGTATTAAAATTGTTTATTACCCTCATGACACATTAACCAGGGTGGTAACTTGAAAAAAAATTAAACGCATGAGGAACCTTCCCAGGATAACGGAAGTGTCTTTGATCACCAGGTGTGATGGCACACACCTATAATTCCAGCTACTCAGGAGGCTGGAAGTTCAAGGCCAGCCTCAGCAATTTAGCAAGACCCTGTCTCAAACTAAAAACTAAAAAGGGTTGGGGATGTGGCTCAGTAGTAAAGTGGTCCAATCCCCAGTGCCAAAAAGAAAGAGAGAGGGAAGAAGGAAGGAAGGAAAGAAAAAAGGGAGGAAGGGAAGAGATGTCCTTTATCTTGATTATAGCAGTAATTAATCACATGATGAATATGTTTGCAAGAACTCATGACTATACAGCTAAGAATGATAAATGTTAAGTGCACCTAAATTATATCTCAGTAAACCTGGTTAAAAACAAAGAAAAGCAGCCACAACCCAAAACTCTGACTTCTCATTGATCCTTTATGACTGAAAAGCAATGGACCATAAAACAGTAAATTTTCAGTAAACGTTTAAGAAGAAAAATTCTGCTCATAACCAAGCAGAATGCTTTGTCCTCAAAACTCTCTGTCTGAAAAAGAACAGAAATTAATTAGGATGTTTGAGCCCCACAGCTGTATAAAATTGGATCAAATTAATAAAAATAAATCCCTGTGAATGTGGGTCTTCACACAGCAAGATGCCTTAGAACTGTGCTCACATGGTAGCCACTAGCTACACTTGGCTACTAAAATCAAGTAGAATTAAATAAAATTTAAAAATTAATCTCTGCACTGGCCACATCTCAAGTGCTCAATCACCACCATACTGGATTGCATAGATGTTAAGCATTTCCATCACCACAGGAAGTTCTACCACGCAGCACTGCCTTAGAGGCCAAACTGCAGTCCCGGGTCACTTAACAAAAGGGATACACCCTGAGAACTGTGTTAGTGGATGTTTCCCTGGTGTGAATATCATGGAATGTGCTTACCCAAACTAAGAGGGCTATGATGTGACCAGGTGATAGGATCTTATGGGACCACCTTTGTATACGTGGTGCTCCAGGGACCAAAAGATCTTCATGCAACACATTACTATGTATAGAACACTGGAATTAAATGATATGAGCACTGAATACAAAACTATACACATGTGCCTCTGTGGATTCAATTGACTAACATTTCTAACAAATTAAAACTGTATTGCAGTGACACATGTCATAACTGTCCTAGTGGTGCTCTTTCAAGGCCAATGGCCTTCTTAAACATCTGGACCTCTCAGAAAACCAGAGGTAACTAATTGTGGTGACATGAAGAAACAGGGTTGCTGTGGTCAAGGCACAAACTCCAGGGCCTATGACACCTTCCAAATACTTTGGGATATCCCTGGTGGGATGTTTGCCAGCAAGAAAAAACAAATAGCATATTTGTTCTATACTCCTGCTAGGATGCTCTCCCTGGAGGTATTGCCTCCAGGCCACCACAAATAAGTCAATGCATTAAAAACACCTCCTACTTAAGCAAAAAAAAAAAAAAAAAAAAAAGAAAGAAAATTGTTTTTACACAATTAATTTTTATGCAATTATAGGACTATTTTATTGGTAAAAGAAATCACTATACAATCCCTCTTTTTGTATCTTACTCAAGAAATGTTTGGAAGCACAGTGCTATGGTTTGAATGTGTACCCCAAAGTCGAATGTGGGAAATTTAATCCTGAGAGATGGAAGTTTTAAGAGCTGATTAGATCATAGAGACCTCATGAGGAAATTGATGCCATAATGGCTGCAGTGGGTTCCTGATAAAAGGATGATTAGCTTCTCCTACCTCCTACCTCTCTCTCCCTCACCCATGTGGCATCTTCCACCATGAGATGATGTAGCAAGAAGACCCTCTCCAGAGGCAGCGCCTCAATTTTGGACTTCCCAGGCTCCAAAACCATAAATTTCTCTTCATTATAAATTACCTGGTCTGTTGTACTCTGTTAGAGGTACACAAAATGGACTAAGACACACGGTATGACTCAGAATGCTAGCTGGTCCCCAATGCATGCAATCCCATAATTCTTTAATAGAATTTTCCATTTCAGTTCAACATATGGCCTTCCAGACTAAGTACTAACTTCCCATCCTCTTTTCAGGTATGTAAGCAGAGCTGTTGTGCAACTTCTTATACAATGGGTTTCATCCTTGTTTCCTGTTTATTCCTATCTGGAATGCAAACATGAAAGCTGGAACTCTGGTGGTCCTATTAGAACTGAGAAGGAAGAGCTGCATTGAAACAGGCAGAATGAGATACAAAGAGCCTAAATCCCTAACCCTGTTGAACACTATCCCAGCCCTGGGGCTCCATGTGAAGGAAAAAGTAAACATCTATCTCCGTCAAGCCACGTTGTGAGCATGTCATGAAGGCATGTATTGAGTTTAGGATCATCAGTAAAGACTTCAGAAAGGACATGGATAGATTTATTTTTAGTAAAAAAAAGTAATAATAATAATAATAATCAATAATTTCCTTTATTGTATCTGATTCTGCCAGGCACAAAAGTTAGTGCCTTCAAAGCATTTGCAATAACCATAAAATGACACAGCAAAGTGAGCCGGGCATTTCTACAGCTAAGTGGTGTTAGGTCTGTGTAACATTTTTCTTTCTTGGCTAAAGTCCTATTTGACAATGACATAAACAGGACAATAGAGCAACAACCAAAAAAATGTGCTTATAATTTAACCAAAGAAAATTTGTACCAATTCTGTCTGAGGAGCTGTACTTCATTGACCTGATGGTCAAATCCATGTAAAAGGCCCTGGCTTCTATCCCCAGCACCAGGAGAAGAAAAAGTTGTTGTCTGCTGAAGGGACAGATATGGCTGACGCTATGACTTACCTCTTCTGCCTTGAGTGTTGAAATGATATCTGGAATTGTAGCGGCCACTTTGAGGCCAGGAAGTTACAAGCATGAAGAGCGAGGGGTAACATTGTGAGAGATCGGAGTATAAAGATATCGCATCTAGGACTTGATGGCATCCCTGAGTGGTCGAGCAAATGCCAGGAGCCATCTCCCTCACATTTCTTGTTATGTGAGAAAAATTGATTCTTTTGTTTTAGCCACTGTTACTCAGATCTTCTGTACTTGCATGCATTTCTTGGATACATACAGCAGGTCCCAAAGAGGCCTTTCCAGACCGAGGCCCTTCCCCACTCTCTTCTTTTGCTTATTTCCTCAGGGTCTCCAGTTCAGGGAAGAAGTTCTCAACCTAGGCTGAGGGAACTTCCCCAAAAGCACCTTCACCAGGCCCCACCCCAAATGGATTGAACCGAGGACATCTCTGGAGGAGCAGGAGGGGGCAGGGAGGCACCAGTATTTTTTAAGAGTTCTTGTAGATTGGTGATTCTCAGACTTTTTTTTTTTTTTTTTTTTTTTTTTTAAGCATCAGAACCTTTTTTACTCTTAAAGATTATTGAGGGGCTAGGGCTGTAGCTCAGTGGTAGAGCACTTGCCCAGCATGTGTGAGGCTCTGGGTTCGATCCTCAGCACCACATAAAAATAAGTGAATAAAATAAAGGTATTGTGTCTATCTACAACTCAAAAAATTTTTAAAAAATTATTGAGAACCCTAAAAAGCCTTATTTATGTGTATTATGTTATTGATAATTAATTTATTCAAAATTAAACCATTTTAAATATTCGTTGATTCTTTTTGAAATATCAATAAAAAGCCACGTTATACATGTTTAAATTTTTCCATAATAAAAGGTGAACACAGTTTAAATAAGGAAACCAACTTTCAGCACTTAAAAAATTTTATCCCTCATTTTTGGATCATGATTCAAACACACATCAAAAAAATTTTTTTAAAAAAGAGGGGGCTGGGGTTATGGCTCAGTGGTAGATCACTTGCCTCACACATGCAAGGCCCTGGATTTAATTCTCAGCACCACATAAAAATAAATAAATAAAATAAAGTTATTGTGTACAACTACAAAAAAAAAATATTTTTTAAAAAGAGCTTGAAACAATTGGGGAAATATGAATACTGCTTCCATATCTGATGATTTGATGATAATAAGCCTGATTATTCATTTTAGATATAATAATAGAATTGTGAGCCAATTTTTAAAATCTTCATCTTTCAGTGATTTATACACTGTAAAGTTTATCCATGAAATCATGACACATAGGATTGCCTCAAAATAATCCAGACAATGCAGGAGGCGGATGAGTTAGAAATAAAACAAGACTGGCCATGTGTTAAAAATCTTTATCAATTCATGGCTGATGGATAGCTGAAGATTCACTTACTATGTTCTATACTTTTGTATTTATGAAATTTTCCATGACCAACAGTTCTAAAAACAAAAGAATAGGCATATGTAAACCACATAAGGTAAATGAGAAAATCAGTTTTTAAAAATTAGGCAAAACAGATTGATCAAGACAAATTCACTAAACAAGGAAGAAATGTTTTTTATTTATAAAAGGTGAAATCTTGAATGAAGACAGAGGAGGGCCTGTTTATCCATTAGGCACAGTAGGCACACAATATTTGGGGACCCATGAAGATGCCTACATGTCTTTTGTAATAAAAGAAGTTAACTTTTAGGTTGAAGAAAATATCTTAATATGTAGTATTAAAATACATGTCTCCATGGGACTGGGGTTGTGGCTCAGTGGTAGAGTGCTCACCTAGCAGGCATGAGGCACTGGGTTCAATCCTCAGCACCACATAAAAATAAAATAAGTATACTGTGTCCAGGGCTGGGGTTGTGGCTCAGCAGTAGAGCTCTCACCTCCCACTTGGGAAACCCTGGGTTCAATCCTCAGCACCACATAAAAATAAATAAGTGAAATAAAGGTATTGTGTTCAATTACAACTAAAAAATAAATATTAAAAAAATGTGTCCACCTAAAACAAAAAAATAGATAAATATTTTTTTAAAAAAATACATACCTCTATACCAATACAGTCATAAATAGAATTTTGAAATTTTTGGAAGGATCCAGAAAGGCAACAGTGCCTTCTGCTCATAGGAGTCACAACACAGCCCTGGGTGAAATGCTCGTGAACTGGCAGAGATGCTGAACTGTGCAGTTAGAGAGCTCATGACATCATTGCCACATGGCTAGAGTGACTCTGGGTTGCCATTCAGGTGGGGGAGGGGAGCTCCTGAGGGCTGACTGGACCTGCTGTTATAATGCAAAAGCATGCATTTAGAGGGAAGTCATGGAGGAAAAGACAGGAGACATCTCCTGGGGTGTCTCAGTAACCTTGCATTTTCTGGAAACAGTGTCCCCACCCTCCATCTATACCAGAAAGTTTCTATCTATTTGTTTATTGTTGCTCTCGTCCCCAAAGCCACAGAAAACTCATTCTCAAGGAGACAGATGACCTAAGACAGGCCAGCCAGATTGCCTCTCCAGGAATCTAAACCATGGACTCAGAGACACAGAGGCTGAGAACATCCCCACTGAGTGGCATTTATGGTCACAATCCAGAAACAAAGTCCATGAATCCCTGAGGTCCCCAGAACTTCCCTGGCTCTTCCCTACTGGGTCAACCCTTCTTTCGAATTCTAAGAAACACCAATATTTTTATGATAAATTCCCTTTGGGACTTAAGCTGTTCTGAATCCAATTTGGCTATTTGTAACCAAATTAATTAAGAAGTGTAGAGTCTTGACAGTACTAAGATCAGAAGTGCAAAGCAGGATGCCCCAGACATCAGTGTATCACCAATAACCAAGACAAGGAGATGGAACCAAGGGAGCATGGTCAGTTCCCCACCCCCTTCTGAAGTGCAAAGGCTGCCATTAAAGGGCGGATCATTCCCTCACAGAGCAAGTGTCATCCCACTTTGCTGAGAGGAAACTGATACAAGAGTTAAATCTACAACCATTATATGCCCTAAAAGTTATATGAAGGAAAAACATTGTTAGAAACATCAAGAGGCCACCTGACAGCTAACTAGTACCATCCTTAGCCTTAAGTCAAATCCATCCCACCCAAACCTAGACCACTTGCTTCTCAAAGTTTTATCTGAGACCTTCTGTCCCCAGGGCCCCCATTAAACACAGTGTCATTTTCCATCTCCTCCCTGAGTCTGATCTCTCTGGAACATGTGTCTTGGCTTGGAGAATTGTTTGTTTTGTTTTGTTTTGTTTGTTTCTACAGATTTGCAGTTCTGAAAAGCAAAAACCTACAGGTGTTAATTAAAATGGCCCTGGAAAGTTACAGAGTTATAAGAACTCCCTACCCAACTAGTAATAGAAATAAACCTTATTTAGTGAGGAGACTTTCCCCACAACCTAATCCAGCAATATGGCCCAGACCCTGGGGAGATGTGAACACAGCACAGGAACCTGTCACCAAGAACCACACACTTTGACCCCACTCTGTGGAGTCCGAGCCCTCTACAGGAACACAGCCTTTAAGAGAGCTGCCAGAATCCAACATGGCCTTCATCTGTTCTACTCTGGAAAATTATCCACCCATGTCTTAGGAACTGAAAGGCCTTTGGCCTGGAATTAAGATGATACTAATACAACGAGAATAAACAAAATGGACTGACATGCTCCCACCAACCCACAAGGCAGATATTGTCCTGGTTGCTAAGAACTGCAAACATTCTACTATCCAGCTGTTTGGGGATGGCCCTGCAGGAGGTGTCCCCATAGATATCCCTATTCTTCATTCAAGGACTAATGGGACAGATCTTCTCTACTAAGATGGCAGTCCGCTGCCGATGGCAGTTCGCACAAAACTACCCTGAAGATGAAAGATAACAGAAGGCCAATTGCAAGCACCCAGAGGTGACCTCTGCTCACTGCAAGACTCTTAACACTTAGAGCAGACAAGGACAAAGTTCAAACATGAACCTGGCAGTCCTTGCTGACTATCCCAACCTCTCAGGGACTACACACCACAACCTGGGTCTCCACACACTACTACACAGGAACTTCTTTCTGAAGCAGCTACACCTTGTCCTGACCTTCCTTTCCCTCTCTCCTTTCCACCCCCACCTTCCCAGTCAATTCAAAACTACAAATCCCAGCATGCAAGAGCCAAGGAAGGGAGAGAACCAATCTGGAGCGCATGGACTCCTGGGATATGCAGTGCTCCCAAGGAAGGTGGACTAAGTGAATTTTGTTGTTGTTTTGTGTGTTTTTATTTTGTTTTGTTTTGTTTTGTTGTTTTTGGTGCTGGGGATTGAACCTAGGGGCACCAATCTTTTCTTTTTTCTTTTGAGACAAGTTTCACTAAGTTGCTTAGAGGCTCACTAAATTTCTGGGACTGTCCTGGGACTTGAGATCCTCCTGCCTCACCCTCCAGAGTGGTTCATATTTTACAAGCTTTTCCTTTTTCGTAACCATAAGTTAAGGATGCCAAAAATAGCAGCCCAAAGCCAACAAACACCTCCAAGATTGTAACAGGCTAAAGGACTTTTCTGCTGTGATTTCATTGCCTTCCCAAGTCCCCCTCTCCTCAACCCTTAGGACAGAAGCTGACTGTGTGGCTCTGTTCTACACCCCACGCGCCACCCGGCCCCATCCCTGTGGCACAGGCTCTAACCAATCAGGACTGGCCTTGCCGGCACACAATTCTATCACACCCTTTCCAAACGCTATCAATGACTCCCTCTTATTTGGAGGTTCAAGCTGAACTTTTTTGAGAAGCAGTCAAAACTTTTCAGAAGTTAGCCCTTCCAACAACGGTTCATATGTTCTGTCCTGGATCCAACCCAAAACAGTTCCCAAGCTTCTGGGTCTCTCTCCTTTCCCTGCCCCATCCTGTTCTTTTATTTTTGCTGCCTATTGCTCCTTTATCTCCTTCCACCCCGTGGAGAAGCGCACCAGCACAACCCACACCCAGTCCCACCCCAAAACCCCCCTCTGGAGCTCTGCCCTTAAACTCCTCCCATCTTTCCTTAGAACTAGGCACAGCTTTCCGACAGGCTAGGAGAGGGCAGCCGCAAGAAGAGGGCTGTGCTCCTGGCATTCCCAGCTGCCGCTTGGCCCAGAATCATTCATAAAATTGTTAGATGGGGTTGCTTGGCACACTAATTAAATGGGCTCTTGTGGATCAGCCTGGGGACCTAACCGCTGTATATGACTGTTATTTGAGTGACTTTATAGCATTTGTTTCCATGGAGAAAAGCCTTCTGGGCTCAGAGCATCTGACCAAAAGCTATCTTTGGGGACACTTCCCTTTGTGTTTTTGGGGTGACCTCTGTGGTTTGGCACCAACTGCAGAAAGCGTGCCAGAGAAACCTCAGCTCGACCCAGTTGGGCTGAGAGTGGGCGCGGGTTCCCTTGCCCTGCGACGGGCGGAGGTCTCGGTACGGGCAGCAGGGGGCAGCAGAGGCGGGGAGATGAGCCCACCGGAGGCGCCGGAGCGCGGAGCAGGGCTGTCCACCTGCTTTGGGTTCCCACCTGCTCTGGGGTTTCCTGGGATAGAGAATGAGAGGGTTCCGAGACTTCCTGATTTCGTCGTTGAGGACAGAGACAGTCAAGGATTGTGGTCGGGGATTCTCAGAAAGGAAGTCCGAGGAAGAGGGACAGAGACGCTATCTTGGTGTCAGGGGTGCAAGGCAATCGGCCGGGCCCGCCCCTGGGATTGCAGATGTGAACACAGACGCCCGCGGGCACACAGGCGTGCTCACCCATCCCTCAATCGCCTCTGCAGCAGGGCGTCCAATGAGAAAGGGGCGTCCCACTTGCGATGAGCCCCGGGAATAAGTTTACCACCACCAGGACTGGAGGGAATCAAGCCACTATATGAGGATACGCATGCCAGGTACGCATGCCGGGTAGCCACGACCCGCCCAGGACAGAGGGGCTGACCCAGACACCTGACCAAAAGATCCTAGAGCTACTGAATATGCCCGGAGTGGGGCAGCTTGGGAAGGAAGGAGATGGGGGCAGTCTCGAGTGGGAGGAGGCGGAACGGGACTGTGAGTCTCAACACAGTCCCAAACCTTGAAGGATGCAGGCACGAATACCCGGGAGTGTGGACGGCCTGGCAACATCCCTAACTCATTATGACAGGATGTCGCAGGTCTGGGGGATCAGGTAATTAGACCAGCGGTGCAGTAAACGTTTTCTTGGAAGTGAGCCTCAGTCTCCCCATTTGCAAGGAGTTTGGACGGGACCATCTAAGACTCCTTCTAGCCCTGCAGTCTAAACATGGGGGTGGAGGATTAGGGGCTGTGTTTGAAGTGAAATCAGGGATGGCAGACACACACATCCAGAAACAATCCTGCACTTAGTGTCAGAACCCCAGGTCAGGACTCAGTCCCCGTGTGATGTCACTAGGGCAATCTGTGATTTCACACTGGTCACCCAGGCTTTGTAAACTCTGGGCCCTGACAGCCCAACTGATCCAGCCCTCCAGATTTAAGGGATTAAGCCATCTATATCAGTCCAGCTCAGCTGGAAAGAAGGAGCATTGGGTGAGGTTTGGGAGAGACTGAAATAACAACACAAGTACCAACACACACACACCCAGGAGGAGACAATCACATTATTTAACCGTCAGTCAGAATGGACACTGGGCTAGATGGGGTCCTGGGAGTCCCTTCCATCCATAGGCCAGACATTAACCCTTTAATTGCAGGATCAGGGAAGGCAAAGAGGTGCCAGGGGAGGACAGGATGGCCATGAGATATTCAGGGGGCTAAGGGCCATGGCAACTTGCCAGTCAATATGGAAGAATTTCAGTATTTTAACATTTTCTGAACCCAGACTCTGATAGCCCCTCAATATTCTGTTTCTTCCCTGGGGGCTTAGCTTGGTCCTCAAGTAGCAGGCAGCTCCTACCAGACCCAGACCAAGTGAAAGAGGACAGCAGATTTGTGGGTCAGGGAGCCAACAGCTGGTAGTAGAGATGAGGGAACCCCACCTGGGGAGGAAAAGTCGGAGCCCTGAGGCAAAGGAGACCATATATTCCGGCATTCACAGTGGGTACTATACGTGGGATGTTAGGGAGGTGGGGTTCAGCCCAGAAATCCCCCACAGTCACTGAGGAAAGCCCTGAGGCAAGGATGGGTTACCAGGCCCCCCTTGTAGAGCCTGTCTCCAACAGGTTTTGTTGGCATTTCTCTCTTTATCTTTTTTGTAGTTTTGTTTTCCACTCTTTAAATAATTAATATAATTATTTTTAAATACAAAATACACAGTGTCCTTCCTCTTCTTCCTCTTGATTGAGAGGTGAGTTTTAAATAAGGGTCCCAGTTCTCTAATGGGTCACAGGCTCCAGGTGGGAGGGCTGGGAGTCCCAGATGCCCCCTTGCCACTGGGGTGCCCCAGCCGCCCCCCATTCACCCCTCCCCTGACCGCCCCTGACTAGGGGCTCTCAGTGCCCTGGTCCAAGACCCCCTAGATGGTCAGGAGTCCTCGTGGGAGGTGGCACAGAGCTGATGCTGTGATTCCAGGTGGGCCTGGTTCTGAAGGGCAGGGTCAGACAGAGACGGTCCTAGCCCATGAAGCAGACAGGCCCCAGCAGCACCCCTCCCCGCCGTGGGGGGGCCCCCAGGTCTGAGAAGGAGGCGTCCAGCACCGGCAGCTGCTCCAGCACAGGTGTGCGCACCTCCAGCACCGTCCGGCCTTGCTGTGTCTTGAGAGGGAGACGAGGGAGACGGAGAGGAGGCTTAAGTGAGGTGGAAATACCCACCTCCCCTGGTCCCTCAACCCCAGTCCCAGGTTTGCCTCTCTAGGCATCTTGAGGCCATCCAGTGACTCAAGATGTACAGCCTGGGGATGTAAGAGGCCCACCTGTGATTCCATGAGTGCATGTATTTGCATGTATGAGCCTGCATGACACCCCATGTGACACCTGTGTACGCGCACAGGTGAGCCCCCCCTGGACAGCTCATGTAAGCTTGATTCCCATCCTTCCCACCCTCCTTGCCTCCTGTTTAAGGTCCCTCAGGCATTGGTGACACCAGCAATCTGGCTGTCCCTCACTGCCCTGCCCAAAGAGTGTCCCACCTACTTCCTGCAGCCTGATCTGGGGTCCACACCCCACCCAGCTTTCCTGGTTCCCACCTGACAGCCATCTCGGAATTCTTTGACATAGGGGCTGGTCTCTGGGCTTAGCTCATCCTCATTGGCCCCCCGGAGCCTCAGGGGACCTTCACGGGATGCTCCAGAGCAGGGGTAAGAAACGTCCTGATGGGCCGAGACACTGAGCAGGCGCAGGAAGGTAAGCTGGACCACACCTACCAGGGAGCCCTCTGAGTCCACGTAAGAGAACTGGAAGGAGAGAAGGGTCAGAGGGAGACACAGGAGGGTCTGAGGAGCATCTACTAAGCCAGAGCAGCTGAGCCAGGGTCATGAGCAGGGTAGGGATAGGAGGATGGGGCTGGCAGAGGAGTGAGGGCCAGGGAGGGAACCAGGGGGCTGGGCCTAAGTGAAAGGCACACTTCTGTCTTGGGGTTTCAAGGGAGGGAGACACAGCTTCCAAGGACAGGTGAGAAGGAAAGAAGGGAGTCAGGAGTGGAGGAGGGTCAGCAAGCTGGGGGGCAGGGGGCAGGGAGCGGAGGACAGCAAAAGCCAAGGAACTTGTCACATGAGCCCAGAAAACACTAGGCTCTGAGGGGGTCATGCTAGGGCAAGGGAGGAGGAGTCAAGGGATCTCGCTCGAACCTGTGTGACGTCGTCCCTGGGTGTCACACACGTCTCCCCTCCTGCCGTAAAGTTGCAGAAAACCCGGAAAGCATCCCGAGCACAGCCCTGGTTGGGGTCCACCCAGTACTCTCCTATTGGGTAAAGGACAGGAGAGGTTGGGCCACCAAGATCACCCCACATTCCTCCTACCCATCAACTGAGAGCATGGTGGGGAGGGCTGGGGGTGTTGGGGTGCAGGGGTCCAAGGTGTCAGAAACCATGTGCAGTTTCCCAGTCCTTCTCCCTCCCACTTCAGTTTCCCCCATCACCTCTACTCGACCCCTACCCCCAACAGTGACCCCAGGCTCCTCAGAGTGGAAGAGTATCACATTCTTGCAATGGGTACAAAGTATACTGTAGGTACTCATGTGTACCCATCTGTGTACAGGCAAGTGTGTGTGTGTTTAGCTACTCCCATGGACACTTGCTGCCATGAGCTTGGTAGGACCATAGCAGCTGCTAAAACACTGAAGTACTTCTGACCTGGGAGGTTAAGAGCCCTGTTCCAAGCCCCTCATCCCAGCCCAGCACCTTCCCTAAGACCCTCCCAACATGGACTCGGCCTGCTCAAGGCCATTGCCCTGAGGCTGGTGCTGACCATCAGGCAGCTCGGGATGGCACAGCTTCAGGTCCTGGCAGGTGCGAGCAGGGCTGTCCTGGGTTCCTGTTGGTCGCCTCATCTGCTCAATCTCCTCCCTCAGGGAGTCAAGTGAGCCAAAGATCTCCTCCAGCCCCCTAGGACTGCCTGGGGCACCCCCTGTTGGCATGGCCTCGTCTTCCTGCATCAGGCGGCCTCCATCCACTGAGCGTCGAGTCTTCTTGGGCATCTGGATGGGCAGCGGTTGGATCACCTCACCCGGAGGGCCCTGGGGAAAGAGATGGAGAGGGGAGATACGAGATCAGCATGATGATAAAGCAGAGGAGACTCTGCAATGGAGGACAGTCAGAGGCACAGGCCCTGCCCATAGCTTACCGGGTGTCCTGGAGGACCCTGGACGCCCTTCTCTCCCTTGGGTCCAGCTGGGCCCTGACAACAGAATTAATGGGGTCAAAGAGAGGTCAAGAGGACAAGCATAGGATCAAGGTCACAGAAGGGTTAAATCATTCCCCAGTTGGAATGAGGGGATCCACGGGGTAAGGGGTAAGAAAGCTGGGGGAGCAAAGGTCAGAGCAGCAGGGTCACTCACTGTGGCTCCTTTGGCTCCTTTGGGGCCAGCAGGTCCCTGTGAAATGAGGACAAAAATAAATGGTCACCACAGAGAAAGACAGGTCATGGAGAAATGGACAGGCCCAGGTCACAAGTCCACAGGACCCTAGGTCACTATAGGAGGGACAGCCAGGTGGGAACACAGAAACGTTCCTGAAGGAGGAAACGCTGGGGACACTCAGGACGGTTAGCCTGGTGCCATGAAAAGCCACTGGGAGGTCTTGGAGGTGAGGTGTAGGGATTTAGAGGAAGAACAGAGGGCTACTCACAGGGAGACCAGGGGGCCCTCCAGGACCAATGGGACCAGATGCTCCTGGGATGCCCTAGGAAGAAGAGAGGGCTTGTTCAACTAGGTCCCTCTCCCAGTCACCCCCAGTATCTATTCCCTCCCCCCACAGTGAAGTCCCCAACCTCACTCTCCCACCTCCATCATGATTCCCACCCAAACTCTAAGACCTTCAGCACCCACCGTCTCTCCCTTCTGTCCAGGGGAGCCCTGAGGGCCAGGAAGTCCTCGATCACCCTTCTCTCCTTGCTCTCCAGGGGGCCCGATCAGTCCAATGAGACCTGGGTGACCCTAGAGAAGGGGACAGGAGGTCTTGGGGATGCATGAAGAAATCATATGGATGGGGAAGAAGGGCCAAGACATAAAGCGAGAAATGGGTACAGGGTCTGTGGACAAGAGCAGCAGCTGTGAATGGCCCCACTGAATAAGGTGCCATGGGTTCTGGAGACCTGAATCACAATGGTAGACACTCATATCCCCATAGGTCTCAGGGGTGAGGGCAATGGAAGAGACACCCGGCCGATGTCTGTCTGCCACTCACCTTCTCTCCCTTGGCTCCAGCATCACCTCGGAGGCCAGGAAGCCCTGGGGGTCCCTGTGGGGAGATACGAGGTCACTCGCTCTAGGGAGAGATAGGACCAAGTTCTCCCCTCCCCCACCTCCTACTTCCTCTAGAGATTCAGCTCAGTGACCACTGCCCCGGGGCACCCACCCTTCCCACACACCCAGCCCAGTCCTATCACTCACCACAGGACCTGGGGGCCCAGCCTGGCCTGTGGCTCCAGGACGCCCTTGTTGACCCTACAGATTGGAGAGAACCCGGGAGGTCAGTAGAAGCATCCCCACACTGCACCGTTCCCACTGCCCATCCCCCACATTACTCACCACTGCACCTGGGAGCCCCCTCAGACCATCAGGGCCAGGCTTGCCTGCTGGGCCTGCAGGACCCACAGAGCCTGTCTTCCCGGGGGCACCCACAGCACCAGGATCCCCCTGAAACACACACAAGGAATGTGTCCTAAAGGGCAGAAGGAGGGATGCAGGAGGTCCAGGGGTCCAAAATGAAGGGGTGAGCTCTTCTTAGGAAGAGCTGAAACTTCAGGAGTTCCCAGAGCAAGAACAAGTCCAGAGCCACTATCCCCACAAGGCTCCACATGAGAAAGGTGGACATGGGGAGGCATCTGAACACAGGGATCTGAGATGGGGAAGATGGAGGGAATGTTCCAGCAGGGCGGCCTCCCCTCACCTTGGCTCCCTTCTCTCCTTGTCGCCCCTCTGGACCAGGCGTGCCAGCAGGACCCTGTGGATGGAGGCAGGAGGGAGGAAAAGATGAGGCACTAGGTGGCCAGGCTCTGCTCATTCCCACTCCTGTTCTCTTGTACACCAACACTCACATGCACACACACGTATAGACGTAGCCACAAACACAGAGGACCAATTCACAAACTAAGAACAGGCACAACCATGCCAGTTAAAAAATCTGGTAGTTCTATACATTTGGTGAAGAGCCCACATCCCACCTAGTGGCCCACCTCCTGCTCCAGCAACTAAGAGGTTAAACCCTGGCTAGCATGGGGTCTCTGGAAAAGTCAGCACCTCCTCCAGTGTCCATTCTGATTGGTCACTAAGCAACATCACCCCTGGCAAGAACAGATAGACCCAAATTCCAAGAACAAAACCCAAAGTAACAGCACCTGATAAATGACTGCTTATGCACACACACACCACACCGAAGAACAATCCCGACACAAGGCCCATCACCTGCCATTATCCCAGCCTCTCTCCACCCTGCCCAAGGACTACCACCCAATATCCTAGGCATCCACCTCTCTTACCCGCTTTCCAAGTGGTCCAGGGGGTCCATTCTCCCCAGTGGGTCCAGGGGATCCCTAGAGAGTGAGGAATTAGAGAGGTTAGTGGCCTCCAGACCAGGGACCCCTTAAGAATGGAGAAGATGGGTACAGGTTCTGACAGCTGCGCTCAGTGGGGCACAAGGTGGGGGTCACTGATCACTCACAGGCTGTCCTGGCTCGCCGTCTTCTCCTCGGTCACCCTTAGCACCATCCTGGCCCTGCAAGGATAAATCAAGGTCAGAAGTGAGACCCCAACATGGCTGGCATCACCCCAAAAATACCAATCCTCCCATTCCTCTGCCTTCCCTGCCACTCCCCAGTTCCCCAAAACCCAAACCCATCAGCTTCACAGAGCCCCTCCATTCAAGCCCCACTCTCTTTGCCCCTTCCCCTCCCCTGAGTAAGACTCACCCGAGGGCCACCTTCCCCGGGGGGGCCAGGGTCACCAGGAAAACCAACAGGACCCTGATCCAAAGGGAAAACAAGGGTCAGAGTCACAGCCCCCTAAACCCACCCAGAGCCAGCACAGACCCCCAGGGTATGGACAATACCACACTCTTCATCTCTGCAGGCTGCACCCATGAGCAGCACCCTTGGAAGAAGGTGTCAGCGTCCCCTCCTCCCCACCTCCCACCTCCCACCTGCATGCCTTCTAATGCCTTCAGGGACTGACTAGAGGGCAAGCTCACTTTCCTTTGGCATTCCAGGCCCCATGCACCCCTCCCAGGAGACTCTGGGAACAGAGTCTCCAATGCATCCCCCGACCCTTGGGCTCCCACACTCCATGGTCTTCACCCACACCCATATTTCCAGGTCTCCCATACACCGCACTCTCCCTCTCGCACTCCCCCAACTCACAGGATTCCCTTTGGGGCCATCATCGCCTGTGGGCCCTTTAGGCCCTGGTGGTCCTGCCTCTCCTGGCTGCCCCGACTCTCCTTTCTCTCCACGTTCCCCACGTGGACCCTGGAGAACAAGTAGAGGGTATAGAGGGTCTCGAGGGGATCTTGAAGATCAGGGATGCAACCCCAACTTCCAAGACACCTTCAGCCTCCCCTAACCCCCTTGGGGACAAAGCGAGACACACAGAAAGTCAGACCTCTGGGGGAGTCCTCTGGCCCCTCTTCCCCTCAAGGAAATGATGGCAGGGCTCACCCAAGCCCAGGAATCATGCTGGCAGCAGAGCCTGCTGGGCTCCAGAAGAGTTCCAGCTCCAAGGGGTCACAAGAAAGGTGCAGGTACAGTAGGAGGGTGAAGGGCATTGGGGAGTAAGTAGGACCTTAGAATTGTCACTCACCTTGACACCTGGCTCTCCCTGGACCCCTGGAGACCCTGACTCCCCTGGCTCCCCCTAGAAAGAGACTGAGTCAAAATCTTTCTCCCCACCCCCAAAGATTCTTGATATTCCCACATCTCATTGTCTTTCGTACACCCAACCAAACTCAGCAGAAATCCAATCCTCATCCCCAACCCCCAAGACTGGTTCATCCCCCCCTTCCCAGTTACCTTCTCTCCAGGGGGGCCCAGGTTCCCAACACCTCCTGGGGGACCTTGTGGGCCCTGGAAGAGAAACAGAAAGAGAAGTCATTGTCTGGGAGAGGCAGAGGTCTGGATGAGGGCCCAAGCCACAGCAGCAAGGTAGCCAGAGCCAAGGGTCAGGGGCTTCTCTTGGCACCTGAGAAGGCACTAGAGTTTATGGTCCGGGAAAGGAAGGCAGAGGACAAAACACATTGGCCTGAAGTGACAAGGCTGGGAGGACTTACGTCAGCACCATTGGGTCCAGCTGGGCCTCGAGGTCCTGGGGGGCCAGGTGGGCCCTGGGGGGAAACAAATATGCCAGAGATGGGGAGGGGAAGTGAGAGAAGGAACTTAAAGGACAAGCATGGATGGGGGCTGGGGGAGCAGAGGTCCTGGGCAGAGGGCAGGGGACAGGGTGCAGACAGCAAGGTCACAGTGGGGTGTCAGGCTGGGGGTTGGCTGGGCAGGTAGTGATAACTAGAGGTGGGGTGGAGTCTCTAGGGGTCACACTTACCATAGGACCCACGTCTCCTGTTTCTCCTTTCTCCCCAGAGGGGCCTGGCAAGCCCTGTGTGGGTATAGAAAGCACACACCCAGGTGACCAACCCACTCAAAGCACAGCCCCAGGCAGGCAGCCTCCACAGTTCCCTCCCCTCAGATTCCACAGACCTCCCCAGGCCTCTTCCCCACCTCCCTAGTCTTCACCAGCAGGCTGCTGCCAGGGCTCTCAGGCAAACATCAGCCTCATTCTGACCCCATCTTTCAGCCATGTCCCCACCCATAACTCACCTGTAGGCCAATGGGTCCTGGGGGCCCATTGAATCCTCTTGTTCCTTCATCACCTTTGGCTCCAAAGTGTCCCTGGGGCCCCCGAGCTCCAGGCTCCCCATCTGCTCCCTGGAAGAGGAATAGGGACAAAGACAAGGACACAAAGATAGGTCTTGGGTCAGGTGTTCTGTGGCACCACACAGAGCTGGGCACCAGATCCAGGGCCCCCACTTCCAGACCCAACCTCAAGGGCAGAGGTGAATCCATGGAAGAACAGAGACTTTCAGGCCCTTAACTGAGAGGAAAGGGGGCACTCACCGCTGCTCCAGGCTGCCCCACAGGACCCATGGGCCCAGGGGGTCCAGGAGGGCCCTGGAGGAGAAAGGAGAGTCAGCAACATCAAGACAAGGAGAGAAGCCAGGAGGGGGTGAGGTTAAAGGCCAGGAGGTCAAAAGTCAAGATCATGGGCACTTACATGTTCGCCCTTGTTCCCTTTGGTGCCCTTCTGACCCGGGTCTCCAACCTCACCCTGGGAGAGGACAGTTGAGACATTTGAGAATGGAGAAGGGCAGAGGGGGCAAATAATAGGACAGGAACCAGGTGGTCATGTCCAGATCAGCCATCTCATCTGGAGAGAAGACTGGTCCCATCTGTAGGTTCCCTTACCTTGTCTCCATCTTCTCCAGCCACACCCGGAGGTCCAGCAGGACCAGGAAGCCCCACAGGACCCTGTATCCCATCACGGCCAGTGGGACCAATGGGGCCTTTCTCTCCCTGTGGAAAATGAAGAAAGGAGTCATGGCCAGGATGTGACCCTCACCCTCAAACACTCCCATAGGAAACCCCAGAGCTATCACCCACTGCTCACAGACCCCGCCCCCCAGGGCCCCCAACACTCACCGGGACACCCTTCTCGCCTGCTGCTCCAGGGGGACCTTGTGGACCTGGACGCCCTGGGGGGCCAATGGGTCCCCCAGATCCTGCTGCACCTCGCTCCCCAGGGGATCCCTAAGAGATGAGATGGAGTAAGGCCCCTCAGAAAGGAGACTCCAGGTCACCCATATCAAAGAACCCTGACCACAGTTCCTAGGAGAACTAAAAGTCACACACATCCTAGCTGACCCTAGACTCCCTCTGCCCAGTCCCATGGCCCCTGCCAAGTGCTGTTCCTCATCTTTCCTCATCCACCCTTTCTCCCTGTTCCTTCCCACTGCCCATCAGGGACCCCAACTCACTGCAGGGCCAGGGGGGCCAGCCGGACCTTCATTCCCCTTCAAACCAGGTCCACCCTGTGAAACACAGATTTGGGGCAATAGGTGAGAGGGAAAGGTGGGACTTCCCAGAAAAGGGTTTCACACACACTGGGAAGGATGAGGGTCAGGAGAGGAATCAGGCTCAGAGAGATGGGAGCAGGGAGTGACACAGAGGAGGTCAGGATGCAAGGTGACTTGTTACAGGCAGTTGATTTTGGGGTCACACTCACAGCAGTGCCCGGGAGGCCTCGCTCTCCTGGGAAGCCCCTTAGTCCAGCAGGACCATCTTTCCCTGGGGCTCCAGGGGGACCAGGGTCACCCTAAAAGGAAAAGAGAGATGGTGAGCCACACCATGTTCCCAAATGGTGCAGAGAGATCTCAGGCCCTTTAAATTCTGTTACCCATCCCTTTCAGCACCCCAAGTCCCAGTCCCCAAGGTCCCCTCCACCAGCCCCTCACTGACCTTTGTGCCTTCTTTCCCAGCTGTGCCAGGCAGTCCCTGCTCTCCAGGAGGCCCTGGGGGGCCTGGGTGACCCCTCTCACCCATGGGGCCGCTTTCTCCTGCTGCTCCCTGAGGAAAGGAATAATCCCACATTCAGCCCCTTCGTCCCACTGTCTGTACAAAGCAATCACTCTGGACACCTCCTAGAGCCCTTCTATCCCTGCTCCAACTTCCATGGACTCCCCAAGCACTGCTGGGCTTGGCCTTTCCCAGTATGGAGTACCTGCACCACCTGGCATCCCTGTTGGGGAACTGCCTCTTCTCCTACAGGAGGGAACTATCCCAGAAACTGAGATTCAGGACCCCTGCCCCAAATCCCAGCCCCCAGGGTCAGCCAGGCAATGCAGGGACAGGGCTATGTGACTGGGAGAAGAGGGTCACAGGCACTAACTCCAGGTCTGGATTCCATTCTTCCTGGGGGCAGACCTACCTGAGGTCCCACCACTCCAGGAGGGCCAGGTGGGCCCGTCTTCCCTTGGAAACCCTGAGAGAGGAAGAGAGAAGAGAGCAGTCAGAGCAGGTGAGGATAGGGGGGCAAATCCCAGGCTCCCAGGGGAAGGGAAGGGCCACACCAAACTCTGGGCTGGGTCTGAGCAGCACCAGGGCACACTCGCTCTGCCAGGAGGACCTCCCATGGGCCTTCCAGATAGCTCTGGGGTTTGAGGATCTGAGGGGGCCACTCAAGAATGAATGGCCAGGGTTGGGTGCAGTGACACATGCCTGTAATCTCAGTGACTTGGGAAGTTGAGGCAGAAGGATCATGAATTCAAAATCAGCCTCAGAAACTTAGCAAAGCCCTGAGCAACTTAGCAAGACCCTGTCTCAGAAACAAAAGGGCTGGGAATGTAGCTCAGTGGTTAAGTGGCTCTGGGTTCAATCCCTGGCACAAAAAAAAAAAAAAAAAAGAATGAAAGACTAAGGGCCATCACTTACCACTTCTCCTCTCTGGCCTGGATGTCCTGGCAGCCCATCTTTCCCAGGGGGGCCCTGGAAGGAGTTCAGATGTCAGGTGAACTCTAGCTGGGAAGGGGGATAAGGTAGAAGGACCCTGAGAACTAAGGTGGGTCAGCGATCAACAGTCAACTTACTGGAGGGCCTTTGGGGCCAGGAAATCCATTTGGGCCCTGCGGTCCAGGGAGACCCTAGAGACAGAGATGGGCTCCATGAAGAGAAGGGCAAGGGTGCTGGCCAATGGAACACAGCTTCCTCTCTGGGAAATGGGACCCTCAAGCCACACTCACCCTCTCTCCAGGGGGGCCATGGGGGCCATCACCACCTGATGTTCCCTGTGGGGAAAACAGAGCCAGGGGGGTGGGAGAAGCTGCTTCCCACCTACCCCCAAGGTAGGAGGACTAAGGGAGAGTGGAGGTTCAGCTGGCAGAGGGCAGTTAGAGCCCCGCAGAGACCACTAACCTTAGCTCCAGACTTCCCAGTGGCACCTCGGGGCCCCCGCTGACCCCGTGGACCCTAGGGAAAAGAGGAGAGTTGTCAGAAATGCCCCAATGCATCAATTTCGATTTTGAGTCACCTGTTTTTCTCCCTTCTGAACTCACCGTGGGTCCCCGTTCTCCCCGAGGTCCTGATTTTCCAGACAGGCCCTGGTGGGAATGAAATAGAGAGAATATCACCCGGGGGATGACTCTCCACAGAGCCCCCGTGTCCCCTCCAGCCCTTCCATCTGCATCCACTTCCTTCTCCCAGCTTACCCGGGCTCCCTTCTCTCCACTGGCTCCAGGAAAACCAGGAAATCCCAGAGATCCCTGGGAGGATGGAGAAGGGAGAAAACTGAGGAGTCATGAAAGGTGACACGTTCCACAACGGCCAAAGGGGGTCAGGAGAGGCCATAAAGACAGCATTTGGGACGACCTGGGCCTTGCCAATGACTAGATAGCTCTGGACAAACCCCTGCTGCTCCCTGGGCCTCTTTTTAAATCTGTAGAATGAAGGTTGGCTAAATTCTGTCTAGGGTTCCCTGCTGCTCTGCTTCCTGGAATCCAAGACAGGCAGGGAAAAGGAGGGGCACAAATGCGACATCACATCACCTTGGGACCCTGGCGTCCAGGGTAGCCAGGAAGACCAGGAACACCCAACTTGCCCTGTGGAGGGACAACGAGCAATTAGGAATGGAAGGAGGAATAGATACCCCTCCACCCTGGAGACCCCAACCTTCAGAGATGAGAGCCAGCTCCCAGCAACACTCCCCAGCCCCTGGTCACCTGCCCCATGAATTGCCTGACTTTTGTAGACTCTTCCCAAAGTAGATTTTCCCCAACACCTGTGCTAGGATCTTACCTCCCATATGTCTTCTAAAATCTGCAGCTACATCAAGTCCTTCAGAGTCACTGTGATCTGGCCACTGCTTACCTGTCAACCTCAATTCCATCTTTTCCAGCACCTACTGTTACTCCACCAAGGCTACTCCTACCAAGGCCAGTCAGTCCTCTTATAACCCATCTGCTTGCTCAGGCTGTGCACCACCCCAACTCCTCCCCATGTACCCCTTTCCTCGTGATGCTCTAGGTTTCATCCCGCCAAGGCAATCCCAAGGAGCAGGGATTCTGTAGCCAGCCTGCCCAGGCTCAATCCTGCAAAACAGGACTGTCATGCCTACCTCACAGGGCCGATAGGATGAATTAGCACAGCACCAGGCCACAACTCTTGCCTCCTCTTTGACTCTCTCACAGAGCCTACTGCTCTGAGTCTGGAGACATTTTCACTCTGCCTTGCAGGTGGAAATGCCTCTCAATGCCTTCTCTAAACCAAATTTGTCATAACGAGGACTTTTTCTGGATTTTATATATGTTCCCACTCTGCTCAACAGTGACCAGAAGGAACTATGTACACAGAGGGGCATAATTAATGCATTGCCATATTAGACTGACTCCCACTGTTGGCAGCCAACACACAAACTCTGCTCCAGCACCCCTGTGGGGCCACCACATCCCCAGAGGACCCAGGCCCAGACTCTCATCCCTGTCACCTTTTCGCCCATGAGACCAGGGGGCCCAGGGTCTCCAGTAGGTCCAGTGCGTCCCTTCGGCCCTTCAGGGCCATCTTCTCCCCTGGAACCAGGGACTCCAACTTCACCCTGAGTGAGAGGTTGGGGAGGTGAGTATGGAGAACTGAAGGAGGGTCTGGGCCCCAAGAAGAGAGGTGAACACCAGTGAGGGTAAGTAGAGTTGGAGGGGGGGTCCCAGAAGCTACTGTGGGTCAAGAAGCCCCACAGGGCAGGGTGAGTGTGATTGGAAGCCCAGTGTGGCACCTGCCATGGGGCTGTCATCCCAATGGGCTCAGATTCTAAAGGGGCCAAGGCACTGGAATTGGGGAGGAATAGTCTTAAGGAATAAGCTGGCAATTGGGGACTCCCAAGTGAAGGATCATTAGGACATGAAGTTGAGGGACCCGCGTGGGGGCTTTTACTCACCCTGTCACCTTTCACACCTATGTCACCTTTGAACCCAGGAAAGCCGTCCTCACCCTGAGAAAAATGGAGGCGAGAGGACACCACAGATGATGGAGGGTTGGGAGAGTTAAAATGGAATGCAGATGGCAGGGAATACAGGTGGAGGGTGGATTTCACGAGGTGGGGAGCAAGATAGAACAGACTAAGGGAAAGAGGTGGTGAGGGCGAAGGTGCTGGGAAGTTGGGGGCCAGTGCTCACCTTTTCACCCTTATGGCCCTTCAGACCCCGAATTCCATCCACACCCTAAAATCAGACAGAGGATAGGCAGGGATCAGAGGATGGAGGCTGGGTTGGAAGGACCAAGCTCCTAAGACCCCTATCTGGCTCCCCTGTGGTCAGTTACCTTGACACCTCGAGGTCCTGGGTAACCTAGAGGACCCTGAGGTCCAGAAGGACCCTGGAAGAAGAAAGAGAGGCATTGATAAAGAGAACTCAGTATGTCACTGTGGAGACCTCAGGGAGTGGAAGAAATGGAAGTACAGTAACAACACTTGAGTCTGGGTAGGGTTCCAGGGTGTGGGGACTGAAAATATTGTCAGAGCCATGTGAATAGTGAGACAAGGAAATCCCAAGGACTTTGAAGCCTCAGAGTCTTGGTGGAGACTTTTAGAAGGTAAAAGGAGGCATGGAAGATCTCACCTGGTTTCCTTTGGTTCCAGGGGGACCTTCCTTCCCAGGGTGACCCTGGAGGTAGAAGATGTAGAATGTGACTTCTGGTTCCTGTCACCTTCCCTTCACACCTTCTTCCAACCCAAATTCCCCCTGTGACCTAACAAAGCCTAACTGACTGTGGACAGACACCACCAGTGACCTTTCAGTGCAAGGGACACACTGTGTGGATGGTTGCTAAAGGAGCTTGGGGGTGATGCACTGGGGAGAAGGGCCAAGGGAAATTTGGGTTAAGAGGTGGGGACACACTTACCGGGGGTCCATCTGAGCCAGGCATGCCAGGGAGCCCTGGTTTCCCTCGAGGACCCTATAGGAAGATGAGGAGGATCAGGGTCACCAGAGGGGTCAGGAATAACATAGGTAAAGCTCCAGTAGATATTCCAAACCCTCCCTACACACCCCCTCCCCCAAATCACTTAGCCACTCACCTTCTCTCCATGAGGGCCGATGGCACCCTGAGGCCCAGGGAGACCCTACACACAGGGAGAGAGAAATCACAGGGACCTCATGGGGTGGGCCATTCTCTTAAGCCACCCTCTGCATTCCCATTCAGAACATGAGCAGTGAGTGACTGCAACCCTTAATTTTCTGTCCCATCCAGAGTCTGACCCCTTGTGAAGCCCAGGGGAGGTCACTAAAGGAGGACAGTGTGGGTAGGGCCACTTACCTGGGTCCCAGGAGTGCCCTGTTGTCCAGGAGGTCCTGGCTCTCCCTGGGGTCCCTAGAAACATGTGGCCAGGCAGGGGTCAGAAGGAGATGGTGACAGAACAAACATGACAGAGAGCTGCAGGGCCATCCAAGAGGGTAGGAGCCAGGAACAGAGAGGGGGTTAAATGGCAGTGAACATGCCACCATTGCCAGGTCTCCATGCCCATCACTCACCAAGCTCCCTTTGGGGCCGTGGGGACCATCCATGCCTCGGACTCCCTGAAACATGAGAGCAGTGTGAGCAGGCTGGAATGTGGGGCCAGGCCTGCAGGGACCTGTGGTTTCTGAGAGGCCTGGTCATTGCAGAGGGTGGACCGAGCAGACGCTCATCGGTCAAACCACCAATTCATTCCAAACCTAAGCCATCCCAGCCATCCCAGATCCGCAGGCCATGGGTCTGTGGGTTAGAGGGTTTCTGTTTTGTTTTTCTTGAGTATTTTTGTTTCGTTCTGGCTGCACTCAGGGCTTTTGGTGCACTGTGCCATATGGTCCTCAAAGGGCTTCTCGGGGTGAAGACTGGAGCAGGGTTGGGCGGCCAGGGGTGGGAAAGCTCACAGGAAAGTGGAGCAGGGAAGGACAGGGAAAGGGAGAAGGGAGGCATTAGGAAAGGTAAAGAATTGGAGAGGTCAAATGTAAGGTCAGGGTTAGAAGTCAGGCAGTCACTTACCGGGGGCCCAGGAATACCAGGGGGGCCTTTGGGACCAAGAAGTCCTCGGGGTCCCTGCATTCAAGATTGGGGAAGGAGATAGCATGATTGGGTGAGAGAACACATGTCTTTTGTGTACCCCTGTCCCTAGAACCTGCCTCCAGCCTGACCCCTTGGGATACTCACGGACTCTCCAGGCAGCCCCCGAGGCCCAATCTCCCCATCATCTCCCTAGAGGAGGAGAACACAGTGAATAAAGCAGCCTTAACCTCTAGACTTCTCCTGCACCCAGACCCTGTCCTTGTCACAATACTTACCCGATCTCCATCTTCACCAGGGGGCCCAGGAAGGCCCTGGGCACCAGTATCACCCTGGAAAATGGAGTTACAGCTAAGAGGGGTCTCAGAGTCCCCACCACAGACAGACATTGATCCTCCCCAATTACCCAACCAATTACATTCACTGAGCTCCTGCTGAGCTCCCTGGCCACCCTTCCTTGCCTGGAGATCCCTACTCCCCTCCACAGAACATCTGCCCTCATCACAAAAGCCAAGCCTCTAATATACTCACCCTATGGCCTTTCTCCCCAGGTAGTCCTGGGAGTCCATCAAAACCTCGGTCACCCTAAAATGAAGAGGGACACTTAGAGTGAAGGCCCATTCACTTTCCCAACCTACCCCTCCTCACTGTGTTCTGAGTGGGGAGAGACTGTACCCTGGGGATACCTGAGCACTAATGGGGCTGGACGTTATAGGCATCACAGAGGGTCCCAAGCCTTTTACCTTCACTCCAGGTTCTCCAGGCATCCCTCGGGCTCCATCAGCACCTGCTCGTCCCTGGAGATACAAGGGAAGTGTCAGAGCAAGCAGGGGCAGTCCTCCCCCATCTAAGCCCCATCTTCCACCAACACCCATCCCACCCCTGGGGTACTCACCCTTCGCCCAGCCTTGCCAGGAGGGCCTGTGAGACCCTGAGGTCCTCTAGGCCCCTGGTAAAGAAGGAACAGTGGCAGGGTTAATGACCTAGATAGGGTGGAGGGAGACACTGGGCTAGGAATCAAATATGAGAGCTGTCACCTGAGGTCCTAGGTCTCCAGATTCTCCTTTTAGGCCAGGGCTCCCAGGCTGTCCCTGTAAAAGAGAAGAGAGGATGGCCATGTTGAAGGACACACCCAACAGTGACCTCAAAGCATCCCCCACAAAAGAAGCAAAACAACTGCCAACCTGGTTCTTTCCAGAACCATTCATACCCACACATGCAAATAAAGGAACCTCTTCCACAATACTCCATTCACTCACCAGGGGTCCAGGACGGCCTGTGTATCCCATGGGGCCAGGGGGTCCACGGAGCGCCAGCTAGGGGAGCAGGAGCAACAGCAGAGCTGAGGAGGAGGCAGCTGGAGAACCCCAACCTTCCAAATTTGCCTTTCTGTTCCTAATCCTCACTCCTTGCTCTATATTCTTCCCAACCCAAACCAATCCAGACATTCCCAGTTTTCCTTTTGCCCCAACCTAAATTTCTACTATTTTCCCTTTCCCATCAAACTTCATTAGGAACCCCTCTCCCCCAACCCTCCTTACCCGTGCCTGCTGCAGAATCGCCTGGGCCTGAGCTTCTTGGGCTGCCACCACAGGGCCCTTGTCACCTCCACCACTACCAAACCGGAACTAAAGGGCAAGGACAGAAGGTCCAAGTTATCTTCCAGGAAATCCATGTGGCCTTTCCAGCCAGAGGCTTCATCCAACATTTCTGCCCCATCCCCCAGGTTCTGGGACACCCCTGTGCCCTCCTCCAGCATCTCCTGTGGGTTCTGGATCAACACTTAGAAGTTTTCAGAATCTCATCTCCTGCCCTTCTCCCCATTCTCTGGTCTCTTCCTCCCCAGCCTTTCCTTTGGTTCTAGACCTCTGAAATAGAAGATTTCCTGCCCAGTTCTAGATAATCCAAGTTTAATTCTAGAAGACCCATGTTTGACTCTAAATCATCTAATAAGGCCCCAATCCCCTCACCAAAGATCCATGTCTTTGAGTTGATGGTCTTTAGAGACTCCTCATGGCTTTTATCACCTTCTGGTTCATGATGACATACCACAATTCCCCTGTGCTCCCCAGAAGCCCACTCCAAAGCCCAGAAGACTACTCACTGGGAGCATGAGGGATGTGCCAGGAGGGCCAGGGGCCCCATCAGATCCAGGAAGTCCTGCTCGGCCAGGAGGGCCCTGGGAAAAAATGAGAAAGATAGGGAGACAAGTAAGAAGATGTTGGGGCCTGGACATCATTTTGAAACCTTCCTCAATAGAATAAATATTGATTTCACTAGATCTTTCCAGAGCACCTCCCCATTGGAGAAAAATGTGAGTGAGACACCAGATTACTCCTCTCCCCAACCAGAATATGCCCTCCTTCCTGGGTCATGTGACACACAACCACCCCTTCAAACAGTCACCTAATAAAAAATATTGAAGATACTCCGTACACACACTGAGAACACAGCAGAACACGCCCTTACCCTCTCTCCAGGGTCTCCAACTGGGCCTGGGTTCCCCTGGATGCCAGGAGGACCAGCCAATCCCTGAGGAACAAAAGAGGAAAAGGTCAGGTGTAGGCATCAGACAGAAGAGAGTCGTGTGCCTGAGGGAAGCTCTCTACCAAAGAGGTCTGGGAATCTGGAAGCCTTCGTTGGAAGGACTCTCCAGAGTTCTAAGAAGGAAACCTGGGTGCAGGCAAGGGCTTGGATGAGCTTGTAGGAAACATCTCTGAAAAGAGAACAGAGGCTAATGTCTCAGCAACACTCACCGCAGGGCCTTCTGGGCCAGGGGGTCCCTCCACAAGCATACCCTGTGGAGTCAAAAGTTAAAAGTCAGAGACTACAGGGCCAGCACCCCCACCTCTGCTTCCCTTTCTACTTCCCACCTCCCTCAGCTCAGTAACCAGTGTAACTTACAGGTTCCAGCACTGCAGGCTCACCCTTTTCTCCCTTCAGCCCCCGGGGTCCAAGGGCAGCCTGAGGGAGACACACATGTAACCCCCAGTGGGGCCTGTGAGCAGCCAGGATACCAGGACTGCCCATCCCAACTCCAACCTTCATTTTCAGGTTCCTTGGAGACCTCCCCAACCCTGCCTCCAAATTTCTCAGTTTTCCTCCCTCAAACTCCCTCTTCACAGACCTCCCAAGTCTACCAAAAAGACCTTAGGGCTCCCCACACCCTCCAGTTCCCAGTCCCATCTCAGCAAATGCAACATCTCCATCTCCCTGAGAACCTCTTTCTCTTTCTGAGATTTCAAACCCTCAACCTTCCCAAGCCCTCTCCTGGAGGACCTCACCCTATCTCCCAAAACTCTCTTTGACCCCAGGAATCCTTAGAACCTTAAGAAATCATCCATTTCCTCAGCCTTACTCCAGTCCATCAAAAAAGAATCTAAGATTATGGATAGATTTTTCATTTGGGGGTTGGGATAGGACATGGGTTCATATGAGAATCTGATGAAAGCTATGAGTCTTTCACCAGAAAATATGCCCTTATGCATAAAATTTTACTTAGAATTTCAAGGGGTTCACAAGTTTAAAAGTTCCCCAGAGTTAAGCATACAATTCTTTTTTTTAATTATCAGTGGACCTTTTTTAAAAAAATTATCTATTTATATGCAGTGCTGAGAATTGAACTTAGTTCCTCACACATGCTAGGCAAGCACTCTACCACTGAGCCACAATCCCAGCCCAAGCATATAAATATTAAGTAGATTTGGAGAGCAGACCCCCCAATAGCTCAAACTCAAAACTCATACCTGGTTTTTGGGCTCAGTTATCCAAGCCTTACAGTGGGCTCCCCAAATCCTCCCAGTTCCTATCCTAGCAAGGATGCAACACCCTTCCCCTGGCCCTCATTTATACTCCAAGCCCACCAGTTCCTTCCCTTTCACACTTCCACTCAGATGAATACTCCAAATTCTAAGATCAGAACCAAAATAAGAACAGGGAGAATGGAGGATATTGACTACCATCACCACCTCTCAAAGATCTTCAGAATGCACCCCCCCACCCTAATCCTGTCCAAATGGCAATGATCAGTTCCCAACTCTCCCAAATCCCAGATCAACCCCAATTACCCATAATGCAGCACAAGGGGAAAGCAGCAGAGGGTCGAGGGTGGCAATATTAGAGAAGGGAGGTGTGGGATGAGGCAGCGGGATACAGGAGGCAGCCATAACTGCAAGGCAGGCAAAAGATGAAATGGAGTAGACAGGAAATATCCCAACTGACAGGGAGTATTTGAAGACATGGGAAACCACTAAAGAAGACAAAACAAAGAGACAAACACTTGGAAGCAAGAATGATGCCAGGGCCAAGAAAAATTAAACATGGCCAAGATGGACAAACAGGAAGTGGTTGGACAGGAAGAAGCCAAGAAAAGAGGATCCAGGAAGTGGACCTTCAACAAAAACATGGCTACCATGAACCAGGGAGAAAAGAAATTCACAAAATAAATAGAAAGTGATTCCTGCCAAGGGAATAATAACAGTGAAAGGTAATTCTTCCAGAAAAACACAAATATCAAAGTTAGGACACATAAAAAGTTGCTAGGATAAATAGCTAGGTCCACAATGGAAACTTTATGATTTTATAACCTGAGATTCACAGGAAGTAGGTTATTATCAAAGGAAATTGTCATGAGACAGCATGAAAAACTAGAATCAGGACACAAATAATAGATCCTTTTTAATCCAACCGTACTCTGTCACCAAGATGGATGCCATAGCTAGAGAAGACAGGAAGAGACACATAAGAAGTGGCCTGTGGCTTAGAAAATATGACATGGGAAGTTGGATTGTTTTGACAGCAACATGAACAAGAAACTGTATTGACCTAGATGGAATGATGGAGACAGACTAAAAGTGGACACAAGGTAATTGTTTACTAACCAAAAGTTTTATAAAATCCAGCTTGGTATAGACAGGAAGTGGCTAAGAAAGACAGGAAGTGGCCATAGGATTTTAAAAAAGAAAAATCCCAATCACCACAGGCAGAAGGATCCACAGGAGTCACAGGGTAAGACATCTGGCAAAGGAAGGCAGGAAGAAACTTTTTCAAGCAACATAGACATCTTATGTAAACAGAAAATGGCAAAACACCAATGGGAAGCAGCTTACAGCCAACAAAACCAAAAAGAAGCAATTCTTGCAGTGCCCACTGGTGGTCAAGATGGAAGAGGAGCTCCTTTCACTTACGGCTCCTGAGTGGGCTGTCTCCGCGGAGAGGGCAGGGCCAAGCTCCGTCTCCTCACGATAATCGTCCCCATAGCCATAGGTGTAATCGTAGAGCCCTGCTGGGGGGTCTGTGCCACCCTCCCCATACTCCTCTGCCAGGAACCTGTCAGCTGTGGGGGGGATCTGGAGATCTGTCTGCTCCTTCCCGGGGATGGGGAGGGAGAGGGGGTAGACGGGGGCATTAGGGCTAACAGGAGGTTTTCCCTGGGCCCCAGGGTTTGACAGCTTCTAACCCAAAGAATCCTAGGTCACAGGGATCACAAAACTCAGTGGATTGGGATTACGAAAGTGGGGACAGAAACAAGTAGGAAGGGGTTGGGAACTTTTCTACCCAGGAAGAGCAAGGGGAGTGGCTGAATTGAAAGGGCATAGCCATCCAAGGCCAAAACTGGGGAGGAATATCCAGAAAATGGGCCCCGAGGGGGGGAGAACAAGAGTGGCCGGAGGGCGGGACACAGGAAGGACAGTCCATGGACAAAATGATAGATAAGGAGTCCAGAAAATGACCAGACAGAGAGAGACTAGGCAAAGAAAACAAAAGTGACAGCCTTGAACAGAAAATGAATCCTCGGGATGGAAATATGACACAGAAAGTAAGCCCACTAGACACTAACATGGAGAGGATCCTATTCTGGAACCAAAGGATAACAGAAAGAGGCATGGACATCAAAGAAAAGGGATGCACTTAGACAAGCAGACCAATAGGTCTGGAGTGACCAGAAGACAGAAGCCACACAGGGATATGACAAAGAGCCCTCCGGCCAGGGCTGGTTCATCAAGAGATGCAGGGCCAGGGGAGTGGGTCCCAGAAGCCCACTGCCCCCAGCTGGGATGAGGGTGGGGGTGGAGTTACCTCCTCTGGGAGTGGTAAGGGGCTGGACTCCAGGACTTCTTCCTCTTCACCTGGGGTGGGGTCCTAACCCCAAGGGGAGGGGGAGGAGAGTAGCGGAGAAGGGGAGGGGGAAGGCAAGAGGAGGTTAGAGCACACAGGGAGGCAAAGCAGCACCTGTCCCGCCCCAGGGCAGTGTGATTCTGTGCTGGGGGATGGGGGAAATCTCAGATCTTGCAGCCCCTTTGGAGGGCAGACACCGGGGAGAGTGAATCCCCTGAGGTCTAGAGGTTTGGGGGCAGAGATCTGGATGCCCCGGCTCTACCTGCCGGTAACCGCTGCCTCTGGTCCTGGGAGGGGCCCGGGCAGTGGGGGGAGCCGCCCGACGAGCTGGGCGTCGAGAGGGGGAAAGATGGCCACCTGCTGGACCAGAGCCTCCAGCTCGAGAGGGCCTCCGGCCTGGTGAGGGGGACGCCTGCCGGGCCGCTGAACGCTTGGCAGGTGGGTTAGACTTTCGGGGAGGGGTCCGACGCCCCCTAGGGGAAGGGGGCGCCCTGTGGTTGGGGCTCTGAGATCGCTGCAGCAGAGAGACAGGGGAGGGGCAGCAAGTAAGTCAACCTTCATAATCTAAATATATGGTGTCTCTCTCCAGAAACTAGGGAGAGGAGGAAAATGGTCCAGGAGGTGTTTGCAAGGGGTGCTGGGAATAAGGGGAGAAATGTAGGGGTCCCTCCAGTTTACCTGATAATCAGGGGTCGTCCCTGTAGTCATCACATCGGAATAGGGGGGCTCGTAGTCATAGTAGAGAGACTCAGTGGGCTGGGATAAGGGAAGGGGGGTGGGAGGACCAGGCAGGGGGAGGAAGGAGATGGGGTCATCGCAGGCAGGAAGGGTGGGGAGGGGCAGATAAGGAGATGGTTTGGGAAATAGGTGAGGATAAAAGGAGAGGAGGGGGTCAGGAGAGAGATGGGGAGAGGTGGGAAAGGAGTGGGCCCCACATGTGGGACAGAAGCAGACATAATTAAGAGATTGTTCCTTCAGTCTTCAGACCACTGACTCAGATCATATCTGTCACCCTAACCACCCAGACCCCACCCAATCCAATTTCCTTCCCTTTCCCCACCACAGCCCCCCTATCCTGCATCTCTATGTTTGGGAGACTAGAAATGGGGCTCCCCACCCCCACATTTCCCAGATCACCACTTCTTTAGGACTCCCTCCATTCCTACCCTTTCCCTGTTTCTCTTCCTTGGTCTTACCATCCCGGCTTTTTTTCTTCCTATTTCTGTCTCCCCTACTCTGGTCTCCCACCTTCTACCCCAAGGCTTGTCCCCTCCCGACTATCTCCCAATTTATTTTTATTTTTCTCAATATGGGGGAATTGAATCCAGGAGTGCCCTGCCACTGAGCTACACCCCCAGCCCTTTATTTTGAGACAGAGTCTCACAAAGTTTCCAGGGCTGGCCTCCAACTTGTGGTCCTCCTGCCTCAGCTTCCTGGGGAGCTGGGTGATGTGTGCACCACCACGCCCAGCCTCCAATCTCTTAATTCAAGAAAGGGATGGAAACCCAAGAACACAGTTCCAGGTAGACTGGCAGAGGACGAGACACAAGCAGGGAACACAGCTCCCAGCCATGAATTCTTCATAATGACTCTTTTTATTTTTAAATGAAAATAAAAAGATTGATGAATGTGGACTGGGAGGGGAAGGGTGATGGGAATGGGCAGGTACAGCTGAGTAAGGGAGCTATGGAGAGGAGAAAGTGAGCCCAAAAGGGATGGAGAGCCCTGGAACATTGGGGGCTTCCCCTGGGGAGTTGCCTGGGTGTCATCCCTCCCTGGAGTGTGTTGTAGTTGTGGATTTGCCCTACTCCCTCACCTGCCGCTGGGGTTCCTGGTTTTGTGGCCTATGAAGTCTTGATGGTTGCTGCTTTGGAGATCTCTGGGCTCGGTGAGACTGCTGGTTCTGAGGTCTCTCCCTCTGGCTCCCTTCACATTCCAGATCCTTCTGTTCACAGGATTGGTAGGCGGCTTGGACTCCTGGAACAATGAGAAGCTCCTGGACATCACCCTGCAAAGATATGAGGAAGGAACATCCTCAGAGAGAGGTACAGAGAGATTCAGAGAGAAACAGGGAAAAATATGGGATAAGGGGTAGGAGGCCAATCCTAGGTAAAGTTACATAATGGGAGAAGGTTGTTACCAGTCCTCCCATGAACACAGCCCTTTTCAGTTTTCAAAGGACCTCACAGGACCTTTAAAACAACTGGGAAAGTAGGACAAGTACAAGTAGGACAGTAGGACAAGAATCTTTATGCCCATTTTTCAGATACATTACATTCCAAATAGCTCAAAAAGCCTCAATGGCACACACCTGTAATCCCAGCAACTCAGGGCTGAGGCAAAAGGATTAAAAGTTCAAGACCAGACTGAACAACATAGTGAGATGCTGTCTCAAATAGAAAAAAAAAAATTAAAAAGGCTGGAATGTAGCTCAGTGGTAGAGTGTCCCCGGTTTCAATCCCCAGAACCAGGGAGTGGAGGGGAGGGCAATGACTCCTTTCCATGGTCACTCCCTCAGAGCAGCAGAATCAAGACTAGAACACAGGACTTCCAACTTCAAGTTCAACACATATTGCCTACTCCCTGCCCTTTGTGATAACTAATGAGCCATTCACAATGGCTTCTTGAGACAGAGGTCTAGGCTGTTGCCTTGGCTTTATAATGGCAGTGATGATGAGAATTTTTAGGACCTCTAGAAATTGAGGAGGGGAACTTTCTTCTGAATGCCAAAGTTATTTAATTATGCCCACACATGTTATTTAGAAACCCAGCCTTACACATAGTTTGGGCCACTGTATCATCTCCAGTGCTAAATTGGGATCTCCTTGGGATTCAGAGACAGGTATCCATAAAATGTTTATGAACTGGGTAGGTGGATGAATGGAGAGATGATTGGATAAGTGAATAGGGACTCACAGCCACAACTGAATGAGAGTGTTGATTGGATGATAAATGAATGAATAAATGCATCAGTGGATTGACAGGTGAGTGAGAGGCACAGAGTAGTAGATGGATACAGATTTGTGGGTAAATAGAAGGATAGAATTTAACATGTGATTAAATAAATGACCACATGGGGAGTGGATGGGTGAGGAGATGGGTGGGTAAATGTACTGAAGGGGAGCAGTTGAATTGGTAGAAGGACAGATGGTTAGATAAGTAGATGAATGGATGTGCACATGTATGTGTGCACACAACCTCATATGCATAGGTAGATGTGGGGGTAATGGATGGATGAGTGAATAGATGGATGGATGGATGGATGGGTGGGTGGTTTGAAGAAGGAAGCGGTTGGGCAGGATGAGTGATGGGGAGATACAAGCCTAAATGCATGAAAAGGTAGGTAAATGTGTGAATGGATGAGTGGGTAAATAAGTGGGTGATGGTTGCATATGTGGGTCAATGGGAGACTGGGTGAATAGGCAGGTGGACGAATAGATAGATTAGGTGGATAGATGAAAACTGAAGACAGAATTAGTGGCTGTGAGCTGTCCATCCATATAAGTGGGTATCTTATTTCTAACAGAGAAAATTAGGCCTAAAGATTGGAAATGAAAATAGAAATTCCTAAGGGGAAAAAATAAAGGCCTAGGGAAAAGGAAGATGGGGTAATGGAGCCAGCAGGGGAGTGGGCACAAAATAGGGGAGCAGAAGTCACTCTTTTCTCAAACTGCCCTGCTGACCTCAAAGACTTCTTCATCCAGGATACGGGCACCAAAGATCACCACCCCACGGGTGTCCAACACAGGACGAGCACTTCGGGGAAGGGGCCGGGTGACTCGCTTCTTGCAGTCAACAATGAGGGTGACAGACTGGCCTTTCACTGCCACAGCCACACGGTGCCACCTGGTCATGCGGAAAGAGGTTCAGGTGAATGAATGACTGACTGACTGAAAGCAGGGAGGCCAACAGGTTGGGGAGCAGTTGATAGATGTGTTGGAGGCAACAATAAAAGTAGTGGTCACAATAGCTATCGTTTACTGAGTGCTAACCATGCACAGGCTGGGTGCGATGGTTTTCTTAATTGATCTCCCTTACAGATATAAAAATTGATGTTCAAAAAAAGTTAAATTGTCCAAGGAACAGGCTAGTACTACAGGCAGAGCAAAGATAGAGATTCTAAAGCCAAAAACTCTGGTCTGGAAGTGACTGCCATTTGGGCAGTGGGTAAATGTTGTGGGGTCAAAAGGGTTGGCAGGATTTCTCAGTTAAGGGAAAGGGGTCCTGGGGCACATTCTCCTGAAAGGCCACTGGGGAAATTGACTCACTTGCCATCAGCTAGACTGAGGCCTCGGAAGACTGGTTGGGCGGGGGGTTGAGGCCGTCCAGTCTGGTCTTCATATAGAAAGCGAACAGGTCGTCCAAGCTCCAGACCCAGCTGTTGGACACCTTGGGCACTGTAGAGAGTCAGGAGGGGAGCCTGGAGGCCAGGACGGGTCCGGACAACAGTCAGCAGAGAGAAATCTTTGGGAAAACCTCCTGGTACGGGAGAAAGATACACAGAGATGGAATGAGAGACAGACACAACCCCTTCCCTCCTGCCATCTGATCCCAGACTCCATCCACCCTCTGGCCTCTCCCAGCTCTCCTTCCCTGATCTTGTCACACATACCTGGGAAGAGCTGGCGGGTGGGTGCACTAAGCTGATCAGGTCGCGACACTCTGTAGGCCACATGAGATGGACAGATGCCCCTTGCCTTGCGGACACCATCAGGGAGGGAGGGAAACCTCAGGGCCCGGAGCACATCCACAGAGGGTGCACCTAGGAGAGTCCATGAGGGTCAGGAAAAAGAGTCTGCCCTCAGGAGGGCCTAGATAGGGGACATGGAGGTCTAGAACTCAGTATCCTAGGGCTCAAACTCCCTGGAAGGCAAAGATCACCTGTCCTTTACTTTCTTCTGAATGGGGTCCATATGGATGAAAAGCACAAAGTTACCTGGAGGGGGAAGGCAGCTTGGCCTTGAACGCAACTTCCAACATCTGTCTTTCTTACTGCCTCCCTATCTCTGTCTCTCAGCCCAAGAACCTATCTCTATTAATATCTCTTAAGCTCTCTCTCAACTTGCCATCTGTCTCCTCTTCTCTCACTCTATCTGATTCTCTGCCTGTGCACCTGCTGGTCTTTGCATCTCTTCCTTCTCCATTTCCTTCACATTCTCTCCATCCTTTTCTTTCCCTGTTTTTCCTCCCTCTCTCCCTCCCTTTCCATATCTCCCAGTCTCTGGCTTTCTGGCATCTGTCCCATTTCCAGCACAAACAACATCTGGTCAATCGATCATTCTGGGCACGGGAGGGGCAGGGGGGCCACCAGGAAAAGAGCAGAGAGGCAGCTCTATGGGAGAGGAATTTAAGCTGCTATAGATCTGGGCTTAGAGAGGTGGGGACAACTCTGCCCATCCTGAGGAGATACAAGAAATAACAAGAGATACAAGAAAGAGCTATCCCCAGAGCCTGTGCCCCCTGGCTTGCAAGACAGACTCGGGGTGGAGGGGATGGCTGAAGCTGCCACGCAGAGCAGAAGCAGATCCAGGGCCCCAAGCCACACATCTGTAGATCCCATCAGAGTTCTTGCCCAAAACCCAGGCAAGCTCCCCACACCTGGAACCTTTATCCTGCCCTGCCACTCCCACCACCTGTGATCCAAAGATTCAAATCACAGGCTCCAGCTTGGTCCATCCAGACCTCAGCTTCCTAGAGCCCAAACTCCCTGGAAGACAAAGGTCACCTCTCCCTGGCTTGTTCCCCAGTATACACACTTCTCACACTGTCAGCTCCAGATTGAAAAAAAAAAAAAAAAATCCCAAAAAAGTTTCAGCAAAATGTTCAAAGAAGTGTGGGCCAGGGCAGAGGCCAGAGCAGTTGGGAGAGCAGAGCTGGGTGGAGTGAGTGAGGTGGGGCAGGCAGGAGAGAAAAGGCCCTTTGAGTCCAGGAGTCGGGAAACCACGGCCTTCCCCCCGCCCCTGCCTGAGCCTGGCCCCCGCGTGTGGCAGCTCCGCAAACACCAACACACAAGGGCCGCTTTGAGAGATGAAGGTGAATGAGACACAGAGACTCACAGAGACCCCAGGCCAAGGAGACCTTGGAGGCCCCCACCCTCCTCCAGAGCCCAGAAGAGTACAGTTGGATCCTATGCACAACTATCCACCGGCCCGCCCACCTTCTTCCCACCTCAAGCCACATTCGCCCCACTGTCTCATCTGCCCACAACTCCCTACTGGTATTCCATCACCCTCAACCTCTGAATCCCCAAATGCCCTATTCTCTAATCTCAGGACTGCCATAGTAACCCATCTCCTAGAGTCCCACCTCCACCCACTCAGCCCCCAAAGAGAACACAGTCATCATGACTAGCCCCTGCCTTCATGCCAAAGAGTTCCTTTCCCCCTAAGAAAAACTCCTAAACCCTGTACACACGTACACATCAATATCCTGTCCCTGAGCCTCACTCCTCAGAGCTTGGAAGTTCTTTCTATAATCTAGTCTAAATTCGTTATGCTGCCATTCTGACCATTTTCTCTCCAGAGCAAAGAAATGAACAGTCAAGTTATAAACAAATCAGTCCCCCTGTTTTTTGGGAGAAACTGAATTTCAGCCTGCCCAGTGCTCCCAGCCTCCTGTTCTGATATCAAATCCCCCTTTCTAGGAGCCAGAACTTCTGTGTCCTGGGGGAAAAAAAGGAAAGGCTGGGGTTGTGGACACCAGGGTCCCAGGGGAGCCCGAATGGCCAGAGGGGGAGGGGTGGAGCAGGAATGCAAAGAGTTGGCTCCAGCCTCAGACACCTGATCCTGGCCTGTCCAGCGGCCGTCCTGTTGGCAGCCAGCCCTAGTGCTCCCCAGAGCCAGCCGCGTGGCAGCATCGAGGGCACAGGGAGGGGGTGGGGGACATTGCCGGGGGAGACCAATGGAACAGATAGTGGAGGCATCCCTTCTTTCTCAGCATACTAGCCTCTGCTCTGCCCCAAGATGTTCATCCCTCATCCCTCACCCATCAGCACTGGTATCTACCAGCCCAACATCAGCAAAGCCTGGACCAGACTGGCCCTAGCCATCCTGAGGAACCAACAAAAGCACTCAGGGCTGTCTATGGTGACTCTCATGCTTTCGGCTTTACCTGCCTCTTCCAGTCACTTCAAAGAGAGAGAGAGATCCCTACTCTCTTTCCAAAGAACCCAAGTATCCTGCCTTCCTGCCTAAACCCTGAAGACCCCAAATCCCTTTCTTAGGCTTAGAATCTACTGCCCCAGGTATCAGTGCTCCCCTCCAGGGGGATACTTAGAGCTCCAGCAGACTCAGTCAACCAGGCTTCAGAATTCCTCTTACCTGCCCAGCCCGGGGCAGCGCTGAGCCCCAGCACCAGAGGTAGGAGCAGGAGGAGGCGATGGCAGCGGCTGCACCGCTCCATGACTGGACGACCAGAGCGCCAGGTCCCAGGGACCCAGGTACGCCCGGAGGCTGACAGGAGACAGCAAGCAGGCTGTGAGTCTCCGAACCCGGGATTCAGGAGAGATCAGAGGCTGTCCGCAGCGACAGCTTTCAACGGCCCCGTTCCATATAGCGAGGTGCCGTCGGGGTTCCGATGCTGCTCCCTCCTCGGTGGCCGCCGCTCCTCTGTGTCCCCGGCCACCCCAGCGGCCCAGAGCCCCCACCCCGCCCCCGCCCCCCGGTCCGGCCCCCGCCTCCAGCCGCCCGCCCACAGCCACCGAGGGGAAACCCCACCCTCAATCTCCCCACCTTGGCCTGGGTGGGGGTTAGGGATGGGAAACCTCCCTCTGTTGCAGACCCTCGATCTGCACCGTCCTGCCCCTTGCAGGGATTCAGTGGCCAGTACCCCAAGATCGCCTTTTAGGGAGAATACTGTCTTCCCCAGCCCCTTCCTTTTCTAGGATCCAAACGTCCAGTCACACACACTCCTGGGTTACCTCCCCCCTGGGGGTCCAGACCCCCTTTCGGAGAGTCCTGGGAGGGATTCAGGACACAGTGGGAGGAGAGAGGCGGGCCCGGGGGTCGCCACCCCCACGCCCACCCGTAATCAGGTCTCCATAATTACCTCCCTCGCCCCGCCCCAAGTAATTACAGAGCCAGCACCGGGCTGGGGTATTTATAGACAAGGCTATAGATAGCAGAGGGGAGGGGTTCCTTTGAGGAACGGAGGAAGCCGGCTTTGGGATAAAGAGAGGCCAGAGACTGGAACAAACACAGGTTAACCAAGTCCCAGGAGACGGAAAAGAAGGGACTACGTCAGGGAGAGCCCAGGTGAAAAGAGACCCAGTGATGGGATAAGCGTGTAGTCGATGCCGTTGGTAGGGTCCAGGAAAATGGGGTCACTCAGGGACGTGGGCCGCCTCCAGACCGGCAATGCCTGGAGAGGCTGCTGCACTCGGCGCCCGGCGCGCCCCCACGAACGGGCACCGCGCCGGGTCTGCCCGGAGCCCGCGGCGCGGCCGGAGAGAAGGCCTGCCTGCCGAAGCAAGCCTAGGCGCCGCCGCCCGCTGGCGCTGGGAGGGCATAAGTGAACAAGGCGCCTTTGAGAACCAGCTGCCCCCCTTCCTCCTCCGCCTGGCCCCGCCCCCAGCCTGGCACACCCTCTTCCCCCCTCCCCGACAAAGCGCGCCTTGTGTCCCCCACCCTGCGCCAACCTCTCAGGCCCCAGGGAACCTCGGCCGGGGCTGCCTCTAGGGAGTGCATCCAGAGCTCCCAGCCGGATAAGGGTAACCCCCATACCAGGCCCGTGCGGCGCAGCCCACCCCCATATATATTCACCTCAGTCCAGAAAACTGTGATTTTAATTTGAAAGCGATTTTATGTGCGAGTAAAGAGAGAGAGGAAAGGACCCCAAAGAGAAGAGATGCAGGGCAAAAAAATCATGCAGCCCCAGCACTCCATCTCTGCAGGTTAGCCACCTCCCCTCAATTCTCAAGCCAGGATCCTATGTCCCCAGCCTACACCTGGTGCTTAGGGCTGTGGGAGAACTGTGAAAGGACCCAGGGACTACACTCACCAAACCAGCCAGTCAGGGCATCATCACAGCCCAGACCCCTGCCCCAAACTAGACAGGAAGAAGGGGAGAGAGTGGGTTGGGAAGGCCAGTGCTTGGAGGCGCCCAGGGACAGACCATCTCAGGGACCCGCCTTGCCCAAATACCTCCACCACTGGCATTTCTTAGTCAACCTGGGAAAGTACAGTACTTCTTTGAGTCTAACTGCAAGTCTCTATCCTCAGAGGAAATTAAAAATAGCAGATCAGTTCCTACTTCTCCACCAGCCCCTTAAACCACCACCGCCTTTTTTTTTATTTTTCAGTCTGACTGCAGAAGGAGGTGAAGTGTAAAAGGGGACTCTGGATAGGAGACAATGACAGGACCTCCTCCCTCTTCCAGAGGTCCCCATCTGTCAGGTTTGGGAGAAAGAAGGCCTGTCAGAGGCCTTCTTCCATGCCCATCAGTTTGAGGGGCCTGCCCCCCAACATCCATCTCTGGGGGATTTTCCCACTTCCACTCTTAAATGGGAGTAAGTCAGGATGGGAAGGAAGCAGGATCCCAGGAGCAGGGCCAGTGCTTTGTGCTGGGGGAGGAACAAGGGGTAAGAAATCACCCCAAATCATGGGAGACCCCAACAAATTCAGAGACTCAAGGACAATGAAGAGAGACGTCCAGTCCTCACAGGGATTTGGGTTCCCCCCTGACTTGGTAGTGGGGTACCAAGCAAACCCACTAGAGAGCTGACGAATCCCTTGGAGGTCTTAGTTCTGCTCTGTACTCCTCTCTGGGAACACAGTCCCTCCCACCCTGTCCCAGGCTGAGTCCTCTTAGATAGCACCCCTCAACCATGAGGAGCACCACATATTGGCATTGGCAAGGGCTCAGGCCAGCTGGTGGGGAGCCTCAAGCATCTCCATAAGGAAGGTGTCGATGGGGGTGTCACCAATGAGCTTAAAGAAAAACAGATGCTCTAGACACTTAAGGCCGATGGACCGGAGGGCAGGAAGACGTAGCAGCAGCTTGGCAAACCTGAGGTGGAAGACAGAGAAGGGACATAAGAGCTAGAAGCACACAGGCACAGAAACATACACCTCCCCACCCTGCTGGGGGCCTCAGTCCCCAAAGCCCCATCTCACCGTCCCTGCTGCTCAGGGTACTTCTGTTTGCAGTAGGTCTCCAATGATGCATACACTTTCTCTCGCAGGACCTCCACCTCACTGGGGTTGGAGAGGCCCTTGGCATCTGGGATGGCAGGAAGAGAGAAGGAAGAGGAAGGCAGGCAAATCAAATCAGGACAGACATGCAGATATGGCCCACAGGATACCCCTTTAGGGCTCCACCTACTTGCCCTTTGCCAGACGCCAAGCAAGGGAAGCAGGGCCCACTGGGTTTGTGGGATGGGGGTCAGAAAGGGGATGTATCAGAGGAAGTAGCTTTTTCCTCAGTCAGTTGGGAGATTTCCAGATTGAGGGTCTTACTGAAGGGGATAGCTGGGTAACTTAGGAGTCTCCAAAGAAGAGGAGGCTCCAAGATAGCCTTGCTCTTGAGAGACGGGGGTAATCCTCCCCTTACCTGGATTAAACAGAATGATTGCCCGCAGGCAGCCAAGCTCTGTCTTGTCCATCCTCATGTCACGCATTTTGGACACTAGCTCTGTCAGCACCCTGGAGAGGGACCTGCAGGTCACTCAAAGGTCACAGCTCAGCCAGCCTTGGACACGGACCAGCCTATAGCCCCACCCTCCTCTACCTACAGGCTAGCCCAGCCGAGGGCCACTGACCGATCAAAGATGGCTCCCACGCCTGCAGAATGGGCTGAGTTACGGTGCACGTGGAGACCTGTGGCCAGGAGGATGCCGTCTCGGACATCAATGGACCGGTGGGAGAAGGAGGCGATGAGGAGCTCATTCCAGCCTGCGGAGGGCAGGGCAGCAAGGGTCAGGAGCCAGAGCTCAGCTCATAGGATTCAAAGCACATCAGGAGAAGAGAAGAAGAGGTGGCAAGGTCGACAAGCTTGGCTCCCTTGCGTATGCAAGGTAAGGCCACTAGGTCACTGAAGGTCAGGAGGCCAAAGAAGGGTCAAATGTCAAGAGGTCAAAGGGATTCAAGGTCACTGACCTGCCCGTAGCAATATGACCTGGTCATCCAGAGGTAAGGAGGAAAAGTGTGGGATCCTCTTCGCCCACTCAACAAGTGTGAATAGCTGTTTGTCAGCTGCCTGACAGATGTTAGTCACGGGGTCATTTGGCTGCAGGGGACAGGGGGGTAAGATTTATGGACAATCTGGAGGTACACTGGGAGCCCCCCTTGTAAGAGATCTAACATCCCCTTTCTCTATATAATCTTTCTTCATTTAGACCAATCTCTGTAAACCAGGCTTCTTGCCTGGCACTCGTGTAAAGGATTAGTTATTTGCTTGTGGTCCTGCAGATGGAGGGAGCTAACACACCCACCTGAAATGTTTTGAGAGGCTTTGTTTTGGCAGCATTTCCAGTCCCAGGCAGTGTGAGGAACATTGAGGGGAAGGGAAGGGCAGAAAGAACAGACCTAGACTCCCTCCCTAGCACCCCCCATCACAAAGGAGAGGGATTGATCCCATCACTCACACTGCTGCCGCTACCCCCGGTTCCCCCAGGACCCTCAACGCCCTGGTCACTCTTCTGCTCCACAGCAAGCTCTGCCTCCAGGATCCTGTCCACGGGCATCTCCTCGGGGGCTCCCCCAGCCCCCTCCCCATCCCCGTCCTTGTCCTTTCCCCGCTGACGCTCCTCCTGTACAGCTGTAGGGGGTGAGGAGAAAAAAGTGAAAGGTCAGCAGCCAGCCATGAGGGAGTCCTGAAACATCCTTAGAACCTTATCAAAGTCTGATGTCTTGAGGCTGGAGTTGAAGCTCAGTGGTAGAGCACTTAGCACATGTGAGGCACTCAGTTCGAACCTCAGCACCATATAAAAATAAACAAATAAAACTTTAAAAAGTATCGTGTCCATCTATAGCTTAAAAATGTTTTAAAAAAGTCTGATGTCTCTTGGGAAATGTTTATAACAATTGGGGAAATCACTAGAAAAGGCAGACTGGGACACTCTGAAAGCAGCAGTTTAATTAAAGGGCAGATTAATAAGTTAAAAGGAAAAAGGCGGGTAAAGGAATTAGGAAGGAAGCTGATATTTAAACAGTGCTAAGCTTAAGCTAAACTAGTGCTAAGAAACATATTGAACATTCACTCAAGTATCAAAAGGACCCTGGGGACTCTTGTTCCCACTTTTAAAGGTGAAGAACTTGGGTTTAAAGAGGCTACATAGTAACCAGACAGGTGGCACATGCCTGTAATCCCAGCGCCTTGGGAGACTGAGGCAAGAGGATCGCCAAGTTCAAAGCCGGCCTCAGCAATTTAGCGAGGTCCAAAGCAATTCAGTAAGACCCTATCTCGACATAAAATATAAAAAAGGGCTGACGATATATGGCTCAGTGGTTAACTGTCCCTGGGTTCAATTCCCAGTACCACCAAAAAAAAAAAAAAAGAGAGACAGAGACTAAATAAATTGCCTATGTTCACATACTACATGGCAGATTCTACACTTGAAACCAAGCATGCCTGATACAAATCTTGTATCCCTCTGACTCAATTTAACAGGCAGTAAAATGAGCACTGGCCTGCATCTTCAGAATTAGCACTCTGATCCTGGCCTTATTACTCTTTTGTTGCATGACCTTGGGAAAGCCAGGCCCCCAGCTCATCTTTTCTAAAGAAGGGATTTGACCAAGAAACTTTCTGAAGAATCTCTCTCAGAATTCCAGGAATCAGACTTAAGAGGACAAGATACAGGGGCTGGGGTTGTGGCTCAGGGATAGAGCACTCGCCTAGCCCTGGGTTCGATTCTCAGCACCACATAAAAATAAATAAAATAAAAGTATTGTGTCCATCTACAATTTAAAAAAAATAAAACAAATAAATTTTAAAAAAAGAAGACAAAATGGAAATGTAAAAAAGGGAAGGCAAGGCCTTTCATTAAGGTCTACAGCTTGAGAGGGTAGAATCTCAGTGATGGGAGAAAATACCACAGAAAACAGAGAGATGGAGACCAGAGGAGAGTTGGGATCAAAGAGAGGAGTGATTGCTCAAGTTAGAGGAGACAGAGGAGACCATGATAGGTAAGGAAAGGTTATCCTACCCTAGAACCAGTCTGGGCTGGGGAGGGGTCATAGTGCAGGCTACAGACAGAACCATTAAGATGGAGCAGGGTACCAAGAAGAGCAGATGAGAGGGAGAGGGAAGACAAACATCGCCCCCTGGAGGACAAAGAGAATAGTCCCATATTCCTGACAGGTACACAGGCTGTGGTTTCCTTCAGTCTTCCCTCTACTTCCTCCCTGCTCTCCCACCAGCAGGATGGGAAAGGAAGGACCTGTGGACTGGAAAGTTTAAGTAGAGAAGTTCCTTACCTTCCCTCTTCATGCCAGTGGCCAGGCACTTCTGATAGCGACAGTACTGACAGCGGTTCCGCTGGCGCTTGTCCACTGTACAGTCTTTGTTGTCCCGGCATGAGTAGGTCAGGTCCTTGCGGATAGTGCGCTTGAAGAATCCCTTGCAGCCCTCACAGCTGTAAACCCCATAGTGTTTGCCTACAAGGGGAGGGGGATAGCAACATTAAGGCTGCATGGAGACCTCATTACCATTAATTCTCTTACAAATTTCCCCTAAGCAAAACTTAGTCAAAGTTCTCCTAACATTTACCCAATGTAGATGAACCAGGTAGTTAAGGGATAATCCATTCCCACCCTCTTCACTGTTCAGAAGCCCTATAAAAGCTGACTTTTCCCTCGGCCAACCCCACACACTCCATCCCACATCTGAGCTTCAGGTTCCTCAGCCTCCCCCAGCTCACTTGCTCTGACCCAACCCAAGAAGCACCAGGATTGTTTCCTCCTCTGTGCTCTGAGCCCCATACCTGAGCTGCGGTCCCCGCAGATTGCACAAAGCCGTTTGCCAGCCCCAGGGCCACCTGGAGGGGGTGGACAGTGCAGGCCCCGGACCCCTAAGACTGGTGGCTTCACATCTTCAGGGGGGCCAGACCCACCCCCAGGGAGCGACACTGTTGAATTAATCTGGGATAGGGGAAATAGGGAAGTCACAGGGAGACTCATTGGGAAGCAGAATCTCTTGGAGGTAATGGAAATCATTCCCTATCATTAGGCAGGGCCCTGCATTGCACATCGCAGAGGGCATTAGTTACACTCAAGTCTATGAGAAGGGTCATCCCTGGAGCACAACCCCAAAGAGAATAACAGTTCTCCCTTGAAATTGTGAAACACAGTGGCCCTGAAGGGCATGTGTCTTGGAATGGCAGGTGGGACAAGATGGGTGGAAACTCATTGGCAGGTGAAAGGGACATCAAGATTATTTAATAGAGCTATTTTATTTAATAGAGTTAGAGATCAAACATGCAATGGAAATCAGTCGCCTCAGGAAGGGCTAAGGACCACAGGCCTACTAGAGGTCTTGGAAGGTCAGTGGATAATGGGAAGTTCAAACAAGGATCTGGGGTTACAAGGAAAACAAGGAAATGAAAGTGGAGAGGCAGTAAGTATGTCACAACCTCTCACCTGGGGGCTGCTGACAGGCCCGGAGAATCCTGGGGGAGCTGGAGGGGGCAGACCAGGGGACCCCATGGAAGAACTGATGACTGGGAAGGGGGAGCCCAGCGGGGGTGGTGGCATTGGAGGTGGGGGTGGAGCCCCAGAGCCTCCAAGGGATGGGGCTGCTGAAGGGGGAAGAGGTGGCCCAGGAGGAGAAGGGGGAGGAACCCCCTGGGCAAGAGGATTTGGAGAAGAGCTGTCTGGGCTTCGGGAATCTGGGGGAAGGGTACATACAGCACAGAGACACACAGAGACAGAAGAGACAAAAAGAGAAAATGAGTCTCCCAGTCATCCACCTGAAGACTTTAATTTTCCAATCCCCCACCCCACCCCACTCCACTCATCCCCAAGTCCAGAAATACCCTGCTGTCAAACAGTTTAACTCCTAATTATGGTGAAAGGAGGGGGTTGACAAGAGAGGGAAGATAATTCATCTCAATGAATACCAGGTCACCGGGAGTATAGGTGTCCCCTGGGTGGGGCAGCACATGGGCTGGACCAGCCAACCCCCCTCCATTATAACCAGGCAGCCAGAGCCTGCAGGGGAAAGACACCCCTCCTAGGACGCAGGGTCTGCCTTCAAACGTCCAGAGTCCTCAAGTTCAAGGGGAATCGTGTCATTCTCACACCCAGGACCTCGGGTGCAGGGATTTCAGAGGCCACCACAGGGAGGGCGGAAACTCCCCCTCCCCGCCCCGCCCCGGGGGGTGGGGGAGGAAGGCGCTAAGGCCCTCGGGAGGTAGAAGACGCGTGTTTACAAACAAGGGGGCGGGAGCGCCAAGGAAAGAGCGCTGGGGAAGAGCATGGGGGAGGGGTGCAGATAGCGCGGTCACTTGCTCTCCAGCCCGTCCGCTAGGACACTCACCCCGCCCGCTGTCTCCCATCCCGTCCCGTCCAGCCTCCCCCGGCTCCGGCTCCGGGGTTTGTTGTTCTCCGGCTGCCGCCGCCGCCGCCGCCGCCGCGGGATCCAGCCAGGGCCGTCGCCGCCGCCACCGGGACGCGACCCCACAATGCATTTCTTTTCGCACCCCCACCGGCCCACACTGCCCTGCGGCATGCCGCTGGGGGAGGAAGGGCGGGCGGGCGGCCCAAGACATGATTTCTGGTTGAGTGTAGGGATACCGAAGAGGTGCCAGGGGTTCCCAGGGATTGACCGGGGGACTAGCTGACCACGAGGAAGCCCCAGAGAAAAAGCCGGTGGCCTGGATCGAGTCGAATTAAGCGGCTCGCTCAGCTCTGTACCAAAATGACAGCGCCTATGTGGCAGCCATCTTTGTACAGACGGGAAGTCTCGTCGCTAGTTCCCGCCCCCTCGCCTACTTGAAAACGAAGGAGGCGGTCTCCTCCAGCCTATTAGTCCGCCTCGCCCACCCTCCCCTTAAATAACCTCCACTTCCGCGCATGCGCACCACTGTAGAATGGCCTCTCTGCTACTAGAGCGCCGCCATATTGGTAAAGGTATTAGGGCGAAGGTAGAACGGAATTTCCTGTTCTCGCGGGAGCTAGAGGCGTGACTGCCACGTCCGAGCAAAACGGGAACGGAGAGGATCCCGGAGCCGGTGAGAATTCCCTGCTTCCCTTCTGTCCTTTTCAGGCCTTTTCCCATCTAGGTGTCATAGAGACGAGGGACCAGGGAGCCTGTAAAGTGTCTTGATTAAAGGCTAGAGTGGTGTCTTGGGGGGGCCTACATCCAGGAAGGGGTTCGGGATAAAGAGAACGAGTCTTAGGAACAATGTGGGAGGGGACTGAATGAAATGGGGGAGCGTCCCGTGGATGTGGTCCGAGGGCGCAAGCTGAGTAAAGCAGACCCCGTGTAGAATTGAGGGTCAAGTAGAGTCATTGTCTCTGTCCCTCTGGTCAGCGTGATGGCCAGGGGCCTGCGGGCCCCCCACTGGGTGGCCGTAGGACTGCTGACCTGGGCGTCTTTGGGGCTGCTGGTTGCCGGACACGGGGGTCATGGTGACCCGCACGAGGACATGCAAGAGGACTTCCATGGCCACAGCCACAGGCACTCACATGAGGATTTCCACCATGGACACAGCCATGCTCATGGCCATGGCCACACTCACGAGAGCATCTGGCATGGGCATACCCATGGTCATGATCACGGACATTCACATGAGGATCTGCACCATGGCCACAGCCATGGCCACTCCCATGAGAGCCTGTATCACAAAGGACATGGACATGACCGTGAACATCATGGAGGCTATGGGGAGTCTGGAGCTCCAAGCATCAAGCACAACCTGGACACTGTCACACTCTGGGCTTATGTGAGTTCCCAGGGGATGGGGTAGAGAGGGACTATTTCTGGATTGTTGGAAAACTTCACAAAACTTGACCCCTGACTCTCCTCACTAGGCACTGGGAGCCACGGTGCTGATCTCTGCAGCTCCATTTTTTGTCCTCTTCCTTATCCCAGTGGAGTCAAACTCTCCCAGACACCGCTCTCTGCTCCAGATTTTGCTCAGTTTTGCTTCTGGAGGGCTCCTGGGAGATGCCTTCCTGCATCTTATCCCTCATGCCCTGGGTAAGTATCTAATCCTGCCTCAAAGTATAAACTACTATCTTATTCTTTAGGGAAAAAAGGGTTCTTTCTCCTTTGTGATTCCTGACATTCTAGTATTCATCACATACACATCCTTTAGGACATGTTTTCCTCATCTGCATTTTTTTCTTTCTTCCTGCAGAGCCTCATTCTCACAACACTCTGGCACAGCCTGGACATGGACACTCCCACAGTGGTGAGGAAGAGATATATGGGTACAGCTGTTGGGATGCTGGGAAAAATCTGTGTCTTCCTATTCTTCACCTCCTGCACTTGAGGAGGAGCCTGTAATCCACATCTCCCATAACCTCTCAATGCCTCCATTCCCAGGTCAGGGCCCCATTCTGTCTGTGGGGCTGTGGGTTCTCAGTGGAATTGTCGCCTTCCTTGTGGTGGAGAAATTTGTGAGACATGTAAAAGGAGGACATGGACACAGTCATGGGCATGGACATGGTCCAACACATGGAAGTCACAGAAGACAGGGTGAGCCCAGAAACCACTCTGCTGAAAACCACCTTGTGTGCCTCAAAATCCCTTCATCCTGTGGCTGTCAGGTGGAACAGACTTCCCTTTGAGGATTTGTTAGAAGATGTCTGCTCTCAATCTGACCAACTCCTTTGTTCCCTCAGAGCATCCTTCAAAGGAGAAGTCCAGCTCAGAGGAAGAAGAAAAGGAAGCAAGAGGGTTGCGGAAGAGGAGAGGAGGGAGCATCGGGCCCAAAGATGGGCCAGTAAGACCTCAGAACCCTGAAGAAGAAAAAACAGGCTCAGGTAAGGGCCAGGGTTGATGATAAGCTTGGGCAAGGGGCACCATTGTGAATCAAACAGAATATATGTTGTGGATATTGTTATGTGTCTGGGAAACACTGAGGGATTATGTGTGAGGTGATCTCTGAGAGGAGATATGAGAATGGCTGACGAGGACTGGAACTGGGGGTGATGGATGCCTCTGATCGTTTTCTTTCTTTGTGCTATACAAGACCTGCGTGTGTCCGGGTACCTGAATCTGGCTGCTGATTTGGCACACAACTTCACAGATGGTCTAGCTATTGGTGCTTCCTTTCGAGGGGGCCGAGGGCTGGGAATACTGACCACAATGACTGTCCTACTTCATGAAGTGCCCCATGAGGTCGGGGACTTTGCCATCTTGGTTCAGTCTGGCTGCAGCAAAAAGCAGGTTAGTAATGATGCCCACCAAGCATAATTACTTCAAACCCTTTGCTCCTGCTCACTCACTCCAAACCCAGGACTGCCTCTCATTAGTTCTAAACATGCACAACAAATCTAGAAATGAGGATGAAGAAGTTTTGTTTTCTTTGTCCTTTAATTCAGTATTTCTTGAATTGCGGTCTCTAAGTCATCTGATTATTTTATGGGTACTGTCATACACTGGACTACAAGGTCCATGGGAAGGACCTATGCTCAAATTTTTTTGTCAAGTGCAATGACATACTATAATCCCATCAATTTGGGAGGCTGAGGCAAGAGGATCAAAAGTTTGAGGCCAAGGGCAGCATGCTAGTGCATGCCTATAATCCCAGAGGCTTAGGAGGCTGAGGCAGGAAGATGACAAGTTCAAAGCCAGCCTCAGCTACTCAGCAAGGCCCTAAGCAACTTAGTGAGACCCTGTCTCTTAAGTAAAACATAAAAAGGGCTGGGGATGTGGTTCAGTTGTCAAGTGACCCTGGGTTCAATCCACGGTACCAAGAAAAAAAAGTTCAAGGCCAGCCTTGGCAACTTAGCAAGACCCTGTCTCAAAATAAAAAATAAAAAGGGCTGGGTAGGGATGTAGCTCAGTGGTAGAGTGCCCCTGGTTCAATCTCCAGGACTGCAATATATATATACATATATATACATATACATTTTTTTTTCTTCAGAAAATATGTAGTCTGGAACAACCTTCCCATCTTTTTAAACCTGGCTTTTTAGTTTCTGAAGACATGCACCCAACGCCTACACACCTATTCTTCACTAACCACATCTAAATCACTGATAGTCTTAGGGCTGGGGATATAGCTCAGTTGGTAGAGTGCTTGCCTCACATGCACAGGCCCTGGTTCTCCCCAGCACCATAAATAAATAGATAGATAAATAAATCGATCGTTGATAGTCTTTAGCTATTGATGAGTACCTTTTTCTCTTTTCTGCCCACCAGGCGATGCGTCTACAACTACTGACAGCAGTAGGAGCACTGGCAGGCACAGCCTGTGCCCTTCTCACTGAAGGAGGAGTAGTGGGCAGTGAAGTTGCAGGTGGTGCAGGTCCTGGCTGGGTTCTGCCATTCACTGCAGGTGGTTTTATATACGTAGCAACAGTGTCTGTGTTGCCAGAGCTGTTGAGGGAGGCGTCACCATTACAGTCACTCCTGGAGGTGCTGGGGCTGCTGGCAGGAGTTGTCATGATGGTGCTGATTGCCCACCTCGAGTGAGGTGGGATAAACCACCCCCACCCCTGCCCCAAACGTCTACCCCTAACTCCAAGTCAGGGGTCTGTGGTAGCTGGGAGCCCTGGCCATGGACGTCTGCCAGAGGAAGGACTTGTAGCCCAGAAAAAAAACGGTGACTTTGGTATTAGGACCTTCAAGTTTTGGTAGTCTTACAGAGGTCATAGAGGTGAGAATAAGAGGCCAGAGGGACCAAAATGTTGGGCACTGCCCAGCTATATTGTAGATTTTGGAGGGAAAAATGGGGCCATGAAGAAAGCTGCAAGAAAAAGGATGGCAGCCTACCTGGGGTACCCTACCTACTTGTTCTCTGAGGACCAAGCTGCCAAACATGGGGTTCTCCAAGGTCCTTCTCATCTGTTGGTGGAGGCTTCAGGGAAGACCTGAATCCCGGACTGAGGGGGTGACAGGAGGAGTTGGGGGTAAACATCAATCGTGTGTCCTGATTTGGGAGTGATCAGAGGATTAAGGGGTGGGAGAAGATTAGTTGGTAATCTCATAGCCTAATTTTTGTTTCGTTTCTATTCATTTTATATCATTGTGTTTGAATCGAGGGGGAGGGGTGGTGACCGGAAATAAAGACCTTGGATCTTCCGCCCCACATGCAGTCTTTGTCTTTTTGGGGGGAATGGGGCCCCTTGTCTCCCCCACTCCCCAGGCCCCCTTTCGGTGTCGTCTGGACACGCCCCCACGGTGGGAGGTCAGCCCGCGCTCTTGGCCGCAGATGGCCTGTGGCTGGTGGGGCTTCGATGGGGCCTTGCCACGCCCCCACTGTGCTTGGATTGGCTCAAGGCTTGGGTGCCCGCCCACCCGCCGCCCGCCATGGCGTCTCAGCTTCGGCTCCGTTCTGCGCTGGCCTTGGTCACAGGTTCAGAGGGTCTTCTCTTAGGGCGGGTTGGGGTGCCCGAGTTATGTTAAGGGGAGCACCCTCAAGCCCCACGGCCCCAGTGACCTTTGGCACCTTGTTCGAATTTTACTAACTTTGCGCCCTGTGACTTCTGGCCCGGGCTCCCCTCTCTCCTTCCCTTCTCCGCATACTTTTTCCCATCTCAGGTGCGGGTAGCGGCATCGGCCGGGCGGTTAGTGCGCGTCTGGCCAGAGAGGGGGCTACCGTAGCCGCCTGCGACGTGGACGGGACAGCAGCTCAGGAGACGGTGCGGCTGCTAGACGGGTCGAGGAGAGAGGAAGGGGCGCCGGGCGGGAACCACGCTGCCTTCCAGGCTGATGTGTCTGAGGCCAGGGTCACCAGGCGCCTGCTGGAAAAAGTGCAGGTGAACACCAGGCAGTCTTGCCCTTGCACGCACACAGTTAAAGCTCTAACATTATCCCCACTGCCCCTGGGTCTTTGTGGTGTTTTGATGTGTAACCTCCCCCCTCCTGTAGGCCAGCTTTTCTCGCCCGCCATCTGTCGTTGTGTCTTGTGCGGGCATCACTCGGGATGAGTTTCTGCTCCACATGTCTGAGGATGACTGGGACCAAGTCATAGACGTCAACCTCAAGGTGATGACCTCTGAACCTGTGACCTCTGATCCCCTAAGCCAGGAGAGGGAATTGGAGGAGGGCTGTCACCCCAGCTGATCTCACCTTACTACCCTCTTCTGCCAGGGCATCTTCCTAGTTACTCAGGCTGCAGCTCAAGCCTTGGTGTCCAGTGGTTGTCACGGCTCCATTATCAATATCAGTAGCATCGTTGGAAAGGTCAGGTTGGGTTGGGACAAGGTCAGCCAGCCAAGTGGACACAGAGAGAAGGGCCCCCTCCTTGAGATTCCTTACTCACCTTAGATCTCTGACTCACCTGTAGGTGGGGAACATCGGGCAGACAAACTATGCTGCATCCAAGGCTGGAGTGATTGGGCTCACCCAGACTGCAGCCCGCGAGCTTGGACGGTTGGTCAGCCACTTTGGGTGCAGGGGACTTCACTGAGGCGTGTAGTGGTGTGAGGGAAGGGTCAGTAATCGGTCTAGAGTTCAGCAGCCACTCTCCCTTCCACAGACATGGGATCCGCTGTAACTCTGTCCTCCCAGGGTTCATTGCAACACCCATGACAGAGAAAATGCCACAGAAAGTGAAGGATAAGGTAGGAGGCCGTCAGTGGAGGACACAATCAGTCAGAGACCCAACGTCTCTGGGTTTCAGAGAGAGAGAATGCTGGGCACAGTGCTTGGCAAACAGTAAGTATTCAAAAAATGTATGAGGGATGGAGACAAAAGAAAAAAATCATGGACTCAGCCTTCAAAACAAATCCATAAAAGAAACTTTCACCACCCATATATGAGTGTTTCCTTCCAGGTGACCGGAATGATCCCAATGGGACACTGGGGGAACCCTGAGGGTGAGCACTGAGTGGAGAGGAGGGGACCTGGATAAAAAAAAAAAAACCCAAGATTTGTATTTTGGGGAGGGTCTCACCAGGATTTGTAGTTGGGGTGGGGGTGAGGGGGTGCCAGAGATCATGGCTACTTTGAATCTATGGAAGTGAATGGGATTGTGCCCTTTCCCCACCATTCCTATAGATGTGGCAGATGTGGTTGCATTCTTGGCATCTGAAGACAGTGGATACATCACAGGGGCCTCAGTGGAAGTCACTGGTATGATGCCAGCATGGGGAAAGAGAGGGCACAGAAGTGGAACTCAAACCATATGAGAAAATGAGGGAAGCCTGGAGCTACTGTGGGAAGGGCAGAGGCTTCCAAGGCCAAGAACAGAAATGGGCACCCCCAGCCCATTTATCTCTCCACCCATGCATCTGTCCAAATGTTTTTGCCCCTCCCAGGAGGTCTTTTCATGTAACTGCCTCAAGGACCCTGGACTCTTCTCACTCCCCCACCACTCTGCCGGGTCTCCTGCTGATGAGGACTCAAAGTTCCCAGGCTACAAAAGGGGTGGCAGTGTATGGCCCAGGAATGCTGAATATGGGAGGCAGGGGTGCTTGTGACCCTAATAAATTCCAAATCCTCTTCCCTGCCACCTCCGGTTCTTCTTGTGTCCAAGCCCTCAGACCCTTCCCCACCTCCCCCTCTTCCCTTTCCCGAAGGATTGTTCCCTTTCACTGCCTGGTCTCCCAGGGCAACCCCCGCCGCCGGGTGTGAGAGGAAAGAGTGTATGTCACTGTGTATGCGTGACACTCTGGGTCTTTTTGGAGGGAGGGGTTTCTGCCCTACCCCCTTTGGCTGGTTCTGCAGTGCCAGTCCCCTCCCCCCACCCCAACTCCATGAGTCCTTATGGTCCCCAAGGGTGATTTGTTCTTGGCCCCATCCTGGTGTCCAGTCTGGCCTTGGAAGGGGGTCTTGGAACAGGTGGCCCTCCCCCACCCCTCTCCTTTCTCTCAGTCCCCCCTCCCCTTTCTCTCCACCTTACAATAGCTGCAGCCGGCTTGGGGTCGGATGGGGGGGATTAGGGGAGGGGGCCAGGATTAGGGGAATGGACCAGCCGATGAAAGGGGCTGGAGGAGAGCAGAAGGGAGGGGGTTGGGAAGAGAAGGAGGAGGAAGGGGAGGGGGTCCGCGCTAATCGACTCTGGCGCCCACATAAGGACTGGCCACGGACTGAAGGAGAGGACAGGGAAGTAGGGGGCAACTGGGGTGGGGGGTCGAGGGAACCCACTGCTGACTTGTCCCAGAGACAGGCCACCCTATGGCAGCCTCTGCCCAAGTCCGGGAACCCCTGCATAGCCTGGCGGGGGGGAAAAAACCCGTCACGGTCTTTTTTCCCCCCATATCCTTCTCATTCCCTGCCCTCAATGGGGATCGCTCTGCTCTTTCCTCTTGCCTCTCCTCTCGGTTCCCTTCTTTTAGAGTCCTGGAAAAGGCTTCTGCCCACTTCCCACTCCAGACATTCCGTCCCTTGTGTCCCCCACCCACACGCGCACACCCCCTCCCCAATGGGGGCCCCATCTCGTGTGTGTGTGTGTGTCCCTGCTTCCGCGTGGTGTCTCCATTCCCCCGTTCCTCCCGTGCGCCTCCCTCCCCCGCCCCGGGCCGCGGCTCTTGATTGTCCAAACGCAATTCTCGAGTCTATAGCTCCGGCCGAGAGTTGAGTCTGGACGTCCTGAGCCGCTGCCCCCAAACCTCGAGGGGGAGAGCGGGTCGGAGGGTCTAGGGAGAGGCAAAGCGGAAGGTGGAGCAAATCTCCAGGGTTTAGGGGAATCCCGAGTACTTCGGGACCTAGTTGCATTCACAGGACTTGGCTAAGGCGACAGAGCCTCTTTTGCACCTTCCCCCCCCCGCCCGGGATCCCAGGGTATGGGTTACGAAGAAGTTGTTTGCAGGGGGCGGGAGAGATCCCCAGGGCCACAAGGGGATGCGGAGTGGGGGAGGTGGCCCCCTTCCCGAGCCCTCTGTCCCTCCTGGGGTCCCAGGGATCCCAGGCCCCGCCCTCCCGAGCAGAGGCCCCGGGTGGGGAAACCCGGGTAGGGAACAGTGGCTAAGGTTGGCCGCGCAACCGTGCTGGGCCAGGGGAGGAGACAGAGGTCCCCACGTGGCGCGGGACTCCCGGGACGCCTGCTCCTCGCGCGGGGCGGGCGCGTCTCGTGGGCGGGGGAACCCCGGCGTCCACGTCGCGTCCCACCCGCGCCGCGAGTGGCGGGTGACGTCTGCCAGCGGGGGGGTGGAGTGGAGGGATAGGCGGAAGTGACGTAGGGCCCCAGCGCCCGGGCCATGGCGGCGGCGGCGGCTGGAGCTGCTGTCTGAGCAGCGACTGCGGACGAGCGAACTCGGCCCCGGAGTCAGGGCCTAGGGAGAGGCGCGGCGGCGGCTGGAGCGCAGACTGTGGAGTCGGGTGAGGGGCAGCGCCGGCGCGGGGGCGGGGGAGCAGAGGGGAGTCGCTAGAGGGGCGGGGTCTGCGCGAGGGTCGGCCCCCCTAACACCGCCTCCCCTTCCCCCCTCCCCAGCCTTCCTCGCCTTCTCGGCCGCGGAGCCCTGGTGGGGGGTCTGTGCCCGGTCACCATGACGACGCCGGCGAATGCCCAGAATGCCAGCAAAACGTGGGAACTGAGTCTGTATGAGCTGCACCGGACCCCGCAGGTGACAGGGATTCTTCCCGTCCTGGTTTACCCCTTCCCCTCAAATCCCTGATAAACAGACCCGTCACACAGCTTGTTTTCCATTTTTCCCCCTATTCTGCGGACCCTGCCTGATTTCACAGACTCCCTGGACCTACCTTTGAGTCACCTTTTTAAAGCACTTTTACATTTAATTTAATCCTCAAAACATCCCTGTCAGAGAGTTAGAGCAAATATTACTATCTACATTTGAAAGATAATAAACAGACACCAAAATTACCTTCTCTGTTCCCCAGTTCAGTGTCAGATCAGTGTATACAGGACTCACCTTGGAATTTTATTTAAAATGGAACTTCACAGGTCCCCGCCACCCACATTCTGTTTCAGTAGTGCAGTGGACCCTCAGAATCTGCATTTATAACAGGCACCCTAGGGAATTCTGATGTAGATAGTACCAGAACCACATTGTTAAAAAAAAAAAAAAACTGTTCACTGCGTCTTCTTCAAACCACAGATCTATGGCCCCACCCCCACCCTCACCCCCAAACCTCAGATTATCCTATTCCAAAACTCCTCTTAGTTTATGGACCCTAATCCTTTCCGTTATCCATTCTCTCCAAATTAGTAGTCCTTCTCCATCTCAGAATTCCAGTCTTCCTCAGGTGTCCAACATGATAACCAGATCCTGCCATCTCACTGTATTTCTCAACATTCCTTTCTTATGATTGCTTGTTTTGAAAATCCCTTTCCTGGTAACCCACCATCACCCTTCATTCACTGATGCTTCCAGGAAGCCATCATGGATGGCACAGAGATTGCAGTTTCCCCTCGGTCACTGCATTCAGAACTCATGTGCCCCATCTGCCTGGACATGCTAAAGAATACAATGACAACCAAGGAGTGCCTCCATCGGTTCTGCTCTGACTGCATTGTCACAGCCCTGCGAAGCGGGTAACAGGAGGGGCTTGTTCTGAGATTGGGTGAAGGGGCCTCGAGTTGGTGTCCTCTCTCTGGTCCTAGTTCAGCCTAGACTTCAGGCTTCTTTTCTCCTGTCCCAGGAACAAGGAGTGTCCTACCTGCAGAAAAAAGCTGGTATCCAAGCGATCCCTACGACCAGACCCCAACTTTGACGCCCTGATCTCTAAGATCTATCCCAGCCGGGAGGAATATGAGGCCCATCAAGACCGAGTGCTCATCCGCCTCAGCCGCCTGCACAACCAGCAGGCGCTGAGCTCCAGCATTGAGGAGGGGCTGCGCATGCAGGCCATGCACAGGTGAGGAGTCAGGAGAAGGGCCACAACAGGGTGGTAGAGTGAGTCCCATGGTCAAAGTCCTTGGACTATCTTTGCTATCTGCTAGCATCTAAGCCTCAGTATCCTAAGAGCTGACCACAGCCTTACTGTTGGGCCTGGAAATCATGGATGTAAATTACAGCCTTAGTAAACAACAGGCAGTGCTATTCTTAGAAAGAAAATAACTCATCCAAGTTAGAACAGTAGATTGACTTCAAGCATAAGCTCTGAGTTCATGCTGGGGAGTAAATCACCTCCTACGCCTCCTTCTCTGTAATGTGTATCCATATTACCTTTGGGTCTTGTTAAAAATGCAAATTCCGATTCAGGTGATCGGATCTGCATTCTGCAAGCTCACTGATGATGCTTGTGCAGCTGGTCCTTTGACCACATTTTGAGGGTGAGGTCCTGTGATCTCAAGTTGCTTAACATTTCTAAGCTTGTTTCCTCAGCCATAAAATGGAGATTAAATACTCAGGGCGCTTGGCATATTGTTAGTGTTAATAAATATCAGGTACATCATTAGGATTTCCATGATCTCTTAATTCTCTGAAGTTTAAAGTCTAAGCCCCTTATCCTTGGCGCTTTCTAATCTTAACCACTTGCTTCTACAGGGCCCAGCGTGTGAGGCGACCGATGCCTGGGTCAGATCAGACCACAACGATGAGTGGGGGGGAAGGAGAGCCTGGGGAGGGAGAGGGGGATGGAGAAGATGTGAGCTCAGATTCAGCCCCTGACTCTGCCCCAGGCCCTGCTCCCAAGCGACCCCGTGGAGGGGGTGCAGGGGGCAGCAGTGTAGGGACAGGGGGAGGGGGTACTGGGGGGGTGGGTGGAGGTGCTGGTTCAGAAGACTCTGGTGACAGGGGAGGCACCCTGGGAGGGGGAACCCTGGGCCCCCCAAGCCCTCCTGGGGCCCCCAGTCCCCCGGAGCCAGGTGGAGAAATTGAGCTCGTGTTCCGGCCCCACCCCCTGCTCGTGGAGAAGGGAGAATACTGCCAGACTAGGTGAGGAGCCCTGGCTTTCCCCAGACCACTGTGTAATCAAAGCTCACAGAGTTCCATTCAGAACCGGGGTCACCCAATCCCTGAAGCAACCCAAACCCAGAGACCCTTTGGGAAAGTCTCCTCCTTCCCATCCCTATTTGCCGCCTCCCAGGCCCTGAACCTGCCCTCTCTCCCACCCCAGGTATGTGAAGACAACTGGGAATGCCACAGTGGACCATCTCTCCAAGTACTTGGCCCTGCGCATTGCCCTTGAGCGGAGGCAGCAGCAAGAGGCGGGCGAGCCAGGAGGGCCTGGAGGGGGTGCCTCTGACACTGGGGGACCTGATGGGGGTGGTGGGGAAGGTGGGGGTACCGGAGGAGGTGATGGTCCTGAGGAGCCTGCTTTGCCCAGCCTGGAGGGTGTCAGTGAAAAGCAGTATACCATCTACATCGCACCTGGAGGTGGAGCATTCACGGTGAGAGCCTCTGAGGGCACTGGTATAGAGGGCGCGGGAGGGAAGGTGAAGAACCCTCCCCTTCACACAGCCATGAGCCTGACCCCTCTTCTCACCCCTGCTTCTTCATCTCCCTCCCTGTCCTCTCCCATTGCTCCATGTGCTCCTGCTTTGCTTCTGCTTTCTTTTTCCTCCCTTGGTCACTTTTTTCTCTCGTTCATTTTCTTTGCCATCTTCCCCAACTTTGTTCTCTCCTCCCCGTCTCTCACCCCCTACATAGACGCTGAATGGCTCACTGACCCTGGAGCTGGTGAATGAGAAGTTCTGGAAGGTGTCCCGACCACTAGAGCTCTGCTATGCCCCCACTAAGGATCCAAAGTGACCCCGCAAGGGGACAGCCAGAAAATGGGGACTATGGGCTGTCCCTGTGTCCTGGCCTACCACCCAGCTTCTTCATCTCCCATTGTTCCCCAGCCCAGCCAGCCAGCAAAAGGACACAAATGAGGACAAGTGGCTTTTATACAAAGTATCTATATCAGATTCTTCTATATTGTACAGAGTGGGGCATGCGCCCCCACTTACTGCCTTTTCTATTGCCCCCAGCCTCCCATTTCTCCCAGATGATGGGGAAGGTGAAGAGCCCTCCCCTTCACACTCGCCTACCAACAACAAATTTGCTTTTTTTCCTCTTTGAAACCTGCAATTGTGTGTGTGTTTATCAGGGGTATACAAGGAAGAAGACTGGGGAGGGAAGCCTAGAAATCATGGAGAATCAGCCTTGGAGATGTCTAATGGTTCCCCAGAGTTTAAGTCCCATTTTTCTGAACTCCAAATTAGAAAATATATACATAAAAATAGGAAGGAACCATCTGTGAGTCTGGAAAAGAGACAATGAAGAGTGGGGAGGTGTGAAGTCAGATTCCAAACTTGCTCCCTAAAACCTGAATCACCCAGGTGGAAACCCAGTTTCCATGCCAAAGGGAAAGCAGGATGGTGACTCTAGAGTAAAGCATATTTGTAGGTGCCCACAGGACAGGAGGGTGATGTTCTTTCTCACCAGCTGGTTTCCTTAGCTGGGAAGAAAAAGAGGGAGGGAGATGGGAAAAGAAAACTCCGTGGTATGGTGGTGCACGCCAGTAATCCCAGGGACTTCGAAGGCTGAGGCAGGAGGATCAGAAGCTTGAGGCCAGCCTCAGCAATTTAGCAGTGCCCTAAGCAACATACGAACACCCTGACTCGAAAAATAATAAGGGCTGGGATGTGGCTCATGATAGATCACCCCTGAGTTTGATTCCCAGTACAAAAATAAAGAAGAAAAAACCCCATAGTGGACATCCCTGCCACCTGGGAGTCGGGCTGCCTCCCGAGGCAGGGTGGGCAGGGCTGCAGACCACAGTTCCTAGGACCGCACAGCGTGTGCCAGCCGCCGGGGCTGCGGCGGGAGGGGCGCCGGGGAGTTGTAGTTCAGTACTTGTCCGGGCAGGGGCTGAAACGGCAAAGTTGCAGAGCGGTGGGGGCATCGAAAAAAGCCTCAGCAGCCTCCAGGCCTCGAGTTCTGCGGGCGGGATGGGACAGGTCCAAACCCGGGGCTGGGGAAACGGCGCAGTCCAGGTCAGCGCGGGGCCGGGGAAGAGTCTTTCCCTCTACAGGAGGCACTACCGCACCCTCCACCCAGCCCCTTTGCCCCTCGCTTCCTGTTTACAGTGCTCCAGGCGCCCTCGCCTCGGTCTGCCCCCAGTTTCCCCCACTCAGTTTTGTGTAGCTGGCAAAGCGTCCAGCTAGGTGTGCAGGGAAAGCCCACTGGACCACCCAGCCCCACGCCCCGCTACGCTCTGACCGGAGGGCACCCTGCTTCTCCCTTGGGAGTTCTCATTTGTTCCCCCTTGTCCTTGGCACTTTCAAATAAGGTGGGCGGACGCAGGTGGGCACCCTCCAGCTCCCAGCAAGTACTGCAGATCTAGAGCCCCAGTTCGGCCCAGTGGACAACACCCACTGCCACTTAGTAGCAGCCCCTCCACACCGCCTCTCTTGAACCCGCGATCTGAATTCCCCTTCTCTCCGACCCAAGTGTCCAGGGTGTGGCATGTTGTCATACGCAGGTGGGCCTTGTTCTGAGCTCCAAGGTAGAGAAGCATGTGGGAAGCAGCCCGGTGAGATACCAAGGTGGGAATCCAAACTAACCAGGCTTTTACCCTGGTTGCAGGGTTTGCTGGGAGTGGAAGTGGCTCCCCCGCTCTCCTCTTTTTTCCCTAATCGGTCCCCCCCCCGCCCCCCGCAGCCTCCTCCGCTGTGTCTGTTGTCCCTCGCTCTTGTTTCACTGTAGAACAGTCGGTCACCCTCTTGGTCCCTCTATCTCAGCTCCCCAGTCGCCACCGTTGGCTCATTCTCTTCTCACCATGTCTCATGTTTCCTCTGCTAGGATGCTTTCCCACCCTCTCCTGCCCCCGTGTGACTGTGAGCTTTGCAAATATGGCTATGTATTTAGATGACATCATGTGGGAGACCTACTAGAATGCTTCTCTGGGTAATGGGTGACTCCAACTCTGTCCCACCCTTGGCTCTTCTGGGATATTTCCTTCCCCAATCCTTCAGTCCTTCCCAGTCTGTTCTGCATTACTGAGGTAGGCAAGGTGAAAGATACAAAGTATACAAAAGGGAACTTTGCTATTTTGTTGAGGAATAAGACATACTAGGAGAAAAGCTAACAATGAAGGTGCAGGGTAAAGAGAAAGGTGAACTCTATTGTCAGACCATCCTGGGTTCAAATCTCCACTCCATCTTGCACAAGCCACTAAATCTTACTTCAGTGTTCTCACCCACAAAATAGGGCAGACTAACAGGTTGCTGTAAGGATTTAGTGAGATAATACAAGTAGAATGACGTACCTGATAGACCAGTCCTTCCTGTGTGGATGACCGACCTGAAGCTTCATGGGCACCTGGGAACTTGTTAGAAATGCAAACACTTGGGCCCAAATCAGCTGCATGAGAACTCTGGAAGTAGCTGAGTGCACTGGTATAATCCCAGCAACCTGGCAGGCTAAGACAGGAGGACTGCAAGGTTGAGACCACCTGGGAAATTTATTAAGTCGAAAGAAAGAAAGGAAAGAAAGAAAAAGAGAAAGAGAAGAAAAGAAAGACTAAAAACACTGGGTATGTAGCTCAATAGTAAAATGCCCTTGTGTTCAATTCCCAGTACTGAGAGAGAGAGAGAGAGAGAGAGAGAGAGAGAGAGAGAGGGAGGGAGAGAGGGAGGAAGCAAAAAAGCATCTCTGGAAATGAGGGCAGCAGTTTTGCTTTAACAAGCCCCCTGTGATTCTGATGTGCACAACAGGCTGAGAACCACTGCAGAGTGTGCTCAGTGAAAGGTTGGCTCCTTCTCACACACACACACACACACACACACACAGTGCTGAGGCTTGAATCCAGGCTACACCCCCAGCTGAGCTCCTTTCTCTCCTGAGCAGGGACATAGCTATGGGTGGTATGTGATCAAAAGGAGCCTCCAGAAGAGATGGCACTGGAAGAGATGGCACTGGGCCCTGGAGGGGAAGAGAAGACTTCCTGCCTAGGGCAGGAAAATGGTGGGGAACTTCTCTCTCCCTTAAGCCCACCTCCATTTTACTTTCTCAGGCTTCTCAGACCCCAAACCAGGTCCTATGCAGTGGGTCCTGTGTCTGAACCCCTGCCCATGGAAGGCCTTATTCAGTCCTGTCCTTGCCTGGCAGCCTTTTTTAGCTCCTATGTAAAATGTTCACAGGAAAAGTCATGCTCCAGGTTCTTCCGTCAGCCCTGCAGTATAGCTTGGGAAGAAGGGAGGGGTCACCAACACCCCAGTTATTTTTATTTTTTCTTTCTTTCTCTCTTTCTTTTATTTCTTTCTTTTTTTTTTTTTTTTTTTGGACTGGGGATTGAACCCAGGGGCACTTAACCACTGAGCCACATCTCCAGCCCTTTTTTACATTTTATTTTGAGACAGAGTCTCACTGAGTTTCTTAGGGCCTCACTAAATTGCTTTGAATTCACGATCTTCCTACCTCAGCCTCCCAAGCTGCTGGGATTACAGGCATGCACCACTGTGTCCCAGGACCCCCAGTTACTCCTTTAATTGGGGAAACTTAGCTTCTTATCTCCCACCTCTGTCTCCTTTGCTTCCCCCTTCCCAGTGTTGCTGTCACCTCAGGCCAGGAACAAAAAGGAGGAGGAGGGCTGGGGATGTGGCTCAAGCGTGCAGCCCGGGTTTGATTCTTAGCACCACATACAAACAAAGATGTTGTGTCCACCGAAAACTAAAAAATAAATATTAAAAAATTTTCTCTCTCTCTCTCCCTCTCTCTCTCTCTTCTCTCTTCTCTCTTCTCTCTTCTCTCTCTCTCTCTCTCTCTCTCTCTCTCTCTCTCTCTCTCTTAAAAAAAAAGAGGAGGAGAGGGCAGGGAAGACCCCCAGTTCCCTACTCTAGCATCCTTCTCAGCTGTCACTCTGAACCTTCACACCTTCCCTAATAGGGTCCCCCTGCCCCATACAAAGCCCACTTCCTGCTTGGAAAGTGGAGCCTCCTCCTCCCACCCCTCCCAGCACAGCCTGGGTGAGAGGTCCTTTCCTGGCCCCAATGTGGGAAGTGCTTCACCCAAGGAGTTCCCTGACTCTATCCCTATACTCCCACACTTGTGGCAAGCCCTACTCCTGCAGAGAGTATGGCCACAGCTCCTGCCACAGCACACACCTGCTTCCACCCTGTCAGAGTCCCCCTGTCACTGCAACCAGGGTGGCATGGGCTCCATCCTGTTGCAGCAAGTCACTGGACACACACAGGTGAGCAGCCCTACACATGTCCTACCTGTGAGGTAGAACCCAGCTTCACCCACCAAAGGAAGGCTTTCATAGGAAGCATCCCTTCCTCTGCTCCGAATGTGGCAATTATATCACCAAGATGCCAACCAAACCCATGCCCATGGGGAGACACTCAACCAGGGCAGTGGCTATGGCTGTGGCTTCTGCTAAGACCCCTGATTCATGGTCCACCAGAGGGTCCATCACTCAGTTCTACTGTCCTTGCCAGTCCACACCTGCTAGGATTCTGCTCTGCTCTTTCCTGGTGGTGGCCCACTACTGCACAGCCCATCATGTGATGAGATGCCTTTCCTCTGCCCCAGTGTGGCAGGAGCTCTGGCCACATGCCAACCTGCAACACCAGCAGCAGAACCATGAGGGGAGGGGCCCCACCACTGTGATCACTGTGTCAGGGTTTCAGACGGAGCTCAGGGCTAGTGTAGCACCCATCAGCCCTGGGGGCAAGACCGTCAGCACAACCTCTGGGCCACTCCCTGTGGCAGTACCGACCCTCGCCACACACCCCCACCCAACCTGCAGCACTCTAGGAGGGCAGAAGAGCAACCTTGGGGACAGACTCCCTCCCCGTATCCTACCCCCAGCCAGAGCGACTTTCAGAGCAATGATAGGAGAGAGGGTCGGCCAGAGACTCTCCCCAGGACTACTGGAAGCTGGGATGCCAGAGCTTTCCCTGTTTCTTAGAAATTCGTCCTTCTCAGTTTAAACTCCCATCTTCTGTCTGTAGCTAAGAAATTTAGCCAATCCCTTGCTGCTGTTGTGATGGATGGATCAGATTCCCTGAGATTTCCCTGACAGGGTCAGTTTAAAGAGATACTGCATCCCCAAAGTTCTCCGTGATAACCCCACCACCAAATTCTAGTTTCCCTATTAATCCCACCCCATTCCATCACTTCCCTCAGAGACTATTGGGTCCTTCTTGCCTCAGGGGCTGAAGATACATCCAGCACCCCTGTCTGATGATACTGTCTCCCTGTGTCCAATCCTGGCTTCACCAGGCCCTAAACTTTCTAAAATACTTGTTGCACTTAACTCTAGGAATAAAACCCAGGGGAAACCTGCTCTTTCCAATTACTCAGATGACATCTTAATGAAAGGTAAAATCAAATAAAGGAAAAGGCAAGAAAGTGGAGTAGACAGAGATGAAGAAACCAAGAGAGGTCGGTGGAGAAAGTGGAGAAAGGAGGTCAGGGCTACGTGAGACAAGACACAGATCCATCTCAGAAACAGAGAGATGTGGGCTGGGGCTGTAGCTCAGTGGTAGAGCACTTGCCTAGCATGTATGAGGCACTGGGTTTGATCCTTAGTACCACATAAAAATAAATAAAATGAAGGTATTGTGTCTATCTACAACTAAAAATTAAATTTTAAAACAAGAAAGAAACAGAGAGATGCTGGGTATTGTGATGCACACCTATAATCTCAGCAATTCTGGAGTCTGAAGCAGGAGGATCACAAGTTTGAGGCCAGCCTAAGCAACTTAATGAGAGCCTGTCTCAAAATAAAAAGGGAATGTGGGAATGTGGCTCAGTGGTTAAGTGCCCTTGGGTTCAATATCTGGTACCAAAAAAATTTTTTTTTAAGAAAAAATGGAGAGGACCATCCCTGGGGTGGGGTAGCACTTTTTTCTTCTTCAATTTATGTCCTTTCCTACTGCTACTAAGGTACTAACTTGCCTCCACAAGCACTACATGTCCTTCCATTTGCTTGTTTTTGATGTGTGTGTGTGTGTGTGTGTGTGTGTGTGTGTGTGTTCCTGGGGATTAAACCCAGGGGCTTTCTACCACTGAGCCATATTCCCAGCATCCCCCTTTTATTAGTTTTTCTTTTCGACACAGGGTCTTGCTAAGGCTGACCTCAAACTTGTGATCCTCCTGTCTCAGCTTCCTGAGTCACTGGAATTACAGTTGTGTGCCACTGTGCCTGGCACAACACTGTTTATTTGATGTCCTCTTCACATTGTAGGAAACCGCTTTGGACAAAGACTCAGCCAGTAATCCCCAGGAGTGTCCCCTCCACATTAGCCCCCATCAACTCAGCCTGGCACTGAAGAAAGAACTGTCATCATTAACCCTTGTAAAAAGTTCCTTTAGCAGAGTTACTTGGCTTAGATAACATTTTCAGCAAGTTTATTGTTACTGTTCCTGTTATAGGATAAGTGAAACCTTAATTCTTGCATTAACTTGCCCCAAAATGTACTCCAGAACTTGGCAAGATTTCTTCTTATCAGAGAGGTTGATAATTGAGAAATGCAAAAAAGAATCCACACTATTACTTTTTACTTAGAGATAAAAAAAAAAAAAAAAAAAAAAAAGATCACTTGAAAGACCACTAATCAGTTTCACTGTTCCAGGAAGTGTGTCTACCACATGTCAAAGACTGTACTGGAACATGCATATTGCAAACAGACATAGATGTGACCCCTGCCTTTCAAAGCTTGCACGTAGGGGTGTCTGGTGTAAGCATCTCCATATTGAGCCCAGCATCTGGTCCTACCAATTTTATATGCTATTATATATCTCAAGTCTGTCCACCCCCCATCCCTCTGCCTCCCTGGCCCAGCCACCATCTGGACCATTTGGCTGTCTTCTACATCATGCAATAGCCACAGAGGCTGGGAATGGCCGTCCCTGATACTTGCAGCAGCACACTAGGAAGAGAGAGCTTTCAAAATACAAATCGGATTGTTTTAGTCGCCTTCCTTTAACACATTCACTGGTTTTCCTTTGATCTTAGGCTAAAGACCCAGGTCCTTAACCTGGCCTCTAAGGCCCTGGGAGGTATGGACCCATCCCTCCATTGTCACCACCCCTCGGCCTCTACCCCGCCCCCACCCCACTCCACCTACCCTCTCTTTCAGGGTCAAATTCCCCTCTTAAGAACTCTCACACCAAGGTGTACCTTTATTTGGAGGCCTATAGTACAGCTGCAGTTCTACATTAGTAGGCTAATATTTGATTGATGTTTGTCTACCCATAGAATGTAAGCTCCCTGAGGGCAGGGGTAGGACTGCGCATGCTCACTCTTCCCTAGACCTAGCACTGGACACTCCCAAACACTGCCGGCAGAGGACTAGATAGTTCAGGACTTCAGAGGGGATAGATGGAGGTCACCGATACGCGCTCCAGGAGCTGCAGCTCAGGAGTCCCAAGGGCCATTTCCTTAACACCATTACTTTCTCCATATTTCCCGTCATTATCTGGCTTCACAGCCCCGCCTTCCTCCCAGACCTCCTACCTTACCTGAGTCCCTCAACTCCTTTAACGTTCTGGTGCCCCTTTGTGTTTTACCTTTCGGCTTCAGAGGGCAGCATGGAAGAAATGTGGCAAGAACACAGGATTCAGAAACAGAAAACTGGGGCTAAATAACCAGCATTAAAGTAGCAGTAATGGGCTGAGTGTGGCGGGGCTCGCCTATAATCCCAGCAGTTGGAGGCTGAGGCAGGAGGGTCAAGAGTTCAAGGCCTGCCTCAGCAACTTAATGAGGCCCTAAGCAACTCAATGAAAACTGTCTTAATTTAAAATATTAAAAAGGGGCTGGGGGTGTGCCAGCGCCCCAGCCCCATTTTAAGCACCCCTGGGTTCAATCTCTGGTACTTAAAAAAAAAAAAAAGTAGTGGGGAGGGGTGACCGAGGATATATAGCTCAGTGGTAGAGCACTTGCCTAGTGTGTGAAAAAAAAAAAAAAAAAAAAAAAAGTAGTAGTGATGGATCCTGACACAGTGGTGCACGCCTATAATCCCAGCGACTATGGAAGGTGAGCTAAGAAGTTTCGAGGCCACCCAGCCAGGGCAACTTCTGCACAACTTAGTGAGACTCTGTCTCTAAATAAAAAGTTAAAAAATGGTGGCAGTTGAGGGGGTGGTTGGGGATAGCTCAGTGGTAGAACCCCTCTGGGTTTAATCCCTAGTGGGGGAAATGTACTCTTGAGACCTTCAGCAAGCTGTTAAACCAGTCTCAAGCCTCACTCTCTTGACTATAGAATGAGGACAACTTTGGGCTGGGGATGCGGCTCAAGCGGTAGTGTGCTCGCCTGGCATGCGTGCGGCCCGGGTTCGATCCTCAGCACCACATACAAACAAAGATGTGTATGCCGAAAACTAAAAAATAAATATTAAAATTCTCTCTCTTAAAAAAAAAAAAAAAAAAAAAGAATGAGGACAACTTTGAAATCAAGCAAAGTGGAGGAATTAAAAACTCTGAAAGTTTTCCTCCCCCCATCACCTGAAAATACTGGATAAAATATGAAAAAAAACTAACTATGAAAAAATTAATCATGATTACATCTCAAAAGGAAAGTAACATCCTAGGTGCTAGCAACAGAGTGGAAACTAAAAGCTAGAGGATGAGCTGGCTGTAGAGGGAGGGGAGGCAGGAATCGGTTCTGGGAACTAATGGCTTGAGTTTACCTGCCTCCCAAGGACAAGGGATGAGACCTTGGTCCTAAAAAGGAGGAGAAATTAGATGACAGACAGCCAAAGATGACTCAAGAAGAAATAGAAAAAGTGAATATAGATGTAGAAATTCTAAAGAATTAAAGACAAAACAAAATAGTTTTGTTTGTTTTTGGTTTTTGTTTTTATACCAGATATTGAATTCTGGGTGCTAAGTTGCTGAGGCTAGACTCAAACTTGCAATCCTCCTGCCTCAGCCTCCAGAACTGCTGAGATCACAGGTATGTGCCACCACACTCTGCTCCAAGATAGTTTTACAGGTTAAATGAACTATTTATTTGTTTATTTATATAAACTGTTCCAGACATCAGGAAAAAAGAGCCAATCATACTTCTGAAATTAAAAATTCTAAATAACATATTAGCAAACTGAATCCTGTGGAGTTTGTGAACATATTTGCATATATATTTAGGGAAAACATGCAGAGTTTTTTTTTCCAGGAATGCATAGCTAGTCTACTTTAAAAAGTAACTAATGAACCAAGTGCAGTGGCACATGCCTATAATCCCAGCAGCTCAGGAGGCTGATGCAGGAGGATGGCAACTTCAAATTCAGCCTCAGCAACTTAGCAGTGCCCTAAGCAACTTAGGGAGACCCTGTCTCAAAATAAAAAATAGAAAGGGTTGGGGATATAGCTCAGTGGCAGAGCTTCCTGATTCAATCCCCAGTATTGAAAAAAATTGTAATAGTAAAAGTCATAAGATGTAATAGAAAAACCATAAGATATTTAGGAATAAATATTTTTAAATGTATATTTTGGGGAGTTTAGTTTTGCTTTGTTTTTGTACTGAGGATTGAACTCAGGGGCACTTTACCACTAAGCTACATCCCCAGTCCTTTTTAGTTTTTATTTTGAGACAGGGTCTCATTGAGTTGCTTAGGGTCTCGATAAGTTTCTGAGGCTGGTTTTGAACTTGCCAGCCTCATGCCTCAGCCTCCGAGCTGGTGGGATTACAGGCAAGTGCCACACACCTGGTGCATATGATCTTTATAGAGAAAATTATACAACTTCATTAGAGAGCATAAAAGAATGGAAAGATATGCCATGTTTGTGAAGAGGAAAATTCAATACAAAGCTGATAATTTTTCTCAAAACTATAACTTCAGTTTAATTCTTTAAAAATGTTTTATGGAACTGGACAAGCTGTTTTTAAAACTAAAACAAGTTTGAATAGAAGAAATACCAGAGTACTTGCCTTACCATATATTATGATTGTATTTTTTAAAAAGTAAGAATGATTAAGACCCCTGCAGTGGAATGTGCCTTGTAATCTCAGCTACTGGGAGACTGAGGCAAAAGGATGGCTTGAGCCCAGGAGTTCCAGGCCAGGGGGCAATGTATGAGACCCTATTTCTTTTCTTTCTTTCCTTTCTTTTTGGAATCAGGTATTAAACCCAGAGGCATTTTACCACTAAGCCACATACCCCCAACACCGCCCTTTATATTTATTATTTTTTGAGACAGGGTCTCGTTAAGTTGTTGAGACTGACCTTGAACTTGTGACCCTCCTGGCTCACAAGTTGCTGGATTACAGGCCTACACCAATGCAACCTGGGAGACCTTGTTTCTTGAAAAGAACAAAAGTGTGATTAAGGCAGTATTATCCTCCTGGCACGTGGACAGATAAAGAGACTATAAAATTTTTGAAATCAGATCCTGAAATATATGAAACTTAGCATATGATGAAAATGATATAATTCAATTGAAAAATCATACACTATTTGTTCAAGGGTCCTGGGTTTACTAACTATCCTTCTTTCCCCACAAAATAGATCTCTACATTACAACATACCCCAAAATAAATACCATATAGCTTATATATGTGAAAACCCAAACTTAAAACTCTTTTAAAGAGAATATAAGTAAAATTTATTTTGTAATTTAAATTTATAAATATAATATGTTGATGATATCAGTGTAGGGAAGTACTTCTTAAAACAGGATACAAAAAGCTCATAGAATTAAGAACTTGAAAGACAAAAATAATATGATTATATCAATAAGTGCAGGGAGGAAAAGCATCTGAACTGGAAAGGAAGATGTTAAATTGTCACTGTTTGCAGATGACATGCTCTTATATGAAAAACCCCCATAATAAACAAATTTGATGAAGTTGTACAATACAAAAACAACAGACAAAAAATCAGCAGCATTAAAAAAGAATCGACTATTGAAAAATAACAGTAGCATTTGTATACATTAATAATAATCTATCTGAAAAGCAATGATGGATTGTATCCGGAAATTTTATTTATTAAAAAAAAAACAGATCAATATGAAAAGAACAAGAGAAAACAAGTCAAAATGATGAGCAGGCAAGTCACAAAAGAGGAAACCAAAATGGTCAGTAAGTATGTGAAGATGCTCAACTTTACTGGTAACATAGAAGTGCAAGTCAAGCACAAGAAAAAAGTTGTAAAATGTCTAAGTAAGTTACAAAAGGCTTTAAAAGGTTAAATTAAAGGTGGTTAAGATGCCTTCATGGCAGAGGAAAGATTGTGTCATTCGAAGCCTAGTTAATCTTAAAAGCATTACTTAAAAAAAAAAAAAAAACATGAAAATGGGAAGATAATAGGATAAAAGATATTTGGATAAAGAAGATTAAAAATTTGAAGTGAAAAACTTTAAAGACAGAAGTACAGAAAAGTTTAAAAAAAAAGAGAAGATGTAAGAAGAAAAAAATTTTAAACCCACAAAATAGGAAGCAAAAAAAAAAAAAAAACCTAGGAGGAAAAAAAAAAGCAACTAAAGGTGAATGTACAAACCTTAAAAAACTAGAAGATAGAAACAATATAAAAAATGGTTAAAAATGTCAAATACAGGTATTTCAGATAAAAAATGCAAAAAGCTAAGACAACTATTAGATACAGACATTCAAGATAGAAAAGGTAGAAGAAAGAAGTTTAAAGTCAAATATTTGATAAAATAGAAGAACAAGGAGATTATTAGTAATTTTTTCAAAAAGCCCATCAACTTTAATTTCTGGTGGTGCAGAAATTAGAAGTCTCAGATGAGAGTGTTAAAATTTAAAGACAAGAGCCAATTTAGAAAATGTTAAACTATGGGCTGGGGATGTGGCTCAAGCGGTAGCACGCTCGCCTGGAATGCGTGCGGCCTGGGTTCGATCCTCAGCACCACATACAAACAAAGATGTTGTGCCCGCCGATAACTAAAAAATAAATATTAAAATTCTCTCTCTCTACCTCTCTCTACTTATCTCTCTTTAAAAAAAAGTTAAACTAGAAGGAAATTGGTTTAAAACCACATCAAAAAATTAAAAGGACTAAAGTAATTCTAAAAACTAAGGCAAAGTGCTTTTGGAAGACTTGAATTTAAAAGAATCTTTAAATTTCCAAAGGATGCATATAGGATATTTTGGAACATCATCCCTGAAGAAAAATCAGTTAATGTTTTACTTAACAAAAATCCCATACAATCCACAGGGACAAAGCATAGTTGAGCAATAGCTCATCAAACTATTAAAATGTACTTATTAAAGCAAAAAGAGGGAATTGGAAAGGGGTATATATTCCCCAAAGATAAACTTAAAATAACCCTTTTTACTCTCAATTTTTTAAATTGAATTCATCAGGGCTTAGTGCTGCGGAAAGGCATATGTGTCCAAAAAATGTACATAAGCCTAAGGTACTTTGGAAGGATATTCTAACAGGACAATGGAAAGGTCCTGACCCAGTGATTGTCTGGAGTCGGGGGTCTGTTTGTGTGTTTCCACAGGGAGAACAGCAGCCGATTTGGATTCCAGAGAGATTAACTAAAGCAATTTCTACAGACCAAAAAGAAGATGATTTGGCTCAAATCCATAACAGCTGATATTCAGAACTCCAGTTTGGCTATTCTTACATCTGCAACAGTGATTCTCCCACACCTGGAGGCTAATGAATAATGAACACCATTAAGGCCTATTTCAAATGTAAGAAACCTTGGGGCTTACTTGTGGGAATACCTTCAGACTCATATGCAAGTTACAGGAAGAAGGATGGGATATCCAAAGAAGAGTCAAACCCAGGTGGTAACCAGGATGCCTTTTTCAATATCTATTTTATTATTGCCCTTTCCCACAACATAAAGTTCTATTTTATTTTTTGAGCTCATACAGACCTCGGTTAATGTTTTTCTGATCAGGATCAGTTCTATTTTTTGACTGTGGAGTTTTTAAACATTGCAATGGAAATTTCACCTGTGTAAAGCTACAAGGCCTTTACTATTGTCTTATGTGTTGTATGTTATGTGTGCACATTTGTGTTTTGTGTTGTATGTCTGTATGTGCTTATGTCCATATATCATATATGAGGAGCGCTCATGAAAAAATGGATCCAAATATTTTTGTTATTCATGTGATGCCGCAGTCTGGCTGGGCACAATTCAGGAGCCACTTGTCAAAAGAAACGAACTTTATTTTTAGAACACACACGCCAAACCACACAGCTCTTCAGGAAAACCTTCAGAGCCCAACTGCCACCACCAGCCTCCTACAAGCCTCTCCACCTCCCCCACTCCTCCTGCTCTTGAGGCCGACTGGCTGGGTCGCATGGGCGGAGCCAAAAAAGTCCCCCAATGAGCAGGTCCGTGGTCTGAAAGGGCGGGGAAACAGCCCAATGAGCATCACCGCAGAGGAGCCAATCAGTTGGCAGCTAGAAGATTGCTGGGGCCGCTGTGAGCCAATCATCAGCTGGCAGCTGGAAGTTTGCTGGCAGCTGGAAGTTTGCTGGGGCCCCTTCGACTGTGGCTCTCAACAATGTGATTTAAATGGTTTAATTTAAATTGGGTAAACAGCTGTTGAGGATTGTTTTAATATGTGAACAAAAAAGGAGGTTAACAGATCTGTTTGTTTACTTTCACCTTTCTTTTTCATTATATCTAATTCTATTCAGGATACTAAATCGTTTAGAAAATCGCTTTCTTTTAGTGCCTGCTGGAATGTTACATAACTTTTTTTTTTAGCCATCATTGCCAGAAATCCTATCTTCATCCCAGTGCCGGTAAAGACAAAGATAAAACCAAACTACAGCTTCTTCGATAGCTATCACAGTAAACTGTATAAACTGATGCATCAATGAATAATAACTCAACAAGTGATGCTCAATCAAGGAGTCTATTTACTTTGGGGGGAAATGGACATATTAATGGATTCCTCTGCTTTGAACTGCTTGCAGAACTTGCCTGGACTATGTATCACTTGCATGCACTGTGAACTATCTGTTGGTGCAGTGAATTGTGGTATTGCTGGGGTATCTTTGCTGATGGTGTCATTTTAAAAAGAGCCATCATTTGGCTTGGTGCCGTGGCATTTTGCATCCTCCTCCCTTTCTGCTTGTGATGGTCTAAAATTTGGGGGCCAACAGAGGTGAGGCAAAGATCCTCACCCCCCCACACACACTGGTGCAAAGGCCTATCCACATGTATGGCTGTATACTGAACCAATAGCCAATGACGGGTAAGATCCAATTACAATGACCAACCTAAGATAGGAGGCTGATGCCTTGAGGTCAGCTCATGAGATGACGGGTAAGAACCATATGTAGTATTGGACAACCGAAGACAGGCACGGTCCCTAAGCCACATGCTTGTTGTCTAATTAAACAGAAGGGGGGAGATATTAAGAGCCACAGTTTAGTCAGAATGACGCCTCAAATTTTTGCCAGAGGGAATGGTTGAAAGGTGACCCTGCTCAGGGATTAGGGCGGCTCAGGGATTAGGGCGGATCCTGCTGGGATTAGGGCATATCCTGCTGCCTCAGGCACCCGCTACTTTGGAGTTCCTGTTGAGTTCTCCCAGGGTTCTGAGAGAATTGGCATTGGGAGCCCAGTGGAGGCAGTGTGTTCCCGGGAAGGGTGTGTAGAGTTCGGGAATAAAGGTTGCTGTTTGAACATACAAGGCTGTGTAGCGGCTCGGTTATTTTGTGCCCAGCTGGGCTGCGGCACACTATTTTACACATTTTTTTTAATATTTATTTTTTAGTTATAGTTGGACACAATACCTTTATTTCACTTATTTATTTTTATGTGGTGCTGAGGATCCAACCCAGGTCTCACAAGTGCAAGGTGATCGTTCTACTATTGAGCCACAACCCCAGCCCTATTTTACACATATTGAATCAGCAAAATTGAATAACTCTGGAAACATTAAGTGTTGACAAAAATATGGGACAATAGGATCACATGCATTTTGGGTTAGTGAATGAATGGATATTACAAATTTAAAGAGAATTTTGGCAAAACCAAATGCTGAAAATGCACATGCCTTACAACCAGCAGCCTTGTTTCTAATCAGCTCCTTAAATAGCATTTCTACATATGTACAAGGAGGGAAGGTGAGGGTGCTCACTGCAGGGTCACTGGACCAACAAGAAAAAGTAGAAACAATCAACCCATCCTATTAAAGCAGAGGAAAGCATAAATAAAATATGGTTTATTCTCACAATAGGATATTACACAGCAGTTAAAATAAATGAATTATGTCTATGTTTACCAATATAATGAATAACAAGCTAGACCTGGTGTCAGACACCTGTAATCCCAGTGACTTGGGAGGCTGAGGAGGATGGAAAGTTCAAATCCAGCCTCAGCAATTTAGCAAGACCCTGTCTCAAAATAAAAAAATAAAAAGAGCTGGAAATGTGGTTCCAGAGGTTGGTAGAGCACCCCAGGATTGGATCTCCAGTACCACAAAACCCAAAGCAAAACCAACAACTACAAAAAAACAGAACGTGGTGTTGCATATTATTTGAGTTTTAAAATACACAAAGCAGTGGTATAAATCATTTGAGAAAACAAACATTTGCTGAAAGTACAAAATGCTCATGGGAATAATTCCCAACAAATTCAGAATGGCAATTATCACAAGGAAGGAGGGAAATGGAACAGGCTCTTGCCAAATCTGTAACTTTTTTTAATGTTTAAAGAAAAAGAGATACAATGTAAAAGAAGTGATGCAGAGGTGAGGATTTAATTGGGTGGTTGCAATAATAGAATGGGTTAACTCCCACTTCAGTGCTAAATGAAAGTTTGTTGCTAATCTCTTTAGAAGAGTAGATCAAAGTGGTGGTTCAGGGGCTGGGGATGTGGCTCAAGTGGTAGCAGGCTCTCCTAGCATGAATGAGGCACTGGATTTGATTCTCAGCACCACATAAAAATAAAAATAAAGATTCAAAAAAAAAAAAAAGTGGCCGTACAGCGGGAGGGACTTTAGGCAATCACTTAAATGCTCAGTTTCCTCATCTAGAAGATATGTATCCTGTATTTAAAGTGTCTACCTCTGAGCATTATTGTGAGAGTTAAATGTTAATGTGAAGTGCTTAGAACAGTATGTGGCTCAGAGTAACTATTAGAATACTCTCAGGTTGGTTGTTTGTGTTGTTGTAGATGATGATGATGATGCTGCTGCTGATGATATTGTTATTTAGTATCACCTCCAGCTGCATATAAATTCTTTTAAAATTTCTTAAGAATCTTAACTGGCAAAAAAAGTGCCCCAAAACTGAAAAGACTTGGACTTTTCCCTCAAGGAATTAGATCAATTTGCAAACCCAAATTCTTGTAAAGGCCATTCAGGTAACACACAACAGCACACCATGCCCAGCTGAGGTTGTAACCCTCCCCATCCTGAGGGGCAGCAGCTCCCAGTTGGGTATTACCAAGTTCAGAGCTGATATAACCACAAGAAACAGGAAATCCCAATTTTTCTTTAAGATCTCTCCATTTTTAAGTGTTGCAATTAATTCAAAAGAATAATAAAAAATTCTTTTGTCCAATATGCAACCTGATGTATATAATCATTTTGTTCTATATACAACAGATAAGAGAAAATCATGCAAACTTAATATTCTTTATTGATTTAATTACTAATCAAATCAATGAAGATTATGTAGCTTCCATTTATATTTTTTCCCCAGTTTTTAAAAATTTCATCAGGCAGGAGGAGCTGGAGGTGTGACTCAATGGTTAAGCGCCTCTGAGTTCCATCCTCAGTACCCACCCTGACAAAAATTAAGTAGACAGAGACTGAGAAGTTAGCTCAGTGGTAGAGCTCCGTGGATACACTATCTGCAGTACAAAGAAAACAAAAAACAAAACTTTTAAAAATAAATAGCTCCTTTGATTTTTTTTAATCATCAGCTTACTTTTTGAGGTTCCACATTTATAGTTTTATTTCTACTATATCTCAATTGTGTTCATTTTCAATAATCTTGGATTTAAAAATAAAATATAACTGTAACCAAAGTTTATAAAAATTATATTTCCACCAAAATGTAAATTTTCAAAACTTAAAGTCGTTTTTCATAGGTTTACTGAGGTTAATTTCTTCTACAATATTCAAAACAACCTACTGAAATTCAAAGGAAAATACAAATTATAATTAATAAATATCAATATTTAAGATCAAACTAATTTAGACAAAGCCATCTGTTTATTTTTTGACATTTTTTAAAGGACACAGCCAGTGCATCTTTTAATTTTTTTTTTTTTTTTTTAGTTATAGTTGGACACAATGCCTTTATTCCATTTATTTATTTTTATGTAGTGCTGAGGATCGAACCCAGGGCCTCACGCGTGCTAAGCAAGCACTCTACTCACAATCCCAGCCTCACTATTTTTTGACATTTTTATTACATTTTGTTAAGAAGTGCTAGTGGATGCACGTTTGTGTTCCTCCAAAATTCATAAAATGATGATGATGATGATGATGATGATGATGATATTGCTATTTAGTATCACTGTGGGACCTGTGGGCAGTGAGTAGGTCATAAGGGCTTTACTCTAAGAAATGCAATTAGTGCCTTAATAAAAGAAACCCAAAGGTGCTTGCCTGCCCTTCCACTATGTAAGAATGCAGCAAGAAGATGCCATCTAGGAAACACAGCCAATTCCCCCTGGACACTGAATGTGCTGGCACCTTGAACTTGGACTTCCCACTTTCCAGAACTGAGCAATAAATCTCTTGTCATTTTTATATTACCAGTCTGAGATTTTTTTGTTTTAGTAGTACAAACAGACTAAGAGAATAGTTTGATAAAAATTAAACTAAAAAAAAAACTCATAATAAAAATTAAACTATTTACAAAAAATTAAACTATTCATAAAAAAATTAAATTATTCATCTAGAATACAATGTCCATCTACTCACCAATAAAGAGAATCAATATTGTACTTCACATAACTTACATCTAGACCTGCACACCTCAAATCTGACAGTAATGAGAATTATTAATGGAGCAAAATGTTCCTCAGTGATCATTTGCAACTGTTGTCATGCCGCATGACTCATTACCTCAAGACACAAAAAGTAGCAAGAAAAGTGGACATGCAGCAGTAATTAAGAAGTGAGAAGCTATCAGACAAACTGAGAGGCAATATCTAACAAGTTAATGAATTTGCATCTTCTCTTACCCAAACTCCTCCACTGGTTAAATCCTCCCTACGCTCCAAAGCAGAGTCTTGGAATCCGGCAGAGGCACAACCTCAAACTTGAGGAGAATTGCAGTAGTTACCTTTTGCTCCCAGGATACAGCACAAGAGATTGCAGAAGCAGTTCCCTGGGGCCTGAATGGTGTTAATTACAAGAGCAGATGTTTAGGGTTTCAGGTTGTGCTGTGCCAGCACTGAGGGCAGATCCCAAGTGACAGAGGCACCCAATGTCACTTAATAAGTATTGTGTGCGATAATTTATTTGTGATGGTGAAGTCCCCTAAAATATGGGGGCCCTGCCTTGATCCAGATCTGAGGAGGATGCTATGCTGCCTGTAGGGAAGGGTCATGATTCCTGTTTTAAATATACCAAGTTCGTGGTACCTTTGAGATTCTAATTAGGGTATGCCAGCTAGGCAGTTAGATGCACAAGCCTGGAGATCAGAGGAAAGGCATAAATGTGAGAGTAATCAGTTGATAGGGACTTAAGCCATGAGACAGGTATGATCCCCTGGAGGGAGAGTATAACTTGAGAAGAGAAGGGTCCAGGACCCGTCACCCTACATGAACTCCACTATGAGCAGATAGAGTACAATGAGCCAACAGAGGAGTGAAAGAGCAGCCAGAGGGCTAGGAAGAAACCCAGAGAGGTGCCAAGTTTTGGAGGCCAAAGGAAGACAGTGTTGCAAGAAAACTTTGGTGGCCAGGTGCAGTGGTACATGCCTGCAATCCCAGTGACTCATGAGGCTGAGGCAGGATGATCACAAGTTGGAGGCCAGCCTCAGCAATTTAGTGGGAACCTCATCAACTTAATGAGGCCCTGCCTTAAAATTAAAAATAAAAAGGACTGGGATTTTCATGGGAATTGCATTGAATCTACATGGTGCTTTGGGTAGTATGGCCATTTTTACAATATTAATTCTGCCTATCCAAGAACATGGGAAGTCCTTCCATCTTCTAAGGACTTCTTCAATTTATTTCTTTTGTATTCTATAGTTTTCATTATGGAGGTACTTCACCTCTTTTGTTAGATTTATTCCCCTGGTTTTTGTTTGTTTGTTTTGTTTTGAGGGTATCGTAAGTGGGATAGTTTTCCTATTCCTAATTTCCTTTTCAGCAGATTCAACCTTGGAGTATAGCAACACGATTGATTTATGAGTGTTGCTCTTGTATCCTGCTGCTTTGCTGAATTTGTTTATAAGCTCTAGAAGACTTCTGGTGGAGTTTTTCGGGTCTATCTAAATATAGGATCATGTCGTCAGCAGTGATCATTTGAGCTCTTGTTTTCCTATTTGTATCCTTTTAATTTCCTTCTATTGCCCAATTGCTCTGGTTGGAGTGTCAAGGACTATGTTGACTAGGAGTGATGACAGTGGGTATCCTTGTCTTGTTCCTGTTTTTAGAGGAAATGTTTTCAGTTTTTCTCCATTCAGAATGATGTGGGCTTTGGGTTTGTCTTATAGAGCCTTTATAATGTTGAGATAAGTTCCTTCCATTCCTCGTTTTTCTAGTGTTTTAAACATACAGAAAGATCAGTAGAGGGAAGGAATCAGAGGAAGGGAGGAGGGGAGAGAAAAGGGAAGTCCTGGGGACTGAATGAGGACAAATTGCATTCCATGCTTTTATAGTTATGTCAAAATGAATGCTATTGTCATTTATAACCAAAAAGAACCAATTTAAGAAACAGAATTACATTTTAGCAAATTAAAAAAAAAAAAACTGGGGCTATAGCTCAGTGGTAAAGCACTCCTGGGCTCAACCCTCAGTACAAGAAAGAAAAAAGGAGGGCTGGGGCTGGGGCTCAGTGGTGGAGCACTCGCCTAGCATGTGTGAGGCACTGGGTTCGATCCTCAGCACCACATAAAGATAAATAAATAAAGGCATTGTGTTCATCTACAACTAAAAAATATTTTTAAAAAATAAAGAAAGAAGGAGAGGGAGGGAGGAAAGAGACAGAGACAGAGAGAAAGAAGAAGAAAAGGGTTGATAACGCTGAATATTAGTGAAAGTTCAAGAGGAAAACTAAAAAAAAAATAGATTGAGGGGCATAAAGGTCATTGCAAAAACATTTGAGTGACATGGCAGAGGTGAACAACTTCCTGAAAGGTTGGAGCAGTGAGGGGGACAGAAAGAGAATTTTGCTCAATTTTTATTATGGAAAATTTCAAACGTGCAGAAAAATTGAAAAAAAAATAATAAATATAATAAAATTCTCATTTGTATATATCCACCACTTTACTTAGATATAACAATTGTTGTTTGTGCATACATATAAAAATATTTATACATTTATATGTAGTTCTTGAACCATGTAAAAACTTAGGAAAGCATGATGCTTTACACATGAAGACTTCAGCATGCATCTCCTACAAATGAGAACATTTTTCCCTCCATAACCACAGTACCATGATCTCAGCTAAGAAAATAACAACTTGTCCCGAATACCATCTGATATAGAGAACACACTCAAATTTTCCTTAGTTAACCTCAAAATATCTTACATGTGTATCTTTCAAAACAAGATCCAAAGTGAGAGATGGCATCTGGTAGTGAAGTGATGGGGAGAGCAGGGGGATTCACGTAGTAGTCAAAGAAAAATGAATTGGGTCTTCTTTTATTTTTCTTCCTTTTTCCTTCTTTTCTTTTTTGACCTTGGTATTTGGTCTTGATCTTGTTTTATTTTGAGAAGGGGCAGATGAAGATCCAGGAGGAATAAAAGAGGTAAGTGGCGGGGATGTGGCACAGAGGCTGGCTGGGAGCAGAGGAGGGCGTTTCCTCGGTTCCAGTCATTTGCAAAGTGAGGTCCTCAGAGCAGCAACTTCAAATATTACCTGGAAACTAGTTAAAATTTTGTGACTGCAGCCCTGACCTACTGAATCTGGCTCACCACACGCTGGAGAGCTATTGCTCCACTCTCACATGACAGGGAGGGTATGGACACAGACGTGGAGGGGTGTGGATTGAGTGACAGGTGTTGAAGTGTGCACCTCTGATAGCTCCAGTTTCCCCTGTGACGTAAGAGACCATTCGCCAAGATTGAGGTGAGAGAAAAAAGAGCATCACAGAACCAAGGATTGGGAAGGTTGAAGGTAGCCACTGTCCAGAGGGATGTGGTTGGTTCACTATACAATGCTGAGAGTCTTGGTAGGGTTGGTGACCGTAAATGAGGAGTGGCGATCACTCCCTGGTTGTATGATTTCCCCCCAGTGCTTTTGAGCTATCAGTAAAATCCTGAAGAAAGCAGATCACCAGGTCAAGCAGGGTTGAGGTTTGGCCAGCTCAGCGCAAAGGATCGAAGAGGAGCAAGTAAGTGAGTTCAGGATGTCATCAAGAGAGCTGTTGAAAAGAGGTCATGGAGTGGAGGGATTGGATATGGAGGGACTGAGGAGTTGGAGGGGGGAAGCATCGATGACTGACCCTGGAGATCCCAGGAGGCATGACTGTGTGGGAGCAGACAATGATGGATGGGAGGACAGGGGATGAGGGCTGAGAGGTGGCTGCTTCAATGGTTCCTGAGATCTCCTTCCGGTGACAAGGGCAGGAGTGTGATAACAAAGACGGGTGGCTGAGTGGCAGTGGAGCAGGTCCTCAGGGATAAAGTCACCAAGTTGTTGAGAGGTCAGGTGGGGAAAGTGATGAAGTTGCCCAGCGGGAGGACCGAGGGGAAGACAGACAGTTGGCTGGGGGTCAGCATTCCCTGAGTGGCCTGGCAGGTGGCAGATGGCAGCAGGGAGTAGGGGAGAGGGCAGTTCAGCACAATGGCTATGCCTTGGAGGCAGAGGGTTCTATTAAGCTGGAATTGGCGGTTGGGGGAGGAGTGGTCTGGAGGCAGCAATCAGGGGTAGGAAAGCACCCTCGCCTGGAAGAAAATAAACAGCTCTCATTTCAGAAGCTTGCGGAGGAGGTAGTGCCCCCCAGGGAGAGTTAAATTTCAGTTAAAGCCAGGCGTGGGGAGAATGCTCCAAGGAGAAATTAAGGGTATTAGGGGGTTGCAGTTCATTAGAGGATGCGGGGAAGGTCAGGGAGGGAAGTGGAGGAGGAGGTCGCAGACAGAGGGTACAGAGCGTGAAGGGACAACCGTGCCAGCGAGTTGGCAGACGAGGAGGTTTGCACTTTCACTATTAAATGATAGAAACTGTGATGGGAAGTGGCCTGGATCTCATCCAGTTCATGCCTTGAAGTCTATAAAAAAAAAAAAAAAAATGGTGGCTCAGGACGTGGCCTCTTAAGCAAACTTGCCCATATTCAATCCCAGTCTTGGCACCCACTCGCTGTCTATACCTCGGGCGAGGTCTCTGGGCTTCCATTTCTCCTTCTGTAAATGGGGATGACAATAGTATCCCCTCCCCACGGGGCTTCTGTGACAACTCAAGACATAATGTGTTGAATTTTAAAATAGAGCCTGGGCAGCTGCCTCAGACACACTTGGTGGGCACTGCCAGGCAGAGCAGCCTAGTCACTCACCTGGAACCTGACCCTCATTAGGTAGGAAATATGAGCAGCAGCAATTTGGCTGGGAAGAGTTTGATGGACAGTTGCCACATATGCAAGTATTACATTTAAGTGCTGCATAATGAGGTTTCAGTCAATAATGGACCATGTAGACCACGGTCCCAAAAAGAGTGTAATGGAGCTGAAAAATTCCTATTGCCCAGAGTTGATGGAGCCTTCATAACATTGTAGCACAACGATTTTGTCATGTGCCTGTAGAGATGCTGGTTTAACAAAGCTACTGCTCTGCCAGGCAACAGAAAAGTATAGCTTATGCCACTATGTACAGTACATAATATTTGATAATGATAACAGATGAATGTAACTGGTTTATGTATTTACTATAGTCTTTATTATTATTTTAGGGTATACTCCTTCTATGTTTTAAAAAAGAGGTTTACCATAACACAGTATGTATGTATCACCAAAAACAGCCTCATACAGTTCATGTTCTCTCTCTCTCTCTCTCTCTCTCTCTCTCTCTCTCTATATATATATATATATATATATATATATATATGTGTGTGTGTGTGTGTGTGTGTGTGTGTGTGTGTGTGTGTCTACTTTTTTTTCCTTGGTATTGAGGATTAAAGCCAGGGGCATTGTACCACTGGGAATGAGGTTCAGTGGTTGAATGCCACTGGGCTCAATTCCTGGTACCAAAAAAAAAAAAAAAAATTGACTAACAATGCATTTCTCCAAATGTATCCTATTGTTAAGTAACACATGTCTGTATATGGAGACACTAAGGGTGATGACATTCATGAGCTCAGTGGAAAAATGGATTTTTCAGGCAGCAACCTGCTGATACCCCCTATAACTGGGATCTGGACAATAGGGCTTGGTTTCCCCCAAGGTCACTGAAGGTTGCAAAGTTAAGGGTTTTCGAATGGTGGGACATCTGGCTCTCCTGCAAATGTACAAGATATCAAAGCCAGGAATGCAGAGGAACTCCCTCAAAGAAAACCCCCGAACCTACCAATCCCCAAAAGAAGGGAGAAAAATCAGAATGGAATCAGAATGGTTTCAGGTAGAAGAACATAGAAATACAAAAGTATATATGTCTGGGTCCAGACATTACAGTGAATAAATTTGTACTGCATACTTCCAAATGTTGCATTACTATGAGAAATCTTCAGAAGAATTTTAGGTCAAGCTATTCAAAGATAATCAAAGAAATCTTAAAGGAGGTGGAATTTGCTGTTATTTGAAGAGGGATCCTGCACGTCTGGGCATTAAAGCTTTTGGATGAAGATGAAATTAGAGGCTATGAATTATAAGTCAAGGGGGCAAAGTTTCAACCAAAGGGGGAACATAATACCTAAAAATAGAAGTGCAAAGATCAGAAGAAGCTGTCTTGGCAGCAAAGGCAGCTGGGCTGGAGACCTGAGAGGAGAGCTGGGCCATCTGGAAAGCTCCATGAGTAAGTTGTTTCACCCCATGGACCTGAAGAGTGGTCCGTGACCAAGAGCAGAGCAGACCTTTGTGTGGAGTGCTCAAAGCGGGGACAAATTAGGAGGTTCTTCTTCTGTGAGAGTCATGCAGACCGTTTGGACTCTGTTTCCCTAAGGAATTCAGAGAAGGCTGATTCTTCTATTCAAATCCTCCATGGAAGGCGATTTCATCTCATCTCTGGATGAGACCCTGTGGCTTGACGGAGATGAATCAAGACAACTCAGGTAAAAAAATGGACAGTGACACTTCCAGGAAAAGTTACTAGAAATAAAAGAAAGAAACTCAGCTATCAGAGAAGACCTCAAACCAGTTACTTAAAACTTGGAGAGACCCAGAAATCCAGAGTTTTCTTGAAGAATGGGAAATGTGAACTTTAAGAACTATTTTTTAAATTATCTACAGACCCTCTTATTGCTTGCCCTGGGGCAACCTCCCTTCACCCAGCCTTTGGCAGACTGCAGCCTGTGTGGCCTAGGCAAGCAAAGAGTCTGGCTCCCCTTCTGGACTGGGGATGGGGATGGGACACCCCCCCCCATGTGAGCCAGGATTATTTTTCACATAGTAACACAGTTTTGTACAAGAGATGTGTTTCCTAAGTCATTGGTGAGTGAATGAGTAATTGAATTGAGTAATGGTAGAAACAAGAAAATATGGGCAGAAATTACACAAGCAGACATTTAGTTTAAATGCAAAGAAAACCTTCCCAATCACCATGGTTGTAAAATCATACGAAATAGGAAACTTTACCATCTCCTTAGAACTCTCAGGGCTCTTAGCTTTATATGCCTTGGATATGCTTTATGGCAGTCTGGTGAAGTCTGTAGAATCTCAGGAAAGTTTACAGCTGCACAAAGTGAAATACAGAAGATTGCAGAGGAAAGTAATTGTATCGAAGTAGTTATCAAAATGAAAAAACAAACATGAGAGGACAAGATGTAGTGGTGGTTCTAACCGTTACTGTTTACTACAAAATAATGACCAATGTGCATGACATTTTGAAATCTCTGCAATAACTGGAAAATTACATAAAGTCTGTGAATTCTATTGGCAATGATCACAGTTCCTGCAAATACTTGCATAGATCTGTGGCTTACATTTATCACTGAGGGAGGATTACAGGCATGAGCCACTGTGCCTGGCCTTGACTTACCCAATCTTGAGGGCTGTGGAAATAGAATGTAATTTTTCCCATCCTCGTACATGGACCTTTTGGGACCCTGGGATAAGAGCCCTGCACCAGAGCCAGTGATGTCTCAGACTGGAAAGGAAGCCAGGTCAGGAGAATGGGTTACTCCCTGCCCATGAGCCTCTGACAGTAGGAGGTGCTCGCCAGCTTTACAGTCAGAGACAATCTCCTAGCAGTCTCTTTTCCATCCTAAACCTTTCTCAGGGCTCAGGGAGTAAGCATTATCCACATATCTGTTGTGCTTCCATTTGAACCCCTATAGAAGACCCTTTCATAATCCAAAGTCCCCAAGGATGTGACATTTGGAGAAAAGATTTGGTACGGAGGCTGAGACAGGAAAATCACAAGTTCAAAGTTAGCCTTAGCAACTCAGCAAGACTTTGTCTGTAAATAAAATTTTAAAAAGGGTCTGAGGATGTGCTCAGTGCTTAAGTGCTCCTGGGTTCAACCCCCAGTACCAAAAAAAGAAAAAGGAAAGGAAAGAAAAAGAAAAAGATCTGGTACTCAGTCACACAGTGACAATGTTCTCCAATTGTTTGAATCAGTGAGCCACAGCCCTCAAGATTGGGTAAGCCAAGGCCAGGCACAGTGGCTCATGCCTGTAATCCTACCAGCTTGGGAGGCTGAGGTAGGAGGATCATGAGTTCAAAGCCAGTCTCAGCAACTCAGGGAGACCCTGTCTCTAAATAAAATACAAAATTGGGCCAGGGATGTGGCTCAGTGGTTGAGCGCCCCTGAGTCCAATCCCTGGTACCCCCGCCACAAAGTAAAAGAAATAAAACATAAAAAGGGCTAGTGATATGGCTAAGTGGTTAAGCAACCCTAGATTCAATCCCTAGTACAAAAAAAAAAAAAAAGACTGGGTAAGTCAGGGATAGAAAATGAATTGGCCTTTGGATTCAGCTCTATCATCATCTCTAAGGTAAATGTTTGTTCAGATTGTTTTCTGGCTCACAGGGACAATGACACATAATGCTTTTCTAAGGTGAGAGTGTCCTAAAGGCAGAGGACTTAGGGTGACTTCAGTTGGACACACAGCACTTGTCAGGAAAGCCACCAGTAAGTGACACTGGTCCAGGAAAGCCTTTCATATCACATGGGAACAGAGAGTTAACATTTCCTGAGGATTTACTCTGTGGAAGAGCTTGTACATTTTGTATCTTATATTCATCATAAATTGCATCTCCATCAAAGAGGTGCTTTGTTTTGTTTCACTTTTTTAAAAAAAAATATTTTTTAGTTGTAGATGGACACAATATATTTATTTATTTATTTCTATGTGGTGCTGAGGATCGAATCCAGTATCTCACATATGCGAGGCAAGTGCTCTACCACTAAACCCCAGCTAGCCCCAGCCCTATGTTTCACTTTTCAAAAAGTTTGTTACACGGCAATTGTGTTCCCACATGCCCATGGGTCGCTCTCTAACTCCAGGGCGGCCACCTCTAGCTTGCCGAGCTCCAGTGAAAGAGAAAGTGGGTAAGGAGGTCTTTGTACCAAGGCTGGTACAAAGCGACTGCTCACAAATCGACCAGAGGTAAAGTGCCCAGGAAAAAACTGGCTATGAAAAGCGGCTGGCAAGAGTGCGCCCTCTACTGGAAGGGTGAAGAAACCTCATCGTTACAGGCCTGCTACTGTGGTATCCATTCCGTGAAATCCAATGTAATCAGAAGTCTCCTGAACTTCTGATTCACAAACTCCCCTTCCAGCGTCTGGTGGGAGAAATTGCTCAGGACTTCAAAACAGATCTGCGCTTCCACCGTTGCAGCTACTGGTGCTTTGCAGGAGGCGAATGAGGCGTATCTGGTTGGCCTTTTGGAAGACACCAGCCTGTGTGCTAAACATGCCAAACACGTAACAATGAAGCCAGAAGACATCAGCTAGCACACCATGTATGTGGAGAATGTGCTTAAGAATTCACTAGGAAGGGAAATATTCTCCCTGCCACAAATTTTTTTTTTCTTTCTCTTCTTCCTGTTATTGGTAGTTCTGAAAATCAGGTATTTTTCCCATGGGGTCAAAAGGTACCTAAGTGTATGACTGCAAGTGGAAAAACTGGGAACAGATATCAGGTCCTGGCCATTTTTCCACTTTCATTTGTGTGTGAATTTTTAATATAAATGCGGGGATTATAATTTTAATATAAATGCAGTGAATTTTTAATATCGATGCAAGTCAAAATGTTTCAGTGAACAAGTTTCAGCAATTCAACTTTATAACAATTATAAATAAAACTTATTTTTTTCTGGACAATGCCAGTATTTGGATTTTTTTAAAACATTTTTTAGTTGTAGTTGGACACAATGCCTTTATTTTATTTATTTATTTATTTTATGTGGTGCTGAGGATTGAACCCAGTACCTGGCATGTGCTAGGCAAGTACTCAACCACTGAGCCACAACCCAGCCCCTTGGATTTTTTTTTAAACAAGTAAATTTCTTATAGACAGCAACTAAATGGTGTTTGTAGCACTTTTATCATACTATAGCCTTACTATTCATTTGCTATACTTTTCTGAGTTGTCCTACATGTTTTTAATGTAGGACAACTTCTGTGCTGTTAAAATACATTGAAGTATAAAAAAATTGCTACATTTATAAAACAAAGCACAGAAATAAAAGCAAAGGCTTGATTTTGCTCCAATATTACATTTCTATTCTTTTTTTCTTTTTAAGCTACATTTTAAGAATTTTTTTTCCAGAGGAGATGGAGGCAAACTTCTCCTGAGAAGGACCTGGTCAAGCTTTAGATTGGGGCAGGATAAATGTATTCTCCATAACACACAGTTACTTCTTCTAAGTTGTACTTGGTCCTTCTCCAATGAATCCTCTCTGTATTGTACTTAATATTACTAGTCTGAATTTAAATTGACCAAGACAATGAACTTTTTTTCGTTGCTTTAAAAAAGCTTTTTGAAAAAACAACTAAAAAGCTGCTTGATTTTGACAGCTTTCAGAAAACAAAGGTAAAGAGTAAAGGTAACTATGGTGTATACCACAATGGTGAGATGAAATGAGATTTGATATTAGTCTCATCAACACTTGGATTGCATGCATATTAGTGATGGAATCAGGATTTGAGCATGTGGCTATTTGTTGGAGTTTGCCACCTAATTTAGTCCTCATTCTTCTGGCCAGTAGGATTCCATTTTTGTATTAAGGCCTCTATCCTCCAACATCAAATAGTGCTGAGGTATGTTTGTCAAGTGACTCTGCCATCTCTCAGTAGAAGGTAGGCAATTGACCAAGCTAGGTCAGTCAGAATTTTTTTCCTTTGATTCAAGGTAGAAGCACTGACCCTAGCTACCTAAATGCTGGAACTGTCTTGACTTCTCTCCTTTCTAAAGACTCCTGCTCAGATTTTCCTTCAAATTCTGTGAATGTCCTTCCAATAACTGACTCTTACTAAATCTGTCACTTCTTTACAACTGGCTGCCTCCTCAGCTCCATAACTCTCAACCTGGAATCATGGAACAAAAGGTGAATGTGGCACAAAAGGTTCAAAATACTGAGTGGCAGTATAGTTTGGGTCTCATTACTTAAAACAAGCAGAACACCTTATAGGGCTGGTGTGTGAATTCACTGAGACAAAATATATGCTCTAGGAGATCAGGGAATATGAGTTAGCCTCTGCTGTACCCACTGTGTCTATTGTAGAACAAAAAAATGGTATCAATAAGTATGTACTGGTTGGTTGGATACTGCTTTTGAAAACACTGTCAACTTTAGTATGTAATAGGAAGAGCTGTGTCCGTTATGCCCAGGATGACAAGAATTGATTTCTATTCTCTTTCTCATCAAAAAATTTGTCTTACTCTTGATTTCTCTTTCTTGAATCTTTTTTTAAATATTTTTAGTTGTCAATGGACTTTGTTTATTAATATGCAGTGCTGAGAATCAAACCCAGTGCCTCACATATTCAAGGCAAGTGCTCTACCAACTAAGCCACAACCCCAGCCTTTTCCTTGAATCTTTACATTAAGTCTGACTACTTTATTTTGGAACCCAATTAATTTACCTGTTCTCTATGATGTCTAAAATCCTAAAATCAGAAAAGTCACCCTTCTTGAGTGGCGAGTAGGAAGGTCTACATTTACAGGATTGGAGGGAAGGAGAATATGCCTTCTTTCTTTTGTCTTCAGGATACATGTCCCCATTTGATAGCTCTGAAATATGCTAGGGTGGGGATCACCATAGCATACAGTGACAGTGCTGTTGACCATCTAGTAAATGTTCCCCAGAGAGCCCAGTTTGGAAACAACTGGGCAATGTGAGAGCATGAAGATATTTGTATTATTTGTATTATTATTACTTATTATTACTACTATTTTGGCACAGGAAATTTAGTCAAGGGTCACTTTATCACTGAGCTACAACCCCAGCCTCCCCCGACTTTTTTTTTTTTTTTTTTTTTTTTTTTGAGACATGATTTCACTAAGTTGCTGACGCTGACCTGAGCTTGCGATTTCCTTCTCTCTCAGCCTCCCAAGCCACTGAGATTACAGGTGTGCGCCACTTCACCCAGCAGAAAATGATATTTTTTTAAAGGACAGAAATCCCTGAACAGCACTGGGGGTCGTTATAGCCCAAAGAGCAACTCCAAGTTCCTCTTATGTGACACTAGGGACATAGGTGTCAGATACAGACACCAAGCCCAGGGATTAACAGAGGGAAAGAGGATACTGACCAGCTCAGTCCCTAGAGTGACCCCAGATGCTCCTGGTCTGAGATCAGTGTTTGTTCTCAGCAAAAGAAATAGGTGAGAAGTTTTAGGGGTACTGATGTTCCCCACAATTTTCAAGTTTCAGCTGGGGATCACAGGATCCATATAATCACAGAACAGAGGATTTAAGCCTGAAAGGAAAGCCTCTAGCTGCACAGAGGGCTCAGGGTTTGAGGGAACCAAAAACAGCTCCATCCCCTGGTCCATGCTGACCCCTAGAGGTCCGTATGGGTATTGCGGCTCTCTTCTTCGCTGTCCCCATCTTCTCAGTTCTTGATCAACTTATCCTAAGAGACTATTGGGTCAGAGGTTTCCTATGAATCCGGGGGGAGAATTAAATGTCCCCGAAAACCACATGCTTCATTTTCACTTGAATGCCCACCGGATTCCAGAATCACAAGTTTCCTAAACAGTACTGTAGCCCCTCCGTCCACACTCCAGCATTGCCCCTCTGGTTTGCAGAAACCCATGCTTATGGATTAAGTCTGAATATTTGGGGTTGGAGATGGGCAGGGAAAGGAAAGACCAACCTATGAAGAACCACAGTGTCTGCCTGAACAGCCCTCCCCCTATCAGAGCATTAGTTGAAAACTGTTTTCTTTCTGCTAGTCTTGGGATTGAACCCAGGGCCTCATGCATACTAAGCAAGCTCTCTACAACTGAGCACCCCCTCCAGTCCCATTGGATGAGTTTCGATGAAGTCACCTATCTAAGCAATCTTCTCCAGGGGCTATCCAGGGACCCCTTCTTTGGCAACTCACCTTCTTTGTCAAAGCAGCCTAAGCTCCTCCCATTCCAAATCCCAAACCCTTGATTTTTCTCCTGTCCTCTCCGTACTGAGGATGGAGTCATATACCAGAACAGCTGGATTCCCAAGACTGAAACCTAGAAGGGAGTGGCGGAGGTGGACAAGGCAGGACAAGAGAGGGGGAGGAGCAGAGGATTTCTGGAACCGGCGTCTGGGGAGAGCACACCACCAGACACCTCAGAAAACCTGCCGGCTAGTCACATTGGGTAAACCTGAAACTACGTCAAGGTAAGAGGCAAAGCCGGGGTATGGGGGGCGAGATCAGTTAAGGACACAATTCTGGCGCCGCCCTCAGGGCGTTCAGACCAATCAGGAGTCCCCATCAGACTATCCCCTTTCTCCACCCCACCCTTTGTCCTTCTCGGTGCTTCTGGGCTTGAAGATTCTCAAAGAGGCAAGGCAGAAGCTCTGAGATAGTTTCCAAAATCAACCAGAGGCAGCTCTCGGATAGGGTGGAATCCTAAAAATGCGGGAGCAGAGAAGTGGACTCCAGTGCCCCCTGCCCTGTCCCCTCTCCACGGCAATTGGCAATTCGAACCCACTGGCAGGGATCTGCCACTGCCCACCGCTGATGCGCCACTCAGCCAAGAAACCTTGGCTCCTTGGAGAGCGAGGCCTGCATCCGAGGACCCTAAGGAAGGACCACCAGGGACCTGAGGAGGGAATGATTTCGGGCAGAGAGAACAGAGAAAATGTCCCCAAATTACCATTGTTTTCTGGGCAGCATATGTTCCCTTAGGCTTAAAGGCGCTCATGTGTCTCTAGTCGAGTCTGAGTTCAAATGAGGTGTAAGCCGGAGCGCAGGAGGCTCCGAGTCAAACACAGAAATGAGGATATGAATAAATTGAGAAACTGGTCTATTCCTGGCCCAAAGGTGTGGATGTGGGTATGGGTGCAGGTGCTGCCCTCCAATAAAGGGCTATGATAGTCACAAGCAGAGATATTATAGGCTGAGTGAGGGAGGGGGCACAATCCCAGTTATTTTGGGATTTTTCCCAAGGTAGCCCTCAGGACAGTGCCAGAAGCTGCATGGTCATGCTCCCAGCTGTTGAGGCTTCTACCATTTTAACAGAGACCACCTTCTTCCATCAGATTGGTTACTCAGGAAACATCCCCTCCCTGAACAATGCAACCTCCTGTTTGGCCTGAAGTAGCGACGGGCTAGAGGTTGCTGTCCCTGCCCCTTCTTTCTAGATACCCACCAGAAAGATGTAATCCCTGGAAGTACTCTGGCAGGAAAGGTGACTCTGGAGGAAAGATCCAGAAGGAAGGAGAAAGGAAATGAGGGAGGAGTGCTATGTCATATTAAATATTTATTGTTTTCTGCAGACTGACCTTGGAGTGATTCTCAAGCCGGGAGGGGCTGGTTTAGTGTTCAAGTTGCTGAGACCTTAGGCCAAGATGTTACAGAAATTACTTTGAGTCAAACAAAAATCAATGACTTGGAGGCAGTCATCCCTGGTCACCAATTCCAAGAGTTCAGGCTTCACACCACAGGATTCCAGTTAAGTGAACCAGAGATTGAGGCAGTGAAGTTTTAACCAGGGGAAGAGAGGAGCCTTGGGTGTGTGAGAGGAGGGTGACAAGACTGGAGAAATGATAAATATCATTATTGAAGCCAAAAGGAAGTGGTCTTGGGAAACCTGAAGACGCTGGGAGATTCGAGGGCTGATCCTTTGAGGCAGAGTCCTGGCAATGGAGATTGGATGAGGCATTGGCAAAACTAGAAGGGGAACCCAGGTGATGCAGGGTACGAGATGGGGTGCAGAAATCCATGGAGAGGACTGGCAGGTCTCAATGTGGATCTCGGCATATCAGAAATTGGGCTTGTGCTTCTTGAGTTCCACCATAAGGTGGTGAATGTTGATAAGCTCAGCCCTGGCAGGGAGGGCTCGGAGCTGGGGCTGAGACAGCACACGGTGAAAGCGATGATAGAGCTGGATCAGCTGGGTCAGGGCTCCCTGGTCAGAAAAAGTCACAGAGGAATCAGACTGTGGGGTGATGCTAATGATTATGATAGGAATCACGTTAGGATGCATCCAGATCTTTAGGCACAGGTGGTAGTTAAAAACAGAGGTTATTTAAATGATACTGAGTCCAGGGAAAAGGGGGAAATAATCAGCAATGAGGAATGGGAGCACATTACCTGAATGATACTGGTTCCATTTCTGAAGTTGGTGAAACTGCGCATTACATCCTGACTCAACGACTCCACTGATGATTTCCAGGAACTACCAAAGCCACGAATCAGCTGAGTTACCCGGGCTGATGGCAGGGAAAAAAGAGAGTGCAGAGAGAGACCAGGCCAGGAGAAGTTCCACCCCACAAAGTCCTCCCCAAGGCAAGCTGTCCTCACCATCAACCCCACTTTCCTGGTGTTCTTCCAACCAGACCTCTCCTGCTCTGCTCATTCTTCTTACTCACCTTATCACTGACTGCATCATTAACACATTATTCTCATACCTTCTTCACCTCGAAGTCTCTCAGCCTGTCCACGCTCAATCAGAGCCTCAGCCTCCTTTACAAATGCCACCAGACCTCCAAAAGGAGGAGAGAGCAACTCTTCAATGAATTCCTGGAGAGACAGACAGGCAAGCATACACACAGGGTCCAGTGTTCTGGTGTCAGTAGATTTTCCCAGTTCTGGCATCATGTGTCTAAGTGCTTAGACACAGCAGAACAACTAAACTCTAGAAAGGTCACACATTTTCAGATATTGATGGTCTCATAAGAGTAGGGGAAATCTCCAAGAATTCTCCTCTTTAAAAACAAAAACAAAAAAACTCTATAAACTAAATTAAGCTTAAGCTGGAAGCAGAGCAACAAGGAATTAGTCAAGGCTGGAGACCAAGTGGGTGGGTACTGGGAGAGGCAGGGCCACTAGAAGGCAAACAGCTGAGGCTCCTTTAATATCTGGAAACTGAACCTGACACCAACTTCAGGTGGGGAAGCTGGGCCTGGGTGTCTTGTGAGAGCCTCAAAGAGGCACCAATGTAGATCCAGATGGATGCATCTTTGAGCTATTGCAAAAGCGAGGCAAATCCTTTTCAGAGGAAAATATTCTCAATCCTAATGCAGACCCATATTACTCCCACTGATTAAGGTCAAACAATGAACTTGAAGATCATCACATATATATGGAGGCAAGCTCCCAAAAAAGTCAACAAACACAATAACAGTGGAATTAGATGACCAGGCAGCTGGGGTAGAACTGTCAGGTACATAGCAGTTGGATGTGGTTTTTTTTTTGGTACTGGGATTGAACCCAGGGGTGCTTAACCACTGAGCAACATCCCCAGTCCTTTTTATTTATTTATTTTTTTTTTTTTTTTTGAGGCAGGGTCTCACTAATTTGCATAGGGCCTCACTGAGTTGCAGAGGTTGGCTTTGAACTTGCGGATACTCCTGCTTCAGCCTCCTGAGTCACTGGGATTATAGGTCTATGCCAACATACTTGGCTCAGCTGAATAATCAAAAATGAAATGTTTAAATATAAGGATGCAGACATAAAGATGAAAAATTAATAAGAACTTAACTAAGAATTGTCAGACTTGAAAAAGTGGAATTTTTTTTTTTAGAAATGAAGAATTAATTTTAAAAATCAACAGGTTAAACAGCAGACCAGCTATAACTGAAGAATGACACACTGATATGGAATTTATAATTGAAGAAATGACTCAGAATACAGCACAGACAAGGAGCAGGAAATTTTTGAGACAGAAAAACATACAGAAATTTAACTAATGGGCCTAGGCAGTGATAACTGATAGCTATTGACATCACAAAAAGAGAGTCAAGATGACATTACAGGATCCTTGATGGAAGCACATACCAGTACCTCTTAAATATTCTTATTAAAAATCTAACTGAAATCTGATCAAGCCTTTCCATCTAACTACATATTTATGGGAAATACACAGATAGAGTGGTTTAACCACACCATGAAATTCAATCAGCAAATTCTAGACCATACGTCAGTCTACATGACAAATGACTCAACAACTCAGTTTCCTCCACAAATAAGTTGTGGAGGAGTAGGGGCAAAGATAGAAATCTATAGATATATCATTTTAAAAAGGCATATTTGTGTCTTACAATTGCCCTGATATGAACCATGAATATCATTTATAACTGGTGAAATCTGAATACTACTTTATGCAGACACTTTATTTTTTTATTTTTTTGAGGTACAGGGATTGAACCCAGGGCCTCTGCATGAAGTACTTTACCAATAGCTCCATCTCCAACCCTTTTTAAATTTTTTTTTTTTTTTTTTAATTTCATTTTGAGACAGGGTCTTGCTAAGTTGCTGAGGCTGGCCTCAAACTTTTTCCTCTTCCCTCAGCCTCCTGAATAGCTGGATTTACAGTTGTGTGCCACCATACCTGGCACACACCTGTAGGGACATATGTGAGGACATATTCTGATAGTGATGAAGTGGTAATGATATATAACATTAATTCAAAATAAGTAGGAGTAGAGAAGGAGGATGAGGATTGGATATCAGTACAATAAAACTGCTGGTGAGTTGTTATTGGGTGAAGATCAGTGGAGGTATTTGAGGGTTCATTGTGCTATCCTATAAACATATACATTTGAAGTTTTCCACAATAAAAAGTTAAATTAAAAAAAAAAAAGTGAGGCACTGAGCAACTCAGCGAGACCCTGTCTCTAAATAAAACACAAAATAAGGATGGGGATGTGGCTCAGTGGTTGAGTGCCCCTGAGTTTAAGCCCCAGTACCTCTCAATAGATAAATAAATAAATAAATAAATAAATAAATAAATAAATAAATAAATAGAAGGGAATTAAAACAGGAGATAAATAAAAAAACAAATTTTAAAAACCTAAAAAAAAAAAAAAAAAACAACAACTAGTCATGGTGGAATGTAACTATATAGTCTCAACTACTGGGGAAAATAAACCTAGAAGTTTAAGGCCAGCCTGGGCAACAGAGCAAGACCCTTTTAAGAGAAAGAGGGAGATGGCAGAGCACAGTGGGGCACACCTGTAATCTCAGTGACTTAGGAGGCTGAAGTATGAGTACTGCAAGTTCAAGGCCAGCCTCATCAACTCAGTGAGATCCTGTCTCAACAGAAAAAATAAGGGCTTGAGATGTGGCTCAGTGCTAGAGCACCTGCCTGGCATGTGTGAGGCCCTGGGTTCAATCTCCAGGGTTTGATCCCCAGCATCACCAAAACAAAAAAAAATAAAAAATAAAAAGGGTTGGGGATGTAGCTCAGTGGTAGAGGACCCCAGGTTCAATTACCAGTACCAACCAATATTAAATAAATAAATAAAGGGGGGATTGGGTGGTAGTTAGGGCTGTAGCTCAATGCTAAGTATGCCCATGACCCTAGGTTTGATCCCCAGCACCAAACAACATACCAAACAATAACAACAAGAAAAATCCCAGAGAGCTAAGATATGAACAGATGAAACTACTAGCCCATTTAAAAATACATTACTTGTATCTTTTCCACTCTTCCCTCAAAATATCCATTTATATCCACTGAGGGTTGCCAGGTAACTAATGTGAGATTTAGGGAGACAGACTTCAAGAAAGAATCTTTCTGTAATTAAGCCATCATTATTTACGATGTGATTTTGGACATAGATTAAATAACAAAATTCAACCTATATCATTGCCTAAATGCAATTATTCTCTCTCAACATTATAATAGTATAAGACCCAGGAAGTGGGCTGCAAAGAAAAAATGAGCTAACTTGTGACAAGTCCACAAATCACAAGCCACTTATTTTACAAAGCATGGGAAATCTGAACTAAAACAAGTAATAAGCATAAAATATGTACCAGGTTTTGGAGACTTTGTACTGGGAAAAAATTTAAACATATTATTACATTTTTTAACTGATTATAGGTTGAAATGATATTTTGATTAGAGCGGTTAAAATAAAAGGTTTAAATTCATTTCACTTTCTTTTTTTTTTTTTTTCTTTTTTTCATGTTTTTATTTTTTGCCATGCTGGGAATCATGAGTTCAAATCCAGATTCGGCAAAAGTGAGGTGCTAAGCAACTCAGCAAGACCCTTTCACTAAATAAAATACAAAATAGGGCTGGGGATATGGCTCAGTGATTGCCCCTGAGTTCAATCCCCAGTACTGGATCAAACCCAGAGCTTTGTGCATGCTAGTAGGTACTTTGTCACTGAGCTATATTCCCAGCCCCTAGCTTTTTTTAATATGGCAACTAGAAAATTTTAAGTTACTTGAGGTGGTTGACAATGTGGCATGCATTGTATTTTATTGGACAGTACTTTCTATTTGTCCAGACTTGGATAAACTTTAAGCTTTCTGTTCAGCAAAAGAGAATATTTGGTAGCAGAGGATTGGCCAGAGGGAAACAGGGCACTGGACTTAGGCTTTCCTACAAAGTACCAAACAGATGACAAACAAAAGATAGGGAGCATAGATGGCAGCTGGCTCCCATACCCAATGCTACAGTGTGGAGTGTGTATGTCCCCAAAAGGTCCATGTGTATGTGTTAAAGGCTTTGTCTCCAGGATGGCACTATTGGGAGGTGGTGAATGTTTAAGACTGGGGCCTGGTGGGAAGTCTTTAGGTCATTAGGGACAAGCCCTGCAAGGGAATTGTGGGACTCTGGGCTCTTTCTTTCTATTTCTCTCTGGTTTTTTTTTTTTTTTTTTTTTTTTTTTTTTTGCTTCCTGGCCATGAGGTAGAGTCATGTGCTTCTGCCATGATGAGCCTCACCACAAGCCCCAAATTAACAGGGTTAATCAGTCAGAGACTGGAACCTCCAAAATTGTGAGTCAAAATAAATCTTTTTTTTTTTTTTTTTTTTAAATTTTGGTGTTGGGATTTAACATAGGGTGATCTACCACTGAATCATTTCTTTAGTTTTGAGACAGGGTTCATTAAGTTGCTGAGGGTGGCCTTGAATTTATGATCCTCCTTACCCATCTCTCAAATTACTGGGATTACAGGCATGCACCACCATGTCTGGCTCTTAACTTTTTTGGTGATACTAGGGATTGAACCCAGAACCTAGCACTTGCTAGGTAAGCAATCTACTACTGAGCTGCATCCCCAGCCCTTTTTATTTTTTATTTTATTTATTTATTTATTTACTTTGGTGCCAGGGATTGAACCCAGGGATGTTAACCACTGAGCCAGATCCCCAGCCCTTTTTCTTTTTTATTTAGAGACACACAGAGTCTTGCTAAGTTGCTGAGCCTGTCTTTAAACTTGTGGATCCTCCTGCCTCTGCCTTCTGAGTTGCTGGGATTACAGGTATGCACCACCATACCTGGCTTACTTTTTATTTTGAGATAGGGTCTTGCTAAGTGGCTGGGGCCGACTTCAAACCTGTGATCCTCCTGCCGCAGTCTCCCAAAAAGATGGGAAGGAAAAAAAACTTCTGTCCTCATAAGTTAATTGTTTCATCTTGGTACAGTGATGGAGAGTTGACCAATGTGCCTGGCAAATCCAATGGTACCTCAATGTGAAGGTGAGCTGACATTCCCTCTGATCACAATAACTATTCCAGTGAGTATAAATGTTTCCTTTCTCATCCAATTACATGCTTATAAAAAAGGGATTAGACTTGGAAGTCTAACCTAGAACTAATCAGATTCTCAGGAAGAGAAAAAAAGGAAAGGATGCAGGAGAACAAGGTTTCAAAAGATATTATGAATTTCTGAATAAATTAAAAAACATAAATTTGGGGCTGGGATTGTGGCTCAGTGGTAGAGCACTCACCTAGCATGCGCAGGGCCCTGGGTTCAATCCTCAGCACCACATAAAAATAAATGAATGGAATAAAGGTATTGTGTCCAACTACAACTAAAAATATAACCCCCCCCAAAAAAAAACATAAATTCAAAGATACAAGAAGCCACATCAAGACATACTGTAGTTAAACTTCAGAATACCAAAGAAAAAAGAACTTTCAAAGCAGAGACAACAGATTGCCTACAAAGAAAAACATGGCTTCTCTGCAGCAATGATGTAAGCCAGAAGATGGTGGAAAACATCTTCTGAGTGTTGAGAGAAAATAACTGTTAACTTAGAATCTGCCAGTAAACTAGCAAAAATCTTTCCCTAACAAAGATGAAATACAGACATTTATATAAGTACAAAAACAAGGTTTACCATTAACAAATTTCCAATAAAGGAACTTCTAAAAGATCTATTTCAGGAAGAAGAAAAATGATACCCACAGATAATCTTTTATTTTAAGAAGAAATAGTAACACTGGGCATGGTGGCACACACCTGTAATCCCAGCAACTCAGGATGCTGAGGCAGGAGGATTGCAAGTTTGAGGCCAGCCTCAGCAACATGGTGAGACCCTGTCTCAAAATAAAAATAAAAAGTGCTGGGGGGATAGGCTGGGGTTGTAGCTCAGCAGTAAAGTGCTTGCCTAGCATATGTGAGGCACTGGGTTCAATTCTCAGCACCACATATAAATAAATAAATAAAATAAAGGTCTATCAACAACTAAAACAAACAAACAAAAAAAAAAAGGGGGTGGCTGGGAGTGTAGCTTAGTGGTGGAACACTCCTGGGTTCAAGCCCTAGTATCACCAAAAAAAAAAAAGAAGAAGAAAAACTGAAACATACACATGAATATCTAAATATTATTAGTATAAAATACAAAAATTTGGGCTGGGGATATGGCTCAAGTGGTAACGCGCTCACCTGGCATGCACAGGGCACTGGGTTCCATTCTCAGCACCACATAAAAATCTTTAAAAAATAAAGATGTTGTATCACCTAAAACTGAAAAATAAACATTAAAAAAAAATTCTCTCTCTCTTAAAAAAATAAAATACAAAAATTAAAACTAGAATAGAAATAAAATACTGGTCAATAATTAGCAATGGAAGGCAGAAGAGAAGTGACTGGAATAGAAAAGCATTTAAAATTTTTTTTGGTACCAGGGATAAAACCAAGAAGTGCTTAACCATTGAGCCACATCCCAGCCCTTTTCATTTTTTATTTTGAGGCAGTGTCTTACTAAATTGCTTAGTATGGGCCTCACTAAGTTGCTCAGGTTGGTCTCGAACTTACAATCCTCCTGTCTTAGCCTCCTGCATCACTGGGATTACAGGCATGCACTATTGCACCCAGCTAAAATGTCTATATATTATTATACACACACACACACACACACACACACACTATATGTCTATATATTATTTTAGAGAGCATTTAATATGAAGTTTAGGTGTTAAGCTAAATGCAAGGTAAATTTGTGTGTGTGTGTGTGTGTGTGTGTGTGTTGCTGGGGATTGAATTCATGGCCTTGTGCATGCAAGGCAAGGACTCTACCAACTGAGCTATATCCCTAGCCCATTTCTTTTTCTTTTCTTTTCTTTTTTTTTTTTTTTTTGTACCAGGGATTGGTACCAAAAATCACCAGAGGTGCTTAACCACTGAGTCACATCCCCAGTCCTTTTTTATATTTTATTTAGAGATAGGGGCTCAGTAAGTTGCTTAGAGCCTTGCTAAGTTGCTGGCTTTGAATTTGCAATCTTCCTGCCTCAGCCTCCTGAGCCACTGGGATTACAGGTGTGTGCCACTGTGCCCAGCATGCAGGGTATATTTTAAAGAACAATTCTAAAAGAATAGAGTACAAAATTAGTGAAAAAATAATGTAGTAAGAACTTAGGCAAGATGAAGACAATGGACAAACAGAAAAATAAAGATGATAAATAAAAGTCTAAATGTAACATTAATCCCAATAAACATAAATAAATTTAAATCGTAAGTTAAAAGGCAGAGTTAATCCCATTGAATTTTTAAAAACTTCCAGCTATATGTTATTCACAAAAGATACTTAACATGTGAAAACACAAAAAGAGGCTGGGGTTGTGGGTCAGAGGTAGAGTGCTCGCCTAGCATGCATGAGGCACTGGGTTCGATCCTTAGCACCATGTAAATGTAAAATAAAGATACTGTGTCCACCTAAAACTTAGGAATAAATATTAAAAAAAAAAAAAAAGAAGAAAACACAAAAAGATTAAAAGAATAGAAACAATTTAACAGACAAATATTTAGCAAATATAGCTGACAGAGCTATATTCTTATCAAACATAATAGACATGAAGACAAAAAAAAGTATTAAGGCTACAAAGGCTCTTATAATAACAATAAAATGTAACAAGTCTAAACTTTTTTTTTTTTTAATACTGGGGATTGAACCCAGGAGTGTTTTACCACTGAACTATGCTCCAATTCTTTCTATTTTTTATTTTATGATAGTCTTAAGTTGCTAAGACTGGCCTTGAACTTGTGGTTCTCCTGTCTCAGCCTCCCAGGCTGCTGGCATTACAGGCATGGGCCACTGTGCCTGGCTCCAACCATTCTAAACTTTTAAAAATTTACATAAGATAAGCTGAAGCTTATTTAAAAGTAATATTTGATAGAAATATATAGAGACAAAGAGACAAATCCATGCATTTTATTTCCTTCAACTATTGATAAGAATAAGGGCATAGTGGTAGACACCTGTAATCCCAGATTGAGGAAGGAGGAGACGAATTCAAGGCCAGCCTAGACAATTTACCAAGACTCTGTCTCAAAATAAAAAAGGGCTGGCAGGGCTGGGATTGTAGCTTAGTGGCAGAGCATTTGCCTCGCTCATGTGAGGCACTGGGTTCGATCCTCAGCACCACATAAAAATAAAAATAAACAAAATAAAGATATTGTCTCCATGTATAACTTAAAAAAAAAAAAAAAAGGCCTGGCCATGTATTTCATTGGTAGAATGGTAGAGCACTTACCTAGCACACATTAGCCTCTAGGTTCAATCCCAAATACTGTAAAAACAAACGCTGTGAATCTGTTTTTATCACACTCAAAAATATAAATAATTATTATTTTGGCATACGTATAGCTACATTTTTATTTTGCTTTTAAGTTTTCTTTTATAACTTTATTTCTAAAGCAAGAGTATGAGGGGGAAATATCCACACAACAGTGGGAATCAAGAAAATTCTAAATACAACACTTAGGTTATATTTGATACCTCTGCATAAGAAGTAGGGGGTGGGGTGAAGAGGAATTCAAATTTTGATATTGATTTTTGCCAAGGTTATTGGATTACTGATGAATTTGTAGTTGTTCATATCATTAAATAAGTAAATTAATTAAATTAAATAGATGAAGTTGAGTGCTATGGTACAGGAGACCGAGGCAGGAGGAACAAAAATTCAAGACCAGTCTGGGAAATTCAGCAAGACCCTATTTTAAAATAAAAATTTACAAGGTTCCAGGATGTATCTCAGTGGTAAACTGACCATGGGTTCTATTCCAGTACCACCAAAAAATTAAAAAATTAAATAGATCAATAACATACTGTGAATCCAGAAGTTTAAATTAAAATTCTATGTACCTGAGGTTCATAATGCCACATACCCCCAACCCACACACTAAACTGAATACAGCACACAACACTGTCCCTTCCCTTTCCCCATCCCCCACCTGTGTCCGAGCATTGAGCAGCTGCTGGAAACTCTCCACCTCTTTGCTGTCGTCTGCAGCCCTCTCCTAAAGGAAGAAAAAATGAAAAGTCCAGTTTGGGAGAGCAGTCCTTTACTACAGGATGGTCCACATTTCAGACACTGTGCCAGACTCCCTAGAGTAAAACATGGAACAAGCACACAGACATCACCTTCTGCCCTTCCAAAGTAAACAGAGCCCTAGAGGAACCCAAACTCTGTGGGTGGGGAAACGGACAGGAAGAGAATCCATTACCATCAGCACACCCAGCATCATGTCATAGTTGTTGATCAGAAACACAAGCTGCTCCTTCCTTGAGGAGAACTCAGCTGCCACTCGGAGAACAAAATTCTCCACCTCCACCTGAAAAAGTCAAAAGGACATAGTGACACAATACAACAAGGTCATCCAACCCCCCCACAGCAGTGGCTTTGCTGCTGGGAAGTCACTCCTGCACCTGGAGCTGTCCCAGCAGCTGCATGGTCCGTTCATTGGGAATCGTCTGATTGATGCTGACAAGAGCTGAGGAAAACTCTGCATATCGGCGTGTGATCTTACAGAAAGGAGGGAGAAGAATCACACCAGCCCAACCAACACGACCTCCCCGCTCCTTTCACCAACCAACCTCCATGTGGCTCCCACCTCCAATGCCTCCTACCAACAGTGCCCAACCCACTGTGAGTCTGACCATACTCAGACTGTCCCCTTACATGGTGTGGTCCACAACTGTGACAGTGGCAGCCCCACAGTAAGCTTACAGCCCTGTCCTCTAGACCCTCTTTGGTACCCTTGCTCTCCCTCACATAGTGGGGCCGAGTATCCAGACCCCCAAGGCGCTGGGGGTCAGTGCTTCGAACGCTCTGGACATTCATCTCTAATATCAGCTCAAACCGTGGCCACAGTAAGGCAAGCACCTGTTCCCAGTACCTGTGGGCTTAAACAGAATCAGAGGTCAGCTGGCAAGAAATGTTAGGGGGTGGGGAGGGAATAAGGCATCCTTCAGGTTGATGGATATTGGGGTGCCGGGTGTATATGAAAGGTATGTCAGAAAATAGCAGTGCTGCCTCTGGAGCAGACAAATGGGAACAAGGATCAATGACATCAGGTCAGGAGAAGCCCAAAGTTCACACAAAGAACTCAAGGTCTGCAGAGCCTCAAGAACCAGAACTCAGTGACCTGTCCAAGGCAGGAACATCCCTCTTTGCTGCAATGTTTCGGAACCGAAGAACAATATGGATACAGAGGAAAACAGCAATGGCATCGTAGCAGTCAGCCAGATAGGACTCCAGGTGTTTCTATTAGAAATAAGCAGAGGATTAAAAGAGAATGCTAGTTAATTTGTTGTTCCCATTTGCTATGGACACATCCATACATGTGTCTTTGGGGATGAGGAACTGGGCAGGGAAAGACCTAAGAGGAAAATGCTTCTTCCTTGGTTGGTCACTTGCTCACCAGGGTCTCAATCACAAACTTATCATAGTTCAGGGCTCAGATTGGGTCATCAGAGCACCAAGATTTAGAGGCCTCTCAGTTTCAGGGCACAACTGCCTGCATTTGAATCAGCAGTAGGGGCGGTGTCAGAGGCCCAAACTCTTGAGAATTTCTCTTGAGAAGTCACATCTGAGTATAAGGCTTAGACATTTTAGAACAAGGGGATCCTGGTTTTAGTCAGTACCTGAGTTATAACCCCACCAGATGCTGATGAGGACTGAGGAGACAGGGGTTGAAGAGTCAAGGAAATAAGGATCTCACCAGGGTCATGCTGAGCGTACGGCCCATGACAGCGTGAAATAGGTCGTGCGCAGCTGGGCCAGACACCACAAAAAATTCACAGATGAAAAGATATTCACGGCAGGAATTGTCTAGGAGGGCATAGTGCTGGCTGCGGAAGAGGGCCTCAAATGGATACTAGGAGGGGAGGACAAAGGAGAGATGGATCCAACACTGACTCTCCACCAACACAGCTGGAAACTCAACAAACCTGGGTGATAAACTCAGCAGACCCTTCCCTTCCAACCTCAGTCCAGGCTGGGAAAGAAATTCTAAATTGGCAGGCACAGGACACAAGAGGAAGTGCTCACCTCACCCGCTACTGTAATTCCTGCATCCACCTCAACCACTGCCTCAAAACAGTCATTCCCCTTAACCATTCACTCCCTCCACATGCCCTGAAGTCTATGGCTCCCAACCCCTCTCACATCACAGCAGACCAGAGGGATGGGAGAACGCCATTCTAAGGGGATTAATACAAGGCCCACAGGCTGAAGTTTTGCCCCAGGTCTGGCCTTCCCTTCCCAGAGTCCTCTTCACAACTGAAGTTCATTCCTCCTCATACCCTCTGCTCTCCCCGCTGGGCTGTGTGGGGCACCAGGATGGGAGCCTCAAGCTCAGTAGGAGAGATGACAGAGCCACGGGTGCCCAGGGTGAAGATGGTGTTCCTGCTACGGAGGGATGGCTTCGAGAAGAATCGTGAGAAGGGTCAGAGTCAGGGAAAACAATGGGAGTACAATGGTGCCCAAAGATTCAGGACCTCTGGGGATGCCAGGCAGCCAGATAAAGCCTACACATCCCTCTTTCCATGCCTGGGGCCCCATTTCAGATGACCTCTATGAATGAGTTTCTACACCTTCTAGAATCAATATGCAAAACTAGGTGTCAAAATGATGTATGGGCTGGAGTTGTGGCTCAACGGTAGAGTGCAGGACTAGCACGTGTGAGGCGCTGGGTTCAATCCTCAGCACCCCATAAAAATAAATAAACAAAATAAAGGTATTGTGTGCAACTACAACTAAAAAATATATATTAAAAAAAAAAAAGATTGCACATTTTTCTGGGAGGAAGGCCATAACTTTCATCACATTCTCAAAGGTTTTGCCCCACAGTAAAAAGGTAAGAAGCAGTGCCTTGGTGGCTGGAGCCAGAAGTTTCTTGCTCCCAAGGCCTTGCATGAGAGTTCTCAGCTCCAAGGATATCTTTCTTCGCTGTATCTTCTACACCCATTAGATCATCTTTCTCAGCGACTTCCTCATACTAGAGAGAAGAAATAAAAGAGCTGGTAACCATCTCTTATAATAGTGCAAGAAAAAAAAAATCCCTGTCCCTCCTTGCTCAGAGCTGTCCCTGTTTCCCAGTCCATGTGTCCAGAAGTGCCTCTTCCTCCTTGGCCTTACCTGCACCTTCATGAGCCGCCCAAGGTAAGAGCGGTAATAAGACAGGTAGATCTTGCTCAGCGTCTCCACATACTCATCCCTGATTTCCTTTGCTGTTGCTCGTTCATTGCCCAGTAGGAACTGATAAAAGAATCTGTAAAGGCCAGAGATAGGTCAGTCTTTCTGTCTTCCCCAAAAAAGACGCCTGCACTGGGCTACTCAAAAGTTCAGAAGCCATCCCATGCCCTTCCTTGGGGTGATGACCTGTACTTCAGTAGGGCTGTCTGAGGGATCTGATAGTTGGTCATTGGTTTCCTGAAGGAATAAATCTTCTGGAGGATGAACTCTCGGATCTTCGTCACTGCCTAGACACAAGTAATCAAACACAGGGCATGAAGTTGTAACCCTTTTACTGTGCAGAATAAACAAGGGAAAGTGAAAAATACTAAATATATGACAAAGGATAGAGAATATTTCTTAGTATCCTGAGATATTTTCAGGGAAACCCAGAGAAACAAAGATGAGATCTCCTAGGAAGAGGCAAGGTGATGTTTCCAGGGAGGCCAGTTCTAATAGCCTCTGAGGTATCCCCTACCTTGACCCGGAGCCGATCGAGCACACCTCTGACATCTGCACAGGCTGCAGTGCCTCTACCCTCCTGCTCCCTGACTGCAGCTGCCTTGGCATCCAGCTCCTGCAACTGTTCCAGGAATCTAGGCTCTGTCACTGGAGCCTCTAGAATTGCCCTGGGTAGGGAGGATGGGTGGGATGGATTAGAAGGGAAGTCCAGATGTCTCCAAACCTAACCCAAACAGTACATCTAGCCTCTGTCCTCTCCACCTTCTTACAGTGTTTCGCATAGTCTAGATGTAGGTACAACAAAGGTTTCTACTCCTAGACCTTCACTTCATACACACCTAAACCTTAGGCCCCCTCCCTTCATGACCGACCTTGGATCATTCCTAATCTGTGATGCCTAGAACATAAAAAGAGGTTAGAAATGACTATCAACCTACTCACTAATTTCTAGGAGGAACAGAATGACTTGAGCCAGGAGACTCAGGTGGTAAATAGGGAAGGTCACCCCGGCCCATCTACCTGCTGTAGACATTCTGACCTTTTAAACTAGTGACTCACGTGACCAGAGCAGAGGGCACCACCAGACCATCAACAAGCTCCCCAAGTTTCCCCCGAACTGCCTGGCGGTTTCGAAGTCGAATGTTCATGGCTCCTGACTGTTCCTGCAGTATCCGGATCTCAGAGCTGATGGAGCTGAGGTCACTCTGAAAAGCTCCTAACATCTGCTCCATGCGCTGAGGGAATAGTATAAGATGAGGCTAGAGTGTCACAAGTTTGGTAGAGGATAAGTGGACCACCTGAGTCTCTTGGTAAATAGTCTAGTATCTACCAGTCCACAAGGGTGGCAGAAGATACTCCAAAGGACACAGGAAAATAACTTCAGTTATAGCAGTAAAACCAAAAAAGTCTATTTGAAGTCATCCTGAAAGTAACCCTCACCTGGGGTCACTGAAGATAATGATCTAAAGAATGGCACTAGAGACCATAATCAGGTTCAAAGTTATAAGAGGTCACAGGCGAAGGTTACTAACCTCCAGGACAGCATCACAGGCTGTGATCTGGTTGTGCAGAGATGCTATATTCTCACTCTCTTGGATATCTAATCCACAAAAGTCAAGGACCTCACAGTGAAGATAGAGATCCTAGGACCTGTGGTACATGTCCAATTTCTCCCTGAAGTAACTGAAAACCTCAGAAAGAAAATGTCAGCCACAGCTGGGCAGTCTGCACCACACCCACAAAATCCCCAAGTCAATAACAATGTCTTTTCCCTTTGCTGGAGGATACAATCCCGAATGGATTTCTGCTCAATCTGTTGCAGCTCCAGTTCAACCTGCTTTGAGTAGTGGCGTAGATCCACACCCTGGGAGAACATAAATATGACAGGTCAGGAAGAAATCACAGTGAAGGGACACCAGAACAGAATCAGAAAAGGACAAGAGGGTAAGACACCAAGGTGATATTGTAAGAGCAAGAGATTATTTTCTTCTTTGGGGGAGCGAAGAGGGAAGGGAAAGATTAATAGTGTAGATGCTCACCGTTTTGAGAGCTTCCTTCACTAACTCATCCTCCAGATTTGCCTGAATGTGAACTGGAAATAGAAGTTTATCATAAGGTCCAGCGCCACAGTTTCCTCTCCCCACGTTGAGCATCAGAACATCAGTCCCTGTACTATTGCTTCTAACCCTATGCCTCTCAGATTACAGGTATAATCCTCTCAGATAGTTTCACTTTCTGCTATTTCAGTTTCTTGTGGTCAACCATGAACCCAAATAGAAAATTTCAGAAATAAACAATTCATAAATTTTAAATTGTATGCCCTTCTGAGTAACTTAATGAAATCTTGTGCCATCCTATTTTATCCCACGATGTGAATCATCCCTTTGTCCAGCGTATCCATGCTATATATACTACCAGCCACATAGTTACTTAATAGCCTTATCAATTATCAGATCAATTGTCTACTTATGGAAGTACTACATTCAAATAACCCTTATTCTACTAAGTGAAGGCCCCAAAATGCAAGAGTAGTGAAGCTGGTGATTTTATTACAACATAGTTACAATTGCTTTATCATTAGTTACTGTTAATATTTCACTATGCTTAATTTATAAGTTAAGCTCTATTATGGGTATGCATATACAGGAAAAAACATAGTATGTATAGGGTTTGGTACCAGGGCTCATCTACTAGACACAGGGAAGTCCTGTAACATATTCCCAGAGGATAAGAGGAACTAGCAAACTCTGATCCTACCCTATGCCATTACTTACCATCTACTTCATCCAGGATGAACTCATCAGAGGTGATATCCAACTCCCCAAGTTGCAGTGTCTCCTGAAGCCCAGGACCACCCCCCTGGGAAGGGATACAATAATGAGAAGGGGATACAGGAGAGAGGAAAACAAAATATAATTGGATCTCCCTAATCCTTTAAATGAAGGGAGGGTGTTTTTAGTGGGAAACCGTAAGTACTAAATCAAGAACTTCTAATTTTTACAATGTACTCTCCTTTGGGCTAAAGGGTACCAAAAAAAAAAAAAAAATTAGGCAATCCATGAAGACAGTGGAGGTGTCCAAAATCAGGAAAAATAGAAATCGCAGAGAAATGAGCAAAACTTGCATTTTACTTTAGTACCCTCAAACTCATGATATCTCAGCAGTTCTATCATACCTCTGGGGAACCCCAGACTTTCTAGAATTGTCAGCACATAATGTTCACCTGTACACTAGGTGCAGTCTTACACATACTTACTCATCTAATCCTAACGACTACCTATATAGTAAGTCCTCTTATTTTCTCCACTTTATGGAGAAGTGGTGGAAAGTGATGGCAGAGAGCATGGTTAATTTGCCCAAGAACACATAGTGTCTAAGTAGCAGAGGGTGGAATTAGAACCCAGGCAGTCTGACTGCAGAGGCTATGTTCTTAAGCTTTATACTAGATTGTTTCACTATTCTACCAAAAAAAAAAAAAAATATATATATATATATATATATATATATATATATATATATATATATGAATGCGAAATTAAGACTGTGCTCCTGGAACCTGAGTTCCAGCCATCCTGGTCCCCACTGAGGCTTGGGTCCTATCCCAAGGATGGGTATGAGGAGCCAAACACATAGCATCACCGGTGGCAGGCAAGCTCCAATCCTTGGGCTTAAACTCGACTCAGATCTTTCGGACACGAGGACGACCGGACGAGACTACGGAGGACCAACAGCCCCGCACTCTCACCAGCGGGCCCTCCTCTTCCTCCATATCTAAGGTCCCAGCCCGCAACACCATCTCCCGGGCAGCTGCCGCCATGGTCGCCGCGGCGGCCATTCCCCGCAGCCTCACTTCCGGCAGCTGTCAGTCCCAGTGAGGTCGTTCCCGAAGTAGAACTACAAGTCCCAGAGTGTCTTGCAAAGCACAAAATGGTTCCCAGGTATTTGAGTTAGATTGTATGGCTCCAGCCTTCCCCTTTCAGCTATGACCACTCAAGCGCAAAGAGAAAATTTGGAAATCTTGAGCACAGTCTCGAGCCGGAACTTTCTCTGCTTTTATATTCAGGAACTTTACGCCTGGAAAGGCCACACCGGAAGTGGTGGTACCCAATCCAGACTCTCAGAAGTCCACTCCCGCTGAAGCAGTGTCCGGAAGTGCTTCTCCCATATTGCTCCGCCTCTTCCGTCTAAGAACTATATAAGGATATTACGTAACTTCCGCTCTCTCTTCCACAGGAGGCCTACACGCCGCCGCTCTGCTGCCGCCATGGTAAGACTGTGTTCGGTGCCGGGATCCAGCGACATCGGAACCGGGTCAGGGAAAGTTTGCTGCCAGGATACCAAGAACGCCCTATTTGGGGGGCCTGCAACTTTCTGTGTGGAGCCTTGGATCGCAACCCTGGGAAGGGACGCCAAAACCTTGAAATTCTGGGGAGTAGGGTTAGAGGAAGAATCGTTCCCCGGGCACCCAAAGGTGCCAGAGGCTTGGGCGTCTGTGGGGACTCCGGCTTCCCCCAGAGTGTACTTTTAGGAACGGCCGACGTGCAACCTCCTTCAAGAGGTTGCATTTTCCCAAGCTTGAACGATTCACATTCCCGCTCCCTGTGGACTGAGGCGTTAGTTGTGGTTTGAAATCTTAAAAAGGGGAGGGGGGTATTCACTCTGACAAGCCTAAAGTTCCTGTTGGGGGTTGTTTCTTCTCCTTAGCGACCTTACGGTTTGATGCTAGTTGACGATGCCTGTATCTCCCCCATATCCTTTCAGTCTCTAGTGATTCCTGAAAAGTTCCAGCACATTTTGCGAGTACTCAACACAAACATCGATGGGCGGCGGAAAATAGCCTTTGCCATCACTGCCATTAAGGTAAAGTAGGGTAAGGGAACCCAAATGCAACTTGGGTTATTAAGACCTTAGCTCTCTAGAAAAGAGGCAAGATTGAGGAGACACAAGTCCGTCTATATTATTTCAGTTTCAGGGTTAAGAAATGAAAAAGAGAATGACTTTATTCCCTTAACCCTTAGCATATTTCTCACAAAAGGGAATTAGTAAAAGCCAGAATCGAATCCAAATTTTCTTGGATTATCAGTTTGTGAGATCCTTTCTAGATTCAGTTTCTTCAGGACCTCCTCTCTCCCCCAGTGCATTATAATATAATTTCTGTACTGTACATCTTGGGTGAATGGAAAGGTTAACAGATAACAAATGTGAAGTGGAGGTGTGTGAGCAGGATGCCAGAGGTGAAAAGTACAGCTCCTAACCAGTTGAAGTGGAAACCCATCACTAGTCAATGGCTTGTAAGAATAAAACAGTGAAAGCTTGATGTTTCTCTTCACAAAGAATTTCTGACCTTCCAGATGGGAACTGTTTGTATGGGGTGCACTGGAATTTGAACTTGGTCTGTCGCATGCTGTGCACCACCAAACCTCATCCCTAGCCTCTTTTTCCCTGTTTCAGTCAAAACATGTATTTAATTGTGGGATTATCTGAATGTTTTTCTTGCCTCCATAGGGGTGGGGCTCAGCATGTCTTAATCATCACCTACAGCTTCTGATATATGGTAGTTGTACCTGTTGGGCAGTGGATGGTACTTGGGTAAAGATGGGTGTATAGTTATCAAAAAGATAACTTATAAGGTTTGTGAAAATTTTTATTTTGTACCCCAGGTAGCACAGCTTTCATATGTTCTTGTGGGTCCTGATATCCTGCTTGCCCCTGGGAATGGCTATTCTTAGAGCTTAAATGAGTCCTGTAGTTTTTAATAATTGTGTAGAAAACCATCAAAGTCAGCTAGAGCTCTTCCCTGGTGGGAGAACTAAAGATTGTCTATTTTTTATTTATATGCGATGGTGAGAATCTAACCCAGTGCCTCACATGCTGGGCTGGTGCTCTACCATTGAGCCACAAACCCAGCCCTAAATATGTCTTTGTGGGTGTCTGGTGTGTGGTGTTGGGGATTGAATCAGTGGCCTTGTGCATGCAAGACAAGCACTACCAACTGAACTATATTCCCAGCCCTAGAGATTGTCTTTTTAAAGGATTTGTATAGGGGGTGGGAAGTAATTGAAAGGATACTGAGAGGTTGGTTAGACAACATAGATCCTGTGAAATTATTTCATGCCATAATGGCTTCCTCGTGTTGTGTGTGTTTGTTTTTGTTTGGTACCAGGGCTTGGGGCTTGAACTCAGAGCACATCCTTTTTCAGATTTTATTTAGATATAGGGTCCTACTGAGTTGCTTGAGCCTTGCTAAGTTTCTGAGGCTGGCTTTGCGGCTTCCTCATTGTTGCTTGTATTCTTTAGGGCTGGCCTATGCCTTCATCCCAGGGTGTTAACTGCTAATTGTTGACTATTTGGAATTGGAAGATTGGTAGAGGGGAGATTGAAATTGGGAAATGCCCATTATCCTTATTTAAAAGAAATTCTTGTCCTACCCAAACCCCTGTACCCCCCATGAATGGCACTGCTTTAAATACTTTGAAAGAGTAATATCAAGTTGGTGTTAACTATTCTATAATACGGTCAGGCTTTTGGATTACAAAGGTGAGGAAATGAAACATTTCGTAATTGTATATTCTAACTAAAAATTGGGCCAGGAGCAGTGGTGTTCACCTATAATCCCAGTTACTTTGGATGCTAAGGCAAGAGGATCTCAAGTTCCAGGCCATCCTGGGGAACTTAGCAAGACCTGGTCACAAATTAAAAATTAGAAATCTTGTTTTCATTCATACCCATTTTCGTTTTGAAGTAAATATGAGATAATAAATATTTTTAAGTAAATTTGAGAGGCGTGCTACACAATCAATCTGATATTTGATCCTAAGTCACTTACAGAGAGAAAGTGCCATATGCTTTCTTTTCCTAGGGTTACTATTACAAGTTACTGCAAACGTAGCTTAAAACAACTAATTCCTCTCTATCTCCCATCATCGACTGTCCTGTCTGTGTGCGCTCATAAGTTCACCAATCATTGGAATTAGGGCCCACCCTGATCCAGTGGGACCTTACTTTACCTAACACTTCTCTACAAAGAAGACATAGGTCACATTCTGGCAGTCTAAGTGGACAAAAACAGGTGGGGAGTACTATTCAACTCAGTATACCATTCAATATCCAAATTAGTTTGGTTTATAGATTCGGAGAGTTGGGTGCTGGTTGCTGTGTTGTGACAGATGTGAACATTAGTTTTAATTTGGGCAGGCTCCCTATATACTAGTCCCTGGGCAAATTTTGAGTTTGTGAACATGGAAAACTTTGGTCACTGTTGACTTGCCAAAAGAATTGTTAAACTTAGAGATCCTGAAAGCTGGCAGTCCAGCATCTTAATCAACTTTGTTAACTCACAGGACCCCAATTTTATGGTTAGGCTTTATATCTGGGAATGTGAGAAAAGAGTGATCTAGGAAATTGCAAAGCATTAAATTATTGCAGGTCCTATCTTTGCGGGCCTTTGAATATTGGGACTTTAAGGGAAACCAAAAATTCAGATTCAAATCTAACTCTGAAATCTCTTAACCTCAGGGTGTGGGGCGAAGGTATGCTCATGTGGTGTTGAGGAAAGCAGACATTGACCTCACCAAGAGGGCTGGAGAACTCACTGAAGATGAGGTGAGGACACTGAAGGGGGCTGGAAGTTGGGCCCACCTTAGAAAGGGTACCGGCCATCTGAATTTAACCTTGTCCTGCCTACCAGGTTGAACGTGTGATCACCATTATGCAGAATCCACGACAGTACAAGATCCCAGACTGGTTCTTGAACAGACAGAAGGATGTAAAGGATGGAAAATACAGCCAGGTGTGTATTGAGATAGGAGGATTTGGGGGTTCCTATAGAGCTGGGCACAGGTCAGGGAACAAAAACACATTCCTTGCCTCCAAATATAGGTTCTGGCCAATGGTCTAGACAATAAACTCCGGGAGGACCTAGAGCGACTGAAGAAGATTAGGGCCCACAGGGGACTGCGCCACTTCTGGGGGTAAGTGGAAATGGGGCTTTTACCTCCCTGCCTGCTCCTAAATTCCCACAGCCATGCCTCATTATTATTCCAGATTTTTGTGCTGTGTATGACACTTCTTTTTTCCACCTGCAGCCTTCGTGTCCGAGGCCAGCACACTAAGACCACTGGGCGCCGCGGCCGCACCGTGGGTGTATCTAAGAAGAAATGAGTCTGTAGGCCTTTTCTGTTAATAAATAGTTTATATACCGATGGTTTCCTTCTTTGTGCTTCTCTTTCTTCTGGTGTCACTGATACACTGGGATGTTATGATGATGCTGGGCCCTGTCATTTCTCCCTTTCCACTTAATCTGGAGGTGTCCCCCTCTATTCAAAAGTAGTGGTTGTGCTGTTTATCCACCGCTATCTGAAGCGACCCTGTTTCCAGTTGGCAGTTAGTTACCTCACCCTGTAAAAGTTTGAGAAATATAAACAGTGAACACTTGCATCCTGGAGGGGGAGCCTAAGCCAGGTTCTGGGGGGTTGCTGAGTGGTAACTGGAGCTGGAGCGTGGCTAACAGCCCAGCAAGCTGCAACTCTGGTGAGTTACTGCCCCTCTCAACCCCTCCTCCCCTTGAACCCAGGCGCCTTTTACCACTGACTTCCAGTCCCAAGCGCTTTTTTTTCTTTTGCTTTTTGAGGTAAAGTCTCCTTAAATTGCTGAGACTAGCCTTAAATTGATCGTTCCACTTAAGCCTCCCAAGACGCTGGGATTACAGGCATGCGCAACTGTGCCAGGCTTGTCTACGGTTTTTAAAAGATGAAGTCTTCAATGGGGAAATCTGGGGGTAACCTGGTACGCCCAAAATCCTGACTTGGGGCAACAAATGGCTGGCGTTTGGGTCCTCTTCCCCATGGCGCAACGCGTGCCACGCTGCTGCTCCAGACCCGGCGAGTATACTGTGCACCGCTTCCTTCCGCGGGGGATGATGGGAACGCAGCGCATTACTGGGAGAAAGGCGGGGAAGGGGCGGCAGGCACTGCAGTGGGCCAGCCATGGAGCCGAGCTTGGTGGCGGCGGGGCCGGGGCAACAAGGTAACGGTCCCCACACCCCTTGTGGTGCGTTGGTCCCTGCCACACGCCCTGCAACCTCCCCCTCCCTACCCCCATCTCCGGCGCCGCTGCGGTTGCTTATCCAGCCGGGCTTTCCACCCTCTAACCGCCCTCCTTTCCCTCCAGATCCTCTCTGACCGCGTCACACCATGCCCCTCAGCCTCTTTCGGCGCTTTCTCCTTGCCACCCTGCTGCTGGTGATCGTCTGGACCCTCTTCGGGCCCTCAGGGGTGGGGGAGGAGCTGCTGAGCCTCTCGCTAGCATCCCTGCTCCCAGCCCCCGCCTTGCCGGGGCCGCCCCTGGCCCTGCCCCGCCTCTTAATCCCCAACCAGGAGGCTTGCAGTGGGCCCGGCGCCCCTCCCTTCTTGATAATCCTGGTGTGCACAGCCCCGGAGAACCTGAACCAGAGAAATGCCATTAGGGCCTCGTGGGGCGGACTGCGCGAGGCCCAAGGGTTGAGGGTGCAGACACTCTTTCTGCTGGGAGAGCCCAATGAGCAGCATCCCAACAGTGGTGCCCAGAGGAATGATCTGGCATGGGAGTCAGCGGCCCAAGGGGACATCTTGCAAGCTGCTTTCCAGGATTCCTACCGCAACCTGACCCTCAAGACCCTCAGTGGGCTGAACTGGGTCAACAAACACTGCCCCATGGCCCGCTACGTCCTAAAGACAGACGATGATGTTTATGTCAACGTCCCTGAGCTGGTGTCAGAACTGATCCTGAGAGGGGGTCCTGGGGAGCAATGGGAAAGGGGTGTGGAGCCCCAGAGATCAGCTGATGCCGTAAACAAAGAGCCAGAAAGCCAGGCAGTGGGGAGTCAGGCAGTGCCACTTCTGTACCTAGGCCGGGTACATTGGAGGGTGAAACCTTCTAGGACACCCGGGGACCGGCACAGAGTGTCAGAAGAGCAGTGGCCTCCCACCTGGGGCCCCTTTCCACCCTATGCTTCTGGTACAGGGTATGTGCTGTCAGCTTCTGCTGTGCAGCTCATTCTGAAGGTGGCCAGTCGGACACCCCCTCTGCCACTGGAGGATGTCTTTGTGGGGGTAAGTGCACGACGAGGAGGCCTTGCCCCAACCCACTGTGTGAAGCTGGCTGGTGCCACCCACTATCCTCTGGACCGGTGCTGCTACGGGAAATTCCTGCTGACGTCCCACAAACTGGATCCCTGGAAGATGCAGGAAGCCTGGAAGTTGGTGAGCGGACTGGATGGGGAAAGGACTACACCCTTTTGCTCCTGGCTCCAGAGAGTCCTAGGCATCCTGCGGTGTCGGATGATGGCCTGGAGGCATAGCTGAGTGTGTGGGGCCTTAAGGGGACTGAGGAACTGTGGGTCCAGCCAGCACCCCCAAGACTACCTCTTTCCCAGGCCCTAAGCAGGAGCCCTAGTTGGCTGCAGCTAATTAGTTTCCTCATACCCAACCCTCAGTCTGTCACCAAAGATCGTGATCCAGACTAAATGTAGGGGCTTGGTCTGCCAGCCCCAAAGATGATCACCAAGGAGAGAGGGAAAATGTTGGTAATTCCCTCCAGCCAGGGCAGGAGAGGCACAAGAGCCCGGCAATAAACTTGTCTCTCCAACTGTTCAAATGCATTGTGTCTTCACCAGGACTGACTTCCAGAACAAAAACCTGGAGAGCTAAGAGGCTCTAAGCCTCCTGGATAAGGACATTCTTAGGGCCAAGGGAGAAAGAGGATGGCCCCTCTGGGGAGGAAAGCCCCTAATAGGCAAGGCAAAAGCCACAGCATTCATAAGGTATAGGACAGGGATGGAGGCAGGACACTGACCCCTGAGCCTAGAACAGTCCCACTCTGGACAAGGAAGAGGGAAGTAGGTGCACAGGAAGATCCAGACCCATGTAAAAAACGTCCCACCTTCTTTAATACTTAACCACCCAAGGAGCCAGGTGTCCAACACCAGTAGGGAAAGAGGGCACACTGTCACCTTTTTCTAGGGAACAGTCGTTTACATATAGGTGATCCCACGCCACCCTGAAGTCTGGCTCAATGCACAAATCTATCCAGGGCAGATGGCCGGCTCCCCTTGGGCTTGGCCTTCTCTTGCTTCTGCTGCTTCTGCTGCTGTTCAATGTTCTGCTTGACTTTGTCCTGGGAAGAAGAGATGGGTTGGAGCGCGACTGGGGATATAGCTCAGTTGATAGACTGAGGCCATGGATTCAATCCCCAGCACCACCAAAAAGGAAAAAAAGAGAAGGTGGGTAGAGGACACAGGGCCAGGTGAGCAGTGGTGGACTGACAAAGCCCAAGGTACATGCACGAGGTGGGTGCAGCCAGAGGGAAATCTGGACCCCTCCAATGCTATTACCCTGTGCTCCTTGTCCATGACCTTCCTCTTCCTCTTCACCAGGCTCGCTGTGGAACTGCGGCCCTTCTGTTTTGGCTTTGGCTGGAAGGCAGCCTTGGCCTCAGGGTCATATCCCTGAGGAAGGAAACAGAAGCAAAACCAGCAATAGCCTCAGACTCAGGGAACTGGCAGCATCCACCATTTCTGGGGATAGGCCTGTGCTGGGGAGAGGAAGTGGGGATGAGGAAGGGCCTAGGCACTTAGGGGCCACTCCATACCAGCCTCTCTATCCGTTCCTTCTTTTCTTGCTCCAAAGTGATGACATCAACCGCTGCCAGGGCTCGGGGGTCCAGACAAATGAGCTCTGCAGGTACCTGGGGGTGTCATAGGTGGACAGGAATGGGTAAGGGGTCATAGGATCCTGACACTTAAAGGGACAAAAGCCAGAGAGACTACTCTTCCCAAGACCTCTGGTCCAAAAGCGCCAGGGAGGTCCTTACCCCAGCCTCAAGCCACATGGGGGACACCTGCCCCAGCAAGGAGCAGCTCACCTTGTCTAGCAGGGCCTTCACCTCCCACTCCTGGCGCTGCTTCCGGCTCCTGTATGGGTTGCTCTCCAGGCCGTCAAAGTTGGGCTCGGCAGCCCCTGGAGGGAGAAGCATGGAACCATTTATCTCCAGCCCAACTTAGTCCCTTGCCTCTCCCCTGGCTGTCTCAGAGCCACCCAAACTTTCATCCAGAATTCATTCACTAAATGCCCCATGCCCTGGCACACTCACCAGGCACTAGCATGCTGGTAATGCCTCCACTGTGTCCCACCCCCAGCACATCTTCAAAGGGGCAGAACTGAAGACCATGCACATGGCCAGAGAGCCGGTGGGTGAGGTATGACTTTTCCAGGGAGGGTGGGCTGGCTTTGCCCTGCCCTGCCCATATGTTAACGACGTCACCCATTCCTGCAGCCAGCAGTCCCCGCTGGGAAAAGGCCAGGTGTCCTGCTCCCTGTGGCAGGGTTCGAGCACTCAGAGGCTGGAATGTCCCTCTCAAATCAAAGATCTTTAGCTGATGATCCAGGCCAGAAGTAGCCATGTACCTGAGGGAGATGGAGAATGAATTTATCTGTTGGTATGGGTTTACTAAGGCCTGTGGTCAAGTCCAAGTGTCAAATCTGGAAAAGACAATAGTAACCACTAATATTAAATTTACACATTAAATCACTCCATTATGCTTCACACAACTCTGTACTATTTTCCTTTTATAGCTGAAAAAAGCTCAGAGAAAGGCAATCTGGGTTAGTGAATGGTCAGAGTTGGAGGTCAAGTAAGGCCCATTTCTTTTGTGTCTGCTCTCCTTGTACTAGCACCAAACTGCCCTTTTAGGACACATGGATCTAATGACAACAAATGCCAGTATGCACTTAAATGTGGTGTCCCACTGCATAGAGGGCAGTAGAGCAGCTCAGCAAGGGGAAAGAGCATCTGCAGTGGTCAGGGAAGGCTTCCTGGGAAAGGAAGAATTAGCTAGGCTGTGCTAAATAATTCTCAAGAAAGCACAAGAAACAGAACAAATCCAGATACACCAGCACCAGAGTATGCACACAATGAGATGGAAGCAGAGGTTTGTCTTCAGAATTTATGGAAATACAAGGGAGGAAGGGAAAGAGGGAGAAAAGAAAGGATGGAAAGGAATAAGGTGAGGGAAACCAGGCGGGGATGAACTGTAGTTTCCTTAAAGTCAGATTGAAGACCGTAAATCATTATCCCAACATTTATCTAGCAGTGCCAGATCACAAGGTGAAGACCACATGGATTTGAGAAAACCCACTCAGAAAGTAGTGAAGAGATATGCTAAAGGGCCCTGCCCACCACTTTGCTTTCCCAGCAAGGCTGGTGATCAAGTCCTCTCAAGGAATCATGTACTTCATAAGTTGTTTACTTTCAAAGGTTGGAATTTTCATGTTCATTTTGTTTCTCAAACAGGGAGGTTAAAGGGAGTTCAGCCAGACCAGGAACATATGTTTGCCAATGGACCAAAGAAATTCTTTTTGGCCTTGGCTGTGAACCCAGGAAAAGGGGACTGAAGGTTTCCTATGAGCAGACTTGCCTTGTGATGGAGCCCAATAGAAGCCCAGCTAGACACTTCTGACAACAGGAGCAAAAGACCATTAGTGCAAACCAGGAATGACTAAAGGCTCCTGGGACACAGGGCACGCCCTGAGTGAACCAACAATTCAACTCAGGAGCATATATGCAGGCTCACCACCACCACATACCCATTTATGGGACTCCTGGGTAAACACCAGCCCAACAGCCAGATGGGAGTTTAGGCTACTACTATACTACTACACTTACAAAAAGCAGTTCAGCCTTCAGAAGCCAAGCCAAGCCAAGCCAAGCCAATCCTAATAACAAGCTTCCAGAAAGCCTCTTGTAGAAAAGGTCAGCTTCACCTTTGGAGCTATGAGGCTTATCTGAAGAGCTCCTGAGGGGAATCAAAGATAAGCAGTGATGTCCCTAAGATCAAGGAGGACCAGAGTTGTTCAGCACCAAGGTGCTAACTAAAATCCAGGCCTCAGTGAACTAAGTGATCAAGCTCTTGGCAAAGGAGTGGGTGGTCTAGACAGCTCAGGGACAGCAAGTCACAGGTTAGGCCCAGTGGCCCACAAACGGCAGAAAACCTCAGAAAGGCCCCCTCACTCTCCAGAACTAGTCTGGCATAGACAGGGAATAAAATGGGCAAAACCAAATCACACTAGTTCACAACAGAAAATTATGGCAGCCAAAGGTGTCGGAAAATTCTGAAGGCTTTCTTAAGTTGGTGACCACTGGGCTTTACCTTTTCCCATGCATTTGCTTACTGATTTCTTTTAAAATAACTTACAAGTAAAGCTATATGCTCTGTATTTAATGCAGAAGACTCCTGAGCAGCAATGTAAAAGGATAACAGCCTGTAGGAAACATCATTCTGACCACAATACCTGACAGGAAGACTACAAACTGGCTATACTGCTCATGCCCACAGGAGACCACAGTATATATAGAGAAAAACACCTGAGGAGAGCCCTGAGAAAAGTTCATTAGGACTTCGGAGGTGGTCATGAGTACCACCAAAGTTATGCCACCAAAGCAAGTATCAGAGCCCGGGCACCCAGAAAGCACTCAGTAAATAGTGCTTTTGATTTTTTATAATATAGATTGCTGAAGAACTTGGGGGCTGTGTACCTAGCTGCAGAGTCAAAGAAGTCAAATTTTGGGTGACAACACAAAAATCCTGGGCAAATGGGAGAAGGAACTTTGGGAGTCAGGTGACAATTAAGTGACATATTCAGTGATGGACACATTAAATCTGGTAAGAGAAGGCAATTGAATAGAAACAAAATGCATCACCTGGTCAATCATTAATAAACTACAGCCACCCATTGTTTTTTGTTGTTGTTTACATAAAATGCAAATGGACCACCACCTAGGGCAGGTGCAATGACTCATCCCTGTAACCTCAGAACCCCAGCAGAGTTCAGCCCACAACATGTCCTGTGAATGCCTAACCAAATGAAAGGAATTAAAAGGAAAATACAGATCAGATAGAACAGTGATCGTTTTCATTGGGGTAGAGGGCAGCAGGAATTAAACTCAGGGGCATTCGACCACTGAGCCACATCCCCAGCCCTATTTTGTATTTTATTTAGAGACAGGGTCTCAATGAGTTGCTTAGCACCTCACTTTTTTGCTAAGGCTGGCTTTGAACTCACAATATTCCTGCCTCCGCCTCCTGAGCTACTATGAATTACAAGCATATGCTACCACATCTAGCAACAGTGACCACCTTTGATGACATTAAGCCCGGTACTCCTTATTTGCTAGGCACTGTGCTAAACTTTATGTGTCTAAAGTCTACACCAGCTTTATGAAGTCTTTAAACTAGGGCTCAGCACACTGCACCCATGGGGCAGATCTGGCTCACCATCTATTTCTATACAAGTCATATGCTAGGAACAGGATTTACATTTTTCAATGGATGAAGAAATCAAAAGAATATTTTGAGACATGAAAATTTTATGAAATTCAAATTTCTGTATCCACAAATAAAGTTTTATTGCAGCCAAGACCATTTACTTCAGCATAGCTACTTTCATACTATAACACCAGTCAGGGGGTGCTGTACATAATATCTTTTTGTCGTTTTTTTTTTTTTTTTTTTTTTGGTGGTGCTGGGGATTGAATTCAAGGCCTTGTGCATGCAGAGGAAGCACTCTACAACTGAGCTATATCCCCAGCCTGCATCTTTTTCATTTTTTAAAAATATGTCGAGAATCAAACCCAGTGCCTCACACATGCTAGCAAGTGCTCTACCACTGAGCCACAACCCCAACCCTGTTCATAGCATCCTATTGATTTGCACTGCTGCTCTGTAAACTACAAGTCTCAGCGACACAGTTGTAATTCATGGCCTTTGGGCACCTTGCATACATCTATCTCATCACATACCTGTGTGAAAAGATAAATTAGTAGATGAACATTTGTAGTCAAATTTGATGACTTGGAACCAATCTTGAACCTCAATTAAGCAAATATTATCCTCAAAATAAGCAAATATTATCCTCAATTCTTCCCATATAACAGACTTGTAATACAAGAATACCATATTCAGAGCTGGGGATGTAGCTCAATGGAAGAGTATTTGCTAGCATTCATGAGGTCCTACACCACAAAAAAAAAAAAATACCATATTTAATTATTATATTTTTAAATTTCACTGCTTAGAAATTTGTGATAACTATTTTCTCCTCATTAATTATTTAAACAATATCTTTTATTTTAGCTCTTAGTGAAGCAAAATCTAAAATATTTACTACCTAGCTTATTAAAGGAAAAGTTTATTGACCCTGGGCCACACTCACATTCCCACTCTTAGGATCAGTAAACTGTGGCACACAGAAGTACTGTTGTGTGCTCACATTTACATGTCTGGTCAGTAGCAAATCCAGGATGTCTAGCCAGGCAGCCTGAGTCTGTGAAACTAAACGCATAATGCCTTACATACCCTTCTGCCCAGCTGTGACTTCTGTTGTAGTTTAGAATGTGAGGTGTCCTCCAATAAGCTCAATTCCTGCATTGAATGTTCAGAGGTGAAATTAAGGCAGAAGAAAGGGTTAAAATGAATAGGCAGGAAACTTGGGCTCCTTCAAGGAGGGAGAGAAAATACAGACACAAGTCAGGCCTCATCAAGGTCAGGTTGATTCCTGTTTAGGCAGAAAAAAACTGATAGTGGGACATCTGCTGTCTGGTATCTGCACCCCATCAAAAAAGAGAGACATTGTAACTTGACTGGACCAAAGGGCATGTGAAGAGTTCATGGACACAGTGCCTTACCCAGGAGTGGGTAGGGGACTAGCTCTTTGAACCCTGTAGAGCTATGTAAACCCCTAGACAATAACCACTCTTTGGTATCTCTCTCAGGACCCCATCCCTTTGGGAACTCTGCTTTCTGTTATTCTAATAAATCCTATTACTTTGCTCTCATCCTTGTGGGTGGATTTCATTCTTTGAATTCACCAAAGAACTCAATTCTATGCTCTGTGCTACAAAATAATTAGATTGTGAGATATGTGACCTGATCAGTCATCCTAATTTGAATGGACTAACTGGTTGTTAACTATGGGTAGTAGGTTTTGGCTAGAGGGAGTAAGTCACTGCGTGCCTTGGGGGTTCATATTTTTTCCCTGGCTCTTGCTTCTCTCTGTTTCCCATCTGCCAGGAGGTGAACAGTTTTCTTCCACAACATCCTTCTGCCATGATGTCCTACATCACATCACCTCAGGTCCAGAGTGATAGAATTGGCCAACCATGGACTGAGACCTCTTAAACCATAAGCCAAAATAAAACTTTCCCTTCTCTAAGTTGTTCTTTTCAGGTATTTTGGTCATAGAAACGAAAAACTGACTGACACAATCCCTAACACCTCATCCCTAAATAAGTGACTTACGTGCCTGTAGAATCCACAGCTACAGCCCGGACCCCACCACGATGACAGAGAATCTTTGCCAGTGGCTCCTTTACAGCTGGACTCCATAAAGACACAGTACCTAGAAGTAAGAAAAGACCTATAATTATTAATACAAACCTAACCCTGAAGTTATTAAACCTGGGGAAAATGGGGACTCAAAGACAAGAGAGAAAAATTAAAAAGGATAACTTTAAAGAACTCATTAAAGTATTTTTTTAAAAAGCAGGTCAGGATGGTCAGAAAATCAAAATTAAGCCAAGAGCTGGGTGCAATGGCATGCACCTATAGTCCCAGCTATTCAGGAAGCAGAGGCAGGAGAATGACTTGAGCCCAGGAGTTGGAGAACAGCCCAGGCAACACAGTGATACCCTGTCTGAAAAACCAAGCTAAGTCAGAACTAACCATTGCCATGTCCAAGATGGATGACAGCATTGTAAGGGTTCTGAGCCATGACACTGAGTCGTCCAGCCCGAGCATTCAGAGCTGCCACAATCTTCCCTACTGACACGTCCAGGTAGGTCAGAAACCCTGTCTCTGACTGAGAGAAAAAGAATGAATGAGTGAGTTTTGACTGCCCATGTCTCCCTTAGAGAATGATCTTCCCAAGGGCTGCCACCCGGTTGGTCCCTATGCTCTGCAGCCACTCACAGCTGTAGCCAGAAGGAAATGGAAGGGCAGGAACTCAAGCCGGGTTACTCGGTCACAGCGTCGAATGCAGTGGAGCTCAATGCCCTGGTTGTCATAGATGTGGAGCCAGCGATTTTGAGCAACAGCAAGCAATGTTTCAGAATGAAGAAACCTGAGGGGACAGAGGAGTAGTCAATGAGGAATGGGATCAGGGGCTATCATTCAATCAGAAATGGGTTGTCTCACCCCCACTGACCACCAACAGCAAGGACACTGACCGGATATCTTGCACTGCCTCCATGACATTGATCTCACACATGAGTTTCTTTGTCACCCAATCAAGGGTAGCCACATGACCCCGACGTCCTCCAAAAGCCATGTGTCTGTTAGAGATGAAGGAAAGGTAAGGCATTAATGTAGGAAAACACCCTGACTCAGATAATTTAAGGTGTGCCTCACACAAGCTCCTCCTTTCCAAGTGAGAAGAAATATGTTACGACAAATGTGCACACTCCTCATGAATAACCCATTCATACATATATAGCTGAAGAGAGCACAGGTGGTATAGCTAAGTAAACACATCCACATCTTAATTCAAGAGTCACTGGAGGGCAGGCACAGTGGCACACACCTGTAATCCCAGCGGCTCAGGAAGCTGAGGCAAGAGGATCCCAAATTCAAAGCCAGCCCTAGAAACGGCGAGGCACTAAGAAACTCAGTGAGACCCTGTCTCTAAATAAAATACAAAATAGGGCTGGGGATGCGGCTCAGTGGTTGAGTGCCCCTGAGTTCAATCTTTGGTACTCAAAAAAAAAAGAGTCACTGGAGCCTAAGAGTATAAAGTATGGTTCAGTGACACAGCATGGGCTAGACATGTATGAAGCCCTGGGTTCAATCCCCAGAAACAAACACACACGCACAAACACCAGTAATTGGAATTCAGTCTCACCTCCCAGTTCGAGAGTAGTTAAGTCTATAGGGTCCAAACTGTCGCAGATTCAAGTCAAAGTGCTGAAAAAGGAAAGGAGTATAAAAAATATAACCAGAGCCTGGGGTTGTAGCTCAGTGGTCAAGTGCTTGCTCAGCATATGCAAGGCCGTGAGTTTAATCCCAAGCACCATACACAATCAAGAAAATCAAGAAAAAAAATCAGCTCCCCTGGGTAATTTCCTCTGCCAAGTCACCATTCCTCTCTTTTCCTGCACTATCAATCAACCCACTGGCCCCTTTCCCTCCACAAGCTCACCTTGGCTGCACTTGCAATATCCACAGCTTCCACAATATCAGCCTGGCGTATCTTTGCTGTGTCTTCCCCATCCTCCCCTTCCAGAAACCTGAAAGTAATGATTACAACTGCAGCAAAGCTTCCTAATATTAGATGGGTATAAATAACAACATAAAAATGAGGAATGAAGCCCATTGTGGTGATGCATGCCTGTACTCCCAGCAAGTGGACAGGCTGAAGCAGAAGAATCTAAAGTTCACAGCCAACTTCAGCAACTTAGCAAGGCCCTAAGCAACTTAGGGAGATCCTGTCTCAAAAAATAAAATAAAATGAAATAAAATAAAAAGGATTGGGGACATAGCTCAGTTGTAGAGCTTCAAAAGGATTCAATCCCCAGTATAAAACACACACACACACACACACACACACACACACACACACACAGTCAAAGGAGAGTTCTGTAAAGTAGTTGCTGGGGAAGCTCAGGTTGGGGTCCACTCACCCAGGTTCCTCAGCAAGCAGCAGCTGAGAACGAGCAGCTTTGACACTTGTCTCTTCTTCCTCTGCCTCAGCCACCTCAAGTTTGCTTCGAGTTTTGGACTTCAAACGTGTTAACTATAACGTTGATGGGAAGGAACAGGTAAAGAACCAAAGAATATACAGGTTCATGGGAGACCCAGTCTAGCCAGCCTCCACCCAACTCACAGAGACACCCCCAGTCTCAATCCTTCCCCACTGTCTACTGTCCTCACCTTTTTGGATTTGTCAATACGACAGAACTTCTGGGCTGCTTCCACAGGGACGGGGGCGGGGCCTGGAAATGGGTCCTGGGCCTGGGATGGGAATGAGGCAATAAGCGTACAGGCTCTGTTTGACCCCATACCTCTCACTCTCAAAGCACAAATGATCTGTCCTGCCACCCTATCAGGTCCTAGGCTCACCCCGGACAAGCTCCGCTGGGGCTCCGGCTTCTTTCGTTCTTGGGGCTTCTTTGGAACCTGAGGCTTCTTGGACATCCGAGACTTCTTGGAGATGGGAGTGTTCTTTGGCTTCTGGAGGCGGTGCTCCCCATTTCTCTTCTTTTTACGAGGGGGCCCCGGAGAGGCCCCCGCAGCGGTGTGAGCAGTCTCTTCCTCCCAGTATCGCCGCGTTTTCTACGGGCAGATCAGAAGGCCTGATATTCCTCAGCCCAAGCCCTGACTCCCGACCCCGCAGCAAATAACTTATTTTCCCACTCAGGGAGGTCTCTACCTTCCTCTTGGCCTGAAGTTTGTCCTTCTTGAGTGGGACGTCCCTGCCCGGCCTGGGGGCTGTCTCCATCTCGCCCACCCGAACAACAATCCACGTGCAAAACTCTCGGCAGTCCCCAGTCAGCTTGAGACTTCCGGAAGTCCTTTTCTCTTCATCCAATCAGCGCCGGTCACATCTGAAGCCTCTTGGCGCCATCTTGAGTGAGGGCACGCTCTCCTTTGAGGGGCGGAGCAGGTTCTTCCTAAGGGCAGCTTCTTCCTAAGGGCAGCATACCCGAGTAATGAAACAAATGCAAGTGGAAGGCCAAGGACAAAGTAGCAATGCATTTCCTTTTCTGTGTTCGGTTCCTCAACTTTTCTAAAACTCCCGAGAACAGTCATTTTAGCAGAAGACCGCTCATTAAACAAGACAGAACTAGATACTACATTTCCCGGCATGTATTAAATGGTAGCTTCCGGCGCCATACTTTTCCCAGAATTCCTTGTTTATTTCCGGGTTTATTAATACAGAAGGGAGAACGTGAGTAGGTCAGGGTTTCGATCGAGGGGTTTGGGGTCTCGTTTCACCCTCCATCTCCTGGGACGAGGATACCGTCGATATTCCGGAAAAGGAGAGGCTGCCTTTCAAGAGCTGTCATTTTCGCAGGCCCGGCCAGAAAAGGGAGGTCGGGCTTCTTACAGGGCTTGAGACCCAGCCCCCCCAACCAGCTCCCAGCAGGCTTTCGTCCCCGCCATGGCTGAGCTGATCCAAAAGAAGCTGCAGGGAGAAGTGGAGAAATATCAACAACTACAAAAGGGTAAGGGAGCAGGTTCGGTGTGGCCTCGCCCCAATGCACACACAACCCAGCCATACCAAATAAGATTTACCGCTCCATTCGGGCTACGGCGTGCAGGCGCTTCCCCGCCTTAATTTTCTGCCCTACCATTGACCCCATCCTTGTCTACTTATTACACCCATTTTCTTCTAAAAGGGTTGTGGTAGTCAGTAGCATGTTTGATGTCTCTAATCGTGTCTTTCCTCCCTCCCACCCCCCAGATTTGAGTAAATCCATGTCAGGGAGGCAGAAGCTTGAGGCACAACTAACAGAAAATAATATCGTAAAAGAGGTGAGGGACTGGGATTTACGGGCTAAGAAGAGACTTGTATTGGCAGTGGTTCTGATGATATATTTTCCACCCCTTCATTAGGAACTGGCCCTGCTGGATGGGTCCAACGTGGTCTTTAAACTTCTGGGTCCTGTACTGGTCAAACAGGAGCTGGGGGAAGCTCGGGCCACAGTGGGGAAGAGACTGGACTATATAACAGCTGAAATGTAAGTCTTTGTTCTACCACCCTGTGCCACAACTGACACTGTTGGAGTATAAATGTTGAGGGACCTGTGTAGAGTGGCTCTCCATCATATTCCTCAGTTATACAGTTCTCCCAGCTCCTCCTTCTTTGGCCCCCTTCTCTGTCCCTTAGATCTCAACTTTTCCAACAATTTCTTTCTTCCTTCAGTACCCTCTCAAAATGGTAAGTCCCACTAATTTTTCCTTTTCTGCTTGTTTCCCTTGCATTTCGTCAGTAAGCGATACGAATCCCAGCTCCGAGACCTTGAGCGACAGTCTGAGCAACAGAGGGAGACCCTTGCTCAGCTGCAACAGGAGTTTCAACGGGCTCAGGCAGCAAAGGCAGGGGCTCCTGGAAAGGCCTGACCCCATGGCTGGGGGGAAGGGGACGGGAGGGAATGAGGCAGCTCTAGGGTCTATAGTATTGAAGCTAATAAAATGTAAAAATACTTGACTCTGTTTTTGACCAACCCTTTCTGTCATAATTGTCTCCAACCATTCCCCAGCCCTTTCACCTTATACATACACCTTCTGCCTTACTCTCTTAGGTCCAGATTCTTGATACTGGAATCTCTGACAGAGTGAGCCTTCTTTTCTTGAAACTACTCTGAAATGTTTCAAACCTGCTTACCTGTGTATACAACCATTTACTTTCCTTTATTTTGGCTAGCTTGACCCTTTAAGAAGCCTGAGAAGGATATACATGATATAGCATATTTTGGGGAGTATCAGTTTAATTGAAGAAACTCACATTTTTCTGACCTGAGACCCCAGGACAAAAATGTGTTTAGCCTCCTTGCTATTAATACTTGTCAGCCTCCAAACGGCCCTAGTATCTCTTTTAGTTCTTTTTAGCCTCTGTAGCTTAAATTTATTTAAATCTCCTGCAAGTTTGTGTTACCTACAAACTTGTTCTTTGATTTCTTTGTCCTAAAATTGTTTCTTACAGATTTGCCCCCAGTACTTCTCCATACTGATCACTTTGTTTTGTTTTTGTGGTACTAGGGATTGAACCCAGGGCCTTGCACATGCCAGGCAAGCACTCTACCACTGAGATATGACCCCAGCCCCTTTATACAGATCACTTTAATTTGGTGTCTACCTCTTGAACAAGGCCTGACCAGTGAAGAGAAGAATTTTTAGAGTAAATAAAGGAATAAGGGGTGGAGAAGTTCCTGAAGGGACATAAACCATTCTAAGGAAACCATTTCCACCAATACCTTACTTGCAGCTTTTCATGGGAGAAAACATTGTATACTTTCTTGTTCCATCTTCACAAATTTCCCACCCCCACTACCAGTAGCCAGTTCATATGCACCGCAAGGACGGGGGAGTAAAATTCAGGTAGTGTTTTGGTTTATTATCTTAGTGTTGTCACAGTGACAGGATGCCCCAGAGTGGGAAAAGGAATTCCCACTAGAACCTGCTTCTTGCCTTCCCCTCTGCCCTGGGGCTCAGAGCCTGTAGGCCTTTCCTTGGCCTTTCACATGCGAGGATGTGGCAGGAATCAGAAACTGGTGCCCTTTTCTGTGTGCCACATTCTTGAGAGGTGAGGAGCTGTATACAGGTATCTGACTTGGTTACATGATTACCAGCTCCCACAGGGTTGAATTTCTCTGCTGCCTGAAAAATGAGTGGCACTTCACTGCCCCAGGGTGGCTGGCCACCTTTCAGAATTTGTCCCAATGTGATTGATGTAACTGACACCATTCAGGATGGCTACCCACATCTGGTTTGAACACCATGACCTCTGTAAGCCAACAGGGCTTCTTCCTCAGAATAGTGCCCGTGCAATCTTCCTCCCTGTGGCCTTGATTCTGGGAAAAGAGCCCCCTCCTCCCTCACTTGGGGGAGTTCCTGAGGCAGAGGGTCCACTGGCAGAACCCGGTGTGGCAGTGGAGGGCTTTCGCCGCTGTCGTAGGAGGAAATCATGAGATGCTCCATCCATAGCATAGAAGACATTAGCTGAGGGTGGAATGGTCAGCTCTGTAGATCAGAGGTGGGTGTCAACATAAAATAGTCATCCCCTCCAACAACCACCCAGTTGTTGAAGCATTCCACTGATGGGCACCAGTCCCCCCATAAGTCTCTTTTCCCTCCTGGCCTCTGACCTCGCTCCCCTGGTAGCAGCTGTACCAGCTCAAACTCTGAAGCCACTGCAGAATCTCGATTGTTTTTCTTGAGAACACGACTGATGACACTTGGAGCCTTGTCCTGGCTTGTCACCTAGCAGGACAGGAGACCAAAAGAGCAATAAATCAACTATAATGATCTATTTCCCATCCTACCAACCTACTATCTTTCAACCACCTACCCAACCAAAAAAAAACAGGTTTACCTGTGTCTAACACTTTAAAAATTAATAGGAAACCCAATATGGTGGTTCCCTGTACCCTAAAAACCAGCCCAAATGGTGTCCCTTGAGATAGGGCTATTTCCCTGTGGGGTAATTGCTGTTGGTTCTGAAGTCTAAATGACTTTCAGAAGTTCAAGTAATGCATAGTAGCCTTCAAAATAAACCAAACTGCTAAAGCTAAAGGACAAAATTAAAACTACATTCAAATCTATTTAGCTGCCCAAATTTAAGACAACATTTTTGGTTCAACAAAGCACCATCCTTTACCCCCCAGCCCCAGGCTTCCTCACCAAGATGCTCTTGTAGACACTGCCATCTTCCCCCAGTTCCATCTGGACTCGGATGATTCGGCAATCAGAGGCCCCTGGACAAGATCCCCCTCCCCCATATCCAGTTCCCCTGGAGGCCCCTTCTCCTGTACTCCCACTCAATGGGGACCCACAGGAGGCTGAGCGGCGGTGGCCTCGAGAGGGCCTAGGAGAGGAAGCTGGGGGCGAGAGGTGGCTGGGGTCAGCTGGACTATGCAGGGAGGGACTGCTTTCCAGGGCAGAATCCAGAGATGAGACAGATGGCCACTTCATATGCTAGAACAAATGACATGGAAGACTAGCATGAAGACAGGGAAGTTAAGGAAAAAATATTTACAGAGTCAGGGTCAGAGTGAAAACCAGAGGTCAAGAGCAGAACTCACCTGGGCTAGTCGGGTCAGCAGAGGGGCAGGTGTTCCAGGAACCTCATCTCCCCCTACACTGGGCCGGTCCCAGGATACAAGTGGGGTGGGGCCCCCAACAGAGCCCAGAACCCTACAGTGGCAGGAGATTGGGAGGATCAGAGAAGAATGACAAGTTCCCAAGGAACCACCCCCCAGATGCTGACTCCCTCACTCTGTCCACTGCGAGATGACTAGTGTTGGCCGAAGAACCCGTGGGGCAGGATGATCACTGGTACCAGGTGGTTCCACCTCACAGGACACACGGTGACTGGGGAGGGGAACAAAGGGAAGAGGTCAAGATGTGAAACCAAGCCCCTGTACCTAGACAGAACTCCCAACCTCATCCAGCCAGTCACCTCTGAGCCTCAGTCAGTGGCCGGAGCCCCCGGAGCCACTGTTGGATATCAGGGTCAGGTCGAAGGTCATAGCCACGACATTCATTCTGGAGCCGTTGCAACTCAGAAAGGACAGCAAACTCCTGGGAAGGAGTCCTCAACTGCAGGAGCCAAAACTCTCAGGGACCCCCAATTTCCCCCCTCATTCTCCTCTTCTTGGGACACAGATAAAGATGTCCAACATCCAGCCCACGCATTCCTCTCACCTTCCTACGCTTGTCAAAATTGATGTAACCATTCTGCAAGGACAATGGGATAAGAGTAAAAGTCTTAACCCTGCCTTCCAAGCAACAGAGAGAATGTTCCCTCTCCTAAACACTACACCGCCACATCCGACCCATAAACACTACACTCCGCTGGCCTCTCTGACTCTTCCATCCTTCCTGTCCCTCTTCCTCATCTCTCTCATGCCCTAAGCATCCATTTAACCCTTTAAGTTAATAACTCAAGTAAAAAACGTGTCTACTTTACAGATGAGAAAATGAGGCTCAGAAAGGACAAGGAACTTGCTCAAGGTATCTGTCATTGTTTTCTCAGTGCTGGGGATCAAACTCAGAGCCTAGTGCATGCTAGGCAGGTAAGCTACTACTGAGCTACTCCCCAGCCCTCAGTACTTGTTTAATTAACAAATTCTATATACCAACATTTCAAGCATGCTGTAAGTACCTAACAAATATGAATCCATTTAATTCATAAATAATAGATTGATATAGATATTGTCACTAGTTTCCCATTTACAGATAACAAAAACGTGAAGCATCTTGTCACAGAAACAGAACCAGAGCCCAGAATCCTGGGCTCAGCTGCTTAGGTCTCCCAGCTCCTTTTGGAGGGAGGTCTACCTGACTGTAAGGCCCCCTTGTTACATCATTACAGTGCAAATACAAACCACTGACCTCCAGCTCATCCTTGGAGGCTGCATCCAGCATCACGAGGTCCTTCAGGAAGGTACCAAGGTATGGGACCACACCCTGAAGTTAGATGTCAGGTCAGAGGCCCTGTCTCTGGTCTAAGGATCCTATATCCCTCCATACTTTCCCTCCTCATTGCCTCTGAGAACAAATGTTTATTCTCCTCAACCGCTATGGTTCCCCTTCCCACCCCTCAGACTTCTCCCTATGAAGGCACTCCATACCTCTCCCCAACCTTCTGCTAATCACTCACCCCACCCCGGGAACCAGACCTCGGGGACTTCTTGGAGTGTGGCTCCAGAGGGGGCTGCAGTTTCACCTCCTGGTGGTGACAAAACAAGGAGATATGTGGCAAGTAGGCACAAGAAAGGTTGGGTATGCCAGATAATAGGGCCTCACCTGCAGGAGGAGCTCCCTGCTCTGGGAATAATTGTCCTCCTCAGAGAAAATCTGGCAGAGGCTAGAAAAGACTCGGAGGCTGTCCCTGGGGGAGGGAGAACAAAGGCCCTGAGGACAGGCCTGTCTTAGTCACCCTGTCTTCCCACCCTCAGTCCAGCACGTTGGCCTCCCCACCTGGCTGCTTCTCCCCAGGCTGCCCGAAGCCTATGGATGGGGCTGGACTGCAGGGCTGACACAACAGCATAAACTGAAGAGAAGTTTCGGAGAAGTCGGCACTCCTGTGGGAGTCCAAGAGGAAAGCCAAGGCTGTGGGACCCCTCTCCACACCATGGTCCCCAACAGGACAATCCTTACTTACATCTGCCACACGGATCCACTTCTCTAGGAGCCGGGCCCTCTGGGGAGGTCGAAGTGGCCGTATGGTCACCTCCCCAGGTCCCTCTCCTGTTGAGGTGGCCCCCAGGACAGAGCTAACCACAGCCCCTGCCACCTTGTTGAATTGTGTGACAGTTGCTCGGACAGATGGGCAGAGGTGGGAATGTCCTGGCCGGTCTCTGTGACCCCACAGGCCCCCCAAGCACTGAGAGGGGACCAGATTGAGAAACAGTTCCTGCGGGGCAGAGGGCAAAGGTTAAAGTTCAGAGTCAAGTGAGTTGAGCCTTCCAATACCAGGGATCTGAGGATCTCAGGTGGCCAGGGAACCAGAAAGGTACAGGGTTTGAAAGGGTAACCACCAAGGGAAAAGGTCAAAACGGTAGATGGAGGAGGCGAGGAACTGGATTAGGAATGGGGTGGAAGCAAGGACAAGGATCTGGAGTCAAGGAGAGGTTAGTAAGGGGTCAAGGAACATAGGGATCAAAGGTCAGGGTCTCACCGCATCTAGCAGGGTCAGCTGCTCGGCCAAGTGGTCAGCGAGGAACACCAGGACATCCGTGGGGTCAGCAGGGGGGTCGCCGGGGAGGGCCAGGGGCTTAGGAAGGTCGGGGGCCTGGGGGTCCACCCGGGACCGGAGGTTGCGGAAGAGGTCAGCGCTGCCCCCCCCAACACCCTCCCCAGCTGCATACCCTGTCCGATGCAAGAAGCCCTCAAGCCGGTCAAGCTGACCCTTGACCTCAGAGCCAAAATCCTCAGGGTGTGAGGCCAGCCAGGTTGACAGTACAGAGATGGCTACCCTGGGAGACGGGGAATCAGCCAGGGGTCAGAGGTCCAGCCACAGCTTGGGCAGAGGAGACTGAGGTTGAGAATAGGATCACTCACCCTGTTGTCCTCTCTAGCTCATCAGTAGGATGAGACTCAAGGGCTTCCAGCCTGAGGAGAGAGAACTTATATGTGCATCTTTCCAACTCCCTCAACCACCTCTGCCCCTGCCCACCCCCTTCATGGCTCTGACTCCTTTGGATGGATGTTCCAGCTTTAGAAAACACCTCTGTGACCTTTGGCTCCTTATGACCCTGACCTGTCAGCCACAAGCCCAAGCAGGGCAGGCGTGGAGGTGAAGGCCCTGTGGGTGGCCAGGAAGGCTGACATGAATGTCATGTCAGCCCCTGATGTCCGGGGATCCAGCAGGTGTCTGACCAGAGCCTCCAGGGTGCCAGCTCGGAGCCGTCGGGAAGACCGTGGTGGAGGTGTGGGGGCCTGGAGGACACAGACAGTTGGTCACTGGCCTTTCCTTCAACACTGCCCCCTAGATATCTGGGGACAATTCCAGACTTAGAAGTTGATCCAGACTCATTTTGATGAGATTCAAAGTGGGCAAAGGACTTAGCCTAAGTCACACAGCAGAGTGGTAGGCTCTGGACCTCCAACCGGCACTCTGGTCAGAAAGTCAGCCAGAGGAAAGGGACTGGGACCCGAGGGGTCAGAGGTGAGAAGCCAAAGTCATGATCTCACCAAGGGATCAAGAGGCAGATATTGGCGGCTTGTGACAGTAAAGGTGGCACCATCCTCCTCCTCATCCCAGACAGACACAGGGGCCTGGAGGAGCAAGGAAGGGGAAGTCAGACAATTCCATACCATCTCCATTGTCCCTCCCTCTCACCCCAGGCCCTGCTCCTCCCTCTGTACCCCTCACCTGTGATGGCGGGGGACAGTACCAACGAGTGCGAGGGGTGGGGGGGGCTGGTGACCCCAGGTCTCCCCCACGGGGGCCCAGACAGCCCCCCCCCAGCAGCCTCAGGACCCGGTAGAGTCGAGGGGGTTGCAGTGGGGGATTGGATGGAACGCAGAAACCAGGATCCTGGAAACCCCCAATGCCCCTTCCCCCCAGAGCTGAACTCCAGCACAGTAAAAAGCAGGGTACAAAGGGCAGAAGAGGGAAGAGAAACAGGCCGAGAGCCAGAGACCTTGAGAAGCAGAAAACTCAAGCACAGGCACAGCAGCGTGCCCCGCCCTCCCCGCCAAAAACCGGACAAGCCAGAAGAATTAGTCTGTCCCCTTAGGCCCCCTTTCCCCAGGTCCCTCGGGTGGGGCTTCCACTATCCCAGCCCTGAGGACCCCCCCTGAAGGTGGCCGCTCCAATCCCAGTACTGGAAGGAGAAGGGGAAGTGGGGATGATGGGGGGGGGGGAGGCTGGTAGACTCAGAGTCACGTGGTCTCAGCCCCTCCCCTGGCCGGTCCCGAAAAACCAGCCCTGCTAGTCACCCCGCCTTCACCCAGTGTCTGGACCCAGGAGTCCAGGGCTTCTGGGCCTTAAATATAACATCTGGGACTGGAAATGTAGCTCAGTAGTACAGCGCTTGCCTAGCATGCAGCGCCCTGGGTTAGATCCCAAGCACCATCAAAGTGGGGTGAAAAGCTAACTTCTGGCCCTTCCTGAAGCTCCAAACCGTGCTTCTGGCCACCACCATTAGTCCCTAGAGAAAACAGATAACTACACTCTACCCAGCCTGAGATTGTCCCTCCAGGTCCCAGAACCCTGGCTTCCCGGCCTCTATCTAACATCAAGGGTAGAAGAGGAGGAGAGAGGGAGGGAAGGAGGGAGGGGTCACGAAATCTGAGGGCTCCCTCCCCAATCCCAGAGTCTGAGGAATTGGTTACTGTGGAAACAAACCCCTCCCCTCCAAACAAAAATGAGGAAGACCGGGACCAGGACACAGCTACCCTGAGAGACAAACTCAGGCAGGCAAAGGCAGAGAGGCCCAGAGCCCCGTAGGGACTGCCAGCCAGACGTTCCAGACTGGAACAAGGCAGGTTCCTGCGGGCAGATCCTGAGTCACACTGACAGAGAAAACAGAGACTCCAGGACTCCCCGCATCGGGAATACAGACAGATACACAGCAATAGGCGTGAAAATGACTGAGGCAGGGAGGAAGCGCCGTAGGAACCCAGAGACACCGAGAGAAAGGCGGAGAGTCTCCGAAATATGTTTGCCCCTGCTTCCCACCACCCGCGTCTCACCTCTTCTTCTTCCTCCTCCTCTTCCTCCTGCCCCCCGCCCACGGCCCGGCCACCTGGGTCCCCACCCTCTTCGGGATCTCGGCTCCGGAAGCTGCTCAGCACGACTCCCCCGGGGGGGCTCGTGTCCAAAAGCAGCCGCAGGGGCCGCGGGAGCATGGCCAAGTGAAGGAATCAGCGGGGTCGGGCCATGGGGGCGCCTGGGGAGAGACGGGGATGGGGGTGGGGTGGAGTCAGGCGGGCGTGGGGGAGCGGGACAGGGAAAGAATGCGGGTGAGTGTAAAGGTAACCGGATGGGAGTCCTGCAGGAAGGCTGAGGGAGGGAGCAAAATAGGGGTGGAAAACGAGGGCCCTTGGTGCATTTTAGGGATGAGGGGGTCACAAGTACAGGACGGGCAGGGTCATTCGGTGCTCTGGCTCTGACCTGCTCGGTGGGGGCAGCGCGGGTCCCGGGCCGCTGTTCCTGTCGGTCTCCGGCCCTCTACAGAGTCCCTGGCCCGAGTCCCCTCCGCGGCTTTTCCGCACCCCCCTACACCCCTCCCCGCGGGGCTCCCGGGCCCTCCCGCCCTTTCCGCTCCCCCCCGCGTCCGCCCGCTCCGAGAGCAGGAGCCAAAAAGGGAAGGAAGTGAGGACAGGAGCCAGAGCCGCGGACTAGGGGAACGTTGGACGTCCAGGGGCCGAGACGCAGGGGCTCGGGTCCCCACCTCCACTGTCCCCCGCCCCTCCTCTCCAAGATTCTGGAGCTCACGTCGCTCCTCACTGAATTGGAATAAAAATTCCAGTCTCCAGCCTCCGGAGGAGGGCAGGAGCAGAATTTGACATTTCTTTCACCAACAAGAACAAGGCCAACACTATTGCGGAAAGCGCTTTAGCCGGGAAAAGACCCGGTTACTGCACCCCGCGAGGTTACACTCCCAGCCCCAACCCACGAGTGCAACGGACCGAATCCACGCCAGGTTTTCTGAGGAGCACTCAGTTCCCGCCCACCCTCTGGGGGCGGGGCAGGAAGCCACCACATCCGGTTGAGACTCGGCTCTGGGGCGTTTCCGGTCCTCGCGGCTCGTTGGCGGCCCGAGGTAGCGTTTGCTTAAGGCATCTTTGGAACCGCTGGGTGTGTGACTCTGCACTGTTGCCACCGGAGATTGGATATCTCCGAGGCGTTTGGGAGACCGGGGTAATTGAAAGAGACCAAAGGTGACTGTTCTTGGAAAAGGAATAGAATGCGACACCCGGTTGGAAGCACTGGAACACTACTTTATTCCCACACTAGACCCGTTCCCCATCCGTCTGGCCGACGACAGTCCAGCCCCTTGTGCTGCGGCTTCCTCGGTTCTAAGTTCAGCAGCCGTTTAATGAGCGCCCTCCAGTGGGCGCCAGTCATACAGCAGAGGACACACAGGCTTGTCACGCTGAGCCACAGGAGCCACAGTCCGGGAGGGTAGACGGGCGTTTAACCACGATTCTCACAATCACTTAACTACAGCTGTGGTGAACCGCACAAGACAGACACGCGAATGTCTGAGGGGAATCACGAGGCAGACCTAAGTCGGGGGCCCAGGGAAGGAGCCAGGCAGAGGGAATCAAGCTGCGGAACCCGAGGCTGGCGGGAGGCCTTTGGTTCATCGGAAGAAAGGAATAGCTGTCTGTTGATGAGCATTGAGAGGAGGGCTGGGGAGCACCTGGTAGGACTGGAGAGGTAGGCAGTGTTCGGGCAGGGTGGGGGGACTCACAGGACGGAGCAGGAAGAATGAATTTACCCCAGAGCACTGGTTCTCCAAGGTTGGTTTCTGTCCCAGAGGTCCCCAAGACAATTTCAGTGGGTATTTGAGGTTAAAACTTAACAACTCTATAAAGATGTTATTTGCATTTTTCATTATAATTTTCTAAGAGTGTACATGCGGGGTTTTCCAGAAGCTACATGATAAGTATTGACACCATGGCTTTCAAAACTAATAGAATGTGTATTTATGTATTCTCCTGTTTAAAATCTTTCTATTTTAGGTTTTAGTACAATAAATATCAATAGTTATAGCACAAATAACAAAAGCTTTTGAGAGTCTTTGATTTTTGGCCCTGAGGATTGAGCCTAGGGCACTTTACCACTGAGATACATCCCCAGCCTTTTTTATTTTTTATTGAGACTGGGTTTCACTAAGTTGCTTAGGGCCTCACTAAATTGCTGAGGCTCATCTAATTACACGCATGTGCCAACAGGCCTGACTGATAATTTTTAAGAAAGTCCTGATACCAAAAATTTTGAGAACCACTGCCCAAGAGCTTTAAGAAGACAAATGCAATAAGATTTGTCTTTAAAAAAAAAAAAAAAAAAAAAAAAAATTCCAGCCATTCAGTGTAGGAAGTTTTGAGAGAGTAGGAGCAGGTGATGGGATACAGTTTGGGAGCTGCTACAGTAGCTAGGGCCAGAGATGATGGTAGCTTCCACAGGGTAGTGCTGAGTGCCTTCACTGTGTTTTCTGGAAGAAAATAAGAAGGAATTTGGGGGTTTCAGGAGGTGGGGTGAAGTACTTGCCCATGGTCAGTCCAGCAGGTGGGAGAGAAATGGGGCTCACATTTTCTGCCTGCCACTTACTGTACTGAGTGCTTTGTCTCCTGCATCTTCTAACAGATCCTAATCCCCCTAATAGTCATCCAGAGCTCCTCTGTGCAATATGGTAGCCACCCATTTTGTTAGTCAAGGTACCACCAATGTGGAAGCCACATATGGCTATTGAGCATTTGAAATGTGGCTAATGTGAATTGATGTGCTGATAGTTTAAAATCAACACCAGCTGTGAACACTTAGGTTAGAAAAAAGGCACTCTCTCCCTCTCTGTGTGTATATATATATATATATATATATATATTTTTTTTTTTTTTTTTCTTTTTGACACTGGTGCTTGAATCCAGAGCCACACCCCCAGCCCTATAATTTCTTATATTGTTTATATGTCTACATAACAGTATTTTGGATTTGATTAAATAAAGCATCAATTCTGAAATCTTTGTAATGTTTTGAATAACCAATAAAAAAAAAATTAAAAAATAAAAATAAAAAAAAAATAAATAAAGCATCAAATTAATTATACTTTTTCTTTTTTTGCAATACTGGGAATTGAACCCAGGGCCTATAAACATGCTAGGCAAGCATTCTACCCTGAGCTACACACCCCTTCCCCTTTTTAAAAATTTTATTTCCAGTCAGGGACTTAAGTTGCCCAGGCTGGCCTGGAATTTGTGATCCTCATGCCTCAGCCTCCCTAGTAGCTGGGATTACAGATGTGCATCACCACAATCAACTTCTTTTCACTTTTTTAATGTGATTACTAGATTATTCAAATTTTCATATGTGGCTTACATTATATTTCTATTGGACAGCACTGCCTAAGTAATTTTTTAAAATCAAGACATCCAAGGAAACAGATGCAGTTTAAGCATGTTCAAGTTAGAATGTAGGGCAGGTCTCTGTGAATTCCAAGTCTGATTCTGCCCACCACAGCAGCAGCCTCCCTCCATGGGTGATGAGTTGGGAAGAGAGGGATTAAATAAGAAGGGGAAGAAGATAAGAGGAAATGGAGCACTGTTTACCTTCTCCTTGGAATCCTTATGAATGATCAGGTAGGCAGCTGTGGAGAAAGATTAAGAGGGGTTGGGATGTGGGAATATAGAGGGGGAGGGCAGAAGAATGGTGTCTAGCTCCTGTCCTTCCCATGGTGGGGATAGTGTCACACTCACCGACCCAGCCCAGCACCTTGAAGAGTCCCAGGAGGAGGAAGGCAGACAGGAAGAGCCCTACGCCATCCTCAAGGGAGGGCCCAGAGAAACCTGGCAGATGGAAGAGAAGAGAGTGAACTTCCTGTCTTCTGAGGCATCACCTGGGCTCCACAGTGCCCCTAGGTCTTACCTGCCACCTCCACAGTGACCTCAGCACTGCGCCCCGAGGCGGGCAGGCTGGAGTGGTGGACACGACAGATGTACCGAGCCCCATGCTGCTCAGCAGTGATTGGGGGCAGCTGCAGGTGTCCAGAGAGACTGACAGAGCCATCTGAATGGTGGCGCAGAGAGGAGAGCCACCTCTGCCCCTCTGCCTTCTGAGATCCACTCTCTGAGCCACCCCGGAGCTCCCACTCTACCTCCAGGCCCTCGGAAGGGTAGAAGTGGGACACAAGGCACAGCAACTCTGGAGGTGCCTCCCCTGGGGCAGCCCAAACAAGGGGTGCTGGTGACAGGGACACTTTGGGGGGCTCTGGGGAAAGAGAAGGAAATGAACATGAGAAGTCGGTCCACAGTGTCTTCCCTCGGCTTACTCTCCAGCTTCCCCCAAAATGACAAGAGGTATTCTCCAAGAATGGGGAACACACTGTCCCCATGAGTGCTTCACAGGAATCTCCAAGCCAAAGTCCATCAGATCCCCAGGGACTCTCCACTCCACACTACTGATTCCCAGGGCCCCTCTTTTTCATCACCCCTCCCTCTGACATAGTATCCTCCTAACCCCAGTGGCCACCCTCTACCCCCAGAGATGTCTGGCCCCACTCACTGTGCATAGTAAGCTCCAGGGAGACCTGTCCTTGCAGGTATGGCAGGTGTACAGTGGCTAGATAGGTGCCCTCCTGAAAGGGTCGCACGGCAGGCAGCCAGAAGGTCCCGTTCCCAGTCCATGGGCCCCATGGATCATCATCATCCCAAGCAGCAAACACCACTGCTCCTTCTCGGGCTGCTGGCATCTGTCCACCCAGCCCAGGAGTTGCAGCCAGGAGCAGGTGCCCCTTACCCAGGTGCTGTCGTCGCCACTCCAGCCCAAAGGGAGGGGGACTTGGGGCCAGAGATGCAGTAGCCTCGAGGGTTGGGGGCATGTAGGCAAAACTCAAGTCCAATATAGCATCTTGTCCCAGTCGGATTCGGGGGGCAGGGGTGTGGGTGAGGACAGTCAGCACCACTGGGGAAGACAGCATGAGAGGGGAGGGGAGGAGATATGAGAGAAAAGTAAATTGCCAAAAATAATATGTCATGTGCTATTCTCATCACGATCTCATACCTGTTTACAACTCAGGTACTTTTCAACATACATTTGGACAATTACAATAGCCTCTTCTCTGGTCTCTCAATTGTCATTCTTTCCTTCAACCCCTACTTTACCCTGTAATCAAACAGTGTGGCTATATGTCTGCTCAGGTCACTTGCCTGATTAAAAATTCCAACTGCCAACTGGTGCAGTGGTGCTCTCCTATAATCACAGCAACTTGGGAGGCTGAGGCAGGAGGATTGCAAGTTCCAGACCAGCCTGGGCAACTTAGCAAGTCCTGTCTCAGAAAATAAAAAGGGCAGGGCAAGTAACTCAGTGTTGGAGTGCCTCTAGGTTCAATCCCCAGTACCACCATCTCCCAGCAAAAAAATCCCAACTGCCACCTGGACATGTTGACACATACCTATAGTCTCAGCTACTCAGGAGGCTAAGGCAGGAGGATCAATTGAACCCAGGAGTTTAAGGGCAGCCTAGACAATCTATTAAGACACTGTCTCAAAAAAGAAACAAAAACCCCTCAAAATCCCAGTTATCAAGGAAGTCAGTAGCTAAAGGTATGCAGGCTAGAGCTACATAACCTGGGTTCAATTTTGAACCCTTCTTTTTATAAACTATATTCCTTGGTTGAGTTACCTAATTACTCTCAGATTTCTTCATTTGCAACATGGCAATAATACTAACACACCCAGGCTGGGGTTGTGGCTCAGCAGTAGAGTGCTCACCTAGCACATGTGAGGCCCTGAGTTCCATCCTCAGCACCACATAAGAATAAATAAGGGGGCTGGGGATGTGGCTCAAGCGGTAGGGCGCTCGCCAGGCATGCGTGCGGCCCAGGTTCGATCCTCAGCACCACATACAAACAAAGATGTTGTGTTCGCCAAAAACTAAGAAATAAATATTAAAAAAAAAAGAATAAATAAAATAAGGGTATTGTGTCCAACTACAACTAAAAAAGAATTTTTTTAAAATATTTATTTATTAGTTTTCGGTGGACGCAACATCTTTATTTTTATGTGGTGCTGAGAATCGAACCCAGCGCCCTGCACATGCCAGGTGAGCGCACTACAGCTTGAGCCACATCCCCAGCCCAAAAAAGAAATATTAAAAAAATACTAACACACCCATGTCCTATGACTTTTGAAGAAATAAATAAAATTAAGCATATAAAGTACTTAGAAGAGGGCCTAGCATACAGAAGATACTCCACAAATGTTAGCTGTTACTAATTTCACTACCTTCATTATCATCATGGACTTCCTAGATACATCACTTAACCTATATTTTCCTCACTATTCCCATCAGCCAATTCTTGAATATATTTTGTGATAATCAAAGAAAATAACAGACTTTGGGGATAAATGACTCCTCCTCAAAAACAAAAACAACTTCTTATAGTCCACTCTCATCTACAGAATACAACTCAGCCTTCAGGTATTTGAAAACTCAATCCCCAAACGACCTTTCCAGACTGCTCTCACATCCTGAAAACTAGTCACATTAGAATCCCTTTCTTTGCTTATACTTCCAGCAGCTAAGGAGGCTGTGGCAGGAGGATCACAAGTTCAAAATCAGTCTAAGCAATTTATTGAGGCCCTAGGCAACTTAGTGAGACCCTGTCTGAAAATAGAAAATAAAAAGGGCTGGGGATGTGACTCAGTGGTTAAATGTCCCTGGGTTCAATCCTTGGTACAAAAAAAAAAAAAAAAAGCCTTTCTTGTGACTAACTTTTAATTGTTGGCCATCTTTTTGCTTTGGTTATGAGGTTCTACGGTTTCTAATGTCTTTTGTTTTATTTTGTGCTGGTGGGGATCCAACTATCCAACTCAGGGACTCAAGCATGCTAGGCAAGTGTCCTATATTGAGCTACATCTCTAGTCAATATTTCCTCTATTTCTTCAGACATCTAAATACCACTTCATGTCCTTCAAGGCCAGTTCCACTGCCTCTTCTTCCCAGAAATGTCTAGGTCCTTGATGTAGAAGTAATTTTTCTTTTCTTATCATGTTTTGGGGTCCTGGGGGTTGAACCCATAAGCACTCTACCACTGAACTATATCCCCAGCCCTTTCTATATTTGATTTTGAGACAGAGTCTCCGCTAAATTGCCTAGGCTGGCCTCAAACTTGGGATCCTCCTGCCTCAATCTTCCAATAACACTGGGATTACAGGTATGTGCTAATGCTAAAAATTTTTGTTTCCTTATTTACTATTATTTCCTATTTGCTATTATTTACTATTTATGTATATTATTATTATTATTATTACTACTACTACTACTACTACTATTTTGGTCCTGGGGATGGAATCCAGGGAAATTTAACCACTGAGCCACATTCCCAGCCCTTTTTATTATTTATTTAGAGACAGGGTCTTACTAAGTTGCTTAGGGTCTCACCAAATCGCTGAGGCTAGCTTTGAACATACAATCCTCTTGCCTCAGCCTCCCCAGTCACTGGGATTATAGGTGAGGGCCACCACACTGAGCACTATTTATTTATTTTTGAGGCAAGGTCTTGCTATTTTGTTCAGGATGTCTTGAATTCCTAGGCTTAAGTCATCCTCCTGCTTCAGTCTCCCAAATAGCTGAAATTACAGGTTCAACCACCAAACCTTGGTTATTTATTTTTAATATTAGTTTCTGAGGCTTATGAAGTTAAACTTTCCTCAAAAGTTTAGTTAAAGAGAGAGAGAGAGAGAGAGAGAGAGAGAGAGAGAGAGAGAGAGACTTGGAGCCAGAGATGCAGTGGCCTCAATGGTGGGGGACATGTAGGCAAAGTTCAAGTCCAACATAGCATCTTGTCTCAGTCAATTGTTTAGTTAAAAAAGTGCAATTTTACTTAATCCTGATTTAAAAAAAATAAAAGCAATTCAAAAGTATGTTTCTGGATTTTTCTTAATCCTGATTTAAAAAAAAAAAAAAAGCAATTCAAAAGTAAAAATCAGGATTAGCCAGGTGCAGTGTCTCCATGCCTATAATCCCTGTGGCTCAGGAGGCTGAGACAGGAGGATCACTAGTTCAAAGCCAGCCTCAGCAATTTAGCAAGGTCCTAAGCAACTCAGTGAGACCCTGTCTCTAAATAAAATACAAAAAAGGGCTGGGGGTGTGGCTCAATGGTTAAGCAAGCGCCTTTGTGTTCAATCCCTAGTACCAAAAAAAAAATCAGGATTAATAATAAATATCTAAAGATTTTACACTTTAACTCTCAATTTAACAGTGACTTTTTTTTTTTTTTAACCTGGGAATTGAACCCAGGGGTATTCTGCCATCCTCCTGCCTCAATCCTCCAGTATAGCTGGTTTTACAGGTATGCCCCACCATGCCCTGCAATAGTGATCTTTTTTTTTTTTTTTTTTAACATTTATTCTTTTAGTTTTCGACGGACACAACATCTTCATTTGTATGTGGTGCTGAGGATCGAACCTGGGCCACACGCATGCCAGGTGAGCGCGCTACCGCTTGAGCCACATCCCCAGCCCCGCAATAGTGATCTTTAATAAGCACTATAGAAAGCAATTTTAGACCTGCATCCTTTAAATTGTACTCTGTAGGAATACAGAAGTAACCCCAGCCAGGCTTGGTGGTCTGGTCCTGTATTCCCAGCTATATCAAAGACTGAGCCAAAAAGATCCGAAGTTCCAAACCAACCTGAACAAATTAGTGAGTAGCTAAAAAAGGTCTGGGAATGTAGCTCTGTAGATCGCCCCCTGGCTTCAATTCCCAGTACAGCAAAAAAAAAAAAAAAAAAAAAAAAAAAAAAAAAAAAAAGTGAAAACAACTAATTATCAAATATTACTGAAAAAAATCAAACCTAGCCGGAGGTGGTGGCGCCTGCCTGTAATCCCAGCCACTCAGGAGATGAGGCAGGAGGATCACAAATTCAAAGCCAGCTTCAGTAACTTAATGAGGCCCTAATCAGTGAGACCCTGACTCTAAAATACAAAAAACTGGTGGGGATGTGGCTCAGTGGTTAAGTGCCCCTGGTTCAATCCCCAGTACCAATATAAATAAATAAACAAACAAACCTAAATCTTTAGATCTACCAATTTATAGGAAATATAGAGGAAAGTGGAATAAGATAAATGACACAGGAGGAAAAAATTGGCCAACTTCAGGATGAAGAAAATTCTACAGAACAAGTGACCACGTTTCCCCAAAAAAATCAATAGGTGTTTGTTTTACAGTTCTGAGGATCCAACCCAGAGCATGCTAGGCAAGTACTCTACCACTAAACTACATCCCCAGATCAAGATGATACTAAGGAATTATTACTTGTTTTGTTAGGTATAATAAACATATTGTGATTAAGTTTTCTTAAAACCCTTATTTAATAGAGATGCATTCTGAAGTACTTATGAGTAAAATAATATGGTGCTTGGAATATACCTTCACACACTTCAAAAAATAAAAAGAGGCTGGGGTTGTAGCTCAGTGGTTGAGTCTTGCCTAGCACATGTGAGGTACTAAGTTTGAATAAGTAAATAAAAAGAGGGAGGGTAAGTGAAACAATTTGATAAAATTTTATAACTCTCCAACTGCATAATGGGTAGAAATGGACATAGAGGAGTTCATTCACCATGCTCTCTAATTTTATGGGGAATTTTGTTTGTTTTGTTTTTGTGGTATTAGAGATCAAACCCAAGACCTTGACAAGCATTCTACCACTGAGCTACATCCCCAGCCCTTTTGTGTATCTTTAACATTTCCATAAAAATATTCTAAAAGAATAGTGAAAATTAGCCAGACGCAGTTGTGCATGCCTGTAATCCCAGCGACTCCTGAGGCTGAGGCAGAAGTGAGTTCAAAGCCAGCCTCAGCAATGGCGAGGCACTAAGCAACTCAGTGAGACCCTGTCTCTAAATAAAATATCAAAAAGGGCTGGGAGTGTGGCCCAGTGATTGAGTGGGCTGACTTCAATCTCCCCCCGGTACCAAAAAAAAAAAAAAAAAAAAAGGTGAGAATTAAATACTATATACTCAAAATATGCCAAAAAAATATATTTGAGGGGCTGGGGATGTGGCTCAAGTGGTAGTGCGTTCGCCTGGCATGCGTGCGGCCCGGGTTCGATCCCTCAGCACCACAAACAAACAAAGATGTTGTGTCTGCCAATAACTAAAAAATAAATATTAAATATATATATAAATATATATATTTGAGGGCTGGAGTGATAGCTCAGTGGAAGCACTTGCCTAGCACACATGGTCCCTAGCACCACATGACACGAACAAACAAACACAACAAAAAAACCCAAGAAAGTGTATTTGTAATACATAATGTAGTGGTCTACACCTGTAATCTCAGCTACTTGGGAGCCTGAGGCAGGAGGATTACAAGTTTGAGGCCAGCCTGGACAATTTGGTGAGAGTTTCAAAATAGAAAATAAAAAGGACTAGGGATATAGGTTAGTGGTAGAGCACTCCCGAGTTCAATCCTCAATTTCACGTAATTTTTTTTTAAAAGTAAAAATTAATTATCAATGATATCTGACCCTAAAGAGATTCCATTTCTAATGTTACATCATAATAATAGCTTTTATTTTAAGTCCCTAATCAATTAGAAATGTTTTTTAGAAGGCCATTAGAAATGGGCCTTCAGTGCATTCTAAGCACTGGCACTAAGTACCACAAAGCTACACCCTCAGCCATACACAAGTCTCTTTCTCTCCTTCTTTCTTTCTTTCTTCCTTTCTTCCTTCCTCTCTCTCTCTCTCTCTCTCTCTCTCTCTCTCTCTCTCTCTCTCTCTTTCTTTCTTTCGTGGTGCTGGGAATAAAACCCAAGCACTCTACCAACTGAGCCCCACAAGTCACTTTCTACTTTGTTAGGATTATCTATGACAAATCTGAGAACCTCTTTGAGGGCACAATCTACACCTGATAACGTTTGTGACCTTAACAGTATTCAGGACCACCCCACATATTGTCCCCCCCTCCCCCGTGCTGGATTTGGAACCCAGGACCTTAAGCATAACAGGCAAGTGTTCTACCACTGAGCTACACACACAGCTCCCATATATTGATTTAATTTTCCTATAGAGGGACCCAGGTTTTGGTGTGTATATAAACACACACACACACACACACACACACACACACTTGGTACTGAAGATTGAACCCAGGGATGCTCAACCATTGAACCACATCCCCAGCCCTTTTTATTTTTGAGAGGGCCTCACTAAGTTGCTGAGACTGGCCTTGAACTTGTGATCCTCCTGCCTCAGTATCCCAAGCTGCTGTGATTACAGCAGGGCGCCTCAATGCCCTGTGGTTTGGGGATATTTTAGAAGGTTCCAACGTAAGTGTTATTTGCAACCTTATCAAAGAACTCCTGAGCCCTTTTTCTTAGTGCTAACAAATATTTATTCAATCAGTGAATAAATTAACACAATGCCTCCCTTGATAGTCACAACTAAAAGGCAGGTGGGAAATGGTATCCACCTTTTACAGGTGGAAGAACAAACTCAGAGAGAAACATTCTCATCACCACCTCATAGTGAAGCCAGCAGCCCTAGGAAATATTCCTCTGTTGAGTACTACTGTCCCCACAAAGAGCAGTTTTCTTCTGCCTCTGCCCAGTGTGGGAGCTGCTGACACAGTTGAGGTTTTTGGAGTCTGTTGTCCTGGTCCTATGTGTGATTCTCTACCAGTGATTAAGGGAAAAGGAACCGGGCAAGGGAAATGCAGGAGCTCCATTGGGGCTGACCTGTCTATCAGGTTGGGACAAGATTGAGAAGCCAAGGACTGTACCTGTAACTACCTGGCCTCACAGGGAGAAGAAGCAAGAGCTCATAGACATCCAGGTCAGATCTGCTCCAATCTAGACTTAGAAACCCACTGCCCAGCAAGGTGTCAGACGTCTGGGCACTAGGACCGCATTGTACCACGCCATAGGTGGTCTCCCGCCACGTCCCTTTAGCCCACTAGAGCCCACTGTTTGGGGAATCATAGCGCATACCAAGGCGCCTACGGGAAGGAAAATGCACTTTAGAGCAACAGCCATTGCTTTGCTGATTGCCTCATCGGGCTTGTGGGAGCAGGTGAGGGTCGAAGATTGGTATTTGACACAGGGTGTACTGCAAAGCTAGGGGGTTGCCTAACAAGATACAGACCTGAGAGGAGCGGAGAAAAAAAGTTCCAGCTTCTAAACACCTCCCTACTCCATAACCTTACAAATATCCCAAAATTTGATGCCCAGAAACCTCGCCTCTCCAAAGCCCCGCCCTTCAAAGCACCACGAAGTCCCGCCCCCAAACCGCGGTTGGTTTTTATCTTACTGGTTCAGGGCTAGGAGGAACACTAGAGGCCGATTAATTCTAGCTAAACTATCTCGCTTTACAAAACGGAAACTGAACCCTGAGTGCAGAAATGATTAGCTTAAGACCATACTGCGAGTCCAGGTAATCAGAATGGTAAGAATTTCCCCCTCCATCTCTTCCTATCTCCCCTCCCCAGCTACCTGTTGCCACGGTGATAAGAACAGGCTCCGGCTGAGACTCTGGCTGGAGTCGCAAGAGGCTGGAGAGGCTAAGAACCGAGCTGGACATGCTGACGGTCAGCCAAGCCCCGTCCAGGGCCCGCGGGCAGCTCCGCTCCGGGGTCAGGCCGCTGGCCCAATTTGCAGAGGCAGGGAGCGGGATGTATCGGCTTATCTCGCAGTGTGGTGCGGGGACGCCCCGGGGGTACCTCCTGAAGGCAGCCTGCAGGGTGCCCGTGGGGTCTGTGAGATCGGGGAAGAAATGCAGCAGTAGAGTCACTGCCCGGGACTGGAAGGGTACGGTTCAGTAAACTTCAGTTGAACAGTGTACCTCGTAGCGAGAAGCTTAGAGGTAATCCAGACTCATTTAGATAAGAGGGAGAAACTCAGGCCCGAGGTCAATGCGCGTTATAAAGAGGAGGGATTTTCGGTAGAGTACACAGAGATGGGGCGAGTCCCGGAAGACTCACCGTCCACTTTGAGGTAGAGCTTAGGGTCGAGGTCTGGCCGGGGTGGCGGTCCCTCGGGTCCCTGGCGCAGAAGCAGTGCAGCGGGTCTCTTGGCCAGGCCGCCCCCGCCCACATCCTCCACGAACCAACACTCGATCGCAGATGGTCCTGCTGAGACGGTGGTCGCCAGGCCTGGGGGAGCGGGCCGCGGGTGACTGGGCGGCCGATGTCATATGACCCAACCCCCGCCCCCCCACCCACACACACGGTGCCGACGCTCGGTGGGGCTTCCTTCTCCGCTTCCCCACCCCTGTTCCTGGGCGAGAAGTCGCGGAGTTCGCTCACCCAAAGTCACAGCAAGGAGCAGGGACAGGGGCTTCATGGCGCTGCGATCTCCTCAGCCCCGAGAAGCCTTCTCTTCCTCCTTTCACTTTCGCTTTCCTTTCCTCTCCTCCAAAGGACAGCAGGAGGAGCCGAGGAAATCCCCGCTCAGGTTAGGTGAGGACCGTGGAGGTGGATGTATCCCCCACTGGTCAAGCAGGGATATTCTGGTTACTTCCTCTCCAGGTTTCAGTGGACGCCTCAGCCCTGCCACCACCTCCTGGACCGCCCAGCAGCGCCGGATTTGAGTCCTCCCCAAACCTAAACTCCCCTCTAGGATCTTCCCCGCACTATGCACTTCCCTGAGAACTATTACTCCCGTTTCGCACACCGGTGTCAGGTCCCCAATAAGCACGTAGGGGTTATAGGGAAGCCAAGTGAAATGACCAATAAATATTTTAATCACTGTTTAAAAAATTAAAAGCTTGTACTACGACTTACTCCCTCCTATTTCCACCCACTCCCTATTGAGAACCAAGTTGAGTGAGGATCCCCAGGGGAGGTGTGTGTGTGAGAGAGCATAGAAATAAGGGTCGCATCCTGCAGGAAGGGGTAGGTTCTAGGACAACAGTGGGGCTCAAAGGCCTTGTCCCCACAACACAAACACAGACTTCAGGCACAGACTACAACAACCTGACCCTTGACCCTGTGAATTCAAGATGCTCTACACGCCCCTTTCCCTCCCCCACCGTGTTCGCCCTCCTCTGTGGAACTGGGTCTTCGGAATACCCACCAGAGGGGAAAGAAAGGTGACTTAATTCCGGATACCTTGGAAGGAAGGGGCTAAAGAGTGGAATGGGCTGGCGGTGGTGCAATGTGGTTCCCCCTCCACAATATATACAAGTCCAAAGAGATAAAGGAAGACAGTGAGTGTGATGGGAGATCACCAGGGGGCCACGGTGCCCCTGGATCGTGCTCCCTATTCCCCCTTCCCCCGAAGTAACCCCACTTGCTTGCCCCTTCAGTTTGCTCCGCCGCCCCCATTGAAGCCCATCTCCACCTTGTGGACAGTGGGTGGGGACCAGACTCGTCTGCTGGATGGGGGCGTGCCACTCGCCTCGTCACCACTGCCCCCGCCCGCACTGGCAGACTCTCTCTTGGGAAGCAAGGCTGGCCCAGTGGGCGCTGCAGGTCCAAGTCCCGCCCCGCCCCCACCCATGCGGTGCCGGCGCTCACAGTGTCCCCGGTGACGCATGAAACTGTCTCGCCACATGAACTTCTTGGCACAGACACCGCACTCGTAGGGCTTGAGACCTGTATGTGTCTTCATGTGCTCCGTCAGGTGATGTTTCATCTTGAACTTTTTGTTGCACACGGGGCAGTCAAAGGGCCGCAGGTTGAGGTGCATGTTCACGTGCCGATCCCTCATACTCTTGTGGGAGAAGGCCTTCCCGCAGTGACACAGAAAGATCTTATTACCGTCCCCGCTGCTGGTCCCTCCAGGGGCTCCACCAGTGCCACCTGGCACACCCAGGCCTCCCCCTGATGGGCCCCCCAGGGTGACAGCCCCGTGTTCTGCCTGGTTCCCTGGTGGCTGGCCTGGAGCCTGTGAGGAGGAGGAAGAGGAAGATGATGGGAAGACCAAAATCTGGTTGCCCTGCATGTCTAAGGGAAGGAGGGGCCTTGGGGGATGGGTGGGGGCATAGGAGGAGGGGGTGGGTCCCCCTGAGTCATCAAGCCCTGCCCCAGAACCCCCACTCTCATAAGGGCCAAAGTCATTAGAGGACTCACAGAAGTTGACCTGTTCCTCGCCCTTGTCTGGGGGCTCAGTCAGGGTCCGGACATCACTGATACTGAGAGTAGCCTCAGGCCCTCCCCCAGCTGGAACCCCAGAGCCACCCCCCAGCTCTTCATCTTCATCATCCTCACAGGTCAACACCAGGTCTTCCTCTTCCTCCTCTTCCTCTAGATCTGGGTCCTGGGAAACCAGGGGTGCTGGTGCAGGGCAATTTCCACCCCGTTTCACATATACCCAGTGTTTCTGTGGCATGACACTGGCAGGTGTATAGGTGGGTCGCCGAAGCCCAGCCCCAGGGACCACCGCCCCCCTCCCATCCCCACCATCATCGCATAGCTCATCTGCCTCCAGCAGCAACTTCCCAGAGGTAGCACCCCCACTGCCAACTACAGGGGCTGGGAATACAGGGCCACCTCCTCGTCGCTCCCCACTGCCCACTGCAGAAGCTGCAAATGCCTCTTGGGTGGAAGATGAGAAATCAGTGGACTCCCGGGGACTGAAGTAGTTGCTGCTGCTGGGAGATTGATTCTCACTGGCCCGGCTGGAGGTATGGGAGCGCACAGAGCCTGTGGTGGTAGGGGCCACAGTACTCCCACTCCCTGATGGGGCCCCAGCACCAGGGACAGTGACAGAAGTGGCTGCGGCAGTACTGATGGTTGTGGTGGCTGATGCTCGGCCCTCTCGGAGGAGTTCAGTGCACTTGTCCACAATGTGCCACATCTGGAGCACAGACCCCACAGTGAGGAAGTTGACAATGTCAGCAGCAGCCATACTCAGGCGGCCAGTGTAAGCAGAGGCCAGGACAGTCTCAAAGGCACCTGGGTCCATGACGCTGGGCAGTGAGATGGAGGTCATGCCCTTGAGTAGGACCTGGTCGTGGAAGTAAGGAGAAGAGGCAGCCAAGACAGCCCGATGAGCCCGAAACTCCCGGCCTTGAACTCGGATGGATACATCACAGAGCTGGCCCTGAAGCCGCTGCTGATTGAGGGACTCCAGAAGGGCACTGGTCACTTCAGGGAAGGACACATGTACCACTGCAGCGGCTGGCAGGGGCAGTGGGGGTGGAGCCAGCGATAGAGGCAGGGGGAGTGCTGCCCCACTGGGTGATAGACCAGATGGCTCCATGTTGTGGAGGGAGGGGACACCCCCCCAGCCACTGGAACAAAGGAAGGAGGAGGGCGGCCGGGGGGGTCTCTGGGGAAAAAAAAAAGAATAACATTTTATAAAGACACAGACTATTGCAGTTTAAAAACATGTTCATGCTGGTCTCTAAGCAACTCCTTACAATACTGGGTAAGGTATACCTCTCAACCCCATTTGACAGATGAGTAAACTAAGGCTCAGGAAGATTAAGAGATTATCCAAGGTCACACAACCAGTAAATGGCAGCACCAGAAAACGCAGGTGTCCGGACCCCAAATTTAGTTCCCTTTCCTTGAAGGTTAGAGAAATAAGGGACTCTTAGGGAGTAAGGGTAACTTCACCTTGGAATTACATCCTATTTCCCATTTGCTTGAGAGCCTAACTTTCCAAAAATCCACCTTTTTGGTGTTTTGCACCCATTGCTTGAGGCGGGGCAGGTCTGCTCCTCTACTGAAAACCATCCTTGGCTCCATCTCTTAGGGCTCTGGGCCCCTCTCACAGACCACGCCCCTTTCGCCCCGGCGCACCACTAACCCCGCCCGTTTCGAGACCCTCCCCGTGCTCCGCCCCCACAGGATCTTTCGACCCCGCCCCTTGACTGCCCCCGCCCACATCGGACCCCGCCCCCCCTGCTCCTCCCCAAGCACTACCTCGGCCTCTTCTCCCACCCGGAAGGCGCCCCCCAGCCCCGCGCGCCCCCGCTTACCGGGCCGCGCGCCCCCGGGCCCCCCCCGCCCCTCACTCGGCGGCCAGAGCTGCAGCCTGGGCCCCTCCCGCCGCCATCTTGCGCCGACTCCCTCCGCCCTCCGCCTCCGCTCCGCCTCCTGCCCCTCCGACTTTAAAGGCACAGGCGGGCACCCGCCCGTGCCGCTGGGCAATACTCCGCCGACTCAGCCACTTCTCCTTTAAAGAGCCGTCGCCGCATTACACCTTAAAGGTACCTGGTTCCCTCTTCTGTTGAAGACCCGGGACTTGGTTTAGCCAAATCCTTCATTCCCCTTTAATTCCATAAGCCACTGGTGACGGGTCCTGGTCTTCGCTCCTGGCTCCGCCCCCAAGCTGTGGCCATTAGCGGCTTTGGGGGATCTAATAACCCTCTTCCCTGCTTCTGACAGTCTCGTCGAAGCCCCGCCCCCTTCCTCCGGGCCTGGATTGGCCGTGTAACCTTGAGTCCGTCTCCGATTGGCCTTTTCCTTCTTATAGCTTGAAGTGAGAAAGTACAGCGCGTTAAGGAGGCTGAAGCACTTTTTGTTTTTTTAAGTGCCTAGTGGAGTGCACCAGGAAGGCCTGAGCGCTAGGTGTGCGGGCCAGGGTATAAAGGGCAAATCTTGCACTACTTGGGGTCCTGGGCTAACCAGAGCCAAGGGGCAGCTGATACCAAGCTGTGACAACAGAAGGACAAGGAAAAGACAGGAATACAATAAGAAAAGAACTTTATTAATGTTTCTGTGTAAAACTTAAGCTTTGTTTAAAAGAATCACCACCAAAAAGAGATTAGCTCAGTCCATCCCTTCCTCGGTCATCTGCTTCCCACCATCCTCCAAATGCTATCCCAAAACATTTTAGAGGCAGGGAGAGGAGGAGGCAGCTAATCAGAGTCTGAGAGTACGATGATTTCCTCTGGATCACACTGTGTGGCCACACTCATCTGCAGGGAAGTGAGAGAAAAGTCTGGAGTACTGGAGGAGAAGTATGAGGGAATGATTTAGGAGATTAAAAAAACAGAATGGGAAAAAGGGAAGATGTGGCAGGTGTCATATTTACAGAACTGAAGCAATGAAAGAGAATGAACTGTAAGGGGAAAAACAGCCTCCCCTCTTACCTTGTAAGTGCCAGGCCGGGGAGGTTGTAATTGGGGAATTTGGGACAACCGGGCTGGAGAAGGGCTACAGAGGGAGCTGGTCACCAGGCCATGACTGGGAGAGTCCACCCTCGTGGAGGAATCGGCAACTGGGATTGTGGAAGCCAAGGGGGAAGATGGGCTGGACAGGGTATATATTTTCTTCCCATTCTTCTCATGCACTGCCTTTTGATCTTCTACAAAGCTGAGGACAAAACAAATGCATGAAGAGTATGAGGACATAAGGCTGGAGGGAGAGTGCACAGGCTCTCCCAGCAGACTCAGTTCTCCAGTATTTCTCTGAAGAAAGCCCCCGGCAATCCCTCCTCAACTTCTCTTCTTCCTCCTGTTGTTTTTACCTGTTTTCTAATGGTCCAGATCCTTTATGCTTCCTCTCCTTCCGAGATTTCTTGCAGGGAGGACTGGAACCTCCCCAAATATGGGGAGAGACACCTCCATTAAAGGACGTGGAGGTGACCATGGCTGCCCCATTCTCCAAGACAGTGGTGAGGGGATCCTCTGTCTGCTTCCTGGATGAGGAAATATCGCTGCCTTCAGGGGAAGGGGTAGTATCCACGGGCAATGCTTCAATCTCTAGCTCAAAGATCTGAGACATAGGGCTCTCTTCCTCCAGGGGCAACTCTTCAAGATGTTCTCCACTGCTTTCTGCATGAATGCTGGAGGGAGCCAGAGGTTCTTCCAACTGTGAAGCTGGTGACAGTGTGAGTTCTTTGTTTTGCTGCTCCCCTGAAGACTTGCTGATCTCTTTGCCAGATTCCAGCTTCTTTTCATTGGAAATATGTGGTGGGGACATGGAGCTCTTGTCTCCATCCTTACCTGAGAAAGAAAAAAAGAAGGGAGGAGTAGTATGAGGACTAAGAAGGAAATACTACTAAGAATAAACTAGGAATAAGAGGAAAGAAAAGAGTCTCAACAGGTGGCTGATGCCCAAAAGAGTAGAACTTACAAGAAGGAGGTTTCTCTTACATACCTGCTCTCTCCTCCTCCTCTTCTTCTTCCTCTTCTTCCTCTTCATCATCCCCCTGACCTTCCGGTATCTGTTCTAGATCCTCCTCTTCTTCAGAATCAGTGACCTCCTCTTCCTCTTCCTCCTCCTCCTCATCAGTTTCCTCATCTTCTTCATCATCTGTCTCAGCCTTGGAGGTAGCAGGGCACTTTGGAGATGCCATTCCACTAGGGCCCTGAGGGAAAAAGCAGTTTTCCTAAGAAATTCCTTGCCCCAGAGGGTTCAGTTCTTGTATTCCTTCTGCACACCCCCTCTTGGTCACCCTGGAATCCCTGGTGGTTACTGTGGGGGAGAGGATAAGGTCTCTCTTAAGGGTGTATCCCTTCCACACCTCACCAGAATCCAAGGCTTTGCGGGGTTCTGCAGAGGGGGAAGAGGTGCCGGGAAGCCGGGCTCTTCTCCTCTGTCTCTCGCCCTCCTCACTTTTGTCTTGCATCATTGCATATTTGGTAATGACCTCATCCAGCCGGCTCAAAGCCAAGCTTCGGTTTTCCCGAAGGCGCCGGGCCAATGCAGGATCCGATAGTGCAGGATCAATGCCTATGTGGGAAGATATAGTGAGAGCACTCAGCCCAAACCCTGGAAGGAATTAGGGACATGCCCCCTCTGCTACTAAAGAATCACTGATGAGCATCCCTCTAACCCCCTACCTGGCCTATAGTCATCTGTGAGGTGACAGCCAAAGTTGTAGATGAGATCAAGGTGGCGTCGCTCCTGTAACCTGACGCCCACATCTCGGAAGGCATCTTGAGCCAGGACCTGGAGCTGCTGTCGGGGAAGGCCAAGACTGTGACGAGTAGCTGCCTTCTCTATAGCCCTCAACACATCTCCATAGTCAGGGAAGGTATCAGGCCCTGGCTTGTTAATGAGCCGCTCAATGCGCCTATTAACCTCTGGGTAACGAGTACCACGGTAGGGGATGCGCTGCTCTATGACACGGCCTGTCAACGAAGAGCAGTCCTTCAGCTCACACAGACGCCCAAAGAGGCGAATCAGTTTACGCTTCAACCGGGCCTCCTGCAGATATGTGGAGTCTGGGTCATCCAACTCTGAAAGATCCAGCTCTTTCTCCTGCAGTCGACGAATCTCTGCAACGTAGAGTGCCAGCAGCTGCTCTAAGCGCTGGATCTGCCTCCGAGAACCACGGGTCCTTGGGGTCTCAGAAGCAGTAGTTTCAGCATTTGCAGGGTCTGAAGCAGAATCTGTGGGAGGGTTATTCCCAGATGGCTCACTAGAAGTGGTGGCAGCAGGAGTAAGGTTCAGCTTCTTCTTGGCTGAGTGGGCCTTGAGAACAGTGCAGAGCTCATTGATGTAGACATAGAGCTTAGATGGCCGGTTCCGGGCCCGAGATAAGACCCGAGAAAGGATGTTGCAGAACTCCGCAGAAGCCAAAAACAGAGAGTGGGCACGCTGCTGCCGGTTATAGAGGAATGGGACCACCTCAGGGTGGTCCGATGTCTGTGTCTTACACAGTTCGAGGAACTAGACGATTCAAGGAAAAAAGGGAAGGGGAAAGAAACAAGGGAGAGGGTTGAGAGAAAGAAGGCAAGTTGGGGTTAGTGGGGAAGACAAGACAGAAGAGCCAGTCAGCCATCCCCCTCCCTAGGGCACAAGAATCTTCTCCCCTAAAGCTCACCTCTTCAAACAGCTTCTCATTCTCCAACTTGTAGCATTTCTTGCCGCCCGAACTACTGCTTCCTCCGGCCCCATGGGGCTCAGAGGAGCCAGGGGCTTCTGGCCGGGGTGAGGCCGGATTGGGAAGTGGGTGGGAGGGCCCTGGCTGAGCAGCTGCTTCATCTTCATCATCATCATCCAGCACAATGATGCTATTAGCGGTGGCCATGGGGGATCAAATCCCCAGGAGGGAGGAAGTGTTGGGGATTTCGGAATTCCTGCTGGAAGGGGATGGGGCCTCAGAAAGAGCCCCTCCAGCAAAGACAGCCCCATCCCTTCAGCTCACACATATTCCAGTCACCTTACGTTTCAGTACCTCCTAGCTCTGCCAAAAGTGTCCTCACTGCCTATCTTCAGCAACTTTACATGTGAGAGGGCAAACCTCCTCGAAACCTTAAGGCCCCACCCCCAGCTCCACCCCTCATGTCAATTTCCGGTCTTTCAGTTCCATTTCCCCACTTTTTCATAGTTGGCAATTCTTACTCTCAATTCTAGTACCACCTCCTACACTACATCCCAAGTTTCCCTGAAACCCGCTTCCACAGGGAACACACCCCTCCTGTCAATGCCATCTCACGTGTTTACCCCTCACCCTCAAACACGCCAAACCCACACTCCATCCCGAATGATCACCCCAACTTCTAGACTGAGTGAGAGATCCCTCCCAACAACCCATTCTCCTTTCCCCTCCATTAATTATCTTCACCTTCTAATAGGTTCTTCTCAGGTTCTAAAGAACCTTTAGGTTGGAGATTTTTCAACAAGTACCCTCCCTCCCACCCCACCCTAATTTTCCCCATTCTCTCAGTGACTAGTAACCGACTGTGAGCACCCCGCCTCCAGGCTCTCCTGATTCCTCTCGGACTCCAACCCTGAGTCAGGCCGGGTCGGTGTATGAGCTTCCCGCCAAGTACCCCCTCCCCCAGTTCGGGCCCCGGCCGCCCCACTCCCCTTCAGGGACGGGAAGGTACTATAGCTTGCCCCTCAGACTCAGTACCCAGGTTTCCCCAATACCTCTTCCTCTATATCCCTGCCCCCGCCTCAACTCCCCGCATGGTCAGGCCCCCACCTCAAAAACGGTCTCTCCAGGCGACCCTTGCCGCTGATCTCGGAACCTCGCATGGTTCCCTGCGCCTTTCTTCCCCCTCCCACCGCAGGCCCACTCCGGACCGGAAGTCGCGGAGTTTCCGCCTACATGCACCCAAGCGCGGCCATATTGTACGGAACTCAGGCTTCCATTGGCCGGAAGTGGCTGTAGGCCCGCCCACATACTCTAAGATTCTCTTCCCTTTAACCTGTAAGGGGCGGGGCTTGTCCCGGCAAGGCGTCCCAAAGTACCTGGGAACCACCATTTTGCCGTACGGCACTGGCTTCTTGGGGACTCGGGCCTGCAGCCTTGGAGCTCTTTTCATCCGGTGCTTCTACGACTTGACCAATCAGAAACTTCCTGGTATCGGGCCCAACCGCCCGCGAGTCGCGTGCAGGGAGGATTAAACCACCTTTCCACGGAGGGGAAGAGGGCGGTGCAGGGTGGATAAAGCATTGGGCTCTCTAAGGCTGTGCAGCGTTTCCTGAAAAGGCTGGAGTGTCTGAAGTGGGAAATAAAATCTTTTTCTTTCACTGGGCTGTTGGCACGCCTTCCGGCCCCGCTTTCCCATCTCGGAGGCACCCGTTTCCACGGCTTAATCGACTGCGCTTGCCCCTTCACTACAAAGGCAGCGCGCTCCTTGCCGCTGTCCAGCAGCTACCTCCACTGCTGGAGGCTGGGTCTCTGATCGAGAAATCATAACACATACATACAAATGAGCACAACGCGCCACACAGATGGGTTGTGCTTATTATTGCTATTGCTGATTTGCTGTTCAAGCTCCACTAGAGAACTACAGACCAACCAAGCTGATAGGGCCCGAGTGGCTCTTCTCTGAAGGACAAGAAGGGCCGGCGGTGAAGACCAAGACCCTGCTTTGTCGTGGAGGTCCAGAGCCTGGAGGGCGGGTGATGAAGGGGCTGGGACTTTGAGAAGAACTCGTGCAAATTGCCGCCAGGATTGCCGGGAGACGGAATGAGGCTCATAAAATACCGCAGGTCTTGTCTCCTCTTCTTGAGAGTCGAGTAAAGAACGAAGAGGGAAGAAATCGGGTGTGATGCCCGTCTCGCCCAATTTAGGGAGGTTGAAGGGGGCTCCTGGAGGCAAGGCTGGGTCGAGAGGTGAGAGATGAAGAAACCAGAAAGGTTAATATGGTCCCAGTTACTGAGACCCCCACCTGTTCATTCTTCCGCATTCCACAAGTTGTGGGCACCTTGCCAAAATCCAAGACCGCAGACCTTATGTTCCTGTCACTCTTAAGACTCCCAGAACCTCAAAGTCACCCTTCAATTGAAGAATCCCACGTCGCTTCTCTACATTGTCTAAACCTACAGCCTTCAAATTGGGGAACAGGAAAACCTTCCAAAAAGTTGAGACTTGAGATATAAAGAATTTGATTTCCAGATTCTCGATTTTCCTGAAACTGGTCTTCCTAAATAGACGCGGACATTAGATTCCCCCTTTCCCCTTCCTTTTCATGATGGACCTTCTTCCTCTTAAAAAGAAAAAAAAAAAAAGAGAGAGGTAGTTCTCAACTATGAAATCCTCTGGCGCAATCTTACCTCTTAAATATAGAAGCATGTAGCCTATTTCTTTCATCAAAGCTCTGTGAACACCACCTCTTCTAATTTATTAAAATTTTGCTTTAATTTAAAAATTTGCATATTTTTACACTATTTAATAGATTTTTTTTTTTTTTTTTTAACCCGGGACTGAACCCAGGGCTGTTTAACCAAGGAGCCACATCTCCAGCCCTTTTATATATTTAGAGACAGGGTCTCATTGAGTTGTTTAGGGCCTCACTAAATTGCTGAGGCTGACCTTGAACTCAGGATCCTCCTGCCTCAACCTCATGAGCCTCTATTATTATTACAGGGGTAGACCACTGGGCCCTGCAGATTATGTTCTTATAATGATAACACAAAAATTTTTATCTGGAGTCCTACAATCATAACAGTTTACTTCTCAATATATATGTATATACAGAGAGATATGATTGGTCAGTATAAAAACTACAGGGCTAGGGGCTAGGATATTGTGGGAGGCCAAGCTTATGGGTGACTGAGTTACACTCCCCAGCTGGGTGCTGAGGCGCTCAGTCACAGAAATGGGTGTGTCTTGCTACAGCCCCAAGGGTGAAGCTATGCTCACCAGTTCCTTTGTAATATAACCCCTTGCCCTGTTTAGGATAGAGTCTTCCATGGAAGTGCCTTGTGTGTGTCCCCTCCTCTTAATGTGCCCTTGGGTGTGGCCTACCGAGGTGTCAGTCAAGCTTCTGATAGTGGACATCATGAAGATAGACTCAGCCCCCTGAAACCTGATCCCTTGCCTCATTTGAATAGCTTCTCCTCAATAAAAGGGGTCAGTGCGTGCTCTCGCTCTCTTTCTGCGGACCGTTAAGGTCAGAGGAGCCATCACAGCAACCCCATAGATAAAGGTATTTGTGTCTCTTGTGTGGTTATTTCGTGCAGCCCAGTTAGCCCAGTTTAACTAGAGTGACCCCTGAGCCTTTTAGTCCCGAGAACAGAAACCCGGCAGGATATGGCTTAGAATCCCCACTTAGCATGTGCAAGGCCATTGGTTCAATCCCCAGCACAAAACAAAAAACTTTCAAGTGTAAAAACAGACGGCCTGGGGCTGGGGATGTGGCTCAAGTGGTGGCTTGCTTGCCTGGCATGCACTCTGCGCTGGGTTCATCCTCAGCACCACATACAAATAAACATGTTGTGTCCGCCGAAAACTAAAAAATATTTTTAAAAATTCTCTCTCTCTCTCTCTCCCTCCCTCCCTTAAAAAAAAAACAGACGGCCTGGCCAAGCCGGGCACCGTGGTGCTGAGGCAGGAGGATCTTGAGTACAAAACCAGCCTCAGCAAAAGCAAGGTGCTCAGCAACTCGCTGAGACCTTGTCTCTTAAAAAAAAAATACAAAATAGGTCTGGGGATGTGGCTCAGAGTGGTTGAGTGCACCTGAGTTCATTCCCCAGTACCACCCCCCTCAAAAAAAAAAAAAAAAAAAAAACAGTTGTCAAGAAGTGAAATGGTAATAAGAGTTCAAGAAGAAAAATTGATGAAAGAAAGGGATGTGTTCCGGGCTGGGAATATAGCTCAGTTGGTTGGGTGCTTGCTTGCATGCACAAGGCCCTGGGTTCAGTCCCCAGCACCACAAAAAAAAAAAAAAAAAAGAATGTGTCCCAATTCATAAGTGATTATTTTAAATGGGTGGTGGTAGGTACCAAGATGCTGTGGTATTTTAAACCCCCTGGACTTTCAAAAAAGCAATTTTTCTTATCTTAAAACATGAATATTTTTAACATGCCAGGAACTACATCCTTGAAACAATTTTATTTGAAAATGAAAAATTTTGGATGCCTACTTTGAAATATATGAAGGTTCCAGCACAGCAAAGGGAACATCCAACAGAGTGGACAGACAGCCTGCAGAACAGCAGAAAATATTTGCAAACTATCATCCATCAAGGGATTAATATCCAGGATATACAAAAATCAAAATACAGAATCAGGGCTGGGGTTATAGCTCAGCAGTAGAGTGCTCACCTAGCATGTGTGAGGCGCTGGGTTTGATCCTCAGCACCATATAAAAATAAACAAAAATAAAGGTATTGTGTCCAACTACAACTAAAAAAAATTAAAGATACAGAATCAACATTGGTGTCCATGAATAATGGATGAATGGGTGAAGAAAATACCAAAATACCATGTATATATCCATATATATATCCATATATATAGATGGAGAGGGAGAGAGAGAGAGAGAGGGAAGGAGAGAGATCAGCCATAAAAAGGCAACATGAATGAACCTGGAGGACACTATGTTAAGTGAAATAAGTCATGAACAAATATTACATGTTCTCATATGTGGAAGCTTAAAAAGTTGATCTCATAGAAGTAGAGAGTAGAATAGTATTTGTCAGAGGCTGGGAAGGGTATAGGGGGATAGAGAGTTTAAAAAAAAGATTATTAAGTTCTAGTGTTCCATAGCATAATAAGATGACAATAGTTAATAATTTATTGTATATTTCAAAATAGCTGGAAGACAGGACTTTGAATGTTCCCAACACAAATGATAAATATTTGAAGTGATGGATGTGATAATTACTCTGATTTGATCGCTGCACATCATAAACATGGGTCAAAATAACAGTGTTCCTTATGAATATGTACAATAATTTTGTGTCAATTTAAAAGTTTTACAAAATATATAAGGGAGTATATACTTTTAACAAATTGTTACCCAGACTGTAGGTGCAGAAATTTTAGACTGCTGACATAAACTGTCCAGTATCCCCACCACAGGCCCCAACAGTCCCATTTCCCTCCTGTCTCCCCTCTCACCTCTGTGGCAAGAAAAGAGGAAATTTATAGGAATGGTGGTCACAATTCCAGCTCCTCCTCTTTCTGAGGTGTCCCTAGGAGCCAGTCCCCCAGTTTTGCGCATGGTAGAATCCACAGCAGCTTATAAGCAGCCTCCAACATCAGCAGTGTCAAGAACAAAATCAGGAAAATAAGGAAGGCCTTGTCCAAAGCACGTTGCAGGGGACTCCTGGGAGGAGAGGGACCTTGAGCAAATGCCAGGAACACATCCCCCTCGTCCACCTTGCCTTCTTCCTGTGCCATTCTCACCCATGGTCTGACAACTGGCTGGATAAGTGGGCCTGGGATGGAACCCTTGGCTCAGCACTGCCAAGATTAAGGGACGCGGCTGTGGCAAGTCCAGCACCTGCCGTTCTTGACCCTAATTCCAACACCGGAGAGAAAGGAGGAAAGGGTCTCTGAATCTTGGGAACAATTGTTCAATCATCCAGGTGATGTGACAGGCCTACAGTAAATGATTTCTCAACTCTGATCAGCTTTACCATAGTTTAATTCAGTGATTTGAAAACGGTGGGACCATCATAGAGACATAAACTGCAACCGTCCATCATTTTGAGTCTAGGCTCAAGGGTCAGTCTTGGACCCCTACAATGAGCAAGATGACCTAGCGTGAGCCGCAGTCAATCAAGCAGCTATAGCCACTTCCGGCTTTCTGGCGGGTAGCCGCCGCGTTCGGTGGTCTGGGCTGCGCCACTGGGTAGGGAAGGCGGGGAGGGCTCGAGGCAGGGGGCGGGGGCGGGGGCGGGGGCGGTGACCCAGTTCGCGCATGCGTAGTGCTTTCGGGTTCTGTGGGTGGCTGAGGGTGGGACTTTTTAAAACCAAGAAGACTCCTTAATTCCTGTTACCTCCCATGCCCCGCGAGGATTATAACTGGACTGCCTGAGCCCAAGAGAAGTTCATGAAATAAGAAAGACCGTGATTGGTCAGCGGGGCGAGGGCGTGTGTCTGGAACTCGTTTATTGGGGAAACTCTACGGAGGACCGAGATTTTGCCTGCCGATCGCTGTGCTCTGAGCGGTCGCTGGTGGAGAAAACCTGGAGGAAGTAAGTTGTCATTGGGGCACCAGAGCTTATGCTAGTGGGGTGACTTAGTGGGACCCCTAGTTAGCCTGTGGAGTCTGGTCTCCGGAAAGACCAAGGTTTCAGTCCCATCCACCAACTTCAGGGAAGGGAGGCGGACTGGAGATTAAGCTCCATTAAAAACTCTGGAGACAAGATTTGATGAGTTTTCCGGATGGAGAACGATCCATCCCAACTTCACAGGGACAGAAGCTCCCTGTCCCTTTCCCTGCTCCTTTCCAGATCTTGCCCTGTGCACTTTTCATGTGGCTATATCTCTGTATTGAAATAACCTTTGTAATAACCAAGAAACGGGTGTCCTTAGTCCTGTGAGCTCCAGCAAATTAATTGAACCCAAGGAGAGAATTGTGGGAACCCGGGTTTGTAACTAGTGGGTCAGAAGTATAGGTGGTACTCCACTATTTTCCATTGATTCTGTAGGTAGAGAGCAGTCTTGTGGGACTGAGCCCACACCCTATAGGATCTAACTCCAGGTAGTTAGTGTCAGAATTTAATTAAAGATGCCCAATAGCTGGGCACCGTCTCCCACGCCTGTAATCCCAGCAGCTGCTCGGGAGGCTGAGGCTGGAGGATCACAAATTCAAAGCCAGCCTCAGCAATTTAGTGAGGCCCTAAGCAATTTACCGAAACCCTGTCTCAAAATAAAAAATAAAAAAGGACTGGGGATGTGGCTCAATGATTAAGGGCCTCTGAGTTCTATCCCTAGTGCCAAAAACAAACAAAAAAAAACACCCAGTAGATGTCTATTGGAGAATTTCTTGGTGTGTGTGTGGTGGGGGGAGGGACCCCATAAAAATCTGGTACCAGAAGAGAGCGGGAGTAGGGGGAGAAAAAAATTGGTTCTTTGCCCCTCACAGGTACACAATTAGAAAAATATTAAAATGACCACATTTTTTTTTATTATTGCATGTATTTAGGAATTCTGAGGGTAGACCAGATATGGTTGAATGAGTAATAAAACAGAAGCACATTATTTATAAATATATAGATGTATATATATATATATATATATATATATATATATATACACACACATACACTACAAATTTGTTTTTCTTGTCTTCATTCAGTGAAGTTACTAATTATGTTGCTATAATCAAGATTTTCACATAATCTGTGTTCAGTTGATGGTAATGAACTAAAAAATTAAAAAGTTAAATGCAACTGTGATCAAATGTTGCATAATTTGTAGCCAGGCATGATGGCACACCCCTGTAATCCCAGTTACTGGGGAGGCTGAGGCAGAAGGATTGCAAATTCAAGGCCAGCCTCAGCAATGCAGTGGGACTCTGTCTCCAAATAAAAAATAAAAAGGGCTGGGGATGTAGCTCAGTGGTAAAATACCTGCTCAGGCCCTGGGTTTCATTCCCAGTACCACAAAAATAAAAATTTAAGTACAAAATTGCAAATTATAATTAATAGATATTAAAAGTTAAATTGTTTATAGAAATCTGAAATTTTATCAAAAGTTTTTTAGAAACTACATGTAATTCAAGCTTTGGTCACCTATCTACTTGCTAGTGTAACTTCAAGAGTCATGTTTGTTATACCTAGGTTTATATATTCAGACAGTTCTGACTTATGGTTAGACTTACAATGTTTTCCTTTACAATGGTACAAAACTGATACACACTCAATAGAACCTACACCTTAAAATCTCAATCTTGATCTTTTCCCTAGTTGGTGATATGTGGTAATTCTTTGCAATGCTGTACAGTGGCAGAGAGCCTCAGGGCTCAGTCACCCACATAATCACAAGGGTAATACACAAGGATAATAAGTACTCTATAGTGTACTCTGTTGCTAAGCTATGGCATTTGATAAGTTAGGTGTATATCTTTTCTTTTTTTCTATACTGGGGATTGAACCCAGGGGCTCTTTACCACTGAGTTACATCCCCCAGCCCTATTTATTTTTTATTTTAAGATAGGGTCTTGTTAAGTTCCTGTGGCTGACTTCAAACTTGTGATCCTCCTGTCTCAGTCTCCCAAATAGATGTTATTACAAGTGTGTGCTACTATGCTCAACTGGTTACATACATTAAATGCATTTTCAATTTACAATATTTTCAACTTCCAATGCATATAGAGAGATGAGACCCCATTTTAAGAAAAGAAGCAACTATAAACAAGTTTAAGAATAACAGAAACCATTTAGTATAGGAAAATGTTTCTCAGCCACCATATGCAACTGTGGCCCTACAGACACCATCGCTATGTTAGAAAGGTATTGCATTCCCTATTGACTGAGAAGGTGGTTTTGGAAAGTTCATTAATTTGTCTTTCTTCTTCTCTACTCAGTTATATTGCTCAAATTCTGCCTTGAATTCTAAACAAGGGTCTTTCTCTAGAGTCAGCAGCAGAACAACCCATAAATCTTCACAGCATTTGGTCATTTTTTTGTTTCAACAACAGGACAAGAGGTATGGAGACACATTTCCGTAGGTTCTGAGTAGAATTAATTATCAACTTCTGTTTAGATTGCCATTGCATATTGTAAGCAGCCTTCTAAAATGGTTTCAAGCAATCCTCACTTCCTGGCTTTATTCATGCCCTAAGGTAATCCCCTCCCTTTGAGTGTGGACTGTACCTCATGACTTGTTTCCAACAAACAGAATATGCTAAAAATGATGGATATCACTTCTAAGATTAAGGTAAAGTTATAAAAGATATGGCTTTCATCTTGCTGGAACTCCCAGTTTGTTGTTATTGTTTTGACTAGGGATTGAACCCTGGGGTGCACTATCATTGGGCTATAATCCCAGTCCTTTTTATTTTTTATTTTGAGACAGCTGTCTTGCTAAATTTCCAAGGCAGGGCTCAAACTTGCAATCCTCCTGCCTCAGGCTCCTGGGTCACTGGGATTGCAGACCAGCACCACCACACCCGACTCTGGAAGAAACAATCTGCCAAGTGGGAAAGGCTTACTTGGCAAGAAACTGAACATGGCCTCAAGACAACATGCAATAAGGAATCCAGACAAAATCAAGTGGTTCTGATCCCCACCCCCTCACTCCCCAACCTCTCCACCTAAATTATGTTGCAACAACCAACTCTCCTCTCAGCTTGTAAACAGATGGTCCAGCAACTCCTTAGGCCCAGAATGCCTGGCTTTGTCTGCTATGTAACCTTCCTGGGGTGGCAGTAGTAAGCACCTCTGCCATCTTTTACCAGTCAAGAGCTTATGGACCCAATGTGCATCAGCAGATCACCTTTACAAGTGCAAGCCTTGGTGCTACGCGAAGACAGGACATGTGCAGAAATCCTGGACCTTGTGCAATAGCCACCAAGTATACCTGCACAAGCAGAGCTGTAAAAACTTTGCCCTAAAGTCTCCTCTGAGAGCCAGTTCAGGAACCCTATCCCTTATGCTGTCTTCCTTGAACTCAAGCATAAGACCCAAAAAAGCCTTTTTGGTTGATACTGCTTGCCTCTTTATGATTTTTATCTCAAATGAGAAAAAGAACCTTAGGCTGATTGTTAACAGAGCTGAGATCCAACCCTTAAGGATCTGAATCCTGCCAATATTTAAGTGAGCTAAGAACAGATTCTTGGAGTTGGAGTTGTGGTTCAGTGGTACAGCCCTTGCCTAGCACATTCAGGGCCCTGGATTGGATCCTCAGCACCACATAAAAATGAATGAATAGAATAAAAATATTTAAAAAAAAAAAAAAGAAGAAGAAGAAGAAGAACATATTCTTTCCCTTTTGAGCTTTCAGATAAGATCTCTTGACTGCAGTTTTATAACAGCCAGTAAAAGATGGACCCAGAAAAAGATTCACCCAGATTCCTGACACACAAAACCATGAAATAACAGGGATTTGGTTTTGGTTTTGGTGCTGGGGATCAAACTCAGGCTTCACACATGTGAGGCCAGCACTCCACCATTGAGCTACTTCATCAGCCCCTTTTTGTTTTGGTACAGGCTTCCAAAATTGCCTGAGGAAGCAACCTTGAACTATGATTCTCTTGTCTCAGCCTCCCAAGTAAGGGGGTTACAAGTATGCATTACTGCCCCCAGGGCATGTCTGCTCCCCGTCCCAATCATTTTTATTGCTTACCCATTTTATTTATTTGTTTGTTTATTTATTTTTTTATTGCTGGGATCCAACCCAAGACCTCATACATGCTAGGCAAACACTCTACCCCTGAGTTACACCCCTGGCCTCTGTGTTTTTTTATCTAGAGGATGTATGTGCCATAATTAATATCACCATTCTCCTGATGGACTGAAAAATTATTTCCCATTTGTCTTTTTTTTTTTTTTTTTTAGAGAGAGGTGAGAGAGAGAGAGAGAGACAGACGGAGAGAATTTTTAATATTTATTTTTTAGTTTTTGGCGGACACAACATCTTTGTTTTTGTATGTGGTGCTGAGGATCGAACCCGGGCCGCACGCATGCCAGGCGAGCGCGCTACCGCTTGAGCCACATCCCCAGCCCCTCCCATTTGTCTTTATGTCTAATAAGACCTAAATGAATATTATTGAACACAAATTCTTAGATAAACATGCTTGTTTTCTTATAGAAAAAATGAGGAAAGTGCTAACTGAGTTAAAGTAGAAAAACAGTGATGATTGTAAATTTTTTGAATATTACTAATATCTTCTTCCAAACATGTTATTTCCTCACATGTATTTTATTTAATCAGTTTTAAATTTTTGAGAGAAACTTTTGGTGAAAATTATATTGTCTGACTGTTAATTCAATTTTAAAATTCTTTTAAAAACCTGAGGTAATATTTGTACACATTTGTGGGTAACAATATAATAATTTGATCTGTTTATGCAATGTATAATGATCGAATCAGGGCAATTATCATTTCCATCTTCTTAAATGTTTATCATTTCTTTATGTTAGGCAGTTTCAAACTCCTTTTTTTATAGTTCTTTGTAAAATGTATAGTAAGTTGTTATGAACTATAATCATCATGCTATTGTGCTACAGAATAGTAGAACTTATTTTTCACTGGACTAACTTGGTAGAGCACTTGTTTAGCATTCTTGAAGGCCCTAAGTTCCATCTCCAATATTGCAAAAAAAAAAAAAAAAAAAAAAAAAAAAAAAAAAAAAACTCTATTTTTCCTCTTTAACTGTGTTTTGGTACTTTGTACTTTGGTACCTCCCTCCCTCTACCCCCTCTCCCTCTTACCCTTCCTAACCTCTAGTAGCCACTCTTCTACTCTAATTCTATGAGATCAGCTTTTTTTAGCTTCCGCATATGAGTGACAGCATGCCATATTTGTCTGCCTTTGCCTGGTTTATTTCAGTTAACATAGTGTCCTCCAAGTTCACCCACATTGCCGCAAATGACAAGATTTTGTTCCTTTTTGTGGTTGAATAATATTCCAATGTGTGTGTGTGTGTGTGGGGTGGATGTATGTGTGTATGGATGGATGGATGAATAGATAGACAGGTAGATAGATAAATCATATTTATCCATTCACCCATCATAGACACCTCAATTAATTCTATATCTTGGTTATTGTGAATAGTGCTGCAGTCAACACTGGAGCACTTCGACATATTGATTTATATATTTAATCTCCACATCTTTTCACTCCAGTTGTGCTAGGGCAATGGGATAGGTTGCAGGAAGGTATTTTTTAAAATATGGGGGTTGGGGTTGTGGCTCAGTGGTAGAGTGCTTGCCTAGCATGCATGATGCACTGGGTTCGATCCCTGGCACCACACAAAAATAAACAAACAAATAAATAAATAAAATGAATGCCCAGAGGCAGCCTGGAAGACATGGTTTATTGAGGAAAGCTTACAGGAGATCAGTGACTGCTCCAAGAAGAATTCAGGAGTGACAGGTAGACAGATGGCATCTCCATCCCTCACCATGCTTTACCAAGCAGTGCCTCCTTTCTCTCAGGGTGCCCTGTCCAGAGGGGTCAGCTGGACAAGTGATACATATCCTTTCCACAGTGTTTTCAATTCTGTTGCCTATCCCACTCAGAGGGGATTTATATGTGAGGCTGCAGAAGCAGTGACATTAGTGTGCTTAATATGCTTGTAGGACCTACATCCCAAGGAGAAATTGTCCTCGTGTAGATGCAAGAAAATAGCTCTCTACGAGATAACACCAACTTTCCCTATTTCCCAGTGTATATAAGAGAAAGTCATTGTCTTTCAAGATAATACATATCTGAATTTCTGCTCAGGATTGCTCTCAGTGTCCCTTAATTTGGCTAGGTTTTGAGGAACAAATAAACAGGATTCAGGGACTTGGTATTTTACTGTCTCCCTTTTCGCTGCCTCCTCCTCCCTCTCCTCCTCCTCCTCCTCTTCTTCCTCCTTTTCCTTTTCCTTTTTGGTACTGGGGATTGAACTCAGGGGCACTTAACCACTGAACCACATTCCCAGCCCTCTTTATTTTTTATCTTGAGATAAGGTCTTACTAAATTGCTAAGAATCTCCTTAAATTGCTGAGACTGGCCTTGAATTTGAGATCCTTCAATCTCAGGCTGGAGTCCCTGGGATTAAAAGCATGCACCACCACACCCAGCTACCTGGGGCCTTCTAAATTGTGGGGCTAAAAGCAGGTCTCTTCCTATGCAGTATAAGAACTGTACTAGGATTAATTCATCAGTCTTCAAATTTTGGGCACGCATGCTCCTTAAAAACATTTTGGAAAGCCAGGCACTATGTGACTCATGCTTGTAATCCCAGCTACTTTGGAGGCTGAAGGAGGATTGCAAGTTCAAAACTAGCCTCAGCTATTTAGCAAGGCCCTAAGCAATTTAGGGATACCCTGTCTCAAAATAAAACATAAAAAAGGCTGGGGATATGTTTAGTGAGTAAGCACCCCTAGGTTCAATGCTTGATACCAAAACAAATAAATAATTAGCACTTTAATTTTTTTTTTTTTAACTGTAACACTCTTTAAGTGCTTAAATTTTTCTTCTGGGCTAAAGGTATAGCTAGATCAGTAGCAGATCATGTGCTTAGTATGCAAGCATCCTTATGTTCAGTCCCCAGTACCAAATAAATTTCTTCTGTATGGAATCATTAGTAGCACAAATTGATCAAAATCAAGAATACTATAATGGTTTATAAATAATTATCCAACATAAATACAAAATTTTATCAGAAATACATTTATAGTCAGTTTTCAAGTAGTTTGTGTGTCATTTGGTTGTATTGCTCAATGACATGGCATTTAATATCAATTCTCTGGATTTTTTCTTTTTTATTACTATAAGGGCTGAGTCCTTGCTCACATAAAAAACTGGCAACGGAAAGATTTTTATTCTATCAATGACACTCCCTTCTTTGAACTCCTTCTGAAGTATATGTCAAGAATCACATTGTGAGCTATCATTAAAATTATTTTTAATCATATTTAAGCTGACAACTCAATTAGATTCTCCTACAACATCTTCGAAAGCAAAGAATCTGGAAACCTCTTGACTTGCTAACAGGGCTCATTACTCAATCATTAGACTCATTCACTTTCAAAAGCAGTATTTCCAATATTTCAAATTGCATTTTTGTTTGGCAACCCACGTGTTTTTTACATTTTCCTACCTTGAGAGAGAATGGGGCAATGATAGAAGTCAAGGAGAGATATCAGATCTGCACAACAATTCCCAGACAAATCAGTTTTAGGAAAAAGACAAGGAGAAATAAAGGATAATATAGAACCAAGTGTGATGGTACAGGCCTCTAATCCCAGCCACTTGGGAGGCTGAAACAGGAAGATCACAAATTTCAGGCCAGCCTCAGCAACTTAGCAAGACCCTGTCTCAAAATAATTGTCAGGAAGGGCAATAGCTGGGTCAAATGGTGGTTCCATTCCCAGCTTTCCCAGGAATCTCCATACTGCTTTCCAAACTGGCCGCACCAACTTGCAGTCCCACCAGCAATGTAAAGAGTACCCTTTCTCCCACATCCTCGCCAGCACTTGTTGTTTGACTTCATAATGGCTGCCAATCTTACTGGAGTGAGATGGTATCTTAGGGTGGTTTTGATTTGCATTTCTCTGACTGCTAGAGATGGTGAGCATTTTTTCAGGTACTTGTTGATTGATTGTATGTCCTCCTCTGAGAAGTGTCTGTTCAGGTCCTTGGCCCATTTGTTGATTGGGTTATTTGTTATCTTATTGTCTAATTTTTTGAGTTTTTTGTATACTCTGGATATTAGGGCTCTATCTGAAGTGTGAGGAGTAAAAATTTGTTCCCATGATGTAGGCTCCCTATTTACCTCTCTTATTGTTTCTCTTGCTGAGAAAAAACTTTTTAGTTTAAGTAAGTCCCATTTGTTGATTCTTGTTATTAACTCTTGTGCTATGGGTATCCTATTAAGGAATTTGGAGCCCGACCCCACAATATGTAGATCAGAGCCAACTTTTTCTTCTATCAGACGCAGAGTCTCTGATTTGATATCAAGCTCAGCTCCTTGATCCATTTTGAGTTAACTTTTGTGCATGGCGAGAGGAGGGGATTCAGTTTCATTTTGTTGCATATGGATTTCCAGTTTTCCCAGCACCATTTGTTGAAGATGCTATCCTTCCTCCATTGCATGCTTTTAGCCCCTTTATCAAATATAAGATAGTTGTAGCTTTGTGGATTAGTCTCTGTGTCCTCTATTCTGTACCATTGGTCCACCCGCCTGTTTTGGTACCAGTACCATGCTGTTTTTGTTACTATTCCCTGAAGACCTTAAAAGAGCGTACTACAGGGATACTGCCACATCGATGTTCATAGCAGCACAATTCACAATAGCTAGACTGTGAACCAACCCAGATGCCCTTCAATAGATGAATGGATAAAAAAATGTGGCATTTATACACCATGAAGTATTACGCAGCACTAAAAAATGACAAAAGCATGGAATTTGCAGGGAAATGGATGGCACTAGAGCAGATTATGCTAAGTGAAGCTAGCCAATTCCTAAAAAACAAATGCCAAATGTCTTCTTTGATAATGAGAGCAACTAAGAACAGAGCAGGGAGGAAGAGCAGGAGGAAAAGATTAACATTTAACACAGACATGAGGTGGGAGGGAAAGGGAGAGAATAGGGAAATTGCATGGAAATGGAAGGAGACCCTCATTGTTATACAAAATTACATATAAGAGGCTGTGAGGGGAATGGGAAAAAAAACAAAGAGGGAAATGAATTACAGTAGATGGGGTAGAGAGAGAAGATGGGAGGGGAGGGGAGGGGGGATAGTAGAGGATAGGAAAGGTAGCAGAACACAACAGTTACTAATATGGCATTATGTAAAAATGTGGATGTGTAACCGATGTGATTCTGCAATCTGTATTTGGGGTAAAAATGGGAGTTCATAACCCAGTTGAATCTAATGTATGAAATATGATATGTCAAGAGCTTTGTAATGTTTTGAACAACCAATAAAAAAAATATAATAATAATTGTCAGGCATGGTCTGTAATCCCAGAGGCTTGGGAGGCTGAGGCAGGAGGATGTTGAGTTCAAAGCCAGCCTCAGCAATGGCAAGGTGCTAAGCAACTCAGTGAGATCCTGCCTCAAACCTCCCTAAAGAGGATAGTAAGGATGTAAAAAAAAAAAAAAGGCACAGACCTGCAGGGACAAAGAGAACAGAAGAAGAGATCAACATCAGACAAGAAAAGACAACTTTTAGAAGGAGAGAGTTCAGAGTGAGAGAAAAGTATTAACCAACTTCTCCACTGGAGAAAACAAAACCTGAGTGGGGAGAGTGGTTGCTAGGCAACAAGAAGCCGGCTGAGTGGGGCTTTGGGGCTGGGGTTGCAGCTCAGAGGTAGAGCTCTTACCAGACATGCATGAGGCCCTGGGTTGATCTCCAGCGCCACGGGGTGGGGGTGGGGGGGGAGATAAAAGAAAAGGAAATCAAGTCCATTCTAAAGGCAGAACTGGGGGAAGGCACAGAAGTCAAGGCCCCATTTCCTTTGATAGAGGAGTGCAGTGTGGCAATAGGAAGATGGACTTAAAGTCTTGAAGGAATCAAGATGCCTGCAGAGCTAGTCACCCTCCCCCACACTGGATGACCAGGCAGCACTCCCCTCACCCCACCTAGTCACATGGGAGAAGTGGGTGGGAAAGGACAAACCAGATAGTCTGGCTTTGGGGACACCAAGCCCAGCAGAAAGACAAAATAAGGCTCCAGACTGAAAACAGGGAATTTAGTAAAGGTGTACCAGGCAGTGAAACCTTCTGCAGACCCCTTTCCAACTGGTTTCTGAAGTTGGCAATCCATCTCTCCCCCCTCGTATTCTGAACCTCTGAAGAACTGAGCTCACCTAGGAAAAATACCTAGAGGAGCTGGGTGCAGTGGGGGACATGCCTGTAAATCCCAGCGACTCAGGAAGCTGAGGCAGGAAGGATCCTGCCCGGGCAACTTAGCAAGACCCAGTCCAAAAAAAAAAAAAAAAGAAAGAAAAGAAAAGAGAAAATATCTTCAAAAATTGACATTTGGGTGTAATTCTTAGAAAAAATAACCAGGTTCTTTCTTAATCCCATTATAGTGAGGGCCACTAGGTTTCTGCCCAGGTGCTAGAGCAGTCCATCAATCTGTTGGTGGCTCTCTCTTAAGTGTGAGTCTTCCGTTAAGGACCACCAGATAGTTGAGGAAGACATGAACAAAAAAACAGAATTACATGTAAAAATCAAGAGAGAGGAAAGAGAGACAGTCAGAAGACAAACACTTCACATCAACTATAACAAACTTCCTCAGAGTGAGAGTGACAGAAAAACAGGGTATTATGAGAAACCAAAAAGGAGGAGCTGTAAGATCAACATAGATGGGAAATGAAAACTTAAGCCTTTTATTTTTTTTCTTGGTTTTTCACCATTCAAACTTCCTTTCCCATGAAGAGCTTACATGCTTTGTCCATTTTCTATTGGTTATCTTTTTCTTGTTGATCTGAAAGAGTTGTTTTTTGTTTGTTTGTTTTTGTTTTTTTGGTACCAGTGGTTAAGTACCCACACCCCCAGCCGCCCCCTTTTTTTTTTTTTTTAGAGAGAGGGTTTCGCTGAGTTACCTGGCACCTCTCTGAGTTCCTAAGACTGGCTTTGAACTCATGATCCTCCTGCCTCAGTCTCCTGAGCCGCTGGGATTACAGGCATGTGCCATCGTGCCCGGTTAGCTCAGGCTTCTATGGGTCAGCAGTATGGGCTGGGCTCCCACAGGCAATTCTTTTCATCTCAACAAGGTTTTAGTGGTCAGCTGCTGGTCAGCTAGACAGCTCCGTTCTAGAGGTTCTGGGACGACAAGGCGCGCCTGAACCACATATCTTATTCTCCACAAGACTAGCTTGAACTTGTTTGCTGGCCATGATGCAGGATTGAGAGCGAAGTGAGCAAGGTTTCCCTAGGCTCAGGCTCAGAGCCAGCACAGTGCCGCTCTACCGCGCTCAATGGCACAATCCAAGTCACAAGGCCAATCCAGATTCAAGAAATGCAGAGCAAGCTGGGCATGGTGGTGAAGCCAGATTTAAAGTTAGGTAGTCAGTGTAGTTAGGTAAATCGGGTCTAATACCCAGTGAAATCTAAAATGGAGGCCATGCTGAGAATGATTCCAGGAAACGCAGGACAACTCATGGAATGTTAATGAAGTCCTGAAATGGCCCTAGGCCAAAGTCCATCCCAAAGAAGTGTTAATGAAGTCCTTCCTGCTCAGACTACTTCTTTGGCCCACCTGTGTCCTTCCCACCTACATTCCATCACTGAAAGAAACTATAAAATGGAGAGACAACCACACTTCCACGGATTCCACCTTTTGGGTCCCCTTCTTCCTCCAGGAGAAGTCTTTTCTGCTGTCCTTTAATAAACTTCTAATTTCTACTCTGACCTTGCCTCCGCATGCTTCTTTGGTGTTATTCTTCAACATCGGAGAAGCAAGGACTCGTCACCGGTCAACAGCGGTAACAGTGGCACACATTCTCACCCCAGCTGCTTGGGAGGCTGAGGCAAGAGGATCATGAGAACCCAGGAGTTCAAGGCCAGCCTGGGCAAAACTCTATCTCAAAGGAAAAAAAGAATAAAGGTGAAGGGATGGAAGAACAAACTACCTTTTAATGGGAGTTTTAGGAGACAGACGGGTGTAAATGGTGGGAACAGGAGGCTAAGGGAATGATTCTATAAAATCGACCCACTGTGCTGACCCCTACATCCTTTCTTTTCCAAGAGGCAACTTACCTGTAGCTCTGCCGAGCCTACGTGGACAGGCTGAGTCACATTCCTCTGAGAACTATTTGTTATCTTTAGGAGAAATGCAGGCCCAAGATGATGTGTATAAGAGGGACTCAAATGACCTTGAAGGCAGAGACTTTTGTGACCACATCCTGAAACTCAGGGAAATAAGGATAATTTCTCCTAACCATAAAATCTAAGACTATGTGGTTAAGAATCCAATCAGAACAGGCCAGTATGGGCCAAAGTGACCTAGAGTTGCCATGGCAGTGAGTACTTGAAAATCTGATGTCATCTTGCTGTTAGTCAAAAGTTAAGAGGTGGGTTTGGGTAGGACTCTCTGAAAACTTCTCTGGGATCCCAATACAACTGGAGAGGCACATTAGCCCTCTCCTCTCTGAGAGGACCCACTCTCTCCCTTTTAGTTGTCAGCTAGCTGCTGGTCAGCTAGACAGCTCTGCTTCTAGAGGTTGCTGGGATTGCAAGGCCTGCCTGAACCACATTTCTTATCAGCCACAAGACTTGCTTGAACTTGTTTGCTGGCTTTTCCTATCCCTTTGATAAACCCATTCCTGTTACTCAGAATGACTTATCTGAAATCTTTCTGACTTGATCAAAAGAATTAGGGTTTGAAGTGGTGATCTTCTAGAATAGCTAGCTGGAATTTCTCCTACACACCCTCTGATAAATAGTCTGGTCTCCTGAGGGAAACCACTTACCACCAGGAAGGGAGTATCTGTTTCAGATCTGAGCAGTCCTGTTCCCAGGCCTGGTGGTGGTTGGCCCACTGAAAATTAATAAATCTGCACCCAGGTTTATTGTCTAACACCTAGACAAATTGAAACCCTGGGAGTGGAGGTAAGAGATAGCCTGCAACTTGCCCGTGTCAAGCCAGTCTTTGCTGGATAAGAAAAGACACTTCATTCTAAGTTAGGAGGTTTTTGGGTTTTGGTGGTGGTGGTAATGCCTGGGATTGAACCTAGGGCTTCCAGTAAACTAGGCAAGTGCTCTACCCTGAGCTAGGCCACCAGCCCCAGGGCTGATTTACTGTTGGGTGAGAGATGGCAGGGGGCGGGGTGCTAAGAACTCCTAGATGATAGCAATCTCCAAGTCCAGAGGTTCAAAGTCCTGCTATTGATGGAAAACAAAGATAGATTTCAGAATAGTTTGGGAAGGGCTCCCTAAGGAGGCAGCTTAAAGCAGGACAATGTCCCAGCATTGCAGGAAGAGGAAGAAGCAGTTAGTGCAAAGTCCAGAGACAGGAAAGACCTTGACATGTTCTAAAGCACTGGTTTTCTTTCTTCTTTAAACCACAATTCATGGAGTAAAAAATACACTGTAGGATGGAGGATGTAGCTTAACGGAGGAGCATTTTCCTAGCAATACCGAGGTTCTGGTTTCAATCCCCTGCACTGAAAAATAAAACTCCTTCTACATAAAATACTAAAATGCCTTCTTGTTTTTTCTTTTTATCTTCCCCTCTCCTTTTTTTTTTTTTTTTTTTTTTTTTGTGAGTGGGGAGGAACTGGGGATTGAATCCAAGGGTGTTTTACACTGAGCTACATCCACAGGCTTTTTTATTTTTTTTATTCTGAGACAGGGTCCAACTAAGTTGCTTAGGGCTTTGCGAGGTGGCTGAGGCTGACCTCTAACTTGGGATCCTCCTGCCTCAGCCTTCAAGTGACTGAGATTGCAGGCATGTGCCACCCCATCTGGCCTTTATATTTTCTTTATCATCAGGTTACTGAGAGATAATTTAATACTATAAAATTCATTCTGTTTAGATAAATAGTTCTCTGTGCTTTGACAAATGTACCCAATCATATACATCATCCGAATCAGGATGTAGAGCCTGTCTAGCTCCTGAAAGTTCCCTTCTGTCTCTTTACACTCAGTCCCCTGCCCCAACTTGCAACCTGCTGATCTTGATGCACTCTGACCTGATTTCTCTCTTTATAGATTTTTCAAAATAGTTTTTACTATTTATGTGTCTGTTTAGAAATGTATTGATTTTTTTCTTTGCTTTTTTTAGATGTTAATCGATTTAATGATCATTTTATAAAGAACAAGCTCTTGTTTATCATTGATATTTCTCTTTTTTTCTGTTCTCAATTTCATTGATTTCTGCTTTAATCTTCTTTCTTATTGGATTTAACTTGTTCTTTTTTTCTGATTTATTAAAGTAGAAGGTTTAGTCATTGATCTGAAACTTTTCTTATTTTCTAATGTAATGTTTAAATTCCCATTTAAAGCCTGGGGATGTGACTCAGCAGTAAAGCACTTGATTAGCATGTGGAATGCCCTGTGTTCATTTCCCAGCACTGAAAAAACAAAAAACGAACAAACAAACAAACAAAAACCCAAAAAACCATTTAAGTACCATCTTGGCTATGCTCCACAGATTTTTGTGTGTTATGTTTTCATTTTTATTCAATTCAAAGTATTTTCTAATTTCCCTTGTGACTTTTTTGACCCATTGCTTATTCATACATGTGTTGCTTAACTTGCAAATATTTGGCAGATTTTCCAGACATTTCTGATATTAATTTCTAATTTAATTCAGTTGTGGTCAGAGAATATCCTTTTTATTATTATAATTATTTTAAGTTGGTTGAGGTTGGCTTTATGAACCAGAATACAATTTATCTTGACAAATGCTCCATGTACCCTTGAAAAGAATGTGTGTTCTTTTGTCGCATGAAATTCTCTATAAATGTCAATTAGATAGTGTTTTCAGGTCTTCCATATCTTCAGCTGATTTTCTGTCTACTTATTGATTGCTAAGACAGGACTACATCCCCAGCCCTTTTTATTTTTTGAGACAAGGCCTTACTCAGTTGCTGAGGCTGGCCTCAAATTTATGATCCTCCAGCCTCATCCTCCCAAATTACTGGGATCACAGGTGAATGCCACTGTACCAAGCTCTGTTTCTTTCTTTTTTGGTAACAGGAATTGAACTCAGGGGCACTCAACCACTGAGCCACATCCCCAGCCCTATTTTGTATTTTATTTAGAGACAAGATCTCACTGAGGTGCTTAGCCCCTCACTTTTGCTGAGGCTGGCTTTGAACTTGCAATCCTCCTGTCTCAGCTTCCCAAATCACTGGGATTACAGGCATGCGCCACTGTGCCTGGCCCAGATCTGTTTCTTCATCTATGTGGTAATTACAAGGCTGGGTTCACTTTCTGGAAAAAAAAAAAATCAAGTTGTATACTTATGTATGCTTTGAGTATGCATGTTATATTTTAATAAAAAAAAATCAATGAAGAGGGGCTGGGGATGTGGCTCAAGCAGTAGCGCACTCGCCTGGCATGCGTGCGGACCGGGTTCGATCCTCAGCACCACATACAAATAACGATGTTGTGTCCGCCGAAAACTAAAAAAAATAAATAAATATTCTCTCTTTAAAAAAAAAAATCAATGAAGAAACCAAAGAACAAAAAGTCATATCATTTTATAGGACATTTTACAAAAACAACAGGTATTGATTCCTACTTTTATCTCCATTCCTGTCTGAGGCTCCTGTGTGACCCAGATGAGTAGTGCCAGTCACCCCCCAGCCAGTCAAGCCCTCCAAAGTGAGCCTCTAGACATTTGAGTTAAAAAGTCTTCATGTTAAAAAAATAATAATAAACCATTCAGTAAATGAGCAAATAAACTCAACAGACACTTCTCAAAAGAATTATAAAGGCTAACAAATATATGAAAAAAATGTTCAACATCTTTAGTCATCTGGGAAATGCAAATCAAAAACACACTGAAACCAGGCCAGATGGCCAATGCCTATAATCCCACTGTCTGGGGGGTTGAGGCAGTAGGATTAAAAATTCAAAGCAGTGGGGGTGGGGGGGTGGGGGTGGGGGTGGGGGGGCTGGGTTATGGCTCAGTGGTAGAGCACTAGCAAGTTAAAAAAAAAAAAAAAAAATTCAAAGCCAACCTGGGCAATTCAGTGAGGCCCTAAGCAAGTGAGACCCTGTCTCTAAATAAAATGTAAAAAGTGTTGGGATGTGGCTTGGTGTTTAAGTATCTCTGGGTTCAATTCCTTGGTACAAAAGAAAAGAAAACAAAACAAAACACTGAAATTCTAACGTCCAGTTAGAAAAGCTGTCATCAAGGACACCAACAAGACAATAATATAACAAATAACCCAATCACCAAATGGACCAAGGACCTGAACAGACCCTTCTCAGAGGAGGACATACAATCAATCAACAAGTACATGAAAAAATGCTCACCATCTCTAGCAGTCAGAGAAATGCAAATCAAAACCACCCTAAGATACCATCTCACTCCAGTAAGATTGGCAGCCATTAGGAAGTCAAACAACAACAAGTGCTGGCGAGGATGTGGGGAAAAGGGTACTCTTGTACATTGCTGGTGAGACTGCAAATTGGTGCGGCCAGTTTGGAAAGCAGTATGGAGATTCCTGGGAAAGCTGGGAATGGAACCACCATTTGACCCAGCTATTGCCCTTCTCGGACTATTCCCTGAAGACCTTAAAAGAGTGTACTATAGGGATACTGCCACATCGATGTTCGTAGCAGTACAATTCACAATAGCTAGACTGTGGAACCAACCCAGATGCCCTTCAATAGATGAATGGATAAAAAAAAATGTGGCATTTATACACCATGGAGTATTATGCAGCTCTAAAAAATGACAAAATCATGGAATTTGCAGGGAAATGGATGGCACTAGAGCAGATTATGCTTAATGAAGCTAGCCAATCCCTAAAAAACAAATACCAAATGTCTTCTTTGATATAATGAGAGCAACTAAGAACAGAGCAGGGAGGAAGAGCAGGAAGAAAAGATTAACATTAAACAGAGACATGAGGTGGGAGGGAAAGGGAGAGAAAAGGGAAATTGCAAGGAAATGGATTGCTATACAAAATTACATATAAGAGGTTGTGATGGAAATGGGAAAATAATTACATATAAGAGGTTGTGATGGAAATGGGAAAATAAACAAGGAGAGAAATGAATTACAGTAGATGGGGTAGAGAGAGAAGATGGGAGGGGAGGGGAGGAGGGATAGTAGAGGATAGGAAAGGTAGCAGAATACAAGTTACTAATAGGGCATTATGTAAAAATGTGGATGTGTAACCGATGTGATTCTGCAATCTGTATTTGGGGTAAAAATGGGAGTTCATAACCCACTTGAATCTAATGTATGAAATATGATATGTCTAGAGCTTTGTGATGTTTTGAACAACCAATAAAAAAATTAAAAAAAAATAAAATGAAAAAAAAATAAGAAAAAAGGACACCAACAATAGAAATGCTGGCAAGAATGTGTGGGGGGCGGTGGAGGCAGGAAACTGACTCTTATACACTGTTGTTGGGATTGTAAAAATTGTAAATTAGTACAACCACTATGGAAATTAATATGGGGTTTCATCAAAAGACTAGAAATGGAACCACCATATGACCCAGCTATTCCGCTCCTTGGTAATTTATCCTACAGAATTAAAGTCAGCACATTATAGAGATGCATGCATACCCATGTTTATAGCAGCACAATTCATAAAAGCCAACCTAGGTACAGATAAAGAAAATGTGGTATGTATACACAATGAAATTTTATTTTCCTTTTGGTACCAGGGATTAAACCCAGGGGTACTTAACCACCAAGTCACATTCTCAGCCTATTTTTTTTTTTTTTTAAAGAGAGGAGGGAGAGAGAGAGAGAGAGAGAGAGAGAGAGAGAATTTTAATATTTATTTATTTATTTTAGTTTTCGGCAGACACAACATCTTTCTATGTGGTGCTGAGGATCGAACCCGGGCCCGCACGCATGCCAGGTGAGCGTGCTACCGCTTGAGCCACATCCCCAGCCCCTCAGCCCATTTTTTTATATTTTATTAGAGACAGGGTCTCACTGAGTTGCTCAGGGCCTTGCTAAATTGCTGAGGCTGGGTTGGAACTTGTGATCCTCCTGCCTCTGCCTCTGCCTCCTAAGTAGCTGGGATTACAGGCATGCCTGCGCCACTGCTCCTGGCACCCAATGAAATCTTATTGAGCCATAAAGAAGAACAAAATCACGCCTTTTGCAGGAAAATGGATGGAACTGGAGAGCAACATGTTAAGCAAAATAAGTGACTCAAAAAAATCAAGGTTTTGTTGTTGTTTATGGTACTGGGAATTGAACCCAGGTGCTTGATCACTGAACTATGTCCCCAATCCTTTTTATTTTGAGACAGGGTCTTACTAAATTGCTGAGATTGTCCTTGAATTTGTGATCCTCCTGCCTCAGGCTCTCAAGTCGCTGGCATTATAGGCCTGTGCCACCATACCTGGTTAAGGGTCATATGTTTTCTTTCATATATGGAAGCTAGAGAGAAAAAAGGAAAAAGGGGCATCTTATGAAAATAAAAGGAAGACCAGTAGGGTAGACAAAGGGGGTCAGGGGGAGGGAAGAGGGGAGGACAAGGGAAAGTACTGGAGAACTGAATTGATCAACTGTGAGCATGTACAAATATTCCAGAATGAAACCCCTATTCTGTATAATTATTATGCACCAATTAAAAAAAAGGAAAGAAAGGAAAAGCCCTCATGGTGTTTCTTACATCAGACACCACATGGTTCAGAGGCTAGCCAGGCCCTGCTGGAATTCCTGACCTACTGAATTGGGAGAAATCCTAAAATGGTTGTCACTTTTATATGCAAAGTTTTGGAGCCATTTGTTACACAGCAATAGATAATCAAAACTGATGTTTGAGGGTCTTCCTCTACAGACCAGGAAGCTCTGGTGACATTTAGACTGGGCTAAATAAACCAAATCGAGAGGGCAAATAAAAGTATATGTGGTCTGGGCTGAGGTTGTGGCTCAGCAGTAGAGCACTCACCTAGCATGGGCAGGGCCCTGGGTTCGATCCCTGGCACCCCTCATAAAAATAAATAAATAAAATAAAGGTATTGTGTCCAACTACTATTTAATTTAAATATTAAATTTTTAAAAATTTAAAGAGTTTATGTGGTCAGGAAGAAAATATGCATTTTATAATTTTTAAAAATCTCTAAAAAATATCAACTGTAGGCATTTTTTCTTCTGGTCAAAATTAAAAGCTGAAGGAAAGAGATCACCTCCAGATCAGGTGGATTCTGATCCAGCATATTGACCACAGAAGCTGGGACCAGAGTTCACTGACTCTCTTTCTTTGGCAGGGGTTCAAGTCTGATTCCTCTAGTTTAAAGCCAGGTTGGATAAACTCATTTTATTTTTGTCTCTAAAATTAGTTCCTATAAGGTAGAAAAATCTTTATAGAGCCTTCAACATAGAGTGCTGTCATATTTTCTCTAAAGAATACTATTGTAGGGAAAGGATGGTGAGGTTAGCAGTCTTGGATGAGAGTTGGAATCCTACCTCTTTCATTCTGTGTGGCCCTGGAGAAGTTACTCAACCTTTCTCAGCCTGTGTTCCCTCATTCCTAAAAAGTGAGTTCAGCGATGCCTACCTTGCAGGATTACCTTGAGGAAAATGAGGTGATGGATATAAAAGTGCATCATATATTGCCTAGTATATCACTGACACTCAAAAATAGCTTGGTTTTATTTTCCTGCATTGGCAGGCTGTTCCAACCATCGTTATGATTCAGTCAATGGCCGTTTGTTTGGGTTACCATTGTTCTCTCTTTCCGTCCCTTCTGGGGTTGAGCCTAGAGAGAGAAATTTTGTTTTGATACTGGAAATTGAGCCCATAAATGCTTTACCTCTGAGCTGGGTTCCCTAGCACTTCTTCTTATTATTTTCATGGTGCTGGGGATTGAACTGAGGGCCTTGTGCATTTGAGGCAGGCACTCTACCAACTGAGCTATATCCCCAGCCCACACTTTTTACTATTTTAAGACAGAGTCTCAGGGCTGGGGTTGTGGATCAGCGGTAGAGTACCCACCTAGCATGTGTGAGGCACTGGGTTTGATCCTCAGCACCACATGAAAATAAATAAATAAACTAAAGGTCTCGTGTCCAACTACAAATATATATATAAAAAGACAGGGTCTCACTAAGTTATTCAGGCTGGGATTAAACATGTGATCCTCCTGCCTCAGTCTACTGAGTTGCTAGGATTTCCTCTGGAATCTCTAAATTATAGGCACGTGCCACCATGCCCAGCTCAAAAGAGAATATTTTTAAAATATTTATCTGTGGGGCTGGAGTTGTGGCTCAGTGGTGGAGCACTTGCTTAGCATGTGTGAGGCACTGGGTTTGATTCTCAGCACCACATACAAATAAATAAAAACTAAAGGTTCATCAACAACTACAAAACATTTTAAAAATATTTATCTGTTATTCTCTGTTTCCTGTAACTCTTCTCCTTACCTCCCATAACAAAACATACACATACACATATACACACAAACACACATACACACACACACACACACACACACTCACACACAAGAATTCTGGCTTTATTGTCTAAAGAAATGGCAGCAGACATCAATTATAAATGAGTCAAATTATTAACTTTGGAGTTTTAAAAGCCAAGGACTCATTATGAATACATACCGCTTTGGAAGAATAATCGAGTTCATTTTTCACATATACACTTATGTACACACTCTCACACATGTACCTGTATACATTGAAAAACTAGATAAAAATTCTCCAGACTTTGGAGTGGGGGAAGTCTGATGGAAGCTGGTAGTTGGGATGGAAAATGTATGAAGGGACTATTTTTTCATTTGCCCTCAGCAAATAATAAATTCCCCCTTATTTGGTTGTAGCATCCATTTGTTTCTGAGAATATTCAGTTTGTTTTAGAAGCAAAAAGAGATATATGCATCTATTGAAATTCAAAATAGGGGTTTGTAGAAAGACAATAGATGGAAAACCAAACTCTGTGAGAAAGAAACAATTTTCTGCATTCATTAAGCTCCCTTTTAATATAATCAAGATCCAGATCTAGAATCAAGTTTCTCCCAAAGGAGGAGGTAATTGACTCTCTCATTTCTGATTTCCAATCTGTCCATGATGAGGATAGTAACACTTACCTCAAAGGATTGTTTCTAAAAGGAACCTTTGTCTGCTGAAGGGGCCACTATAGCCAGGAAGCTGAAGATATGACGTGAAAGCAGTAAAAGAAGGTTCGGGGTGTGACTCAGAGGTAGAGCTGCTGCCTACTATGTGTGAGGCTCTGAGTTCAATCCCCAGCTCATGTGTGTGTGTGTGTGTGTGTGTGTGTGTGTGTGTGTGTGTGTAAGAGAAGCCAACCCCTTCTTCTTCTCTAGGATTGACTGGGAGGTTTGAGTAAGATAGATAGGCATCAGTGGGCCCTAACTTCGGAAGTGCCTTCAGAAATATCTAGAAAATTCAAGAAATTATTGAAGCTAGTAAAACATTTTGCCTAGTACAGGTAAGTGGGCACATCAGGATGAACTGGCTGAGAAAAAGGGTCTAGTTTCCTTTTCCAGCCCTTCCCTAATAATGGTGAGTCTACCGCGGAGAGTGGTGTGGCAGGAGGACTGTGACCTCGTGGCAGAGGCATGTTAGCCAAAGTGACAGAGACTGACAAAATCTGGAGTCCAGAATATCCTGTTTGCCCACTGAGGGCCTCTGTCCAAGGCACTGCCTAGTATTGAGTTTACATTCGAAATGAGGTGGTTGTTGAGCATGAGTTAGAGAGGCAAGGTCATGGTGACCTGCAGAAGCCATTGACTCATCCTGGCTTTGGGTTTCATTTGTGGTGCTGGAGATGGAACGCAGGGCCTCTTCCATGCTAAGCACCCTACCACTGACCTATAACCCCTAGCCTGGATTTGGGAGAGTGTTTATTTTGTTTGTGTGTGTGTGTGTGTGTGTGTGTGTGTGTGTGTTGCTGGGGATTGAACCTAGGGCCTTGTGCATGCCAGGAAAGCACTCTACCAACTGAGCTATCTCCTCAGCCCTGCATTTGAGAGTTTTAAAAATGTAATCTAATTCACAGGCTTGGATACAATTTGACCATAAAGTACAAAACAAACACATAAAAAACACTGAAGTTGATATTTGGGCACCAGCACTATTAAGAGAAATCTAGCCCCATTCCAGCCCTTCTCTCTGTGAAGGAAATCCCTAGGAAGCTCTGCTGTGGGCCCCATGACTCTGCATTGTTGTCCCTCCCAGGTGGCCTAAAGAGTGTCCCAGACTCTCTTAAGTGTTCAGCTGTGCTGCATCTGCTGAAATCTCTTGATGTCCCTGGCCTCCAGTGATGATGGGGTCCCTTGCGTGGTACATCTCTGTTTTCATACCAGACTCCTGTACAGAGGGGTCGGGACCACTCATTCCTTCCACAGGCCTCTGCTCTGCAGAGGGGCTGCAACCTGCCTGATTCTTGTCTTCTCCCTTATTCTGAAGCAGGAGGCCTTCACAGGGAGCTAGGTTTGCCCATATGGAGGGACAACTTGATTTATGTCCTCTTTTGAGGCTGTTCCTTTCACTCATTCACTCAGTCAACACATTTTTATCGATGGCCAACTTGTGACATCAACATGGTGAACACTGGGCTAGTGGTGAACAAACTTTAGGTCCCTGCCTTCCTGCAGCCTTTGGTCTGGCTAAGATTACTAATGTTTAGTGATGCGCATCGATGAAATGCAGAGCCAGGACCCAGGAAATACAGTGTGCCATGAGCGTGAGGAACAGGAACACTGATGCCAGGGCAAGAGACAGCAAGATCTTTCTGAGGATGTGAGGTTTAAATGAGAACTGGGGGATGAATAGAAATTAGCCCAGGGCTGGGGATGTGGCTCAAGCGGTAGCGCGCTCGCCTGGCATGCGTGCGGCCCAGGTTCGATCCTCAGCACCACATACAAACAAAGATGTTGTGTCTGCCGATAACAAAAAAACTAAATAAATATTAAAAAAAAAAAAAAGAAATTAGCCCAGAGATGGAGCCGGGGAAGGGAGGCTCACTGATTTATACAAATTGCTTTCAATAACATAGAAACACTTCATGAGACCATTATCCCCTCACCCAGAGTTATAATCAATGTTAAAAAAAAATTTTTAATAAACAAGCAAAAAAAAAAAAAAAAGACCAAAAAATACACCTTTCCACAAAAGCTTAAAGGAAGTATACTTTCAAGCTATTTTATAACACAGTTTCTCCCACCCAAAAAAAAAAAAAAGGTGTGAGGGAATAGAGAGAAAGAGGAGAGAGAGGGCTGGGGATATGGCTCAGTGATAGAGCACTTGCCTAGCATTTGTGAGGCCCTGGGTTCAATCCCAACACCACCACCACCACCCCCAAAAAACAAAAACACAGTTTCTATGTTAGAAATTTAGTTTGTCTTTATCTTCCTGGCTAGAGTTTGATCAGAAGAGATTCTTTGTCAGTCATATGCTCTTTTGTTGAACTTTTTTGAAGATCCTGATTATCTTTTGGCACCTTTTGAAATACGTGTGTATATGTGTGTGCATTTTTTTTTTTTTTTTTTCAGTGCTGAGGATCAAACCCAGGGCCTCTCACATGCTAAAGGGCTTTACCATGGAGCATCATGACCAGACCCAGGTGAATATACTGATAATGCAAAAATTAAAAATTAAAATGAAAGGCACAGCGTAGTAAACACCATATATGGCATTGTTATGGGTTGGATCTGGAATGACCCCGAAATTTCATGTGGTGAAAGCCTGTTCCGCAGTAGCAATGTTCAGAGCTATGGATTTCAGGAACCAATTAGATCATGAGGGCTCTGACCTCATCAGTGTATTATTTATTGATTAATTTAGAGACAGAGTCTCACTAAGTTTCTTAGTGCCTTGCTTTTGCTGAGGCTGGCTTTGAACTTGCTACCCTCCTGCTTCAGCCTTCTGAGCCACGGGGATTAGAGGCATGGGCCACTGTGCCCAGCCCCAGCCCTTTTTAAAATTTTGAGAGAGGGTCTTCCTATTTTGCTGAGGCTGGCCTTGAACTTGAGATCTTCCTGCCTAGAAACTACTTTTAATACCCATAAACACAAAAATAGATACTTTATTTGTGGTATATTTATATAATTGGATATTATAGAACTGCACTGTCCAATATGGTTCCACAAGCTACATGTGGCTATTTAAACTTAAATCTAATTAAATTTAAATTCATTAAAATTAATTCTATGTTTTAAATTTTAAATTCAGTTGCTGAATCACATTAGCCACATTTCACGTGCTCAGTAGCCACGTGTGGTTAGTGTGTCCCATAGTAGACAATGCAGATATAGAACATTTCCATCAGTGCATAAAATTCTATTGGACGGCACTGCTAGGGAATAAAATGAGCCATCTGGATCTACATATTTCAAAATATAGGTCTCAGAAATATAAAGCTGGTTGAAAAAAGTAAGCAGGTTTCAGAAGTATACTTGGAATATCTTCACATTTAAATAAAGTTTGGAAGGAACTGATAACATTAGTTGCCTTCAGGGGAAGGAAGTATGTGGATGAGGGACAAAGTGGCAGAGAAACTTTTTACATACACCATTTTGCATCTTTTAATTTTATTTTTTTTTCTTTTGAGACTGGGTCTTGTATGGTGCCCAGGCTGGCCCCTTGAACTTGTGGACTCAAGTGATCCTTCTGCCTCAGCCTCCCAAATTGCTGGACTATAGGCTGTATCTTTTAAATTTTGAACCATGCAACTGTATCATCTATTCAAAAATAATCAAATAAATTCTCCTAACCTCAACCAAGTCCAAGAAAAAGAGCCAATGCTTGCACAGTTTTTTGGATTTTATCAAAAACATTTTTATTGGTATTTATTGAAACCCCATTCACCAGGTAAAAGAAATCTTGTTTTTCTTCTCAGTGATGATTTTATGCTGTCAACAGAATATGAATTTTTAAAAAATATTTATTTTTTTAGTTTTAGGTGGACACAATATCTTTATTTTATTTTTATGTGGTGCTGAAGATCAAACTCAGTGCCTCACTCTACCACTGAGCCACAACTCCAGCCCCCAGAATGTGATATTTGAATATTTGCACCCAAACTTCTATAGCAAACTCTTGCTCAGTTCTCTGCATTTGTTTCATATGGAAATGAAAACCTTTGGGTATAGCCAAAAGTCTTGAAAGTGCTTGTAAAGGAAGAAGGAACAGACAAATATCATTTGAATACAAAATTAAACTTCAATGTGTTAGCTCATAAATAAGTCCATTTAAAAATGCAATGGTTGAGTGTGTACCTGTAGTCCCACTACTCAGGAGGCTGAGGCAGGAGGATCACTTGAGTCAAGGAGTTCAAGGCCAGCCTGGGTAACATAGTGAGACCCTGTCTCCTTTGGGGAAGAATTGACAAGCTTCCTGGTTGTGAACATGTGGATATACTGGGAAGGTAGCATGACTAGAGAGGGCATGAAGACTAGGAACCTCTACTGCCTCTTACCTCCCCCTACACACCTCTCCTATCTGATGGTTCATCTGTATCTTGTAAAATATCCTTTATACTAAACCAATTAAAATGGTGCCCTGGGCTGGGGTTGGGGCTCAGTGGTAGAGCATTCACCTCCCGTGTGGGAGGCCTTGGGTTGGATCCTCAGCACCACATAAAAATAAATAAATAAAATAAGTGTATGTGTCCAACTACAACTAAAAAATAATATTTATTTTTTTAAAATGGTAGGGGCTGGGGATGTTGGTCAAGCGATAGCGCGCTTGCCTGGCATGCGTGTGGCCCAGGTTCTATCCTCAGCACCACATACAAACAAAGATGTTGTGTCCGCCGAAAACTAAAAAATAAATATTTAAAAAAATTTTCTCTCTCTCTCTCAAAAAACAGCAACAACAACAACAACAAAAAAAACGTGCCTTTAGTTCTGTGAGCCATCTTGGCAAATTTTTGAACTCAAGGAAGAGGATTGTGGGAATGCTGATTTATAGCCAGTTGGTCAGAATAATATTATTTTTTAGTTGTAGTTGGACATACCTTTATTTCACTTATTTATTTTTTTATGTGGTGCTGAGGATGGAATCCAAGGTCTTGCACATGCGAGGCCAGCGCTCTACCACTGAGCCACAACCCCAGCCCAACAAGAACTTTTGATTGACTTCTGAAGGGGGCAGGCAGTCTTGTGGGACTGAGCTCTTGCCCTGTGGAAGCTGACACTGTCTACCTGGAGATCAACTGAATTGAATTAGAGGGCACCCAGCTGGTGTCCACTGGAGAACAGCTCAGGAACCTCCTCCCCAACATCTGGTCACAGTATTCTGTGTCTTGTGGGAGCATAGTAAGAGAAAAACAGTTTGTTTTTTCCTTTTACAGTTGGATAAGAGGGTAGAGGCTCAGACATTCCTTATAGCTATTCTATAGTTTTCTACATAAGTATTTTATAATTCCCAAAGCGAAAGAGATGGGAGAACTTTTTTTTTTTTTTTTTTTTTTTTTTTTTAGTTTAAGCATGAAGGCCTGGATGTGAGACAGAATGTGGCATTTTGGAGGAATTAAAAAAAAAAAAAAAAAAGCTTCTATGACTGGATTTTGCTATGAGAGGACTTGCCTGGCAGAAGTCTGGCTATGGGGGTACAAATCATCTGGTACTGAGGATTCAACCCAAAGGCACTCTACCACTGAATTACATCCTAGCCCTTTTTATTTTGAAACAGGGCCTTGCTAAATTGTCCAGGCTGGACTTAAACTTGTAATTCTCCTGCCTCAGCCTCCAAAGTCATTGGAATTATAGGCCTGGCTAAGGCCTTCTTTTAAAAGAAAATATAAGATCAGATATATGAATTTTCCTTTGAAGAGTAGAAGTATGGGCTGGGGATGTGGCTCAAGTGGTAGTGCGCTTGCCTGGCATGCGTACAGCCCGGGTTCGATTCTCAGCACCACGTACAAAGATGTTGTGTCCGCCGATAACTAAAGAATAAATATTAAAAAATTCTCTCTCTCTCTCTCTCTCTCTCTCTCTCTCTCTCTCTCCTCTCTCACTCTCTCTTTAAAAAAAAAAAAAAGAAGAGTAGAAGTATGTTTTTAATTAGCAAAAGGATCACTAGCTAGATTTAGAAAACCTGAAAAAGCTAAAAAAGTTTTCAAAGTGAATGCATTTTTTTTCTTGGATTGCACTCACTGCTCTCAAGATTCTAGTATCCAAGGGGAAAAAAATAAGAATTCTCAGGGCTGGGAATATAGTTCAGTTGGTAGAGTGCTTACCTTGCATGCACAAGGCCCTGGGTTTGATTCTCAGCACCAAAAAAAAAAAAAAATTACATTGTTTGGGTCTGAGGCTGTAGCTCAGTAGTGTAGCCTGTGTGAGGCACTGGGTTAGATCCTTAGCACCACATAAAAAATGAAACAAATAAAATAAAAGCATACTGTCCATCTACAACTACAAAAAAAATAATAATAATAATAAAAAAGAATTCTCCTAGGGCTGGTAATTTGTGAAGACCTGTTATTATATGAATCAGTTGTTTCAAATGCTTCCAGCACATTGTTTAGAGAAATTATAAGGATGTCTGTGAAATTTAATGGTGGTTTAAAAATTTGTGTTACTTAATTAATGAGGCATAAGTAAATTTACTAGGTTTTCCCCAAAATTGTGCTATTTTTTTTTTAAAGACAAAATAAGAACTGGTGATAAAAGTAGTTAAAGACTACTTTTTTAAATTTATTTTTTGTCCATCAGTGCATTTCATTGTGTGTAATGTATCAACTCCCTAGAAAGAAAATCCTAAGATTTTCCTTTCTGTGGGTCTTTGTCTTGTTTCTTTGTGGTCCAGGATACCTTGAGGTTTTCAGTACAATGAAATCAAACTGACAGGATGGGAGTAGATTATTCTGCCATTTTTCTAGGTCTTTGAGTTGCACATTAGATCTGGAGCTGATCACTCCACACTACCAGTGAAGTTCAGAATTTCCCCAGCTTTGTGATAATCAATAATTTCAAACTTGCCAATATAATCATGTTTTATCATCACAATTAGAAATCAGACAATAAATTTAGACATGACCTAATAATAACTTGGTGTTTGCCTCTTTTTTTTTTTTTTCCAGCATTGCTGATTCTCTTGACAACAGCTAGGATATTCTTGACACCCTATAGTGACATGGAAAGATGGAGGACAGAGCTCCATGCAGTAAATGTTTAACCCCCTGAATCCCAAATGTGGAACAACGCTTTTTTTTTTTTTTTAAGTTGCAAATGGACACAATACCTTTATTTTATGTATTTACTTATTTTAATGGAGTGCTGAGGATCAAACTCAGTGCTTCACACCTGCTAGGGAAGCATTCTACCACTGAGATATACTCCCATGCCCTTGGAACAATGCTCTTTAGTCCTCTCTTTTAAGCCCTGTTAAGAAGTTTGGACTTTACACTTTAGCCATGAGAGGCAATGCTCTTAATCCAGGGTCAGATGTCAGTATAGGTTGGCAAGAATTAGGAAAGGATGAGGGGAATCAGGATGCTACTGTAGTCATGCAGATGAGAGGAAAAAGAAACCTAGATAAAGGTGCAAGCTTGGAGATTCAGAGAGGTCAGAGATGGGGAAGGAGGCTTAGTAGGTAGAACCTGCAGAACTTGGAGATGGATGAAATTTGAGGCAGGTGTTAGAGGAGAAAGCATAGTTGGAGGGGGAATGTTAAGTTTCTGGATTGAGAAACTGGGTGGCAAAGTTCATCACTGAAAGTCAAGCACCTTCTATAAGTTTTATAGAAGGTCAAGGCCTATGTGAAGTATAGTGATGTATTGAAGAAAATTTAGATTCATGGGTAAGAAGATGTACTTATGCATTTCTAATTGTCTAATTAATGCACATGAAGATTCTTTGTAGATAGCATCTCTTCCCATTCTGGTTCAAGGACCATTGCTTCATTTTCTTTATTGTCAAATATGCTACTCTTGGATAATTTCATACCTTCTACCAAAGGAAACAGACAGTAATGACATTATCATGCACAATGTCATGGCTCTTTGTATGAAATCATATAAATTTCTTACCTTTGCAGTCCTCTCATACCATTTACTTAATGTTAATATGTCATTACTCATGACCCTGCATCATATTATGATTCTTGCTTCTAAACACTCTCAACAGTTATCACAGAGCTTCACTGATATTGACCACAATTGCAAGTCTTATGCAGGGTATACAGGAAAATGTAAGGGATAATTGTTTTTTTTTTTGGTCATGTTAAGTTTGTTATGTGGAATTTGATAATGTAGGCATAGAATGACCCTTTTCTCCCATTTATTCTCTTGAGGTTATAGACCGTAATCACTGCATTCCTAGAATATGACCAGTTTCACTGATGGTGGCATTCCTGCCTTTCCCACACTGCCAGCAGGGTGGATAGGAGACGGCTGGGCTGGTAAGTGGAGTAAGAATAGCCCCATTTACACAAGGAATGCCCAGCCCTTGGCCTACATAGCTAAAGACTAACCCAGCTCTTAGAGCTTGGACTCACCACATCAATTGAAGGGAACAAAGGACATTATTGGGAAGAGCATGTTGGGTTGTGGAACAATTATCCTGAAAGTTCTGAGAGGAGACTGGCAGAAGACAGCCTACCATGTAGCACAGAGACTTGGGGGGTACTTGTGGTGACTTCCCTGGATGCCAGCAGAGCCTATGGAGTGATGCCAATAGTGGGGGGCACACAGGGTATGCCAACCACCTGCTGCCCTAGGGTGGCAGAGATGCAGAGAGCTGGGATCGGGAGCCAATGCAAGGGCTGACACACAGAGCTCAAGCCCAAGGTCAAGGTATACCATTTAGTAGCTATTTTAGTCATCCTTTTTGCTGCTGTGACTAAAAGACTGACAAGAACAACTTTAGAGAAGTAAAAGTTTATTGGGGAGCTCACTTTTAGAGGCCTCAGTCCACAGACAGCTGACTCCATTCCTCCTGGCTTGAGATAAGGCAGCAAATCATGGTGCAAGAGTGTGGTGGAGGGAAGCAGCTCAGGATGATCAGAGTGCAGAGAGATCCCTGGTTCAGCTCACCAAATATATACCTTAAAGACACGCCTCATGGACCCAGTCTCCAGCCACACCCTACCAGCCTTTAGTTATCTCTCAGTTAATCCCCATCAGGATTGGGTTAAGGCTGTCATAACCCAATCATTTCACCTCTGAATGTTTTTTTTTATTGGTTGTTCAAAACATTACAAAGCTCTTAGCATATCATATTTCATACTTTAGATTCAAGTGGGTTATGAACTCCTATTTTTATCCCGTATACAGATTGCAGAATCACATCGGTTACACATCCACATTTACCTCTGAATGTTTTTGCATTGTCTCACATAGGAGCTTTTGGAGGACACCAAATATCTAAACCATGACATTAGCCTGATAATGTATGATCTATGAACAAAATACCACTCCGGACCGCAGGACCAGAGTGGTTCTGTGGGGTTACAGAACCCCATAATTACCCCTTGGGAGTGAATCCTATGCTGGCCTAGGCTGATTCCAAGCTCTGTAGGTTTACTTAGGAAATGTCAAGGAAGACAATCCAAAGTGCAGGGCTCCCTGAAGCACCTGGTTAGGGGCAGTGGCCAACACTGCTTAGGTCTGAGGGTGGTATTGTGCTGAGGCACAGCAAGAATGGATGTCTAGGCCTGGGGTTGTGGGTTAGTGCTAGAGCACTTGCCTAGCACGTACAAGGCACCTGAGTTCGATCCTTAGCACCACATAAAAATAAATAAATAAAATAAAGGTATTGTGTCCATCTATAACTATATATATATATATATATATATATATATATATATATATATATATATATATATATAAGAATGGGTATCTAAAAGAAATCTGGACATAGATGTTAGAACTCAGAAGTCTGTGCTGGATGGAGATTCGGAATCATAAACATACAGAGACCATCAAAGCAGAGGATTGGACGTGATTATCTAGAGAGAAGGACCAGAAGAACTAAGAAATCAGAGCTGCTAGAAGGACATGGGGAGGATAACAGCCTGAAAATAGACTCGGGGGCATCATAGAGGTAAATTATTGAAGACTTCAAGAACAAAGGTGTGGTCAGCAACTTCCTTCTTGCTGAGTAGTCTAGTAGGAGGAAGATTCCAACTGCTACTGGCTTCATTGACAAGCAGGTGGCGGGGGCAACCTTTGAAATCCCAGTTTTAGATGAGAGCTGGGAATAGAAGCCCATGAGAGTGAGGAGGGAACGGGCAAGCAGAGACAGTGAATGCAGACACCTTGCTGTATAAGTATGGACATAAAGGGACATAGAAGTAGTAAGTGGAGAGAATGAGGAGTTGAAGCAGGGTTGATTTTATTGACTCACTCACTGGCTGAAAGCTGATCCCCAGGGGCTTAGGTGGTGAGTTGGGAGTTCCTTTGTCAACATGTCCTGGACTGAAGTTCTGGGAGGTACCAGAGGTCACTGGCAGCATCAGCTACAAACCCATGCAGTGACTGGAATCTTGTGCACCCTGAATAAGTGCTAATTACGCCTACATCAGATAGGACTGGTTCAGCAGCATGTGACAGAGAACCTCAAATAACAAAGGCTTATACAAGAGAGAAATGAATTTCAGGAAAGTTCAGGAAATCTGAGGTGATTAGCCTCCATCTGGTGTGGCACCTCCAAGATCAATAGGGAGGCAAGATGTTTCTAGGTTGTTATTCTTCCATCCTCAAAAAATGGCTCATACCTCCTGTTTGTCAACTGTATGTGCACAGAACACCGGAGGAGGGCACATCCTGCCTTCAAGAGCCCTCCCTGAAATGTAAGTAAATGATTTGTATTTGTATTCTGTGGGCCAGAACCCAAATCACTCCTATACCTAGTGTCATGGAAGACTGGAAATTGGGGGTCTTTTCTTGGGGGTGGAGGTACCTGGAATTGAATTCAGGGACACCCAACCACTGAGCCATATCCCCAGAACTTTTTTGTATTTTATTTAGAGACAGGATCTCACTGAGTTGCTTAGGGCCTTGCTGTTGCTGAGGCTGGCTTTGAACTCACTATCCTCTGGCCTCAGCTTCCCAAGTTGCTGGGATTACAGACGTGCGCCACAGCACCCAGTAAGGTTCTTTTTAAAAAATAGGTGTCTTGTTAAAGATTCAGGATTTATTAAATGGAAAAAAAAAAAAGTGAAGCAGACAAGGTTGATGCACAACTGTAATCCCAGCTACTCAAGAGGTTGAGGCAGGAGGATTGAAAGTTCAAGGGTAGTCTGGGCAACTTTGTAAGACCCTGTCTCAAAATAAAGAGTGTTTGGGGATGTAGCTCAGTGATAGAGTACTTACCTACCATGTAGGAGTCCCTGGGATTAAAAAAAAAAAAAAAAAAAAAAGAGGAATGTTCATATATGAATACATGACCAGTATAACTCCACATCATGTACAACCACAAGAATGGGAAGTTGTACTCCAATGTATGTATAATATGTCAAAATACATTTTAGTGGGCTGGGGCTATAGCTCAGTGGCAGAGCACTTGCCTAGCATGTGTGAGGCACTGGGTTTGATCCTTAGCACCACATAAAATTAAAAAAAAAAAAAGTTATGCTGTCCATTTATAAGTACAAAATTTTTTTTTTTAAATACATCCTACTGTCATGTGAAACTAAAAAGAACAAATAAAAATTACATATCTGGGGATGTAGCTCATCAATGGATTAAATTAAATTAATTTAATTTCTTTAATTAAATTAAAGAAATAATGTGGGGGTGGGGAGCAGGCCCAGAAGCTTCTCTCCAAGGCAATACTGCTGTGGTTTTCATTAGTATTAGCCCAGTATAAAACATGGGCCGAAGGTTGAGTGATTGGGCCAGAAGTAACCCTGGACACCAGGCAGCCCAACCACATCTGAAGTGTCCCATCAGGAAACTTTGCCCAATGGGCCTTTCCACTGGCAGATGGTGGCAGATTGCTTCCAAGTAGAGTAACTGCTCAGTGCATATGAAGAGGAGCATTTACTTTTGCACAGTCTTTGTCCCTATAAAGTTTCATTCTTCCCCAACCTGGAAGTAGGGGCCCACGCCTACTGGAAGCTTTATAGATGACTTCCTCTACTAACATTTTTTAGCCTAGAACTCTTCACCTCAAGCAATCCTACCTCAACTTCCCAAGTAGTTGTGAGAGTAAGAAGGTGCCACTACATCCAGTCCTCTACCACCTCTTGCTCCTATTCCCAGGTAAAGCCTTCATGGTCTGCCCACTCCCACTTAACCCTCCATCCTCACCTCCCCAAATTGTCCTGTGCTTTAGCCCCTCCAGTTCTGCATGCTGGATGAGCCTGGTTCTGGTCTATCCCACTCTGCTGTAATTTAGGGATACACATGATTGAACTAACTGTGCTAATAACTTCTGACACATGATCTCTTTTACAGTTTGGGGGGAATCTTAAATATCCCCCAAAGGTCTATATGCTAAAGGCTTGGTTGCCAGCCTCTGGATGTGGGACCTAGTGGAAGCAACTTAGGTCACTGGGGGTGTGCCTTTGAAGGGGATATTGGGACCCAGCCTTTTTTAAGTTGTTTCTCTTAGGTATTTGTCACAGTGATGGGGAGCTAACTGACAATCCATTTCTATCATTGCCTGTCTTCTGACTGTACTCCTCATGGGGCAGGAACTTTGAGAAAGGGAGGCCTCATGTCTCTCCTGTTCAATGCTGTATTCCCAGCATCCAGCACAGTGTGGTGCTTTCACAGAGCCCTGCTCCAGCCAGCTGGCATGAGATAAGTGGTTCTTACATTGAATTTGCATCTTGCATAAAAATGAAGCAAGATGTTATTAAGCATAGTCACCCCTGACCCCATTTCATGACTAATTTTTCCTGAGCAGCAATGACCACAGAAAGGAAAAGGTTCATTAGACTCCCTCTGAAGGACATCTCTTTCCTGGATCTTTGAGATTTTAGAGTTATAATGAACCTTACACAAAGCCATCTTCTGAGAGCCCTGTCCACACAGATGGAGGGTGTGGTGGTGCTGAATAATGTCTCCCTGACAACTGGGATTGGGGACTGTAGAGGAAGATCTTTGTGTCTAAAGGCAGGGATCTGGGAGAAGGGGTTTATTATGGTTTGGATCTGAATGTCCTCCAAAAGTGCATGTGTTGAAAGCACAGTCCCCAAAGCACCAAGGTTCAGAAGTGGGGCTTTTAGGCAATGATTGGATCATGAGAGTTCTGACCTCATCAGTGGATTAATCTACTTGAATTAACCCCTTGATAGCTGAATGGACTACTAGGAGGTGGGAAATAGTTGGAAGAAGGAGGTCATTGGGGGCATGCTCTGGAATAGTTTATCTTCTCCCTGGTCCCTTCCTCTCCTTCTCCTCCACCCTCTGCTTCCTGGCTGCCTTGAGCTGAGCAACTTTCTCTACCACACCCTTCACCCATTATGTTCTATCCCACTTCAGGCCCAGAGCAGGGCAGCTGGCTGACCATGAACTGAGACCTCTGAAACTATGAGCCAAAATAGACTTTTCCTCTTCCAAGTTGTTCTCATCAGCAATGCAAAGCTGACTAATAAGGGAGTGTGTGCATAGACCCTCTTTTTTTTTTTTTTTTTTTTTGTGGTGCTGGGGATTGAACCCAAAGTCTTGTGCATGGGGGGCAAGCACTCTACCAAGCAAACTATATCTCCAGCCACAGACCTTTTTCTTTCTTTCTTTCTTTCTTTTTCTTTTTTTATTCAAAATCTTCCATTTTCCATCAAAGAAATGACATTTTTTTTTCCTAATTTGATTCCTGGCCCATTTAAATGACCAGCTATTTCCAAGTCTAGATTTAAATTTTTCCATCATGAGAGACTCTCCAGGACCTTCAAATGACCAGTCCTGTTGAAGCACGGAATTTGTGATTATCTGCACATAGTTAGAAATAACATTCCTGCAACAATTTGAAATGAAACACAGATGACACCTGGCCTCTGAAAGTGCCTTCAAACCTGATGTCACACAAACTTTCTCAGCCCAACTTGCTTCTGCCTCCTATTCCAGTCGGCGCCTTTAGCTGCATTTGAGTTATCTGGGAGAACCTGGGGAGGAAGGGTGAGATGGCAAAAGCCTGAAGCCATCTGTTTGGAGTTAATGTTAGGAGCTCTCTTATCTTTCCGAGAACTGGAAAATCATGAGGGAAATAAGTAATACATGGACTAAGGAATCTCTATTGGTCTTTTTTGGTAAGAAAATAAAAAGTGGAATTTTCCAATGTCCCCTCACTGGTCTGGAGGAAGATTTATTCCTTGGTTTCAGGGAAACCTTTCAAAAATATTTCTTAGGGTTGGGGATGTAGCTCAGTGATAGAGTGCTTGCCTAGCTTGAACAAGACCCTGGTTTCAACCCCCAGCAACACACACACACACACACACACACACACACACACATCATACCTAGTGTTATAACTATACTTAATAAAATTTGAAAACAGTGAAAAAACATTGCATTTTGATTATGTTTTCCCACTCTTTTTATTTTTATGTTTTCAGTGCTAAGAATCAAACCGAGGGCCTTGTGTATGCTAGGTAAGCTCTTTACCACTGATCCGTATCCCCAGCACTCCAAATGCATCTTTTCTTTTCAAACATATCTGGGGAAGGGAGCCAGTGGGGGTATGACTCAGTGGCAGAGTGCTTGTCTAGCATGTGTGAGGCCCTGGGCTTAATCCCCAGCACTTCCATACAAACAAATAAGCAAAAAGAACAAAACCAAGCAAAACTCACCCCACCCCCCAAAAAAAGAAAAAAAAAAATTCTGTTTTGCCCTGCTGTCTTCTGCCACGTAAGGACCTAAAGCTTGCATGCTTTCTGGAGGATGCAGCAACAAGGCACCATCTAGAAAGGAAATGTCAGATCCCTCAACAGACACTGTACCTGTTAGTGTCTTGATCTTGGACTTCTCAGTCTCACAATCTATGAGAAACAAGTTTCTATTGTTATAAATTACCCAGCATCTGGTCTTTTGTTATAGCAGCATAAACAGAATAAGGTAAACACCATTTTATTTTACTTATATGACCCCTGTCATGGTTTGGATCTAGAATATCCTCCAAAAGCTCATGTGTTGAAGGCCTGTCCCCAAAGCAGCAATGTCCCAAGATGGGGCTTTTAGGAAATGATTAGATCAAGAGGGCTCTCACCTCATCAGTGGATTAATCCATGGATAGCTAAATGAACTACTGGGAGGTGGCAGAAAACTGTAGGTCATTGCAGCCAGGCACATGGGGACTACTTCTTGTCCCTGGCCCCCTTTTCACCGGCTCTCTGCTTCCTGGCTGATACGAGCTAAGATGCTTTCCTTTACCATGCCTTTCTGCCTTGATATTCTGCTTTACGTCAGGCCCAAAGCAATGGAGCTTGCTAAACAAGGACTAAAACCTCTGAAACTGTGGGCTAAAATTAATCTTTTCTCTTCTAAGTTGTTCATATCAGGTATTTTGGTCCCAGTGATGAAAAGCTGACTAACACAACCCACAATGAAGGAAACTCTAGATTTGGAATCTAACTTGGCAAGATAATATTCAGATGATTACAATTGTGTCATTTAACAATGGGGATGTTTTAAGAAATGTATTGTTAGATGATGCCATCATTGTGAGAACATCATAAATCACACTCACACAAACCTAGGTGGTAGATGAGGTCCATCATTTGACATGGTGTATCATCCAAAAAGAAGGATAATAGACATCACGTTCCTGGAATGCCACTCTAGTTCCCCAAAACCTAGCCAAGTTAGGGAACAAAGAGAAAAAGCCTGAGCCAGGAATGCCTAGATAAACTAGAAGGACACTGACTTTGTCTCATGTATGCTGGGAACTAGGACAAGCTAGTGTTATCTGTAGAAAGGTGCACCTACATCAGGACAGTTACTCCCCGGGATGCTGGTCTTATAAACAAACCAAGCAAGTTAATGCTGATGATGGCACTACTTCTGCAGCTTAACATATAAAACCCCTCTCTCAGTGTCGACTGGAATGGAACTGAAAAGGATACATGTTATTTATGCAGCAGGCTACCACTGGACGAAAGGAAGAGAAGGCACTGCTTAGCCGAGAATAGTGACAGAGATGCTATCGGTTCAGCCTGTTGCCACTGAACCTTTTCTGTAAGCATTTCTCTACAAAGCATAAAGCCTAATGCCATATACCATTTCTGAGTATTTTCTTTGGCCTCTCCACAATCTATCCACCGCCCTGGTACAACTGGGTGGTGGACACACATGGCCTTTTGACGCAATCAAGAGATGCAGTTAAATACAAGATGTATGAGGCTGCTGCTGTCATAACACGGAATACTATTTTGCAACTTTCATGTGTGTGTGTGTGTGTGTGTATGTGTGTGTGTGTGTGTGTGTGTGTGTGTGTGTGTGTGTGAGAGAGAGAGAGAGAGACAGAGAGACAGAGAGACAGAGAGAGAGATACATACTTGGGATTGAGCCCAGGGACACTTACCACTGAACTACATCCCTAGCCCTCTCTTTTTATTTTTGAGACAGGGTCTCACTAAGTTGCTATACACACACACACACACACACACACACACACACACAAGACTCAAGAATAGAACACTCTATCCTTGTTCCTCATTTTAAGAGATATGCTTTCAAACATTTACCATTATTGGGATGTATGCTGTAGGAATTTTTTTTTTTTTTTTTTGTCATCGCTGCTGAGAATCAAACCTAGGGTCTCACACATGTTATGCAAGGCTCTTTGTGTGTTTGTGTGTGTGTGTGTGTGTGTGTGTGTATCAGGGATTGAACCCAGGGGCACTTAACCACTGAGCTACACCCCTAGCTCCTTTTTATTGTTTAAATTTTGAGATTGGGTCTTGCTAAGTTGCTTAGGGCCTTGCTAAATTGTTGAGGCTGGCTTTGAACTTGCAATCCTTCTGCCTCAGCTTTGTGGGTCGCTGGGATTACAGGCCTGGGCCACTATGACTGACCCTATGCAAGATTCATCACTGAGCTATACTCCCAGCTCAAGTCCCCTGGCTTTCAGTCTCATAAATAAAACCCCTGTCCTGCCTACCCTCAGGATTGGATGAAAAATCAAACGAACAAATCTGGTAGAACCACTTGGCAAAGCAGTGCATTATTCACACATAAGGGGGTTGTTGTTTATTGCTACTAAGATTGGTAGAGGCAATGTGGGATAACGGAAATTGTTTGTAATATGAAGATAACGGAATTTAGATCCGCTCCCAGCCATCGGCAACACCTTGTACTTGTTATTTTAATCTTCACGTAAGACAGACAAAGTACTTGGCATACACTAAGAGCTCAGAAAAATTTTGCCATTACTAAAAGAGATGTGGTCTGAAAAGCATTAATTACTCCGTAAAAGGAAGCGGTAAATCTCCCCTGGGTTCGAGACTTCGAGGTTCCCAAAGCAGCATACTACCCAAGTTCGCACACGGTGGGTAAGAAAAGGGGCTGCATGGAAACAATCCCTGAATTCCCACCGTCAGGCTTCCATGGAGCGCCAAGGTGCACCCAACATCCTTAAAGTTGGTAAGAAATGGCAAAATGACTGGGAATGGGAAGACCTGGCCATTAATGTTTTCTTGAGGGCTCCAGCTCCCGAACCCGACCGGGAGAATCGGTGCCGGAGCTCCAGTCTCATCTACCCAGTTGGGGGTAACGTGTGCGTTCCCTGCTGCAGTCGCGAGGAGGCGCTTGTTCCACTTCTTGCCCTGCACGAGTCCAGTTTCGCGCACGCGCGACTCCTTTTCTTTAGTCCCTCCCGCTCCCTCCCAGCCAGTTACGTTCGACCAGTTACGTTTGTGCGGCGTTCTCCACGCATTTTCTGACGTAGGGAGCCGCGGTGGGGAGAGGAGAGGAAGTCTAGCACTTACTGTTGGAGGAGGGAGGGGTGAGAGGAAAAACCGGGGCCGGAAGTGGAATCATTTCGCTTAACTCCTAGGCGCCCGCGATACGCAAAGGAGAAGGCGCCGGTCTGACGGGTGTGGCCTCTGGAGGCGGAGGGCCCTGTGATTGGTCCTGGGCTGTGGCGACGGCGACGATTGGCCCCTGAGTGTGGAGCTAGGTGAGAATGGATGGTTGCCGTTAAAATTCAAAAGTGGCGGGCGTGGCGCGGGGCTGCTAGCCGCCGAGGTCCGTAGCGCGCGTGCTCTGTGTGTCGAGCTGGCGCGAGAACGCGGGTCCCGGGAATCCCGGCGCCCTGTCCTCTTCCATTGTACTCAGTGGAGTGCGTGAGGCCGAGGTGGACATGGAGTCGCAGGTTAGTAGAGTGGCGCGCCTCTCCGGCTGGGATGAAAAACAACTGCCGGCCACCAGATGCTGCCGAGTCCGCGGCACCCGGCCTGGAGGGCGGAGATCCGTGTGGCCCTGCGACCGTGGAACGGGCGAAGGGGGCTGTGGAGACCGCAGGGAGCAGTTCTAGGAGATCGGAGGCGACGGCTGTCTAGCGGTCTCCAGTTTCAAGTCTTGGCGGCCGGGACTCCCATTCATACCTCCAGGATTTCCCATTTCGAATTCTCAGTCTGGTCTGGCGCGTTTCCGCCTCTCGATTCTTAGGATTGTAGTGTGTGAGAAGGGAGAGTTCTGAGATGACCTCTGCCTCTGGGGAAATGGTGTCTGAGGTCCACATCCCTGTCGTTGAACTTTTGTGTTGTCTTTCTGCTTCGAGGTGTTTAGAAAGGAGAGAGAAGGAATGGGGTAATATGGACTGAAGGATTCCATCCTCCCTCTTTACCTAAATTTTGTCGAGATTTCAGCCCAGTGGGGCTGGTTAACTTTAACTCTTTCTCTTATCATTGCTACAACCTCTCAGTGGCAATATGTGTATGTATATGACAGTGTGTACTGACCTCTGGTGCCAGGAAATGTCTCCTGCCTGAATCCTTTGTTTACTATACTTTCACGTTTGTATTTACCCAAAGTCAGGATTCACCCTGATGAGGTTCTTTGTACTCTGACAACCAAAGAATAGTACAGTGTAATGTGATTGAAAAATAGTAAAAACTCCTCAGTTCTGTTCTCCAAATATATACTCTCCAAAAATATGTTCTCCAAATATATGTTCACCTACTATATGCTGGACATAGTTGTTGGGACTTAGGATGTAGCAGTGAATAGGACACATCAGTCTTCTTGCCATGCAAGAGGCCCTGAGTTCAGTCTGCAGCAGAAACAGAAAATAGATTCCAGCATCATGGAGCTGCCATTCTGTGAGAAGACATACAGAAACTGTAATAGAGTATTAAATAGAGTGGTCTCAGTAAGTCCCACTGAAAGTTTAGAGTTGATTGAAGGCTTGAAGAAAATAAGGGAGTTAAACAAGTTGATATTGAGAGAATCCATCAGAGCAGAGTCTCCAAAGAGTTGCACAGTAAGTGAGCAAGTTGGAAAGTTGTGGGGCTGTGAGGTAATGAGGATTAGAGTTGCTAATCAATTTTGTTTCTGCAGGAACTAATGTAAGGACTTTGGGTTTTGCTCTTAGTAAGATGGAGATTCATTGGATGTAAGTTTTAGGCAAAGAGAGATAAGGTATTAGATTTAAGAGGATCCCATTGCTGCATGGAGATTATACTGTAAAGGGGACAAGGAAGGAAACAAGGAGATTTGTTAGGATATCGCCTTGTAACAGAGTCTCTCAGCCTTGATTTATTGTAAGTTTACTGTGTGTGTGTGTGTGGGGGGCTGTCCTGTACATTTTTGATGCTTAGACCCCTGGACTCTACCCACTAGCTGCTAATAGCAACTCCTGTGTAGTCATAACAGTCTAAATGTCTTCAGATATTGTTAAATGTCATTTGGGAGGTAAAACTACCCCCAGTTGAGAACCACTGGAGTATGATAATCCAGAGTGTTAGCCGTGGAAAAAGTAATAACAAGTGGTTGGGTTCTGGGTGTGTGGCAGGGTACCAGGGATTGAATCTAGGGGCACTTAACCACTGAGCCATATCCCTAGCAGTTCTTATTTTTTATTTTGAGACAGGGTCTCGCTAAGTTGCTTAGGGCCTAGCTAAGTTGTTGATGCTGGCATTAAACTTGCAATCCTTCAGACTTCTGAGCCACTGGGGTTACAGGCATGCACCACCACACCTGGCTTATGAAATATATGTATGTATGTATGTATTTAAAAAAAATTTCTTTTTAATTGTGGATGGACACGATACCTTTATTTATTTATTTTTATGTGATACTGAGGATTGAACTCGGTGCCTCACATATGTGGGGAAAGTGTTCCACCACTGAGTTACAACCCCTGAGCTATAATCCCAGCCCCTAGGTATATTTTGAGGATATAAGACAATGAAAGGACTCTGGGCTTTTTGGCTTGATCAACTTAATGATGGAGTTATATCAACTGCTATGGAGAAAATTGCAAGAGGAACAAGTTTGAATGGGTGATGTATAGCTAAAGGTTAGGTATTAACTTTTTTTTTTTTTTTCCTTTTTGGTACTTGGGATTGAATCAGGGGGCACTTTACCACTGAGCTACATCCCCAGCCCTTTTTGTTTTTTGAGTCAGGGTCTCCCTAAGTTGCCAAGGCTGGCCTCAAACTGCCCTAGCCTCCTGAGTCATTGAAATTATAAGTGTGTGCCTCCACATCTGGCTAGTTCTTAGACATCTAAGTGAAGTTGAAGAGTCAGTTTGATGTTAAGTTCAGAAGTGAGGTCTGGGTTAGAGATATAAATTTGGGAACTCTCAGCATATCAGTGGTATTTGAAGCTATGGGAGTGGATTATAATTAGAGACAGAGCATAGATAATTATTAATGCCTAGAAAGTTACTGGTGTATTTGAGGACAACAGTTTTGGTGTAATGGTAGGAATGAGAGCCTGATTGAAATGGATTTAGAACAGAACTTGGACACAGTGACTATTTTTTTTTTTTCTTTTTTAGTTGTAGATGGACATAATACCTTTATTTTATTTATTTACTTTTATGTGGTGCTGAGGATCAAACCCAGTGCCTCACACATGCCAGACAAGCGCTCTACCACTAAGCTATAACTTCAGCCTCAATAGTGAATACTTTAAACAGTACTTTTTAGTTTTTGTAGTTGTAGATGGACAGCATGCCTTTATTTGTTTATTTTTATGTGGTGCTAGGATTCAAACCCAGTGCCACATATGTGCTAGACAAGTGCTCTACCACTGAGCTACAGCCTCAGCCCTAGACAATACTTTTGAGGAATTTTGCAGCAAAGAGCAGCAAGGAAAAGGGTAGTAGCTGGCTAGGAAAGTACAGTCAAGAGACTTTTTTAGGTTGGAAAGCATGTTTGTGTTTTATTCTGACTGGATTGCTCTATTAGAGTGTGAGAAGCTGATGATGTAGAGGGGAGAAGGGAGGGTTGCTGGAGCCAAGTTCCTGAGCTGGCAAGGAGGGTGGGATCTACATGGGGAAAAGGGGTTGCCTTAGGAGCAGTCATCCATCTGTGATCTTGTGGTGAAGTGGATTTAAGAGGGGTTGGATGAATATCTGTTCTTATCCTTCTCATTCTGGAAAGTTGAGGATCGTAGCTTTTTTTTTTTTTTTAATACTTTTATTTGTTTATTTTTATGTGGTGCTGAGGATTAAACCCTGTGCCTCACATATGCGAGGCAAGCACTCTGCCACTGAGCCACAATCCCAGCCCAGAGGATCATAGCTTTATAGATGGGAGAAAAACAAAAAACTGAATTATGAATAAATAAATCTTTAAACATCTTTCCTTTCTTCATCCACCTTCCCTTCTTTCTTCCTTTTGGTTCTGGGGATCAAACCCAGCACCTCATACCTGCTAGACTAGTGCTCTACCACTCTTCAGCCCCAGAATACGTTTTCTGCATCCAAGGGTGTAGTTCTGCAGGAGATCTAAAATAGTAGTATATAGAGGAAAAAGGGCACACATAGTGCTTGATGTTGGAATATTTAAAAATTGGTTTTCATACTATATTTGATTACACTTAATTAAAATAAGCATTTGTGGGCTAGGGTTGTGGCTCAGTGGCAGAGCACTTGTCTTGCACATGTGAAGCACTGGGTTTGATCCTCAGCATCACATAAAAATAAACAAAATAAAGATATTGTGTCCATCTATAACTAAAAAAACTTTTTTAAAATAAGCATTTTTTTGTGCATGAATGAGAAAAAAATCCACCTCCTTTTTATTTGTATGGTTTGGCTGTTTCACCGCTTAAATATTCCTTCACTGGTAGACATTTAGTTCCTTCAAAAATCATAGAGTGTTGGCTGGGGTTGTGGCTCAGCCGCAGAGCACTTGCCTCGCACATGCGAGACCCTGGGTTAAATCCTCAGCACCAAATAAAAATAAATGAATAAAATAAAGGTATTGTGTCCAACTATAACTAAAAAATAAATATTTTTTAAAAATCATAGAGTCTTAACCATGTAGCAGACATTGTAGTAGAGCCTGTGGTTAGTTATGAACAAAATAGACAAGTTCTTATGGTGCTCATAATCTAATGTCAGGAAAGACAATAAATAAACTACAACTAAAACAAAACCAAGATATCAGGTTGTTTCAAATTTTATAGTGATACTCAATGACTTTTTTTCTCTTTCTCTTATGATACTGGGAATTGAACCCAGGGTGCTCTACCACTCAGCTACATCTCCAGCCCTTTTAAGTTTTATATTTTAGACAGGGTCTCACTAAAGTTGCTGAGGTTGACCTTGAGTTTGGAATCCTCCTACCTCTGCCTCAGCTGGAATTACAGGTATGCTACCACCATGACCAGCTTGAACATTCTTGAATATACCTCGCTGTATCACATGTAGCTCAAGCTCCCTTTCCCAAAACTGAATGTAGCATCTTTTAAAACACAACCCTATCACCAGACGTGGTGGTGTGCATGCCTGTGGTCCTAGTGATACAGAAGACAAAAGGAAAGAGAATTGGAAGTTCAAGGTCAGCCTTGGCAACTTAGTGAGACCCTGTCTCAAAATAAAAAATGAAAAGGACTGGGGATGTAGCTCAGTGGTAGAGTTCCCTTGGGCTTAATCTCCAGTACCACAAAAATGGAAAGGGGAAAAAATAAATAAGTAAACCCAGCCCTTCGGGTACTCTTGGATTTCTCTGTATCCAAATGTAATTGTACATTACAATAGTATATGAATCTACAATGATCTTTTTTTTTCCAGCGTTGGGAATATAACACATGCTAGACAAGTGCTTTGCCACTGAGTTATATCCCAACCTTACAATGACTTTAGAATTTAAAAACAACATAACCAGCCCTTTCCCCTGTGATATGGATAATGGAACTGTAGTAGACCCCTGGGAGTCAGCCTGAACTCCTCATCTTCCTCCCTGCCTGTGTTCTTTTCCAAGTCAGTTCCTAGTTAGATCAGTAATTCATTTCTCGTGTTTCGGCCCCTCTTCTTCATCCCCACTGCCCAACTTTACATCTGGTATGTTAAATTCTCTCATGTATCCAGAATGGTAAGAATCATCTATGTCCTTGGGAGAATTGAGAAAATAGTATTCTGTAGTTTTAATTCTTGTTGAGCCCCAGTTGGGAAAGTCTGCCTGAGAGAGTAAGCTCTGGGAAGGCAGAGACTTGCTGTTCATTACTCAACCCAGCACCTAGAGCAACATCTGGACATCAGCAATGCAGATGTCCAGCAGATCTGCGGATGAATGATTATACCCTTCTTCACATTGCTCACAATTCACTTTTGTTGTTATTGTTGCAGATGGGACAGAATACCTTTATTTATTTTTATGTGGTGCTGAGGATTGAACCCAGTAGCTCATACATGCTAGGCAAGCGCTCCACCACTGAGCCACAACCCCAGCCCCACAGTTCACTTTTTTAATACCAATGTAGTCATTCTCTTCTAACTAAAAATCATCAGGCTCCCTCCTGCCTTCAGGGTCCAGATCCTTTACATGCCAGATTCCCTTGCACAATTCCCTTCTGTTGTTATCTGCTCACTCTCTATGTATGGCCTATGCGTTCAACTGAGTAGAAGAGATTGTCATTTATTACATACACCCTCCTCACTCTCTACCTGGAATGTTTGTCCTTGACTTAAACTCATTAGGCCAACTCTTCCTTATCCTTAAGACTACCTAAAGATACTCTTCTCTATCCAAATGGGATGCCCACCCCTTTCTCTAGTCTGGTTTTAGTACTGAAATTTCTCTGTCCCAAGAACCCCTTAGTTCCCAGGAAACCAAAATGATTGGTTACTCTGGATGTGAGCAGCCATGGAGTGAGCATAACCCCCAGGTACTGAATTAAGCTACTTCAAGGACAGGATCTCTCTTTTCCCACTGCCAACGTTATGGTCTGTAAATTGCTCTTTCTACTTACTTGACTTCCCCATGCAAGTCAGTATATTTACAACTGAAACATTTAATTATTTATTTGGTACCAGGAATTGAACCCAGCAGTGCTTATCCAATGAGCCACAACCCTAACACTTTTTATTTTTAGGCAGAGTCTCACTAAGTTGCTGAGGTTGGCTTTTAAAAACTAGCTGGCTCTTCACAGTATGCAGAGATAAAGTTTAAACTTCTTAGACTGGTATCACAGTCTTATAGGGCAGCATGGTCCAACCAGGCTGGATTCTAAATCTGTTTTACCTCTCAGTGCCTTCCTTCCATCATCTGTAAAACTAATAATTGGCACTAATAACTAATTAGTGTTATTAACTAATAATATCCCCTCAGTGGGCTGCTATGAAGATAAAGTGAGTTGATGCAGATAAAGCATTTAAAACAGTGCTCAATAAATTCTGCCTGCTTCTTTCAACCAGTCTTCAGTCTTCTCTGTCTTCCATTTTCTGTCCAACATCTGTCCAGCTTTTCTCTTAGGATGCTCCCACTTTTATGTCATGCCCCTCTTCTGTCCATTGCTATTTTGCTGGCACAAAATCTGAGTCTAGCATTTGGGACAGGTGGTACTCAGTTAGTGCTTATTAATGGTGACACTGGGAATTAAGGTTGGGGGGTTAAATTTTGAGTTCACAGGGAATTTGTGCTCCTGGATATTATCTTTTGGGGGGAAGTACCAGGGATTGAACTCAGGGGCAATCACTCAGCCATACCCCCAGCCCTATTTTGGGTCTTACTGAGTTACTTAGTGTCCTGCTTTTGCTGAGGCTGGCTTTGAACTCACAATCCTCCTGCCTCAGCCTTCTGACCTGGTGGGATTACAGGCGTGTGCCACCATGCCTGGCCTGGATATTATCTTAAAGGTCACTTTTCCCAGCAGAGGTGCCCCTTATTGGAAGTGAAAAAGAATATAGAGTTGAAGACACCGCTGGTCAAGGGTCCTTCCCAACTGCCTCTCTCAAGAAGTAGGCTCAAGAGGGGGCCTAACCAGATGGAAGATGCTTTGGAGCCTGCAAAGGTGAGCGGGTGTGGAGAGCTGTACATGTATATATGTGTGAGTGAGGGTGTGTGTGTGTGTGTGTGTGTGTGTGTGTGTGAGAGAGAGAGAGAGAGAGAGAGAGAGAACCAAAAAGGGAAGTGACTGTGGACCCTGTCTTTACCTTTCTCCAGAAACGGACACGAGGTGTGGGCGCAGCAACCAAAATCAGCACGTCCCGCTCCAGAGTACCACCCCTCACCACAGTACCACAGACACAAGGCCATACTGCAGGTGGGTTCTAGGGGTGGACAGGAACCGCGGGCATGGGTGTGCAGTGCTTGTCTACTCATGCTTTTCTTTTTCAATTTCAATCTGTTTTGAATAGGTAATAACATTTTACTTGGTTCAGAATTCCAAAGGCAGGAAGAGGTTATATAGTAAAGCTTCTTTCACACCTTTGTCCTCTAGGTACCAAGTTTACTTTCCCTGGGGCAACTCCATGTCCTAGGGATATTCTGTGGGTATATAAGCAAATATGGACATCATCTCCCACTTTTTTCACATGAATAATAGCATACTTTACATATGGTTTTATCACTCTATTCTTTTTCACTTGTCTCACTCCACCTTGCTTCTTGGCATGGTGAGTAATTTTGTCCTAGGAGGGTTGTCATCAGGAGCTGGTCATATGTAAGGGATGAGAGAAATTATCTCTGATCTTTAGAAAAAGTGTGCTCCGTGCTTCTGGCTCAGACAGTACATGATTGTTACGCATTTCCTCTCTCCCTTCTCTGGATAGTTCAAAAAGTTCCCAAGAAGACAGCACCCCGTTGTTCCACAGCTGTTACTGCAGGTAAGTGTGCTTAAGAGCTGGGGCTGAGAGGGAATTGGGGTATGTGTTAAGGGAAAATGGTGGAGGTAGAAGGATGTTGGTTCTACAATTCTTTTGTCAACTTCCAATTCTCTAGTGTTGAAGAACCAGAAGCCAGTCCCTGCTGTTCCTGCCCAGAAACCTGGCCGTAGGTGACAAACATAATCATTGGGTGAAAGGCTGGGATAGGGAAGAGAAGGTGGTGAGTGCCCAGAAAAATCCATTGGTCTCTTCCCTATTTAGAGGGGAAAGAGATAGGTATGGCATCGGGTGTGGAGGCCCTGAAGGCCAGAAGGGAGGAAGGATAGAGAGCCAAGACTCCATTAACTTTTGTCTTTTTTGTGTCCATGTTAGCAACAGCTGTTCCTCCCATAGCGGGAGTAAAGAAACCCAGCAAACGTCCTGCCTGGGATTTAAAGGGTCAGTTATGTGACCTAAATGCAGAGTTGAAACGCTGCCGTGAAAAGACTCAAACATTGGACCAAGAGAACCAGCAGCTGCGGGAACAACTTAAAGAGGCCCAACAACAGGCCAAGGACTTGGGGACAGAACGCAGTACCCTAGAAGGGGAGTTGGCCAGGGTACGCACCCAGGCTGAGCAGGGCCAACAGCAGCTTGGGAATCTGAGTGCCCGTGTCCTAGAGCTGGAAGAAAGGCTGGGCACACAGGAAGGTTTAGTGCAAGTCCTCCAGAAAGAACAGTTGGAATTACAGGAGGAACGGAGGGGGCTGACAACCCGACTGGAGGAACAAGAGGTAAAGGCAGGATTCTCCAAGTGCAAGCCCCCTTTCCTTGCAGAGGTCATGCCCTCTTTCCTTTCCAGCCTCCCTTGAAGTCTCTTTGGGCCTAGAACTCCTGAGCCCACCTGTCTTTAGCACTATGCCTCTGTCCTCTACCCCAGTCCTTTATTTTTTAAATTTTATTTATTTTTTAGATGTAGATGGACAGTATGCCTTTACTTATTTATTTTTAATGTGGTGCTAAGGATCAAATCCAAATGCTAGGCAGGTGCTCTATCACTGAGCTACAGCCCCAGCCTCCCAGTTCACTTCTGACTATTGCTTTCTACCCCAACTTCTCCCGATGCCTCCTGTGTATCTCTCACATGGATATGTGTCTTACCCTAGTCATCTACTTTCCTATTTTTCTTCAGTTCTCCAGCTTGAATACAAATCTCTGTACAAATCTTTCCCCATGTGCTTTGAACTCCTTGGTGAACTCCAACTAGACTGAATTACTCGCAGTTTCCCAAATGACTCAATTCTCACTTCTGGCACTTTGCATGTACACTTTTCTCTCTTTTATTTATTTTTTTATTTGATATGGGGGATTGAACCCAGGGGCACTTAATTTCTGGGCCACATCCCCAGCCTAACACTTTCACTTTCCTCTTTCTGGAAAATTCTTTCTGTACTCCATCTTTCCCTTGGTTCACTCCTATAGTTTTGGGTGTCAGCCTAGATATCTTCCTCATGCCCCTCCTGGATATTCCCATAGCACTTTCTATCCTAGTACTATGATTCCTTCTTTTTCTCTTCTTTCCTTGTACTATAATTCCCTCTTTTCTTTTCCCATTCTCTTTTCATCCTTCTTTCTTCTCATCCTTCTCACATGGTAGAAAATCATTCTATCACAGAGCTACATCTCCAACCCCTGATTCCCTATTTTCTTATCTCTTTCTCTACCAGACTTACACCTCAGGGGCCAAGGAGCCCACCTCCACACCCTCTCCCCACCATTTCATTTTTGTTACATGACTTTTTAAAATTTTTGGTTGCATATCACCCTGTGTGTGTGTTCTGTTTTGGGCAGAGGAGGCTACAGGCATCAGAAGCAGCTCTGTCAAACAGCCAAGCAAAGGTGGCATCTCTGCAGCAGGAGGCTGCAACCCAGGCAGCCTTACTGGCTGAGCGAGGAGACCGTCTCCATGGGCTAGAGATGGAGCGCCGGCGACTGCATAACCAGCTGCAGGAATTGAAGGGCAATATCCGGGTATTCTGCCGGGTTCGTCCTGTCCTTGAAGGGGAGTCCACCCCTTCCCCTGGCTTCCTCTTGTTTCCTCCTGGCCCCGGTGGGCCCACTGATCCTCCAACTCGCCTTAGCTTCGCCCGATCTGATGATCGGCGTGCAACCCTGAGTGGGGCACCAGCCCCCACTACCCGCCACGATTTCTCCTTCGACCGGGTATTCCCACCAGGAAGTAGGCAGGATGAAGTGTTTGAGGAGATCTCCATGCTTGTCCAATCCGCCCTGGATGGCTACCCAGTGTGCATCTTTGCCTATGGTCAGACAGGCAGTGGCAAGACCTTCACAATGGAGGGTGGGCCTGGGGGAGATCCCCAGTTGGAGGGACTGATCCCTCGGGCCCTGCGGCACCTCTTCTCTGTGGCCCAGGAGCTGAATGGCCAGGGCTGGACTTACAGCTTTGTGGCAAGCTACGTAGAGATCTATAATGAGACTGTTCGAGACTTGCTAGCCACTGGGACCCGGAAGGGCCCAGGGGGCGAATGTGAGATTCGTCGGGCAGGACCAGGAAGTGAAGAGCTTACTATCACCAATGCCAGATATGTCCCTGTCTCCTGTGAGAAAGAGGTGTGTACCTATGGGGACTGGAACAGGAGAATGGGGAAGAGAGGGCAGGGAGTTACAGATGGAGCAGGAAATAATTGAAAGATAAAAGATGAGTTATGGGGATGGGTTATCACATCAGTTTTGACTAGTCAGCTGTAAGGTGCCTTAGCAATCAGGGAGTAGAGAGGAAGGGACAAGAGTCACTCATCTCCTGCTGGTTGCATCACAGGTCTCTTCCTGCTGTGTGTCTTGCTCAGTTCACTGTAGCCATGCTGGCCTTTTGGCTGTTCTTCAAACCACGTCATAATCCTGGTTCAGAATCTTTTCTTGAACACTCACTCCTCCCCTGGAGATCTCAAGGCAGTAGGCCATCTGCACTCTCCACTCTAAACTGCACACTCTACCCACCTTCACAAAACTTGTTCTCTAGTTTTGCTCCTTAGCATTCTCAGACATACGGTATATTTTATTTATTTTGTCCTTTCATTGATTTAAAAAGAAAGCTTCAGGGTATCAGGGGCTGGCATTCATTGCCACACCTGACAGTATCATCTCTGACTTCATGAATGCCTTTGCCTCTTGGCTGTTCCCCATTCCTAGGTGGAGACACTGCTTCATCTGGCCCGCCAGAATCGGGCTGTGGCCCGAACAGCCCAGAATGAGCGATCATCACGCAGCCACAGTGTATTCCAGCTGCAGATCTCTGGAGAGCATGCTGCCCGAGGTTTACAGTGTATAGCCCCCCTTAATCTTGTGGACTTGGCTGGAAGTGAGCGGCTAGACCCTGGCTTAGCCCTTGGCCCAGGGGAACGGGATCGTCTTCGGGAAACACAGGCCATTAACAGTAGCCTGTCCACACTGGGGCTGGTCATCATGGCCCTGAGCAATAAGGTGGGAATGGGAATAAGGACAAGTGAGACTTGGGGAGCCACTGGGGATGGCTCATGCAGAATACTGCTTTATCCTAACAGCCAGTCCCTTCTTTCCACTACCAACCCTCTAGGAGTCTTATGTGCCTTACCGGAATAGCAAGCTCACCTATCTGCTACAGAATTCTCTGGGTGGCAGCGCTAAGATGTGAGTGAAAAGGGCAGCTGGAAAGGGTCTGGTAGGAACTATGAAGATATTGAGGTGACGGGTAGGAAGGGGGAACAGTGGTGGCCTGTCAGCCTCTACTTACCACTAATGCTGGTTGGACCTTTTATCTTTCCACAGGCTCATGTTTGTGAATATTTCCCCTCTAGAAGAGAATGTCTCGGAGTCCCTCAACTCTCTACGCTTTGCCTCCAAGGTGCGATTACTACCAAGCCCAGTCCTTATCAGAACCCCTGGCTAGATGTAAGGCATCTCCATCCCAACCTCCTCTTCTCTCTGCTTGAGAGGTAGAGGCATTTATCAAAAAAAGGATTTACTTTTTTTTGGTACTGTGGATTGAACCCAGGGGTGCTTAATCATTGAGCCACATCCCAGCCCTTTTTATTTATTTTGAGCCAGGGTCTCACTAGTTGTTTAGGGCCTCCCTAAGTTGCTGAGGCTATCTGAACTTGCAGATCTCCTGCCTCAGCCTCCTGAGTCGCTGGGATTATAGGCATGTGCCACCATGCCCTGCTTGCATTAAGTTTTTAAAAATAGGTGACTAGGGGCTGGGGGTGTGGCTTAGTGGTAGAGTGCTTGCTTGGTATGTGTGAAGCCTGGGTTCAATCCTTGTCACTGCAGAAAACAAAAACCAAATAGGTGACTAAATGGTCAAAACTATATGTTACAAAAAGAAGCTATATGCATTTCTTATTGCCTTATGTGTGTATATAGTTTTGTGCCTTGTTTGTAATATTATTCCTCATCAGCACTCAGGGATCATAGAATTATTTTTAGGTCTGCCTAGCATTCCACTGTGAGGATAACACCAAAATTTATCCACCAGTTCCCTCTACTGGACACTTGGATTGTTTCCACTCACTTTCTATTATGAACAAAACCACATTGACTAACCTTGAAAACATGTCACTTTGTGTTCTTTTAGTTACATCTAACTAGGGAAATACTGTTTGAAATGGAATTGCTAGAACAAAAGAGATAGGCTGGTTTTTCAGAGCATTCCAAATAGTGTGAAGTCAGCCTCCAAATCCCACAAGGGTCAATCAGCCCAGTGGCCATGAACTCTCAAGGACACTTAGTGTTCCTGTTAGAGTTACACAAGACAAGGGAGTTTCTGTTTCAGGGAATAAAAATATATATATGTATTTTTCCCCTGAACCTAGAGCCTTTCAGTGAGTTTCTGCCATTATTTGTGGTCTGATTGTGTCTGCCCTTCTGGTGTGCTTAGGCTTCCCCCATGCAGTACTGGCTTGCTACCATGGAAGCTGTGTCAGCACCTGCATTGGCTGGGCTCAGGTTTACCTCTGATATTTGGCAAGTTCAATTAAAAGGGCATTGGCGTTTGTTTCCAACTATTTATATATGTATTTTTTTAAATATTTATTTTTTAGTTGTAGATGGACACAATACATTTATTTATTTTTATGTGGTGCTAAGGATCGAACCTAGGGCCTCAAATGTACTAAGCAAGCGCTCTACTGCTGAGCCACAACCCCAGCCCTTGTGTATGTATTTTTATTTTGGCATTGGAGATTGAAGTTAGGGCCTCCTGCATACTAAACACATGCTCTACCACTGAGTTATATGCCCAGACTTTTAATTATATCAACATGCAGCGATATGAACCTTTTTTTTTTTTTTTGGATAAGAGATTGAACCCATGGGCACTTAACCATCAAGCCACAACCCTAGACCTTTTTGTTTTCTATTTTGAGATATAGTGTCTTGCCAAGTTGCTGAGGACCTAGCTAAGTTCCCGAGGCTGGCTTTGAACTTGCCATCTTCCTGCCTCAGCCTCCTGAGTCTCTGGGATTATAGGCATGCACCATTATGCCTGGCCAACCTGAATTTCTTTTTTCTTTTTCTTTCTTCTTTCTTCTTTTTTTTTTTTTTGAGAGAGAGAATTTTTTTTTGGTATTTATTTTTTAGTTTTCGGTGGACACATCATCTTTTTTTTTATTTTTATGTGGTGCTGAGGATCGAACCCAGCGCCCCATGCATGCCAGGCAAGCACACTACTGCTTGAGCCACATCCCCAGCCCCTGAATTTCTTAATATCCTCTAATAACCAGTTAAGTTTCATCTAGTTGCCTTAGTTAAGTTTCACTTAATTAAGTTTGTTAAATCAGGATCCAAGCAAGGGTTGCTCATTTCATTTGGTGGAATATTATTGTAGTCTGCATCAAGCCCTCTACTCCCTTTTATGCCATTTGTTAAAGAAGTAGAACAATTTGTTCTACTTAATGTGCCATATTCTGGATTTGGGCTGGTTGCTTCCCCTGCCATCTACAGGCATTACTTCAGATATTGTAGGTTTGGCTCCAAAATACTGAAAATACAAAATAGTAAAATAAATCAAATGTTGCAATAATGTAAGTCACGTGAACTTTTTGTTTCCTAGTGTGTATAAAAGGTATGTTTACATTATACTGTAGTTTATTAAGTATGTAATAGCATTAGGTCTTAAAAGTACATACCTTGGGGCTGGGGTTGTGGCTCAGTGGTAGAGCGCTTGCTTGGCATATGTAAGGCACTGGGTTTGATCCTTAACACCACATAAAATAAATAAAGGTATTGTGTCCATCTACAGCTAAAAATATATATATTTTAAAGTGTACGTACCTTAACTGAAAAATGGTAAACAGTACTAATGATCATCTGAACTGTTAGGAAAAATGGCACCAATAGAATTGCTTAATGCAGAGTTGCCACAAAACTTCAATTTTGTTTGAGAAAAAAAAAACAACAAACAAACCTGTTATCTGCAAAAGTGCAATAAACTGGTGTAATCAAATGAGATATTCCTGTATTTGGCTGCTCAGGAAATCAGTTCTTAATAGAAAAGAAAAATGCTGAATTCTGATTGATTAATTCTGATTGATATCTAGCAACTCCAAAGATGGTTGTTAAGGTTTTTATCGGGGTGGGAGGCAGACAGTAATTTTCTACGTACTTATGTATTTGAAGTCTGTTCTTTGTAGTTATTATTCTTTCTGATGCTCAAATTACCCCATCTTTGGCAATATGAGCCCCTGCAAGTTGGCTCCTGTGTCCTTCATTTTAGGGGCAGTGCTGGAGATGGAACCCAGAGCCTTGCATATGTGGGACAAATGCTCTACCGCTGAGTTGTATCCCTTAGTCCTCCTGTCCTTTAAAAGGAATCGCAGCAATCTTTTTATTTTATTTTTTTAGTTGTAGATGGACAAATGCCTTTATTTTATGTGGTGCTGAGGATTGAACCCAGTGCCTCACATGTGCTAGGCAAGCGCTCTACCACTAAGCCACAACCCCAGCCCAGTTATCTTTGTTTCAGATTCATCTTGTATATTTCCTCCTCCCGTGTTAGGATGATCCATTTTCTAAGGAACACTAGTTCTTAAGTGTTTTTAATATTTTGTCTAGGTTGTTTTATAGTAGAAGGGTTTGGATGTCTCTAGTCCAGGGTGTTGCTGGAAATGAAAATACTCTCTGCTCCTATATCTTCATGTGAAACTTCCATCACTTCTTGGGCCTTTTCACCTTCAAACCTCAGTGGGAATAGAAGGAACCTTAAGTGGGACCAGCATGAACCTGTCTTCAGAGCCCTTTATTTCAGTATTCCCTAAGGGCAGCCCTAGCATGGGGTGAGGGGTAGTAGAAGAAATTGTTCTTCTGGTTGCTCTGTAATTTGTTTTTATCCTGTCTAATCTTTCATCTCCAGGTGAACCAGTGTGTGATTGGTACTGCTCAGGCCAACAAGAAATGAAGATGGATCCAGATCTTATTTGTGTGTGTATGCGCACTTGTGTATGTTTTTGTGTGTATGTGTTGGGGAGTGGGGAATGCCATATTGGGTGGAGGGCACTATGTACCCCAGCTTATCAAATAAAGAACAGTTCTTGATTTTTATTTTTTTTTTAATTTAATTAAATTATTTATTTATATGTGGTGCTGAGGATCGAACCCAGGGCCTTGCACGTGCGAGGCAAGCCCTCTACCGCAGTGCCATAACCCCAGTTCCCAGTTCTTGCTTTTTAAATAAACGTTTTATTAGCGGTTGGCAGAGGAAGCAGTTTTTCACATCTGTAAAGATAAGAGCTGTGAATTGTCCACTCTGCTGTTTGTGTGGTTGGTTTTGTTGTGCAGTACTAGAGACTGTACATAGGGCTCCTTCATGGTAGGCAAGCTCTACCACTGAGCTATATCCTCATCCCTTTTTATTTTGACAGTGTCTCACTAAATTGCCCAGGCTGGCCTCAAACTTGCAATCTCCTGCCTCAGCTTTTCAAATATGCTCTTGTGCTCTTACGCCCAGCGTGATTGTGTTTTGCAGAGCCATGACTGGCTTTTCTCCCATTTCTTACCTGGTCTGGAACATTCTCCACTCTGTAATGCCCCCTCCGTGTCGTTCGCAACTGGAGGCTGTGCCCATAGCTACCACCCTCACCTTCTAAGTTTCCCCTTCTCGCAGGACATCCCACCCCCAAGCAGGAACGCTCTGTGGGTGGGTGTGGAAAGGTGGGGATCTGAGGCTAGAGGCTTGGCCGGAGTGTGCTACCACAAACTGCTGGCTTTTTCCTCCCGCCCTTTTCCTTCCTTCGTGTTCGAACGTCCCGGGCCCTGCCCACCCGCTGCCCATTGGCTGGCTCTAGTGGGCGTCACCACCTTGGGTACTATATCTAAGTCCTTGCACCGCCCTGAAACCGCGGGTTGGGCCGAGCATGCGAAGAGGGCGCACACACCCGCCTACTGCCTCGCACCAACCGCGTTGGGCCGCCGCCCCATAAGGGAGGGGCTCAGTCTTCCCAGGTGCCGTACGCGGGAGGAGCCACGCGTGCGCACGAGCGCGGCGGAGGGGGGACAACTTGCCACGGAGAGGGCGGGGCCGGGGCAAAGGCGGGAGGAGGGCGGGGCGCTAGGGAGGAGGGCGTGGCAGGGGCAATGGGAAGGGTGAATGGAGGGCGGGATTGTGAACTGGGGCTGGGGGCGGGACTTGGAATGACCATGGGGGTGGGGCAGTTAACGGATGTGGCATGGGGCGGGGGGCCAATCTGGAGGCAGGCGGCCGAGGAGGGGGATTCCCTCTTGCCCCAAGGGCGCGTCTCCCATTGGAGGAAGGGGCTGCGGGGATTCCCTCTCCCTCTGGATCCGGCTATCCGCGCCCCCCTCCGCAGAGGGGCAGCCTCTTGCTCGGCGCCCTCCAGGCCTGTTGGAGGTGAGGGAGGTGGGGTGAGGTGGTGCCCGCCCCCCACTTCGGCTCCTCCTTCCCCCACCTCGTCCTCCCCTCCCATCACCCTCCCCCCCAGTCGGTCCGTCCCTCCCCTCTCTCCCCCCGCCGCCTCCTCCTGCCGCTGCCGCTGCTTTGGCTGCTGCGTCATACGCCCCAGAGCTGCCGGGACGAAGGGGCTGGGCCTGGGGACCCCCCGGCCTCCACCTGCACGCCCCCTGACGCCAGGACTTGCCCTCCCCGCGCGGGGGGCTCGCCCAGGTCTTCTGCGTCGGCCCCTGCCCAGCTCCCGGCGGCCCCAGCTGTCACTGGTAAGAAGGCGGCATGAGGCGCCAGTGGGGGGGCAGGGAACCGGGGGTCGGCGCGCAGGGCGCGGGCGGGAGAGCCCCGCCACCCTGGCCTCGGGTCCGGGCTGGGCCGACTCAAGTCCCTTCTTGGACTTGCGGTCGTGGGGAGTAGAGACCGGGACTGGGACACGCCCCCCTCCCGGGGCACTCAGGGAAGTTATCTAACCCAGGGGCGGGGAGCCCCGAATTTGAGGGTGACCTGACATAACCTGGCACAAGGATGATTGTTCTGAATGAGACATGCAGGCCTAGGGGGAAAGTGGTGTTTCTACTCTGAAAAGCGTCTCTGAGCAACCGAGTAGCCCAATTATGATACCTCTAAACAGCTGGGGAAGGTGAAACTAACTGAGTGTTAACCTCTGGTTCTGCAGCCGTCATTTCTCCTAGGAGCTCAAGGCTAGGAGCTAAATATCCCAGGAGAGCTCTGGAGGCTGGGAAACTAGAGAACTGGGTTGGGGGGTTGGGGTTAGGAAGAGGAGAGCCAGCCACTAGAGTTGGAAGAGCTAGTGAGTGGTGCCCAGTGGTGTCCTATTCAAGTATGTGAGGGATCCGGAGACTGGCTTGAAGATGCTTGCTTGGTCCGTGGTAGGAGAAAAAGGCAAGGAAAATGGGGAAGCTTTCTCAGCATTTTTAACCTTTTTTCCATCTCTTGTTTCGGTTTAGGTCACCCCAGGATGCAATGGCGCAGCCCCCCCGGCTGAGCCGCTCTGGTGCCCCCTCTCTCTGGGACCCAGCTTCCCCTGCTCCCACCTCAGGCCCCAGGCCTCGACTTTGGGAGGGTCAAGATGTGCTGGCTAGATGGACTGATGGGCTGCTATATTTGGGCACCATCAAGAAGGTAAGACCTTTAATCTCTGACCTCTCACCTTTTCTCTATTCCCTTTATGTGTTTCCTATTTCATCTTTTGTGCTCACCCATTCCAGGTGGACAGTGCTCGAGAGGTGTGTCTGGTCCAGTTTGAGGATGATTCCCAGTTTCTGGTTCTTTGGAAAGACATTAGCCCTGGTGAGACCCTAAAGACCTGAGATTGTGCATCCAATGGAAAATAGAAACTTGGCTTGGTGGGCACAACAGGACTTGAGGGCTGGCCTCCTGACATTATGTTCCCTCACAGCTGCTCTCCCTGGGGAGGAACTCCTCTGTTGTGTCTGCCGCTCTGAGACTGTGGTCCCTGGGAACCGGCTGGTCAGCTGTGAGAAGTGTCGCCACGGTGAGAGGACAGACCACCTGAATGGTCCAATTTGCCCTGCACGTTCTAGATTGCCACCAGCCCTTTCCTCTAGCACTGGTGCTTATGTCCCCTGTCCTGGTTTAAGTTCCCAGGCCACCACTCTGGCCAGTCTCAACCCTGTAACCTCATCCCCTTCCAGCACTGGGAGAGGTAGCCAGAGAGAGGATGCTATGAAGTTCTGTAGGCAGAGGGTAGCTCACATCCTTTTTTTTTAGTCATATGACCTTGGGCAAGACCCCAAACATCTAGGAGCATTAGTTGTCTCATTTATAAAATCAGAATAATATACCCACCCCAGATTATTCTGTCTCCGTACCAACCACACACAGGCATTCAATACAATAACAACAACAAATGTTGTCGTTTTTCAGCTTATCACCAGGACTGCCACATTCCCAGGGCCCCAGCCCCTGGAGAAGGAGAAGGCGCTTCCTGGGTCTGCCGCCAGTGTGTCTTTGCAATTGCCACCAAGGTAATGGCATCTCTTTGTTGCCCCTTACTGTGGGAGCTTCCCACCTACAGTCTCTCCTAAGCCATTCATCTCCTACCCTTCTGAGGCCTCCTACCTGTTCTTTCTCTGCAGCGGGGGGGTGCACTGAAGAAGGGTCCCTATGCCCGGGCCATGCTGGGTATGAAGCTGTCTCTGCCATATGGATTAAAGGGGCTGGACTGGGATGCTGGACATCTGAGCAACCGACAGCAAAGCTACTGTTACTGTGGTGGCCCTGGGGAGTGAGTAATGAGGGGTGATAGGTTATGGAATGATTGATATGGTTGGTAGATTGTGAGAAATGAAAGAACAGGGTGAAGGAAACACTGCAGGGGAGGGGAAGTAGGTGACAAGGGGAGTTTGGGGGCAGTTAAACAGGTACAGGAAGTATTTGGAGGCCACAGTTCTGTTCCCCAACAGGTGGAATCTGAAAATGCTGCAGTGCCGGAGCTGCCTGCAATGGTTCCATGAGGCCTGCACCCAGTGTCTGAGCAAACCCCTCCTCTATGGGGACAGGTGAGGCCAGCACAGACTCTCCAAGAGCCTAGGACCCCCTCTGGCCCTGCTCCACCCTGTTCCCCCACACCCTCTGCATTCCAGGCTTTTCTATTGCAACCTTTCCTCACCTGCTTACCTCTCTCTTGCCTGGGAGTTTTGCATTGTCTGTATGAAATTTACCCAAATAAGGTGTGTGTTCTCCCTCTTGCTGACATCCAGGTTCTATGAGTTTGAATGCTGTGTGTGCAGGGGGGGCCCTGAGAAGGTCCGGAGGCTACAGCTTCGCTGGTAAGCTGGACTGGGCATGTCCTCAGCGTAACTCCTTCCTCAACACCCCCAGTTCTTCACCCTACATGCCCTCAACCACTTACCTCGGAACTCCCCTAACTTGTGTAGTTATTTCATGGCCTTAACAACTGGATGTTTCTCTAGGGTGGATGTGGCCCATCTTGTTCTCTATCACCTCAGTGTTTGCTGTAAGAAGAAATACTTTGATTTTGACCGTGAGATCCTCCCTTTCACCTCTGAGAACTGGGACAGTCTGCTCCTGGGGGAGGTAGGAAATAGTGGAATTTGGGGGATTGGGGTGGGACAGAGAATAAAGAGAAAGGGGGAATCATGTGCTCCTAACCTTTTTCTTTCTCTTCCCCCAGCTTTCAGATACCCCCAAAGGAGAACGTTCTTCCAAGCTTCTCTCTGCTCTTAACAGCCACAAGGACCGGTGAGTTGGAAGGAGCAGGGAGGCAAGAGGGAGGCCCAGAGAGATGAAGATCTGGATGTCTGGGAGGGGAAAGGCTGCAAGCACCTGGGGACCATCTCTGAAAGGGACTAAAGAATAATATGGAGGAATCTTGCAGCACAACCTCATACCATTTCTCTCCTCGCCCCAGTTTCATTTCAGGAAGGGAGATTAAGAAGAGGAAATGTTTGTTTGGTCTCCATGCTCGGACTCCTCCTCCTGTGGAGCCCCCTGCTGGAGATGGAGCCCCCACCAGGTCACTGGTCCAGGGAGGATGGGGGAAATTCTCAGGAATTAGTCTAGGGGGGTACATGTATAAAGTTGGGGAGGTCTTTGGGGTGTCCGGGAGGGGGCTGGGGGGATAAGGAGGCCTCTTACAGCTTCCCTTCAGGGCAGGGCCCTGGGGGAGGGGTCTCACGTCCCCTGGGGAAGCGCCGGAGGCCGGAGCCAGAGCCCCTGAGGAGGAGGCAGAAGGGAAAAGTGGAGGAGCTGGGGCCACCCTCAGCAGTGCACAATCAGCCCGAGTCCCAGGAGCAGAGGGAGCGGGCTCGTCTGCAGAGGGCACTGCAGGTACAGGGGCATGGAGAACCCCCATGGGTCAAACGATGGGGTGTGGGAAGGAATCAAAGATTCTCTCTCAGTCCTCTGCCCCTTCTTGTAGGCCTCAGTGTCTCCACCACCCCCCAGCCCTAACCAGAGTTACCAGGGCAGCAGCGGCTACAACTTCCGGCCCACCGATGCCCGCTGCTTGCCCAGGTTAGTGCTCCTCTGCCCCCCAACCAGATATGCTCCCAGTTCTTTACATCCTCCAGACTTGTCACTTAGAATGCTTTCCCTTCTCCCTTGGTTACTCACTACTTGTCCTAGTGAGATGTCTAGAACCAATGTCTGGTACCCAATATTATTCTGGGGATGGGGGTATTCTGGTATTCTGGGAGTAGTATTTAAAGTCTATTTCCCTGGGGGGGAGAAGATCTTGTTTCCTTGCTTCAGGTCTTGACTTTCTTCCTCTCCAACCCCAGCAGCCCCATCCGGATGTTCGCTTCCTTTCACCCTTCTGCCAGCACCGCAGGGACCTCTGGGGACAGTGAACCCCCAGACAGGTGAGATTCTATCCCTTATTACCCTTCCCCTCTGTGGTCACAGGTCTTTTATTCTCAAACCATTTCTTTGCTCCTCTGATCCACAAGTGGCCCCCATTTCTGGTCTTTGTCTATACCTGTCTGTCTCAACTTAGAATTACATTCTCTCCCTAGGTCACCCCTGGAACTTCATATTGGCTTCCCCACAGACATCCCTAAAAGTGCTCCCCACTCAATGACTGCCTCATCTTCCTCAGTCTCAGCCCCCTCCCCAGGTCTTCCTAGACGCTCAGCACCCCCTTCTCCCCTGTGCCGTAGTTTGTCTCCTGGGACTGGGGGAGGAGTCCGAGGTGGGGTTGGCTACCTGTCTCGAGGGGACCCTGTCCGGGTCCTTGCTCGGAGAGTACGGCCTGATGGCTCTGTGCAGTACCTGGTTGAGTGGGGAGGAGGGGGCATCTTCTGAACAGACTGCCTCTGCCCATCTCCCCATTCACATACACGGCACTTTCGTACCCTGACCTCTGACCTCACCTACAGCTGGGATGTACCTGGAGAGATAGGGGGTAGTTCTCCCTATTGGCCAGGCTGGAATCCAGGAGATGGGTGGGGAAGAGGCTCTCTCTTCTCTACCCCTCTTCAAGATTCCTGACCCCTCATCCTCTTCCCATTTCCTTTGATGTTATTTTGTTACAGCTTTTTAAATATTTTTTAAAATTATTTAACCCCTGGGTGCAGAGACTGAAGAGGGAGGGATAAGGGATTCCGGACTCTGTATGATTGAAATAAAGAGAAATAAACAAACCTAGTGGTTATGAGTCATGTCTGAAAGATGGACAGAATACAGAGACCTACACTTCTGACTTTCCCTAACCAAATGTGCATATGTGACAAGAAATTAAGGCAAAAAGCAATAAGAACCAGATAGGATTTATTAGGGGCCCAGTCATCATCATCATGTGGAAGTCAAGAGTGTTTTTTTTTTTTTTAATTAAAGAATCATGGCAGACCCCAATGATACAAATGTATGAATTGCCAAGATCATTGTAATGTCATGTGTAGATAACTAAAAAAAAAAAAAAAAAAAAGAATCATGGCAGGAACAGGGCTCATCATGGTTGGACTGTGCTGGAGTCAGAAACTGACTCTGTGACCTGGCGCACCCAGTGAAGGTAGGGGGAATTCCCCTGTTCCACAGGCAAGGCAATCACCTCAGCCACTTCATAAGGATGCACAGAACTGCAAAAATAATAGGGAAGGAAGAAGATTACTCAAATATTTAAGAAGCCCACCCCTCAGACAACTGCAGACTGCTCAGCAATTCCCAATCCACAATACCACATCCTCTCCCCTATCTAAAAGTTCTTACCGAACAAAATCTGTCAAAGCTGGGACCAAGGAACTTTGGGTTTTAATCATCTAAGGGGTAAAGTAAAACACTGTTGAATCAAGACATCAGAGTGATCTCAGGTGAAAGAAATCAGAGGTCAAGGGAACTGGAGCAATTTTGGGGTGGGGGATGTTTCTCACCATCAGCACTTCACTGTCTTCTTCCATCTCTCCCTTCCACTCATAGCTGAAGAAGTCAGAGAAAGAGAGGGACAGAAAGTCTTGGGAATGAAAGACTTTCCCCTAGGAAAAGGCTCCCTGTCAGCCTCTAAAGTTAGATTAACCTTCCAATTCTTATGACTCACATGGATGTAATCTGAGGGATGAGGTTGACGCAGGCTGCTAGGCGCTTCTCCACCAAAGCTCTGAAGGTGAAGAGAAAGCCCCATTCAGAGTGCCCCGGGAAAAGGACTTTTGTTCTGGCAGCCCAGAGATGGCTTCCAAAGATGGAGAGCAGGAAGAACCACCCTTCTCCTCCGCCCCCAATTCTCCCTTCATGACAATACTTTCTAGTTCTACACCAAGGTCCCCACCTGGCAATTTCCTTGGCGACCTTTTCGTTGGGGCAAGTGACAAAGGCTGCAGAAACCGATCCTGGAACATAGCTAGAGCCAGATGCCGTAGTGGGCTGGGACGGGGGGCTTCCAGAGGCCATGGTCAGCAGTGCTCGGGGTAGCAACAGAAGGCGGGAGGCCACAGGCAGCAACGCAGGCATCCAAAGACAAGACAGGAACAGAGCGGCCTGAGAACAGGGGCGAATTCGGTCTCTTCCCCACAAATACCCCCGGAAATGGCACCCCAGAATGCTTTGGCTGGGATAGAGCCTCAGGCTCTGCCCTTCTTATTCTGCACACTGACGGAAAACGTCCCTGAAAATTAAGCCCAAGATTCAGTTTTCACTCACACCTCAGCGGGCCAACCCCTGGGAGTTGGGGTGCTGGGGGTGGTCTAAACTTCGAAGACCGGAAGGGGAGAGGCGGGGCCAGGCACTCACCCCTCCGCCGAGTAGAGCTGCGGACGCTCGACCGCCCCGCATGCAGCCTATACTGGTAAAGGAGGATTGATATCAAAGGCCACACATTACACGGGCAAAGGACCCCAAACCCAAGAAGAGGGGCCTCTTCTTACCTGGGTGGCAGCCACGTGATAAGAAAACAGCGCACCCCACGTGACAGTAGAAGCTAGGGGGCCGGGAGTCTCCAGAATCAGCCAATCCTGGCCCTCACGTGGCGCGGATTGCCCCGCCTCCTGATTAGGGAGGAGCGAAGGGGATTTGGCCAATGGACAGCTGGATCCGCAGAAGTGCGCGTAAATGGCACGCCCGTTTCCGTGAAACCCAAACCCGCCAGTGGCTGGCGGAGGAGAGCCTCTGCGGCGTTCCACTGTCACGTGAGAGGGCGGGTCCGCTCGAGCGGTTCTACCTCCCGGAATGATGCGAAGATGCCAATCGCGAGCCAGTCCCACAGGCCACGTGATGAGAAAGCTAGAACTAGGGGGGTCGGAGACCCCGCAGACTCTATGCGTCAGGCGGTGAAGTGGGGAGTCGTCCTTATACCCCAGAATGTGCCTAGTAACAGCCCCAGCACTATTTCAGAGGCCTTAAGGAGTGGGAGGGTCTGAGAAGACTGAACCTCAGGGGTGAAGAGAGCGCCCCCTGTTCAGTTAGGATTGAGCTGTGCCTTAGTTGAGGAATGAACAACTATGATCTGAGGAGATGCCAGCTGTCCCTGGGTAGGGGGCAGTAATTAGGCAGGCGAAGGCATGGCATGACAGTGGCTAGGTGAGGAGAGATGCATTTTAATTGGACAGGGGTGAGACCCTGTCAGTGGGATACAGGATGATGGGAAGAGCTTAAGGGCACTCTTAACTGAAAACCCAAAGCTTGAGGTAGACTGGTGAATCAGAGTTGAGGGTTGCAGGTTAGGGAGAGTAGCGATGGTCCTTCTGTCCCCTCTCCTCTGCAGGATTGGTCCACCTCTGAGCCTTGGGTCTCCTTTCCTTAACCCATCCCCCAAGGAGCCAGGACCTGCCCTACATAACCTCCCTGGGGCCCAAGCACATTCAGTGACCCAAAAATAGAGGGGCCAATAAGAGGCCAGAGACGTGGGAGGAGACAACAGACAAAAAGACTCTGCTACCCAATAGTCCCCCTCCCTCGAAGATCTGGGGTCACTGATATGGTGGGCGTGACTGTGACTGGGAGTTTCCCAAGCTGAGGTCAGAGTTCTCTCATATTTACCTCCCTGGAGTTGGGGGTCTCCTGTGATCTCTGGATTTGGGGCTTATCTCAGATCTCTGAGGGGTTTTCCAATATTTGTGTTGGAATATTTCTCAGGACTGAGTTTCTTTTATGTTGTTTAGGGAGCTTATGTGTTTCAGGATCCAGTGGTCACTCTCCCTGAGGTTTTTCAAATTATTATGAGTTTTCAGTCTCTAAATTCCGGGTCTGGGCTAGTTAAGTGTCTCTTTCTCTGTCTCCCACTAAAACTGGAATTTCTCTCAGAGTTAACCAGCCTCTGAGTCTGGTCCCCCCGCCCTTGGGATCTGAGTTTGGGGTCTCAGATCTCTCGCTGGGTCTGAGTTCTGAGACCTAATTCTAGGTCTGGGTCTTTCTAATCTGGGTTTCATCTTTTTCTTGAGTATAGGTCTCAGGTTTTAGTCTCTAAAATCACTATCACAGGGCCTGAAATCTAAGATTTCTGTGGCTGTGAAGAACCTTTTGAGAGTGGATCCTTAAGATCTTGATCTTTGACTCCCCTCTGACGGGTCTGGGGTCTTTTTTTTTTTTCCCCCCCTTCTATATCAGGGATCTCCTTCCCTTTAGATTTGGGGTCTGTGTCTCAAATTAACCTGCCTGTGGTTGGGAATGAATTATATCTCTCTGAGTCTGGGGTCTGTCAATCTCAGGGTCTGGGGTCTGCATCTTCATGACTGTTTGCTCTCATGTGTGTTTGAGGCAGGGGTCTTTTTCACTCTCTTTCGCTCCCTGGGTCTCCCTGGGTAGGGATGGGGGCTGCAGTCTCTCCCTCCTCCTCCTCCTCCTCCTGCTCTCTTCTCTCGCTCGCTTCCCCCGCCCCCCTCTCTCTCTCTCCCTCTCTCTCTCTGCTGCCGCTGCTGCCGTTGGCTCTTATTCTCCTCCTCCTCCTCCTCTCTCCTCCTCTCTGCTCCTCTCTGCTCCTCTCTCCTCCTCTCTCCTCCTCCTCCTCCTCCACCTCCTCCTCCTTCTCCCCCTCTCTCTCCCCCTCTTTCTCTCTTCTCTTTCTCCCCCGTCCCCCGCCCCCTCCCCCCAGGCCTGATGAGCAGGTCTCGCGCCTCCATCCATCGGGGGAGCATCCCCGCGATGTCCTATGCCCCCTTCAGAGGTACGGTGGTGGGGGAGGGGGAGGGCCAGATGGGGGGGCAAGAGGGGGAGGGGCAGGGGGCGGGGGAGAGCCGGGGCCAGGGAAGGGAGGGAGCGGCTGAAATGGAGGGAGAGGAGGACCGGGAAGGCTGGGGTGGGAGCCATGGGGAAGGAGAGACTGGAAGCTAGAGAGATAGGGGTAGGTAAGGAACGGAGGGGCTAGGAAACAGGCCTTGAAGGGTGCTTAGAGAAAAACGAAGGGGAAAGAGAGCGCCAGAAAGGGGTGGAAAGGTAGGAGGATAGGGTTGGGGGAAGAGCTACAGAAATAATTTGGCGGTGGGAGCTGAGGGATGGGGAAAACATCAAGGAAATAGAGGCACAGAGTCTTAGGAGAGAAGATGAGAAGGAGAAATGAAAACATAGGGGTGAAAAGAGAAGCCAAGATTATGAGGGGAGAATACCGTGGGGGGCTTAGAATGGTAGGGGTTATAAAATGAAGAGGATGAAAGGAAAGCAGAGGCCAGATGGAGAGAGAGGGAGGCAGTGGGGGGGGATGGAGGGTCCAGATGGAGGGAAGAGAGGAGAGAGGGAAAGGATTGGGGGAGGGGAGGCCAGGGTAGGGGGAGGGCCAAATTATGTGTATATTTTTGGGGGACAGATACAAGGAAGATTGAGTGATGCAAGTTAGGGACTAGGTTAGGATCTCCTGCTCCCACTTTGACCCTCATTAAGTTCCTTAACAAGTAAAATGCAACCCTAGGGGTCTTATCTGTGCTCTTCATCTCACCACTTTTACCCCCCTCCCCCACCCCATATCCTTATTTCCATTCCTCCTCCCTTCTTATGCTGTCCATCACTTATATCTTTCCCCCCATATGATGTCCGTTCCTTATATGAGTCCCCCTTCTGTCCTTCCCCCATATCAGTTCCCACTCTGATGTCCATTCTCTCTTGCACTTGTATCTGGTAGCCGCCTTATATCTATACCATGTCTCTTGCACTCCTTCTTGACCTCCATGTCTTAATCTCCCTATTAGGTCTTCCTTGTTTCTTCTGCCCCATGTGTGTTTGAGCCTTTTTGGTGTATTCCCCTGTCCCTAGGCATTTATCATCATCTTTTCCTCCTTATCTTTTAGATACTTCCTGTTATTTGTCCCTGGCCCATCTTCTTATTTCCAATCCCACTCCCCATCTTGTCACCACAGTCTGTGCCTACTGACTTTCCCTTTGTACCCCAAGTTTTTATCAGCATTACTCTTTTCTTGTCTTCTCTACTTTCTTGGGTATTGGATATTTGAGGTGCAAAGATAGAGAGGGTTTTGATGCTTATAACAGGGACTATACAGGATCCTTATCTGAATTCTTACAGGATTTCTCATTCTGGTAAAATTTCCCTCTTTCTCAGCCGTGTTCCTTTGCCTCCCAGATCATTTTCATTCTTGCTTAAGTTCCAGAGTCTGTATGCATGTTTGTCTGTTTCCAGAATTGCGTCTAAGATAAATTCCCTATGTTTTTCCCTGCTTCCAGGACAAAGATACCCCCTGAAGTCAAACTTGCTTCCCTAAACTGCAGCTCAAACCACCCCTTCCCATGAGTTACATGTATCAACAGATTTTTCCTCTGGGTGAACCAAGTGCCTGAGTGCAGTGGGCATGTTACCTGCAATGTCTGTGGTCTTGGATTGGGTATCAGTGATCATTGTATCTAGAGACTGTTGAGTCTCTGAGCTGGCCTTGAGACAGTAAAAGTTTCAGAGCATTGCGGTTTATAGACATTTATGTTCTGGGGGGTTCATCTGATCTGCAGGTTGAGTAAATTTGACTGGTATGTTTATAGACAGGGGCTGGACTTTTTCAAAACTCCCACTCAGGGCATTCTGTTGGAATGAAACTAAAAGATCAGTTCTGCTGCAATATGCCCATGTTAATTATCCCATAAATGGGACAGAATTTTATTTTTTCTGCTTCTAAACCCTTTCTTACTCTTGATACCTTAAGCCTAATTTCTGCTACTTTGCTGACACCAATTTTGACTTCTTACGTTCCCATAGGTCCTGTCCCCCTGTCCCCCTGTGATGGTGTGTGGCAATGGAATTTGAAGAAGAGGAATTTTGAAGGGGGGGGGCATGGCAAGGATAGCAAAAATGGGGAAGAGAGACCCTGGGGCATGTCTGAGCATGGGCCACCCCTGATTTGTTGTTACTCTCTTCTGGTAGGTTTGTTCTCATCTTCAGCTCTTAACCTGGAGATTTCTATGTCACTGGATATTCCATTTTCCCCCCATATACTCTTTTTGTTCTTTAAACTCCTCATTATGCCTCAGGAAGGCTCCTAACTTGTGGAGTTGGCTTTCATTCCATCCATGGGCAGTAGATGGGGAGGAGGAGATTGGTATTGAATCTTTAATGCCTGGACATGGACTGAGGAAAGACATCAATTTGGTCTATTCATCCAAAGGACATATTTCCCACCTTCTCCCACCCTGGCTCTTCCATAGCCAGATGATGACAAAAGCCATGTTCTCTCTTCCACCAGAAGAACCAGAACCTTCCCAAAGGATGATCAGGGTAGGACTAGGTGAAGGGGAAGAAGTGATGGGGGAGGAGGTCCTCTCGGGTCTCTCCATCAATAGGAAAGCCCTCCACTTCCTCTTTTCCAAATGTTTAGCTCTCAAAAGCTCATGACCCAAATGTTCTTATACACATACCCCATCCTTCTTCCCCACAGCTGTGTATAGTTTTCTCCTTACTCTCTTACATACAAGTGCTTCTGTTCCCAGAGTTGCTCCTAAATTCCCTATGTTCGTCCCTGCTTCCAGGAGAAAGATACCCCCTGAAGTCAAACTTGCTTCCCAATACATTCATTCCACCTTCTAAGTCCATCTGATGAGTGCCCTCCCTTTTCTTAGACTCCTGTCACCAACCTGTTTTTCTTCTACCAGTTGCACTGCAATTTTATATTTTTCCCAAGTGGATGAATAGTTCCTTTACCTTTCCCTGCCCGCAACTGTGTTCCTCTCAGTCGTAATATATTCCCCTCCCTGAAATCTTTCTGCAAGTCTTCATAGCCTCCTGTGATGTGATTCCTCTTTTTTTCCTCTAGATGTAAAAGCTTATTTTTTGTTCCTTTAAAGTTGCTAAGTACTACCCTCAACTATGATCTCCTCAAGGCGGGTGGGGTTCCTTTCTTCCACTTTGTGGAATTGCTTCTTGCCATTTAGGCCTGTGCTCCCAAATGCATAGAACATCCCTTACTGTTTCTGTGTGTCTCCATCCCCCAGATGTACGGGGACCCCCTATGCACCGAACCCAATACGTTCATTCCCCGTATGATCGTCCTGGTTGGAACCCTCGGTTCTGCATCATCTCGGGGAACCAGCTGCTCATGCTGGATGAGGACGAGGTGAGCAGGGTGAGGAGGTTGGGAAGAGACCACACTGGGTAACTTGGGAGAATGTGGACAGAACAATGGGAAGAGTCCTTTTAGTGAAGGGTAGACAAAAAGAAGGAAATGAGAAACATTTGCCGGCAGTAGCAAGAGGGTAGCATTGAGATTTGGGTTGGGGTATGATAAAAAGGACATTCTCTCTTCTTGGCCTGGGGGTCTTCCGAAAGTCATAGGCAGTTTTGGAGAGGAAATATAGCTCTAAAGATATGGGGGTGCCTTCTGTTTTTATCCTGTCCATATTGTGGGATAGGTTTGAATAGGGAGGAAAAACTGAAGGGCTTGGAGAAGGGGTGAAGAAATGGGAAGTCTCCCTTTCAAAGTAATCCTGAGGACCCCTTTCCTCTTCTCCAATGATCAAGACTCATCACTCACCAGTCCTTTCTCCTGAGCATAGTGTAGGAAGGGGAAATGAGGGATTCAGAAAAAAGGCAGAGGACAGTGGAAGGAACAGGAGGGTACTGGGAAAGATACAGATGTTACTAGTTCTTGGCTTGAATGGGGTGAGGACTGCAGGTGCCTGAGATTAGAGTTTAGAGAAACACTGAGGTTTGTTGGGACTGACTGAATATCAAGAAGGAATATAGTGGAGGAGATGTCTGTGGAGGAGGGGAACTGAGAGCATAGGAGTTGCCTAAAGGTGTAGAGGCAAGGACTGGCCAGAGTGAAGGAGATGTATCTTATGGGAGGTGGTGGCCATGTAAGATTTGAGAGCCAGGGTCATGTGGATTCCGATTTGGGAGAAGCAGCATTAGCAGCAGAGGGTCCCTCAGAGGAAGCAGGATACAAATATGAAGGGTGGATGCCCCATAGGTGTGATTTCAGCAGTTGAGGGTGTTTGGGGGACAAGCTTTAGAGTGATAGGGTAGGTAGCCTGGAAGGCTAAGAAGTGGTGAGAGATGTACCTGAAAGCTACTGGGGATGGTGTTATGAGGCCAGGCTAGAATTGTAGTTAGGGCTAATCAGGGTGTGAAGGGTCCTGGGAGGCAGATGAGTGTGTGGAGATAGCTGTGTAGAGATTTTCCAGACCACAGAGTAAAGAATAGGTGTCTAGGAGAGGACATGGTGACTCTCTGGAGGAGTCTTAGGTTTTAGACGTTGCAAGGCATTTGAATGGTTCACTAGTGGTCATCAGCCTTGACCAGGGATTTGGAGACTTTAGGAAAACTAGAACCAATAGGAATAGGGACTGGTGAAAGGATAAAGAGGGAGGACAGTGGGTGGAGCAATGAGGGAAGGACAGAAATGGGGACTGAGAGGACCAGTGACCAGGCAGCTGAGAGGCAACAGGAATGGCTAGAGTTTGGGGTAGGAAGGTGATGGGAGGAGAAGCTGGGAAGAAGTAGATAGAACTAGGATAGTGAACAGTTTGACTTGGAACTGGATGGGTTGTGGGATTGACGCTGGGGTTGGTGGGGGTGGGCTCTGGATCTTGTGAGTCCTGGTAGGACTGGAGGGTTGGACATATTTGCCCAGGGGATCTGGAGGTGAGGCTTAGGGAAAGGTAATGACTAAGGGAACAAGGGAACTAAGCGATGGGGGTGGGGGGGTTGGGGGTGGAAGTAGATGAAAGGTGGGGGGAGGTGACCAGGCCCTCTGGGGGGAGGGGAGGTTGGGTCCCAGTCTGGCCGCAAGCCTGGCCGTGGGAGGGAGACAAGCTGTGGATCCTGATTATAAATGCAGCTTCTGCTACCCCCGTGACAGGCTCGGAGGGAGAGAAGGGGTAAGGGAGGTGGGAGGTTGGGAAAAAAGAAGGGAGAATGGACAAACTGAAGGTCAAGGGGAAATTGGGTTCAGGAGGTAGCTAACTCCTGAGGAGTTGAAGGAAGATCTGAGAAGGGCTTGGGAGAATTCTCTGAGGGGTGCTGCGAGATAAATGCAGGGAGCAAAGAAAAGGGTGAAAACGGGAAGATATATATAAGAGGGAGAGAAAGGAACCGGGGAGATGGGAAAGAAATCCCCTCACCCCAAGCCACCTGGCGAGAGTGGGCAGGGGCAGGGGCGGAAGGTGGCAGGCGGAATGGAAAGGGGCCCAGCCTTCCGTGGAGGAGGCGGGAGAGGAGGGACGGCGCGGGCCAGTGAGGTCTGACACACCCCCGCATCCCCTAGATACACCCCCTCCTGATCCGGGACCGGAGGAGCGAGTCCAGCCGCAACAAACTGCTGAGACGCACAGTCTCCGTGCCGGTGGAGGGGCGGCCCCACGGCGAGCATGGTACGGCGGCCGAGCAGGCTCGCGTGCCCCGGACAGTCGCGGGGACAGGGCTGGAGGGGGTCGGGCTGGCGGCGCGGGGGCGTCGGGCACAGGGGGCGCTGGCAAGGGGCGGGAGGAGGCGGAGACCGAGTCTCGCAACTCTAGAGGAGACGGCGCCCTCGTCTGGGCTGTGGAGCGGGACAGAGGCTGTGGGTGAGAAACCCCAGCGCGTCCTTGCTCTGCTTCGCTCCCTTTTTCCTCTCCAGCAGCGAAGTTTGACTGTTTTCCCGGTGCTTTTAAAAATAGTCTCTTTAGATCTTTAGCTTCCTGTCCGAGTGTTCCTGTCCCTGCCCCTCCCAGCCCTTGGTCTGGGATCTTGGAGAGATTGACCTAGTTCCCGCCCTACCCCCAGACCTCTGTCCCACCCCCTGCTCCGGATTCTTCTTCTAGATCTGTGGCCCATTCCTCTTTCTTGCCCCTTTTTTTCTCTTTTCATCAACTGCTCTATTTTCTGCAACTGTATCGCCCCCTTTTTCCTCCCCATTTCTCTTTATTTTCTGTACTCCTCTTGACTCCCCAGTCTCTCCCCTCTGCTCCCAGTGGAAATCCATTAGACCCTCCTTTCTCATCTCTTTCTGTCTGTAGAGATATCTGCTCAGTCTGTCTCTCCAATTCTCTCCCTCTCTCCATCTGTCTCTTCCCCTCCCTCCCCCTTTCTGCCCCCCACCCCCCCTTTAGTCATTTAAAAAAAGATTTTTGTCTTCCTGAGAAGTTCGCTTAAAAGGTTTCCATGGGAACAGTGAGGGGATATGAAGGCAGAGAACAGAGATCTGCAGCCAAGGTGCAGAGAGACGCCCTCAGTCCCCGGAAACCCCCTCGCCACTGCCCCCTTCCTCTGTATTTCCCTCCCAGGACTTGGGATCCAGATCCCCCATCCCTCCAACCTTCAGATGATCTATTTCTCCTACCAAATCCCCCACCCCTCAGACATCCAGAGTTTCAGTTTCTTCTTTAGAGAGCCAGTGGCCTTTCCACATCCTTTGGCTCCCTCCAGCCACCTTTCGATAGGTCCAGACCTCTCTACCCTTGGGGGCCTGTTCTGGGACCCTGAGTGGATGGTCAGGGATGTGTGTCATTGTTATGGAAACCTCCGACCAGGGGTCTGTGTAGGTAGCTCATCTCTGAGGCACTTCCAGGTGGTGGTTGTGAAATGTGTACAGAGAATATGTGTGATGTTTTTCATATCTGTGTCTATGTGTATGTAATGTCCATATCTGGTGCATGTGTTTCTCTGCATGTGTGTGTATACCTTTGTGCCAGGCCAGAATGGTCACATGCTCACAGAGCATGTTTATCAAATGTCCTGTGGTTGGCTGCTCTGCCCACATATTCTCCATCTTTCTCCTTACCCTGAGTTCTCAGAATCTGGGGGTCTCTGGCATGGGTCTTGGGTGGAGGCATGTGTGTTTGAAGTTGGGGTAGTATGTGGAGGTTGCTGTATGGGACTGGGAGGGGCTCCAGGGCTATAAATATATTTGGGGAGAGGGTTTAGTCAAAGTTTGATAGCTGGTGACTGGGGTCTTCAGAGGGACATGGAATGTGTAGAGAACATGGAGAATGTGTAGGAGACATCAGGGTCGTTGAAGTCTTGGGGGCTTAGATCTGCGAAGGTGTTTGCTGAGGTTGTGGACTCTTCAGCCCGAGAGAGGTCGCCGGACCTTTGAGGGGCATTGGAATCTAGGGCTCCTCCTCTGCTGGGTGGAGCCGCGAGCCCTCCTTTCCTCTGTGATTTTTTTTGGGGGAGGGGGTCCTGCTCAAGAGGGGATGGTGGAAGACCCGGTTGGTTTGGGGGGTCCCCTTACCCCCCTCCCCCGTCTCTCTCGCGCTGTCTCCGGGCGACGGGGCTCGTGACAGAGGCGGCCACGGCAGCAGCGGTCGCCTAGCAACGGCGGCGGGGCCCGGGCAACGGCGGCAGCGGCGGGAGCGGCGGCGGAGGGAGCCGTTCCCGCGGCCGTCACCGCGCGGCCGCCCGGGCCGTCCCGGGCCCCGCCGCCGCCCCCACCGCGCCGGGCGGCGCAAGCCGGGCCGCACCGCCCCCTCTCCCCCCTCCGCACCCCACCCCTCCCCCGCGCAGGGGCGGGGCCCTTCCCCCACCGGGGACACCCCCGAGCCCCCCCGGGGGGCGGTGCGAGGTAAGGGCGGGGCCGGGCGGACGAGGAACGCGCGTGGGGGGGCCGCGCGCGCGTGGGGCGGGGGCGCGCGTGTGCGTGGGCGCAGGGAGGGGGGTGGGGAAGCCGCGGCGGCGGCGGCGGCGGCGGCGGCAGCTGCTCCCTCCGCATGTTCTCGCTGCATCTTCCGAGTGGGGGGAGTTATGGTAACTGGAGGGGGGGGTGCAGTGGAGGTCGGGTGGTCGGGACGGCCTCTTGGGGACAGGGTTACAAGCTCGCGGGGGCGGCTGGTCAGGGGGGTCTTGAAGCCCCTGCTAGAGGGGCAGCCTGTGGGTTTGCGTGTGTGTTCATGTCTTTGCTCATGTCCCCTGTGTGTCGGTGCCATGTGCACAAGGGGCCCAGTTCCTCGTGCACACATGTGCAGCCAGCCATGTGCAAAGCGTGTCCTCTCTTATGCTGCCTCTTCCTGCCTTAGGGGTCTGTTGGGCCAGCCACTGTCTTAGTGGGGCAATCCATGGCCATACTGATTCATGTCACCCCTGACCCTGAGCTTGCATGTCTATGGTTGGGGCTCACTTCTCATCAGTCTCCTGTGTGTAGGAATGTGTGACTGGATGCATGAACAGAATTTTCTGTGTCCCTGGTGGCAGGTGTATGTCTTTGCATGTGTGTTCTAGCTTTGGCCTGAGTATCTGTGTCAATTCCAGCACTGGTGTCCAGGGCGTGTCTGGATGTGGGTGATGTGTGAGTGGTGAGGGGAGAAAGTGTGTGTGCGCTCCTTGGAATCCTACTGTGTATGAAACACCTTTGGACGAGGCAGGTGTGAGCCCCTGCCTGGTCCGGAGTGGGAATAGAAAGGCTCAAAGGGAAGGAGTGAGATAAAGAAGAAAAGTGTGGAGAAAAAGGGAGATGAGCAATGAGAAAGGTTTCAAGAGAGGGGAGAGTATGCCAGGGAGAAGAGAGAGCTGGAGAATGGGAACATGGAAGAGAACTCGCCAGACTTCAAAAAGGGAAGAGTGGTAGGCTTAAGATGGGGAACTGGATGGAGATGGTGGGAGAAGGGACCTCAGAGATGGGGAGCAGGGAGAGGAGAGAGGCCTTTTGATAAAGTAATCTGTGAAAGAAGGGAGGGGAGATTGGAGAGGGCACTGGATTCAGGCAGGACCTGTAGGATCAGATTTGGTTGGATCAGGTGAGGCCACATAAGTATAGAGGGTGGCTCACAGAGAGGCCTGTCATGGCAGGGACTGTTTTTAGAGGTTCATGTTCCCAGTGCAGAGCTCTGTCCTCTATTTCTCTGCTCTCTATCCATCGCTGTTCCTCATCCTTCTGTGGCAACGTTTCTGCCCAGGCTCCCCTTGAAAGCTGCCAGCTGAGTGTGGAGAAAAAGGCCAAAGGGAAAGTTAGGGTTTTGGGGGATTGGAGGGCAGGGACAAATTCTGTGGGTGGTGGCAAGATTAGAGACATTGGAGAAGCAGGAACCTAAGCCCTTGTTCTGTGTGTGTGCAATTGTGTGTATACAGGGTGTGTACATGTGTGGGTGTGTGCACAATGCCTGTGTTACGGGTCTGTGTAGGTGGCTGTGATGTGTGTGCATGCGTGTATACATCGTGCAGGGGATGGGATGTGGAGACCCAGCAACTCAGTGTATGCTTTTCAGGTTTGCTCTGTGAATGTGTAAGACTTGTGTTCTGTGTTCTCTGTACATGTTGCTGCATACAGCACTAATAACAGGATGTTCTGTGTTTCTGTCACTTTGCCTGCCTTTCCTCTGTGTTTCTCTTATTCTTTTTTTTGCAGTAATGAGAGTGTTTGTAAGCATGTGTCTATGTGGCCTTCATGTACCTGTGACTTAAGTGTGAGTTCATAGGTTTTAGCTCCTGGTGATATGTATAAGGTTATATTATCTCCAAGAATCAAGCAAACCAGGTACCAAATTCTTTTTTTCTTCTGGTAATGCTTTAGTTCCAAAGCAGAATTTTAGTGGATTCAAAGTTAGACTTTATGCCTTTATTAGAGGAGCTCGTATGTAAAAATAATGGCTGAGCTAGGTTCCCTGAAATGAAAATGGGCAGCTCTACCTTGAAAAGCAGAGAATTGTGACTAGGAGGAAGATATTTGGCCCTGGGATGCACTGTGTAGTGTATAACAGAAAGATAATGCATTTGCTCCTTGGTAGCAATCATGGATGCCGGTGTTGGAGGCAGGGAAGAACTGGGGAAGGAGAAGGAGGTTGTCCTGAGACAGAGTGGATGTGATTGCGCTTTTCACGTGAATGAAGGATTTTGTCTTTTGGGAATATGGGGGAAACCTTTATGTGGTTGGGATCACAGTGTATGTATTGTACAGGGATGGAATATGGTGTATTCAAGTATGTGTCCCAGGGGTTAAACTGGTATTCTTCTATATGGGGGACACGTGTATGTCTTCAGGTTACATGTCCATTTCTGTAATGTGCGCTTGCATGATTGCCCAGAAGACTCAGGCCACAAAACCCACATTAGTGGCTCACATGTGGGTGTTTTGGTTCAAGTATGTACACCACTGTTGCAGTGTTCACACATGTGTAAGCATGTAGGGTGTGTGGGCCTCAAAGTCTGAGAATATGGACCTGTGCTCACAGCTGTCTGTATGTCTCATAAGCACATAGTTCCTTATTTATTTTTGTATTGTGGTTCTGATATACACATACCTCTACAGCTCAGTGTATGTTTCTGTGTTCTACACGTGTTCCTGAGGGACTGATAGGGTCCTTGTATGATGGGATCCAGATTTTGTGTGCAAACCTCTAATGCTTGGGTTTTACAGGTAAAAGGAAGCTAGGGACTAGATTCTAGGGCAACTTGGGGGCAATTTGCACTTCTGGAAGCAGACAGTGGAAATGTAGTATGGCCCTCTCTTGTTTTGTTCGGGAGCCTTGAGGGTTAACAGGCAGCTCTTCCGGTCCACCTCCCCTTCAGCCTGTAGCTTCTTGTTGCCGTGGAGATGGTGGCCCCGCCCCTGATGCAGCACCTGCCCCCCCATTGGCTGCAGTGGTGACTGTGGGGCTGAGGGGGGAGCCCAGGCCTGGGCAGCCATTCTGGAGCTGAAGCTGGAGCTTGGCATCCCCCCTCACTTTCATTCTCCTCCAGCCCCTTGGCCCCTCTAAATTCCCTGGCAGCAGAGCCTCAGCTTCCCTCTTTGGATCTGCCATCCCTCTAGGCTCTTGGCAGGCTGAGCTTCATCCGCATTCACCTCCCCTCCTCCTCCTCTCCTAAACCTTAGTTGGGAGTCCCCAGCACCCCCTAATCCTCCCCACTCCCTGCCCACTCCCCTGCATTCTTTTCTTTTCTTCTTCCCCCTTCCCTTCTAAGTCCCTGCCACTGCAGTGCACGTGGAACCGGCTCCTTCTCCCCACCCCCCCATCTGCCTCTTAGATTTTCTCTCTCCAGCTTCTCCCCCAGCCACTCCTCACAGGTCCCTTCTAAGACTTCCCCCTCCGTCCAGGGAGGGGGGTCATGGGAGGCAGCTCTGGCCCTCCAGACAAACAGGGGTCTGGGAGGTGCAGGGCAGGTAGAAGATGTCCCCAGAGAGAAGGGGAAAGCCAGCCTATGGGCAATGACCTTTAACCCATCTTTCCCCCCCAGCTAGCCCCTTCTGGGGGGGGGGTGGGCACCGGGACCTAGCCTCCCTGAATCTTCTATGTCCTTCATTACTGGGGTTTTACTGACCCCCTTGGCCATGCGCCCCTGCTGACTGCCAACACTAGTCATGGGCTTAAGGCCTCCCACTCCGTCCCCCTCTGGGGGCTCTGGCTCGGGTTCCTTGCCCCCTCCTTCCCACCGCCAGCCTCTCCGCCGCCGCTGCTCTTCCTGCTGTTTTCCGGGGGGTAGGTGAGGCCGGAGCTGAGGGGCAGAGGGAGGTGGGAGAATGCAGTGGGGTCAGGGGTGGAAACCTGGGTTAACAAGCCCCTTCCCCAACTTCCCTTGGGGCCCTTTCCTCTCCTCCAGAATACCACTTGGGTCGCTCGAGGAGGAAGAGTGTCCCAGGGGGGAAGCAGTACAGCATGGAGGCCGCCCCCGCTGCGCCCTTCCGGCCCTCGGTGAGTGAATGGAAGCCAGCGCTTGCCAGATGTGGCTCAGCTGGGTCCCTCCCCTCCAGCCCCAGCTGAAGCCCTAGGATTCTGAGAAAGGGGACTGGAGGGAGAAAGATTTTGTGTGTATGTGCGTCCCCACCTCTTTGGTCTCCCTCTTCTTGGCTCTGCCCCCTGCTTCTTGGACTAGCCCTCCCACCTATTCCAAGCTAGTGTGTGTGTGTGTGTGTGTGTGTGTGTGTGTGTGTGTGTATTTCCTTCACTGTGCCCAAGGGAGCAAGGAAGACAAGCTGGTATCAGGGCTCCTGTTCCCTTTCCCACCTCTAGGGACTTTTCTCCCATCCCACCTTATTTTAGGGACTCTATACCAGCTGAGGGGTAAGTAGGTAGGACTGACCCTGCCCCAACCCACCCCTATCCCCATTTCCTCCCCCCAGCAAGGCTTCCTGAGCCGGAGGCTTAAAAGCTCCATCAAGCGTACGAAGTCACAGCCCAAACTTGACCGGACCAGCAGCTTTCGCCAGATCCTGCCTCGCTTCCGAAGTGCTGACCATGACCGGTACAGGGGAGGGAGCATGCGGGTTGAGATATGTGCAATATAGGGGACCTCTAGCGGTATGGGAAGGGAGGGGGTTATCTGAGGGCAAAGGTTGAAAGGCTCATGTTGATTGAGGGGTGTTATGGTGCAAGGAGAAAACAGAGAAGAGCTAGGACATGGCTGCAGGCGGCAGGAGAAGGGTGGGACATAGGGAGAGGACAGGCAGGCAAGGAGGCGAAGGTAATGCCAAGGAGGACATCTTCAGCCTGACATAGGGTGGGCTCAGTCCAGGATCAGAGGAGCTGTACAGAAGGACAGAGAGGAGCCACACAGCCTGCCCATAAGGAACTCTTAATCCTAGGAAGTGGGCTCACTGGTTGGTGGAGGGGCAGCAGTGAGAGCTAGGTGGAACTGCCTGAGGGAAGGGCAGGAGGGGCAGGAGCAGCAGGTTGGAGTAGTGCTTGGGGTGACTGATGTTAATGGGTACAAGGTGGAGCTCATCATGAGGGAAGGAACAGTGTAGAGTATTACAGAAAAAGGTAAGACTGGCACCAGTGTGCAGGGTGACATAATGGGGATCAGGGGCTGCAGGGTTAATTCATGGACTGAACCATGAAGAAGAAGCCCTCAGAGAAGTCCAGAGGGCACTGTCCTGAGGCAGGACTGAAGGAGACCTTTTGGTGGTTGTCTCTGTTGTTTGCTTCTTGGGGTCCCTCTCTGGGTATCCCTTTTACCCAGTCATCCCTGCAGAACCCTGTCCTCCCTTTCCCCTCTGTCTGGCCACCCCCGGAATTGGGCAGGTAGGGAGGTTGGGATAAGGTGAGTCAAACCTTTCCCTGCCCCCTTCCCATGTCACCAGAGCTGGATTTGGGGCCGGCAGGGGGTGAGGGCATGGTATTCCTGGCCGCGGGGGCGGGGGGCCGGGGGAGCGTGGCGCGCTGACGGCAGCCAGAGCCTGTGATGACGGGGCTGCTATAAATAACTTCATGGAGGCTCCCACACCCGAGCTCCCCCTCCCGCTTCCCTACTGCTCTCTACTCTTTATCCCCTACCCATCTCCATGCTGCTCGCCATCCTGTCCCTCTTCATTCCGTGCCCCTAGCCTCCTTTTTCTTTTTCTTCCCCACAGTGATTTTTGCCTTTCAGCCCTATCGCTTTTCCTGCTTTTTCTGTCTAGCTGCCCCTTCTCAGCCTCTCGCATCCTCTTTCTGCACATGCTTTTCCTCCTGCTTTCTACTTCTTGCCTTGCCTCCTTCCCCTCACTCCCATCTCCAGTGTCTAACCTTCTTCATTCTGCTCCTTTCTCTTGTTTCTTACACTCTTCCTCACTCTTTCCCCTGATTCTACTGTAACTTTGTCTCTTATTCATTCATTCCTACTTTGAATAATGAAATGTTATTGGGCACTAACTAGCTGTGTGCCAGGTCCAGGCCAGACAAGGATCTTCTGTGTGATTCTCCAGTTCTTATGTTGTGATCTTCTGTGTGACTCCCCACTTTGCCCTTATGTTGAGACTTTGGTTTCTAGGGTCACCTAGAGGTCATTTCTCCAAGGGGCCCTGGGCCCACCTTGGTTTTTTTCTCTTTCTTCTGCCAGGTCCATTCCTGCATTTAGGTATTTCTAGGTGTTCCCTTCCTCACAGCCCCTTAGATATGAATAGAATGGCTGGTTTCTCTCACATCCCTCATGTCCTTCCTGAGGGGAGGCTGGGTTTCATTCTGTGAATTTGTGTCTATGTGCAGAGTGGTTCAGGAGGCTTTTTCACCAAGTCTCCATTCTAAAATCACATTGATGAGTCAGGACCCCTGAGTCTATAAGAAGAGTTTGGGATCCTGACCCTCTCTCCTGAACCTTTTGCCTGCCAGGGCCCGGCTGATGCAAAGCTTTAAGGAGTCTCACTCCCATGAGTCCTTGCTGAGTCCTAGCAGTGCAGCTGAGGCCTTGGAGCTCAACTTGGATGAAGATTCCATTATCAAGCCAGTGCACAGCTCCATCCTGGGCCAGGAGTTCTGTTTTGAGGTATTGGGTCTAGTGGGCTTAGGACCAAAGGGCAGGGATGCTGGAGGGTAGGGACAAAAAGTCCTAGAGGAATTGGCACAGGGGTTGATGTCAAGAGGATGTCAGAAACATCTTGGGGCTAGGATAGGCCAGGGAGGAAGAAGTGGTGGGGAATCTTCAGTTCTTAGGAGTAAGCTCCCTCTGGAGTCCAATTCTCAACTCCACACCCTTTCTAGGTAACAACGTCATCAGGAACAAAATGTTTTGCCTGTCGGTCTGCAGCCGAACGGGACAAATGGATCGAGAATCTCCAGCGGGCAGTAAAACCCAACAAGGTATTGGGGAGTAAAGGGGACATGCATGGCATGTCTGGGGCAAAGAATGAGCCACAAGGGGCCTAGTGAGTAAAGGAGTGGGAGGCTTGGGGGAGGAGGAGACAGCCTTGTAGGGGTCCTGAATGAGTGGGGGTGTCCACCCCCATTATTCCTAACCCCCGGTTTCTTTTCCCTTTTTTTTCGTACTGTTACCCTACTTTGTGATCTATATCCCTACTATAGAAATCATAGACTTAAAAGAGAGTTGATGGGACTCTAGAAGTCCTCTAGTGCAGCTTCCTGTCAGGCAGGAATGCCTCACTGACATTCCAACAGGTGGCCACTTAGCCCCTACTTACAGCATTTTTGCAGAACACACAAAATTCAATTAGCCAGATCTCTGTGCCTCTATGAAATGAGTGAGAATGGAGTGGACTAGATAATCTCTAGGGTTCTTCTGGAGCAGAGGTTCTACAAGTCTGTGTTTTTCCCAAAACTTTTACTTCCCAGGAGAAGTGCTCCCAGTTCTGTCATCTAGGCTGTATTTCCCACTTTCTAGCAAGGTCACAGTTCTGGTCACTCTCATCTGGGGAAACTTGTTTCTCAGTGTCCTTCTTAAGAATTCTGACCCGGAGCTGAGGTTGTGGCTCAGTGGTGCGCATGTATGACACACTGGGTTCAATTCTCAGCACCATATATAAATAAATAAAATAAAGGTCCATCAAAAACTAAAAAATAGTAAAAAAAAATTCTGACCCATGCAGAGTCCAAACACTTTGCTTTTTTTCAGCACATTAGTGTTGATTAGTGTTGAAAAATATCACCTAAACCTCACTGTGGGCTTGTGCTCAGTTATATCCCCAGAACATTCTCACACCAGCTATCAAGCCTCACTCATCCTATATTTATGCATTAACTTATTTTTTTCAGTTTCTGATGATCTCTATAGAACTTTTCCATTTTCCTCTTCAGAATCTGTCTTAATATTTTTGTTTTATTATTCTACCTTTTTAACCCAGTACTGATTAGCGTCTAAAGAACTACCCTTCTATGTTAGTTTCTTAAGCTGCTGTAAAAAATTACCACAAACTAAGCCTGGTGTGGTAGCATATGCCTGTAATCCTAGTAACTCTGGAGGCTGAAGCAGGAGGACTGCAAGTTCAAGGCCAGTGGGGAACTTAGTGAGACCTTATCTCAAAATAAAAAATATGGAAGAACTGGGGATATAGTTCAGTGGTAGGATGTACGGGGACAGAGGGGGATTATCACAAACTGGGTCACTTAGAGCAACAGAAATGTCTTTGACAATTCAGGAGGTCAGAAGTCCAAAATAAAAATTAGCAGGGCCACATTTCCTCTGAAGCACAAAGAACAGTCCTTTCATGCTTCCTCATAGCTCCTTGAAGGTTGCTGGCAGGCCACGGTTTCTAGCTGCATCCATCTAGCTTTTGCCTTCACCTTCACATGGCGAGCTCCTTCTGCATGTCTCATGTCTCCAAATCTCTCCTTATAATAGAAACACCAATTATTGTTTTAAGGGTCCACCCTATCCAGTATATCCTTAATTTGACTATATCTGTAAGGACCATATTTCCAAATAGGATCATATTCACAAGATCTAGATAGACGATGAATGTGGGAGAGACTCTCTTCAATCCAGTATAGCTTCTCAGCTGTACAATTGTTGTCTGGATCCCACTTTCTCATTGTCTCCTCTTTTGGTGTCTCCATCTCACTGTCCCCTCCCTTTTATCTACCCTACCCACCACCCCCACACCAGGACAACAGCCGCCGGGTGGATAATGTGCTGAAGCTGTGGATCATAGAGGCACGGGAACTGCCCCCTAAGAAGCGGTACTACTGCGAGCTCTGCCTAGATGACATGCTGTATGCACGCACCACGTCCAAGCCCCGCTCAGCCTCTGGGGACACCGTCTTCTGGGGCGAGCACTTCGAGTTTAACAACCTGCCGGCTGTCCGCGCCCTGCGGCTGCATCTGTACCGTGACTCAGACAAAAAGCGCAAGAAGGACAAGGCAGGCTATGTAGGCCTGGTGACTGTGCCCGTGGCCACCCTGGCTGGGCGCCACTTCACAGAGCAGTGGTACCCTGTGACCCTGCCAACAGGCAGTGGAGGGTCTGGGGGCATGGGTTCGGGAGGGGGAGGAGGCTCGGGGGGTGGCTCAGGGGGCAAGGGCAAAGGAGGTTGCCCGGCTGTGCGGCTGAAGGCACGTTATCAGACAATGAGTATCTTGCCCATGGAGCTGTACAAAGAGTTTGCAGAATATGTCACCAACCATTATCGGATGCTGTGTGCAGTATTGGAACCTGCCTTGAATGTCAAGGGCAAGGAAGAGGTTGCCAGCGCACTGGTTCACATCTTGCAGAGTACAGGAAAGGCCAAGGTAAGTGCCGTGCCCTCAGGGAAAAGTGGCTTGGGAATGGGCACTGACGTGGAGGGCAGAGAGGACAGGGCACACTTGCAAAAATTGGGTTGTGCAGAGGCTGATCCTTGAATTTTCTTGGGTCCCAGGACTTCCTTTCAGACATGGCCATGTCAGAGGTAGACCGGTTCATGGAACGGGAGCACCTCATATTCCGCGAGAACACGCTCGCCACTAAAGCCATAGAAGAATATATGAGATTGATTGGTCAGAAATACCTCAAGGATGCCATTGGTATGGTTCACCTTCAGGCCCTCTTCCCAAATCTGCCAGATGCCTACCCCAGCCCTAAACCTGGCTACCCCAGATCTCAAGTCCAGAGCCCAGGACCCCAGCCTCCAACCACCTGGTTCTGAGATTCCTCCAACCCAGGCAGCTCACTGCCCCCGCCCTTGGAAAGAATGACGACTTTCTCTTGTGCCCCTATTCCTCAGGGGAGTTCATTCGTGCTCTGTATGAATCTGAGGAGAACTGTGAGGTAGACCCCATCAAGTGCACGGCATCCAGTCTGGCAGAGCACCAGGCCAACCTGCGGATGTGCTGTGAGTTGGCCCTGTGCAAGGTGGTCAACTCCCATTGGTGAGACTGGGAACGCTGGGCTGGGGGGCCAGGGTTGGGGCAGTTGTGTGTTCATCTGTTCATCCATCTGTCCATCTTCAAAGAGGACTGAGCACCAGTTATGGGCAAAGCATTCTGGGTGCTGTAGAACAGAGGTGAATGTGCCTGGTCCCTGCCCTCAGAGGGCCTCTACCAGAATGAGTAGAAATCAAATGAGATGCACAGAAAACCACAGAACCATTGTAATACATGTGAAGTGCTGAGTAAGAGCTCCACCCCCACCCCCATGTAACATCAGGACAGAGAAGGTAGAGCTTTGATTGAGATAAGCAAAAAGAACTGCCTGGTGCTGGGCTTTGAAGATTGGGTTAGGTGCTGATGTTTGCACATGGTGGGAAAGAGACATTTCAGAAGGCTGTGGGACAGGCATGTGTGGGAAGGTGAGAAGGCCCAGGAGCTTTCGAGGGACAGTAACTAGAACAGGTTTAATGATGGAAATAGTAGGAAAAATATGTGGATGTTGGATTAGAGTTAGAATCTAGAAGGCCTCAAGTTAAGGAGTTTGAGTTCATCAGTAGATCATAGGATGCCATTAAAGGTGTAGGCACCAGGAATTTTCATGATTGAGAAGATGAATCCATAAGTAGAGTGGAGTGTGGGGGTTGACCAGAGTAGGGAGAATGAAGTTCAAGCTATTGGGGACCGCTGTTAATGGGTTAGGAATGAAAATCAGATCTTAAATCAGGACAGTGATAGGAAACTTAGCAAGAGGCCACTGTTAAGGGCCCTCTGAGGGAAAGATCAGCAAGAGTTGTTAACTGGTGGCAAAGGAGGGGGCCTGTCTGTGGGGAGTCAAGGATGACTCAAGAGGCCATGAGGCTGTAGCTGGGAGACTGGTGGCCTCATTGACAGAACCAGGAAAGTCAGGAGGAGGAGTCAGTTGAGGTGTGGGGGCGATGGTGAGCTCCGTTTTACACTAGTCAAGTTTAAGGTGTCAGTAGGACATTGAAATGGAACTGGGAGGTGGGGAGAGTGAGCTCTGAGCCATTCCAGGGACTGGGGATCATGCCTGGGGCACGTCCATCCCCATTTCCCTGGAATCCAGAAGAGTTGGGGGGTCCGAGCTCCCTGTACCTCAAGTGACCCTCCATCTCTCTCCCATCTCTGTCTCTCCCTGGTGTCTGTTTTTCTTCTCCTCCTCTCCTTGTCTCTCTCACACATCCCTCCATCTCTCTCCCATGTGTCTCTTTCCCCTCGCCTTCTCTCCCCTTCCATTTCTCTCTCCCAAATCTGTCTGTTCCCTCTACCGTGGCCCTCTTCTTCCAGCAGCCTCCTGTCTTCCTCCTGCAGTCCCTCCTTCCCTGTCTCTCTTACCTCTGTTTCCACACCCTCACCTCCTACCACCCCCCTCAGCATGTTCCCTGGAAGCTGAGGGTCTCTGGGGCTCAGTCCCGGTCTCTCTCTTTCTTTCTCTCTCTCTCTGTCTCCCCACCCCTTCCCCCCAGCGTGTTCCCGAGGGAGCTGAAGGAGGTGTTTGCATCTTGGCGGCTGCGCTGTGCAGAGCGGGGCAGGGAGGACATCGCCGACAGGCTGATCAGCGCCTCGCTCTTCCTGCGCTTCCTCTGCCCAGCCATTATGTCGCCCAGTCTTTTTGGGCTCATGCAGGAGTACCCAGATGAGCAGACCTCACGAACCCTCACCCTCATCGCCAAGGTCATCCAGAACCTGGCCAACTTTTCCAAGTGAGGGAAGCTTCAGGCATGGGTGGAGCATGGGTGGGCAGGAAGGGTCTCCTGAGTCCCCAGAGACCCCGAGATGGGTAGATGTAAGGCCTTCTGTACAAGTGTGACCTCTCCCTTCTGGACCCCTTGGCCAGGTTTACCTCAAAGGAGGACTTTCTGGGTTTCATGAATGAGTTTTTGGAGCTGGAGTGGGGTTCCATGCAGCAGTTCCTGTACGAGATCTCCAACCTGGACACGCTGACCAACAGCAGTAGCTTTGAGGGCTACATCGACTTGGGCCGAGAGCTCTCCACATTGCATGCCCTACTCTGGGAGGTGCTGCCCCAGCTCAGCAAGGTCAGCAAGTGCTCCCTGTGCCCCATTGCTAGATGTTGCCAGAGGCACTTGGGGCCTGAGAAACTACTCCCCTGCACAGATTTTTCTCCCCTGCCTGTTCCCTGAGATGTCATACCACTACTCCTACCCAGACATCCTCCACCTGCACCCTCCAAGGCCCTCTTAGAGCCCACCAGTAATAGCCTTGCCCTTCCAGGAAGCCCTTCTGAAGCTGGGCCCACTACCCCGGCTCCTCAACGACATCAGCACAGCCCTAAGAAACCCCAACATCCAAAGGCAGCCAAGCCGCCAGAGTGAGCGGCCCCGGCCGCAGCCCGTGGTGCTGCGGGGGCCGTCAGCTGAGATGCAGGGCTACATGATGCGGGACCTCAACAGGTGAGCCCTCTGGAGGTCCCTGCCCTTATGTCCTAGGAACCCCATCTCTTCTATTCTGGATACTCTCACTGGGCCCCGTGTGCATCTCTAGGGCTTGAAAGGAAGGGATAAAGCAGCAAGTTCTCAGGGGAAAATGTTAAGGAGATAGGTACAGGCAGTGGGAGCCCTTCAAAGCCAGAGGGAACAAGGAACACAGCCCCAGAAGTGCCAAGGCTCCTCCAGCTCCCAGCTTAGTTGTAAGCCAAGGGGATCCCCATTACAGGCTCTTATTTGCTTTGTTCCTCTGCCCACCCGTGCTTGTCTCCAGGCTGAGGTTGAGCCAGTGTACATTGGCTCAGCCATGGGGTGTCAAAATAATCAAACATCTCTGTATGACTCAGAAAATAAGGATCCCCCCCTCCGGCCTACCACCAGAACCCCGCAGACCTCCCCAAGATCCAGCACTTAGAGAAGCAGCAGCTGGAAGCCTAGCAGCCCCCAGATCCTGTTCTGGAACCTCAGCATTTGTTCTGAAAACTTCAGCATTTGTTCTGATGGGGCAGGCCCCCGGCCTTATTTGATGATCACCCTGCTGTTCTCTGCCCGTGTCTTTCCCTCCGTGATGCCATACCCATTCACCATTCCCACTGCTCCTGCCATCCATCCATGCCTTGCTCCTTCTCTCTGTCTGTGCTCGCCCCTCTTTCCATCTCTCTCCAGCTCCATCGACCTTCAGTCCTTCATGGCTCGAGGCCTCAACAGGTGAGGGGCTCTCCCCTCCCCAGCCCTCCTCTCCTCTCCTGTCAGATCCCTCTCCCTCTCCTGACCTTCACCCTCCTCCTCTCCTCTCCTCAGTGCACCTCATCTCCTTCATATTTTTCCCAGACTGCCCTCATCCTTCCTCTTGCTGCCCCCATTTCCCTTCCTCTAGGCCTCACCCTTTCCCAGAGGGGCCTTGTCCTTTCCCTTTTCCCACCTTTTCCGTCCCATCCTCCCTGCCTACCTCTTTAGGGCTGTCACCATTGGCTCTCAGCCCTTCCCTGTGGGTCCCAATTTTCACCTAAGGTCCATACCAGCCCCAGGAGGCTCAGTTGCCTGTAGCCTAGCTTTACCCTGCTTGTGTGTCTGTCCCCTTTCCTTTGACAGCTCTATGGACATGGCTCGTCTCCCCTCCCCAACCAAGGAAAAGCCACCCCCACCACCCCCTGGTGGGGGTAAAGATCTGTTCTATGTGAGCCGACCACCACTGGCCCGGTCCTCCCCAGCATACTGCACAAGCAGCTCGGACATCACAGAGCCAGAGCAGAAGATGCTGAGTGTCAACAAGAGTGTGTCCATGCTGGACCTGCAGGGCGATGGGCCCGGTGGTCGCCTCAACAGCAGTAGTGTTTCCAACCTGGCAGCTGTCGGGGACCTGCTGCATTCAAGCCAGGCCTCACTCACAGCGGCCTTAGGGCTGCGGCCTGCTCCTGCTGGACGCCTCTCCCAGGGGAGTGGGTCGTCCATCACAGCGGCGGGCATGCGCCTCAGCCAGATGGGTGTCACCACGGACGGTGTCCCTGCCCAGCAACTGCGCATCCCCCTCTCCTTCCAGAACCCTCTCTTCCACATGGCTGCTGATGGGCCAGGGCCCCCAGCGGGCCATGGAGGGAGTGGTGGCCATGGCCCACCCTCTTCCCATCACCACCACCACCACCATCACCACCACCGAGGTGGAGAGCCCCCAGGGGACACCTTTGCCCCATTCCATGGCTATAGCAAGAGCGAGGACCTCTCCTCAGGGGTCCCCAAGCCCCCTGCAGCCTCCATCCTTCATAGCCACAGCTACAGTGATGAGTTTGGACCCTCTGGCACTGACTTCACCCGACGGCAGCTCTCACTCCAGGACAACCTTCAGCACATGCTGTCCCCTCCCCAGATCACCATTGGTCCTCAGAGGCCAGCCCCCTCAGGGCCCGGAGGTGGGAGTGGTGGGGGCAGTGGTGGGGGTGGTGGGGGGCAGCCACCTCCGTTGCAGAGGGGAAAGTCTCAGCAGTTGACAGTCAGTGCTGCCCAGAAACCCCGGCCATCCAGCGGGAACCTTTTACAGTCTCCAGAGCCGAGTTATGGCCCTGCCCGTCCACGACAACAGAGCCTCAGCAAGGAGGGCAGCATTGGGGGCAGCGGTGGCAGTGGTGGCGGAGGGGGTGGGGGGCTGAAGCCCTCCATCACCAAGCAGGTAGGTGGAGGGAAGAGGAAGCAGGGTGGGTGAAGGCAACAGTGGAGGTGGAGCAGTCTGTGCCCTAAGGTTTTGATTTTCTCATCACCTTTCATAAATTAAAACAATGTGTGTTCAGGGGCCGCAGTGTGACATGCTGTTGGGGCACCATGGAGATGATGGTGAACAGACATAAATGCTTGCTCTGATAGCACTCATTCCAGAGAGGAGATGTGATCAATCGCTTCTCTAGCCCCTGGGGTTAGGGTAGGGACCCGGGATACCCCTTAAAGCAGGGGAACAGGCCTGGGACTGTCCTGTCTTTTGGCTGTATTCTCTCCCTCTGAATGTGCCCTGCCTTTTCCCACCTTGCCTTGTCCCAGCATTCTCAGACACCATCCACGCTGAACCCCACAATGCCAGCCTCTGAGCGGACTGTGGCCTGGGTCTCCAATATGCCTCACCTGTCGGCTGACATCGAGAGTGCCCACATTGAGCGGGAAGAGTACAAGCTCAAGGAGTACTCAAAATCGATGGATGAGAGCCGGCTAGATAGGGTATGCTGGTACCTGCCACCCAAGTCTTAGTTTTTCCTTTCACCCATAGGGGAGACCTGTAGGTCATTCCAAGGGAAACATCTAGGCTTAGGCAGTTATAATAGAAAGAAAAGACAAAAACTGATCCCCTCTTGAGAAGCCTTCAGTCCATTAGGAGAACCCGACATAATCAGTCTGCTTAAAAGCCAATTCAGCTACACTGTAGACTATCCAGGGAGAAACACGTTCTATTCTAGGCTTGCCACGATGTTCTTCCCCAGGGAAGCCAAAGCTCTACTCCTGTTACTGCTCAGGAAAGGAAGTGACTTCCCTAGCAGTGGGAGCTACTTAGTAGGGCTGAGGCAGAGGGGATTGTGGTTGTACTACAGATGATGTCTGGGTTATCCACTTACTGTCCCTTAGGAATAGGTGGCAAAGGCTTGATGGGCAGGGGTCTTTCAAATTGCCCCTGTTCTGGGCTTCAGATGCAGAATCCTTGAGAAAGGCTCCAGACTAGCACTTTCTAGAACATTCTGAAGTGATGAAAATGTTCTGTAATATGCACTATTTGGTATGGTAGCTACATGTGGCTAGTGGCTACTCTATTAGACATTGTTTTTTTGTGATTTCAGAACTAAATTTTTAGTGTTAGTTTTAAATAGCTACATATGGGCTAATGAGGTAACTGGGTAATAGTTTGTGCTTTGTCTGTGTGAGGCCCTAGGTTTGATCCCCAGCACTACAAAAATAAAAGTAAAATAAACAGCTACACGTGGATTAGGTCTATCATATTAGCATAGCTCTAAGCTCTAGAGCCAGTAGGGCAGATGAAATGATTCTTCTGAGCTCTCTTGTTCCCAGAATTCCAGGGTCAGATTAGCAGAAAGGCATTCCTAAATTCTCAGCCTGAGATTCCCTTAAGATCACCTATCCCCAGGACAGAGCTAAGGAAGGAGTGTAAGATAGTACTCACCCTCCCGCATCCAGTGTCTTGCCCTCTTTCTTTTATGTGCTCCTTCCTAGCTTGGGGCTGGGAAGTCACTTTTTTAATTTCTGGGTATGTTTATTTAAGGTGTGCCTGTGGGTAGGTTGCTCTGTGGGTCCTCGTGTGTTCCAGTGGACACACTTCTCAGGGCATAGGTCTATGACCTTGCTCCATCTTGAAGGAGCCTTAGCATCATGGCAGGGCATTCTCAAAAGCAGGCCTGAGTGAGTGTAATCCACAGGCAGAGAAAGGGTTGATATCCTTCCCCATGTGATGGCTGTGCTGGGCAGATAGGGATGGGGGCTGGGTGGCTGAATGGGGCAGGGCACCTCTCACAGTGCGGGGTCTTGTGCCCGGCGGGCAGGTAAAGGAGTACGAGGAAGAGATCCATTCACTGAAGGAGCGGCTGCACATGTCCAACCGGAAGCTGGAAGAGTATGAGCGGAGGCTGCTGTCCCAGGAAGAACAGACCAGCAAAATCTTGATGCAGTATCAGGCCCGACTAGAACAGAGTGAGAAGAGGCTGAGGCAGCAGCAGGTGGAGAAGGATTCTCAGATCAAGAGCATCATTGGCAGGTGAGGGGCGGCCTGGGGAGGGGTAGCAAGGGAGAGCCTGAAGCTGAAGGGAGTGAGAGAGTGAGCTACTTCTCAGACCCCTGTGCCCATCTCAGGAGACCACCAGGAGAGCCTGCCACTCTCCCAGGGAGACAACCCACTCATTTCCTGCTTAGGGCATTAAATGTTTCTTTGCTAAACCCTGACATTTTTTCTGGTAGAGTAACTTTTGAAGCCCTTGGAAAATATGGCAGGTACTGTCCAACCATCACTGTATCTGCACAGAGCCTGGGTCAGAAAACTTTGGTTGATTATTCTCAATGCAGTCTGTGAAGTTCACCCCAAAGCTGAGGAGGGATCCCTAGCCAGAGGAGCCCCTGAGCATCCCCATCTTGGGCACAGCCTCCCTTTCTAGCCTTGGTAAGGGATGCCATCAGAATGGGCCATTTACCCTGCACATGTTTCACCAAGCCCTGGATTCCAAAGGAGGTATCTTAGCAAGGGGATCAGTTATCTTAAAAACGGGGTGAGAACACACAACCCTGTTCCAACCAGAACCAGTTCCATTTTGATCCATTAAAAATGTATTTCTGCATAAGACTTAGAATACATTGGAATAAAAGGGCTTCTTGACCTGAAACATTTTTTTGAAACCACTGTTGTAATTGATACCATTTATGAGAGAGAACCTTGAGAGTCTTCACCAAAGTCAGGGAGATGCTGGGAATGATAAGGCTTGTAACAGGGACTCCTCCTGGGCTGGGAGGTACCCCAAGTTCTGCCACTGGAGGGGCCTAAGTTCACTGAGGTGGCATAAAAGCCTGATCTTTAGCCTCAAAAGTTCTAAAGGAGGGGTACTGCTGTCTCTGTTGGGAAGGGGGCTGAGGGTATCTGGGTGGTAGAAGTCTTTGAGGCATAGAAAGCTACCCTAACCAGAGAGATACCTGAGGGTCTGGACCCTGAGAGGAAGGCAGAGAGTAGCACCCTGAGTGACAGGGAGTCTTTTGAGTCATGACAGTAGAGGGATTTTAAAAAGGGGAGAAGGATTCCTGAGGCTTTTCCAGAGAGCTGCAGGGGTTTCCAGGATCAGGAGTTCCATGAACAGGCTCCAAGCCCGTGCCCGCCACTAACCCCACTGAAGCCCGTCCCTTCAGGCTGATGCTGGTGGAGGAGGAGCTGCGCCGGGACCACCCCGCCATGGCTGAGCCGCTGCCTGAACCCAAGAAGAGGCTGCTCGACGCTCAGGTGGAAATTACAATGTCATTTATCTTCTCCGTGTCCCATCCCCATCCATCCCACTGTCCTTTGTGCTCTCACTGCACCAGCCACCCCAGCCCCATCGCCATCTGTCTCTTATTGTCCTCTGTTTGTCTACTTGCCACTCCACTCAGTCCCCCAGTGACCCATCTTCATTCCATCGTCTGTGCCTTTGTCACTCCTGGCAGTGTCAGCCCCACCCCGTGACTTCCTGCCCCATCCTCCCACTCCTTTCTGCGGCTTAGGACCTTCTCCCAGATCCTCACCCTTTCTGTTCCTAGACCCCTCCCAGTTCCTAGAAGCCCTGCCTGTTTGCCCTGTTGAAGGCAGGAGTTCACTTTCCTCTGAGCTCTTCTTGGGTGAGGAGGGCTAGAAGTTGCTCTTTGCTGGAATGGAGCCCAGGGCAGTCTGAGTGGTAGTTTCCCCAAGCCCTGGAGACTTGGGATCTGGGATCCCTATACCTTTGTTCTCCTGGCTCCCCATTCTGACTCCTTGGCAGCTTCTGTAGAGCCGCCTCTTCCTGGCTCTTCAGACCCTGAAGGCCTCCCTGGAACTTCCCACCCCATCCCAATCCCTCAGTGTTTCAAGTCTAGCTTCCCTTTGGCCTTCCTCCCACTCAGGCCTCACACCTGACTGACCCTCCAGCTCCCTGCCACCACCCTCTGCTCACCTCAGTCATGGTGAGCCTGAGGTTCCACATCTTACCCTTTGCTTTCCCAAAATTTTGGTCTTTCCTACCCATATTCCTCCTTCCTCTCTCTGACCACCAGGCCTCTCCACCCCCACCACCAAGGCTCCTGACCCCATCACCCCACTCTCTCCCCCTGCAGCTCCTCATCAGGTAATTCTCCTGGTTCCGCTTTGACCACTGGCGGAGGACACAGGGGGAGGTGACTCCGGACCACTGCAGGTTGGTCGTGAAGCCTACCCCCTCCACTCTCCAGTGCCTCTCCCCCATCACTGCTGCCCTCTGCCCCCAGAGAACCTCCACAGTCTCCACCTCCTGACACCTCCAGCACAGACCCATCTCCCGAGGTATACTACTCAGAGACCACAAGCTGATACCTCCCTGCAACTGCCTCTGGAAGCCTTAGCAATAATTTGACCCTAAATAGACCCAGCACATTCACAAGTCACACCCCTTCCCTCCAGGCACACCTCTCCCATCCTCCTCCTAACTCTGCACCCTCCTCTTCCTCTACCTCTCCAGTGTATGTCTGTCACCCCCCATTTCACCAGAGCGTCCTTGGGGGTTGGGCTTTATTAATGGGGTGGAGGTGATGCTGGGTTGGGGGACCTTGGCTATAGGGGCTGTGCCGATTGCAGCAGGTAGGTTGGGGTTTCCTCCTCCTTCCCTAATCCTGGTTCTCTACCCTCTCCTCCTTCCCATTCCTCTCCTCTCACTCTTTCTCCCTTATACCTGTGAGGTAGAAGGCATTTGGGGTTCATGTTAGTCCCCAACTGGGTGGGAATTGGGAGTGGGCAGTTAATTCAAGGGGACTTTGAGGGGCCCTGGAAAAGTCTGTTGAGGTATCCTGATAGTAGGCAGGGTGGGTGGAACAAGAAGGAGCAAGGAACCTTGGACAGTGTTAGGACATGAACTGTCCTTGTGGCCTGGGAGTTACATCATGGGCTCAGTGGCCATGTTCTTTCCCAAGCAGAACTGATAGGAAAAGCATATCAAATAACCTCTATTCCTGTAAGAGCTCACATCCTGGGTTGCTAATGCCACTCACTACCCCCACCCCTCCTGCCACCCAGTGGTCTTACTGGACACACAATCCTACCTAAAAAGCCAGTAAATGGGAACCTGTCAGCCACAGACATCATTTCTGAGATGCCTTTATTTATGTGGGATTGATCTGCAGTGGGCAGTGGCTCCTCACACTGTAATTTTAACTCTCTGCCTGCCCAGCCTCTCTGTCAAAGTAGTTAGTGATCTGTAAACAGATGCTAAAAGGCACCAGGGGACCTTGCCATTTAAAAGACTCCTGCAGTGAATTCTTTTGTAAAATGAATAATGGCACCCTAATTTATCTTCTTTCTAAATTTGGGTCCATGGGGGTGTAGGGGGCTTGCCCATGTGCTGTCACCAGCAGACAAGTGGAGGGAAGGAAATTTGAGAATTCCTTTCCCTGCTCTCCCGCCATACTCAGGCTACCCTACCACATGCATTTTCCTCCCCCTCTGACTGGCAATGTGAGATACCAGTGAACTAAGAGGGAAGCTTTGCCTAAGATTGGGGTTTGGGTGACCTGAGAAGTGAGTCCTGGATCCTGGGATGGAAGGGAAAGCTGATCTGGAACTATACTTGTATCCTTTGGAGATTTGGTCAGACATAGCTATGTTGCCAGGCCTAAATGCCCTATGGCTCAGAAAGTAATATGGATAATTTTTCTAAACCATTTTAGGTATTGGTCCCTTTACAAATCAGCCATTAATTTAAAAGCCAGTTTTGAGCACAAATTTTTAAAAGCCAAGTGAATGACCCAGAGGTGTGGGGGAATTCAGGTGGCTTTTCCCTTCTCTCCCAGCAGAGGAACAGAAGGTCGGGCTGAGGGCAGGAACCAGGAGTTGGTCCAGGAGCAATAGTAGGTGATGAGAACAGGTCCTGGGTGGGAGTAGGGTCAGGCACCCCTCACCCTCTAACTGGGATCCCAGGGAGAAGAACTGTAGGGAAAGTGGGGGTGGAAAGGAATGGAGCCAGTTACTGCTTCCTGGGGATGCAGAGATTGGGGCACGCTGTGTTTCAGCAGAAGCTCCTAGTCATTTCCGCCAAGTGTGTGAGAGAGGCAGCCCTCCCACAAGATTTTCCCTTCCCACATCACTTCCCTGAATCCCCTTCCTTTCCCCCCAGTACAGTTAAACCTCTCTAATTTGGGATGTTATATTTGAGAAGATGGCCACTCTGAATAAGTGACAAATCTGAATGACAGTGTCTATTTAATGAAATGCATGTCTTCAAAATATATACAGTAAGTAGAACTCGGTGAATAAGGCCCTCAGGGAGCATGCCTTAATGAATAGATAGGAATGAAAAGTCTGTTTGCTGGTATAGGTTAAATACCCCCACCCACAGACACTTTCCACCACTAATTTGCTTAGCCCACCCTTTCTGCACAGATAAAAGGAAAACTCAAGCCCAGTTTTTGTTCAAATTATGAAAAAAATTCCAAATCCACGGGGGTTTGGATTAATGAGGTTTTGCTGTACTGCCTCCCTTGGTTCCTCAATACAAAGTTCCTACCTGAGATTGGGGGGTGGGCTGGGAGGGTGTTCCAAGAGGCGGAGGGTGGGCTAGGAGGGGAAATATAGGTGAAGCTAGTGGGGTTAGGTTGGGGGTGAGGTGGGAGCTTACTGCTTTTGAGCTGGTTTCCTGGTGTGACACTCTGGGTTGAAGGTTTGAAGGCCCCTGTTAGGAGTCTGGGAAATGAGTCTCTACCTGATCCCAGAGGATCCTACAGGTGAGAAACAAAACAGGAGGCTGGTGGGGATTGTCCTGGGAGGAGCGGGTGGACATGGCTTATGGAGTGGGTTGGCTAGTGGGGAGGTCACTGATAGGGGTCTGGCATCCAGGCCCCTGCGAAGCGTCTCAATAAGTCCGCGCTCTCCTCTTTGGTATCTTGCAGGAGAGGCAGCTTCCCCCCTTGGGTCCAACAAACCCGCGTGTGACGCTGGCCCCACCTTGGAACGGCCTGGCCCCCCCAGCCCCGCCCCCCCCACCCCGGCTGCAGATCACGGAGAACGGCGAGTTCCGAAACACCGCAGACCACTAGCCCACCCAGCATCACAGACCTTCTTCTCCTTCCCCGTGCACTCCACCCCGGAACAGCACCAACCACCAGGACTGGACGTCACCGAGGGACAGTGGGATTGCCTCCCTGAATGCCTCCTTGGGGGTCACCAATCCCCCACCCCCATTGCACCATTTCTAGGAGGGAGAGCGGGAACCCTCAGCCACCCTCTCTTCCTTCCTGTCGGGGTGCTGCCCCCTCTCTGACCCCCAGGGACCCTTGCCCCAGGACACCTCCTAACCCACACAGACCCCCTTCACTCCGGGGTGCTATCCCCATCCTCTGCCTCATCGTTCCCCTGAGCACTGGGGGACAGACCCTCACCCCCCACCCTGGGGGTGTGGCACCTCCAAACTTTCAACTTCAGGGTGATTTTTTTAGCAGTAACCAGAGCTGACAATCTAACTCCTCTCCACCGCCCCATTTTTGGCCTCCCCTGCCCCCCTTGTAATGGGGAGGGGACCCCGGGTGAGGGGGCCCTATTACCCCTTGATTTCTCAGGAGCGTCTGGGGGGGCTCAGCACGCACAAACTCCTACTCCTCCTACCACTCTTAAATTTATTCCCTCCCCACCCAGAACCCAGATGGGGTGGAGGGGGCCGCCGGGGCAGGGAGGGGGCGGCAAGGGGGGAATGGGAGCTGTCTCCCCTTCTTCCCACACCTGATCTGCTCTCGGCTGGTCCCAGAGCGGGGTGAGGGGGCTTATGCCCCCCCCTCCCCCAGTGTGTTGGGGTGGGGTGGAATTGAGGTTAGGGTGAGGGGTTAGGGTTAGGAGGGTGTGTGTGTCAGGGAGGACAGACTGATTATCTGCCCTACCCTGACACACACAGTCCCCTGCCCCTCCCCTCTCTCTTGGTCTCTACTCCCAGGGGGAGGGGGGAACTTACTCTAGGAAAAGCCATGTCTCTCTCCCCCAGGGTGGGGGGACCTGTGTTGGAGGAGGGGTGTTGGGGGCCCCCTTCCATGACTCTGTCCCCCTGGGGAGGTAGGACAGGGCTGGGCTTCCCTCTCATCCTTCCCCCCCCAATCTCCTTTCACCTCCCTCCCTCCCGCCAGCTCCACAATTTTTCGGTGTTTCTCTGTACATAGCTCTCTGGCGGGATAGGGGAGGAAGGATGGATGGGGTTTGGGGTGGGTAGGCCGTGGGAGGGGAGAAGTCCCTCCCTGGCACCCCCTCCTCCCTGACTGCTGTCCCCTACTCAGCCTTGCCCCCTCATCCCTTCTTGCGTTTGGTATTGAGATTCTTCCCAGATTCCACCCTTCTTTCTTTTGTATGGACAGTTCCCCTTCAGTCCCATCCCTCTACACACATACACCCAGCCGGGGCCAAATTTATACTTATATAAAAGTTGTAAATATGTGAAATTTTATCCCTGTGCCCTTTCCTCTGCTTTCCCCACTTCAGGCCCTACCCCTGGACCCTTTCCTCTCTTCTTTGGCTGTTGTAATTATCTGGGGTTTGTACTGTACATATCGGGGTGTGTGTGTGTGGGCTGGGGGCGACCCCCCTCTGTACAGAGCTTCCTGGCCCCCTCCCCCCCGACCCTCCCCTTCCCCCCCCCACCCCCTTCAGGGTAGGGAGATGCTCTTCCTACCCGTTTTATTTTCTTTTCTCGTTCTCCCCGCCCCAGTCCCAGCCTTCTCTATCCCCCACCACTGTCCCCTTTTCTCCACTCCCAGCCCCATTTCCTTTTTTTCTGGAGTGTGTGGTGAAACAGAAAAATCATGTTTAATAAACGGAGATTGTTCTTTTATCGCTGCACTGACTTTATTAGCCTGGGATCTCCAGATTGACCAGCAGGTGATGAGAACTACTTTTTAATTGCAATGCTGTGTATTAAACCTGGAACCTTCCACATGCCCCAGAACCAAGCCGTATATCTCTGCCTTGATGCTATGATCTCATTGTCTACGATCACCCTCCCATCAGCGAGATTTATTCTGGTTTAGAGCAGGGATTCAGCTCTCCTCTCACCCACTGCTTCACATAGCTCTAAGGAGCAGGGATGGTATTTGATGAGAGTTCCAGTATAAATCTACGTTTATTCTTTAAAAGAAATTACCTATAGATAAGGCTTATTTAAATTGTTGGTTAAAATTCTTACGTGCGAGTAGTGAAAAATAAAACCAAACTGGTTCCTTAGTAAATCCGGGATCCACGCCCTCTACTTGCCAGCCCAATGATTCTTGCCGGCCTCCGATTCCCCGCATGGAAACAGGACGGGAACACCTACCTCTCATGGTTGGTGGTAGAACACGAAATAATGGGGGTAAGTGCCCATCCCACACAATAGGTACCCAATTAATTTTGCCCCTCTCCGCACCTGCTGGGGGGCGGGCGCTACTCTTAATTACCAGGAAACGTAGCTTTCCCGGGCGACCGAAGGGCTGCGCTCTACTGAGAACCAGCTCCGGAGCCTCCGCGGCTGCCGGGACTCTGCAGCACCTGACAAGGCCAACCGCTGACGTCTGGGGATCAGCGGCCTCCTACCAGCCCCGCCTTTCTCGCCAGCATAACCAATCATCACGAGGTTTGTAGGACGCCGCTCTCCTATTGGCTTCGGTCCTAGCTCCGCCCTGCGCACGCGGCGGCGGTGACCGACAGAGAGGCCGTGGCTTCCGGCCCGGAACGACGCGGTAGCTGAAAGGGTCTGGAGAAGTCTGATCCGGTTGTGTAACGGTGGGGGCGTGTCGGAGGGGAAGGCTACCGGATCCAGATTCGTGGTGTCGGAGGCTTGCCACGAGCCTGCTTCTGTGTGCACCCTGAAACGGATCGGAGAGACGGGGCAAGAGCCGCCCGCGGCTGGCGAGGTCAGGCTTTGCTGAAGGATTACCTCCTCATCTCCCTCGGGGCCTGGAAGTTAAACCCCGGTTGGTGTTTTGTTGTTTTGTTTTTTTTTCCCAGGGTGAGCGGGACTGATCTGCAGAAAGTGTCACATACTGAAATATCCAATTGTTAGTTGGGGGCAGTTGTTTGAGAAGACAAGGGGAACTTTGTCCAGGGTTTCTGTGACTCCTGTTTCTTTTTTCCACAGCTTTTGTCTACCCCCAAATTCCCATTTCTTCCCGATCCTCTGGGATTTTTCCGAGGAGCCCATGGATACCTCGACACCTTTACCTCCTGCACCCACCTCCCCGATCTGCAATCCAGCCCCTCGGACAATCCAGATCGAGTTCCCTCAACATAGCTCGTCTTTGCTGGAATCCCTGAACCGCCATAGGCTAGAGGGAAAGTTCTGTGATGTGTCGCTTCTGGTGCAGGGCCGGGAACTTAGAGCTCATAAAGCAGTGTTGGCTGCTGCTTCTCCCTACTTCCATGACAAGCTGCTTCTTGGGGATGCACCTCGTCTCACCTTGCCAAGTGTCATTGAAGCTGATGCCTTTGAAGGGCTACTTCAGCTCATTTATTCAGGGCGCCTTCGCCTTCCCTTGGATGCTCTCCCTGCCCATCTCCTTGTAGCCAGTGGCCTTCAGATGTGGCAAGTAGTAGATCAGTGTTCAGAGATTCTTAGAGAACTAGAAAGTTCAGGTGGTGGAATTTCAGCTCGTGGAGCAACCTCCTACCATGCACTTCTTTCCACCACGTCTTCATCTGGAGGCTGGTGTATTCGCTCTTCCCCTTTTCAGACCCCAGTGCAGTCCTCTGCTTCTACTGAGAGTCCTGCATCCACTGAAAGCCCGGTGGGAGGGGAGGAGAGTGAACTAGGAGAGGTGTTACAAATTCAGGTGGAGGAGGAGGAGGAGGAGGAGGAGGAAGAAGAGGAGGAGGAGGAAGAGGAAGACCAGGGATCAGCAGCTACACTATCTCAAACTCCTCAACCACAAAGAGTGTCAGGAGGTTTTCCCCGGGCTCGTGGATCCCACCCAGTACCCATATCTGCTACTCCCCGCAGGCTTCCAGAGAGTGAGAGTGCATCACTTGAACCTCCTGCCCCACCTACCGCACTACCCCCCAAAATTTTCTATATCAAGCAGGAACCCTTTGAGCCTAAGGAGGAGATATCAGGAATTGGAACTCAGTCTGGAGGAGCAAAGGAGGAAACCAAAGTGTTTCCTGGGGGAGACACTGAAGGGAATGGGGAGCTGAGATTCTTATTGCCCTCAGGAGCAGGGGCAACATCTGGGGGAGGGAGTCCATCCTGGAAGCCAGTGGATCTTCATGGAAATGAAATCTTGTCAGGGGGTGGAGGACCTGGGGGAGCAGGGCAGGCTGTACATGGGCCTGTGAAGCTAGGGGGAGCACCCCCTGCAGATGGAAAACGCTTTGGTTGCTTGTGTGGGAAGCGCTTTGCAGTAAAGCCAAAGCGTGACAGGCACATCATGCTGACCTTCAGCCTTCGGCCTTTTGGCTGTGGCATCTGCAACAAGCGCTTCAAGTTGAAGCACCATCTGACCGAGCACATGAAGACCCATGCTGGAGCCCTGCATGCCTGTCCTCATTGTGGCCGTCGGTTCCGTGTCCATGCCTGTTTTCTTCGCCACCGAGACTTGTGCAAGGGTCAGGGCTGGGCCACTGCCCACTGGACTTACAAGTGATTGCTGAGGCCATACACTAAATTGTAGAACAAGATAGCCACTGCTGCTGATGCTTACTTACCCTTCCCTACCCTAGTCTTGGATCTTGTAATCATGTCAAGAGATTAGATATATTATGGACCCCTTATTCTTGGAGTATAGACCTCAAACTGGCAGGTTGGAAGCTCAGATTTCTCATCTCAGATTTTTACTAATCACTCTATAGAAAAGTGTTTTATAGGCCATACTTAAATTGATTACTTGCCCATCTTGGACTTTCTTTTTGTAGTGTTGAGGAAACTAGATTTCAGATTAGAAGGTTATTTAGTGAAAGAAGAGTTAGAGCAAAATGAAACAATGACAAATGTTTTTTTTTTAGTTTCCACAAGAAGTCAAAGGAGCTGGTCTCCAACTAGGATATGTTTAATTTGGAATGCTAGTAATTCAGTGACTAAGCTCTAAGTTTTCCTTTCCCTTGTCATTGCTGGAATGATGTGAGCAGAGTTCTTTTTATGTTTTAAAAAAAAAAAAAAGTTCTCCCCTCCCCCACCCCCTATCTCCCAGTACAGGGGATGAAACCTAGGTCCTTTCACACTAGAGCAGTGCTCTACCACTGAGCTACACTCCCAGCTCCTATGTACTTTTTTATTGAACCCTTCCAGAATCCCTTCAGAGTGAATGTTCCTTTCTCACCAGTGGACACCTTCCCAACATCTTGTTTTTAATGTAGGTGAGCACTTTATCAAGTTGAGCATTCCAGGTGTCGTTTCTAGAACCTTCTTTATTAGAGGATAATCCCCCAGCAGCCTGTGCCTCTCGTTTACCTTTGACCACTGATGATTTGTATATTGATCACAGGTGATCAGTGAACTCAGGAGATGACAATTGACCTAAAATGCTGTCAGAGTAGCACTGCTCTGAACAATTGCCATGGTCAGAGGGACTCAGGGCGAAGACTGCACATGCTGAAAGCTAAGGAGTAACTGTGCAAGGGGAGCACGCCACCTTTTCATTCCACCCACATTTGAGACAGCTCCTCTGTTGAGAGGTGGAGGCATAAATATTGGAATCGGGGTGGAGGGAAATTTTACAGTTACTTAATTTCTTCTAATAAACTTTGCCCTGAAATCTAAAGTGACAGTGGACTGTATTGATTCCTTTGTGTGGAAGAGATGAGAACAGCTGCAGAGACAAGTGTTTCTTTTGCAGCTCAGCAGTGGTGGGAGAACGGGATGTTTTCACAGGTAATTCGTAGAGAACACTGTCCTGGACTTAACCCTGAGTAACCTTACGTTTCAGACTTTATATCCCAGGTGTTACTTAGTATTGTGTCTTTTTTTTTTTTTTTTGAAGGGGTGGACCCACTTTCATTATTTATTTATTTATTTATTTATTTATTACAATACTGGGAATTGAATCCAGGGGCATTTTATCAGTAAGCTCCATCCCCACCCCTTTGTATTTTTTACTTTAACTTGTGGTCCTCGTGCCTCAGCTTCCCTAGTCACTAGGATTACAAGTGTCTGCCACTAAGCCTGACTTAACGTGATTTTTACCTATGAGATCCCTAAACTTTCTATATTATGTATAACATTTGGTTTATTCTACAAACAGTGCAAAGCACTGTGCTAGACTGTGATTAATACTGTGCCCTCAAAGAGTTTACAACTACTAAGCTAGATAAGTAATTGCTTGTTGCGGGCCGCCATGAACAGGAGCTGAACATGTAGGAGCTGAGCAAGTACTCTTAGCCTTGAACAATCAAGGTGTGGAACTGGCTTGTTAGCAGCACAGAAGCAAGTGGACCTCACCTTCGCTCAGCAAGCAATTACAGCCTCATTTGGGTGGAAGCTGCTTGAGTGTCCTCCCAATAAATAGGGCTTCAGGCTCTCTCCTTTGCCTGCCTCTCTTGCCACACTTGTTGGAGCTGGGGCAGAGGAGCCGACATGGAACCACAAGAAAAAGGTACTGTCTCTGTCTGCGTGGTTATTTAGTTCTAGCCCAATTCACCTGGAGTGACCCTGACTGATTTACACTTGTGTCGTGGCAATTACTGTGTAGTGTAAGTCCATGATAGTGGACTGAGTGTGGTGGTACATGCCTATGATCCCAGCAGCTCAGGGGGCTGAGACAGGAGGATCACAAGTTCAAGACCAGCCTCAGCAATTTAGCAAGGCCCTAAGCAAATTTGTGAGACCCTATCTCAAATAATAAAAAAGGGCTGTAGAGGTAGCTCAGTGGTAAAGAACCCCTGATTTTATCTCCAGTACCAAAAAACATAAATAAGTAAAATTATCAGGTATGAGGTATGGCACTGAAGGAAATGCAAGGCTCGCTGGGCAAGGTAGCACACACCTGTAATCCCAACAAGTTGGCAGGTTGAGTTAGGAGAACAGAGCTGGGTTCAATTCCCAGTCTCACAAGAAAGAAAGCAGGGAATGAAAAATGAGACTTGGTGACGGAGACAGTGAATTTTCCCAAATTTGTCAAACTAAAAAGAGCCAGGCCATTGTCCCATTCCTATGGTAAGGACTGAACAAACAGGGAAAGGGGGCAGGGAAAGATTTGGGTCAACTACAGTCCCACCTGCCTGCCATTCTTGGCACATATTCTCTAAGTGGCTATATGTGGCCATCAGGGTCCTTTGGTTGTAGGCATGGACACAGGCTCTGACTAACCTTATCAAATTGGGAATTTGTGGAAAATGTGGGGTGGCTCCTGGAATGGAAGGAAGGACCTAAGCACCAGCTTTCAGAAGGACAAGACCTGAAAAGAACTGGGTCAGTCCCAGAGATCCATGGAGCAGGAATTCCTGGGCATATATTTTGAGGTGGTGACCCATTCCTGTTTTTTGTTTTGTTTTGTTTTGGATTGGGGATTGAACTCAGGGGCACTCAACCACTGAGCTACACCCCCAGCCCTATTTTGTATTTTATTTAGAAACAGGGTCTCATTGAGTTGCTTAGCACCTCATTTTTGCTGAGGCTGGCTTTGAACTCAGGATCCTCAGTGGTATGTGCCACTGCATCCAACTCTATTCTTTCCTTTTTTTTGTTTGTTTTTGGTGCTGAAGATTGAACCCAAGGCCTTGTACATATTAAGCATGTGCTCCACCACTGAGTTATACCCACAACCCGGATTCTTGTTTCTTGTGTTACTCGTCTAAAGATATAACTTCCTAGTAGAGAACTTTAAGCCAGAGCACCCTGATCATATGTCTCATCAATATGACAACAAGAAGGCATGGAATCTTCAAAGGGAAATGAAATTCCTGGGACAGAAGAATGAAGAATGGGTATAGCAATCTCCATTTATTTCCCATATGGAGATCCTGAAAGCCTCAGATAAACCTGGTACTTTGTGTGTGTTCAAGAAATGTTAAGCTTACCCTTTGTACTTATATAACTATACCACTGGTGGGATTCTACATCATGTATAACCAGAAGAATGAGAAATTATACTCCATTATATATGATGTATCAAAGTACATTCTACTTTTATGTGTAACTAATTTAAACAAATTTAAAAAGTTGGAAAAAAAATGTTAAACTGAAGACAGACACAGAGGCACATTCCTGTAATCCCAGCAGCTGGGGGTTCAGGCTAAGGCAAGAGGCTCCCATGTTCAAAGCCAGCCTCAGCAATTTATTGAGGCCTCAAGCAACTTAGGGAGAACTTGAAAAAAAAAATGTTTGAAAAGAGCTGGGGTTGTGGCTCAGCGGTGGAGCGCTCACCTAGTATGCGCGGAGCCCTGGGTTCAATCCTTGTACCACATAAAAATAAATAAAATAAAGGTAAGGAAATAAACATTTAAAAGTGAGGGCAGCTGGGGATGTGCTCCATGGCTAAGCACCTCCTGGTACTAAAAGGAAAAAAATATGTTAAACCTACCCAACTTCCTCCTACCTCTGCATGCTGAACTTAAGACCAGAACTATTCCCTTCCTCTCTTTAATTCCTATAACACTTTGTTATTAACTTTTTAAAAAATCATTTTTAGTTGTCAATGGATTATTTTTTATTTATTTATTTATTTATTTATTTATTTATTTATTTATTTATAAGTGGTGCTGAGAATTTACCCCAGGACCTCACACATCCCAGGCAAGTGCTCTGCCACTGAGCTACAACCCCAGCCCTGTTATTAACTTTCATCAAACCAATTAAAATACCTTGCTAGCATATTTTAAGTTTTTAGATATTCAGAAAACAAATTCCATAATATATTTTGCTTTAATATACCCATGTTCTCTCTGCCTCTGTTCTTTTCTCCTGATAGTGAAAGAGATGCCCTCTTGCTGTCCAAGGCTAGCATCATTCCCCTTCCCCTATTCTTTTAATTATCTACTCTTTCTGTGTCTGCACCCTCTGTGTCTCTGTAATTGCTTATTAGTATTTAACCATGCTCATGGGTTTGTGAGAATTAATGAAAACACTTAGAACAGTCCTTTACACACCTCTCAGTATCTGTTACTAATATGAATAAGAGCAGTAGTCACCAGTTCCCCACAACTTAAATCAGTTCTCCCAGGGAGGGATTATATATATGGAAGGAAGTATATTTTCAACTAAGTTGGAAATTGGCATGCAGTACTCAGTAAGGATTTGTTGTGGTTGTTATTACCTGGCTCATCAATGCTGGATTCCAGGACTTTTTATGCTCTCTTCTAACTTAATATTCCTGAGTGGTTTTATCCACTCTTTTTAAATAGTGATATCTGTATGTCTCCAGTTTTCCTGATCCCCAAACCCACTTGGATTTTTTCCTTCTTCCCTTAACAATAAGTGCAAGCTGTGTACCAGGTACTGCTGTGAAGAGCAGAAGGTACTATGGGGACTCCGACCCTGGATGTTTAAACCAGCTACGTAGCTACTTTGTAGACATCTCAAGCTGAATGTGTCTAGAATGTTCTGCTACCCATAATCAACTGCTCCTCCACTGTGTCCAGCTTTGGCAATGGTTCCACCATCCACACAAATGCCCAAGATTAACACCTGGGAAGCTCCCTTAACCCCTCTCTCTTTTACTTCCATATTTGTCCTACTAAATCCTTCTTCTAAATATTCCAATTCCTGGATGCATTTCTTCATCTTCACTACTACCATTGCAGCCTTTGCTGATTGTCATTTGTCTTGCTTCCCTTCATATTTCACTGTATGCAAATAGTGTGAACTTTCGTTCTTTCTTTTTTGGTTCTGGGAATTGTACTCAGGGGCACTCGGCCACTGTGTTAGTTGTGGAGCAGGCTGAACAAATGTTAGCTGTAGGGTGGGCTGAATACTCAACCCACCTCTGTCTGGTTCCTTATCACTTGTTTGCCTCAAGTCTGAGCACTCAACCCCACTCAAGGCTGAACACTCAGCCCCCACCTGTCTGGTGGAACAGAAACCCACACCTGGCCCTTGCCTGATCTGCGTGAGGGCAGAAGATGACACCCTTGCAACTACAGTATGATCCAGTCACTGTACACCATCAAGGTAGCCTGCAGACCCAGAGACCCGCATTAGATTTTGGCTATAAAAACTCTCTCCTGCCGGCTCGCTCCCCAATCTTCTCTTCCACTCCCTTCGCAATCTCTCTTTCCCTGCTCTCTCCCTCTCTCGCTTTTTCTCTTCCTTCCCTGTTAATCAGACACCACCGCAATAAAGATCTCTTGGTCACTCCAAGTGTTGCGGTCACTTTCCTTTCACACTGAGCCACATCCCCAGCCCTATTTTGTATTTTTTTTTTTTTAATTTAGAGACAGGATATCATTGAGTTGCTTAGCACCTTGCCGTTGCTAAGGCTGGCTTTGAACAACTCCCCATCCTCCTGTCTCAGCCTCCAGAGCTGTGGGATTACAGGCGTGGTCCACTGCTCCCACCCAGAGTGAACTTTCTAAAGCAAAAGACACTGTTGTGCTGTGGGAAGCCATCTGTGAATTACATGAGGGTCTTCTCTGTAAGATCAGGCGAGGCCAGCAGCGACCAAAGGAGGCAGATTTAAAAGGGCCGCCCAATGAGGCTTTATTTGGGATATCACTCCCGGGCGGAACTCATCAGACTGACAGAGTGGACTAGAGAAGGGTCTGAGGAGAAACCGCATGAAAGCTTGACCAGACTGGACTTTTATGGGGCTTAGGCAGGAAGGGAAGGGCTTGGGACAGGAAAAGGTGTTTTTTTAGAGTCCCTTGTCCCATTGGAGTTGGTCGGAGGAGCTGGCTGAACTCCAGGATTGGCCAGGGGGTCCTGATGATTGACAGGCGTTAGTCAGGAGATCCCACTGACTGACAGGCATTTCTGTTGGTGCCTGATTGATGTTTCTTTCCTGAACGGGCTGCTTTGTCCTAAGTCACTGCCACCCACTATCCGTGGCTCTCCCACAGTAATAAATTGCCCAATGCATGTGACCTTTATCTCCACTCTGCTAGGAAGATCCCTCATAGTAGCTCCAGAGATGGGCGTAACCCTTTGGAAAGTGGACAGCACAAGTTTGACCTTTTTTGGAGAAGAACATTCTATGGAAGGCCTTTGATGTTTCCTGAAAGAAATAAAGCAGTCACGGGCTTCATTTTGCCAGAGTCTAAAGCTCAATCCCTCTGATCGGCTTGTCGGTCCTTCCCCCACTTTTGAAACTACTGTCTGCTTCCTGTGATGTTTTTCACTGTTCTATTTTTCTTAGCTTTTATTTCTCCACCAGCTCATTCCACCGAGGGGAACCCCATTCCACTGCCTGCAAGACGCAGGTGGAATTGCACCACTCTCTATGTTAACCCTTTCACGAAGCCCAAGGGATCTGGTCCCATTACTGCCATCTCATTGCTCATTATGTCTCTCCTAGGCCTCTGCTTCTGCTTCTTGTGCACATCTCTCACGAAAATAATCCCAACTTATTGGATATCAGTTTAAACATTATTTCATCTAGAAATCTCCCTGACCAGGGTAGGGCCTCTGCTGTGTGGCTCTCGTAGCTCTTACTAACCTATATCTTGCAATTTCCTTTATTCAATAATTATTTGCCAGTTTCCCAGGGTCTGGTGCAGTGGACAGCTTATCTCACAAGCTTATCTTTCAGTGCAATAAAGGAAATAAAACAGGTTAGGTGGAGAGTAACCTAAGGAAAAGGAGACCATTCCATAAGCATTGACCTAATAGACAAAGGAGGGGGAAGATGGTTCTGGCAAAATGTTAGCAGATGCAAAGGCCTGGAAAGAATGTGTTGGCTTATTCTACAAGGAAACCAGTGGAACTGGAGCTACAGGGGGAAAGGAATGAGATATGATGGGACAGGTAGGCTGGGGCTGGGTCATTGGGTCATACAGAACCTTTCAGATCATGAAGAGAAATTTTGCCGCATTACTTGCGACTAAAACACTCAGGGTCACTCCAGGGGAACTGGGCTGTGGGAAATAATCACACAAGAGACAGAAATACCTTTTTCGTTGGGGGTGCTGCATCTGCTGACCTCTTTTATTGAGGAGAAGCCATTCAAATTAGGCAAGGGGTCAGGTTTCAGGGGGCTGAGTCCAGCTTCATGATGTCCACTGTCAGCAGGTTGACTGACATCTAGGAAGGCCACACCCAAGGGCAGAGTAAGGGAAGGGGACACACAAAGGGTGTTTCCATGGAACATTCTATCCCCAACAGGGCAAGAGGTAATATTACAAAGGAACAGGTGAGCATAGCTCCACCCATGGGGCTGCAGGAAGGCACGCCCAGCATGAAGACACATTGGTTGCATTATTTCTACCCTCAAGATTGGGGCTATTGTCTTCAGCAACTTCAGAAAAGCCCGATCATGGGGGGATGACCAACAGTACCTCAACCGATCAGGAGGGGGGAAAACGCTGGTCACATGACGTGACGGCCTCCCACAAAATTTGGATTTGGAAGTATAGTGGGAATGCTGTAAAGAGTTTTAACTAGGGGGTAATGATCTCTCTCTCTCTCTCTCTCTCTCTCTCTCTCAATATTTTTTAGTTGTAGGTGAACACTTTTTAAATTTATTTCTATGTGGTGCTGAGGATCAAACCCAGTGCCTCAAAGGTGCTAGGCATGTGCTCCATCACTGAGCTACAGGTCCAACCCCAGAAATGATCACTTAACCATTTAAAAATATTCCTCTACAGAGTGAATAGGGAGCTACAGTAGAAAGAAGCAGGGAGACCAAGTAGACAATTTCATTAGTGCAGATGAGTTGGGTAGAGGTAGCAGATATGCAGAAAAGTAGATGAATTAAAGTTATTACATATGGAGGAAATTCTGACAGGACCTTCTAATGAATTAATAGATGGTGGGAAAGTCAAAGAAACAAGGAAGATCTCTAGAGTTCTGGCTTGAGCCCTGGATAAGAGGTCATTTGATGAGGGGAAGATTGGAAAACAAGGACTTGGAATTGGATCATAAGCTTTCCTTAGCTAGGTCTGGTGGCACATGGCTATAGGCCCAGTGATTACAGAGGCCAAGTCAGGGGAATTCCAAGTTTAAGGCCAACCTCAACGGTTTAGCAAGACTAAAAACAAAGAGCTGGGGATGTAGCTCAGTGGTACAGCACTTGCCTAGCATGCCCACAGTTCAATCCCTCATATGTTAAATAAATAAATAAATAGTTTTGTTTCACTCACCTTAGACTATTCCAAGTTGTCCAGGGTTGTTTTAGAGCAGAATTGACAATTTTTTTCTAGAAAGTACATATTTGGGGTTTTGCCTGCCAAGAAGCAAAACCAAGCTGGGCATGATGGTCCATACCCATAATCCAGCAGCTCAGGAGGCTGAGACAGGAAGATTGCAAATTCAAAGTCAGCCTCAGCAACTTAGTGCCTGAGCAATTTAGTGAGACCCTGTCTCAAAATAAAAAATAAGAAAAACTGGGGATGTGGCTCAGTGGGAAAATGCCCCTGGGTTAATCCCTAATTTTAAAAAAACAAAGATATTATACATGCACTTAAATAACAAAATTTCCATAAATATTTTAAAATCCAATAATTGAAGCCAGGCATGGTGGCACACGCTTGTAATCTTAGCAGTTCGGGAGGCTGAGGCAGGAGGATAGTGAGTTTAAAGGCAGCCTCAGCAATTTAGTGAGGGCCTGAGCAACTCAGTGAGACCCTGTCTCTAAATAAAATACAAAAATAAGGCTGTGGATGTGGCTCAGTGGCTGAATGCCCCTGAGTTCAATCCCTAGTTCCAAAAAATAAAAATAAAAAATACAATCATTGAGTACAATTTTTTATAATTCTGCTCCTTATCAGGGATTCAAACTTAGTGTGGTGTGTCATCAAAATTAATCACAAATGTTCATTTGTTAATGCTCATCTATAATGAGATTTTACATCTTTCATTTTTGAAAATGTCTGCACAGATAGGTACTACCAAATACTAATAACAATCCAAGAGTTTATTGATTGATTAATTGATTGATTGGTACTGGGGATTAAACCCAGAAGTACTTTGCCTCTGAGCCACATCCCTAGCCCCCAGCATACCCCACCTGTTTTTTGTTTTTTTGAGATGGTCTCAATAAGTTGCTTAGGGCCTTGCTATATTGGTGAGGCTGGCTTAAAAATTTCAATCCTCCTGCACCACTGGAAATACAAGCATGTGACACCATGCCCAGCTATTTTTTTTTTAATATTACAACTTATTCAATCTTCATTACAGGCATGGTGTATAAACAAGACAAGTAAAGCACATATCACACCCCTCCCATTTAAACAGATATAGCATTTTGACATTTTATGGTATGCAGGTTGAATTCATTTACTTGAGTTGAAAGCTGGCAACAACAAATCTTTGTAATTTAGTTCTTCCTCCATAGTTACTCCAAGTGTCTCAGTTCCTAAACTACACTAAGAGGGCTGGGGATGTAACTCAGTTGGTAGTGTGCTTGCCTTGCATGCCCAAGGCCCTGGGTTCAAACCTCAGCACCATACAACACCACCAACAACAAAAACCCTGAAAGGGTGCGCTGCAACGTTCTTGAAGATTTCATGTATTAATCTGACACTTCTTGTTTAGTTCAGGAACAGCTGTCTTGCTCTTAGCTACCCAGACCAGACCACCAGCAATCTTAACTGTTAGTTATTATATAAAAATAAAACTGTGCTTCTGAAAGTATGGACTGAAACTGTTGTGCCCAGAGGTCTTTTCAGAGCATTAGCTCCCTGAGGGAAAAAAATAAGTCCTAACCAACTGCTTTCATGAACAGTGACCCCTGACAGTGTACCTCAGGTCTTTTGCAGGAAAAATCAAAAGGTCAGACAACCCTGATCATCCTGACTAGTTTATCATTATTAACATACAAGATATACTTAAAACTGATCTCAGAACAACTATTGCAACCATATCCCAAGAAATGTTCACTTTTAACACCTTTAGTTCCTGCAAGATACCAGAGCAAGTGAGTAATCATCTCCAAACAGCGTTGCCTCATCATTTACAAGTGAGAGGAAAATATCTAGAATTGTTCCCTCCAAAAATTCTCATCATACCCAACGGCTACTTATAACCTTAGCTGACAAAATCTCAGAGTCCCCAGTTTCCTGATTTGAGGAATCAATTTTCAAGATGACAGTCAAGATTTAGAAGAGCTTTCAGGGTTTTCTTTACCATGGTCCATGAACTCATTAATAAGAATCTCCTTTTCTGGGGCTGGGGTTGTGGCTCAGTGGTAGAGCACTTCCCTAGCATGTGTGGGTTCAATTCTCAGCACCACATATAAATAAATAAAATAAAGGTTCATTGACAACTAAAAGAAATTTTTATTAAAAAAAAAAATCTCTTTTTCCTTTGTCACTTTCTTCCCCCGCCCCCCACTCCCGCCCCCCACTGGGAGTTGAACTCAGGACCTCACACTCCTTGATTGATTTCTGAACACACTGCTGACATTGCTTGAAGAGCTCAGTGCCTATGTTCCCAGAATTGCGTTCTTTGAAGAATTTCTTGGAAAACCAGTGATTGAAGAAACACTGATACCACACTTCCTGTCCAATGTGTCTTCCCAACATTCATGACTGTAGTGTGGTGCTGGACCCAAGAATGTAGCATTTTAATTGAGCATATTTATCGCTTATAGAGAACTTACATAATCTTATTATGTTCTTCCCCAAACTTACCTTTTAGTATGTCATTACATTGTAGATTAATCACCTCCATTTGAAGGTTAGGTGGTAGAAGGAAGCTCCTCAATTGCACTGTTAAATGAAATATGGAAATTTTCTCTTTCATTCTTTCTTCTTTTTTTTTTTTTCTTGTTCTGTGGATTGAATTTAGGGGTATTTTACCACTGAGCACATTCCCAGCCTTTATTTATTTATTTTTAAAAATTTTTTTGTAGCTGTAGATGGACAGAGTGCCTTTATTTTATTGGTTTATTTTTATGTGGTGATGAGGATCATAGCCAGTGCCTCACGCATGCTAGGCAAGTGCTCTGCCACCAAGCTACAGCCCCAGCCCCCAGTCCTTTTTATTTTTTATTTTGAGATGTTTTCACTAAATTGCTAAGGCTGGCCTTGAACTTCTGATCCTCCTGCCTCAGCCTCTCAAATCTCAGTGATTACAGTTAAACACCACCATGCCCAGAGAAATATGGAAATTTTCTTTGCACTTGCAAGGAGGTCACAAAAACTTGCTGAGACTGTACTTCAGGCTTCAAAAATGTATCTGCTCCAAATTTGTAAGGAAATGGAGTTCTTGTCTCTTTTATCTCCCTGCCTCCATTACTGAAGATGGAACCCAGAGGTGGTCTACCACTAAGCTACATCTCCAGCCACACCCCCACCTTCTTGGGATAGGGTCTCATTAAGTTGATGAGACTGGCCTCCAGCTTGGTATCCTCCTGCCTTAGCCTCCGGAGTAGCTGAGATTATAAGCATTTGCTGTTGTGCCCAGCCTTGTTTTAGCTTTTGATAGACCAGGAAGTATATAAATAACTTAAACAACTTTATCACAGTTTGTTTCCCATATAAGCACTCTCTTGCCTTGTAATTTTAGGTTAAATTCATCAAGAAATATTACCACATCTGCAGCAAAAGTTAATTTTAAAGTCATTCAGTGTTTGATAATAGCGGTTGTATCAAGGTTCTCCAGAGAAACAGAACCCATAGGCTATATATATGTGCACAAATATTAAGAGATTTATTTTGAGGAACTGACTCTCGAAGGTTGGCAAGTCTAAAATTTATAGGGTAGGGCCAGCAGGCTGGAAACCCAAGCAAGAGTTCTCTGTTTTAAGGCAGAATTCCTTCATTTCCAGGAAATCTCAGTCTCTGCTCTTAAGAACTTTGACTTGGGCTGGGGTTGTGGCTCAGCGGTAGATTGCTTACCTAGCACGTTCGAGGGCCTGGGTTCAATCCTCAGCACCACATAAAAATAAAATAAAGATATTGTGTCCATCTACAACTAAAAAATTAAATATTAAAAAAAAGAACTTTAACTTATTGGATGAGGTTAACCCACATCACTGAGAGTAATCTTAAAGTCAACTAATTGTGGATATTAACCACATCTATGAGAGTCCTTTAAAGAAATATCTAGACTGGTGTTTGACCAAACAACTGGGTATGACAGCCCATTCAAGTCGACATGAGAAGTTCAACCATTACAAGTGGATGGGGGGCGGGTGAGGGCCCATTGATTGTCGGGGTTTATTCAGCTGCTGGCTGACTGAATGGGTGTCCCCTTCCTCTTTGACCACTCCTGAAGCTGCCCACGAGGTTGAAGAGGTCAACCTTCCCTGATAGAGGAAGAGCATTCTTGGGTCAAGGTTACACAGGTAGCTGCACTCTCCACTAGAATCTCCAAACAAGTTCTCAAGGGAATGAGGGCATGTTCAGAAAAATCTTAGTTTCCATTCTGAGCTCAAGAAAATCTCAATAAACTTACTACCACTGAGCCATCGAACATTGGTAGGACAAGTCAGGATGTTCTGCTTCTATTTCTGTCAAAAACTAATTGTTTTCCTTCAGGTTGCTATAACGAGTTGCCATAGTCAGAGTGGTTTAAACAACAAATATTTCTTTCTCACAGTTCCAGAGGCCAGGAAGTCCGAGATCAAGGTGCAGGCAAATCTACTATCTCACTTTACATGGTGGAGAGCAGGGAGAAGCAAGATTTCTCATGTCTCTTCTAAGGACAATAATCTCATTCTCCCCACCCACCAGTACTGGGGATTGAACCCAGTGACACTCTATCCTCAAGCTATATCCCCAGCATCCCCCCACACCTTTTTGTATATTTTTTTAGTTGTTGATGGACCTTTATTCATTTATTTATATGCGATGCTAAAAATCGAACCCAGTGCCTCATACATGCTAGGCAAGCGCTCTACCACTGAGCCCCAGCCCCAGCCCTCCAGCCTATTTCTTGTTTTGACACAGGGTCTTGCTAAATTGCTGAGGCAGGTTTAGAACTTGTCATCCTCCTGCCTCAGCCTCCTGAGTAGCTGAAATTACAAGTGTGCCCTGCCACACCCAGAATACTAATCTCATTCCTGAGAGCTCCAACCTCATGTCCTAATTACCTGCCAAAGACCCCACCTCCAAATACCACTACACTGGGGATTAGGTGTCAATATACACATTTGAAGGGCAACCCCTCTGGGGTCTTCTCTTGCCCTCTTTTCTTCCCACTTAAATAAATCCTACTTCTTTATGCTGGAAGAAAGAAAGGAAGGAAGGGAAGGAGGGAGGGAGGGAAGAAAAGGAAGGAAGGAAGGAAGGAAGGAAGGAAGGAAGGAAGAAAGAAAGAAAGAAAGAAATTGAGAGCCAGTACAGTGAACCATCCCAGCTACCTGGGAAATGGAAGGGTAGGAGGGACAGCTTGAGCTCAGAGGTCAGGACCAGCTGGGAATCAGAGCGAGACCTCATACCAAAACATAAAAAAACTTTGAGAATATATGTGTTAAATTTTTATCTAATTGGGACTGGGGTTGTGGCTCAGCGGTAGAGCATTCACCTATCACTTGTGAGGCCCTGGATTCGATCCTCAGCACCACATAAAAATAAAAACAAAAAAATAAAGGTACTGTGTCCAACTACAACTAAAAAATATTTTTAAAAGTATCTAATTAAAAATTGCATGATAAATAAGAAGATAATAATAAAAATTAAAATAGGTAATTTTAAGAGTGATACTCAGTTCTCAAATAATAGCTTAATTGCATTAGTTATTTCTAATCCATGCATTAAAATCACGTTGAATACATGTTTGAAAATTTTACTTGAGGGCTGGGATAGAGTGCATGCCTACCATGTTCAAGGGTGTAGATTCCATTCCTAGCACCAAGAAGAAAAGAAAAAAGAGAGAGAAAGAGAGACCTAAAAAGGATTACTTCTTTTTGTACTTTGTTTTGTTTTTGCAATCCTGGGGACTGAACCCAGGACCCTACACTTGCTAGGTGGGAATGTAAAATGGTGCTGCACAGAGGGTCCCCCCAGCTGAACCAGATTACCCTATATCCAGCAATTCCACGTTTGGGTGTATACTCCAGAGAATTGAAACCGGGTCTCCTGTAGATATTCATATACCTGTGTTCATAGCATCATTATTCACAGTAGCAAGATGTGTTTTATCTACACTCTGTGTACCATCATGCATCATTTAGCACTGGGGACGTGTTCTGGGAAACGGGTCCTCTGGCAATTTTGCCACACTGACACAAGTGCAAACCACGACACACCTCAGCTAGATGGTATATGCCCTTGTATCTGCAGTCTGTTGTGGGCTGAAACATTATGTGGCACGTGACTGTGACAAACACACAATGGGATGTTATGCAGCTTCAGATGAGAAGGAGATTTTGACACATGCTGTGACCTCATGGAAGTCACATGAACTTTGAACATGTTATGCGAGTGAAATAATTATACAAGGATGAATGAGTCCACTCTTGTGATTGGTTTAATCACAAATGTGTTTGATTACGTGTGTATGATTTCACTTGTGTGAGGGAGTCACCGTAGTCATATTCATGAAGATAGTTAGAATGGTGGGTGTCAGGAATTGGGGAGGGGAGAGTGGGGAATTACTGTTTAACGTGTGGAGCTTCAGTTTGGGAAGAGGAAAAAGTTCTGGAGAGGGAATGTGATGATGGTTGTTCAACAATGTGGATGTTCTTAACACCAGAGAACTGCACACTTAAAATAGTTAAAATGGCAAAGTACATTTAACTACAATTAAAAAATCAACCATTAATGAAGAAATCGGTCTAGGCCTTGAACATCAGTGGCTGCTCACATCATAGAAAAAGATAACCAGACGTTATTTTCCTCTTATGGAAAATACCGCCACCACCCGTAAATTAGTCTTACCAAAAATATCAAACTTGAATTTGATGAAGTCTCAAGATTTAACTACCAATTTACAGAAAATGCAGAGGGCAGGAAAACATATTAAACCACACAGTGATGCAATCAGCAAAATTGGAAATGTCAGGAACTCTAAAGGACAAACAACTCATCTTCACCAAAAAAAAAAAAAAAAAGATTTCCAGGGGAAGAAAAGAGATGGATTTAGAGAATTTAAAACATATAATAATCAATCATAACGTCTAGACTTATTTAGATCATAGTTTTTATTTAAAAAAAGTTTTTAAAGCCATAGCATTTTTTTTTTAAGAGAGAGAGAGAGAGAATTTTTTTTTAATATTTATTTTTTAGTTTTCAGCAGACACAACATCCCCGTTTGTATGTGGCGCTGAGGATCGAACCCGGGCCACACGCATGCCAGGTGAGCGCGCCACCGCTGGAGCCACATCCCCAGCCCAAGGCATAGCATTTATGAGACAACTGGAAGCTCAACCACTGACTAAACGTTTGATGATATTAAGAAATTATCGTTAACATTTTTGGTTGTAAAGCAGGGCACAGTGACATGCACCCGTAATCTCAGCAGCTCAGGACGCTAAGGCAGGAGGCTCCAGAGTTCAAAGTCAGGCTCAGCAATTTAGCAAGGCCTGTCTCTAAATAAAACATAAAAAAGTACTGGGGGTGGGGGGTGGAGGAGCGCTGGGATTTTGGCTCAGCTGTAGAGCGCTCCCCTAGCACGGGAGGAACCCGGGTTCCATCCTCAGCACCACATAAAAAATAAAGGCATTGTGTTGTGTCCATCTACACCTAAAAAATAAATATTTAAACAAAAAATAAAATAAAATAAAAAAGTACTGGGGGGTTGGGGTTGTGGCTCAGTGGTAGAGCACTTGCCTCCCACAGGGAGGCCCTGGGATCAATCCTCAGCACCAAATAAATAAATAGTAAGATACTGGGTTGGGCTGGGGATATGGCTCAAGCGGTAGCGCGCTCGCCTGGCATGCGTGCGGCCCGGGTTCGATCCTCAGGACCACATACAAACGGGGATGTTGTGTCTGCTGAAAACTAAAAAATAAATATCAAAAAATTCTCTCTCTCTCTGTCTCTCTCTCTCTCTCTCTCTCTCAAAAAAAAAAAAAAAAAAAGATACTGTTCTGCAGCTAAAAAACAAAGTACTTCAATGTGATTCTGAAACCTGTATACTCAGAAAAATGAGAAATTATACCCCATCTGATTCAAATATATGATATGTCAAGATCATTATACTGTCATGTGTGCTAATTAAAACAAATGAAAAAAAAAAATGATGTTAAAAAAAAAAAAGTACTAGGGATGTAGCAGAGTGGTAAAGAGACCCTGGATTCAATCCTCAATACAAAAAAAAAAAAAAAAAGAAATTCCTCTGTTTATAAATTATCATGTATAATTTGAGTCATGTAAATTTCATTACCTAATCCAAAAGTAAAACTTTAAAATTCCTAGCTGGATTCTGTAGCACATGCCTTTAATCTCAGCAGCTCAGGAGGCTGAGACAGGAGGATCCCAAATTAGAGGTTAGTGTCAGCAGTTTAGTGAGACTCTGTCTCAAAATTTATTTATTTATTTATTTATTTATTTATTTTTAAGAGTGAGAGAGAGAAAGAGGGAGAGAGAGAATTTTTAATATTTATTATTTTTTAGTATTTGGCAGACACAACATCTTTGTCTGTATGTGGTGCTGAGGATCGAACCCGGGCCGCATGCATGCCAGGCGAGCGCGCCACCGCTTGAGCCACATCCCCAGCCCCTCAAAATTTAAATAAAATAAAAATTTAAATAAAATAAATAAAATTAAAAGGTCTGGAAAGGTAGCCCAGTGGTAGGAGCACCCAATGGGTTCAATCCTTAGTACCACAAAAAATATAAAAAAAAAAAAGATCATACATTAAACTCATATTAAACTCTTGAATCTTAAGCTTTTCTCAGAAGTAATATTGTTTTTAGTATTATCAAATTGTGAGGCTGGGGTTGTGGCTCAGTAGTGGAGCACTTGCCTAGCATGAGTGAGGCACTGATTTCAATTCCTGGCACCACATAAAAAAACAAAATACAATAAAAAAAAATTAAAGAAAAAATAAATAAAGGTATGCAAAAAAACATATTATCAAATTTTGAAATATATTACTTCCTCATAAATAAAGGATTTCTTTTAAAGTAATTATATTACTATAAAGAATTGACATGTTTAGCATAAGAAAAACAATATGCAATTATTATTTCAAAAGACACTAAGTAAAAACATGATATGTTAGAAATGGAATTGAAAGAGTGGGATGCAGCCAGTGGAGGGACCTTGCCTAACATGCCTGAGGCCCTGGGTTTCACCCCCAGCACTGCAAGAAAGTAAAACTGAATTAAATTAAATTGACAATAAACATCAGCTCGTTGCCTTCACATATGTATTTTCTGTCCTGCCACTGAAGTGGACCAGCAGCTCTGTGAACTCCTGGTGTGCATGTTGTGACCTCCACTGCCATCGTCATTACAGCGAAATGTGGCTGCTTGGAGAGAGTGTTAGCTGGATATCCAGAGCAGGCCCTTTTCCAGGTAAATCTAGGACTTCTTTTCATGTTAAAATTGAAAGCTTTAGAAGATAATGTCATGTCAGCAGGACCCAGGAGCCCATACAAAAATGTCCACATTTAGCAAAAGTTGTGACAATCTGAGCAATTAAAAGAAGAATAAGCTGGGCATGGTGGTGCACGCCTGTATTCCCCGTGGTTTGGAAGGCTGAGGCAGGAGGATCACAGCCTCAGCAATGTAGTGAGGCTGTAAGCAATCTAGTATCAAAATTAAAAAAATAAAAAGGGCCGGGGATGTGGCTCGGTGGTTAAGTGCCTCTGACTTCAATCCCAAAATAAATAGATAAATAAATAATTATTGTATTGAATTAACACATAGAATGAAGGAAATTCTTTATAGTGATACTCAAAATGAGAGAGTCAAGAAGTCTCATTTATTACCACTTGAGGCAACTTCTAAAATAACTCCTTACTTTGAAAATTAGTAATTAAGTAGCTCAGTGATGGAGCATGTGCTTAGCTGACTCCGGGATCTGAGTTCAATCTCTAGCATGAAAGAGCAAGGAAGGGAGGGAGGGAGTTCAAAGAAAAAGGAAGAAAAGAAGGAAGAGAAAAAAGAAAATTATAAAGAGAAATTAATAAGTATTTACTTTGCCCTTTCAAGAAAAAAGTTAGCTGGTTGTGGTGGCGCACTCCTGTCATCCCAGCAGCTTGAGAGGCTGAGGCAGGCGGATCGGAAGGTCAAAGCCAGCCTCAGCAACTTAGTGAGGCCCTAAGCAACTTATCCTCAAAATAAAAAATGAAAAAGAGTTGGGGTGTGGCTCAGTGCATAAGTGCCTCTGGGTCAATCCTGGTAATAATAATAATAATAATATTTGAAGAGGCTGCGCCCACGGGTGAAACACTGGGTTTGATCCTCAGCACCACATAAAAATAAATAAATAAAAATAAAGGCATTGTGTCCACCTACAACTAAAAATAACAACCATAATAATATTTTTATTATTATTATATATTATATATTATTTTTGGATAAGCAAATAGTCCTAGTGGATGGGCAAAACCTTCACAGAATTCTAGTTCATAAATGTGAATGAAATAGAATTAGGAAAACAATTTCAGAAACTTCAATGAAAAGATTGATTTAGGAAAGGATTATTATTTGGTGCTAACCAATAGTTGACTGTGTAGCTCAGTGGTAGGGCATATGCCTAGAATTCAAAAGTCCTTGGGCTCAATCCCTAGCACCAAATAATCAACAAAAATCAATAGTTGATTGGTTGTTGTAATGATCATACTTGGCCAAAGCAACATAGAGTACTTTCTAGTCTCAAGAAGGAAGGCATTAACTGGAAGTGAAGTAATCAAGCTATCACCATCCAAGTCTAGGTGACAATCTCAGCATCACTAATGGTTGATCCTGTGTGTTCTAAGGGAGGGCCACATTAATTGCCCTTCCATTCGATACCACGTGACTCCATCCTTCTCAGTGCTTTGTACCCTAGTTCAGGCATCCCTCAGAGAGTTTAATCCACTCCTAAAAACATGTTGAACAGTGAATTTTTAGATAATGGGAGTTCATGTGTTGTTGTTGTTGTTATTATTATTATTTGGTACTAGGGATTGAACTCAGGGGCACTCCACCACTGAGCCACATCCCTAGCCCTATTTTGTATTTTATTTAGAGACAGGGTCTCACTGAGTTGCTTAGCACCTTGTGGTTGCTGAGGCTGGCTTTGAACTCGGAATCCTCCGTCTCAGCCTCCTGAGCTGCTGGGATTACAGGAGTGGGCTACTGTGCCAGCATGTGTCATTATTTTAAATGGAAAGAATAATGATATAGCTGGATGCAGTGGTAGACGCCTGTAATCCCAGCTACTCAGGAGGCTGAGGCAGAAGGATCTAAAGTTTAAGGCCAGCCTCAGCAATTTCGTGAGTCCTGTCTCAAAAAAAAAAAAAAAAGATGGAGCCGGGAGGTGGCGCAAGCCTGTAATCCCAGAGGCTCAGGAGGCTGAGACAGGAGAATCGGGAGTTCAAAGCCAGTCTCAGCAAAAGTGAGGGACTAAGCAACTCGGTGAGACTCTGTCGCTAAAAAAAATACAAAATAGGGCTGGGGATGTGGCTCAGTGGTCCAGAGCCCCTGAGATCAATCCCCAGTACCAAAAAAAAAAAAAAAAAAAAAAAAAGGAGGAGGAGTAGGAGCACATCTGAGTACGATCCCCAGTACTGAGAAAAATTAAAATAAATTGGAATATAGTGGGAGAGGGGTAAACCTTGGGGAATGAGGTGGGAAGGCAGAGGAGGGGAAACTGAAACAGGGAGAAAGAAGACAAGATGGTAGACCAAGGAGGAGATTTTTTTTTTTTTTTTTTTTTTGTACTGGGGATTGAAGCCAGGGGCACTCTACCACTGAGCCACATCTTTTTTTATTTTTTATTTTGAGACAGGGTCTCACTTAGTTGCTGAGGCTAGTCTTGAACTTGCAATCCTCCTGCCTCAGCCTCCCGAGTTGCTGAGGTCACAGATGTGTGCCATCTAGCCCTAAGAATGCATTTTTTGAATATGACTTTTCTGCTTAAATCATAAATGTGATCTCTTACAAGCAAACAGTGATCTTTCAGTCTCTGTGATCTGAAATTCTCCTTAGGACTTATTGTCAAGTATTAGTGGCTAGGGCTACCCATAACAAAATACCACGGACTGAATGCCTTAAACAGCAGATATTTATTTTCTCACAGCTCAAGAGGCTGGAAGCCCAAGACAAAAGTCCCAGCAGGTTTGGTTTCTTCTGAAGTCTCTGTCCTTGGCTTACAGACAACCCAGCAAACTTCTGCTTTCCAGCGCCTGCAACCACACCTTCTCCAATAAAATCTGAATCGTGGTCTTGGGAGTATTCTCCCTCTGCTCTAGGATGCCCTCTAGAGTTTCCTCAAATATCTACATTTACTAGCCCATCAGCTGGTTATGGTGGCACACACCTGTTGTCCTAGTGACTGGAGAGGCTGAGACAGGAGGATTGGAGTTTGAGGCCAGCCATGGAAACTTAGACACTGAATCAAAATAAGAAATTAAAAAAACTGAAAATAGGGTTCAGTGGTTTAGCACCCCTAGGTTCAATCCTCAGTACCACAAAAAAAATATAATAAAAATAAAAAATTCTATGGGGCTAGGGTAGTGGCTTCGTTGTAGAGCACGTGTGAGGTACTGGGTTCGATTCTCAGTACCACATAAAAATAAATAAATAAAATAAAGCTTTGTGTCCATCTACAACTAAAAAATAATTAAAAAAACTATCCTTACTACGCTCTCAATATTTAACAATTCCTTATATTAAACTACCTGATTAAATTACTACAGGGTCAGTCTCTCTCTCTTCTCTTTCTTTTTCTCTCTCTTTCTTAATTGTACACAGACTATTAAAAAAAAATGGCGCCAAGAGTGGTCCCAGAAAACAAACTGATAAAGTTGTTGATCACAGTGGGGCATTTGTTTGGTTGTTCTTCAGCTAAGCACTGTGTTGACCTCCGTGTCAACGAGACATGGGCTACTAGTTCCCCATAGCACATAGTGGCATTATATAATCAGGCTAGGGTCTGTGGTTGATTTTGGTGAAGTGCAACTGAAGCACGTGCCTTGGGAGCCCCTATGGCTGCTGCACTTCACGGTTATGGAAGTAATAATGACTCTAAGGACTGGGTGTGGGAAGGTTCATTTGAATACACTTGAGGGCTTATTAAAGAAAAAATAACAAGCTCAGGTCTGTTAACTCTCAGTTCAAGTCATGGAATGAACCAGAGAGCTTCCATGATAACCCTGAAATAATCTCCTGTTTCTTGTTGCTCCAGTGATGATATTGCTGAAAATAAAAAATAAATTTTAATTATGCAGGTTGCTGAATTATAGTGACAGTGAATTCATAGTCTTGTCAAGTGTCTCGTGAGAGGTAAGACATTGATCAAGAAAGAAAGGGACGCTGAACTTTGAAATTGAGACATTTGAGCAGTGTGTAGTGGCACATGCCTGTAATCCCAGCAACTCTGGAGGCTGAGGCAGGAGGATTGTGAGTTCAAAGCCAGCCTCACCAGATTAGTGAGGCACTTAGCAACTCCGTGAGACCCTGTCTCTAAATAAAATATAAAAAATGGCTTGGGATGTTGCTTAGTGGTTAAGCACCCTTGGGTAAAATCCCTGATACCAAAAACAAAAAACAAACAAACAAAACCCCCAATATTTGAATGAAACAATCTTGAACTCTTTAGGTCATTCAGCAGAAGTAGCTTGTCCTATGGTGTCTAAGGATACTAGCGTTCCTCTGCTTTAGAATTTGTGACAACCTCACCTGGGGCAGATGATTTGAAAAGGGATGTTCATTCTCTTCAAGACCCATCATAGCCATACCCCACTGCCTTTAGGCCTATTAGTACTGTCAAATCTTAAAATGCTACACAGGAATAGGGGTACATCATGATTCAGGAGGACATAGCTTGGACACCAAAAGAATTGCAGGATTTAGCTGATATTTACCAGTAGCAACAAGGGGAATACATGTGGGAATGGATTCTGAAGTTCTGGGTTAGCCGACTGTCACTGTAACAAATGCCTGGGATAAACAACATATGAAAAGGAAAGGTTCAATTTGGTTCACAAATTTGGAGGTTTCAGTCCCTTGTCACCTGGCCCTGTTGCTTTTGGGCCTGGGGTCAGGCAGCACATCTTAGTGGGGAGCCTGCTTCTCACCTCATGGCTGCTGGAAAGAAAAGAGAGAAAGAGCAATACACTGGTATCCCACAATTCCCTTCCAGGTCATATGCCCAATGACCTAACTTCCTCCCAATAGGACCCACTTCTTAAAGATTTTACCACCTCCTGATAGTGCTGTGGGCTAGGGACCAAGTCTCTATTTAACACATGGATCTGTGGGACACTATCTAAACCATAGAGCAGGCTGATAAATCAAGGAGGTCAAAATATAATACTTTGTGAGGTGAAATTCTTTTTTTTTTCTTGCTGTGCTAGGATGAAACCCAGGGCCTTGTGTACACAAGACAAGTGCACCACCACTGAGTTACATCACCAGCCCTCTTTCCTTTTTAATTATGAGACAGGGTCTTGCTCAGTTGCCCAGACTGTCTTCAAACTCATGATCCTCCTATCTCAGCCTCCTGCATAGCTGCGAATACCAGTGTGCACCATCACATCTGGCCCGACATTCTTTTATATAAGTGTGCTCACTAAATTCTGAATGTAATGTGTTTGCTTTTTACCTGAAGGTGGGTCTAACTGCTAATTTGATTTGTTGAATGAAACTCAAGCTCAAAATTAGAATTTAATGAGGTCTAACTTAATAAGATTAGAACACCAGAGCTTCCCTGGCATGTAGAGGAGGAAATCCAAAGTGCAGAGAGAGAGAGAGAGAGAGAGAGAGAGAGAGAGGGGGAGAGCGAGCGAGCAAGGCTGGATTGGATTCTGATGATGTTCAACTTATTTCCTAATCAGATTCTATGTGCAGGCCCAAGACCATACTCCCTTTACTAAGGCATTGGAAAATGCATTTTAGGCTAGGAGTGTCACTCAAAGAGCATGCATATGTTGTGCTCAGGTTTAATCTCCAGCACCACCAAAAAGGGGGGAAAAAAGCATTTGTGAAGGGAGGGAAAGTCTGCATCCTTGAAAAGTTCTGGACTGTTCTCTTTTGGAAGCCAGGTAGGGAATCCAACCTTTAAGAGGGAGCCCTGACTTCAATGGGAAGGATGGCATTGCATTGTAAAGAGGCCAAGTGAAGCACTTAACCATTGAAGACCAGGGGACACAGCAACCATAAAGGGCATCAGAGATGTTTCTTGAATAATCAGAATACCTTGACCTGCAGAGATCTTTTTTTTTTTCCCATTCATTATTTTATTTATTTATTTTTACTGCAAGAATTAGAGCAGAGATCTTTAGTGGGAACTAATTGATGGTGGTATTTCTAGGAACTAAATAGATAATCAGCCTACTAGAATATTGCTTGATCTACATATGTTATAGGTCTGGTTGTCAGAAACCTGAGTTGGGCTGGGGATGTAGCTAATGGTAGAGTGCTTGCCTGGGGTTTGATCCCCAGCACTCCTACAACAAACATACCAAAATCTTGACTTAAGTCACCCCAGTAGAGAATGATGGCCTCCCACCGGTTCCAAGTATAAGTCAGTTCACAGACCCAGAGCCCTTTGATAGAGAAGAAGGTCAGATCCCCCGAAAAAGAATGTTGAACCACTGCAGCAAGAAAACACACCCATCTTCTTCCAGGTGTTCCCTAAAGGAACCTGCAGCAAGTTACTAGAGTTTGCAAAGGAAAAGGAAATGCCCAGGTCTTTTCAGGGATTATTAGACACTGGCTCTGGATTGTAAGGAATACCTGTGGAGAAAACCTGTGAAGAGATGAACAGAAGGACAGACACAGACCGGGCAGCAGCAGGCAGAGAAGTGAAGTGAGAAGTGTTCACTCCTCCCTCCTGCTGAGTTTATTAACTCAAAAAAGTTACCTACCACCGTTACCATGACTACATTCTAATTAGTATTTCTTTAACCCCGAGTTCTAGCTAATGGAGATAAGGTCCAGGTTAGTACAAACACGAGCCCCTTCTCACCAAGGACATTGCTAAGGAAACCAGATAGTGCACCTGCATAGTTATTCTAGTAGCTTCAAGGAGGGGAGATTGCTGGGCATTCCAAGCCTGGGAAACAGGGTAAACTTATGAAGAACATTGCTATGGCAGCTGGGCATCCTGTGCTTTTGCACAGGAATTTCCCAGTAGCCAGATATATCCTAACAGCTGGACATTCTGTGTCTTTGCACAGAAACTTCTTAGTTATCAAGCATGTCACAATCACGAAGTTTGTCAGAGACCCCAATCCCAAACACTGGGTTGATGCCAATTCCTCAGGATTCCAATGGCACTGTGGTTTGCCATTCAAAGTAGGCATATATGGAAGCCAGGTGACAGATGAAGTTTAACTAAAGCTTGACTCACAGAGGGTCCAGTAGGTCCACATTTCTCTGGTTCCAGAAAGTATGATTGAACAGAAATATTTGACAACTGGAAGAATTCACATATTGGCTCTGATCCATCGCATTATTATGGGGTCATGGTGGTGGGCAGGGTAAGTAGAAGCCTGTGTCACTTTCACCCCCACCAAGATAATAAAACAGAACAGTACTGCATCCTGGGGAAAATACAGGGATCACGGGCTGGGGATGTGGCTCAAGCGGTAGCGCGCTCGCCTAGCATGCGTGCGGCCCGGGTTCGATCCTCAGCACCACATACAAACAAAGATGTTGTGTCCGCCGAAAATTGAAAAATAAATATTAAAAATTGTCTTAAAAAAAAAAAAAAGAAAATACAGGGATCAGTGCTTCCATCAAAGACTTGAAAGAACCCGAGGTGGTGATGTTTCTTCTTTCCATCTAATTCACCAGTTTGGTTTGTGTGAAAGCCATGTGGATTTTAGGACATGACTGTGGTTATCATAAACTTAATCTGGTGGTGACTCAGACTGCTGCTGCTGTTCCAGATGTAATCTCTTTTTACTACAGTATTTTACTAGACTTATGAATCATCTAAAAACTGCATGTGGTTTTGTTTGTTTTATTGCAGTGCTGGGGATCAAACCCAAGGTCTTGCACATTCTAGGCCAGCGTTCTACCACTGAGCCATACCGTCAGCCCTGTGCATGCTTCTTCTTTACTAGGGTCTGACCATCCAGGAGCCCAAACATGCTAAGTGCTCTACCATTAAACTACAACCCCAGCCCTTTTCATATTTTAGGAATACAGGATCTTGCTCAGTTACCCAGGCTGGTCTTGAACTTGTGATCCTCCTACCTCAGTTTCCTGAGTAGCTAGAATTATAGGTAGTGTGCATTATGCCCAGATCTGTGTGTTTTTTAAGTTTACAGATATATGAAGCTTTTTTTATTTTAAAATCGATTTCTAACAATTGCACTGTGATTCAAGTATGCTAGTCAGCTTTCCATTACAGCAACAAATAACCCAGAAAAACAATTTAAAGGAGGAAAGGTTTATTCTGGCTCACAGCTTCAGAGGTTTCAGTCCACAGTTAACTGAATTCATTGCTTTTAGGTCAGTGACCAGTAGCAAGGCAGAGAGGGTGAGGTAGAGCAGAGCTGCTAATCTCATGGCAGCTGAGAAAGAGTGAAGGCCAGGAAGGGGCTGGGGACAAGATATAACTTTTCAGAGACTGGGTGCAGGGGTGCACACCTGTAATCCCAGTGACTTGGAAGGCTAAGACAGGAGGAGAGCAAGTTTGAGGCCAGCCTGAGCAATTTAGCAAGACGTGGTCTCAAAATAAAAATGAAAAGGACTGGGGATGTGGCTCAGTGGTAAAGTGTCCCTGGGTTTGTCCTCAGTACAAAAAAAAAAAAAAAAAAAAAAAGAAAAGAAAAAAGAAAGAAATTTTTTGAGATATATGTTAAAATATCCCACTATCATTGGGAATTACATAATTTCTTATACTTTTGTCAGTTTTGCCTCTTATATTAATAGGGTATGTTACTTTGTGCATAAAAACTTAGACTTTCTATAACTAATTAGAATAAAAAATTTAAAAAGAAACAGACATTTTAGTTAAATCCTCTTTGTGAATTATATCTCCTATGATTATGTAAAATTCCTCTTCATTCTATTAATGCTTTCTTTTGGTTAGCATTTGTCTGGTGTATCTTTTTCCAAACATTTATTTTCAACTTTCCTGAAAATAACCTCTTTGTTTTCAATGTAGTCAACTAAATAGCCTATAGCTTGCTATTTAAAAATAATCCAGTAGCTCAGCGGTAAAGCACTTGCCTCACATGTGTGAGACACTGGGTTCAATCCTCAGCACCACATAAAAATAAATAAAGATACTGTGTGTTCATCTACAACTAAATAAATATTAAAATCATCATCATCATCATCATCCAGGCAGGCATAGCAACCCAAGTCTGTAACCTCTTCTGCTCAGGAGGCTGAGGCAGGAGGATCACTAGAGCCCAGAAGTCCAGGATCAACCTGGGCAACTTAGTAAAACCCTGCCTCAGAATTTTTTAAATGGTGGGAGTGGGGCCAGATGAGGATGTAGCTCCGTGGTAGAACACCCCTGGGTTCAGTTCCTAGTGATGTGCACACACACACAAATTAATTGGAATGATTTTGTTTTCTTTTTCCTCTTATTCAGTTTTTGTGGTTTGAATATAATTTGTATTTCTATTATTCTGTTAAGTGTCTTTAATATTTTAACACACACACTTGACTAAGTCTAAAGTTGGTTGACTTTTTTTGTTGTTGTTTAGGGATTGAAGCCACTGAGCAAATTCCCAGTCCTTTTATATATTTTAGTTAGAGACAAGTCTCGCTGAGTTGCTGAGGCTGGCTTTGAACTCGTGATCCTCCTGCCTCGGCCTCCTGGGCTAATGGGATTATAGGCTTGCGCGGCCACCAGGCTGAGCTAAAGTTAGCTGACTTTTTACCTTCTTTCAGAGCAAGGAGCCTCTGATTGCTACCAGACTGACCACCCCCCTCCCATCTGGTGTGTTACTATGTCTGGCATTCCATCTTATCTTATTTTATATGCCCCAAATTGATGTTGTTATTATTACTTTATATAGTCAACAGCTGTTTAAATGGCCTCAAGTCCTTACCAATTTATCTGATTACTTTTTACTCTTGAATAGCAGTGTTTTAAGTTTCCTTCACCCTGAAATATAGCCCTTAGGAATCGTCACTGAGGTTGGGTAGGTGATAAACTCCAAGTTTTTCTTTGGGTTAAAAAGAAGAAGAAGAAAAAAAGACTTTATTTTCCCCTTATTTAACACATTTTATGATTTACTTTATACTTTAAAAAAGCCAGATTTTTTTTTTTTTCTTTTTATAGTGCTAGGGATTGAACCCAGGGTCTCATGTGTGTTAGGCCAGTGCTCTACAATTGAACTACATCCTCAGTCCCATAAAAATCCAGAATTTCGATGTCTATTTTTTTTTAACCCAGGGGCACTTGCCGCTGAGCTACATCCCCAGCCCTTTTTAAAAAAATTTTTCTTTTTAGTTGTAGATGGACACAATACAGCCCCATGATGTTAGATGGACACATCGTGTATGTGGTGCTGGGAACTGAACCCAGGGCCTCACACGTGCTAGGCAAGCATTCTACCATTGAGCACAACCCCAACCCCAGCCCTCCCCAGCCCTTTGTGGTTTTTTTGTTATGAGACAAGGTCTCACTAAGTTGCTTAGGGCCTCACTAAATTACTGAGGCTGGCCTTGAACTTGCAATCCTCCTGTTTCCGTTTTTTTTTTTTTTTTTTTTCCCTCTCTCCCAGTGGTATTGGGGATTGAACTCAGGGCCTCATGAATGTTAGGCAAGAACTCTACCACTGAAGTATATTCCTAGCCCATTTAAAAAAAATTTTTGTTGTATTTTGAGACAGTGTCTTGCTAAATTCTCCCTATTTGCCTTGTACTTGTGATACTCCTGCCTCAGTCTCTGAGTAGCTGGGATTATGGTCATATGCCACCACATTCCAGTCTCAGAATTTTAGGTGTCTTGATACTCCAATTTTAAATATAAATTTTGTATTTACATTAAAAGAGAATTTTTCTACAGGGCATGATTGTTCAACACCTGTAATCTCAACAATTTAGGAGACTGAGGCAGGAAGATCATGAGTTCCAGCCTCTTCGATTTAGTGAGATTCTTAGCAAATTAGCAAGACCCTGTCTCAAAATAAAAAATAAAGTGGACTGGGGGTATAGCTAATGGTGAAATGCCCCTGGATTCAAGCTCAGTACTTAGAGGGAGCAGAGAGAAACTTTTCCTTTGCCAAATTAACACTAACACCCCTGGCAAAATGAACATTTTTTTCTTTTTGATACCAGGGATTGAATCTAGGAGTACTTAACCACTGAACCACAACCCCAGCCCCCGCTCCTTTAAAATATTTTTTAAGTTGTAGATGGACACAACATCTTTATTGTTATTTGTTCATTTTTATGTGGTGGTGGGGACCAAACCCAGGACCTCACACATGCAAGGCCAGCGCTTTACCACTGAGGTACATCCCCAGCCCTTCTTATATTTTATTTTGAGACAAGGTCTTGCCAAGTTGCTCAGGACCTTGATAAGTTGCTGAGGCTGGCTTTGAACTTGAGATTCTCCTGCCTCAGCCTCCTGAGCTGCTGGGATTACCATTGTGCACCACCATGCAGGGCCCTTATATTACTTTTAACCTGCAACAGTCCCTTTTTTCATTGCAGTGAAGAATAACTAAAGAGAAGACCTGATGTCCTGTAAAAAATTCCACCATTGTGGGGCTGGGCATATAGCCCAGTTGGTAGAGTGCATGCCTTGCCCTGGATTCAATCCCCAGCACCCCCCACCCCCCCCTCCACACACACACACAAAATATTCCACCATCTAGGTCTCTTTGCTCCCTGTGCATTTCCTATAAAATGTAAATTAGATTCAAAGTTTGATTGGAGTCAAATCAAACACTATTGGGTAGATCATCATGGTCGATGCAATATTCACATCAGAAGACAATACTATACCAATTCCCAACAGCAAAAATAAACAAATAGCCGGGCGTGGTGGCACACGCCTGTAATCCCAGTGGCTTGGGAGGCTGAGACAGGAGGATTGCAAGTTCACAGCCAGCTTCAGCAATTTAGTGAGGCGCTGAGCAACTCAGTGAGACCCTAAGCATCTCATTGAGACCCTGTCTCTAAATAAAATACAAAATAGGACTGGGGATGTGGTGCAGTAGTTGAGTGCCCCTGGGTTCAATCCCTGGTTTAAAAAAATAATAATAATTAATTAAATAAATAAGACAATACTGTAATGTCTTATTGATCCACTTGTTACATAAGCTTTCTTACACAAAGTTCTATGGTAAGATGGTGTCCTTTGTAAATGGTTTATTCCAGGTTTCTCCTAGGTCGGGCTTCTTCGTGATGTACACTGGATAGTACAATAAACAAAAGATGAAAAAGTGGTGGGAAAGGACTCTGGGAATAGCGGGTCAGAGAGACCCCACCTCTAATTAGCAGGCATCGGGACCAATTGGAACCTGCACATGTGGGAGAGTTTTTCTTGGCTACACATTTAAAAAGCAGAATTGCTGAGTAGGAGGATAGTGCCTTTTCACCTTTACTACTTACTGCCAGGAGCAGTTAGTCAATTTGCACCTCCACCAGCAGCACTGAGGCGTTTCTTTGCCCCAGCACTTGTTATTTTCAGACTTCTTTACTTTAGCCAATGATTACATGAAATAATATCTCATCATGATTTTTTTTTTCAGTATTTAGAGATTGAACTCAGGACCTCACACATGATAGACAGGCACTCTACCACTTTTAAATTTTTTATATTGAGATAGAGTCTCACTAAATTGCTGAGGCTGGCCTTGAACTTGTGATTCTCCTGCCTCAGCCTCCTGAACTGCTAGGATTACAGCTAATTTTTTCGTATATTCTAGTTTTGCTAATATAAATAGAATATTTTTGTGTATATGTATATGCATATATATATATACACACAAATATATATATTCTTTTTCTTTTAAATATTTTTTAGTTGTAGATGGACACAACTTCTTTATTTTTATTTGTTTATTTTTTTTATTTGGTGCTCAGGACCGAACCCAGGGCCTCAAGCATGCAAGGCAAGCACTCTACCACTGAGCTACAACTCCAGCCCATATATATATTCTTGAATACATATAAATATACATATATTTTTTTCTTTTTTGTTTTTTGGAGGTACTGGGGATTGAACCTGGGGTTTTATATATGCTAGGTAAGTGCTCTACTACTGAGGCATATTCTTAGCCCCCAGATCTTTATTTTATTGATTGATTGATTGATTTTTAGTTATAGATGGGCACGATACCTTTATTTATTTAGTTTTTTTTTTTTTTTATGTAGTGCTGAAGATGAAACCCAGTGCCTCACATGTGCTAGGCAAGTACTCTATCACTGAGCCACAATCCCAGCCCCCCAGTTCTTTTTTTTTTTTTTTCAGTTGTAGTTGGACATGATATCTTTATTTTTATTTATGTATTTTTATGTGGTGCCAAGGATCGAACCCAGCACCTTGCACATGGTAGGCAAGTGTTCTACCACTAAGCCACAACCCCAACATCCCCCACTTTTTTTTAATTGTAATTGGTTTTTGTTGGGTGCTGGTGTTTTTGTTTATTTTTTATTTATTTATTTATTTTTTTGTAGTTGTAGATGGACTAAGTACCTTTATTTTATTTGTTTATCTTTTATGTGGTGCTGAGGATCAAACCCAGTGCGGGATTGCAGGAGGGTTTCATGCATGCTAGGCAAGTACTCTGCCACTGAGCTACAGCCCCAGCCCCCTTTCTGTGGCTTTTAAAACAATTATTTCAACATTATGGCATTTTACCAATATTTCTCTTCCTTCCTTCCTTCCTTCCTTCCTTCCTTCCTTCTTTCTCTCTCTCTTTCTTTTTTTTTCTTTTTAAAGCTGGATTCTTGTTCTATTGTTCAGGTTGTCCTCAAACTGTTCAGTTCAAGCCTTTGCCTCCCAAGTAGCTGGGACTTTAGTTGTGTGCCATCACACCTGGCTCTTCCCCACTATTCTTGAGTCTTCCTTTTATAAAATTAAGGACATCTACTTAACCACAATATTATGTTACTAAAAAATAACAATAAATCCTTATACCATGTAATACACAGGTTATATTCATATTTCCCCAATTAATAGGCATTCAGATAAATCTAAAGTGGAGTTGACTGTATTCTGGTGATGTGTTTATCATCTCCAGTCCTGAATGATGAATTAGCTGGGTGTACTAGTCTAGGTTGCCAGATACTTCCTCTAAGAACTGGGAAGGACTGGGGGTGTAGCTCAGTGGTAGAGCACTTGACTAGCACATTCCAAGCCCTGGATCCCCACTGCAAAAACAAACAAACCCTTGTCTTCTAGTTTCTATAGTTACTGTTGAGAAATTTGCCATCTGTCCAAGCATTGTTGCTCTGTAGGAAACATGTGTTTTCTTTCTGGTTTTTTCTAACCCCCCCCCTCCCATCTTTGAGTTCTCCAGTTTCTCTCTGATGTGTCAGGGTGAGGATTTAGTCTATCTTGGGACTCATTTCCTGAGTCTGAAAATTCTTGTCCCAAATCAGTTCTGGAGGATGATCAGCCATAATCTCTTCTTATTATCTCATTATCTGTTTTAAGAGCCTAGAATAGTGCCTGGCACACATTAGGTGCTTATAAATAGTTGTTGAATGAATTTGTAAATGAGCATTTTTTCCACTCCTCATTCTCTCTATAATCTCCTGCTCAGACTGTTTTTTTCAGACATTTGTTGGAACATCTCATTCTATCCACCATCCTTCTTCATCTCTTTTACACATTTTTCCACCCTGTATCTTTCTGTGCTACATTTCAGATAATTTTGTCAGATTTATCTTCCTCTTCCAAATTTTGCCCTCAACTACTTCTGATCTTCAACCCATCCACTGAGTTTACAATAATCATTTATAAAATGATACCTGTTTACTTTTCTCATAGCAATCTGCTTATATCTCATGAAGATTCCTTGTTTTAGGACTTCAGTAATTTTTGCCATACCTATAGTCTGAATCTTATTCCATTGCCTGAAGGACTTTAGGGTCTTATTTTGCTGTTGGTTGCAAAATGGTGGGTTATTTCCCTCTGGAAAAAAATATACATATTTATATATATAATTATATATAAAATCTCTATATATACATATTTTAAGTTGTCAATGGACCTTTATTTTTATTTATTTGTATGTGATGCTGAGAATTGAACTCTGCCTCACACATTCTAGACAAGCACTGAGCCACAACCCCGGCCCCTGCCACTGAGCTACATACATCACCAGACCCCCTTTTTTTGGGGGGGCGGGAGGTGGTCAGTACTGGGGGTTGAACTCAGGGGCACTTGACCACTGAACCACATCCCCAGCCCTATTTTTTTGTGTTTTTACTTAGAGACAGGGTCTCACTGAGTTGCTTAGCGCCTTGCTTTTGGCTGAGGCTGACTTTGAATTTGCAGTCCTACTGTCTCAGCCTCCCCAGCCACTAGGATTACAGGCATCCGCCACCCTGTAGGGCTCACCAGCCCTTTACTTTTTTTTTTTTTTTGTCTTTTTGAGACAGGTCTCACTAAGTTGCTGAGACTGGCCTTGAACTTATTACCCTCCTACCTCAGCCTCCTGGAATTGCCAGAGTGTTTCACTGAATCCAGACATACTTTCTAATTTTGGATTGTGAGCTCATGTAAATGACCTTGAGACAGACTTTCATGGGTTGTTGTGAGGACCCAATAAATTAATTCTTATGAATTTATATCTGAAGTCCACAGGGAAATGAAATCATATTGAAAAGAATCATATTGAAAAGAATTTACAGAAGGGTAAGAACAGCCCAACAGGTTATTCCATGTGTAAAAAGAAACATAAATGCCCACACGAGTGTCACTTTTCTTTTTTTTTTTTGAGTGTCACGTTTAATCTGATAAACTCTGGCAAGAACCACCCAGGGAAGTAGGATGTGGTGGCAAACGCCTCTTATTTTAGCTACTTAGGAGTCTAAGGTAGGAGGATTGCAAATTCCAGGCCAACCTCAGTAATTTAGTGGGACACTCTCTCAAACATAAATGCCTGGTGCAGTGGCTCAAGCCTGTAATCCCAGAGGCTCAGGAGGCTGAGGCAGGAGGATCTCAAGTTCAAAGCCAGCCTCAGCAATTTAACAAAGTCCTGAGCAACTTGGCAAGACCCTGTCTCAAAATAAAATACAAAAAGGGCTGGGGATGTGGTTCAGAGGTTAAGTACACCTGGATTCAATCTCTGGTATCAAAAAGAAAAAAAATGGTCATTTTGTCAGAGGCATTAGTGTTAATTTGGCATTGGCAAAGGAAAAGTTCCCCCTTCTCTCCCCTCCCTTCCTTCTCCTTCTCCTTCCCCATCTCCTTCTCCCTCTTCGTACTGGGGATTGAATCCAGGTGCTAAGCAACTCAGTGAGACCCTGTTTCTAAATAAAATACAAAATAGGGTTGGGGATGTGGCTCAGTGGTAGAGCACCCCTGGGTTCAATTCAAAACAACAACAACAACAACAACAAACCCATACGGTATAATATTAATGCCATGTTCTTTACTCATGTCATCTTCTTTTTTCCCCCTTGGGTACTGGGAATTGAACCCAGAGGCACTCTGTCACTGAGCTACATTCACCCCCAGCAACTTTTTATGTTTTATTTTAATAAGGGGGGTCCTCACCAAATAGTCCAGGCTGACCTTGAATTACTTTTCTTCCTTTCTTTTGTACTGGGGACTGAACTCAGGGGTGCTCTAATACTGAGCTACATCCCAAGTCCAAAATTTTTTTAAATTTTAAGACAAGGTCTCGCCAAATTGCCGAGGCTGGCTTTGAACTTATAATTGTCCTGCCTTGGCCTCCCAAATCACTGGGATTACACAGGTGTGTGCCACCACACCCAGCTGCTCAAGTTATCTTTAACGATCCTGACAGCCACAAGGAAGTGATATTCCCTTTTTACATAGCAGAAACTGCAAGAAGTTCATTAATTTATGACTAATTGGGATACCCCATTTAAAACCCAGGTCTGAATGACTGTAAAGTCCACACTCTTTCAAATGCATCCCACTAGCCCTCAGAACTATTGGGCAGGGAGGAGGAAGCCATTGTTTGAACCACATACATATTTTTTCCCAGTTTTAATTTTAAATCAGCCAATTATCCCCATGCATCATAAAAATGTGTTAAATAGTTAATGGAAAGGGAAAAAAGGATACATAAAACTAGAGAAGAATTTCATTTTAAGTAGAGAAATTTTAGTTCTCTATTTTCCTTCATTTTTCCAATTTGGGATTTTGTTTATGTACAAAAAAGGCAATTAGCAAGCAGTATACTTAGGAGAAACCCCTAGAGCTTCCAGAATCTAATAAAAATGTATCTGAGCTGAGTATTCCAAATGCAGCAAGGCAAGCCAGTGTAATTTTAATCCCTTAATAAGTAAGGAGTTTGTTAATGTGCCCCCAATATAAACAGTTTTACACCAACAAATCAGAAAACATTAAAGCCAACTGATTTGTGACAATGCACTTCAGCAGGCAATCTCTTTTGTTTCGCAGTTCCAGACAGGCTTCTGGGTGGGCCCACTTGGGGTGTGAGGTTCTGGGAGGGCCCCACTCACCTATGGAGATCTTCTTCCAATGATCATTTTCCAGAGACAAGGCAGAGATGTTCAGGAATTGCAAACTGTTTTACATATTATCGGTATAAATTGCACCTAATATTTGGAGCAAAGGGATCTGATTTTAATAAGATAGATTCAATTCACTACATAAAGTGTAGGTATGAATGTAAAGTATAGTAGTGGTATGGATCTATTGATTTAATCAATTTTGCATTAAAAAGTGAGTGCTCATTGGGGCTGGGGATATAGCTTTGCTTGCATGCAAAAGGCCCTGGGTTCAATCCCCAGTACCACAAAAAAATAAAATAAATTAAAAAGGGAGTGCTTGTTATTTGATATAAATTTAACATGTGATCTTTGCGTCTCAGATTTGGCAATAGGTTCATTTTATTGTAAGGCCTCAAAAATTTTTTTTAAACTAATGATTGAACCCAAGGGGATGTTAGTAATGAATTACATCCCTAACCCTTTTTTATTTTTTAAATTTTGACTCGGGGTTTCACGAAATTGCCAAGACTGGCCTTGCTGTGGTGGCTCACACCTGTAATCCTAGTGACTCAGGAGGCTGAGGCAGGAGGATTGCAAATTCAAGCCTAGTCTTGGCAATTTAGCCAGACTCTGTGTCTCAGGGGAAAAAAAATACATTGCTACAGCTGGCCTGGAACTTGCCACCCTCCTGCCTCTACTTAGTAATCTGGGATTACATCGGGTGGCCCTTACAAACATTTTAATGCCATTAAGTAAGTAACTAAATAATTAAAGATAAACATTAACTTTGCAAACGTATCCAAACATGGAAAAATTATAATTAATGTATTTAGCAAAAACAGATGATACAAATAATCAGAGTCACTGGGAAATGAACTCACTCCAACTAATTGGTCAGTTTTATATTTTGGTTGTGCATTTACTTTTACCAGACTCTGAGGAGACCTACACCATTGCCAAAAAAAAAAAAAAAAAAAAAAAAAAAAATTATAAAAGCTTTTTATTTTTCTAAAACAGCCATGTCATATAATATGAATAATTTCTTCTATAACAAATATATATGGACTTGAACAAATATATTAAATTATTTTGATGCTACTAAAAAAATATAAGTAAAATACTTTTTTTTTTAGGGGGGTGAGATTGAAGCCAGAAGCACTGCAACACTGAGCTACATTCACAGCCCATTTTTATGTTTTATTTTGAGAGAGTGTCTTACTAAATTACTGAGACTGGCCTTGAACTTGTGATTCTGCTGCTTAGCCTCCCGAGTTACTGGGATCATAAGCATGTGGCATGTGCCCTGTGCTGTGGCACTGTGCCCAGCTCTCAACTTATTTCTTTAAAACAATGGACCTAGTTATTTTATAGTCCATATCAGATAGTTCCAAATACATAAAATATTTATAGGACTGTCACTAAGCCATAGGATGCCTTTGTGCAAATTAGAAAAAGTGGCCCTTTTGCCGTGCATGGTGCACACCTATAATCCCAGAGACACAGGAGACTGAAGAAAGGTGTCACAAGTTTGAGGCCAGTTTAGGCAACTTTAAAAAAAGAAAAGAGGGCTGGAGATATAGCTCAGTTGGTGGAGTGCTTCCCTTGCATGCACAAGGCCCTGGGTTCAATCCCCAGCACCATAAGAAAGAAAGAAAAGAACAGCACCAAAAGAAAGAAAAGAAAACTGGGGGGCTGGGGATGTGGCTCAAGCAGTAACTCTCTGAGTTTGATCCTCAGCACCACATAAAATAAAATAAAGATGTTGTGTCCACAGAAAACTGAAAAATAAATATTTTTAAAAAATTCTCTCTCTCTTAAAAAAAAAAAAAAAAAAAAGAAAAGAAAGAAAGAAAACTTGGCCCCACTTTAAAAATACCTTTTGAAACTTAAAATCTTATTCCAAATTCCGATTAGCTCTGGCAGGGAGGACTTTCAAGCACTCTTGGAGCACACAGGTGTACCCACATTCTCACCCACTCATGCAATCCCTGGATTCTGGGGCACAAAGCTCCTAGTGGCCACACAGTCTTCTGCCCTCCCCTGCCCCAGGTGTCAGATTGGAAGTCTAGCAGTTACAGAAACTGGGATTACAGGACAGTGGCCAGGGCCTAATTCCCTTGTGCCTCTAGTCATCTTTGATGGTATGCTGGTCATTATGTTTGGGGGAAAAAAAAAAAAAAAAAAAAAAAAATATATATATATATATATATATATATATATATATATCTGTTGAAATAATTTGAGGGCCAGGATGAATAATTTCCTTCAGAGAGAATTTGTATTTACATTGACCAGGAGCTGGGGAGCACTATCCAAAGTCAAAGCTTAGGGTTCCCTGGGTTACCCAGGCCTAGAACCTGGCCATAAATCAGGCAGGTGGTCCACTTGTTTCTGCTTAAATTGAGTTTACAGGGGGAATGGGGATGTCCTATCAGACTTCCCAGCTGTGTGCCATGCAGACCACTCACCTCCAGAGGCCATCAGAAGGAGGTGCAGCTCTCCCTTAGTGGGCAAAGGGCCTTGTTTGTGAGCATCTCTGGGCTCCTCCCTCCCTTGATTCCAGTTGCTCTTCTACCTTGTCAATTCTGTACAGAGGATGTCTTCAACATTCTATTCAGCTTATTTAGTTGTATTCAGCAGGAGTGTTGATTGAGACAGTTATTACCAGAGAAAGGAAGTCCTGTTGTTTTAATTTGCATTTCTTTGATTAGTTGTGAGTCCCAGCATCTCCTCCTCTGTTGGTAGCCATTCAAGCTCATCTTCTGTGTAATGCCTGCTCATCCTCCTTGCCCTTCCTCTCCTGGTTTCCTGCCTTTCTCTTGTTCATTTTTCCAGTGTTCCTTAAATACTCCAGATATAAATTGCATTGGTTTTATGTAATATCTCTTCCTAGTTTATTGTCTAGGAATACTTTTAGAGTGTCCTTTACTGAACAGAAATCCGTGATTTAAAAATAATTTAGTTGTAGATGGGCACAATACCTTTATCTTTTAAAATTTATTTTTATGTGATGCTGAGGATTGAATCCAGGGCCTCACACATGCTAGGCAAGCGCTCTACTGCTGAGCCACAACCCCAGTTCAAGCAATCCTTAATATTGATGCAGGCAAATTCTACACACCTCTGTCCTCCAGAAAGTTTGCAAGTTGTTGACATGGTGGTTCAAAGCCAGTTGGTTCTTCCAGGGTCCTTTGACCTGCACTAAAGTAGAGGGACTCTGACTTCCGTCTTTTGTTCACTGAGTATGTATTTTCAGTCTGTCTGCAGTGCTGCTGAGCCTACCACACTTCTGCCTCAGTCACTGGTTTCCAATGAAAACCACAAGGCCCTCACACGTATCGCCATTAAGTCACATACCCCTCACCCTGTGCACAGGGATTTGTTTTAGATTGAAAGGCAGAAAGGATCTCTATCATTTTTCATCTTGGTTCAGCCCACCATTCCAGGCTGCAAAGTTATTTTTGGACCCTGATTCTGTCATCCAGTACTTTGGCTGTCCCAGTTTTCTGCCACCTGAAACTTTGATAAATATGTCATCCATTTCCATGTCCAAGTAACTGGTAAGAATGCTAAACACGAGAGCATGAAGGCAGAGCTGTAGATTGTTCTGGAAGTCCTCTACCAGGCAAATGTTCATCAATTAATGATAACATTCCTCCAACATTTCTTTTGGAGCATCTAAATGACCAACTCTGGGATAAGTGCTGGGAATACAAAGGTGGCAAACAAAATAAGTTCTCTATCCTCAGAGGGGTCACAGTCTAACGGAGGAGACAGATACAGGGACTGCACGATATAAATTATAAATCCCACTTGTGAGGGCATTTGTTTACAAAGCACACCCTCATGGATTGTCTCTCTTGAGACCTGTTTGAAATAGGCAGCCAACCAGGGATGAGAGCCCTTAACCACCAGCCTCGCACATTCCCAAGTTGTCCTTAGGATTTGTAATCAGGAAATTAGTTCAGCACTTTGTTGAATTTCAGAGGTGCATGTCATGTGCTAGTAGAAGTATTTCAAACAGGAAAGAAGTCATTCTGGTGCTAATTGTTCCTTGTGAACGCATGCAGTTCCCTTTTATGGGTGCTTATTAACAGTTTGTTCACAAGTTATTGCTAGTTTCACTTGTGGCACTTCCCTGAAGATCTCCAAGACAAATTCTCATCATGCTGAATACTGTTCATCAGGACCAGGAGATTCAGGGTGCTCTGAGAGCCCTTACTGTTATAGGAAGTGACTGTTTGCCCTTCAAGCTCAGCAATTCAGAGGAGTTGGGTAAAGCTCTATGAGTCCACACCCTTGGTCTCCACAGCCAGAAGTGGTAAGCAGAGTATAGTGTTTCTGCACCTGTGAGGTCCTGTCCCAGAACTGCACTCTGAAAAGAACTTAGTGGGTCGTGACCAGCACTTCTTTTTAAATAAAAGAAGGCTGGGTATGGCTGAGTGAAGTGATAAACCTCATGCCTAGTTATGCCAGGCCCTGGGCTTAATCCCCAGGGCATATGCGTGCGAGCACGCGCGCGCACACACACACACACACACAATCAGTGAGGTAGTAAGGGTAAATGTTGTCTCATGAAATTTTCCTTTCAGTTGCAAATTTTATACACATGCGCACGCACACACAAAATGGATTATCTAAATGTATATCTTACTGTGGATCTTAGTCAAAAAAGTTTGAAGTTGTCAAGTGTGGTGTAATCCCAGTGACTTGGGATGCAAAGGCTAGAGGATCACAAATTTCAGGCCAGTCTCAGCTACTCAGCAACTTAGGGAGACCTTGTCTCAAAATAAAAAATAAAAAGGGCTGGGGATGTAGCCCAAGGGTAGAATGCCTCTGTGTTAAATTCCCAGTCTCCCCACCCTCCAAGTTTGACGGGCACTGGCTTAGTGATTCATTCCTTAACAGTTACAGCTGGGTTCAGCCAGGTGACTGGACAAGCTGTTACCGAAAGCTCAGTCCATGTCCCCAGTGCCAATCCAATAAAGAGGACTCGGTTTTGAGAAAAAGGAAAAAGGTTTATTGCTTTGCTAGCAAAGGAGAAGCACAGGGGACTCCTGTTCCAGAAATTGTGATACTGCCCATCAGGGAGAGAGGGTTGTTTTTTTTTTTTTTTTTATTACTCAGGGGCACTCAACCTCTGAGCCACATCCTCAGCCCTATTTTATTTAGGGTCCCGCTTTTTGCTGAGGCTGGCTTTGAACCCCCCATCCTCCTGCCTCAGTCACCCAAGCGATTGTAGGCGTGTGCCACCGTGCCCAGTATAAGGTCCTTGCTTAGCATCTGGACGGCCATCTTAAGTGATAACCACCATTTTAAGGAAAAGTCTGTTTCTGAGAAAGACTCACCACTCCCTCACAGCAACCCAACCGCCAACGCCTGCTTTAGGACCAGACCCCTCTGATTCCTGAGCCTGCTCCACAAAAGGCCCGGAACCCAAGCCTGTTTTGCCTCTCTCCTATAGAGACATGGTTTTTGTTTGTCAGCTCTGACAATCAACTCTCAAGTGTATCTCTGCGTTCCTCGCTTTCCCTTCACCCAGCTGAACAGGGGGCTTTTAAAGAGGTGATTCAAAGGCTACATTCTACATGTTCTCTGTCAGAATTGTACTTCATTTAATTTGGGAAATAGTCATTTCTTATATCCTTCTTAGATCTTAGATATTTGGTGCCAGCACCAAAGTCTGAATTGCTTCTTTTTTTGTGGTGGGTGTGTGTTCAAGGACAGATAACTCTGCCCTCCCTGAGATTAGGGAGGGGGAGAGATTAGGGAGAAGGAAGGAGAGAGGAAGAGAAAGAAAACATGTCCTTTTAAAAATAAATTGGATGGGCTGGGATGTAGCTCAGTGGCAAAGTGTCTGCCTTGCATTCGCAAAGCCCTAGGTTCGACCCCCAGTTCCAAAAAAACCAAAAAAAAAAAAAAAAAAAAACCACCAAAAAAAAAAAAAGATTAAAAAAAATAAATTGAAGCATAAATAAAATAAAATCAAAGCATAAAGTGGACACTGTTACAAAGCCATTAAGGGGATTTCCTCAGCTAACAGAGGACAGTGGTGCCCATCCCGAATCCCAGCAGCTCTGAAGCATGAGGATCACAAGTTCCAGGCCAGTCTCAGCAATTTAGTGAGCCCCTGTCTCAAAATCAAAGATAAAGGGCTGAGGATGTGTCTCAGTGGTAGATAGAGCACCTTGTCAGCCCCTCGGTTCAATTTCCAGCACCAGAAAAAAACGATTCCTCACTAATAAGGCAAGATTGTAATACTCTGTAATACTATAATACCCACCTCTGTAGGTTTTTATGAGCATGAAATGAAATAATAAGTACAAATCGCTTAGTTCAGCACCTGCAGTGTGAGGTGTTCAGATGTGGTTCTTATTTTCTAGTTTTGAAGACATGCTCACAGGGCCCTATTTCTCTCATCCCCAGCACTATTAATTTCACTCCCTATTTTCTATTTTCAGCAATTTGGAGAAGCACGTCTGTCTATGGCTTTCTAGCAATTCTGGATTTTATGGATATTATCTCTCACAACCCAGCGGGTTTCAAAGCACATCAACCTGCTTCACCTGAGTCTTAAAGCCTCTTTCCTGTAGTTTGCGGGTGGAGGAACCGCTCTGCGCCGCCCAGCCCGCCCTCCGCCTTCGGGGATCGCTCCCCGACCCCCCACCCCTAGTCCCCCGGGTCCTCTGGTTATTGGAGGATGCGGGGAGGGTTTTGTTTTTTAAATCGGGCTTCCCAGCCAGGCGCGGTAACACGCACCTGTAATCCCCGCGATGCGGGAGGCTGACAGGAGGGTTGAAAGTTCAAAGCCAGCCTCAGCAAAATTAGCGAAGCCCTGAGCAATTTAGTGAGACCCTGTCTCAGAACATAAAAAGGACTGGGGCTGTGGCTCGGTGGTAAAGCGCCCCTGGGTTCGATTTCCAGTACAAATCGGAGGCTTCCCTTCTATTTCTTAAGACCTTCCGGCCTGTCCTCCAACGTGACAAACTTCTTACTTGCTTTCCCTCGCCCCAGCCCGGCCTCTCCTTCGCTTCCTCCCTGCGCTGCTCCTTGACAGTAGCTCATCGGCGGAAGGGTACTGGGGTGCCCGCATGTCGCCCCCACGATGTCCCGCAGGGGGCGCTCAGACCGTGAGTTCTCCGGTGTTTCGGGTCCCCGGGCTGAATGAGCCCTCGGGATCACTCCCTGCACCAGGGCCGACCCGAAGGGGCTGCGTTATGGCCACGTGCAGACAGCAGACGTCGGCCAGTCGTCCTCAGCCAATCATTCATTCACAGCCAGCGCAGTCTCCAACCAGACTACTCCAGGTCCAAAGATGTCCTGAATCCCAAAATGTCCCTCTCAAGCCTCAGGCAACAAACAGCGGAAGTTATCTACCTTAACAATACAATTGAAATTCAAATATGTAAAAGAGTTTAAAAAGTGGGGGATTAAAAACAGGATCAAAGAATTTGAAGGAGGGGTGGGGATATGGGGATAGAGCTCAGTTGGTAGAGTGCTTGCTTTGCGTGCACAAGGCCCTGGGTTCAACCTCCAGCTCCAAAAAAAAAAAAAAAAAAAAAAAAAAGATGAAACAAAGTTTTCTTACAGAAAGTCTGTTCTCATTTCAAGAATTTCCCTTCTTTTAAAATGCCTACAAATACAGGGTACCGTTCCTTTTTATTTTCTGGTACATACTTAGTGTTCTGTGTGGAGGGTGACAGGGTACTGAAGCATTAAACTGCCAGGTCCCCAAAAGGTCGCATCACATCGAAGAGGTTGGTCTCTTTACAGACCCGGTCATCTCCAAACTCCACTTCTGGAAACAAGTCCCCAAGTGACTGGCTGTGGGACACACCCTCCCGTCGGAAATAGCAAATACACATCCCTGAGGGGAAAAACCATTGTGTAACAGGGGTCACTTGATGGCTTTGAGTACGTCCCTGGAGGCGCTGAAACTTACACTTTTTCTTTTCCCCAAATCTTCTTTTCCCTAAACTTCTCCTTCCTGATCTTTTTCTTTCTAAACTTCCCCCTGATCTTCTTTTCCCTAAGCTTCTTCTGCATCTCTGTTCCCTAATCTCATTTTCTCTGAATCACCTCTTTAAAAGCCCCCCTCCCCCCCTTCCTGCGGATGAACAGAATCACAGCTTTTAGGACGCGAGTCCCCCATGTTTCTCCTTTGCTAACAAAGCAATAAACTGTCTTTTTCCTCAAAACCTTGTCTTTGCTTATGGATTGGCATCAGACACAAGGACCAAGTTTTCAGCAACATTTGCAATTGCTACACCCTTGAAAATAAGGTGGAGGGGCTGGGGCTGGGCCTCAGCGATAGAGCGCTCGCCTAGCATGCACGGGGCACTGGGTTCCATCCTCAGCACCGCATAAAAATAAAAAAAAGGTATTGTGTCCAACTAAAACAAAATATTAAAAAAAAAAAAAAAGGAAGAAAAGAAAATAAGGTGGATACTTCTCAAATACTCTAAGGATACATACCCTTTCAGCATTTCCATCCCAACTAGGCTTTAATTTTTAAAAGCCTACCTGAGAGCCGGTGTGTAGCTCAGTGATTGTTTAGCATGAGTGAGGCCCTGGGTTCAATCCCTAGTATCATATAAAAGAAAAAAAAAAAAGCTGATTAGAAAGAAATTACTTTTCTTTTTTCTTGGTACTAGGAATTGAACCCAGGGACGCTTAACCACCAAGACACATTCCCAGCACTTATTATTTTTTATTTTGAGACAGGGTCTCATTAAGTTATTTAGGCCTTGCTAAATTGCTGAGGCTGGGGCTGGGGTTGTGGTGCAGCTAGAGCACTCACCTAGCATGTGCGAGGCCCTGGTTTCGATCCTCAGCACCACATAAAAATAAATAAATAAAATAAAGGTATTGTGTCCAACTACAACTAAAAAATAAATATTAAAAAAAAATTGTTGAGGCTGGCTTCAAATTTGCCATCCTCCTGCCTCAGCCTCCCCAGTCCCCAGGATTACAGATGTGCACATTGTGCCTGGCAAGGAAAAGAAAAAAAGAAAGAAAAAATGTTTTAAATCTGTGCTTTTTTTTTTTTAATATTTATTTTTTAGTTATTGGCAGACACAATAACTGAGAATCGAACCCGGGCCGCACGTATGCCAGGTGAGCGCTACCACTTGAGCCACATCCCCAGCCCTTAAATCTGTGCTTTACAAAACAATATGGACATCCCTCTACCCTCCACTCCCACCCCCACCCCCACCCCAACCCCCATATTGGGGATTGAACTCAGAAGTGTTTTCCATTGAACTGCATCCCTATAACAGTGGTCCACATTAGGCCTTGAATATAGCCCTGGCTGCTCTGCCACTACAACTTATTTTTAAAAAAGACATGTTTCTTTCTCTTCCTCTCTCCCTCCTTCTCCCTAATCTCTCCTGTTCCCTAATCTCTGGGGAAGCAGGATTAACTTTCTTCCTCATCCTGAGCAGAGTTATCTGTCCTTGAGCACACACCCACCACTGGAACAAAGTAATTCAGATTTTGGAGGTGGCACCAGAAAATCTCAGAAATGACTACCTCCCAAATTAATGAGCTAATTGCAACTCCAAACACAACATGTGGAATGCAGCATTTGAATCACCTCTTTTAAAAAAACACTGCTAAACTGGCTGAGACAGGCAGATCACCAGTTGAAAATCATCCTCGGCAATTTAGCAAGGCCCTAAGCAATTCAGTGAGACCTTGTCTCTAAATAAAATATAAAATAGGGCTGGGGATGTGGCTTGGTGGTTAAGCACCCCTCGATTCAATCCCTGGTACCATAAATAAGTAAATAAAATAAAAAGCCCTTGCTCCCCTTGATGGGCAGAATCACAGCCTCTGGGACAGAAATCCCCTATATTTCTACTTTGCTAGCAAAGCAATAAAACTTGTTTTTCCTTTTTCTCAAAACCGTGTCCTTGTTATTGGATTAGCAATAACAAGGGACAAGGACCAAGTTTTCAGTAACATTCCCAGTCCTTTTAATTTTTTGTTTTGAGACAGGGTTTCACTGAATTGCCCAAGCTAGCCTTGAATTTGTGATCTTCCTGCCTCAACCTCCAGAGTGGCTAGGATTACAGACATGTGCCACCATGTCTGGCCCAGGTGGACTTTTGTTTTTAATGTGTCAAACTCAAATTTCAAAGGAAATAGACCATGGAAAGATCAGCTGAGCAAAGCCCTTATCCTGAAAACTCTACTTACAAAAAACACTGCTAATTAATGATTAGCAAACAAAGCTCATGATTTTTTTGTATTTTTTAGTTGTCATTGGACCTTTATTTTATTTATTTATATGCAGTGCTGAGAATTGAACCCAGTGCTCACACATGCTAGGCAAGCACTTTACCACTGAGCCACAACCCCAGCCCCTCATGTATTTTTCAATATTTTTTTTTTCCAATTACAAAATGTTTATTTAGAAGGGTCACTGGGCACTGTGGCACACACCTGTAATCCCTGAGGCTCGAGGATTGAGAGTTCAAAGCCAGCCTCAGCAACCTTGAGGCGCTAAGCAACTCAGTGAGACCCTGTCTCTAATAAAATACAAAATAGGGCTGGGGATCTGGCTCTGTGGTCAAGTGCCCCTGAGTTCAATCCCCGCTACGCCCCCCCCAACAAAAAAAAGAAAAAAAGAAAAAAAGAAATGTCAAACTGGAGAGGTAATAACATAGAAAGGGGGCCATCTCCTATTTGGAGATGGATAGTAATCCTATCTCCAACAAAACCTGAGAAACAGCCTGGTCCATCTTATCCACAGAACAATGCATGTGCACAAGCACTTCCCAAGGAACAGCTGGTTACAGGGTGAGTGGAAATGTCTGCTTCCATCAGATGGTTTCAAGTTCTCCTACTGGTGGGAGGACAGAGTGGGAGGGACCGGCTTATGCTGGCGTTGGGCTCCCTGCCAGCCCCTGTAGCTTTTCAGCTAGGGTTTGGCCAAAAGAGGGAAGGAAAAGGGAAGGGGAGGAACTGGGAAGTGGCCAGTGACTGCTGTGTGACAAAAGAGGCCCAGGAGGCAAACCAATGGAGAAATAATCATAGGGAGGAAATGTGGCATTTACTGCCTCCTCCTGGGACTCGAGGTGGGCACTAACTTTTGACAGGGTCCTTTGACGTTGGTGTGAAGCTAGGAACTATGGCTGGGAGGAAGGTTCCTTTATGGCACAGGCACACTAAGGTAACTTCTGACCAGCTACTGACCCCAGGGCCCACACAAACATGGGATTGACTTGTAGATGAAGCCCCCCTAAACAGGACGGCCACCATGACAGTTCTAGAGAAGACCAACTAAGGTCAAAACCTCAACAGCCCGACGTGAAGGAGGGGTTGAATGCCTGACTGGCAAAGAGTACTGAAGGTGGTCCCCAATTCTCCTGGTAAACATCAACTGGGGACAGCACTGTCTCCTTTTGTCATTCTCTGCCTGGAGACGGCCCACTTTCTCCCTTGAGAGTGCTATTTGTTTAAGCCTCACTTTTATTTTAGTGTCACCTCACTTTCACTTATAATAAAGTCCTCTGCATGAATTTTGGTGTCTGACTTTGAATCTTTCGTCAGAACACAAGAAATAAGGTCTGGAGTTTCAGCTGTCTGCTTCCTGTGACCCTATCATGGAGCTGCCCTCGGAGGGTGGTGATAGTCACAGTGTGATGGAAAAGTAGGGGGCCCAAGTCATTTGGGAGTGTGTATATCAAGGAGAGCCTTTTTGAAAAAGCCAGGTGTAAATTAATTTTATTTATTTATTTATTTTTGGTGCGGAGGGGATTGAAGCCAGGAGCACTTAACCACTGAGCTACAACCCCAGTCTTTTTAGAGACAAGGTCTCACTGAGTTGCTTAGCGCCTCACTAATTGGCTGAGGCTAGCTTTGCACTTGCGATCCTCCTGCTTCATCTTCCTGAGTTGCTGGGATTCCAAGCAAGCACCATGGCACCAGGCCTAAATTAAGCCTTAAAAGACATTCCCTTGAACGTCTCCCCTCGGGTGCTGTCCTTCTTCTGGCATCACAGACTCGGGCTACATACAGAAAGGGCATATGGAAACCCGGCCTACTCTGGCCAAGGCCTCCTTCCTAAGATCTTCCTTCCATTACTATTTGTTCAAGGGATGAGATGAACTCAACACTGTTCCCCAAAGCACACAACCTATCTGTGTCCCTGTTTAAGAAATTCTTTGCAGACAAGAGCTGGAGTGGGCTTTTGCCATCAGGGATCTGGGCTTGATGCCAAGCCTAATGTGGTTGCCCTGCATTCAAAAGGAAGAGCCTCTGCTTTCTCCTGGAAGCCTGGGGATGGTTTGGGTTCCGCTGCCTTTGGACAAGCTTCATGTGGAAAACGTGAGGGTGCTAGAGGGAGGGCTGTAACTAATGTTTTATGGAGGGCTGCCTTAGCAGGGGAAGTAGCCCTGCTTCTGTCAAGGCCTCAGGAACAGGAAGCCGGCAGTGCAGAGCAGCCAGAGGCCTCCTAGGCATGGGAGGGGGCCAAGCAGAGAGCAGCTTGGCATGGCAAGTTTGTTCCCTTCTACCTCCCGCCCACTGGCCTTGGCCATGCCATCCCCACGCTACTGACAATCAAGTTCCTGTAGCCTTTAAATACCTAAAGACCCTGGAGCAACTGCAATTGTGGATTCCAGAAAGATCATTACAAAAGCTATATAAGAGGAGTCTTGTAATACAAGTCCCCACTTCCTCCACCTCTGCCCCTGAGTATGCAGGTGTGAGGGGTGCTGAGGTGGGCAGACAGGATCCTGGCTTTCCTCACATGCTCAGTCTTTCCCTCTAGCTCTAGACATGTGTGCTGTCTGCACGTCCTCTGTCCCCATTCTCTCCAGAAGCCCCTCCACATGCTGCCTCCATGAGTGACCAACTGGAGTGGGATGACTAGTGCCCTGCCAAGGCATGTCCACATCCTAACCTCTGCAACCTATGAACATGAACTGACCTGGAGAAAGGGTGTTTGCAGATGTCACTAAGAATCTCAAGATGAGATCATTCTGGATTATCTGAATGAGCCCCAAATCCAACAGTGTCAGACACACGGAAGAAAAACCCAGAAGGCCACGTGAAGATGGAAGCAGAGCACAGACTTCCATAGCCACAGACCAGGAACACCGGAGCTGCCGAAGCTGGAAAAACCTCTAAGGGCTCTCCTTGAGCCCTGAGAGCGTGGCCTGCCGGCACCCTGATTTTGAACTTCTGGACTCCAGAGCTATTGTTTTCCTGTCTCACAGGCATCTTCACAATCTTCCATGCTAGAATCCTCATTCTCCCTACTTATAAAATATTAGCAAATTTTAAAAGCTGATTCTTTTTTTTTTTTTTTTTGTACCTAGGGATTGAATGCAGGGGCATTCAACCACTGAGCCATATCCCCAGCCCTATTTTGTATTTTATTCAGAGGCAGGGTCTTACTGAGTTGCTAAGCACCTTGCCATTACTGAAGCTGGCTTTGAACTCTCCATCCTCCTGTCTCAGCCTCCAGAGCTACTGGGATTACAGGTCTGTGACACCATGTCCAGCTTTAAAAGCTCTTTTTTTTTTTTTTTTTGGTACCAAAGATTGAACCCAGGGGTACTTAACCAGTGAGCCACATCCCCAGCCCATTTTATTTTTTATTTTTGAGACAGGGTCTTGATAATTTGCTTAGGGCCTTGCTAAACTGCTGAGGCTGGCTTTGAATTTATGATCCTCCTGCTTCAGCCCCAGCTGCTGGGATTACAGGTGCACATCACCACACCTGGCCTTGCCTAATGCTTTTTAAACTTGGAATATTCACTATGGTTAAATAATGTCTTCACAAATATAAATATTTTGTTAATAAAATTAAATATTTCAAGGATTTGAAATAAATAAAGGGAGACCTCATTCAACTTTCATGAATCCCTTTGGTGAAACCATGTAGTCTCATGACTCTAACCAGCAGTCACAGGCCGACACTCATGAGCTCACCTCTGGCAGGAGGTGGGCCCAGAGTTCAGCAGCAGCTATTGGAAGAAAGTGAATCTTTTCACATAAATCACCATTTGAAATATGCTTACCAAGCGCAAGCCAGTACATTTGCTTGCTCTTTTCATAGAAGCTTATGGCCTTTGAGTAACTGAATTAGTCCTCAGGCTACTTGAAGGCAGAACTTAGGCCTCTGAACCTTCCCCACATCTTCTACTGGACCCCCTCTTGAGGCTGGGGAGCCTGGAAGGTGCTGCTCTGCTGACCCTGACTTCTGCGTGCAAGTCCACCCTAGTCTGACTCCCTGCCTCAAACCACTAGCACACGGGTTGGCAAAGGAAGACCCATGGGCCAAATCTGGCCGGCCACCTGCTTTAGTAAGGAAGGCACTACTGGAACCCAGCCATGCTCCTTCCTGTCCACGTTGCCTGTGGCTGCTTTTGTATCTCATAGGCAGAGTTGAGCAGCTGCAACCAGCTGTATGGCCTACACAGCCTAACGTGTTTCTTCCCTGGCCTTGTGCCTAAAGAGTTTGCAGTCACTGCTTGGAGTAAACGGAATACAAGGGATGCTTTTCTCATCTTGGTTGGATTTATTATTTACTTTTTGGGGGGTATTGGGTTAAACTCAGGCACTCTGAGCTAAATCCCAGCCCTTTTTATTTTTATTCTTTATTTTTGAGGCAGGGTCTCACTAAATTGCCAAGGCTGATTTTGAATTTGGTATCATCCTACCTCAGCCTTCCGAGTCGCTGGGATTATAGGTCTGCGCCACTATTCCCGGCCTTTTTCATTTTTTATTTGTCACTAAGAATCTCGAGACAGGGTCTCCCTCAGTTTCCCAGGCTGGCCTTGAATTTGGGATCCTCCTGCCTTGGCCTTCAGAGTTGCTGGAATTACAGGCATGTGCCATCTGCCTGGCTCCTTGGTGTGCTTGTACAATCTCTTTTCTACATGAGTTCTGAGGAAGGCTGAACTTTTTCTGCTTTCCCATTCATTACCCTCATGGGGTTTGAAATTGTGTGAATTCTACCATGTTTTTTTTTTTGTTTTTTTTTTTTAAAGAGAGAGTGAGAGAGGAGAGAGAGAAAGAGAGAATTTTTTTTTAATATTTATTTCTTTTTTTTAGTTCTCGGCGGACACAACATCTTTGTTGGTATGTGGTGCTGAGAATCGAACCCGGGCCGCATGCATGCCAGGTGAGCGCACTACCACTTGAGCCACATCCCCAGCCCAATTCTACCATGTTAAGGAAGGTCTTCGTGTCCTTAACCTGTCTTCCCTCCTCCCAGGGCTTCTCCCAGAGAACAGCATTGATGATTACTAAGGGCGCTATTTTTCCTAGCAACTTTCCTATCTGGGTGATGGTCTAGGGTTTCTCTGCTGAGCCAATTCTTTGATGGGCCCTGAGATTCCAGATATGGCTGAAGGTTTCCACTCCTCTGGTCTCCTGAAGACCTCTTCCCAGGATGAATACTGATGGGCATGAAAAGACACTGAGCCCTGGCTTCCCACACTTACCACCTAAGAAGGTTTTCCCCCAGTGAGTGTGGTGGTAAAGCAAGAGTTGGGAGCTTGCCCCAAAGACTGCCATGTTCAGTACTCTCGTGGCTTCTCTCCAGTGTGTCTGCAGTGGATGAGAGTGAGGTAGTATAGTAAAAAAAAAAAAAAAAAAAAACAAACCCAAAAAACCTCTTCAACACTTGCCAGGCGTATGCAGCTTATTGAGGTCTGGATGTTGTGGAATGAGAGCTGTGCACCTTATGTCATGGGGTATGATTTGTCTGAAACCCTTTCTGCATTCTTTTTCTGTGTGTGCTGGGATTGAACCCAGGGCCTTGCATGCTTGGCAAGTGCTCTACCACTGAGCTACCTCCCAGCTCCCAGTCCCTTGTTCATGTGTTTTTTTTTTTTTTTTTTTTTTAAAGGAGGAAGGTACCAGGGATTGAACCCAGGGGGCACTTAAAGACTGAGCCACATTCCCAGCCCATTTTATTTAAGACAGAGTCTCACTAAATTGCTGAGTGCAAGGCCTTGAACTTGCCGTCCTTCTGCTTTAGCCTCCCAAACCACTGAGATTATGGGTATGTGCCACTGTGCCCAACTGTTCTTTTTCTTGTGGTGCTGGGGATTGAACCCAGGGCCTTGTGCATGAGAGGCAAGTATTCTACCAACTGAGCCATAACCCCAGCCCTGTTCATGCATTCTTTACATCCCATGTGACTCTTCTTCAGCATGGACCACTGATCACCAATGAAAGTAGCCTTCAGAGAGAAGACCTCCCTGCACTCCTGTGTGCTCTCAGTTCTGAAGGTTCTTCCACACCAGCGGTGCTCCTGAATGCAGAGGAGTGCTGATCCCTAGTGCTGCCAGCCAGGAGGCAGAGCTGGAGGCTGTGCCACCTTGCTCACGCTCTGAGGCCTTCTCTGCTGTGATGGCCCCTCCCATGCTCACTACAGGGGTGGGGCTTCTTCCTGGTGTGAGACCCCCATGTGCAGGAGCTGTCTTTCTCAGCGCTTTCTCACACCGCAAGACTCCTCTCCAGTGCAAGTTCCCCAGGCTGCAGGGGAGAGTGAGCAGGAACGCCTCTCTCCAGTGTGGACTTTCTCAGAGCAGTGAGGTGTGCCTTCCTAGTGGATCCTCCTGCACTCACTGTGCTTGAGGAATGAGGAATCCCTTTCTTCTCAGACCTCTGATGGTTTCTTGGGATTCGGGAGTGTTCAGTTCCATGTCTGCAAATGCACTGGTGGACTGTTTGCCAACTCCAAAGAAACCTGGAGGACTCAGTGGAGAGTTCTGGACATTTTATTACTCACACAGTCCTCAGCAGTCGCAGGCTGGGACACAATGGAGAGCGTGCAGTTCCTAGATTGGGCAGATGGATTTCTTCAGATGTTCTGTATGTACTTTCTTTTTATTTTTACTCTGCTTTGATTCCCACCTAAAGATTGGAGGTGAAGGATATGGCCAGCTCCCCCGCCCCAACCATTTCCTTCATTATCACACTCTTTATAGAGTCCTTATCTCACCACAAGCTTTCCTAGGCAGTGATTAGTGTTTATCCACAAAAGATTGACAGACTTGGGTGTCTGGAGGTCTCCTGTGCTTTCCCATGGCCCCTGGTGTGGGCAGCCAGGCCCTGCTTCAGCACCGTCTCAGTTCTGCTCTTGCCATCTGGCAGCCAAAACGCCACAGGACCCGATCCCCAGTCACAGCCAAGACCAACTTGAAAAGAAAAACCAAATGCCAAATGTTTTCTTTGATATAAGGAGGCTTATTCATAGTGGGATAGGGAGTGGGAGCATAGGAGGAATAGACGAACTCTAGATAGGGCAGAGGGGTGGGAGGGGTGGGAGGGAAGGGAGGGGGCAGGGGGTAATTAATGATGGTGGAATGTGATGATCATTATTATCCCAAGTACAGGTATGAAGACACGAATTGGTGTGAATATACTGTGTATACAATCAGAGAGATGAAAAACGGTGCTCTATGTGTGTAATAAGAATTGTAATGCATTTTGCTATTATATATAAATTAAAAAAAGAACAAAATAATCAAGAAAAACAAGCGGAAGGTGCTGTGTGGCACCTTAACAGTAGAGTAGGGATGGCACCAGGAATGGCCACTGCCAAGGGCCAGCAGATTGAGTGTGCTGCTAATACGAGAAGGAGAGTGAGTGGGAGGGAACAAGGACAAACCCCAGAAGCAAAGGGGCAAGGCAACCAAAAAGAGTTAAAGGAACAGCTGTGGATGCTGAGGTCCCAGCTGCTCCATCACAGGCAGACAGACCAGGTGGAGGCCACCAGTGCAGGCCACTGGCCTCATCTGAGCAGATGGCTACCTCAGAGGAGGGGAATCTACCCCCTTTAGAGGTTTAGTGGAGGTTTCATATTTCTAGCTGGTATCTTACAGGCCAAGAGAGAAACAAGGGCCATTTAAACCTGTCTTTTGCCTCGAACTCCTCATTTTATGTGGAAGGAGTTGCAGTAGGATGGGCTTCCCTTGACCTCCCCTTTGCTTACCAGCGCATGTGAAGACTTCTGTCCTCAGCGACCTACAGATCTGGCACCCTAGTTGTGGCCGATGAACAGATGAGGATGGCAAACAATGAAATTCTGTTCATATCACTGAAGGTAGAAAAGGGAGGATAAGGGACCCAAACCAGCCTTAGTCCTCTGTCTATGTGAACAGGTCTCATTAAGTTGCTGAGGCTGTTCTTGAACTTGCAACCCTCCTGCCTCAGCCTCCTGAGTGGTTGGGATTATAGGTGTGCACTACCAATGCCTGGCTCCCCCAAAAAAATTCTTTTAAAGGCTGGGGATGTGGCTCAGTGGTAGAATGCTCCTGGGTTCAATCTGCAGTGCCAAAAAAAAAAAAAAAAAAGGCATAAGCCAGGAGCAGAGATATGCACATATGTGCCTATAGTACCCCCTACCAGGAGGCTGAGGCAGGAAGATCACTGGAGCCCAGGAGTTCAAGGAGAGCCCTGACAAGGCCTTGTTTCAAAAATAAATAAATAGTAAGCATAAGGCAAGGAGACCTAGCCTTCCTTAGCACTTCAGAGTATTGTTCCAGCTCCTCCCAAAGGCCTCCAGCTAGGAGAAAAAAACTGTTTTCTTCTTTATCCTCACTATACCACTAAGTACTTGCAAAACACTTCACAAAACACTTCACGCGTGGTTTCTTTCCTTGCACCAAGCAACTTTTTCTGTGGACACTCAAAGAACCAAAATACTTCTCTCCCAAATATGAAGGATGACTGAACAAAAGAAAATCTAAAGGCAGGGGGACTCCCTGCCCTCTGCCTAAAAGCAGGACAGAGATTCACAAAAACTAAAGGTTGCTCTACATTCTTCCCCACCTCCTTCTTCCAGCAGGAAGATCAGCAATGAATTCTTCACAAGACTTGCTTATCAGCTCAGGGATGGCAACACCAGAGGAATCTGCAAGCAGACTTTCTTCCTGTAAATTTATCTTCCCACACTTTCCCCACTCTGAACCTTGGACAGTTTTTCCTTTGCCTTGTCACTTTTCTAAAATGTATTGTTCTTCCTGTTGCCCTTCTACAATGGGGACTGAACCCAGGGGCACTCCATCACTGAGCCACATCTCTACCTCTTACTAGTTTTTGTTTTGAGACAGGGTCTTGCTAAATTGCTGAGGCTGGCCTTGAACTTGTGATCCTCCTGCCTCAGCCTCCAGGCCGCTGAGATTACAGACCTGCTCTATCATTTCCACTTTGTAATTGTTCTTTTTAAAAAGATTGTTTTCCACAAAAACAATCCCACAAGCACTTATTGTCATCTGGTAAAAACATAAGGGTAATCAAAACAATATGAACAAATGTTTTAGAACTATACTCCCAGAAAAGGACACCTAAAAAATGTGTTGGCTGCTCAACAATTTCTCACTTCATTGATCATTTCTGGGAGGAAGCACTTTGTAGGAGAGTAATATTATCTCCTTTTGGCATGATCCAACCCCACTGTTTTCTTGACTTTGTTTAGCATGAATCTTTTCTGCATCTTCTACTAGAGGTTCATATACTCATCAAAACCCAAAAGACAATCCTCTATGTGCATATTCACCTGCTCATGCAGCCACACCTGAATCAGGATCTATTTTGCAAGAAGATGAGCTGATGGGCTGTTCCATTACCTTGCACAGTTTATGGCTACATCATAGTAGAATCTCACAAAGTCTACACTGATCAGCGTGTTACCTCAGAAAGCAAGTTTGGGGATTCTAAAATGTACTTGTTTTTTGTTAAAATACTGTTTAAGGCAGACTCTAAGCTTTGAGTTTCCTTCCTCTCATGTAATATGCACTGAGCATTAATGATACAGGAGGAGTTAGGGCCCAGCCTCTAAAGTCCCAAGTACCAGCTTGGGCCACCTATTCTGAAAAGCCAAACAAAGAAATATTCAGTGGTGAAGACAGGAAAAGAGATTTATTCAGTGTGGCCACAGTGGGAAGCACAGAGAGGTGTAGTGACCTAAGATTTGTCTTCATGTATACTTGTTAGGTACCAGTTAGACATGAGCAGTCAGGAAATACCTAGGGCTAGGGTTATGGTTCAGTGATAGAGCACTTGCCTAGCACATGTAAGGCACTGGGTTCTATCCTCAGTACCACATAAAAACAACAAATTAAAAAAAATAAAATAAAAGGTATTGTGTTCATCTAAGACTAAAAAAAGAAAATACTTAGTACACAGCAAATCAGTTCATCAATGGCTTTGCCTCAGTGGTGCCACAAGGTCAGGACCCTTGCCTGACCTCAGCCTTATAAACCATTGCTCTTACAACAGGAGACGACAGATAAATTCATGGAGGACAAGTATATATTTTCTCAGAAGGGCCTAATTGCTAACACATCTTAAGACCCTAAACAAACCACCTAGACCAGAGATTCCCAGACCTAGGAAAGCAGGATGATTAAGCTCAGAGCCCACTGACCATAAATCCTGTAAAACCAGTTTCCATCAGGACCTGTCAACCAGGCCACAATGACCACGATGACCTTAGGTTGTTAGCCAATGTGGTCTCTCAGTCCAGAGCCAAAAGGTGATACTTGGGTGGAGTCTAACAATCTCCCTCCTACCCTTCCTCTTTCTTTTCTAATAAATGTTGCTATACTTTTACTAAATCTTGCTTGAAATTCTCTCATGCAAGAGCACAGGAGCCGGGGACCCAATGCTGTCCCCAGGAAGGCCTTGTCGCAGCTCTCATCTTCATTTGCAGTACTGGCAAGAGCTTCAGTTCAAACAGGCGAAGGAACAAAAGGAGGTGTGAGCAGTATGTGTGGTAGGCAGTCTTGGTGCCACTGTGGTCTGGCTGGTCATTGTCTCAGTCTGGTTCTTCCAGGGCCTGCTGGCTCTGGGGAACTTACTACTGCTTCAGGGGGCACTTCAGTTCCCAGCACAAGATGACTGCTCCTGCAGGTCCAATCAGGAGGTGATGCTCTTGCTTATGGGGGAAATCCCACCATGGTGATCCACCTACAGGCTCTGCTGTTCCTGGAATTTTTTTTTTTTTTTTTGCATTAGGGATGGAACCCAGGGGCGCTCAACCACTGAGCTATATCCCCAGCCCTTTTTATATTTCATTTAGAGATAGGGTCTTGCTGAGTTGCTTAGGGCCTTATTAATATGCTGAGTCTGGCTTGGAACTCACAATTCTCCTGCCTCAGCCTCTGGAGCCTCTAGAATTACAGGCATGTGCCACTGTGTCTGGTTTTGTTCCTAGAATCTTAAAAATATCTTTCTTACTCGTATCTTGGTCTCTTCAGCCTTGAAGGGGGATGATTTCGAGGTTTAGAGGATAACTTCTTAAGTGATTAATGAGTCTCCAGGCAGAGGTGAGCAGGAATTTGACTCAAAGTTTATGGTAGTAAAGGAGTCAGAAGAAATGAGGCAGAGGTGCCAAGCTTTTATTTTATTTTTCATTACCCATTAGACATCTATTCGCCCAATAGTCAGTGCTTTTCAGCAAAAGCAGCCTCTAAGGGGGCATTGCATTAATAAACTTGCTTGCTTTGCTCTTGTTAAACTGTCCTTTGTTGCAGGAATCTTTTCCAACCAGGAATTTATGAGGGTTGAAGGAAAATTATATTTTTTCCTCTTCAACACCAACTAGGTGTACTACAACTTAACTCAATTCTGACACTATTACCTGGAGGCAGTGTCTCACAGAACTATACCATGGGATGCATCCAATCCCACAGGTTTAGGGCTCAACCCCACAAAACTGTCCCCACTTCAGATGCTAATCCAAGTTCATATTGTTACCCACGCATCTGAACGAATTTAAATCTAAGGTTTCAAACTCCCCCTTAGGTTTGACCACTTGCTAGAGTGGCTGGCAGAACTTGAAGGTACTTCCCTATGGGTCCCCATTCCCTAAAAAGGATACAAATAGGGAGGAGCTGGACGAAGAAAGGGCTGGGCGGGAGTTGTTGGGCTGGAGCTTCGTGTCTTCTCCTTTCTGCACTCCCTCGTTTTCAGAGTTCTCACTCTCTGAATCCTGACTATGTTTTTATGGAGGCCTCATTATGTGGCCACAGTTTATTAATATTCATCAATGGCCACCAGTGATCAACTTAGCTTTCACCCCCTCTTCCCCACCAGGAGGCTAGGGTTGGATGGGCTGAGAGTTGCAACCACCTAATCATTGGTTCCCTGGAAAACCAGCACCCACTGCAACTACCCAGGAGCCCCAGAAACTGTCATCTCATTAGCATACAAAAGACTTTTATCACAGCCAGGCGGGTGTCGCATGCCTATAATCCCAGCAGCTCTGGAGGTGGAGGCAGGAGGATGGAGAATTCAAAGCCAGCTTCAGCAATTTAATGGAGAGCTAGTGAGATCCTGTCTCTAATAAAATACAAAATAGGGCTAGGGATGTGGCTCAGTGGTTGAGTAACCCTGAGTACAATCCCTGGTACCCCGCCCCCACCCCCTTCAAAAAAAAAAAAAAAAAAAGACATTTATCACAGGAGATTACAAGGGTTTTAGGAGCGAGAAAGGAAAAGGGAAGCAGAGACCAAATATATATTATATTTCTTATTATGTCATAGTCACTTCTTTTACAAATCACAATGAGAAAAACTAGAACAGAATATATTATTCATATATATATGTGTGTGTGTATGTATGTGAATCTATTATTCATATATATTTATATGTGTGTGTATGTGTGTGTGTATAATATATATGTATATTACAGGTATTTTGGCTTCACTGAGACAATTCCCAGACAAAAATTTCCATAAGAGTAGACTATAGGGGCTGGGCCTGGGGCTCAGCAGTAGTGCACCTGCCTGGCATGCATGAGGCACTGGGTTCAATTCTCAGCACTGCATGTAAATAAATAAAATAAAGGTCTATCAACAACTAAAAAAATATTAAAAAAAAAAAAAGTATACCATAAAGTCTGGCACAGTGGCAAATCCTTGGGAGGCTGAGGCAGGAGGATTTCAAGTTCAAAGTCAGCCTTAACAACTTAGCAAGGCCCTGTCTCAAAAAACAAAATAAGGGGCTGGGGTTGTGGCTCAGTGGCAGAGTGCTTGCCTAGCATGTGTGAGGTACTGGGTTCAGTCCTCAGCACCACATATAAATAAATAAATAATAAAGGTACATCAACAACTAAAAGAAAAAATATTTAAAAAAAATTAAAGAACTGGGGATGTGACTCAGCAGTTAAGCACCCCTGTGTTCAATCCTCAGTTCCAAAAAAGAAAAAAAGGAAAAGAAACTTCCCCCAATTCACACAAACAGACAAATGTTACCTGGATCCTCCATCAGAGGCGGCTACTTACCTGCATTCGGAGGTCAGCTAGAAAGATCACGTCTGAGCCAGGCATAGTGGCACATACCTGTAATCCCAGTGACTCTGGGAAGCTGAAGCAGGAGGATCACAAGTTCCACGACAGCCTCAGCAATTTAGCAAGACCCTGTCTGAAAAATATGGGTTCAATCCTCAGTACTGCATATATATAAATAAAAAATAAAAAAATAAAAAATAAAATAAATAAATAAATAAATAAATAAATAAAATAGAGGGCTTGGAATTGTGACTAGGTAGTAGACCACTTCCGTGGCAGGCATGAGGCCCTGGGTTCAATTCCCAGCACTAAAGTAAATAAATAAAGTAAATACAGTCACATCTCCCACCCTCTTCTGTATTTAGGGCTGGTTATATGATATAGTTCAGGCCAATGAAATGAAAGCAGAAGTTGCTGAACAGGGTTTACTGAAAGTTCTCTAAAGCCTCCTTACTCAGAGTATGGGGTACCTTTTTAGAAATAAATGTGAATCTTGGGTTCTAGCCCTTGCCTGGTGAATCCAAACCTGTATTTTAACAAGAAGCCCTATTGATTGACACATGCACTAAAATTTGATAAGTGTTGCTTAAGAGGGAACTGATATAGCTTCCTTTTTTTTTTTATGGTAAATGAACCTTTAATTTTATGTGGTGCTGAGAATTGAACCCAGTGCCTCACACATGCTAGACAGATGCTCTATCACTGAGCCACAACCTCAGCCCCTAACTTCCTTTCTTTCTGTCTGGAATATGGATGTGATGGCTGGAGGTGTGGTTATCATTTTCTGACTATGATGTGACCTTGAAGAAGATACATTCTGTGGGTGTGGTGCACGCCTGTAACCCTAGTGGCTTGGAAGAAGGAAGATGAAGAGTTCAAAGCCAGCCTCAGCAATGTAGCAAGGCTGTAAGCAATTCAGCAAGACCCTGACTCTAAATAAAATATTAGAGAAAAGGGCTGGAATGTAGCTTAGTGGTTAAGTGGCCCTGGGTTTAAAAAAAAAAAAAAAAAAAGACACATGATAGGGATGGACGTGGGAAAAAAAAAGAGGGAGCCTGGAGCCACTATACTGTTTGGAACTGCTCACCTCTAGACTTCTTTAACATAAGAGAACTTCTACCATGTCCATTACTATCAGATTTACAGACTCAGGAAGAAATCAGAAAGTCCAAAGCAGGAGCTGATGAACCTGCTGGTTACCATGGTACATGCATGTAATTCCAGAGATTTGGAGACAAAGGCAGGAGGCCAGCTGTAGCAATTTAGAAAGACCCTGTTTTGGTTTTTTGGTACCAGGGAATGAACCCAAAGGCACTTAATTACTGAGTCCCGTCCCCAACTCTTTCTTTCTATCTATCTATCTATCTATCTATCTATCTATCTATCTATTCCTTTGAAACAGGGTATCACTACATTGGCTTATAGCATTGCTAAATTGCCGAGGCTGGCTTCAAACCTAAGATTCTCCTGCCTCAGCCTCCAGAGCTGTGGGGATTACAGGTGTGTGTCACCACACCTGACTAAGACCCTACTTTAAAATAAAAAATAAAAAGGACTGGGGAGGTAGTTCTGTGGTAAAGCACACTGGGTTCAGTCCCCAGAACCAAACACAAAAACAAAACACAACAAGAGAATCCTGCGGAGTTAACGGTGGCTCTACTTACTCCTTGGGTTGCAGCCAATGTGAAATATGATCTTTCCTCCCATTCCTGTATCATACCTGTGAGTAAGCCAGTAAAGGAAAATTCAGATGCCATTTTATTACTCCCAGCTGTGTTTCCCAATATGAGAATTGATATTAAGTAAAACATATTATTTTTAAACTATTAAATATTCCCACTTTATGCAACATTATTTTTTTCTAATTTTAGGTAAACCTGGACATATTTTTCATCTATACAGAATGTCAGCTATTTAAAATGTCCTAATGAGTCACACATACTTATATAAAGTTTTCTGGAGACATTATGCTTTTAAAATTTGTTTATTTCCAACAGTACCTTATGTCCCAAATTATAAACTTTACATATATCCCAAAATATGTAAATTTTTTTAATCACTGCATTCCTTTTGGAGTTTAGATAGCTAAGTCCAGGAGGTAATCTGCAATAGGTCAGATCCCAGACATACTGAATAAACAATGTACTGCTCTATTTTTAGAAATGCTCCCAAAGATTTGTCACATAAAAAGTTAGCAAACTAAGATCAGAAGAAAATTTCCTTTACTTAGTAAGGATTACCTATCAAAAATCTTCAGAAAATATATTTCATGGAAAAACTCTAGATATACTTCTTTAAGATCAGGAACAAGGGCTATGGTGCAGCTCAGAGGTACAGCTCATTTTAGCATTCATGAGGCTCTAAATTCCATCCCCAACACACACACACACACACACACACACACACACAGAGGCATGCACGCACAACAATAAAACTAAAAAAGATCAGGCCAGGTGCGGTGAAAGCTGTCAAAATGTATATTTTCTGGCCAGACGTGGTAGTGCATACCTGTAATCCCAGTGGCTTGGGAAACTGAGACAGGAGGATCAAGTTCAAAGTCAGCCTCAGCAAAAGTGAGGTGCTAAGTGACTCAGTGAGACCCTGTCTCTAAATAAAATACAAAATAGGACTGGGGATGTGGTTCAGGGGTCAAGTGCCCCTGAGTTCAATCTCTGATACCAGAAAAAAAAAAAAAAGATTAGGAGGTGCTGGTGATGTATTTGCCTAATATGATGAGGCCCTGGGTTCAATCCTTAGTGCTGCAAAAAAAGAAAAAGAAATATCAGGAACAAAAGGTAACCTCTACGACTGTTACTACTTAACATAGTACTAGAAATCCTGGTCAGTAGTATAAGGAGAGAAAACAAATAAAAGGCATAAAGTTTTTTTTTTTTTAATTGTTGATGGACCTTTACTTCATTTATTAATTTATATGTGGTGGTGACGATCGAACCCAGGGCCTCACACATGCCAGGCAAGTGCTCTACCACTGAGCCACAACCCCTGCCTAAAAGGCATAAAGTTTTGGAACGAAGAGGTAAAGTTCACTATTTGCAGATGATTTAATTATCCACATGGAAAAATCAACTAGAATCAATCAAAAAACTATTAAAGAAAAACTCTGTTATTGCTAATAAGAGAGTTCATCAAAGAAGCTAGATATAATATCAACCAATAGCACTTCTTTCCAGTTCAGCAATAAATAAAAAATTTTAAAAACAATATATGTAGCCAGGCATGGTGGTGCATGCCTGTAATCTCAGCAACTCAGCAGGCTGAGGGCAAGAGGATTGCAAGTTCAAGGCCAGGCTCAGCAACTCAGTGAGGCCCTAAGCAACTTAGCAAGATCTTGTCTCAAAATAAAAATTAAAAAGGACTGGAGATAGAGCTCAGTGGTAGTATACTTACCTAACATGTGTAAGGTCCTCGGTTCAATCCCCAGCATCACAAAATAAAAGAAAACAAGAACAACAAAAGAACTTAAATAAAGAAGAAGGCATATCATGTTTTGGCTGGACAACTTACTAAGATGTCAATTTCCTCAAAAAAAAAAAAAAAACAACAACAACCAAACCTATGCAGTTCCAATAGAAACTGATATATATTTATCAATTTCAAAGGCAACTCTGCAAACATTTTAAACAAGTACAGCAAAATTCAATCAAGTTTATAGGATTCCAGGATCCTATCTTTGAAAGGAAAATGTTCAATACACATTTGTTTTCTCTCATATTTATGAAATACTGCTACAGCCTGTCAACACACTACTCTCTCCTTTTCCTATTTACTCTTTCACACTCTTCACATGTTATAAGAAAAAAATTTTAAGTAAAACAAAACAAAACACCACTATTTAATCTGTCTCTCCCCCACCACCCAGTACTGGGCACTGAACTCATGACACTCTACCACTGAGCTATGTCCCCGCCCTTATTATTTCATTTTGAAACAGTATCTCACTAAGATACCCAGTTGGCCTAGAACTTGTGATCCTCCTGCATTAGCTACACAAGTTGCTGGGATTACAGGTGTGTGTCACCCCACCCAGCTTAAACTATCTTTTGAATCCAGTTATCATAATTTGTATCTTTTTTTTTTTTGGTACTAGGGATTTAACTCAGAGGTGCTTTACCACAGAGCCACATCTCCAGCCCTTTTTACTCTGAGATAAGGTCTCACTAGGTTGCTTAGGGCCTTGCTGAATTGCTCAGGCTGAGGCTGGAGGTGTGGCTCAGAGGTAGAGCACTTGCCTGGCGTGCATGAGGCACTTGGTTCGATCCTCATCACCACATAAAAATAAAATAAAAATATTATGTTCACCTACAAATAAAAAATAAATGTTTGAGGAGGTGTTCCAGTCCTTGGAGCTATGTCCTTGAAGTAGGACACTGGCTGGCCACCTCGCTCTCTTTTTTGGCAGTCCTGAGGATTAAACTCAGGGTCTCAGATATGGCAGGCAAGTACTCTACCACTGAGCTATATCTCCAACCCCTTTTTTCTTTTTGCTTATTCACCACGAGGTGACCAACTTTGCTCATCTATATGCTCCCCACTGTAATGTACTGTCTTAACACAGGGCCAAAGAGCATGGGCTGAACCTCCAAAACTATAAGCCAAAAATAAAACTTTTTACTTCATAAGTTGATTGTCTTTGGTATTTTGTTACAGTAATGGAAAGCTGACCAACACACCAGCTAAGTTAATGTCTATTAAATTATCTAAACCAGGAGATCTTTCTGGGAGCAATGGTACATGCCTGTAATCCTAGCAACTCAAGAGACAGGTAGATCACAAGTTTAGGGCCAGCCTGGGAAATTTAGTAAGAACCTGTCTCAAAATACAATTTAAAAAATGGGCTTGGGATGTAGTTCAGTGGTATAGTAACCCTGGGTTCAATTCCCAAACCAAAAGAAGAAGAAAGAGGGCTGGGGATATAGCTCAGTGGTGGAATATCCCTGGGTTCAATTCCTAGTACCACAAACAACAACAACAATTGAAAAAAATCAAAACAAAACTGGCAGAATTCACACTAAATCTGAAACAAGAGAGATAAGTACATAGTAGTAATTGATGCTATACTGTAAAATTAAACAGTACTCATGTCACCAGAACATAAACTCATGAGAGAAAAGATTTTGTTTTGTTCACTGATGATCCCAAGCATCTAGAACAGTAACTAGCACATACAGGTGTGCAAGGAAAAAATGTTAAACAAACGAGTACATATATATAGCAAAAAAAAAAAAAAAAAAAAAGACTGTGCATAGTTTAAAAAAAATAACACATAACAAGGGCATGCAGTAGCATGCACCTACAGTCTCAGCCACTTGGGAGGCTGAGACAGGAGGATCATTTGATCCTAGAAGTTGGAGACCAGCCTGGACAACATAGTGAGACTCCATCTCAAAACAAAATGAAAGTAAGAAAAATAACACATGTTAAATAAATTTGCAAATGTCTTCCCAAAAAAGGAGTACTGAACAGGTTTTCACTTAGCTATGTATTCATCCACAAGAGCACAAAGTCACTACACGGTTTGTCAATTGACTACTGAGATGATACAGGATAGGGATTCTTTCCATACAAGGAAATGAGATGTAAGTCATGGTGAGGAGTCTGCAGGGCATTATGTACTCAGGAAGGTCAACCATGGGAGGTATTCAGATGCCAGTCCATGGGATGATGGTAAAGGGCATTCAGCACCCTGAAAGTGGGAGGGAAGAGAAGATTAATTATCTGTAGAACCATTCACCTCAAGGGATCTCTAGATGTATGGTTGAGGAGATCTGGCACGTGATTCAGGGATTGTCTCTAATGTAACTTGGAAAGCTGCAATGTAGACAATCTTATTGAAATAGTCCAGATACATCAACATGCTGTCATATAGCTTGCTGATTTCAGTTGCTAAGCTCAATCAATACCCCTTTTTTGAATTCTATACACTTTGATTTCCTATATACTCTCATAGAGAAAAGAAGTGTGACAAATTTGCAGAATAGTCTTATTTGCTTGTCAGATATATGATCGTAAATTGGCATGCTGGTTAATCAGAACAGCTTGGAAGTTACATAAATGTCCAACAATAGGGAATGGTTAAGAACAAAATTCATTATAGTGCTCATGTATAATGTAAGACTATACAGCCATTAAAAAAATATGTAAATGAGTAGAAAATACCATGGGAAAATGTTCACAATAGGCTTTTCCTTCTTTCTTTTCTTTTTTCAGAGCTAGGAATGGGATCCAGGGCCTTGCAAATGCTAGGCAAGTGCTGTACCACTGAGCTACACCCCAGCCCTCACAAGAAGACATTTTAAAAATCAGGTTGCAAAACAGATGTATCAAGTGATCCCAGCTAAGTTTAAATATATGCTTAGGGAAAAAAAATACTGACAGAACTCTTACAAAACATGGGGTTACAGCTCAGGATGGTATTAGAGATGACATGTTTCATTTTGTAATTCTGTAAAAATTATGTCTTTTCTATATTTCCCAAATTTTCTATAGTGAACAATAATTATAATTACTTCTATGGTTAGAAAATAAAAAGCAAGTTATAAAACATACATTAAAAAAGGGGCTGGGGCTGTGCCTCAGTGGTCGAGTGCCCCTCAGTTCAATCCCCGGTACAAAAAATAAAACAAAACTTATTACTGACAAGCATGGTGGTGCACATCTATAATCCTAGAGACTCAGGAAGCTGAGGTAGGAGGATCACAAGTTCAAAGCTGGCCTCAGAAATTTAGCAAGACCCTCCCAACAACTTAGCAAGACTCTATCTCCAAAAAAAAAAAAAAGATTGCAGAAAGAGTTCAGTGGTAAAGTGCCCCATGGATTCAATAATCAGTATCAAAAAAAGAAGGTGGGGCAGGGGATGTAACTCAGTTGGTAGAGTACTTGACTCCAATGCACAAGGCCCTGGGTTCAATCCCCAGCACCACCAAAAAAAAAAAAAAGGTGGGGGGATGGGAGGGGGGCACTGAGGATGTAGCTCTGTAGCTCAGTGGTAGAACCCTTGCTTGGCATATATGAGACCCTGGATTAAATCCCCAACACTGAAAAAATAAAAAAGAAAGAAAAAAGAAAGAAGACCTTCACAGTAATCCCAAATCAAAGCAAGATCTAAGATAAAATCAAGAGGAAAAAAATAATTAAAATAAGTTTATAATCTTAGAAAATAAATATGCAACTCAGAACCTTTAGAATTATTCACTCCCGGCTGGGGTTTGTGGCTGAGTGGTAGAATGTGTGCCTAGCGCATGTAAGGCCCTGGGTTCAATCCTCAGCATCACATAAAAATAAATAAAATAAAGGTATTATGTCCAACTACAACTAAAAAATAAATATTAAAAAAAATAGAATTATTCAATTCCCACCCCCAGAACTGGCGGTGGAACCCAGGAGCACTTTACCACTGACTTACAGCTCCACCCCTTTTAATTTTTTTGAGACAGGGTCTCACTAAATTGGCCTCAAACTGTGATCCTCCTGCCCTACCCTCTGGACCTGCTGGGATTATAGGCATGCGCCAGTGCACTCAACTAGAATTATTCACTTTAAATTCCACGTGAAAGCAGAGCAAACAGGAGCCCCAAATCCTTTCTACACTCACCTGCCTGGCTCTCTTGGTACAAGTAGTTGCAGTTTTGTCCAGTATGGATACATAAGAACTCTCTCCAACCAGCTGACCGCCACATTTATAAGATACTTAAGTGGTAACGAATTGGGTATTGAGCAAACTGCCTGCTCATTAATCCCTCTAATATGGCTCCACAAAAACTAGCCCCTCTTGATTCCTACCCCTGGGCTCCTTCCCAGGGGCTTTAGATACCTAATTTATTTCCTTCTGTGACCAGAGCTCCCCCAGTAGATATTCTTGTGACATACTCTCTCCATGACTACTTACACACTCCCCAGCACTCCATTTTCTTCCTGAGAGTCTAAGCTCACTTGAAATGGCTTCTCACATCAAGGTGTTTATTTATTTATTTACATGTGTTGCTGGGGTTTGAACCCAGGGCCTTATGCATGCAAGGCAAACACTCTACCAACTGAGCTATATCCCCCCGCCCTTCAGATCAAGGTGTTTTGCTAGTCACTAATGGGTACCTACAGCCTGGTCTGTATTTCCTGGGAATCTCCTTACTACCCACTTCCATATCAAGTGTTGAATTAAACTGTACACCATCCTTTCATAATTGTCTCCAACACTTAAACATTTGTCACTTTGGTTGGGGGACCTTTTTTTTGGTACTGGGGATTGAACCCAAGGGCACTTTATCACTGAACTATATTCCCAGCCATTCTAAATTTTTTATTTTGAGACAGGCTCTTGCTAAGTTGTTGAGGGTCTCACTAAGTCGCCTGAAATTGGCCTTGAACATGAGATCCTCCTGTCTCAGCCTCCAGTCAGTGGGATTGATACTAAAAGCTTGGGTCTTGTTTCCATTGCCAAACTTGGTAAAGAGGAAAAGGTTTTGAGAAAAAGGAAAAACAGATTTATTGATTTGTCAGCAAAAGAGAAACATGCGAATTCTGTCCTAGAGGTTGTGATTCTCCCTGCCAGGGGGAAGAGAGGAATACAGCTGAGTGCAGTGGTGCACACCTGTAATCTCAGCAGCTTGGGGAGGCTGAGGCAGGAGTTCAAAGCCAGCTTCAGTAACTCAGGGAGGTGCTAAGCAACTCAGTGAGACCCTGTCTCTAAAATAAAAATATAAAATAGGGCTGGGGATGTGGTCGAGTGCCCCTGAATTCATTCCCAGTACCAAAAAAAAAAAAAAAAAAAATGCAATACAAAGGCTGGAATCCAAATAATTATCAGTAGATATAATTAATTAGTGTCCATCGGATGTCCTTTAGACAGTCATTGCTCCAGTTTCCGGTTTTGTTTTGTTTTGTTGGGCAATGACACTCTTCCAGGCAATGGTATAAAGGTCAGTCATGTCTCTGGTTGAGAGGGAGAAGGAAAAAGGGAAGAAGAAAAAAAAGTCAGTTTTATAATCAGTCACTTGGCTGGGTGCATGCCTGTAAACACAATGGCTCAGGAGGCTGAGGCAGGAGAATGGCAAGTTCAAAGCCAGCCTCGGCAAATTAGCCAGGCACTAAGCAATTTGGCAAGACCCTGTCTGTATATAAAACACAAAAGGAGGACTGGGGTTGTAGCTCAGTGGCAGAGTGCTGTGTTGCATGTATGAGACACTGGGTTTGATCCTCAGTATCACATAAATAAAACAAAGGTATTGTATCCATCTACAACTAAAAATTAAAAAAAAAAAAACTACATGCACAGGGGGCTGGGGATGTGGCTCAAGCGGTAGCATATTGGCCTTGCATGTGTGCGGCCTGGGTTCAATCCTCAGCACCACATACAAATAAAGATGTTGTGTCCGCTGAAAAATATAAAAAATAAATATTAAAAAAAACCACACACATGCTCAGGGCTGGAGATATAGCTCAGTCGGTAGAGTGCTTGCCTTGCATGCACAAAGTCCTGGGTTCAATCCCCAGCACCACAAAAAAAACAAACAAAACCCACCCACAGAAGGAAGAGTTGGGGGTGGCTCAGTAGTTAAGTGCCCTGGGTTCAATCCCTGATACCTAATTAATTAATTAAATAAAATAAGTCATCTGGCTGGGCATAGTGGCACACACCTATAAATCCAGTGGAGATTGAGGCAGGAGGATACCAAGTTTGAAGCCAGCCTCAGCAATTTAGCGAGACCGTGAGCAAGGTTTGTACTCAGAGCATGAAGTGGACCAGCTTACAGGACCACAGATATGCTCCACCTGGGTGTGGCTTGGAGAGAAGGGGACTTCCTTTTTGTAACTATAAGAGTACAAAGAACTAGCAAACACTAAGTGGAAGTCTGCCACCCTAATCCCCCCCCCCCATTTAAATCTAACTAAGTCACTCTAACACAAGATTATCATGATAAAAAGAGCAAAAAAAAAAAATCACATTTCACATATTTGAGGAAGTTAGAGAAATATGCTTTCTCTGGAGTTGGTGTATACTCTGAGGCCTGGAAAGCAATATGGTCCTAGTAGAAACTCCTCCTGTGATTGGTCATGGGCTGGCCACGCTAGAACTATAGATCAGCCCCAGGTCTGGAATCCTGCTGTGGGACCAGCTCCAGAGAACTCCAGCTGTACAAACCTTTAGAACTGACTTTTTTTTTTTTTTTTTTCCCTGCCAGGGATTGAACTCAGGGGCATTCAACCACTGAGCCACATCCCTAGCTGTATTTTGTATTTTACTAGAGACAAAGGCTCACTGAGTTGCTTAGCGCCTCCCTAAATTGCTGAGGCTGGCTTTGAACTCGCGATCCTCCTGCCTCCGCCTTCCTAGCCACTGGGATTACAGGCGTGCGCCACCACCGCGCAGGGACTCATCCTGATTCTTATCAAAATACCCAGTTCTAGCCGGGCGCGGTGGCACACGCCTATAATACCAGCGGCTGGGGAGACCGAGGCAGGAGGATCGCGAGTTCAAAGCCAGGCTCAGCAATTATCGAGGCGCTAAGCAACTCAGTGAGACCTTGTCTCTAATAAAATTCAAAATAGGGCTAGGGAAGTGGCTCAGTTTTGAACTCGATTGCCCCCGAGTTCAATAGCCGATGCCAAAAAAAAAAAAAAAAAAAAAAAAAAAAATCAGATGAGTCTGAGCGCAGAAGTATCTTGCCTCAGAGTCCGCTAGACCTCAAGGGGATCTGCAGTTCCAGCTCTACTCAGCAGTGCCCTGCCAAGAGGACTTGCCCTATCAATAGGGGACACGGGCAAATTCCAAGCCTTTTGTCTGACATAAAAATAGTTTTAAATAACAAATAAATACTGAAAAGGTGGAGTAGAGCTGGGGATACAGCTCATTGAGTGCTTGCCTCGCAGGCACACGGCCCTGGGTTCAACCCCCAGCACCACAAAAAAAAAAAAAAAAAAAAAAAGAAAGAAAGAAAGAAAAAGAAAAAGAAAGAAAGAATACAAGGTGGAGACAAACTGCTTACTACGATAGACAGCTCAGGATCTATTCTGACACTCTGGAAGTTCTCCAGATCCTGAGACTCCTCACCAAAAGCGAGATGGGGTATGGGAGAACCCCCTCCTCAGTTAGTAAGAAATGGTGAGCCTTCCGGTCCGAGCCGCTCGGGGTCATCATCCCTCGGTGCGATGACATTTCCACAATTCTACAGCACCGATCCCTGCCGGGACCGGTCCCGAAGCTTCCACCCTTCGTATCCGAAGCCCAAGATGCAGACTCGAAGGTAACGGGCCCCTGGGACACGAGGCTTGTCCGCTAAGATTGGTGTCACGCCCCCTTGCTCTTCCAAAGACACACAGGACTGGGGGCTTAGCGCGGTACACAAGGTCCGACCAGAAGCGGTCAAGCGGCACCGAGGCTCTCAGGGCCCCGACGGCACCGAGCGTCGGGAGAAGCACCGGCGGCTGGCGCTCGGGCGCGAGCGACTTAGCTAGGAGAGAAGGAAGGGACTGGCAGGAGGTACAGCGCCGGACAACCACGCTCCGCTGCACAGCTTCCCACCAACAGCTCTGGAACGGTGAAACTTCGCGGTAGCTGCCAACTCCGCCCCAGAGCCCCAGGCCCCGCCCCAGAGCCCCAGGCCCCGCCCCCGCCGCCGTCCGCGTCCCCTCTAGACGCGCGGAGGACCTGCGTCTCTGTGCGCCGCTCCCCGCGAAGCTGGGTATAGCCGTCTAAGGCCTGGAACGCGGGAGGCGCGGGAGGCGCGGGGGGGGGGGGGGGGGGGGCCCGGATCCGGCCTCAGTCCCCGACCGAAATGAGCACCAAAATGAGCGGCTGAGGAGGCGCCATCTCCTCGGTGCTCAGGTTATATGTGAACTGTCAAAATACCTTTTCCCCAAGCATCTCCCAGTGTTTTCTGTCAGGCGTCAAAAGAAAAGAAAGCAATTCTCCCAGTAGAATGGAAATCATTACTTCTACAGTTTAGTGAATCTTCTTCCAGTGTCAAAGGACAAAATGACACATTTAAAGTGGCTACTGGGCTTTATTATCCGTTTTAGAATGGGACAAAAACCTCGTCGCATAGAAATGTTCTAATGAGCCCAGCTGAGGTTGTTTTATAAGACAGAAGGCTAAATAAAATTAAATAAATAAATAAAATTAAGCAGAAACATAAACACAAAGCAGATGGGTCATTTCAAAGTTACTTTCCTTTGAAGGCGGGAACAGAGAAAACAACAAAAAATAGCAAAATGGTTCACATCAAATTACTTCAGGTTAGCTTTTTTGGTAAGATTAAGGCAGAGGAAACTTCATCATCATCATGCCAATTGAAACTAGCCTTTTGACGAACTTTGGCTGTTAACACTCCTGACTTCCTTAAGGTCAAATAAGAATTTAGAGTGCTTGGCACGGTGGCAGTGGAGCACACAGGTAGTCCCAGCGGTCCGAAAGCTAAGGCAGGAGGATCACAAGTTCAATGACAGCCTCAGCAATTTAGCGTGGCTGTAAACCTTGAGTTCAGTCCTCATAACCAAAACAAACAAACAAAAACCTTAGTTTAGGTTTGGGGTTGTGACAGTAGACTCTTTGCCTTCTGAATATAACCTCATTGCTCTAAGGTTTATTTTTTTTTTTAATTTTTTTTCTCTCTTCTCCCTTTTTTCCCTCCCTAACAAGATTAGGAAGACAATCTTATCATGTTATCTTTTCTTCCCCAAGTTTATTGCCCTTGATAAACACCCACTATGAGAAGGAGAAGCCTGCAGAGGATCTGCAAGTGAATTCCTCCCAAATTAACAAGTGAATTCTAACTCGCCATCAAGGTGCCCAGGGACCCCCTACCAGAGCACACCTGGAAAGTAAACTTTGAAGAGTTCCTTTAAACACTCCACCTCCACCCCCCAGTCCCTCCAGATTGGGAGAGTTACAGCCTTTGGGACTGGAGTCCCCTGTGTTTCTCCTTTGCTAGCAAAGCAACAAATTTTCTTTTTTCCTTTTTCTCAAATCTGTACCCTCATTATTAAATTGTCATTGATTCTCATTGGGGACAGGAACCCAGCTTTCAGTTACAGGGACAGGAAATTTTAGCATGAGTGACTCCATTTGATTTTCAGCCTAGTTTATAGGGCCCTGTGCAGGAGCCCAGTCCAAAACCAATTTTTCCTGAAATGTTATTTAACATGATAAAAGACAGAGCCAGGTGAAAGAGTTCTCAGGAAGGAAAACATTTGACAACAGAATAGTCATGTCTAGGTGGGTGAACATCCTAGGACAGATATTTGAGAGCAAAAAGGACTATTCACAGTTGCTTATGTTGAAATTAATTTTCAATTTCTTAAGTTTGTAAATTTTAAAGCGGATTTTCCTAAATTCTTTTTTTTTTTTTTGAGAGAGAGAGAGAAAGAGAGAATTTTTTTAAAAAATATTTATTTTTTTGTTTTTTTAGGTGGACACAATATCTTTATTTATTTATATATGGTGCTGAGAATCGAACCCAGTGCCTCGCGCATGCCAGGCCAGCACGCTACCACTTGAGCCACATCCCCAGCCCCGAGAGAGAATTTTTAATATTTATTTTTTTAGTTTTCGGCAGACACAACATCTTTGTATGTGGTGCTGAGGATCGAACCCGGGCTGCACGCATGCCAGGCGAGCGCCCTACAGCTTGAGCCACATCCCCAGCCCAGATTTTCCTAAATTCGTAAGGTTAATTTGCATACCCTGATTTATTTAGAAATCTTATAAATTTTGTATAAAAATAAGAGCAATAACTTGTTCCCTGATTAATGTTCAATTAGCCCATGGGCTTGACATATTAAATTTGGCTGAACATTTTTCATACTATTTACAAACCTAGTTAATTAAATTCTCTTAAATATTTAAACTACATTTACAAATTTAACATACTTGATTTTTTTCCCAAGCACTTCAAATTCCTCAAAGGACAGATTTACAAGTCAAACGAGAAACAAAAAAATGTTAAACGTGTAAATAATTCTCATAAACCTAATAATTCAAGCTTTCAAATGTGGCAAATCAAGTCATCTTAAAGATTCCAATATTGTTTACAAACATAATCAAAATATCTTCAACGTTCAGCTTCCAGTCACAAGTCTAAAATAAATTACTAAATTCAATTTGATATCACAAGACTCATCTGTCAGATTCTTCAATATACAAATTAAGAAATAGGCACCTTAAGCTGGATCATGGTGGTGCATGCCTGTAATCCTATGAATTCTGGAAACTGAGGCACAAGGACTGCAAATTCAAGGGTAGCCTCAGCAATTTAGCAAGGCCCTAAACAAGTTAGCAAGACCCTATCTCAAAATAAAAAATAAGTGTTTCCTCCGGCAGCACATATACTAAAATTGGAATGATACAGAGAAGATTAGCATAGTCCCTGTGCAAGGATGACATGCAAATACTTCTGGTGGGGTGAGCTGAGTTGGGTGGGCCCTTTACCAAAATCTGGAACACTGAGAATACACCTCTGGGTTGGGGTATTGGGGTATAGTTTACTAGTAGAGCATTTGCTTAGCATGTGTGAGGACCTGGGTTCTATTCCTAGTATTATTAAAAAAAAAAAAAAAAAAAAAAAAAAAGCTTTTTTTTTTTTTGCTGCTGAGGATTAAACCCAGGGGTACTTGAACACCGAGTTACATCCTTTTTATTTTTTCTGTTTTGATACACATCTCACTAAATTGCTGAGGCTGGCCTTGAACTTGCAATCCTCCTACCTCAGCCTTGTCAGTAGCTGGTATTAGAACTGTGTGCCACTGCACCCAGTCAGGTATACCTTATTTTGTAGTATAGAGGATTAAACCCAGGGTTTAACCAGGGCCTGGTGGATGTTAGGCAAGAGCTCTACCATTGAGCTACATCCCCAGCCCAAGCTGGGATTGAACTCATGGTTTCAAGTGACCCTCCTGTCTCAGCCTCCTGCATAACTGGGGTTACAGGTATGCTCCACCACACCCGGCATAAAACAGGCATAAAACATTTAACTTAAAAGCCAGGTGTGGTGGCACATGCTAAACATGCCTGTGGTTCCAGCTACTCAGGAGGATCATTTGAGTCTACAGATCTAAGATCAGCTGGGGCAACAGAGCAAAATCCCCTTCTCCAAAAAAAATAAAATAAAATAAAAAAACAGAGAATACACCCCAAGGCCTTTGCAGTAGAAAAGTGGAAATGAGAAGTCAGAGATAGAAAGATGAGTAAGGAACGTATATCTGCCTCAGGGAGGCCAGAAGCGGAAGAGGCACAATGACAAGAAGCCTTGGTGCCAGGGCGGCCCCTGAGAAGCTAGGAGTCCGATGTAATAGGAGATCCCATCCTCCCACTGACCCCCTTTGCTCCAGCTCTCTCCATCATCTTCTACAAGTGACTTTTCACTTAGAATAAACTGTTCTAGGTCTCTCCCTGTCCCACACTGGATTTGACACAAATTATGCAGCATCACACAACCTGGTAATAGGCTATATTGGGTAAAGAGAAAACAAGTGGTCAGCCAAGTGTGATGATGCATGCCTGCAATCCCAGCAACTCTGGAGGCTGAGGCAGGAGGACCACAAGTTCACACCAGCTTCAGCAATTTGGTGAGACCCATCTCAAAATAAAGAAAAAAAAGGGCTGGGAATGTAGCTTAGTGGTACAGTGCCCTGGGTTTAACCCTCTCTCTCTCTCACACACATATACATATACATACACAAAAGTGCCCCTGGGTTTAATCCTCTGAGATGCGCGCGCGCGCGCGCGCGCGCGCGCACACACACACACACACACACACACACACACACACACACGGTGTCAGGAGGAAGGGGGGCTGCATGGGTTCCTGACCCTGCTCTCTTCCTGTGGGAGGCCACCAACACAGCAGCAGCTGGGTCCACAAAGGGCCTTCCTACCATCCCTCTACCTGTGAATAGGGCCAGCCTGAGAGAGTGACCTTGTAAACCTAGGAACATCAGGCTGCTTGGCACCCCACTGCCCACAGTCTGGGGTAGGGTGCCAGCCCACTACGAGAACTGTCTGAGACTATTGTCATTGAGCAAGGCTCACTGTCAGATGCACACAGGAGTCAATACCATGGCACACTGGTTTTTCTTTTTTGCAAAAATGTTTTTCTTTTTTCTTTTAAGTTTTTACAGTGCTGGGGATTGAATCCAGGGCCTTGTACATACTAGGTAGGTGCTGTATGTCCAGCCCAAAGAGGGATTGTGTGGCTTACTGGCAAGGAGAGCAGGAGCTATAAACTCAACTCTCCCTCCTAGATTGGATTAGTCAGTAGTGGGGGAATTTATAGGAAGGGAGGGAGGATAAGCAGCTTATTGGTTGAATGACAAGAAGGTACATATTTCTTGGGAAGGTTATGTTCAGCATGAAGGATTTCTTTTTTTTTTTTCACCTTTTTGTGGTGCTGGGGATTGAACCCAGGGCCTTGTGCATGCGAGGCAAGCACTCTACCAACTGAGCTGTATCCCCAACCCTGCATGAGGGATTTTGAATTTGTGATGTCATTAAATAGGACAAACTGGCATCTGCTCACGTCCATTTTTGAAAGGCTAATTTCAAACCCCTAAGAATTTTTTTTTTTTTTTTCCTTTGCAGTGCTGGAGACTTAACCCAGAACCTTGTACTTGCTAGGTAAGCACTCTATCACTGTGCTACATCCCTAGCCACAAACCCTAAGAATCCTTAGTAAGAGCCTGGAGGCTTTTCCTGGAAGACAACTTAAGAACTTTGTTATTGAAGGAATTTATGTCAAATGTGTCTAGGCCTCAGCTGATTTCCATGCCAGCCTGGACACTGTAGGCCTGTGCATATTATAGTGTTCCATGAGGGTAGGGATGATTCTCAGGGAAGGCAAAGCCATGTGTGGGATACTCAGAACAGTTTCCAGTCCTGTGGTAAGCTGAGTTTGGGAGTCTAGGTGTGGCTCCTCTCACTAGGAGAGTTAGGCCCTTGTTCAGGCCACCCAGAATGAAAGTCCAAGGTCATGTTAAGACAGTCTTGTTGTGTGTGATGGTGCACACCTGTAATTCCAGTGGCTCAGGAGGCTGAGGCAGGAGGATCGTAAATTCAAGGCCAGCCTCACACATTAAGCAAGGCCCTAAGCAACTTAGTTCAAAATAAAAAAAATTAAAAGGACTGGGGACTGGTTCAGTGTTGAGAGCCACAGCCGAAGGGGCCCCAGCAAACTTCCAGCTGCCAGCTGATGATTGGCTCACAGCCGCCCCAGCAACTTCTAGCTGATTGGCTCCTCTGTGGTGATGCTCATTGGGCTGTTTCCCCGCCCTTTCAGACTATGGAGCTGCTCATTGGGGGACTTTTTTGGCTCCGCCCATGTGACCCAGCCAATCGGCCTCAAGAGCAAGAGGAGTGGGGGAGGTGGAGAGGCTTGTGGGAAGCTGGTGGTGGCAGTTGGGCTCTGAAGGTTTTTCCTGAGGAGCTGTTTTGTTTGGAGCTTGTGGTTCTAAAAATAAAGTTCGTTTCTTTTGACAAGTGGCTCCTGAATTGTGCCCAGCCAGACTGTGGCAGTTCAATGGTTAAATGCCCTTGGCTTCGGGCCCTAGTACCAAAAAAAAAAAAAAAAAATCTTTCCCATTACACATTATTCTACACATATCACCAGGGTAATTCTCATAGTCCCTTACTAGGGAATCACTTGGATTTTAGTGCTCTCTATAGCCCTTCTTTACATTTTGTTGTTATTTTCTTTTTGCAGTACTGAGGATTGAACTGAGGGGTGAATTACCACTGAGCTACAACCCTAGTCCTTTTTTTATGTTGAGGTTAATCTAAGTTGCCAAGTTGGTTTCAAACTTGAGATCTTCCTTGCCTCAGCCTCTGGAGTTGCTGGGATAACAGGTATGTGTTACAACACCGGGCTCTTGTGTTTGTGTATGAGAGAGAGAGAGAGAGAGAGAAAGAGGGGAGAGATGGGGATTGAACCCAGGGCCTTGTGAATGTTAGGTAAGTGCTCTACCACAGAGCTACCTGCCCAGCCCAGTGTTCATATTCTTGAGGAAGCCCAACCATCCACTAGAAATAAATTGGAAAAGATGCCTTCTGCTGGGTTTTCTTCGTGACTAAAACACTTAGGGGTTATTCCAGGAGAACTGGGCTAACTGGGCTGCACGAAATAACCACACAAGAGACACAAATACCTGTTTCTTTGGGGTTGCTGTAACGGCTCCTCTGACCTTAAGGGTCCTCAGAAAAAGAGAGCCTGTACGTGCTGACCCCTTTTATTGAGGAGAAGCCATTCAAATGAGGCAAGGGGTCGTTTCAGGGGGCTGAGTCTAGATGATGTTCACTGTTAGCAGGTTGACTGACATCTAGGTAGGCCACACCCAAGGGCACAGTAAGAGAAGGGGACACTCAAAGGGTGTTTTCATGGAACATTCTATCCCAAACAGGGAAAGGAGTGATATTACAAAGGAACAGGTGAGCGTAGCTCCACCCATGGGGCTGTAGGAAGGCACGCCCACCATGCACAAGACACTGTCACTGGAACCCAAGAAGGACGGGGCAGTCTAGCAGCAGTTGCTGCCTGAAGCCTCATCACCCAGGCAGGGAGTGACTCAGTCATGTTAAAGTTTGGTCTCCCACAGCCTTCAATGGGATTAGAGGTCAGGTTAGAGAGAATTAGGTCAAAACATGAGAAAGTTGGTGAGTCCAGCTTCCATGTCACCAGTTATCACATAAGTCTGTGCCATGAACTTCACAGAATAGGTTCACCTGGTGATGTCTTGGAGCACACAGCTTTGAGCTGTCTTTATGCTGTGTCCTTAGCCAAAGCTGACTGGAAAAGGTTGAGGCACTGGGAACCAGGGGTAGTTCCAAGATTGCAAAGAAAGTGTTGAGAAAAATGGGGCTAAGAGTTGAATTGATTCCCACGTTGATTCTAACCATCAGTCCCTACTCCTTTTACTCACCAAATGTCACACACTCACTTTCACGCCCTCACATGCATACACTTGGTGCCTACCCCATCCATTGCAAAGTCACATACTCCAGGTGTAGGGAGATTCTGTGGTTTCAATATTTGTGTCAACCATTACCATTATATGACTTCATCTTGACATGACTGCAGCCATCTTGAGTCATAGCCATCAATCCCCCAAGTAACCCTACCTGGTTTTTCCTGCATAGTTTCTCAGCAAACCATAAATAGATAAAACCATTAGGGTCATATGTGGGACTTGATAATCGGACCCTAACTCTAGGTATGAGACTGCTTAAGATACACCAGGTTCATTCCAACCTAGATGAAGTTACCTTTTGTCCTAATGCAAATATGCCTCTCTTTCTAACCCAAATTGTGTGGCTCCAACTAGTCTCTCTGCTGCCCAGGGCCACACTTTCATCAGTAAGTCCCCCAAGAACTATGCAATCCAGGAACTGTCTGCCTTTCTTGGTCTCAGAGCACTCTGAGGCCAGTTCTCATAGTTATGAAGGGACTTTTCTCAAGTCTGGGTTTTGCCTGTTATACTCCATCACCTGATCTTGGTCATGCGAAATCCCCCCTCTAATGCATCATTCATCAAAATTTCCAGGGGATCTGCTTCTACTCACAGCTCTCTCAGTAGGTTAGTTCATTACTTTTTGTTCTATTACCCGGTGAACTGAATCCTCCTGGTGTCCACATCTTACTTTTATATCCCAGGAGCCTTGTGTTCATCTTTCCCCCTTATGTTTATTTTTAACATGTCCCAGCAGTTGGTGAGCACACCCCAGAAACTGGATTTTGCTGGTCTTCTGATCCCTGACTTTGAACACCTCCAGCAATCTTTGGTAACTCCATACACACACATCACACACACACACACACACCAGATGATGAGTATCTGTTTTGCTCAAACTGAATATGCATTTTATAAGTGTCTGGAATCAGGGGCCTTTGCATTTGATGTGTGTATAATTGGAACAGGATATGGTGTTTCCATTTATTTTAATTAACTAAATAATTCATTTTAATTTATTTTTATGGTATCCAGGTGGCTAGGATAAAAACTTGTTCAAATAAACTGAGTGGTTTTAGAAAAAGGATTTTTTCAAATTAAAGGATTTGAGTGGACATTCAGTGACTTAAAATCTACTTTCTTCAGAGCAGATAAAATAAATACATGCCTGGCGCAGTGGCATGAGGATCCCAAGTTCAAAGCCAGCCTTAGCAGTTTAGTGAGGCTCTAAGAAACTCAGCAAGACTGTTTCTAAATAAAATATATAAAAAGCTGGAGATGTTGCTCAGTGGTAAGCACCCCTGGGTTCAATCCCTGGTACAAAAAACAAAAACAAACAAAAAAACACATGAAGGTGAAACTTTGGGGGTGGGAGTTAGGAGAATGCAAGGCTGCTGTCAACAAGGAGAGATATTTATACTGAAACTGTAGAACTGAGCAGATGACAGCTAAACACTGCTCCTTTCCCATGGCTTCCCTGTGAGCTCAAGGGTACCAAACTACAAGGAATCAGACATATTGGTGGAAATAAGTCCCAATTTCAGAACAACTACAACTTTTGAGGAATAAAGTAAGTTCACTTGGGTTTTTTTTGAGGGGGGTGGGGGGTTATTGTTGCAATGTTGATTGAACATCCCCAGATATTTTTCATTTTTAGTTTGGAGACAGGTTTGGCTAAGTTACCCAGCTGGCCTCAAACTTGTGATTTTCCTGCCTCAGTCTCCTGAGTCACTCAGATCACAGTCGTGCCTCACTGGGTTCCCAACCCACAAGTTTCGTGATTCAATAGCCTTAATTCCTGCTCCCTTCTGTCCCCTAGCCCTTGGCTTATTCTGGCTAACCTAACTTTAACCCCCTTGTTTTTCACAACTCCAGAATGCATTGGATTTAGGTTTTTGAAACTTTATCTTGGTAGCAGAATAAAGGGTGTGGAGGGTGCCAGGCTAGGCAAAGACAAAAGCAAAAATAAATAAATAAATAAGTAAATAAATAAATAAAATGGTAGGGTGGGGGTTAGAGATGGAACTCAGAGGAAGAGTCCCAAGAAGCATGAGCATGGTTTCCGCCCACCAGCACCACAGGAAAAAAAATCCAACCCAATTAGGTGAAGGCCAAAAGGCAAAAATCTTTTGAGGCTCTCCAAGCCTTTCAGGATAGTGTTCCAAGTCCTTTCTTAAAGAAGCAGAGAAGACCACACAGTTCCTGCCACTGCCCACCTGGCTACATTCCCACCGGAAGTCATCCGCAGCTGTTCCCTCAGTGCCTCACGCTGTTATCATCCCCCCAAACGCAAAAGCAAGCGGAAAGGGACACGTCTTCGGAGACCCCGCCCACAAAAGGGTACGCTTGCGTGCTCGACCCAGCGGCGGCCATTTTGGCCTCGGGCAGCCGCGCACCCTGAGCCTCACTCTTTGAGATCGAGTGTGGCTCCGCGGCTGCACAGGGATAGCTAGAGGCCACCTGGCACCCTTTGCCACGGCGGGTGCAGGCCCGCGAGACCATGGGCTTCCTTGCCCTTCTGTCTCCAAGTAAAACCTATAGCCATTATTCAGATGGCCTATGTTAGCTGCCTGTCCTTTCCTTCCTGGGTGACTCTGGGGAGGCACCTGTTTCCTGATCTGTCAAGTGGACACTGGAGAACACATGCGTGCACCCTGTCCCATACCTTTTTAAAAATATATTTTTATTAATTATTGATGGACCTTTATTTACTTATATGTGGTGCCGAGAATCCAACCCAGTGCCTTGCACATGCTAGGCAAGTGCTCTACCACTGAGTCACAACCCCAGACCCCCTGCCCCCCATAACTTTAATTTTGGGCATTGATAATAAATTCTCAGCATAAAGCCTGGCACATAGTAACATAAATGTTGTGTATGAGCTCTTCCTGGTTGTAGCAGGTCTTGCAGCAACCATCCTTTCAGCCACTACTTTCCCAGCCTCTGCTTTTTCCTTTTTACCACTGATCGTACAGACTATTTAAGCCCTCATGGAGAGGAAAGGGGCTTGGCAAGCCAGCGCCAAGAGACAAAGAGAAGCAAGTGAAGGTCATGGGTCCTTTTGGACTCACATGTGACAGTTTTGGAAGGGTGTCAGAAACACAGACCAGGGTGCCCAGGACTGAAAAGACTTGGTAGATTTTGGAACATTTCAACGCCCCCATGCTTGTTATTTTTATCACCTCTGACTGCCTCCCTTTAGGGACTCCCATGCAGAATCAAGACTCCTAGAATGAAAAAAGCCCTGTGTGTGTGTGCGGTGTGTCTGTGGCGACATCAGGAAGGGGGAGCTGGGACATTGTGTCCCAGGCAGAACTAACATGGGGGAGAAGAGCCTTTTGAGCCAGCATAGGCAGCAGGCCCAGGGAGGGAGAGGAATTCAGGCCAGACTTGGGGTGGCCTAGGGAGTCCTCAGTCTTGTGTAGCTGCTGTACCTACTCAGTAGTCAAAGGGTCCCTGGCTTCTTAAAGGGTTGAGAAATGACCTGGAACCCAAAGGAATGGGAAGTCCATGGAGAAGGGCCTAGAGTTGGTGGGGAGGGACCAAGGTCTTCTAGTCCACGGGGTGGAGAATAAGGCAGAATTCTGGAGGCTTTCTGAGATCTTTTTCAATAATAAGACAGGAACCCGTCAGCATGCTCAGCTTCCTGCACCCCAGCCTGATGGAGAGAGGTAGCAGAGGATACAGAAATACCAGGTGGGGGATTGCACAGTTTATTTCCAAACACAGTCAGAGGACAGGGTGTCAGGTGGCCAGCAGTCTCCATCTGCATCCCCTCTCTGCATTTGGCTTAATCAACAACTTCCCTCCCCTTGTCCCCAAGTCCCTAGGCTGTGCAAGATAGAGAAGGTACTGCCACTGCCTCCAGGAGGAGCCTAGGCAGGCAAGGAGCATGGAGTGTGGGGTGGGGGTGGAGTTCAAGTATTCACAGTTCTCCCATTCAGATTACACTATGCCCAGGCCATGAGGCAATTCCAGCTTCAGGATGGCTCCTGATGATAAAGACCCCCTCCCACTCAGACACTGCCTCTGAGCTCTCCTTTTTCTTAAAATAAACCAAGCCCTAGGCCCTGCAACTGGCAAGTAGGGGCCTCAGCACACCTGCTTACCCAAGAACCCCAGGGAGGGTCTTTACCTGTAGTGACTGGATTAGAAGCAAGTGGTTTCAGGTGAGGGGAGGGGGAAGAACTGAGAGGACCTGGGGGTGGGTGGGTGGCAGGCTTGGAGGGTCCTGATGGATATGTTCAGAACATTCTAGTCTGCACTGCCACCTCCAATCCCACCTCTGCCTCACACCCCAGGCCCAGAATCCCTGAGAGTCCAACCACAAGGCCAACATGGAGTGGGGGAGTGGGGGAGTGGGAGCAGGAGGGGAGCTGAGCAGGTCCTTGACCCCCTACACCAACCAGTCCTGCTCCTGGGAGCCATGTTTAGGGAGGGCCAGGACTGTGCTCAAGTCCCACCTCTCACGCTCTGATCTTCCAGAAGAGCTGAGTCCTGGGGGCACAGGGCTGATCCACTGACCAGCATACCTTAGATATCCTGACCCTGGACAGAGTGGTGGGAAAGGGGATGGGTCCTCCCAAGGGTATGTAAAAAGCTAAAACCATTAGAACTTCCTGGGAAGAAGTGGTTCCCAGCCTCTTGCCTCCCTAAGGTATCAATCTCCCCAGCCCCCTAAAGACAGGACTAAGGGGGTCCCAGAGAACTGAGGAAAGAGGCTACAGCCTCTCTCTGACAGGATAGTGCCCAGAGAAGGGGCCCATTAGCACCATGCAATGTTGGGGCATCTGTGTAGCCTGAATGACCGCTGGACGGGGTCCACTGCTGGAATGCCCACTTGCTAAAGCTTCTGTACTCTTGGGGGGAACCCCTGCAGGGGAGAAGGGAGGGAGTTTTGGCTAAAATCCAATCAGGGGTCCCCACTTGAACCCCAAAGGGCCCCCCAGGAGTCATGACTTGAAGAATCTTCGTACCACAAACTGGCCCAGCAGAACCACAGCCAGAACCACCAGCACATTCCGGATTGGGCCGTTGCCCAAGTCCAGGGCGGCCACCTGCCAGAAGAGACAAGGTGGTTAAAGAGAGGCTGATACCGGGCCCCAGGGCAATCCCAGCAGCAGGAAGGATTGGGTGACCCCCAGGCACTCACCCAGCCTCCTCTCTGTGCGATCCACCGGGCAATGCAGCGATGCAACATGAAGTCGGCCACAAAGTGGGTCACCTGGCCCAGGAAGCCTGTCAGGCCATGCCGGTAGACGTGTAAGGCCAGGCGATAGCCAAAGCCCAGGAGAGCCACCACACGGCCCCAGTTGATGCCACTCTCAAACAGGCTGTGAGCAGAGCATGCCACAGGTCAGTGGAGAGCTCCTGGGGGCCCCTTCCACCTGCCCTCCCTCTCCTGCCTCCTTGTACCCCACCCCTCTCCCAGATGGGAAGCTAAATGGCTTAGCTAGTCTGGCCTTGATTTGGGAAGGGCCTGGGTCTCTGTGAAAGGAGAAATCTCAGAGGGCATAGGAGTTACTACTGGAGTGTAGCTTCCCAAGGCCACAGGCCAACAAGGCACAGAAAGGGCAGAGGGTAGATGAGCGGACAGAGGAAGCAGGGAGATTACCTGTGGGTGTTGCTGCTGGCCTGGCAGCCCGAGGGGACAGCAGAGAGAAAACGACAGAAGAGAGATTAGGACAGGTCCCAGAATTACAGCAGCATGGGGGCATGGGGGCTAGACATTTTAGCTCTGAGCACTAATTGTAAGTCTATGACCTACTCGCACCTTTACCACCTTTACATTTCCCTGACACTCCAGGTGCAGTGCGGTGGTGCACTCCTGTAATCCCAGCGGCTTGGGAGGCTGGGACAGAAGGATTGCAAGTTCAAAGCCAGCTTCGGCAACAGTGAGGTTCTAAGCAACTCAGTGAGACCCTGTCTCTAAATAAAATATAAAGTAGGGCTGGGGATATGGCTCAGTGGTTGAGTTTCCCCGAGTTCAATCTCCGGTACTAAAACCAAACCAAACCAAAACAAAAAAACCAAATTTCCCTGACACTGTTTCCCTACCTCATGTGGAAATGATGGCTGACACTTTGCAAAAGAGGACACTGTTCTAAGTATATTTTTCCTACTTCAAAGATCAAGAGACTGAGGGGTAGAAGTTTCACAACTGCAGTTAGAGACAAAGCTAGGATGAGGTTGGGTGTGGTGGCACATGCCTGTGATCCTATCAACTCAGGAGGTTGACGTTGGAGAATCACAAGTTCAAGGCCAGCCTTAGCAATTTAGTGAGGCCCTCAGCAACTTAGCAAGACCCTGCTTCAAAATAAAAAATAAAAAAGGGCTGGGATGTGGCTCAGTGGTAAAGCTTCCTGGGTTCAATCTCCAGTACCAAAAACAAAACAAAACAAACAAAAAACCACCACCAACAACAAAAAAACTGAGAGTTGAATCAGGATTTTTTTCTTTTTTTGAGGTTCTAAGAATTAAACCCAGGGCCTCACACATACTAAGCAAGCACTCTTCCACTGAGCTTTTGGTGGCTTTGCTCCCTATATGAGATTGCCTCTGAGGTACCAGATTATTGGGAGCCATTTCCAGGTCCTGGGGGGGGGGGTTAGTACCTTTAGCATCTCTGGGCCATCCTTAGGTGGCCCATCTTACCCTCCCAACCCAGGGCCCCCCACAGTGTCCTGATCTAACTGGTCAAGTCCTTGGTGTCGGAACTCATAAGAGCTGTGAGCTTATGCCCAAAAGACAAATCTGGAACCGAGAGAGAGAGAGAGAGAGAGAGAGAGAGAGAGAGAGAGAGGCAGGCCAAGACCACATGTGAGCTAACAGACACCAGGGACTGCACACATGTCCCCTGACACTGACAAGAAAGAGTGTGCCTGTCCATGCTGGGGAGACCATCACATATGCAGGGTGCAGCACAGTGGTGATGGGACGGCAGAACAGAGTGACAGCGGGTACCTGGAGGCGATCTTGGTGAAGAGTTCATAGGCATTCGCAGCTGTAGGTTGTAGTTGTTCAAGCATGCTCTGGAACTCAGAGTCGTAGCGCCGGTTGATGTCGTCACCAATCACAGCGAGCTGCCGACCCACCTGTCCCATGGTACTGCAGGAGTAGGAAGCAGTGGGACATGGGCTTATAGCAGAGGGGTTCTGCCCAAGGGGCCCCGGCCTTGTGTACCTCTCCTTGGAGGTCCCTGACAGTGTTAGCTGACATGAGGGCGGAGCTCAGGGACAAGGGGAAGGCATGTGTCAAAAAGGGTGCATGATCTTTTATGGGAGTGGGAACCCAAATGAGAAAGGAGTGGTAATGGGAGGAGAGAAGCCCCCCAGGCCTCCTGGCTCCCAGGACCCACACATAGCCCCATATGAGCCTCTGTCCCCTTAAAGATGTCCCTATGGGGCTAGGGCTTACCTGGTAGGTTCTAGGGCCAAGGCAACCATCTCTGGGTCAGCAGGGCCAGCTGCCCCCTCAGCCTCCTGCTCCTGCCGGTGACGGTAATAAACGTAGCTACGGAAAACCTCCTCCGTGTCCCGGGCTACCTGCTGCTCTGAGATCAAAGCTGGGAGTCAGCAAGGGAAGACTGGACCCTAGCAGTGCATCCTTTGTGGGGGGCTCTGTGTTCCTCAAAGCCATGACTGTCCTCATCCAAGATAGGAATGTTCCCACTCCGGCCCCGTGGTGGACACCTAGTGCTCACTCTGGGGTCCTCTGCTGGGATATTCACTCAGTCCTCACAATCAGCTGGGAAGGGGGAGAGTTCTAGTTTATAGAAACCACAGCAGAGGGTGACCAAGTAATGCACACAAGGTCACACAACTGGGACAAGCAGTGGAGCCAGGGAATAATTCCAGGCATGTGGGCTCCGGAGTTTACCTCTGTGTGCATGAGGCACCCAGGCCTTGGGGAGAAACAGAATTCCAAGTGGTAGCTTTGGGCCAAGAAAAGTCACAAAGGGAGATAGAGACATGAGACCTGAACCCCAAGTCCAAGGAACAGCCTCTAGTGAGCCTTAAGCTTGGCCTCCCTGCCATCCACTTGGTAGTTTGGTGTTTTTTGTTTTGTTTTGGTTTGGTTTTGGTTTTGGTGCTGGGGATTGAACCCAGGACCTTGTGCATGCAAGGCAAGCACTCTACCAACTGAGCTATATCCCCAGCCCCTGCCATCCACTTGGAAGAGAGAAGGCAGGCGGCCATATTACTTCCTCCCCCAAGTCACAACAATTGCGTTTTTGGCGGACTCCGCTCAGTGATAAGCCAGTTCACTTCCTTATTTCTCCTACTACAGGGATACAACAGCCAGGCCCCATCCTCCTGCCCTCCTCCCTCACCTTCAATCCCGCCCTCTGCGCAGGGAGGGCATTGTGCCCTCTTGCATGCTGGCTCCTGGGCCTCTCCCAACCTCTGGACCTTCCCAGCCCAGGCTCCACCCACTCAAGCTTGACTCAAGCTCCAACTCCAGCTCCCGCTTCTGAGCCCAAGGGGCCACCAGCCTTGGGCTGGGAGATGCTTTCCTCCTTTATTCAAGGAGCTGAGCTGAGGTAGGACCTCAGCCCTTAGTCCTCTCGGCCCTACCCACATCGGCTCCCTCCAGCCTCCAGATAACCCTTGTGTCTATGGGAGTTCATGGTCAAGAAGACCCTTACCAGAATCGGAGGTTGGCTCTCCACATTCCTCACTGGGAGGACCTGGGCCTTGCCCGGATGCCATTTTTCAGGTCTTAGTAGAGGACAGTGTCAGCCTGTGGGAATGGGTGAGAAAAAGCAGAGATAGTTATGGGCTCTGACCAGGGACCCGAGAGAGGCTGCCTCTACCTTGGGTCCCAGCGGTATCTTCCAAGAGGAAAGAGAACTCACTGAATGACTCACTGGCCATCTTTCTAAGGAGATGGGGTCAGAAAGGTGAGGCAGTTGGGGCTGGGAATACAGCTCAACTGGTAGAGTGCCTGCCTCACATGCCCAAGGCCCGGGGTCCAACCTCCAGCACCACCAAGAAAAAAAAAAAAAGAAAAGAAAGGTGAGGCATTAGGGAGAGACCAAGGTATCTAGGTATCTGTACTGGCAATCAGGACCTTTTGGAGGGGTAAGGTCACAGCCATGCCCTGGTGGCTCTTGTGTCCCATTTCACATCACTAGTTTCAGAGGTTGAGGTTTCTTTCAGTTACTCCTAGGGCCACCTGCAGGCTCTCCAGCCCACACTACCACAGGTTGACCCCTCCCAGCCAGTGACCCTTGAAGGCCCTCCTCAAGGGCCCACTTCCCCCTGGCTGGCAGAAACATACTTTTTTTCCAACTCAGGCCTTTCAGCAAATACCTCCCGAGAACTTGCTGTGTAGTCCTACCACTTATGTATTGAAAACCCACCTACCCCAGTGAGATAAAGCATCACCACCCTCATGGACAGGTGGGAAAAGGAAGGCGAGGTGAGGATAGTGCCTGAGGCCATACAGCTAGTCCGGGCAGGTCAGGTCAGGAGGGTTATCTGATCTCCAGGAGTGCACACATCTTCTCTTCCAGTTTTCGGATTTGGGATTTCAGAGGGTGTCCTGTTCCCCGGGGCAGCTCTCTCCATCTGGCAACTCCCCGTCTGTGCCCTCCCCACTCCTGCCTTCAGAAGGACCTCAGGAGTCAGCGTGACACAGCCCCCAACCTGCCTCACACCACGCAGCTCTGCCACACACCTGTGCTCCGGTTCCCAGCCCCAGTTTTCCTCTTTGCCCAGCCCGGGCATGGCCTCGATTCCGGCTGAGGGAGTATTTCCTGATTTCAACGGTTTCACTTTCAGTTTGCGCCCCTTCCAGAGCCCCACTTCTTTCCAAGTGTCCTCCATCACCCTGGCAGGAAGCGCCCCTCTTCCCGTCCTTGAAGAGGACTCAGCCCCACCCTGTACCCAGGGCTGCAGACCCCTACCTGGCCCCAGGCCCACATTCCCTCGCTCACCCTCCTTCCTCTTAGGCCTGGGATCATTTTTGAAAGTTACCTAAGAGCTCCCTGAGAAGAGGTAGCGGAGCGCTGACCCACCTGTACACTCAGTTTTTCCTACCTCTACCCTCTTAGGGCCAAGGATGAGGCAAAGGCAGACCCTCCCCTCCCCCACCCCTGGGCGCCAGGCCTTGTACAGCTCTTTGCCTGCACACCTCACCCCCCAGCTCCTTCCTAAGATGCCCTTTCCTCTTCTCTGGTCTCCAAAATCTGGTCCCCCTGGGACAGCACTGCCAGGGGATGCTGATGGAATCACCAACTCCCTCTAACTTCTTCCTCCCCAGGGGCTCACTGCTGGAGAGCAGACGGAGTCTCAGAACAGCCCCCAAAGCCGGCGGCCTGTGCTCACCAGGGCCTCTGCCTACCCCCACCATCCCAGTGGCCTAACTTCCCATTCCACCCCCTTCTCCTTGGCTTGCTGGGCCTACGAAAGATGTTCCCCAGGAAGATACGCGTGGCCTGGCCCCAGACCCAGTCTAGAGATCCCGGGGCAGCAGAAAGCTCTGTGAAAGTATTATTCCCTACCCTTGACCTTGGCTCTGATCTCCTCTCCCAACCCCCCAGATTGCTAAATTGCCTGGTTCTCTGGCATTCAGGGCCATCCAGGGCCGGGGCTAGAGGGGGAGCTATCTGGGAGAGGGGAGCCAGAGGTAGCCTGTCGCGACCAGACCCCCAGCGGGGCATGGGGACCTGCCTGGGCAAGTCTCGAGACTTCTCCTCCCTAGCCGGCTCTCGGTGGGCTCTCTGCCCCACGCTGGGGCTGAAACTGGCAGGATTAGGGAAGATGGAGGGAACTGCCGGCTTACCTGTCCAGTTTCTGGTCCAGAGCCGGAGAGCTCGGCAGGGCCAAGGCCGAAGATCCCCAAGGGCTGGTGGCTGCTCCCAGCGGCAGGGTTTTGGGCTCAGCTTCCAGGAACCGGCGTCAGTGCATTCCTGGTGTCAGGATGCAGCCCTTGCTTGTCCTGGTGCGGCCCCGGGGACCCGCGCGGCTCCACCGGTCCTAGAGGTGCCGGCAGCACCCAGCTGCAATCAGCTCCCTCTAGAGGAAGTTGCTTGGTGGCCACCGGATGCGGATGCACAGGCCTACAGCCTGGAGGCACGGGCTGGGCGGGCTGGGGGGAAGCTGGTCCTCACCCTCTCCCCCTCCTCTCCCCCCTCCCCCCACCCACTTCCCAGCCAGGCCGAGAGGCTTCCTGGGGCTCACTGCTTTTCCCATCCCTTATTCCACTCCTCCTTGATTTTCCCTCTCTTCCCTCAGTTAACACTAATAAAAAAACACGATTGAGAAGTTTCTTAAGCGCCTCAGCTTAGCAGTGCAGTTTAGAAACCATTCTTTCCTTGTATCTTCTCTGCACCTTTGGAAGTCGGGATGGTTGACTAGGCCCATTTTACAAATGGACAAAGCGAGGCTGGCTCTACTGGTTTGAGGAACTCTCCCAAGGTCACCGACCTGGGTTCATGGTCAGATTCGTGGGTGCTGCGGGGAACACTACTACTAAACTGGGATTCAATATGCAATCAAATCTGGGCAACGAGGCACCTTGGAAATCTCTGGGATCTCAAATCTTGAAGGTGACCTGCAGGGAAGCAGAGATGTAGACCCTGGAGTCTGTGCTACCACCTAGACCTGGGCAGGCCAGTGGGGACAAGAGGGAGGACAGAAACTGTGTGGCTTCAGGAATGTTCCCAAGCACAGAATAAACTACAGAAGGACAGAAGTGTGTGCAGAGTCCCCAACAGCCCCCCCCCCTCCTCCTTAGGGTCCCTTCCCTCACAGTCTTCCTGTCCATCCCCTGCCAGGCCTTCTGGGCTCTCAAAAACCTCTTCTCCTTCCAGTCTTGACCTGGACTCCAGCCCCATTGCCACCCCCAGCTTGTCCCCATGCTCCCTGGAGCCTGGTCAACCTGGAGCTCAGCTAGACTGCGCCCACTCCTCTGCTCGTCCACCCCGTCCTCTCTGTCTCCAGTGAACACATCCCCCTCTGTGTCCCCCACCCCATACTGAGCCCCCACCCCCGCCTCATCTTTGCCTTCTAGAACTCCTGGAAGTCTCCAACTGGAGGTTTTAATTTGAAAACTCCCTGTTCTTAAGCAGTTGGTCCTGGGCTGCTGCAACTCTTCCTTGAGTCAGGGTCCCTCTCAGGATGGAGGCCCCAGCTCGAACCTCGAGATCACGGTCACGGACTTTGGGCCGTTCTCCTATGTTCCGCTTTTTCCAAAGCTTGGTGGGCAGCAAGGGCAACCCAAAGAGCTCGGACAAGGCCCTGGCCAGGGGCCAGTTGTGCCTGCTACAAGAACAGGACACCACCTCCCCGAAGACGGGCCTCCAGGGGGACTCCGGGTGGAGGGAGCCAGGGCCCCTTGCCTCGCTGCCCTGTACCCTCTCAGTGGCCGTGCCCAGGGCCTCCGCACACCTGTTACAGCACGAGGCCTTTGGGCTGGGCATGGGGGACAGGGGCTCCCAGACCACTAACCCCAAGGAGGTCCTGAGGCTTACAGCCCAGTGCGTAGAAGTGAAGCCATTCCTTCCCGGAAGAAGCCTGGAGGTGCTGGGCAACATGTCAGAGAAGAAAGAGAACCGAGAGGAGGAAGAGGAGCCAGCAGGGGAGGCCTCGGGGGATTCAGGGGAGAGGTGAGGTGCTGGGGTCAAGGAGGGTGGTTGTGTTGGGGACCCGGATGGGGCGGGAGCCTAAGGTAGAGGTACTGGGAAGAGGCCTGAACATAATGCCTGGCATGGTGGCTCAGGCCTGTAATCCCAGTGATTTAGGAGGCCGAGGCAGGAGGATTGAAAGTTTGAGGCCAGCCTCAACAACTTAGAAAGAACTTACCTCAAAAGAAAAAATTAAAAAAGGGACTGGAATATAGATCAGTGGTGAAGTTCCCTGGGTTCAGTCCCCAGTACAAAAAACAAAACAAAACAAAACAAAACAAAGGTGGGGGAAGTACATAGGCCTGAGATGAGGGAACCCAAGTTGGGGAGGGTCTGTGAGCAGAGTCAGTGGATGGATAAAGGGTCTAGAAGAACACTAAGGTGTGAAGGCAGAGATGGAGTAGGACTAAGGGATGGGAGCATCAGGAGCTGGGGAGTCTGCGCTGGGCCTGGAGGCACATGCCTGTGATCCCAGCCACTCAGGAGACTGAGAAGGGAGGATGGCCAGTTTGAGAGCAGCCTCAGAAATGTATGGAGGCCCTAAGTAACTTAGTGAGATCCTGTCTCAAAATAAAAAATAAAAGGGGCTGAGGATGAACTCAGTGGTAAATGACTTCAATCCCTGGTACCAAAAAAAAAGAAAGAGTGGGGAGGTCTATAGATGACGGTTTGGAGGGGAGACCCATGGGGTCCTCCACAAGTACAGGGTTGTGGATGAAAGGGTGATGAAGGGTGCGGTTGGGGGTGTGGCTTTGTAGTGGAGGGCTTGCCTAGCACTTGAGGCCTGGACTTGGACCCCAGCATTGCTAGGGAAACCATGAGAGAGGGGGAGGGGCTAAGGGCTGGAGGGAGTACCCAGGTGGGCTCAGCTCCCTCCGCCTCCCTCTCCTATTCAGGCCCTCCTCCCCGCTGCCTGCCCTCCAGACTCTCTCCTTCTGGTTCCCCACTCCCCCTGGGCCCGGGCCTTCTGTGTGACAAAGGGGGACCGCCTCTCAGTCTCCTTCTTTCCTCAACACTGACTTTCTTGGGGTGGGGGGAAAGCTCCTTCCATGACGAAGACCCCAGGGGGCCCACAGGAGAGGGCCAATGGAGGGGGCCAGGCAGGCCTGTGGGAAAGCCTTGCCCGGAGGTTTGGGGTGGGAAGGTCACTGCCCCTTCTCTGGGCCCACCTGCCTCCCCTAGCTGACTGTGCTTTGGGATTAGGAGCCACCTTGCCCAGGCCCTGGAGGAGGAGCAAGGATGCCTGAGGTACAGGGAGCTGCTGGAAGTCAGCCCCCAGGCCTTCAGCAGGGAGGAGGAGGAGGAGGAGACGTGCCTACTTGATGGTGAGTAATGGTGGCCCTGGGCAGAGGGGTGCAGGGCCTGGCAGCCCACAGGACCCGTTCTGAGGAACGCTGAAGTCAGACTGCTTGGGTTCGAAGCCCGCTTCCGTCAGGCTGTGGGATGGTGGCGTGTTGTTAACCTCAGCAGTTTCCTCATCTATAAAAGGAGAATCAATCAGTTGCAAGGATTGACCAAGGTGGCTTCCTCGGGGGCCTAAAACTGGGCCTGGCACACAGCAAGGGTTTGGTAACCCTGCCCTCAGCTCAGCCTGCCCCACCTCCTTGGCCCGGGACCCCTCCTTCCTCCCAGCCTCCTGCTCATCATCTGTCCTTTCACAGGAGACCTCAGGCTGGCCTCTTCCAAGGCAGGAACTCCCTGGAACCGCCTCCTTGGTTTGTACAAGCAGCTCCAGAAATCAGCCATTGTCAAGGTCTGTGGGGGGTGGGGTCCTGGCTGAGCCCAGGCTATGTGGCTTGGTCCCTTGGGAACAGTCCCCTTTCTTCACCTTCGGGGACTGTTCTCTCCTACTTTCTGTGTTCTTGAGGGAGGGTGGGGGCTGCAGGCCCGGGGTCCTGGCCCTCCGCACCTGCTCAGAGACTTGGCGGGCCATCAGTTTCCTCTCAAGGAAGGCTTGCCCCTCCAGGAGAAAGGGGAGGAAGAGGAAACGGAGGAAGAGGACAATTCATTCAAGCTCTGTGTCCCAAGAATTATTGGCTTCCAGTCACCACTGCACAAAACTTTTAGGTCCACAGATACCGTGGGTAAGACTCTCCACCCGACCCCTCGCCTCCCAGATTGTTCCCAGACCCCGGAAGCCCCCCTTATATTGCACTCAGTCCTAGAGTACAATGTAAGCATTGACCACCAGATGGCATCAGAGGACCTAAGATGACCAACAGGGATGGGGGACCTGTGTGTTATGGGGCTGGAGGTCTCTAGGTCCAACAAGGGTCCCTCAGGGTTTCTGAGGCTGCAGGGTTGGGGTGGGGCCACTCGAGCACCGTACTTTCTCCAGCCCAGAGGTTTTATTTCTTTGGGAGGAGTCCCTGGTTCATGCACTGCTGTGTCTGAGCCCTAGAGAGTCCTCTCTCCTACTACAGCCCCAAACATGAAGGACAGTTGGTTCAGAATTGGTAAGAATGTATGGCAGGGGCTGGGGATCTACTCAGTTGGTAGAGTACTTGCCTTGCATGCCCAAGGCCCTGGGTTCAATCCCCAGCACCAAAACCAAAAAAGAATATATGACAGAAATCATTGTTGGTCTGTAATCCCAGCTGCTTGGAAGCCTGAGGTAGGAGGATCGACTGAAAGAAGGATTGACCACAAGTTCAAGGCCATCCTGGACAACTTATGGAGCCCCTTTCTCAAAATAAAATTTAAACAAAGCACTGGGATTAGAGATACAGCTCGATGGTAGAGGGCTTATCTAGCATGCATGAAGCCCTGCATTCAACACCCAGGGCCACAAAAAGAAAACAAATGAAAGAAAAAATTGTTGAGCCAGGGTGTAGCTCAGTGGTAGAGGGAGTACTTAGCATGTATGAGGCCTCTGGGTTCAATTTCCAGCACCAATGTTCACCTCCCAAACCCCCGCCCCAAAAAACCCAAAAAGTCATTGTTGACATTTACTTAGCCATCACTGGGTGACCAGACCCTCACATAAGCACTTTTCATAAAATGGTAGATTACAACTCTGAAGTAGGTCCTGTTATCATCATCACTTATAGCAGGGAAGCACAGAGACATTAGATAATATGTCCAAGGTCACACAGCTAGTAATGAGCAGAGCTGGAATTGAACTAACAGATTCAGGCTTTTTTTTGTGTGTGTGTGTGGTACCTGGGCACTTGACCACTGAGCCACATCCCCAGCCCTTTTTATTTTATTTTTATTTATTTATTTATTTATTTTTAAAGAGAGAGAGAAAATTTTAATATTTATTATTTCTTAGTTTTCGGCGGACACAACATCTTTGTTTATATGTGGTGCTGAGGATTGAACCCGGGCCGCATGCACGCTTGAGCCACATCCCCAGCCCCACCCCAGCCCTTTTTAATATTTTATTTAGACAGGGTCTCACTAAATTGCTTAGGGCCTTATTAAGTTGCTGAGGCTGGCTTTGAACTTCTGATCCTTCTGCCTCAGCCTCCTGAGCCTCTGGGATTACAGGCTCCTGTCACGGGGGCTGGGTCCAAGCTCTTTAGTATGTGGGTGAAGAGATCTACCCCTGCCTCATGCTCTGCCCAGGAGCAGCCTCACATCTCTGCTTTGCAGGAGGAGCCCCCCTTCCTGGAGTAGGAGGGCCTGGCTGGTTCCCAGTAACTGAAGAGCTTTGAGGGGGCGTTCTTGGGTGGCCGAGCTGGAGTGAGGTTAGAAAAGCAGCCTCCCCCTCTTGGTCCTTGGGTCCCTGGCACCTGGTTCCACTCTGCTCCTGCATTCTCACGCTCTGGGAATATTGGAATAGCAAACTCGGTTTCTCCTACGCTGTCATAACACAAAATACTGTGATACAGATGTGTGGCAGTACATCCCCACACTCGAAGCCATCTAGCAGCTCCCTAGGTTCTGCAGGGGAAACCACCCAGGGTCCTCCAGTCTATTTGGCTCTAACACTGTTTACCTAGAGAGAGCATCAGATCCCACGGGTTGAGGACTTAGTGCCACAAGACTGTCCTCCACATTATTTATTTGCGATACTGGAGATTGAACCCAGGGGTACTCTACTACTGCACTATACCCCCAGCTCTTTTGATTTTTTTACTTCAGCCACTGGCTAAATTGCCAAGGCTGGCCTGGAACATCTGATCCTCCTCCCTTAGGCTCCTGGGTTGCTAGAATTATAGGCACAGGCCACCGTACCTGGCACGTCCCCCAATTTAAATGCCAATCTCAAGTGCCAGGTTGTTTTATCTGTGCTTCTGACCAACCAGCTACCAGTCAGGGTTCCTGTGACCCCCTCCCCAAGCTCAACTTGCTTGAGCAGCTCACAGAACAGAGGAGACATTTGACTTACCTTTACCTGTTTATTATGAAGGATATCACAAAGGGTACAGGTGAAGCCTAGGGCAGGGCATGGGGGTTTCACACCCTCTCCTGGCCACCGGCCACTGCACCCCAGCTACCCAGCAGTTCAGCCACCCGGAAGTTCTCCAAGATCCATCCTTTTTCTTTTTCATAGGTATGATTGACTAAATCTTTGGCCACTGGTGATCCATTTAACCCTCATCCCCTCTCCCCTCCCTGGAGGCTGGATTTGCAGAGGTCAAAGTCCCAACCCTCTGAAACCACCTTGGTCTCTCAGGTGACAGCTGGCATCCCCAAGCTGCAGAAGGGCTGTCGGCTCTCAGTCATCCATCCGCATACCCAAAGACACTTACCACTTTGAAGATGCCAAGGATTTCAGGAGTTGCACGCCAGGAAACAGGATGAAGACCAAATATATATTTCACAATCTCACATATGCCCATCTCTCTGACTCTCAGGTTTTGTGGAGTCGGAGTTGAAGAAACTTCTGGCAGTACAGCGAGAGGCTCGCCTCTGGAAGATGGGCAGCCTAGAGGGCCGGGAGCTGCTGACCCAGCCAGAGATCACCCTGGAGGAGGCTGGCATGGTGGATGGCCAGGTATGCCTGGCCACCCCAGACCGCCAAGGCCCCTGCCTGAGGGCGTTGGTGAAAGAGGCTTCCCACCTCCTCAGGGCTCAGCCCCCACTGCCTGGGTAGGGTTGGGGAAGACCCCTTTTTAGTTGTAGCATTTCTGAATTCAGGACCCTGCGACCCTGAACTCACATGCACAGGCACAGACGCACATATGTGTGCATCCTCACCCACCCCCACACACTTCCTCAGTCATCTCTCACTTGAACCAGAGTCATGAACAATGAGGGGATGTGTCTAGACAGGCTGAAATCATGTTAGAGCGCGATATTGCTCTTCTTCTATTCTCTCCCCTGTTCTCACCCACTCTCACAAGCACCCAGAGGCTCTAGGGAGCAACCCCACTGGGCAGACCAAGGACCAGCCACTGCTCACCCTCCTTGACACCCACCATGAAAGCTTAGTCCTGTCTCAGCTCCCCTGCGAGCCTGGATGGATCTCTTGTTGGAACACCTGTCAGTGCTCTTTTGAGTTGATTTCTCCCCTGCCATGTCCATGTGGCTTCCAGAAGGAATGAGCCCAAGGTTGAGAGGCCAACATCTCTAAGCAAAGTCTCAACTCTGGCATTGACTTGCTCTATGACATTGACTCTAAGCCTTCAAGGGTCTACAGTTAAAGGCCCTGCCGCCCTGGGGACAGTGGCATATGCCTCGCCTCCTGGGGTGGTGATTACCATAAACACTGGGCACTGGGGTCACTCTCCCATTGTCCTGAACCTCCCTGAATGCCTAGGTCATGGGAGGCCCCATGTCCCCTCATCCCTAACACACAAGTTTGCCAGGAGCGTTGGCTCACGCCTGTAATCCCAGTGGCTTGGGAGACTGAGGCAGGAGGATCAAGCATTCAAAGCCAGCCTCAGCAATGGCGAGGCGCTAAGCAACTCAGTGAGACCCTACTCTAAATAAAATACAAAATAGGGCTGGGGATGGGGCTTAGTACTTGAGTGTCCCGGATTCAATCCCTGGTACCCGCCCCCCCCCAAAAAAAGAACAAAGAACACACAAGTTCCCCTTTTAAAGGGCAGGCCCCTCATTTTTTTCCCTTTCATGCTAAAGGGCTCTACTCTTGGGACTCCCCTTCACCTTCCTTCCCTCTTCTTCTGAACTGTCCCTTGAGCCAGGCTGTCCTGTCCCAGGGCTCCCGGTCCTGGGGTAGGCTGAGCAGCAGAGCAGCATGGAAGGACCCTGAGGAGATTCTGGGTGATATAAGTGGGGTCCCAGCCAGTCCTTGCTTTGGGGCCAGAGTTGCATCCACAATGTTTCAGGGTCCCATCCTCACCACCCCCACTTTCTCCTTCTCTGCCCTTAGGGACACCAAGCTGAGGGGGAACGAATCCACCTCCTGGCCTTTGGAGAATGCTGGGGGCCTGGGGGAGGGAAGGGTGCAGAGTACCTGGGTCCTGGGGTTTGCAGGGACCCCCCCCCCAAGTTGAAGGGAGAATGGAGTCTCCATTTTATGGCAAGGAGGTAGCTGGGGTTGGTGGCACCCAGCCAGCCTTGGGATTCTGGAACAGGTGGCTCTGGGGTGCTTCTTTCCTGAGCAGGGGAGGGAAGGAGCCCACAGGTGCGGAGGCATCTCCTTTTCTCCGTTTCTGCCCCTCAGCATCTGCTCCTGGAGGAGATCGATGAGATGGGAAACTGGCCTCCTCCGGAGTGAGGCCCCCGCTGGCCAGAGTCTGTCCTGTCTCACCCCCTGGGCCCACATGTAGTAGGAACACGTCGCTCTTCCAGGACACATCCGAGAAGCCCCTAGAGCCTGGGGGGGCTTTGGAATGAACAGTGTCCACGCATCTGGAGGGTGGCTCAACATACTGTCCCCACCCGTAAGACTCGGGCCTATGATGTTATTAATAAAAACCTGGTTTGCCTTTGGCCTCCGTGGCTTTTGTCTCTGGACCTTGCCCCTCATCCCTGACCAGTCTACTGGGGTCTCACTTGGGTGCCCAGTCTGTGCCCAGAGATGCTAGCACAGTGCTGACTGCAGAGCCTCTGGGTGGGGAGAGCGGGGAGGCCTGTCCTGGGGTGGGGAAGAACCCCCAGCCCTGGGCTCCTCGCTGCCTGCAAGTTCTGCCCTGTTAGGAGGAATATCTCTGAATTCCCTCCCTCGCTGCTCCCAGCCATGCTGTGGCCTCACAGGGAGGATCCGGGAATTCTCCAACAGGAAGTTCCTGCCCAGCCAGCTCAGGGACAAAGCCAGGAAAGGGGCCCTGGAACTGTGGGGACCAGCCTTAGGAGGACTGGGCTGGGGGGCAGGCGAGGGAGGGGGTCCCTGGGTTTGTTTTTTTGTTTTTTTTTTTTTTGTTTTTTGTCCTGGGGATTGAACCCAGGGGCACTTAACCACTGAGCCATGTCTGCAGCCCCTTTTTGTGTTTCATTTAGAGACAGGGTCTCAGTTGCTTAGGGCCTTGCTAAGTTGCCAAGGCTGGCTTTCAACTCACGATCCTCCTGCCTCCACCTCATGAGCTTCTGGGATTACAGGCGTGCCCCCACTGCACCTGGCTAGTCCCTGGGTTTGATGTAGGAGGGGTGACTCCTCAGGCTGCAAGTCCATGGTATGGGGTTAGGGCAGGGCCCACGCTGTGCCAGGCTCACGGCTGGGCACCTCTGGGTATTCCAGGCAGGACAGGTCAAAGGGGTGTGGCATGGCCTCAGGAGAGGTCCAGATTGCTGGAGGGCCCAGTGCTGCCTAATTCCAGAAGTGAGGGGAGGCTTGGGATGAGGGTGCATAATCATGTGTCCTTATGGTCTATGGAAGGGTCAGGCCTGGCTTTCCTGGATCTGATGGGCAGGAAGGCCAGGCCTCTTTTGGACACCAGGGGGTGCTGTTCTCCAGGAGGTCTTGCTGATCCCAGAGGGGCCCCTAATTCTTCCTTTTCCACAGTCCCAGGCTCTGAGCAGCCCCAATATATGTATAAGAAAGCTCAGTTGCCTGCATTCTTTCCAGAGTGACAGCTATCCAAGGAAGCTGGTCTGGTGTTTCCCGTGTGTCCCCACTGTGTCCAGTCTGGGGCCTGGTGTGGAACTGAAGTTCAACATAGAACTAGGTGACCACTGTTTTTTTTTTTTTTTTTTGTTGTTGTTGTTGTTGTTTTTTGTACTGGGGATTGAGTCCAGGGATATTCTACCACTGAGCTGTATCCCCAGTCCTTTTTATTTTTTGAGACCGCATTCACTAAATTGCTGTGGCTTTCCTTGAATTTGTCATCCTCCTGACTCAGCCTCCTGAGTTGCTGGAATTATAGGCCTGTGCCACTGCCTTCAGGCCACCCTTAATAATCACTGTGATTGAGAACAACAGCTGTTAGGTGACTGGCCCTGTGGCCACATGTTAGGGTAGAGGGAAGGAAACTGCAGCAGCTGATGTCCTGGCCCAACCCAACCTGCTGAAAGTCCAAAATCCCGCTTCCCATCCGCAACCTGCAGAGGGCTGGGGATGTTAGCAAGGGTTAGTTTCTCATGGGTTGTAGTGTGTGGGGGTCTCTCTCCTGGGCTTCTTGGCCAGGAACCCTGGAGCCCTTGACTCAGAGTGGAGCAGGGCTGGTGGAAGGGCATCTGCAGCCTCTGAGTCAGCCAGGAGGCTGCCTTGTGACCAGATGACTCACCTGTGCCCTAATGGCCCTGCTAATCATTTCCTCCCAGAGTGCAGGCTCTCGGGAAGGGTGGGGGCCTGGAGGGCAGATGGTGGGTCCTCTGGATCCTTGAAGCCCGTTTCCTCTCTGCTCCTTGTCTCCCAGTCTGTGGTGCAGACTGTGGCACATCCTCTCAGTTCCTGGGATTCCCAGCTGTGGCACGCTGGTGCTGTCCCTGCCGCAGGACAAGGATCTGTGTGCTGGTGCAGGAGCGAGGGCCTCCTCCCCGCCCCACAGTCCTGGGCAGTTTTCTGTGAATGACCTGGCTTGGCACTCGTGGGGACCATGGCAGGGGTGACCTGGTGCAAGGACTTACTCTGGGGGAAGACCCCATGGGTGAGTGCAGAGGTTCAAGGTCAGTTTCAAAGTTGCCTTCCCCCGGTGCGTCTTCCGGGCACACCATGTAGGTTGGGCCCTGGGCCAGGGTCTTGGCTGAAGGTCCAGGGGGCTCTGAAACCCAGCCCACCAGGCTCAGCTCACCACGTCCTGCTCCCTGGCACAGGGCGGTGTCCTCCAGAGTGGTGCCTTTCTGATTTGCTCATCAGGGCCATCTGGGTTGGCAGTGGCTCTGGCCAGGTCCATGAGGACAGGAATGTCCTCCTCGCTCTCCTTGTTCCTCCCTTCTCTTCCATCGTCCCCTACTCTCTCTGTTGGTCTACGTGAATCTGTGTGTTCCTGTCTGTTTCTCTCTGTTGCCAAATGTCACCCTCTCTCACTGCCTCACCCCTGATGTATTGTGGAATGAGGGCAGAAAAGCCGCCCCCCACCCCAGTCCACTCAGAGGATATTTTTGGGATTCAGTGGAAGCTGAAAGAAAGGCTGAAAGGATATTTTGGGATGCATTTGGAATTGGGGGCCAGGGTGGGTCTTAATGGGGAAATATGGATGGGATCAAAGGTGGGCCTGTTGACCTCAGGAGATGCATGAGAACTCTCTTTGTGGACCCGGGATCTACAAGGGAGACGGTGCCTCTGGCCCTGTGTGGGAGCCCAGCCAAGGGTCAGCCTTGCCTGTCCTGGAGTGAGGGAGGGCAAAGCCACCTGCATTATTCCACAGCTGGACAATGAGTTAGATGGAGAGTAGAAAGGCAGGGGAGAGACTCAATGGAGGCTCTAGACCAGTCTCTGAATCTGTTTCCACATCTGCAAAATGGGTGAATCACAGGCTTCTCATGTAGGCCGAATGAAGAGTTCTTGGCTCTTTAATCCTCAGCACCAAAACCAAACAAATCAAAAACAAAACAAACAAAAATTGCTGCTTGGCTTAGAATGTTCCCAAAGAATCCATGGAACCAAAAAAAAAAAAAAAATGTTTTTCCTTAAGCGTCTGCTATATCTGATCTTATTCTGGGCACTAAACAAAGCATAAGAAACCTCTACTTTTGGGTTGGAGATTTAGCTTTGTGGCAAAGTGCTTGCCTAGCACGTCTGAATTCCGACCTCAGCCTTGGGTAGGGGGCGGGGAGGAAAACCTCCACTTTTCAGGGCCTTGTTATTGCTGGTGGAACAAACAATAAACTAATATGTCAGAGGGTGACTAGGAGGAAAGACAGGTGACTAGGAGGAAAGATGAGGTGGGACAGTGGGATAGGGCTTTAGAGATGGTGTTTTAGAGAGGGTGACAGGATGGGAGGGTCTCTTTGAGGAGGTTGTATGTAGGGAGGGATCTGTAGGAAGCAATGGAGGGAGCCCTGGGAATATCCAGGAGAAGGGCATTACAGGTAAAGGGGGGGGGGGAAGCAAGTGCAAATGCCCTGAGGTAGGAGGGGGGAATGGATGTCTTTGAGAAGCCTGAAGGAGATCCCTGTGGCTCAAAGGGAGTGAATGGGAGAGGGAGGAATCAGGGGTGAGGTTGGAAGGAAAGTGAGGAGGTGATTGATGTACTTTGCTAATCAGTGATTTGGGAGTTTCTTTTATCAGAGTAGGGCAGTGTGGTTTACACTTTGAAAGCCTCCCTTGCCAGAGGCGGGGCCTGGATAGGGAAACCAGTTAGGGTGGCATGGCTGGCCCTCTCCATTGTGGTTGCTACTGTATGGAAAAGGGATTGGGGGTGCAAGCCGTCCCTGAGGTCTTCATCGCTAGGGGGCAGCCCTGGGTCCGCACCTCTCAAGTGACAATCTGGTCCCCTCGCGGTGGTACCTCCCACCCAGAGGGTGGGGCGGGGAGGTCCGGGGCGTGGAGTCCAGGAAGGGCTGGTTCAAGGCCTGTGGGCTGCCGGGTCACGCGTGGGTGCCCGCGGTGGGAGGCCGGGACCAGGCGGTTGGCACCCGCAGGCGGGCTGGGTGTGTGTGCGCCCAAGCGCAGCAAATGAGTCCTGGCCACGCCAGTCGGTCCGCGAGGCTCCCACGGAGCGTGCGCACCTGGGACTCGCTGAACTGTGCGCAGTTTCCGCTCCCCCCCCCCGCCCCCCCCAGCCTCGCTCTCCGCCCGCGGCGGGGCTCCGCGCCTCCGCGGCTTAATGGAACCTGCCAGGATCCCAGGGAGGAGATCCGGGAGGGACCGTGCAGGGGACCCCAGCCGGGGATGTTGCTAGAGCATAAGCTGGGGGAGCGCAGAGGAGGGAGCAGGGAGGAATCCAGACGGCTTCCAGGAGGAGGCGCCTTTGCCATGTGGACTTGCAGCAGATCCTTTGACAGGCGAAGCCCAGGGGAGCAGGGCCAGCCTGCCAGGGGAGCGGTATGATATGGGAAAGCCCCCAGTCTGCGCCAGGACCCCACTTCGCATCTTCTTGGCCAAGGCAGAGCCAGCCCTGAGTCGGCTCTCAACCCGGGCCTCCTTGCTTGGTCCACCTATTTGTTTACCAATCCCGCTCCACACCCCACTCCCTGCCCTCCCTGGGGCCTTAAATCACCTGCAGAGCTTCCCTGTCCTCCCATACATCCGCCCTGCCCGGTGCCAGGATGCCCTTTGCTCTCTTCTGGGCTCCCCCTCCATCACCCCATCCTATGCAGCTCAGCTGCAGCAGCGCCCCCACCCTGGGTGTCCTTAAGCTCCCTGGCACCAGGGCTAACAGGACCCACAGCATGTGTTTACTTGCTCTCCCCCGGTGTGGACAAACAGCAGGAAGGCAGGTTTGCTCCTTCGTGCATAGCCCTGTCCAGCACAGTGGCAGGTCCGATGGATGGTACTAGAATGAGTGAGCAGAGTGGCTAGCAGGAGGAGGGGGCTCAAGGAAAAGTGTGAGTGGTGAGAATTAGGCAGGGACTGGATTTCATGGGGCCACTTCCTCCCATCTGAGTGGCTTGGCAGTTATCCTCAGGGCAGTGGGAGCCACAGAGGGCTGTAAATCGTAGCATGGTATGGTAAGGTGTACAGTGGAGGACGGAGGAGCCTGACTTGGGACAGTGGCAGATGGGGTGGACAGGACACTTGAACAGTCCTGTTCAAATGGTGGGGGAGGCACATTTTGTCTCTTGGGAAACATTTAGCATTGTCTGGGGACATGTCTGGGGTCACAGCTGGAAGAGTCCTGCTGACATTTACTGGTAGAAGCCTGGGATGCGGCTCACCATCCTACAGTGATAGGACAGCCCCCCCTCTGACCCCCGCAAAGGGTCATCTAGCTCAACGTGTCAACAGTGCTGAGACATGCCACCCTGGAGGAAATCTGGTCCTCTGACTCTCCTTACCCCTTCAACCCTGTCTCCTATTGGCACTCCTTCTTACTCCACGCACTCTGTGCACACTGGTTTCTGGGCTGTCTCCTGGGCATACTTCACTCACTCCTGCCTCTGGGCCTTTGCACTTGCTCTTCTCTCTGCCTTGGAGACTCTTCCTGTAGGAATCAGTGTCACCCACTACCACCCCCCTGGACTGCTCAGCTGTCACCTTCTCAGGAGGATATTTCTTTTCTTTATTCTTTCTTTCCTTTTTTTTTGGTACTGGGGATTGATCCCAGGAGTGCTTTATCACTGAGCTATATTGCTAGCCCCCCCCTTTTTTTTTTTTATTTTGAGACAGGGTCTTGCTACGTTGTTGGGGCTGACCTGGAACCTGCGATTCCCTTGCCTTAGCCTCCTCAATTGCTGGGATTACAGGTGTGCACCACCACGCCCAGCTAGGATATTTCTTAACCACTTTTGAGGAAGGAAAGCAAGCAAGCACCTGTTTTTTTTTTTTTTTCTGCTCTATTTTTAATTTTAATTAATTTATTTTTGGGGTATTGGCAATTCATTTTGGAATCCAGGGGCACTCTACCACTGAGTTAGATCCCAAGCCCTTTACATTTTTTTTTTTTTTTTTTTTTTTAGAGACAGGGTCTCACTAGGTTGCCCAGGCTGGCCTCGAACTTGCCATCCTCCTGCCTTGGCCTCCTGAGTTCCTGGGGGTAACCAGAGGAGCTCCACTGTGCCCTGCAATTTTTATTTTTGTATTTTATTTTCCCTGCTTTATCGTTCCTTGGATCACTTTTGTTATCTCACATGGTGTTTGTTACTCGTGTGCTTTCTTTCTGTCTCTCTCAACTGGAACAAAAGCTTCCTGGGGGCAAGTGTTGTGGCCTGCTTTGTTTGCTACTGTGGGCCCAGAGCCAAGAGCTTGACCTGGCACCTACAAGTCATTCCTGAAACATTGCTTGAATGGCTGGGCATAGTCAGGAGGTTGAGGCAGGAGGATGACAAGTTTGGGATAATGCATGTTTATGTGTCTTGAAAAGCTCCACCAGGAGTCCCAGGTGGGAGGGGATGGAGAAGGTGGGATTGTAGAAAGGAGGGGCAGGGTCCTCATGTGACCTGGGGCACAGCTTTGCTCACCCCCCCCCAGGGGCTCTGTTCCCTGGGGTTCCCTTGCCAGGGCTTGGACATGGCTCCTCCACCAGAGGCAGTGGCCGGGCCTGAACAAAGTGTCCTTTTCTCTTGGATAAGTTGCTCCTTTCGGGGCCTGAAGGACAGGATGTGTTCTGCTGCTCAGGAAGTACCCAGAGGGCCTGGGCGGGCCTCGGGCATGGGCTTGGAGCTGGGCATTTGTTACCTTGGCAGCTACTCTGCATGGAGGCCAGTCACAAGGAAGCCAGGGGCAGGGGCTGGAACACATCCTGGCTGCCCCCCCCCATTCATAAACAAATCTTTCTTGAGAGCTCTTGTGTGTACCTGAACAGGTCACTGTTGTGGGAGGGCTGGAGGGTCAGGGGTGACTGGCTGCCGCTCACTGGGACACTGGCCTGCCTTGGGCTCTTTGGCCCTGGGCTAAGGTGGTTGGGGGTTGGGCTGGCTGGGAGGTTAGAGCAGTTGGGAGACAGCTGGACAGGCTGAATTCTGTGAAGGGCATGCAGAATGCCCCCGGACCTCAAGGAGGGGACTGCAGACCATGTGTTACCAGGGCTTTCTGGTCCTCCAAGTCCCCCACGGGAAGTCTCTGAGGTGCTTCCATGCCCACCACGGGCTGCCAGGAAGATTGGCTGCGGCTTGGCCTCTCTTGAACCCAAGACCAGGTGCAGAGTCCCAGTCCCTCCCCTCACTTCCTTCCAGACACATACTTCCGATTCTCCATGGCCCTCACTGTCCCCGACAGGTAGGGCAGGGCAGGGACAGGTGCTGGAGCCAGGCCTGGCCCTGTGGGCTCTGGCACCCAAATTGGAACCTGGAAGGACCTTGGAGGGAGACCTAAGGTCTCTTAGTGTCCTCTAAGCCACCAGGAAGGCTGTTTGCCAATGTGTTTGGCAATCTCTGCCTGAAGGCCTTTGATCTGGCTATGGCAAGTCCATTGGTCACAGCCATTAGGTTTGATGAAGGACAAGGGATGAGTTAAATCTCTAGAAGCAGCCCTCGAGCAGTGACCGGTCACCAGGAGTTGGTGAACAAACACCTGGGCTGCCTGGCTGACGGCAGAGGCTGTGGTGACCCTGCTCCCCAGGTCCCAGAGAAGCGGGCTCTCTTGGCCACCATGATGACGGCTTAGGCAGCAAGACTGTTCTGGTGTCTTCCCTCGAGTCCTCCACCTTTGCATCTGGGGAAACTTAAACCAAGACCGAGCTGATGAGATTAAGTCTTCAGTGCACTTATACTCGGGTGGGGAGGGGAAATCCATACAGCTATGATAAGGAGGGACCCATGAGAGTATATGTAAGGGGCTGGGGCTGGGGCTTAGAGACAGAGCACTTGCCTTGCATAGGTGAGGCCCTGGGTTCGATCCTCAGCAACACAAAATAAATAAACAAAGATACTGGGCCCAGGTATAAATAAAAAAATATAAAAAAAAAGAATATATGTAAGAAATTAGCAATGGTGACCCTCTGTTAAGGGCCAGCCCTGTGCGAGGGTGGGGTTTGATGTCTGCTGTCTCACTGAATACGCATCACATCTCCACACTTGCTACTTCCTCTCCCCACTTGGTAGATAAGGAAGCTGAGGTTTAAGGAAGTTGTGTGTTCAAGATTAGGAGGTAGGAAGTGGCAGGGTGGCCTGTTGATCCCTGTGCTAACCATCTTGTGGGGAACAGAAAAGAGGTAGGCCTGAGGTCCTTGACCTCTCAGGAGGTGGGGCATTAAGCCAAGCCTTGAAGAATGAACAAACATCAGGGAGATGGAGAGTCCTGGGAGACTCTTGGGCCTAGTTTTCCCATCTGCCAAGTGGGTACAACAGCACCCCTCCCATAGGGCGTTTGGGGAGTAACTGAGTTGATACAGACATAAAGAACCTGTGGTAAGTGTTCAGTAAATGCTCATTGTTGTTGGGCATGGTGGTGCATCTATATTCCCAGCAACTTGGATTGTGAGTTAAGGCCAACTGGGTAATTTAGAACTGATCTCTAAAAAAAAAGACCCAAAACAAAACAAAGTAATTGTTATTGACCTTGAATGGGAACAGTGTGAGCTGTGGGGTGTGGTCCTGATTGGAGGTCTAAACAAGTTCTACAGGTGACCTTGCAGCTTGTGTTCCCACACCAAGGCTCTGAAAGCAGAGATCTGGAAAAAACAGAAGTTATAGTCTGGAGCCCCTAAATTTGGGATTTTACACAGGCAGCCGGGCATAGTCCTCTTTTAAAGAACTGCACAACCTCTGCCACCCAAGCCTTCATCTCCGTTTCTGACAACTTGAAAGAACTTCTTGCTGTCTAACCTCCTTTCCTACTGCTGTGCATTTTGTCTCTGGGGATAAAAGAAGAGATATAAACTGCAGGGATTGGTGTTGGAATCTGCTGGAATCGTGCAGGTGGAACCTGTGTGTGGTTCCCAGACTGTGCCCAGAGAGCCCACCGCTGAGTGCCGAGGCCAAGACGGAGGGAGTGTGCCAGGCACCCCCCCTGGGAGGTGGAGCCCTGGAGGATGGAGACACAGGCCTTGACTGAATCCCTGTCCCAACTTTGGGGCTCCTCCCAGCCACTGCTAAGGAGGTGTTTGGAGCAGGACCTTGAAGGGCAGGAGAACCATGCTCTGCCTTGCCTTTGGGAATAACCCCTGAGTGTGTGAGACTCTCTCCTCGATTTCCTGTCTGCCACCCTTCTGCAATGCGGAGATGAAACTTGCGGGCTCTGCCGTTAGGCGGATCCAAGTTTGATTCCCACTTCTGTCACTAATCTATTTGAAACATTGAATGAATCCCTTTACCTCAGTGAGCTTTCCTTATGTGAAAAGCAAGAACACCTTACGAGCTGCCCAAACTTCACCAACCCGTTAAGTAGCTGAGTTCCCACCCCCATCTATGGAATGTCATGATTCATTAGCTGGTTTGCTTTCAATTCCGAGTGACTCTGAGTGCCTCAGTTTCCTTATCTGTAAAATGGGACTAGGGTGAGTGAAGACTGGTGCTCTAACATAGCCATAGGAGTGGCCACAGGGTTGGCCATGGGTGGTTCCTCCTTTCTGAATCCCTGCAGGCACCTGGCCTTGGGCAGCCTCCCTCTGCTCTCCAGGCAACCCTGGACAACTCCAGAGGGCCCACTGATGTGCCTGGGGCCACTCCTGGGAGTAGCCATGCTTAGCAATAGAGCACAGGACCAGGGCAGTGCCACCCAAAGGAAGGAGCCACTAGGTTCACTGGGTGCCCACCCCAGGTCTGTGAAAGGCCTTCAGGGGGTCAGGAGCTGAGTGGGAACTAGGGGCCAAGTAACCAGGGGCACGTCGGTCCTTGGGAAGACCTCACCCTCATGTCCCTGCTTTAGCTGGGAAGAAGTGGGGAGATGTGGCAAGAGGGTCCCAATGTCCTTTAGGGATAGGTTCATCCCTGGTCACACCTGAGCAGGGCAGTACTTGGTGGGAATCCACCTCCAGGAACACACCCCTTGGGCCTCGAGGAGGCTGATCACAGGTCCTCCCAGCCCCAGGACTCCCCTTCTGGGGACCCTGGGGTTCTATGCTCTAGAGCTTTCTGTAGCAGCATGTTGCCTGTCACACACTGGGCTGGCACCCAGCAAGCACCCAAAAGGGTTTGAAGGATGAATGATTGAGGAAAAAGCAGAGGACCTAGGCTGCCCTCGCCTACCTCTGACTTCTACAGGCCCTTGCAGCGTTCTGTGCTCTGGGCCTCCTCACTCTCCGCAGGGAGATAAACATACTGGGAGTAAAATCCCTAGGATGGTCCCGAGCCACAGAGAGGGCAGGAGTTAGTGGGTGAATACCTGCTCCCCACAGAGTGTCGCCAGCAGGTAAGTCACAGGTACCCGTGGGGCTTCCACTTGCTGGGATCTTCCCCTAAGCCCTGGCCTCAGGGTCTGCTTTAAGGGAACCCAAAGGAAGCCAGGGTCTCAGCTTGGTCACTACCGCCATGTGACCTTGAGCAGATTAAATGACTAATCTCTCTGAGACTTGATTTCCTCATCCATCAAGCGTCTCCATGGTGACCATTCTCAATGGTGGTGAGGATAACATCTCCCAAGAGGTGAAGAGCGCTCTGGGGGCTGCAGAGCACTGGCTGGAACTTGCTTGGAGTCGCTCTCCCAGGGCGGTGAAAGCCTTCGGTGGGATACTGTGATGGCGAACGCAGGGCCTTCAGCATTTGTCCCGACCCCTGGAATGTGCACCATTCAGAGGGGAGCCTGAGGATGGATGAAGTCCAAATCTAGAATTTTAGTTTTATTTTATTTTCTAAAATTAAGACAAGAGGGGCTGGGGCTGGGTCTGGGGTTCAGTGGCAGAGTGCTTGCCTAGCATGGGGAGGCACTGGCTTCGATTCTCAGCACTACATAAATAAAACAAAGGTCCATCAACAACTAAAAAATAAAAATTTAAAAATTTAAAACAAGAGTAATCTACACAATGCCTTTATTTTTATGTGGTGCTGAGGATCGAACCCAGGTCCTGCTTGTGCTAGGTGAGTGCTCTACCGCTGAGCCACAATCCCAGCCCCAAAGCAAGGGTAATCTGTAGAAGTAATATATATAATAAGCAATTGACTTTTCCCATGCATGTAATGGAATAAAACTCTAAACCTGAAAAAAAAAAGAGGGGCACCTGATGTAAATTATGAGCTTCAGTGAGTTAGTAATCTATCAATATTGCTTCATCACTGTAACCAATGTGCCACATGCATGCAGGACGGCAACAATAGGGAAAACCGAGAGCTGAGGTATATGGGAACCTTCTACATTATCTGCTCAATTATTCTATAAACAAACCGTTCTCCCAAAATGAAGTCCATTAGTGGAAAAAGAAAAAGAGCAACCTATGGGCTAGAAAGCAGAGCTGGAACTTTCTGTGGAATTGCCCGCCCAGGGGCTCCACCCACCATGGGATGAGGTCAGGACTGAGAGGACGTCAGCAGGGCAATGATTCAACCCCTGGACTCTCCCCACCCCCGGGGCTCAGGATTCCAAAAGAGACGAGTTAGGCCAAAGCAGGGACCCAGAAGCTTAGAATCTTCCTGTGAAGCAGGTGGACACCTTGTGAGATGCCAGGCCCCCGGAGGCTGGAGCGGGGAAAGCCAATGTGGAAGGGGATGGAAGCTCCCTCCCCACTCACAATGGCCTGTCTGGTTGTCATCTCCCATGTTGAGACATGTCCCAGGACACCCTCAGGTTGGGGGACCCTGAGGGCAGAGAAGTCGTCTTCATCTTCCATAACTTGTTAAATCCAAGGACATCTGTCACTTGCTCTGGACTCTTGCTGCTGTTTCTCTCTACTCCTGTTTCCCTCCCTCCCACCCAGCACCTCCTGCCTGGACCCGGCTGCAGCTCCTGTAAGCAGTGCTGCATTCAGATGCTGAGCGGTGGGTTTCAAAACCCAGGTGCCAGTCAGTCAGCTAGCCCTCCCAGGGAAAGCCCTCAACGGTGTCTTGCTTCTTCTCTTTCTTCTTTTCTTTTTTTTGTGGTGCTAGGGATCAATGCCTCACATGTTCTAGGCAAATCCCTCTATCACTGAACTATATCCCAGGCCCTTTTTATTTTATTTTGAGACAGGGTCTTGCTAAGTTGCCCAGGTTGGCCTCGACCTCCCATCTTCCTGCCTCAGCCTTCCCAGTAACTGGGGTTACAGGTTTGCACCACCATGCCCAGCACCCAAAGTCTGAGGCCAGACAGTACCTTCTAAAAAAAAAAAAAAAAAAGCTGGTGCAGACCTGGAGAGGTTTTGCAGCATCTGGGCCTCAGCAAGGCAGCACTTGGCTGAGCACATAGAGATGCCTGCGCACCCTGGCTGCCCCAGCTGTCCTGGTAGGCTGAGGTGGGGGCTGCACTCCACCAGGCCTCAGGAAGGCCCCCTCTGTTCCTCTTAGACTGTCCCAAGGGCCGGTGGGGGTGTGGGAGGAAGAAGCAGACTCTCAATCCAGGCCGGCTGCTCTCCATCTGGCCAGCAGCCTCCCCCGCTGCCCCAGGACAAGGGCCCCAGTGTCTGCTCCACTCTTGTGCAAACAGCAGTCCTTTCTCTCTCTCCCTGCTCCAGAGTGCCTCAGCTGTGACCCCGTCCTGCCCCCTTAGAAGGGCATGGCACACCCATCCATGCACAACCTCTTCCTTCTGAATGATCCAGAAACAGCCTGACCCTCCCAGCGTGAGAGCCGGTCACGCTTGGTGGGTGAACCCCCATGTTTTAGCTGTTCCAAGCTCCGGCCAGGCAGCCTGGGCAAGGACTGGCTGACCAGGCTTCAGGCCTGCCGAGGTGGGTGTGGGTGTGACTGGAGGCCAAGGTCCCGCCCAGGTAGACTTGACGTCATCCTCTTCATCTCCCATCAGACAGCCGGCTCCCGCCTGGCCCTGCCCCGGGGAGGTTTTTCACACTCTCCCTCTTTCCCACAAAATTGTGGGGTTGTGCTCCCCACCTTCTAACCCCTCCTTCTTGTTAATAGGTGAGGCACCGGCCTGGGCACACACGCAGAGGCCTGCACAGCTTTCCTCCAGGGGCAAGGCCTCCCTTAGCCGGGAGCCCCCTGTCCTGGAGCTCCTGCCAAGCTGCTGACCTGGGCATCTGGCTGAGGTGACCTCAGAGGGGGACAGAACAGCACTCAGCCTTCACTGCAGCCTGTGCCCCTCCCCCTCTGGAAATGGGGACAGGGATTCAGCTCAACCCAGCCTCCCAGCCAGTGGTGGGAGAGCCTCTCAGGAACTGATGGTGGGGAGGGGACTTGGAGGCCTGATTTGTGGAAAAACTTGATAATCTTCTGCCTGGGCGGATTGCTTGAGCCCAAGGGTTCAAGGCCAGAGTGAGTAATATCTCGAGACCCCATCTTAAAAAAAAAAAAAAAAAATCTTGTTATACATGCCCTATCCTTGGTCATCCACATAAACCCAAATCCCACCATTAGATTGCCATTTCTTCAGATCTACTAGTACTTAGTACTTTTTCAGAAGTACTCAGGACCAGGCAATAAGGACAATCACGGAGAATATTTACTGACCAGGCCAAGTGCTTTGCAAAGTAGTTCCTGAGGCTACGTGTTTCCATTCTGCCCTGCAGACCCACTGCCCTCTTCTGTTCTTGCTCTGTACCTCAGGAGGCTGGCCTGTGTGGCCTGAGTCACAGAGCTCCTTTGCCACGGGTTTCCCATTAGATTTTGCCAACCAGAGGCACTGGTAGGAAACCAGAGGGCTGGAGGAGAGAGGTAGTGACGTTGGTTCCATGAGTGTCCTCACCAGGGTGGCAGTGGGTGGGGCTTGCTCTTTGGAGACCTTACTGCCCTTTTTGACCTTTCCAGGCCTGAGTGGGGACGTCTCCCTACAGTTGCCAGCTCTGGGCACTGCACCATCCTTGCTGGTTCTGACCCTGCCCACACCACTCCAAGTTGGGCCGGTCCTTGGCCTGCCCCTCTTCAGTCACTCACTAGGGAGGTGTGGCCAGTTTCCTGCCAGGACCTGACAGGGCTGCTCTGTATTCTCATTTCACACATAATAAAACTGAGACCCAGAGAGATTGGGAGCTTTTCCATCCAATCAGTAAGTGGTCAGAGCCGGGTCTCCAGAGGTTCTGCTCCGGGACTTGGGAAGGTGTTCTGGGTGGGAAATGTCACAGGGTACCTACCAGCTCCTCAGCAGAGGGGAGGAGGTGATGCCTGGTGATGGGATGTCATCTGGAGAAGCCCCGGGGTAGAGTCCCTTTGGTTTCAGGCCCCTTGTTTCCAGAACCAGGGGCTTCACTCCAAGAAGGCCCACGTGTGAAGGCGAGGAAGCCAGGCCTTTTTCTGTGAGCCGTGGAATCTCCGTGGCAGATTGCTTTCATCTCTTGCTTTACTAGACCAGGACCATGTGGTCGGGTTGTCTGGCTGCTTTCCAACAGTCTGTTTCCCCTCCTTGCATATGGTAGGTGGTCAACAAATGTCTGAAATAAATAGATACGGCATCGCCGATGGGTGGGTGTGGGTGCGGGCCTAAAGAAAACATGGCAGTTCCGGCTCCTTTTTAGGCTTCCCAGAGGCTGAGAGGGCGTCTCAGTGTGTGGTAAGAGGACAAGGGAAAGTGTCTGCGCTGAGCCGGGCGTGTGTGAGGGAGGGTGTGAGAGGGCTCCTGGGCCAGGCATCCCTGCAGCCTTCCCGGCTGAGGCTAAGTGGCTGCTGTGGGCTGGGGTGCCCGCCCAGGGCAGCTGATGGCATGGGGAAGGAATTCACTGGGAACCCCAGCGGGCCTGGGCTGGCACCCCACCCACAGTAGTGACCCGGCTGGGTGGCGGTGACACTGAGTCAGCCTTTCTGCCTGACTCCACCCCACCCATCCTGGCCCTGTTGTCGTCAGGAGTGAGGGGCAGAGGAAGCCCTTGGGAACTGTCTCTCTCTCTCCTCTGCCCCCAAGCACAAGACTGTCACAGCTAACATGAGGAGATGTTCCTGTCCTCCCCAGCCCCAGTCTGAGGGGGTCCGTGGAGAGGGTCAGTCAGAGCCTAAAGAACACTCAGAGCCAATGGTGAACTAGGACTGGGATGTGAACCCCACTTATAAGGAGGACCCTGAGACCCAGAGAGGTCTGTGCTTTGTGTAAGTCACACAGCAGACCTGTCCCCAGGTTGAGGCTGAGGCAGTAGAGGAAGCCTAGGGTTCAGAGCTGGTGGCCCTTCTGCATATATCACCCTCCCATCCCCGTGTACCCTCCCAAGTCCTGGGAGAAGTCTGAGCACCACCCTCCTCCTTCCCTTGCCTCCCCAGGCCTGGGCTGGGTGCAGAGTGCAGGGCTGGTTTCTTGGGGGGTCTTTCTGATGGTATTTAGAGCTTGGGGTTGATGCTTTGAACATCTTTATTTTTATAGTTATATATCACATTGTCTGAATTCAAAATTTGAATAAGGATATGGTGAGCTGGGCATGGCGACCCACACCAGTTATCCTAGCTACTTGGGAGGCTGAGGCAGGAGGATTCTGACTTGGAGGCTAGCCTGGGAAATTGAGTGTTCCAAAATAAAAAGGGCTGGTTAGTGGTAGACTGCTTGCCTAGCATGTGCGAATCCTTGGGTTCAACCCCTAGGACTGAGCGAGAAGGAGAGAGAGTGAACAGTAATCTCCTCACCCAGTCACTGCCCCTCAGTTCCCCTATGAGAAGTCCCTGAAGCCTCTGTTTTCTGGGGGATCCTGAGTTGGGGGTTTCTGGTCTGAGCTTCCCATCCTCTCTGTTCTCTCTCTGGGAGAGGCTTCCCTGGAGATGGGGTTAGTGGGTGCTAGGAGACACCCAGCCATTGAGGTTAGGGCCTGGGCCAGGCACACCAGTTGCTACAGGGAGGGTGGTGACCTCCTTCCTGGGCCTGAACTTGGCCTCAGCCTAACAGTGTCCCATTCAAGCCCCTCAGGAGAGGTGGGTCCTCCTTAGAGCATCCTCAGAAGCTCTTCACTTCCTACCTGGGGGACTCAGGCACCTGACACCTCAAGCCGGGGTTCCTGCAGTCTCCCTGTGTATTTATTTCCTGGTGGAATGTATATACTTTCCCACTCTTTCTTCTTCACATAGATTTACTAAACACTTACTATGTGCCTTCCTGGTCTGGGGATACAGTGAAGTAGACACAACCTCCTTCATCCAGGAGCTCACAGTCAACCGAAGTGCGGGAAAGAAGATAGATCATGATGATCCACGACTTGTACTCTAATAGTGGGGGAATAAAGAAATTGCATGTTCAGCTGGTCACAGTGCACCTGTCTATAACCCCAGTGGCTCAGGAGGCTGAAACAGGAGGATCTTAAGTTCAAAGCCAGCCTCAGCAATTTAACAAGACCCTGTCTCTAAATAAAATATAAAAAGGGCTGGGGATGTGGCTCAGTGGTTAAGTGGATTCAAATCTCTGGTACCAGGGGGAAAAAATAAAAATAAAAAAAGAAATTGCATGTTCAAAAACTGGAAAATAGCCAGGTACAGTGGCAGACACTGTAATCCCAGAAACTGGGAAGGCTGAGAAGGAGGATTGCAAGTTTGAGGCCAGCTTCAAATTTGCCATCAAGGTAGTTGACAATACTCTGTCCTTATGACCCAACAATTCCATTCTCTAAGATTTTACTCTAGATTAGGGGTTTTTGAACTTTTTGACAAGTATCCTTGGTAAGATATAATAACTGTGACCCAGAATATACACACAATACACCCACGACAGACAACTTTCACCTTAATAGTGACTTTAATAATGCCTGACACATGCTGATATTTTCTAATCAATTTTGAGTTTTAAAAATGCTGATCTTCACCCACTCAATTAATTTCATAACCCATAAACTAGGCTTCAGTCCATAGTCTGAACAAAAGGACCCTTGGGACACTTATGAATGTACACAAGGACAAAAGAATGTTTACTCCAACATTGTTGAGTAGCAAAAACTTGAATAGGTCTTTTTTCTTTTGGGGTGCTGGGGACTGAACCCAGGACCTTGAGCATGCTGGGCAAATACTCTACCACTGAGGTACATCTGCAGCCCTTAAATAAGTCTTTATCACCAGTGGAACTAATAAACAGTAATGTGGTCAGGAAAGGGACTATCACATGGAGAGACACGTATCAAAGGCCGTACACAGGGTGATAGTGTTTATGTGAAAGGTAGCCACTACAAAGTGATAGCAAGCATTGTTTCTGGTATATTGGTATGCGGGACAAGCATAAAAACCTACACCAACTGCTACTCAGCCAAATCAGGACAATGGCTACCTCTTGGGGGAGAGGGAGGGGAGGGAATGTAGCTGGAGAAGGGTACGCAAGGATCTGCAGCTGAACTGAAAAGGTTTAGTTCTTAAAAAAACAACAACAACAACAAAAAAAAAAAACATTGGAACTAAATTCTGCAAAATGCAAGCATTTGGACAAAGTTGGAGGAAAGGTACAAGAATATATATTCATGCAACACATATACATATGCACATACATATGTACATATATGGGTATACATATATATAACATTTACTTATTTATTTTTGAGGTTTTGGGGAGTTGAACCCAGGGTCTCACACATATTAGGCAAGTGCTCTACCAGTGAGTTACACCCTCAGCCCAAAAAATATATATAAAATTTTTTTCCTACTGTACCCATCCTGGGGACTGGACCCAAGATGTCATAGATGCTAGGCAAGTGCTCTGCCACTGAGGTACATTCCCAGCCCCCAATGTATTGTATCTTAAAATATTCATGATAATACTTACAGATTGGTGTCCAGCGCTTCAGGAAAGGAGGCTTTGTTCTGACCGTGGGGAGTAGAAAGGGGTGATGGTAGAGAGAGAACAGAAGCCCCAGGGCAGAGGTATGTGTGCAACTTGAGCCGATCTTTCCTGGGACTGCTGTGTTGGTGTGAGGCTCTCCCCATTCAACAGAGGGGGAAGCCTGGGTTCAAAGAACTGCCACTAGAACACAGCAGGACTTGCCTGCACTATTTTTTTTTTTTTTTTTTTTTTTTTACTGTGCATTATTGGGGATCAAACCCAGGGCACTCCACCACTGAGCTACATGTCCAGCCCTTTTTATTTTGAAACAGACTCTTACTAAGTTGTACGGGTTGGCCTTGAACTTGAGATCCTCCTGCTTCAGCTTCCTGAAGAGCTGGGATTACAGGATTGTGCCATGCGCCTGGCTTCATGCCTGCACTCTTGATCTGCCACAGCATGGTTCCTCCTCGAGGGACACACTTGTTGTCTGTAGAGGGGAGGGGGGTGGGAGGGGTGGGGACAGACAGGCAGACTGTGAGGGTCTGGTGTGCTGGGGTAGGGCCTGCAGACTCCTTCTGTGGGCAGCAAGGCAATGCAGGAGATCTTCAAGTAGCAGAGCAAGAGAATGAACTCACTAGAGTTGCACCATCTGTTTCTTTCTTCAAAAAAAATCCTTTTGGTTTTGGGATTGAACCTAGGGCTTCACACATGCTAAGCACGTGCTACACCCCCAGCCTTACCATCTGTTTCTTAAACTTTTTTTTTTTTTAATCAACTAAACTTTTCTTTAAACAAACTCTAACTCAGAACCCAGATATATAAAGAGCTTACAGTGGAGTTGACTTGGCAGAAGCAGGTGACTGGGGCCTAGAACACAGGGGTGGCTCCTTATGTTTCTGAAAAATTCCTAGAAGAAGGAGGCTGGCTTCTCAGTCGGCGAGGAGGGAAGCCATACTCTCCATCTCTGAGTCCTTCTGATGGGCCTGGTGGGCACAAACACAGAGACTGGGGTAGGAAGAACCAGGGAAGGTGCTTTGGGCACATACACCCAGAGTGGCGTGACCTCTGCTTCCTGGCTTGAGACCTTGAGTGAATATGGAAACATCTACTTGAATCTCAGGAGAGGAAGGACATGGACCCAGGAGACATTGGGGACACAAAGGAGGCACAAGTCTGAGTATGGCCACTGAGTGTTTTTGACTCATCTCTCTTCATCTCATTGTGAAGGAGATAAGGCGGTGAGGCTCAGGCTAGCACCTTGATCAGAGCCTGGTGCCCAAGAGAGGTCTGAAGCGTGGAAGGCCTTCAATAGATGCTGACATGAGTGAATGCATACCTTCCCTTTCTAACCCCAGGGAAAGAAGGGGTGGCTTGAATTCTGGGAGCAAGGGAAACCACCTTCCCAGTGAGGCTCCAAAGATGAACAGGGGCAGGTGAGGCAGCTCAATCAGTGTTGGATAGTGGAGAGTCCTGGGCCAAGAGAGGAACTTTGAGTCTGCCTCCAGTTGGGAGGAACCTTCTGTGAACTCCATAGTTGACACTCCTTCTCTGGGCTTTGGTCATCCCTTTTTGGTAGAGTAGAATGTGTAAAGTTTTTCAAACTGCAGTTTGCAGCTCTTTGAAACATTTTTTTTTTTTGGTAGAGTAGAATGTGTAAAGTTTTTCAAACTGCAGTTTGCAGCTCTTTAAACATTTTTTTTTTTTTTTTTTTTTTTGGTAGAGTAGAATGTGTAAAGTTTTTCAAACTGCAGTTTGCAGCTCTTTGAAACATTTTTTTTTTTTAATAAGTAAGTTTTTGCCCTATTGGGGATTGAATCCAGTGGTGCTCTACCACTGAGTCTTATTCCCAGCACTTTTTATTTTTCATGTTGAGACAGGGTCTCCCTAAGTTGCTCAGGCTGGACTCAAACCTGCTGTTCTCCTTACTCAGCCTCCAGAATCATTGGGATTACAGGCCTGGGACACTTGGCCTGCTTCTTTGATACATTTTTTTTTTAAAAAAAGCAATTTATCGGATTACAACCAACATTTAAAACAATTGAAAAAGACTAGAAAATATCGGACTGCATCACAGGTCATAAGGGTAAGTATTGTTTTGTGAAACTATTGTTTTTTATATACACAGATTTGGTTATTGTGGGCCCTGGTGGAAAAGCTATGAAACACCGGACTCAGCGATTCTGGAGGTGTGCTGCCTGCCTACATTTTAAGTTTTTTATTAGAAAAAATACACACCCAAGGGGCTTTTCTCCTCCAGCCGGGGTCAGCAGCGGGCTCTCGGCTCTGAGTTGTCTCCACCCTCCCTGGGTCTCTGTTCTTCCTGCTTCAGTCTCCGAGTTCCCACCTCCCTTTCTCCCAGGGACAAACGTCCCCCTCCCACCCCTCAGGAAATGGGGGGGGGTGTCGGAAGGGAGTAAATGTGATCGAATGGGGGTGGCAGTGGGCACTCTATCTCGGGAGTTCAGATAAAAGCACTAGGAAGCAAACACCCCAGCATCCGCACCACAGAACAGAAAGTAGGCGAGCTGGGGACGACAGTTTGAGGGCAGGACCTCTGGCGGAGGCGCCGCAGCCGGTCACTTCCAGAGGGCCGGCAGCCGGACTTGTCAGTTCAGCGCTTGGGTGCGCTATTAACTAGCCAAGGTAATTTTCTCCCCCTCAACTCCATTTTTTTTTTTTTTTTTTTAAAGGAAAGACAGAAGAAGCCAACAGTTTTGGAGCCAACTCCTGGAGAGGGAGCGGCTGAACTGATTCGGAAGTTGGATCCCTTTGTACACAGGAATGCGGAGAGAAAAAACAAAACCCACCCCATTGCTTCATTTCCCCTCCAAGTCCGAGCACTTTATATTGTGCAATGAAAAGTCTTTTCACACTGAGAAAAACGAATCCCGATTTTCGCTGCAAAGGGATGAGCGCACCCGTAGGCGCTAGACGCCCCTCAGCTGGGCGCTCTGCGGCGCGTCCTTCGCGAGCCGCTCGCGGCAGCGCCCGCGGGAGCGCTGGACTCCCCCTCCCGGGGGCGCCTGCACTGGTTCTCCGCGACCCGCGGGCCGAAGAGTAGTCAGTTCGGGAAACTCCGAGGGCGGAGAAGCCCCTACAACTGCTGGGCTTCCCGGGGACGGAGGTTCCTCGAGCCTGCAGGAGCTCCGGGACTCCCCAGAGTCTCTGGAGCGTCTTTGGGGGTCAGGAGGCAGGCGGTGCGGTCCTGGAGGCCGGGCCCGGACGCGCGAGGGACGCGGAGCCCGGGAGGCGGGCCGGTGCACATGGGTGCTGGCGGGCGGGCCGCGGCGGGGCGCGGGGGGGCCGGGGTGTGGTCTCCCCGCCTCCCGGGCGGGATTTGCATGTGTGTGTGACGGCCCTAGACTTCCTGCTCCTTCTACGCCGCAGGTACGAGCGGGCCGGGCCGGGCTGGCGGGCGGCGGGCGCGCCAAGACGCGGGCACCTCCTCACCCGGACCCGGGGCCGCGCGGCGCCTCCTCCCGCTCCCGTGGCCCCCAGCCCGCCCCGGCCGCCCGGAGTGCCGGGCTCTGAGGTGGGAGTGCGCCCCTGGTAGCTCCCCGGACGCCTCCGTCCTCGGCACACAGCCTGGCCGCACGCCCCTGGGCAGTCTTGCTGCCCCGGGCCCCGGAGGGCTGCAGCCATGAGCGAAATGTCCAGCTTTCTCCACATCGGGGACATCGTCTCTCTGTACGCCGAGGGCTCGGTCAATGGCTTCATCAGCACTTTGGGGTGAGTGAGCTGAGCTGAAGTGGGGCGCGGGCAGGGAGGGGACGCCGAGGGCCCGGGTGCCAGCTGCGAGTGTCCTGCCGCCGCGGCCCGCTACCTCTCAACAGAGGACCTGGACTCCCCCAGACTTAAGGAGCGAGGGAAGGGCTCGCCTCCTTTTATATAAAGGAAGTGAAATGTTTGTTCAGGTAGGAGTCGGGCGCCCGGCGGGAGTTGGCAGGAGGCGGCCGGTCGGCGGAGCTTCCACCCGCGGGCGCACGCCTTTCTTCCGAGGGGCCAAGGTTTGCTCTCAGGTGGACCCGCTGGCGAGCAGGTGGGTGGCTGGGACGGGAGGTGGGGAAGGCATTGGGCCTGGACGTGCTCGGCTCGGGGGTGGGGCCCAGCTGTGGGGGGTGCGCAGGCTCCCCCTGGAAACAGGAATCCTCTAGCTACCCACCCAGTGGCGCCTTTGAGGGGTCGCACCTTCTCCTCCCCGCTCTCTCCCGTCCCGCCTCTTTCAGTAGGACCGTTCTCAGCCCTCCCCTTCCAGGCGACCCAGGTTCTGGCCGGCTGCCCACCTTCTCCCCGCCTCTACTCGTCAATTTCCTGTTCGGCTCATCTGGCGCCCCTGGGTCCCTGATCCCAGGTTCTCTAGAGCGCTTTACAAACATTAATTAATTCAGGTCGCCACCCCCTAGGGTCCCGGATAAACAGGGAATCAATTCTTGCCCCTGGAGACATGTAGCAGGGATGATGCAGGGGCAGAATTAGGCAGAGAGAATGGGTTTATCTTTAGAGCAGTTGGTCCACTGTAGCCTTGGGTCGGGTAGAGCAGTTTGTCCCCCTCTCCTTCCAGGCTCCAGGGCAGGGCCTGCTCCTTTTGTCCCATTTGCAGTCTGGGGGCCTGTGTTCAATTCTCTCATCCTACCAGCCACACCCACCTATCCTTTACAGTCAACCCATTCTACTCTGCTGACCCCACTCTGCTGGACACCAGCCAGCCCCCAGGAGGTGTCTCCTCTTTGGGGGCTTTGAAGTCAGTGCTGGCACCCTTAGTCCAGGGGTGGCTCTGGACTGGGCTTGGGTCAACCTGCTGTTGGGAGGTGGGAGGCACCTAGCTCCCTTGGTATTTTCCAGGGTTGATGGGAGTTTAGCTTTAGCTGCTGGAAAGGGAATCCTCGAGGGCCTGCTCTGCCCGCAGTGAATTCCGACTGGGAATTCCTGCACATCCTGCTCCTTTATCTCTGCATTACCCAGGCTCTCCTAGTCCGCTCCTGGGTCAGGTGTGATCTACCCACTACCCACTCAGTTGGATTCCTCCTGTTCAATTTCATGGAGAATAGGGGTGGAGCCACATCTGGGCCAGCATTTGTGCAGGCCTCCCCCAAAGAGCACCGCCAGGCCCTGACTGCCCCTAGGCTAGGGCCTACACATATTAGGTACACAGTTGACACCTCAGAGAATGCTGAGGGAAGGACAGTGCATGGGAGGTGAGGGGGAGAATGGTCGCCAGAGGTGGAAGATCCCCCCTTCTTGCATCTGAAGGACTCTGAGGACCTCTGGAGACTTTTGGGAATTCACTGTCTCTTCTGTTGCTTAGTGCCTAACTCAGGGCAGACCACACAGTGGGTGTTTTTTAAGTTTCTTGAGGATACCCTCCCCTTATGTATTTTGCAGTACTGGGGCCTGCATGAACAGTACATGAATCTAAAGGCTCATGCATGCTGGGTAGGAGCTCTAACACTGAGCTACATTCCCCAACTCTTTTTATTTTGAGACGGGGTCTCACCAAGTTGTTCAGGTTGGGCTTGAACTCTCAATCCTCTTGCCTCAGCCTCCTGAGGGATTACATATGTACCACTGAGCCCAATACCCATGAGACTTAACAGAGACAAAGAAAACATCTTATTTTCCTCTCATATGGGGTTCCCTCTGTTATCTCTGTAACCCTCTGTTACCTCCTGATTTAACTTCCTCCTACCGTGACCCTTCATGCACCAGGAACAGCTTTTTCCAGTCCACCTCTATCCCAAGGCAGGTACTGTGACCTGAGAGCCCTTCTATTCCAGGACCCCTCCCTCTGCAAACACCTTCAACATTGATGGACATCCACTCTACCAGCCTGGCCCTCTTTCACCAGAACGTGCAGGCCCCAACTTACTCTTGGGTTTTTCCTCTTCTCCCTCTGCATATACCTGAGAGTCCAGGTGCAGTTCCTGGAACCTATCCCTGTACTCTTCTCTTTACCTTTGCTCCTGTGATGCCCTGCCATGTCATTCAGCTGCTAGTTTCCACCTGAGTAAGTCTGTCCCACCCTCTAAGACCTACTGCAAAGTGGCCTCTTGAAAGATCAGCTTCCTCACCCATTCCAGGGAAGAATTAACCCTTTTTCCTCTATGTTTTCAAACTGTTCTGTACACTGCTCTCTGGTGTTATTCAGATTTTGTCTGAGGGTTCCCTGTAGGCTCATCTAATGATGGGCACTTTGCCAGAATTAACTTATTAATTACACCATCCATTTGGCACCTGTTATGGGACAGGCAGAGTACTGGGTGCCAGAGACTTGGTGGTGAATAGGAAGCTGTGCTTCCCACCTTTTTCAAACTTAGAGTCAATGAAGGCATGGTTTGTAAGTGGTGTAAATCATGGACACCTTGCAGTTTTACCATCACTGAGAAACTTGGGGGAAATACTGAATCTCAGACCCTGCACTCAAGTCCTACTGAATCAAAGCCTGCATTTTAATAAGATTCCCAGGGGACTGGTGGACCACAGTGTGAAGAGCATGCTGTAGATGATTCTTTGCTCTGTTCCCTCCACAATCTTTCTGCCTCCATTCCTAACTCTAGCCCCTGCTGCCTTTCCTGGGGCTATTCATGGGTCTTGAACCCAGGAAACTGATATGACTGAGGTCCTGGGCTGGTGCGGTGCCCAGTGCCTGCTGTCTGGGAGATTGCATAAGAGTTGGGTGAGATGGATTTGTTGAGGACAAGGGTGACCTTAGTGGATAGAGGGCTGGGTCAATTGGTGACCTTCGGTGGGGTAGGGAAGCTGAGGCAGCCTTCAGATTCCCACCAGAACTCTTCAGGGTAAAGTGAAGGTGACCAGTTACATTCTCCTGGATAATTTGAGCTCCGTGAAGATTGTACATTAACTCTGGAGGGAGGGTGGGAGGGGTCTGGGGAGTGGATCCTGCAGTGGGCTGATACTGCTGGCCGGCAGGGAAAGCAGGCCCACACCTGTTCTTGGCAGGAACGTGTGGTCAAGGCTCTGCCTCGTCCCTCACCTAGGTGGAGGCAGTGGAGGCAGGGCTGGAACAGCTAATCAGGTCCAGCAAGTGGTGGAGGATTTGATGTGGCTCCAGGCCAGCAGCTAAGGAGAACTGGTCATAGGAATATAGAGTGGACCCTTCAGTATCTCATGTCCAGTCCCCTGAAGATCTCTGTTGAGTGGCTAGAGGGGTAGCCCCAGACCCTCAAGGAGTGAGCTGGGGGAGTGCAGGTGAACTTGGTCTTGAAGGTAAGTGCCCAGCACTTATCAAGGAGCTTCTGCCCACCCAGGGCTGGCCTGGAACACCACTGGGGCACTCTCAGGGCCTCTGGACCTGGATCACCTAGACTGGGTGACTAATGAGTAGGGTCAGAAGGGTCCCTGCCTCCTTCCATGGGGTTCCCTGTCCCTCTTCCATCCTGACCTGCTTCCTAGGAAGGTGGGTGCTAGAGATCAGGACCCAAGAAATGTGGGAGTTAATGTGGAGAAGCCCCAGGGTCCCCAGGGTTGGGATACCCACAGAGGGAGCCCCAGGGCTTGGTTCTCGCAAGGGGGTCTATTTCAGTTCTATCACTAACTTGCTGGATGTTTTTGACAAGGCCCTGCCTCCTCAGAATATGTTTCTGTCATCCTGTATATCCTCTAAGGTGCTCCGGCTGTACCTGAGAAACTGCTGGGGATCTTTCAGAAAATTTTAGCTTTCAAGTCCCATGCCATATCAGCTGTATCAGCATCTCTAGGGGTAGGATCTGGGTGTTGGATTCTTTAAAAATTCCCCAGGTGATTTTAATGTGTACCCAGGTCTTGGATCCCTGAATGGAAAGTCTTCCCAGACTGACAGGCTATGACAAAGCCAGCCTGCTGGGTCTCCTGCCCTTTGAGTCCAGAGAGCCACTCTGTCCTCATCAGATTTCATTAAGCTATTCAGTGATCAGTTATGGAGCACCTACTATTGCCAGACATTGTTTTAGGCACTGGGGAATCAGTAGTAATCAACCTGAGTGCCAGATTGTTGCATTCTGTGCAGTGGGGAGAGTTAGAGGATTCACAAGGGCCTTTGAGCCTAAAGTCTCTGAGACACATGTAATTCCACGAGGAGGGACTGCCCCTCCCAAGCTGACCGCATTCCCCAGGCAGATTTCAGACCTGCCTTGGCTTTCATTTAATTGTGATTTCACTGGAACAAGATGTTAGACTTCTGTTCTATAGCTCGAGGCAGGGGCTTGGCCTTCGTTAGCCTGATCCATGCAACTCGTTTTATGAAAATATGTATTTTTTTCTGATTAAAAAATAATTCATGTTTCATGGAGAAAACTTGAAAAGCTCAAATAAAAAAAATTACCTAGAATACCACTGTGACTTACAGTAATTAATATCCTATATAGATCTTCTAGTCTTTTATATAACCAAATAAACATTTGCAAACATATCAAGCTGCACATACGGCTTCGTATCCTGGCTTTTTTTGGATACAGCAATCTGTCTCTTCCCATGCCAACTCACCATTGTATGGCTGCGTAGCATCCATGATATGACGTTCCTTAATTGATTTAAGCAACTCTCGCATTCAGAGTAGGTTTGTGTTGTTGTAGACAATTCGCCCTGAACATCCTGGTGCACATGTGTTTAGACACTGTTCAGTTATCCTCTGAGGGTAACATCTCAGGATGGAGATCAAGGAGGAGGCACATCTTTTGCCTCACAGGCTCCAGAGCTGCGTGTTTCTCTGGTAGTGGAGGGGGTGCGGAGAAGGAACTCTGTGCCACCGAGGGTCTGACCCATTTCATGTCAGCGTTTGTGAGTGTTGCATTAGGGGGTGGGGAGAGAGAGAGACCAGCCTTCACCCTGGGGGTTGGGTGTGGTGGAGGTTCCAGACAGCAGGATGGAGAGATGGGGAGAAGGAGGGCATGGGGTTGGCTGAGGATAAAAATGGTCCCAAGCTTCCACCTGGGACTCCTTGCCTTAAAGAATCCTGTTCTAGTCACTTGCCCACACTCTGCCCTGCCCTACATTCCTGACCCCACATCCCTTCCCTGGTTTGGCCCATGGGGCGGTGGCTTGGGTTGGGGGTGGGGAGAAACATGCTGGGTTAGGGTGGGGACACAGCAGCTTTTGGCTCTCAGCTTGAGGGGAGGTTTCTGGGTTTCACAGTGCTCTCGCACACTCTGGAATCCTTGCATGGCCACCTCCAGCCCTGCTCTCTACACCTTATCCAGGTTAGGGTTAGGGTGGGAGTGGAGTTGAGAGGGGAGGGGAGGAATCCTGGGGAAGGGAGCAGAGCAAAGCCCGACTCTTCACTAAGTTCATTTCAAGCCTCTGAATGTGAGCTCTGAGCCCCCCTCCCTCCCTCCAGCCCCCAGTATCAGGCTGGTTAAGCACCCAGGGATGCTTAACCACTGAGCCATATCCTCAGCCCTTTTTTGTATTTTATTTAGAGACAGGGGCTCACTGAGTTGCTTAGGGTCTTACTAAGTTGCTGAGACTGTCTTTGAACTCATGATTCCTCCTGCCTCAGCCTCCTGAGTTACTGGGATTACAGCATGCACTACCATGCCTGACCGTTCTGAACTTTAAGCTTTCTGGGGCCAATGGTACCCAGCATCAGTGCTTGAAGTCACACTTCCCTGCAGTCAGGACCCCTGGGGTTACATAGCTGGGGTTCAGGGAGAGGAGGTTATAGGGTCTTTCAGATCAGGGCAGGTGGGAGAGAAGTGGTCTGAGCAGAAATGAGACTGGGCTTCACCACAGCTAGCTCCAGATGTGGGGTGGGGATGGGATCCAGTGGCGCCACATTGCAGGGGGGCTTCTCTTTGGGGAGACAGGCAGGAAGAACTCATTGCAGGTGCTTCATTGAGGAAATCAGATGGTCACAGGGACCAGGTGAGCAGAGCCAGAATGGGCAGCAAACATAAATCTCAGCTCAGGGCCAGCTGCAGGTGCTGGAGGCAGACACCTGTGCATATTTGGTTAGCAAATACCTTTCCTAGCCTCCGTCAGCCAACCCATGGCCCGTCCTCCAGCCTGCAGGAGAGCCAGCATGTGAGTCTCCAGCATCTGAGTCCAGACCTTGATGACAGGAATGATATGGGTCATGGCAAGGAGAATTAAGTCCATCTCAGAGAAGATGACGATGATGATGATGGTGACTGCCGTTGGAGTTTACAGATCATTTACAGGTGGCTCTGGCCTTCACCTATGCTGTCCCTTGGACTTCTTACCACCAGCTGAGGCCTAAGTATGATTCAGGAAAAGGACAGAGACCCACTTAGAACACTCATTTTTCCACCACCTAGTCTTAATAATTGTCCCCATTTCCCCATAGTTGCTACATTTTTTTTTTGTAGTACTGGGGATTGAACCCAGAATATTCTACCACTGAGCCTTATCACTAGCCCTTTATATTTTCAAGGTTGCTAAGTTGCTCAGATTTGTGATCCTTTTGGCATTGTGCGTGCACCCACTACACTTGGTTGTTATACTTCTTTTTTGCTGAAGTATTTTATAGTAAATTATACACATTCCATCTTTTCACCTCCAAATACTTCATTCAAAGGTATGCTTCTATTTAACCACAGTGCTGTGACTATACCAGTCATTTCCTAATAGCATCTGGTGCACAATCCATGGTAAAATTGTCCCCAGTCTGTTTTTGATCACTGGTTTCTTTAAATCAGCGCCCTGTCAAGGTCCATTTGTTACATTTGGCACTTAAAACCTCTAGAGTCTCTTTTCATATAAAACAGCTCCCCCCACCAGCTCCCCTACCATGATTCTGAGTTCCTGATGAGGTGGGAACTACCCAGGCTGCTTCACTCTCTGGATCTGTCAGGTCACTTTGCTGCTTTGCTTCCCAGAGAGCTCTGTGGAGGTCTAGAGCCAGGTGGCCTGGGCCAGAGGGTCTGCCCTGCTGAGGCTCATACAATCTTGGTTCATCCATCAAGTGGCACAGGTTGAGTGTCCAGTTCTGGGTGGAGAGGCCTGGACCTCGTAGGCCAGTATGTGAGGCAAGGGTAGGCTGAGTGGCCCATGGTCACTTCTTTTTCCTGTCTCTTCTCAGCATTCCCTCTTGCCTCCTGTTCCTTCTCCTTTGCCCTTATGGATATGTCTTCCTGTGCCCCTAGCAGCACTGTAGAAACCCTAGGAGTTGCCATAGCCCACCTAATCTTGAGCCAGAGGCCCAGACTTGGCTGGTACACTTGCTGGGGACCTTTATTTCTGTTGGGCCAAATTTGGTTGTTGTTGCTGTCCTTGGGGTTCTCTGGTATGCAATTTACTGTATCTTCTGGGCTTTAAGCATTTTTCTTTTTCTTTCTTTCTTTTTTTTTTTTTTTTTTCAGTACCAGGGATTAAACCAATGGGGTGCTTAACCACTGAGCCACCTCCCCAGCCCTTTTTGTATTTTATTTAGAGACAGGGCTCACTGAGTTGCTTAGGGCTTACTAAGTTGCTGAGGTAGTCTTTGAACTTGTGATCCCCCTGCCTCAGCCTCCTGAGTCGCTAGGATTACAGCATGCACCACCATGCCTGGCCCTTCTGAGCTTTAAGCTTTCTGAAAGCATGAGCCATGCCTTTGTTTAAATTCCATATATTCCCTCTGGTGGCACAGGATGGATGCTGGGTAAAGATTCGTAGAGGTAAAGGGTGCTTTTATTGGGATGTAGAAATTAATTTCTTTTCTCTTGTGATCCAGAGAGAGACACCAGCCAGTGCATATGTTTCCTTTTCCCAATACTCTGAGTATCTGGAGAGAGTCCCTTGGGCCCCCTCTATCTACCACCAGCCCATTAGTGCACTTCTGTTGGAAATGGCCTTCCTCAGGGCTGGTCTAGATGTGTGGGAGGTGGCTGGTATCTCTGGGAAGTGGCCAGTGGCCCAGGCTGGTAGTCAGGAGACCTGGATCTGGAATAGCTATTCCATCAACCCATATGACCACAGCTGGTCAGTACCTCCATGTCCCAGTTTCTACAGCTGGATGGAGGAGGGGGCTTTTCAGGGTCCCTCGGGATTTCCCCAGTCTGTGATTTCCCCTCCCTTGGCTGCTGTGATGGTGGCCAAGCTGGTAGGTGCAGGTTTTGAGTCAGGCTCTGTGATAGTCACCTATCCCACTTCTATATGGCTCCCTTCTTCCTCCTCCTTATCTAATCTTTCCAGACACACTGACCTGCCCCACTTCCTTTCCCAGGCTTTTACCTGGATATCAAAGTCCACCCTGGGCATTTGTCTTCCTTTCTTCCTTCAGATCAAGGTCTTGGGGAGTGGACCATTTCAGGGACAGCACCCTCTTCCACACCCTTCTAGAGCATGCTATCAGCCAGCTCCTCTCCTTACCATTTAGACTGGTCCTGCTCCCAGGTGATCTTCCAGGACCTCACTCACACCCCACCTCCATGCCCTAGCAGGGCCTGGACAGGTCAGACTCCAACTGGTCTTGTGCCTCCCAGTAGATGAAGGACTCACAATAGGGACTATCCTCAGGATTCTGAGTGGCTGATGTCCTCGAGTTTGGAAAATCTGATGCACAGATATAGACCTGTGGCTCATGTTCTCTGAGCATTCAGCCTGGTGGGCATTAGCTTTCTGAGGGTGGGAACCCCACCCAGCGCCCCAGGATTGCTGACTTGGAATAAGGGTTTTTTGAATAGATGGAGTCTGGGTTGTTTAAGTGCCATCATCCAGCCCTCTGTGTGGCCCAGGTGGATCCTTCCACTTTGTGGGATTCACATGGGACTATCATAAGAATAGAATGAGATATTGGATGTAAAATTGATTTATAGGGTTCCACACATAAGGGCGTGGGTTTTTCCTAAGCGATCTTGGTGGGGTGCCTACGGCCAGTAAACAGGAGCATACCTGTGGAGGGAATGGCCAGAAAACCCTGCAGGAACCTAGCTGGAGGCCTTGAAGAGAGCAGGATGCATCTGGGGTTTTCAGCATGAGTGAAAGGCTAGAGGCAGAGGGTGAGACTGGTGGGCGTTGGCCTTCTCTGGGACTTTGAGCCTAGGGACCCTGCAGGGGTGAATAAAGCATGTGCCACTTCACCCTGGAGATCTCAGCTCTGGTTACAGCCCCAGAGCCAGGTGCGCGCCTGTGGCAGGGCTATTTTAATAAACACAGATGCTCCCTAGGAGGCGAAATGTCCGGGGTAGGGGGAGGGATTACGACGGGAGGGGTTGTGCCACCCCGTGGGGAGGGGTCCCCTGGGGCCTCCCTCCGCGAGTATCCGGGTATCCGAGGAAAGCGCGGGCGCGGGCAGCTCGACACCGCCCCTCCCGGGGCGCGCCTGGCGGAGGCCCAGCGTCCCGGCGGCGGCTGGCAGTCGGAGGCAGGCCGGGGCGAGGCCGCGCTCGCCCTCCCTCGGCGGCGGCTACACGTGGGGCGGCAAGTTTCGCTCCGCCGCGGGGGCGAGGGCGGGCCGAGAAGAGCGCGCGAGGGCAGCGCCGGGGCGCGGGCGGGAGGGACGCCCGGCCCCATTAGGGCTCCGCCACCGGCGCCCCGGACGCTCTGACTGCGACCTTGCCCTCCCAGAACTCACCTGTCTGGAGTCTTAGGGCCTCCTGGTCCGGGGTCTGGCAGCCCAACTGATGAGGGCTTCCCTGTTTATCTGCCTTTGGCTTTATGCTAGTCCCTTTCCACCCTCGCTCACCAGGGCGCACCTACAGGGTATGCATTGGTCTTAAAGAGTGCACAGAAGAATGGGTGCAAGGCTTGTGGAGGGCGCTTGGGCCACTCTGGGACCCTGCAAGCATCTCTTGAATGGCCACCTTCTTTGGCCACAACTAGGTGGGGGTAGGAGGACTGTGCCAAGTCCCACGTGGAGAATAAAAATAGGAAGGCAAGTTGCCACTCTGAGAGGGTCTTGGGAGGAGTACAGATTGGAGCCCCGTGTGGCCAGGTGGTAGTGACTTTGCTCAGAAGGCAGCTCTGATGGTTAGGTGGTCCTTTCTCTGGCCTTTCAAGCCTTCACTACTGGGCTCAGGGTAGAATGCTTGCCTAGCATGTATGAGACCCTGGGTTCCAGCCCTGGCACTGCAAAGAAGAAGAAGAAGAAGAAAAAAAAAAAAAGAATCAAGAAATCAAGTCTTCACTACTGACCTCCATACTCTCGGGGTCCTATCTACCCCTGCGCATTGCTTGCAGCTTGCTTTGCTTTTTGACCCTGCTCCCTCATACAGCCATGCCTGACTCTTGCAGCTGCAAGCTTGGCATTTTTCTTCCCAGCCTTGTCTGCACACTCTGGAGGCCTCACTCCTCTTTCCACACCTTTCCCTTCTCTAAGTGAGTTCACTTTGCACTCTTTCACTGGATATGGAAGAGGGGACTTCAGAAGCTCTGCCAATCTGGGCAGTGGCAGATGAACATCCACCTAACCACCAGGTGGGTTTGTGCCAGGGAGGTAGGAAAAGCAGGTGAATATCCACATTTGCATGTCTTTTCCTAGGAGGAGTGATCCAGACAAGGGGCAACAGGAGCAGGCATGGAGGGGTCCTGGATTAGGATGGGTTTTCCAAAGACAGAACATCTCTGTGGAAGAGGACTATGGCCTCTTTCTCTTTCCTCCTCCACAAGACCTAGTGCAATGGCCAAGTGGGGGGCTTGTGGGGATGCCCCCATCTCCCCTCAGAGACAGGATTTCCACCCCTGGCAGGGCTCAGTCCCAGGCCCTGGCCAGTGCTTTCTCTCCTCCACCAAGATGGATTCATCTTGTGTCCTCTCCTCTTAGATTTTGCCAAGAGAAAACTGATTCACTAATGTCTTACAGGAAATTCTATGCATTATTCAAGGCCCTGAGCTGCTGCCGCTTCTGTGCCTTGTCTGATTGGCCATACTCTGACCTCTCCCACCCCCAAACCTGGACAAAACCTACAGCGGTACTGCCAGTTGGCACCAATGCATATTCCTGATATCATTATTCTTCTGAGTATGTGACTTGTCTTCCCAATGAGATTTTCGGCTCCCTGAGGCAGGGACCTTATCTTTTGCTTCTCATGTACTTCCCTCCACAGCTAATAAAATGAATTAATTTACTCACTCAATATGTATTTCGTGTTGGCCGCTCGGCTCTGCTGGTCTGGGTGCTGCGGATACAGCAGGGAGCAAAACACACATCCCTGTCCTTGTGGAACTTACATCCCATGGGGCGGGAGTGAGGGACAGTAAGCAAAATAAGGACAATTCTATAGAGCTGGCTGAGTGGTGATGTAGATGCGGTGGGAGAACAAGAGAGCAAGAGGGGCCTGAGGAGTGTGGAGGAAGGAGTGCACAATTTTAAAAGCGATGGAGAGGGAGTGTTCACATGGGTAGGGGTATCTGAGTTGAGATGTGCAGGAAGTGAGGGGGTCTAGAGGAAGAGGTTCCAAGCAGAGGAAAGAGCCAGTCCAAGCCACCTGGGAGGCTTGAGGAGCCTGGGGGAAGCTGTGGGGCTAGGGCATGGTGGACCGGGGAGGAGAGGAGATGAGGTCACTGAGATGAGGGGGAGGATCACGTGCCATCTTTGGTGTCACTCTCAGATGGGTGGTTTCTGAGCAGAGTGCTGTCCTTATTTTTTTTTTTTTAATGTTTATGTTTTGGATCTGAGGATCAAATCCCAGTGGTCCCGGGAATTAAACCCAGGGGTGCTTTACCACTGAGCTACATCCCAGCCCTTTTTATTTATTTATTTTTTATTTTGAGACAGGGTTTCACTAATTTGTTTAGGGCCTCATTACGTTACTGAGACTGTTCTTGATTTTGTGATCCTCCTGCCTCAGCCTCCTGAATTGCTGGGATTACAGGCGTGTGCCACTTTAAAATTTGACTTTTAAAGGGATCCCTGTGTTACTTTGTGGAGTTCAGGGTTAGGGGGCAAAGAGGAAGCCCAGAGACCAGTGAGGAGGCAGTTATTGCAGTGCAGGTGAGAGTGTGGGGCCTGGCCCAGGAGGGTGGTGGAAGTGACAGGAAGTTGTTCTCATGTATTTTGAAGCCAGATCCCACAGGGTTTCCCAGCAGGTTGAACGTGAGGTGTGGGTGGTAGAGGATTGGTCTGAGGTTTCTGACCCAAGCCCTTGGAGGGATGGAGTTGCCAGACAGAGACGGGGACATCTTCAGGAGAAACACTTTTAGGTGGAAGATTAGGAGTTTGGTTTTGAGCTGCTAGTGGATTCCTGAGCAGAGATGTCCAGTAAGCAGTTTAGGGGAGGATGGACTTGGGAGTCATCAATGGGAATATTAGTAATACTTCTAAGCCCGTGAGTGTGGCCAAGATGTGCTGGAATGTGAGTGCAGATGAAGGGAAGAGTGCTGGAAGGGGAAAGGAGTTTGAGGGCCCTCACCTCCCACCCCTCCTCGTGAGGTCCCCACAGTACCTGCTGTCGCTGGCTAGCCTGGCTTCAGAGCCCAGCTCTGCAGTCTATCCTTTAACCTCTCCATGCTCTACTTTCCCTGCCTTTCAAATGAAAGTAATAACTAAGTAGATTTAGAAAATTAAGCAGCAATATATGAAAACATTAGGTAACTTTCCAGTTCTCCGCAGACACCAACTGGATGTTCCACATTCAATTTAATTCTGACACTGTCTGCCAGGAGTTGGTGCCAGATCCCAACTGCATCCCAGGATGCCACTCAGGTCAGCCAGATGGAGGAGGTGCCTAGGATGAGGCAAGGGACGGGGTAGAGCTTCCACCCCTTCTGGGCCTTACCACCCTCTGGCATCTCTCTGTGGTCATTGGGAAGTGCTCTGAACTTGTCTTTTGGATTTTCCTGGAGCTTCATTGCCCGTTGGTGATGAAGTCAACCTCCTGTCAATCTCCAGCTCCTTCTTCCACTTCAGAGGAGGTTGTAATGGCTGGTGGGGCTAAAGTTTCCACCTCTCCAATCATGTGGTTAGTTCCACTGGCAATCAGCACCTCACCCCCATCCTTAGGGGCTTTCCAAAAGGCCCCTCATTAACATAAATTTAGGTGTAGTTGAAAGAGACTTGAGATGAACAAAATTTATACCATTTCACCCTTATTGCTCTGGAACTATTCCAAGAAAGGGAAACAGAAAATTCAAATGTTATAACAAAAGATAATCTTATCTGTCTTATCACTTAAGAAGTTAAAAGGGTCTTAGGAGCTGTGGCCAGGAGCTGGGATGAAGCCCAAATGTCTATTTTTTATTGTATCATTATTCCCCAGGACTGTATTGTGCAAAAGATTCCAGATGGAAAAATACAGTGGTCCCAGCTGCATGGAACTCAATAGCCAGTGTAGAAAAGTAGAGAGGCCAGGACCAAGTGCCGAGGGAACAGGGGAGCGAGCGGTGCCCGCCAGGAGGGGAAAGGACACCTTCACATAGTAGGAGGGAGGAATTGAGGGGGAAGGAAGGAGATCTTCTAGGCTTAGGCTCTGGGGTTAGAGGGTTGGGGTGGGCATGAAGGCCTTGTAGGCTGTCAGAACTGCCTGTGGCGACATGAGAGATCCCAGGAAGGGGACTTGGGATGACTTGAAGGTTTAGAACAGCTGTATCAGGAAGTAGACCAGCTAAGAAGTGGAAGGAGGTTAGATCAGAAAAGACCTTGTTAGCCAACCCAAGGGGGAGGTGTGGGAGGAACATGGGCTATCAGCCTGGTCTCAGCTCTGTGATTTCAGGCAAATTATTTTATATATATATATATATATATATATATATATATATATATATATATATATATATATATTTTTTTTTTTTTTTTTTTTTTTTTTTGGTACTGGGATTGAACCCAATACAGGCCGTCCTGGCACCCTACAAGGCCTTCAAGTAAAATGGTGCTAATGACTAGCCCCTTGCAGGGAAGTTGCTGAGAATGTAGGGGCAATGGATATGAAGTGCTGAGATAGAGTGGGCCTTGGAGATGACTATCACATTATCCTGGAGATGCATTGAAGAATTTTAAATGCAGAAGTGGAATAGATGAATGGGTAGATGGAGGGAAGGATGGATAGAAGGATGCAGAGATGGGTGCGTGGATGGACGGATAGAGGGATGGATAAGTTTTTGGATGGATGGGTGCCCTCAGGGACTGTGGGATTAACCCCAGCCACAGCTGTAACGGGGAAATTTCTGGCCTTAGGGTAGATAGAAGAGGACAGTCTGGAAAGGGACCCTGGGCTGGGGAGGCATGAGGCTCCTTGTCCTGTCTTGGAGACTGCAAGGCTCACGCCCCTGGCTTGGAGTCTCGTAGACTTCTCTCATTGGTTGTCTCCGGTCCCTTGCAGCTCCTGGGTCTTGTCTCTGTTTCTCTCTGTCTTGCTCTAATTCTCCTTCCTCTCTCTCTTTGTCTCCCTTCGCCTTTGTCTCCCCGTTCTTTTGGTCAGGGCAGTAGGGTCTCGGGGATAAGGTCTGCAGTGTGTGACAGCCCAGACAGGTGTCCTGTGAGGACAGGAGAGCTCCAGTGCCAGTCAGGGAGTTGGGGTGGGCTGGGGTCTCTGCGTGCTTCCTGGAGGGTCTCTGTTCCAACCCAGGGGATCTTGCCTTTTACAGTGGTTCCAGACAGGGAATGACGTGGTGCAGGGGATGGAGGGAGTTTCAAGGAGCCCTCACTGTTGCCCTGGAATCCCCCATTCCTAAGGGAAGGGTGCTGTGGAACCTCTTCTTTCCCACTGACTGAGCTGCCTTGTCCCCCAGGCTGGTGGACGACCGCTGTGTGGTGGAACCTGCAGCTGGGGACCTGGACAACCCCCCTAAGAAGTTCCGAGGTAAGACCACCTCTCCCACTGTCCTTGTCCCTCCAGGCTCCTGAGTCCTGGACCTGGGTTTGAATTTATTCAGCCTTATTTGGCCTCAGTGGCCAGATTAGACTGGACCCTTTGCTCTGGGGGGTCCCCCTCGGCCTGCGTGCTGCCATCTTGGCCCAGTACCTTCTCCCTTTCTGCGGCCACGCCCCCTTCTCAGGCACACCCACTTCTGGACAGGGGCCCATTCTTTCCCTAAGTCCCTGCCGGCCACAGGGCTTTCTTTGTCTATGTGAGTGAACTTTTTCTGAGGGATTAGAGGTGGAAGAGAGTCGCCTTGGGCGGTAGGAGATCCGGGAGACAGCGCTTCCCTGTGCCTCAGTTTCCCATCTGTGGGGTAAAGGGATTGGACCTGATGGTTTCCAGGAAATGCTGACCCTGACTGTATCCTCGGGCCTTGGCCCTGAGCTCTATGGGCGACTCCTGCTGGAGGGGCCTCCTGAACCCTGACCTGGCTCAGTGCTGTGACCTGAGCCAGTGGCTGCCTGCCTGGGGCCTCCATGACCCTCACCGTCAGTGGTCTTCTCAGGCCAGCCCAGCAGGCCCCAGGGCTTTGTGAGGATGGAAGGATGTCCTGCCAAACTGTTATTGTTGTGATTACCTGTGAGTTGGGACAGAAAGAGAGACAGACAGACAAATCCTGGGCGTGGTGGGCAGGGTGGGAGCAGGCAAGAACACGCCTGCCGGTTGCTGCCACCAGTCGGCCCTGTGGTTGCTCCTCTCCCCTTGGGGGAGGCTAGCTGGGATGCCCTCAAGGGGACTGCAGGGGATGGAGGGGACGTGCTGCAGCCTTGGCTGGCGTGTGCTGGGGGCTTTGCCCATCTGTTGGGGTGTAGGGAGAGACGGAGGGGCTCCTCCAGCTCGCAGTGGGCCCCACGTCTGCTCTTCTGTTCCTACTATCATGGGATTCTGAGCGGGGGCTGTGCCTCGGGTGGGGTCCTGGGTGGAGATGTGGCTGGACCGGGTATGTGGGAACTGCTGTGGGCTCGGCTCCCTCCTCACCATCCGGCCCCGCTGCCCCCCACATCTGGCTCCACTGCCTTCTGCCTCACCCCCTACACCTTCCCCTGTCCCTCCAGCTGTGCCAGCCTCCTGCAGCCTTGCACTCCGTTCCCCACCTCTCCCGCTGGGCTCTCTGTCAGCCGCCTCAGGTCTCATGGCTTCAGCGAGTCCTTCCCCCACCCGCCGCAGGAGACTGCGCCCCAACCTGTCTTTTTCACCTCCTTTGTTTTGGTCCATAGCTTGAGTCTGACATGCTGCATGTATTTGACTAATTTTTAAGTCAGGGGTCTTCTTCGCTGGAGTGGAGCTCCACGGGGCAGGGATCTCTGTGTTTTTCTTGTTCCCAGTTTCATTCAAGGGCTGCTGCCTCGTTCTCTCTGAACAACTCAGAGGCTGTGTGGTGAGGGTCCCCAGGGGGCCTCTGCCAGTCTGGAGGGGACTGGGCTGAGAGGGGCAGGTGGTGCGTGAGTTGAGGAGTGACAGGCTGGCGGCAGGGAGGTGGGTGTGGCAGGGGAAGATTTGCCCTAGGCTTCCAGTGGGAAGAGTTTGGGGCCAATTTTTGACAACAAAAAGCCACTTAGCAGAACAAATGCTCCTTTGATTTCTTTCTTTCCTCCCTTATTGCTTCTTCCCACACCCCCTGTCTCTTCCTCTCCATTTTCTCAAAGCCTGTGAGGTTCTCCCCCACCCTCAGCCTCTGCCAAGGATCCCTGGGCCCTGTCAAGGTCTCCGTGGCCTCTGTGGGCCCATCCCTCAGAGTGAGGTAGAAGAGATGGATTCACACTGTCCCGGCCTCCCTCTTGTCTGCCCCAGGCTTTGGTGTCTTGATGAGGTGCAGAGGCCACTCCAGACTCCCCGAGGTCCTCTTTGGTCCTGAGAGGAGCTGAGGTTGGGCAGGTTCCTGTCCTAGCACTTGCAGCTGGTGGGTACAAGTTCTAGCGCCTGACTTGGGGCCAGAGAGAGATGTGGATCTCAACGTCCTGTTCCCAGCCTGGAGGCCTCATTTTCATTGTTTCTGTGTCTTTCCCATAAACACCCTGACCCTGGAGGGGAGGACCCAGAAAGGGTATGGAGGCTGAGCAGGCATTTTAGAAGTTGGCTGGTGATCATCAAAGATGGCCTTGCCCTGAGACAAGAAGTTCTGTCCCTGCTGTCTTGGGGGTAAGTCTGCCATTGCAGGGGACTCCACAGCTCACCATTCAATGCCCTGCCAGATCCCCCTGTACCTGCTGTCCCTGGAGGTCCCCAGCAGGGTTGGCAAAGCCTCCATCAGTCCCTATTTAGTTTCTGGCATGTGGTTTCAGTTCTGTCCCCTTCTGATGCCACCTCAAGCTCCATCATGTTCAGGGAGTTCTTTCCAGACCTGGCAAGGCCCTGGGAAGCCCAGGCTGCTGGTGCCTGAGTGTGTGGCACCCCATGCCAGCCCAGCCTCCTAACTCTGCTTTGCTGCAGGTTTTGGGGTATGGCTGCTGTGAGTCCTGCATGCTGACTGGGTCTGGGGTGGGGGCACACTGCCTTCCTTGGCCCTTTCTCTTCCCCTCCATGCTGGGGCAAGGGGAGACCCAGTGGAGGGACTTGGCAGCCCTCACTTCCAAATGTACCTTGGGGAAGGTGATGAGGTGGCCTCCCTCTGTGTGCACAGCTGGGCACCTCTTCTCCAGCCTCCTCCTCTGCTTAACAGAGCATCTTCCAAACCCAGCTTATTGCTGTTATAATTATTATTAAGACACATTCCAACTGCATACAAAAGTAAAGAGGGACTGGGCTTGTAGCTCAATGCTAGAGTGCTTGCCTAGCACATGGGAAGCATTGGGTTTGATCCTGAGCACCACATAAAAATAAATCGATGAAATAAAGGTATCGTGTCCATCTACAACTAAAAAATATTTGAAAAAAAAAGTAAAGAGAAAAGTAACACACACCCCATGGACCCACTACCGAGCCACGTAAACCCTTTTTTGCCACATTTATTTCAGATCTTTTTACTTTTAAAGAAATAACATAGCTGTAGTGGAAGTGCACTGTGCCTTCCTCCTTCCCCTTCTCCCCCACCCTCTCCAGAGGAAAGTAATGCTCAGGAATCGTGGGCCTGTTTCAAGGCATTTGCCATTAGCACAGAGGGAAATATCCATGAACAATGTAGGGTAGTTTCAGTTTTTCGAACTCTGCCTGTTAAAGATAGTCTTCTTTCTACAGTGGTTTTTGAGATTTATCATGTTGATACATGCGGCTGTGGTTCATCTGTTTAATTGCTGGGTGACTCTCCACTGGGTGAGTCAACTTCAGTCCATGGATAGGTGCTCCTGGTGATGATGGGCATTTAGCACATTTCCAGTTCTTGGCAATCGCCCACGTTGCTGCATGGAGTGTTCTTGTACGGGGCTCCTCAGGCTTGTTTCTCTGGTATGTTCCCATGAGGGTCGTGCTGGGTGGCAGGAAGGCTCCTCCATCTAGTGAGAAATGACCTCATTGCCTTCTGCAGGGGCTGTCACCTTCACACTCCACAGGCCGTGGGTGGAGCTCCCAGGCTCCACCTGCATCCTCGGCAGGATTGCTTTTGTCCCACCCGACTTTCTTTCAACCTGCTGGGTGTGAAATGACATCTTATTCTGGGTTTTTAAAAAAATAGTTTAATTTTTTTCAGTGCTGGGGATGGAAGATTCATGTATTAATGGCTAACTTATGGGAATAACCCAGAAATCAGACAAAACAAGTACTTGTCCTTAGGGCAGGGCAGAAAAATCTATAGCGTGAATGGAATCTCCTGTGGGGTAAAAGTGCTCCAGACGCCCTCCAGTTGCCATCAGTAAGAAATATACTTGTTAAAAAAAAAAAAAAGAAAAAGAAAAAAAAAAAATCCAGGCACTAGCATTGTCCAGAAAAATCTAACAGATTAATTTACAGTTGTTATAAAGTTGAACTGCTGAAACTTGTTCATGGAAACATTTTGGCTTGCATGAATGGTTTACGTCCTTGCATTTATAGTTTTTAAAAATTCACATGTGGTCGTCCAGGGAGGTGGTAGTAGCCTGTGCTCTAAGCTACTTTGAGGCAGGAGGATCACTTGAGCCCAGGAGTTTGAGGACAGCCTGGGCAATACAGTGAGACCTGTCTCATCCCCACCCCACCCCCCCAAAAAAAATTCACCCATGAATGAAAATGGAAAAAATGCCAGCACCTGAATTTTAAAAAATATTTATTTTTCAGTTGTAGTTGGACGCAATAGATTTACTTATTTTCTTTTTTAAATTTTTATGTGGTGCTGAGGATTGAACCTAGGGCCTCACACGTGGTAGGCGAATGCTCTTCCACTGAGCCGCAACCCCAGACCCTCCCAATACCTGCTTTCTGTCACTTATTTGATTTGTTCACTCACATCATACATTTAGGTATCTTTAGGCTCCATGGAGTGGCAGGGGGCTATGAATCTAATGTTCAGAACTATCAAGAAGAGCAAGAAGAGAATTTGTAAATTTTTTGAGAATGAAATATTTCCCATCATAGTGAATTTTTGTGTGTGTATTGGGAATTGAACCCAGGGCTTTACGCTTGCTAAGCAAGAGCTGTACCACTGGGCCACACCTCTGGTCTGATAGTGCATTCTTTTTTGTTATTGTTGTTGCTGGAGATTGAACCCAGGGGCACTTTACCACTGAGCTATATCTCCAGCCCTTATATATATTTTATATATATATTGTCAATGGACCTTTATTTAATTTATTTATTTGCAGTGCTGAGGATAGAACCCAGTTCCTCACACATGCTAGGCAAGTGCTTTACCACTGAGCCCCAGCTCTAGCCCCAGCCCCAGCTGTTTTCATTTTTTATTTTAATACAGGGTCCTGCTAAGTTGCTAAGGCTGGCTTCCAACTTTGGATTCTCCTGCCTCAGACTTCAAGTTGCTGGGATTACAGGTGTGCGCCACGGTGCCCAGTCAAATATAATTCCTATTGTGGTTTAATTTGAATTTATGAGGCCAATAGTGAGGTTGAGCATCTTTTTACATGTGTACTGGCCACTTATATTTTTGTTCTCTGGTTGGGATTGTAGACTCAGTGGTAGAGCATATGCTTTGCATATGTGATCCCAGCTCTGCAAGACAAAAACAGAAAAACAAAACAAAAGCCCTGTTTTGATTCGTTTTATAAAAGCCATATTAACATATGCTGTAAGATCAAGATGAAAGCATTGTCCCCAACCTCAACCTGTTCCCATCCTCAGTGGCCCCCTATTAGAAAATGTGACTAGGTAGTTTATTTATATGATTAAAACATCAAAATGTTATGCAGCCAGGCATAGTGGTACCAGCGACTCAGGAAGCTGAGGCAGGAGGATCACAGGTTCAAGGCCAGCCTGGGAAACTTAGTGAGCTCTTGTCTTGAAATAAAACAATAAAAAAATAAAAAGGGCTGGGGATGTGGCTTCATGGTAGAGCACTTGCCCTGCACATGTGAGGTCCTAGTTCCAATCCCCAATACCACAAAAGAACAAAAGCATTTATATAAATATACATTGAAAATCTTGTTCCCACTCTGTCCCTGCTCACCCCCACTGCCCCTTCAGGGAATTATTTTAGTTTCTTATGTGTCTTCTAGTGTTTATTTTCCCTTTTTGGTACTGGGGATTGAAACCAGAGGTGCTTCCACTGAGCTATATCCCCAACCCTTTTTATTTCTTTTTAAATTTTGAAACAGGGCTTCACTAAGCTGTTTAGGGCCTTGATAAATTGCGGAGGCTGGTCTTGAACTTGCAGTCTTCTTGCCTCAGCCTCCCAAGTTGTTGGGATTACAGCTTCGTGCCACTGTGCCCCGCTTCCGTATTTCACATTTCTTCTCTTTCTCGCACAAAGGCCCTGTTCTGTATCACTGTCCGGTTCTTCACTGCTTTCCCTTTGTCTGTCATACTATGGCTAAAGGGTGGGAGTGGAGATTCAAGATTCCCATCAGTACTACCACTAGCTGCCCCCACCTCCGCCCAAAGAGCTTGTGCCATCTTATACCCTGACAGCTTTGCAACAGAACAACCCCTCTGAACTCTTTTCATTGTTCTGCTAGCTAACCCCACATCTTCAAATGTTATACTCATTCCACTATTTCCTGATTTATCAATTTTAAATAGCATCCATTCATTCATGTCTTTTTTTTTTTTTTTTTGGTAGCAGGAATTGAACCCAGGAGTGCTTAACCACTGAGTCACATCCTCAGTAGGCCCCAATATTTTTTTTTTTGAGTCAGGATCTCACTAAGTTGCTTAGGGCCTTGCTAAGACACTGAGGCTGGCTTTGAACTCTCGATCCTCCTGCCTCAGCCTTCCGAGTGGCTGGGATTACAGGTGTGCACCAGCATGCCTGGCCTGTTTGTGTCCTTCTAAGATAGATGAAGATTTAGCTTGTGTGGCCCACTTCTCCATCCCCACTCCTGCATCCTCCCCAAAGTATCCTGATTCGTCCTTGTCACCTTTATAAATCCAAGTATCCCATTTACCCCTCTTTAAAATGGCCCGTTCCCATAGGCTGGGAATGTATATAGCTCTGTGGTCGAGTGCCTATGGCATACCCAAGGCCCTGGCTTCAATCCCAGCACAGGTAGAGAGAGAAGCACATGCCTAGTCACCCCTCAGCTACCCCTAGCCAGTCCCCCACACTAGGGAGTTTGCGTTGTTTGCCATACCCCAGGCCAGGGATGGTTCTGTGTGGTAGGCATGGGCTTTTGGTTGAACGCATCTTGTTTAGTTTCGGGTGATTGTGGATCCTGCCGCAGCCTCACAAGCTGTGCTTCTCACTCACAGGCACACGCAGTCCTCAGCCGTTTCTCTTGGCCTGATGCTGCGGCTCCTGCCTGCCCAATCTCCTGGCTTCCCTTCCCCCTTTCCTCTGTCTGCCCTTCAGCCCTGCAGTTTGATGAGAAAGAAGCTTCTGGGGTTCTGACAGAGCTGCCTGTGGGCAAAGCACACAGCCCAGTAGAAGAGTGGAGATATTCGTTTGCTTATTTATTCCATGAGCATCTTCTGACATGTACCGTGGGTGGGCAGGGCTCTGAGCGAGGACCTGTGCAGAGGCCAAGATGGAGCTGACAGCTTTCAGGCAGTGAATTTCCATGCGAGTGCAGAGAGGTGGGGAGCAGGAGGGGTCCCTTCTGGCTTCAGCCCTCTCCCTGGCATGCTGTGGGGCAAGTCTCTGCGTGCAAACACAGGCTCCGACCCTTCAGTGGCTTATAAAGTCCCTTTAACAGGGCTCAACTGGCCTTTAAAGTATCGGGTAGGATGGATTTAGAATGTGCAGATCATACTCGGCGTTGCCGTTGCTTCATTAATTGTTCTCTTCGTCTCTGGCTATTCTCCTTAAATATGTTCAGTGAGTTTTCAATCTTGGTTATTGGAGCTTTTTTATTTCTAGAAACTCCATTTGGTTCTTTTTTAGTCTGTGGTGTTACTTTTACAGTGCCCTGTGCTCTGCAGGGATCTTCAAGCTCTTCATTTATTGATGGAGTGGAGAAGGCCTCTCTGCTCCACAGGACGTCTTGTCTGAAGTCTCTGCACGTCTGTTTCTGGGTCTACTTTGCGGATTGTCTCCCTGATGGAGTTGGCTTCCAGGGGCTCTGGTTGTCTGATTGTTGTTATTGCATTTGAAGTCGGCTGTGGGTGGTGGCGGACCAGGACAAGGGAGCTGTCCTCCAGAGAGGTCTGTCAGGCCGCCCACTGCCACACACCTGGAGGCATCACGGATCTAAGCCCACCTGAAACCCAGCTCCAGTGTAGGGTTTCTTGAGCCATCCAGGAGATTCCACCTGGGCTGGTAGAGGCTGTTGGACTCTGGGCTCAGCCTTGCTTGTGAGCACAGCCCCCTAGGGTCTCGGTCTCCTGTTAGAACCTGGTCCTTCTCCCTGATGAAAGCTGTCAAAATGTATGTTTTCTGGCAGGGTCCTGGGAGGTTGAGGCAGGAGGATCCGTGATCAGCAAGGGTGAGGCACTAAGTAACTCAGTGACACCCTGTCTCTAAATAAAACACAAAATAGGGCTGGGGATGTGGCTCAGTGGTCGAGTGCCCCTGAGTTCAATCCCTGGTACCAAAAAAAAAGTATGTTTTCTGGAATCTGCAGGTATCCTCAGGGTGTTTTCTCTGTCTGGTTTCCTACTTCAACCCACTGCCCTCCATACTGAGGATTGAACCCAGGGGCGCCCTCCCACTAAGCTACATCCCCGGCCCTTTTTACTTTTATTTTGAGACAGGGTCTTGCTAAGTTGTCCAGGCTGACCTTGGACTTGGGATTCTCCTGCCTCAGCTCTGGAGTGGCTGGATTCGGGTGTGTGCCACTGCTCCTGGTTTTGGTTCCCTTTTGATTGTCACTTCTGTCTGGAGAGTTCCCCACTAACTTGTCAATCCAGGAATTCTTAAGATAACATATATTTTAAAAATCCAGTGGTTTTAGTGATCTGGTTGGGTTGGTCCAGACAGATCGTGACCATGGATCTTAGCCCTTTCAGACTTGGACCCCATGCAACCAGGACAGGGAATCGCACGCTGTTCTGTGGCAAGGTGATCTCAAGTGTGTTTCTTAGGTGGGACAAAGTCAAAGAGCTTGAGACCCCTGCTCTGGAGCCTCACCTGTCTCTGCCCCTTCTCTCCTCTCTGGATCAGAGGTGATGGGGGGATGCGTGTGTGCAGACCAAGGAGGGATGATTGATGGTCAAGGCCTTGGGCTCCTGGCTCTGCCTTCCCCTGGCTCCAGGTTCACCCAGACTCAGGGCCTGAACCTCTCCCACCGCCTTAGCCTAGGTCATCAATCTGATGGATGACCAGCAGGAGTTTCACAGTTTCTGCCACTTCCCCTGCCTGACCCCTGTTCCCATATGTGCTCCCTGCTCCTGCCAGGAGGGCCCTGTCCTGTTCCTAGACACGCCATGTTCTTCCCTACCTTTGGCTCTTATTCCAGTTGTAGAATCCATCCCTCTTCCTGCCCCCCCCCTCTCTCCCTCTTTTTTTTTTTTTTTTTAGTACCGGGGATTGAACCCAGTGGCGCTTGACTGCTGAGCCACGTGCCCAGCCCTTTTGTATATTTTATTTAGAGACAGGGTCTCACTGAGTTGTTTAGAACCTTGCTAACTTGCTGAGTCTGGCTTTGACAATCCTCCTGTCTCAGCCTCCTCAGCTTCTGGGATTACAGGCATGTACCACTGTGCCCAGCCCATCTTTCTCTCTTAAAAGCTAACTTCAAGCCAGGTCCAGTGTACACATCTGTAATCCCAGCACCTTGGGAGGTGAGGCAGGAAGATCTCGAGTTCAAACCTAGCCTCAGCTACTTAGTGAGGCCTTAAGCAACTAAGCAAGACCCTGTCTCTAAATAAAATGTAAAAAAGGGCTGGGGATGTGGCTCAGTGGTTAAGTGCCCCTTGGTTCAATTCCTGGTACAAAAAAAAAAGCTTACTTCAGGCTTGCCTCATCCACGAGGGCTTCGTTTCTAGATTTATCTATTAATCTGGCAGACATTTACTGAGCCCCAGGCTCAGCAGTTCAGTAAGGACCTGTCTGGCTGCCCCTGAGTCTGATGAGGGCATCAAAGAACACAGATCAGCCTGTCAGAACCAGAGCTCCCTTTAAAATTATGGAGTGGAATTCATAAATGATAAAAGATGTCCATGCTTATGTAATATGAAATGATATCAGTCCAGGGCCAGTGCGCTTAGAGCCAGAGGAGAAATGAGGCCAGAATAATGCCCTAGATGTGAAAGAGGAGAAAAATAAAATAAAGAAAAAGCAATTTATAATAATATAACATTCCCCCATCCCAGGTACTGGGGATTGAACCCAGGGGCACTTTACCACATTCCCAAGGTCGCACTAAGTTGCTGAGGGTCTGGCTAAGTTGCCCAGGCTGACCTTGCCCAGGCTGACCTTGAACTTGCCATCTTCCTGTCATGGTGCCTGGCAGGATAACATTTATTTAAAAAATAAACGTTGAAGGGCTGGGGCTGCTGCACAGTGGCTTGCCTGGCATGGGTGAGAGCCCTGGGTTCAATCCCCATCATTGGCTGCGTGTGTGCCCCGGGAAAAAAAACCAAAGAAGTAAATGTTGGGCACAACTAGAAGCCCCAGCGAAGCAGTCACACCCCTGCCTGAGTCATGAATGTGGGTGGCACCCACAAATGCACATGTGTAAAAATGTTCTAAACAGCAAAAAACGACATTCAAACAATGCAAAGGACAGTCTCCCCTCGTTTATAGCCAAGCCACCTTCCTGGAAAATTCAGTGTTTGTTTCTGTGTATCACTCCAGGCCCAGAGCCCCGCCCACTGGTACCCCCCTGCAGGTGTCTGGGGCAGGACATTCATAGGCAGGACAACCTCGTGGCGCAGGTGTCCAGCATCCTCGCCCTGCCCATTAGGTGCCAGCTGTGACCATTGTTAGGACAACCAAAAACCCTCTGCACAATTACCAGGGACCTGCTCACAGCCGAGCCGGGCTGCGTCAGGTCTGCGTATGGCCTGGGCCAGCTCGTCACCAGCACCTAGAGTCCTTCCTCTCTTCCACCACACTTGAGGATTGTCCAACTGTGGTTCCTATTGATGAGCAGGAAAATCTGACATTCTTTCTGGAGGTTGGGATTATGAGAATGATATGCATTTCGTCTCTTGGCCACAATAAAAGTTGTCAGAATGGATGAGTTTATGGAATTTTGATTTGCCCTGCTGTGGTCAAGAGCCTAAGAAGCTGAGTTGCTGCAGGGTCTAGAGACCAGAGTGGGATGCATCTTACTCTCTCATGTAGGCTCAGGCCGGGATCTGGTTTCAGGGGAGGACAAGCCCAGTCTGACCCCATCCCCCCGGGAGCTCTGGAGTGTGACCTGTCCTTCAGAGAGTCCCCTCCAGGGGCTGGGCAACTGTTATATTCAGCAGAATCCAGGATACTCCATATTCTATGGGATTCTCCCAACCACTTCTCTAGTCCCAGGGGGCAGGAGGGTGGGAAGGGCTGGGAGAACAGGGCTGCAGGCTGGGGGTTCTTCAAGGAGGCTTGGAGCCCCAGATGAACCCTGTGACCCCCATCCCCGCAGACTGCCTCTTCAAGGTGTGCCCCATGAACCGCTACTCGGCCCAAAAGCAGTACTGGAAGGCCAAGCAGACCAAGCAGGACAAGGAGAAGATCGCCGACGTGGTGTTGCTGCAGAAGCTGCAGGTATGTGCGCCCCTGTGGGCACCAGGAGTATGGGTGCGCACGTAGGACCTTTGATTGTCAGAGCCAGTGGGGGCCCTGGGATGCAGAGTGGCTTTTAAAACCCCAGTGAAAGAGACTGGTGTGAATGAGGGAAGGCTGGGGAGCAGAGTGCCCTTCTGGTGACCAGTAGTGTGTATAGCTCCTTTGTACCAATTAGAAGGTGCCCTTTCCTCCGGGCTGGCGTAGTCCTGTGCCAGGGCACATGGCTCAGATAGTGGGTGCGGACACCACAGTGCAGTGAGCAACGTGTACAGCTGTACGTGGACTTACCAGTGGCTCCTGGAGATGTAGCTCCAGAGAATCCTGTGTCTGGTCTTAACCTCCCACTATGTTTTATAGAGCTGGATCTTGGCCCTTAGATGGGACCTGTCTGTCCTCAGCCATCTATGAATTTTCAGTAGATCCAAGAGTGTCTCCAGGTCTCTGACTCACCTTGGGTTTCTTGGACGCATGGACAGTGTCACCGTGCTGGGTCCTGATGGGCTCAGTTCACACCCTGGGCAGGCTTCTTGGGACAATGCTCAGTCCCCAGTCCCCCAAGTGCTGATGGCTGTGATTGGAGCTTTGTGGCTCTTCTGAGACCCTCCCTTGGCCTGGCGTCATGTAGACTTTGTTTTCCTCTGTCCCCTTCTCCTGAGGCCCCTGCTCCTGGCTCCTCAAGCAGCCCTTCTGTGACCTGGGCTGGCAAGAGGGCCACAGAGGGGCTGCCTGAGCTCTGGTCCAAGTGACCCATCTCTCTTCTGGGAGCAGGATTGTCACAGACGCTGGGGCTGGCCTGGGGTCTGGCCAGGGCAGGGCATTCACACCTGCACAGCCACATACTCAGTCACACGTGCTCGCAGACACACTGCGGCTATGTGCAATGTCACAGGGTGTGTGGCGTGGCTCCCACTGAGTGGGAGGAGGGGACAGAGGGACTCTGCTCTCAGAGAGTGCCAGTCTGATGGAGACGAGCACCTATCCTCAGGCAGCTTTCCCTTTAATGGGACAGAAGTGCTTAAAAAGGCATCCCTAGGGCTGACACGACTCAGCTGGTAGAGAGCTCACTCCCATGCACAGGACTGGGTTCAATCCCGGCACCACAAAAAAGAAAAAAAAAGAAAAAGAAAAAAAAAGGCATCACTAATGGGAGGTCAGACAAATCCCTCTGGCCACCAGAGCTGAACACATTGGAGTTGCATGTGGCCAGTTGGGGACACTCCCTGGAGGCAGTGTCCTCGAAGCCACTCAGCCTCCAGGGCCTTGGCGGAGTGAAAGCGGGAGGTGAGGGGGCAGGAAATAGCACCAAACATGCCCCTGCCAGGGTCAAGTCTGGTGAGATGGGGGTGGTGGTGAGGTAGAGTTTAAGTTGCTGGGGGTGTCAGGGGACATGAGGGGATCAAGGGCCTGCTGGCGTGGCCCCTTCAGGGGTGGCGCAGGTGAGGGCTGTGGCTCCTGAGCTGGGTGTGCTCTGGGGCCTTGGGCTGCCCCTCTGCCCTCTGAGCCCCAAGTCCTCATCAATCACGAGTTAGGGGAGGAGTCTCAAGGGGTCCTGGGTGAACGTGCCCCCTTCACCTCCCTGTGTGTCTGTCCAGCACGCGGCCCAGATGGAGCAGAAGCAAAACGACACTGAGAACAAGAAGGTGCACGGGGACGTGGTGAAGTACGGCAGCGTGATCCAGGTGCGGCTGCGGGGGGGCCTCCCTCCCTCCCTCCCTCCCTCCCTCCGAGCTCAAGAGGCAGGGCTGGGGCTGGGGACTGGTGCCAGCAGACAGTGTCCTCTGGGTGTGTGTGTGCCCTAGTGGGTGGCTCCGGGACTGCACCTGAGGCTGTGTGTGGCCTGAGCTCTGTGCCCAGGGAGCACATCTGGGGCTCCCTTGTCTGCTCTCAAATCTTGGCTCTGCCACCTTAATGGTGTGACCTCAGGCAAGTGGCTTATCTTCCTGGTGCCTCTGTTTCCCCGTCTGCCTGGGGCTGCCGTAAGACTGCAAGTGCCATTGCCTGTCAGCTTTCCAGAACAGCCGCTTTTCTGTGCTCACCTGGCTGCCCTGCGGGATGCGCACGTTTGTGGCCTCGGTCTGTGTTAGTGACAGTGTCTGACTCTACATGCATTGAGGCTGTGACCCAGGGTCCAGTGGCCCCCCCAGCGCCCTCCTTTCTGAGGGGCTGGCCTCCTGGGGCCCGGTGGCCTCACTGCTGCCTCACCTGCCCCCAGCTCCTGCACATGAAGAGCAACAAGTACCTGACCGTGAACAAGCGGCTGCCCGCCCTGCTGGAGAAGAACGCGATGCGCGTGACCCTGGACGCCACGGGCAACGAGGGCTCCTGGCTCTTCATCCAGCCCTTCTGGAAGCTGCGGAGCAATGGGGACAACGTGAGCACAGGGCTGGGACAGCAGGATCCTGGGCCACACCAGAGGGGCTGAGGAGGCTGTGCCCATTTCTTAGACGGACAGACTGAGGTCCCGAGGGAGGTCTGGGGGCCTGGCATTGAGAGATGCCCCTGCCCTTTCCACCCTCACCCTCTGCCTGTCCCCCAAGGTGGTCGTGGGGGACAAGGTGATCCTGAATCCTGTCAACGCCGGGCAACCTCTGCATGCCAGCAATTATGAGCTCAGTGACAATGCAGGCTGCAAGGAGGTGAGTGGGGCAGGGCAGCAGAGGGACCCCACAACCCTGGCTCTCCACCCCTCCCACCTCCACTCTGCCTCCTGGCTGGCCGCTGGAGGGGTCTCACTGTGCCCCCACCTGTCTCCCAGTCTTGGCTCTGTCCTCCACCCCACAGGCTGGGCCCTGGGGGACTCTGGCTGGAGAAGCCACCCTGACCTTGTGCTGTAGAGGGGGCTGGCTTGTTCCTCCCTGCAGCCTGGCTGGGTCCTCAGCATTGGCCACTGCTGGGTCTGGCCCGCTGTCATGTGCCTCTGTGCTCCCCAGGTCAACTCCGTGAACTGCAACACCAGCTGGAAGATCAACCTGTTCATGCAGTTCCGGGACCACCTGGAGGAGGTGTTGAAGGGGGTAAGGATGCAGACCCCCACATCCTGCTGCCTGGCCCCTCCCTGTCCATCCCCTTCTTCCTTCTTTCTGCACCCGCAGGCCCCAGGCCCCTGACCACCCTGACTTTGCACCCCTCCAGCCTCCCTGCACCCACCCAGTGTCCCAGCTGAAGCCCTTCCCTGGTCTCTGGCCACAGCTCTCCTCACCTCCTCTCCTCCCTGGCTGACCTCAGTCTTCTGTTAAAGCTGAGTCAGTGGACTGCAGTCCTTCTCCTCCACCTTGGGGCAGCCCAGATACTTTGTCCCCTCCTCTTCCCTTGCTCCACTATTCATTCTGGTTCCCACCTGTGTCCCTCTTTGGCAAGGAGGAGGGGCTGCTGGTCCCCTGGTCCCAGACAGGCTGGTTGGGCTCTAGGAGAGGAGGGGCTTGCCAGGCCCCAGGGGGATGGGCCTGCAGGGTCAGGGCGACCTGGGACATTCAGCATACAAAGACCAGGTGGGGCCAGCTCTGAGGGCGGAGAAACCCTGAAAATGAGATGTGGGGGAGGGAGGGGAGTGCAGAGGGTCTCAGTAGTTGCAGGGGTGCAGCCAACCTGTGGGCGGCAGATGGGAGGAGCTGATTTGGGGAACAGCAGAGTGTGGGGGCCCAGCTAGGGAATCAGGCAGGTACTCCTGGCTAACACCTATTAAAGGGACAAGCGACAGTCTTGAGAGCATGCCCATGGTGGCTCCCCTCGCCCTCCTCGGCCAGGATGCTCTTTTGGACTTCCTGGCACTGCAGCCACTTGCCTGCCCTCCTCACCCTCCCAGGCTGTCCCTGTCCACCTGTGCTCTGCCCAGATGCCGCCTCCCTCCCTCCCTCCTTTGAGTCTGCACAGTCTGCCCTTCAGTCAGAACCCGTCCCCTGCACCCCTCTCCCCAGAGCCCCTCTGCTGACACCCGCCAGCGCCAGCCCTGACCACAGCCTCAGGAGGTGGAGCAGCGCTCAGCCTCACCTCCTCCTGAGCCGCTTCCAGTGTGTGGGGGGGGGGTCGTCAGGACCCTGTGACTAGATTCCAGGCAACTCAGAGACTTTCCCGCCCCTGCACTCACCCTGCACTGCCTGGGCAAGGGTGTCACTAGATTCTGCCCCAGTGACTGTCACCATTACTCACCCCTTCCCTCCCGTGGCCACTCACAGGGTTTCACTGAGTATTTTGTGTTTAGTGCCACCTTCAGTGGAGGGGAGGCTGCTAATGCCATGGTGGCCATCATCCAGAACCTTGGGTGGCAGGCTCATGGGAAGAGGAAGTGTGCAGGAGGATGGAGGTGTGAGCCCGGGAACCCAGGAGGGAAAATCATGTCTCATTTGCCACTAGCTGGGGGGCCCTTGGCAGGGCATTTATCTTCTCTGAACCGAATTTCCCTACCCATAAAATGGGGAGAATGATGTCCTACTACCCAGTAGTTGTATAGACTCAGGCTAGGAAGTCCTCAACAGTGTTTGCACAGGGACTGCATGGTAAGGGACAGTGCTATTTCATTAAACATCTAATCCTCACAATTTCTGCAAGGAGGGCAGAATAATCCCATTTTACACAAGAGGCAGGTGAGGTTCAGAGAGGTTAAGCTGCTGGGTGCAGTTGGTACACGTGTGAAATCCCAGCAACTCAGGGAGGCTGAGGTAGGAGGATCGCAAGTTTGAGGCCAGCCTGGGCAACTTAGTGAGACCCCGTCTCAAAATAAAAAATAAAAAGTGTTGGGGATGTAGCTCAGAGATAGAGCACCCTGGGTTCAGTCCTCAGTACTTAGGAAAAACAAACAAACATACAAACAAAAAACAAAACAGAGGTTTAAGGAGGTCACACAGCTTTTATAAAAACAGAGCCAGGGTCTAAGCTTTGGTCTCTTTCCAAAGCTATTGAGATGAACAGGCCACACCCCCTGCCTTCTAGCAGCTCAGGGGAGGAGGAAACAATGGGCATGAACTGCCCAGATGCCGCCTCCCTCCTTCCCTCTCTCCCTCCCTTGAGTCTGCACACAGTCCACAGTTCAGTCGGAGCCCGTCCCCTGCACCCCTCTCCCCAGAGCCCCTCTGATAACATGGCTGCCCTCTCCTAGGGCCTTTGCTGCCCTAGGAGAGGGCAGCAAAGGCCCTAGGAGAGGGCAGCCATGGCCTGGGGTCACCAGGGGGTGGGATTCCGCCTGCCTTCTTGGAGAGGTGACTGGAGATGGCTGTTAGAGGCCAGACAGAGCGTCTAGGGGGACAGATAGGGAGGGATGTGGTCAGGGGTGAGTTTAAACATGGCTTGGGGGTTTTGGGGGGCTGTGGACAGTGCTGGCTGTGTGGTGCTGGGCTCCGGCGGTCTGGCGCTGGCCCTGGAAGCAGGAAGAAGGGCCCTGAGTCACTGAGAAGGCAGGGGCTGTGTCTATCCTAAAGCCACACCGCCCCGCCTGCAGGGAGACGTGGTGCGGCTGTTCCACGCAGAGCAGGAGAAGTTCCTGACGTGTGACGAGTACAAGGGCAAGCTGCAGGTGTTCCTGCGCACCACCCTGCGCCAGTCCGCCACTTCGGCCACCAGCTCCAACGCCCTCTGGGAGGTGGAGGTCAGAGCCCTGCACCCGGACCCTCCCCTCCCCTCCCCTCCCCTCTGCATGCTGGAGGCTGGGCTGCTCACCCTACCCCTCCTCTGAGTCCCTCTGGAGCAAGAGGCACCCACTTGCCCAGCAACCTCCAGGCCTCCTGGGGTCTGGGCTCCCCTCCCTGGTCAGCCTCTCATCCCTGCATGTCCCCAGGTGGTCCACCACGACCCCTGCCGAGGAGGAGCTGGCCACTGGAACGGCCTGTATCGCTTCAAGCATCTGGCCACGGGCAACTACCTGGCTGCTGAGGTGAGCGGGGAGGCAGGGGCGTTCTGGGAGCTCTGGCTGTGTGTGTGCCCCGGGTGCATGCGGGAGTGCATGTGCACACCTCTGCATGCACAGATGCCTGTGCCTGTGGGCCCTGGCTTGGCTGCATCATGCATTTATTTATCAAATATGATCAAAGAGATGTACAACTACAGGTGAGCCGGTGTGCGCCGGCCACGAACCAGGCACCATTCTAGACCCTGGGGCTACCGCAGGGAGCAAAAGTAACTGTCTGTCCATATGCTTGTGTGTAGGGGACACTGGTGTGTGCTGGTTGTCTGTGTGTGTGTTCACATGTGTCTGTGGAGAGGGGCCATGAAGAGATCCCAGGGTGGCTCCTCAGGAGTGACATGGGCTTTGGGGCTGCAGTGGGCATTGTCTGCCCTCTGGGGATGACCTTGTTTTGGGTGAGGTCCTGGGAGTATAGCCTGGTGACCCGTAGCTCCCCAATCTTATACTTGTGTCCAGGAGAACCCCAGCTACAAAGGCGATGCCTCAGACCCCAAGGCAGCGGGAATGGTGAGGACCAAGACGGGGCTGCCGAGCCCGGCAAGCGTGAGCCTGTCCTGGGGGTGGACGGGGGCAGGAGAGGCCATGGAGCCTGGGTGACAGGCTGCAGGGAGGTCTCTCAGGTGGGTTCCCAGGTGACACGGAGTCCTCACCCCAGGGGCCCCAGGGTCGCGCAGGCCGCAGGAATGCGGGGGAGAAGATCAAGTACCGCCTGGTAGCTGTCCCCCACGGCAACGACATCGCCTCGCTCTTTGAGCTGGACCCCACCACATTGCAGAAAACTGACTCCTTTGTGCCCCGGTGGGTGCGCGCCATGTGCTTGGGGGCTGGCTGGGCCATCCTGTCCCTAGGACTCTCTGAATGTCCTGAGGTCTTTGGGGCCTCTGGGGTCCCGGCAGGTCGTGCCTCTCTGGGGGTGCACCTCTGACCGCCATTGCTTGCCATGTGCCCAACCCTGGGCTCTGCACACAGTGGGTGCTGCCCTGGGCTGGTTCCATTATCACCAAGCCTCCTCTCCAGTGTCACTTATCCATGGCCTGCCCCAGCCAGTCTGGGTGATCAATCACAGGCTGCACCATAGTTCATCCGAGGCCCAGAAGCACTGGAAACCCAAATACTGTCTGGGGAGGTCAGGCTTCCGACCTGCAAGATTCTGCCACCTCTGAGATGACAGGACATAACATTAAGAAACTTCCAGAGCACCAGTTCAGGCCTTAGTATTTCCTAGCTCTATGCCCTCAGGCAGCTGACACATCACTCTTCCTCAGTCTTCTCATCTGTGAAGTGGGACTGTCAGGTTTACCTGTCAACCAGGCTGCTGAGAGAATTAATTAAGTCACTTAATTAAGTGATTAGTTAATTAATTAAGTCACAATTAAGTAGTCTCACATCCTTTACCTGAAACTTTTGGGGCTTGGTGCATTTTGAAATTTAAATTATATTTCATCTCAGAAGCATGACCTTACATTTCATAATCAGAGACAAGAGTAGTTATATGAATCAAATGCATCTTACATTAAATGGGATAAATAGTCGCAATAGCCTCCTTTGTCCAAGTGAGTTCCGGTCCCAGGTTTACCAGAAGGCTTGGTTGGGGAGTGCAGTGAGGCCTGCGGGCCTGGGGGTGGACAGAGGCAGGAGAGGCTGTTAGCTTGCTCCTCTCTCCCCGGGCCTCAGGCGCCCCCAGGGTCACTGGTGGGACCTGCCCCATGGCTGTTGAGGTGTGGAGTGAGGTGGGAGGTGATTGTCACACACTCCCGCCCTCCCTCCTGCCTGCAGGAACTCCTACGTGCGTCTGCGGCACCTCTGCACCAACACGTGGATCCAGAGCACCAACGTGCCCATCGACATCGAGGAGGAGCGGCCCATCAGGCTCATGGTGCGGGTCACCCGGGGCTGGGGGGATGGGGACAGGGCTGGAGCTTGTCCCCAGCTGCCCTGCTGATCCCTGTCCTTGCAGCTTGGCACTTGCCCCACCAAGGAGGACAAGGAGGCTTTTGCCATCGTGTCAGTGCCCGTGTCTGAGATCCGAGACCTGGACTTTGCCAATGACGCCAGCTCCATGCTGGCCAGTGCTGTGGAGAAGCTCAACGAGGGCTTTATCAGCCAGAATGACCGCAGGTGGGTCGCAGGGGAGGGTCTGGGAGCGCTGGGAGTCCAGGGTGGGTGGGTCCTGGGTGTTGGGGAGAGCCAGGGAGAGAGGCTGTAGGCTGATAAGGGCTCTGTACTTGGGGCAGCAGGGCTGGCAGGTGACTCCAGGCCTTGGGCAGGGCTGGTTGCCTGCAGGTGGGCCCTGGGAAAGCTGCCTAGACTCCCCACAGCACTTGTCATCCCTCTTGTCTCTCACCAGGTTTGTCATCCAGCTGCTGGAGGACCTGGTGTTTTTTGTTAGCGATGTCCCCAACAATGGGCAGAATGTCCTGGACATTATGGTCACCAAGCCCAACCGGGAACGGCAGAAGCTGATGAGAGAGCAGAACATCCTCAAACAGGTGCTGTGTGCATCCGACCGACAGGGAGGGGCTGGGTGGTGGGGACAGGATGCCTGCTTCATGCTGAGTTTGCCTTTTCCTGTTTCCACCTGTGGTTTCTCAGCACCCACTTTTAAAATTGATTATCAGGCCGGAGATGTGGCTCAGTGGTGGAGGCTTTGGTTGGGGAGTGCACAAGGCTTGGGGCCTGCACCAGGCACCAGGCACATGCCAGGTGCTTCCCCAAGTGCCCTCCTGTATGGACTTACTTGGTCCTCCCTGCCTGGAGGAGGCGCTATTTTCATTACCCCCATTTTACTGATGAGGAATTTGAAGCACACAGGCTGTAACTTGACCTGAGCACATAGCTTGGCAGCAGGGCCAGGATTTGAACTTAATGGATGTTGGATCCAGAACTTGTGCTTTAAAATATTTTTCTAAATTTTTACTATGAGAATTTTTAAATACTGAGGAAGTATAGTACAACGTACAATATAATGAGTATATAGTACATAGTACAATGAGCATGGTACGTCCACTCCTGGCTCTCGTTGCATTTCCAGTTTGACTTTATGTGCCTCTGCTGTGCATCCTGCCCCCTTTCCATCCATGCATTTCCAGACAGATTGCTCTTTACCCCAAAATTGTGCACCGTGCATCTCCTGATGATGACGTGGTTCTCCATCACAGAACCATCATCACACCTGAGACAGTTAGCAGCGATTTCTAGTCCACATCAAATGTCTTGTCTTTCCCAAAAGCGTGTTGTTGTTTTACCCAGAATCCAACTATGGCCTTTTGCATTCCCTTTAGCTGCGTTGTCTCCTTCATTTCTCTTCTAGAAGTGGTTTTCATCCACCCAGCCCCCAACTTTTAAAATTTTTTTTATAATTGCATTAGTTTTCTTTTTGGCAAGGAGGCGGGGGGCTGAGGTTGGCACTGGGATTCTGGCCAGGAGTAGGGAGAGTTAAGGTGATGGCGGGGGGATGGGATTGTGGTTCAGTTTGGAATCATTTGGGGTTAACGTCAAGGGTGCCTTTGAGGACTGTCTGTTGGGGCTTGGGGTTCTTGGGGTGACTAGGGGTGTGAGCCCATGTGGGAGAATCCCTCCTCATATTCTGTGTCCCCCAGATCTTTGGCATCCTGAAGGCCCCTTTCCGGGACAAGGGGGGTGAGGGCCCCTTGGTGCGGCTGGAGGAGCTGTCAGACCAGAAGAATGCCCCCTACCAGCACATGTTCCGCCTCTGCTACCGTGTGCTGCGGCACTCCCAGGAGGACTACCGTAAGAACCAGGTGCGTCCCACCCCCACCTGGGTGCTCATTCACTCTGTGTTCACCTGGTGCACACATGTGTGCTAGGCAGGCCTGGCTTCATGGGCATATGACTTGGCAGGTGATCAAAGGGCCTTGCTCTGGCTTTAGCGATATGTTGTCTTGAAGTTCTTCTTTTTTTAAAAAATTTTTAAGTTGTCAGTGGCTCTCTTATTTTGTTCACTTATTTATATGCATCGCTGAGGATTGAACCCAGGGCCTCATGCATGCCAGGCAAGCGCTCTACCACTGAGCCACAACTCCCATCTTGAGATTCTTAATTTTTGAACAGAGTATTTACTATTTCCTTTTGCACTGGGCACCACAAATTGTGTGCTGGTCCTGCCCTCCCGGAGGTTTCCCTCAGGCTGGGAGACAGACGATGAGCTGAATAACAGTACAGTAGAAAGCCACCCTTCTGCCTGGGCTGGCTGTTTCCGACACACCACCCCCTCCTGAGGTACAGGTCCCCTGCCTGTTGGGTCCCTATCTCTGGGTCCAGGCAGTGTTTTTACCCCATGCCTTTCTGGTGGCTCCCCGTGACCCCTAGCTCATCTGTCCCCAGGAGCACATCGCCAAGCAGTTTGGGATGATGCAGTCCCAGATTGGCTATGACATCCTGGCGGAGGACACCATCACGGCCCTGCTGCACAACAACCGCAAGCTGCTGGAGAAGCACATCACCAAGACCGAAGTGGAGACCTTCGTCAGCCTTGTGCGGAAGAACCGGGAGCCCAGGTGGGACCCCCTCCCCTCCACTCCTGCTGCCCTCTCTCCCTTCCCCGCCCAGTGTGGAAAGTCGGCTGGTGCTGGTTGTTAAAATACTGAAACATTCCTGCACTGTTGGTAAATCACGTCCTCCCCAGCCCCTCTCTGGGTTTCTCCCAAATTTGGCCCAATCTAGCCACAGGAGGAGTGCCTCCTGGTGCAGCAGGAGGCCCCTACCTTCTCCGGTGACACCAGTGCCTATACTGAGCTAATGGTTAAACATTTTGAATATTGCCACTGCCTTTGTGCCTCCCCCTGCCCCTCTAGACCCCCATGTCATCTTCCCTCTGCCCCAGGGTGATGCTCATGGGCTGTGGTCTGCTGGCTCCAGAGAGGCTGCTGCTTCCAGCTGGGGAAGGGGAAAGTTTTCTCTCTGTGGCCACTAAGCCCCCTTCCTCGTCCTGCTGTCACCACCCCAGGTTCCTGGACTACCTCTCAGACCTGTGTGTGTCCAACCACATTGCTATCCCCGTCACCCAGGAGCTCATCTGTAAGTGCGTGCTGGACCCCAAGAACAGCGACATTCTCATCCAGACTGAGTGAGTGGCTGCGCTGCCCTGTCCACAGCCCTTGCAGCCCACCCAGCGGCCTTAGAGCTTGGGCCCCGCTGGGGTGCAGGCGAGAGCTGGCCCCTTGCTCTCTGTGGCTCTGCCACACCCAGCTCTGTGCCTGGCACTGTGGGAGGTGGAATTCGGGCACAGAGGCGAACGAGCCACGGTCCCTGCCCTCGAGGAGCTCACAGGCTGTGCTGGGCACGGAGGTGGCATGGGCGCCTGAGCTGGTACTCAGGAGAGAGAGCTCCGTGTGGCTCAGGAGCCCCGCTTGGCTCTGCAAGATGGTGTGTTGGTCTGCAGGCTCCGGCCGGTGAAGGAGATGGCCCAGTCGCACGAGTACCTGAGCATCGAGTACTCTGAGGAGGAAGTGTGGCTCACGTGGACCGACAAGAACAACGAGCACCATGAGAAGAGCGTGAGGCAGCTGGCGCAGGAGGCGCGGGCCGGCAATGCCCACGATGAGAATGTGCTCAGTTACTACAGGTGCTCTGGCCCTCTGCTCGTCCTGCACCCGTGGGCGATGGCTGCGGGAGGTGGTGGGGTTCTCCTGCCTCCACAGCAGTGCCCTCACTGCTCACTACCCTCACGCCCCTGCCCTGCACACAGCCTTCCTCCCAGGACAGTGACAGAAGGACCGCTGTCTTCTTGAATAGCCCTGGGTGGCCTCGAGGCCAGGCTTGGCACAGCGGCCAGGCTTCAGGGAAACCACATCTGTCTCCAAACATATGCACTTCATTATTATTATTTATAAAATTGTTTTTTGTAGTTGTAGATGGACAGCATGCCTTTATTTTATTTGTGCTGAGGATCAAACCCAGTGCCTCACGTGCATGCTAGGCAAGCGCTCTACCACCGAGCTACAGCCCCAGCCCATGTACTTCATTATTTTTTTAAAATATTTTTAGTTGTATCAATACCTTTCTTTTATTTTATTGTACCCAGTGCCTCACACATGCTAGGCAGTCGCTCTACCACTGAGCCACATCCCCAGCCCACACATGTGGACTTTAAGTCATGGTGCTGGTGGCCCTCTGAGTGGCTGTTTGCAGCCCAGGCACTGTTCTGAGCACTTCCCTGAGCACACATTTATGCCTCACAGCACAGGAAGTAGGTGCCGTCATTGCGCTCAGTGTACAGTGGGGAAATGAAAGAGCAGAGAGGTAAAGGAACTCTCCAGAGCTTACATAGCTGTTAAGTGGGGAGCCTCGGTTCACACCAGGCTGCTGCCTCCATGGGAGGAAGTGTGGTCTCTGAGGAGGATGCAGAGGCCATGACCTCACCCACTGCAGGGCAGAGCCAAGCCTCCTACAGTGCTGCCCTGATCTCTCCCCAGCTGGTTCCTCCCACCGCACTTCCTCACCCTCTCCAGCCTTCCCCTCATCTCTCAGCCACTCATTTCCTGTAAGCACCTCTCCTGGCTGAGCCAGAAAGTCTTTTTCCTCCTCAGCCAAGAAGGAATTGCAAATCCTCATCATCACAGATGGGGTTCCTTCCATCTTAAGTTGTGTCCTTTCTATACAGTGGCCAATGTCCCTTAGCCACTTTACGGAGTCCTCACCAAGCCCGAGTGCTAGCAGCCCCAGTCCCCGCTGTCCTCACCATCTTCCCTGTCCCGTAGGTACCAGCTGAAGCTCTTTGCTCGCATGTGCCTGGACCGGCAGTACCTGGCCATTGACGAAATCTCCCAGCAGCTGGGTGTGGACCTGATCTTCCTGTGCATGGCTGATGAGATGCTGCCCTTCGACCTGCGCGCCTCCTTCTGTCATCTGATGCTGCACGTGCACGTGGACCGCGACCCCCAGGAGCTGGTCACGCCTGTCAAGTTCGCTCGCCTCTGGACCGAGATCCCCACAGCCATCACCATCAAGGAGTGAGAGAGAGTGGCTGGGGCAGGCAAGGGCAGAGGCCGGGGTGGGCGGGTCAGGGATCCTGATGCCTCTGCCCTCCACCCCCAGCTATGATTCCAACCTCAACGCTTCCCGGGACGACAAGAAGAACAAGTTCGCCAGCACCATGGAGTTCGTGGAGGACTACCTCAACAATGTGGTCAGCGAGGCTGTGCCCTTTGCCAACGAGGAGAAGAACAAGCTGACCTATGAGGTGGGCTGGGGGCGCCCAGGGTTGGGGGTTACTGGGGCTCTGGCTTGCACCCTCACTGGGTCTCAGTCTGCACCCAGGGGTGGGTTGTAGAATCTTTGATCCCACTTTCCTCAGTGCCCCAGTAGATGGCTGGGACTCCCACAGCGGGAGCCTTCCGCTCTGATGCCTGGGGGAGGGCTGTCTCTTCCTGGTCCACTCACCTCAGCAGCTTAGGGTCTGCCTTTCCCAAGAACCCACCCTCCTGGGAACCCGACTCTCATTATAACCTTTTCCTGCCTTGGCCACACCCTCCATGAAACCACGCCTCTGCATGCATTAGCCCCGCCCACCCTCACTCAGCCACACCCCTTCACAGGTGGTCAGCCTGGCGCACAATCTCATCTACTTCGGCTTCTACAGCTTCAGCGAGCTGCTGAGGCTCACGCGCACCCTGCTCGGCATCATCGACTGTGTGCAGGGGCCCCCGGCCATGCTGCAGGCCTACGAGGACTCAGGCGGTGAGGCTTTGCCTGCGGGCCACCCGCTGCCCTTGGGTTCCTCAGCCCCCTCTGAGCGTGGAAAGTTCTCTCCAATCACCCTCAGCTGCCACCTGCTTCCTGTCTTTGTGAGGGGTGTCATAAACAGTGTGTGTGCTCTGCCTCTCCTGTCACATGGGGACCCTGCTGTGCACACCCTGTGACTTCCTCCTGGGCACCCTCTGTAACCCACAGGCAAGAATGTGCGGAGGTCCATCCAGGGCGTGGGACACATGATGTCCACCATGGTGCTGAGCCGGAAGCAGTCTGTCTTTGGCACTCCCAACCTGCCTGCTGGGGCCGGGGCCACTGAACCTCTGGACAGAAGCAAGTTTGAGGAGAATGAAGACATTGTGGTGATGGAGACCAAGCTGAAGATTCTGGAAATCCTGCAGGTGGCTGAGCCAAGACCATGGTGGGAGGTGTTGGGAATAGGGACAGATGCAGGGGAACCCTTTTGATCTCAGTATTTCATGCTGGAAGGTTCTACAGTGATTGCTGACTAGCCTGGTAGTCCTCAGGGCTAATCCCCTGGACCAGCAGCATCACCATCAGCAGGGGATGTTCCTAGGCCCCACTCCAGACCTACTGAATCAGGGTCACTGGAGGTGTGGCCATGTCTATTGTGACAAGCCCTTCCGGGGACTCCAATGGGAGTCTAGGTCAATCCTCCCATTTTATGGATGAGGAAAGTAAAGGGGAAGGCGACCTTCCCAAGGTCACAGGGATTTTTGGAGCAGAGGTAGAGGTGGGAGAGCCTGTTTCTCTGTGAGGTAGATATGGTCATGCCTGTTCTGGGTCTTGCCTGAGAATCCCTACCACCCCAGGGGAAGGGGCTTGTGGGTTTCTGAGTTGGGCTGAGGTCCTGAGGTCCCCAGAAGACAGGAGGGTAATGCAGTCATTGGCATGGGGGACCTATTCTGGCCAGGATCTGATTGGGGGAATCAGAGGAGGGGCTTCTGACTCATTCTGGAAGCTGGGGCTGTCTGTATTAGGGGTGTGGCCAGAGACTCTTCATCTTGGGGATAGAGTCCAGTCAGGTGAACCTTCAAATCTTGTCTTCGTGCCTCAGTTTCTCCTCTGCTTGGGAGCCCCAGGTCTGCTTGGCTGAGCGGGATGGGAGTGCAGGAGTCGGCCCTGGACCTGGGGAGCTTCATTCGCTTTCCCGTCAGTGTCCAGCCTGGCAGGAGGGCCTGGGTGGGCTGGTCGGGCACTCGCCTCGTGCTGGAGAGGCACCAACCGTCTCACATGCCTGTGCACTTGGGCAAGAGCATCCCTGAGAGAGGGATCTTGATTTTTTTGTTGTGACATCCGAGAAGCCCTGGAGTGCTAGAGGCCAGTCAGGGTCGCCCTCACCCCTCATGGAGCAGGCAGGCCTCCTGACCCCAGGCCGGCCCTCTCTCCATCCTCTGCCCGTCTCCAGTTCATCCTCAACGTGCGCCTGGATTACCGCATCTCCTACCTGCTGTCGGTCTTCAAGAAGGAGTTCGTGGAGGTATTTCCCATGCAGGACAGTGGCGCCGATGGCACAGCGCCAGCCTTCGACTCCACCAGTGCGTACCTGGCTTGTGCCCCACCTGCAGGCAGTGGCCCAGGGACACACGGGGTAGCGCAGTGGAATGGGGACACTGGGCAGCTTCCCTTCCCCGCCCTTTCCCAGCCTAAACAGGTGGTTCCTCTCCATTGTCCCATTTGATTGCCACAAGAGGGGAAGGGCAGGGATCCTTCCCTACTCCTAGGTGGGGAAACCGAGGGCTGTGGGGGGCAGGATTTGCCTAAAGTCACAGCCGATCGGACTGAGCCCGGTCAGATCCCAGTCTCCTCACTCCCTGGGCGACAAGCTGCTGTGGTCCTCCCCTGCGTGATTTCCAACCCCGGAACTGCACCTGTGCCTGGGAAGGGGCAGGCGGGGGGCTACCAGCTAGCCAGTGCAGCCAGGGGGTGATTCTGCTCCCCACCCCTGTGCCCTGTGCCCTGTGCCCCACCTGCTCCTCTTACTTCCCCCAGCTGCCAACATGAACCTGGACCGAATTGGGGAGCAGGCGGAGGCCATGTTTGGAGTAGGGTGAGGCCAGGGTTGAGTGTGGGGCTGGGTGGGAGTTGGGTGGGTGATGAGGACTCAGGCCTGATGCCTGCTCCTGGGGCAGTCAGGGTTTCTGGGGCTGAGTGCTGGCTGCTCCCTCTTCCTTTGCAGACCCTCACCAGTGTGCACCCTCTGACCCTCCCCTGCCTGCCCAGCCCCAGCCATGTAGGGACCACCTGGGTCTCAGTCATCCTGGTCATTCCCCTGCCTCCAATCAGGGCTGTTGTGCCTCTACTTGTGCATCAGGGATTGGGCCAGGTGACTGGCAAATGTCCTCCTGTCCCACAGCAGGGAGGGCCTCTGGGGGTTTTGCAACCTGCCCCACCCCCATGCTGGTGGTCTGGGATGGGCCCGGACACCAGGAGCTCCTGCCATTTGTGAGCCCTGCCCTCCTTGAGGTCTAGTGTAGCCCGCGGGCCCCTTCTCAGGACAGTGTTTTACATTCATAAAATAAAGCACATTAAATTACAAAGGAAACCTATGGCAATTGAGAAGCAGTTATCAAAATATTGAAGCAAACCAAGTTGAAGTGACAGTTATATATGGGCCTCTTTATTAACACATTAAATAGCACGCTGCGCCGGTGGGTGTAATTAGCGCCGTCACTTCGAAGCAGTGGCGAATGTAAACAATATTTCACAATTTCTGTTAACAACTCTGAGGTGATGTGAAAACATCTGTTGATTTTCATTGGTGACAAACTCACGAAATATGGCTAGTATTTCCTCATGGAAGGAAGTGTTCCATTTTGGTTAGAGATTGGTAAAAATAAAGATCATGTTTTCCCACTTCTGTTCCATCTAAGTCCTCTTGGGTGGGGTGGTGAGGTCTGTGGGTCCCATTAGAAGGGTTCCCTGCTTAATCCAGGGAGGGCCTGAGGGAGCCCAGGGGACACAGATCCCTCGAGGGCCTCAGGCGGGGGGGCTATTTGCACACGGGTGGGAAAAACATCAGTATCTTGAACAAATGTCATACTGGGTGCTGCTTCTGCTGAATGGGGGTAGAGAGCGTGCCTGTGCCAGGTCTGAGTCCCCTCGGGAGGCAGGTGTGTGCTAGCACACCGACACCCCGGCACCCTGGTGTCCGCAGGAAGACCAGCAGCATGCTGGAGGTGGACGATGAGGGTGGCCGCATGTTCCTGCGTGTGCTCATCCACCTGACCATGCACGACTACGCACCACTGGTCTCGGGAGCCCTCCAGCTGCTCTTCAAGCACTTCAGCCAGCGACAGGAGGCCATGCACACCTTCAAGCAGGTGACGGAGGATCCCCTGGCCCTGCCTGCACTGCGTCCTGGGCCTACCTGGGCAACTGGGGGTTCAGTGATTAAGGAGCTCACAGCTCAGGGGAACTTGGGGTGCACATTGGGTTTCCAGCCTTGCTGAGCTCCTTCAACACAAGGACCAAGTTGTGGCCACCTTTGTCCCTCCCGGCCTGGCTCAGTGCTGCCCCTTCTTATGCTGTGGGCAGCGCTTGACAGTGTGCAAATTCTATTGTGCACATCAGTGCTGAGTGTTCCGAACCCTGCCTGGCTCGCAGGCAGCCCTAGCCAAGTGCCTGGTGTTTGTGACTGACGTCACGGCCCCTTGACAGTTCCCCGTGAGATACCTGTGCCAGGTGGGGTTGGTGGTTGACAAGTGCTCACTTGACGTCTCATTATGTCCTGGAATTCTCATAGTAGCCTGACAGTATGGTACCACCGTCATTCCTTTTTTTGAGGGGGATGGAAATCGAGGCTCAGGGAGTCTTTCATCCTGGCCTCCTGGCCCAGAGTGAGAGGGGCAGGAGTTAGACGCAGGCACCTCCTCTTTCAGCCAGTGATCATTGATATGGATACACTTTGCCCTGCCTGTGGAAGGTCTGGTGAGCTAATGACAGGCCACAGTAATAGTGACATGAGTCAGAGCAGCTGAAGCCAGGTGACGTGGCAGTGCAGACAGAGTGCCCTTGGCTCCAGAGAAGGCTTCCTGGAGGTGGTGGGCTTGTGGCAGGATGGCAAATGGGAGTAGGATTTGGCTTGATGGAGAAGAACAGGTGGTGATGGGTGGCACTGGGAGAGGCATCACTAGGTGGGTGATACTAGGGAAGGCCCTGGGGTTCTCCAGGTGGACCTGGAGGTGCCCATCCACCAGCCAAGACCATCCCCCACCTTCAGGTGCAGCTGCTGATCTCGGCCCAGGACGTGGAGAACTACAAGGTGATCAAATCAGAGCTGGACCGGCTGCGGATGATGGTGGAGAAATCGGAGCTATGGGTGGACAAGAAGGGCAGTGGCAAGGGCGAGGAGGGGGAGGCAGGCACCGCCAAGGACAAGAAGGAGGTGAGCCTGGTGGCAGGAAGCTGGGGTGGGGAGCCCGGGAGAGCTGGGCCTGGCTGACCCCGATCCTCTCTGTGTCCCCAGCGGCCCACGGACGAGGAGGGCTTTCTGCATCCACCAGGGGAGAAGAGCAGTGAGAACTATCAGATCGTCAAGGGCGTGAGTGGCAGAGGGTCCCTGAGGATCTGGGCTCTGCAGACCTCTGTGCCCCGAGGCTTCGGCTGGTTGGCTCTTCCGCCTCCGCCCTCCTGGCCCTCCAGATAGATATCTTCCAGCTTTTCTGGCATGTTCAAAACAACCCTGCCAAGGTCCAGATGGAATTATTTTAAAGCCGAAGGAATTTAATGAAATTCCATTTCACAGTCATATTGTTCTATTTACTTTTATGGGTGGAATTGGTTTTTTTAGTGCTTCCCTGGCTTGTTGTGATGGACTGATTCAACAGCTGTGACCTCCTTCCCCCTTCCTGTCCTGGATGAGGCTGGGACTTGGTCATGGAGGGCTGGGCAGAGGGGTCCTGGGGAGGGGCAAAGGGCTTTGGGCCCACTCGTCTCCTCCTACCCCAGATCCTGGAGAGGCTGAACAAGATGTGTGGGGTCGGGGAGCAGATGAGGAAGAAGCAGCAGCGGCTCCTCAAGAACATGGATGCCCACAAGGTCATGCTGGACCTGCTGCAGATCCCCTATGACAAGGTGACCCTGACCTCCGACCTCTGGCTCCAGGGCGCAGCTCCATCCTGAACCCTGACCCAGTCCAAGTTGTGCACTGGTCCCCACTGCTGACCTAACTCAGCCTCACCCTGACCTTTGACTCTGTCCTGTGCCCCGACTTACCTTGACCCTGAGTCCACTCTTAGTATCCTCTCATCTTTGCCCTTCCGCCCCTCATCCTGATCCACCTTGACGTTGATTTGACCCAGCCTCATCCCACTTCATAATCTGACCCCGATTTCCTTCCCCTCTTCTAGGCTAACCCTGATTATCACAGTTCCATCTCAACCTTTGACCTTTAGCTCCTTAACTTCACTATATTGACCCTGGTTTGACCCATCCTCTCCTTGACCTGTGATATCAGCTCTGATCTTGTCCCAAACTCTGCTTTTGATTTCCTACCCCAGCATCATCTGGACATCTTCCCCTGATTTGTCTCCAGGCCCACTGGGCCCCTGACCCCAGTCTTAGCCTCATCCTGAGTTCTGACCGTCACCTTAGCTGCTGTTGATCTTAATAGGTTCCTAGCTCCATCCTGACTCTGAGTGTGACATCACCCAGCTCTTCTTGACCCTGACCGCTTTGCCCTCTCCCTGCCCTCCAACGGCACCTCCCCCTCTGCTCCTCAGCCCCTCACTCTTTTCCATCCTGGCCTCGAGGCCCAGCTCCCACTCTGGCCTCCTCGTGAGCCCCATCCCAAACCCTGACCACACCGTGCCTGTCCAGCTTGGGCCCAGGCTCCCTTGCTCCTTGGTGGGCCCAGCACCCTCTCCCCTTCCCACGCCCAGAGCGACACCAAGATGCTGGAGATCCTGCGCTACACACACCAGTTCCTGCAGAAGTTCTGCGCGGGGAACCCCGGCAACCAGGCCCTGCTGCACAAGAACCTGCACCTCTTCCTCACGCCGGGGGTGAGGGCACGGGGGGAGCACCAGGGCAGGTGGGGCATGGTGCCCAGACCCTTCCTGACCCCTGCGCATCCTGGCACAGCTCCTGGAGGCGGAGACCATGCAGCACATCTTCCTCAACAACTACCAGCTGTGCTCCGAGATCAGCGAGCCTGTGCTGCAGCACTTCGTGCACCTGCTGGCCACCCACGGGCGCCACGTGCAGTACCTGGACTTCCTGCATACCGTCATCAAGGCCGAGGGCAAGTACGTCAAGAAGTGCCAGGACATGATCATGACTGAGGTGAGGGCGGGTGAGGGGAGGTGCCGGGGAAATGGGGTGGCGGGCTGCAGAGTTAGGAGTCCGACAGGGTTGGGAGGCGCTGGAGAGAGAACTAAGGCTGCAGGTCTGGTAGAACTCAGGCGTTTGATGCACAGTGGGTACTCAACAAATACCTGCTCACTGAAGGCATGCAGCCTGCGGGGCTGAGTCTACATCTGGGACAGCCGTGGTCTCCGCCCTGGAGCATCTTGCAGTGTGGGACGGGGAAGAAGGGAGTCACTGCAGCAAGAGTAGAGACGTCAGAAATGAGGCTGGGGGGCTGGAAGTGTTTGCAGTGCTAACTGCTAATTGCCATTATTATTTCACATAATTGCTGCCACAGAGGGACACGTGTGTGCTCTGTGAGGGTTTTGATTACCTGCTGTGGGAGCCCAGGGGAGGGAGGGGTCAGCCCAGGGTGAGAGTAGAGGGGTGGTCTCTGAGACCAGCATGGGTGGGGCATCTTTCCCACAGTGGGGACGGGGGCTTTCTGGGTCCTGGTGAGTGTTTCTGATGACTGAGGGCCTGAGCTGTCAGAGCTTCCAGAATGCAGGCAGGGGAGGGTTTTCTTGGTGCTGGGCAAACGCTGGGTCTGGGTCCCTGAAAAACCGCTGGGTTTTCTCCCTGGAAAGCGCAGAGTGGGGAAGGGCCAGGGCCTGCTGGACTGAGGGGTCTGATGCCCGCCCACCTCCCACCTGCAGCTGACAAATGCAGGCGACGACGTGGTCGTGTTCTACAATGACAAGGCCTCACTGGCCCACCTGCTGGACATGATGAAGGCTGCCCGAGATGGCGTGGAGGACCACAGCCCCCTCATGTACCACATCTCCCTGGTGGACCTGCTGGCCGCCTGCGCCGAGGGCAAGAACGTCTACACTGAGATCAAGTGCACCTCCCTGCTGCCACTGGAGGATGTGGTGTCCGTGGTGACCCATGAGGACTGCATCACCGAGGTGGGGAGGAAGGGGGTGAGGTAGACAGCCACCACGAGGCCAGGGGTGGAGTGGGCATCGCATAAGTGGGAGGTCCTGGGCCCAGCCCCACTGGCTCCTGACCCTTGCCCACCCACTGCCCAGGTGAAGATGGCCTACGTGAACTTCGTGAACCACTGCTACGTGGACACGGAGGTGGAGATGAAGGAGATCTATACCAGCAACCACATCTGGACACTCTTTGAGAGCTTCACCCTGGACATGGCACGGGTGAGTGGGGGCTGGGGGGCCGGGGCAGCCTCCCACCAGGGAGTGAAGGGATCCCCGTGAGGACCGCTGGGACTCCTCTCTCCTCCTCCAGGTCTGCAGCAAGCGTGAAAAGCGCCTGGCAGACCCCACCCTGGAGAAGTACGTGCTGACCGTGGTGCTGGATACCATCAACGCCTTCTTCAGCTCCCCGTTCTCGGAGAACAGCACCTCGCTGCAGGTGAGCCTCTTAGCGCCAGGTGGGCGGGGCTGTCCTGGTGTAGGGAAGTGGGGATGAGAATGGAGGGTTTGGCGCACAGGCCTGTAATCCTCGTGACTCGTGAGGCTGAGGCAGGAGGATCCCAAGTTCAGTGCCAGCCTCAGCAACTTAGTGAGGCCTTAAGCAACTCAGGGAGACCCTGTTTCCAAATAAAATATAAAATATGGCTGGGGATGTGGCTCAGTGGTTAAGTGCCCTTGGGTTCAATCCCCAGTACCAAAAAAAAAGAAGAAAGAAAAAGAAAGTGTACCTTCTAACAACCTTTGGCTTTTGAACTATGTAAATACATCATTTTTCCCCTTTAATTAACTTATTTAAGAATTTTTTTGGGGGGGGGCTGGGGATATAGTTCAGTGGTACAGTGCTTGCCTAACATGTGCAAAGCCCTGAGTGCTTGCCTAACATGTCCTCAGCACCGCCAAAAAAGAAGTTAGTAAAAATTAGTAAAAAAAAAAAAAAAGGTACAAAAGAGTAAGTGATATGACTGTGAGCCCAGATTTGGACCTTATGGAGTAACTCAGCTGCTGTGTACGTTAGCCAGAACATTTAGGGATTGGGGTTTGGGGATTGGGGATGATTCTGTTGGATACAGATGTAGGTGGTGGCTAATGAAGGCTTGGTCCTTGGACCTTGGCCACTGGGCTGGGGCCTTCCCAGGGGAGGGTGGCTGAGCAAGGGATCGTGTGGCCTCTTGTAGACACACCAGACAATCGTGGTGCAGCTGCTGCAGTCCACCACACGGCTGCTTGAGTGCCCATGGCTGCAGCAGCAACACAAAGGCTCCGTGGAGGCCTGCATCCGAACCCTCGCCATGGTGGGTGAGTATGCCAGGCGCGGGCCAGCTCCAGGCCACTGTTCCCTCCTTTCACCACAGGGGCACCTGCCTTACAGCACTTCACCCTAACCTCTCCCATCACCTACTCCCAGGTGATTCTGTAAGTCCTTCTGGGTGTCTACCTGGCATCCCAGCAATTAAGAGAAGCTGTTTTCTCCTTGAGGCAGCTCCCCAGAGGAACAGCACAGTGACATTCCCCAACTCAAGTTCTGTGTGTGCGCATGTGCAAATGATCTCAGGCAGAGGGAGCCAGTCTGTGGTTAGGAATAGGTGGAGAAGAGGCAGTAGTGGGCAGAATCAGAGACACTCAGGTGGGAGCCAGGGCGGGATCCTCGCACCTTGGTCTGGTTTGTCCTGTCCCACCATGTGGCAGCTCCTGGCAGTCCGAGCCTGGCCTCCAGCCCCTCCCCTCCCCCAGCTAAGGGCCGGGCCATCTTGCTGCCCATGGACCTGGATGCCCACATCAGCTCCCTGCTCAGCAGCGGAGCCAGCTGTGCCGCCGCCGCCCAGCGGAACGCCTCCAACTACAAGTCAGCCACGCGGACCTTCCCCCGGGTCACCCCCACCGCCAACCAGTGGGACTACAAGAACATCATCGAGAAGCTGCAGGTGGGAGTGGGTGCCTGGCCTCCTATGAAGGGCCGCACCCTGTGGCCAGGGACTGAGGTGTCAGCAGAGCCCAGAGGCGAGTGGGTGGGGCTGAAGCTCCTGGAGGGTCGGGACCACCTCTCAACAGCACCTTTCTGTGTGTCCATGGTTCTCTCTTCTTGTCTGTGGAGGGAGCACTGGGAGTGGGGTGGGGGGCGGCTATTGTCTCCACATGGAGGGAGACTGAGGCTCAGAGAGGGCAAGGAGTTGATTCAAGGCCACACAGAACTAGAAGGAGATAAGTCGGGTCTTGGGGATCTCAGCCAGGCGCTCAGGGAGTCTGGGGGTGCAGGGGCCTCCGACAGGCACAGGCCCGTCTGCAGGGCTGTTTGGTGTTTAGGTGGGGGAGTGGTGGTCAGGCCCTGACCCTCTCTTGAGCCATGGTGACCCTGCCTGGCTCTTCCAGGACATCATCACGGCCCTGGAAGAGAGGCTGAAGCCGCTGGTGCAGGCAGAGCTGTCTGTGCTGGTCGACGTCCTGCACTGGCCCGAGCTGCTCTTCCTGGAGGGCAGCGAGGCCTATCAGCGCTGTGAGAGCGGGGGCTTCCTGTCCAAGTGAGTGGGACTCTGGGACACCGTGGCATGGTGGCCTGGGCCAGGGGAGGGTCTGGTGGGTACCGGATGGGTCCTGATTGGGGATGTGGCCGGATGGAGGGAGGCCCCCTGAGCCGCCCTCACTGGTCCAGGCTGATCCAGCACACGAAGGACCTCATGGAGCCCGAGGAGAAGCTGTGCATCAAGGTGCTGCGGACCCTGCAGCAGATGCTGCTCAAGAAGAGCAAGTACGGGGACCGGGTAAGTGCTGGGCTGGGGCGCACCAGGGGAGCTGGACACCGGCAGGCCAGGCCCAGGGTGCAGGGGTGCAGGAGGACCCTCGGGCAACCTCACTCCCATCCTCCCCCAGGGCAACCAGCTACGCAAGATGCTGCTACAAAACTACCTCCAGAACCGGAAGTCCAACTCTCGCGGGGACCTTCCGGACCCCATGGGCACTGGTCAGTGCTGCCTTCTCCTCCTGTATCTCTGGGTGGCCTGTTCTCCCAGTCCTGGGCCCTTCCCCCACACCCCCTGCCCACCAGCTTTCCCTCAAGTGAGTCCCCACCCAGGTCTGGACCAAGACTGGTCAGCAATCGCTGCCACCCAGTGCCGGCTGGACAAGGAGGGGGCCACCAAGCTGGTGTGTGACCTCATCACCAGCACCAAGAATGAGAAGATCTTCCAGGAGAGCATTGGTCTGGCCATCCGCCTGCTGGATGGGGGCAACACCGAGATCCAGGTGTGCAGTGGGCGGGGACCGCACCTCTACCTCCTCTGGGTGGCACGTGCTGTGGGGGAGGCGGGTCACTGAGGCTTGAGGGCTTGGCTGCAGGACTGGGTGCTGGTGGCCACCCAGGATGTCTCCACCTCCCCCATGTGCACCCCTTTCTCCCTGAACCAGGCCTGAGCACTCTCCTTACTGCCCACCCCCATGGTGTCCCCGCATCCTGGCCTCTCAGCCTCTCCTAGGCCTCCTTGCCTCCCTCCTCTCCCACAGCCTCCAGGTCTGGCTCCTCCACAGGCCCTCCCCACTTAGCTTCACTATCCAAACATTCACCATTTGATAAATCACTGGTGAGCGCCATCTGTGTGCCTGGCAGTGGTCTAGAACCGAGGGTTTATCAGCAAAGAGACAAAATCTGCATTCTCTTGGTGCTCGTGTCCTAGAGAGGACACGGGTGATGAGTTAACTGCATGCAGGATGGAGGGCATGGCTCAGGTCAGGGGCTCTGGGGTGCAGGCATGGGGTTGTGTTAAAGGGAGTGGCAGGCCAGGCCCCAGAGGGCACGGGAATGGGGACCTGAGGTGAGCCTGGGAATACCTGGGGAGACTCTGGGTGAAGGGGCACCTGTGCAAGGGTGGAAGAGGAGGAGGAGGGTTGGGCCATTACATGGGGAGGCCATGACTTCTCTTAGGAACCTCTGCTAGATTTCAAGCACAGCAGGAACTTTGCTTAGACTTCAAAGGGGAGCCCTCTGGCTGGCTGGTGTGGGGGGTGGGAAATGCAGGAGCCACAGGCACTGCAGGGGCTGAGGAGGGGGTGTAGGCCTCCAGCAGAGCAGCTGGCCCTTCCCTGTCCCCCTCTGATGCCCCTACCTGCTCTGCGGGCCTCAGTCCCAGGGCAGGAGCGTCTCTGCTTCCCCCGCTTCAGTGTGCTGGAACTGGGCCTGGCTCTCAGTGGCCCTCTGAAAGCCAGGCCCAGTGCTGAGGCTGCTCCCCTTCTTCACTGTCCACCTCCAGAAGTCCTTCTACAACCTGATGACAAGCGACAAGAAATCAGAGCGCTTCTTTAAGGTCCTGCATGACCGCATGAAGCGGGCCCAGCAGGAGACCAAATCCACAGTAGCCGTCAACATGAATGACCTGGGCAGCCAGTCCCGTGAGGACCGTGAGCCGACAGACCCCACTGCCAAAGGTCAGGGGTGCAAAGCAGGGGCACAGGGTGCATGGTGGCGGGGGGCTCAGGCAAGGGACAGAGGTGAGGGTGAGGGGTTGGCAGCTCCCAGAGGCCCAGCCCCACCTGGTCTCCCCCGCAGGCCGCGTGGCCTCCTTCTCCATGCCTGGCTCCTCGTACCGCTATTCCCTGGGCCCCAGCCTGGGCCGGGGACATGAGGCGGGTGAGCGCGTGCAGAGCAGCGAGATGGGCCTGTCTGTGCTCATCATGCAGCCCATCCTGCGCTTTCTGCAGCTGCTGTGCGAGAACCACAACCGCGACCTGCAGGTGAGCACCTGACCTGCACCTGCCCCGGCCCTCTGTCCAGCCAGCCCTTGGGCCTTGCCTGCTCCCTGGCCGTGCCCTATGGCTGGTGCCCATCGTCTGGCTGGCCACCCTGCTCTGTGCTGGCGATTCCCCTGCCCCTGCGGCACACGGGACCATGGTCCTCAGATGGGCCTCCCCCAGCAGCTGGAGCCCCGCCGTACCCATCTGTGTTCTGCAGAATTTCCTGCGCTGTCAGAACAACAAGACCAACTACAACCTGGTGTGTGAGACGCTGCAGTTCCTGGACATCATGTGTGGCAGCACCACTGGGGGCCTGGGGCTGCTGGGGCTCTACATCAATGAGGACAATGTGGGCCTTGTCATCCAGACCTTGGAGACCCTCACTGAGTACTGCCAGGGCCCCTGCCACGAGAACCAAGTGAGCTGCCTGGCCGGGTGGGCGGCAGTTGGGGTGGCAGGTGAACATGTAGGTGGGCGGAGCCGGTGGGGTAGGGAAAGAGGCTGAGGCCGCTGAAGCCACCACAGTTCCTAGGGGTCTGGACCCTGTGTCTCCCACTGCTTCCTTTAGACCTGCATCGTAACTCACGAGTCCAATGGCATAGACATCATCACAGCACTGATTCTCAATGACATCAGCCCCCTGTGCAAGTACCGGATGGATCTGGTGCTGCAACTCAAGGTGAGGCCCGTGGCAGGCTCACGTGAGCATGCCCAGGAGGATGCCTGTGCACACGTGCGTGTGTGGCTTGGTGTTGAGTGTGATAGTGGAGTGGAGTGGGGGCATTGTGTGTGTGTGTGAGCGTGTCATGATGTGCACACACATGCCTATAATATGTGCACGTTTACATTCCTCAAGAGTACACGTGAGCAAACACGCTGGGTTCACACTTAAGAGGCAAGTGCATTCTTGGTTCACCCAAGGACTTCCTATGTGCCGGCTGTTTGGGGGTTGGTGTGCATTTTTCACAGGGTGGGGTGAGCATAGGCCTGGGTGGGGGATTGGAAGGGCATGGCACATTTGGGGACTGGCTAGTGTGAGGAAAGGTTGTTGGGGGTGTGGAGGGTGCTCTCAGACTGGGGCCTGCTTCCCTGGCCTTTCCCACCCAGGACAATGCGTCCAAGCTGCTCCTGGCTCTGATGGAGAGCCGTCATGACAGTGAAAATGCCGAGCGCATCCTCATCAGCCTGCGGCCCCAGGAGCTGGTGAGGGGGACAGGTGGGATGACAGCCCTGGGCAGGGTGTGCTGGGCAGGAGGAGGGCCTTCAAGCAGGCCCTGCCCCTCCAGGTGGACGTCATCAAGAAGGCCTACCTGCAGGAAGAGGAGCGGGAGAATTCGGAGGTGAGCCCACGTGAAGTGGGCCACAACATCTACATCCTGGCCCTACAGGTACTGACCCCACCTGGCCCCACCCCTGCGGCCATGCCCCCATAGACCTTGCCAATAATCACGCTGCCCTCTGCTTAGCTTTCCAGGCACAACAAACAGCTGCAGCACCTGCTGAGACCTGTGAGGCGCATCCAAGAGGAGGAGGCTGAGGGCATCTCTTCAATGGTGGGTGTACTGGGAAAGTAGGGGTGGGTGGGGCTTAGACCTAGGAACTGGGACTCAGGCCTAGCAGGTTGGCCTGGCAGGAGATTGGATGGCATCTATCTAGGGGCCTGGTTGGGATGAGGGCAGAGGTGGGAATTTGGGAAGAGCAAAATATGGGGCCTGGAACCAAGAGGAGAGGCTTGGTACTAGGGAGGAGCTTGGAGCTGAGTTGGGCTACAACTTGGGGTCAAGGCTTGGGATGGGAGTTGGCCAGATAAAACCTGGATTTAAAAGTAGAAGCAAGCTGACACCATGGAGCACCAGTGTAATCCAGAGACTTGGAAGGCTGAGGCAGGAGGATTGCAAGATCAAGGCCAGCCTCAGAAATTTATAAATAAAAAACAGAAATGTCTGGAGATGTAGCTCAGTGGAATAGCACCCCTGGGTTCAATCCCAGAGCTGGAAAAAAAAAATGTGCACGCAATACCAGGGTGGATCTGGGGTGGGTCTGGTCACACCTGGACATGACGGAAGGTGCCCATTGTCCTATAGGAGTCTCTGGCTGTGGTTCTTTTACCTCTAGATGCTCTGAGCTGGATCCTAGTTGGGAAGGCCTGGTCTGGGCTGCTGCAGGGGCAGGGGGCATTCCTTGGGGTTTAGTTGGAACTGGGACTCAGGCCTAGCAGATTGGGGTTGGTGCCAGGCCTGGCTGTGGGAGCTGTGGGGCCTGACCAGGGCATCCTCCCTGACCTCAGCTCAGCCTCAACAACAAGCAGCTGTCACAGATGCTCAAGTCCTCAGCGCCTGCTCAGGAGGAGGAGGAGGACCCCCTGGCCTATTATGAGAACCATACCTCACAGATTGAGGTGAGCCCAGAGGGCACTGGGGCTGGGCTGAGGGAGGGCCTCACCCAGGTGTGACTCGAGGCTTGTGTGCACCCAGATCGTGAGACAGGACCGCAGCATGGAGCAGATCGTGTTCCCAGTGCCCGGCATCTGCCAGTTCCTGACGGAGGAGACCAAGCATCGGCTCTTCACCACCACTGAGCAGGACGAGCAGGGCAGCAAAGTGAGCGACTTCTTTGACCAGTCCTCCTTCCTGCACAACGAGATGGAGTGGCAGCGCAAGCTCCGCAGTAAGGACCTGGTGGGGCAGAGCAGGGCAGGCGGCCCCCGCGTCCTTTGCTGAGGCTCCCTAGGCCCCCCTGGCACCCCACCCCCACCTTGGAGAGGGGCTCTTCCAATCACAGCTCTCTCTGGAGTGGGGCCTGGAGCTTGGAGGGCCCCACGTGGAGCGGGGTGGGCAGGTGTCAGTGAGAGATCCCCTTCCACCAACGTGCCGCACCCTCCCCAGGCATGCCGCTGATCTACTGGTTCTCCCGCCGCATGACCCTGTGGGGCAGCATCTCCTTCAACCTGGCGGTGTTCATCAACATCATCATCGCCTTCTTCTACCCTTATGTGGAGGGGGCATCCACAGGTGAGGACCAGGGGTCAGTCAGCAGGGCCTGGGAGTCCACCGTGGCCCTCCTCGGGCTAAGCCAGAGCCTCAGGGCCAGCCAGGCTCTGAGGGGACCAGGTGCAGATGGGGAAGAAACGCCCTGCACTACCCTCTGGGCTCGTGGGCCATCCTGGGGAGTCAGGTGTGGCCAGAGGGACAGGCAGCATCTTTGGTCTCCTGGGAGGTGGCACATGGACATGCAGGCATACACACAACCATGTGAGCCAGAAGCCTGATGTGGAGGCTGCAGCTGGATAGGGCACCTCCCCTGGGCCCAGAGATGCAGGAGTAAAGGAGGCTAAAACCAGGCAATGGGAACTTAAAAGGAAAGGCTTTCAGAACCGGGAGAGTCTTGGGTTCCTGAGACCTGCGTCGGGCTGGGTGGGCATGCGCGAGCCCTGTTCACCCCTGCTGCGCCCCCAGGTGTGCTGGGTTCCCCGCTCATCTCGCTGCTCTTCTGGATCCTCATCTGCTTCTCCATCGCGGCTCTGTTCACCAAGCGCTACAGCGTCCGTCCCCTGATTGTGGCGCTCATCCTGCGCTCCATCTACTACCTGGGCATTGGGCCCACGCTCAACATCCTGGGTGCCCTCAATGTGAGTGCCCGAGGGGGCCCCTTCCTGAGTCAGACCCGGGGCTGGCCTACTGTTCCCAGGCCTGCTCTGCTCCACACCCCTTCTCTGTTGGAGTCCCAGGCTCATTGCAGACTAGCGGTTGGGTCCATTCTGTACCTTTTCTCTCTCCCTCAGCAGCTGGGGGAATCTGGTACTCAGAGACAGACAGGCAGACAGGAAGCACTTTGGAGCAGTGGCTTCAGGGCTGTCATGCATTGTGCTGGCTCTGCACAGCCCAAAGCCACTGCTCACAGGTAGCCATCAAAATTTATATATTATGACAATTTCCTGACATAAATAAATAAAGTGTCTTAAGCAAGGCACTAACCCAGTCCCTGTAAAGGCCAGGGAGATCTTCTCTGTCCCTTTCCTCCTTTACTTGAACCTCAGTTTCTTCCTGGAGCTGGAGCACCCAGGGGTTTGTCTTCTGCTCTGAGTCCCAGGATCCCATGCATTTTTGGAAACAGTTCCATTAATGCCACGCCTCCCATGCTGAGCAGGGTCAGCTCCCGTTCACCACGCTGGAGGCCCAGCCTTTGATTTGGGCATGGGGTGAGCTGGAGGCAGGAGTAGAGAGTTCAGGTAGGTGGTGGGCACTGATCTTAGTCTCCTTCACTTGTCCCCAGCTGACCAACAAGATCGTGTTTGTGGTGAGCTTCGTGGGCAACCGTGGCACCTTCATCCGGGGTTATAAGGCCATGGTCATGGACATGGAGTTCCTCTACCACGTGGGCTACATCCTGACTAGTGTCCTTGGCCTCTTCGCCCATGAGCTCTTCTATAGCATCCTGGTGAGCCTGCTGGGTGGGAGGGGGCTGAACAGGGGTGGGGAGCAGTTGAGGGGCTTCTCATGAGCTGCTAGGGCGTCCCCAGCACTCATGTCTCTGTCAGCCATTTTGCTTCTGGGCTGGGAGGATTTTCAGAGTCTTCTGCACCCGACTCCAGCCTGGCCCCCATCTGCCCCCGCTCTCCCGGACAAGGAGGGTCAAGCCTGGACTTGGGAGCCAGACCAGGGTCTGCATGCCAGCTTGGCTGCTCCTAGTGTGTAACTTTGGATAAGTTTCTTATCTGCCCATGGCTCAGTTTCCCTATCTGTAAAATGGAGGTGACAGCCTCTACTTTCTAGAATTACTGTGAGAATGCACGAAAACAAATTAATCCTTGAAAAGCACTTAGAGTATTTCCTAGTGCATGGCGAATGTATTTTGTGTGGCTGTCCTTCTCCCTCTCTGGCTGGCATCTGCCTGCCTATGCCACCTTCTCACTGTCCTTGGGCCACTATACTTTCATGGTCTTAGGACTCCAGGTTCCTTCCAGAAGCCTCCCCCTGACAAGGCCATCAGCTCAGTTACTCCTGCCTGAGCCCAGGCCCCACTGGCAGAGCCGGTGGGAAATCATCCAGAGCCCAGGCAGCCCTTGGGGGTCTGGCAAGGTCCCCAGGGAGATTCTCCCTGCCCTGCAGCTCTTTGACCTCATCTACCGAGAGGAGACGCTGTTCAACGTCATCAAGAGTGTGACCCGTAATGGCCGCTCCATCCTGCTGACTGCCCTGCTGGCCCTCATCCTTGTCTACCTCTTCTCCATTGTGGGCTTCCTCTTCCTCAAGGATGACTTCATCCTCGAGGTGGACCGGCTGCCAGGCAACCACTCCAGAGGTCTCAGGGGCTTCCTCTGAGGGCAGGGATGTGTGAAGGGACTGGGCCATCCAGGGCAGGACAGACCTGAGGTGCTTATGCCCACCAGGCTCCCTGCCTTTTCCTGCTGATGGATTCTGGGAAGGTCTAGCTCACACCAGTCAGCCTCCCAACTGGTCTAGCTCACACCAATCTGATCGATGGAGGGGAGGAATGCCTTGGGAGGCACTTGGTTGAGTGCTAAAGCCCCTTATGACCTGTCATTTGTGTTAGGCCTGTATGCAAGGGCTCCCTGTGTGCCAGGCTCAGGGGTACAGAGATGCCTCCCTGCCCTTAGTGAACAGCCCAGTGGGGGCAGAGGCATGAGGACCCTGCAGCGTGGCCAGACACAGTAGGGAGCACACAGAAACAAGGGAGGTCTTCTGGAGGAAGTAATGCTGGGGACAGACCCAAGGGGCTGATAAGGCTGGGCATTTGGACTTCCTTATGACGTTGTCCTTATCCCCTATAGCCAGTCCCCTAGGGATGCCACATGGAGCGGCTGCATTTATGGGCACGTGTCATGCAGACCAGGTGGACTGTGTCTCTGGGGTGGCAATGGCTGAGGCCCTCAAAGGTGAGGGAGGTATGTTTGTGGGAGTCTGGGTGGGGACTGGGCAGAGGCAGGTGGCCTGGGTCTGAGCATGCTCTCCACTCACAGAGGATGAGGAGCTGGATAGCACAGAGCGGGCCTGTGACACTCTGCTGATGTGTATTGTCACTGTCATGAACCACGGGCTACGCAATGGTGGTGGCGTGGGTGACATTCTCCGCAAGCCCTCCAAAGATGTGAGTACCCTCTGTCCCACTCCCGAATCCATGAGGCCCAAACCCTGTCCAGATCAGCATCTGTGAAGAGTCCTGCCTTTGGGTCACAGCCAGTCAGCAGCCCGGTTCTGCTGGGACCACCAGTGGTGGCTGCCCCCCAACCCCGCCCAGTTCTGTGCCAGTTTCTCTGCTTTCTGTGGCCGCCAATTCCAGCTAAGCTGTTCCTGAGCTGTCCAGTTCCCACCTCTGCCCCGCCCCCAGCTCACTGTAGATGCCACAAGGAAAGACCTTGGCAAACAAACTTCGCCCCAGGGCTAGGGAAGGTGTGAGTCAGGCTGTGGCCTCTGCTGGGCACACTGCAGGCCGGCAGCAGGGTGGGGGCGGGCGGGGACACAGGGAAGCTGAGTCGGCTTCATCAGGAGGCCTCATGATTTGGCTCAGGCAGTCAGCCCTGAATGCAGTCCACCCCCAGCTGCTTGGGAGTGAGAAGCTACCTCCCAGCCAGAAAGAGCTTTCTAGAATGTGTGAGGCCAGGCATCCTGAGGGTGGGGCAGAGAAGTGCAGAGCTGATATTTTTCTTTTTTGCAGTGCTGGGGATGGAACCCAGGGCCCTGCACATGCTAGGCAAGCACTTTATCACTGAGCCCCAGCCCCAGCTCTGCAGAGCTGCTTCTTCCCCTCACTAAAAGTTAGGGGCAGAAACAAGCCTAGACCTGCAGCCCCCGCTCCCTATGCCAGCCTCCTTCTGCAGGGCTCCCTCCTGCTGTCCTGTCTGGGCCCGCTCTTCCCAACTCCAAACTCAGGGCTTCTACTTGCAGTTCTCACTCCACAGAGCGGGGTGGGGGTCCACTGCCATCCGTCCAGCCTCTGGGAGCCAGAGACCTTCATTTTCCCTGTCGGTCCCCCACTACCACAGCCCTGACCTGGTGAACTTGGGGACTACTGCCCCAGCCTCGCTGTCTCGCCTCTGCAGGAGTCTCTCTTCCCAGCCCGAGTGGTGTACGACCTCCTGTTTTTCTTCATTGTCATCATCATCGTGCTGAACCTCATCTTTGGGGTGATCATTGACACATTTGCTGACCTGCGCAGCGAGAAACAGAAGAAGGAAGAGATTCTCAAGACCACATGCTTCATCTGTGGTGAGGCCTGCTTCCTGCTGCGGTGTTGCGCAGCTGGTGGCCCAGGGGCTAGGTTGTCTTCTGAGGCTGCTGGCAGCCTCAGTTCTACCCCTCCTGTAGCCACTGGAGAGCTTGTCATGAGCGGATGGCCTGAGGCTGCCTGCTAATCCTGAAACTGAGAGCTGGCCTTGTCTGCATTAGGAGTGATAGAAAGGAATGAAAAGGGGCCCCAGGAGCCATTACTTTAAACCTTAGTTAACAGATGAGGAACCTGAAGCCATCAGTGACCTTGATCTTCTGATTTCAGTCCAGTGCTTTTCCCCTCACCAGCCACCTGAGACTGAGGGGCAGAACACCTACAGGACACATCCCTTACCCAGCTATTTCTGCTTCCCCTGGGCTCAGGGATTCTGGCATTGGCTCCGAATCTCCAGCGGCCACTGCTGGAGGGCTGCAGCTGGGCAGGGGAGGATCTCCATGGATAAGTGGCTGGTGCTTTAAATAGAGTGACCTAAATAGTCCAGAGTGGGCTGCTGGAAGTGTTTATCGAAAGAACTAATGTCCCCACTGCCTTGAGAGGCCCTGTCCCCTCCACAAGGTGGCCCCACCATGGCTCTTGGAGGATGATGGCTTCATTCTCACTCTCTGCACCCTCCCTCAGGTCTGGAGAGGGACAAGTTTGACAATAAGACAGTGTCCTTTGAGGAGCACATCAAGCTGGAGCACAACATGTGGAACTACCTGTACTTCATCGTGCTGGTCCGTGTGAAGAACAGGACGGACTACACGGGCCCTGAGAGCTACGTGGCCCAGATGATCAAGGTGAGAAGAAAGGCTGTGTGGGGCCGAAGGGTCTCTGCCCCAGGGCTCCAAGCCAGGCTTTCTAGAGTCAAAATGGCTGTGCACCAGAGGCCTTCCTGGCCACGCACGGCTTCCCATGGCCCCCAGGCCCTGGAGAGGAGTGGCCACATCTGATTGCACTGTGCTGGGAGGCCTGGAGGGTGACAGCTGTAGACACTTGTTGGAAGGCTAGCAGGGAGCAAGGAGCAGCTGGAGCCAGCTCTTGGCTGCACAGAGCCCTGCCAGCTGCCCACTGCTGTAAGGGACCTTCTCGCTCTCTGGTGTCAGGAGAAAGCACTCCACGGCAAACCTGTCCACCCAAACAAGGACAAGTGTTGCCCTAGGCCTGGGGTTTGGTGATACTGAGCAGCTGTGGGAGTGGGAAGACTTCCTGGGGCTGCTGCTTTGTGGGTCACTCTGAGGGGGACTTTTTTCTTTTTTTTATGGATGGTCCTGGAGGCTGAACCCAGAGGTGCTCTATCACTAAGCTTCATCCCCAGCCCTTTTTTTCTTTTTTTGAGATAGTATTTTGCTAAGTTGCCCAGGCTGGCCTCAAATTTGTGATTCTGCTTCAGCCAGCGGGAGTTGCTGGGATTATGAGTGGGCCTTTTCTAGCTTGGCAAGAGGGAGGGCAGCTTCCTTGGCCCCAGGTCACGAAGGAGTAGGGGAAAAGCTCAAAATAGCAGGCTTAGAGGAATCCAGTATTGTTCAATTTCCACAGTCATGGGGGAGTGCAGACAGCGGCGATGGGAGTTCTATTTGTCTCTTGCGTCCATGGTTTGAAGGGGGCTTGGAGTACAGGTTTATCTGTTAGGCTGAGAATTCACCGCTCGCAACAAGAGCCAGAAAACTGGCTTGCTCCCCTCCCCCCCTTTCTCCTGTCCTGGAAATGTGGCTTTGCCTGGCATGTGTCTGATGCCAGCCCTCCTCAGCAGAGCCATTTGCTCCCTCAGTTGGCCATTTGTCTGACTCGAGTCTTCCTGGGGCCTGGGGTGTGTATGTCAGGAAGGCAGGAAGGAGATTCGGGCTCTGGGTGCAGAGGCCTTTGCTGTACCCTCGGGTAACAGATGGCACTGGTATCAGCAAAGGACTCAGACTGTCAACAGGCTAATGGAAGGCCGACTGTCATGGTGGCAGAGGTTCACTGCTGGCTCCCTCTGGCTGGGAAGGACGGAGGTCAATTCATATTTTCCCGTGACACATCCCTGGCAAACAATTTGTCCAGGGTGTGGCAAAAGCCTCCTGTGGAAACACTGTTTTCCTAGGCAAGGCCTCGGCACTAGGCTCAAGCCTGCTCACCCCACTGGTGGTCTCTTCCAGAACAAGAACTTGGACTGGTTCCCACGGATGCGGGCCATGTCCTTGGTGAGCAACGAAGGCGAGGGGGAGCAGAATGAGATCCGGATTCTCCAGGACAAGCTCACCTCCACCATGAAACTGGTGTCCCACCTCACAGCCCAGCTCAATGAGCTCAAGGAGCAGGTGTGTATCTGCCCTGCCCTGCCCAGCTCTGGGGTCTGATGGAAGCCCAGCCATAAAGTGGGTGGGGAGCAAAGTGTCGCAGCGCCTCCCCAACTTGGGATGTGAAGGTAGATCCCAAATATTCCTTTGTGAATTGGCTTGGGGTCACCCCTGCCCCACGCCCCTGGAAGACAAAGCCAAGTGGAAGCTTGGGGCCCTTCCTCCTCCTCCAGCAGCCAGTTCCTCCCAGGGTCAGCTGGTGAGGGGGTCTGAAGCACCTTAGATGTCCCCTCGCCCAGAGCTTCCTCCTCTGCACCTGGCAGTGACTGCACGATAAGGCAACGCCTCCTCCAGTGTGGGGTGGTCTCCCAGCTGCACCAAATCAGGGGGTTGTGACACACTAATTGAGAATGAGGGTTTGAAAGCTGACATCTGTGCAGCACCCTGAGCGGCCCTGGCCTGTCACCAGTGTTGAACAGCAGCTGGGCCCACAGTGGGAGGGGGGCTGGGCGGCCTGACCAGGCATCTGTTTAACCCCAGATGACAGAGCAGCGGAAACGCAGGCAGCGCCTGGGCTTCGTGGATGTCCAGAACTGTATGAGCCGCTGAGGAGAGCCGTGGAAGCCCCAACAGGGGATCTTTGTCACTGGAGACTGTGACTGGGAACAACACTGCCCCTTCCCTTGGGTCAGGTGCCTGATGGGCCCATCAGCCTCTCAAGGCGAGGTGCCCACCCAGCCTCCTGCTCCTTCTCCGCCAGTTGCCCCCTCTCTCGCCCAGGCTTTGACCAGCAGGAGGGGAGCCTAGAGCTGACAGTCCTGCCTAGAGCCCATAAGAGACTCGGAAATTCACCGGGACTCAGTTTACCTTAATGCCTTAGGGGAAGTCCTTGAGACCTCTGTTCCTCAAAGCAATAACTGACATTCCTTTGTAGTCCTCTTTGCGGGTTAGCAGTGGGGTCACCTCTTTATCTCCAAGCACTACATTTTGGTTGCTGCCTGCCTGTGCGGGCGGTGGTGGCAATGCTGTTCCTAGCAATTTTAGGGCTTTGTTATTTAACTTATTCCAGGTGTGTGTCCAGCCCAAGTGGCTGCACGGCTCCCCCTGTGCCTTGATTTGCTGGGACAGTGTGCAGACCTCACAACCCTGTCTGGGCAGCCTGATGACTCAAGGATGGACGGCCTTCCTCCTGGGCCTCACCCTGAGCTTCCTGGGGAAGTTGTGTGCAGGGGACAAGGTCGGACCTGTGTGAGAGTGGCTGTTTTTTGACTGCTTGTTTTTTCTCCTTTTGGTGTAATGTTTTACAAAGCCTTTATCCCAAGAACTAATATGTTAATTTCCTTAAATAAATTAATAGAAATCTAGTCCATTGAAAAGGATGTGTTTGTTGTACTCACTTGGGGACTATGGGGATTAACTGGCAGAGGACAGGAACATGATCTGTTCTCTTGGACTTCTAGGAGATGCTCTGAGCGACATCTGTGATTTCTAAAAGGGCTCCCCGGACAAAACTATATTTCTGGTTTCCACTGGGATTCTTTGTAACTTACTCTGTGTATTTCAAAACACCCCAAGGTCTCTAGGAGCCCAGTCCTGTTTTGTACCTAGAGGGGTGTTACTCCCTGCCTCGCCCCTCCTCTCAGCAGTGGGAATGGGAATGTCTACTAGTACAAGCCAAGATACCCTGGGGTAGTATAGCCTTCTGTCCATAGCCTGCAGGGCCTCTTCCTGTGGCCTTCCACGGAACCTGTCCTATACTGAATCACAACCTGAGGCTCCACCTGGCCATGGCGTGTCGAGACTTTGCTGTCCCTTATGATGACTGAGTATGCGGGCCAGGGGCAGAGGTTTGTGCTGCATCCTTCTCTGAGCCAGCGGGTACACACAGCAGCGGGTACACACAGGATTCACATCTCTTGGCTGTCCCTCTCCCAGCTGCTGTGTCTGCAGCACGATGCCCTTTTAGATATTTGCTGCTGGTTTTGGCTTCCTCCCAGCAGCTCCTATAACAATAGGGAAACTGAGAACCCCACTGGGGCCACCAGACCCTGCTGGCAAGGTGCAGCTCCCAGGGCTGTCAAGAAGCACCTATGTGGAGGCCTTGCCAGCCCCCTCCCAGGCCCACGAGGGACCTGCACTTCCTCTCCCCAGGAGCTCTCCCTCCCTGTCCCCTTCTGGTGGACACTCACACAGCATCTCTGCTTGGACAGAAACCTGCCTTACTATGGAGGGGTCTTCCTTTTCGTGACAGCTGAGTGAGATTTCCAAATTGTGGGTCGGGGGAAGTCGGGTGGTTTTATTAACAATGGCGACATATGAAACTCCACTTAGGTACGTGGGCGAGATAAGACCCGGGCCCAGGTCTTGTGCTTCTCCTCAGGACTCTTGGGGGCAAACTTCTCCTGCAGTTTCTTCCACATGCCCTTATTCATCTCCTTAAACTCTTCCAAAGTGTCTGCACAAGGAGGCAAAGAGAGAAAGAGAGATGCTGAAGTCTATAACTTGACTACGTGGATGGCCCCTCGTGCTTTCCCCCGACAAGCACACACTGCTTCCACAGAGTGTGTTCCTAAAAAGAGAAGTGTGGACCAGCCTCTGAAGGCCAGGTTACATGGGATTAATAAGGAAATGACTGCTCATGGTGACTGAGCATAGCACACACAGTGGTCACCTGTGCCTCTTCACCCTCAGAATCTAAGCAGGTCATGCCTGTTCCACAGAAGGAAAAGAAATGGTACCGTAGTGTCAGCTATGCAGCCCGTGACTTTATTGCCACACCTGCCCACTCCACATAGACCTTGCTATCGCCATACTTCAGATTGGAAACTGAGGCAGAGGGAGGATAAGTAACTTGCTCAGGTCACACAGCTAGGAAGTTGGGCAGCTGAATCCAGCCCTGGAGGTGTGGGTCCACTGCATGCTGCGGAGTGAGCAACATGGGGAGGGGAGTGGACTTGGACCCGAATCCCTGACTGTCATTGCCCTCCGGGGCCCTCAAGCAAATCCCTGAACCCTCTGAGGCTCGGGTTCCTGATCTATAAAATGAGGACAAAGCACAAACATCAAAAGTTGTAAGGATTAAAGAAATACTGGAGGCAACGACTCTAAAAGCAGGAGGGCGGGTGAGAGCTGGGGGGACCCTTGTTTGAGAAGACACCCCTACACTCACACCTAGCAGGGTCTCGGCCTTCACACTGTTGACTTTTTGAACCGGGTAATTTTTTTTGTGGCTGGCTGTCCTGTATGTTGTAGGATGTGTAGCAGCATCCTGACCTCTACTCACTAGACGCCATTGTATCCCTGCTCTCACCAGCTGTGACAACTATTCTCCCCCAGCAGAAGGTCCCTGGTCTATGGTGTCTTCAGGACTGTTTCATGATAACTAGTTTCACCTGTATTTTAGATTTAGGTAACCTAATTCCCATATATGCTTTGACTCTCATAGTCCAAATTTTCATCTATTAACAAAGCTTCCAGAGAAAAATAATTTCTTTTTTGAACAAAAGAGGCAACATAAATATTCATTACCATTTGTGGTCAGTGGGCTCTTGACTAAATTGGGACATGCACTATACTTCAGCTGTGAGTACAGCCTCTCCCCCGGGGACTTTTGGTGACACTGCAGGATCCCTGTCTACCTACATGGCTGCTGGGCCCTCAAAGTATATCACTATTCGGTGCTACAGGTCTCTTCTTGTCCCATCAGAAGAAACATCTGATAAGCTTACTCTAAAAAGTTGCAACAAAAATATGAGGCTTGCCTGAAAACAAATTATCAGCAAATTTCCTAGGGCCGAATTCCCCGCCAGAACAGGTTGCAGCTCAGCGGGAGCAGCATCTCCCAGGCCTTGTTTCTGCCTGTGGCCCACTTGGAGGCCTCCTGAAGGCTAACGGGCAGAGGCAGGGCCTCTGGAACTTATTCCCATCCTAATTTCAAGCTCAAACTTTGCTTAAGCTCTCTGGGCCTTCTCAGTGACAGTGGGCACCTGGTAATTATATGGACAAGGACATAGAAGTAAATTTAGAAATTAGGGGAAAAAATGCCAATAAAGAGATTCTGCCTGGTCAAAATTATCCTGATTTTTCTGAGAGTCAACACACAACAAACAGCAGGTGACACCGCCAAATTTTAATCTGCTGCAAAGGGTAAGAGTTTTCTAGAAGGTCAAATCCCCAAAACTTAGTTTCTGAAAGCTGCCAGAAGAGAAGGAAAAAGAAATTTCTAGAGTACCAGATGGCAAATGTTTCAGGGCCATGCCCTCCCAGAAAAGGTTAGCCTATTTTTGTATATAATATCCTTGGCAATAAAAATAGTAATTTTCCAGTACCTGCCTACTTTGACCCTGGCTCCCCCACCCCCACCTCCTTTCAGTGACAATGGATATGGGGAAGTAGGGAGGGGCTGGGCTGGGCAGGGGGTTTCCTTTCTTGTTAACTGGGGTCTATCAATAACTCCAAAACATACAGTCGGGACCCCTATCTAACCCACAGATTGTGTCCCCTGGGTCAGATAACTCATAAGCGGATATCCCCATACACGTTTATTGAATGGCTTTTTGTTTTAATTAAAACCCTCATTGTTTATAAGACCCCCTTAGGACCATAAAAATAAAATTATTTTCCTTCCATCCTGATTTCAATGACTTCCATTTGGCAAATAAGTATTCCCCTGCTCTCTGCTGCCCAGCTTTGAAATTAACAGCACTAAAGATAGATTTTCTTTTCCAAATCATGTCTTTGACCTTCTTTACATTCTATAGCCAAAAAACGTGGGCCCTGTAGCTTCAGAATTTCCTCTGGGCTATTCCACAAAGGCTTTCCATCACCTTGGCTTTGTCTTATAAATAATTCCTCTAGGCGTCTCAAACTCAAAAGAATCACTTATAAACCAACCAGAAAGGGTAACTGTGCTTTCAATACCTGTGGACAGGATCAGTTTGTACTCTTCCACGGACAGGCCACTGAAGGTAGTGTCTCTGGGGCGGGGGTACTGGCACAGGGGCAGGAGAAAGAATGGAGGGAGAAGATTAGTTCTGCAGCACACCAGCTTTGCTCTCTGACCACAGTTCATCAGGGCCCTGGACATCCAGAGGCAAGAAGAGCAGCGCCACCTTGAGGTCAACACTAGTTCTTGCTAGAACCAGCAGGGTCCTGAGCAGGCAGCTTGAATGTACAAACAAATCCCCTAGAAAATGCATTCAACTCCTTGGGTGAGGCCCAGGGTTCTGGGTGGGGCCCCTGAATCTGCTTTTCTAACTCATTCCCAGGTGATGCTCAAGTTGCTGCTCACCGATCACATTTTAGTAGAGAGGATTTAGAGAAGAATGTAGGCTTTCCATTTGGCCATGTCTATTTGTGGAGTTACTGAACATATTTTTCAAGTCTGGGAAAACCGTACTAAGTAGAATTCGACAGTAGTCACATCAGGGCTGAGCAAAAGCACAGCTCTGTCTGCTGGGGCTTTCCCAGCCACCCCATCTTCATCACAGAGTGTGAAGTATCAGTTCCATCAACGTGGATGGGAAAATACGTAAGAGATCCAATGGCTGTCACACACTCCCAGGAGCACACAATGGCATATAAAATATATGGCTGTTATTCATAATTTTAAAAAGCTTTTATTTAGGTGACCTAAAACCTCTACAAGGCACCTTTGTTAGCCTGGTTGAAATTGCTGGTTACATTTGAAAGTAGGAAAACCACCATTCTTTACAAAACATTGTATAATCAGATTTTCAATGTTCTTGGCCCACCAACAGAGGCTGGGATGTAAAAGCCCGCAGCCCACTCACCTTGTGTTTGTAGTAGTTTGAATGGAGTCGTGCTAAGCTCTCGTACATCTGATCACAGGCCTCAGGCTCTGCAATCTGAAAGACAAAGAGGCCCAGAGAAGTGAGCACAGGAGTCCAGCCCCACACAGATCTGTACCTGGAAGGAGGGCCATAGGTAATGAGGTATTCATAGGAAGCTGCCTGCAGTTGGCACAGCCTCTCTGCTCTGTGGGGAGCACACCTGGCCTATAGCTCCTGTTGTTCGGAGTCACCTTTCCGGAAGAAGGGTTCCACCTCATCAACCTCCAAACCTCAGAAAACCCCCATCAATCAACCAGCAAACAAACATGTGCTGAACATCTGTGGCTAGTGACCCCCTAGGCCAGCACAACAAAAACCCTAGGCTTGGAAAGACAAACTTAACAAAGGGAATGCCAGGGGCAGTGTGGACTCCGGGAATCCTGAAGAGAGCCTAGCAGGAATGAGGGAGGCCTCATTGATGGAGGGGAGGAGGTTAGGGAGGCAGGATGCTGGGTACACCGCAGACCAGTCCAGTCTATCTGAGGTCTAGGCTGAAAAAAGAAAGCTTTTTGTATTAAACCTTCAATATGAAATGTAGTAAACAGAGATTCTTTAATAAAGAAGAAAATAGAGATTCTTTAATGAAAGACAAAAAAAAAAAAAAATCACCTTCACTTCCATTGGTGGTAAGTGGAGCTCCTGAAACTATGAGGGAAACCTGCAGGAGGCAGGATTTCAGATGGGACAGTTGAGCTGAGGGGGCCCAAGATGGAGACTCCAGCTGGGCCCTGCCAGAAAGGAGATGGTCCAGGACAAAGGCCTTGAGGACAGAGGGGAGAAATTACAGGTCCTCTGGGTGCCTGAGGCAGCGGTGCCCCTGCTGGAAATTCCTGGAAAGATAGGCAATGTACTCAGGAAAAGAGGGTTCTCCCCTCATACCTCTTTTAATCTTCCCATTCCTCTATCTTTGCTCCTATTTATCTATATAGTTCCTTACATTTTTTTTTGTTCAAGAATTGTGAAAGCTCACTAAAATAAAACTTTCTTTTATATTTTTTTCCCAGAATTCAAATGATGGATTTTTCCTAACTTGCATTCTTTCTTGAAGAAGACAGTATATGAATAAGTCAGGAATTAAGTGTTTTAATAAGGCCACTCTGCTTCTGCCTCTGTATGCATGTCAAATGAGGTTCCACTTTACAGCAAATAAAGACAGCCCATCATTTCGTTCCGCCCGACCCACCCTTGGTTCAGGCTACTGTCAGGAGAATGCCCAGGAAGTTGCATGACAAGAAGAAGGATGATGGCTGCGCACTGGACAGTGTCTATTGAATAACAATCAAAGGCAGGATCTGGGTGTACAAAACTGAGCGAGGTGTGAGGCCAGTGTCTGCCAGTAGGCATCTGGGTGGGAAGGGCCAAGAAGACAGAAGTGGGCAGCCACACCTTGGAGGAACACCTTTGGCACATTAATTCTTCAGGAAGCACACACAGCCAAGGGCCTCTACAGACAACAGAACTCCAGGTTTGGTGCACACCTGTAGCCAGCTGCTTGGGAAGTACAAGCAGACGAGGTTGCAAGTTAGAGGCCAGACAGGGCAATTTAACAGCCCTGTCCCAAAATTTAAAACAGCGCTGGTACTGTAGCTCAGTGGAACGCGCTTGCCTGGCACGGCAGGACCTGGGTTCAATCACTAGCACCACTTTCTCAACACCAACACATACTTTAAAAATAATAATTGCCACATTCCCTTTATTGCTCTCTATCTGAATACATGTATTTTTCTTTGGCAAATCCATTAAGAGTAAAAGCATAAGGCCAATTGGCCCCATGATATCTTCTAAGAACAAGGACATTCTCTTAGTGACCACAGCTGGATGATCATACTGAGGACACCTGACACTATTATCTAATCCTCTGTCCACATTCCAATTGTGGCCAACAACTCCATCCACCTCTTGCAGAGCAGAGGGCCCCCTACTGCAATCCACTGTCATGCACCTCCAGCCTCCTTTCATCTGGGACAGGTCCTCAGTCCTCCTTTGTCCCCATACGTTGCCATTTTTGGGGTAGGCTGGTTGACTTAACCTTTCTTTTTAAAGAAAAGATAATAATAGCCCCTACTTTCCAGGGTGGTGTGAGGGTAAATGAGGTAATGCCTGGACTGTTCTGAATTCCAGGCCTGGAACGCTGGTGGTGGGGTAGTGTTTGTTACCATCATTAGCAGTAAACAGCCGTAGTAGCAGACACAGGTCCCTACCTCACAAACTAAAAGGGGAAAGAGGCTGTTCAGAACAAACCTGGTGTTGGTGCATAAAGGGAGGGTGTATGGGGTGCCGTGGGCCTGCGCAGGGGCACCAATCCTGCTGGAGAGCCAAGGGAGAGGTACTAGAGAATGGCTAAAAGGTACCAAGAAGAAAGGGTGCACTCCAGGCAGGGACCAGGTGAAACAGGAGGCAGCAGTCACGGGTCAAGGCAGCAGGGCGTGGGTCAGAGTGGCTGGTGCACACTAGAGTACTGCGCTGGAGGAGGGAATGAAGATGGAAGAACCATGGAGGCCTCGTCTGGACCGACCCAGACAACTCCTGGTGGGCCACTGGGTACTCCATGGTCAGACCCGAGGGGTTCATGACCCCTGCTGTCTGAATGAGCAACTGTCAGCTGCTCTCTGATGGCCACTCATATGCACCTTCCTATCACTGTCCCAGCCCAGCACTCAGGAAAGGCATCCCTTGCTGCCTGCCTTCTTCCAGCACTTCCGGGGTTCCCATCCCCCGCTTCCTGATCAAACTCATGTTCCACCAGATCTGCGCCTCAGCAATCTTGACCGCGGAGGTGCCCCTCTGCTCCTCCTTCAACTGCTCTGCTGGTGAGGTGCCAGAGGGCTGCCTAGCTCCTTCCCTCCACACTTTCAGGATGCTGAAGAAGGTGTCATTCTTCCCACTTCTAACTGGTGGCAGTGCAGAAAAGAGGGATGCAAGGTGGTAGTGGGGGTGCACCCTTACAGATAGCTGTTCCTGTGAGAGAAAACTGCAAGAAGGCCTAAGTGCAAAAATAGAGGACCCTCTGGACTCCCTCAACCTCTTAAAGGCCATCAGTGTCTTCTTGACAGTTGACATAATGCCTGGAGCTCAACTCATTATCTGAGAAGGAGCTAAACACCTCCGAGTCCTAAAAATGGACTTGTCATCCAATGTACCATTTGAGGTCAGAAAGTGCCTACATGAAGCTTTAAAAGTAGCTCAGAGGAGATGATGGGACTTTGAGGTATACCAATTTCTAGAAGTTCTTGTTGCCTAAGGAGAGATGGAGCCATGGCCATGGGTCCACAGTCACACTAGCCCCAGGTCAGCAACTGAACAAGTCTTGTTTCCTACTTAAAAGGCTATCAATGGAGACAACAGATTCCAGAAGCCTTGCCACACACATACATCTTACACTTTATTCAGACTCTAGCACAAACACTCCTGAATTTCGAAATATACAGTTTTCTGATATATTCTGTATTCTTAGAAGTAGTCTTATTGACAAGGTTTAAATTACCTGGTTTTGCATTCACACCTAATGAGATTACAGACATTTTTAGGACTAATAGCAGTGCTGGGTCTGAAAAAGGTAGCAGTAGGAACATTATGAAAAATTCAGCACTGCTCCCTAAATGTGAATAAAATAGATGTTCAACTGACAAAGTGTCCTTTATAGCTCTATTTTTGCTCCTTTTGCATTTCCCCTGCTCAGTCGTCAGTAAATTTCTCTTTACCATATTAAACTTTTATACATACAAATCTACATCAGTGCCGCAGGCACTGATTTCGATTTTCAAAATTGAATTTTGGGTAGTGACAGCAATTGGTACAGCAGACCCTATTCTAGTCACACAAAGGGACACATAAGCACTTTTGGGAAAGGGTGTTGCAAATTGCTTTGCTAATTAAGGTAGAGCTGGATTTGGTCCAGGAGGATCTATGAAAAAAAGGTTTTCATGACTTGGTAATGAACTTCTGAAATGAGTTCATTCTGTTATGGAGCTTACTCCTTTCAATTCAATTGGATTATCTATTTCTTGAGTACCTACTATGGAGAAAATATTCTGCTTAGGGACTGTAGGGGACACAAAAAAGACCTAGCCTTGGCTCTAGAGAAAGCTGAGAGTCAAGTTGAGGATAGAAGATGCATATACATAAAAAAAACAGCCATGCCCTGGTTATGTGGAACTAAGTGGTACAGCTACACAACACTGGCACTGCATATCTGGGAGTGGGACAGGAGCTGTTGCCAGGCCAGGCTGACTGGGCAGGTGGGTGGGAGGGATGGAGTTTGATCACAGCATAGAATAAGGGGTATGCAGTCCTTATCTCTGGACTTCAGCCTGAGTGACCTGTGGATCAGACAAGTGACTGGGAAGACAAGGCACAAAGAGGCTCAGGACAAGGGCCAAGGTAGGCAGGGCTCTTAAGTGGAATCCAGGGAGGACTTCAAGGGCCTGAGATGCCACAAAATTCTTCTTAAACTTTGTGTGTTTGGGTTTTTGGCATGTGGGGTAGAGTGGCTCACAGGTACGAGTCTCCAAGGTTAAGAACCACTTGTGTTACAGCCAGTTTAGGAGACAATGAGGACACCTTTGCTGGGGCTTCTGGTGGGGTGGTGAGAAGCAGGGCTGGAAACAGTCTGGACCCTTGGACATTAAGGATCAGAGGGCACTGAAGGCTCACAAAGTTGCCTGCCACTTGTCTGGGAGGCAGCAAGCAGATTCTAAAGCTCTTTTGAGTAAAGTAGTGACCACTAGAAGCGGTCAAGAATTCACCCCTTTAGGAGGAGCACCTGCATCTTTAAAGATGCACAGATGAACAGAGCTTCTTGGTCTGAATATTATCTTACTCATTCTGCCCCCAGAGTTGGAAGAGAAAAATGACGGAAATGGTTCCATTCATTCCTAGAGATGATTCTTCTCACAATCCTACTTTGTAGTGGGCTCAAGATCTAACTACAAACAGCATAACCTGTTCTTAGGCCACTCCTCAAAAACCTGACTTCAGGAGCCAATATATAGGAGTGAGCAACACTGAGATGGCTTCACTACAGCCAGGACGTGCCAAGCAGCTGGGGGATAAATTCCCTGCCACTTTGAGATGTCAAAGACTAGGCTTCCATTGGATAGCTACAGAAAAACCTTTAAATTCTCCTTTGAAAAGGTGGAAGTATCATTTATATTGCTAGAAACTCAAGACAAAGTTTAACTTCTTTCAAACAGCACCAATTATTTAATCCTGGATACAACTGCAATGGCTCACCTAGCAGGCACGCCCTCTCTGGACAGCAGTATTTCCGGGCTGTCCCCAGAGCTGGCCCGTGCTGAGGTTGGTGTGCAGTCAAGATCTTTCAGGAAGCTTCTTGTGCACATAATAAACTCATTAGAAAGATCTGCTCCTTTCCCTGTTGTTAAGTCAACAATCACAGTTGTTCTGCCACCTTCCCCCATGTTGTGATTCTTTTATGATGCTCTCAGTGCTATAGGGAACATGTATTCTTTTAAGGAAATTGTATTTAAAGAGGTCAAAACCCATAAGCATGCACTTTAAAAACTGAACAATAAGATAAAGGGTGTAAGAGGTGTTACGTGCTCCTGCTTCCCACTGCTACCTCCCTTCCTGGTGGGTCAGGGTGGACCATGAGACTCCCCAAAGGGCAATCTGGGGTGGAATAATTGGAGGCAGCGGTATTCGTGAATTATTGTATTCTAGTAGGCCGGTCTTTTCTTCACTGGTGTCCCACTGAGGTCCATCTTTCTTCTCATCCACATTGGGGAGGTAGTAGGTGTGGCAAAGAAAAGCAGGTGGGCAAGGACAGGGAGATGTTGAATTTTTTTTGTCTAAACTAACCATGGACCAAAATGGTTAGAGCAGGGAATGAGGGGAAGGCAGAGGCCTGCTGCTCACGGAACAAGAGATTGTTCTAGCAAGATATAACTCAGAAGTGGCAGCTGAAGAATGGCCAAGCTCAACGGAGACACTGCCAGACCAGTGCTAGGACACCTGGCCCGTTTCTTACTTGACCAGCTACAGGGGGACCCCAAGTGGTTTATTTTTCTGATTTTGTTCCCTTCTCTATAGAATGGGAATAGTAGTAGCTACCTCAGATGGCTACATGAAGGATTAAATTAAATCTCTTTCCATGTCTGCACCTCTAAGTTACAAAGGAAGTCAGGGCACCAAAAGGCCTGCCTGCTTCTTTCCTCAAAAAGATTGCTTCAACAGAGCTGCCCTCCCCAGCTGAAGTCTTCTTCCTGGCAAGTGGCATAACCAAGGTGGGGGGGACACATACTTCCACTTCCTGCCAGTTTCATGAAGAGTCAACCAGAACCACCTTTCTTTCTCAAGGTCTTTATATATGACCTGGGGGGTGTCAGTGAGTGTGTCTCACAGTACTGTTCTCAACTCCAGCAAGGGGCTGTTTTCTCCAAAAATGATCACAAAGATTTACTAAGCCCAGGCGCATTTTTCAGGTGACATCAGGATGAGGTACTATGACAGCAGTTCTGAGTAATGTGCCTGCTGGCATCATGATGCACTGGTTCACTCTACCAGGAACGCATTCATCAACTGCTAAGGAACTATCAGCGGAGCCATGACTTGCATCTGGAGCTATGACTCAAATCTGTGTGGGCCTTCAACTGATCAGGAACTGTCTTCCTGGGTGATGTTTAACTCCTGAAGAGAAAGCTCTCCCCTCCTTGCTGGCTGCTCTTACACTAACAATCAAATAGATGACTGTTATACTCTTGCTTCCCCAGGAATCTAGCCTCTGACTGCCCATCTATAAGATCTTTGTTCCTAAGGATTAGGTTGTCCCTCTTATGTAGTTCCTGCAGTTCCACATGAAAGTTCCAAACTGATTCTTTTTTTGGGGGGCGGGGGGGGAATAACAGGAATTGAACTCAGGGGCACTCAAGCACTGAGCCACATCCCCAGCACTATTTTGTATTTTATTTAACGACAGGGTCTCACTGAGTTGCCTTGCTTTTGCTGAGGCTGGCTTTGAACTCACAATCCTCTTACCTCACCCTCCCCTGCTACTGGGATCACAGGTGTGCACCACCAGACCCAGCCCAAACTGATTCTTAATACTCATGACATAGAAATAAATATTCCTTCTCACTCTTCACTATTTCTTTCCATCTAGTTTTGAACCATAATCAATTATTTATTTATTCAGACATTTAATGATTTTTTTTTTTTAATGTACCAAAAATCATACTACAGATTGAGGGTAAGGGAGATAAAAATGGCATCCTGGGGCTCAGGATGTAGCTCAAGTGGTAGCGCGCTGGCCTGGCATGTGTGAGGCACCGGGTTTGATCCTCAGCACCACATAAAAATAAAGATATTGGGTACACCCAAAACTAAAAAATAAACATTAAAAAAAATGGCATCCTTTCTATTCTCAGGAAGTTCAAACAAAAAATATATAGGGAGCCAGTGAAATCTAGATGGTGTAAGGATCCTGAGTGTAGCATGACCCTCCCCACCTCCCAGAAGTCCTGGGCTAAACGTTCCATCCATGCCACAATTCAATCAGTGTGCTCTTGCTTTATTAGGTGGCTGGTTTGGATCTGTATAGGTCTAAGGTGCAGAAAATCATGTCCTGTTTTGACAGGCCAAGCTCCACAAGTCATTTCTTCCAATTATATGGGTTATATATCTCACTTCATACCTCTGACCTCTTGCCTGAGTCCAGGCTCAAGTATCCCATGGCCTACTTGACATTTCCAATTGGAAGTCAATCCACTTAGCATCTCAAGTTTTATGTTCTAACGTCAAACTGGTTATGTTCTTGCCACACCCCACATGTTCCTCTTCTAGTCTTTCCCACTTTAGTAAACGACACCCAGATGCTCAGTCCAAAAAAAATAAAAATCTAGGTGTTGACCCTCGGCCTCTCTTTCCTTTTACCTCACATGGGATAAGATAAACAAGTGAATTAGTCCCATTGACATGATTTGCACATTACAACCCGAATCCTCCTACTTCCATTTCCTGGGCTGCCATCTTCATCTAAGCCACCTCCATCTCTTGCCTAGAGTCCCAAAGTGGGTTTCCCTCCAGCCTCAGTGTTTCAGTCCTTGCTCTCTATAATCCCATACAACCAAATCAACCCTTTAAAAAAATGAGTAAATTAAGATCCAGGTATGGTGGTATACGTCCACAATCCAGCAACTTGGGAGACTGAGGCAGGAGTATTGCCAAATTCAAGGTCAGATTCATCAAGTTAGCCAGGGCATGGCTCAAAAGATTACAAAAAAAACCCAAAAAACAGCAGGGCAGGGGGTGGCGCCGGACTAGGGGATGTATGTAGCATGGTGGTAGAGCACCCCTGGTTCAATCCCCAGTACTGGAAGAAAAAAAAGTAAATTAGGTCAAATCAATTCCAGACTAAATGTCCCCAATGATTTTCCCTTCCCTGTGATAAGACCTAACTCCTAATCAGAGCCTTTAAGAAGCTCTAGTGCCTGGCTCCTGATCACTTTGGACTCAAAAATCTTACCAAAGTCCACCTCACTCACCACTCTCCAGTCATCTGGGCTTTCTTTCTGTTAACATGCCCGTCTAATTTCCTTCTTCCCAGTGCCTAGAACGCCATTCCCTCCCAAGTGCACACCATGGTTCATCCTCCTTCCTTAGGTCTCACCCATGTGCCACCTCCTCAGAAAGGCCTATGGAGGCTAATATTTCCTTTATCATGCTACCCTATTTTATATCCATCACAGTACTTGTCTGAACTGTTTTATTTAGGTCTACTTGTTCACTTTGTGCTGAACTAGATTGTAAAATCATGAGGGTAAGATCCTACCTAATTCACTGTTGTCTCCCCAGCACTCAGGATAGTTTCTGGCACATGGTAGGTGCTCAATGCTGTATTAATGAATGAATGAATGAAATCCAGAGCACAGCACCAACCTAGATGAAGGCCTACTACTCACAGACAAGGTCCTGAGTAGAGGACCCAAACCTGCTGCACAAGCGTACAAGGGCTCAGGAAGGCAGCAAAGGTCTAGTGGAGATCATTGGGGATCGGCTAAAAAATGTACACATTACGAAGTAACCGCACCATATTATAACTGCATCACCACTTGAGACAGGTGCTGGGGGGTTTCAAACCTGACAGCATCTTGAATCCCGTGGGGCGCTTTTGAAAAATACCAAGGTCTTACCCCCAGCTATTCTGATTCAATAAGGGCATCTGAATTTTTAAAATCCTCCCTCGGTAATTCCAAAGTGCAGCTAGGTGGGAGCGCTGAGTGGAAAGAGGGGGCGCTTTGCTCCTAATTCCAGGGCTTCAGTGGACCGCACGTGTGCTCCGTGGGAGGAACGCGCATGCGCAGGACCGCCACTCTCCCGCCCCTGGCTTGTCCTTTCCTCCCCTCGCCCCAACCGTCTCCCGACCGGTCACCTGAGTGTTTTCTCCCTCCCGAAAGGCCTGTGCTACCCGCTGCCGCAGGTAAGCGCCCAAGTCCCGGCCCCGTTTGGTCTCGTCCACTGGCCATTCCTCACAGAGCTTAAGGAAACGGCGGTAGCGGCTAGCCGCCATTTTGGGCGCCGCTTGTCCCCGCCCCTAGGGGAGGAGTCAGCAGGCCGGCTGGCGCTTGCGCACTAAAACTCGCCGGTCTGCCCCGGTGGGCATGCGCAGCTCTGCGGAGGCCCACCGCTCTCCGGGAAGGGGCGCTGCTTCCCTGTTATCTGCAAACTCAACCAATTCAGTCTTCGTTCTCCTGGAACTCGCCCAGCTCCCAGGGGCGAGGCAGACGCGGAGTACCCTAGGGACAGCTTTTCTTTTCTTTTTCAATGACTGCACAAGCTTGAGACTAAAGAACTGTCCTCAGAGACCTTTGCTGTTTTGCATAAGCGAATACATTTGCATGTAAATACAGGTTGTTATTGGATGAAGATGTGTTTGAACTTAATCTCGTAGCGCACACATGCTGTTCGTCCCCCATCCCTTCTCCTCACTGCCCCCTCATCGGTCAATACCACTTGGAACTCTGCCACAGTTCCTTCTTCTGCGAATCTCAGCTACCGCCCCCACACCGCCCCATTAGTATCCTTTGTAAAACGCCGCCAGCCCCATCTCCAAGTCAGGCGCTTTTTCCTGGAATGAACAAGTTTCCTAACTGAGCAATGTAAGCTAGGTTGCTTAGATCTGGACAAACTTTTTTTTTTTTTTAAATAGTGTATTATTTTGATTGTGGTGAAATACCTATAACATAAAATTTACTATCTTACCCATTTTTAAATATATAGTTCAACGGTATTAAGTAGATTCCTAATATTGTGCAACCATTACACCGTCCATCTCTACAATTCTTTATCTTGTGAGTTGAAGCCCTATACTGATTAAACAATAACTCTATATTTCCTCCCTCCCCCCCACCCCACCCGGCCCCTGGAAGCTACCATTCTATTTTGTGTCTATGATTCTGACCACCCTGGGTACCTTATGTAAATGGAATCATGTATTATTTGTCTTATTTTTGTGTCAGGATTATTTCATTTAGCATAATGCCCTCAAAGTTCATCTATGATCTAACATATGTCAGAATTCCCCTAATTTTTAAGGCTGAATAATATTTCATTTGTGGATGTGGATATGTGTGTGCTTGTCATATTGCTTAGATAGTTCATTTGTCCATAGATACCTGGATTGCTTTCATATTTTAGCTGTTTCGAATCATACTATTGTGAATGTAGATCTACGAATATCTTGTGGAGTTCCTACTTTCACTTCTTTTGAGAACATATCCAGAAGTGGAACTGCTGGATGATATAGTAATTCTATTTTTTTATTTGTTGAGAAACTTCTGTATTGTTTTCCATAGTGGTTGCACCCTTTTACATTGTCACCAGCAATAGTCCACAAAGATTCCAATTTTTCCACATCCTTACCAACATTGTTTAAATTGGGTTTGTTTGTTTGTTTTTGGTAGTAGCCATCCTTTTGGGTATGAGTTGGTATCTTTTTAAAAATTTTTTTTGGTTGTTGATAGACGCGTATTTTATTCATTTATTTATATGTTAGTGCTGAGAATCCAAGCCAGTGCCTCCCACATGTCAGGCAAGCGCTCTACTGCTGAGCCACAATCCCAGCCCTGAGTTGGTATCTTATTGTAGCTTTGATTTGTATTTCTATAAAGATTAGTGATATTGAGCATGATTTCATATGCTTATTAGTCATTTGTGTATCTTCTTTAGAGAAATGTCTATTCAAGTCCTTTGTCCATTTTTGTTTGTTTGTTTGTTGTGGTGCTGGAGATGGAATCCAGGGGTGTTCTATCCCTGAGCTGCATTCCCATCCCATTTTATTTTTTTCGTCTGAGACAGGATCTCACTTAATTGCCCAGGGTAGCCTCAAACTTACCATCCTCTTGCCTCCCAAGCAACTGAGTTTATAGGCACACACCACCCTGCCCAACCCTTTGTCCTTTTTTTTTTAATACTTGGAATTTAACCCAGGGGCACTTCACCACTGAGCTACATCCCAGCCCTTTTTTATTTTTTAAAATTTCAAGCTAAGGTCTCATTGAGTTGCTTAGGGTCTTGCTAAGTTGCTGAGGCTGGCCTTGAACTTATAGTTCTCCTGTCGCAGCCTTTCAAGTATCTGGGGTTCCCGGCATGTGCCACTGCACCTTGCTTATCCATTTTTTAAATTGGATGTGTTGTTGTTATTCAGTTTTAGTAATTCTTATATTCTGGATATTAAACCCTTTCAGATATATGATTTGCAAATACTTTCGCCCATTATGATTTGTTTTACTAAGTCTTAAACATCTCTCTCTTCATCACCCACATTGGCTGATTTTTCTTTTCAAAAGATTGCCCTACCATTCAGATTTTCCTCAGGAAAGCGAGCAGGTACTGCATCTTCATTGTCCTCCAGTGAGCCAAGACCATGCATTCAACAATCTCCCACAAGCCTCTCCCTTCTTGCCCTGAATGTCTGTATAGGTGAATCTAGGAGATTCCTGCTTCCAAAGAGTTGGCTGTTAGCTGAGTGCGGTGGTGCGTGCCTGTAATCCTGTGGCTTGGGAGGCTGATGCAGGACGATGGGGAGTTCAAGGCCAACCTCAGCAATTTATCAAGGCTCTAAGCAACTTAGTGACACCCTCTGTCTAAATAAAATATAAAAATCCTGGGTATGCAGCTCACTCAGTGGTTAAGCACTGGGTTTAATTCCAGGTACCAGAAAAAAAAAAAAAAAAAAAAAAAGATTTAACTGTTGAATCTGGGAGTGCACGAATAAGCAAAATGCAAAGTTAAAGGGACAGTTTCTCTGTAGTACAGTCATGGTCTGTATAATGATGTTTCAATACCATATATACAAGGATGGTCCTGTAAGATGGTATTGCCTGGTGATGTCACAGCTTTCTTAGTTCGTGAACCTGCACTGTATGATGTTGACACTATGAAATCACTGTGTGATCCACAGAATGTATCTCGGTTGTGAAGTAGCACGTGACATTCGGGCACATGGAATTTGGAGAAAGAAATATTACTGCTAGCTATTCAGGGAAATAGGGGGACAAAGATCAGGGGTGGCTTCAGGAGCATCAAGAGGCTGGCCTGGGTGTGGAGGACTGGGAGAGAGGACAAGGGAGGAGTTTATGGGTGTTTGTAACAGGGAAGGACTTCTCACTGATGTGAAGGTGTTAGGAGGGAAGGCAGGACAAGGAGAACCCGCAGGCCTTAGGGTGTTCAGTGCCCACCTGAGGTGAGGGAGTTCTGGGATGGAAAATGAGGTGCTGTGGGTGGGGGGAGGAAAGGCCTCCAGGAAGCTGCCCTGCTCACCCAGCGAGGTTCCCAGCCCAATCACAGCCTCACTTCAGCTCTATTTATAGCCACAAACTTTTGGTGGCTTTCTTGAGGCCCAGAGGGAAAGGATTTGTCCATCTGCTGTTAGACCAGACACCTAGGGCTGTGTTGGGGGCCCCTGAGTCCTTACGCTGCCTGAGGCCTCACCACAACTGTGGCTTTGAAGAGCATCCGGCTGGCTGCCAGCTGTCCTGGGAGGTAGGGACAGTTTCCTCTGTCTTAGGCAACAGGAAGAGAAACGTGAGGTGTCAGCAAGTGGTTTTCACTCCACTTGAGATACAAGTGCAAGAGAAGTTGAAGAGAATGACTGGAAGCCAGGGAAGCTCAGACAAATGCCTCCTTCCAGCTCTTCCTCCCCCACCCAGCTTCAGCTTGTGTTTATTTTGTCTCAGGTTCAGACCACCCTGTCCACCTGTCTTTCCCCATCGGGAGGCTTGTTTGGCTTTGGAATCTGACAGGCCTGGGTTGGAATGTGGGCTTGCTCACTCACGCATCCATTCATCCATCCATCCATTCATCTAGGACCATCCATATAATTTTTGAAGCATGGGGAGAAAGTCAACCACCAAGCAAACATACAATAACAATAGTGCATTATACATATTAACTCACTTACTGAGTGAAGAAGGTAATTTCAGATGGGATAGGTGCCAGGGGAAGATCAAGACAGGGGGCCGGGTCCACACAGATGGGGATGGAGTCTGGAAGTCATCCCAGAAGGGCTTGTGGTTGACAGAGACCTGAGTCACCAAGGAGACAGCCACATGAAGGTAGGCCAGGGGGGTTGTCCAGGAGGAGGGCAGCCAAGGCCCTCAGAGCAGCCAGCCTTGGGTGGGTGGGCATCTCAGTCACTCTAAGCTCCATCTTGCTTCATCTTAAAACCCATTAAATCCCATTGTCCTACATATAGGACACCTATAAAAACTTAATTTGAACAATTTTATAGGTCTCCCGTAAACTGTAATAGGTCTTTATAGGTGTCCTATATATAGGCCAGTGGACCATAATGGGTTTTTTAAATGGGACTTATAATGATAAATTAAAACCGGGTATTCGCTCCATGCCAGTTAGTGTTATAAATGCCTTACACAAATTGACTCATTTAGTCCTCACGATGGCTCAAGGACCACTATTACCCCCATTTTTATAGAGGTGGAAAAGGTAGGACTTGTCAGGGTCACCAGCTGGGAGGTGGCAGGGCCAGGATTTGAACCCAGGCTGGGTGGCTCCAGAGCCTGCACCCTTACCTCCTCCTGTCTTGCCGTGTTCCCTTGCAAACCACCAGCATGTGTCTCTAAGCCTGTTACAGGGCTTAGCCACTGCTGGCCAGGAGTGGGTCAACAAATTATAACGGCTCTTATATGTCATTTCCAAGGGGCCCTGGGTTCCTCCTGGCCTTGTTTTACCCAGGCCCCCTCTTCCTTTCACTGTGCTGTGGGTGGTTTGAGCCAGAGTCTGGGCTCACTAGCTTGTCAATCACCCAGTGCCATTCTGGGCACATTAATAGGCACTGCCTGGAATGCTGCTCAGTGGTGCCAACCCCTCGGGGAGTTGATGACCATTTTAACGCCCACCTGCAGGCTGTCACTCATTCCACTCTGAATGCAGCCTCCTCTGGCTTATTGAAAACCCCCACCAGGGCTGCCCCTCCCTAACCATTTGGAATGGGTATTTGGGCTTTCTGGAGCCCTGATTATTCTTTAGAGAAAGGAGGCGTTCGCAGGGAGAGGAGACAGGAGGGAGGCGCTGCTTCCGTTTTTTAAGTTATAATGATCCTAGTAATTGAGACACTAAATTGCACATTTAAATTGCTCGAAAGTAAAGATATCGTTTTGTAATGCTGGTGTTAATAATGTAAACATTAAAAAGGAATTAAATACTTAGCTTCATTGTGGGGCATGATTTCCTGATTTTTCCTCTTTCAACTTATTCAACTGGAGAGACTCATTGGCTCCAATACCTGGATATGTTACCAAAAAGTGTGGGCCTGGACTTGAATCAAGATAGTTAGTCGTTTAATGACCTGGGGGCAAAGACAGTCAAGAGGGTAACACTGAACACTAGACTACTGCCTTACTGTGGGGTGAACTTTTTTAAAAAGACACATAAGAGTTTGAGGTAAAAAAGACATGTAAGGGTTTGGACAGGCCTTTGTGGGGTCTTTTTTATGTTTTGGGTACTGGGGATTTGAAGTCAGGGGCATTCGACTACTGAGCCACATCCCCAGCCCTATTTTGTATTTTATTTAGAGACAGGGTCTCACTGAGTTGCTTAGTGCCTTGCTTTTGCTGAGGCTGGCTTTGAACTTGCAATTCTCCTGCCTCAGCCTCCCCAGCCGCTGGGATTATAAGCGTGCACCACTGTGCCCAGTTTGTGGGATCTTTAAGTGGCCTCATATATCTGAAGACCCTCAGCTGTCTTGAAATACTGAGTCCATCTGCCCCAGGGATCTGCCTTCCTCTCTGCACTTCATCTGCCCTGATGTCACTGCAGAGAGGCTCCCTGACCGCACTGGAGGCAGCAGCCCCTGTCATTTGTCCCCTTTTGCATTGAAGCACTATTGGACAGCAGGGCCTGGTGCACAGTAACCTCTCATGAAATGATTGTTGAGCAAATGAATCTGAAGAGAAAGACATTAGAACATAAAGCCAGGTCTCCTGGCCACCTGTCCCCGCCATAGCCCTGCCTCTCTAGCCGACTCATCTTGGATGGCTGAGGGAGAAAGGTTAGGGCAAACCAGGAACAGAGAGCTTCCTGGAGCCTGTTGCTGGGTTAGCAGTCCAATTCTCTATCCCATTTCTGGGCAGCTTAGCAACAGAAGGGGAGGTTCTGAGAAGAGCCTGATGAGAGGCCTGGAGCCTGGCTACGAGTCAGCCCGCCAGGCTGGGCTCGGCTGTCTGTCCCAGGGCTGCCCTTCCACCCCCGCCCTCCCCCTCTACTTCTTGGCACCCGTACTTTCATTTCAGTTCTCTCTCTCATCTTCTGTTTTATGTTTTTGGCCACAGAGGATGCAGATTTAAATCAAAAGTCAGAAGTTTAGATCATTTTGAAGAGCTGCTGATGAGCGGTCTCGCCTTGCCATTTGTTTTATTAGACTGCCGCCTGCCCTTTCCTCCGTGGTCTAAAAGCTCTGTGCAGCTGGGAAGAGTGATGGCGCTGCCAGGGCGCTGCCCAGAGGCCCAGGGCTTGCTGATGACATTGCATTATGGAAAAGCTGTAATAACATTCCACTCTTTAGCCTCCTCTTTAATCACACAGGGGACACCAGAGGGTCGGGGACGGGGCGATGACAGTCTCCCAGGCTGCCCTGTTCCTCTGCTGACTCTGGTGGTGGTGGTGGTGGCAATAGATGAGGAGAGGTCAGGCCAGAAGCAGGTTGCTTCATTGGGGGGGTGGGCAATGACCCCTGTTTGCTCTTCCATGTCACTTGTCTTAAGGACAGGTGTTCGATTCCCATGGGACTGATGAGGGGCTGAAGTGGGAGACTCTAAGCCCATCTCCCCGCACTCCCCAGCTCACTGCCTGTCAGAGGACACAGTCAGAGGGAGGATCTGGTCAGAACCTGCAGCGGAGACGCTGCCAGGCCCCTGCCGCCCCCTCATGCTCACTGTTTATTTCTCTCTTTCCCCCTCCTGAAGCCAGGTGTCATATTGACATGAGGATTATAGAGACACATTATTGCAGAGGCTGACTAGGTTCTCATCAAACCCATTTCCTCTTTCCGGGCCCGTCATTACATTCCATGTCAGCCCCTTGACATCTGGGGAAGGGCCACATGACTAATTCTTGCTCGTAGGGCGTGGGTGTGCCTTATCCACGCTGTCTAACTTTTACGTGTCACCAACAGCTGTCAGGACGGCGTGGCCTCTGAAGATGGAAGGAGTCAGGGTCCTGGTGACAGTGTGGGGAAGAGGCTCTCTGTTGACCGCGTTGGATTGTAATGCTCTGCTACTGATAGTTGGGGATTATTTATTATAGCAGTTAGCATCCTCTAATAGCTGTGTGTTCCTCAATTCAGGAGGAGAGCTACCCAGTGTGGGTAAGGGAGGCTGCCATCAGGCTCCTACAGTCTCCTGGGCAAGAGGCAGCAGCAGGAAGAGGGTCCAGAGGCCCTTTCTAGTTCTCTGGTTCATTGTCATCTCCCTTGGTGCCCATGCACACCCTCCCCCTGTGGCCCCCAGATCATTCCCTGTCGCCATGATTATCGATCCACCTGGAACATCTACCCTCCTTCATCATCGTCAGACCTGACTCCCTTTCTAGGCACAGCCTAGCATCACTTCCGGGACATGCCATGCCGCCCTCACTGCGTCCGCTCTGCTGGGCGGCAGTGTGCACATCTGATCACATGGCCCCCTGCCCTATTAAAGCACCTATGATATTTTTGTCTGGGATCTTAACTCTCTTGTGGCATCTTGGTGATGATGTCATGATCCTCACACTTCCTCGTTTCCCATTCAGGCCTGAGCATGGTGCTGTGTGTACCAGGAACTCAGTAAATGGGAGAAGGAAGGAAGGAAGGGAGGAAGGAAGGGAGGGAGGGAAGGACAAATTAATGAAATTACAAACACATGAATGAGCTCCTTGGCCAGATTTTCAAATATCTCTACCATCTGGGCTCTTTTCATTCCATTCTTCATTTCTACTCTTCCCAACCATGGCAACCTCATTCTGAATGGGTCGGTCTGTTCACAGGCACATGAGTTTGCTGGACTCTTACTCTCTCCTACTTCCCTTCCCTCACCTAACCCTAGTCCCTTCTCCATTCCTATTACCTTTCAGGACCCAGATGAAGCCGTTTCCTCCAACAGTCTCTGTGGTGACTATGCTAACAGCAAACTCCTTATTGTTTTTTTTTTTTTTTTGGTACCAGGAATCAAACCCAGGGGCATTGAACCACTGGGCCACATCCCCAGCCCTTTTAAAAAATATCTTATTTAGAGATAGGGTTTTGATAAGTTGCTTAGGCACTCCTTAAGTTGCTGAGTCTGTCTTTGAACCCAGATCCTCCTGCCTCAGCTTCCTGAGCTGCCTGGATTACAAGCATGGGTCACCCAGCTAAGCCTCTTTAGCTTAAAGGTGTTATAGTACTGATCACCTGCACCACACAGATGCATCCTCCATATCATTGACAGCAAATCCTCTTGTGTGGTTCGTTGTCAGTTCACATGTGTTACTCTTGCCTCCTCAACTAGAACCTAAGCTCCCCATGAGCTGCATCTTCCCTAGCATGAATAAAAAGACCAGAACAAATAGCTTCCGATTGCTGCATTATTTAGAGCTCCCTCACGCCTTCTGCTGTGGTGTGTGTGTGTGTGTGTGTGTGTGTGTGTGTGTGTGTGTTTGTGTTTCACTGGGGATTGAATCCAGAGGCACTCTATTACTGAGCTACATCCCTAGTGTTTTAACTTTCTCTTCTGATACAGGGACTTGCTAAGTTGCCCAGGCTGTCCTTGACTTTGCAATTCTCTTGCCTCGGTCTCCCCAGCACTGGGATTACAGGAGTATGCTACCATGCCTGGCCCTTTTGCCTTTTTTGAGTAAACTTGGATCTGTGACCCAAATACATAAATATCTCCTATTTTCCTTTCTCTGTGTACCTTGACCTTGTTTTGGTACAAGGGATTAAATTGGGTGCTTACCCACTGAGCCACCTCCCCAGCCCTTTTTATTTTTTATTTTGAGACAGGGCCTCACTAAGTTGCTGAGTCTGGCATTGAACTCAGATCCTCCTGCCTCTGCCCCCGGAGCAGCTGGGACTTCCGGGGTGCACCACCACACCTGGCTCTATGTACCTTTCTGTTCTTCTCCTTCTTCCCAGATTAGAATCAACTGGATGAGCTCATTCCTCAGAGATTCCAAATCTGCAGAGCAGATTCCAGACCACAGTGGCCCCCTTTGGGTCCAGCAGTCCAGTAAGAACAACCTAAAACCATTAGCAACTGTCCTCTTCTTACAATAAAGTGCAGTTTTGTTGGGGCCATCTTCAGGAGGAGATGGGAACTCAGGCCAGGCCTCAAATGGTTTGGAGAGGAGGGAGAAGCCCTCACAGGGGAAGCGGACCATGGGGAGAGGTGAGGTTAGAGGGACATTACGTGGAGAGGAGGAAGGACACAGACAGCAGCTGTGGCATGTTGTGACCAGGGTGGACCAGCCATAGATTTAGATTCCAGCTGGCCATCCGTCCCATCTGTGAGCAAGTCCCACATCACCCAGAGCTAGGAATGCGTGGGGGTGAGAAGCTAAGCCAGGGAGCTTTGAACTTGGTTGGTGCAGTACCAAGTTCTCAAGCAAGAAAGGGTTTAGGGCTCCGTTTTGTCATAGGCAAATATTTAGTTTGAAGTTGGCTCTCTTTTGCCACCTAACATGCTCTGGCTCCACTTTCCCCCATAAGCACAGTCTGCAAAAATAATTTTGTCATTACCTTGGCCAAACATAATTTGGGATTTTTAAATCCTACTTTAAAATCCAGGCAGTGTAACCCAGAATTAAAAATTTTTATGATCCAGGCCACTCTTTTCCTTCTGAGTATGGAAATTTTGGAAACTTGACAGCAGTTATCCATTAGAATCCAATAACTATTTAATTTTGTATTATATAAGTTTCAAGTGAAATGAAAGATCTGGTGCCTGCCTTGCAGATACATGCAAATATTTTATTAGCCACCATTTCCACCCGAGTTCCCTGAAGGATTGCAGGAAATCGGGGAGCTATTCTTGCTGTATACTCTGGTCGCTCATAAATTGGAACTACCATACAGTGTGCTGATCAGAATAAACAAACAGAAAGGGTAATAAGGCCCACCAATAATCACTGGTGACCTCAGCAATTTTATTAACAAATTTATTTCCCTAATTGGGGAACGTATCGCAGTGCTTGACCCAAGAGCATTGTAATAGGTTCCCACACTGCAGAAGAAGGAATTAATTAGAACTGTTTGCTCTTATTTTCTATTTACACTTGCCCACCAGTCTTGTAAACATTGCCCTGGTTTCCTCGGTCCTCTAGGTTCTTTTCTTTGGACTCCCCCCCCCCCTTCCCAAATAAATAAACAGAAAGCAGAGAGTAGAGTTTGACACCAGGAGTTCCTCCTCACGTGCATTCCACCCCCACCGGAAGATGCATTTCATGGTCACAGTCATTTTGTGGTCAGAATGTGGCAGAGTTTTCATCTCCCATAGGCAGTGGGAAGTCTATAAAGAGACCTTTCTCTCCATAGGCAAAAATGGAGAGGCAAGATCTTGGTTTACTAGTGCTCATGCCCGGGCGTGTCCTTGTCCATTTATTTAGATTATTATTATCTTGGTGCTGGGGATCCAAACCTACGGCCTGTGCATGTGAGGCACACTCTCAACAATCAGGGTGCACCCCCAGCCTGTGTCCTTGTCAGCGAGAACCTGGGTATAGAGCATGTGAGACAGGCAAGTGGGTTCCACCCACCCTGTCCCACCCATACCCACTCCTCTAGGAAGGTAAAAGGCACTGGTTGGCTCTGTGTGCCCATGGAGCCGGCAGCTCACACAGGCAGAAAAATCCTTGAACTTGGGAACTCATTCTTCAAGACTTCTTCCAGGAGGGTTTTTTTTTTTTTTTTTTTCTTCCCTCACAGCCGGGAGGACTGCAGCATGACAAGAAAGCATTTGTAGATGCAAATGCTCCAGACTCACTGCAGTGCTGGCCTCTGCCTCTGTTGCTCCTCCACGGTGCTGCCGACAGACGACCAGCATTACAGGAGGTGCCCGGCATGTGGAATTGCCTCCGGGGCGTATTTCTTTAGCAACCGTTAATATAGTCTGCCATGTATAGCGATGGCCTTTGAAGGTAGATCTGATTATTAAAAAAGACATCTAAGGGGTATCTACCCTACCCTAGCTACCAATAGGTCCCTTTTCAAAATCTGTAGCCCAGAAAACTCCAGATAGTGCCAAGAAGTTTCATTCTCCCTCCTGGATATCCTGCAGAATCCCAATGAGGTTTTCCAAGCCAAAAATATAGCCAGGATCTGGTCCATCGTAGGTGGTCCGCTCATCCCAGGAGCCCTTGTATGTCGTGTGGGCAAAGTCGATCATCCGAATGTCAACCTTGGCCAGAGCTCCTGGAGCACTGCCACGGGCCCTCTGAGGAGCTTCCTGAGGCTGCAGGCCACCTGGGGTTCTCTCGGGGAGCTCCTGCCCATCGTAGATGATAAGGAGAGAGCTGGAATAGAACCGGTATGAGCTCTGGCTCCGGATGACGGAGAGGAGGGCCTGGAGCTGGTGCAGGATGGGTTCCAAGAGCTCTGTCCGGAGACGGGTTCCGTTGTGCAGGAACTGGTAAAGGCTTTGTCTGAAGCCCTCCACTGAGAGCTTTCTTCCGTAGTACTTGTCTTTGCAGAGAAAGTGCTTCTTATCCGTTTGATAAACCTTACATTGAAAAGAAGAAAGAGAAAATGTGAAGAATTGGAATTGTAAACTTTAAAAAAATTGCCCCTTCTACAGTCAAGCTTCCATAGTCTATGAACAGATTTCCAGGAGATGGGGGGGGGGGCAAGAGGAACTGAAGAGAGCAGAAAATGATATTCCATCTCGCCCCAGTGTCACTTTTACTTTTTAAAATGTTCTCTCTGCAAGTCTTTAATAGTAATCCAAGGTCTAAAGATCCTTCACCCTACAGGGGTGACCCTCCACCCATGAGGCAAAGATTTGGATCTCTTCTCTGGTGAATTTCCAATGTCAACCTCCAAATGATGATTTAAGCCCTGGCTTCTGGCCTTCTTCAATTTAGATATTAGCAAACCCAAGCTAGAAAGCTTTAGGAGGAACCCGAAATCACAGCCAATGGCCTTGGATACCCAACTAGATTAAATTCTTCCCAACAAAGTTTATAAAGCCCTTTCTCTGCAGATTTTAAGGAAACAGTATTGGTTCTTGAGGTAGAGTGGGGCGAATTGCCTGGAGAAGACAGGCTAGGTCAGGTGTGGGCGGAGTTTGCAGGCAGACAGTGCAGCTGCTGGGTTGGGGGCGGGGCGAGGCCTGAGTGGAGGAGGGAGGCTTATAGCTGCTCTGTGTGGCTGGTGGTGCCTATCCTTGGCACCATCTCCCCTCCCCTCCCCTGTCATGTCTTGGCCACCAGAAGGGAGCAGATGGAAGAGAGATGCTGATGGGGGACCATGGCAGCCGCCCCCATTTCATTCAGATGGCATAGGCAATAGCAGAAACTAAGCCCAGGCCCATGGCTGGCACTGCCAGAGGACACTTGGCACACCTGGGCAAGGCCACCGTACCTGGCTAAGACAGCGTCTCAAGTCTTTCTTGCCTTCAGATTACATGATATGTTTACTGAAAACCAGTGTTGGGGGAAAAAAATCAGAGAGCTCTGATAAGCTTGGTGTCGCCTTTGGAGGGCTGGAGATCGGCTGCTAAATTAGCCATCATAAATACACGACAGGCATCACTTTCTAAATAAATCAGATCAATTTCCGAAGGTTTGAGGTCCGGAGAGAGATTCCATTTACACCACAAATCATCACACTCCATTCTCTTGAGGACTGCGTTCCAAGCCTTCCCAGGGACATCTGTGCAACGAATTTATAGACTCAACTTCCAGCTTCAAGGGGTGGCAGTTTCAATTAAGGAAAGCTATAACGTTTACCGTCAAATCGGTGTCTGGTTTTGCTTAGAGTAGACAGACTGAGAGAGTGAAGGAGTGGAGGCAGTTTATCCCCCCACCCTGCTCTCTGCCGCCCTGCCATGGCCATACTGAAACAGCAATGATGAAACGGGGGGTCTGGGCAAGAAGGAAAAGAACCATCCCTTGGTCTGGGCTTGGCAGGTTATGATCTGCTCACTTTGGTATCCAAACCAGGCATCAGAAGCAGAAAAGGTGGATGCAGAAGAGAGAATGGCTAATAAGAATTCCAAGAGCAGACTGATTCCCATATGAAGGACAGGATTCTGCTTCATCATTCAGAGGGCACGGGATCAGGAAGGCAGAGTGCACCCCCTCTCAGTTCTTTCCGCAGTCCCTGCCACACACTGTCATCAAAGGTCTCTCTCAACATGGGCAGGAACCACGGGGCCACTGCAGAAGGTTTCAGCTGCCAAAGATGGAGCTAAAAAATGGTGGGCTTCTGACATGACTATCCTGAAGGATGCTCTTAATAAAACCCAGTGTGTGGGCTGGAGGCAGAGCGCTTGCCTTGCATGCACAAGGCTCTGGGTTCTATCCCCAGCGCTGCAAAAGCAAGACCAAAACAACCAATGTGCCCCAGACCAAGAGATGCATGTCCTTGTTGCAAAAGTGGTCTCTGGCCTCCTCGGTTGCTCCCTAAAAGTGATGGGTTCTGTAGGGAGGGAGGGGTGTGGGGAGACATGCTCATCCACAGCAGACATGCCAAGATGCCCACCCCTGCTCTGCACCTACCTGCATGCCGCAGATGCGCACGCCCAGGCAGGCTGAGGTGCTCTGTGCACACTTCCTCATGTGACGGGCCTTCTTCTCCTCAGATGCATCGTCTCCGTGCTGCCGGGTCCCCATCTTCAGGTCCAGGATACAGGGATGTGTGTACTGTGACACTACGTTTTCCAGCAGCAAGAACCCTAGTCATGCTAAGTTAAGGAAAGACTCTGAGGACATCAAGGCTACTGTCCCTCTGAGGCAGTTAGCATGCCCTAGAAGCTGTCTGGAAATGCCTGCTTAGACTGTCATTCACTCACTCCGACTTCCTCCCTTACAGGCAAGCCCTTGCTATTACAAATGCAAGGTATTAGCTTTGCAGGCTGCTTTAATAAGTCCATTTATTTAGGGGGAGTTTATGAGTATGTGAGCCTTTTTTCTCTTTTCCATTTTGCTCTGAGATTGAAATTTAAATGCAGGCGTGAAATCCCTGGCAGGCCATGCCCAATTTACATTTTATGGCAGAAAATCATAAGGCTAAAACCTCCAGTCACTGAATGGGCCAATACCTTTTGGGAGAAGTGGGTTGATGTTCGCTTCGGAGATGAGTTGCAGGAATATTAATTTCAGTGGAGTAATTATCCTGCAAAAGCTTCTTAGGGATTAAGGTTGCAGATGTGTCTTAGTAAATACTGTGAAACCAGCAGCCTGTTTTCAGGCAGCAGCCCAGTGGTGATGGAGGGGCATTTCAAATCTAAATTTGCTCACTGAGGATATGGCCGCCTGTGTGTGGCGGGGAGGGGTGTCTGCCTCCTCTCAGAGTCCACCCCATGGGCACTTCCCTAAGGGAGGACCTGCCTGCTCTCCTTGCCCCAGGGGCCTATGGGAAGACACCTGCAGGGAGGATTTGGATGAACTCAGCCAGCCCTCTGAGCCCCCTCCTACCTCCACCCAGAGTGGTGTTACTCATTCCTGTCTCCCTATGGAGACCCCGTCCCTCCTCATCCTATTGCCTAGGTGGCAGGAGACATGTCAATGGCCCTACTAGGGACACTGTATTCAGCTTAATTCCCAGTCTAACGTCTCCATCCTCTTTTCTTTTGGAGGGATCTGATCCCTTGTAGGTCCATTTATTTTTTGTGGTCTTGGCCTTCAAATGACCCTTCACCTCCGTCTCTCTCTCCCTGTCCCAATCCCTTGGCCCTGGGTGTATCTGTCTCCCCTTTCCACCCCTGCCCCATGTCCCTCTGTATCCTCTGGTCTCTGTACCTCCTTCTCTCTATCTCCCACTGCTCCTGCTGGGTGTGTTTTCCTGCCTATGGGACCATGTGTGGTGCAGAAGGTGGCAAGGATACGGTGACACTTGTCTTCTGGGTACTCAGCGCACAGGCGGGTCAGATGGGCCTGGTGGCAATGCAGGCCCCATGGGTTGAAGCTCCGCCTCTCAACCTGGTTTCCATTAGCATCTTGCACCAGTGAGGAGACTTGGGTGTTGAGGTGGAACTCAGGCCTCAGGAGCGCCTTGGAGGGGCTGCAGGCGTGGGGAGCACAGGATGACAGTCAGGGCAGCCACACCAGAGGCCAGGGATGGATGCCTGTGCGAACCGCCCAGGCTCTCTGGGACAGGTTCTGACAAGTGCTGTCCCCAGCTGACTTCCAGGACGTCTCTCACCAGGTGCCAGGAGACAGCTGCAGGGTCCTAAGTATTACCCTCTTTGCTCAACTCAGGTCTCTGGCACCAGATCACACCACAATGCAATCCTCCCAAGCCCCAGGTGGCTCCTCAGGTGTGTCACCCCTCAGAGGGCTGAGGTGATTCAAGTTCACTTGTAAGTGATCTGGTGTATTAAAGATCTCACTGTTGAGGCACACAACATGGGACAGTGACACCTCCCCCCCACCGCCCCAGAGTCAGGCTGGCTTCTACGCCCTGGCATGTTGTTATCTCCTGGAGGTCTCAGAAGGCGATGGGGAATGGCACTGGTGGGGGCTGTGGGAGACACGGAGCCTTGGTCTGCCCTCCTTCTCCTGGCCTCTCTGCATCTTGGCATCTCCATCAAATGGAGATGTGTGCTGCTTCCTGCCAAGCCAAGAGGCTTAATTAGATCCACTGGGCTCCTTGGGGAGGGCCATATTGTCACTGCATTAGCTCCCTTTTGTTTCCCATAAATGTTTTAAAAATCCCCAGGGATCCCTTTCTGTCTGAGAAAGGCCAGCACACATTATCAGAGGCTCTGGAGATCTCTGCAAGGACCTCGGGCCCCTGGGTCTCTGGAGTCCTTAGGGACTGATGGTGTGCTGCATGGACTTCTCTCCTTTTTCTGTCCTAACTGCTAAGGAAAGAGCTGACTTCTGAGAGAAATTAGCCACACTTCCTTCCTATAAACTATTCCAGGGTTTCTATTCAGCACATTCCCCCCAGAGACACTTCATGGTCTCGGTGAAACAGATATTTAATTAAACAAATAGTTACCAAATACTTGCTCCATAGCACATGGCTGTGCATCAACCTCTGAGGTAAAATGCACGGTAATCCTCCTTCTAGAAGCAGCATTAGAGAAAGCCCGTTCCTGTCTCTGGCCACAGTGGTTATTCTAGAGAGAGCCTTTATCTGAATTTCTCATTTTTTTCGGTGCCAACCCCCCCAGGGGAGAGGTTGGCCTTGGGCACAGGTGGGCACTGTGCTGGACCCTGCCAAGGGACAAGCGCCCAGCTTTCTGTCGTCTGTGCAGTAGCTCTCACCTCTCCTTGAGGGAGTGCGCCAGCTGGGCCAGGGGCCGGGAGCCACCGCCACTGGTGGTCTGGTGAAGTGTCTGCCAGATGGCCACTGCTGCAGATTCTGGGGAGACCTTGAAGGGCTCCCTGTTCTCCTTCAGTGGGGGGGCGACCAGGCTGAGATGGCCCCTGCTGTCCCTCCAGAGATGCACTGTGATGGTACCTGCAGGACACGGAGGAGACGGGCGGAGATCAGATGGAATGTCCCTCTGAGCAGACGTGGACGCTGACCCACCTCCCCCTTTCCCAACTCCTCTCTCAAGGAAGGGCCACGGGACTGGCCTGCTTTCCTGTAAACCTGCCTTTTACACCAATGCCCTATCCCTGAATGGGCCCCATGTCAAGGAGCCCGCAGAGCATGGCGTTGGGCTGATGTCCGCACGTCGCTGCTCTATCCCCATCTCTGCCCCTCCTGCTTTAAACAGAAGCCAGCCCTGTGCCTTCCCTTCTGGAAGTCCTGTCCCTTTCCATACAGTCCCTCCTTCCCAGGCATGCCACAGCCCAACTGTGTCCCACCTAGGGGGCCCCAAGGCTGGCCCCTCTTCTGGGGACGGTAGTGAAGGGAGGCCGGGCTCTCCCGTTGCTCCCTTGACTCTTTGCCTCCCTTTCCCCTCCATTCTCCTTATGTGACAAGCTTCTTCCAGGAATCCTTCCTCCCGCAGCCTTCTAGGACTCAGGGCTCCTCTTTCACTCTGCCCGTCTCTCTGCCTTTTACACCAATGCCCGCCATTTTCTTGGCCAGAGGCATGGGCACACGAAGGTCATTGGTGGACATGGTCCCCTGATGAAACCAGAGACCTGTGAGAGTTCCCCAACCTGTGGCTCTGGTGGTAGAAGCCAGGCCTCTTCCCTGGAGCCTGGCATCCGGTGGTGACTGTCATTACCCAGTGCAGGTAGCAGCACAGATGTGGCCAGGTGGGCAGTTCTCTGAGAACAGGTTTGTTCCTGCCCCTGCTTCTTGAGTCTTCTCTGTCAGCTCTCCAGCCCCGACACTCTGTGCTCTCTCTGCCCTGCCTTGTGTGGAGGGGCTGACCCTATGCAGTGCCCCAGTGGCGTCCCTGTGCTCCTGTTTCCTGGTGGCTCTGGCCAGTAGGGGACCCTGGGAGGGTGGGAGGAGGAAGGCTGGGGCTCCTGTGCCATGGCTTTCTCCCCACGTCACTGACCAGGTCTGTGTTCAAGCATTGCTGGACTGGTGACGCTATTCCCCTCACCTTGACCTTCAGACCTGGGGCTTCAGCTTTCCGGTGTTGCCCATCCTGGGTGCACCCCGCTCCTGGTAGTGCCAAGCCTGCAGGCACCTTGGAAAGATTCTCCTAAATGCACTATTTGCTTTCTGCCTGGACCCTGGCTGAGAGCGCGGGCGGGCTGCACGTTTGTATGTGCTCCACGCTGTCCGTTTCCTCCCCCAGCCCCTTGGTCACCCCCAAGTGTAAGTGGTGATTTCTGCTGAGCTGGCAGTAAAGGCTGCTGAATTCCCTGCCCACGTCCCTGCAGGCCCACCAGGGCTGCTCGGTACAGACCCTTGTTCCCAGGGCTGCTCTATAATTCAGCAAGTCACTCTCCAGGGCCACTGGTGCCTAGCTCAGCACTCTTTGGGTCTATCCTGTCATCTCAGATTCCCAGTTCCCTAATTTTTGCAGCCTGGGAGGGACATTTTCTCTCCAGCTCCTGCAAAAAAAATCTTTACTTTTTGCCATCCCGTCCCAGGTTCCTGTCTGGTGAAATAATCATAACGATAACACCGTTCCTGAGCCTGGGGTTTTGCAGCTTGGCTAACACCAGCCCTCGTCCTGGAGCAAGCCCACTGTCACCACTCTGCATGTGAGAGCATCGGGCTAACAGCAGGCTGGGGACATAGTCACAACAGTAACATAATTACCGTGTCTTTCTGCCTACTGTGTGTGGCCCTGAGATGGCACTATGTGCTTTTCATTTGTGAGCTCAGGGTGGCAACCTGCCTGGGCGGTGGTCGTGAGTGCACATGGAGGCCCAGGAGGCTGAAGAGCCAAGTTTGCCTGGTTGCTATGGATGGAGCTCTGAGAGGGCCACGCCAGACATGGGCACAGAAGAAGGGACACACTGTTATATGGAGGCAGAGATTCTATGGGGAGTGTTCATTGTTGTCACACTGTGTTTACTGTGTGTGCATAAGAAGCACTCCTGCTGTGTCCCCAGTCACATTGGCTCTGGTCATCCTGTTCTGTGACCCAGAACAGAGAAGCCACGATTTCACCCCCTCAGGAGAGGCTGTCAGCACAGAGGCCTGGGAGCATCTGGAAGCCCAGGACATGGGGTTGGCATTTCCATCCCCGTGTCCTTCGAGAAGGACATCACTGTGCTTGTTCTAGGGAGGAGAACTGTCCTGAACCCATTCCTCCTCATGTGACGGGGAGAGAGTGGGCTGGCCTCTGTGTCCACCCTGTCCTTGGGGACCTCCACCTGCCTGGGGAACCCAGAAAGGTGTCCTGGCTCAGAGCAGGGCTCTTTCAGATTTTGTAAAGTTCAAACTAGCCACCAGCAACCTCTGACCTTTTGCACTTTAGAGGCTGTAGTGACAGGTCTGTCAGAAACCATGGTCTTGGGGAGCTTGGGCCCTGGAGGACTTTCTGGAGGGACAAGAAATGTGACCTTCACCCACTTCTCCAGGCTCCAGCTCTCGCCTGATCTCATCGGTTCCAAGTGTCTGACTAAATGGAGAGCAGTGGTGTAGATAACGCAAAACCAATAAAATGCAGAAGTCATTTCCATCTCTCATGTTGTCAGCGCTACGCTGCCAGATCTGCGTCCTGGCCTCTCTGTCTTTGAGTGTGCCTCTGATGGGCTCAGCGTCTGTCTCCACTTTCCCTCCCTGTCTCTCATAGACCCGTCTGTGGCTCTGCTCAACCCTTCCCTTGAAGCTGGCCCTGCTGGGTGGGATCCTTAGCAGAGAGCTGCCTTGCACAGTTTGGGGCTGCCTGCACTTGACTGCTCTGCATGACCATGGACTCCAGGCTCCTTAAGACTTAGGTTGTTCTTTTAATCAAGAGCCAGAGCAGCTCAGCCCAGCCTCAGCTTGCCAGGTGTACCTATGGGGATTAGGCCCAGGGACTCCTAGACCTCTGTGGCCACTGCCTGGCCAGGAAAGTTGGGGCCCAGCCAGAGCCCCCACCACCACACCTGTCACCCCACTCATCAGTCCTCCCCACGCACCTCAACCAGGGTCCCTGCCGGCTCGGCAAACAAGAGTGCTTACTACCACGATTGGCACACTCAAAGCATCTCAGCAATTTGAGTTTGGCTGAGCAGCTTCCTGAGTCTTGGTGAATATTCTGTCATGTATTTATTTTTAAGCTTATGAGGACATTTGCTCACCACCGTCTGTAATATGAATCCGGCTGAAGTGTTAGCCAACTGGACTTAGGAGTATGTCCCTATCCACCCGGGGCTGACGGGCGGTCTCAGAGGTAGAGGGGAGCAGCCCCAAGGCCTGGGGAGCCCAGCAAAGGTCCAGAGTGAGCTTCTGGCACAAGGAGGTTCCTGAGGAACCTGAGGTTCTCCTGCTGCCATTGCTGCAAGGCAGTTAAAATGCGGAGGGCATATTCTGTGGCATGTGGCAGCCACCTCAGAAATGGCCCCTCTTTCTAAGGGGCTGTTCCTATTGAGGAGAAATCGGGAAATCCTGAGAGAGCCTCATGAGCATTCGCGTTCCCCTCACATGAGATCACTGGCTGAGTAGCTCCCAGCAAGCCATATCTCCTCTCTCCTTGGGCTAGGTGACCTCCTGAGCACTGACACCCTAAGTCCCTCCCTTTAGTAACAGTGGAGCTTGGTGGAGTGGCCCTTTGTGGCCAAGAACACATCCTTGGGAGCCAGGCCTCGGGGCTTCAATTCTGACTCTGCCTGTCCCTGGCTGTGTGGCCTCAGGCAAGCTAGGTCACCTCTCTCTGCCTCAGTTTTCTCATCTGTGCCAAGGGGGTAGTAAAGGTACCTGCCCCAGGGACTTGTGAGGGTTATATGAATTAATGTCCAGAGACCATGTGCAGGTGCCAGGCACAGAGCAAACACTAGAGCTAGCTGCAACTACTTCTCAGATCTGGAGAAGCCAGCAGCCTGCAAGACCCGAGAGCCCTCAGGACCCGCCCTGTCTGCAACCTGACCTCAGCTAGTGGTCTTCCTGCTCCATCCTGGGCGAATGGGGATGAATCCCATGGTGCTCCTTGGTTCTGGGCCTTTTTCTAGTGTCTTCTTTTGTCTTGTGTCAGTTGGTGTTTGGACCCTGGCCCTGCAGGGATGGTGAGTGTGGGCTCTGTGTTTCTGCTTCATCAGAGCCTCATGTTTGGGGGTCACCCAGTCTCCTCATCATTGCTGTATGAGGCCCCTCCCTGACAAGTTGGGAAACACCACCTCCTGTCAGAAGCCCTGAAGGCTAGGGCTGGGGCCTTGATGCATTCAGCTCTGACCTTGGCTCAGGTTACAGAGAGTCCCCAACACAGGGTGGTTTGACTTACAGTTTTTTGACTTTAAGATGGTGCAAAAGCCACATGCATTTAATAGAAACTACACATTGATGTTTGAGTGTTGGTCCTTCCAGGAGCCACCCCGAGGTGGCATAGTACTCTCTCTGATGCTGGGCAGCGGCAGTGAACCAGAGCTCCCAGTGAGCCTCATGATCATGAGGGGAACAACCAAGACTCCTGCGTGCCGTGTTGCTAAGCTCCAAGGCTGGGTAGACTCCATGTATTAAATGCATTTTTGAAAACCTTTTGGTACTGGGGGCTGAACGTAAGGGTGTTACATCCCCAGTCCTTTTTTAAACTTTGAGAGAGTCTTGCTAAGTTGCTGAGGCTGGCCTCAAACTTGTGCTCCTCCTGCCCCAGCCTCCTGAGTCACTGGGATTATAGGTATTTGCCACCACACCAAGCTTATTGAATACATTTTTGAATTAATGATATTTTCAATTTACAATGGGCTTATTGAGATATATCCCCATTATAATTTGGGGAGCATTGGTAATTTCTGAGTTACCAATGGTAGGAGTCTCCAGGATGGCCTCACCTGAAGGGGAAAGCCTGGCAGAGATCTGGACCACAGAGCATTGCTTGGGGGTGCCAAGAATGGTGCTGCCTCACCAGAGGCTTGGCCTGGTGCCAGCAAGGTGCAGGGTGGCGCTGGGCGGTGGTCTCTTGTAGACCAGAGCAACCCCTTTCCCTCTTCGGCTCTGCCCACAGGGGCCCTGCCGTCCTCCTCAGCTGCCCAGTTGTGCTGAACAAGCATGAAATGCTCCTGGCAGGAGTCCGCTCCAGCCAGGGCCTGCCACCCCTTCGCTGGGTTAAGTTCAGTTGCAAAAGGACAGACATTAATTCCAGTGGGTGCTCTGACAAGATGAACAGTGACCCACAACCAGCCTGGCAACACTGGCCTGCGGCCTTGGAAGACTCGGCCCAGCCCAGCGGGGGGAGACAAGGGGCCTGCAGAGGTGGCTGGGACTGTCCTCTCCTGTCTCTCAGGACATGATGATGAGCTATCTTGTCTCAGATTCTCTAGAGAACCTGGCAGCCTAGACTAAAGTTCAGGCATGTGTGGAACAGTGCTCAGAAGCAATACCTGGGCCTCGAGGCCCTGGTCACCCCCTATCAGTGGCTCTCAATTGGGTTCATGCTAAATATGGATTCCTGGGGCCTGACCCCAGAATTCCAAAGATTCTGATTGACAGGTCTGGGTGGGGCCTGAGGACCCGCGAGCATGCACACCCGCACAATTGTGATGAAGCTGATTGACCCCAGATGGTGTTCTGAGAATCAGTGTTGTACTCTGGGAATGACCACCAGTGTTGATGGTCTTATCCCCTGTGTTGTCTTGATCATTGACCCACAAGTGGGTTTCCTTTGAGCTTATTTGGAGGTCATGATTGCCTTCTCCATGGACCCTTTGACAATAGGGCAGCCGCTTGCAGTTATGAAATCTAAACTTCTTCAAAGGAGGTCTTCCCTCTGGGCGCTCAGCCCAGCTCTTTGAGAGCCACCTTGTGGAGTCCACCCTGTGAGCCTCGTTTACCAAACACCAGGTGTGGACAGACACCTGCCCTGGGATCCTGGCAAAGGGCAGCAGACAAGGAGACCAGCAGATCCTTCCACACCCAGCTTTCTCTCCCCAGAGCCACTTGGTGCTCAGACCTGGGACACGTGCTGCATCCGTGGGTTTCCCCAGCTACTCTCTGACACTGGCTCATCTCCTGGCTTTGCCTTTCCTAGATAAGAGCAAAAATTCTGGTTTCCTAAACGAGCATGTCCCAGCTTCTCCAATCCCTGACTCAGCCTGAGGCTCCTGAGCCCCTCCTGCCTGGGCCTCCAGAGGGAGGTTAAGGAGGCATCAACCTGTCCTGTGGTTAGCCACAGTCATACGACCAGCTATGATGCCCCCAAGGCACAGACCAGCATGGCAGGGACTAGTGCAACTAGGGTATAATGTAGTCCATTTTCGATTTCCCCGAAGCCTGGTGGCTTAGGCTAATGCAGAGGGAAGCCAAGTGGATCACACTCCAGACCTGGAGGCTTTGAAGAGCTCAGAGAAGCTAGGACAGTGAAGCCTGGCCCTGTGAGGAGAGGGGCACGTCTCCATGGCAACCTCACACTCCCACGGCATAGCACATGGAAAGCATTGGGGCCAGCAGAGGAGCCTGCCCGGTATGGCCTGGCTGCCTGCGCTCACCTTTATACTGTGGGGTGAACCGCTTCATGGCCAGCGGCAGGGATTCGTAGAACCTCTGCTCCTGGGAGATGAGGGGCTTGCACACCGTGTGCTCGTCGTACTTCATCACGCTCAGGTGCCCTCCGACCTGATGCAGGAAGGGCTCCAGCCGCACGCCCACCCTGATGTCCCTGGTGTCCACACTGCCCTGCACAACCATGGTGCCAGAGAATCCTCCGGCAGAAGGGGCTGAGGTGGGTGCTCCTGGACAGGTTGCAGCCTGGCCGTGGGCCTCTCCTTCCTCCTTCTTGGCCTTGATTGATGTCACAACACAGTGATCTCCCTGGCCGTGGGCTCTCTAGAAAGGAGAGGAAAATGGACATTATGTGAGGGAGAGAGTGTGCTGGGGAGGCAGTACCGGGAGAGTCCACAAGGTCCCCAGCCTCTGCCAGAGCAGGTTCCTCACCGTAGCTTACACAAGTGGCCAGGCGCCGGGGTGCACGCCTCTAATTCCAGCAGCTGAGGCCGGAGGATCGTGACTTCAAAACCAGCCTCAGCAACTTAGCAAGGCTCTAAGCAACTTAGTGAGACCCTGTCTCTAAATGAAATATAAAAAGGGCTAGGGCTGGTTTGTGGCTCAGTGGAAGAGCACTTGCCTAGCATGTGTGAAGCCCTGGGTTCGATTCTCAGCACCACATTTAATAATAAATTAATAAATTTTTAAAAAAGGTCCATTGACAACTTAAAAAATATATATATATATATTTTTTTTTAAAAAAGGGCTGGGGATGTGGGTGAGTGCTCCTGGGTTAAATCCCCAGTACCTCCCCCCCCAAAAAAAAGACTGTAAATATGCATTGATTACTTCTGAAGTGATCAGTATTTTGTTTTTTTGTTTTTATGTGGTGCTGAGGATCGAGCCCAGGGCATCACATGTGGGAGGCAAGTGCTCTACTGCTGAGCCACAACCCCAGCCCCTTTCTGGAGTGATCTGTCACGAGAAACTGGTCATCGCATTTGCTTCCATGGAGCAGGGGTGAGGGAGGGACTTTAAATATTGTTTTGTGCCTTTTGAATTTAAATATTAAAATACTATTGAAAACTCAATCAACATGCACAGCTGTAAGTTTCCAGAGTGCAGAGCTTGGGTCTTGTCTTGTCATGTTGCCTTCCTTTGGGGACATTGACCCCAGCCCAACAGGAAGCAAGTAGAGCCCCTGCAGTTTGAGGAGCTCTCTGCCTTGCAGGAGGGTTTTATTTTTGTGCTGTGCAGCTGGGCACCATCAGTTCCCATCACAGTTCCACTACATCCCTGCGTGACCTTGAGAAAGTGAGCAGGAGAGCCTCTCTTGGCCTCAGTTTCCCCATCTGTAGAATAGGATGATGATACCTACCCACGGGATCAGGGACAGAACTGAGATAAGGGCCATGGAAAGGTTAGCCCAGTGCCCAGAGCAAAATGCTCAGTATCATCCTGATTTCTGGCATTGCTGCTATAGTGGTCCTGTCCCCCGTAGCTCTGAGTTGTAGGAGAGGCAGGTTTCATGACTGCCACTTTGCAAAGTGTCCTTCCAGCCCTGCCCCCGCCCCCCCCCCCCATTGCTCCCTTTACCTTCCTGATCATGGGCAAGCGCTGGGACTCTGGGCTACAAATACAGCCCCTAAAGTTGTTCTGACTTTGTCTCAGGAGAGCGCCAAGGAGACACTTCGAGGGGAGGCTCTTGCTGCTGTGTTTGTCCCGTCTGAGAGGACATTCCCACAGCGGTGCCCGTCACCACCGAGTTATTAATGTCCTCTCCCTCTGCTGGACTCCTGGCTGCGGATGTGGCTGGACCAGGCAGCACTGGGCATGATCAACCCTCTAACTGACCTTCAGCCCAGGCCACGGGCATGGCTGGCTGGCTCTGCACAGCGGTGATCATCAATTCGCTCAGGCGCTGGCCTCCAGCCTGCTGTGGCATCGAAAGCCTCAGCTCTGTCCATTCTTTTCCCCAAACGGGACCCCTCATAGGCTCCTGTCCTGCAGGCCACAGAACGCTCCCTCTTTTTGGTGGTACTGGGGACACAAAGTGCTCCTTTAGGAAGGGAGAAACGTGGGTCCTGCTTGACACAAGTGCATATGCTTCCTGGGTGGGGCGTGGGGTGGGGAGATCTGAGGCCTCAGGTGAGGGGCCAGCCTGGGACAGCTGGGAGGCCCTTTCTGCTTCTCTGCCCTCAGGCAGCCCCCTGGGGCCTGTTCCAGGAGAAGCTGGTGCGAGGTGGGAAGAAAAGCAGCCCTCAGGTAGGTGACATCTTCCACTGCATGACACCTGGCTATGGGACCAGATAGCACCGTGGGGTGGCCACCTGTTCCTAACTTGCAAATTTGAAGAAGAAGGAAACGAGAAGGAAAAAACCAAAGCAGCCTGATGTCCCCTCTCCCTGGGCTCGCTTGCATATCAGCCTTTGCCAGCTGACCTGTCTCCAGGCAGAGGAAGGGCTTCCGTTCCTCACACTTGTCTCCCCAGGGCCCTGTCCAGTACTGCCCAGGCCTGGCCTCTCCAGACGCCATCCCAGACCACCTGCATGTCCGAGCTGGCTCCAGGCAGGCTCTTATGCTGCTGCACTGGGCAGCCACCACCCCTCCTTTTCCCTACACCCCTGTCTCTCCAAAGAATTCTAGGGACATAGTTGTTACCCCACAGTGTCAGTGCAGGGAGCAAATAGTAGCCCTAAGTAGTAGCACACGCACAGTGTTGGTGTATGTCAGGTGATGTTCCAGGCGCTTTATGTAGATTAACTGATTTTAGCCTCACAACCATTCTGTAAGGTAATCAGTATTATCAGCCCATTTTATAAAAATGGAAATTGAGACACAGAGAGGTTGAGTAACTTTCCTATGTGTGTCCAGCTAGTAAGGGGAGAGCAGCTTGGTGGGACAGGTGGATGGAAGAGGGAGAAGTGGTGGCTCCAGTCCCTGGCATGTCCTGAGCCTGGCAGAATGGGCTTTCCTGCCCCTCTGGATGCTTCCTGGCTATACCTTGGCACTGAGGTTGACCTTGGACTCCCAAGAGAGCTTGAGGCTTTCTGTTTCTACCTTTGTGTGTGGCCTTCAACTCTGGGAGGGGCGGGTGGTAAGCCAGGGAAGGCCTCCATTCTGCCCGCTGCTCTGTGGAGTCTCAAATCACTGATCCCAGTTGACAGGGCTTCCTTTGGCCACATGCGGACACTTCTGCCATCGGCTTGGGCCTTGGCCTTGGATCCACACCCCTAGGCCCTGCTGTTTCCTAGGAATGTGGGGTGAGGAGTCAGGAGCTGAGATCTGTCCCCACCATCCCACCAGCGTGCGGAGGCCCCGGATGAGCTGGATGACCACTTGAGTCGCTTCCCGCCCACCGCCACAGCTTTGTCAGGAGGCTCAGATGACAGAATCACAGAACTCCTTTGTGAAACTCTCTTTTTGCACATCTCCGCCACTTGGGGTTTGTCACTGCGTGGGTTATTCTCAGGATGACTCTGTGAGTCAGCTGGGGGGCTGGGTAGGCAGGTGGAGGGCCTGACTGAGGAGGGCCTCCGCCCCCAGCCCGACACATTTGCAATTCCAGTGCTTTGAAGGGAGACAAATGTCCCTCTCTCCAGGCCAAACCTCTTCCTCCAGCTTCACAGCCCAGGCCCCTTCCCCGGCCTCCTTTCCCAGGGCTCTGGGGGAGGTGTGGGGGGGAAGATGAGGCTGGTGGGGAAGGGGAGAGGCCTGCAGATGGGAGAGCTCAGAGGGGCTGCCTGTCGTCTCCAGGAAGTGGGCAGACGGCCCGCACACCAGGGCCCCGTGTCCTCCTACCCTATCATCGGGTCATGTTCTGGGTTAGGTAACTCTGGGTCTCACTCCAGGACACTCAAGGCTGACTTCTGCTGATGGGGTATGGCCATGGAGCCGTCTGTGTCAGGACACAGGACACAGACTGTCTCTGCACCCCCATGGGGCCTGGGTGACGGCCAGCCTGCTGCTGGCTGCAAGCCACTCCCTGGTGGGAAAGGAGGCTCGTGGACAACAGGGCCTTGGCTGTACTTGGCAGATGGGACAGGTGATAGCACCAGTGATTCTGAGAACTGAGACCTTACTGATGCAGACACAGTGACAGATGCCGCCCTACAAGCAGGGTGGATGGGGACACCCTGATCTGTCGCTACCAGTCCACATGGCTTATTTCCAGAGAGCCTTTGAATGTACAGTCACTACCCACATGCAGAACCCGGGTCCATCAAAATCGTGGGAGATGCACCTCTTAGGACTCACTGCTCCCTTTTTAGGGAAGGTGGCAGGTGAGACCACAAGCCACACTTGTAAGGGTGCAAACTTAACAAACCAATCATGGACAATGTCTCATCAGAGCCTTTGGAAACAAACTGGCCATGGCCGGGTCAGGGCTGTTCATAGACGTTCTTCTGTACCCTGTGGGTATGTGGTATGATTGCAGCTTTGAAGGTAAGTGCAACTTGCTTTGGCCAACAAGACAAGGAAGGAAGTGCAGGTGACATACCTGGAAGAGCAGTTCTTCACATTCTCTTTCCCTGGCCACAGGGACTTGGGGAGCATATGATCTGCTGGCCTGGGTCTCTGAGTGCCTATGCATATCAGATCTGTAGCATGACAGGAAATCTCTGCTGTGTTCAGCCACTCAGATTTGGGGGTATTTGTTACACAGCACAAACCAGAGTCTGTCCTGACTGATTTCCATCTGTCGAACTCATAGCCAGTACCCAACGTGGGGCTCTTAAGTTGAAAGCGACTTCACATGAGTCACATGCTCACATATAACAGCAGTTCCTATTAAGTGTTGACCGTGGACCACTGACTTTATAGTCACCCCTGCTCCTCAAGTAGTTGTTTTCCTCAAGAGTTAGAAAACTAGAAGAGCTTTCTCAGGGGCCAGGGCTAGTGAACTCCAGAGTTGGGACTCAGATCCAGGGCCTCTTGTTTTAACTTGAAGTCCCACCTTGCAGTCCTCCTTGCAGAGATGGTGTCTACCAAGCCTTGGGCTCTGTCTGGGCATCCTGAGACACACATCAACCTGAGACACACATCATTCTCTTAGGGCCAGGTCCTAAGGCCCTCTCTATGCCACAGGCCGCAGTGAGCCAAGCCTCCCCACAGAGCCCTGGGAAAGGAGGCTGGGGAAGGAGCCTGGGCTGTGAAGCTAGAGGAAGAGGTTTGGCCTAGAGAGAGGGACATTTGTCTCCCTTCAAAGCACTGGAATTGCAAATGTGTCGGGCAGGGGGTAGAGGCCCCCCTCGAATCTGCCCTGGCTGGACAGCAGAGTGCCACTTCCGGGAGCCCCATCAACAATGCCAATTCACAGGCCGTGGGTGAGGGGCTCCCACCTGTGGGCTGGTCAAGACCTACCCACGTCCACACCCTCTCAAGCACTGTCGACAGAGTGGAAAACCGTACCCAAGGAGCACGATGATTTCTCAGATGTATGCAAGCATTCTGGTGATTACCAAAATACAAATTCATTTAAAGGCATTATTGAATTCCTAGAGGTTTTTGTCATCATCTATTTTCTCAATCAACAGATACTAAAAGCATAATGAGTACCGCACAGGGACTGGTAGGGAAAAAATTAGGTTGAAAAATGAGTCCTAGAGGCTAAGGCTGAATGGCAGAGCGCTTGCTTGGCATGCATGAGGTCCTGGGTTCCATCCCCAGCACCGCCAAATAAGTAAGTAAATAAGTCCAGGCGGGAAGGTTAAGAGAGCTACTGCCCCCTCCTGAGATGGGGGTGGTTTGTGGGGTCTGGGAAGGGATCTGGGAGCAGGAGAGAGGTTGGCTAAGCCCTGGGGAGCCCACTTCAGGAAGCGTGTGTATATGAAATGATAGGAAAGGGCAAGGCCAGGGCAGGATGCTACCTTGTAGGAGTGACGGCGCTGGGCCTGGACTTGTCTGGTTTTACACCTGCCCCCAGGTGTCAGGGGAAGCTGGCCCAGGTCGCTGCTCAGCCTGGGAAGGCGATGGTCTCTTGAGATTACTGGAGCCTTCCAGACCACATCCTGATAAATCTTAGATGATGGGGGGGAGGGCATTCTGGGGAGAAGATAATTAAGAAAGAGCTCGTAGCGAAAGAAGACTGCAATATAAAATCTGGCAGGCTGCACAATTCAAAAGCAGCATGGTTTATGGCCTGCCCTCCTCTCGTCTCTGAAGCTCTAACGTACATTTCACAGGCCTCTCAGAGCCAGAGGTTTGGGACAAGTACCATTCAATGTCCTTGTGATGCCCAAGGGAACATTTTTTAATCTATTAGAGCTGAGAGGACCTGAAAACCATTTAAAACTGCTTAGGTCGTAATGGGCAGGAGAATTTTGGAGTTTCTCTCATGGCTAAGGGTCGTGCATCATCTGGAGCCATCCAGGCTGGGAAGACACAGGCTCATTTTCTGGAGGGCGGGGGAAGTGGCATTTTGAAATCCGTTCTAAAAACGACTCAAGGGCCATAGAATTGTATGCCTTTCCCTGTGCGGCTCCCCTGCTCGGTGGGATCAATACCCAGCTCTGGGGGACTTCACACATCACCTTCGCAGCCTTGGCTGAAATATGTGCCTTTGGAGAGCATCTATTTTCCGGGGAAGGCTGGATTTCCAGAATCACAGAGCAATACTTCATGTTCCTCAGTCACAGAAACTTATTTCAAGGCTGATTTTATCCTTTGAGAGGGGATTTTTTTCTTCCTTTTCTCTTAACATTTAAAAATCTCCCAACGTTTCTCCAGTTTGAGGACCAAATACGATTTTAATACAGCGATTATTAGTTTAGAAGCCCTTCAGCCACTGACAAATGTACTTAGCGGCACCAGCAATGTTCTGATTTTGCTGTCAAGGCCGGAGAAACATGGGGGAAAGATGACTCAAAAGCCAGGCGCCATTAGAAGGTCTGGTCTGGGGGAGGCAGAGTGGGGCTTCTCCTTCCCTGCCTCTCAGTAGATCCTGCCCTTGGACAGCATCCGAGACATGGGTGGTAGCAACAGCTCCTCCACCTATGCTTTGCTCCTCCTCACCTTGCCTCTTGAAACTGTACCCAGGATCTTGGGCATTTCTAAACACCCAGCCCCACCTGCACATTTCCCAACCTCCGGCACCCCTCCCCACACCTCCCACCTTTCTCTAAGTAATTTGATCAGCCACCAGACTTGTGCAAGAGCCCAGACACATATGGTTGCAAGAAAGGAAGAGCTCTTTATGGTCAACACACAATCATGAGGCAGCTGAGCATGAGCACGTGCATCTGAGTGCACGTGTTGGTGAGTGTGCATGTGTGTGTGTGTGTATGTGTGTGTATGTTTGGGCTCCTTCACACCAGAGCTGCGCGAGCCAACTGTGAAGAGTGACTCTCAGGGAGAACGCAAGCAGGGCCACTCCCCAGTAGAGGGCAGCAGCAGACGCGTAGAGATCAGGGAGGCCCAGAGAGGGCTGAACTCCATCTCAGAACCAAAGCCAGTGCCACCTCCACACCCAGCAACCAGGGCACTGCTCTGGGTTTGCCCAGGCCTGTACCCAAGCACCCAGATGGCAGCTTGAGCCAAGTCTGAGCACAGCAGCTTGGTCCAGAGTGAGCTCCAGTCTGAGGGTGCCTCCCACCCAGGTCTACCCTGGAGCAGACGCACCCCACGCCCTATTCAGCTGCCTGCTGGGCCACCCCCGTCCTAATATGAGACAAAGCAGCACAAATACAGCACCGTGTGCAGCCCCTCCCCTGCCAGCCCCTCCCTTCCCACCCCCACTTCCCCAGCCAGCACACAGGTTTCCTTCCCTGAACAACCCGTGCTCATAAAGTTTATTGCTGTTCCCTGCGGCTGCTGGCGAACAAGATAGCAACCATATGGATTTCTGCCTGGGAAGGATTTATGCAAGTGCCCTGCAGAAGGAAGCAGGGGCTGCTGCTGGCCACGGGGTGGGCTCAGCCTGGACTGGCCCCAGGATGCACTAAGATGGGATGGAGAGAGTTCCAGTGGCCACAGGTCCTTTGCAGAGGAGGATTTGTTCAGGTCACTGATAAGGAGCACAGTGGGGTAGGCATGCAGGGAAACAGCATAGGAGGGGACCAGGAGACTTGATCTTGCTTCAAACTCCTTGCCTCTTCCTCTCTGGGCCTGTTTCCCTATCTGTATTGAGAACAGTCACACCCAGCCATGTCTTTATCCTACAGTGGGACAACTGGCCCTTCACTTCATTACCTCAGTGTGGAGGGGGTCGCTGGAGGAGTTGGGGGGCATCTCCAGATTGACCACAAGTGTCTTGATGAATCCTGGTCTAACGCAGCGTTAATTTAATTAGGGCACTAAGAACACGGCTGGCTGCAGATGTTCTTGGGGAGGTGTTCATTTTGTTGGCGGGAAGTGGCCGTGGGCGATGGAAGAACCCACGAGGTGCTCTGTGTGGGGAGCGGTGCCGCGACGTCCATAAATCACTTCAGAATCCTTGAGCCTTAGCATATTTGATGAAGCAAATATGGAAAAACTCAAAACAGCTGTTTAGACCCAGGCACGGGCTCTGCGAGTGTTTATGGTTTCATTCTATTTTTCCCTGTAGGTTTTCCATAATAAAAAGATAAAGGAACCGGTAGCTTTTTAAAAAAAATACAGAAGCCTGAATCCCACTCCATGGATCTGAATCTCCGGGGAAGGGACTTATTTACTTATTGTAAAGCCCCCAAGAATCCTGACGACCACAGGGTCCCCCACCCCAGTACACTGAGGGGCCTAGAAGAGCCCGAAGGAGGTAGAACCCCAAGACTCTGCCAGGGCCCAGGCAGCACAGGCGACCCTGGCTGAGGCCCATGACACCCCCAGATACTCCCAAATCTCGGGGGTTTCCCACCTTCACCCTTCTCCACAGGACATTGTGCCCCAGGGACGCCCGGCACCCAGGCCCCAGCTCACTGCTCACAGGCGCTGATGTCATCCAACCCCACAGCCCCTAGGGGGGAAGGGTGGGGCTGCTGGGTCAGGACATGCCGATCCCAGTCCAGGGCCCAGGGAGTGCTGTGGGCTTCTCCAGGATACTCGCTAAGGGGTTAATTCAGCCCCAAGTGGGATTCCATGGCTGTAAGGGGCAAGGGCAGTCACACAGCAAGGTGTTCTGCAGCCCCAGCTCCCCCCTGCCCTCCCTGCCTCCACCCAGGGGCCAAGCTGAGGACTCCAGCACACCCCAGGAACGGGAGGCGTGGAACTACCCTACGGGATGGGGGGGTTGGCAGATGAGGCGGGGATGGAAGAGGAACAAAAGCCAGAATCTCAATAATGCTGCGCGCAACCCCCCAGGCGCGCAGCACCCACACGTGTGCAGAAACATGGAGGCGCCTCTCAGGGGGGTCCTGGCCAGCACTGGATGGAGACGAGACCCTTCGGAGTGAATGAGCTCTAAGGCCAGGAGACCCCTCTCCTGTGCTCAGGCACTGTCATGGGCTAACATGCCACCCCTGTCCACGCCTCTCCAGCAAGGCAGCACTCACCAGGACCTCCTCCAGGGGACAGCAGGGATGGCGAGAGGAAGATGTGGAAGGGAGGGCTCAGGCAGACAGGAGTGTGGTCTCTCGGTGCCCACTGTCTGCAGGCGTTGGGCAAAGACTCGTCTTAGCCCAGAGCACTCTCCACTCGAGCCCCGGGTAGAGAGGTCTGCTCAGGAGGGCTGGGCTCCCAGTGGCCTGGAAGGGAAGGGTCACCTGACCTTCTGGGGAAGGGCTGGCAAGTCCAGCTGTCAGCTGGGTGTTCTGTTGCTCTGGGGCAGGGCCAGGGGTCTGGGAGGGAGGGGGATGAAGAGGAGGAGAGAGGGAGGGAGGAGGGAAAGGAGGAGTGGTCAGCAGGGGAGGAGAGTTCGCTCAGCTGCCTGGGTGGATGCCAGGCCCTGGGCACAAGGACCAACGGTCTCAAGAACCCTGGTTATTTATTTGTTTATTTGGTTCTGGGGCTGGAACCAGGGCCTGGGCGTGCTAGGCATTTACTCCATCACCGAGCTGCATGCCCAGCCTTCCTGGTTATTTTTTGATCCCTGCTCAGAAGGAAAGGGGCGCCTCTAGGATGGGGACCGTGCCCTCTCTTTCCCTGGGCTTCCTGCCCCCACATTCCCAACAACCTCACAGCAGTTTGCCTTGCGCCATGGCTGTAAGAGGGAGGGGCAGTCACACAGCAAGGTGTTCTGTCCATCCGGTCAATCAGCGCACGATGACCCGTTCAACAAGTTGTTTTCTGAGCCCCTCATGTGTGCCAGCCCCTCTGCTAGGCTGACCCAGGACCCTCTGTTCAAGCGCTTGAGTTGGGGCTCAGCAATTCAGAGGGATTCCAATACAAGTGGGGGGAGAAGAACTCGGGACTTCGGAGGAGTCCCTCAACCTGGGGGCAGCGGGGAAGTGACCAACTGAGGACTGGAGGAGAAATGGGGTCATGAGGCTGAGTGGCGGAGGGTGGCAAGAAGAGGGCAGGGACAGAGAGGTGGAAGGAAGCTGGGGCCAGGTGATGTGGGATGGGGTGGGAGGCCACCTCAGGCCCCTGTCCCCCAGTTCTGGAGCTTGACACTAGGAAGTCAGGCTCTGGTTTGTGTATAGAGCGCTGGCTCCAAATCAAAGGTGGCCAACAGATGCTGTCACCAACAGGTGAGCCCTAGCCTGGTGGGCAGAGGGGACAGTGGGGCCGGAAGGCGTGGGGTTTTACCTCTTTCGGGCTCTTCTAGGTCCCTCCAGGAGGCAGGCTTAATGAGGTCTGGTGACTGTGGATGGGGAGAGATAGGGTGGGGGAAGGACAGGCGCAGGGCCAAGGGTCTGAAGCCAGCTCTTCGGAGCTCAGGCTAACCTGGACACCTGGCTGAAGTTCCCCTGGGGTTAGGGGGCCACCAGTTCCTTCTGGCTTCTCCCTGTGGATATCGGCCTCCAGACTCTCAGTGTCAGCCTCTTCTCGGGATCAGAGACACCGCTCGCCCCTCTCCAGCCTCTCTCTGACTCGTGCCCCAGGACCCTGACCCCCATCTCCTGGTCCCCCAGACCTGTTGGGGCAGCACCAGGCATGCCGGCTCTTCCACGAGCTCTGTGGAGCGCTCATCCTGCACAGACAGCCTCCCCTCCCTCCCTCCCTGTCCACCCTCAGGTGGAATGGGGGACAGCCCAGGCCTCCTGGTCCTCGTCACTGGACGCTGCTCAGTGTCCTCTGCACCCGCTCCCAGGCCTGGCCCAGCAGGAGCTGCTCGACAGGTGACAGGTGCGTTCCTACAGGAAAGGTCTCAACAGGTAGGGCGCCTGGCCACTGACTGACTCCCTGTGACTGCCACAGCAAGTCCTCACTGCGGACAGACACAGGCCTCCCACACCCAGACAGGGCCGAGCCTGCTCCGTGACGGGGATTCAGGGTGCCCTGAAGCCTGTTGTGAAGTGGGACTGGGGCTCCATCAGGCCACAGCTGCTCCCCTCCCCCGCCAGGGTGACAGATCACATTCGCTCATTGAGGGAAGGCAAGTGGTCAGGCTGCCCTGCTTGTCCTGATCCTCGGTGGCCCTCCCCCCCTGGGGCTCTGGTTACTGGCCCTGAAGGAGGGTGTGACCTGCTTTCCTCAGCTCCCCTCTTGTCCCGGACTGTACTTGGATCCCTGGAGCCACCACAGGGCTGGGAGGGACACTCTCAGGGGTTTAGAGGGGAAGGGACTTCCCACTGGAGCAAGGTGGTCAGTGAGTCTTGAGTCTGGACTGGAGCTGGGTCTCCTGAGGGCCGATCACCTTCCGCCGCCCGCCTTCTGAGCTTATGCTGTTGTTACAGAGCCAGTTTCCACACAGACTTCTTACTCATCTACTTATTTAACAACATTTTTTAGCCCCTAATATGTGACGGAGGCACACAGCAGTGACACAACACGCTGGAGCTGGCACTCGGCCGCTTTCCGTTACGCAATCAGAGAGGGCACTTCATTGCTGTTCTCTGGCCGCGGCCAAGTTCTTTCTCTGGTTATTTTTCCGAAGCTCGGCTTCCCTTCCAAGATGCCTGCTGCCAAGCCTTTCTCCCACAGTCACGTCTGGGGCCACCTCTGCCCACTCCAGCACCGCCCGCCCTCTGGTCCTGGCTCTCACCCCTCTTGCTCCAGGAAATCAGCTCTGACCAGCATGGTGCTCAGCGCAGAGTATCCTCGGCCAGTTTTCCCTGTTTGGAGGCTGGGACTCACATGTTCATGCCAATGGTTTGGGGACTGTCCCCTCAAGGCACAGGGGTGGGCTGGGCCCTCCCTGGCTGGCTCCCCCTTTCCCTCCCCTGTCCTGGCCTGTTCTGACCTTAAGGACTCCCCTCCACTCCTGCCTTCCCCAGCCATTCACCCATTGCCAGGACCCAGACATTTCTCTAATTGATCCCCTCCCTCCATTTCCACAGCCCCCCTGGCCCACTACACGGCCATCCCCTGCTCCTCAGGCTCTGCCCACTCTCTTCAATCTGCTCCTACAGCTCATTCTCCCCTGAGTGAGGATTTTCTTACCACTCTTCAATGGTTCCTTGTCCTTAGAATGAAGTCCAGAGCCCTCCCTAGGACCCATCTGGGCAGCATCCCCCTCATTCCCTTGGGGTCTAGCCACACTTGTTCCTTCCAACCTAGATGCCCTTTCCTCACCTCTCTGCTGGGCTAACTTCTTCTCACCCTTCATTTGGCAGCTCGAATGTCACCACTTCCAGGAAGCCCTCCTTGACCTCTCTGGCAGAGCCCGCCGCCCCCCCAGTGCCTTTCTTTATGGGTGATGATGCTGGATGTAGTTGTCCTCTGATGTGTGTGATTTGCTCCTGCATGTCTCTCCTCTCCGAGGTGGTGACTTGGCTCATTTTGCTCAACCCTCTGTCCTCGGCACCTGTCCCTGCACCAGCCGGTGTTTGGTGAATGAGTGAATGAGTGTGTGTACTCATTCGGGGCCTCGGACTTGCCCTCCCAGCCTCTGGATGTTGTGCTTGCATGACTGGGGCTTCCTTTCCTCCTCCTGGTAATGAAGGCCCTGGGCTGGTCACCATGGTTCTGTGGCATCGTCCTCAATAGCTGCCCCATGCCTGCTCCCTTGACCCGGTGTTCCGGCTCGGAGACAACAACACCCTCCTCTCTCCAGGGCATGTCATCATCCCCTTCCTGCGGTGTAAACATGGGTGACTGCCACAGGTGCTGCTGACTGCCCAGGTTCCAGTAAAAGCCCCTCCTTCCTCTGCCAGTTTCCCTCTCATCACACCCAGCTTGGCACACACCCCGTCCTCCTCCCGCCACCCAGCCTGCTCCCTAGAAAGCACCGGATGGAGCGCATCCCGAGCTCCCGCACGGGGGAGGCTGGAGGCCGTCAGTCTGCAGTTCTCCCAGGATTCCATCCACATCTGTCAGGCTTGACCTGGCCCCGGGGCCCCAGTCACAGGTGGGAACTTCTAGCTTGGGTGTTGGATCCTGTCCAGGGCTCTGTACCAGAGCCCTCTGGGTTCCTGTTGGGCTTCCAAATGACTGCAGAGCAAAGAGCTCCAGGTCCTAAGCCCCCAGCCACTCCCCCTCTCCTTGCCTGACCTGTTCTAGGGAACCTGGGAGGGTGAGCCATGAATCCATTTGCTTCAGAATCAGGAGGCGTGCTGCCTGTAATCCCAGGGACTCAGGAAGCTGAGCCAGGAGGGTTGAAAGTTCCAAGCCAGCCTCCGCATCTTAGTGAGGCCCTAAGCAACTCAGTGAGTCCCTGTCTCTAAATTAAAAAATGATCTGGAGATGGGGATGGGGATGTTGCTCGGGTTAGGCGCCCCCAAGTTCAACCCCTGGTACCAAAAATAAAATAAAATAAAATTTTTAAAAAAAATCAGAGGTGTTAAACTCTCCTTGTAAGTCTGGTGAACTTGCCTAGGAAGCAGTGGGATGGCTTCCCTCAGGTCCTTGGGACAGGCAGTGTCAGTGCCCCTGGCCCACAGGCCAGGTGTGGGGGGTGTGTGGAGAGGCCAGGCTCCCGGTGGAGGCTGGGCAGGAGAGGTGCGGTGTGGAGGAGCCAGGCTTCACAGCCATCATCCGTCATGCCATAGGTGCCCGCATGAGCCACTGCTTTCGGGTGTCACATGCAGGACCTCACGTGACCTTCCTCATAGCCAGTGAAGCCGGGACCCTTCTCCCCCTCCTCCTGCAGCTAAGGAAACAGAGGCAAGAGGCCTCCTCACAGCTGGGCCCTGGCCTGGGCCCCCAGTCTCAACTCCTGCACGTCCCCGGCAGGAGGGTGGTGTGGGTGGCCATAGCCAGGTGCTGGGAGCAGGTCTCTCCAGCTGCACTGGGCAGGGATCTACCACCTGTAGCTCAAACCTAGCTCAGACCTAGGGAGAGGACACCCGGCCAAGGGCCACCAGAGGGTAGGGACGCAGAGGCCTGAATCTGTGTCCTCCCCACCTGAGCTGGCTCTTGGGAAAGTGGGTGCTTATGGGCTTTTAATCCATGAAAGAGCCAACGTAGGGCACCGAGGATCCCATCACATGCCATCAATGTCACACCTTGTGTCTCCTTTGCCCCCTAAACTATCCGTTATGAGGCCTTCTTGGCGGCCAACATCAGAGGCCATCAGAGGAAGCTACCCAGTCAGGCAATCTTGCCCTGCCCTGCCCTACTGCTGATCCTTGGAGACCTGTGCTTTCTGGGGTCCAGCCTTCCTTCCCCTAGTCCACAAACTGCCACCTGCCCTCCTGGCATGGGGGAGGGGACTGGGGGAACCTGCCCCAGAGCATCTCCCCAGGGGGTCTGAGCCCACCCATCCTGCCTTGGTTTTAACGCCTTTGTGAGCTCTGCTGCCAGGAGCAGTGCTCTATAGAAAGAGAGAAAACCCCAGAACATCAGAGCGGGAGGGACCCTCAGAGGCTGCTGTTACAATTCTTTCATTTCATGGGATGAGAAAAAACAAATGGGGCTGCCTAGAGATGAAAGAACCTGCCCAGAGATGTGTGGTGGCCAGAGGAAGAGCCAGCCCGGCACCCAGGGCCCCAGTGGCCAGTTCTTCTTGCTGCACAGAGTCAGGGGCTGGACTTGGACTGTGGATGTGGGACACCTGGGTTCAAGTTCTAGCTCTGTCACTTTCTGACCATGGACCAGCAGCTTAGCCTCATTGACCCTCAGTTTCCTTGTCTGCAATGGGGAACAACTTTCTTGGGGTCATTGTGACATTTCAATGCCGTAATGCACGTAAAAAGCATTTGGCACAGTGTCTGAGACAAGGTCCCCCAAACCTTAACTATTATTATTATAATTAAAAATGGTGAGTCAGGTCACCTGGGGATGGGCCACCACGGTAGCTATGCCTTCCAGTCCTGAATTCAGATTCATGAGTGCCATGGTTATGTTGTGGCTTCTAATTTGATTCTGGGATTGTCCCCAAATCCAGGACAAATAGGCGTCACAGGGGAGGCTAACCTGCTTGCCATGGGGCGTTGCGTGCAGGCCTCCCAGAAGAGGTGACGTAGAAGCTGGGCCTGGAAAGGTGTGTAGGAGTCCCCAGGCAAGAAGGGGACTTCTTGGAGGAGAACAACTCCTCAAAGACACAGGGGCACAGAAGAACCTGGGGTTTCTGGAAGGCTTCGAGGTGGCTGAAGCCGAAAGGAATGGAGGGGGGATACCCTGCCTCTCCTCCCTCCTGGGATGAAGCCAGGATCGTGGCCCTTTTTGAGAGCAACACTTCACAACTCACATGGAAGCTCACATTTTCTCTCATTTCACAGATGAGGAAATGGAGGTGCAGGGAGGGGTGGCCCCAGGAGACCACCCAGCTGGGCAGGGTAGACCCATGTGTGCCCACTGGCGGGCAGGGGGTTGGCTGGACTTTGAGACGTGTGGTGGGAGCTGGGGAGGGTTTACTGGGGATTCACCGGGCGGAATCCCCTGGCTTGACATGGAGGGTCCAGGCCGGAGCTGTGGGACACAGCCAGGATGACAGCCTGGGGGCGGCTGGCGTGTGTTATTTATGGCTGTTTCTTTGAGAGTCCTTCAGGGCCGCTAAGGTAATTGAATAAGTGAGCGTGAGCAAACGCCGCGATCATTTAATTGTGGCAGAAAATGGAGTTGGCTGCAGCTGGGGGCTGCCGGCCCATTACCGCCGGCCCTGGTTTCTGCTGAGCTGGACAAGCGGGGCTTCTGTGGCCATCCATCCTTGGCCTGCCTCCACCCTGTCCCCTGGCAGCCACCCCCACTCCTGGGGGAGGTCGGAAGTCTGAGAAGTCCCTCTCAGGCAGCCCTCTCCCCATGTCCCATCTCTGCCCTAGGAAGGCCCCTAGAGATAGTGGAGGGGACTGAAGGGACCTGGAGGGCAGCGGGGTGCTTGGGGCCCAGTGGCCAGAGCCGGGATTCAAATCATGACATTTGTAACAGCAGCCGTCGGCAGACACGTCAAAGCCCTTCCCACGAATGTGCTTACTGTTCTCACCAATAATGCACATCAAACTCTTTACTCTCCAGTAACCACATGGGGACGGCTCCTGCGATCCCTGGGTCCCACAGGCCAGGAACCTGGACTCCTGATTGGCTGCACTGATCTGAGAAGCCCCCGAGGGGCTCTGGGATTCTGTGGGGGTGGGGGCTCTCCATGAGGGGCTGCAGCAGCCATCAGGGAGACGTGGAGAGACGTGGCTGTCAGGATCCCTCCTGAGCCCCGAGGACCCCGAGTGGCCCTGCCAGCTTCCTCCCTGTCACTTCTGGTCTGATTTCAGCCCCGCCGCCTACCTGTCTGGCTGTCTGGGTCAAGGCCAGAATCCTGGACCCCCAGTGCTGAGGCAGGAGGAGGAGCTCTGGCTCCCTTTCCAGGGCTTCAGAGGAAGGGATATAATTAGGCCTGGAGCACTCACAGCCAGTCCACCTTCCCGGACTGGACAACCACCACAGCCCAGGGCAGTGCCCGCAAGGGCAGCTGGGAGCTGACCGGAAGGGCCTGGCGGGGGTGGGGGCTGGGTCTTGACCCAAACTACAGGTGACCTCAGTAGGGTCCCTGTGGAAGGTGACCAGACAGCAAATTAAAATTCAAGATGCTGGTTACGTCTGAGTTTCAGATAAATAAGAAATGGTTTTGTGTAAGTTTATCCCCTGGGCTCAGATTGAAGTGGGGTCCTGCATTTCCATGGTCTCCTGCCCTGGGGCCCCAGGCCTCAGTGTTGTCACCCCATCAAGCAGGATGCTTTACCACCTGCAGCACTCTTGGTTGTCCCTGTGGAGAGAATCTGGAGAGGCCTCCAGAGGGGCTCGCAAGGGGACCGGCATGGTTCAATCAGTCACTCATTCCTCATTAACTTACTGGGTCCCCTCTCTATGCCAGGCACAGATCTGGGGGACAGGAGCAGAGCAGAGCAGAGCCCTCACTCCCACGAGGAGGACACACTTACCTCTCTGAATCCCTGGCCTCTCTCAGGCACAGCCTCCTCACAGCCCCACCCCAGGCCGTGGTGGTCCCCCCCAGCACTGAAGCTCCCCTCCCCCTCCCTCCACGCCTGCTCCCTGAGCTTGGCCTCTGGAACATCCCCATCCAGCCGCTCCCTCCCTCCATCTGCTCCTCCCCCCTTCCTGATCAGCAGGCCACCTCCTCCAGGGAGCCCTCCCTGCCCACACAGCTAGTACACTCGCCCTCCACTGAATTCCCACGGCATGTTGGCCACTGCCACCTTTGGTATTTGCCTCATGGTGAGTTCTGATGAGGCTATTTGTACATTTGTCTTCTCTTCCTCCCAACCTTCAACCTCCACCCAACTGGTTGTGAGCTTTTTGAGGATAGAAGCTCATGTCTCTCGTTATTCGTGCAGAACCTGCTTTGTACTAGGCACTGTGCTGGGTCTCATGGAAGCATGAAAAGAAATCAGAGATGAGCTTCCAGTTAGCCCATCAGGTGGTCTAAACACCATCCAAGAGCCCAACTCAAAGAGCAAGGGAGCGGGCATGGTGGTGAATGTTTGTGATCCCAGCAAACCAGGAGGCTGAGGCAGGAGGATCGCAAATTCAAGGCCAGCTTCAGCCAATTAGTGAGGGCCTAAGCAACTTAGCAAGACCCTGTTTCAAAATAAAAAACACAAAGGGCTGGGGATGTGGCTCAGTGGTTAAGCACCCCTGGGTTCAATCCCCAGTAAAGAAAAAGGGCAAGTGAAAAACAGCTGTGTGCCCACAGGGACAGAGTGAGTGAGAGATGACAACTTTGGGATGTGAAAGGGACCGATGGATGGTGACCATCCTCCGGCTTTCTCCACCAGGGGAAGGATGGCTATTGAGAGGTCCGACAAGAACCGAGATAGAAGGCTCTGAAACTGGAGGGCCCTGGGCTGGATCCCCAGCATAATCAATCAATCAATCAATCAATCGATCAATCAATACATCTGGGGCTGGAGGATCCACTGAAGGCCAAGGAGTAGGGCAACCAGATGCCCGAGCCTGGGTCCCTGGGCTAGCAGCGTCCTGCTTCTAGATGGTGACTGATGGGCACTGCCTGAGGGTCTCGGCTGGCTAACCACCATGCTCAGGCTCCCGCAGACAGAGAGGAAGAGGGAGAGCAGGAGGCAGCCAGTGTCTTGGCACCAAGTCCAGAGCTGCAGTTGTCTCTCTGGCGTGCATCGCACTGGCCGGCTCTTGTTCCAGTCCCTGGACCATGCAAGGAGGTGAGGAACCAGCCCAGCTGCGGAGCTGCACCCTAGCGCCACATTAGGAGGGAGAGTGGGTTTTGGTGGCTAACAGCAATTCGCCACAAAGGTGACAAAAGATCTAGCTGCCGGCACCCTGTCTCAGAAGCTCCTGGAGGGTGCTCCCCCATGATGACATAAGCCAAGAAAGGGGATGATGTGGCACCTGGGAACCGGGGAATCTAGTGCTGGGGGGTTACGGAGGGGAAAACCAGGACCTCTGGGTTCTGCAGACCTGGAGAGTCGGCTAGGGTGGGAAGATGTGGTCAAGGTACCAACGGAACTGTCAGACGGTCAGATGACCTGCGGGGTGTGACTGTGAGGGGAAGTTTAGAGCCAGGTCAGGGAGACTGGGGATAAAGTGACGACAGGTATGACAGGTACGACGACAGGTACGTGGAAGTCACAGGGAATAAGCAAAGACAACCAAAGGACAAATTAATTACCGTTAGGAAACAAAAAGTTTTACATGAAAGGAAATGTAATCCTGATACACTACGAGGCTCAGCTCGAGTAACATTTCCCTGTTGTGACAGTAATGTAAACATGGAGTGCTGACTTAATAAAAACCGTGAGACAGGACGGAGGCAGCCGGGGAGGCGGAGAGGGTGACGGGGTAGTCAAATCCTAGTAGGAAGTTAAGATATAATCTCCTACACTAAGCAGTAGATGGATAAAATCCAAAACGGAAGAAACACGGGTTTGTAGGCATCTTGCGTAGAATTGAGATGCGAGGAAAAAAAAATGGCCAGGGGAGGTGACAGTAGGCCTGAGTTGGGGCGGGGGACAGCTGCTCTTTCTTCATAAGCCTCCTGAAGGACTTTTTGACTGTTAACATTTTTGTCCATGTATTACTTTTATAAAAGTTAAGCTTCCTTTATTTTTAAATTTTGATGGATTGATTGATTGATTGATTAAGCCCAGGGCCTTATGTAAGCGCTCTGCCACTGAGACACATCTCCAGCCCCTAAACTTACTTTGGAAAAAAAGGAAGGGAGGAAGACACCCTAAGTATATTTCAAAGGAAGACACCCTAAGTATATTGGCTCCATGCACTAAAGGGCCCCCCCCCCCAGCCAGACCACCCCAGTCTTGGTCTTGCCCCGCTGAAGCCCACAAAGAGGTGCCGGCGGCAGGTGGATCCAGCAGGTGGGCCAACTCAGGACTCAGAGAGCCCCGACTGCCTGCGGGAGGCAGAGGCGGATGTTAATGTGGAAATGAATCCCGCTAATGGGTTAATCGCTCCTCCTCTCAATCACTGCAAGGGCACTTCAGAGGCCTCCTGCAGACACTCCATAAATATTCACTGGCTGACAGCTCTGACCCTAAATCAGAAGGCGGCTCTTTCAGTGGGATGGAGCTCCTGGCGTCCTGGAGCTCTTGGAGAGGCTTTGGGAATGGACAGTGGAGACTGCACCTCTTCGGGGCCCCTCTGATCATTGAGCCCAGAATCTTGTTCCTAGTCCCTCCATGTCATGGGCATGAGTTGGAGGGTGAGGGTGTGGGTTCGCATGCATAGTCTCTCATTCGCGTGTGTGCATGTGTTCATGCACATTGGAGCATGCGCAGGTGAGAATGGTGTCTTTGGAGGGGCAGGAGTCTGGCATGTTCCAGGATTCCTCCCTGCACACAGGACCGGGCAGCACTGAGCCTGAGCCTTCCCCTCCTGCAGAGGGTTTGGGCCTTGGCCTCAGCGGCACCGGCACCGCTGCCTGCTCTCTCCTCGGACTCCCCACATTTTTCCTCACAGGGTGCTCTGCATTCTCTCTCCTGTCCTTTGACAAACCTCCTTGTAGGTGAGACTTTGACAGGTTTGCACTTTTTAAAAGGATGAAGTGTTAAGCTAAAGGAATGAATCATCAAGGTGGAATTTCAGCCTCCTTCTCTTAGGAGAGGGCCCCTTTGTTTGGCTTGGGTTTGATTTTGCCAGGGAACTTTTCCTGTGTCCCTGGCGCCACCTTGATGCCCCAGGATCCCTCCCAGACACTTGGCCAGCTCCCTCTCCCCATCAGTTGCCAGAGCACTTCCTGGGGTGGGGGTGGAGGTGCGGATATCAGCTTCCTCCAGCTCCAAGATGGGTGACCTATCAGGGACAGTAGCGTCCCTGCTCCTCTGCTCCTTCCTGCTCACCCTGCCCTGGCACCCTCCCCAGAGGAAGGTGGAGGTCACTCCAAGGGCCAGGAGTGAACAGCTGCCCCTCCTGAGCGCCAGGGCCATGGCTGGGTCTGGGTTGGCAGTGTCAGGTCTTACCTGGGCTTAGCTCCCATCTGTCTCTGGGGCTCTGCTGCTGAGAGGCAGGTCCCAGAGGGTCCAGTGAAGGGCTGAGCCCCTCATCCGCCCTCAGCCCCAGGGTGTGCTCCCAACTACTGGCCCAGGGCTCTCTGTTTATCAGAGCAGTCTGCAGGGGTGAATCGAGCTCTCCCCTCCTCTCCAGAGTTGGGGGGCTGCTTCCTTCCTTCTCTCCCAGAGCAGCCTTATCTCCATGGGGTAGGGAGGGGTGGGGTGCAGTGGGCCCTTCTTTCCCCAAATGTAGAAGGGGAAAAAGATCTCACCTCTTGGGTCTCAAGGGCAGGGAGGCTTGTGCCCAGGTGGCCTGGTCTCCGCTACCTGCGGGACTCTTCTGGGGCCTGGACCCAGACCTTCATCTCCTCGGATGCCAGCACCCCTGGCTGGAGCCCCCTCAGGTCTTCCCACAGTGAGCTCCACTTCGGCTCCTCACTGGGAGCCTCTGACTCCGGCAGGACACACTTCAGGCTCTCCCAGCTTGGGTCCAGGCCTGTGGCTGAGAATTCAGGATCTGTCTGTCCTGAAGCAAGGCAATCTGACCTGGTCACTGCTGTCCCTGGTGACCTCCCTTCCCTCCTGCTGTGCTGCTGACCCCTGCTGGCTATCCTCACACACTGGCCTCCCTCTGCCTTGGTGCCTGCCCACTTCAGCACAGGGCGCTCACCCCCTCTGTCCCAGCCTGCCCCAGGCAGGGGCACTTGGACCTCTCAAAATGTTTTTTTTTTTGGAAGGCAGTGCAGTGGGGTACACTGTGGTCCCAGCTGCTTGGGAGGGTGAGGCGGGAGTATCACCTGAGCCCAGGAGATGTGGGCCAGGCTGGGTGGCGCGGCGAGAACCTGTCTCTGGCAAAAAGAAAAAGAAAAAGAAAGAAAAGAAAAAAAAAACAACACTCTTTGTAATTAGCTGTAGCCTCAAGACTGGGTCCTTCCATCTGTTTATTCTCGGTCACACTTCTGAAAGCCACACAGGTTCACAGCAGCAGAACTGTCTACGTGCCAGTCCATGCATTATGCACTTAATCCTTTTAATGAATGTGAAGCTGGTGCCAGCGACATCCCTATTCTACAGATGGGAAATGTGAGGCACAGAGGAAGTGTGCCACCTAAGGCCACCCAGCCAGGAAGGCCGGGAGTCAGAGCCTGGTTCAGGTCCAGAGCCCATGTCCCCGCTGGCTGTGCTGTGGACTGCATCCATCTGCATGTCCCCTGGTAGGCTGGTTCCTCCACCGCCACCAGCACCCCTGCCCCAGGCACACATATACCTTCCCCCAGCCGCTGTAGGGCTGGAAATCTTGGGGGTCAGCCAATGGCTGGGGAGGGAGCCATGGAGGGGTGGGGACAGAGGGGATCGTGGGGCTGTCTCTGCCTTGTGGGCAGGTTCCTGGCATTCCTGCCGCTTCCTTCATTCCAGACTGGGCTTTGAGGAGGACATGAGCCCCCACTCAGAGCCTGGCAGGGCGTCTGGGCTGAGCCTGGTCTCCCCTGCAGCAGTGAAGGGCCGGCAGGCATTTCCCATGTCTGTGGCCTGGCCCTGCCCACAGACACCAAGTTCTGGAAGGGCTGAGAAGGCAGGGCAGGGCCCCACGAGAGGGACTTCCACTTCCTTCCTCCTGGGAGCCACCTTCCTCCCCATTCCTCTGCACATGGAGATGGGGCACAAATAAGTAAATGAGACGAAATAAACACGTTTGTGCCTGTTAAGTTTCATCTCGTTAGATCCACCCCGTCGCTCCAACCTGTCAACTTCTCTTTAGACTCCAGCTCTGTCATCTGGCGAATTTGCCATCATCCCCCCAGCTGTGTGGCATCTGCAAATTTGATAAAGTACATGGAGCGTGTTTGTCTCAGAGGAAGCCCCTCCCCCTGCTTGGTGGCTGGAGCTTGTGCATTCACAGGCGCGCGCGCGCACACACACACACACACACACACACACTTCCTTTCCTCTGCCCAAGCTCATCACCCCTGTACCCTCCAGATCCCACTGGAGATCCTGGGGATCCAGCGCTCAGCAGTTGTGTGCAATGTCCCTGTGGGGGATGGGACACTCGGGGACTGCCACACACTGCTGTTTAAGCAGACCTGGCCTGGCCATGGCTCTCTGCCTTCTTCACTACCAAGCCACGCTTGTGTCTCGGCTTTGCTGGAACTGCAGCCCCCCTCCCCTTTGTGGCTGCTGGGAGAACAAGCACTACCTCTCACAGGGTGAGGACACTGCCTGGTCCATGTACCTGCTGGGCGCTGCTCCTCTGATCCTTCTCTTCAGGAGACCTGGGCCTTGTCTTGGTAGTAATTGCATAGACAGATTGGAAAGATCCAGCTTCAACCCTTACTACAGAGCTTGCCAGATGCTGTCCCGGTCTCTGCACAAGGACTAGCAGAGCCAAAATCAAAACTAAAAACAAAACAAAACAAACAAAAAACCCAGGGCTGGTCAGAACCTTTTTTTTTTTGTACCAGGGATTGAACTCAGGGGCATTTGACCACTGAGTCACATCCGTAGTCCTATTGTGTGTTTTATTTACAGACAAGGTCTCACTGAGTTGCTTAGTACCTCGCTTTTGCTGAGGCTGGCTTTGAACTCACAATCCTCCTGCTCAGCTTCCCGAGCTGCTGGGATTACAGGTATGTGCTACCGTTTGCCCTGGTCAGTACTTCTTGACTCTTCTAGTCTACTCCCCCAGCCTCCAGGCACTGGATGTTGGAGTATGAGAATTCAGGCATGTCCCCATGTTTCACCTACTGCACAGTTACCCATTTGTCCTTTCTTCAGGGAAGACAAGGTGATAGTTTAGTCAGCATGGGCTAGCCATTGCTACAGTAACAAACAATCCCAGGCTCATGGTAATAATATAGGTTGGTTTCTTGCTCACATCACTACCTTGTGGGGCAGCTGGGGGTTTTGCTCCATGTTGTCACCCTGGGACCCAGGCTGAGGGGGAAGCCTGTGCTGCATCAACACACTGTGGCAGATCCTTTAGGGGCTCTTAATGCTTCTGTCTTGAAGCTCTGTTTGTCACTTCAATTCACATTTCACTGGCTAAAGCATCACACCGCTGTGCCGAATTTCAAAGAGAGCGAGGGAGTTTAATCTTATGCCAGAATTTTGGCAAACAGTCTCAGTGGCTATTCTGCATATTAGCTGTTCCTGTCCCTCAGGGCCACTCTGAGTTCCCACCATATCTTTATGTGCTCATTCTTTGAGACTCACATGGAAAGTTCTCCACTCCCCCTGGGAGAGCACACTGCAGTCTCTCCTTTGCTCTGAATTCTTATCCTTCCCCTCTTCTGCTGGTCACAGTGCTCTACTCCTTCCTTTCAGAGGGACTTTGAGAGGACTTCCAAGTTTGGGATTCTGAGGGATCCCAAGCACATCCCTGACTCAGGGATGCCTGGGGCCTATTCCTGACCCTTGTAGTGCTCCATGCTCCAGGGTTGGCCTAGAGGAGGCCCAGACTCACATGGGACTGAGACCTTCCCTGCTCTCCCTCCTCTCAGATGGGTCCTCAGAGCTGTGGCAGCCATTTGACGAGCCCTCTGAAGACATGGCCCACACCCAGGCCTTCGGGCATCCCCTGTCCCTGGACCAGGCTGCTCTAGGCCTCCCTGCCTCTCAGCGGGTGGGATTATGCGAGCTGACAAAGTCACCCCCTGCACGAGTTTTTCAGAGCTGTGTTTCTGTCTCATTCAATTGAAGAATGCCGGGTAACACGGGTAACACGCACTCCTGGGGGAACACACCTCTGCAGGGATTGCTCATCTGTCGGGGGTGACAGACCACCCAAGCCCTAGTGGATTCCTGAGATGACATTTCTTAGGACCCCCATCCCATCATGATACCCAGACCTACACACAAGTGCAGGAAAAGATGGTGAAACTGAAGTAGGTCCCGTTCCTGGGTTGACAGTACGGTATCCAGGCCAACTTCCTGGGTGTGACAAAGTGCTTTGGTCCTGTGGGATGCCATCCTTGAGACAAGCAGGGTGAAGGTTACCTGTGAATTCTGTACTATCTTTGTGTGTCTTCTTGGGAGTCTCGGACTATTTCATATAAAATATGAAAACTATTTCATATTATTATCATAGTAATAATAATAAAATCTTTTATTTATTTATTTTTGTACCAGGGATTGAACCCAGGGCCACTTAACTACTGAACCACATCCCCAGACCCTTTTTATATTTTATTTTGAGTCAGGGTCTTGTTAAGTTGCTTAGGGCCTCACTAAATTGTTGAGGCTAGCTTTGAACTTGTGATCCTCCTGCCTCAGCCTCCTGAGCCATTGGGATTACAGACGTTTGCCACCATATCCAGCTAATAATATGATCTTAGTGGCTTAAGATGACTCCCATTTATTTATTTGTGATTCTTGGCCTTGGAGCAGGGCTTGGGGGCATGCTTATCTGACCACACAGAACAAACCTGATACCAGGGAACCTGGCCCACATATCAGATGGGATGCCCTAGCGGCTCCCCAGAAGGTCTGTCCCATAGGGTGGCCAGACCTCTTTCTCTGGTGGCTTGGGAACCCCAAGGGCAAAAGAAGTGACAAGGCCTCTGAAGGGCCCGTTGGGAACTGGTCAGTGTCTTGCTGGTCACATTCCATTGGTCAGAGCAGTCACAGGGCCCTCCTGGATTCAAGGCAGAAGAAACAGATGCCACCTCTTGGTGAAAGGGGTGGCAAAGGAGGCGTGTCATTGCCAAGCCATCACCAAGGTGCCAGAGGCTCCTGCCACTGCATCTGGGGTCCAGTCCAGCCTCCTTGCTTGGGAAAGGGAGATGGGGGCTGGAGCCGCACAGAGGGGGTTGTGGAGGAGCAGAGCAGACTCCCTGCCAAGCCCTGGTCTCCATGCAGGGCCGCTCCTCAGCCCGCATGGCTGCCAGACTGTTCTACGCACGCTGCTGTTTGCAATCAAAAAGTTCAGCGGTCCTTCCAGTGTGCTTAAATTAGTCCCCATGAAAACCAAATCATTTCATTTGCAGAGAAGGGCTTAATTGCAAGGGGAACGAGGCAAAGGGAATTCTGTTGCCTGTTTTCATTGAAGAAAATTACTGTACTTTCCCCTGTCTCCTTACGGAACGAAGCAGCTCAGAAGCTGGGCTGCCATCACCAGTGATGAGTCCTCTCCCCTTCTCCTCAGAGCTGTTCTGTAGCTCTTTCCCATTCCTCTTCTTGCTGATCTGCACATCCCGGGACAGCCCGGGCCTGGACCTTTGGTGGGCAGCACTTCCATGGTTTGCAAAGCAGCTGCCCACCCTGGAGTTTCGTCACACCCCTGGGACTTTTAGATGCTTGCCCTTGACTTCATGGAGGGGCCTGTGACAGAACTGGAGCAACTCTGAGAGAAACATCCAGTTACTTTTCTTAGAAATCAAGGAAAATCTGCTCCAAGCTGTCACTCACAGGCTGGTGTGAAGTCACGCTGTGGAGGTCTCATCCTGGACCTTGTGTGAATGAGCGCTGGGCAGAGGGGAGAGGCCTGGCCTGGACCCTGCCCATGACTTCCTGTGTCATGTGGTGCTGCAGGATGGGCAAGTCCCCACTATTGTACTGTTGTCCCATTTGAAATGCAGCACACACACCTGCTGTGGCATCTCCGATAGTCCAACCTGGTCCCCTCTGCGGCCAATGCGGGGCTGCTTCCCTGGGGCAGGGAGACGACCCCCCCCAGGGAGCAGCCTGCTGGGACAGGTGCCTGCGGCAAGGCAGTGGAGCATGCTGGGGTTCATGGCAGGTCAGGCAGTGGGGATTTCCTCAAGTTGCTTAGTTTGAAAAGGAAAAACCAACAAAACTAATCTGAACAGAACTGGAGGAATTCAGGCCCTTAAGATTTGAGACCTGGCTCTCCCTTCTGAGCTGGACGTTTCCATTCATTTTTTTTTTAATTCGATATTTAATGAATGCCTATTGTGTGCCAGGCACTGTTCTAAAAGCTGGTCAGACAGCAGTGCATGGGCCAGACAAATATTCATGCCTCGAGGAGCGGAACTGCCATTGGAATGGTAAAGGCGAGACAGCAAGAATAAGTGAAGTGTGTAATGGGCCAGGTTTAGGAAGAGAAGAAAGGGTAGGTCCCTAGAGGACATGCAGGGTGGGGAGCAAGTGCAACCTTGCATGGAGACAGAGACAAGGACAGAGGGAATGAGCCCTGTGGATGTCTGGGGGATGCAGAGCAAATGTACAGCAAGCACAAATGTCCTGAGGCAGAAGCTGGCTGGTGAGGGTCAGTGCAGTGAGGGGTGTGGCTGGGCAGTGTGGGAAAGAGCAGAGGAGAAAAGACCAGAGGAGCCCTGGACTGCGGGCAGACCACCAAACCTCCCAGAGCCTCTGAGAGATCCTGGCTTTTCCTGTGGAATGAAGCTTTGTGATGTTCTGGCAGACCCATAGCAGCACAGCAGACCTGAGATCAGCTCTCCTTGCTATAGGGACAGAGTGAGTTGCCCAAGGATCCCAGCTATTGAAGGACAGAGCTGGTCTTGGGGATGCCGAAGCCCATGCTTTGCCACACCCGGGTGTAGCATCAGCCCTAAGATATATGGAGACGCCAGGTGGCACGGTGCCCACGGAGCCCTCTGCTTTCCTTGTCTCTGGTGCATTGTGGGACCCTCTGTCCATACTCTGTCCTTGTTGCCAGACCTTTCTCTGGAGACAAGCTGGTCTGGCTGCCCCAGGGAGGACTTTTGGAACAGTTAGGTGACTTATAGCTGCTCCTCTGCCCCTCTCCTTTGGAGGAGGCCAACAGGATAATGAATTTGAGTCCACACCCGTGCTTCAGCAAAGGGATTTTTGAGGCTCAAAGTCGATGGTGCATTAATTAAGGGGGAACAGCTGCTACTGCAGCTCTTATGATAAGTCAGTGACAAATGGCTGTGTTTACTTTCTTCCCTAGTAGAGCCTCAGGAAGGTGGCTTGGAGCGCCTGGGTGGATGTCCATAGCTGAGATTTGTGGGGTACAGCTTCTCCCTTTCTCACTCCCCAAGCTTCTTTATGGTGCCCACCAGGGCCCAAGAGGGCTGTTTGTCACTGAGGAGAGACAGATCTGTGACCTGGTGAGCACTCTGAAGGGCTTCTGGCAGAGCAACTAAAACTTCTCAGCAAAGCACCTGTCCTAGGATGCCCTCAGAGCCCCCCTCAGGCAGACCCTGCCACCCCGTGTCATCCTTTGAGAGCTGCTTAAAAGCGAGGCTGGGCCCTCAAAGCTGAGGAAACCTGCGAAGTTGGTTCAAAAATGTCTGCAGCTCTGCATGAGGCCGAGTCTGCCCCGGCGGCTGGGCTCAGATGCCACTGCCTACCGTAGAGGAGGAGCTGGGCGGAGGGGCCTTTGGTGTTCCCTTTGTTTTGATCTGGCTTCTGCTCTCCAAACAGCTTCCCAGCAATAGAGCCCTGCACTGGCTCCCTGATCAGCTTCAGATTAAAAACATGGCATGCCGACGGGACCATAACAGGTTGGGACACATGTGGACAGGAAGGTGGCCATGACTGGCTACAGACCTTAGGAGGCACAGCTGGGAGGCTGCCTTCCTGGGATACTGATCTTGGGCCCTTGCAAACAAGAAGGCCCTGTCTGCATCCTGATGCCAATCCCCAAGCCTTGGAGGAACCCCAATGCTTCCAGCCCTGCCTCCCCATAGCACCAGGAGGCACATGCTCAGCACACTAGCCATTTGGTAGTCACCCCAATGACTGGGGCCAGAGGTAAGAGGCCTCCTTCTTAACGAACATCATCAGCTGCTGGAGAGCCCACCCAATCTCTCTGCTCTGCTTCTTCCCTTCCCTGCTGGTGCAGAGAGCCCCAGAGGAACCTGGGCGGCCTTGAGGAGAGGCAGCAATGGAGCTAAAGGAAAAAGGCCTTATTGATCCCCTACTCCTGGCCACCCACTGGGACCATTTGGGCCCTGCTGAGTTCCAACCCTATAGCTTCCCTGTGGAGAGGCGGTCACCCAGCTTTAAAAATGTGGAAAGAGGCTCCCAGTGCTGCGGCCTGCTCAGGACCTGTCACTAAACAGCGGAGGCCCTGGAGGAGCAGGTACTCTCCCATTGGCCCTCTCCAGGAGCCAGGCTTACCAATCCCACGCTGCATTCCTCTGGGGGAAAGGCAAAGCACCATGGAGGAGAAACACATCCATTTTTAATAAATAGTTTATTTATCCAAGTTTCACCCTGATACTGAAGCCTGTGACAGTTCTTATTCTGGCTGGAGCCTGATTATGAGAACAGGGCCTGGCCACCCGGGTGCTGGTGCCAGCCCTGCCGATCACCTAGACATCAGAGGAAATGAGAGTATTGCTCAAACCAGGCAGACTGGAGCTTTATTAAGAAACAAACACCAGTAAGCCCAGAAAGGGGCAGTCGGTGTCTTCTGCAGGCAGCAGTTGTCTCCTCTGCTTGCTCCACTCTCCTGCCCAGCACCGATGAGGACATAAGGGATGAGCCTCGCTGGAGAGGCTCTGCACTTAACTAATAAGGCCCCCCACCGGGTGTTTCTGCAGCCGCCCTCCTGTGGGCAGGTGTGGGCTGAGGAGCTGGCGGCAGCGCGGTGGCCACTCCGGGGCGGCCAGCAGGGGGCAGTGTGCGGCCGCTGCCGGTACAGACTGCAGGTTCTGGGTAAACAGCCCGCCCGGTGGGGAGGCGGTGGTCATGGTAAGACAAGGTGATCTTGGCCTGCAGGACGCTCTCAGCCCTGATGCGAGGCTCCCAGAGTCCTGCATTCTCAGCCTGACACGAGCCCTGGCTGCAAGTCTGCTCTGAAACAGCAACTTCTGTGAGAAGCAGCACTGAAGAGCTAACTGATGGCTGCAGGGCAGACCGACCCTCTGTTCTTGTCCTCTAACCAGACTCGGCTCCTTCCTGGAGGCCATGCCAGCAGCTCCCTCCTCCCCCCCTGAGGCCCTGAAGACCAGGGCCCAGTGCTTCTGGACAGTTCCTCTACAGTCACTGGTTCTAATTTCTAGCATCTTCCCCTTTTAGGACAAAAGCAGCCCACCCAGTCACAGGACAGGCTTTCTCCCTCACCCCCAAGGCACATGGACCAAGTCACTCCCCTATGCCCCTGCTGCCCCATCCCACCATCCCTGACCCACCTCCCAAGCCAGGCAGACTCACTGGGCATCTCCTGGCCGGGCTGCTCCAGCCCACCAGCCTCACGCTTCCACAGGTCTCACAGCGGCTGCCCTTTTGTTTTCTTTTTTTTTTTCCCATGGAAAACAAACCCTCCTCCCCCTTTCTGCCAAAAACCAGGCAGAGAGGATGGGCTGCACTCCTGGCTTCTCCCCTCCACCCTTAAAGGAAGCCCATGTTTTCCTGACGAGTTAACACCTCTGAAATCTTTCAGAGAGGCCTTGGGGCTGGAGTCAGGAGGGTGAATAGTCAAGGCAAGTGTGAATTTAGCACCGGCAGGTCTGGTGACCCTCGCCCTGGTGTGGGCTGTCCTGGGACAGGCTGACTGGGAACAGACCCCCTGTCTGGGCTTATCGCTCTGAGTCAGAAAAGGAGGAGGGCTTAGTCCATCTCCACACCAGCATGTCTTCTCCAGCCACGCGGTGGGACTCTGTCTGGATCCGGGATTCATTGGAGGCCAGGAACTCCACGGCGCGGTCCCATACCCGCTTCATGCGCCTCCTACAAGGAGATGGGCAGGGCTCAGCAGGCCAGTCTCACCCCAAGGGAGCGGGCCTGTCAAGCCCTTTCTACAAAAGTGGACAAGTTTCCAAGTTCCAGTGCAGTCTGGGGAGGAAGAGCCGTTGGGTACTAACATGACAAACCACAGAGGACAGAAATTTTCTGGGCCACACCCAAATAACTCTTCAATCTTCTCGGCTACAAAAGCATCCAATTAGAGGGAGCTGAAAGGGGCCGACTGTATCTGGGGCCCCCAGGTCCAAATGTGAGGGGCTGTGGTGGGCTCGCTGCTTCTAGCTGGGCCGTGACCTGTAGCAGCCCTGGCCTGGCGGGCTGTACTACTGTGCCAGCTGCATCTGCATGCCAAGTAGAGGGGTGGCTGAGTCCAGATTCCACAGCGACTGGGGGATAGGGATGAATAAATACCCTGACTAGGGGGGCCCAGAAGAGAGGGATCACAGCCACCAGGGAGGGCTCCTTCCAGGGGAAGAGCTCCTGCTGGGTCCCTGGGGCTTCCCCCCCACCCCCCGGCCCCCAGCCCCTTTCCCATCTCCTCCTCCCCACTGAGACCAGACAGGGCTGTTGAGGAGGCTGCTTTCACATCTACCCTCTGATGAGCTCCAGTGTCAGACAGGCCTCAGACTGGAGACCATCTCCTCAGGACTCCGTGTGTAAGAGAACCAGGGAAGGGGCACATGTGTGGGGCAGTAGGGTCACCCAGGAAAGACAAATGTGAGGGCAGGGAGTCAGGGCAGGGTGGCTTTGGGGTGCAGTAGCTTTCTTCCCTGGGGGCCAGGCGTCACAAGCCTGATCGGCAGCTTCCATTTGGTTGGTCTGGTCAAGGCCACATACTCCCTGGGGACTGGGCTCTGAGTCTGCGCTCCCATTGCCTTCTGGGCCTGAGGAGGTGGCAGTCCACATTGAGCCCACCAGCTCCCCACCCAGCCCCCTTCCAGGCTCACCATTAACGGGTAATGAACAAGTCTGGCCCGAGCCGGCTGCTCCAGTCAGCGGCCCTGCTTTCTCACTAAACAAGCTCTTCAGATCTCCCTCTGGCTCCTGAAGCAGGCCCTCATCTATCTACGGGGAGGCCTGGAAGTACTGGGTGCCTCAGGAGATGGGTTGAGAGCCACAGGGGGAGTGGGCCTCCTGGGGATCTGGATGGGCTTACACTCTGCAGGGCAGCAGCTCTCCACGTCTGTGCTAAAATACAGGAGCTCAGGCCCAGGCGGCTGTAGCTGTAGGCCAGCTGCCAAGCCACCTCATGTTCTTGTTGAAGGGAATGTGCACGTTGGGTATTAGTTCGGCTCAAGTGCTAATGGCTACCCTTGGATAAGCTTTGAGGCCACCTCCTTGATGTCCCTGGCCCCTTCCCCTTTGGGCTTTTCACTACCCACACCACACAATTTCCTTATGCTTCTTGTCATCTGTCTCCTTCTCTAGAACAAGAGCTCCAGCAGGGCAGGGATTCTTGCTTTTCCCTCATCACTCTCTCCCCTTGGTATCTGGCACTTAGTTTGTGCTCAACAAACATTTATAGAATAAATGAATGCATGAAGGACGGACTTTCTTCCCCACAATTCTCTGAAAGGTCATGGAATCCTGTTTTATCATGAGGAAAACATGGCTCAGACAGGTTGCGCGAGTTGCAAAGGGTCACAAGATGACTCCTGGCAGGACCAGGAATGAGGCAGGAGCCTGAGTGCACCGAGTGGCCCTTCTGGGAGTTTAAGAGCCGTGTGACTGCCTGAGGACCAACAGCACACATGTGCACACTGCAGACATCTGCTCTCCCTCAGCTTCCTGACTGCCACCTCTGCCAGGGGCTGGACGGGCAAGAAGGCTGTCAAGCACCTTCGAGTTTAAAACAGACCCTTAAATGTTCTAATTCTCCAATTCCTCAGGGGTTGCACAGAGAGGGGTGATCAGAGAGTCTGGTGGTGGCAGTGACAGAAGCACTACTGGCTGTGGGACTGAGCAAGCGCCTGTGCTTCAGCTGTCAAATGGGGGCCCTCCCTGTGGTGAGGCCAGGTGAGGGGCGTGCCCCTGTGCAGGGCTCGGGGCAGTGCCTAGCCTGCAGCTTTCTGGCCTCTTAGTGTCATCCAGCAGGTAAGTGTGCGACAGAGATGGGGTCAGTCAGCTGTGCAGGAGCCACCATTTGAGGTGATACTGTGGTGAGCCCTGGTGGCTGCCTCTTCAGATTCTGCCCCTGATACCACCCGATGCCAGGACTGTCAGGAGCAGGGAGCACCACCCCCGCAGCCACGGCCCTGTGGAAGATGCCCTGCGTAATGTGTGACCACGGCCTGCTGGCCCTTTCTAGCAGCCCTGTTTCCTGGAACTAACCCTATGGATTATTGTAAAACCACTTTTGATTACATATATGTGGATATGTGTGTGTGTGCACATGTGTGTGTGGGAACTGGACCATGGTATTGTAGCTGATTTCTGATTGTGGGGTCATGGTCATAAAGTGTGAAGACTACCTCTCCCTCCTCACCAGTAACTGACTCAAAGATAAGTCAAGGAACCAATTCTGGTCAAAGAGTCACAAGGAGTGTGTCCCAGGAGGCCATTGGGAAAGTTTTCTCTTACTTATAAGAGTGACAAGAAGCCCACTTCTCCACTGCCAGCTGTGACAAGATAGACTTTGCTCTAGCTGCTGGTAGTTACCACTTGTGACCACAAAGGACCAGCCCTCCAACTGCATCTATGGGGAGATGGGACTATGAGAATCACAGAGCAGTGGAGCAAGAGCTGGCTGCTCTACCTTGAACCCTGGCCGCCCTGGACTTCCACCTACAGAACCCTCACCATCACACCCTGTGAGCAGAAGCCTCTAGAGGCGGGGACCCTGGGGCCTCAGCACTCAGCGCACCTCCACAGAGGGGCAGGCCCAGGCTCTATACGTCTGGCCTAGCTCGTTCCATCCTAAAGAGCAGAGCACATTCAGGAGCAGGAGGAGGTGCGGACGGTACCCCACTCGCTCAGGATGCTGGGTGGAGGTGCCCTCAGTTGACACCAGGCTCTGGGCTTCCTTTCCATGGGGCTCAGAAACCCCAGAGAGGACTCACCGACTCTGTGGAGGGATGAGGGTGTCACGCACGTGCAGGATGCCCACGTACGGGTAGCGCTCCATGTCTTGCTCCCAGTCCACGTAATGGTCCTGGACTACGTCTACAGGAGAGAATGCAGAGTTCAGGGCGCAGGTCCGCGGGCAGGCAGGGGCAGCCCTTCCACAGGGGCCACATACCTATGATCTTCTTCACCATCTCATACATGGCCTGTTCCTCCTCTTCTAACTTCCTCCACCGGTACTTCAGGAGAATCAGGAGCCCCCACAGAAAAGCCAAGCCTGTGAGGGAACAAAGCCCCCGTTATTCCCTGGCATGTCCTTTGGCTGTTCTGACACTCAGCCGGTGTCCCTGTGGGCAAGATACTGTGCTGCAGAGCAACTTGCCAATCCTGTTCCAAGCACCTACTATGCGTCAGGGAGAGGACAAGCACACAGGAAGCAAGCACGCAGACATGCAGGGGGAGGATGGCTAGGAAGTGATCATCCTCTTCCTACTACTGTCACCAGAGGCGTCCCCAGCTATTCAGCTGTCGGCCCCTCCACACCTCATTCCGGGCTTTCATCTCCTCCCTCGTGGACCTGAACACGGCGATTCATACATATATACATGGCGGCCCTTTGTGTTCTGGGCTGCTGCTGCCGATAACGATTTCTGGCCTGACGGCGCAGGAGGGCTGGTATGCACGCAGGCCTGTGGTTCGCAGCTCTGGCTATCTCTGGAGAGCCATGGTCTCTGTGCCCTGGCCTTTTGCTTCCAGAGACACCCTGAGGTCCCTGCTCAAAGGCAGTCCTGATGCCAAGAGATGAGGCCTGCTTTCCTGTCAGCGCAGTGCTCTGCACGTCCTTGCTGCTCTCATCGGGTATCTGCAGCTCCCCAGGAGCTTACATTTTTCAGGAGTAGAATCAGGCCAAGCCCCCACTGTGCCTCCCGTTTGGAGCTGGTCTGTATGATGGGATCCTAGCAGGTGCTAGAAGCGGCACCACCTGGACACCCGCCCCAGCTTCCTCTCAGGGAAGCTGACAGTCCCCTGCCTGCATCAAGGACATTTCTAGTTATCCTAATGCTCTAGCCACCAATCTCCAAAGGTAAAGACAGACCAGGGCAGAGGCCGACTTGTTCATCTCCTCTGTTTTATTAGACAGACCTCAAGTTCACCAGACAGAAACGAGCCTCCGGATGGGATTCCTACACCTCATCACTCACGCCTATGAGGGCACCACGCTGTGCTCCCAAGGCACTGTCTGCAAGTGGCATGATGGCGGGGGGGGGGGGGGGAAGGGAGCGCAGGGAGGGTGGTAGAGGACTTACACCAAAAGAAGATGAGCACATGGGTGACCGCAGTGAGCAAGGCACGACTCAGGCGGCAGCCAACGCCCATGCGGGGGCGGGCAGACTCCAGGCAGACCACCTTGTCCACAGTTGTCACCAGCTCAGACGGATCTTCCCCTTTCAACCTGGAAGAGGACACAGGGCTCTAGACACATTCCAAAGTCCTACTTCAACTGCGGGAGGCCAACAGGGGAAGGACAGAGGGACCACAGGCTTCTGTTTGCTTATAGAACAGGCTCGGTATCCTGGTTGTGCTCTTTCCAGAAATTTCCCACATTGGCTACTTAGAAAGAATAAACCTTTAAAGACGGCAGCAAGCTTGAACCCCTACCGCTAAAGTGACGTCCCCCTCTGTTGGGTCTTTGACAGCCTTTCTCAGCGTGCGGAAGATTAAACTGTAAATTGGATTCCCACCTCCCAGCACAGAGAGATGGAAATGTTTACTGAATCACTGGCTCTGCAATTGCATGGCAAGAACTCAAAGACAGGATCCAGGAGGTTGTGCTTCTCCGTGACGAGCAGGCACATAAGCTGTTTAAGGGTAAAGATCATGGGGCATCGGTGAGGCTCTGAGATGGGAGCCACCAGGCTCTTCAAGACCAGTCCCCTGATACTAAGCTCCTGCCCAGGTCCCAGGCAGGGAGGCGTCAAGACTTGTGGGATATGAACACCTGACCCTTCTTCCAGCCAGTGAGAGGACAGGACACCTAGCTCTGGAATGCTGGCATCGGAAGTGACCCATTTTCAACACTGGTCATCTGAGTAGCTCAACCACCTGCCCAAGTGTGCAAAGGCAGGTGCTGTCATTCCAGAGTTGGGGCTTCAGTGAGTGCTGTGGAGGAGAGAACCTGGATTCTCCTTTGCCTTTTCCAACACAGGAAAATGGCTCAGCCACTCAGGGCAGCACTTTCTCTAAGCCAGTGAATTTTAATCGGGCCATGCTTCCAGTTATCCAGCTCTAGGCTGCACTGCCCAAGGGGCTTCTGCTGGATGCACTGCTGATGGAATTAGTAATTTGGGCGGATTAGAGAGGAAGCCAACAGAATCCTAGAGTGTGTTTTAATATGGGGAGCTGGCGCCCAAACAGAGATCCTCACAAACACAGAGCTGAGCAAGGGACTTTGTGACCGGCTCCTCTGGCAGGGGGCTCCAAGGGGCATGGCTGTCGGCTGGTGCCCCTCCCCCTGGCTGAGCAGACACATCGGCCCTTTCAGCCTCCTGAAAGGCTCACTATCTCCACTAACAGTGGCCAGAGATAACAAAGAGGCGGAAACAGACTGGCAGAGTAAAATGCAGTATTTCCCAAGCAATTTCCATCTGAGTAAAACCAACACACAGAATCATTTCATCTAAAATGAAAACTCGCACCAAGGAGAGGCAGGGCAGCAAGAGGCCTGGGAGGTGTGTCTCCTCCTGAAACTGCCCCCTGCTCTGCAGCCCCAAAGCCCCATCCCTGGGCCGCCAGACTCAGCTGGGACATCCTGCCTCTTACTTCAGAACCAAGACCTCTGTGGGAGCAAGGGAGTTAGCTGTCAGGTAAGAACAATGGCAGCAGCCGTCCCCACCTTGTTAACCACCACCCCCCCGCCCCGCCCCACACTCACCAGATGCCCACGTCCTTGTTGCTGCTCAGTATCCAGGTCAGCGCTGCTTCAAACTTGGCGGAGGAGCTGCTGGTCACATTCTGGCGGGGTGGGGGAGGGGGGATTAGTTCTGCCTCTGGGCGGAGCAGCCGGAACTTTGCTGCTGGATTAAGGAAGCCGCTCGGCTCAAGCTCCACACTCCCCAAGGCCCCGTTCCGCTAGATGCCCAGCAAACTGGCAGCAAGGAAATCTGCGGTGATGAGAGCCATGAAGAGACTCTGACCAGGGGAGGTGATGCGGAAGCACATCCAGGAAAACAGCACAGGCCTGAGGCCGCCAAAGGAATAGCATTATCTCAAAGGCTGCCGCGTTCAGCCAGAGAGCCGGTAGCTCAGTATGGTTGCGCTGGTGTGGGAGCCACACAGAGACCCAGCTCTGTGGCCTCAGATAAGTCTCTGACCCTCTCTGGGCCTCAGTTTCCTCGTCTGTGAAATGAAAATTAAACTAGATGACCTCTGAGGTCCCCGCCAGCTCCAAAGTTTCAAAATTCCACCAGCCAGCGGCCACACAGAAAATCAAATGGACCCTGAGCAGTCTGAAGGGAATCACAAAGGGAGAGAACGGACAGGTTAAATTTGTGCCCTGAAAGCTGCTGAGGAATGGAGCAAAGTTAATGAAAGGAGAAGCAACAGGCCCCTTAGGGGAAGCCTGGGTGGCCAACTAGCTAGGGAAAGGCAGTGGAGTGGTCCCCACCATGGTGGCTACCTTAACTTAAGGTGGACTAACGCTCCACTAGGTTAAAAAAAAAAGAAAAAAGAAAAAAGAAAGAAAGCCCAAAAGCCACAAAGCAAACAAAAAACAAAAAGGGTAAAAAGCCCGCAGGGCTTGAAGGATCAATGGGAAATCACCAGCCCTCCTGGGAATGGAAGAGCACAGCCTACTCACTGCTATATATTCCTGGGCTTCCAGAACAGGAATGCATTTGCTTTTTAGCTTCTCTGGATTTCCACACTCAAAATTACCTAAGAGGGGGGGAAAAAGACAGATTCAAACACAGAGAAAAGGTGAAAAAAAATTACTCTGAAATTGGACTAAAAATACAGCAAAAATCAAGCCATCAGCTCTAATCAGGAGCATGTGGCCGATGGTTCCCTGGCTTCTGTGGGGCATCTTCACTCTGCAGCAAGATCAAAAGCCACTTAGCTTGGATCGATTCCAGATCATTAAAACCTGACCTGCAAAGCAGTGCAGTGATTTGCATTAAATGACTAAAAAGCTGCCCAATACCGAGGCCTGTTTGCAATTGATCCCTAAAAGGATCCGACACATAGCCGGGAAGGTACAGGAATGGCACTATAAATAAACACAGCCTGGGAAAAAAGGCAGGAGGCTGTGGGCACCACAGGGGTTCTGATCATGACATCGCAACCTGGATCGACATAAGTCCATTGTTTTGAGGGTCCTAGGGAGAGATGTTCAAAAGGGTCCCATGAAGAAAGAGGGCAGGGTCTGTATTGGGCAGTGGGCCTCCCTTCCAACACCTGGGAAGCTAGGAGCTTCCCCCATAGTCCTGCCCAGTCCTCCAGGTAGCCCATGGGGCCTCTCGTTTGGCCAACCTGCTTCAGACCTGGTGGCCTGCCACAGCCCTTGGTCCTCCTTCAGGTGGCTGTGGTTTACTGCTGTGTGCTGCGTCCTATGGGTCAACTAGATTCCCTGAGAGCGGGGACAGTACAGGCATCACAAGACACTTAACACTCACACAGCCTGGCTGCCCTCTCGGGGCACAGCCAGAGGCCTCAGCGGCCAGTCTCTGCATGTCTGCGTGCAGGGAGGACCCAAAGGCTGATTGATATTCAGTTCATTCTTGAGCATGAACCCAAGCCTGTCCACCCACCCCCAACCAAATCCTCCCACTTCACAGTGGATTGTGACTGTGTCTCCCAAGACCAAGGTGGCTTCTTCTGTCCTCCTGCCCTGCCTGGACTATCCTGGCTAGGTTGGCCTGACCTGCCTCCTGACTGGTTTTCTCCTGTCCCCTTTCCAACCCACGTTTTATCAATAAAGCTTTAAAGTGCTTCTGCTTAAATGACACTGCACCACTCAAGCTGTTGTTGCCGCATTTGCCTTCTTGGCACCCGACTCTGCATATCACTCCCCTGCTCAGAGCCTCCCTGGCCCTTACTGCCCGATGGGTGGCCTGGCACCATCGCTGTCCCCTGTGGGGCCCAACTGATATTTCTAAACATCATTCCCTCCCATTCTCTTTCCTCTGAGAAGCAGCTGCTTCCTGGCTCTGCCTGTCATCTGCTGCCTTTTTGGCCTGCCCCTCCCCCACATGCACATAACCAGTCCTACCTGGGCTTCAGGATTGGGCTCAGAGGCTCCCTCCCCTGTGACACTTTCCTGACTGTTCCAGCTAAAAGGCGCTGTGCCTCCTGGACTCATACCCTCTCAGTTCTTGTCTATCACCCAGTGGCCAGGGAGGTAGGTGGTCTCTTCTACTAGACCACGAGCAGGACTCTGGGCTGAGTTATCTCCTATCCTGCACAGGCAGATCAGTACCCAGGCTATCTCGGATCCCCAGTGGGAGGGCAGGGTGTGGCCTTGTGGAGAGCACACATTTCCCTGTAGCCTATCTATATGAGACCTATGTCCTCCCAGCTGCCCTTGCCAGGCTGGTTAGAGGGCAGCAGGTGCCAGGGCTTGATCACACAGGCCAGGACCAAACATGGAGAAAGGGATGGTGGCGTAACATCTACTAGCACCCAGAATAGGGCAGAGCTTCTCAGCTTCAGAATACACACAAAACCCAAGACTGTTCTAAAAATACTGGGTCAGGATGGGTCATGGAATTCATTCTGCATTTCCAGCACAGTCCCAGGTGATGCTGCTGCTCCGGTCCTTGGACTATGAAGAAGATGCAAAGCTCTGCAACATGCACTTAGGCCAGAATTTACATCTCAGGCCCTGGGCCCTTGACTTCATCGATGACTGTCATATGTGGCCCCCACTCCTCTCTCCCCTTGAGAGCTCTCAGGTACCTCCCAATCATTTCCAGTCTCCCAAGGTCAGGAGAGCTGATACCGTAAGACTGACCCTGAGGACAGAGGGTCCAATACAAGTCCATCTGACTCTGACTGCCCAGTGAATTCTCACACAAGAGCTGACCCCACAGGCCTCAGACGTCCTCTGACCTCTTGGGTAAGAGTGTTCTTGAACATTCCTCAGGACTGAGCTGCTCTCCCTGCCTCCTGGCTGTCAGAGTGGAGCAGCTATCCCCTGCCATGCCCTTTGGCCATGGTGTGCTGCCTCACCTCAGGCGCAGGGCTACAGAGCCAGCTGATCATGGACTGAACCACTGAAACCAATAACAAGATAGCTTTCATCCCACTGTGAGCTGGGCCGTCTGTCCTGAGGCTCACAGACTCGGGTGTGAAGGAATCCAGACACTGGGGCTGGCACCTGCAGATCTGAGAAACGGCTGTCCAAGACTACAAAAGATCCGTGACTCTGGAAGTGCCCAGCTGCAGTATGGCCTTTGTATCCCCACCTTAAAAGCCCACTCTTCCCTCTGGCAGTTAGAATCACAGCTTCTGGGTCAGGACTCCACTGTGTATTCTCTAGTAAACCAATAAAGTGTCTTTTTCATTTTTCTCAAAACAACAAAAATAAACAAACAAAATAAATCACCAAGAACACTGAACTGCTCCGTCCAGTTCAAGTATATCTAACTAAGTCTTGAGCCCCACACCCTCCCCTGTGCTGCCCACAGGTGATTTTGAGAACTTCCCAGAAGCTAGCTGTTGGGGGAGGACACAATAATGTAGATGACCTTTCTGGTCTCAAAGCATGAGTTCACCAAATGAAATGGTAGGGGAACCTTATGGATGAGTGGGGCTGCTGAAGGACAGTGCTGGACTCTCATTTTGTAGAGAAGACAAATCCAACATTACCCAGTTAGACAGGAAGACTGAGGCCGTTAGAGGATCAGGGACTTGCCCAAGGTCCTGCAACTAGGAGGCATGATCAGGACCAGATGTGACACCATGGGCAGCCATGAAGACCACCTGCTGCCTACACAGGCAAGAGGTCTTTCCTCTGGCCCAGGCAACTGTCTGGCTCAGGTCAGCCCCTAGCGGGTGGAGCCTGTGAGCCAGATCCTGAAGCCCAGCTAGGACTGGTTATGTGCATGTGGGGGAGGGGCAGGCCAAAGAGGCAGCAAATGACAGGCAGAGCCAGGAAGCAGCTGCTTCTCAGGGGAAGGAGAATGGGAGGGAATGACGTTTAGAAATGTCAGTTGGGCCCCACTGGGGACAGCGATGGGTTAGAGGCCACCCATTGGGCAGTGAGGGCAGGGAGGCTCTGAGCAGGGGAATGACGTGCAGAGCCAGGTCCTCAGAGACTCTGAGAAGACCTGGGCCTGGCCCCTTCCAGTGCCAACACGAACCCCCAGAGCATCAGGCATCCCAGAAAAGGGGGAGGATCTTGCTGAAAGATTTGTGCTTGGGGACCCTGGGGAACTAAAGATGCACCGCCACGGCATCACCAGGGGGAGGCAGGAAGCTGAAGCTTACCCACTAAAGGTATTTTCTGGGGATAACCATGGCTTGGTGGCCTAACTAACCAGAGTGATGCTCCCCCACCCCCCTCAGGAGGACAGTGGGTGTGTGTGGCCGACTCACCGGCTTGGATGGCCAGGAAGTTGTACAGCTCGTGCAGCAGCTCCAGCAAGGCGGCTTTCTGCTTGGCTTGGCAGAACTGAAAAGGCACAGGACACTGGTCAGCGGGCGACGGCGATGGGTGTGCGAATCAGTGTCTACCTCTCCACGGCCGCACTATCAGGTATGTCTTGACGGCAAGGAACATGGTATTATTTTAACTAATTGATTTCTTTTTGCAGTACTGAGGATGGAACCCAGGGCCGTGGACATGGTGGCAAAGCTCTATCACTGAGCTCTCTGCTCTTTGGCCCTGTTATGCTACCCTCAGCCCTGGAATTCTTAAAACAGAAATAGCTGGGTGCTATGGAACACACCTGTAGTCCCAACTACCCAGGAGGTGGGAATAGGAGAACCCCTGAGTCCAGGAATTTGAGACCAGTCTGGGAAACATAGTGAAATACTGTCTCAAAAAAAAAAAAAGGTAGAAATTTCAGCTGCGCAACCAGCACGCTGGCTTCATACAAGAGGTTCGTAGCATAGAAGTTAACTAGTGAGATCAAAATAAACACACAAGACTCAATTACCTTTTTCTTTGACCAGGTCTGAGACAGCCCTCCCTCTGGCTCCTGCCTCGAACCACCCGGTGGGGCAGCAAGGCTTACTCAGGACTAGCAGGAGAGAGAGAGAGAGCACGCCAGAGGGTGGCCTTTTATTAGGGAACACAAGAAATTCAGGGGAAATTTCCATCCAATGAAGGTCGAGGGGGACAGCATTCCAAGGTCAGGGGCAGTGATTGGTCTCAGGGTCAATGGTCAGTCACACCCCCACACGGACAGGCTCTTGCACCTGGAGAGGGTGGGGATTAGTTCCGACACAGTTTAGCCAGAACGCCTCACACCCAATCAGGGAGGTGCCCAATCACATGCGAGAATGGCTTCCCACAGAAATTCTGCAAAGTGCTGTGCCTAGGAATAGAGGTGATAAATATCAGGTGAAGCTCCTGAGAAGGGTACCATGTAGCAGAAGCAGATACAATAGTGAAGGGACTGCCATCTGCAGTGCTCCTTGGAATAAAGGCCAGTAAGATGGATGATGAACCCAGCAGCCCAGACTCCTCAGAGAGAAAAGGAATCACTGCCAGATCTCGTAGGGCTCAGAGGACACAGGGCAGAAGGTCACTAACATGGGCTTGCCTCCTACAGGGTTAGGTGGGACCTCTGCATAAGGACTGTGGTGGGACTCTTTCGAGCTCACATACAAATCACTCAACATAGGCAGACACTACCCAAAGGAAACAGGAAGGTACCAGACGACGAGATGGCCTGATTAAGACAACACACCCACTCCCAGCCTGTCTCCACATTCCCAGCAGCATAAATGCAGAAAGAAAAACACAAAGTGTCACAGTCCTCAATGGTGGAGATGGAAAAGAACACTTATCAGATACTCAAATGCCTGTCTGGGTCCTGGATGAGACTGGAGCCACACAAAGGAGACTTTATCAAGAATCCCAGGAGCCAGGAAGTATGTCCCCATCTGCCAGCTCCTGAGTCTACCCTCTATGAAGGCCATTTCATAAGCCCATGAAGTCGGCCCAACAAGCCTGTGTGGATAAGGCCCAGGACGGGCTATTCTGTGCTCTGATGCAGGTTTGGAAATACGGAATATTCAGCATCTGAAGTGCCACTTGGCAGGTGAAAAAAGCTGTCTGGTTACTGAGCACATCTTTAGTGGGGACCTGGAGGATGTACTAGGGTTCACTCTGTTGGGACGTGAGCATGATACTCACAGAAGGCCAGGGAGCACATGTGCCATTCACTTGGGATCTGACACACTTAGAGATGTGAAAGACTGAGAATTAGAAACCAGGAGACCCTTTTCTAAATAAAAGACAGACAAAACTAACATCACCATACAGAAAAGTTATTTTTTTCCTGTTTCTGCTTTCAGTCTTCAAAATTCTAGTTTCTCCTCTGGCCACCTCTGTTTCTGCAACACTTCTGATCATTACCTGCAGTATTTATGATGGGGGCAGAGTAAGCTTATTATCAATCTGTTTTTGCAAAACATCTGGGAAACAATGGTATTTGGTGGATGAATGCAACAAACGAATGTTATAAAACATCCCAAATATGACACATCGGAAGCCAAGGGAAAATAAATCTGGTTATCTGCAGTAGGATGCCCTTCATTAAGTGCAGAAGTCAATGCAAGGGTATCCCGATGACCATGTGTCATTTCCTTCTCAGCCCCCAGGCTGCGGAGGCTTGGCATGGTACACTTAGTAATTAGACTACTAAGTCATGCCCTCCAGCAGCACAAGACACCTCCTGGTAGGATTTATAACCTGAAAATTTACTGCCTCATATCTTCCCCAGACTAACACCAGCACCAGCATCCAGGTTCCGTTCCGGTGCTGCTTCTGCATGAATCATAAATGGGTGGGGCTGCTTGCCTCCCCCAAATATTATTTGTAGGAATTATCAGGGCTTCATACAACAAATCTCAACAGACTAAGAGGGCTAATTCCACTCACAGTGTGTTTCAAACAAGCCCCTCTGATGCATCCAATCAGAACAGTGTTTTCAGAGCCACAAGTGCACACCAGAGAACATGGAATTGAGAGCACAGCTCCTGATGCTAGGAAACTACCAGCACTTCTGCCAGATGCCAGAAAGCTCGAGGCCCTTCAACAACCCACTGCATCTCCTTGGATCAACTCAGGCAACAGACCAAAGTCCCTGGTGCTATGACTGATGGGAGGCCTCTGAAATGAGCCCAGAACTAGACCTTGGGACTCAGTTCTCTGCATTTCAAGTCCTCTTTCACTGCCAAAAACATCACAAAATGTGACATGATTCTGGTACATTACAGGAAGCTTTCCCTGAAAATGACCTTAATATGATCTTTGCTGGGGAAGTTTCCACCTGAAGGAGGAGAAATATAAGAAACTCAAACTCACCTTGTCTGTTTTCCTCTCACAGTCCACTGGCAATAATTTCACTGAGACCAAAAAAAGAAACACACAGGAGATTAAAAGTCACTCTCAAAAGTTGGGAGAAGTAAAACATTACAGATAAGGGGATTAGAAAGTTGCCATGGAAATGTGGCACTTAAAATGGAGAGACAATAAAAAGTACACGTTTCCCAACCATGGATTAGTAGTTTAGATAATTGGGTCCTCATCCCAGTGGTCACAGGTTCTCAAGCAACTCAACAACTTATCTGTAAAATGGGATCAAATAGGACTTCCTTGCTTAACCCAGGGAGTTAGGCTCCAAACAGACAACATGTGTGACAGTTTTATTAACAGTAAACAACAATATGTTAAATAGGGATGAATAGCATCTGGGTGGGGAACTCCAGGTAATTCCAGTATATGCTCCCAAAGCTGTTGTGTTAAAGCACTTTGGTAGTGAGTGGGCACATGACACTGTATGACACAGCTACCATGGCATTCAGTTCTGCTTAATTTCTTTAGCAGGTTGATAAACTACTCCCAGAATTGGTCAACTGCTCTCACAGTGGAGGAATCACTTGAATGTCTGCCTAAGTCTGTGATCCCTAGGCTCACAGACTTGCACACAACCAAACATCCGTTTGCCATAATACCTAAGACTTAGTTTTTTCCTGTATTTCAACTGAAAAGGTGTGGCCTTGACTCGAAGCTAGGAATAGTATTAATCACATTCATGCTTTGCAAAGAATATTAAAAGTTGGTGAACTATAGTGTCATTTTTACCTAAATTTATACTGAAATTATGGTTGTTGTTTTTTTTTTTTCTACTAGAGCCCAGAGTAAAGGGACAGTCAAATTTCCCATTTGGAAAGCATATAAACCCTCAGCTTTTCAGGAGACATACCATATCCTGCAGACCTCTCATTGGTATGTCTAATTATGTAACTTAAGTGTGGACAGAGGATGTCTGGAACCCTCCTTGAATCACAGATCCTCTCAAATTCTTATTGAAACACCTCCGTTGGGATCAGTTTAAGCCCTTCAAAAGCTTCTTCAACAACTGTTCCGCAGGCAGGGCTAGCATAAACTTTTTGACAAATGAAGGTCCATGGTCCAAAATAGTCTCTTTGGCACTGCAAAGCTGGGACCCCAACCAGATCCTCTCTGTGGGCCAGTCAAATCAGGGGGTGGCCTTGGCGGGGGGGACTTTCAAATGGGACTAAAGTGTGAGTGAGCAAGAGACCCAAAAGGAAGAACCAAAAAGGGACGGGGTCGATGTGTTAGCGGGGGTGTGGCTTTCTCTCCAGAGGGAAAACCAGAGGTTTGGGGAACTCAACCCCCGGCCAGCGTGTGGCGGAAAGGGAGGCTTTAGCAGGGAGGGCTAAGTAAGAAAAGAAAGCGAAGGCAGAAGACAATGCAGTGCCGGGGAGAAGGGAAGTGAGGGTGTGGGAAGACAGAGGCACGACAGGGCGGGGGGCTGTGCGGCCTGGCGCTGGACCGGCGGTGGCCCCTGCGGACTCGCGCCCCCCGGCCCTCCCCTGTGCCGGCCCGGGACGTACTGTTGTCCTCCGCCTCCTGCGGCGCCGGGGGCTTGCCCATCTTCACCCAGAGGATGCCCAGAAAGACGAGCAGCAGCCCCAGGCTGGCCCAGAGCAGGAGCCGAGACAGGCAGCGCTCCAGCCGCCGCCCCACTTCGGGCCGGGCCCGCGGGGCGCTTGCAGAGCCCGCTCGCGAGGCCCTCAGGCCTGGGCGCGGGTCGGGACTGAGGAGGGCAGAGGGCGGCCGCGCCAGGGGCGGGGACGCGGCCCACCAGCGGCGGGCCGGGCCCAGTGCGACCCTCTCGGGCGTCCGAGCATCCTCGTCCTCCTCGGAGCTGCCCCGGACTGAGGCGCGTCGCCGGAGCGGCGCAGGGCGGGCGGGGTAGGCCAGGCCGCGGCTCCCGGCCCAGGAAGATGCGGAGGCTCCGAGATCGCCATAGGCCCCGGCAGTTGTGTAGGCCGGGCCCGAGGCCGGAGGGGAGACCCAGGGCTCGGACCGCAGAGAGGCCGCGGCTGGCTGGGCGCGTAGCGGCGCCTCCTCGCGCAGCCGGGCCTCCTCCCGCAGCCGGTCCTGACCCCGCTGTCGGGCCTCCTCCCTCAGCCGCTCCTCGTCGCGTAGCCGGGCCTCGCCCCGCAGACGGCGCAGCTTGTTGCGGTAGACGTCCCGAGTGGTGTCGGTGATGGGTCCTGGCTGGAAGCCCAGGGCCTGCAGCTCCCGCCGCAGCTCCAGGTCCGACAGGCCGGCCATGGCCAGGACACCGCCCCCCACCCGCCCCCGGCGCGCACCGCACCCGGAACTGCTCCCGCCAGCAGCCGCGGCGGAGCGGGCGGGGCCCTGCGCCATGATGGGAAGGTCGGCCTCGGGTGCCATATTGGGGAGGTCGGCGACTGGCCTATGAGTCGGCCATGATGAGGAGGTCTGACTCGGCTTTGGAGCCGCCATATTGGGGAGGTCCCATGAATTTTAATTTTTTGTTTTCTCCTGTTGCTCCGCCCCACTCCTTTCCTCTTGTTTGTTAGGTCTAGCGTTGTTTATCTCAGAGTCCTTCATCCCCAGAGCAGTCCCTGGCACGTGGTAGGTATTCAGTAAAGTCTGGTTGATTTAATGGATGAATTGCTTAATAGTTCGAGACAAGCAAGTGCCAGCAGTCAGGAGGCGAAATCATATGCCACTTTCTGTGCTTGAGGACCAATGTCTGATCGGGTTTTGTTTGGGCAGTGGCATGCCCTGAGACTTTGTCCCCATTTCGGTCTGCTGTGGGCTGGCTTCTTTTCCTGGCCTTGCACTTGGCCGAAGTTAAGCGCCAAGTGCATGCAGCACTGCCCTAGGACAGATTCTGGCCTCCATGTGCTCCAGCCTGGAATAGGACACCCCACCCATCAGAAAAACAGAAAAGCCAAATGCCCTGGTTGGGAGTCGGTAGGTGAGGCTGCTCAGAGGAGGCCGCGTGGCTGTGTGGTAGGATTCTCATAAGGGGAGATAGGTAAGGGGAGACCCCAGAGACTCCCAATCTTGATGCTGTCCTTGTGTTTTAAGATGTGGGCTCTGGATCTGAGAGTTTGATTTAAAAGCCCAACTCTACAACTATTAGATGTGTGCTCATATCCAATTAACATTTCTAGCCTGTTTGCCAATAAACCTTATAGGGTTGTTATTTAAGGATTAGAAGAAATAATTTGTGTAAGGTGCTTAGGACAGTGCCTGGCACACTCTCTTTCTTGTTTATATTTAACCCAAATCTTCCCTGCCAGTGCTGTGTAGACCCTCCCACAGGGCAGGCGATTTGGTTACAAGAAGGCCCTTAGCAGGAAGCCCCTAAGGGAAGCATGGGAAGTGATGGCAATGAAAGTAGAGCTATAGTTCATTGTCTTACCCACCCTCCCTTGCTCACTTCATATTCCTTCCACATCCTTCATCAGCTCCCTTTCCCAGCATTTATTGCGCGCTTAGTGTTTCCAGCCCTCCCATTAGTTCTTGCCTTCCCCAGCCCCCCTCCCTGGTATCTCCTTGCAGCTTTACCCAGCAGTTCTACATCAATCCATCCCCTCCCTGGGACCCTGGGCCATGCTCCTCTGTGAGGGTTTTGCATTCCTGCCACTTGCTGTACCTCAGGGGTATTCAACACTGGCCACGTTGCTGGGAAAATTACAGCCTCTGCACGGTCAGGCTTCCGTTGTTAGCCTCCCCATCTCCCCGACTTAGCTGCTCCCATGTGGTGCGATTTCTCTCACCAAGTGTTGTTTTCCTTTTCTCTGCCTGTGTTTGCACGGAATGCCATGGATTTGATATAGTGATTGCCTAACACATATACCACATAATAGTATTTTATTTCTTTCTGAAGCACTGTTTGCATGACAAATGAGTTGGTAACATTTGTGCTACTCCTTGCAGCTGTGCAGTTCAATATATAAAGAATGAGCCTTTCGGCATCAATACTGGCCCTGTGTGTTCTGAGAGGGCTTGAAACTGATGCTTAAACAAAGTGAACGTTGCAGTGTTTCAGAGTTATGGTCTGTTCCATCACAATGGATCTCAGGGCGCTTTAAAAATGTAGACTGATGGGAGCCACCCCAGTAGTGGGACACAGTGGGGGCTTTGTTGATCTTCTTTGTATCCAGAGATGCTGCTGCCACTTCTATACACCCTATGGCCAAATGGCCCACGGCTCTTCCCCCACATCCTGTCGACTTCCCTCTGGCCTGGAACCCAGCATCTTTGTAGTAGTGGTCTCCAGCCACCCAGGTCCACCCATTGCCCCCACAGTGGCTTCTGGTTCTACAGGCCTTGGTATGGAGCATCCACAGGCTCCCAGGCTCCCAACTTCTTAACAGTGGGTGCCAGGCAGCACCCCTCTTCACAGCTCTGAGAGAAACCTTGTGGTAACCCACTGCCTCCCAGGGCTCCGCCTTTCCTCTTGCCTCCTGAGCTCCCAGCTCTGGCCCTGCCCCTTTTCTGGAATTCTGTGGCCTCCTCTGTCCTCCATTGACATTTTTCACCCCCAAGGCACCCTTTTACCCATTTTAGTGGGGTTGGTTTGCCTGTTCTTTACTTTGCCCTGCAGAACCTTCCACATGCTGCCCCTGGGATGGGCTTGGCCTCAGGGCTCCTCAGCCACTGCTGTCCACCTGGCTCTCCCAGGGGCCTGTCGGGTGAGGGAAAGCATATTTTAAAGAAAAGGAAAACACTGTAAAAGTTCATGGCTGCGCCCTCCTTTCCATCGTTAGTGGGAGTTTGGTAAAGGTGAGTGGCTCAGGCTGCTGTCAGTCTTCTGATTTATTAAAGGCAAAAGAGGAAAAAGAGGCCGCAGTGTCTACAGCTACTTAGTAACCACATCCACACATTTAGCAGAGGCGAGGGCTGCTCAGAGCACCCTCTGGATTCCTGGAGGGCCACCACACCGCCTGCCTTCCTGCTGGCCTCTCTGTCTCTGCGGAGCCTTATACTAATAATAATGGCCATAAATCTTTTAGTGGGTTCCATTCTCCTCTTCCTGCAAAAAGCCCTGCACACATTTATCAGATCCTCTAAGATGCTCTCCGACTGTGGACTCGTCCTTGATCCACCTTGTTGAGGTCCTTAGCTTTTTTTTTTTTTAAGAAGTAGTTGGACACAATAGCTTTATTTTATTTATTAATTTTTATGTGGTGTTGAGGATCAAACCCAGGGCCTCCCACGAGCTAGGCAAGCGTTCTTCCACTGAGCCCCAGCCCCAGCCCGGGGTCCTTAGCTATTCTAGGCTTCCTCTCAACCACTTTGCAGGTGGCATCACACTGAGGGGTGGGGAGTGAGTGTAAGCCGGGTGTAGTGGCACAGGCCTGTGATCCCAGCCACTGGGGAGGCTGAGGCAGGAGGATTGCCGTTCAAGGGCAGCCTGGGCAATTTAGTGAAGCCCTTGGGAATTTAATGAGACTCTGTCCCAAAAAGGGCTGGGGATGTAGCTCAGCAGTAAATGCCCCTGGGGTCAACCCCCAGTGCTGCCAAAAAAAAGAAGAAGCCGCCGCCCGCCATTTGGGGCTTAGATTTGGACTGGGATGACTTGTGGAGCTCCCAACTTCTTGCCTCCTTGTGTCTGCTTTGTGCAAGAGGAAGCCACCGTTTTCTCTCCAGGTCTGGGAATGTGTCAGTAAAGGGGATGAATAGTCTCAGGAAAATACCAGAACAGGTTTAGTGGACACTTGTGCCACCTGCTTTTCATAATCTGTTGGAAATGAAATAAAACGCTGACCCTTTGACCACGCTTACACTTTGGTAGGCGTGGGTTAGAGTTCCTTTAGATGCATGGAATACATTAGCCGATGTCAATAATAAATGGTGTATGGAGAAAAATGTAACACTTTCAGAGTGTTTTCTTTTGGGCTTTGTCCATGATTAGATTATACTAAATTACAGAGTACAGATATCAGGCAATTACTCTTTGCTTTTAACTATTCAATTTCATGGCAAATCCACGTAGCTGGGTAATTATGAAATCACACCAAAGCGGTTACTGAGAAAATACTTCATCATCTCCATCTTGTGAAGCCAGGTTCAGGTTGCTTGGTAATTACCCGTGGTCCGGTTAAGTGTAAAGAACATTCCAGACCACGCAGGCTAATGTACCTGTTAACCACAGAGGTTTTTGCAGATTGTGCTGGATACACCTTTGGGAGTCCGCATCAGGGACGGTCCCCTGGTCTCCAGGTTGTCCTGGGCACCCTCCCATCTCCGACTCTGACTGGTTTATGTTTGACACATTCAAAAGCTTTAACCAGGAGTATCATCTCTTTTCTTGTTTTGTGACAACATGGTCTTTTTCTCTTGGCTCAGCTTACCGATTCCTCCCCCACCTCCCTCCGATTTTCATTTCTTCCAGGGCTGCGCATATCCCCTAAGCAATCGAGTCCGCTGCCCTGGAACCTGGAGGAGCTTGTTGGCAAAGAAGAATTATTTGCGCTGTTTTTGAGAAATCGAAGAGTGGCAGGAGGAGGAAAACGAGGGAAGAAAGGAGCCGCCACTTCTAAGCAGGCCGCAGGGGCACTGTGCATACAGATGTAGGTGGTGGCTGGGTCCCTGCTGTGACTCATTACTGAGAAACACATCAGAGGCTGCAGGGTGAGGGTCGCGGACAGCCAGGCTGCAGCGCTGAACAGGGCTTTTCTACAGGAACACACAGGGCCCTGCCCAGGTGCTATGCTTGCAGAACCAATTCCCATTTCAAAACTAGACCGCCTGGGGTGACATTGCCTAGAGGTCCCATTTCCTTCCCTGGTGTGGGTTTCAGTGCTGTTCTCCAACCCCTGCCCCGATCTTAGGGAAAATTCCCCAAATGGTAACGGGTAGGAAGGAGCACCTCCTGCTGGTGGAGGGGCAGATTGCAGCATAGGTCGAGGGAAGAACACGCACTGTTTTTTTTTGTTGTTGTTGTTTTCCTGGAGAGACCTGAACCTCTTGTTTTCCTGCTTCTTGGAGGGTGTTACAAATAATTGGGTGAACTGACATGGGGGAAACTCTGTAGGGTGAGGACAAGTCCCGGATGCAGCTCCTCCCAGGGTGTGCGGTGGGGATTCCTGTCCTGCTCTGCCTTCCCCTGCAGCATGCCCCTGCAGCAGCCCTCTCCATTCAGTACCAGATTTTGGCAGCATTTCTTGGGAAATTGCAGCTGCTCTGAGGTTGATTAGGACGTGTGTCAGAAATGTGTGGGAACACAAAGTAGGGCAGGGTCTGGGTCCCATGGAAGGCTTGGGTGTTCCTAAGGAGAATTCAGAATACCCCAAACATGGGCCCTTTTGGAAAGTCGGAGTCTTCTTGCCCTGGTGACCATCATCCGTGGCTGAGCCCTTGCTCGTGGCGGGTGGTGAGGTGGCAATACAGAGTGGACACTTCGTCTAGTTGCTGGTAACCTATGGGTGGAGGGAGCTGCGATTCCTGTAGGGCCCCAGTTTATAAATAAATGAACATTCATTAATGTAAAATTAAATTAGAATGAAATTTCCCATCCGGTTGTGTTTAGAAGGCAGAAATAAGTGGGTTGGCTGTGCAATTTTGCTGTGGATGCTGGAGTATGTAGTCACAAGGTGATAATAATAATAGTAATTTGTTCTTTGCTGGTGCCTCGGTCCCCAGATCTCAAGGCAGATATTACCACCTTGCTTTTGCAAAGGCTCATTGAGGTTAAAGGGCTGGTTGGAAGTTACTCAGCACGGGGTTGATGCAGAGGCCCTGAAATCCTCGGGCCCATCAGACCTTTAGCTTGTCAGTGCACAGAAAAAAGACCAAGATTCAAGAGACCTGGATTCTAGCCTTTGCGTTGCCATCTCTCTGGGCTTCAGTTTCCTTGCCCATAATGGAAGGGCCAGACAGATCCTCCCATTCCACCAACCCGAGTTAATATTTGAACTTGATACTTACAAAAGGCACACATTTTGCTAATGTATGCACCATTTATGGCCAGTTCCTCAGCCCCCCTCCACTTTGCCTCATGACCTGAGTTTGCCCTTTGGAAATTAGAATATTAAATAAAGGAGTCATCTCTGTGTATTTCATGCTTTATTTGTTGGCGAGGGATCTGCTTTGGAGAGGGCCCTTGGCTTCAGAGGCCAGCTGTGGGTGGGGCAGGATTTTTGGCTCATCCAGGTGTGTAGGGCTTCCTGAGGGGGGTGGTCCACCTTTCTCCTAGGAGCGTCATTTGGCTGCTGGGGAAAAGTACAGGATTGCTGCTCTGTAGTGTCCACAGAATGCCTTCTAAAACCTGCTGCAGGTCAGGGGAGGAGGGCACTGGGGGCGAGGGATGGGCGTTTTGGAAGGCTCTGGAAGCTGTCTCTAGCCTGGGGCAAATCATTTAACCTCTGGGTTTCTCCCTCTCTAACACCACTTCCTCAGTCTCTCGCCTCTCCTCCTGGACTAGGAGAAGTAATTAGTGGCTGTTTGTCAGACAAGATCTAGCTTTGCACAAGTATCTCGGGCAGAGCTTGAATCAGCAAGGCCAAATGGGGTGCAGAACTTCGATTTGCAGAACAGATTAAAAAAAAAAAAGGAAAAGCTGATCCAGAGTTCCCGTTGGAGCAGCCTCCCGGCCTCGGTGGTGCTTGGGAAGGAAGGAGAATATCTGGAGCCAGGAGGCCCCCGGGGTTGATTTGTCTTGGCCCCCTGCCAGAGGACATCTGGAACCGGCCTGAAGGCCGGGGCTTGAGACGGCCCCTGAGCGGGAGGATGGGGCCACTTGGCCACCAGCAGCCATCAGCTCGCCCTGTGATTGAGTGTCCTTTCTTCTGAGATGGGGCTGTGCCCTAGGAGGAGAAGGCAGCTCCCTTCTCAAGTGCGAAGCAAAAAAACAAACAAGCTGTCCTCAAACCCTGCTGGGGAGGGGGGATGCCTGCTACAATAGACCCCCAGGGTGGGCGCAGGGAGCCGCAGAGACCCCGCTGCGCTCCGCCCGCCGCCCACCCTTACCGGGCAGCGCCTCACTCAGCAGCCCTTCCAGGGCGGCCCGGTACTTTTCCAGCTGCTTGGAGTTCATCCTTATTCCAATTTCCACAGGAGCAGTCAGCTGTGAAATAAGGCAGCGTTAACAAGAAGAGAGAGGCGTGGAGAGGGCCGTTAACCCCTGAGCGCCCTACAGGTGCCTGGAGGGCTTAGGGAGCAGCTTCATCCAGCTGGTGCCCTATCCCCTGGGCCTCAGGGTCCCTCTGAGAGTCCTAGCTCCGGTCCCAGTTCTAACCAGGGGGCAGAGTCCTGCTGGGACTTCCCCCTGAGGTGGAAGCTGGGTGGGGCTCCAGGAACCCCGCCTGGCTTTCCACAGGGAGGGAACTCACCTCCCCTAACCAACAGCTAAGCTCAGCAGGGCCCAGGCTGGTTCCAAGGGGCTTATCTATATTAAATGATCCTGTGAGGTGCAGCCTGTCAGAGGCCCATTCTGCAGATGAGGAAACTGAGGACAAAGATGATGAGTACTAGCTTCAGGCCACACAGATAGAGCAGCTCAGGAAGAAGACATTATGGAGGCCTGGCTGCAGGGTCTGTGCTCTCTACCCCCAAGTTTCTCTTGTAGGTGGGGACACAGTGGGACCTACAGGAGCTGTCCACCAAGAGGGGTGCTTATGGCCTTGAGGCAGAGCTAGGGGTGCTGGCCAATCTTGCCCTCAACCCCTGCACTTATGGGTCATTGGTTTTGCTGCACAAAGCAGCTCACAGACATGAGATTCCCTGGTTTCTCCGGGGAGAGTGGCCCAGTCTCCTGGGGCGTGGGAAAGAGCAGGCCCTCAGGGCTGAGGTTCCTCGTGGGTGTCTCTGTGGTCCTTGCTCCAAGATGAGGTGGTTGTACTGTAGCCCGGGAAGGACCTCCCAGCCCTGAGTTAGCATGGATGTCAGGAGACAGAAAGGGGTGTCTGTGTGTGTGGGGGGTTCCTTACCCCACGCCTCCCCAGGAGGGACATGCGTTGGCTGTATGTGTTCTGTGGCTCAGGCGAAGTTAGAGGCCATTCAGAGGTGCCTCTGGTCCCTACCAGTGGCCTGACTCACCCCCGTCCCCCCCGTGACTGTGACTGTGGTGAGTGCAGGGAGGAAAGGAGTCCCACCCTGCTGAGTGCAGTGAGAACTTGGAGGTCCCTCTCTGGGCCACACGTGGGCCTCGTCCAGAGGGAGGTGTAAGGTGAGGAGCCTGGCTCACTCTGCCCCACTCCTGTGTGGCCCAGCAAGACCCTCACCCTCTCTGGCTTGGGATTCCATCTGCTCCCTGGTGACTCCCACGCTTACGTCTCCAGCCCTAACCTTGCTCCTGAATCCAGACTTGCACGTCCACCTGCCTGTGCAACATCTCCACCTGGATGCCAGCAGCAACTACAGTTCCCAGGTCCAGCCTGACCTCCTGATCTTCTCTCTCCCGCTCTCAGCCAACAGAGGCTTTGCTCTCTTAGTTAGTAGCAAATCTGCCCTTCTAGCTGTTCTGGCCACAAACCTTGAAGTTGGTTTTTATGTTTCTCTTTCTTCATATTCCATATCCATTCTTTCAGAAAATCCCATGGGCTTCTGTCTCTAAAATATTTCCAAAATTCAGCCACTTTGTCCTCCCTCTACCGTGACCTCCCTCCAGTTTGGGCTCTCTCCTCCCCCTCCTGCCTTCTTGGTGGTCTCTCTAGTTCTGCCTTTGCACCCTAGGTTCTCAACATAGCAGCTTGGGAAAACCCTTTAAAGTGTAAATCAGATTATGCCCCTTCTCTCTTCAAAGGTCCTCAAGGGCTCCTACCTCAGTGGAGTGAACTCAGTCTAAACAATGCCCAGTCAGCCTCCTTGCTCTTCCTGAATGCACCAGGTCCTCCTCTGCCCCAGGACCTTTGCATTGAGGATTCTTTTGTTTGGACAGCTCTTCTCCCAGACATCCCCAAGGCCCACTGCACCTTCTCTTTAAGTCTTTGCACTAATACTATCTATTCATGAAGCCTGCTCTGCCCCCCTATTTAAAATTGCAACTTGCCTTGCCTCCTCATCCTGCTCCATCTTCCTCCATACAGCACCTATTGATACCGACCATGTTACAGAGTTTATTTACCTTGTTTGTGGTGTTTCCTTTCAGTATCTTTTCCTTCTCCACAAGGGTGGGGGTTACCGTCTGTTCTGCTCTCTACTCTGACCCTAGTGCCTTGCACACTGTAAAATGTATTTGTTCATTGCCTGAATGAAGGGGTCTGTGAAGCTGGAGAGCTGTCAGTGCCGGCAGTTCAAGGCCCCCTGCAGGCCGGACAGTCCATGCCTCCCAGTGTCCCAGGCCCTGGCCAGCTCCTGTTCTTGCCTAGGAGGGGAGGGAGGGAACTGCTGCCCTCAAGATCTCTCTCCTGAGGATGAGCTCCCTCTTGACTGTCTCTGGTCTCCATTTACGCTGCCCTAGATCTTTCTAAGTTGGTCAGGTTGCTGCTTTGAACCCCAATTGCACTAGGCCCTGCCTGAGCTGTCCCCCCCACCTCTTGCTCTCTCCGTAAGCCCAGCCCAGAGGCCGAGGGCCCACAATGCTCCTGAGCAGGATCTTTGCATCCCTGCTCTTTCCCAGAATCCTTTGCTCCAGCTCTGCCTGGGTGGCTCCTTCTCTTCATTCAGGTTTGAAATAGATGTCACCTCCTCCAAGAGGCCTTCCCTGCCCCTCCCCTGCACAAGGCAGTGCCCCAGACTGCCCCCAGCCACTCCCAACCCTACATTCTTCCTTGGTGCCTAAAATGATTAATTTGTCTCCTTGGTGGTGGCTGTGTCCCTCTACTAGGATGGAGCTTGTTGCTTGGATGTCCTAGAACATTCCAGGGCTGGCTGAGGTTAGTGGGCCCTGCCTCCACGGGGCTCAGTTTCTCTTCGCTGTTTTCTTACCTTGATCATTTTGTTTTCTTCCTCCTCTGAGGTCTCCTCAGGGTCTCGGGGACCTGCCTCCTCAGACCTCTGCCACACGCTCAGGGATTTCTTTTGTCCTTTGTTCCGTTCCTTTTCCTAGGGTCACAGCATTACGTTGCACATAACTGCCCTCCCCCAACCCACCAGAGGCCCCCTGCCCGTATCCAGTCGCCCAGCACTGGCCTGAACTCCCAAGGACAAGAGAGCCTTGTCGCCAGGTGTCTCCTGCTTGAGCAGTCGCAGGTACCTGAGGCCGAGGACCGCCCTTGGAACCGCTCGCCCACAGCCCGGCTCCAAGGAGAGCGCGCTCCTTTGCGGTCAAAACACTGCACCCAGATTGTTACTGTTAATTAAGTTAAAATGCTGAGAATAACGGCCGCCCTCGGTGCATATTAAGTGTGAAAATGTGTCTTTCGTAGCCGAGAGCCTATAAAAAAGGTAGCAAGACAGCCCAGCCTGTGAGGGCGCCATGGGGTGGCCCAGAACTCAGAGTCCCTGGGAAGTGATTTATAAGAGGCAAGACGGGGAGATGAATTATGGAAGAAGGAGTTTGCAGCTTCTTCATAAAAATCCCAGCGCCTGGCAATTACGGGAAGGAAAACCGTGCAATGGATGAATACGTCGCTTCCTTTGGTCACCAATTTGCTAACTTGTGTTCCACCGAGTTTGTCTATTTCTATCCAACCCCAAATCTTACCTGGCACGCTGAGTACCAGGTCCCCAGGACTGAGATCAGACACCCCACTCCTCTGGTGTCTCTAATGGCACTCTTGGGGTTCTGCTATGCACCTGCTGAGGGGGCGATTCGGGGAGATGCGTGGTCCTCTGGGGAGAGTGAGCGGCTGGCGGGTGTGGGAGGAAGGTCTGTGGGGGGATATCTGGGTTCAGCCAGGTCTCTGCAAAGGGCGCCATTCCTTGGGAGCGCGGAGACCTGTTCCACATGGTGTGTAGGCAGGGACAGGCCGGCCCAGAGCATGAGACCCCTACAGAACTAACACACACCTGGCCCTGCTGGGGCTTTGGTCTCAGGCTGGGGCTCAAGAGTCCCATTTCTTCCTTTCTTGGCTACAGGGAGTCAAATGTCCACACAGACACCAGACAATTGGGGGACAGTTCATCTCCTCTCGCCTCGTGATCTCTCTTTGCCTTCGACTATTAATTTTCCGTGATCTGTGGTTTGGGTCCCAGCTCCCAGTCTGCTCCGGGAAAGCAGGGATGGGGCTTAGATTTCCTGCGTGATCAGGCCCCTCACCAGGGCCGCCCCTGGCACAGAGAGGCCCAGGAAATAGTAATTGGCTTGTTAATTGTCGGTCTGAACGACAGGCATCGACGGGAAAGGTGTCACCCAGCGAGCCACGGACATGGAGGGACCACTGGCCTTCAGGCTCTCTTGGTCCTGACACTCTCCTTGGTGGCCCTGGCATAGGTAGCTGAAGGTGGAGAGCTTGCTTCAGAGATGCCAGCCCTGACTCAGCCTGGGCCGCTCAGGGACTGGCACAGCCATGTTACCCGCCCACGGAGCTCCTTACCTGCATCCTCTGGAGTTCACTGTAGGTGAAGATGGGCATAAAGGCTTCTGTCTGGGAGGCCAGCATGGTGGCTGTGTGTACCACCAGCAGGGCAGCCATGGCCTTGCAGGACACCATCCTGGAGCTGGCCAGGGACAAGGGACTCCTGTCACTAGATTTAGGGCATGGTGAGAGATTGCTGAATCTGTTTTGGTCCACACGCCAGCTGTGTGACCTGAGCAAGTGGTTGGCCTCTCTGAACCCAGGCTTTCCCAGATGAACTCAGGATACCCTCCCTGCCCCCAGAGTGGTGGCCGCTGACCAAGCTCCTGGGAAAGGCCACCCAGCCTGTGCCATACACCATGCAGCCCTTCCCTTGGTTAGGTGAGGTCTTCTGGGGTCAGCTGGTCTCCTTGTGAGGCAGAAGGGACCTCATTGCTCAAAGAAAGAACTCCTAGATTATCAACAGAACCAGGCGGCACCCCTGTTCCATGCACCGCTTGGGATGGTTAGAGACGATCCAGGCTCATCAACTCCAGCTCTACCTGGAGGCCTCTGGCCAAGACCCCAGGTGCACAGGAGAAAAGGCCGAGACCTTCACCCAGGCAGAATAAGAGCCAGGTGGAAAAAAAGAGCTCAGTGGGGTGAGCATTGGAACACTTCCTTCCCCAGCTCCAGGGCATCTGGCTGCCTGGTGGCCACCATCCAGAAGCAACAGTGTGAGGGCCTCCACCTTGCAAGCTGCCGACACCCCGGATGCTGAGAGGGCGGTGGGGCGTCCTGGAAGTGGGTGTGCCTGGAGTGGCTGGCAGGAAGGCAGGCTGCAGGGGACCCCAGCGCTGCCAGGGAGCAGGTGGGTGTGGGACTGCAGGTGCCGAGAGTTCGAAAGGGGATCAGAATGGTCCTGGACCTGGGTGGCACAGCTGGGCACATGCCAGCCTCCACCCAGCAGCACCCACCTGCCTTCTTGCCATCCCTGCTGCTTTCCTCGCCCACCCTCTGCCTCCTCCTCCCTACTTTCCTTTCTCTTCTTTTGGTACCAGGGATTGAACCCAGGGGTGCTTAACCATGGGGCCACATCCCCAGCCCTTTATATTTGTATTTAGAGACAGGGTCTCACTGAGTTGCTTAGGGCCTTGCTAAGTCTCTGAGGCTGGCTTTGAACTTGTGACCCTTCTGCCTCGGCCTCCAGGGCTGCTGGGATTACAGGCCTACGCCACCACACCCAGCCCTGCTTTGTTCTCCTTTCCATTTTAATACCACGAGCAAGAACGCAAGCATTCAAACACCGGAGCCTCCATCCTAGGTGCATACGAATTCCCAATAGGTTGGGGAGGACAGTGGCCCATGGAAGGTCACCTCTGGGAAAGCCCAGGCTGGTCAGGGGCCTGGAGACAAGAGCTGCTTTGAGGGTGGTGGGAGTGGCGGAGCCCCCATCGCCCGCCCCTCCTTCCTATCTTTTCCCTGTGGAGTCCCCAGGGCCCTGTTTTCCCTCCCAGCAGAGACGAATGTGTCACATTTGTGGGTCCCATTTCCTTCACAGAGGTGCTTAGATCCCTTTCCATTCTGCTGTTCACATTTAATTCACTCCATAAGAATCAATAAAAACTTTAAATAAAAAAAGGCAAAATCCAATTGCAGCTCATTTTCTTGAGCCACTGGCAGCGGCACGTCAGCTGCGTTCACTTGCGCTGGCCGGCCGCTGGGAGGGGGAGCTGGACAGAGCGCGGAGTCCCCTCCCCCACCGCCAGGGTGGGCTTCTGCTTTCAAGGCTCTGCGCTGGATGAAGGAGACCGTCCCCCTCCCTGGACAGCTGCTGTCCCCAGCCAAGCCTGTCTTGCTTAGCTGTAGGGTCTCCCTTGGGACTAGATTGTTCTTAACTTTCCAGAGCTAAGCTGCCAGGCCGAGAGGGAGCCTGGGTCCCTGCCAAGCTTGGGCTTGGGTTTCTGGGCTGCTGTGGATCTGCTCTGAGCTGCCCCTGGCTGCCTCTCTCCAGCCCCCAGCCTCAGCCCTGCGGCTGCCCCATGGGGGACTTTAACACATTCCCTTGGGAATCAGCCCAGGGCTTTTCCTCTGAAGCCCTGCTAGGCCTTTGAAGGTGGCAGAGGGACACAGGGCTGGGTCAGCTCCCCCTCAGCCCTGCATGGAGCTGGCTCGGCTGCAACCTCTGTGTTGGCAAGTCCCGCCCTCTTCCTCCTGTGGCTACTCACCAGTGAGGTCTGATGGAGGCTGGAGGGGTCTCCGCTTGTCCTCTGGTGTCCCACTAGTCTGACGGGCCCTTATATACCTCCCTCTTCCCCTTGGGGCCCATTAACCTTTGCCCACATCATTGGGGGCTCTGGGTGGGGAGCTGGATTCTTGAGGCTCATGGAAACCATGGGCAGGGCCCGCCATGCCCTGGGCTTCTGGGGGTTTCCTGGAAGGCCTCTTTGGTCAGCCAGGGTTCTGTGGAAGCCGGCCACATCCAGGTGGCACTCGTGAGTCCACTTAAAGCTCAGTGCCACTCAGAGGGTCATTTTATCAAAAGTCTTTCTTTCCCTCCCCCTTAAATATGTGGTGTTTTGAGCATCCCCAGGCCAGCTCTTCACCTATCAGATTCTCTGTCAGCTTGTCAGAGAGAGATGCATCAGAAAGAACTTCTTTTTGGTCTTCCTCCCCAATCCCCTCATTAAAGAAAGGTGTGTGTGTGTGTGTGTGTGTGTGTGTGTATGTGTGTGTGTGTGTGTGTGGTGGGGGTTTCAATCAATTAATGAAGATGACTGAGTCCAGACCCAGGCCTGTGCAGGGCCAGACTCCACCAGGGAGCAAAGGTGACATAGAGGGGTGGGGGGCACAGAGGCTCTGGATGTTTGCAGTACTGGGGTGGCCCGACACCCAGGCAAGAAATGTCTTGTGGTCATTGTGTAGTTCACATAGTAAGGGTAGAGATTCAAAGAGGGAAGGGGTGACTGTAACCCAAGGGACCCCACTTGCTGCTACTGCCGGCCAGTGTTATTCCCAGAACACGATATTATTCAGGGAGTGCTTGACAGACATGTTCTAATTAAAATCAGCAACCCCATGAGGTTGTGCTCTCGTTTCCCCATTTCACAGATAAGGAAACTGAGGCACAGTGAAATAGCCCCTCTGTGATCCCGTTGCAAAGTCACTTCATATACCGGTCAAGGCTGGGTGTGGCCAGGTGTGGCACAGGGTAGAGTGGGGGGATGCAGGGCATGCACAGGTGGGAGGATCTCACAGAGGGTGGGAGATGCACAGGAGGTCCCCTGTGTGGTCTGGGAACCCTCAGCCAGGCCCACGGGTGGGATCCTCAGGAACCAAGCAGAAGGATTTGATGGAGGGACACCGGGGTCCTTAGAGTATCTTGAAGCGTCTGTAATGAAAGCGTCATGCTGGAGGCCACTTGAGATGGGTGAAGGCTTTGGAGCTGGGAAAGGCTGAGGTGGGGAACAGTCTGGGTGTGGAATCCTGAGGCTCAGGTGGGCTGTGGCCACTTCCCCAGGGCCACCATGCTGGCTGTTAGCAGCTCCCGAGGGGCTGCCTCAAATCTCCAGATGGGGCCCGCTTCATGCCCAAGAACTTCTGCCTTCTCAGTCCTCTGGCTTTTCCCTTCAGAAAGAAACAAATGTTCACAGCGCTTCAAACCCAACAGATAACCTCTAAATTCCCCACTCAGCGAAGCTTAATGGAAACAGATGGCGGAGGCTTGCGGCTTGCTTCCTGCCAGCAGGGTCTCTGTGTCGGCCATCTACTCTGCATCCCCAGTCAGACCTCCTCCAGCACGCTGGGCTGGCAGAGTTGGCGGATGTGCAAGGAAATCTCTGGAATCTCTGAGCTTTATCTTGAGGAATTAGAACTCTGAATGCCCCGGTAGAGCTGAGCCCCTTAATCTGCCTGATGGGGTCTCACTGCCCCAGTTTCAAGAGGGGCTTTTAAGATGAGGTCACTGTCATGGGCTGGGGAGGTGGGGGGCTCCTCAGGTACTGTGGGTTGTTAGGGTGGGGCACAATAACACCTGCGTCTCTCACACCTAGACCAGAGCTGCCACCTTTTTTTATACAGCCTGTGAGCTTGCAATAATTTTTTACACTTTTTTTAAAACTTATTTTTTAGTTGTAGTTGAACGCCATACCTTTATTTTATTTATTTTTATGTGGTGCTGAGGATCGAACCCAGGGCCTCACACATGCTAGGCGAATGCTCTACCACTGAGCTACAACCCCAGCCCTACATTTTTTAATAATTAAAAAATCCAAATAATATTAAGACACATTGAATTTAATTTTCAAGTTTGTAAGTAGTTTTCATGGGGCACACCCACTCTCGTGTTCAGTGATGCATTATCTATAGGACCACAACCTCAGAGTTGGGTCACATGACAGAGACCTCATGGCCCACAAGGCCAAAAATATTTAGTATCTGGATATTTATGGAAAACATTGCCGGTTCCTGACCTCAACAGCAACTGGAGTATATAATAAACAACAGCCAGTCATTAGTCAGCTTTTTAAAATCTCCCAAGAGGTCGGTGGGACAATAATGGGTATGGTTATCATCCCATTTCACACATGGGAAAGCTGAGGTGAAACAGCCAGACCAAAGTCACACAGCTATGTCAATGACAGCGCCAGGATTCCAATTCAGGGTATCTGGCTTCTGAATTCAGGTTTTTAACTCCTGCTTTTCAGTTTCTCAGCTCTGGGGAGTTGACCACATCCAGGCGTACAGCCGGGGAAGATACGAAGTGGCCCCAAATGAGTTCCCCAAACCTGCTGCTGTCTTCCTGAGCTGCCTGAGGCATCTGAGTGCGCCACAGTCTGAGCTGCCCAACCAGCTGAGGGCAATTGTTCTTGTGTGTGCTTCAACTTGGAGAAGTTGGGCCTGGGCTCGAGGGAGGACTGGTGGTGGGCCAGGCCTATTTGTGCAGCACAGGAGAAAGTCCAGGCCGTTTCCTGAGGCCCCTGCACACCAGGGCTCTGAGATCTGCACCCTGTCTCTGCAGGGCCAGTTTGGGTTCTGGGCCAGGGATACTTTCCAGACCTTCTGTCTGAGAGAGGCCTAGGAGCCTCGAACTCTGAGATGGGCCTGCGGTGAGGTTCGGGGAGAAGGGAAGTGCTGGAAACACTAAATAACCTGGGATCAATTTTTCTGAGCATGAATTCATTATCCTGGATAGTGCTGAATCTCCCATGATTCAGATTTCAGATCCAAGTAATTTGCTGTACTGCAGTGTGATATCTGTGGTTCGGTGAGGAAGGCAGGCAAATAGGGGTTCACAAGGAGCTGCTCACTGTGAGGCAAGAGGATAATGTGGGCTCTTTGGGGCTCGGGATCTGCTCCTGGGCCACCAAGCGTGAGCAGCATGAGCCACTGGGGTGAAGCGAACTCTGCTCCCCTCACTCTGGGCTGAGCCCTTGGGGTCTGCCACCTAGGAACCTGTCGTCTGTGCCTCTCTATCAGCACCCTGGTCCCCGCTGGGCATTTCCCGCCGTGGTGGTTTCTGCCTTGGAGAGGGAGACTAGGCTGGGTAACCAGTGATGGCTGCTCATCTTTACTGTGTACATTGTCTCTGCCTAAAATAATTAATGCCTGTTTCTCCTGCTACAAACTGGACGAGAATAAAAAGAAGGCATAATCTCCTGTTCTTCATTTTCCAAATGAGAACCGCCACAGATGTGCAGCGGCTGAGGCCACGGGAGGTGCAAGAACCTGCCCCGAGTCCTCGAAAGGAAGTTCCCAAAACTCGGAGGAAATGGCTCCAGCCACAAGCTTTAGCAGTTCAGCTCCCATCTCCTCGTGACCTTGGAAATATTGTTTGCCGGGTGCTGCCATAACATCTTCATTAATGGCCTGGAACAAGGAGGCGACGGCATGTTAATTAAATTTGCAGATGATTCTAAATTGGGAGAGGTAGCCAACGTCAGGGAGGACAGAGACCTAACACAGGAAGGCCGGGGAGGTTAGAAGTCCAGGCTGGAAATGGCCAGGTGAACTGCCGGACTGTGTCACCAAGGCCCCGGGGACACAGGATGGAGGATGTGGGTGGGAGAGAGGGGCTGACAGAGAAGGAAAGCTGTGGGGGAGGAGGGGACCTGGGGGAGGTGGGATGACTCAAACACTGCCTTGTTTTCTAGATGGTTCCCTTAAAGAGGCGGAGGCCGGGAGCTAGAGGAAGGCAGGGTTCAGATGGACCAGATTAGCCTGGGGATTGCTGGAAGTGCCAAAGCTGAAGGCATAAAAATGAAAAATGGTAGGTGGCAAAAGGTTGCCTTGCTCAGAGTCCTGGTAAGAAATGTGCATGGCCCGTGTTAGGCAAAGGACAAGGAGGGACGAAGAACCTGACGCAGGAGCCGGGGGAGGAGCAGAGAGTGGTTAAGCCCTAGTGTTTAAAGTCCCTGACGTCCCCCACAGAGCCGGAGGTGTGCAACTGGACTCATGAGTTGATGGCATTTCAAACTGGGTCAAGCAAAACACTGAGAGATGTATTTTGGGCAAGGACGGTGCCCCAGGGGACACGGGCTTTGGTGACCTGTGGGGTATTTTTATTCTTTTCCTTCTATGGCTCAGAGTCTTTTTTTTTTTTTTTTTAAACTCACAGATGATTTGCTGAGAAATGATACACAGCAGAAACCATACGTCCAGGACCCCATGATACAGACATGGTGCAAATGGAGAGGAAAACAGACACAGAGCGGGTCCATCCAGAATTAATTTCCAATTTGCAGAGCTGCTTGTTTGTGTGTTACATCTGCTACTCAAATTAACATTCCTGCATCTCCGATTTCCTGTGGCGTCCACTCAATGTACAACGACAACCTGGACCCGAAACAATCCGATAAAATGCATTCCTTTTTGGTTCAGCCTCGTGGACTATTGACAGCGTGCAGGGGACTTGGGGACTCAGCTGAGTTTTACAATAGCATCCCTGCCGATTTCCTGGTCAATATTTCTCCGGGTGGTTAAAATACTCCTAGAAATGTCCCAGTTGCCAACTTGCTTCTGGGTTCCCTTTCTATTTATGGAGGTTTATCACAAAAGCTGCTGCCATAAAACTTCAAGAGGAGGCCACATAACTTTTTTCCCAAGGACAGGGGATGGGTACTAAGAGCAGGGTCTGTGGTTTAGATGTCCACTGGGGTTTGTTTTTTCCTGAACTTTCTGTGAATTGTGCTTGTGATACCAGCTCTTTTGAATTGGATTTTAAATGTATATGTGTTTATATTTTTTATGGAGATGATGGATAGGTTTGAAGAGAGAGCAGATGGCTTGGGAAGTGACGCATTAATTATAAGGAAAGCTTGGCCTCTTATAAGCCAAAGCCTCTCCTTTCTCTTTATGTCCTTTGGGGCAGGCAGCTCCTGCCTCCTTGATCGAGGGCACCAGGCGCTAGAACAGGGATCCTGGCATGTTTTCATAAATGATTAAGGCAGTCCCTGGATGAGAAAAGTTTGAACTTTCATGTTTAAGAAGGAAGGAGTCTCGGTAGAGAGTGTGTGCCGGGTGGATGGGAGCCAAATTCGCTTCAAATGTCAGCCTAATCCGGGGTAGACTCGGGTAAGAGGCACGGGCTGTCCAAACGTTTTCTTCCATTGCACCAGTGAACTTCAGCGGTTGACTTCCCCACAGCTGCTGGGCTGATGGCTGTAGGATTTGGGGGGCTGCCAGCGGCTGCAAATGGAAACAGCAGGCCCAGTGCAGCCGATCCCGTTGACAGCTGTGGGTGGCAGTCACACAGAGGCAAGTGGCAGGGAGAGAGGGAGGATCCCGTTTCCCCTGCACTGCAGGACTGGGGCTGCAAGACCAGGTGAGGTCTGGGGAGGTGTGGGGTCTGGGGAGGAGGGTGAGCTCACCCGGGAATGGAGTGGGGATTGTTTGCTGGTCAGGCATCAGGGACCATTCACAGTTCCAGTTCCCTTGGGGGGCTCAGGCTCCAACCCTTTCATCGGTGTATTGATGTCCAGCTGAGCAGAGACCTGTTCTGCCACCATAAGCCAGCATGCTCCTCTGTTCCTGATCCTGTGGTTGCTTGGGTGCTACATGCCGCTGAAGTGGGCACCCAATGGCCAGGTCCTAAAAATCTCAGGCAGGATCCTGGAGTGAGCCAGAGGCACGATCCTGTGTTCACACCACAGCATCCAGGATGCAGGCAGGATGGCACTGGGGAGAGTGGTCCAGGTAGTGGCAAGTGTCAGCTGCTCTAGATCTGAAGCAAGAAGGAGATGTCCAGAGCAGTTCTGAAGACAGGGGGCCGTAGGGTTCACCTTCCCTTCCTGAATAGCATCCATCCCCCCTCGTTCCACTCCTCCTTTTTTTTCCCCTTCTTTACTTCTTAGAATAAGATTTTTCTAGAAAGAGCAATCAAAGTATTGGGAAACATTGCAGGACTTTGAGAGAACGTCTCCAGATCTCAGGCGAGACCCCATCACAGAGATAATTCCTTTAATCATTATTCACTCAGGGCCTCATCTGTGGAAGTTTGACTGTCAGAACTGAATTCTATCCCAACGAAAAGCTGTTCTCAGAGAAGATTTGCAGTTGTTCTTTGCAAAAAGGAGAGAAAAAAGAGGGAATTTATTTAAAATAGACACGTGTAAGCCCCCGAGGGACAGGAGGCATAAATTGCAAGAAGAGCTCCCATCAAACCTGAATCCTCCCAGTTTAAGATTTTACTAAGAAGGACGGCAAATGAAAGGGAACGGAGGATCCCCTCTCACTTCCAAGTCACATCAAGGCGGCCAGCTCATGACAGGAAGATTACCTGCAGAAGGGCTTTATTTGATGTGAAAAGGGTTAACATTATCTCAGTAGATTAGAAATTCTCTGACTCACTTAGGAGTGAGAAGCAAAGGCAGAGTTTGACACCTAGGGGTGTGCAGAGGTCCTCTTTAGACCCCCCCCCCAAAGCAAAGGGGGGGATGGTCAGACTGGCTTTGTAGTTAACTGGCACTTGCGAGGATCTTGAGTTTTATTGTTGTTTTGGGGGATGACCTTGCCAAGTTGAGGGGAGGCCGTGGGGGGCGAGAGTGGGATGATGTTTAGTTCAGGGTGGTGGGTAAATGCTGTGGCCAAAGATCCCACCAGTGAGCAGTTAGCTAATGTCAGCTGCCCAGCATTCAGCTAAGTGCTAGATACGGCTGTGTGTCCACACGTGTATTTGTGTGTGTGTGTGTGTGTGTGTGGACTGATGAGGGAGCACAGCCTGTCCCTGCAGGAGCACCTGCTCTGGCTGACAAGGAAAGATGACCTGCCAGGAATTGATGCTGAATTCCACAAGGTGGCACTTAGCATGGGCAGAAAGCTGGAGGACTCCAAAGCCAGAGCCACGGCAGACTTCCAGAGGGACTGAAGGAGCAGGTTGGCCATGTGGCCAGAAGCCACAAGAGCCCCAGAAACTTTCTCCTTGACCAAGCTACTCTCTTCTCCCTCTCTGGCTCTCTTTCTCTTCCCTCCCGGACACATTCCTCTGCCCTCCGCACCTCCCCACGCCCCACCTCCACTCTCCCCGGGGACTGAGGACACATTTCAGGCCAGCCATGTTATTGGATTTTAAATGATGTGATGGCTTTTTAATTCTGGCTCTAATTGCCTTTCCATGCAGGCCACTGAGAATGGTTGATTACCAAGCAACTGGGCCCGGGGTGACATTCCTTTTCCTATGTCCCTTCAAGCTGCAGTGAAAGGGACATTGCTCTCAGGGCCTTGAGACTGGGGTGCTTAGTTGCAAACCCCCAGATTCCATCCTGCAGCCACCTGGAGGCCCTCTGGGGCCTATGCACAGTGCTGACAGTCCCAGTTCCCTGGCCACCCTGGGGCACTCAATCATGCAGCTTTGGAACTTGGAGGGCTGAGTAATTTAAACAAATAGACGTGGACATATTTCCCTTTTCCCCAAGGGCAGAAAAATTCCCCTGCCGAGTGCCTGGAATAATCACCCCCCAGTCAAGGGTACTCAGGAAAGCCAGAGCATCAGGAAGCTGGAAGAGAAGGGGGCTGGCTCTGCGGCTGTCCTACGGTCAGCTCTCAAGGGAAGGCACTCCTGAAAGAGGAGCCTGGTCCCCTTGCCCCCAGTTGCTGGGCTTTCAGGTGTGTACAGGGCATCCCATCGTCCTGTACTGTTTTTCCTCAAAGCTCATGATGACAGGCCCAGTCGCCTGTGCAGTCCCGAGGCGAAGGCCTCATTTTGTCCTAAACGACTGACTGTCCACTAGCTTGGTGAGGCCAGGTCCCTGCAGAGACCAGCTTTGAATAGACCACCAGGGCAGATGCTGCCCAGGGATAAGACAGCTCACCGGGGGACCACACAGCCTGGGCAGGGCAGCACTGCCCACAGAGTGGGCAGCAGGTATTCCTTCACCCTCCAGTTCACAAGCTGCCATCCCCAGGGCTTGCACGACCCCTTGGGGCTGTACTGGAGGGGTCAGGAACAGGGTGGGGTGCCCAGCCTCCTCTCCCCCACCAGCCTGCTGGCCTCCATGGCTGCCGCTCCGGGTTGCTTTTCTCCCCTCCACGTCTCTGTTCCTCCATCATAGCCACCTCGCAGCCTGGCGGTGAGTAGTCACACCTGAAGACCCCTCTTCACAGACCCCAGTCGCCTCTTTCTCTCCCCTTCTGTGCCCTGAATTCTTAAGATGTGACTAGCTGGCCCAAGGTCACAGGCCCGCGACTGTGGCACTGAACATGGGGCCCTGGGAAACAGGAATGTGGCTCCTTGAGGGCTAAACTTGAGGGAAGGGGAACCAGAGGGCGGCCTCCCCTCCAGGAGCTGAGGGCCAAGGAGGCCACCATCAGGGAGTTCAGTCCTCCAGCAACATGGCTGCACTGCCTGCACCGGAGGGAGAGACCTGAGCCCAGGCCAGAGGGAGTGGGAGGGGAGCCCTGGAGGGGAAGCTCAGGGGCCAGCAGGCGGGGGTGGGGGTGCGGACGTCGGCCTCCCGGCCTGGCAGCCCCCTTCCCCGCTGGGCTTGCGTCTCCCACCGCACTGTCACTGTCACAGCGCGGGTATGACAGGCTCCACCCGGCCTCCCGCTTTCATCTCCGCAGTTCAATTCGCTGATTTAACATTTCCCCGGAACACAGGGTTGGTTTTTCCCCTCTTGCTTGATTTCCTGGGGTTTGTCTCTTCATTGTTTTTCTTCTTAAAAGAATAAAGCCAAAGGCAAGCACCTGTCTTTTATGCTCGCCACTGAAATTTTGCAGCTGTAGGTGCTAAAGGAGGTGGTGGGAGGCGGGAGGGGAATGTGTGGGAGCTGGGACAACAGGGACGGGATTTCCGCATCTGGAGGAAGAGCCCCCCTCTGCATATCAGGACGGGGTGGGGATATTGTAGCTGGCACCAGAGGACGGTCCCATGAGGGAGCAACCTGGAGCCCTGAGCGACCCTGATGACACTCAAGGTCTACACAGGTGCTGACCTCAAAGGCTGGATTAGGGTCACTCCCACAGCCAACTGGGTCATGCAGAGATAGGGTCAGCCCTGCCACCTCTGCTGCGGGAAGATCAGAGCAAACAAGAGGACTCAGGCAGCAAGGGCCATGGGGCCTGCTCCTCTGCCTGTCAGTCCTGTTCTGACTGCAGAAGCAGGAGAGAGTTGGGTCATGTCTGGAAACCGACAGGTCTGCATGGCATACATGCCCTGGGGGCAGGGGACTGGATCACAATGCCCCAAAGCCTTGTGTGGACGTTTATCATGGTTTGGCTCTTAGTGAACACCCCTGCTCCCATTGGGAGCAGACAGGAAAGACAGAGGGGCCAGATTCTCCGTGTCCGTCTCCATCTCTCTCATGGCTAGGATCCGCACACATCTTGGCGACTTGGTCAACTGCTCACTCTTGTCCTGGACTTGGAGTCCAATTGCCCAAAGTGGGGAAGAAAATCAGGCTTCCTCTCAGTGGCAGTGGGGGCCACCTGGTTTGTTCTGTCTGGGTCGTTCCTGCCAGAGAGGCTTCCTGCCTGTTCTCCAAGTCTAGTCTCCTGTCATCAGTTCCAAGCCCTCAATATACTCCAGAGGACCCTTTTCCCCCTCTGGATGGCCCGAAGCAGGTGGCATTACACATGAATGACACATACCCATCAACCCTGGTTAGCATTTGAGTGGGATACAATATTGAGGACATGACCTCAGTTATGTCTTTAAAAGATCATTCTGGGTACTGCAGGCAAAACAGATTGTGGGGAGGCAAGAAAAGAAGCAGGGCCACTAGTCAGGAGGCTACGGGCCAGGGGAGAGATGATGGTGGGCGGAAACCAAGGATTCAAGATATATACCTGGAAACAGGTTTGGAGAGAGATTGGATATAGGGAAACGCGAATCAGGGACGGTGCTGGGATATGGCTTGAGTGCTGTGTGGATGGTGGTGGCGCTGACTGAGCTGGAGGAAGCTGACACAGGAAGGGGTGATGCTGCGGGAGCTGGATAGTTCCAGTTGAGTGTGAGAGGTGATCCCAGTGAGGGTCCCAGCTGGGAAAGTGGACTTTTTCCAGGGGGTTCACTAGGGACACATAAAGTGCAGAACTAGTTAGAATGGGACTGAAGAACTGAAGCAGGATGTGGGGGAGCCCCACCCCAGGATGGAGGTACAAGGGACAGAGCCCAGGAGTTGGGCTGCCTGGTGGGAGATGCGATGCAGAAAAGGGCCTGTCCAGGGTCCTCCCAGGCTGGAACAAACTGTGTAGGGGACCAGCTGTGGAAGCCCGTGAACGGCCACTGAGGAGACATCACAAATCAGAGGGGAAAAGACACCTTTGCTTCTCCTCTTCTTTCTCCCACCAGTCTCCAACCAGTGGAGCCAGGGATGGGCCAGCAGGCAGGCAAGAGTGTCCCTCAGAAGTCACTCTGAGTTCAAGGAGTCTCCCTTCAGGAATATTGATCTTCATTGTTAACAAGACCTATGCCAAGGGACACATTTCTGATGAGGAAATTCAGGCATTGGGGACAGAGTTTGGGGGGCGGTGAGGTCATAAGGTGATCTCTTCCTGTTCCCCAGCAGTATATGGCCTCCTGCTGACAGATGGGTGGGCCTTGGCAGTCAGAACCTCCTCATTTTTATTCTAATTAAAAAATATATTTTTAGTTGTAGATGGACAAAATACCTTTATTTTTATGCGGTGCTGAAGGTGGAACCAGGTGCCTCACACATGCTAGGCAACCGCTCCACCACTGAGCCACAACCCCAGCCCCTCATTTTTATTCTTTTTTTTTTTTTTTTTTGTACCAGGGATTGAACCCAGGGGTGCTTTGAGACAGGCTCTTGCTAAATTGCTCTGGGTCTTGTTAAGTCGCTGAGGCTGGCTTTGAACCTTTGATCCTCCTGCCTCAGCCTCCTGAGTTGCTGGGATCACAGGCGTATGCCACCACACCCTGCTCCTTGTTCATATTCTAAGAAAGCCACCTGACCCCTCACCAACCGCAGCCTCATCTCTGTGACATCTTCCTGCCTGTTCTGCAGGAATGTGGAGCAGTGGATTTGTCAGAAGCCTGCTCCCGGATCAAGAGGAGGAGAAATGTGATCAGGAGAGCGTGAAGCACCACGACAGCAGCTGCTTAATATGGAAAGAGGGGTCCTAATGATTGCTTGGACAGGTGGCGAGTAAACAGCCAGTCATCGCCGACCGGAGGGCACACATGCATGTCAGAGAACTCAGTGGAGGAGCCTCGACTGCGGGGCAAGGGGATGGTGACCAAGGAGACTGGGCAGGAGGATGGCCCAGGTGGAGGGGAAGCCGCTCCCGGGAGGGCAGAGGCCGGGAGCTGCACTGTGTTCCTGCCGGGGAGCAGGGCTTCAGGGGAGCCTTGGGTCACAGAACTGGCCTCGGTTTCCTCGCCTGTAGGAACCCAGATGCCTCCGGCTTCTGCAGCCCGAGCACTGGGCTTCTTTGATTGCCTTGTGGAAAGTCTAGTTTTTTCCATGTTCTCCTCCCAAACTGGGAATCCCCAAGGAATTCTTGCACATCTCCCAAGCCCCTGGTGGCAACTCGGCCACCACCTTGCTCTGGTTAATGGCTGCTCCTGGGCTCTGCCTCCCACGGGGGCCATCTTCCCTCCTCACTGGGACACGGGCCTAATTCCCTTAATTCACAACACCTGGCTAAGACCAGGCTCTGGGATTTAGGCAAGTTTATCCTGTATTAAGAGACCTGAAGGACCAGTGCCTCTGTGGCAGTCCCCAACCTCTCTCTCTCTAGGCGGCTGACAGCCAGTACCTTTAATGAGAGTGCCTTTGGCCATGGCCCTGTGACCCAGAGTCCTGCAGAGGCCATCATGTGCTCCTCAGCAGACCCCCTCCTCTCCAGTCCAGAGGAGGGGCTTGGCTGTTCTATCACACACACAAAAACCCACTAAATCATTTTTCTCAGAACAAAAGAGCTGTCTTTTTTTCAGCATGGTTCAGTGATGGGCTGGCAGCTTTGACAACTAAGTTTATTCCCATTTTTGACCATTAACGTTCCAAAAATATTGGGGTTCAGCTTGGCTAGAGCCCCTTTACATGTGAATAATGGGGGTGGTACGGTCTGCCTGGCTGGGGTGTCATTAAACAGATGATGGATGTAAAGAGTCTAGTGTATATAGTAGGTGCACCATAAATGCTGAGGCATTTCCCCCCTCCTAGCTCAGTGACAATGATGCAAATCCACTAGAGATCCTGGGATCTGGATGGGTGTGGATGCGTTTGCATTTTATTAATCGAAATAGCATCTTTAGACGTTGGTAAAGTGGCAGTGCAGGCGTAGGAGACGCGGTCAGACTGCAGACTGCGTCCAGCTGGGGAGAGATGCAGGGAAACTTTGATGATCCGGAGGCCATTTGAGGGCTGGATGGAAGGTGGAAGGAAAGGGACACGGTGAGCCAAGACCCTCAGAAGGTGATGGGCGGCAGGTGTCCTCACTGAGCACCTGCCACACCTGGTTGCTGAGCATGGAGTCTGGTGGGGGTGGCTTCATCTGCACCTTATAACCCACCTGCTGCGTCCCCTTCTGCGGACAAAGAGCATTCTCCAGGCCCAGGGGAGAGCAGGAGGTTGGCTCTTCCAGGTCCCTGCCCTGATACCAACCCCTCCCCACGGGCAGGCGCCCAAACATTCTCAGCTTCTCTAATTCCCTGTGTCTGGCTTCTCCCAGCAGGGTTCAAGGAGGCCAAGTGGGAGGGGGAGGGAGATGCTGTCCCCTCCCTCCCCTGTATTCTCATCTGCCTTCCGGGGAAGTCAGGGAATTTGCTGCTACACCTGAGAACTTCCCCAGGCATCTTTAAAAAGAGGGCACAGGAGGTGCTGGGGCCTGACCCCAAGAAGCCCTGCATGGAGCCGGCGGGAGGCAGAGACGGCAATATCTCCTCCTGCCACCCAGGCAGGAGCCGTCACTGGACTGGGGCCTCCTTAGGTGACAGACTCCCGTCGCAGAGTCCCACCCTGCTACAGCACAATTATATCCATCTGACACCCGATGGGCTGAGCCCCTGCTTGTCCCTGTTGTCCTTCCACATGGTCCCCACCACCAGGGAGAGGACCAGAGCACTTGGGCCTCTTTCCTCCCACTGTCCACTTGTGGCCTGGCAGCTGGTGGCTGAAACTGCCAGGAAGAGTTTGGAGCAGCCCCAGGCCAGGTAGGCGAGGGCTGAAGCGGGTGGAGCAGTGGCCTGAGGCTCCGAGGCAATGACCCTCTGCCCACAGGGCCAGCCTCCTCGCCCGGCTGGAGCTGGGAGCAGCTCACACCAGGCCCTGCAGTTTCCCCTAGAGCCCAGCATCCTGTGTCCCTCATGGCATGGGTGATTTCACCCCATGGAGGTCTGCCCAGCTCCAGCCACCCAGAGGGAAGAGGGCTGAATTTAGGCTCCTGCAAGGCCACTAACTGGCTCTGTCAGCTGAGTCGCTGCTCTCCCTGGGCGCATTTCCTCATCTGCTGGGAGGCCATGCTCCCTGCCAGAGCCACTTTCAGGGCCCCAGACCAGACAGGTTGGCCAGAGACCAGAGCCTCTGTCCAGAGGCTGCTGACTGGGCTCCTCCCATTGAGAGCCTTGGAGAGGGAAAGATGGCCTTTGAGGACCTGCCTGGTCCTGTGTTCCTGCTATGACTTCCCTCCCTCCCTCTGCCCGCCCAGCTCTCTCCTCCAGGAAGTCCCCCCAGATTGCCCTAGCCCTTTCTGCCCTTCTTTCCTCAGAATGCCAGGCTGCCAGACCAAGGAGGTGGAGGGTCAAGGGGGAGCCCTTAATTTTATGTATTTTGCAAGGATTCTCCAGAGCAGGTCTCTGATAAAATCCCAGCAGCCCCCTCCATAGGAGCCCCACCCAGGTGGATCTCTCTGGAGCCTTTGGAATCACCTGTGGGCAGGGAAATAGGATGGGATCTCGTGCTACATTCTGTGGCCAAGCTAGAGCCCAGGCATCCTGGAGCAGATGGGTCCCTCCTGCTTCCTGTCTGTTCTCAAATAAAGCCAGTTCTCCTTGCCCACTCCACTGTCCTCCATCCCTTACCCCGCTGCCCCTCTCGGAGACATCTGCACCTGCCTCTCCCTGGTCCCAGCCTCCCTTCTCCAGCCATCCCCCCTCTCTTCCTGCAGAGCCACCAAATTGCCCTTCCAGGTTCTTCTTTCCGCTTCAGGTCTTCAGGGCTCTTTTGCAAAGTCACAGTCACTTAGACAGGGACTTTCACCACCTGCCCACCACCTGCTTTTCCTGGCCTGCCTCCAGTGCCTGCCAACCCACTCCCCTCCCCAAGGCCACAGCACCCCAGGCTTTTGGTCCAATTTCTTAAAAATGCAGATCCTGCCTTTCTCTGGGCTCTGTTCACACGTTCCTCTTGGCTGGGATCCTTCAAGGCTGGGCAAAATGCTGCCCTCCCCTGCCTGCTCTTCCCGACTCCTCAGGTGGAATGAATTGCCACCTGTGTTCCTATTGTACCTCTAAACTCCGCTGGCAGTCATTCCTTCTCCTTTCTGTGAATGGCATTTTATCTGTCTCCTCCCCATCATGACTTTTAAGTGTCCAGACAATGGGGACCTCACCTTAGTGATTAAAAAATTTACGCCGCACACAGTAGGCACATAATAAATGTGCATTAGGTTGAATAAATAACTGCCACTCACACTGTGCATTGAATTGCTTGCTTTCTTTTAAAACTTTAAAAATTATAACAAAAATAATCCTCGAAGAATTTAACGGTTCCTGACGGGCCTAAGGTGGGGAGAAGCAGTCCCTGTCCTCTGCCCGTCCTGTCCGACTCCCCAGGGTGAGCCTGGGGACTGCTGGGAAGCTTTTGGTTAGGCCAGTGGTTTTCAAAGTGGGTTCCTCTCCAGACAGTACCAGCATTAGTTAGAAATACAGATTCTGGGTCCCAGCCCTGATCCGCTGAATCTGGCACCTTGGGGCCCAGTAGTCGGTGCTCTAATGAGGTCCAGGTGAGGAACTCTGGGAGCCCTCTGTTTGTTTGAGAAGCAGCTCTATCTGGTAATACTGCCAGGGCAGGACCCTCCTCCAGTGCCCCCAGCCCAGCCAAGACTGGGGTGCCACCTTCGACCCTTGAATTGCCTACTTGAGCAAAACTCCAAGTCCACTCATTCTGGTCTCCTGCCCTGCTCAGGCCTGAAGGGTACCCTCTGCCTGGGTGGGCGGGGGCAGGTGGGCAGGCTTCAGGGCAGGATCTGGCCTACCACTAACTTACAGATTGACTTGGGCAAGACACTGTACTTCTTTCTTCTGGAAAAGGCAAGGGTTCCCTGAATGTCCTCCCCTGTGTCCGAGCAGAGTACCTGAGCTAAAAATGTCTGTGCCTTGAGCTGTCACAGGGTCGAGCCCTAGATAAAGAGAATCCTAGGGGAAGACACCGAGGAATTTCCAGGGAACTCCCTCTCCCCTGCGCTCCCCAGTGCAGCCTAGGCCACCTCCCGGCAGCGGCTGCATGCTGCAGATCGAGGCTGGGCAAGCTCCACTGCATAAATCCACTAGGTAAAGAACCAAGGTAACAAACATTCATTAGGTGCCCACTCTGGGCTGGCGCTGTTCCAGACGCTGGGGGAACAGCAGTGGAGAAAACGGGGAAGAACAGCCACCTGGTGGAGTTTCCATTCCACTCAGGAAAAATGGGCTATAAACAAAAAATAAAAGTAAAATATATAGTGACAGGGCCACAGAGAGAGAAGCAGAGGCTCTCAGAGCCCAGGGCCGTGGTGGTGTGTGGGGTGCCTCCTGAGAAACGGGAAGAGGGCACTTCCAAGGTCCCTTGTGTGAGTAAGAGAGCACCAGCTGGACATTTAAGGGGCTTCTTGGGTGTTCAGAGAAAGAGACAGGACGGGACCGACCATGCATGCTGGGTGACTCTTCCAATGACGGGATTCCCTTAAGAGCTGGCTTTGGGCAGTCCGGGGAACGTGGGAGACATAGGTTGGAAAGTTCAAAGGGAGCTTCCTAGAGGAGGTGGCCTCTATAATGGCCCTTGGAGGCTGAGTTAACTCACAACTGCACCAGAGGGAGAGGGCGCCCCAGGCAGTGGGATCTGGGAGCTGAGCTGTGTCCGGGGCTGCCCACCTTGGTGGGGGCATGGAGCTTCCCCCTTCTACTCGGCTCCAAGCTGCAGCCCGAGCTCCACAGACGTTGCGGGGCCAGAGTCCTTACTCACCAGACCTGTGCAGAAGATGGGCCAGGGTACCTTCTCAAGGCCTGGGAAGAGCTGGACACGGTGGCACATTCCTGTAATCCCCTCTACTTGGGTGGGTATGGACACGAGCCCAAGGACAGCGCCAGGCCCTGCAGGGCCCTGAGTGGGCAGGAAAACCAGGACAAACGAGTCGGTCTGGTGGTCTAGAAATGGGCTGAGAATCTTCCAGCTCCTCGGTTTCCCCACTTGGGGCTGAGTTGTAGAGCTGTGTGTGTGTGTGTGTGTGTGTGTGTGTGTGTGTGTGTGTAAAGCCTTGAGAATTCTGGATCTGGCACTAGAAGGGCCTGGCTGGCCTGAGATGGCCCATGGTGGGGGTTTTACATCGACTCTGCAGCTCATTAGGGATTACAGACGAGCCTGGGCCGCAGGCCCTGGGGTGAAATACGGCCCCAGAACGGAGCTTGTGGGCGGCTAGGCTTGATGAAGGCAGCCAGGCCATTACTTACCCATCCTGATGGGCTTTATGCTCCCAGTGGTGACATTTTTGCTGCAATTGCTTAAAAAAAACAGTAGCGGCGCCTCCCCCGTCATTTTTCTACTTATTCCCTATAAATGAAAAGGCAGGACGTGTCCCAGGAGGGCTGCGCCAGAGCGTCTTTTCTCCCTCGTGCCTTACGGCTTAGGATGAGACCAGAGATGCTGGGGCTCCTTTGGACCCACCCTGTCCTACCCAACTCCCTGGTCTAATACCCTTGTCCCTCCTGACCTCCAGTCCCTGGCCTCGTCCTCACACCTCTCTCTCCTCACACCTCTCTCTCCCCTCCCCCTCCCCTCTCTCACCTCCCCCCTTCCCTCTCTCCCTTTCTCTCCCTTTCTCCCCCTATCCTCTTTCCCCTCCCTCCTCCCTTTCCCCTCTCCCCATCCCCCTCCCCTCCCCTCCCCTCCCCTCCTTCTCCCTCCTCCCCCCTCCCCTCCCCCACAAGCCCTCCTTCTCTCTTGCACTTTTCAGGCCTCTTCCCATTTTGCAGATGAGCAGAGACCCAGAGAGATGAAGGAACTTCCTCACCCAAGGGCCCAGACCTCATGGCCCTGAGCAGTGTGGCTCCACAGCCTGGCTCTTAGCGCTGACAGTCTAGGTGCTCAATGTGCATGGCTGTGATTCATGGCCACTGTGACTTTAGGGGTTGACCCTTGTCCCTCTAGCCGGGCTGTCTGCGTTATAGTCCCCTAGAGTCTCCCCGGGAAGCTCAGGGCTGGCTCTGGGCACCCGTTGGTTGGAAGGCAGAAGCTTGGTCCCAACACAGACCTTTGGATCAGATTTGGTATTTCATGATCTCTCGGGAGATTCATGGGCACCTGAGGGTTTGTGCTGGAGGATTTTCTTTGAATGGGGACAGTCCACATTCCGTCAGTGTTTCCTCCAGGAGGGGGTCTAGATGACCTTCAGACGTTCCAGGGGAGTGTGCAGGGTGGCCAGAGCTGTGTGCTCACAGACACCATCGGCGATTCCTTCCCTTCCCCGTTTCTGCAGCAGGGAAGGCCTGCGGGCGGGCTGACCGTCTCTGGGCTCCTGATGCTTGATTATGCCCTGATAAATACAGGCTTGGAGATGCCCGGAAACCATACCGTGCCATTAGTAGGCTGGGCCTGGCCACCTCTTTCCTGAGTTAGGTCACCATGGGGAGCTCGGCCTGGTGCCAGCCCCTCTGTGGCAGGGAGGGGCACATGCAAACCCAGCCTGGAGGCAGAGGCAGGGCAGAGGGCCAGGACCCTCTCTGCTGTGCTTCCCAAGCCCAGCTGCCTTGGGCCTCCCCATGGAGCTTGGGAGCAGCCCCTGGGAGGAGACGGGTCTCCTGGGACCCACAGGGAGGCTGCTCCACCCTGTGGCTCGTCCACCAGGGCTGAAGGAGCAGCTGTCTTCTAACGCAGGCCTGTTATTGGACCCGAGGAAGCAGGTGGAAGGAAAGGGCCCGGGTGAGGTTGTGCAGCTGCCTCTGGCTGTAGCTGGCATCACCACTGGGACGTGCCAGTGGGACGTCCCGGAGTCGCCTCGGCAGCCTCCTCTCTCGCACTCCGTGGCGATTGATGATGGTCACATAAGATGGTGGAGTCTAAGCCCTCCCCTGGGTTCTGATGGCCTCAGTGACTATAAAAGGCCGTGGGTGGGACGTCCTGAGAATTCTGAGGCTGATCAGAGGAAGCCTCACCGCTTCCCCTGCACCTCCCCCAGCGCCCGGTTTCCTGGGACATTGCTCCTGGAAGCCATTTGCTATGTCACGAAGCCCAGGGAGCACCCTGAGAGGCCCACGTGAAGAGGGGCCGAGGCCTTGGACCCTGGCCAAGATCAGCTTCCAGCACCGGCAGCACCCACCCGCCGGCCGTGTGGGTGACCTGGCCTGGAAGTGCCACACTGAGGCCACCACTGATGCCCCGGGGAGCGGAGAGAACCCCCTGCCCCCAGCCCTGCCTGAATCTGCAGATTCAGGAGCAAAACAAATGACTGTGGTCATTTTAAGCCACCGAGGCCTGGGGGCGGTTTGTTATGTAGCAACAGATCCTGGAACACATCCCAAAGCCAGTCTGTCAGCAAATCTTGTCAGCTCCGCCTTCTAAATATACACCACGCACTCCTACTGCAGCTTCTCTCTCCTCTTTCTTTTTTCTTCTTCTTCTGTTTTTTTTTTTTTTTTTTTTTTTTTTTTACCCAGGATTAAACCCAGGGGCACTTAACCACTGAGCCACATCTCCAGCCTTTTTTTATTTATTTTGAGACAGGGTCTCACTGAGTTGCTAAGTGCCTCACTAAATTGCTGAGGCTGGCTTTGAACTTGCAATCCTCCAGCCTCAGCCTCCTGAGCCATTGGGATTATAGGAATGCACCATTGCCCCAGGTCCACCAGCATCTCTTGCTGGAAGATTCTGACAGCTTCCTAACAGGTGTTCTTCCTCCTGCCCCTTGCCCCGACTGCCTGTTCTCCTGCAAAGACCAAAGTTACATCTCCCCTTCTGCTCAGTCCTTTGTAGCTCCCCTTCCTTTCAGAGTTCTAGTCTTTTCCATGACCCAGGAAGCCCCACGGGATCTGATGTGCTTACCTCTCAGTCCTCCCCTCCCCTCTCCTCTCTCATGGGCTCCCTTTACTCTAGTTCTTGTTAGTCCTTGACCATCCCAATCCCAAGTTCATTCCTGCCCCAGGGTCTTTGTACCTATTTCTTGCTTAGCCTGGAATCTACTTCCTGTAGATTTCCCTCCTGGCCCACTCCTTCATTTCTTTAAGATCTGGCCAAATCTCCCCAGAAGGATTTTCCTGTAGTTTCTACATAAAGCAGTATTCCTATCCCTCTCTTGCCCCTCTATTCTGTTGTAATTTTCTCCATGGCACTTAGTACCACTGTCATTTTATAATTGGTTCTAGCTAAAAGGCCAAGAAGTGATAATTCTGCTCACTTTAACATATCTCTCCTGAACTAGAAGGCAAAATCCTTAAGAGGAGGGAGTTTTGCTTCACAGCTGAGTCCCCGGCCCCTAGCCCAGCGCCTGACCTGCAGCGGATGCCCAGCATATATCTGTGGAGCAGAGCGATGCAGAGAGCAGCCCACAGGCCAGGGCACCACTGACCTGCCCTGCAAGCTGCCCTGCTCGCTGCCCCGGCTATGGGCGTCCCACTCAGGTGGGTGGGTGGGGGGTGCAGTGCCTAGCGCAGCGAGCTCGCAGGCTCTGCTGCCCAGAGGTTCTCAGCTTCCCCAGCACCTGCTGCTCCCCTCTGGAGACACCTGCTCACACCTGCCCCTGAGCCCAGAGTGGCTTCCTCCTGTCCCTGCTGCTTGTTGAAAGAAGCTCCAACATCAATGTCCTCCTCCCTGAAGAGTCTGTCTAGGTGGCCATCTAGTGTCCACCAAAGCCTCCAGGGAGTGATGAGAGCCCTGGAAGCAGAGTATGACAGGGCAGGGAAGTTGTCCCAGGGAGCCTGGCTGAGTGAGGGGTGTCCCCACTGCGGCCGGGCAAGGTCCAGCATGTGCCCCAGCTCTGCCTGTCGCCCGCACCCTGGCCTCTTCTTCTCTCTGAATTCCCAGGCTTCTTATATGTGGCCACCTCACGGGGACAACTTCCTCCCCTGGGGACAGTGCCAGGCCCAGCAACACTTGAAGAGGCTGCGTCTGGAGCTGCAGACCCAGCCCTCCTCTCCAGGGTCTGCACCCCCGCTGCACCAGCTTCCCGGTGCTTTTCTTTAGGTTCAGGAGGTGGTGACTTCCAGCAGGTGAGGACTGCAGGGCACTGGAGGTGGACCTCTGCCCTGCCCTGAGGCTCCAAAAATAATTTTTGATTTGGCTCCAGAACACGGTTCTGTTCTTCATGTGCCTGTGGGAAGCTCGGGAGTGGTCAGATGCGGGAGCTGCATGGTGAAAACCTGAGCAGGAGACGAGGGGAGTAGCTGGGCCTTGGTCCCTCCCTCCCCAGGAAGAGAGGACCGCGTCACCTCCCAGGTGGAGGCAAAGCATCCATCTCATCAAATCCAAGAAAGCATTGATTTGAAAAGGATCCATTATTTTAGGTACCACCAAGGGGAAAGGGCTGCTGATTAAACCAGGGTACGCCACCGGCTGTTAGGCAGATCCCCAGCCCAAGGTCATTAAGATGCGGACGTCTTAGGAAGGATGAAAGGCTGTCCGGCCTGGGGAGCAGCTCCTTCTCTCACCTCCCAGTGTCAGCTCAGAGTGGATCGGTGGCCTCAGCCCTTCCCCAGCGGATCTGAGTCACCGAGCACAGGCCTGGGGTTGTCCCAACCCCTTCTCTGGATGACTCAGCTCCCTGCATTCAGGGAGGAGCCCAGGCCCTGGAAAGAGGACAGAGGGTGCTGGAGGGGCCTTCCTTCCCTCCAAAGCCAGGACCTGGAGCTGTGAAGTCTAATCCAAGGAGATGGGATGATGTGGAAGACATGGGCATGGGAGCAGGCCCCGAGAAACTCAAGAGAGGAGCATCAACTGCAGCAGGAGGGCCTCGAGTGAGACCTGCAGTAGGAAGGGTGTGGGGCACCTCCTCCTCTGGAGACCATAGTGGACCCGAGATACTGTCCACTTACTTCCTGTCAGGACTTCTGTGCCCATTGTCCAGCGGGGGCAGGTGTTGATGGGTCTCAGCTCCACCCTGAGCCCCTCTTCCCTGTGACCCTGTGGCTGAAAAGCACTTCCTCCTTGAAGGTTGCCACCCCTCCAGGGACAGCCAGAAGCCAGCAACTGGTAGATGCACCAGCAGAGAGGACAGTCCCCTTGCCCCGTGTGGGACACCCTGCAGGGCCATCCCCTCCGCAGCTCCCTGTGGGGTGGCGCAGGCCTGTGCTGTGCCTCGTGGCTGCAGTGCCTCCCTGTGCCCAGCCCGGCCTCCTCACTCCCCACAGGCGCTGCGCCCAGGAGCTCTTCCCAGACACCTGCACATGAATCTCCATCTCAGAGGCCGCTCCTCAGGAGCCTGACCTGCCACAGACACCTTGAGCCAAGAAGAAAGAGGCAGCCAGCAGCTGCCCAGGGAACCGGGAGAGCCTTTCTCCGAGGCTGGGGTGGCCCGCAGCCCTGGAGACTCATCCCCAGCCTGTAGGACCTCTGTGCTGAAGGCAGCCCTGTGAGTGTCCCTCAGCGAGATACATCAGGAAGCTGGACCGTGGCAGGGGCCAGGTGTCCAGGTGCAGCCCAGGCAGGGGGCTCAGGGACTTTCGACAGGAGATACAGCTGTCTGTGGACTCAAGTGTGGCGGGTGGTGCAGGCTCCCCTACCTTTGTGCTGAGTAGATCTTATTTGAGCTACATACAAAGCCCAGGCCTGGCCAGTGTGTGAATCTGCAGGTACACATCTGTGCACACACGGAGGAAGGAGAACGCTTGTGTTGCTTACACCTGGCCTGTGAGCACGTGGTTTCAGGTGTGCATGATTGCGTAAGTGCTTATAGGCATCTCAGCATGGCTCCTTCTTCCTTCTCTGCATCCTCCAGGAAGCCAACACCAATTTCCAGTCACCCTTTCTTTCTCTCTTTCTTTCTGTTTTCTTTTTTTTTTTTGCAGGTGGGGAGGGGCAGGATTGAACTCAGGGGCACTTGATTGCTGAGCCACATCCCCAGCCCTATTTTGTATTTTAGAGACAGGGTCTCACTGAGTTGCTTAGCACCTCACTTTTTGCTGAGGCTGGCTTTGAACTTGAGATCCTCCTGCCTCAGCCTCCTGAACTGCTGGGATTACAGGTGTGTGCCCAGTCATCCTTTCTTTTTCTCACCACAACAGGATGTTAATTTTCTCTGCTTCTCCGATCAGAATTTTTAGGAGCACCCATTTGAATTTGTCAGTGTCTCCATCACCCTGGAGCCTCCCGAGGGGTCTCCACGATGGCAGCTGCTTCTTCCTTTAGGCCAAGATCTCTCCAAAGATGGAGTCTGCACCTCCTTCTAATTCTGTCTCCCTGACTGAGCTCAATAAGCCGGAGTGGTGCCGTGATAGGAGACGGAGAGCTGAGGACCACACCCCAGTGCCAGGCTCAGCCCCTTCCTATGGACAGGGCGCCAGGTTCCAAGCTTAGCTCTGAGTGTGATATGGGAAAACAGATGCTTTCTGGGCTCCAGGTGACTCAGAGGGTCACACAGATAACCCTGGGGCCCCTCCCTGTCCTACCCTGTGCTTTCACAGCTCTGCTGATGTCCACTCCCCAGGGTCCTCTGTGCCCTTGTTCTTGCCCATGACCGTGGCCTACCTGCCCATCCCCATTTTAAGCTGATCAGTTGACCTGGCTGCCAGGGGTATCCTCCCTGTCAGCCATGTGGAGGGAACAAAGAGGTCAGCAGGCCACCAGTCTTGGGTTATTACATTGAATAAACTGACAAAAGCCATCAGAAGATATATCGTTTAATAGGAGATTAAAAACCAACAAGAGCGGCCAGGGTTCTGACCCAGAGTCTCTGTGTTTCTAATTTAATTTCTTTTGCTGTTCAAATCAGAACATTCTAAAATGATAAAAGTAGCTGTGTTTGCTCAAGGGTTTTATCATTAATTGATTTGGCTGAAGTTTTCCCATGAGCCACATCTTCTGGAACACACTTCTCCTGTTAAGCCTCCAGTGAGCCTCCGTGAGAAGGGGAGGTGCAAGACCCGAGGGGCAGGAGCTGGCCTTGGGGACCTCCAGGACCCAGGACAGCCGCTCCCCACAGGTCAGCAGGCCTAGGCCCTTCGAGGGCTGCTTCTCCAGCTTCAGAAATGAGGCTCTCTGCAGCCCTGAGTCTAGACATTTCCAAGGCGCTGGGAAGCCAGAGCCAGGGGAGGGGGGGTGCAGAGGCTGGAGGCCTTCAGTGGTAGGGGCAGGCCTCCTCTTCCAAGTCTGCGGTCTTCGGTGGTCCCAGCTGCAGGGGGCTGCGCATGTCTGGGAGGGCTGGTGACCCACAGGCCCCTCTGTACTTGCGCCGGCTTCTTTCCTCCCCTGGTTTAGTGGTTTCCTGGTCTCAGGCTGCCCCCTCTGCTGTGAAATGCTGGCCTCACATTCTCCTGCCTTCATGATCAAGGAAGAAACAGTGCTCTCCTCCACTTGGGTTTACAATCCCAGGTGTCTCAGTCTGCCGTTGGCATACCACACGCTGGGCAGGTCATAGAGAGGGGAGCTTGATTTGGGCTCACAGTTCTTATCCAAGGTCAAGGGGCCACATCTGGTGATGGTCCTCTTGCTGGCATAATCCTGAGATGACATGGGGCATTACATGGTGAGAGACAGGAGTGTGTGTGTGTGTGTGTGTGTGTGTCTTTCTGTCCTGGTCTCTCCCCCTTCCTTTAAAGACCCTGTATTCAATCATGGGGACTCCACCTCCACCTCAATTACTTTATCTTTTTCTTTCTTTCTTTTTTTGTACTAGGGATTGAACTCAGGGGCACTCAGCCACTGAGCCACATCCCCAGTCCCTTTTAATTTTATTGTGAGACAGGGTCTCACCAGATTGCTATAGCCTTGCTAAATTGCTAAGGCTGGCTTTGAACCTTTGGTACTCCCGCCTCAGCCACCAGAGCTGCTGTGACTACAGTCCTCGGCCACTAAGCCTCGCTTTACTTAATCTCAATTACTTCCCAAGTGCCCCTCCTCCATAGTTGGATTAAGCATCTATCCTCTTATTTCCTCACAAGGAGGATGTCTCACAGTGAGTTTAGGGGGGACAAACCATATTCAAACAAGGGAAGGCCTCTGATTGGCTTGGTTTGGGTCACATGCTTCATCTTGGGCCAATCACTGTGGCCTGTGAGGTGGGGGTAGGGCAAGGGGCGATTCCCCTTCGCATCACGTGGCTAGAACAGGTGTGTGGGCGGGTGTCTGCTGGGTGAGGTGGTGTATCCAGGTGGGAAGACAGGGCCACCTCCCCAAATGACTGTTACCTAAAGAAGAAAATAAAAGTTGCTAAAGCTCCGTTGCCATCTGAGCGCAGTTCACGCATATACATTTCCATTCAAAAAGCAAATGCCGGAGTAGAAGAGTGGGCAGCGACCTTTCACAGAGGAGGAACGTGAAGGGACAGAGCCAGTGGGAGGATGGTGGCACCATAAACAGGGAAACGCACATCAAAACCTCGCAGAGAGACACAGTTTTCTACCCACTGAATTGCAAACAGGGAAACATCTCCCCGTGGGAGAGGCGGAATGCCAAGTCTTTACTCACCCTGGGTAGCAGCTACTCAGCAATCCAAGCAGCGGCTCCCCAGAGGGAGGGACCCCAACTGCTGCACTTTGGGGTATAAATCCCTGGAGACAATCTCACCCGTGTACACAAGGAAACACAAGAGCTGCTGCATTTTAGAATCAGAAATATTGTCAATAACCACAGCATTTATTAACCAGAGAAGCAATAAATAAAGTGTGGGGTACTCAGAAATGGAATTCTTGACAGCAGTGAAAATTAATGAACTAAAGCTACAAGTTATCAAGATGGATTAAGCTCACAAACGTATTGTTGGCTGAGAAAAAGCAAGACGCAGAAAGCCTCATACTATTTATTAAAATGTAAAAATGTACAAATATCGTTATGTGTTACTTATGGATGCACACGTAGGTAGTAAATATTTAAAAGGCCTCATGGGGATACCAGAGGGGCTCCCGTTGGAGGGGGAGGGTCACATAAGGAACTGGGGGAAAGTATACAAAGGATTTCAACTATATGTGTATCGATCTTTTAAAAAACATGTTCTAAAGCAAAATTTTTTTTAATGGAGAAATCTTGTTTATATACAAAACTATGAGGGTGTACATGTGTGCATATGTATATATTTTTTAATGTCCCGTTTTTCACCTACCATTTTATAATGAGCATGAAGATCTGGCTTTTAATGATTACATAGTTTCCCCCATAGGGATGACCAGAATTTATGAATGTATCTCCTGTAATTGCATATATTGACTGTTTTTATTTTTTCTCATTGCAATGACTGTCCTTATACTGATTATTTTCTTGGAGCAGAAAGCTGGATCAGTGGGTCAAAGATTTGAGCTATTTTTAAAGCTCATGATAATTATCAGGCCAGGATAATTCTGTTAGTCAGAACTCTTTGGGTTGCAAGTGACAGAAACCCAGTTCAAACTGGCTTAAGAAAGAAGGGAAAAGTGTTGGTTTGTGTTGCTAAAAAGGCTGGGGAGGGAAGGCTACCTTCGGAGGGACCCAGTGTCCAGAGGGGTCTGCCTAGTCCTCTGTTCGTCTCTCTCCCTCCCTCTCCACATGGCGCCAGATGGCCCCCAGCATCCTTTGGGACTCAGTATCTCTCCCTTTACCCCAAATTCTTATCATACTAGGATGGACTGATTAGTTACAGCTCCCTGCACTCATGGTCTATATTCAGTTCCTGATTGCTGAAACCAATTATAACAAACTTGGTGGCTTCAAAAAACAGAAATTTATTCTCTCATGCTTTTGGAGGCCAGAAGTCCAAAATCCAGATGTCAGCAGAGACGTGATTCCTTAGAAGAATTCTTTCTTGCTGCCCTCTCTTCTTCTTCTTAGTCTTCTTTATTTTATTTTTGTTCTGGGAATTGAACTCAGGGCCTTGCACATGCTGGGTCAGTGCTGTACCCTTGAACTACACACCCAGCCCACTTCTCTCAGCTTCTGCTCATGGACAACACATCTGGGCTCATGGGGGCATCTCTCTCTGTTCAGTTTTTATGTCAACTTCTTTGCATGTCCACTCTCTCTGCTCTCTGTGCCTAAACTTTCTTTTTAGTGTACTTGTGATGGCATAAACCAGTAGACATCTGTCTTTTCCGGATCCTTAACTTAATCACATCTCTTGCCATAGAGGTAATGGTCATACTTTTGGCACATAAGGTCACATTCACAGGGGCTGAGTTTAGGAGTGAGTATATCTTTGAGAAGGAGACAGTTTTCAGCCTACCACACCATCTTTACGACTCAGAACCCAGAGGGGGGCTCTGATTGACCAGCTTGGGACACGTGCCCCTTCCTAAGTCAATCACTATGAGCTAGAGCAGGCCTGGCTTGCATTCCCAGCCCAGCAGCTGGAGAGTGGGGCAGCCCCCCAGGTCTTCTGGTGGACTTGAGCAGAATCACAGGGTGGGGAAGGGTGCTCCCTAGGGATGGAGGCTGGGCAGGTAAAGCCCCTGTCTCCTAGGGCAGGGGGGAGTGTGTTGGGCATTCTACACAGGATATAAGCAATGGTGCAGGCTGTGTGTTAGTTAACATTTTGTATCTGTGACCAAAATACCTGACAAGACCAACTGAGAGGAAGAAAAGTTTATTTTGGGCTTTCGGTCAACTCCATTGCTTCTGGCCCACGGTGAGGCAGAACATCATGGTAGAAGGGCAGTGAAGAGCCTCTTCACTTCATGGTAGCCAAGAAACAGAGAGAGGGGAAGGTGAATCTTTTCAAGTGACTCACCTCCTCCATGCCTCACTTCAGGTTGCTGTCACGGGAGAAAACATGTCTCCAGAAAAGGATTCCAGGAGTTCCCAGAGAGAAGGGGGATCCCGACTCAGGACCAGTGGGGTCTGCATATGTGCTGGAAAATAATTTTGTCATGTGCCAGCCGAAGGCATGGCCAGAGGTTTATATAGGAGGTAGATCCATTCTCAAGAGAGAATGGGGCAATCTCAAGAGAGACGCCTTTGAGGTAAAGCAAGGAACATACACTCAAGGGAGATAGCGGGCTATCTCCAGAGAGACAGCCACCCATTGGTGTGGGGTTATACTATTTACAGAGGGACAGTTGCTAGGGTCTGGATTAGAGGTAGAGCCACGGTAGAGCTCACAATTACACTCCAGTTTTCCCTGTGCTTGCATGTTGCCTACATCTTATAAGGGCAAGTCAAGGGCGCCGGCCAAGGGCATGTCGCTCAGGAATTGCAATTGTTCCTGGGCACTTGTTGGGTCTCAGTGGTTCCTAAGTCTTTCCTTTGGGACTCAGTGTCTCTCCCTTTACCCCAAATTCCTATCATACTGGGATGGACTGATTGGGTTACAGCTCCCACATTCTGCTCCTGTCACATCTGAACGTTCCTGCATGAACACAGGGGCTTTTGAGAGGTAGATGGGTGGGGGACACCTCATATCCAAACCATAACAAGCTAATAATGGCAAAACCACCCACGGTTCTGATGTGCTAGACGCAGGTGTCGTGTTCTGAGTGCACTAACTCATTCGGTTCTATGACAGAAATGTACTCTTGCTGTTTTACAGATGAGGAAGCCGAGGCACAGGGAGTAAGTAGCTCCGCAGTCTTGAGTAGTGGCAGAGGCAGGCCCCGAATCGGGGCAGGTGCTCCTGACCACTCTTCTCCAAGTGACAAGTGGTTTACTTGGGTAAGAGTGGAGGGAAGCACAGGAGAGTCTGGAAGGGTTTGTGGGGGTGGCCTATGGAAAGCCCCAGAGCCAGGCTGAGGCCCTGGGCCTCCAGGAGGAGGTGGGGCCATCTGGGGGTGTTAGAGCAGGGAGTCCTGGGACCCAGACAGTCTGAAGCCAGAGGAGAGGGAGCCTCACAGAGGGATGGGGAAAGATGCTTGGGCGATGGTGTGGTCAGGGCAGAGGAGGCCTGCAGGAGGGCCTGAGCACGGGGTGGGAGTGACACAGAGGGTCCCCTGCATCCCCCTCTGAGGCCACCTCAGGGACTGCAGTGGCTGTTCTCAGAGCCTGGAGGTGGGGATGCGTGGGGTAGGAGCCTCCAGGAGGTTGGGAGGAGGGGCGGAGGGAGGAGGCTCATGCCCTCGGGACATCCGAGTTGGGGTGATGGTGACCATGGTGAGGTCCTTTTTTAGCCTCCCGGCCTCTCCTCTGGGAGGCCTGGGCCAGGTTGTCCTGAGGCCGGGAGCCCTAGACATAGGGCAGGAGCGGGCCACACGGCAGAAGCAGCAAGTCCTTCCCTGGGTGGCATCTCTCCAGCATTGGGCCTGGAGTGTCTCCTGTCCCCTCCTCCTGTCCCCACCACTCCCCTGCAGCAGCAGCCCCTTCAGCTCTTCAGGGGTCACAGCAGAGAGCAGTGTGGACAAACTGACTGCCCAGTGAGTTTGAGCAAGGGCCGTCCTGGGGGCTGGGGCTGCAGTGGCCGCTGGCTGTGCTGCTCCTGGCTCTGGCCTCCCTTGTCCTCTTGGTCCTGCCCTGGGCCAGTGGCCTTCAGACATCTGGTCCCCGTCAGGGGGTCTGAATCTCCATACCGTGTTCACTCCAGCAGAGGTTCCCTTGGGAGACCTGTGGCCCCTGGGTTCATGTTACAACTCTATTTTGGAGGGAGGGTCACTCTGGATACCCTGATTTTTGAAATCAGGGATTCTGGGACACCCCCAAAGGGTAGCTTAGGGAGAGACTTCAGACTTCCCTGTGAGCTCGTATGTCAGTACTGACCAGGGCTGGAGTCAGACACGGGAGTTAGTGAGGTCACTCCACCTCTGACTTTGCCCCTTGATTTTTGATTACTGGGCTGTTCCTGTTATCAGTGGCCCAGTGAGGATGTGGGTGGAGCCCCAAAGATTCCCTTGCTCCTCTTCCCAGACAGGTATGTGCATGCGTGTGCGTGCACATGCACACACATACACACACAACAGGAACATACTCATAGGTGTATACTTAGCTCTCCATTCCCCTCATCCCCATCCCAAGGCCAGACACTAATTCTGTGTCCTGTATTTACACAGCTTTCCCCAGGCCAGGCCCACCCAGGCAGTAAAAGATGGGCACGGTTGGGCTGGGGCTGGGGCTCAGTGCTAGAGCACTTGTCGAGCACGTGGAGGTCCTGGGTTGATCCTCAGCACACATAAAAATAAATAAACAACATAAAGGCATTGTGTCCAACTACAACGGTTCCCTGAACTCTGGTCACCAGGGACTTCAGTCCATGGGTGCAGCTCCTCTGAACAGATGCGTCTGCGTGTGATGGAGATGGAGCCAGTTTCCCCATCCTTGGCTATTTGCCAGTGGCAGGCCGTGGGTTTTCCTCTGGAGCATTCCAGTGACCAGTGCCCAGCTCTGGGGGACCCAGACACAGGTGTGATGGTGATGATGGCTCCAGACCCTGGGGGGCAGCTTCGGCCATGGCCCCTGTTTGTCTGTCTTCCTGAGGGAGCGGGGCAGCACCTGCGCAGGTGGGTCAGAGCCATTGTTCCTGGGCGCCAGCTGCGGCTCCTGCTGACTTCGTGGGAACCAAATTCCCCATCTGGATTTTCTCTCTGCTTAAACCCCTCACATTCCTCCTGATCCCTGCACTGAATCCCAAGTGAAAAACAAACAAAAGCACTTTGTGTGAGCAGTCTGACCTTTCAGCACTAAGGTGGCATGCCAGGACCAGGGCAGCCAGGAAGGGCCACAAAAAGGTGACTCTGACTCTGACTTTGCCCTAACCCTGGACAGCAGAGAAAGGTCCAGGCAGACAGACAGACACATTATGGGAAGACGCAGAGGGAGCTCTCTCCCTCCCTGATGCTCCAGGGTTTGGGGTCCATGGGCACTTGGTGCCTTGGGTGGAAGCACAACGTGTCCAGATGTTGATTCCAGTTCTGTGGCATCCCCCATGCCCCGCCTGCCTTGGCTGTTCCGTGGTCAGCAGGACAGCTCAGCTGCTGTCTTGGGGAAGCGTGGACTCCACAGAAATAGAGCAATTTGCTGTCAATGCCTGGGTTCCAGGCTCAGTCCCAGCACTCAGGGGAAACACAAGGACTCCTGTGGATTAACAGTTCAGTAGGTTGGGACCGTCACCTCCTCACCCCTCCCTCTATGCACATGGAGTTTTCTAGACCAGGTTCTGGGGAGAGGCTGAGGACCTCCACAGTTTGAGATCCTTATAGCTTGGCTCCCTCTGCCACCTGCCTGGATTGCCCAAGGTCCCAATTCCAATTTCAGTCTGACTGTCTTCTTCAACCAGGCCCCAAGTCAAAGGTCAGTGATCCTGCTATGAACAGGTGGCCACTGGCTCAGGTGACCACCTCTGCTCTCCTCTGCTGTGGCTAGGAGCTGGGGAACACAACAGAGGCCTGGGGTGTGGAGGTTGGGCAAGGGAAGTATTCCCCTAGAAGGGTCTCAGGTGGGAGCAGAACTCCCTGCATAAATGGTGAGAGCAGGGCCTGCGGGTCGTAGGTATTTTCTTGTGACTCCTTCACCTCATGGGTCCACAGTGAAGCCACTGAGGGGGTCGTCTGCAGAAGCAGTTGTTCCAGATGGATGTTTGTTTTTGAATATTATTATTATTATTATTATTATTATTATTATCATTATTTGCTTTGCTTTTTTAGTGCTGGGGGCTGAACCCAGGGCCTAGCACATGCCAGGCGAGTGCTCTACCACAGAGCTACATCCTACCCCAAATTCTCCCATGTTGTAGGACCACTGCATTAAGGATTCCAGGTTTCCAGGGGCCAAGTTCATGCCTCAGTTTCTGCTAATACTATGTGAGTTTGAGCGTGACACCTGGTGACTCCATGTCTCAGTCCCCCAATTTGTAAATATACCCACCTCTTGGAAGACCTATGTGAAATTCATCAGCATGAGAATGCCCTGTCTAGTCCAGAGTAGATTGATAAATGTCAAGACCATGGGGAAGGGTGATCTGGGTCCTCCTCTTCCCCACCTCTCCCTCCATGTCCCCTGTGATTCCAGGTATGGAGAGGAGGAGGTTCCCTTACCCAGAGTGTGGGCAGGTGAGGGGCTGGGCTGGCGGCAGGGTACTAAGGGCCTTTCTCTCCATGATGGATGTCTGCCGGCTGAACTGCTGTTCCAATTTGCTCCCAATTTGGACAGTCGCTTTACCCACCATTCAACTTGTCAGGGCCACAAATCACTCTGCACAATCAGACCAAGAGGGTGGTGGGGAGATAGAAGATAGGACCCAGTGGCTGCTGGAGGACCCCAGGCTGGGGAGACGGGTTGTGGTGCTGGGGTGCAGACTATACGAAGCTTAGCTCCATCGGAGCTCCTCATTTCCCACCTACGTTGCCTCCCTCAATCTCCAGCCACCCCCTCGACTCCAACCCTTCTGCCTGCTCCTAGTTCCTTGCCAAGTTCTTTCATCCCTTGGAAACCACTTCAGTGAGCCTGTGCTTATTGTCCTCCTGCCTCACTCTGTCCTCTGCCTAGCACAACCACTGTAGCTCTGCCATGGTTCAAGGTCTCCAGGACCTTCTGTGACCTTCCACCCCTCTCAGGCTATGAGAGCTCGTGTGTGTGTGTGTGTGTGTGTGTGTGTGTGTGTGTAGGGGGGGCTTTTGTTCATTCAGATTTTCATTTATTTGTTCCAGAAGCAGACTGAACACTGATTATGACACAATAGTGAGCACAACCATGGTGTCCCCAGTTCAATGAGGACAGCAGACTTTAATGGAGCAATGAGCCTGCGAAGAGACAGCAGCTGGGGGAGGAAAGACCCTGGTGGCCACAAAGGCCTGGGGCTGAGGGGACTGTCGGGTCTGCAGTCTCTCCCTTCCTTCCTTCAAAGTTCGGCTGCTGCTCGCTGCCTCATTCCTATGTCCCATTAATGGGCACTTCGTGATGGGCTCTGGATTGAAGACTCCTCTTGGTAGAGTCTTTTTGTTTTGTTTTGCTATGGGGGATTGAATCTAGGGGTGCTTTTCCACTAAGCCACATCCTAGCCCTTTTTATTTTCATTTTGAGACAGGGTCTCGCTAAGTTGCTGAGGCTGCCCTTGAATCTGCCGTCCTCCTGCCTGGGATTACAGGTGTGTACCACCAAATCAGCTCTCTTGGTAGTCTTGTCCTTTGATGAAGACCCCCACAGATGAAGACAGTCCTGGTACCAAGGGCTGGGAGTCAGCTTACTCAAGTATGGCCAAGGTACCACCAGTGCCTCCTCAGGGCTCAGTTTGGATGACTCTTCCTCCGGGAAGCATCCTTGGTATGTGGCTTGAGCCTAGGGCTCCTTTTCTGAGCCCCACCACACCTGAGCTCAGTGGGCATTGGAATTGCACCCTGTCTTTCCCCAGATGCCTCTGAGACACCCAGGTTTACTCTAGGGATTAGGAGAGCTCTCCTGCAGCCTGCTCCTGCCCCTCTCTGCCCTCTGCTAATGATGATGTAGCGGCCAGCTTTGATCTACAGTGGCTGCCACCCTCCAGGAGGAATTACCAGGCTCTGGACATCACTCTCCCTGAACTGGCCACTGTGTCCCTGGATTCATCTTACCAAAGGATTCGTTGCCACTTAGAATAAACTGGGAGGGTGACTCCCACTGCCCACCAGACCAGGCCCTGGGAAGTGGCCGGGAGCAAGAAGTCATACCACTCAGACAGAGCTGGGCCCAGAGATCACAGGTTGGGAGAGCTGGGCTGGAGAAAGGGAGGGCTGGTGACCAGCAGCCTGGGTGGTCTCTGAGAGCCCTCCATCAGTTCAACTCTTTGCAGAATGGGCTGAGGCACATGCACACTCCTTCCCCCAGTGTATAGCAAGCTTCCCCAGCCCTGGGGGCCTTGGGGACAGACACCCATTGCCCTTCCTGGCCAGGCAGGACATCCCATGATGAAATCCTGTAGATTGCAGGTCCACCTCCAACCCCTCTGGTGTGTGAATGTCTGCCTTTCGACAGAAATCAAGTTGGGGACAAGGGCTGTCTGCTGGAGGAACTACTCTAGGATCCTCAGCGATGCGCTCTCCTGGTGAATTTCAACGAGGGCTCCTGCGCCTGGCATTGATTTATGCTCCCAACCTTCTCAGCACTCGCGGCTCGCGGGAGGGAGGGGGCTGCGCACATCAGAGCCGGTCTGCTTAGCTGATCTCAGCAGCGATCCAGCCGCCCACCAGATACGTGGGAGCTGGCAGAGGTGGAGAGGGGAGGAGGCTGCGCTCTCCGCGGGGCCGCGGTCACGTGACCGCCTCCCAGCGCGGGCTGTTCTGAGACTTAGCATCTGGGTTGTTGGGGCCGTGGCAACAACCCCGTGCATCTAGAAGGGCTGAGAAAAGCTGCTTCCACCCCTGGGGCTCTACTCCTCTCTCCTCAAACTCCTTTCAAGGTCCTCCCTTTTGATCATCCCCCTTCCTCCTCTTCGCTTCTCCACAGCCTTCTGCAGACCTGCCCTGTGCTAGACAACTTCCACTCACCCCTCACCCCACCTGCCCAGCGCATCGCAGCTCCCTGGGCGAAATCTGGCGGGAGCACATCAGAGGGTAGGAGGACAACAGGTGGGTGGTTATCCCTTGGATTCAGAAATTCCCGGCAGCTAACCACCCCGTGTCGCCATGCACCCCCGCTTTCGGTGCCCCCTCTCTCCCTCGACTCTTCAGTCTAGAGGTCGCAGCGCTTCTCACCGCTGCCAGCTCCCCGGATGCGCCATCCTTGCTGGTTTTCCAGAATCTTGCGCACATCTTTGGCAAACAGCCTCTTGCCTAGACCTTCCTCATCCTCTGTTTGAGGGGCTGTCTGCCTGGCTTCCTTCAGTCCTTCCCTTCCTCTCATCTTCCTAGTTTCGTCCTGGCTTTCTTCCCGCTGCTGGTGGCGGGGAGCAGGTCAAGGGCCAGGGTCCTGGGGTCATGGTGGCGTGGTGGGCCCTCGTGTCCTGGGCAGTGCGGGTGTATTCAGTTATAATCGATTCATCCCGGGGTGCACAGGCCTAGGAGATTTTCTTTGGGCTCATCAAACCCTCAGGAAAGAGATTTATAAAATAGATTCCTTCCCTCAAAATATCTGACAAGGAGTCCTGTACCCAGTGGGCAGGACATTTCCAGTTATTTGCTTAGGACACTCCCTTCCAGGGAAGCTCCATTGGGGTGAAAAGGAGAAATTGGATTCCTTGCAGCACTTTCCATAAAACATCAATCCTATTCAATGCTCCGTACAAAAGGGGGCTCCACGGTCACGTAAGTTAGAGAAACTACCTCTGTTGAGTCTCACTGTGCACCATTCCATCAGAGGCTCTGAAAGCCCTACAGTAAAGAATATCCTGCTTTCCGACTGGGGTTGTAGTTCAGTGGTAGAGCGCTCAACTAGCACGTGCGAGGCCCTGGGTTCGAGCCTCAGCACCACAGAAAAATAAAAAAATAAAAACAAAGGTATTAAAAAAAAAAAAAAGAATGTCCTGCTGTCATGTGCTTGGAACAGTGTTCCCAAAGCTGGGTCAGGAAACCAAATATCCCTTCCTCCCTCCCTCTCATCCTTCTTTCCTTCCTTCCTCTCTGAATCATTCCTTGAGCTCAAGGTTCTATAGAACACACTTGGGGAAACCTTGATCTCAGGCCTAGAGCCCATGGCTTTGTGCTGTAGAGAAATAGAGCAGAATTTTAAGCCATGCCGGCTGAGGCTGGACCCTAGCTCTGGCTCCTAGTGGCTGTGAGATTTTAGGAAAAGCATTTCCTAAAGCATCATTCCAGTCTCTGTTTCTTCATCTCTAAAAAGGAGAGATTCAACCACTCAGATTCAAGATGACCGTCATTTCTTAGCTAGGACTCTCGGTTTCAAGAACAAGATTCATAATAGACAAAAGGGAATTTACTGGAAAGATGCTGGTTGTCTTGGGACCCCTGGGCAGGATCATAGCATGTAGGTCATGAACCAGGAAGCAGTTGGTAACAGGCAGTGTCCACACTCCATCCCTCCTCTCTGCTTCTCGAGTGGTCACTCTCTGTCTTCCTTTGTAGCCTGTATGTGTAGCTGCAGGGGAAGTAGGGCCATGTGTGCCCACGGCAAATTCTCATGGCAGCCCCCAGGCCCCAGCTCCTGTCTTCTCTCCCTTGCTACAGTCTGGACTGACTCTAGGACCCCTCAGGACAAATTCCCAATCCCCCAGAAATAGAGACAGAGACAGATCAGATTGACTCAGCTTGATAAGGGTCTGTTTCTACCCAATCAACCCTGGCTAGGGCACCTGCGTCCCATACCGCGGTTTGGGCCACACCATGGGTCATCTGTCCCGGGAACATTCTCACAAACAGGGGACAGTTGGGATGCAGGTTTGAGCAGGTGCCCACAAGGATGTCTGCTACAACGTGTCAAGTGCCCCAGCATGGCTAAGCGCTCAGGAAGCATGGCCCATATAATTTAGGGAATTTTGTGTCTCTGGCTGAGAAGGAAGTAGAAATTGGCAATAACAAGGATTGTCATCCATCTGGAAGAATCTCACTCCTACTTTTCAAACTTTCATGTGTATAAAATCATCTGGATATAGGACATAAAAAAATGTTACACAAAAGTGAAAAAATTTGATCGTTTGACTTTTTTTGGGTGTGGTACCAGGGATTGAACATAGGAGTGCTTTATTACTGAATACCTTGCCCCCCTTTTTTTTTCCTTTTGGTACCAGGGTTTGAACTCAGGAGCATTCACCCCCTGAGCCACATCTCCCCTATTTTGTATTTTATAGAGAGAGTTGCGTAGCATCTCACTGTTGTTGAGGCTGGCTTTGAATTCACAATCCTCCTGTCTCAGCCTCCTGAGCCACTGGGATTACAGGCACCGTGCCTGGCTCTTTTTATTTTTAATTCTGAGACAGGGTCTAGCTAAGTTGTCCAGGCTGGCCTTAAACTTATAATACCCCCCGCCTCAGCCTCCCAAGTCATTGGGATGACAGAGTGTGCCCTGCCATGCCTGGTACTTATTTGATTATCTTAAAATTAAAACTTGCTGGGCGTAATCCCAGGGACTTGGGAGGCTGAGGCAGGAAAATTGCAAGTTTGAGGTTAGCCTTGGCAACTTGGCAAGATCCTGTCTCAAAATTAAAAAAATAAAAAGGGTTGGAAGCTTAGCTCAGTGGTGAAGCCCCTCAGGGTTCCATCCCTAGTTTGCTCAGCTGAACGAATGAATGAATGGATAAATAAATAAACAATATTTAAACTCTGCTTACCCAAAGCCATCATTAAGAGTAAAAAGGCAGACACTAAGTAGAAGAAGATATTTGCAATTCATACATCTAAGAATGCACTGAAGTCCAAGATATATAAAGAACACCTATAAATCGATAATGAAAAGACAGACAATCTGATTTAAAAAAAATTAGTGAAAGTTCTGAAGAGGCATTTTCACAAAAGAGGAGGCCCAGGTGGCCAATAAAACAAAGAAAATGCTTCACCTGCTTAGTCATCAGGCACATGGAAGCAGAAGCATCAGATGACGTCTGCGCACTCCTGCCTGAATGGCCACAGGAGGAGAGGGGCACCACCCATCGATAAGGCTGTATTCACATCAGCTGGAACCAGGACAGTGCCAGGGGGTCTAAATTGGTGCAGCCATGCTGGAAAATTACTTGGCAATGTCTGTTGACCCTGAACACGGCAACCCGTGTGATGCAGCAGTTCCACACACAGACATTGGAAATGTCCACAGCGACACACATAATGAGATTTTCATAGCAGCCCTCTTTTGACCCAAAGCTGGAAAAAAATCCGGTACCCATCAACAGTTGAAGGCTTACAAATCCTGGGACAGTCATAAGCCAGGCTGCTGCTCAACAGTGAGAGACAAACCGCAACTGCAAAGGTATGAACAGGCCAGCAAACAGAGCCAGGCACGGGCGTCTGCCCTTGATCTTCACCAAAAGGCAGAGAAACCATCACAAGTGTCTGGAAAATTCCCTACACGTGAAGTTCAAAAGTAGACAGCACTGAGCTACATGGTTAGAAGTCGGATGGTGGCCCTGTTCGGAGATGTGGGGAACTGGAAGGGGCGCCAGTGGATTTGTGAGGGCCTCTTCAAATCTATTTCTGGACCAGGGTATGGATGAAACAGACGTGCAGTTTGAGGCAATGCACTGAGCAGTTCGCTTGTGACTTCTGCACTTTTCTGTATTCATGTGCCCATTATTAAAGTTTTGGGAAAAAAGCCCAGAGAGCTTATTTTAAAATGCAGCTGCTATGGCCCACCCCGGGGGGCTCTGAGTCCTGAGGTCCTGGGTGGGACCATTTTAACAAGCTCCTGGTGCGTCTGGTGCAGGCTGGGTCTGAGCTGTGCTCTGATGCTGAGGGTGGCCAAGGGTCCTTAACAGGGGAGTGGGGGGAGGGCTAGAGGAAGCTGTACACCCGAGGGAGGCTGGGAAACCAGCTCTCAGTAGGAAACACAGTGTGTGATTGGGGCGAAGCTTGCTATAGGCAAATGACCCTCATAGGACGAGTCCGTCTCAGGGTGGGTGTAGGCCCAAGAGGGCTCCATATAGTCCCAGTTAAGTCTCTGGGCCTCAGTTTGCCTTGTTTATCACGGGGAGATATATATTCTTTATGGGGTTCTAACCCGAATTTCATTCTGGTCCTGACCCTGAAGAACCTGTGGTGTGGGCCAGTAACTTGCTCTCTCTGGGCTTTGGATTGTTCACCCATAGAACGATGGGTGGGACTGTAGGACCCTGACCTCTGGGTTCACCCTGCCATCTTGGAGCAGCTCTCCCTACCCTTAAGCTGAGACCCTTCTTCCCAAATTTCTTGGAGGGTTCTGCTCTGTCGACAGGACTGGCTGCAGAGAGCTCTGGTGATGGCCAGTTTCCTGTCTGTTTGTTCCCCAGACAGCACACGTGCAGCCACCCCAACACAGCTGACCATGAATTCCCATTGGGTGGGGCTGGGGTCTTATTCATCTATGTTCCTGGTACCACTGTGTTGAACAGAGTAAATGGAAATAAAACTTTTCAGGACCTCCCTGTCCTGAGAGGCATGCTGGAATTCTGGTTCCCTTTCTTTCTGGGCCTAATACAGAATGCTCGGCTCCCCAGGGGCAAGAGGGATGGTGGCCATCCCTTGTTCAGTGCCTACGCTGCAGCTCCTGATGGGTTAGGGGGTCCAGCCAGACACCCCATCCTTCCCTCTTGCCTGGAGCCCAGGCAGGCGGGCAGAGGATGGGTGGGTGGTTCTGGCTGTTTCTCTGGTGAGTTCATTAGAGGGTGAGTTATTAACTCCTGGCTTGGGCAGGGCAGCCGGGGCCCTGGGCGCCCTTTGGAGCTGACGGGGGCAGGCGTGCGCTAATTGAAGGCTTAATTAATTTTCCCAGCGGAGGCTGCAGCCGGTGCCTTCCCTCTGCCATCTGGCCGTTTGTCTTCTCCTGGTGGGATCCCCTCTGCCTGCCTGGGGAACCTGGTTGCCATCTTTCTGGGCCCTGAGCACTGCCTGCTCCCAGCCAGGGTGTCCAGCCCCTCCCCACCCAGGGGACCCTTCCTCAGCCCCTCTGCCAGGTCCTGTGCCCCAGGGTCACTCCAGCAGGGTCACTCTGGGTTTCGGTGTTTGTTCCACACTGGGACCTGGGCAAGACACACTGAGTGGCCAACAGAATGGCCTAGAAGTAGACAGGGCTGCACGCGACCAGCTGGCCCTCCAGGGTGCTCCTAGGTCTCGGGGTGTCTTGAAGCAGATAAGAACTGGCTGTACGGTTCTAAGGGGTGTGCTGGTTACCGAGGCAGGTGGGGCAGACAGGGCTGCCCAGGGTGACCCTTCCTAGAAATGGGGTGGTGTGGGCAGAGGAAGGAACCAAAGTTAGGGAATGGCTACGAGTTAGGGGACAGAGATTTGCGACATCTCCACGTAGCTCTATGGTCCATTTTACAGATGGGAACTGGGAGAGCAGGGTAAAATCCTTTTGGTCAGTACCCGACGTGGGCAGGTGGGGACTCCAGGTAGCCCATCTCCTGCTCATCTGCGTTGGCACTGGCCAGTGTGGAGCTGGAAATGCTCGCAGCTCCTCTCCAGGGATGAGGACAGAAATCAGTGCTCCTGCCCCCTGCGACCTTGTGTGGTTCCGACTGTGTTCCCCCCTCCATGCCCGATTTGGCTGCCCAGCCTGTGGAGTGGGTGGAGGGCAGTGTGGGCAGTGGGGGAGCCCTGGGCACACTCAAGGAGTTTGGCTTTTACTCTGCTGCTACTGGCCTGATGGGTGACCTTGGGCTTGGCCCCTGGGCCTCAGTCTTTTCATCTGTAAAATGGAGATGAACAATCCCTGGGCTGCTGCCTCCTGAAAGGCCTTGGGACTCCCATGAGGCCATGTCTTGTCAGGGGTGCCTATGGAGGACTGGGGTGTCCACCACAATGTCCCTCCACCCCTCACACCTCTCAGGCCTCCTGCTATTCCACTCCCACCAGGAAATCCCCGAATTTCATGGTTCCTGCAACTTATTCTCTGTGTGACCTCGGATGCACCACTTAACCTCTCTGAACCTCACCCTGCCTCCCCAGGGAGGGTTGTGGGAACCACCCCCACTCCAAATACCCCTTCCCTGCTCTGCCGGCCCCCAACAGGCCCCTGGAGACCCTTTCTATGGCAGCTCCATCTGTGAAATGGGCCAACTGAGTCCAGACTCTGAGCTCCTGGCTCTGCCCTGCAACTGAGCTCCAGCCACACTGTCCCCTCTGCTGGCCGCATCCAGTGGCCCCCGCAGTGTGAGGGGAAGATGTGCGCTGGGTGCTCCCCCGGCACTGGGCATGCTATTGCACGATGCTCTGCCAGGAGCCCGCTGAGCTGTGTCAGAGCCGCGAGCCCTTAGGGCCATTTCCTCTGGGTGACACTACATCTAATAGCCTTCTGCTCAAGGGTTTAAAAGTGCCCGTCTCCTGACAGGGACAGGTGACCGGGGGTGTGGAATGGCCTTCCCTCACTTGTCTAGAGGCCCTTGGGGGACTTTGGTAGCATTGCTCAGAGTGATAAGAGGGCAGCATGAAGCCCCCAGGAAGAGAGGTGGGGCTGGGGACACAGCCTGTTTGGGATCATGGAGTGACAGCTTTTCCTAGTGGGGAGCCTGGGTTCTGCTCTGGGAAGGCAACAGGGGACACCTGGTCTCATGAACTTGGCCCAGTTTACATTCTGGAAAAGGCCAGTGGGGGAGGGGCAAATTCAAGTTCTACTTTTTGGGGTGGGGTGGGCTGGGGGCGGGTAGCAATAGGTGACCTGCACCAGGACCTGGGCCATTCCTGTGGGCCTTGGCCAACCCTTCTCCCAAATTTGGGATTTTTCAAATCATAAATTGCCTGAGGCTCATGAACTGAAGAGGGATTTTGGTTTTGCTTTTGGGGTGAAGCAATTTGAGAGATGGAACCAGATGCCCAATATTGGCATTTCCAGGGCACTTCAAGCATTATGGGGACAAGGGGTGGCTACTGAGGGACACAGCTCTCCTTGCAGGTGCAGCATCCTGCCCAATGGACCCTGTCCATCTCGGGGGAGGCCCTCACAGCAGGGACCAGGGCCTTTGCTCGTAGGGAACAGGAGGGAGGTGTCCCCAGGTGTCACCTCACCCTACAGAGGACTGCAGGGTCCACACGCCACCTGGAGGGAGAGGAGCCAGGCCCGAGCACACCCCTCTGTCCACAGCCAGCAATGGCTGGGTGCCCGGGGTCCACTGAGACCTGATACCAACGGCCCTGGCACAGGGGCCATGGCTTCCTAGGGACCCCCCAACTCCTTGCTCAGCGCTCTGTCTGCTGGCCCTCGCCCGGTGCTCGGCCACCTTCTTTTATCCCTCTCCATGGGGAATTCTCTCCCTGAGACAGGCCTGATGGTCCAGCTACCTGGAAAGTATTGCTGCCAAGTTCTGTCCCCAAGTCAGGGGACACGCTGAGCCATAGGTGCAGAGAGGCCCTGCGGTCAGACTGCCTGGCTTGAGCTCTACCACTGTGTACTGGGGCTGAGGGCCTCAATGTCCTCCCCTGTCAAGGGGAGAGAATCAGAGAAGCGCCTTCGGGCTATCGCGAGGACCCTGAGAAGGTCTTGGCAGAGTGCCAGCCCCGCAGGGTACCTGGGGGGTGCAGTTGGGATTTCTAGCAGGCCTGATGGTGGTGGAGAGAGGCACAGACTCTGACGCCAGACTAATCTGGGTTTAGTTCTGGTTGACACCTGTTGGCTGTGTGACCTTGGTTAGGTCAGTCCTCAGCTTGGTCTTCTGTAAGATGGGTCTAAAAGCTACTGGGGTGCAGCTCAGTGGTAGAGGACAGGCCTGCCTCCCTCCCTGCCCCCAGCCGAGATCTGAATGTGGCCTCCCCTGCTCTCCGTTAGCTACAGTGCCCCTGCCCGAGTCACTTCTGGTCTCTGGGTCTGGCCACACTTGTCCACTCTTGAGCTGCCGTAGATCAAGAATGTTCCCAACCCCTGCCCTCAGATGCCTGGAGTCCCGCCCCTAGGCCTGATGGGACTCACTCCCTGCGGACTTCCGGGGGCTGCGTGGAGTCAGGTGAGACATCAGGTGGGAGGCTCTCTGCCAGCTGTAGAGGCTGTGCACCTGGAGGCGTCGGGATGCTGGCTGCCTTTGACGATACAGAGCAGAGAGGACGAGCCTGCGGCCCCCTCCCAGCATGGCCCTCTGGAAGTGCCATGTCCTTGGCCCACCGCCTTCTCCCGAGCTGGTCTGGAGGCTGCTTCCAGCCGGTGCTCCTGCCGCTCCATCCTAAATGCCATTTCCCCCATCTAAATGCCATTTCCCCCGTCTGGGCCAGACCTGCTGCCTGATGTCTGAGGCGGCTGGAAATTTCTCAAATGTCGCTTTGATTTATGGCTCTAGTTAATTCTCGAGGAGGCCCGTGAGATGCCCTGAGCTCCGGAGCCTCAATGGGATAAATCATTTAACAGGTGGTTAAATATTCTCTGAGGTCTGGGGAGCACAGGGGGGTACAGATTGGGGGGGAGGTGGGCTGGAGGGATGCGGCAAATTTCTAAAAGAAAAAGGGAAATGACAGGGCTGCTTCCGAGCTGAGGGCACAGTGTGTCCCAGTTGTGTCTGGAGGGTGCTCCTGTGGGCTCCTTCCTGCCTGGGTCCCAGCAGGGGGCAAGTTGGCCCCTGTAGGCTGTGTGCTCCCGTTGACATCCAGCCCTGTGGTCTCCCTGTCAGAAGGGGCCTTCAGGACCCGGCCCTTCCAGGTGGGAGTGAGGTCTCTGAGCCCCGCAGACCAGGGGCCGGACACCAGGGCAGATGTTCAACACGTCGGCTGGTCTAGCGGGTGGGGGGGCGGGGGGGGGGGCCGAGCAAGCTTGACATCCTGCCTGCCTCGCGACATTCAAGTGTGAAGTGGTCCTGGGCCAGCCAAACAGGACACAGATGGGCTGTCACCTCAAAGTGACTCTGGAATTATGCAGTCCTACTCTACATCTGCAGGGTGCTTGAGGGCTTCGAGACACATTCCCATCCTTGACAGCGCTGAACTCTACAGTGGGCTCCTGGATCAATAGGGCAAGAAATATGATCCTGTGGTACAAAAATGTGAATAGGCTCAGAGAGGTTGAAATCCTTCCCTGTAGCACAGCTTAGTTAGGGGAATGGAACCCAGCATAGGAGCCAGGAGGATGCGGCTCACCCAGAGCTCCTAAAAGAGGCTTCTGAGGACTCGGAAAGAGCCATAGAGGTCACCTAGCCGGTGAGGAAGATCGCAGCTGAGGGAGCTGCAGGTGTGGGGACAAGGACAAGGCCTCCCATCCTTCCCCTGCTCTGACCAAGTCCTCAGGGGCCCTGGAACTGCCATGGACAGGGCTGGGTGGGGCAGGAGCTGGGAGATCCCTAGGCCATCCCTCCCCATCCCTGCAGCCCTGTGTGTGGGGAGGGCTGGAGGAGAGGGTGACAAGCGAATGTCACAGCTCAGCAGCCACCTCAGCCGCTCCAGCCAGCTCTGCGGTCGCCTGCTGCGGTCTGTGGGCTGTGTGGTGGGGTCTTGGGCTCTGGAGGCCTGGCGGACGCTGCACAGGTCTAGTCCAGGAGTGTGGCCAAGACCAGGGAAGGCAGGAGGGGCCCAGGCTCCCCCAGGCGCGGTGCCAAGCCCCACCTGGGCCCAGGCCAGGAGCCGTCCTTCTGGTGTGCAGTGGGAGGTGAGGGGCCCGTTCCTCGGAGTGGTCTCATCATTTTCCCTCTTATGACAAATGGAGGATGAATAACTCATGGGCGGCTCTGGCTTTATGAAGTATTCATCGTGCCCGGCCTCCAGAGTGATTAACTCTACGGGCACAGCGAGCATCATCAACAGCCCATTAGCAGCTCCCTGCCCTCCATTGAGCTGCCTGTCTGAGAGGCAAGTCTTTCTGGGAGGCAAGGGTGGGTGGGGCCTGGAGTCCATGCCAGGTGCTTAGCCAGGAGCAAACTGTTGCTCATACATTTTGCAATGAGCTGGAATGGAAGGTTGCAGGTTAGACACTTAGAAGAACTTACAGTAAACATGGTTGAGGTTAAGAAGGGTCTTCAGCCTCTGGTACTGCAGAGACTTCAGAGATATTTCTTTTTCTGTAGCTAGAGGGGTTAAGAGTTGTGAGGCTGTCGACTCCAGATGTCACAGCCAGTCAGTGGCAGATAGGGAGTTCCAGTCCAGTGCTCTTGGCACTAGTTAGGATTCCCGCCATCTCCTGCTTGCCCCAAGCCGGGAAATGTCTGGTGGGGTTCTGAGAGACCGGAGGCCACCCCTCCATGCTGCCCAGGCCATCCACCCAGGGTGTCTGGGGAGGGGTCTGGCCTGGTGGTGGGGGGCAGAGGTATAAGAACCCTGGGGCTGAGATGTGAGACATGAGGCGCGGCTGCCCTCCAGGGCCCCTGGGCCCTTCCCTGTCCTGTGGAACAAGCAGGCTGGTGGGCCCTGGGCAGACTGGGCAGCTCAGAGGTCCAAAGCTCTGGTGGAGGGGAGCACGGGGGCCCATCGTGCCAGAGGCCGGGCCAGGAAGGCAGCTGGCAGCCAACACCCTGGCTCAGCCTGGCTGAGGCCACAGAGGCCAGGAGCTGTGCTGGGAGGTGCCCCTGCCCAGCCTGGAGCCAGAGACAGAGTGACCAGGATGGGGCTGAGTGTAGGCAGGTGGTGACCTGAGCACATGCCTCACCCTCCAGTGACATCCGGCCTCAGATGAATCAGCACCTCTCCAGGTCCCCGAAGGCACACGCAGCCCCCCCACCCGTCCCTGCTCTGTCATAGTGGTGTCGCCCAGCACCATCACACGACATAGGCCCCGCCTCCAGGAAGCCCGTCTTGATCCCCTCCTCCAAGCCCTCCCAACTCCTAGTCCCACCTGGTACTGGGTGCATGTCCCTCCTCTGTGTGGCAGAGTGGCTTCCGAGTTCCAAGTCCCTTTCTGAATCCTGCATGGTGCAGGGCTCGATCATTTGATCAGTCTCTCGGCCTGATCCTCACGCTGCTTTCTTTTTTTTTTCTTTTTTTCCTACTTTTTGGAATTTATTTGGTTATAAATGCATTATTACAAAACACCAATCATAACAAAATCTTGACTAACAGAATGTAATCTAAAAAAATAAAAAAATACAACTATGTATAATCTACATGGGACTCTAAATCTAAGGACACAAGTCAACTGAAAGCAAAAGAATAACAGAGTGTCACATACAAGAGTGACCACAGAGGGCTGGGCCGAGGCTCAGTGTAGAGGGCTTGCCTAGCATGTGTGAGGCACTGGGTTCTGTTCTCAGCACAGATGAAAAATACACAAAATAAAGGCCTTGTGTCCATCTGATACAATAAAAAACATTGTTTAAAAAGTGACCAAAAGAAAGCTGGGAGGGCAAAATTATGACATGCAAAAAAGTTCGAAACAAAAGTAATATGAAATAAAGTGTATTTTATTTTAATTTCCTTATTCTTTTTAGATATACATGACAGTAGCGTGTATTTTGACATATTATTTATATATGGAGCATAGCTTCCTATTCTCGAGGTGGTACATGATGTGGAGTTCCGCTGGTTGTGTATTCAAATGTGAATACGGGAAAGCTGTGCCGTATTTATCCCACTGCCTCTCCTATTCCATCCCTGCTCCCTTCCCTTCATTCCCCTTTGTCTAATCCAATGAGCTTCTATTCTTCCCTCCCCTGCTTACTGTGTGTTAGCATCTGCATATCAGAGAGAACATTCGGCTTTTGGTTCTTTGGGATTGGCTTATTTCACTCAGCATAATATTCTCCAGTTCCATTCATTTACCAGCAAATGCCATAATTTCATTCTTCTTTATGGCTGAGTAATATTCCATTGTGCATATGTACCACATTTTCTTTATCCATTTCATCTGTTGGGGGCACCTATGTTGGTTCCATGGCTTAGATATTATGAACTGGGCTACTATAAACATTGACGTGATGAGCTCAGGATGTCCATGGTCATGACCAGCCCCGAGGAAGACAGAACAGGACCATGCAGGGAGCCTAGGTCTGGATGCCACGGCACCAGGAGCTAGCACAGTGACCTTGAACTCCACAGAGCCAAGTGTGATGGACGCTGTTGGTTCTGCTGGCCCAATGTCTGCACTCTGCTCCCCACTAACAGCCTCCACTGACAGAGAGTGGTTTTTCTTTGATGAACTATGTGGGTTTTTGTAGGACTGACTCTCTCTCTCTCTCTCTCTCTCTCTCTTTCTCTCTCCATGGCTCATAATTCCATCTGCGGTTTCAGATTCCTGGTCCTTGTGATTGGCTCAGGGGTGAACATGTGACCTGGTGGCACCCATGAGGCTTCGTTACTGGGCTTCTGCTGAACTGTCGGGAAGAGACGGTTTCCTTTCCAGTGGAGCCTCGAAGCTGGGACCTCTGGGATTGGGGACCACTGGTGACCATCCTGCCACTCCAGGAAGGACCGGGCTACAACAAGAAGAGAAAGTCAGAGCTCCGGTGACAGCATTTGGGAGCCCCAGCTGGCCCTCTCCTGGCCAGTCCAGTGGCACCAGCCGATAACTGTCCCAATACACCTTGGCGGAGTGGAGTGAGCAGTCGCGTGCTCACACTAGTGGGGAGTGTTTCACGAGAGGCCATCCTGGGGAAAGGCCCCATGTGTCTGCCAGTCCCCATGGTGTGAACGCTGTCGGCTGAGTCAAGCACTCACTCGACGCCACTCAAGTGGGGAGAGACGCACACAGCTGGCCCTTGCTAGTCCGGCACACCAGCCCCCGCACCTGTGGAGCGGCAGCCACCCCTGCACCTGTGGAGCGGCAGCCACCCCTGCCGTTTACAGCCAGAACCACCTGCTCTCGAAACCCATCCCTGTTCTGGGAGGAGCTCCTTCTTAGTTCCTCCTGGGCTCCCGCCAGCGCCCTGCAGTCAACTGGTGTCTCCATTCACTGTCACGTGGGGGTACCTGTGGCTCTGTTGACTGGGGCTCTCGGGGGGCTGTGACCCCTTGAAACCTGCCTACCGCCTGACAGAGCCCCCACCTCCCTCCCCAACCCCTACCCAGTACTAACTCCCATTTGAGCTCAGGCCTGAGAAACGACAGAAAAATCCAGACCTTCTGGAAGCTTCTGCTCTCCACCTCCACTGCCTGAGACCTGTCTGTCAGTGTTCTATTCTGTTGTGAAGGAGGAGTGTAAGGAAGCGAGGACAGAAGGGTGCAGTGAACAGCTCAGGGAATCTCTGGCCCCTGGGGGGGAGGGCTGGGGGGATGGTAGGGGGCCTCCTGTGGGGTTTTGCAGTACTGAGGGTCAAACCCAGGAGCGCTCTAACACTGAGCTCCACCCCGGCCATTTTTACTTCTTATTTTGACTCAGTCTTGCTAAATTGCTAAGACCGGCCTCAAACTTGTGATCCTCCTGTTTGAGCCTCCTGAGTGGCTGGGATTCAGGTTTGTGCCACTGTGCCTGGCTGTGGAGCTCCGTTCTTGCCCTCCATGATCATATCTGCATCACCGTCATGTCCCCACACTGCCCTGCTGTTTCACCCCTCCCCAAAACCAAGCCTGCTCCTTTTGAAGCTTCTCCATCTCATTATACGGTGGCTGCATCTTCCCAGTTAGACCCCCTTCCTTGGGCTGTCCCTGGGTCACACTGCACACCCAATGTGCCACCTACCCATCAGCTGACGCTTCTCACCACCTGCGCTGCTCCTGCTCCGGCTCCTGCACCTCTGGTCTGTGGCCCTCCTGGAGGGCCACGCTGCCAACTGGCCTCACTGCTCCTGACCCTGCCCCACACCCCAGCGCAACACAGAGCCAGAGTGGCCTTGCTAAAGCCTGAGCCACCTGAGGCCACTCCTCTGCTCTCACTCCTACAGTGCTCTCATCTTCATGACAAAGTCCTCACCACAGCCACAGAATGTGGCCCTACCGGACCTGGGCCCCTCACCCTCTGGCTTCTCTTCTACCCCTCTCCCCTTTGCTCACTCACTCCGTTCTGGTCACACCAGCCTCCTTCAAGCACCCCAGCTACACCCCTTCTCTGGCGCAGTCTCTCCCCGGAATCCCCCTTAACTTGGTCCCTAAGTCATCTGCTCAGGGAGGCCCTCTCTGAGTCCCTAGTTACTCCGACTCCATCCTGCCTCACCCTGCTTTATTTCCCCCCACCCTGACCCCCATATCTCCTTCATTTCTTTGACGAATCATTCTATTGGCCACCTCTCCCCCAGGAGCTCAGGGAGTCCACAGTGGCTAAGTCACTTACCTTGAGGGCACCTCTTGCTGAGGTGGCAGGTTCCTAGCTGGCCCAGAAGGTGCTGACCGGGACCTGCTATCCTCCTGGTCTGTGCTCAGTGCCTGAGGGCAGTGCCCGTCTTGGAGGTGGTGTTTGGGGCCTGTCTGGCTGGCCGGCTCTCGGGAGAGGCTCTCTGCACGTTGCTGTGCAGGTACCGAGGGGGTCCAGTGTCCACACAGGCAGAGGGGTGGATCCTGACAAGGACAGGGAAACACTGCCCCAGGCCTTCAGAAACTGCTTTCTGCTCAGTGCAGCTCATGCTCATCAGCCGAGCAGGACCCTGACAGCCCACGTGCCACATGAGTGGTCCCATGCCCAGGCTTGAGGAGGACGCAGGACCTGTGGGCAGGGGAGTGGGGTGCAGGCTCCCAGGCCCAGCTGACTGTACGCCCCACACCTTCCCTGAATTCACCATCTCTGTGTCCTGGTCTTTGTCTCCACTATCTCCGTTCACATCTTTATTCTCTCCTCTCTGGAGCCCTAGTGTCCTCCCAGCCACCAGGCAGGTCCCCTTAATAGATTATTTACACAGCCGCCAGAGCTCTGTATATATATTCACAGGCCAAGCCTGTTGCCCACCGGGTTAAACCTCTGCCACCACAACAAACCCTCCACTGGTGACCTGAAAATGGAGCATAGCCCGAGACCACAACGTGTCAGGACCTCTGGGCCCTGGCTTGCATAGTATTTCTGAGAAATTTAAATAAATTGTTGACCTTTTAAAATCAGGAGATTGCACACATGAATTTAGGTCTCTGGATTTCCTTGAAAACCCAAACCAAAACCAAACTAGATGTGCCCCAACGGGTCCCTCTCCAGGTGGGAAGGCCAAGTCGGGGAGGCTCCCATTGCAGTCTGTGCTCTCCGCTGGCCACAGTCACCACCACTCTCCACTGCCCCACGTCGCCTCCGGGCTGTCTCTGTCCTTCACTCACATGGCCTGCGTCCCTCAGTTTGGTTTCACATTGGGCTTCTTTGGCATTTGGGCTTCTGATCCTTGGTCCAGAAGATGCAGTCCCAGCGCCTCCTGGACAAGGTCTTCTGCGCAGCCTCTCTGCACACCTCCGGCATCAGTCGCGGCTCTCCTTTGCTCCTCTGCCTCTGATAGCAGCAGGCCCTTGTTGGTTCCTACGTCAGAGGGGCATCACGCCTCTCGGGGCCTTTGTCACTTCCCTTTCTCTGTTAGTCCCTACTCACCCCCCTGCCCTGAGGCTAATCTTTAAAGCTCAGTCCATCGTGGTTGGTGCTGGCGGGAAAGGGGCATGAGGAACCTTTCTGGAGGGAACATTCTGGGGACGATGAAAATGCTCTGTACCTTGGGCTGGGGATAAGCTCAGTGGTAGAGTGCTTGCCTTGCATGCACAAGGCCCTGGGTTCAATCTCTGGCACCACAAAAATAAATAAATAAAGGTACTGTGTCCACCTACAACTAAAAAAGATATTTAAAAAAAAAAGTTCTGTATCTTGATGGGGTGGATGATTGGCCAGGTGTGTACATTTGCCAATGTTCATTGAACTGTTCATAGGTGCATTTTAAGATTTAAAAATTATACCCCTAATGAAGTAAATTTAAACAAGTGTCATCCCCCCAGGAAGTCATCCTAAGTGCCCACCTTCCATCAGCTCCAGAAGGACCCAGGATCAGCTCGGCCTCCTCATGCACGAGCCGTCTGACCGTGGCTGCCAGGAGGTCTGGGGCTCCTTCTTATGCTGGGATCCTGGGCCCTCAGCATACCGGGCCGGAGGAGGCACCTTGGTGCTGCTGAGCAGGTGGCATGGTTTGGCTTGAATTCCTCCTCTTTTGCTGGGGAAGAGTAGAATCAGGCAAGCCTGAGTTCACTTTCACCACTTATGCTAACTGCTCGACCTCAGGCACCTGACTTCTCTTTGAACCTCAAGGAGAGACACTAATGAACTTGCCTCCCAGACAGGTGTGAGGCTTAATGATCTTTAAGCGTGTAGTGCTGCCCGGGAGCCACCACTTAAAAGAACCCGTCCTCTCTGTCAGGCCCATTCCAAAGGCTTTTTGTGTGCTAACTGGTGTATAAGCCTTGTGTGTGGTTGTTACCCGGCATTGTTCCGGGAAATTGAGTCCCAGGGTGGCTGAGCACCTTTCCCAGGGCTGATCTGGTGAAGGAGGCAGGGTGCAAACACAGAAGTCTGACTCCAGTTGGTTCCCTGACAAACGGCAGCTGCTATTTGGATTGTGTTATTATTTCTCTTCCCCCTCCTCCCCCAGACACCAGAATCATCTCCAGTCTTTAAGGTCACAGTGACAGTTAACAGAAAGCTTGCAAAAGCAAGACCTTCTTACTCTCCACAGCGTTTCTGGATGGAAAGCAGGGCGGCCCCAGCACCAGGCCTAACCCGCACTTTGTTGACAGGAGCCAGGCGGATTAACCACGCAGACGGTTCAGCTTAATCCACAAACATTCAGCCAACACCCACGAGGTGCCAGCCAGCATGCTGGCACCAGCGAGCAGAGGAGGGCTGAGGAGAGGGCTGAAGAGAGGGAGAAGGACGCACGCGCAGCCGGGGGCAGAAGAGCATCCACGTGGGCCTGGGTGGGGGGCTGCAGCAGGCCCACCCTGTTCCCCTGTGGCCAGGTTTCTTGTTGAACCCCGTTTCTTGTAGAACCCCATTTCTTGTTGAACCCCGTGGGGTCTGCACTTTGGAGGTTTGGAGGTGATGTCTGTCATTTTCTTTGGCTACCTGGACCCTGAGACGTTGGGGGAACCTCCAAGTTACCTCTTAAGTCTCTGTCCCCCACTGTGAAATGGGAATACTTGCTTTCCCAGAAGCCCCTGATGCCACTCAGAGGCATGTGACTCACGTTCCACCAACAGGAGGTCACAAGCCCAGAGGCAGCCCCTGAGCAGCTGGGGTGCAGGGTGGGTAAGGGCGGGGCGGGCAGGCGGCGCCCGGGTCGGTGGTGGCCGGGGTTTGGTTGCTGTGTCCTCAGCGCGGGTGGGGTGAGATGCGATGCCCTGTGGTGCGGGAGACTCGGAGCTCTAGCTCTGCGGTGTGATCTTGTGCCATGTTCCTCATCATACAGCTGCCACATGCAGGCTCTGGTCCTCTCAGTGACTTACCACACATCCCATAATAAATCCCCTTTCTGCTTAAATTACTTGGAGGTGTGGGGGTGGTAGCTAAGAAGCAGGAATGATAGGTTCAGTCACCATGGCGCTAGGCACACGATTGCCTTACACAGAGCCATTGTGCAAGTCCCGCCAGGGGTGCAGGTCCCCCAGGGGTGCAGGCCAGGGGCTGATGAACCCGTGGGGCCCTCTCCTCCCCCGGAACCCCCACAGGACTGACAGGAACTAGGGGTCCGTGGAGGGGTGCGTTGTGGGGAGAGTGGGCAGCTGTGTGCCCTACCCTCCTCTACCGTGTCCCCCTTTCTATATTGGGAACCCAGGAAGCTAAAGCTACAGGGATGCAGACCTGTTGGGATTCTGCCAATCCGATCACCAGAGACTTTAGTTTGGAACTGAGCTAGGAGGGGAAGATGCCACAGGTGGCATCACATGTAATGGCAGCTTCCTGATCCTGCAACTTCTGCTGGTGACAGGGGCAGCCACTCCCTGGGAGCCCGCTTCTGGAATGTGGTGTTGGTCATTGTTCTTAGCGAGTCTATTTATCTGGATCTTCCAGTGCTTTCGTAAATGATGTATGCCCCATTATAAATACCATTTTGCCTAAATAAAAATCATAGGATTCTGTCACTTATAGCTAAGAGCCCTCCCACCTTGCCCAACAGAGCCCCCTCCTCCCCGTCCTGCCTTGGGAATCTCCTACTGCCATAGCCCCTGGGCCAGGACTTCCTCACTTCCTCACTGATGCTCAGCTATTCTCCCAGAAACCTTCTGGAGACCAGAGCTGAACAAGGTCATATGTGCTGGACCCCTGATGCTGTTCCTACTCATATGAAGTTAAGAGAGTACAGTAGAGAGCTCTCTACCTGCAGCCGTGACTCCCTGTACTGTTCAAGATTCCAGTGAACAGGACAGACTCCTGTGTAGTTCATTTAGGCAGAAAGAGATTTATTACTGTATATTAGCTTACAGAATTGTCAAAAGAGCTGATAAAACACTCTTGGTTGAGCTTCCAGGAGCAGTTCCTGAAACCTCGCTGCAGAATTGGGTTGCCAAGAGATCTGTTGCCTCTCCGGCAATGAGGAGGCTTGCAGAGTCTAGAAGCTTCCCCAGGCTGTTGGCGCCTGGACCCTGCTGTGTCTGCCACAGTAAAGAAACCACGTCAGGAAACCACCTGCTGTATCAAAGCTAGTGCTGCAGTTGCTGGCTCCTATAGGACACCGCTTCTATATTATTCATACCTAAAGAATGGGTAACCCACACCTTCTTTCCCCACATGACTCAGTTCCAAATCCAGATCTCATGCAGATGCCTCTAAATTGGTGACCCTAATCTACATCTGGTACCCTTTTTTCACTTAACCTTTACTAACATCACCTAGGACATCAACTTGCAAAGATGCCTGTCACCTGGTCCCCAAGTCCTGACCTGTAGAGGGGAAGGAGTTTGTCCAAGGCTGGGGTGAGTTAATGGCAGAGCCAGGACTGAATCCAGGTTTCCTGACCTTCAGTGCAAGGTTCTGCATTCCTTGCATGTGGAATTTCCTCAGGGATGTGGTGTGCCCCTGACATTTCCTCATTCCAGCTTGCTACGTGCCCCTATCCCTGCCCTGGACCATAGAGATTCTGTGGTCCAGCCCCTTGCATTTTCCTCCTGCCCAGCTTGCTTAGCCAGGCAGAGCTACCCTACATGGTGTCTGGTTAGATTAGGTTTGCCATTAGCCAAGGAAGCAGCCTTGTTTGGATAGCTCTTCCTGTCCCCACTCTGTCCTTGGGAGCAGATGAGGTATGCTGTGACTTACTTGTGTGATCTCAAAATAGGGCAGGCCCTGAAGCCTGAGCCTGGAGCAACAGAAATAAAGCTTCCAAGCCATGGCAGAGTGGTAGCCTCCCCTCCCTGTGGCGTGGAGGGGGCCAGCAGGAAGGGTTTTCCCCTGGTTTCCCAATGCCGATGCCATTCAGGGCCACTCCACAGTTACAACAAAGATGACTTCTGAAGCACTCGGGCTGTGTTTGTCTGCAGGAAGAGGCTCTTGGTCTCAGCATTGCTAGCCAAGGTCCTAAGACACAGCAATTGAACAGATACAGGTCACATGACCACTTCTGAGTCAATCACTGTACCCAGAGTTCAGTGCACCAACAGGCTTAGAGCCCAGGTCACGTGTTCTGTCCCAGGTTTGTCTCCCCCAGACACCCAGGATCCCCAAGAGGAGAGCAGGGGCTTGTAGGGAGAGAGGAGGAGGAGAGGGATTGTGGGAAGAACCAGTGCTCACCACAAGTGCCCAGAGGCCGCTGTCTGGGGTTCCTCCTCTCCTGTCTTTCCTTCTTCCTGGGGGTGGGAGTTTGGGGAAGGGCGGGGCCCAGATCTTTAGGGGAAATGCCCTTCAGGCCTGCACCAGGAGCACTATGACCTTCTCCCCTCAGTCTGCCACCGTCTCCTGGGCTGGAGGTTGAGCAGGGGGTGCTGCCTGGGCCCCACCCCCAGTGACTTTAGCCAGGGTGCTGAGATTGGGAGGAGGGACAGGTTTGGAGTGCTGGGTGATGAGAAAACTTTAGGGACTAAAGCACCCTGGGGTTCCTGTCTCCCCTTTGGGCTCCTCTGGATCACGGGGGGAGCAGTCTCATCCCTGGGGGGTGGACGCCTTGTTTCTTGCAGATCCCTTCCTATAGCCCAGTGACTTGGTCCACACTCTGAGTATCTCACAGACACTTGTTCTTGCAGGCTTGGCCCAAACTCCGCAAGCTATGGGCAGCTGCTCCCCACCCCCACCACCCCTCCCTGCCACACTCCAGTCCCTTCACTAAAGTCTTACTGGGGATTCCTGGTGCCTCTGTCAGCCACACGACCTCTTGCACTCCATTCTGGGCCTGCTGAGCCTTTGTGTCCACAGCTGTCCTTCATCAGGAATGTTCTTGCACCTTCCCTTTCCTCCCTGGCTCCCAGAACCTGCCTGGAGCCTCCCTCACACTCAGCATCTGCCTTGTGCCAATTACCAGGTGTCTCGTCTGGCCACCAGACGAGACACCTAGAGGCCAGAGAGTGCAGCCAGCTCCAAAACTCCTGGTCCCTTAACACAGTCATGTGGCACGGTGGATGCTTCCCACAGATTTCTCAACTATTGAAGGGATGCAGGCAGAGTGGTACAGTGGTGGTTCACTGTCCCCTGAGCCCTCCAGGTGTCCCTAATGGCAATGTGATACATCAAGTCCTCCCACCTGCACAAGTTCTCAAGGAGGGAAGGTCTATTATGGCTCTCTGCTTGTTTGTGGCTCTAATGAGCATAAACCAGGGGCCTGGACTGTTTGTTTGCTTGGCTAATTTATGCAGGCAAATACATGTGCTCAGAGACCGGAGGATGAAGCCCGGATCTCAAGCCTCTGCTGGTCTATGTGTGAGTGTGGAGGTGTCTGTGGTTCAGTCTGGTCCTGTTCTCCCCGATCCCTCTTGCTCTCCCTGGCCCTGGGAACACATCTGGAATCAAAATAGAAATTAACAGGGATATTAGGGCAGAACACACCCATTCCTGCCACCACCACTGTAGAAATTGATATGGAAATGTGAACACCCAGACAAAACCCTAGAGCAACAAGCAGCCTAAAAATTGTTTTGAAAAATGTTACACAGGACCTGTATATATGTCCATGCACACACCTGGCTTAAGTTTCATAGAAACGTACCCTCACCTGCTTGTCATATACTTGGATATATTTTAACTTAATAATATTTTTTATTTTTGATCATGCTGGTCGCAGCCCATGAAATTGATTTCATTACCCACCAAAGGTCCTCACCCTGCTGCTGAGAAAGCACCCTCTTGGAGTTGCTCCCTGACTACAGGGTGCTGGAAGGGTGACCACAAGAGGCCAACTGTCCCATCTGCTGTGTAGAGAAAAGGGGCTGATGTGACACGAGGAAACAGGGGAGTGGCTCTCCTTGGTTAGAAACAAGTGGCTCTTCCTAAGCCATCAACAAATGAAGTCCCCAGAGGCTGGAATCTGCCCTAAGAAAAGGGGAGACTGGCATTTGGCCACTGGGCTGGGACTTCAAACTGGCAGTTTTGTGGCCCCAGGGATGGAAGGAATTCCCCAGGCCAGCAGGAGACCTCCCTGCTTCCCACTTATCTCTTCCTCCTGTCCTGTCCCCTCTCTTCTCTTTCCCTCCCTGCCTCATTCTCTCCCCTCTCCTGTCACTCTCTTCCCTCTCCTCCCTGTCGCTCTCTCCCCTCTCCTCCCTGTCACTCTCTCCCCTCTCCTCCCTGTCACTCTCTCCCCTCTCCTCCCTGTCGCTCTCTCCCCTCTCCTCCCTGCCTCACTCTCTCCCCTCTCCTCCCTGTCACTGGTGAGGGCTCTCAGCCAGTGGCAAGGCAGCCACTTCTCTCCACCCCAGCACCACGTTGGCTTTCTGTTACACCCTGCCCGCCCTGGTCATGGCCCTGGTCATGGCCTAAGCTCTGGGGCTCTGGTCCTTGCTGTCCCTATCTGCTCTGAGAGCCCCTGGGGTGGCTGATAGCAGGGGGTTAGCCACCAGTGGAGGCCAGTGGGTGAAGAACCCAGAGGTTGCCCGTTGGCGGTTGGGTCATGAATAATGGGGTGGGCTGGGTGATCTGCAAATGGGTGATCTGCAAATGGTGTTTTAGTGTGGAGCACAGCTCATCCCAAGCATGTAATTTTCATTATATGATATCAACATTTAGCTTCAGCAATGGAAATGTCAACTTTAATTATTTTCAAGGAGTCTTGATGGCTCTGGGAATAAATCAATATAAATAATGTTTTCATAAACTCTGAATCATGCTCCTAATAGCATTATATCTATAGTTTTAATATTCAGAACAATTTTTCTTCACATCTTAGCAATTAATTGTTGCCAAGTGCTCATTTTTCTGTTCCCTATTGCTGTCAACTCAGAGATAGGGATGACATTAACACCAGGGCCATGTCCCTGACTCCAAAACCATTCTTAGCTCTATTGCCCAAAGGGTCATGCTTGGTGGGATGTCTTCTCCTGTGCTCTCAGTCCCTTTGGTGCCTGCTCACCCCGGGCCACCATCTCCAAGATGCCTGTTCTGGTCACAGTACCTGGCAATTTCTCCCCACTCCCCATGAACGTGTGGCACTCACCAGCTCCCGTCTAGGACTCCCTGGCAGATGGCAGGGCAGGCGGGGTAAAGCGAGCTGGGACATGTCCACGATATGCCACTCACCATCTGGGTGACTCTGGATGACCAACAGGTGGTGGCACTAAAGGTCAGCCTGCAGGCAGGTCTCTTATTTGTAGATTGCAGAGAATGACTCCAATGGATATGAGCAGAAATCAGATTTATTAAAGGACACCAGCAGGTAGCAGAGGCAATAGCCCAGGGATGGTGCCTGAAGTGTTGCTGCAGAGCTGGTCCAGAGGATGCCACTGGCACCCTCAAAAGGTCCTGGCTATTAGGGAGCTGCTGGATGCTATTGTGAGAACAGATGCTTTTTGAAACTGGCCACGGCCATGGCATGGCCACAGTTACTGCCATCATGGGAATGGACCTCGTCCCGTGCTCGAGGCCCAGGGCACTGGGCACCGCGGCTAAGCTGTGAAGGAGCATGGGAAAATGAGATCGGCTATTTTGCATTTCCACTTAATACAGGACAGGGAGGGTCCCCAGAGCTTTGGAAGCTGGGAGTCAAAAAGAGGGGCCATCTGTCCCTGTGCCCACAAGTTCCCTCTGCCTGATTGCCATGGCCCCTCCCCAGCTGTTGTGTTTGAGGTGGACATTTTTCTCCATAAAGAGCTACACAGATACGGCTCTAAGCACCTCCCACTCCAGTGTGATTTCTGCCCCAGGCTTCCAGTTATGATTCACCTTCCCGTGTCAAATGATCTGCAGAAGAATGTGCTGATGGGTCCAACATGGGGAGGCTTGGGTCCCCAGGACAGTTATATTTCTCAATGTGAGTAAATCATTGACATTCTGGGTTTAGGAACTGGTCTATCATGAGGTTGCATCCTCTGAACCAGGCCCTGAAGCTGGGGCCCTTCTGAGTACCAGCCATTTCTTTTCCCTTTTTCTCAGGCTGCTTCCTGTAAGGACTGCTCCTGGCCCTGCCTGTGACCATAAACCCTTTCCATTCACACAGGCACAGGTACCCTCCCCCACAGCTGCCACACTTTGGAGGCAAAAATCAGAACTTGTACTCTTGGAATTCATTCACAGAAAAGCTTTAAAAAAATCAAGCCTGCAAAAGGATTTATTGAAACATCTTCACTTTAAAAAATGAAATTTTGGTGGGGCTCTCTGGGACATTGCAATAGCCTGTGCCTCCTCAGTGCTAATGTCCTAAATACTGGGCATCTAATAGTTCACCTCTATGGGATGGACTGATGAATGAATGGATGAATGAATGAATGAATGGATGGATGGAGAGCCTGACCTCCTAGTTCAAGACAGGGATCCAACAGTCTGGGTGAGGATTAGAAGTCAATGAATCTTGACTGTGGAAAATCTTTATGCCCAAGATTATTCCTTGTTTGTCTGCTGGGGCTTAGAGAGTGGGGAGGGAGTTCATGAAGGTAGGGGTTAGTGAAGTGACTTCCTGGGTCTTTTGGGACTGTTCTCAAAAGATGTCCAAAGAGTCAGGACTGCAAATAAAACAATGGAAGAGGAGAATGAGACAGGCCTGTCCTATCCCATGCACGTGGTTCTAAGGGATCTAAAAAAGACATCAAATTATCTTCCTTTTATGCATGAAATGATAGGAGGGAAATTTGATAGTTCTTTTTTCTAATTTCTAACAAAGAAAGGGTACAATTATGAACTGTACAGCTATCTGGTTACTATACCCAAGGCAACCAATTTACATCTCTCCTGAGCAAGGTCTTTAGAGATTACCTTTGCATCCCATAGGCCTTCACCTGCACCGTGCAGGATCCAACCACCAGTGTGCCACACTGCATGACCGATTCCTCCCGCTTCACTCCTGCCCCAGTTCTCACCTCCCACGCACTGTCCATAGGCTCGATCACATAGGCCCTCCTGTCTGCTTCAACAGAGGGAGAGAGAGAGGGTAGGGAAGCAAGAGGGGAGACCACAGCAGGAGGGACGGAGAAAGCAGGGAGGGCAGACTGCAGCTAGCACTGGGCAGCAGTGCTGGGGGTTCAGGAGGTACAGCAGACTGCAAGAGTGTGTGTGTGTGTGTTTCTGAGCTCAACTGAGAAAGAAGCTACGTGGGGGTGGGAGTAGGATGAGGGAGCAGGAGAAGGCTGTCTGATCCTGAGGACAAGGCCCTTGACTCCTATCTGCACTCCCCTGTGCAGGGGGAAAGTTACAGAATAGTGGGGAGGTCCTGCCAGGGGTGGTGCCAAGGCCTGGCTTGGGGGGAATCTCTGGGGCAATGTAGGAAGAGGAGCTGGGGGAGGGAGTGGAAGGCCTGGCCTGTGGCCCAAAGTAGCTGACAGATACTCCAAAGAGAGGATGGCCTCCTTTACTCCTGCCAGCATCAGTGCTGGCCCTGGGGAGAGGCGCCTGCTCCCTGGTGCTCCTGGGCCATAGCTACGCGGAGGGTGAGGCCCAGCTGCACCTGTGGCAGCAGGTGTAGGCACGGGCACCAACTGTTTCTGGTGTCTGCTCCACATGGGATTCTGGAGGTGGAGTCCCCCAGGGGTGCTAGGATTGGCTGCAAGGTGCCTGTGCTAGGTTGAGCTTCCCCCAGGATGGGGTGGGATGCTGGACAGGCCAGTAAAATTCTGGGCCTCCTCAGCCATCTCAGGCCCTCACAGCAGGCAGCTGTGTCCTCTGGAGCAGGGATCCTCACCTGGCCAGGCCTTGCAGACCTCTCCACTCCCTTTCTTGGGACAACACCCCAGAATGCTGTCCCTCGGCCCACCCTCCCACACTACTTTCCTTCGTCTCCCCAGCCATTGCCCTCACTTGGAAGCCTGTAACAGGGTGCTCCTCTCCTCTCCAGGCCCCAACCCCAGCCAAGAGGCTCCCAGGTACTGAGATTGGGGCTCCTTCCCCTCTGTAGGGCCATGGGGACCACAAGATCTGTGCTGATTCAGCTCCATCTCCACAGCTGGGCAGATCCAAGATGGATGCTATGCTGGCAGGTCCCACCCAGAGCTGCACAGAGGGCTCCGGAGCCTTCCAGTGGCTCACCTCAGTTATTCTCCAGGTCATGGGCACCTGTCTGGGGTCTGAGCCTACAACTGGGCTCCCTTCCAGGCTCTTCTCTCTGGTCTCCACTTCTCACCTCCCACCACCCACCTAGAATTAATTCTATCACTTTTCTTCTAAGATCTCCCAGCCAGTCAGGAAAAGCACGTGTAAAAGAAGCTCTTGCCATTAGCAATATTTAAAAAGGATTTTGTTCTCAGAAATATAGCAAGCACTTGCCTGTGCCCGGAGACTCTTTAGCATGGTGACAGACTTTGGCTTTTTCCCTCGTTACATCCTCCTTGCTGAACCACTTTGTCTGGGCGTTTGGTGTTGGTTGAACCAGGTGTCCTGCATTGCCAGTTTACAGTGGGGCTTGGGGTAGGATGTGTGGCCCTGTTATGGTCTGGATCTGGAATGTGCCCCAAAGTCTCATGTTGAAAGCATGGTCCCCAATGCAGCAGGGGTCAGAGGTGGGGCTTTGAGGCAATGACTGGATCATCAGGGCTCTGACCTCATCAGTAGATTGATCTACCTAATAGATGAATCCATTGACAGCTGAATGGACTACCAGGAAGTAGAACCTATTGAAGGAAGTAGGTCATTGGGGATGTGCCCTGAAAGGGTTAATCTGCTCCCCAGTGTCTCTTCTCCCTCCCTTTTCTTTGCTTCCGGCTACCATGAGCTGAGCAGCTTTCCTCCACCGCGCCCTTCCGCCATGATATTCTGCCTCACCTCAGGCCCAAAATGTTGGGGCCCACCAACCATGGACTGAACCTCTGAAACCATGAGCCAAAATAAACCCTTCCTCCTCTAGATCGCTCTCCTCAGGTATTTTGGTCACAGTGATGTAAAGCATCATAACTGTCACAAGCCCCAAGACATGGAGGTCCCTGATGGCTTTCATGACCTAGTGGTCACTCCTACCCTGAGGGCCTGATTCTCCTTATCTGTAAAATGAGGGACGTGGACCTGTCACCTCTGCAATTCCTGCCAGCCGCAGCAGCTGTGATGGCATGGGGGACGTGTGGCCCCACTTCCTCTGTAGATAAAAGGGTGAAGGTGACGAGGCCACAGAGGTGTGAGGAACTGAGGCTACAGAGCATCCCTCAGCCTTTCTCCTCCATCCTCTGAGGGTCCCTCTGAACACAGGGGCCTGGCTGAGGGTGTGGCACTAACGTGCTGGGTGACACATTCCGACCCGGAAATCAGGGCTCCTGTGTGCTGCCGCTCCCTCTCCCTTCCCTCCCCTCCCACCAGGTTGTGGGAGGAAGGAACTGGATGCTCCAACTCCAGGAGCCCATCACGAGGGAGGCCCTGGAAAATACTCAGAGACGATGATCTTTTCAGTCCAATATGCCCAGTGGCACTGCCAACCAGGACACGGGCTGCCTTCCAGGGAGTAGCCTCAGGGTCTCCACCACGCCCTTCTTATGTGACAGGAGCAGGGGGTGGTCGGTGGAGGCCTCCCCAGGCATCATGCAGGAGAACTAACCTCTGGAGGAAGGGCCAGGGCAATCAGAGCATGGACAGTGAGCCCATCCACAAAGCCCACCCATGGCAACAGCCCTAGAGGAGAGACAGGGAGATGGGGGAGACAGAGGCCCCAGGGCAAGGCCCAACAACGGATGCTGTGGAATTCTTGTGGAGAGAAAAGAAAATCACTGATTAATACTGACTGCCCCCCTACAGGTGGAGAGGTTCTCCCAGGCTTGGGTTCAGGAAACAAAAGGAAGGGTTCCTGGTCTGAGTCTGGGCAGAGGGCAGTTCTGAACATAGGGTCCCTGGGGGAGGAGCAGGGTAGAGTAGGTCTGGGGGCGCCCCATGCACAGATCACCATGCTTTGTACTGTGTGACCCCACTGATGGGCAGAGCCAGCCCTTCCTAGGTGAGCAGGTCCATGGGAGTGGAATGTGTTCTGAATAGGTATGCCCAGGCTCGCCTGCCCGTCTCCTGCCAAGGAGGAGGAACAGAAGTAGGTGGAGACTGCCCAGGCCTGCTGCTTTCCCAGCAAGCTGTCTCCGGGCAGCTGGCGCACCCATTGACCCCCAAAAGCCTACCTCCCAGGTGGCCATCCCCTCTTCCAGCTGTCAGACTCTAGAGCTGTTGTCTTTTGAAGAAAGAGTGGGACCTGGCTGAGACTGGGTCAGACCCTTGGAAGATACGCAGCAGAACCAGGAAGACTGCAGGAGCCCAGCCCCCACCCTCCCACCTCTCTTAAAGATCAGCCCTCCCCAATGCCTCTGGAACACAGAAAGATTGGGGATTGAGCCCGTCGCTCCAGGCTTGCCATGAGCTGCAACTCTGGGTGCAGATCAAGGACTAGTTGAGGGTGGAGGTCTGAGTTCACACACAGGGTTCAAGGGCTTGTTATTAATAATTCCACACTTATGTAAAGCTCACATTGTTTCATAGTGCCTTTTGCATAATCTCACCGGGCCTTACATCAAGCCAGGGCAGTTGCCAAGGTAAGTAATTTATCTCCATTTTACAGCTGTGGAATAGGCTGGAAGAGGGTAAGGACCTTTGCAACCAGGTGCACGAACGTGGGAGGTGGGCAGAGCTTCTGGCTTCCGCTGGGGAATCAAGGGCACCGTCAGTGCCTGCTCAGTTCCCCTTCCTGAAGACCTTCCCTGTCTTTGGCTCCCTGCCCACCCAGGGACAAGGAAGCCCACCAAAGGGGTTTCTGGAAATGCTCATAGAACAGGTCGTGCGACACAGAACGCGGAGCCCGTGGGGAGGCGGTGCCGCTGCCAGGACATCTTCCCACTGCACCGTTAACTCATTTTCTGCACGGAATGAAGATAAATCACTCTGCTCCGGAAAACTACATTTAGCATCTCATTCGTTCTGTGGGGCAGAGAAGTTCTCATCGACAAAGCGTTTGCGTTGCAGATGGCTTGCCATATGCCACGTTCCCTCACGCTATCACCTTGTAAGCAGATTCTGTCAGGTTTTAGGAGTAAAAGCTTAATTAACAAGTGGTGTGTACAATTATGTACTTAATTATCTGCTGCTTTTATTTCTTTGTTGTTTCTTGGTTTTCAAAAGTTTGGTAACAATTACAGGCAACTGTTCCCTAATGCAATCTCTCTCTCTGCACCTCTTTGTATATTTGTTTTCTGACATCTGGGGACTGCAGTGTGCTGGGAGGTGGGTGTCCCCTTCTGCCCCCTCCTCAGCCACTGTTTAGGACAGACATACTCAACACAGCCCACCCCTACTAACTGATCAAAACCTATACCTGGGAGGTGACCCAGCAGGCATGCTTTTAGGAGGAGTTTCCTGAGACCTGAGCTTCCACATCCCTGGGGGACAGGGGACTCTCTCCCTCATCCTTTTCCCACTTGCTGATCCATCCTGGAGACCAGAGCAGGTAGCTGCACTAGGGTGGTAAGGAGGCCACGAGGTGCTGGGACCAAGGGACAGGTGAGCAGCAGGGTGAAGACAGGGGCAGCTTTGGAGAGCTGAGCACAGGAAGCAGGCAGAATTGGAATGAAAACACAAAAAGCAAATCAGAAGGAATTTGCTGAGCTGAGGCCAGGCCCAGGATTTGGGGCTTAGAAAAAAGCCACTGGATTCACCCAGAAGCACTTCTTCTCACAGGCTCTCCAACCTGAGGAGCAGGAAGCCACCGTCTCTAGTGGGCTCATTTTGGTTTTTTTTTATACATCAGTGCAGGAGGGGAGGGTCCTGATTTAGAAAACCTCCCCCAGAATCGAAAACTCAGTTATCAGCATGTGACCACAGAGGTGTCCCCACCACAGACAGCAGAGGAGTCTGAGCATTGAGTTGGCAGCTTTCTGGCTTCTCAGAGGGCAGAGGGCTGGCTCCTGGAGTGCTAGGCGGGGTCCCCGGAGTCCCCCGGTGCTCGGGCGCCCTGCCCACCAGGTGCCCAATGGGGGAGCGGGTTGGAGGGGCCGAGAAGATGCAAGGGCAGAAGAATTGCAGAATCAGGAGATCGGGCTCCCCTTCCTCCCTCCAATTTGAGGGAGAAATCGGAGGGTCACTTCCCTGATACAGATGGACAGAGGCCGGCCACAGCCAGCATCACCTAGGCAGAAGCTGCCCTCCCCCTCGGCTGTGCCACTTCTCTCTGTGCGTCAGTTTCCTCACCTGCGACAAACTGCAGGGACTGGGGGAGGACTTCAGCTCTGCCAGGTCCCCTGTGCAATTCTGTGTTCTACAGATACCTCGTCTCCTGTTTCTTAGAGAAGAGTCCACTGGACTCCAGAGGGTTGTGTGCTGAGGTAAGAATGGCAGAGGGCCAGGCTGGGCCTGCCCTGCTCTCAGGGTGTACTCCATATACTGGGGCCTAGAACAGTGCCTGACATGTAATGAGTGCCCAGCAGGCACCTGTCAAACGAATAAACATTTAATAGACACGCCAGGTGCTGCTTTGCCATGCTCATGCTTCCTTCTAAAGACAGGTGCCCTGCCCTAGAGAGAAAGCCACAGTGATCTGCTCCCAGCTGATAAGGGCTGCCCTTGGCGACAAGGCAACCTGAGTGGTGGCCTGGGATGAAGAGGTGTCACAGGGCCAATGGATTCTGCTTCTCAGAAGGCTGACCTGGGAAGTGCTCAAAGCATGAGGCGATTAGCAAGGAAGTTGAAACTAAAAAGAATCATGGGCAAGAGGAGTCAGAGGTCGGTGGAGAGGAGCTGAGACGAGCCGAACTGCGAGGGAGCCGGACCAGGCCGCACAGTTGGAAGGTGGAAAGAGATGCCGGCTGCACAGGGGCCCTCTTCTCCAGGGTCCACCTGACCTGGTGCCCATTCTGGCTTCAGGAACAACCCCCAGCCTTGTCTACTGCCCTGTGGTTTCAGTTTGCTTCAGGGAAAGACCCTGGTGTGGAGGAGGCAGGAAGTGCACCAGCTTCTCAGGCAGGGCCCCTGGGCCCCCAGGCCAGAGTCTGACCAGGTTCAAAAGATAATTTGGGGATTCAGGGAGATGCTCCAAAACCCGCGGAGGGCCCCGGCAGAAGAACTAAAAGATAATTGGCAGGACAGTTCCCCACTGTGGGGTAGGCTGGGGCTGGCCAGAGGACAGGGAGGGGTGGCGACGGGAAGCCTGAGGACTCCCTCCCTCCCCACGTGCATCATGAAATGGCATCTGGATACTTTTACTGCTGAATACGGAAATGCTGGGTCAGTCTGACCTCTGGACGCAACGTATCTGTGGGATCCTTAAGGAACAACCCTCTCGGATTTTTTCACCTGACAAGAGAAAAAAACTCTTCAAATCCACGGCCAGGGAGGCTGAGGAGAAAGGAAAGCGGAACTAAGGATGACCTGGGTCTGTGACCAGGAGGGCAGGTGCCTGGGCCCATCCTGCCTCTGCCCCAGGAGCCCAGGCCACAGGGCCCCTCTCCTAAGTCACTTTTGACCACAGATGGCTTCTGTCATCATACACCATCCCCAACCTAGTCCTGTCAGGAAGGGGACGTGGGCGAACGGCAAGGTTTAAAGCCACCTTCAACTCACAGAGTTGCCCTGTGATCCAGGATAGCACCCCCCAGTCCAGCCCCACGTCCTGGCCACAGCTCAGACCAGTCGGGTCACGTAGCCCCTCCCCGCTTCAGTCTCGAGTCATTCCTCAGAAGAACTTCACCCAATAGGCCCAACCCTGGCTGCACCAGTGTGCTGGGGAAATTGCCAACAGGATAGGGGACAGCTAGCAAGTCCCCTAGGAGAAAACTTTGGCGAGGGGACAGTCAGTGGCAATTTGGGGACTGCTGAGAAAGGCCCTAGAACTCTGCCCTCTGTGCGGAGGCAAAGGAGTGCTCTTCCAGAGTCAGAGTCGACTTTCACCAGGCCTGGGAGGTAGCTAGGCTCTGGGCACCTGGTGTGCTGGGGGAGGGGTGGCCCCTTTGCTGGCTCTTTTCCATGCTTCTCATTTCTATCCTCCCCCACCAGCCCTGTCCCCCAGCCTCTCCTGCCATCTGGCCCCTTCAAACTGCAGGGTCAGTTTGCCCTCTCACATTGAGGCCTGCTGCCACCAGCTCTGGGATGGTCCCCCACCCTGAGATCACTGAGCCCCCAAGCCCATGCTGCCTGGATTGAAGGGGCTCTGTTACCACAGCAACTTTAGGGAACCCCCCGGAAGGAAGAGGGACGGTAGGGAGAGCAGCACTGTCACCCAGGCACCAAAAATGGTGGCTCACGCTGAGCTTCTCCCCCCACCGCCCCCTCCACCCAAGCCCTGCAGCTCTCCCGAAGGCTCGCCTGGTCCTGGGAGAAACCAATTGCTCCCTTACCTGATCATCTGTGGGCGGAAGCAGACAGAGGAATAAAGGGGGGGAGGGCTGGCTTCGTCCCCACCCTGCTGGTCACATGTGTAGCCCTTGGATTCTTGAGCAGCTTTAAACTAGACCCACTAGGAAGTACGTGTTCAAGTAGGCAGCAGTCAGTCTCCTTTCAAGGTGGCTAAATCGGGTTACCCTGAAGACCTCTCACATGGAGAAGGAGGAGGGGGTGCGGTGTTTAAAGATGTACCTATGGGTGCCAGTGTTTGGAGGAAAGACCACTTCATTCTGTGAGGCCGGCCTGGGGTGGAGGCCCCAGGAGGCAGATGGTGGTCAGAAGCACAGGCAGGTGGACCCAGGTCTCAGTCATGGATATGGGCAGGCACTGTCAGGGGGCTCAGGTGGAGACAGGCGGGTCCAGGTGAACTTGATTTTGTTCTGACCCTGCCTGATCTTCATTTCCCCCAGTTGCCCTTTGCTTTGAACCCAGCTCCAGATTCGCCTTTGATTGGCACCTCCTGCCTCCCCATGCTAAACCATAATCAGCACACACTCCCCTTTCCTGTCCCGAACCTTAGCAATTAGATCGCAGGGTTTACATGCATGGAAAGAACTTCCTAGGAGGGAGACTAAGCCCTCCATAAAAAAAAATTCTGACTAGTTAATTCTTCATGGAGTTGATTTGAAATATAATGGCTGGGTCTGCGTTGCCCTTACACCCTAGACGGTCAGAGCCAATGAAGAGACTCTGGGAGTAGCCTGGAATCCTACCTTGGAGAAAACCAACAGCTAGAAAAACTGAGCAGCAGCACATCCATACAGCACTGGCAGAGTTGAAACTAGGACCCAAGCCCTACCTTCTTCTCCCTCCATCAAGATGGGGACGTGTATTTCTTGACATGCAATTAGCTGCCACCTTGCCAGGTTGTTGCACGAATGTGCCAGCAACCAGCCGGCGTTGAGCCCCAATTAATGAAACATCACATTACATTATATGTAATGACCAAGGGACGTCTTGCCACCTTCCCACAAAAGGCCAAGCGGGGGGTGGGGGGTCTAGTGAAGAAAAAATGCAGTATTGAGGGCCGGGCCGGCGAGCAGTTGTCTAGAACTAGCGGCAACCAGAAAAGGAACCATGTTTCAAGGCAGCCATGACAAGTCAAGAAGAAGTTTGGTTTGTCCCCTGCCTTCAGCTGAGTGTCGCCTTTAGTTAAAGACCATCATTTCTTTAGCATTTGCTACTTTTCAAAGCACATTCCCAAGTTATTTTGCTCCTCTTAACCATGGATGAAGAACAAAGAGAACAAAGCCACCCTGTGTAGGTGGGAGATTGATCCGTGTCCAGTCAGTCCCAGAGCAGAGTAAAAAGATGCCAGGCCAATGGCACCTTAGTGCCTGACCATGTCCCCAGCTCCAAGGGTAGCCATGGAGGCCACAGCCACATGATCAAAGGGACCTGCTCTGCCCAATGTGATCCCTTCAGTAGATAGTTATTCCTCTGTTTCCCATCAAAATCTCTATCCTGACTCCAGACTCCCCTCCCCACCCTAGCCCCAGACTCCACACCACTGTCTCTGGGCCCCCACCGTAGCCTGGCCTGCTGGTCCCAGACAAGCAGTGAGCGTGTTCAGCAGAATCACTCCTCGGCTAGCGGCTAGCAGAGATCAATACGTCAATAGAAACGTCAACCGAACACAAACAGAGGGAGGTGGCGGGGCTTGGGTGGGGAGCTAAGTGGGCTCTGGAAAGAAAGGCAGTCAGTCCTGCTGGGCTCTTGGGCTCCAGGGAGCTCCCCTCTGGCACTGTCAACGTGGGGAGAAAGACTCAATAACTCAGGCCCTGCTAATCAAGAATCCGCAATCTGATCTAGCCTAAGCTGAACTCGGCCTTTCTTCTCTGGCTGGAGAGAAGGGTTCGCAGAGTTTGCAGGGATCCGCCTCCTGATCTGAGCAGCAGGATTTTTGCCCATTGGTCTTCAGAGCATGTGGTGGGCAGGATTCCTACCACTCCCTGCTCAGGCTGTGTGGTCCCTTACCAGGTTGTAAGCTCCAGGAGGACAGAAACTGGGAGTGGGAGCGCCTGACCCAAGCACATGGCGCTTGAGGAACTGTCCAGCTTGGCTGGATTTTGAGCAGCTGGTCTTTGCAGCAGTCAACTGTCGGAGAAACAGGAGTGGGGTCCTTGGATCAGAATAGAGAGGAAAGGCCACAATTTTCCTGTGTTGATAAGTGATGAGAACTAACCCTGACTTAAAAAGCCACAGTAGATCTCCGAAGCCATCCAATTCTGGGAGCCCGCAGGAACCCAGAGCCAGGTGGCAAAGTACTGGGGATGTCCCGTTTGTAGAACTTCAATTCAGGGGCATGCAAAAGACTGGGTGACTTGGCAGGTCACCAAAGAGCCAGGCTGGCAGGGGCCCCAGACAGCTTCTTTCTGCATCAGGCCCACAGAAGCCTCTGTCCTTCTTCTTTGAGAGTTTGGGAAGACAGGCCCAAGCCAAGGAGGTGGTTTGGGGTTCTTTATGGCGTGGCTCTGCAGACGTTTGCATAACAGGGCTGGAGTGGATTCTCCATCACACAAACCCTGACTGTGTTTTTAAAGAGGAGGCGGGAGGGACAGACTTGGTGCACGTTCTCTGGTGTTGGTGAATGTGGCGGGACTTTCCCAGAGAGACTGTCACCCTGCAGAATATTATTCTTCTGAGAAGTTCTCTCAATTACCAAATTCCTGTGTAAATCACTTCAAAATTTGATTCCTTTATTTCTGTTCTCTAGCTTATGTCAACCCACTCAAGGAATAAAGAAGCTTTATGGGTTGGAAAGTTGTTGCAGAGTGAGAGAAAGGAAAGAAAAGCAATTTTTAGAGATTGGTTGGCTAGGGCAGAGTCCAGAAGGAGGGAGTCTGGGTGTCCTGGGAGCAAGGGGAGGCTGTGGCCCAAGACCCCCATGGTGGCATTCACACCCCTGGAAAACCACCGTGGGAAACCTGTGTTCCGGGTAGAGGTTACGGTTTGGATCTGTGATGTTCCACAATTTCATGTTTTGAAGATAATGCAAAATTATTCAGAGGTGGGGCTTTTAGGAAATGATTGGATCACGACAGCTCTGGCCTCATCCATTTGATAGGTTAATCGTTTGAATGGGCTGCGGGGTGGTAACTGAAGGCAGGCTGGGCGTGGGGAGGAATTAGGTCACTGGGGCATGCCTCTGGGGACTGGGTCTGGCTCTGGCTCTTTCCTCTCTGTTTCTGCTTCCCAGCCTCCAGGAGCTGAGCCGCTCTCCTTGGCCACGCCTTTCCACCTTGATGTTCTGCCCCTCCCCAGGCCCACAGTAATGGGGCCAGCCAACCATGGACTGAAACCTCTGAAACCACGAGCCAAGATAAACCCTCCTCCTCCAAGTTGTTCGTGTCAGGTATTTTGGTCACAGAGGTGAAAAGTTGACTAACACAGCTGATAAGGAATTGTCTCCTCAAGTGTCACCTGATCCAAGGGGCATTCTGGGTTAAATCAAGGAGTCCAGCCAGGCAGAAAAAGCTGGGTTCTTGGGACAGATGTTAGTTAATACTGGAGGAGGCTTGGGACAGCTGCTGGGAGCCTGGTAACCAGAAGGGTCTTCAGGGGCTCAAGGCACCTGCCAACTACTGGACTGAGTGGTCTCAAGAGAGGACAATGGCTAGGCCCCTTTTGGAGGATCCTGGGGTCTTTATGCTAAAACATAAGTGGAAATCAAGGCAGTCTGGGTTTCAGGGAGCAGAGCAGACTCCTGAGCCAGGGGCTTCCTCCTCCTTCTGAGGAATCACAGGGAAAGGACCTGTGGGACCCAGGGTGGTCTTGGGCTGTTCAGGGTCAGTGGCCCTTTGGCCTGATGTGGAGCTGCATTTGTCTACTCTGAGTTTTAGGCCTGCTTTGCAATGAGAGCAGTCAGGCTCTCGAAGTTGGGGGTGGGGGAGAGGCGGTGGCAGCCACAGGTCTCAGAACTGATGGCAGCTGGGAGGGGCCTATTGATGACTGCTTTGCTCAGCCGATGATACTTATAGTGCCTACAACTCAGAGGTGCTTCAAGATTTACTCACTCCTGTCATCTCCATTGGCACTTTCCAAGGATACTTGGAGATGGCAAAGAAGCAGCCACTGGGATTCAGAGAGGTGACTTCTCTGAGGGCACATGGTAAATAAAGTGTGGTAGAACTATCCAGCGCAGACCCCCTCATCTCTGGACCCTTGACTTCCTCCTTACCAAGTTGCAAAGTGTCAGTGCCCTAGGAAGTCCCTCAAGTCAACTCAAGAAAGAGCCGCAAGAATGTAAGGAAGTCCACAGCTCCCCAGCTTCTGGGGCACCTGTCTCCACATTGAGGCACATTCCGGAGCTGGATTGGAAGGATGTGACAGGGACATCCATCAGTTGCTACCTGTTTTCACCTTTCAACTTAGTAGATTAGGAGGGAAGAGGGACAAGAGGAGCTCCCCATGCATCTGACCACCAGGAGCAATTCAAGCCTGGAGGCTAGCTGAGGTTCAGGAGGTACTTGGCCATCTGTGTGAGACCCAGCTGAGCTTCTTAGAGCAGAGGCAGCCTGTGGGCCCTGTCAACCTGGTGACTTGTGTCTGACGCACATTGATGGGGAACAGGAGAGGCAGAAAGGCAGCCCGCCTGATCACACCCAGAGGATCTGAAACCAGGGAGCTCACTGGTCTCCCTCTGGGGCTGCCCCTGTCCACCTCATAGCCCTCTGGGCCAGTTAAAGTGGGGTTCCTCTTCTGGACCTGGGCTTCAGCCTCTGGGTTTTTTAGGTGGTGAGGAGGGTGGAAGTGGAGGATGGTCTTCACATGCACATTGAATTTCAAAATCTTTTGGTCCTACCAAGGTTAATGGGGTGGGTTTGAGAAAGACTTTGATCTTGAAATAGGTAGTCCTGGGTCTAGGTCTTGGATTTGCCACTGACTAGCTGTGTGACCTTGAGCCAGCCCCCTAATAACTGCCTAACAGGCCTGTCACAGTTTCAATAAGGCTGTCAAGGCACAGCGCTACACAGCTCTGAGGCACTCTGCAATGGAAACGGATTTTATCAGGGTTTGGGGGTGTGGGGGCCAGGACGGCAGGTGCTTTTGCAGAGGGGGAATCCATGTCGCAGGGACTGTCTGGGGCCCAGAAGGTAGCCTTCCTTTACTTCTCCACCTTGATGTGGGGTCAAGAGGGCTCTCCAAGATTCAGGGGTTACCAGGCTAGGAAGGCAGCCGCTCAGCATGGTTAAACACCACTGAGCAGAAGGAAATGAACCTTTGATGGCCACTCCACTTCCCCAGATCTTTTTACTGCACATCATAAATTACCATCCTGTTTTATTTTCTTTTTATAGCCTCTTCCAGGCCATTTCTGGCGATTTACTCTCTGCTCTGGGCCAACTATGTTAGAAACAGTTTCCTGGTCTTTATCTTTCTCTGTCAACACCTCAGATCCTCAGTGACTAACCCAGCAGCTGGGGGGATGGCTTCCAGGGCCACCTGTTGGCTGGCTGGGGCAGCGTCAGTGCTGGGAACTGAAGGGTGACATCAGAGATTCAGGATATCCAGGCCTGCCCTCCGTGAGGGTGCGTGGACTTGCAGACCCTGCTCTGGAAAAGGGTTCTCGCTTTCTGGGGCCCAGGGTTCTCACTCTGGCGGTGGCCAGCAGGTGATGAGGGATCCCTCAGTGTAGCAGGACTTCCCCAGATGTGGCTGGTCCAGATTGAGAGGATCTGGAAGTGCTAGGAAGAACTCCAAGGTGCTTCATCAACCTCCTGTGCTTCTACCTTGGGCAGAGGGTGGGGGTGCTGGTGGCTCCTGCCTGAGAGTCACCAGACTTGCTTTCTAGTCCTGGTTCTGCTACAAGTCAGCAGCCCTGGGCAAAGCCCTTCCTCTGACTGGGTGTCAGCTTCCTCATTTGTAAAGTGAAGGGGCAAAAGTGGATCGCTTCTAGACTACAATGTTCCACTTAGTGCCACCTCACATGCACAAACATGCAAGCATTTGTTTGCCAAGTGACATCTGCCCACGACCAATTACTGTGCTGTCAAGTGTCACGCACAGCCACCCTGTTTTTTTAACGAAATGCTGGCTTCTCAAATGAGGGCGGCGATGGATTAGGAAAGATTTGAATGATGCTCCTGAACCTTGGATGTAACATTTTCACTGAATCTTTCTATCCTGATTAAGGGGAAAGCAAAACAGTGGCAAAGTTGTCTCTCCTGTCATTATTCAACTAGAAGAGGATTTTTGTTCAATACCACTCCAGTGTAAATCGCTGATTGTTCTCCCAGGCCTGTTGCTGTGGTGTGACCTTTGTGGTGACCTTTGTCGTATCCTAGTTTGTGGGTAGGTGGTGGTCAGGGAGACATCAGCACATGCTGAGTTTGTGATCAACGGAAGGATCTAGAAGGGGGCTAGAATTACAGCACTCACGGTGGTGGGCGGAGGCTAGTGGACAGGAGAGATGCCTTTGCCATGCCAATTAGAAGATGGGGGCAGGCTACCTACTCAAAAATATCCTGAAAAGAGTAATGCAGGGCGACATGGAGCTGGGATAGGAATGGGGCTCAGGGCTCTAGGGTGGAAGGCCTCAGGGTGCAGACAGAGAGAAAGGTGTAGAGGTTGCAGGACTCATGGGCGGAATCCCTCTCTGGGCCTCAGTTTCCTCATCTGTAAAATAAGGGGGTTGGACTAGACAGGCTCCAGCCTCCGTCCTGCCACCCAGCTGTCTCAGAGTGAAGAGGAGGGTCCAGGCAGGTGTGGAAAGAGGAGACCAAGGAATGTGGGGGGGCATTCCTGGCTCAGCGGCACTTCACAGAGCACCCCCAAGTGTAGGAATGGGGGTACAACCTGCACTCAACCTTGTAGACAAACTCATGTTGAAACACTACTTTCGGGGTCTGGTCTCTAAAAAATTAACTTCTAGAAAAGTACAACTTCTAAGTCAGTCCCAGGGCTGGTGAGGGTGCTCCACGCAGCGCTCAGGGGTATCACCTGGCAGACCAGCAGAAAGCCAGCGCAGTCCCCTCAGGGCAATGTTAGACATATGTTCCCATTTCAACCACAGCCCCCATCCCCCTTCAAATTGCATACCATGTGACCCTTTTATGACTCCATCCCCCTGAAGAGACACACCAGTGCAATTGGCCTGTGTGTGTCTGTTTAACATTAGGGGACACTCCTTTTTCTCGGGGGGCAGGGGGAGTTATTCTTTGGCTTAAATGCCAGAGGTTGCACTGGTAGAAAGAAGGGAGAAAGGTGTGGGCCTGGGAAATGGAGGGGAGAGACATTTTACAATTTATCAAGATGTGAGTACAGGTCCCTCTTTTTGAAAACCCCCAAAGCCCTCTACATTGAGCTTCTTAAATTAGGAAGTAATGTTCCTAACAGCCACCTTGAGGCAAGACTATCTCTAGGAGAGCAATTTGGATCATTACCATGAAATCATCATGTTCAGGTGCTTCCAATGCTGTGAGATTCAGCGGTGTGAAGAGCCCTAGATTTGCTGCTTCTTGACAGACAGCACATCTGGGGCAGGGTGGAGGCTGGGATGGGGTGGAAGATATGTTTCAGGAGAGGCAAAGCCTGACCCTAGAAAAGTGTCTTCAATTGGCCTCAATTTAAGAGGTGGCTCAGATTTCTCTGTGATTTCCACACCCCAGCTGTAAACTTCTGGCAAAACTCTTTGATTCTGCTTTGGGGGACACTTTCCTCCCCTTTCAGCAACCTTGCCTCTTTCTTCCAGATTTTGGCCAAGAATAATCTAAGACATCCTACCATCTTTCATTTGGATAACACTTCCAAAGTGCACATGTACATCTTACAACATGAGGTTTATTCTAAATCAATTCAATAGCCCACTAAGTCAGCAAGTCCTATTTCCTGACAATTCTGGAAGGAAGTTTAAAGCACTGTGAGATCAACTCCCTTAGCCAACAGAAGTTCTGGAAGAATCCTTCTAAAATGGCATGGAAACAAAAAAGCATAAACTGAGATCTGGAAGAATGAACTTGTAAATATACCATTTAAAGTAAATTAAATGCTTTAAATAAAGCTCAACAGAGTGTGCCAGACAACAAGCTAAATGCTACTGGAGACAGAAAATATGACGGAGCTCTGTCTGCTGAGCGAGGGCCTCACAGTGGTCTAGCTGGGGAGGTGAGGCTGTCCAAAGATCAGACAAATCAACAGATGATGCTAACCATGTTCCACTGCGACCTGGTTGCACCCTTGCCAGACCCTTCATGCCCTCCCCAAATCTTGTGGCATCCACACTCAGTTCCTGAGTTTCTCTGGTGAGATGCAGGGCCTGCCGCTCTCCCACCTGCCTCATATCCACAAAAACTTTCTGTCCTTACACCCAGGCAGCTCTGTCTTGGCCTCTGCTTCTCCAACCCTCCGTTGCTTCTTTGTACCTCAGCGCCAGGGATCCAATCTCTCATTGCCTTGGGAAGGATCTGGGCTCCCTTCAAGATCAGTTGTTGACTGCAAGGTCTTCCTGCTCCCTGACCCCCTTTCTGCTTTAAGGGTTTTAACTGCAGGGAAACACAGGCATTGACCAAAGTAGAAACATTAAGAAATGACAAGCTACAGACTCTTGGAAGCTTCCACAAGTTCCAGCCCTGGTCAACAGCTTCTAGAAGCACCACTGGAATTGTGCCCTCTGCTCTTAATGCCAAGGAAGTGAGATCCCAGAAAGCAAGCCCGCCCTGCAAGTACACCTCCCTGTACCTTCCCTTAGGAGGCAGGCTCAGGCCTCCAGGGGAGTCCCAGTGAGTTGCAAGAGCTCCCCGGATCCCAAGGTAGCCTAGCCATGCCCACTCTCCAAGCCTGGTTATCCAGTACTGATGCTTGCTTAGCCCTCCTAAAAGGCCCCGGCCTCAGCCCCTTTCCAAGAGCCACCGAGGTTTCCAAGGACACTCCCATTTAGGTATGTGAGTCAAGAGATCTGAAATGGGCTCCCATCAGCTCTTCTGAGACTAGAAGCTGGGAGAATGTGGATTTCCCTGGCCTCCCTTCCCTGTCCCCCACTGCTGTTTGGTTCACATTCAAATAACCAGCTGAGGTGAAAACCAGAGCCCCAACCCGATATGACCCCTCTACCAGGCCTCCTCCCAACAGTGCCGCTACCTCTCAGCCAGGGCGCCAAGCCGCACTTCCTCTGGGTCTGAGGGGACTCTCCCTCACCTGCTGAGTACAGCCACCCACACCTATTGTCACAGGCCCAGGAAAGAGTTCTCCACCTTGTTTTCTTCACCCCTTTCCACTTCTTTCCCTGGCAGACTGTCACAATGGACATCTGCGTTTTAAAGGTAGGTCCCTCAACTTCCGCTTCTGGGAAGTCCAAGCACCAATTCAACCTGATTGGTCCCCTCATTCCCTCCCTCTTTCTGAGTCCATTTCCTTACAATTTACCATGGCTTTCTGTGAAAATCATAGTTGTCCTAGATGAATTGGGGGCCAGGGAGGCTGGGCAAGTAGATGGATTGGGGTCATGGAGGAAAACATGGATTGTTAAAAACTTGCTATTTTAACAGTTTAATCAAATGCTATCATTTCAGAGTCACTTTTCATTCACCTTCAGAAATAAGTCAATTCACTGGACTTTTTTTTTTTTTTAATGGTCTTCCATTTTCTCAAAGGGAGGCTTTGGGGCTGGGGGAGGTGGCAGGGGTGGGCCCCAGTCACGACCAGCTGATTTACTTGGCTTCCCACAGGTTACTGTGTGTCTACCCTCTCCTTAGGGAGAACTTGACCTAGGCAACGCCATTTTGAAACATATCCTTCACCTTAGAACAACAGTCACCCCACGGTAACTCTGACTCAGCCTCACTCAAACTCCAGACAGCGTTCCATCATAACACAAGAAAGGGAATCGTTATCTGGGACTGAGTCTTGAGAAATGCCTTGTTGGACATGGAACAGTAATCTACACAAGGACCCACCCGTCCTTGACAACCCCCTAGCAACGGCCTAACCACAAAAATTATCCCACTCCCCTGTACCTCCCCTAGGCTCTAAGCAGAAGACCAGTTCCAGTCTCCACTGGGCCCAATCTGCAGGTTTGTCCCAAATAAACCTACGGTGGCTGTGGAGCGGCCTCTGCGCTCTATTTCCTTCTTTCTTTTATTTCATTTTCACCTGTTTTCCTCAGCTACACTGGGAAATGAGTGGGGAAGAAGGACAGACCGGGCAGGAGACACGGGACTCCCAGGAGTAGGCGGCGGTGAACCCAGACGGTCAGCCACTGAAAACAGAAAGGCGCCCTACTGGTCCCTGGGGTTGGAGGGGCCTGGGAAAGGAGCAAAGATCCACCCATTTCCTGGAGGATGGGGTGAAACCCAGGGATGAGGACAAAAGTGGGACTTACAGGTGTTCAAAACTTCCCCATAGGGCTTTTGTCTAAACAGCTGAAATGAAAATAGTAAGCCTGGGGTCCCCTACCCACCCACCCCCCACCCTGCCATCTGTGCAAAGTCCTAGGCCAGACACTGCCCATTCCTTCACACCAAAGGACTTTGGAAGTAATGTCTACGGGACCCCCCTCCCCCCAAAGACGTTTTTGACCCTAGGAACAATCGAGCGGGTCAAGGTTTCTGAATTAGCTGAGACTTTCCACAGTAAGCCTCAATCACTCCGACCCGGTTGAACTGGGGACTCCTTAGAGAAGAAACACCGAGAGGCCACAAAAGCTGGCAACAGGACAGGATATTTGAAATCAGGGACGTCTCAGGAAACCGCTAAGTCGCTTCCCTGCCCCAGCCCTGGAGTCTGGGGACAGGACGCCAAGGTGCGCAGCCCACCACGCCCTGGGATCTTGAGCAGAGTGGCCCTCGGGCAGGTGCAGGGGGCGGCGCGGGGCGGGGCGGGGCGCGAGGGCGGCGCGGTCCTCACCGGGCCCCGCCCGCTGCCCCCCCACGCGCGGAGGTCCCAGCAACCGCCGTCCCCAACGGCTGCCTGCGTCCTGCCACGGGGTTTGCGGGGCGGGTACCGAGCCCCGAAGAGCCGCCTCTCCCTCCCTGAGGGCTGAGACCGTCCAGATCACCAGAAGGGTCCACGGAGGGAGCGCGGGAGGAAGCGGGATGCTTTCTGGGGCTGGGCAAGATGCAGGGAGCCCCGAGCTTGTAGGCTGGGGGCCCTTTTGGCCTCACAGTGAGAGGAGGTGGGCTGTGCCTTTTGTGCCTTCAGCCGTTGCTGCCGGGTGAGGGTGGGGGTGAGGGTGGCTGAGGGTCCCAAAGCAAAGCCCTGATGGAAGCCTGAACTAAAAACAGGGCTTGCAAATACCTGAGTGTAGGGGAGGCATCGCAGGGTCATCGCCTTAGAGTATGTTGGGGTGGAAATTGTGGCCCAGAGAGGCAGGGTTTGGGCCTCAAATGGAAGGCAAACAATTGGGTGCCCCTGTCAAGGTGTTGATATTGTGAGATACTTTGGGAGTGGGGATCCTGTACTTTCAAGTCTAAGGTCAGCTTGAGGGTTAGGTTCTATGAAGCAAGTTTGCTGGGGCTGCTTCTTTGGGGGCAGCCTTGAGCATCTTGAATAAATTATTGCATGAAGGGCTTTGGGCCAGAGGCAGAAAGGAGAGTGTATGATACTGAGAATGGACTAAGGCATGTTCTTGCCCAGAGTCGGTGGGCTTAGCCAGAAGGGCCTGGGGGATTGAGAAATGTAGAAAATCCATGGGATCGGCTGACCCTGGCAAACTCCAGGGGTAGGCAGGTGCTATCCCAGGCTGTTAATAAGGACCGGATAGGGTGTCATAGGGTAAGGGTATGGGGGAAGGATCTGGAGGGGAAGAGGTTAGCTGGCTGCCACCCACTATGTCAGTGAATTGGGTGGGGTGGGATTTGGGACTTAATTGGCTCCCTACTAAGATACTTAGAAATGCCCCTTATTCAGAGATTGATGCAGGGAAAAATCTTTTGAGTCTGATCTTGAGTTCCAATGGTTTGGGTATGCAGAGCCTGAATCCAGCAGCAGCCTGTTCATACCCTAGTTTTTCCATCATAAGCCTCTGGGGGAAAAAATGCTTTGTACTCCAGTATTCTCTCCTCTGGCTAGAACCCAGAGGTGACAAGAGACTGACTCACCTTAGCCTCCCAGGGAGGCAAGGGCAAAGGGAGAGGGCCTCAGAGCAGCTCCTCTAGTGTACTGAGAGCATCGAGAGGCTCAGGACAAGACTCAGGTTGGCTGTGGTCTCAGACTTTGCCTGTGTGGCGTATGTGGAACCGTGCAAGGTCACCAAGGCAGCGCTTCCCCTTCACATTTATCTGCTTTCCCCACTGGAGGTCAGAGTCCCTTAAGGACAACACCTTATTCACCTTGTGGACCCCTGAGCTCCTGGTATTGAACTGGCACGTGGTTGGCATTGGTGATGCACATACTTACTGGATCTTGAAGAAGGCCAAAATCAGAGGCACCCTTTATAAGATCCACATCAGCAGGGGGTGGGGGAGGGGCTGCGAGAAACAGGGGGAAATCTTGGAATGCAGCTGAGGAGGTGGGGCATCTGAGCAGCTTTAACTAGGAGAATGGATCCTGAGCAGGGTCCATTTGTACCTCTAGGAATGTAAGAGCCAGTAGGAAATGACCCTCCCCATGAACCACAAGGGATTTCTGGGTGGGCACGGGGTGGTCTCTGTACTCCTACAGACATTTGGGGCATCGATGGTAAGGTACCTTCCTTACCTTCCTGCTCCCTAAAAAAAAAAAAAATGTGTGGAGACTACATATTCTTGCCCAATCAGCCTGGACTGATTTCCTAATGAAAGCAATGAGGAAAGCCTGCCAGGCCTAGTGAGATTAGACCTGGAAAGGGAACTGACTTTGAGATGGGGCAAATAAGCGTATGCTGGGTCAAATGGTTTGCACAGGGGGTGTCTTAGCTTTTGGAAGGAGGTGGAGGTCCTGCCCCCTTACTGGGACTTGAACTTCCCAGGTATTGGTGCTGTCTGGAGTTGCTCCCTGCCCAGGGGCCCTGGTCACTCTCCCAGCCCCACCCTTCCCTGAATGCTGTGCTGTTCTCTGCTTGGTCTTGTTTCACTGACTGTGGCAGAACCATTGTCCCAACAAAGGCCAGGAATCAGAGTCCCAACATCCCATCAAGGATCTCAGACACGATGCCCCAGGATCATAGGACTTATGTGCACCATGAGAGCTTTAAGAGCTGTGAACTTGGGAGTCTCCCGTGTGGGCACTGATGCTGTCGTAAGCCACACCTAAAGGTCACGTAAATATGAGTGCCTTTCAGAGGCACACTCCCTCATTTGCCCTGGAAAAGGCACTGTGGAGACAGGAGAACCCAGCAGGCTTTGACTGCCTGTGCATGCTGGCCCAGGCCCAGGCTCACCCTTAGACAAGGGCTCCCTGCTTTGCCCCACCCCAAAAGATGAGCTCTCATATGGGAAGAGCAGACAAGGAACAGCAGGATGAAGCCTCCAAAGAAAAACCAAAATCCCAAAAACAACCCTTTGGGACTATCAGAGAATTCTGGACAGTGGTTGTTGTCGGCATCTGTGTTGGGGGCTGGGGAATAGAAGCTCTTCTCAAGGGAACTTCTGCAGGTGGCAAGTGACAAATGTCAAATATTGGCCAAGGTCAAGGGAGACTCTGTGGTGTTTGAGGTCATAGTCATGGTTTCTTTTGGACTTTTAGCCAGAGGCAGAGCCCCAGTCCTGCCCAGTCACCTCAGAGCTCTACCTGGGAAAAAAGGTGAGGGAAGCTTATTTCTCCCTCAACTCTGGGATATTGTGTCACCTTTCGGGGAGCAAAATAAAGTAGGCGATGGTCCTTACCTGTGCGTCAGGTAAAATGGAACTTGGAAGTCAAGTTCTTGAAAGGTGGGACTCCTTGTTTGTATGGGCCTTGTGAACCTGACCCACTAGTCCTGCATGGGATGTTCCTTGGCCTCATCCCGCATGTGACAAACCCACACCACCTAGCTAGTCCGGTGCTCCTCCTTCCTCCGATATGCGTCTCTAACAGAGATGGGCCTAGACGCAAACACAAGACAAAAATTTGCCTAAAAAGGAGTCCAGGGACAATGATACCCCTAAGGGGTCCAGGCAGAAGCAAACTTTGTCATGGTCACCTTCTCCTCCAGCCCCCTAGGTAAAGATGGACTCCAAGGAGGAGACTCTACTCTGAGACTACAGCCCTCAGACTACAGAACCACCAGAGTTCTGGATCTGACCCTGGTGGGACTGAGGTGTTGGAGGGCTGGACAGATGAGGACCTGGGCAGAGCATCTCCCTGACCCAGACCTCGTCACACCCTGCGTCTGTCTGCTTGCCTCTTCCTGCTCCCGCTGAGCCAGAGGGCAACTTTTGGGGGATAATATTAGGCTGTGGTGGGCCTGCAAATCCCTGTGGACTTTCCAAAACATCTTGGTTTTTCTTTCCCCTGCCAGGGCAGTTCCAGAGCCCGGGGTGCAGGGAAGGAGCAAGTCTTGGGAGCAGAGCTCACCTTGCCCTTCTTTCCCCTGACCCAGGCCTGGCCAGCTCTGGCCTGGGAGTACTTGTGCAGGGCCAGGGCTTTGCCTATTTGAATCCCTCCCTGCCATCGCTGCCCCAAATGCCATTATCTATCTGACTCTTAACTGGCCCACTCCGGAGTGTGCTATGGGCTTGGGACTGCAGTGGCCTCCCCTAATCAGCCCAGCAAGAGCCCTGGGGAGGGGTGGAGACAGAGCCATTTGGCCCTGCAGCCTTTGTTCATTTAGAATGTCAGGCTTGGGCAAATGTGGCCCCGGCCTGAGATGGCATGCCCAGACCTCCTGGGGTAGCCAGGAGGCACCTTGGCAGGATGGGGTGGAGCTGAACAGCAGACAGCAGGCTTGGGGCGAGCTGGAAATGTCTGCTTTCCATGCCAGGGAAATCTCCAATTCGATTTGTAGTAAATACATAAACCTGAAAATAAGTTGATTAGAACAGGATCTCAGCTTAACATGCTTTAAGCTTCTAACATCTGCTTCCCTTAAATAATTCACATAGTAAATAATTAGGAGGTTTGGGAGGAGGAGATGGTAGCTCAAGAAGTGTCCCGAGAAGCCTCTTAAGTCAAGAAATGCCCTCCACAATTCATACCTAGGTGTAGAGGAATGCTGCTTCCCTCTTTCTGTCCCTTGTCACAGGATACACACCTCACACTACCCCTGTCCCCAGCAGCAGGTATCACGGCTGCTGTTGCCTCTCAGCCCCAGACAGCAGTGTCCCCAGAGACAGCAGCCCACAGCCACATGATGAGGGTGACCATGGACTCCTAAAACTGCAAGTGGTGGAAACAGCCCCTCTCCATGCCACCCTGTCACACAATCCTCCCCTGTAGCCAGCTGGTGTGTGGCTCAGGCATCACTGTAGCCGGATGCCCTGCTGGAAGGCCGCACCTGAGTCCTTAGCGAGGGACACATGCGCACGCGCACACACACACCTCAGATAGTGGGCAGAAGTCGGATGTCAGTTCATCACTCACCCCTAGGAGGGACCCCTTTCTCTGGTAAACAACCCCCTTCCCACTTGGTTTTCTGGGGGTTCAAAACTCTTGGGTTCCTCTTCTCAGCAGTTTCCTTTGGAGTTTTGGCTTCTTCAGCAGATCATCATTGCTTTCAACTTTGGAAGGAGCAGGGCTTCTGGGGACCCCAGTGGAGCCTTTAATTTCTATATCTGGACTGAAGGGTGACCAACTTCCCAGGGAGAAGGGCCCACTTCCTGTTTCCCTGGAGTGGGAGCCCCCTGCCAGGCCATTCATTCTGGCTTCTCTGGGCAAGGGGTTTGCAGTTCACTGAGACCAGGTGGGATTGGGAAGATGCCCAGAAAAGTTATATACGCCTTCTGATGTCTGCTCACTACCAAGTATTGGAAGAGTTTCTTAAGGACTGGAATAGAGCTTGTTGGGGTGGCCTGGCCCTCACGCCTTCAAAGGGTGCTACCCTCTAGGCCCTATGCCTTACTTCAGGCAGAAGAGAGTCCCTGAGGTTGCGTTGGTGGACTGATGTCACCTAGTACATTGGTGCTTTTGCCCATTGGGACCTTAAGCCAGAGCCCAGCCTGGGCACCAGGTGGAAGAGCTCTGTGGGGAGCTGTGTTGGCCAGATGTAAGGAGTCTAGAAATGACCCCCATACACATCATTTTCTCCATGAATTAACTGAGTGTTTAATTCCTGAAAGCTTTGATCTCCTAAAGGGCCTGGCTTGATTCTTTATTTCAGCATCTCTCGGTGTCGTTATTGTAATATTCCTTTCCCTCTGATCAGAGGGCTTTGAAATGGAACGGAACCATATGGAGGTCCCTCGGGTTGAGAAATAGCTGCTGGGCTCTTATTCCACACTTCAGAATAAATCCCCAAAGAAGGGCCGGTATCCCAGACAGGCACTTCCTGCCTGGGGGATCCCCTTCCTCTCTCCAAGTCAGAGACCTGGCCTGGCCGAGCACCTTGGTCCTGGCAGGTGAGGCTTTTAGTGGTTGGTAATCAGTGTGGATGTGCACAAGGAGGGGCCCAGGGGACCCCTGTGATGGCACAGTGGGCTCACTAATGTCTGCAGGGCTGCTGTGGTGTGTGGGTGGAAGCTGGTGGCTTCATTTTGGGAGAACCCTCAGGTTCCCATAGCAAGGCACCCAGCAGCAGGCAGAAGTGGGGTGATCAGGGAAGTGCTGCTGGGCTTTGGCTTGACCAGCGTTATTTGAAAAGGCTGGGCTCAAGGTGTCTGGACACTGGCTTCAGGTGCCGAGGAGACGAAGAAACACCCAACAACATATTTCAACCTCAGTTGAGCTGGGATGTCAAATCTCCTCGGCACAGCGGACAAAGCCTCCTGCCTAGGGAGGCAGAGAGAAGGAATCCATTGGCTGAAGGCCAGTGTGGCCTCCCTGGGCAGAGAGTGTCTGGTTCCCCGCTGAGGAGGCTGGAGGGGTGGCTGGGTTAGGGCTCAGACCACCCATTCACCATTTAAGATGGACCCGTGAGTGCTTCTGAGTAGCCTGGGTCTGGGAAGTGGCGGGGTGGGGGGAGCCAGTGGTCAGACTAATATTTGGAGGGACTTCAGTTAGATGATGGGGCCAGTGGCCAAGTTAAGTGGCTTGGTTTTATCAGCACTTCTGATCAAATTTCTGATAAAAAGGAATCAGTATTTCTTGGCCTCTGTGAGAGGTGTGTAGTCTCCAAGAGCAGAAAACAACTGGTGAATAAAAGAAACATTCCCCTGTGCCCATCGGGCAGGGATTGCCTGGGCAGAACCCCAGGGTGGAGAGGGAATGCCTCTTAAGAGCCAGGGTGGTCTTGGCAGACTAGCTAGTCCAAGGTCACCCTTCCCCAGACCACCCACCCACCCTTGCTGTGCCCCAGTGCTAACTTTCTCTCTCCGATGACTTGTAGGAAGATTTTGAGTGTCCAGCTAAGGGAATGCCTAGCATCTGCAAAGGCAGAGTATAAGGATGTAACCAGGCTAACCGAGGGGAACAGTGGGGAGACCCCTGCACCCTACTTCTTCCCCATCAGTGCATACTAAACCCAAGGCCCTTTGGCCTCACCGCAGCAAGCAGGGGGAATGAGTGTTTTTCTGTTTTTATTTCCTGCAGGCAAGGTCAAGAGCATAATCCACAAAACACATCTCATTTCCCCCACTGACTGCTGCCCACTCCCAGGCTTCCCAAGCCCTCAGCTCTCCATCCAAATTCATCCTGACTTCTGGAATCTCTGGAATGTATCTCTCTGCCCTCTGGGCAGGCCTTCCATTCCCATATGGAAAGCCATCCCCCAACCTGCTTCACCATAGCTGCCCATCATTCAGATCTTGACTCTAATGCCATTCCCTATGGAGCATGGTCCCTGACCCCTCAGGCCAGGCAGCTGTCAGGAACATACCCACAGGCCTCTCCCTGTGGCATTTAGCATGGTTTCAAACCACACATGGATTCATGTGTAGCGTCTCTCTCCCTGCTAAGGCTGACCTGACCTGTTTGGGCTCACCATTTCTCCAGCCTTGCTGGCACTTAATAGGTACTCAATAAATATTTGTAGAATGCATGAATGAAAGGGTCGATATGAGTTGTCCTTTTCCTCACACTCACCTGTGTAACCCTCCTTCATTGGGCAGTTCACTTGGAGTTGCTTGACTTTTCTGAGCTACAGGGTTGGGGGTGGCGGGGAACGACAGAGGGACGACAGAGCAGCAGAGGAGGTTAGAGGCCCGTGGTGGGCCATGAACAGAAAGAACATGAAGGGGGGATCATGGGAAATGCAGAAATGACATTCAAGGGGTGACAGAGGAGGACGGGCCAGTGTAGAGGGGTGGGTGGCAGGAGGTTTGAGAAAAAAGAGGTGGGGACTGAATGCAAAAGAGATATATGTGTGCCTTGGACAGGGCGCAGAGCAAGAAGGCTGAGTGGTAGGGCAGGGCTGTGCCTGGAGGTGCCAGGAGGGGAAGGGGATGGTCACCGGGCACCGGGTGGGCAGAAGGCCCTGGGTGCTATGGGTGCCAATGGGAGCTGGTGCAGTCTTTTTGGAAGGCTATTTAAACAAATATTGAACAATAAAAAGCAGTTCCACTTTTTGGACTCGGAAATACTCATAACTTTGTGCCCCTGTACACGCGAGGAAGTTGTTGAGCGTCGCGATGTTGAGAAACTGGAGACAACCTAAGTGATGGCTCACCGGGAAGGCCCACATCATGGGACACGTGCAGCCCCCACAGGCGTGAAGGCAGGGGACTGATGGACCCAACTGGGAGATACCTTGGCACTTTAATTGAAGCAAAGCATGCTACAGAACCCCGGATCCCACTTACAGTCCCGTTTACGTTTTTAAAACAAACTTCTCTGTGCCACACAACTATATTATGTTTGTGCAGAGAAAAAACTCTGGGAGGATTTCCTGGTACCCTACTTCCTGTGGAAAAAGGGATGCTGGCCCCCTTCCCTGTCCTTGGTTATCGCACGTGTCTTTTCTGTAATAAAAAGGAAAAGGAAAGGCTGGCGGATGGGGCCATGCGGGGGACTTTCGCCCTCCAGGGGCTCAGATTCATTAGAGCAGGCCAGTTACGCAGGGAATCACAGATGGGAGGGCTGAGCAAGCCTTCTACAGACTGTGAAGATCCTTCCAGAAGTTTCCTAGTGAAGGGCAGTTTTGAGAGGGAATGCTGGCTGGAAGAAGAGGCGGGGTGGAGGGAAGGCAAGCGGAGCAGAGCGAGGCGGCAGCCGAAGTGACATAACAGGACCCTGGGGGAGACGCTTGGCTCGGGGGAAGGGTTGGGGTTGGGCAGAAAAGCCAGGGGGTCCCAAAGCCAAGGCAGAGGAATTACCCTAAAAAAAAAAGGGCAAAGAGAACACAGGCGGTGTAAGGGGTATGGGCAGAGGACGTGAGGTGGGAGGAAATTGTGGTGGGTGGCACGGGTCTTTAGCTGGACTAACCCTGGATATTGCCAACAGGAAGAGAGAGGGCTGGGCAAGGGGAGGCGGGCTGGGAGCCCTGGGTCCACACACTGACCACTGGGTAGCGGCGGAAGAGGAGGCTGCCGGCTGGTCTGCCCCACATTTGTGGAGTGGAAAACTCTGAAAGTGCTGCCTCCTTCTCCCAACAGAGTTCAAGCCCAAGGCTGGAGATAGTGAAGGTCACCCTGTTCCAAGGCTGAAGACAGCTAGGCAAGGCTGGCATAAAGAGAAGGGATTTGAGGGCTTTATATGGGTTGGCAATGAACTAGAGAATGAACATGATGTGGAACCAGAGAGCTCAAGTTGGGAGGAGCAGCCACAGAAGCATTTCCAGAGAAGTGAGTCACTTAGGTGACATCAGGGGTCAAGGTTTGGCTGTGGGGACGGGTTGCAGGAATGGAGAAGGAGAGACAAATTTCCTTGGGGGTTGCTAAACTGTCTAGGTGGGGCACTGTTGGGACGGTGATAGTCAGTGAGCTTAAGGCTAGTGTTGTCAGTTCATTCATTCAACAAATATTTATTGAGCACTTACTATGTGCCAGGCATTCCTCTATGCCCTCGCAGGGAGGAAGCCCACCGGGTTGCTGATAGATGAAGATGGGAAGAAGAGGGTCTTGTGGCATTTGGGGGTGGGGGCGCCAAGAGGAAAGGGTGAGGCTTCAAAGCCAGGAGGACACAGACCTTGGGGACCTTGCCTGAGGTTGGGGGGCCTGGGGTGGATAGGACAAAGAGCAGCCTCTCTCTTTTGGGAGAGTGGAAAGAGGAGCTAACGCCAAGGAAAAGCAGACTTTGGATGAAGCAGAGAGAGGATGGGAAGCCACATCCTCCACTCCCTTCTTGCAACCTTCCAGCCTTTGCAAACACCTTGGCTCTCACAGAATGGCCAGGGCTGCCGGGCAGAGGGAGGGCAAGGAGAAGTGCAAGTCTTTCCTCAGACATCACAAGGCTCCATCCCGAGGACCGTGGCCTCTTCTCTGTGACCAGCGCCTCTTTCCCTCCTCCATCACTATGGGAAAGTGGAGAGAAACAAGAAGGTCCGAGAGGCCCCCGGAGGAGCGGCTGTGGTGGGCGGGGAAGGGCCTGGGGGACATGGAGAAGCCGGAGGAGTTCCTGTGAGAAAGGGGTCCATGCACACGGAGGAGGGGGCCTGGGAGACCGCCATGCAGAGGGGAAAACGTGACCCCAGAAGGCTAGAGAGGCTGCAGTGGGGTAGTCCCCAGACCTGTCTGGTTCCACCATGTCTTAGGTGATTCTGTTAGCCAGCCAAGGCCACTTTGATGGCTTCTTTTGTCCTCAGGCCCCCTCAAGCATGAAGCATGGGCCCTGGGGTGGGAGGAGGATCTAGGGCAGTGGTGGGGTCATTGGTGCAGAAAGGCCCAGAGGGAAGTGGGGGGTGGTGACCCGGGAACAGAGTCACCCCATGGATTCTTGGGAGGACGACTTTCCTTCCCTCTCAGTGCTCCCATAGATTGTCCCTTCCAGACTGAGCCCCACTTTCTAAGGTCACTTGCTCTTATTATGCCCCATTTCCACGTGACCTTGTCATTTGAATAGACCATCCTGGCTTTCATTTCCCCTCCCTAGGGGAGTGGGGGCAGGGCACCCCAGGCCCCTGCGACCTGCCCACCAGCAGGACAGCACCAGCAAAGCCGTGCTCTCCTAGATTCCAAGTGAAGCTCTGAGGCGGGAGGCCATGAACCTTTGGCTTCTCCTACCAGCTGGGAGGCCCTGCTGCAGTAGGCAGGAGGCTCTGAATCTGGAATTGTCTTTGTGGAATGGCAGGAGGTGGGAGTCACAGAAAGAATCCCCTAAGGAATATTTTTTTCCTCCTCTTGCCCTCAAAAGTCTTTGGGAGGCCCCAAGGCTGGGTGGTAACCTCGGCAAAAGGTGGACAGGTGGTCCCCTTTCTGGAGAAGGAAACAAAGCCAGCTGCTGGTGGCAGGGAGGGGGCAGAGGGAGCAGGGAGCAGGGTGCAGGCGCTAGTGCAGCAGGGATGGGAAAGGAAGGGGTCTTGGGAGGGAGAGCTGCCCTTTCAATCTGTAGGCGGCCTCCTAGGAGCAGCAGTAGGTCACTCTAGAGGACAGTCACAGCAGTGGGAAAGCTTAGCAGAGGGTCCAAGGTGGCCGGCGGGACACACAGTCCGGGTGTGATCTGCTTCAGGGGTCAGTGGATGGGATGCTGAGTGCCCGGCTTCCCCCGCTGCTGGCCTCTGGGGGCAGCTCCTTCAGGAGGAGGTGCCCCTCCCAGCTCCCGCCCCTCCTTTCTCCAGTGACCCCTGGGGGTGGCAGGCGGTGGTCTCTATGCGGCCATGGTTCTCAGAATGGCCTCACGGCTCTGGGGCCTGGAGCCTGGACCATGAATGGAAACGTGGCGCCACCACTTGCCCGACCACCTCTCCCTGACTCTGGGCTTGACCTTGGTCGGGCCATTCCCAAACCTTGGGCCCAGCTCATCGCTGAGGCCATCGACAGATGGTTGCTTGGAAACGGCCCTGGGTTCTACTAACCAGGCCTCTTCACCGCCCTTCCTTCTCCACACACAGGAAGAGCTCACAGGTGACAGTGCTGCACACCCTTCCCAGTGACTAGAAGAAATGCTGCCACCAGATCTTGTGCCAGGGGACGGCAGTGCGGAAGGTGGCCCAGCAAAATCCAGTCCCCCCTGAGGCCCAGCTCCAGGTGGGGCTGCTTGTCCCCACCCCAGGCCTCTTTCACCCCACCGTATTTTCAGCAGAAAAAACTCTCCAGAGAGACCCTACCTGCTCTCTTCAATGGGTCCTCTCGGCTGCGGTGACCTAGCCCTGGCATTGTGTGGTGTCACGAGCTGATTCACGGTCTCTGCCGACATTCCTGAAGGACTGGAGAGATGCCACGCACAGCCCTGCTCAGCCCTCTTCTCCTACAGCCACAGAGCTCCCTGGCACCCCGCTCCAGGCGACACGTTGCTCAGTGTGGAATAACCGAGCAAGTCTGTGTCAGGAGTATGAACCCCTCGCCTTCCATCCGGGGTCCGAGGAGTGTCTATCTTGCTTTCTGTGGGTGACCCCCTTTCCCTGGCCTCTTGTACTCAGGCCTGCCCAGACCTTTGTCCCTATCTCAAGGTCATGATGGAGACCAGGCCTGCCACCCTCTGGGGGGTTTCCAATCTCATGTACCGCCTTCCCCAGGCTGACCCTTCTGCAACCTCTCTCTCTCTGTGGTCAGGAATTGACCACCGTTGAGTGTCACTATACCGTGCTGGGTACCATTTTCCCCATTTAAAGAAATGGTATTAAATAAGTCAAGCTCCAGTGTGACTCCTCGGGCCACCTCTGGTGACAGTTCTCCACTCAGCAACATCCATGTGACCAGCTCTGCTTTTGGTGATCTATTTCTCCCCCAATCCATGCAAGTTTTTGACACATCTTCTTTCTGTCTCAGATTTCTTCCTCCTTAAAACCTAGCCCAGGGACCTGCCTGTCAGTCTTTGCCCTAAGCCTCTCCTGACACACAGGGACGTCACAGGGGCAGGAGGGAGGCAGCTAGCTGGGACAGGCAGGCCCTGATCTTCTCCAGAGAAGGTGTGCTTGGCAGTCCCTCCCGGCAATACAAAAGGAGGACCAACAAGGGGAAGGAATGTCACTGGGTCCTCCCAGTTGTACTTCTGGGTCGCCATTGCAGTGTCAGTGACCCCCGCCCCCAGCTCCATCTTTCTTTTACATCCCAGACAAAGATGCCCACTCACCCTGTTTCTGGTCCTTCTCACATTCTTCTCCAGGGCCTGTCCCCAGGGAGGTCCCCATGCCCGGTATTTTCCATTTGCTGTCTTGGCCTGCCCGCCAACCTCTTCCACCCCACACAGGCCATGAGGTCCCATCTGACTGGGCCACTTCAGTGTCTTCCAGCCAGGCAAGAGGCACTGGCACCTCCAGGAGAATGAAGCCTAGGAGACAGATGTCCCCAGGGCTCTCCCTGCAGGATGGCGTGGACTGGCTGTGCCTTGGTGGGCAGCGGCAGCCCTGGCCCGACTCCTCTCTCTGGGTCTCTTAGCCACATGCTCCGCTGCTTTCAGGTCTTGTATTTCGTATTGAAGCACATCCCCAATCTTGCCATTGTAGAGTTGGATTGCTGAGCTTTGCTCAAACTACCTGGAGTGGTGGTGCTCCTGTCCCTCTCTGACTGGTATAGTCCTCGGTCCTCGTCTCCAGCGTGCTTTCCTGACTTGCTAAATCCAGGTTTTCTCCTGATCAACCCCAAAACCTCCCACCTTGGGGGGTAGGATTCTGCTGTACCTCTTGGGGAGCATGCGAGGGGTCCCGCCCTGTGCAGTCAGGTACCGTGGATGCCCCGAAGGGGGGAATGGCTCCTCCTCATGCAGGCTACCTGCCAAGGGTCTGTTGAGCTGTACATTGTAGTTTGTATTGTGAAAACACTTGGTTTATTTTTTCGATGTGAAATTCGAATATATTTCGATTCCAAAGGCTTCTCGCTGCCATTCCGAAGCTGTTCTGGGACTCTGATGGAGTTGGGAAGCCTGAAATGCGGGGGAAAGTTGGGACTGAGCCACGGGAAAGGTGTGTGTGTGTGTGTGTGTGAGTGTGTGTGTGTGTGTGTGTGTGTGTGTGTGTGTAGGGGATTCCCCGGCATTCAGTGTCATGCACAGAAGAGAAGGACCCAGAACTTAGGCAGGTTGTTGTTTAAGGTGCAGGTTCAGGAAGGGAGGCAGGGAAGGAGGATGAAGGAAAGGGCAGAGGTGGAGACAGAGAGAGGGGTTAAGAAAGATTACTGTTGGGAAGCCAGGGCAAGAGCCTCAAGAGACCTAAAGGTTACGTGTTGAAGGCCTGAGCAGAATCCTGTGGACTTAGTGAGGCTGATGGTGAGTTCAACTAGAGCTGCTTCAGGTGGCCCGTGGGACATGGGGCCTGGCCCATTAGCAGCCTGTGGGGAGGATGCATGGGCCAGGAGGGAGGGACTGAGGACTTTTGGATGGAAGGAAAAGACTAAGGGGCCAAGTCCTGGAGAGGTGGGGAATGTGAGGGTGTTGGGAGAGGCAGGCCCAGCCAGGGAGGCATCTTCTAATTGGCTAGTGGAGAAAGCTCGCAAGGGGCGGGGTAGCTGCTCAAAGCCAAGGAAAGTGCAGACAGGAGGAAATCAGGGCTTCTGGTGCTGCACTTGAGTGTGTGTTTGAGGCCAAGGTGCAGCCAGGGGGTTGCTCCCAGGTAGGGGCTTTGCAGGGAGGCTGTGACCGAGAGGTCATGGCCCAGAGGGATAAAGGTGGTGAGAGGAGCTCCAAGCATGAAGGAAAGAAGTGTGAAGCCTGGACGATGAGACCCGGATGGGTCTTTGTTATCAGGAAAAAAAGAAAAAAGAAAAGTCATCTTCAAAAGTCAAAATTTCCTGACTTCCCAGTAACAGTCTAATGGGTAAATAAATTGTGGATGCAGCTCAAAAACATCATGGAGCAAAAGAAGTCAGACGTAAAAGGGGTGCATTTGATCTGCAATCCGTTAAAAAGGCAGGAGAAAGTGATCGGTGGGCTTAGAGTTCAGGAGAGTGACCACCCTCTGAGGGAGATCATCAGGAAAGGCTGGCACTCTTCTGCCTGCTGGTCTGGGTGCCAGTCGCCAGGCTCCATCTGGCTGCTGAAATGCACTGGCCTGAGCATCTAGCACCAATGCATGTTATTCTGTGTGTTTTTTTTGCTTTTCATCAAAAGTGGACTTAACAAAACACAAACATGAAGCAATTCCACTGGATTTTAAGGCCAGTTGCTTCTGATATCACTTCCAACAGATGCTGGACCTCCTCCTGGCCAGTCAGAAATGACAAGCTTTATAGTGACACAGAGGCTTCCTGTCCCCTGCTTAGGAAAGCAGCTTTTGCTTTTGTCCTCAGCTCCTGCCCCCACCATTAGATGATTAGTGACATCACACATACTAAAGGACACGCCCTGTCTGGACATCTTTGGGCCTCTAGTCTGGTTCCCAGATGGGCCTCTGCAAGCAAAGCCCAGCACAGGGGTGCTCACCCTAGGGCAGAGACCCAGCCCACTCAGTGGGCCATGCAGGGCCCACTGCCCTGGATCCATCCAGAGGGAGATACCTTTTTCTAATATGCTCAAAGGTGCCTATGGATTCAATGGCCCTGCTCGGGTTTTGGAGGTAAACATTCTTGAGGTCTTATAATGTCTGGGCCAGAAAAGCAGTCATCTAAGGGTTTAAAGATAGTGTTACACTAACCATAGCAACAGCACCTGGGAATGAACCAACTCCTGTTCCAAGCACTGTGTGGATATTAGCTGTGACCAGGGATCAGTCAAGATCTGGCAAGAAGGACAAAAGCATCCCACCTGGCCAGGGTTCCTGTGCTTCCCCGGGAGCCAAGGTGGTGATGAGAGAGTTGATTGGAACAGCGTGGTCGCCTCCGTGTGTCATCGACAGAGTAGAGGGACATCTACACATTTGCAAAATGTGTATATCTGGGATCTGTGTGTCCCTGCCCTTGTTCTAGCTCTGGTGAACCCTCCTTTGCCCCAGAAAACCTTTAGTTCCTGCTTTTGATGCTTGTGAAGAACCCCTGGGGTGTAGGCGAGGAATGGAGGCGCCCCTCTCCAGCCCTCCCTCCCTCTCGGCAGGCTCTCTGCTCACGGAGACCCCTGGGGCTCTGCATTTAGCTGACTGTTGCATCCTAATTGTCACAAGTCTGGTCTTCTTGTCCTGCAGGACATGTCCCCCACCCCCACCCCCATTTTCAAATATTTTCCAAGGCTTCCAGTGGGTATTTTGCTCTTTAAACGGTTCCTTTTGATTTTTTGCCCCTTTCTAATGGCCCCGTGTCCTCGTTGTTTCTTTGCCTGAAAGTGAGTACTTGAGAGGGGCATATTTAGGCCCTTTTCTCGGCCACCAGAGCATTAAGTCTTATCATGTCAGCATTAAGAGCCACAGGGCCACCCCACAGTCCATCCCCTCCCATTCTGGGGTCTGTCACTTTGGAGAACAAGCCCAGTCGATTTGCCCTCTCTGTGGATTTGAGAACGCTGGTTGGAGGAAGTCATCATTTATCTTAACCAAAAGCCACACCTCAGCATCTGGTCCCTGATGAGGCAGCCTTCACAGGGGAGGTGGCCTTCCTCCCCATGGGTGGAATTGCAATGGATGGGGATGACATAGTGAGCTCATTATCCAGAAAAGCGGCACAACTGGAAAAGGCAAAGTTCTAGAAGGTGTTGGGGACATTTCAGGGCAATTAGTAAAATGAGATGTGGATCCTGAAAACAAGAGCATTATGGTGGGGTTACAAAGTGTTTGTGAACCCACAGGCAGAAGAGGGGTTTGTTTAACCAGCCCCTGGGGACAGCCCTCCTATTCTCTTCCTTCCTATAGAATTTCCAGCCTGTCATGGCCCCTGCCATTGATCGGCTTCCACCCACTTCCACCGAGTCTCCTTTATGCCTGTAAAAAGTTACACACCAAAGATGTAACTTCATTTTTCTGCCACTTCCTCGGCCTGTCAGTTGTCAGATTAGGTGGGTAAATTTCGTGATTGCTCCAGTTTTTTTCAAAATCTTTTTTCACCAGTAGTCACAGGGTTGGTGCTAATCAGAATCTTCTACAGTTTGACGCTGAGGGGCATTTTCTCTTTTATTTTAGTGGGAAAACTGCCCCGATTCCCTTTGAGCCTCCCTCCCAGTGGCTGAGAGCCATCTGTCCAACCCATGTGTTTGATCTCAGAGGCCCTGCATGTCCCATGTCCTGCATGGGAACTGAGGATTTGAGGTGAGCATCAGAGTCACAGGATGGACGTAAGGGTGCTGGGAACCCACGTGGCCGGCACCAAGTCGGGCTCAGCCTGGAGCCACCTGGGAGCGCAAGAGAGGGCAGAGGCAAGCAAGCCCTTGGCCCTTGCCTTCTATGGGTTTATCTGGAGTTTGGAGATTCTGGAGTGCAGGGGCTAAGGAGATGGGGAGATTGATGAAGAGAGACACAGCAGAGTCTGGCAGCAGAGGAGGCTGGCAGATGACGGCCACCCTTTGTGACCACACATGAGCATGCTATTGGCAGCCAGGTTCTCACTGCCCTGCGCCTGGGGGCTTGTCTCCTGCTGTGCTCCTGCCCCTGCCTCCTCTCCCCACCTCCTGGCCATCAATTGTGCCTTGGAGAGTGCAGAGAGTTCTCCGGTCCTTCCTCTCCCGCCTTCCTGCAAGCCCCCAGATCCAAACGCCTTTGGCTGCCATGGCCTTCCTCACTGGCATCCCCTTGCCCCCAGCAAAGTGTCCCCAGAAGTGCTAAGCCCTCAGCTGATGTGGACACACTGGCCAAAGAAAGGAGCCCCCGGGTCAGAAAGCCACAGAGCCAGCAGGAAACAGAGCCTTGCTCCCTGCCAGGGTCCTCCTCCCTCCCCAGCCCAGGGACTCATCCTGTAGTATCATTAAGGAGTGCTGTGGCAATTCTCGGTTTGGTTGCTTCGTGTCTAGGAATCTGCAACTTCCCACTCCTTAGCATTCTCGGTCCTCTCCAAGGCCTGCTTGGAATCCTTCTCTTGCAGGAAGTCTTCTTGGTCCACTCCCCTCCCCCAGGCCTCTGACCACACAGGCACTAATGTTCTTTTACTTAGCACCTTATTATGCTCCATGTAGGGCTTTCCCCCTGTTTTAATCACCTAGCATTCTTTGGGAATTCTTTTCTCTTTATAGCAAGATGACTCTGTGCCCCGACTTCATCCTGGGGAAATAAATGAAGAGTTTCAGTGGCAGTCAAGGAAGCGGGCCCACTCGCCGCCTGCCTGCTTACAGAGTGGGGGCTGCTGGGCTCAGTATTAATGGGACTGAGGAAGTCTGGCACCTGCTAGAGACAGCGGTGACATTCACTCCACAGCTGATGACATCTCAGTGTCATCTCAGTGGGGGGAGAAGAGATGATTTCTCCCAGGGGGGTGAAGGGGTTTGACCTGGTGCTTAGGACACTCAAGGGACCAGGGAAATGCCTAGGAGGCAGCTCAGGCCACCCAGGGGTGAGGGTGAGAGGACCAGAAGGGAAGGCCTGCTTGGGAAGAGTAGGGACATGAGAACTGGGCTGAAGAGACAGAGCCAAGAGGTTTCCTGAGTCAGACCTTTGGTCCAAAGTGAGCAGGTTGGGCTTTGGAATCATCACCCTGCATTTGGGACCATGGGAACCCAGAATTCACCCTTGTCCCTAGCAGCCTGCCCAGAGGATGAGCTCGGGAAGGAATGATAGAGTTTGGGGTACAGGCAGGGGAGGAGGGAGAGGTCTTCTGGGGCCTGGAACTGGGGTTCACAGCCAAGCTCAGGGAGCACCGAGAACAAGACATAGTCCAAGAGGCTAGCAAATACAAGCCGAATTAAACTGAACAATGCGGGGTTGACAGCTCATCCTCAGAATGTTCTTATATTTTATTTAGGAAGGGGACTGAACAGAGTGAGGAGTGGGAGAAGGGATTCATATGTGATTTGAGCCAGGGATCTGTTTCCTCTGGCCTTACCTAGACCGCTGTAGTAATCCTGGTCTGAGTCCAGAGCAGCATTGAGGCTTGTGGTGGTGGGTGGTGGGTGGTGGGTGGTGGGTGGTGGGTGGTGGGTGGTGGGCGGGGTGCGGGGTGCGGGGAGAGTGGCAGCAAGTTCCCATCAGAGACCAGACAGACAGATGCCGTGTAGAGAGGCCTCCGGGGGGCCTCCACAGCCAGCTGTTTTCCCCTAGGGAGCCAGTGTCTACTCCCCATCCATCGCTGCTCCCCTGGGGCCTGCCTAGAGTCTCTCCCTCTTTTCCCGTGAGTTCCTACCCGTGAGTTCCTATGTCCCTCTGACCCTAGGAGGTATAGATCAATTCTGAGAATGAAACCAACCGGCTGCTCCTGAACTGCCTTTTCTTCTTCTGTACCCGACTGGCTGGTCCCCCTGTCTCCAGCTCAGCTGCCCTCTTCCCCACCAGGGGACGGTCAGCCCAAAGCTCATGGCACGCTCTGCCCCGAGGGCGAGCCCGGCGCCCTGCCCCCCTGTTTTCTTCATAGCACTTATCATTATCTGGATTTCTCTCATCCATCTCTATTCCCTTGCTGGTTGTCTGTCTCTCCTCCATAGAAAGTAAGCTCCATGCAGGCAGCACGAGGGTCCTTTTGGACCCTGGCTTTCCCCCAGTCTCTGAGATGGGGCCGGCAGAGATGGGGGCTCAATGAGTATTTGTTGAATGGATGAATGGGTGGATGACGAGATGGCAAAAGCACCGGGTCTCAAGAGGGATGAAGGGTCATATCCAACCTCCTTGATTCAGGACCCTCTGGCAGAGCCACCAGATGGGGACAGGGTTTGCTGGGCCCTGGTAAAGAGTACATTCAGGGCCTGGGCCAGGTCCTGCTCGCTCCCTGACAAAATGGCAAGCTGAAAGATTGGCAGGTCGGGACGCAACTCCCATTTCATTTGAGCCTGAACCCCCAGAGGCGGGGAAAAGAAGCCATTTTTGTTCCTAGTAACCTCCCCCAGCCTGGGCCTGCCCTTAAGGACCAAACAGTGGAGAGGGAGCCCTGACACACGGGAGGGGTCCCCACACTCTCTGATGGGAGATATAGAGCTACTCGGTGAGGCCCTGGGGCTCTGGGGGACAGTGGCCAGTCCAGCAATGGGGTCCCTCAAAACGGGTCTAGGAATAGGCCAGGTTACCCCACTTTGTCCTTGGCCTGGCATTTGGGGTGTTTGGTATGGAGATTTGTCCCTGACCTCTTTCCAGCTTTCCCATGAGCAGTTCCCACCCAGTTTTCTAGCTAACTGTGCTATGTTACTGCCACACCAAAGCCCCCTCAGCACAGGGAGCGGTCCAAGGCAAGAGGGACACTGAGGCTCCCCTCCCCTGGCCCACGAGCTCCCACCACATCTAAGTTCAGAGGATATGGGACAGCAGAGGCAGGGGTAAGGCAGGGAAGCCCACAACTTTGCCTTGAAGGTGACGTTTTTATTATAGATGGATGATACCTTTCTCTTTTCTATGAGGTTCCTTCCCTCTTTCTATGTTTTTTAGGGAGATTGAATCTTTAAGAGAGAAAATATTTAAGCCTGAGCAAGATGAACCTTAAGTTGACACTGGTGTGGGTGGGGAACTTGGGTTGGGAGCCCTTCTTGTACAAATGTGTCTGTTGGGTACAATTCCATGAAGGAGGGACGGGGGATGGTGGAGAGGTGACCTCTCATCCACCCTTGTGTTTTCTTTGCCTAGTGGAAGGTCCAGCCACACCCCACAACGTCTCCAAGGAGCATCCAAGTGTGAGACTCAGGGACCCTCTGGGGCTTGGCCTCTAGGCCCAGAACATGGTGGATGGCATGGAATTGTGTCTGCAGCCCCACCCCCCACCCCCAGACTGCTGTCCCCTAGGAGCAAGGTGTCTAATGGGCTTTTTCTCCAGATGGGCCCACCATGTCACTGCCATCTTCCGTCTCCTTGCCCTGTCCCCTGTGTGTGTAACAGGACTCTTGCTGATTGGACCTCTTCCTGCAGCCTGGTCTGGGGTCTGTGCCCACACACTTCTTTCATGCTTGAGCTTGGAGGTCTCGGCCCCGAGTCCTCTTTCCTTCACAGCTGCAACCACCTGCCCTACCTTCTGAGGTTCCTTTCCCTGCCCCTCAGCAGGTGTCGCTGATAGGAGCTATGGCTCCCGGTCTCCTTGCCACCTCCCAGTCAAGCGGCAGGCAGGAGTGTGCCCATTTTAAATGCTTCTGTGCTGAGAACAGAGAAGTGGGTAACAGATAACATGTTCAAGAGGCTCAAGAAATCGCAAAACATCGTCCTGAGCATTTCTCTCTGACCAACCAGAGAGGTCCAGGGGAGCGGGGAGACCTCTAGTTGAATTCTTCATGGGTCTGTATGCTGTCTTCACTTTGGATTTTCTTGAGTCTCCTGAAGGTCACCTGAGATCTAATTTGTCCTGAATATTGTATGTGGACTCACAAGCTGCAGGAAGTCGGGGGGGGGGGGTGCGGCTGGAAGGAGCCATGTTATCCAATTCAGGGAGCTCAGAAATCCCTACTGAGAGTGAAAGCTGGGGCAGAGACCCAGAGATGGACCCAGGCAGTGACAGGATCCAAACAGCAGCCACTGAGCTGCCCAGGACCCCCATAGGTCAGAGAAGACCTGGTGAAGGGTCTTATGCAACCCTCAGTCGGGGAAGAAGAGGGGCTACCCCAGCAGGAATGCCCACATGAAAAGCTATCCCAGGAGGGACCTCATCTTGTCTGATGGCCTGGTTCATGGGTGCCCCTGGGTGAGGGCAGTGAAATCTAAGTCAGGGTATCTGGCTGCAAATATTTTTAGGAATGTCATTTGGTTAAGGATCAGGGATTCGATTTGTTTGAGGTACAACATCATTGCTGTTCTGGTCTTCAGGACACCTAGACTTTGGGAGTCAGCTATTTGATCTAAGTGCTGGGGTCACAATAGCCACCGAAGCAGAAACCTGTCTGCAGTCCTTGGGATCTTGGTAGTTGCCGAAGGCAGAGGAGTATCAGTAGGAACTTGGGCCCCATGTTAGCAGAATGGGGGTGCAGAGAGAGGGCCAGGATCGCTCCCTACGAGAGACTGGTGTTAGGGCAGGACGGGGACTAGAGGGCTGTTCCTGGCTGAAGAACTTGGAAGTCTGGAAGAGGTGGTGGCAGGTCTCTGAGTAAGACTGCCTGCCCATGGGTCCAGGCTCCTCTGGATCATGACCTGTCCTTGAACTCTGCCTGGATGACCAGATTTCTTGGTTTGCACCAGGGACTTTTCTACTAGCCTCAACTTCTTGGGGAGAGAAGATACACAGGAGCATGAATTGGGGGTGGTTGAGGCAGGGTTTTGGCATCTTTCTGGACAAGGGTGGCATCAACCACCATGGAGGACCAGTCAGTTTCCATGTCAAAATGCCACTTGGGAGCAAGGGAACAAATTCAGGAATAAAAATCCACAGAGAGGTGAGCTGACATTATGGCTCAGGCTGGAACATGTGAGCACTCCAAGTGATTCCAGAAAGAGTGAAAGAGGCAGTAGAGGTAAACAGAGGAGGTGACACATCTGCCAATATCCCCGTCGCAATTCCAGGAGGCAGCAAACCTGGTTTGGGTTTTGAAAAAAACAAACCAAAACAAAACTGCAGCTGAATTCCTGGACCGTCTTCAGAAGTGTGGAGGAACAGACCTGCTGAGCTGGACTGTGGAATTTTGAATTAGTGAGGCCCAGGTAGGACAGGCAGGGAAACTCCCTTTCCCCCAGGGCTCAGCTCCAGGAAAGAAAGAGCTCTCAAGTCTTGTGAAGGCTGAGCAGCCTATTATGGTTTGGATCTGAAATGTCTCCCAAAAACTCATGTGTTGAAGGCTTGGTCCCCACGCAGCTGCGTCGAGAGGTGGGGCTTTGGGGGGTGATTGGATCATGGGGGCTCTGACCTCATCCATGGACTGATCCATTGATTCAGAAGTGGTGGGCACTTTGGAAGGTGGGGCAGGTTGGAGGACATAGGTCATTTGGGACTTGCCCCTTGACGGGTAGTAGTTTGTCCCCCGAATCCTTTCTCTCTTTCTCTTTGCTTCCTGGCTGCTGTGAGGCAAGGAGCTTTCCTTTGTCGTGTGTCCCCGCCATGATGTTCTGTCTCGCCACAGGCCCAGAAATAAGGGAACACGTCACCGTGGTCAGAGACCTCTGACACCGTGAGCCAAAATAAATCTTTCCTCCTTTAATTTGATTTTCTCAGGTATTTTGTCACAGGGACAAAAAGCTGATTAACCCATGGCCCCAGGCCCACCTGGGCACACACCTGTCCTTGGGCCACCTTGTGTGAGCAGGCTGAGGAGGTCACTATATCTTGGTTTCCTTAGCCTTCCCATGTGCTGTAGGCAGGACCCAGAAGCGGGGTGACTGTTAAGCTACAGAGGGGCTGACTTGGGCGACACTGTAGTGTGTGCTGGGCCACACGGAGGTAGGGCCAGCTCAGAGCGCCTGCGGAGTGCTGCTGTAGACAGGCTACTGCCCGGCACCCAGGAGGACCAAGAGCCCTCGGAGGAGACTGCGTTATTGGATGAGCCTGAACTTCCAACAAGATTGAGCACCGGATCATGTTTTGTAAGCTATAGACCAAATAAAGAAATGTCATTTTTTCTGCCTGGTCATTGTGTCAGTTAAATGTTGGGCCCTGCCTGCCCCAGCGGCTGTCCTGGGTATTGAGGGATGAACACTTTAGCTCCAGGGGGCTCCCTCGGCTGCCACTTGACCCCTGGTCCTTTGCAAGGTATTCACTGGGTCGTTCAATTGTGTTGAGAAACAGAAAACAAGGTGCGGAAGCTGACAGATCCCACAGAGGTGCCCGGCACCTGCCAGGTCTTGGGCTGTGCGGCCTGTGTCCTGCAAGGTGCTGCTGGATCCGCCGTCCAGGCACATCCGGGCTCTGACTCAGGGGAGCTGGGCTGGCTACCCTGCCTCGGGGCCGAGGGGCCTGATGTCCAAATGACACCTGGATGCTGAGCCAGGGGAGGGATGAGCCTTGTGAGCCAGGGCCCTTCATGGCAGCCATGTGGAGGCGGTGAGAGCTAGGCAGCCCGGAGTCAGAGGTGAGGTGGCATATTAACCCTCCCCAAGAAAGGAAGGCCCAAGGGAGTGCCAACTCGGACCAAGACGGAGAATAACAAAGGGTCAGAGGTCAGGAACGTGCTGATGGGGCTCTGGCCTAGGAGTGTGCCAGGAGAAGAACCTCCCGGGCAGGGGTGATGGGGATGATGGCACTGGGGCGGGGGTGGGGAGGACACGTGAAGGTCTCAGTGGGCAACAGGACGTGCAGGAGGGTGGGGGAGCCTCTGCTGGAGAGGAAGTGGGGCCAGGCCAGGCCACGCAGGGCCCTCTGAGGGAGCACAGGTGCCATCTGGCAAGGGCTGCAGGAAGGCCTGGGCCTGCAGGTGGTTCCCGCTGGGCCAGAGGCAGAGGACCAGGGAGGAGACTATTGCAGTTGTGAAGACAAGAAGGGCAAAGGCCCGAGCTCAGGGAAGGGTGATGGAGAGGGAGACCAAGAGGCTTTCAAGACAGACCCCAGCAGGCTACGAACTGATGAAGCTGGGGACACCAGCAGTGACGGGGAGAGGGACAGAGGCCCGCAGAGCCAGCCTGGAAAGCAGGTGTATGGCGCGAGCCTCCAACCAGGGAAGAAGGAAGGGAGGAATCCACTCCCGATAGAAGAGGCCTGGCCAGCTGGAGAGGCCGAGTCCACAGCCCCTGGGCCGCTGAGGAAGAGAGAAGGTGTAGGAATGGGGTCCAAAAACTTGGAGGAGTTCCGGCCGGAAGATCCAGCCACCAGCCGGCTACCCACATGTGCGGAGGCTGTTGCCAGGGTCAAAACTGTCTGCCTCTGGCCACCAGGATCCCAGGTAAAGGACGAGGGATATGGAAGTCTTTGCTTTTCTTTGGGCCACCTTTGATCACCGGCAGGGTCAGCCCTCCTCAAGAAGCCCCTCCCTCGTTCCCTACACCATCCCCCTGACCCCCTGAGCCTTCCTTGTCTCCCAGCTCCAGCCAGGCTCTGGCTTTTAAGGCAGCTGAGGGGGAGACAGCGGAATCTCAGAGACTGCCATTCTTCCCCCAAGAAGCCACACACAGCGCGCAGATCCCCATAGCGGGCCGCACCCATGGCACCCGTGCTCTGCCCCATCACGACACAGCCCTCTGTAGGAGAGAGAGTGATGACCTGCCCCGTGAGTTCAGCCATCCTTGGGGGGAATCCAGAAAACGTTGTCACCTGGCTCCTGTAGAGCCAGCCAGGCAGGGGCAGGAGGCTGGGTGTCCCCCAGCACAGTGCTCAGGTCAGCCGGGAGTTGTCATCTAGAAAGTGAGGGGCTGCCAGTCAGTGGCACGGTAGAGCTCCAGGAGTCCAGTCCCAGTGTCCCAGATGCCAGAGGGGAAGGAGGACCTGGCTGAGTCCTACTTCTGGGTGGCTGCCATGGTGTGGCCTGAGACACCCTGGCCCTGACAGCAGAGGACCTACATGTTTCTCCTAATCGTTCCCCTTTATGTTGACTCCAGGTGCTTTCGTTATGGTCCGTGCTTGAGGATGTGGAGCTGGGGACACAGAACCCCAGGGCCCTCGGAAGAGGGGCTCGGTGCCATGAGGTAAGCCAGAGTGGGGTGCAGTCAGCGGCAGGAATGGAGCCTGGAGCAGGAAAATGGGGTGTGCCAGGCAGAAACTGAAGGGCCTAGGGGACCAGGGAGGGGCCATTTTATTTGCTCATCTATAAAGCTAGGATGATAATCAGTCATTCGCTCACACGTTCACTCGGGAGTACGATCATGCACCCAAGGCCTGGGGAGCACACACTTGTCCTGCCGAGAGGGTGAGGGACAAAACAAATATTCATATTACATCTCGAGCTGCGGGAGGAGGCCGGCGGCCATGTTTCTCCCAGAGAGCTGGATCAGGAGAAGAGGGAGAAGAGAGACATGGAGAAGGTAGACTGGGAGAGGAATAGCAAGCCCCAGTCTGGCCGGCTGGCTGCCTCAAGGTCCTCAGGAGGGTCCCCGCACCGAGGCCCTGCGAGGGCTGAAGCAGCCGTCCCATGCAGGAGGGAGAGGCTGGGGAGCTGGTGGCCAGGTGGGGATGGGGGGGCTGCAGAGATGGGGGGGTCAAGCTTCCTCTCTGGTAACTGGTCTTCCTCCGAAATAGCAGGAATTATCCCTTGTGAAGAAGGCAGAAGGCTCTGAGGACAAGAAGGGGACTCTCCAGACTCCACCTAGGGGCTAGCTACAGGCTAATTAGGCGCCTGGGCGCTGCCATGTGTGTGATGTCACAGTAGCACCCAGGAGGCTGGCAGCTCAGTGGGCCGCTAGGAGGGCCCTGGACCATGATTTGGATGGACATGGCAATATGGCCCAGGAGGTGGTGGTGAGGCAGGCTGAGGCACAGGGAGCCAGTGTGAGGTCAGGAGCCCTGGTCCAGAGAAAGAGGACAGGCCCAGGGACATGGTCAAGCAGCAAGTGGGAGAGGCTCACCAGCTGCTGGCATGGCAGGCCACCCTGGAAGGGGTGAACCACACAAAGGTTCTCCCCTTAGCAGCTCCCAAGCACCAGCATCCAGGCGTGCTGCGTCACGGGCACCAAGACCTCTCTGTATGGTGCCTGTATACATGAACACGGTCCCCATCAATACCTGAAAAGAAACCGAGGGAAGGTTAGGTTTTAAAATATGTTTAAATGGTCATAAAATGAGATCACCATTTAGAGATTTTTATGAATAACCAGAAATTTTTATAAGGCACTTTGTATTGCGCTGGAGAAGAGAGGGGAAGAATACCGGCCTTTATTGATCACCCACTCTGTGCCCCCTCCCCACAGGCCGGCAGAAACAGCCTTTTCTTCCCTGCCAATTCTGGGGCACTCTGAGTGGGACCCCTTGGCTGGCTCATGGGGACAGAGATGACAGAGGAGGCCAGGAGCTCATGTTCAGGAAGGTAGGGAGCCCAGGGAAGCCTGTGAGCCCAGTGGGGGACAGAGTCACCCACGGAGCCCGTGCCTCCCTCCCTAATACCCATTTCCTGAGGACCCAATGGTGCCCTGAAGGCTGAGGGCTGCTGGGGAGGGAAGGGGAGCTAAGGAGGAGGTGCTGAGGAGGAGAGGCCAAGTGGCTGGCAGGTGGTGAGCCTGGGTGGACTAGGTGGGTGGGCTGGTCCCAGCGTCTGGGACGCTGCAGAGCTGGGTAACTATGGTGGCTATTCAACATCCCACCTTCCAGGGTACTTCCCCACACGGGTTTTACAGCCCCTGCACAGGCCACAGTGGCAGGTGATAGCAGTAGGTGTGGCAGTCCCACCATTGGCAGCTGAGGGCCTGGAACAAACCCCTAACTCTCTGGCCTCCTGCAGGGCTGTCAAGTAGGAATAGTGTGTGTTGGTGAGTTTTGCATCACCACAGGAAATACCTGGCGCAGGCTGCTGCTGAAGTAAAGGGAGGTTTTCTTTGTTTGGCTCATGGTTCTGGAGGTTCAGATCCAAGAGGGGGCCCCACTGGTTTGGGCCTCTGGTGAGAGCAGCACATCACTGCAGGAGCACAAAGCAGAGGAACAGTTACCATCTGAGTCAGGAAGCAGAGAGAGGAGTGGGCTTGGGTCCCAGGACCCCCCTCGAGGCACACCCCAATGACCTAAGGGCCTCCCCATAGGCCCCACCTCTTAAAGGCCCCAGTACCACCACCCAGGACCAAGTCCTTAACACATGGGCCTGTGGGGCACTCTCCACATCCAAATCACAGCAGCATGACTCTCGGGGGTTCTAAGGGAAGCAATGCAGTAGAACTTCAGATTTTGATGCCTGACACAGCAAGTCCTCAATAAAAAATGAGAAATGACAATGGGACTCAGAATATGGTGACCAAAGATGGCCTTTACCCGTTACTCCATGCCCCATGCTTCTGGTCCAACCAGACTACCACCCTGTCTGCAAACACCTGGCCCTTGGTGGCATTGAGCATTTCTTAGCCTCCAGACTGTGAGTCTGAATGTCCTCACCCTGGCCTCACTTCACCCCCCAACACCCTCCTCTTCTCCATTGAGATCCATGACTTCCTCCCTGTGTCCTTCCCCACCCACAGAATCCCCCACTGCCCGATATTTGTGTCCTTGGCTGGGCACCCTGTGTTGTTGGCAGAGGTTCCCTAGCTCCCGGGAGGAGAGGTGAGAATGCAGAGTCCCAGCCTGCACGGTGGGGAAGAGCCTCGGTGGCCTGGTGAATAGGCCGCAGTCTGTTCCTGCCTCCCCAGGTTTCCGGATTCTGAAGCTCTTCTGACCATCCCTCCATCCTTCATGTTTTATCCCAGGAAATGTTCAGCATCTCCTAGAAGAAATTATAAAAAGACTGTCAAAGAGCCATGCACACACACCTGTAATCCCAGCGGCTCAGGAGGCTGAGGCAGGAGGATCGTGAGTTCAAAGCCAGCTTCAGCAAGGTCCTCAGCAACTCAGTGAGACCCTGTCTCTAAATAAAATATTAAAAAGGGCTGGGATGTGGCTTAATGGTTAAGCTTTCCTGGGTTCAGTCCCTGATGCCAAAAAAGAAAGACAAAGAAGTAGAAGGCCCAGCACGGTCTGGCTGACCACTAGGGGCACAGGCCAGGCCGGCCCAGCCAGGCCACACCTTATTTGACACACTTCCCGGGGAGAGGCGGGCTCCACGGTACTCTCAGCATTTGTGTGCTCCTCAGGACCAGTGCCCTGTCACAGGGCTGTGCTCCCCCTAGAGGGCTCCCTGGGCCATGGGCAGAGAGGCAAACTGCTGAAGAGCGCCTCTGGCCACCCTGGACAAGGCTTATGAGGACCCCACCAGTGAGTGAGTGCTGCCTTCTTGGGACAATTGCTGGACCTGTAAGTAATAGAAGCTCCTGAGTCCAGGGAGACCAGAGGTGGGCTGGTGGTCCTTGAAGGTCCATCAGCAGCTGGGTCTAAGGGGCATGGCAGGTGGTCAGGGGTCCTTCCGCCCTCACTGGTATCCACCATTCCAACCATCAGGGAGGAACACAGTCACCATGTGACAGTCTCTGCTCTTGCCCCTCCAAGTCCAAACCCTCCTTTCTTAGCAGTACCTTGCTTTTTAGTTGGAAATTAAGTGGCTACAAGTTCCATAGTCCTCCCTGGCAGCCACGTGTGGTCATGGGACTGGCCTGCACAGGTGCTGGGACTGGATTTTAGGAAGTGCTTCAAAGGACGAGCGCGCTCCTTTTCCTGCCCTGACTCCCCCTGGCTGGCGTCTTGGCCCCTGAGGGGGAAGCCACGTTGTCAGGAATGGCAGAACGGTCAGACAGCCATGGGCCCCCGAAGCAGCCCCGGATTCCCTGCAATTAGGTGACAGACACTTCTACCTCCTTCGAGCCACTGCCATTTTTGTGCAGGCAAACCTGACCCTGATCCGCAGCACAGGGCCTTCCTCCCTCCTTCCTGTCTTCCCCAACACTGATGAGGAGGTGACATGCAGACACGGCGAGGCACCCAGAAGCCGTGAGAGGCAACTTTGAAAGAGCAAAGATGCCAGGAACAGGTGGTGAGGGCAGGGAGCAAGGACAGAGCCCCGGGAAGGTTTGTCAGCGTGGGGCAGTGGCAGAACCTTCTGGGGGAACAGCAACAGCAGGAGCCTGGCAGATGTGGCTTGAGCCTCCCCACCCACCCACAGAGCCACCCATCATCCCCTGGAGGGCCCAGTGCCTGCCCTCGCCTCCCCAGCTCCCCTCCCTGACAGGCACCCGGAGGGGTGGGGTGCTGGTCTGGAGAGAGAGGCCTCTTCGGAGACTGAGGCAGGGGAGGCGAGGAGTGTCCACTCAGACATGGGTTTGCCCCAGATCAACAACAGGTCTAGAAGGGAACATGGGCTCCTGCTTCATGCCCGAGCCCCCTGCCATCCAGGAGGCTTGCTGCTTAGAAATGGGCTTTCCCTAGCTCCCCATTGAACTCAGTTCGTTGAACACCTATTGAGTTCCTGCTGTGTACATTATATATACACAGGGTCCAGGAAATAAGCTCATGGCCCCATGCTGGGTTCCCATGCACACTGCCCTGACAGGAGGGCCCAGGACAGTGGTGTGCTGAGAAATGATTATCAGCCAGCTCTCCAGGGGCGGAGGGGGAGGGAGCCCTGGTTTATAAGGTCTGCAGGTCTGTGGTCTTCCGGCTGTCAGTGTGCAGCTCCTGAGGGCCCGGGCCAGCTCTCAGACGGGCTCCAGCCCACCACTTCCGGACATCTCCTGTCCCAGATCCCACCTGGGCCCTGCCTGGGCCCTGCGCCCCACCAGTTGCTGGCCTTCCCCTGCTCAGGCCCTGGGCTTGACCTGGGAGCTGCCAGTCCACACTCAGTGTGTGGTGGGTAGCCTGTGGCCACCAGGTAGAGAAGAACCAGAGGAGAGTCCATCCACCAAATCTCAAACTACCACCCACCCCTTCCAGGCCTTTTCCTACTCCTCCCCTGTAAGACCCCCTCCTTCTCAGAAGCGGCCATTCCCCAGCCTCTGCAGCCAGCACCTGCCCACCCTCCCCCTTCCAGGCTCTCCAGTGGTTCCTCTACCACCCAGTGCTCTCTCTCTCTCCTCTCTCTCCCTCTGTCCCTCTCTCCTTCTCTCCTCTCTCTCTCCCTCCCTCCTCTCTCTCCCTCCCCCTCTCTCTCCCCCCTCCCCCTCTCTCCCCCTCCCCCCTCTCTCTCCCCCTCCCCCCTCCCTCTCCCCTCACTGTGCTGTGTCTGCTTTTGCAGCTGTCTTCCTCCTCTCTGAGCTTTCATCCCCTCATTCCTGTGTCCCTGCTGCCACCTCCGCACCCCCCCACCCCGCCGCCTGTCCCAGAGGCCTCCACTGATGCTTGCCTGCTGGAAGCTGCTGGAGGAGGGCTGTGGCCTCCTGTCAGCTCTCTGGTGGCTGCCACTAGGGCTGTCTTCAGGAGAGGGAGGAACAGCTTCCTCAGCCTCCCTGCCTGGCTCTGCGTCTCTGCCTGAGCATCCTGACATCATCTGCTCCACCTCCCGGCGGCCCAGAGCCAGGCTCACCATCTGCCAGGCAGCCAGGGCACTGAACCTTTATGGCCCCTGGGGTAGAACATGGTTCTGGGCCCCCATCCCCCAGGCTCCAAGGTGCCAACCCTGCAGGGGAGTAGCTTAATGACCTTCGTGAGCAGTAATTACACCCCAGGGCCCACTCTTAATAACCACGTATTCTCCCTGTCAATGTGCCTTAATTGAAAATGAGTAGGCGATACAAGTCTCTGTGAGGTTGGCTGGCAAGCCCTTAACGTGATATTAATTGTAGTAATTAGTAGTCACTTTGTGTTGGAGTCATCTATAAATAGGGGGTCCATTAGTTTAGCAAAAGAGCATGATTTAAAATGCAAATAAAAGCCCAATTAGTCAGATAAATCACTCATCTTTCCCAGCAAATTAACATCTTCCAGTAGGACAGCAGCCATTTGGGGATGCATTGGTCAGTTTCAAGGGCTCTGAAATCTTTATCACCTGGGAAGCCCATCTGCAATACTGTCCCTTTAAACAGGTTAGCCCTGGGCTGCCTTAGGAGGCTGTCACTCTTGAAGGGTCCCCACAGACTCTTTCATTATTGGCAAAACTGGTGGTCAAGCCCCCACGAAGCTCCTCCCTCTGCCTCCTGATTGGTTCCTTGTGGTAGCACCAGAGCACTTTTTAAAGGAATAGTGGCACAGCACAAAGATAAACCCCGGGAAAATGGGCAGGAGTTGTGTGTTTGGAGGGGGGGTCCCCCTCTGTCAGCAGCCCTTTACAGCCCAGACAGAGTGAGCCACCAAAGCCAAGTGTTGTCCTGTGACCCCCAAAGAGCTAAAACAAAACAAAAAACCCAGACCCACAACATCATTCTGGGGGTGATCAACTTCACTTCTTACTCCCTTCCCCAAAGACTACCTGCGTTGGTTGCTGGAGTCTCAGTCTCTCTCTCTCTGTCTCTCCTGTGTGCGTTGGCATGTGTGCACACATGCGCGCGCACATACATAGACAGTCTTTCTCATAGGCTTTGGGCAAACACTTGACATGGAATTGACGGAAATGGAATGTGGCCACTGGGGGTGGTGTGAAGAGGGCTCCGCTTCAAGGCCTTCATGAATCAGAGCATCACCAGTTACCCAGCGCTTCTCCCAGGCTGGTGTTTCAAACCCCAGGGTCGGGGGGCCATCGGGATGCACCACAGAGGTGGGTGCTGGTCCTTCTCTCTGAGGTTGGTGGAGCTATCAGAGACCAGGTGTTCAGAGCCCAGCTCCAAGTCCTTCCCACCCTGCCTCAGCCTGCCACCCACACTCCATCACTCCTTTGTGGACAACTGAGGCTGGCCCTCAGTATTTGTATTTTATTTCTTGTGGTACTAGGGACTGAGCCTGGGGATCTCTACTGCTGAGCCACATACACAGCCCTTTTTAATTTTTTTTTGAGACAGAATTACCAAGGCTGACCTAGAACCTGTGATCTTCCTGCCTCAGGCTCCAGAGTAGCTGGGATTAGAGGTGTGCACCCCCGGGCCAACAGTTTGCATTTTAAAAAGATTTAAAGCCATAAGATAGAGCAGGCATTCACAAATAACTGGCCACCCTAGCAGGAGTTTTCACCCTTGTTTAAGCAATGAGGAGAAAAGGGCAGTTTGAGAGTATTGTCCTTCGCAGGGTGAAGTGGCACATGCCTGCAATCCCAGAAACTTGGGAGGCCAAAACAGGAGAATCCCAAGTTCAAGGCCAGCCTCCACAACTTAGCAGACCCTCAACAACTTAGTGAGACCCTATCTCAAAATCAAAAATAAAAAGGGTTGGGGATGTGGCTCAGTGGTAAAGCGCCCCTAGGTTCAATCCCCAGTGCACACACACATACACAGCATTGTCCTTTATCACCTTCCTTTTATGACTCAGTGCTTGTGACAGGTGGTAGTACTTGCTATTTTTAATGTCCTATTTGACAAAATAAAATATTGGCACCCCTATGTTGGTTCTGAAAATTTTTTTGGAAATTTTGCAGGGTATGAAATTCAAATGTCTGAAGCTGCTGAACTAAATGACTGAATCAGGAACTTGAGGCTGTGTGAGTCATAGCGCTCTCTCTCTCTCTCTCTCTCTCTCTCTCTCTCTCTCTCTCTCTCTGTGTGTGTGTGTGTGTGTGTGTGTGTGTGTTGGGAGCTGTGAAATAGGGACACTTGTGGGAATTTTCCCTCTCTCTGAAGTAGCCCAAGATGACAGATCATGGTTAAAGAATTGGAAGGAGGCCTGGGTGCTGCCCCATCCCCTCTCCCTGTATTCAGATGAGGAAACTGAGGCCCACCCAGGGAAGGCCTGGCCCAAGCACACAGTGAGTGGGTTCAGCTCTGACTGTCACATACTGAGCCCCCTACCCTGCCCAGCAGCCCCTCACCTATGTTGGCTCCTCCAGCAAGCATGGGGCGAGATGTCTAGGATGGGTGGGGCCGCCAGCCCACTGAATCCCTAGCTCTCCCAGGGCAGGGGCTGATTGTTCACCCCTAGAAGCAGCAATAGCCCTGCTGGCAATCAGAGGAATGATTCCCCAAGGAGCCTAGACCATGCTCAGAACACACAGTAAGGCCACTCCAGTGCCACAAAATGATCCACCACCCTCTTGAGTGACCAGGGTTTCTCTAGCAGTGACAACTCTGGCCCTACTTTAATCCTCCCACCTCCTAGATAAAAATCAAGATCCTGATGACCAAATCGTCCCACCCATTGGAAGCACCTGACCCCAGACTGGCCTCTCCTTAAAAGCACTCAACACCAACTCCAACCCCCTCTGAGGTCCTCGGAGTTTGTTCTCTCCTCTGCAGCAGTTAAATAAACCTCACAGGAGTGCTCCCAGCACGCGGGGTAGTTGGGTTTGGAACATTCAACAAATATTTGGGCCACAGTGTTCCATGCAACTCAGTGGTGAATTGAAACAGCAGAGGTGGAAATGGGGAGGTTCTGCTCAGACATCCATAGGTAGACACACAGATCAACGGAACAGAACAGAGTCCAGAAACAAACCCACGTGCCACTGGTCACCTGATTTTCAACAAGGGTGCCAAGGCCACTCCATGAGGAAAAGATGGTCTTCAACAAACAGTCCAGGGGCAGCCGGGTAGCCACACACAAAAGAATGACCCCTACCTCACACCAATGCTCAGAATTGAACTCAAAGTGAATCCCAGACCTAGAGGTAAGTGCAAAAACTATAAAACTCTTAGAAGAAAACATGGGGAATCTTCATGACCTCCACTACACGTTTGATCTGGAATGCTCCCCAGAGGCCCATGTGTTCAAGGCGTGGTTCGCAGCTTGGCGATCTTGGGAGATGACAAGAACTTTAAGGAGGGTCTAGTCGTCTTCAGGTCCTCGGGGCTGTGCTCTCAAGGGGCACTGTGGGACCCCAGGCTCTTCCTCTCTTTTGACTTCTGACCACGAAGAGACAGTTGTGCTCCACCACATGCTCCCAACATGACAGGCTGCCCACCTCCTCCAGAGGCCTAAAGCAGTAAGTCCATCTGACAAAGGGCTGGAGCCTCTAAAATTTCAAGCCACAATAAAACGTCTATAAGTCAATTATTTCAGACATTTGTCATAGCGACAGCTGACTAACACAACCGGAGATCTGGCAATGGATTCTTAGACATGATACCACAAGCCTGAGCCACAGAAGGATCGACAGAGAAGCTGGACTTCATGAAAATTAAAAACTTATGTGCTTCAAAGAAGATGATTAGGGAAGTGAAAAGACAAAAGCAGAATAGATGGAAATATTTGTAAATGACACATCAGATAAGGACTTCTATCTAGAATAAAGAACCTTTACAGCTCAACAGTAAAAAGGCAGATTTTTTTCTTAAACAGACAAAGGCCTATGTAGACATTTCCCCAAGGAAGATACGTGAATGGCCAATAAGTACCTGAGAGGTGCTTAACCTCACCAGCCATCAGGGAAGAGCAAATCAAAGGCACAAGGAGAGACCACTTCACACTCACTGGGATGACTGAACTCAAAAGGCTGCACAAGTGTTGGTGAGGGTGTGGGGGGATCCAGGCCCTGTCCCCTGCTGGTGGGAATGTAAAGTGACACAGCCACTTTGGAAAGAGGTGTGGCAGTTCCTCAGACTGTTAAGCATGGAGTTGACCCAGCAATTCCACTCCTTGGTATGTACCCAAGAGAATAAAAACATACATCTGCACACCAGTAATCCCAGCCACTTGGGAGGCTGAGGCAGGAGGGTCGTTAGTTCAAAGCCAGCCTCAGCAACTTAACAAGACCCTGTCTCCAAATAAAAAATTAAAAAGGCATGGAGCTGGGATTGTGGCTCAGTGGTAGAGCGCTTGCTTAGCATGGACGGGACTCGGGTTTGATCCTCAGCACCACATAGAAATAAAGGCATTGTGTTGTGTCCATCTACACCAAAAATAAATAAATAAATATATTTAAAAAATAAAAAAGGCAGGGGATGTGGCTCAGTGGCTAAGTGCCCCTGGGTTCATTCCCTGGTACAAAAAAAAAAAAAATATGTCTACACACACACACACACACACACACACACACACAAAAAAAAGCTTTATATGGAGGTTTATAGCAACATCAAGCATAATAGCCCGATTATGGAAGCAACCCCCATGCCCAAAGTCTAATAGATGAGTGGTAGGGCTGGGGCTGGGGCTCAGTGGCAGAATGCTTGTCTTGAACATGTGAGGCACTGGGTTCGATCCTCAGCACCACATAAAAATAAACAAAGATATTGCATCCATCTATAACTAAAACCTATTTTAAAAAGAAAGCTGAGTAGATAAACAAAAAGTGGTACGTTTGTGCAATGGAATGTTCACACGCAGGTCGTGTGTGGACGTGTGCTCTCATTTCTCTTGGGGAAATTCCTAGGAGTGGAGTTGCTGCATCATATGGTGAATTTAAATTTAACTTTTTAAAAAATGGCCACACCATATTCCACAGTCTCTCCATTTCACATTCTCGGGGGAAGTGACATCTTAGCTGAGCCCTAACAGATGAGAAAAACCCAGCCATGCAATGAGCAGGGGACAGATTCCGAGAGGGCGGACAGGAAGCCAGGTTCGTGTGAAGGTCTGAGCCCCAAAGGGTGGAACAGGGAGCTCGCTGAGAGGCTGACTCACTCCAAGAAGCTGCTAAGATTCTCTGTGCTGAGCCACCTGCAAGAATATGAAAATGAGTCTGTCAAAGAGAAAGAGGGCCCACGGAAAAGACAGGATGTACACTGGGCTGGGTGTGCTGTGAACATAAGAGACAGGGACGGTGTGTGACGTGAGTGGAGGCGGGGACACCAAGCAGGCACAGCTGGAGCAGAGAGCCCTGACTCCAAGTGAGCCTGCCCAGGGTCCAATTCCTTCTCAGCCTCGAGACACTGGTCAAGTTTCTTAGTCTCTCCCAGCCTCAGTTTCCTCAGTTGTAAAATGGGTACCAATGTCACTGCCACGGGAAGTTCTAGGACTGGCAATAATGTAAGTCCTGTCGTGATCATGTGGGGAAGGAGCTTGAGGCAGGTGAAGGCGGGTGAAGCTGGCAGTCCACTAGGCCTGCATCCTGGGGGCTGCAACTTTACCCCTGAGGCAGCTACAACCACAGGAGGACTCTGCAGCTAGCCAGGGCTGAGATCAAGGATAAATATAATCCTCGGTCACTCCACCTGGGTACAAATGTGCTAGAATGGCTCACAGAACTCAGGAACTTAATCCCAGCAGCTCGGGAGGCTGAGGCAGGAGGATCACAAGTTCAAAGCCACCCCCAGCAACTTAGCGAGACCCTAAACAACTCTAAATAGAGACCCTGTCTCTAAATAAAATATAAAAAAGGGCTAGGGATGTGGTTCAGTGGCTAAACACCCCTGGTTCAATCCCTAGTACCAAAAGCAAAGAACTCAGGAAACCAGTGATCTGTAACTCAGAACAGGCAATGGAGAAATGCCTGGGGTAGGGGTGCCGAGCTCCACACCCTCTTGGCACCCCTCCCCATGTCTCCCCCACATTCAGCAACCCTGAGCTCCCCAACCCCACCATTCAGGGTTGTTTACAGAGGCCTCATACATAAGTATGGTTTATTAAACCACTGACCTTTGGTGACTGAATACAATTTTCAGTCTCCACAGGACCCCCCCAAACCTCCAATTCTGCCCTGGTCTTTCTGGTGCCCAGTCCCCACCCTGAAGCTGCTTAGAGGCCCCCAGCCATCAGTCATCTCATTAGCATACAGAAGATCTTATGACTTCAGAGATTCCAAGGACGGGCCAGGAGCCAGGGATGGAGACCACATATCTTCATTATCACAGGAGTCCTCAGTGTTTAAGTGCTGATCAAAATTCCAGGAAAGAAGTTTTGGGCATGCACAGGTGCCTGTGGTATGGTGCGGGGGTTAAGTGTTGTGTGTGTGTGTGTGTGTGTGTGTGTGTGTGTGTGGTATGTGCATCTGTGTGGGTGGTTTGTGTACCTGGCTCCGGAGCCAGAGGATGGCAGAGGATGGGTGCGATTCCAGGGTAGGCCATGTCTTTCTACCAGTGTCTCTGAATTGGCCCTTTGGGTTGGATCCTCTTCCCTGCAGCCTCCTTTCCATTATCCCCCATCAGCATCTCTGCCACCTTCACCCTGGGGGAGAAAAGCCACCTCTGGGGGAGCCACACAGGGGTCCTGGGCCCGCAGCCCTCTGCTCCCTACTCTCCAATGACAGCGGTCCCGTGGAGGACCTCAGTGCCAATCCTCAGTTCTACCCCTGCCGTGTGACAGCAGGCAGGTCATTGCATTTTCAGCACCAAACACAGAGGCTGGACCCAGGAGTCATCCTAGAGGCCCTGTCCACTCCCGCCAGCCTCTTGCAGCCCCTCTCAAGCTCTGGGTGGTCTCCTCTCTCTCCCTCTGTCTCTTCCCTCTCCCGCTCACTCACGCTCACCTACGCTCACCTACCACTACAGCTGGAGCCCAGGAGGAGGAGCCGGGCAGGTGAAGAAGTGCCCCTCCCCTCCAGAGGTCATCGGGCAGCCCCTGCCCAGGTCCTGGCATGTGTCTGCGTCGGGGCCCTCATCTGTCAGGCAGGGCCCAGCGGCCGCAGGGGCGGGAGCAGAGGGGGAGTTAATCTTCCCTGGAATATTAATGGCCCCGTCAGGAGTGCTGGGGACGAGCTGAGCAGCAATCTGCCTTTATTAACGAGGCGGGCACCAGCTGGAGTGCAGGGGCCCCAGGAGATGGAGGAGTCGCTGGCTGCTGCGGCAGAGGCTCAGCGGAGGCGCTGGGAGAAGCGGATGAGGAGCAAAAGTGGGGCGAGAGGGTGGGGTGGGGCACATCCCACGGCCTAGGGGGTCCCCCAACCGCCCCCAGTTGCAACACACCTGCCCCTAACCACACCCCTCAACTCTGAGGCCTCTTCCTCCAGGAAGCCCGTATCTAGGGACTGCTGATGGAGTCCTTCCTTCCGGCTGTGCCTGTCGCACGGACCGGTGGCCTTCTATACAATCCTCTCACCGGGTGTTTCTCAGCCTGGGCTGCACACGAGACTCACCTGGAGAGTTTTAAAGATCCCGAAGCTCTGCCCACAGGAGAGATCCTGATTTAAGTGTTGGGGAGAGGGCTCTGGTCCAAATATGAATGCCTTGTTAAGGTCCCCAGGTGCTTCCATATGCAGCCACCGCTGAGAAGCCCTGAAGCCCCACCCCACCGACCCCAGAAACCACCTTGCCTCAACCCGGGTCCCGCCCTGATGCAAGAACGCTACCAATGACTGGGCTCACTGCGGGCCAGGCGCAGTTCCGAGCGTCAACTCACTGAGCGCTCACAAGAAGCCACCACCCAACCATAATGACTCTGGTTTCCAGATAAGGAAACTGAGATACTGAAGGGGAAAGTGAGATGCTTGTGACACAAATACCAGGGCGGGCTCCAGAATGGTCACTTGGCAGCTTTCCTGGGTGCCCAAGAAAGGGACCCAGTGGAGAGAAGGGGCTCCAGCCACAGGTGTCTCGGGAGAAGACAGGACACCTGCAGCCAAGTCATAGAAGCCCCTGGGTCTTTTCCTGAGAACAAATGCTGCGACTCCAGTCCGAGGGGGAAGGTAGGAGGTGCCAAAGGAGCCTACAGGCAAGCCCCACTCAGGGCAGGGCGGCTCCCAGGGGACTCCCACTCACTCCCAGGCCTGCAGAGCACGCAATGCCCAGGCTACTCACGGGGAAACCGAGGCCAGGTGCGGTAGGATTTCAGGTCAGTGTGGGAAGGAGCTGGGTGGGTGCATTTGGGAATATGCAGATGGACTGGGCACAGGGGGGTGTCCTTGACTCCTGCCTGTGTGTGGGTGTGCGCTGATACACGTGTGCATGGTGTGAAGGTGTCTGTGATTACCTGCAGAGTGCCCTAAGCCCACCCAGGACCCTGGCCCACTCACCACCACCGGGGCCCTGAGGACATCTCCATGCTTGGGGAGCAGTGAGGGGACTCCAAGGCCATGGCTTCCCTAGGGGAGGAGGCAAAATCGAGTCCATCTTCACTCAATTATTTAAGCCACTACCGGAACGGGGTTATGAAACTGAGATTAACCACTGGCCCGATGGCTGGGAGCTATATATATTTCCCCCTCTTTTTGCCTTTTTTGTTCACCAAATTGAATCAATTTATTAAAGTTGCTCACAATCGATTTGTTCTGATTCCCCAACAGTGAAGAAGAGAAATGAGGCATCAGGCCTTAGAGCCAAATTTCACTCATTAAAATGAACCCTCCTTAGCCAGAGGTTCCCAACAGCCTGTGTTGCCTGCAGCCTCAGTTCTGCCCTGAAAGATAGGGACCCACCCACACCCCACAGCCCCCCTGAGCCCTGGGGCCCCTCTCTGACCCCAAACACTTCAAATTGAAAATGAAGTCCCGGCCCCACCTGCCTCCCTAGGGCAAGCCACTGGCCTCAGTGAACTGGGCTTTCCAGGAAGAGCCCAGCAGGACACCTCACCCAGCTCTGCCACCGTGCCTCTGACAATACGGTCAAATATCATGCTAAGCGAAGTAAGCCAATCCCCCAAAACCAAAGGCCGAATGTCCTCTCTGCTAAGTGGATGCGGACCCATAATGGGGCGTGGCATGGAAAAAATGGAGGAACTTTGACTGGGCAAAGGGGAGGGAGGGGTGGGGAGGAGGCATGGGCAGGAAAGATGGCGGAAGGAGATGGACATCATTATCCTAGGTACGTGTAAGACTGCACATAGGGTGCGACGCTACATCCTGTGCAACCAGAGAGATGAAAAGTTGTGCTGCAGTTGTGTACAATGAATCAAAATGCATTCTGCTGTCAAATATTAAAATAAATTAATTAAATTTAATAAAATTTAATTAATTAAAATAAATTAATTAATTTTAATAAAAAGAAAGTTAAATGGAAAAAAAAAAATCCTTGATAGTCACAGTAACAACAGAAGCTAGCGTTTAGTGATGTTCTTATTTTCCCAACTTCCCTTACACCTAGGATTGTTCGATGACACAATTTTGGCCAACAGGTAAGAGATGAAAGTCTTTAGATCAGGTGTCCCTTTCCAAATAAAAGGACAAAACCAACTGGGGAGGGGACCTTTCATCCTTCCTCTTTCCCACTCCTTTCTGTTTGCCTTCTCCAATTCCCTTATTTAGGGGAACACAGATGTGATAAATAGAGGCAAAGACACCACTTGGTGAACATGAGGAGGATGTCCATAAATATGATGGAGCAGGAAAAGAAAAAGGATCGCAGGTCTCCGGTGACATCTTTGAGCGATTGTTCCAGCTCAGGACTGCCTCCTCCCAAACTTCTTGTTGGATGAGCCAAATAAACTGCTCCTTTGTTGAAGCTTCTGCCAGTACTTCCTATTATTCCCGGCTTAATTCACTCCTCACTGATAAGATTTAAACACAAGCAGTTTGGCTCTAGAGCCCCTGACTTTAGCAATCTTGTCCTGCCTGTCATTAAATTTGTAAAATCTCTTCATGATAATACCCTCTTTGTTTTTTTAAAGACCTTTTTTTTTTCCCCCTTAGAATCTTGCCACATTGCCCAGGCTGACCTCAAACTGTTAATCCTCCTGCCTCAGCCTCTTCAATACCTGGAATTACAGGTATGAGCCACCACATCCGGCTTAAAGATTTAATTTTTTAGAGTAGTTTTAGGTTTACATCAAAATTAAGAGTAAGATACAGAGGTTTTCCATATACCTCACACCCCCGCACATGTTAAAACTCCCTTGTTACCCACAGCCCCCCACACCAGAGCGCTACATTTGTTGAACCTGTGTTGACAGATTCTTATCAACCAAATCCATAGCTGATGTTCCAGGTCACTCACGGTGCTGAGCATTCCCTGGGTTATATATAATGATGTGTACCGGCCTTTATAACATCAAACAGAGCCATTTCACGGCCCTTAAATCCTCTGCGCTTTGTTCATCCACCCCTCTCACCTAACCCCTGGCAACCCCTGATGTTCTGTCTTTATGGTTTCTCCTTTTCCAGAACATCATACAGTGGGTAGCCTTTTCACATTGGCTTCTCAAACTTAGTAATATGCCTTTAAGCTTCTTCTATGTCTTTTTATGGCTTGATTGCTTATTTCGTTCTGGCATTGAATAATATTCCACTGTCTGGATGTACCATAGCCATCTTATCCCCCTTCCTCGAAGGGCATCTTGGTTGCTTTCAAGATTTTGTGATTATGAATAAACTGCTACAAACATCTGTGCGTAGATTTCTGTGTAAACCTAAGTTTACAACTCCTTTGGGTCAATACCAAGGAGCGCAGTGGTTGGATTGTATGTAAGAACTTGTTTAACTTTCTTAAGAAACTGACAAGCTGTTTCCCAAAGTGGCTGCCCTGTTTTTCATTCCCACCAGCAGTGAATAATCATTTCTCTGGCTCCCATCCTCACCAGCATTGGGACACACCCTCTTTCTGGTTCCCTCCCATCTCGAACTGAAAAGCAGTTTGGCCCCAGCATCTCTGCAGCTGCTGGAGCAGATTATTGGCTTTAGAGCAGACCCCTCACCAGGAGCCAGGCCAATCAGATTCTTCTTCAAGAATGTGAATCAAGCCGGGACTAGAGCGGAGACCTAGAGGGCAGCAAGAGGCACCATGTGGCCCTGGAGGGAGGGAGATGAAGCCAGCATCTCCAGCAATTCCTGAGCGTTTGCAGCTCCTGCTCAGCCCCTCACCCAGCACTAGGCTCTGTGAGACACCTCTGATCTTCGTTATGCCCGCCCTTTGTAGATGTCTACTCTTTCCATCTAACACAAGACATGCTACTGTCCTGATTTAGGAATAATAAAACAAAAGCCCATCCCTAATATCACAGCAGGTTTGCAAAAGAGTCAAGTCCTTATCCTTTAATCATGTGTCCAATAGCTGTGGAGGACCTACTGGGAGTGTGTCATGTGAGCAAGGCAAACAATCTCTGCCATGGTGGATAATGCGATCCAACTGGATAACACTGGAAAACGAGATCCAACGAGAAAGACAGCAGATGATTACAATTCAATGACACAATGCTGTGGAACCACTAAGGAGGGCAGGCAACCCAGGTGCAGAGATTCATGGAAACTTCTCAGAGGAGGGCACATCTATGCCAAGGCCTGTAGAGGGCAGATTTCTCCAGGAAGATGGAACGGAGCCAAAGAAAATGGCATGTGGAATTCATATGTTAGTTTTATCTGCTCAGCATCTTTTCCCCTGGGGGACCACAACTCCCCTGGTCCTATGTTGCTTGATGAGGTTGTCAATCACTAGGACACTGCTCATCCCTCACCATAGGGTTATGACCCAGTCTAGCCCAATCCGAATCTGAATCTCTAGTGGAGGCACATTGATGGCAGGTGAGACACACAGTGGCATCTGTGGCTTATCCTGGAGAGACTGCCCATGTCATCAGATCCCCAGAGTTTCTTTGGGTCCTATCTATCCTGACACCTGCTGTCTAGTATTTCCTTCCATTCTGTGACCCTATCTTGTTGATAAATCCCCTGTTCTCATTTAACTTTTTCAGAGTCAATGTTTTTGGTGCTTGTAACCAAATAATCCTGTTTTAGAAATTAGTACCAGGAGTGGGATTCATGCAAAACCCTTAGGGATATGGGAGCTACTTGGACATGCTTTTTATAATTCCATGGGGCAAAAATTAATAGGACTTGGATTCCTATTACTGGATTGGAAAGTGGTTGCCAATGAGCACTAATCATATATACCCTCCAGTCACCTGGGACCAGGTGCCAGCTGAAAGTGAAATTCTGTACAGCTGCCATAGGCCAATTTATAAAGGCTGAGGAACGCTGGGGCCATCAGCCCGACGGCTGTTCCTAACACTGGATAATTTAAAGAAAGAAAATGACAGACTCAAATCAAAATGTTCGCCTCGAGGCACAGAATAAAATTCAGGGCCATTACATGACCATGCTGAAAGAATCTTTTATTGTATATAGCCATGGAGTTTAAATCACTGAAGACTGAACTTAGAGATTGATTTTGAAGTTACTGAATTACAGAGTTAGTTGGATTCACAGCCTCACCAGGTCCCTTCTGTGAAATAGAGGGAAATATTAACACCCGGTTGGAACCGTGACATCTGGGAGGATCACTAGGACTCTGAGGCCCCCAGGCCCCTCACTGTACCACCTTGGAGTTCTTCATGACTTGCCCCTCTTGGCTTCTTCCAGAATATTCAGGATGTGGAATCAGCATGGTCCAGATGATACCTTGCAGGATCCAGGTGAGGACTAGAAAAGTCACACCCAGGAAGAATTGCAGGAATTCACTAACATCCACTCCCAAGGCAGGAGGGGCAGGTCTGGGGACAGGGTGGAGGGTGCCCGGATGGAGATGGGGGGGACATGAGTATGCACTTGGCCATCCTCACCAGGAATTCTGCATTCGGAGCGTTTCTCCCAGGCAGTTGGCAGAAATCCTGACATTTTGCAGGACTCGCTAATGCAAACCTGGACCAAATGATGATCCACACTAATTGGCAAAAAGGGACCAGAAAAATCCTTGGCATAATGAGAGCAAAGAAGTCGACACGGCTAGAGACAGGACTGCTGAGCAGATCCATTGATCCACACCATTTCCAGGAGGCTCCCCCTTCCTCCTCCCTGGAGGAAATTATCAGTGAGAAAGGAGAACACATCTTGTCTTTGAATAATAAAAAATCAGGTATACAAAGTACATAGAGAATAGTGTGACATGCTTCCGTGAACCTCTTATCCAACTTAAGATATGACATGTGTTAGTTTGGACCCTCCTGGATGCAGTCACCAGGAGGAGATTAGAAAACACCTAAAACAGGAGGGGAGGGTGGCAGAGGCGTGGGGGAGTCCTGAGGCTGATGCAGGCCTGACCCCCAGGGAGGCCCGAGAGAAGGGAGAAACCAAGGACAAAGGCAGGCAGGCTGGGTCAGGAGGGTCTCAGATGGCAGATGGTTCTAGAAAGTTTTAGCAAAGACCACTGAGAAGTCCCTGAGCCACAGTGCCCTCTGAGAGAGCCCTTCATGTCAAAGGACAGGGCTGCCTGACATCCCCGCCAGGCACAGTGGGCTGGGCACAGTCCAGGCGAGGGTGGTGTTGACCCAGAGACAGCAGGGGACTCAGAGGGCAGCTGTGGGGTGCCTGAATGGAGGGCTCTGAAGAAGGTCTGGGAGAGGCACGTGGTCCTGACCCTGCAGGAGGCATGCCCGGTGTCCATAAGAACCCCGTCGACCACTTCTAGACCTTCCAGATGGGCTTGGCCACCACTGTCTGTGTCAGGGCTCTGGCAGAAGGGCCACTTGTTACAGGGGAGTGGGCGGCTGGGACTTCCGTGGCCCAGTCAGGTGAAGGAATGGTGTGGAAAGAGTGGGCATGGCCATCCCCCAATAAGCAGGGCAGGTGGGAGGAGCCTGTGAACCTTCTGAAAGGCCTTGGGTATGGACAAGTGGCTAAGGTGTCCTCGGGATGGATTGTGAGCAGCCCACGGAGTCCCTGCTTGATTCCACAGCCCAATCCTCTCTGACCCATCACGGCCTGCTGGAGAAGGTGATGGATGGAGCCACAGTCCAGGGCTGGTCAGAGCCCGGCTCCTCAAGCACAGGGCAGACTCAGCCTTCCAGCTGGGGCCTGCGCAACAGCACACACAGGCAAGACGACCGTTCCATCCAGCTGCCTCCGAGACACCGGCAGCCCTTTTCCTGGTTTACTGCACACGGGAGAAGTGGAGGATTAGGTGGTCACCTGTGCCAACTCTAACTCCTAGGGACAGGAATGCCACTGTGGTCTGTAGGGCAGGGCAGCACTTCCGGAGCCCAGAGGAAGCCGCGGCCCCACCTGAAATCACCCTACAGGAGGTCAGTGGGACTTCCACCCCGTCCAGCAGTTACTTCTCAAGTTCCTGAGAAGAAACAGAGGTACTTTTTGGTGGCAGCGGATGAAGGCTTATGATAACGGGAAGTGCTAAATGGGAGACCATGCACCCCACAGCCAGAGAATGCGACAGACCAAGCAACACTGTGACCTGAGGGACTTGAGTCTGAGTGACACTGTCAAACTCCCCCAAAATGTCATTATGACTGTTCTGACCACATCCCCACTCCCCCCATGGGTGGCCAGTGCGAAAATGGCTGGCTCTTGGCAAACAATCATGGACTTGGCAGGACGGTGCCTCAGTTGGCAGCTGCTGTTTCAGAGGTGGCCTCCCGGGGAGAGCAAATGACTTCTGCCCAGGTGCTTGGTTTTCAGTTGCTGATCTGGAAAATGGAATGTGCTTCATCTGATAAATGGAAAACACCAGAAGTTGCTTGCCCCTGACAGAGAGAAGTAGACCATCCCTGCCCCACCTCTGGGGGGCTGGCTCCTCCCACAGCCCCCGCCACCTCCGGCCCCAGCACCCTGGCAGCAACCTGGGTTCTGCGAGATGGGCTTCTGTCCTGATGGACGCAAAGGGAGTAGAAAATATCGTAAGTCACAGATGCGCTGGATATGTCTGGCCCCTGAACACCCTAGCAGGGCAGCACAGACCGCTGTAGCGTATGGGTTGTCCCCCTCAAGATTGTGTGGCTGGCTGGGGGCTGAAGCCCTTCCCACTGCCCAGCGTGGCCAGAGGGCACTGTCCTGAAGATCCATAGTCTGGGAAAAGAACAAACTCCAAAAATCAAAGTATGGTTTCTACCGATCACGTCTCGCTTTCACCCCATCAGACGGGTGGAAATCATAAATCAAACTATGAAAAGTCGAGCACTGTCTGCATCAACAGCAAACAGTAATAGGGTCTGACAGGAAGGAACTCACAGGTGCCCCAGATGTCTCAGGAAGGCTCCTGCGTGTCCATTGTGAGCTGCGTCAGAATGCTCCCCTCCCCCTGAAGGAGAGTGACAGAGGAGACCAGCGCTTTGTGCATCTGTCTGGGTTTTGAAAACAGCCTTAAGGTCGATTCTTCTGATCACCTGAAAGACTTTTCTTTTTTCTTTCTTTTTTTTTGTTTGTTTTTTGTTTTATTTGTTTGTTTGTTCATTTTGGGTACTTGGGATTGAACCCTGGGGAGCTTTACCACTGAGCTACATCCTAAGCCCTTTTATTTTTTATTTTGAGACAGGATCTTGCTAAATTACTTAGGTTCTGGCTAAGTTGCTGGGGCTGGCTTTGAATTTACAGTCCTCCTGCCTCAGCCTCCTGAGTCACTGGGATTACAGGTATGCACCATTGCACCACACTGCTCACTTAATGTTTGAAAATAGAAAGCTTACTGTTTCAGGTGAGGCTGGGCCCGGCCACCCAGTGAGGTCACTGGAGTCCTCTTCCTGCTTCTCTTCTCCACCTTCCGTGGTTTGGATGTCATCCTCCCCTTGCCGTCCCTGCCCTGTATACGGTGGCTGTCAGCTTTCCTGGGACTACATGCATTCCCCTTCCGGTCTGGTGGCAGAGAGCACAACTCTGCTGGTAACTCTTGGAAAAGCAACGGGACTCCTTTCCCTGCGTCCCCCAGCACCGATTTCCTTGTGCCTGTTGGCCTTGTGGGTCACATGCCCATTTATGAGCCACTTCCTGAGGTTGGTGATGGGCTGCAGGTTTCCAGACACTGCCGCTGAGGCTGAGTGGAGCCAGTCCTTTCCAAGCAGCGTGACCAGCAGTGGGAGGGGTGGTCCTCCAAAGGAAATAGGAGGCTCTATTGCCACAATAGAGGCTGGTGGAGGGGCTGGACACTGGGCCCAGCAACAGCAGGCTCACCAGGGGACAGCGAAGGGAGGGGAGTCAGGTTTGCCCTCCCAAGTGATGACATAATCATAGTGCGGTATTTTGCGTGAATCTCATAAACTCTGGGGCTCCAGCCATTTTCACGGGATGTTTATGCGCCCCCCCCCCCAGAGGGGCGGGGCTCTGCTGGTGTGAGGAAGGGACACAGTATGGCTGCAGGGAGGGCTTGGGACACAGTGCTCCAGCTTCTGCTGGGTCCCAGGGCAAACAGCCTGCACATCCTCCAGGACCTGCTGTCCCCCAGACCTTCAGTCCAGTGGGCATCAGGGACACGATGTCTGAGTGCCAAGTCCTCAGAAAAACACGCCTTTCCTCAGAATCTCCAGTGGACAGCTCTTACCCTGTTGGCTCTTAAAAAGCTACATGGGGGCTGGTTGTGGCTCAGGGGTAGAGCACTTGCCTAGCATGTGTGAGGCACTGGGTCCCATCCTCAGCACCAAATAAATAAATAAAAGTTACCATGTCGATCTGCAACTAAAAATATTTTTTAAAAAGCTACGTGGGTCTTCAGATGACCCCCCTACCCTTTTTTGTTGTTGTTATTGTTATAAAAACCCTCTAATGAAATATGCTCTAAAAACGTTTCTGCATGATGCGCTGAGACAGACACGCTGGCCACCTGCTGACTGGCCTCTCAGTGGCGAGGCAGAGACTGTGGGACACATCTGAATTTTGTGCCAGGTTAGCGGGGACCAAACCGCTCTGGTCTGTCGTGAGGGTGGAGCGGGAGGCAGGACCGCGGGCGGTGGCTGGCGGAGCCTCTGTTCTCGAGAGCTGGGCCTTCAGCCTGCATTTTGCTCTCAAGTTCCTTTCTCTGCTCTTTTTCAGGACAAGGTCACCATGAGTCCCCAGCAGCCACCTGGAAGCAGGTGCTGAGAGACAGCCCCCTCTCTTTTGAGGGAAAAAGAAACCTTCTCCACATTCCATTTTATTTTAGTTGCAAACTCATTTCAGGTTGCAGTTTGTTATTTACATAAACTTGTTTTCCTTATTCAATCGCCACGTTTCTCTGTCCGTGAGAAATTGGCTGTCCTGGCGTGGGAGAGAACGCATGGTAATTTTTTCATTAAAATTAATGAGAAATATTTCCTCATTTAATGGCTTTTTATTTAGGGGCAGAGTTTTCAGGAATTAATGGAAGTCGGCGAGTGAGGAATAGATGTTTGCTCCTGGCCTTCGGTAGGTAGCCTCCCTCCCTCCACCTCTGCAGGTGACCAGTGTTTACGGCACCCTCCCAGGAAGGAGGCCACAGTTCCCAGTGGGGTCCGGCAGACCATCAGTCTCCCCTGATGTCATGAGGGCGTCAGTCACCCCACCTCACCCACCCCAGGGGTCTCCAAGAAGTCAATGAGCTCTAGGAGCTCTGGCAGAATCGAGTCTACCTGGGCGGGATGAGTTCCCCCCCTGGAATGTTGTACCCTCAGGGGTCTCCAGGGTGGGGCTGCATTGACGCTGGGCCCGTGGCCTCTCTCGGGCAGCCTTGAACAACCCCATTGGGGCACTCCCAACTGTCCCAGCGGGTCCAGCACCCTGCCCTCCTCAGAACCAGAGACCACAGAGACAGCCCATGCCAGATCAGCCCATGTATAGAAGAGGCCCTGGTGACCGTGCCGGGAAGGACGAGGACGATCACACTGAATTACACAGCAGCAGTGGCGGCCAGGGTTGTGGGAAGTGGAGGAAGTGGGGGGACTGGGTTGGGCAAGGGGCTGGAGGGAGGGGAGGGGGTCGGATGTGTGGCCTGTGCTGTGCACAGGGGGCCTTCCGGCTGTCATGCCAGTCAAACTGGACGGAGGAGGAAGCTCCAGAGTCCAGGGAATCCGGGTGGAGATAGAACGGACCTGGAGCCAGAGGCAGCTGAAGCTAGGGAGTGGATCCACCGAGGACAACATGGCAATGCCCTAGCAGATTCCCTTCACTGTCTCATTCTCTTGGGATTACCTGTGTCTCCATCTCAGTGTTCCTTTTAATCTAAATATTCATGGAGGAGTGACATTCAAACCCTTGTACTCATCAAATTTTAAGTCAGAAACTGTACTCAAACTAGCTGATTCCAAAAAAAAAAAAAAAAATTGTTTTTGAAGAGGGGGAAGTGGATTTATTAACTCAAGTCAATGAAAAGTCTGGGGATTCAGATACAGCTGGATCCAGGAGCTCCAGTGTTGCCACCAGAGCTGTCTCAACTCTCCTCTGGGCTGGCTTCGCTTCCCAGCAGCCCCAGGGTATTCATTCTATCAGCGGGAAAACTCCCCAGGAAGAGGGAACCTCTCTCAAGCCTCTGTGGATAAGCGTGAGACTGAGGCCGGGCGAGCCCTGGAGCCAGGACGAAGTCAGCCCACTCCATTCACACGGACTGGAAGAGGAAGACCCAAGGAAAGCCAGGGAGCTCTGACGAGGCCCTCACCCTGGCACACGAGTTCTAACGGGTAGGAACTTGGGGTTTGCTGGCGTTCTCATGGCCTGGAACACGTTTGTGAAATGAATGAGCTAAATTCTCAGAGGTGATCAGAAAACCGGGGGCGGAGAGCCAAGTGTTCCACCCCAGAGGCTGTTCTTAAGGGCCACCAGCATAGGAGTGGGTGGGGACAGTGGAGAGGACAGAGCTCTGTGTCCTCAGGAGGAGCTGGGTTCCTGAGCTTAGTTCTGACGTGGACCAAAGCTGCAGAAGAGCAGGAGAGAACATGGCAGGGCGTGGGGTCCTCCAGGGAGAGCTCCGTGGGCGGGGACCTGCATGGTGTCCCAGTCCCAGGAGGGAGCTACCTTGCTCTCTGCGGTGACAGCTGTGTGCACGTCCTCTGACTCATCTGCAGGCCCTTCAGCTTCTTGTGCCCCAGCCCCTGATCCAGTGCTCCATGCTCCTGGGACTTAATGGGAAAGGACCCTAGGTGGCGGCCCCGCCCTTACCTTACCCCCGCCCTTACTGCACCCTGGAGCTGAGCATGGGCATCTGCGGAACAGGGGCGTGGCGAGAGGGCCCGTGAGGCCTTGGGGTCCTGTGAGGCTGGCGGGGCTTCTGCGGCAACAGGGCCAGGTCCGAGGGTGAGGGCTGGGCAGTTTGCATCCCACACATGCCCCCTGGGGACTCAGCTGGGGGCAGAGGAGAAGAGGAGCACACTGAATGCAGCAGCTGACCTCTGGGGTGGTCTGCCGCCCTCACCCCAATATCTGCTTACCCTGGTTTCCTGCTGGTTATCTGGAACAAAGACTTTTTTCTTTTTTTCTTTTCTTTCTTTTTTTTTTTTTTTTCAACTAGGAGTGGTCATCTGATTACATTCTGGCCAAGGAAACATATGTAGAATTTTCTAGAACATTCACTGAAGGACCCTTTGCCCTTTCTTCCTAGTCCTTTCTTCCTTTCTGCTGTTGGGAGGAGATGGCTGGATCTGTGGCAACCATCTTGGGCCATAGGTGACCCTGAAATAAAGTGACCAAACAAGAAGAAAACTCCCAGGTCTCTGGGGATGGAGTGGAGCAGGGCTGCTGTGTCAGCCCGACTACTTTGCCCTGGACTGGCACAAGAGGGAGAAATACACTTCTATCCTGTTTGGTTCCTGAATAGTGTCTCCCTTACTCCGGGTCAGCCTAATCCCAGGGAGGCTGTGCTGGAGTCCCGGGACTCCCAAAGACTCAGGATGAAGGCCCTGGGGACACTGGGACCCTTCCAGAGAAGACGTTGGAGTTCCAAAGCCCGAGGCCTTTCCCCAAGGCTCCCCATCTCCCCATCCCCCCAGCCTGCTTCCCGCCTCTTCTTGCCACTGACCCCTCCCCCCCGGGGGATCCTGCATCTGGAGGGGACTCTAAGAGCATTGCTCCCTGACAGGCAGGTCCTGTGCATCTGCTCTACGCAGGTCTCGGGGACGGGGAGCCAAGATGTGGCTCCTGCGGAAGCCCCGAGTGTCATGGGGTGATGATGGCGGAGGCGCCATGGTAGCTCTAGGATCCAGCTTGACAGGGGAGGAAGTTGGAGCCCAAGTCCTGGAAGTGGCTGAGCAGGGGCCTAGGAGGTGCAGGCTGCTGTGGAGGGAAGGCGTCTCCTCCCACCTTCCTCCCCGTGCCTGCTCCAGCCTGGGTGCAGGTGTGCACACTGTCCCCACTCTGCTAGGGTCACAGGAAGTCAACGGAGGAGCAGGATCCCAGGAGGAGCTCTCAGGCATCCTGGGAGTTGAACCCTGTGGGGAAGAGCTGACCCCGGGGTCCTGTTGGCTCCCACCCTGTGGCGGAGCCAGGGGAGCAGGGACAAGTTGTAGAAGCATCTGTCAGCTCCTCCATAAAAGGCCATCCCTGTCCTAGGGGAGCTTCCAGCAGAACCTGTCAGGAGAGGCCAGAACCTCCCACCCCAGCCTCTCGCACTGGGGCCGCACCCCGTCATCGCCCTGATGTGACTGTCCAGCAACCCTCTGAGGTCTGTCTCCTCCCAGGCACAGCAGTTCTTCAGGGCAGTAATAGATAACATAGTACGTGCTCAAGAAATGCCTAGAGCGTGCATGAGTGTGCATAGGAAGTGGGGTCTGTACACCTGTGTGTGTGTGTCTGTCTGTCTGTCTCTGCTGGGGCGGGGCCCACGCCTGTCTGTGCTCTGGTCTGCATCATAACCTCCCAGCAGAAGTTCCCGCAGGGCCAGGAGGAGGCCGGCCTTCCCCCGGCTCATTTGCATGACAGGTGTTGGCAGTTTATCTAACTGTGATAATGAAGAGGATGGGGGTGCTCATTCCTTCTCACTTTATTGAATCCACCAATCCTTCACCGCCCGGGGCCCTGAGAGGGGCTGATTAAAAGACACTTCAGCACGCTGGTTATTGCCAATTAACAGACTGCAATATAAACAATTAATAAAGCAGCCGTGGGTGGTGGAGGAGGGGGACTCCTTCCTGGGATGGCCTGCGGGGTGGGGGGTGGTGAGGGGTAATGAGTGCCTGTGAGATGCTGCAGGTGCCCAGGAGGGGCACCCTGGTGGAGTTGGCCCAGCTGCAGACCCAGGGGAGGGGGGTGCCAATGAGGACACACACCTGGACAGCGCTCTTTGAACTATATGGTCCTGCCTTCTTCCCCCGCCTGCCCCCTTGAGCCAGGCAGTGGCCCAGCCTGGGTCTCTCACCCACCTGCGCCTCTTAGCATGAACCACGCGCCTCTCTCCCTTGCCAGGCTGCCCTCCCCCGGGCACCACAGTCCCTGGAACTCAGCTTCCCCTGGATGAAATGTGCCGCACCTGCCTGGGGGTGGCATTGCCTGTTAAAGGCCATCTTGGGGAGCTGCAGTGTGGGGTTCCAAAATACACCACCCTGTGCCCACGGGGACCACGCGCTGTGCAGCCAACCTCCTGAAGCCCTCGGAGCCACCTGAGAGGCGGACACTCGGGTCTGGAGGGACCGACTCTCATAACCCAGTGAGTGGGTGGTGGGTCTGCACTTGACCCCAGGCCCAGGCTCCAAAGGCCACACACTCTCAAGAACAGGGGTTCCCAGTCTTGTTCTGAAAAGGGTCCAAGAGCCCCTGTGAGCTTTGCCACCCGCTGCCTGTCCCCATCATCCGCAGATCTGCTAGATGGTGAAAGCCACGTCTGTGTCCCAGTGAACATTTCAGCTCTTTGTAATTAATTTCACCTCACAAGATATTATCCTTATTTTGGTTCTTCTTCTTCCATGTGGAGAGATGAAACCCATTCCTGGTTCGAAACCCTACAGAATCAGGAGATGGGCCAGATTCCACCTGGGCCTTCGTCTGTCACCCTCTCTCGAGGCTTTTGCAATCGCCGGGACTTTCTGGGTTTCCCAGAATAAACTTCCCTGGGGTGCGACTCCTCGGGGCAGAAGAGGGAGTTGAAAGTCCCCGTTCAGCTCTGTGGTGGGGACGGCGAGGGACAAAAATGGGGGTGCCAGACTCAGTTTCACCAAAGAAAACCACAGCTGTGAAGCCCACGAGGGACAGAGAGACGGACAGGTGGGTGTGGATGGATGTGGGCGCAGAGGAGGGCTCAGGAGGTGGAGTGGCTGCAGGGTCCCCTGCCCACTGGGTGGGGCCCGGGTGGGCACAACCCAACATGGCGGCTGAGCTTCACCTTTGGACCTGGTGGCCTGGGTCTGCTCTTCTGGACTTCGAGTAAGTAAAACAAACCCAGAGGGGACTGAGGACTTTTCTCGCCCCTGTTCAGCCAACCAAGGTTTTCTGAGCCTCTACTAAAGGCGGCTTTTCTTTCTGCTTCAAGACAGAGCCTCTGTTCTCACAGCTGTCATCGGAACTGTCCCTGGAGGGGGAAGCGCTATGCTGCAGGTTGCCAAGGACGTTGCGGAGCCGCCTGGGAAGGAGAGTACACGGGGGACACCTGTGTCCACAGAGCAGGGGGCATCTCGCAAGGGAATCCCGGGGTCGGCAAAGCAAGTCCCTGAGCAGAGCGGGTCCTACTCACAAGGCCTCATGATGGCTGGGGAAGGACAGCAGGGACAGGGAGCCACACCCTGGTCCCTGCCCCTCCCACCCCCGGGGTCCACAGGGCACCTTGTCAGGCCAGGAACAGGCACTGGAACCAGAGCTGTGCCATCCCGCCCTGAGCATGGGGACCAGCTGCCAGGGTGTCGCTGCCACAGGGTCAGGGAGGGGGCGTGTGCCTCCCCCTTCTCACCCTGCACCTTCAACCCTCAGATATCTGCCAGTCTTAATTTGAAACGTGCCCCAAATCTGACTGCTTACCTCTACCCCACTGCAGTCACCCTTGACAGAGCCTAGAGGGCACAGTCACCTCCTCGCTGCTCTTTGCTGGTCCTCGCTGGTCCCTCTGTCTCCATGCAAGCTCATGGCCACCACTTCACCCAAGGCAGGGCCTCCCCATGCTCCCCTCTGTCACCCTTAACCTCCTTGTCATTAGTCTTTGGCAGTCACACCCCCTGGAGTGGGGTGGCTGTTTTGGATTGTCTCCTGCCACTAGGTAAGACCCAGGTCCTATAGATCCCCAGAGGATCCCTGGATGGACTTCAAGAGGCCTGTGGACGTGGTTGGGGAAAAAGTCACACATTTATTTCACTTTGTCTTCTGTTGAACTTTAGCACTTCCGTTGTGCCTGTGAGAAACCAACCTCTGTGTCAGTCATAGAACCTGTGACTTGTCACCCACGGAAAGTGCAGAGCGCGTCAAATCCTATTATAATTGCAGCAGAAAACTTGAATTATCACTTATGCCCAACCCTACTTCAAAACCATGGTGGTTTTATTAGCCCCCTGCTCAATGCCATTATTTAATGCCTTCATAAGGAAGTGCATACATTACGCCATCGTCGTTTTTTCTTAATATTTTGATAACTGCATTTTAATATAATTGCTTTCCTTTGAATCATATCAATTTCACACTGAGGACTTAAAAAGGTTTCTCTAGGAAAGGGTCCACAGGCTTCTCCAGTGAGGAGGGCTGTTCTAGAATGTACCTAACCTCTGCAGACAGGGTTGGACACAAAGTAGGACCTCAATAAATAGTGGGTGAAGGCAGGGTGTGGGGGGCAGGTTGGGGGAGGGAAGGAGCCTGTGAAGTGTCGACAAGCTCTGTGGAGGGAGCAGAATGTGGGCCGCTGCCTGGGGTCTGAACCCAGATCTACCCATGCTCGATGTGGGACCTCGGGTAAGTTCCTGGAACCTCCCAGAACCTCGGTTTCTTCATCTGTAAGATGGATACCTGCTTCCTACAGGGGCTGTGAAGAGAAAGCAGCATTTGCTGAGCGTTGCTCACGAGTGCTTAGTACATCCTACAGATTGATCCTGGTCAACACCATGGCTGCCCTGGTTCTAGGCTTTTGCCCGCAGATGGGACCCCTCAGCCAGGAAGGCAAGGGTACCCCCAGAGCTGCCCCTGCAGCATCTGAGAATTCTAAGGTGGTAGATGGCAATACCTCAAAAAGCCATCAGGAAGGGAGACCTGGGGACCTGGGGCACACTTGCCCCTCGGGCCAGGGTCCCTTAGCTCTGCTGTCCCAGGCTGAGTCCCCTCCTGCCAACCCTGAGACCTGCTCCAGGGCCACCCCCCTGCTGCTTGGGAGTCTGCACTGGCATCTCAGCTCCCCTCCCTACCCCGGTGCCACTTGATTAAGGATCAGTCTCCAACCTTCTGCCCATCTTCACGGCACACTGTGGTCAGCAGAGGACAGCATAGCCAGAGGCGTCCAGCGTCACCAGCACCCCAGGGCCGAGGCTCACCTCTCGCCAGCCTTCCCTGCTCTCCCCAGTGCAGGCCGAGCCCCCGCAGGCCCCAGCTGGCCTTCCCTGCAAATGTCCTGTGTCCAGGGAGCCACGGGGCTGTGCCCGCCCCTTCCTCTCTGGTCAGCCCCAGTGCCAGCCTTCTCTGACCTGCCCGGGCTCTGAGCTGGCTTTGGAGTCTGTTTCCTCACCTGTACATGTGACAGTCCTTTGGTTTCCAGGGTCTGGTGTCCCCGCTTCCTGGGTGGGGCGGGTACCTGAGACTGGAGCCCTGCTCAGCTCTGCCAGGGTTTCCTTTCTGCTGGGGAAGGACAGGGGTCCCCTCCCCGACCTCAAGGGGACACAGCCCACATGCAGCTTCCCAAGCCGGGCGAGACCACCGCCGCACATGGGCGCGCCATCCTGGGAGGGAGGCGAGGCTGATGTTACCACGTCCGTTTTGCAGATGGTGAGTTCAAGGCTCCAAGAGGCCAGGGACTTAGCCCAGGTCTACTTTCACACTGGCCTGAGTCCAAGGCAAGCGGGCCTCTCACCTGCCACCTTTGGTGGCCACATATTTGTCATATGCATGCTTGCTTTTGCATCAGTGTCGTGCACATGGGTGTAAAGTGTGTGGTGCGCGTGCACATTGGGCGTGTTTGTGCACAAACTTGTTCGATGTGCTTGCGTGCACATGTGGCACACTTTAGTGTTAGTGCTTGTGGGGTGTGTGGGCACACAGGTGTGTGCGCCTGCACGGATGGCTCTTTAGAGGGACTAGAGTCAGGCAGGGTGGGGTCCCCACGGTCCCCAGCAGCTCCACAGCAGGGCTGGGCCTGGAGGCTCCTCCCGGGAGACTGCTTCTCCCAAAGGTGCCTCCACAGCAGGGGAGGAAGGGAGGGAGGAAGCAGCACCTCATTTAAATGCAAATGACTGAAACACAACTTTCTTTATTAAAATGCAAATTGCACTCCAGACTCTGACACCTCCTCAGCTAGTGCCAAAGCCAAGGCAGAGTCAGGAGCCACAGGGGACAGAAGGATGCCCAGCACCAGCACGGGATGGCTGGAGGCCCCATGTGGAGCATGCAGAGCAGTGTGGACGGGAATGGGCCTGGTGGGCTTGGGGCGCTGAGCACATGCTTGTCCTGCCTGCTGGGCTCTGGCAGGAGAAGCGGCCACTGGTGCAGGAAGGGGTCCCATTGGAGACCCACCTGCAGCCCCGCAGGCCTCCCTGGCTCCGTATGCCGTGTGGTCTCCAAATGAGAATGGCCCCGCTGGTCAGCCTGGAGTCTTGGGCGGTCAAGACCCGACAGAGCACAAGGGTCCACCTAACTGCTCCCCAGCACGAGCCAGGCCCGAGGCAGGCTGCCCTCCTCAGCCACTCTTCTCGCCAGGGTCTGGGGCGTGGGGCCTGCAACGGATGAGCAGGGATTACGAGCAAGCCTGTGCCCTCTCCCCAAGCTGGTGACCTAGCTTGGAAAATGTCCTCAGGGAAGAAGGGTGTCTGCTTCCCACAGGCACACTTGACAGATGCCTTTTTAAATTCACCCAACAGCAGAAGGGCTCCCTCCACACACCGAATTCGCACACAAACACCATCGAGGCTGGAGGCCCCTGAGACCCCTGACTCTTCCTTCTCCTCCCCGCCCCTTGGTCCCAGAGTCTCTACCCTATGTTTCCTGTGCCCCTTCCTTTCTCTGTGTCTCCCAGCCCTTACCCCAGCCTGTCTGCACCCCTTCCTCTATGGATCCCTACAGCCTGTGCCCCTAGAATCAGCCTGGCGCTGGGTCCTTGCCAACTAGTATTTGAGACACGACCAGGGAGCCCGGGAAGGGTGGGCCAGATCCCTGCCGGCTGGGCACACTGGTGTGCAGAGAGCCTGGGGCGCTGGGGAGGGGTCCCAGCTTCTTCCATCTGCTCAGCTCCTAATATAGGCAGCCGCAGCAGCGAGGGAGCGGGAAGCAGAAGGTAGCTTGGAGCGGGTGACAGGGCTGTGCTTCCTCCATATAAATAGCCCCGTCTGTCGCCCTTGGGGGCGGGTGGCTTCCTGGGGCACCTCTGATGTCATCAGCTTCCCAGAAGAGGTTTGCTGGTGCCTGGAGGGGCCTGAGGCTGCGGGCAGGGGCCACCGACAGCCTTGGGGCTCCATCCCTCTGGCCCCGCCCACCCATCCTCCTGCCACCAGGGACACGCAGATACCCATCCCCAGGATGTGCAGGCCTGGGCCTGGGCCCCTCTGAGGTACCTGCAAAGGCTCCTTCCTTGATGTACCCACAGGCCACCCAGCTGGCGTACCTGGCCCAGAGACCATAGTAGCTGCAGGAGGCCACCTGGGGGCCCAAGGCGGGAGAGAGGCGCCTCAGGTAGGTCTCCACGGTCCTTGGGGCCTATGGAGACAGACATGGCAATTCCTAGCTCTTGCCACCCTGGCCCCCACTTCCTGCAGGTTCTGCCTAGACATAGGAGACCTGAATCCATTCCCTCCAGGACAACACTGTCCCCTTCCCCCAACCGCACACCCCCACCTGCCCCCCATTCCAAGCTTCTGCCTGGTTTCTCTGGATGCTCCTGTGGGCTTTGTGCAGATCCTGCTGCCCTGTCGAGAAGGTAGGGGAGCCCAGCAAGGTGGTGCAGGCTTGTGATCCCCGCCACTGGAGGCTGAGGCAGGAGGATTACAAGTTTGAAGCCAGCCTCAGCAACTTCGCAAGACCCCGTCTCAAAATAAAACATGCCAAGAGCTGGGGAGGTTGTTCCGTGGAAAAGTGCCCTGGTTTCAACCTCCCGTAAGGAAGAAGGAAAAGACAGAGCTGAGCTGAGGACTGGGGCTGCCCCTCCCCATAAGCCAGAGGTCCTGAGGGTCCTGCCTCCCCCAGGCCAGAGCTCCCGGGAGGAGGAGGGCCCTCCAGGACATGGAGGGGCTCCGTCTCCACCCTCCTCCCTCTGTGCTCCCACGCATGGGGAGGCCTGCTGGCCAGCTGCTGGTGTCCCTGGGCGCTCTGTGACGGGAGCTGGGGTTCCAACAGCAGATAGGACGGGGGTGGACCAGGATGCCAAGGGACACTGGGGGCTTTGTGAAAGGAGAAAGGCCCTGGGCAGCTGCCTCGGGCCTCCTTGTCCCCACCTCTGTCTGAGTGGGACCAGGTGGGGCCACCAGAGGAGGTGGCCAGGGTGGCCGGGGGACAGCAGGAGCCCTCCCTCACTCCTGGAGTGGGTTCCAGTGTCCTCAGAGGAGGGACCTTGGGCTGCAGGGCAGGCAGGAGAGAGAAGCTGGTGTTCTTGGAGTATGGCCCTGCAGGACGGTGTCTCGCCTTCCAGGAGCCGGGAGGTGGTGGAGAGGCGCTGGGCCTGGCCCTCCCAGAAGGAGCTCCCACAGGTCCCACCCCATGGGCAGGTCTTCACAGGGACCCCAGGCCACAGGCTCTATTCCTGGCTCCTCTCTCTCCCGGCCCAGGGAAGGCGCTCTGTCCCAGGGCAGACCCCACCTTGCCATCTGTCCCCTCCGCCCATCTACCTTGGGCACCCACCTGCTCAAAAGCCGGGCACCACAATCTCTCAGGGACCTCTGATCCACTTCCCCGTGGCCAGCTGGGAATGTGCAGCCCTTCGGTGGGTCACCACAAGGTGTGGCCCGCACCACCTCCCTGCACCCCCAGCCGGATCACACTCCAGCTGCCCACAGCGGGCCAGTCACCCCCACCTCCCTCCTCTCCTCTCAGTGCTTTGGTTCCTCCCCCCGCACCCACCCCACGAGAAAGCTGGGACCCCACCTGGGATGCCGCTGGGGGGCCTGTTCAGAGATCTGCACAGCCGTGGGGCAGCGTCTGCAAGACTGAGGAGGAGGGGGCTGGGACTGGGAGTGGAGGGGAGTCCTGCTGCCCCGAGGGCTCCGGGGCCAGGCTTTGCTGTCAGGCGTCGCAGACCCTCGGCCTCTGGCTGCTGTGAAGGGAGCCCTGTCCTCTCATGTTCCTGGTCTACATGTCCATGCCCTCATCAGCCCTTCTAAAAGAGGGGCATGTAAATGGCAGCAAAATCATGGCCAGTTCTTGGGGAGATGGGGGTCATAAAACTATAGATGATGAACAGGCTCTGGGTGTCTGCTGTGTAATATTTTGTTTATTCTCATCCCAACTCTATAGACAGGGCTGCCACATTCAGTCAGGCAGGTTGTTCACTGCACAAGGGCATCTGGTCAAGAGAACAGCCCATGGTTTTGCCTCCAAGCTCTGTACCTGGTACATATCTCTCCCTTGGGGGGAGGAGAGAACTTCTCTTAATTTATGTTAAATCTCAGTATGGTCCTGCTTTTAAAGGCTATTATTATCTCCATTAGATGCATCTAGAAACTGAGGCATAGAGAGCTTAAGTTGCCCAAGATGATGCGGCGCACAGGGGAGAGACCTGAGCTCTGAACCGGGGTGTTCTACTTCATTCCCAGCGACCCCGTCTCTCTGGCCTTGACAGAGCCGAGCCATTACAGGGGCTGGAAACCTGGAGCCGGTCAGTCCTCAGCCATGGGGACTCCAAAGAATCCAGGAAAGACGGTCACCCTTCCTCAGCCAACCAGGGTCTGGAGCACAAGCCCCAGCTGCCTGCCACCAGGCTGGGTCTGAGCAAGTCACCTGGCCTCTGGGGGCCTCAGGCTCCCACCTGGATAGAGGAGTCACCTGCCCCCACTCCTGAAGCGGGTCCTGCCAGGCCACCTGCCTGCCTCTGCACCGGGCCAGGGCGCTCCTGCTAGTGACTCAGCCTCGGAAACAGCCCAAGCATCTGGCTGACAAAGGGCACAGCTCTCTCCCGACGCGGCTCCTTCTGCACAAATATGTTCTTAATATTCAATTAGTATTTAGCCACCGCGACAACAATTACGCATCGACTCTCAATGAAGTGCCTGGCTAATTAGTTAACGCAGTCGTTAACATGCTGGCAGGGTTCCTCCACCAGCCAGAGTTAAAATAACAGCTTGGTGACGCTGGCGCCCGCAAGCCGGGGGCAGTGGGGCGCCCTGGGTTTCCCGGGCTCCAGATGTGCGTCAGCTGAGCATGTGGAAGAACCGCTCCTGGGACTTCAGCAACCGCCTGACCCCTCCTGGCCAGCCTCCTGGTGGGGACAGACGTCCTGAAGCTGGGGGGGTTCCCAAATGTCGCATCTGTGCCCCCCCCACTGTTGCCACACCCTGCGGCCCCTCCTCGGAGCGGCTGACTCAGCCCCCCTGCCCCCTCTGGGAGCCTCCCTCCCCCTGCTCAGGGTCCAGCGGCTCCTCCTCGGGCCTCTTTGCCTCCTCCTCTCCTTCCCCCCGGGCGGCCTGGGCCTGCTCCTCACGCTCTCTCCCAGGCTGTCCCCACGACTCCGTCATCTGCAGCTGGACGTCCTCACCGTCATCAGAACCTGAGGACCACAGAGAGCATGGGCCCCTGGCCTGTCACCTACCAGCTGTGTGACCCTGTGCAAGTTACCCCCACCCTGTGCCTCAGTTTCCCCACTTCTGGATGGCAGTGATCATGGCCTCCGTTGCGCCAGTCGGGATGGGCTAGGCTGCTCCGCAGACCCTGGACGCTCACCCTGGACGGGGAGGGCAGCCTGCATGGCAGGCAGGTGGCCTCTGCCTCACGGGGACCTAGGCCCAGGCTCTTGCTGTCTTGTTGCTCCGCCTTCTGAAGGAGCCCTGTCGGCCTCACAGTCCTACCAGGGCTCCAGGGCTCCACGGCAGGGTCCCCACAGCAGAGGGGAGGAGCGGAGGAAACTCAGCCACTTCCCGAAGGCCCTGGCTGGAAGTCGCTCACCCGGCAACAAGGGGGTCACACAGCCCCAGCCACGAGGCAGGCCAGGGGTGTGGCTAGCCGTGCACCCAGGAGGACAGAGGGGACAGCGATGGACAGAAATAGGTCCTGCCACACGCCCCAGAGGGTCATCAGGAAGACCAGATGACTCAATAAATATAAAATCCTGAACACCTGGCACCTGGCGAAGGCCCTAGGAAGTCACTGTGCACGAAGAGCTCACCAAGAAGGTGCAGAGAGGAACACAGAGCCACCCGCACGGTCAAAGGCGCACACCTGAGGCCCACCCAGGATGCCAGGGGGCAGGTGCGGGAGTGAGGGGCTGAAGGGGACCTGTGGGCTGGGGCTCAGGAAAGATGCAGTGGGCAGTGGGCGGTGGAAGGAGACCCTGAGGCCCGGCTAGTGTGGCTGCAGCCAGACCCGTGCAGGCCGTTCCAATTTAATTTTCCCCAAATATGCTATGAATCACCCACGTGGGTGAAGGAGCTACCCTGGGCTCTGTTAGACACTTGTTTTGAGTACCCTGGATTGTTTCCAAACTGTTGGAAAGCAAAGGGGTTTGGCCTTTCAGAAGCCAGGCTGTTGGTCAGCCACCAACAAATAAGACCCCTTCTCCTGGAGGGGAGGCTCAGGAGAGGGCGATCCCCCTCTAGGGTCACGCAGGAGGTTAAAACCAATCATGGGGACTGGGGTTGTGGCTCAGTAGTAAAATGCTTGCCTAACACATGTGAGGCAAGGGGTTCAATTCTCAGCACCCCATTGAAAAAAAATAAAGATCTCGTGTTCATGAACAACTAGAACTAATTTTTTAAAAAACACAATCATGGTAAGTCCCTTGCTCCTCTGCACCAGTGATTGGTCTAACGGGGTCCATCTGACCCAATTTTAGCCAAGAAATCATAAAAAGAAGTCTGCTAGAAGGTTTCTGGAAAATATTTTACTCCCCCATAGATAAAAGGAGCCATAGGCCAGGAGGGGAACCCTCCCTTCCTGCTTTTGGATACTGTGGTGTGAGCATGTGATGTGGCAGCTACCTTGTGACCATGAAGTTTCCTTCATGGAAAATGACCGACATGCTAAGAATAGCAGAGTGGAACAATAACAGGGCCCTGGCCCAGCCCTGAATCTAACGGGCCTCCTGACTTGCTAAGCAAGCTGTGACCTTAGATAGGTTACATCAGCTTCCTCATCTGAAAAATAAATAATAGCAATAATAGCACCTGCCTCATAGGACTGCTGCAAGAATAAGAATCGGGTGAGTTATTTGTGGAAACAAACAAAAATACCCTTAGAAATATGGCTGTGAATATACTGCTGATGTTGCTGCTTAAAAACAAAAACTACCATTGGCTAAGCCACTTTGGTTTGGCTTTTCTGTTATTTGCCCTTAATGATAGTCCAGTGTGAAGCCTGAGCACCTTCAGCAGAAGGCAGGACTGAAAAGCTGTCACAGAGGAGCCTCGTCAGGGCCGGGGTGGAGGTGAAGACCCTGGAAGGATCTGGAGCCTCCAGGAGGGTGGGGTGATGGGCTGGTCTCTGGCCGGCCCCAGGGGGAGGCTGGAGCAGAGGAGACTGAGCCCTGGACAGGAAGCCAGCAGGACAGCCTTTCGGATCCTGGGGTGCAGGGAGGGAGGCCCAGTCTCACCTTTAAGCCGTGCAGGAGCCTTCCCTCCTTTCACCAGGAATACCCAAGCCTTTCTCCTTGGTACAACCTCTCCTCCCTGGGAAGCTGCTTTATGGGGCCCCTGGGGTCGGGACTCCTTTGCTCACTCCAGCCCTGAAGCCTCTGGGTCTGTGGTTTTGTCCTGGGGACTTGTTCCTTTGTGTGTCCTGTTTTCTTGCAGCAGACTGGGAGCTCCCCAGGGCAGGACTGCCTTCCCCTCAGAAGAGAACCTCCCTGAAAACAGAGGCGTCTCTTCACAGACCTACCTGAGGACAGCAGCCGGTGTCCCCTCCCAGATCCCTGAGGGCCCAGCTGGGGGATTCTTGCACCTTTATCCCAACTATGAACATGGAGAGGCTTCTCCCCGCCTGTTCCCCGAGTCGATCACATTAGCACGATCCCAGCTGGTCCGTTTGGCCTCTGTCTACGCTGCCAAGACCCTCTGAATAATTCCCACTCGCCTGGGTCACGGGCAGAGAGGAGCTCCAGGCTCCAAGGGAAGTCCTGTTCCTGCCACACAGCATGGGATGCTCCCCGCCCCTTGGGACAGAGGAAGGGCCACCCCGGTCTCCAGGCCCAGGAATAAGCCACTTCCCAGCCTCACGCACTCACTCTCTCTCTAGTGAGAATCCCCCGCAGCCTCCTGCCAGAGCACCCCCTCTCCCTGGTACCAGGCCCTTTGCCCCTGGATCTGCTCCTCCCGTCCCAATCCAGACTCTGTCAAGGACACGGGCTACCAGAAGACAGGGTGGCAGTCCTAAGAAGTGAAGTGACAGTGTTGCTGGTGGCATTCCAGTTTCTTAATTCCAGCTGTCACTGGGGCCTGTTAGAGTCCTGATTTCCTGGCCTGGCTCTTCTGCCGACCACAGATTCTGGGAACCAAGGGTCCCCTCCTCACCAGGGTGTGATCTCCTGCATGCTTTAAGGCTCTGGGGTGGCCCTGTTGAATTCTGAGTGATTCCTAACTAGGACAGTGGATGCAGATGACGGGGCCCGCCCTGCTCTTCGTCCAGGCTGCCAGGCCTGAGGTTCTTACCATCAGACCGGAGCTCACCGGTGTCCCTCATCTGGTTCCAACAGGTGCTGCTCTCAGAAGTGGACACACCTGGACGCCCCACCTGTCCGATACCTGGTGACTGTCCCAGGCCCTCTCGGCCAGCCACCTCCTGGGCTCAGGGTCCTCCCTCCACCTGCATGACCAGCTGCAACTGCTCCACGCTGGTCTCCCAGCTGCTCCCTCCGGGGACACCAGCTACGGAGATCCGCCTCAATTATAAATTCCATCATGTCCCTCGCCTGCTCAGAACACTTCAGGGGCTCCTGTGGCTTCAATCCTACATTCTAAGCGCCTGTGGCCCAGGCACAGAGCACTTCTGATCTAGCCCCTGACAGAGTGCCTGCGAGAATCCCGTCAGCAGTGGCGTCCCTCCTCTGGAACCCCACCCCACTGCCCTTGGTCCCCAGCCAGGGCCTGTCCCCCGCACTGTGTCTCTCACAGTTTCTGCGGCCAGAGCCCTTTCCCCATTCTTTGGCCAGATAGCTCCTGTCACCTTGAGAACTCAGGCACCACACCCTCCCGGAAACCCACCACCCACTTTGGGCCTGTAGCCCCAGAGCCTCTCAGAGAGGGGTCAGTGGCTGACCATTCACACATCTGTCCCCTGGTCTCCTCAGTTCCCAGGACACACATCTCCTGGGATAGCAGGAAGGGAAGGCACACAGACCTCTGGGGACACCAGTCACTCCCCTTCCCTGGAACTCAGTCTTTTGGCTAAATTTTTTTTGCCAGGGTACCAGGGATTGAACCCAGGGGCATGTTGTAGGGACAAACGAGGCAAGGCACCGAAGATAGCAGGAAGCAGTTTTACTTGTCTGCAGCCAGGTTCAGAGGGCACAGCTTTTGCTGTAATCAATTAATCCCCTGAACCCCAAGTTCAGGGAGTTTCAGAGTTTTGTACCCAGCATGTAAGGGAGGGGCCCAGAAGTTCCCAGCCTGCAGTTCACATAAAAGCAGCTTTTGCTTTCACTGTTCTGGGACAGTGTTGTCCTTCACTGTTGTCCTTAACTCTTCAAGGACAACACCTGAGAAGGGGAGAACTTCTTCTCCCCTTTCTTTCCTCCCCCTGCCAGCTGTTACCATGGAGCCCAATTGTAACTTATCTTAAAAATGTAAGATAAGCCCAGCTCAAGGCCAGAGGCCTTGTTTGCACAGTTCTACAAAGTACTATACTGGATACATTTGTGAAAAACTAGTAAGGGGTGTCCAGCACCTGGAGTGCTGGTATCTTCCCGGCCAGTGGCCAAGTAAAACAGGGCAACCCGAAAATAGGAAGTTTACCTACATTGGATTCTTTTGAAGAGACTCTTTTGTTGACAGTCCTAAAATCAGCCATGGTGAAGAGGGCTTTTCTGTGGAGAAAGGGGGTGCCACTTCGGGCACTCACCACTGAGCCACATGCCCAGCCCTGTTTTGTGTTTTATTTGGGATAGGGTCTCACTGAGTTTCTTAGGGCCTCACCACTGCTGAGGCTGGCTTTGAACTCTAGATCCTCCTGTCTCGGCCTCCTGGGCCGATGGGATTACAAGTGTGCGCCACCATACTCAGCTTCTTTTGACTAATTTAATGAGGAGCAGGTGCTGGGTGGTGGGTCAGCAGGCCCCCGCTACACAGTCCTGCCCGAACCTGACGGGACCCACTGCCCTGGGAGCAAGATGGGGAGGAAGTCAGTCCATGTGAGGGTGTCCAGTGGGGACAGAGGCCAGGAAGATAACCCAACGCGAGACGGGACGAGAGCCATGATGGCTGCTGTCCCACGGCCGCGGTCAGGAGGCCTCTCTGCGGGCAGGAGCAGAGGCCTGGATGTGAGGAGGGAGAGGGAACGGGGGCAAGGCAGGACCAGGGGGAGGAGGAAGGAGGCTGGAGGGAGGAGGCTGGGCGGCCCTGGGCTAGCTTGAGGGATGACAGTGCTGCTCCCACCCCTCTGCTCCTCCTTTGGGACCCAGGGCGCATGGGCGAATGACTCCCTGGGAGTGGCTTCACCTGAGCCGCACACCTATCCTGGGGCAGCCCAATGCCATGAGTCCACACTGGAATGAGGAGTCCAGAGGCTGGAGCCCAGCCTCTACCCACAGGGGCACCCCAGAGGCCCCTGATGGGGTCAGCTAAGGCCATTCTTGGGACTGGACCAAAGCCGGCCACTGGCCCAGTCACTCAGCTACACGTCCTCACACTCCCAGAGCTCTGTCCCCACAGCCACAGGGGATGTGGCTGTTGCCTGGGTAAAAGAGAGGTTGCTGGCAGGACGAGGCTGGGGCAGTGGACACTGGGACAATGGCATTCGCTAACAAGGGAAGGCAGGGTGCCACAGGCTCCTGAGACTCTGTCAGGCCCCGACCTGTGCCCTCGGGGTACCAGGGACCTCACGAGCTCCTGAGCCCCCCCCCCACCCGCTCTTCACAGCCCCCCAGGCATCAGGAGGGAGAGTCGGGCTTGCGCTCCACAGAACCCAGGCCTGGCTGACCCTGGCTGCCCAGCGCCATCTTGGGCAGAGAGGCTTCCTCCAGGTCGCTCCCCTCCAGGTGGCCAGCCTCAGACAGCCTCATGCTTCCCGGGCACCCACCTGCCCTGCTCCGGCCTCACTCTGCAATGAACAGGTCCATCCCGCACACCTCTGCCCTCTGCCCCTTGACCTTCAGCCACCTCTTCCCATACTCAGCTCATCACCTCCCCAGAGCCAGAGAAGCCAACTGAGGGACCCCCCTGGAATAGGTGGCTGTGTCCTGCACAGCCCCTCGGCCTTTCTGGGGTTCCAGCCAAGCTCTGCAGACCGCCTGCCCCATGCTGAAGCTGCCCACCCAGGCCACTGTCCCCTCTGCTCCAGGGAGGGGCTCCCGTGCCCCTGCAGCCTGCAGACACGGCAGACCAAGGGGTGGGATGAGGGGTAGCCCCCATCCCAAGGAAGATGGGGGTACACATGGATAAATGACCATCTGAGGGACAACTCTGAGGTGCCCCAGCAGATCCTGGTAGGGTTGAGCCCCAGTTACCAGTAGCAACAACCAACTCCATAATGCCACTTCCTGTTGGCTTTTCCTCTTTTTCTCTCATTTCTTCCACTCTCTCGCCTATATTTCCTGATTACTTCCCAAACACACTCATCTCTAAGTTAAACTCCAGTTTTATCTGATCCCAATTCTTATCTCTGGCCTTGCTGCTGGGGAACCCAAGCCAAGGTGGTCACAAAACGGAGGGGGTGTCCCTCGGCCCACCCAAGGTCAGGCCGGCTGCGCATCCTGCAGTGTGATCCCTGCCACCCCTGGGGGAGCTCCCGCCCTCCTCTCTTCCACCTCCAGGAATTCCCCTGTGGACTCTCCCATCAGAAGGAGAAATCCAACACGCTGCCCTCTTCCAGCCCCCGGTTCAGGCCCCACCTTTCGGGCCTGTTGGATGCCACTGACCTCTCCAGGTAGCTCTCCAAGACCTCGCCCAGGCTTGCCTCGTCCCTGCAGGTATCCTCTCCTTGGCCTCCTCCACCAGACCCTCTCCTCGTGTGGCCCCACGCGTGGCAATGCAGAGTTCAAAGGGAAATGTATGATATAAAAATGGTCTTCTAATAGCAATTAAAATTCCATCTTGAGAAACTACAAAACTAGAGAAAAAGAGCAAAATAAACTCAAAGAAAGAAGAAGGGCCAGGTGTGGCGGTGCACCCCTGTGATCCCAGAGGCTCCAGAGACTGCAGAGGAGGAGCTCAGGTTCAAAGCCAGACTCAGCGATTTCGCAAGGCCCTAAGCAACTCATGGAGACCCTGTCTCTAAAAGGGCTGGGATGCGGCTCAGCGGTTAAGCGCCTCTGGGTTCAATCCCTGATACCAAATTGAAAAAAAAAAAAAAAAAAAAAAGTGAAAAGAAAGAAAGCAACTGAGAAAAACACAGAAAGCAATGAAATTGAAAAAAAGAAAAAAACAAGAAACCAAAAGCTGTTTTTTTGAAAAAAAAAATCAATAAAAGTGATAAACCTCTAGCTAAATAGACAAAGAAAAGAGAAGACACAAATAATCAATATTCGAAAGAAAGAGTACATATCACCCAGGCACTGACTTTAGAAGGATAATAAAATAACAGCATCGCCAACTCTACACCCAGAGATTCAACGGCTTGGATGGAAGGGACAGACTCTGCAAACTACCAAAACCATGCAAGAAGAAGGGGACAACTAAAGAGTCCTGTATCTATTACAGAAATTAAATTTGTAATTGAAAACCTCCCGTAAAGGAAATCTCCCAATCCAAGAGAGTTTCACTGACAAACGTTTTATGTGCCTATTTGTCTGTTCGTGCTGCTGAAAATGGAAGCCAGGCGTGTTCTACCACGGAGCCACATCCCCAGCCCTTTTTATTATAAATTTTGAGACAGGGTCTCGCCGTTGCCCAGGCTGGCCTCCAACTTGGGATCCTCCTGCCTCAGCCTCCTGAGTAGCTGGGATTATGGGTGTGCTCCACCGTACTAGGCTCTTCATTGACAAATCTCACCAAACATTTAAATGATGATTAACACTACTCTCTTCTGGGATATAGAAGGAATGCTTCCCAACTTAGTTTATGAGGCCAACGTTACGCCCATACCAAAATGAGATATTACTACCAGAAAAGATATCTGCAGACTAATATCCCTCATGAATATAGGTGGAAAAATCCTCAGCAAACTAATAGCAAATAGAATCTTTACTACATGAAATGAATAATATACTATGACTAAGTGGGGTTTATCCCAGCAATATAAGGCCAACTCAATATTTGACAATCCATCAATGTCACCCACCATATTAATAGACCAGGGAAGAAAACCTGTATGATTATATATGGATTGAAGCAGAAAAGGCGCTTAACTAGCTTCACCCGTTCATAATAAAAGCCCTTGGCAAGTTAGGAATAGAAAGAAACTTTCTCAATTTGATAAAGGCTATCTACCAAAAAAACAAAAACAAAAACAAAAAAAACCCTTACACAACAACAACATACTTGATAAACTGGCCCCTCCCCCTAAGCTGTGGCTCAAGCTTGAGGCACACAGGGACAGAGATGCTGGGACCTGTGACCCTGAACATCTCAGAGATGAATAATAGCTCTCCAAGTCTGCAATAAAAGATGGCCTCCAATAAAACTGCACAATAAAGCTACATTGCAAAAAGCGGCAAAGAAACAGAACAGAAAGCATAAAAAGTTGAAGGACGGAGGCTGTCCAGGCACAGTGAATGGGAAGGCAGAGGATTTCCTGCAGCAGAGGGCGTCCACAGGTGCCAACAGGGCCTGGGAACCTGAGGAAAGATTGGAGTGTCCAGAGCTCATTGGAGCATTTTTTCAAAGATGGCACAAAAAGAAAACCTTTACCTGACAATGAATTTGATGACAGCAAATCAAAGGAGAAGAGAGATGGATCCAGAAGGAAGAGCTGGTGCCCCAGAAAACAGAGAACTGATGTTGCTCATGACATGGAGAGAGGGAGACAGGCAAGCTTAGTGCTGGCGAAGAGGCGTGCTGCACACCTGTAATCCCAGCCACTCAGGAGGATGAGGCAGGAGGATCACAAGTTCAAGGCCAGCCTCGGCAACTTAGTGAGACCCTATCTCAAAAATAAAAAAAATTAAAAAGACTATAGAGATGTAGCTTAGTGGTAAATCTTCCCTGGATTCAACCCCAAATACCAAAATCATAATTTTTTAAACACCTTCAATGTCTCCAGTTTCCATTGCCTTTGATGGAGAGAGACTAGCTTGGCATTCTTGCCCAGAAGTTGAGTTCAATTATCATTTGCACTGATAAACAATCTGGGTCTTGACTTTTTCACTTACTAGTAAAAAACTTACTAGTCACATCTAAGAACTCTTAGCTAACTCTGGGTCATGAGGATTTTCTCCCGTGTTTTCTTCTAAAAGTTGTACTAGTGTGAAGAAACAACTACATTTTTAATGAAAGTCAAGTTTGATGTGTTGGTTTTGAAAATAGTATTGGGAGAGTTGTTAGGGTTTATTGGTTTGGGGGTTTTGGTTTTGCATCAATAGCACCAGTTACTTTGAACAAATAAAAGCTTTCTGTAGTTGCTTCCTTCATCAGGAAGAAAAAAATAAATAAAAGAAAGCTAAGGACTGAATGCTTTGCTCTAAGATCAGGAGGAAGGCAAGGATGTCCACTCCCGTCTCTCCTATGTCACCATGTTAAAGGAAGTCCTAGCCAGGGCAGTGAGGCCAGAAGAAGAAATAAGAGGCAAACAGATGGGGAAAGAAGAAATAAGATGGTCCCTATTTGCAGACAACATGATTGTTTATATAGAAGATATAAAATCTACCCTGAAAAGCCACTAGAATGAATAAGTGAGTTTTGCAAGATTACAGAACCTAAGGTCAACACATAAAAATCAATGCTATTTCTACATACCAGAAATGAGCACCCAAAAACTGAATTTTTAAAAAACAATACCATTTATGATCATCCACCCAAAGTGAAATATTTAAGAATTAACAAAACATGGAAGATTCATAAGGGGAGAATTTCAGATCTTTGATGTAAGAAATCCAAGACAGCCTAAATAAATGGAAGACCCCAATTCATGCTGGTCCTCTCCAAATGGGTCTATAGATTTAACCCAATACTAATCAAAATTCCAGAGAGATTTTTCTTTTTTATAGATATAAGCCAGCTGTTTCCAAAATACATTTGGACAGATAACAGAACTAGAATAGCCAAACCATTTTTGAAAAAGAAAAAGTTGGAGGATTCACACTACCCAATTTTAAAACTTAATAAATCTACAATAATAAAGACAGAGTCAGAGAGGTATTGGCAAAGAGATAGACATATGGGTCAATGGAACAGAATAAAAGCCCAGGAATAGACTCACACAAATACTGGTCAATTGACTTTTGACAAAGGTACAAAAGCCATTCAATAAAGAAAAGACAATCTTTTCAACAAATGGTATGGAAACAGTAGATATCTATATATTAAAACAAGTTTAATCTCAGCCCAAACCCCCTACCTGATACAAAAATGAACTCAAAGTGAATCATAAATCTAAAGGCTAAATGTAAAATTGTAAAAGTGTTAGAAGAAAACACAGGAGAAAATTCTCATGACCCAGAGTTAGCAAAGAGTTCTTAGATGTGACTACTTCCAAAATTTCATAAATGAAAAATTTCACAAAGTGGACTTCATCAGGGAGAAAAAACAACAACAACAACTTTTTAATGAAAGAGCATTGTTAAGAAAATGAGAGACAACAGACCAGACACCAAATCACAAATCTGACAAAAGTCGTGTATCTGAAATATATAAAGAGCTTTCTAACTCAATTAGAAAAACACACAAACAACACAATTTTTTAAACAGGCAGGAGACATTAATAGATACTTTGCTAAATAGGATATATGGATAGAAATTATACACATGAAAAGACGCACAGCATCATCAGTCTTTAGAGAAGTTGAAGTTAAAACCACAATGAGCTATACTCTACAACTATCAAATGACTTAATATAAAAAATACCTGATGCAGGTGAGGGTCTGGAGGAATTGGACATCTCAAATGTTGCTGGTGGAAACGCAAAGAGGAACAGCTTCTCTGGAAAATAATTTGGCAGTTCTTATAAAGTTAAATATATACATTCCATATCTCCCAGCAATCCCATTCCTTAGAGAAAACATATTCAGACGAAAAACCTATAGATGAATGTCTACAGTAGCTATAGCCATAATCACTAAAATTTGGAAACAACCCACATGGCCTTCAGAAAGAAAACGGGTGAATAAACTATGGTTCATGCCTCAGACTGCTACTCAGCAATAAGAAGGCACCATGGATGCCCACAATGACTTACTTGGATACATCTCAATGCACTGAACCCAGACTCAAAAGCTCATATACTTCACAATTCTATTTGTATGACATTCTGGAAAAGGTAGAACTGTAGCCAGATTGAAAGGAATCGGGGTGATAAAGGATGCCAGGATGATAAAGGATCAGCTCACGGGAGTTTGTGGGGGGCTGATGGAATTCAGGATCTTGATTGAGGTAGTGGCTACAAAAATCTATACGTGTCTGCCCTTCCCCCACAAAAAATCAGTTTTACTACATGTAAATTTCTTTTCTTCTTTAAATTTATTTCTTTTCATTAGGTATATATGAGAGCTGAATGCATTTTGATTCATTGTACACAACTGCAGCACAACTTTTCATTTCTCTGGTTGTACACAATGCAGTGTCGCACCATATGTGCATTCATACATGTACCTAGGGTAATAATGTCCATCACATTCCACAATCTTTCCCACCCCATCCCTCTTCTCCTCCCCTGCCTCCCCTTTGCTCAAAGTTCCTCCATTTTTCCCATGTCCCCCCTTATGGATCAGCACCTACTTATCAGAGAGAACATTCGGCCTTTGGTTTTTTGCGATTGGTTACTTTGGTTAGCATGATATTCTCCAGCTCCATCCATTTACCTGCAAATGCCATGATTTTATTCTCTTTTAATGCTGAGTGATATTCCATTGTGTATATATACCACAGTTTTTTTATCCATTCATCTACTGAAGCCCGTCTAAGTTGGTTCCACAGTTTAGCTATTGTGAATTGAGCTGCTACAAACATTGATGTGGTTGCATCACTGTAGCATGCTGACTTTAAGTCCTTTGGATATAGACTGAGGAGTGGGATTGCTGGGTCAAGTGGTGGTTCCATTCCAAGTTTCCTAAGGAATCTCCATACTGCTTTCCAGAGTGGTTGTGTTGGGAGTCTCCCTGAGAACTTCCCCCCCCCTTTCAAACAGGGTGGTGGGCAAATTGCCAGTGGGCGGCTAGAACTCCCTGGGCCTTTCAGATAAGGAGCCCCTAATGCAACATGGGGGCAGGCAAGTTGCCAGTGGGCGGATAACAAGTTGTTTTGAAAATTTTCTAATTGGTCCTCCAGTCTTCCATGATCCTGGACGTGCCCCCCATGAATCTTATGCAGGGCGGACCTGCGTGCACAGTAGGTGATGACCTGACGTTTACTATGATTGGCCCCGGGAGCTTCCTGGTTTAAGATAACTGACTCTCACTTTCTATATAAACTAGCACCAGCTTGCAGTAAAGTGCTTCATCTTTGTCACTGCTGTCTGTGTGTGTGCATTTTAATCTCCGACGACGAACCTTGGCCTTTCAGGTTGCACCAATCTGCAGTCCCACCAGCAATGTATGAGTGTGCTGCACGTAAATTTTAAAATTTGTTATTATTGTTTATATTGACCACATCACTCTCCTGCTGAAAACTTTTGGCTGCCTCCCAGTTTGGACAAAAGGCAGACGTTTTATCTGCAGGGCCTCTAGCCCACCTGCTGGCCTCCTATCTCAGTCCCACCAGCAACCTTTCCCTCTGCCTCCTATTTGCTTTTCCTGGTTCCTGGAGGGCAGCTCCTCCCTCCTGCCTCAGGGCCTTTGCCCCAGGCCAGCAGGAGCCCTTCCCTGCTGCTCCTGGCCGCCAGCAGCTGTGAATGTGGGGGAGAGCAGGTGAAGAGGTGCCCTCCCACCAGTTTCCCCCACCATGCCCACCACATCCAGCTCCCTCCTTGGCTCCAACTGACCATGAACTTGTCATGGTCCCCAAGGACCACTAGTTAAAAACCTAGATTCTTGAATAAATCTATGAACACATCCTACACCAGTGGTCTTAAAATTTACGCCCCTCAAAGTCACCCAGAGCAAGGGAAGGGGGACTGAGGAAGGCAGATCCAGGTCCCCACTCCAGAGCATCTAACGCAGGAGGCCTGGGGCCGCCAGCCAGCGGAGCCTGCCTTTCCACCGGCCTCCGGGACCGGGTCTCGGCCCGCCCCCCTCGGCAGGCCCCGCCCCCTCCCCGTCCCCTGGGGCCCCGCGGAGCTTCCCCGCAGCGGTGCAGAGCGGTCCGAAGCGCGCCTGCAACTGCGGGGGACTCGGCCCTCCCCTCTCTGGAAGCAATTTGGAAACCTTTTCATTATTCCTTTGTGAGGAGAAAGGAAAACAGGTTTGATCTCTTCAGATCGCTCGCCGGGGCGCGGGAGCGCTCGGGAAGTGGCGGGCTGGAGCGCGCCCGGCAATTTGCTGAATTTCTGCGCGGGCCGCGCCTCGGCTCCCAGCAGCTCCGCCCTCGCCGCGCCCTGGCCGCGAGCGCGGCCCCAGGGGAACTGGCGGCGGGTGAGCTAGAAGGTGCACCCGCTCCGGCTGACCGCGGGCAGAGAGGGTCTCTGCGTGTAGGCCACGGGGCTGGGGGCATTCCGGTTGGGACCCTGAGGGACACAGTGAGAGTTAGGGCTGGGCCAGCTGTAGGTCCCCAGCTCACCCACCCGAGGCTGCGCTTCCTCATTGTGACTGTCACCACCCTGCTCACCCTCAGGGCCGTTCACCACCCGCTGCAGGATCCCGCACCTGTGGGAAATCGCACCGCACCCAGGTCCCCCTCCTCCAGCTCTGGGGACAGCGCCTCTGCCTGCCCCATCCATCCCCCAGCACCGGGGTTCAGAAGGCCCCAAACGCAGACGCCGCTGGGGTGAGTAACACACAGGAAGGAGGGTCCTCAGTGGAGATTCCTGGGACCACAGGGCTGTTTCCAGAGCCTCTGAAGGTCCTGGAGGGGAATGAGGATCGGTCATCCCCAGAACCAAGGCACCAAAGCAGGGGACTGTGCCAGGTGAGAGGAGGGCTGCTGCAGCCTGGCAGGCCCACCTGAGACCACCCCAGACTCCCCTCCCACAGATGGCCCCTCTCACCCCTCCCTGCCCAGCCCCTCCAAGGAGAGGCACAGAATCTGAAGTCGGGCAGGAGAGAGGGGGCCACACGGGAGTCTCTGCCCACAGCGCAAGCACAGGATCCAGGCCCAGCTCTTGGCCCCAGAGCCCCACTCATCTCTTCAAGATGAGCCCCAGCCTCTCCTGGTCACCCTGTGGTTCTCCCAAGTTGCTCTTCTCCCCTGGGTGGCCCCATGCCGGGGCCACCTGGCACACAGTGGGTAGAACTTCAGAACCCTCAAGGTACCTACAGCTGTGGGTAATCCCATGAAGTTGATTCCCTGTCCCCACTTTATAGGTAGGGGAACTGAGACCGAGAAACCAGGCTTGTCCAGGAACACACAGGGAGACAAGTTTTCACCCAGGATACCAGACCCTGGGGACCTCATTTCCTAATGCCTGAGTCCTAGTGAGCCCCAAGACCCCCAGACTGTTGGGCTTGGTAAGTCAGCAACTGCCTGGTTACTACTGCAGTTGTTCCCTTCCTCCGCCCTGCGCCCCCAACCTGGTGGCCCCAGCATAAGCACACAAGCTGTGATTATTTGGGAAGAAGACGGAAGGAGTAGCATGCTGCGTGTGGGCTGGTTATCATGCCAAATACTTAACATGTGTCACCTCTGTGATCCTCTGCACGACCCCATTACACAGATGAATGGACTGAGGCCAGACGGGTTAAGTAAGGTATGCCACTCTGCTCAGCTAATTGGCAGAGTGGGACTCCCCGACAGGCTCCAGTCCCCAAGACCATCTGCTGGGGTCCTGAGGCTTTACTGCCCCTCCTCCCCCATCCCTGATTCCCCACCCAGGACACTCACCCCGCCAGCCCCTCTGTGGGCAGGAGAGAGTGAGGGGAGACAGGCGGAGGGTGGCGGGAGCGGCTGCCGTGTTTATTAATTTTCTGCCTCAGTGGGTCTGCAGCCCCAGCCAGAGCCCCGGAGTTGCCATCCAGTCTATTAAATAATTCTATCTGGGAAGAACCTGGCATGCAAGGGACCGAGCTGATGGGCCTTTAAAATTTAATTGCCGTGCTAAACGAGATTAGCCGTGGGAAGGCGGGCAGGAGCTGAGGGGGCGGAGAACCAAATTCTGTCAGCCCCTCTCAGCTCTGACACCTCATCCCCTAGCTGCCTGGGGGCGCCAGCGCTGAGGCCTCCGCATCCCTGGGCACCTGGCTGGACCTGTGGCCTCAGTGCTCCCCCTTGCCCCAGCCCCAGCACACCAGTGGCTCCCCACTGTGGCTGTGCGGGCCTGCCCCCAGCTTTTGCTTGCGCCAGCTCTCAGTTTGGGGTGCCATCCCCCCTTACCTCCTGAGCAAGGGCCACAGTCTCTAGACCCCCAGGCAGTGCCAGGGACCCTCCCCAGGCAAGGGGGCCCCCAATAAGGGGAGACGAAGTTCTCATTGTGATTCTGAGAAAGGCAGGGCCCAATGTCAGCGAAGCCAATTGGATAATAATGCGACTGGATAATGTTTTGAGATCTTAAAAGGTCTCTTATCGATTTCTCTCCCCGCCTGTGTGCCCTCGCCTCCTCTCTTTCAGCTAAAAGTATGTAGCCAGCTCTGGGTGCCTCTGCCCCAGGGAGGGACTGAGGAGCACCTGCTCACGCAGCCACCAGGGCAGGGCCTGGCTTCTCAGCTTCCCTGTGTCCTCTCCCTCTGGTTTGTCCTTTCGTGTGGCTTTTTCCCAAAGCAGCTTTTAAGTCTTCATATACCCCAGGTCTGTGGCTCCTCCCACACACCGCAGCCTCATCACCCACCAACCACCCTCTCCTCCCTCCCAGAACCCCTTTCTCCATTTTCCTATTGGAGGCTCCACACAGCTGGGCTTAAAATCAATGTCACCCACTTCTCAGGAAATCCTCCCTGAAAAGTGTGTGTGACTCCTGACAAATGAGCTCCTTGATTCCACAGGTGTTTGTTGAGCACCTACTGTGTGCGGGGCATGAGGCTAAAGACACAGCAAAGAACAAGATAGACAAGGTCCCTGTCCTTATGGAGCTGGTATTCTGGTGTGGAGGGACAAAAAGCTGAAGAAAGCAAGAGGTAAACAAGGTTCTCTCAGAAAACATGAAGTGCTGTGAAGAGAACCCGAGTGTCCGGACGGGTGGTGGGGATAGGATGGGGTGACTGCACAGGGTGACGTGGCCAGGGGAGGCTGTCTGGGGAGAAGGCACCTGAGGCCAAGAAGCTGCCCACTGTGCAAAGTTTTGCAGGAAGGAACTTCTAGATGGATGACAAAGTACCAAGATGCTCAGGGGTTAGTTGGAGAGGGGAACCTAAGACCAGGGCCGCTGAAGGATGGTGAGGGGTGGGGTGGGTGGCACAGGAGAAGGCTGGCACTCTGACTCCCGAGCCCAGGCTCAGTCAGGGCCCTCTCCAGGCTTGTTTGGAGCGGGTCTCTGGGTCGTGCGGCTCCAGCCAGATAGTGCTGAGGCCAGAGAGTCATAGACAGCCACATAAACAGCCAGTGGGCATCTTCATGGCCCTGGGAACATCCTCAGAGCCTGGCAGCCCCGGAAGGGATTTTTGGAAAAGGGGCCAGGGCAGCCTCAGCTCTGCGCCTCTCTGTCAGTCAGTCCTGCAGAGCAGGATGGAATGCACTGCCCGGTGGACAGAAAGCAGCTCCTGTGCCCAGCCCTCCAGTCCCAGCTACTGGCCCCACCTCTTGGACCTGTGGCTTCTGCGTGGCCTCCTGGGGCAGGTGCTCTATGGCCTTCTCTGTAGGCCAGAGCTTTCCCCATCACCAGACCTCCTGCCCAGACCTCCCTCCTTGGGAAAAACCAGCCAGAATGCTCCAGGTGCCTCCCGTCCAGCCCTGTACCCCGCAGCGCCTGGCGCTCCTCTCCCACCACTGGCCACAGGCTGGGGGCTAAGGGCCGGGCTCACAGAGGCTGCGGCCTGAGTATAGGGAAAAGCAGAAACAGAGCCCCTACTCTGCCCAGCCCAGAAGAGACCTGGGCAGGGACAGCCTTGGCCACCCTGCCAAGGTGACCTGGTAGCCCCTCAGTATTTTCAACACCAGAGCTATTTCTCAAGGGAAATCCAAATAGAACCACAATGTGTAAAACAAATGAAAGTCATATCCAGTGAGCGCAGATGCACCCGCTATGTTCACATGTGTGCCGTGTGCTTCTTATAATGAGAGGACAATTAAAATAATATTAGATAAGATGGCAACAAGCCTGTTTTGTTGAGGAGGAAACAGAAATAAGAGATTATGGGTGACAGTTTCCATCCTGCATCCTGCACCAGGCACAGCCTCTAACTTGTTTCTGCTTCTGCTTGTGTTGTAGGCTATTACTTATTCATACAGATAAGTGAGTGCGAGTTAAAGGAGGGTTTTGTGTGTATCTTCCAATATTCCTTCCTGCCATGCCTTTCAATTAACTCCAGATACAGAGGGCTGGGCAGAGCTCAGTGGTAGAGCGCTGGTCTGGTGTGCGTGAGGCCCCAAGTTCAATCCCTAGCATTGAAAAAAAAAAAAAAAAGAGAGAGAGAGAGACAGATGTAGGAAAATCTTTAGTACTAGATCTCCCCAGAGCAACCCTTCTGGTGATTTCAAACAGCTTGTACATTGTGTAACATAATCTTTAACCTGCATCTATTTTTAAATACAGTTTTAGCATTAAACAATGGTATTGAAAATGAACTTCTTCGAGTCATGCGTTTGTGGATATCTTAAATGCCTCTGGAGTACCCCAGGGGTCTGCAGACAAGGTTTAGAAGCCACTGGCTTAATGACCACATCTCATTTGGTCGTCTTTCTACCTGGGCCCAGGGCCCCTTCCCTAAAGCCCAGATTATTCCTTCTTTCCCAAAGACTCGAGCTCAAAGGGGAAAGAACCCCATGGCTGTGTGTTTGTTTGTTTGTTTGTTTGTTTATTTTTGATGCCAGGGATTGAACCCAGGGGTGCTTAACAACTGAGTCACATCAACGGCTCTTTCTGTGTTTTATTTAGAGGCAGGGTCTCACAGAGTTGCTTAGTGCCTCACTAAGTTACTGAGGCTGGCTTTGAACTTGTGATTCTCCTGCCTCCGCCTCCTGAGCTGCTGGGATTCTAGGTGTGTGCCATTGCATTCAGCTTCTCCATAGCCTTTTGACAGCACCTCAGCCCATAGTTGAACACCCACAGTGGCTTGAATACCCACGGTGATGGGCATCTCAGCACCTTATGTGATCCGGTTCGTCATTGGGCAGCTCTAACTGCTGAATATCTCTTTCTCTCTGAAACTCTCCCCTTAATTAGAGTGGGCATAGACTGTTTATCAAACCGCGCTGTGAAGATAGAATAAGATGTCATGTGCAAAGGACATCCTACTTGTTCAACAGTGTTTAGTCTCCTTGCCCGCCAGGACCCTGATTTTAGAGAGGTAGACAGCTTGATGTTCACAGGGACAAGTATGTGGAATAGAATGGGCTCTGTGGAGCAGAGGGGGCAGTGCATGTCCTTTGGGAGGTTCCAAAGGGACACCTGCCTCCTCTCCAGTCCCAGACAAAGGAGCCGGAGGGCTGGGGACTCTGAGGGCTGGGGGCTCCGGTGAGCTTTGACAGCTGCACGCACTCCTGCCCTCATCCCCGCACCCACCCCACCCCCACTGGCCTCAGAGCCTCATCTGTCTTCCCTCCTGTCACGGAGCTGGAACCTTGCAGAGGAGGTGAGGGGATTAAATCTCAGGGCTGGCCGCGCCCCCGCCAAGGAGCTGGCACTTCATTACCCGCCTGCCCAGCTGTCTGCGGCCATCGATCGGCCCTGGCCCCAGTGACCTCGGATCGATGGGCAGCGTGTTATTTACTGGATTGTGTCCTAAGCCAGCGGGGAAGAGGGGAAGGGGCCTAGACAGAGGATCTGCAGCCCGGAGCCTTCTCTGTGGCCTTGTCCTCTGAGGCAGAGGGACAAGCCATCAGCAAACCCTGGGGTAAGCAGGGGGAAGATTGGGTGGCAGGGGGTGCTCTGTGAGTCAGGCCCTTCCCATTTATGAGCCTCAGTCTCCTCTGTGGCAGGGTCGGCGGCGGGCGGTGGGGGGGGGGGGGCGCAGCAGGATTTGCACCCTGGCAGCCTGCAGGGGTGCGGGGCATGCAGATGAGCCAAGGGACACCCTGAGTTTCTCCCTTGAGTCATGGGAGAGGCCAGTAGGGCCAGGTAGTGCAGCGGCTCTGCACCCTGGCCGCTCTGAAGGCCAAAGCTGGGGAGGTTACCATGCCCCGCAGGCAAGCACCCTCTCTGCTCTCCCCTTCCTGGTTCAAGACTTCCTTCCAGCCCTTGGGACAGACAGCTGGCCGGGACGTGTGAGGAAGGTCATGTCCTCAACGGGGAACAGAGTTGGAGAACAAAGGCCCCACCGTCTTCCCTCAGACATTTCCAAGGCCTGGTCCTCCTGGTCTCCCAGTAGCTGGAACCCTGTGCCCACAGCTGCATGGTCATGGCTCTTCCTCCTTCTGGAGCAGCCTCCAACTCCTTCCTCCTACTTCTGGGGCTCACTCACTGCCCAACTAGACAAGTCCCTCCTCAACTCGGGCTCTGCTGTGCAGGACCCCAAGCCAGCTGGTGCGTGAGAAGCTACAAATTTAGATTTTTCTGGAAATCCATCCATCTGAGCCTGGCCTTGACACACACCCGGGGTTTGCATGTAGATGATGTCCCCGCCAGGTCAGGCATTCTGTTCACGTCACACCTTCAACATTTATTGGACATTTCGTGAGCTCATTTCAGCTATAGGGGCTCTGAGGAAGCCCAGAGAACAGCCGGGAAGGTAAACAACTCGGAGGTGACCCCACTGCTGTGCTCCCTGACAAGGAGGGGTCCACAGGCATGGGAAGGGGACCCCAAGCTGTGGCCTCCTGACCTCTGTGGTGGCTGGCGGGAGGTGGTCCAAAGAGGCTTCTTGGAAGAGGTCATATTTGAGATGAGTCTCGGCAGAAGAAGAGGCCTTAGAGAGATTGGACTTGGGTGCCAATTGCTGGGATCACCAGTGCCCTGCCCCCCACAGCACTGCCCTGTCCCCCTTGGAAGGTCACTCTGGTGAGGACCCTATGATCCCCAAGGCCCCTGCCAGTGGGATCCGGCAGGCAGGCACCTTAGTGAGGGCAGCTAACCACTCACGGCAGGGGCTGCCTTGACCTGAGCTGTGATCTGGAATCTTCTCAGGAGTTGACCTGGCCAAAGGCTGTAGACAGCGGTCCTCAGCAGACACAGGAGTGAGGCAGAGGAAGTCCTGGGAGAGGCCATGGTGGGTCAGGGCCACGAAGGGTTGCTGAGATTAAAGCCACAAGACAGCACATTCTACGTCTCGAGTGAGCCGGAAGCAGACTGGTGTCTCAAGGAGACCAGAGCTACCTAGCTTGGGGGACATCCACCCAGGACGAGAGACACCCAGCAAAGCCAGCCCCCGAACCCCAGCCCCAGCCAATAGATATCCTTGAATTAGGGAAACTGAGAAGGTCCCTGTTCTTCAGAACCAAAATACGTGAACCAGGAGTTGAGCGGAGGGGTCTTTTCCCACAACAGGCAGCGCAATGACCAGAAGGCAAGGAACCAGGATGGGGTGTCCACCTCGGCTAGAGCAGGGTGTGGTGGGTGGCTGTGCGCCTGTGTCCCTAGGAGGTTCAGAGAACAAGATCAGCGCACAGAACCGAGTAAGGAGCCAGGAAGGTTGGGTCGGGGGAGCAGGTGGTGGGGTCCAGAGCGTCAGGAGGCACCCTGAGCAGACAGACGTGTGGCTCAGACAGGTCGGGCCCAGTGTGGGGAAGCAGACCACAGGCAGAGAGACGGCACACACCTGTGTCAAGACAGGGGACTGGGAGAGGCGGGACCAGAGCCACATGCTCTGGGTGACGCTGCCTGAGCAGAAGCCCAACATGGACATGGGGACAGAGAGAAAGGAGGCTCTGCTTACACCTCGGCCAACCAAGAGAACTGCCGGGCTGGAGGCCCACCCACCATCCACTCCACAAGCCCCCTCCTCAAAAAAAAAAAAAACCTCTCCCTCTGGGCCTCCGGGTCAGCCAGGCTGGCCAGCCATGTGACATCCTTGGGAGACAGGACCAGCCCAGGACTGTCACCTCCTGACTTCCTGCTATGTAAGAGACAGAGGCTGTCAGGCAAGGTCTCCTCACCTGAACTCCTGGTGGACTGGGGTCAGAGGCAGACTGGGGACGTTAGCGAGAGGGCGGGGCACTAGCAAAAGCACAGGAGATGGGGCAGGTGAGTGGCCCAGCCCGCAGCAGAGCTGACCGCTGCAGAGGCTGGGCAGTGACCTGAGACTTTGAACTGCTTTGGTGAGCGGTGGGGGCTGGAGGCAGCAGCAGAGGAGGCGCAGAGATGAGGGAGGTCAGAGGGAGGCTGGAGAGGGGACAGTGACCTTTAGGCTTCCCTCTTGACCTGTTGGTAAAGGCCACCCGCTCTGGGAACAGCAAGGAGCCCTGAACTGTGTCAAGGTCGTGGGACCCCGGTTCCTGCCCGCCTCGTGCCCCAGCTGAAGATGGAAGCCCGAGAAGGCCTGGCTCCTCTCCCGGGACCCAGACCTGCTGCTCCTGCCTGTCCACCGCAGCCCAGGCTGGTCACAAGCCAGAACCTAGCCACGACTCAGGGAAAGGGGCCCTGGAGGGGAGCAGCAGCCCTTGTGCTGACCTGAGCATGGGCCCTGGGGCCAGGGTGGTGGGGCAAGGGCAGCTAATCTTGGTGACTAGCCCCGTCCCTGATTCTGGCCAGGGTGTCCCACAGGCCTCGCAGGTAGAGGTCAGTGAGAAGGGGCCAGTCTGTGCTGTCTGGGTCTGACCACACTGAGGACAGGTGACGTGGGCCCCTGGAGTTGAGGAGTGGGAGGAGGTACAGCCTTGGTCTGGGGAACAGGCACGATCCATGGTTGGGATCAGTGTGGTCTCATCCTCTCCCTGGGTCTCTGCGACCTCCCTGCCATTGGGAGGGGGGCTCATGCCAGCCTCTCAGTTCCAGTCACCTGGAAACCTCCTGTCACCACTTGTCCGTGTTATGAGGACGCCTCCTCCTGGGGTCCCCGGCTCACCCTTCCACTTCACAGCAGTGCCTCCTCTTCCACCCAGGGCACAAACATCAGCCCTTGACCAGCTGCAAACAGCTGTGTGCTTGTTCCTACCCCACATACACAGATCACTAGTTCTCAAACATCTGGTGCCAGGACCCCTTTTCATTCCTACTGAGGACTCCCAGAGTGTTGATTTATAAATATTTGTCATATTAGGCCCGAAGCAGTGTTGCATACCTGTCATCCCAGTGACACAGGAGGCTGAGGCAGGAGGATTGTAAGTTCGAGGCCAGCCTCAATGACTTAGCCAGGCCCTAAGCATCTTAGTGAGACCCTGTCTCTAAACAAAAAGGGCTGGGGATATCACCGAGTGGTAAAGCACCCCTGTGTTCAATCCCCAATACCAAAACAAATAAATAGATAAATGTCACATTAGCTATTAAAATAGAAATTTTTCTAAATGTTCATTTATGGACTCATTTAATATAAAAACAATTACCTCAGTTCATGTTCATGCAAGAAGTATATTTTTGTAAAAGATGTTTTGAAAATGAGAGAAGAGCTGGATTGCTTTTCAGTTTTGTAAATCTCTCAAGTGTCTGACTTAATAGAAGACAGCTGGACTCTCTTATCTGCTTCTCCATTAACGTCCCCGGCAATATGTTGTTTTGGTTGGAGTGGATTAAGGACATCTGGCCCCTCCCACATCTGGAGCGGGTAAAGGGATGGTGCCAGCCTTGGCCGTCACCAGGGGCACTCTTCTGTGACCCCACACGGGGCCTCAGCAAATGGCAGCTTCATGGGGCTTGCTTGCTTCCTGGAATCTACAAACTTAACAAACTTTTCCTGTTGTACTATATTAAGATCCCCGTCCACCTGACACTCGGACCCTTCACCTTTGGAACCATGCCCACCTTGGCCCTTGGGAAATCAGAGCCTTTCAGGGATGGAGCTGCTGTCCGGCTCGTAGTAACAGAGAGACGTTTTCCAAAATTCCTATGATGGCCTGCGGGCTCAGATTGTATCATTGACAACTAATCCTGTCGGTGGTTTCCCTCATTTCATTCTTTTTCTAGAAATGTCCACCAGATACCCAAGACTGGGGAGCCACAGGTCTTCTGCTCTGGTTTTTCCTCTAATAAAACCATGTTTTGTGGGAAAGAAAGTAGCAATGTCAGCTCATGGCTGTTCCTCTCCAGAAATTGCTTGCTCTGTGCCTCTCCTTTCCCCCCTTTCCAGAATACTAAGAAGATGGGAGCTCCAGGAGGGGTATTCAATATCCATCCCTGGGACTGGCTTAGCAAGGACAGCCTTAGGGGAATTGGCTTCTTTTCTTCTTTCTTGCAAGTATGTGGCGGAGCTGTATGCCAGGGCTGCTGGCACAGTGTGGGGACACCGCCTCGGGCTGCTGAGCCACCACTGTGCTGGGGATGACGGTGGTGCCCAGTGAACCTGTAGAAAACCACGCGGCCCTGCTGAGCGCCGCCTGGGAGTTTCATTTGCCCTCCCGAGGACGCCTGTGGCAGGTGCTTTAGTTGTCGTACCCATTTCACACGTGAGGGGACAGGGGTACCTCGCTCTGCTACCTCTGGCTCTCAGAGAATCGAGCCCACTTCCAGGCTCCAGGTAGGGAAAAGGTGGCACCCACCGTTCCAGTCAGTCCTTCCAAGTCACAAAGCCAGTCAGATGTCCCCACCCCTGCCCTGTGGTCAGACAAACAGAGACCCTGCCAGTCAAGAGCCTGCCTGGGACTGGAGCCCAGGGCTGTCCATCAGCTGGAGAAGGACCCCGGTGCTCCCAGCAGCAGGACCCAGCCTGACTGGGAGTTTCCAGGGGCTGGGGACACCAGCCACCTCCCTGTCCAGAATGCTCCCCCCATGGGCTCCAGCCTGGGCCCTGTGAACACATCCCGTTCTGGGGATCTTCTCTCCCCTTTCTGGGCCATCTCATTCGGAAAGCGGAGCGGTGGGTGGTGGCGCAGCTTCTCTGACCTCCACAGCTCCCTCCGGCTCCAGGGCTGGGCCCTCCGTGTCCTCGCTGAGGCTCCCCCAGACTGGCCATGCATGCCAATGGCCTCTGGGAGACAAGGCAGGCTGAGCGGCTGACAGAATCAGTTAACACCCGGGTGCCTCCTCTGTTTGCTAAGGCCCCCTGAGGCCCTCGGTCTCATTTTCCCCCCTCCCAGAATCACAGAAAAGTAAATAACCACCCGAGCAGCTCCGCGGGTAAACAGCCCAGAGTTTGCTCTCCAAATTGCCACCCACCCCGCCCCAGCCCCAGGCTGCACTGGAGGACTGACAGGTTTATCTGTGTACATTTCCTCCGACCCCCACCTTGTCCCAGTGCTGCTGGAGAAGGGCGAGCACCTGGGGTGTCAGGACAGGCTGTGCATAGCTACCCAGAGCCCCAGCGTCGGCCACCGGAGAAGCTTCCAGAGGCCTGAGGAAGACAGGGCCCATGGCCCAGGAGGCAGGGGACGGCCTTGGGGTGCACAGTGGGGGGCAGATGTGACTTGGAGCCAGCCTGGACCAGGACACCCTCTGCCTAGAGTGGCTCACACAGGAGCCAAATCCTGATGTCCCCTGCCTCTGTGTTTGCAGTGTGCTGCCCAGGGTCCCCCCCACCTGTCCCTGCTCTGAAACTCCTCCTGGCTCAGCTTCCAGCCCCGTCCCGTCCCCACCCATGTCCACACCTCTCTCTGTCCTCATTCCGTTCCGTCCTTGCCTCCCTCAGGAGGCCCTAGGACCTCTTTCCTGCCCTTGGGTCCTTCTGAGGTGTGTCCATCAACAGAAGCACTAGCAACTGTGAACCAGGCAGGCTGACCCCGGTCCTGGGAACCCTGAGAGCCCAGGAGTCAGAGTAAGAGAGACCAGGTCACAGCACGACTAAGGGTTCTGCCACATCCCGGGCCTCACACACGGCTTTCTACGTGGGAACGCTGGACTGGCGAGACTAAGGATCCTAGTGTCAGAGTCACACTGAACTCTAGGCCTCTCTCAGGGCTTTGGGAAGACAAAACTGCAGAGCAGGAGACTCTCTGGAGGGAGCCAGGCCTAGACCCCAGCCCTCATCTGAGCTATGTGGCCTTGAAGGACTTGCTAACATCTAGGGCCTCAGTTTCTTCTTCTATGAAATGGGAGAGAACAAGCCCTACCTGAGAGAGACTAAGGACAGCCTCTGTCACCTGGTAAGTGTTTAGAAAGCAGAAATTCTAGTTATTGTTGTTATTACTACCGCGACTACTGAGTTATTATTGGCACAGGTCTGATGACAGCCCAAATCCAAGGGTGGTTTTAGGGAATGGTTTCCCCAAACAGCCCTTCGATGGCCTCCTGGGCCCCAGAGTGAGGACTAGCAGCCAAGGCTCAGATCCCTGCAAACTGGCCGACTTGGACTTGGCCCAGAGGGGAGTGGAAATGTGACAGTCAGGATCAGAGGCACGAGCTAAGTCTGCAAGGGCAGCGGGTGTGGAATATGACAGTTGCAAGTGAGGGTGGCCTAAGGAGATTAAGATTTGGTGTGTCAACATCACCAGATGTCAGCGAGGGGCCGATAACCTGCTGCAGGGCCAGATAAGAGAACTGTCTCCAAACCCCCGGGAGGGGGCTCTGGAGGCCTGACAGGAGTGCCTGGGGACAGAGATGGCAATGGCAAGTTGGAGCCAGGACACAAGCACCAGTGGGGAGCTGGTGCAGCCCCGAGATGCCAGAGGCTAGGAGCCCACCACCCGGGGAAGTGTCTGCTGTGGGCAGGAGCAGCCCCTGCCTGGCTTACAGACAGGTCACCCAGGGGTGGCCACAGTGTGCACTAGAGAGCTACCTCCATCCGCTGAGGCTGCCAGTGTCCCCTGGCCACCTCTGCATGAGTGAGGCCCCCATCTTGGCTTTGTGTTCAGAAACCCCAAACACATCCGTGCCGTGACTCCATATGGGAGGTGGAGTCGGGTCCCTGATCTGCTGGACCAGCTGGCTCTGGCTTTTATGTACAGAGAAATACACTTCTGTCTTGTTTCAGTCACTATTCATTTGGGTCCCTGCCATGTGACATTGATCCTGTGTGCTAGCTAACAGAACACACGAGATTCTCCCACTCCACCGCTGCATGGGAGGGACAGGCTGCCACCTCTGCTGCAGAGGGTCTTTTCATTTAGTTTATGTTGAATTTTGCATTATGGTTCCCTTCTTTGAACAGGTACCACAGGCACACAATACATTTAAATGTTCGTCATTCAGACTTGGTTTAACCATATTGGGGACCGTAATTGACAGTGGCTAAAACGAGAGAGGTGTTTATCTCTCTCACAGTCTGGAGGATCCAGGATATTTCTGTCCCACAGGAGCTCAGAAACTCAGGTCCGTCCAGCCCGTTCCACCTTCCCCATGTTTCCCCTTGGTCATGACCCACAATGGTGGCCATAAGGGCTCTGTTCTAGGCGACGGGAAGGAAGAGAGAAGATGAAGGGCCAAGGGCACACCAGATGTCTTTTAAGGAAAGTTTTTAGAGGCTGCCCCATCATGTTTCTATTTACATTGCAAACCCAAAACTTAATCACATGACCACGCTGGCCGCAAGGAAGACTGGGAAATGTAGTTTTCACGGGGGACGGGGGTGCCTTGTGCTCAACCAGGAGGATGGATGTCAGGAAAAGATGTACAGTGAGCATTTCTCAGGAAGGGGCACAAGGGGGAACTTCTGAGGTGACAGTAATGTTCTGTGACTTGACAGAGGTTGGATCACAAGATGCATACATTTTTCAGAGCTTACGGAATGATCTAGTTAAGATGTGTGCATTTCATTTTGTGTAACTGTCATCTCTACGCATCTCTAAATGAGCACAAAAAAGAACTGTAAACAAACATTGAACTCTAGTTAATGATGTGCACGTGAAGGATGTCTGCAACTTTGAAATGCATCAAAAATAAGATGGATGGGAGGATGGAGAGACGTGAAATGAAGTAAATCTAGGGATTGGAGAACCTGGGTGGTGGGTAAAATGTTTAGAGAAAAGATGGCTCCCTTGTCCCTAACCCATCTTCTAACCACCCAAATCCACCTGCCTGCTAATAGCGTATGCCAGTGGCAGTGGTGCAGCCATGTCCAAATGCCATACACACACTGAGTGTGGTGGCACATGCCTACAATCCCGGTTTCTCAGAAGGCTGAGGCAGGAGGATCACAAGTTGGAGGCCAGCCTCGGCAACTTTGTGAGACTCTGTCCCAAAATAAAATAAAAAGTGCTGGGAATGTGGCTCCCTGGATTCAATTCCAGTACTTTAAAAAAAAAAAAAAAAAAAAAAAAAGCCATACACAGAGCAGTCTTTGTCTTGCCCAGACGCCAGCCTGCTTGTTCATTGATTGAGAGAAAGCCTTGATTGAAGTACTTGGGGAGCTGCCCTAAGCATCCAAAGGTGGCAACCCCACTGTCCACCGCCCCTCATCACCTTGAACATCAGCTGCCCATCAGGCCCTGACCCTCACCCACCTGCTCAGTGAGTCCATCCATCAGATCCCCCGAGAGCCCCCTGCCCCTCAGAGCCTCATGACACCCCCTGGTCCTCCCAGAGAATCTACTCACCCTCCTCCTGCACCCTTTGCTCCTTGGGCTGCTAGTCCTTTGGGTCCAGCTCTTTCTCCCACCAGAAACAGTGACTGGGTCCCGTGGCTGGCGTGGCAGCATCTGTGGTAGGTGCTACAGTAAGGACGGGGCGATGTGCCTTCTCCAACAGGCCGCCCGTGGGGGGCGGGCTGTGAGGGGCTGAGGCCCTCAGGAACAGGCGGATGCCTGGCTAGGAGGGTCAGACATTTCTAACTTTGAAAGAAAGGCTTGTCCAACTCCAGGGTGAGCCCCTCCCCTCTGCAGCCGAGGTAAGTCCCCAGGCTGGCTTTGTCCCTGATGCTATGAATGTGTCCTGGGCATGGGGCAGGGGTGCATTTTCCCTGTGGATTTGCAGAGAAGCCTTGCCCAGAGCCCAGGCCCTCCCACTCCTGCCTCCAGAACTGAGGTTCCCAACCCCCACTGAGCTCCTCCTTCCAGATTCAGTTCAGGGGGCTCCTCCAGGGAGCCCTCAGCCCTCTCTCCGGGTGAGCACCCCCCACACCCCATGTCCACCCGCTGTGGGCTTGGCTCCAGCCCAGCATAAGCCTGGGCATAGCCACTTGGTTTACCACTTGGTCCAGTAAACCAGAGAAAAGGGAAGAGAGCTCCTAACCAAGCCCTGGGTTCACTGCAGCCTCTTCAGACTTGCCTCCTGCTGATAGAACATCCTGTCTCTGCTTCCTTTGAAAGAAGACACAGCTGTCCATGCCAGGATGCAAAGCCCTTGGGGTTGAGTTGGGGGAGGGGAGGGTAAATCCAAGGATTCACAACCTAGAGAGAGATCCAGAAAGACCACCCATGTGTCTTACTGCCCCATGACCCTCTCGCTGTTTCCTTGTCACCAGGAGCTGAGAGACACAGGGAATCCAGAGCCCAGCCCCGAGGTCCTGGGGTAGTTTCTTACCTGGGTTAGTCAGCTGTTCGTTACTATAACAAATACCCGAGACAATCAAGTTATAAGGAGGAAAGGTTTATTTTGGCTCACAGTGTTGAGTCCACGATCAAAAGGAGGTCTGAGTCCGAGATCAATTGGTCCCATTGCCTTTAGGCCCATGGTGAGGCAGGGCAGAGCAGACCTTCCCACCTCATGACCGAAAGTGGGAGAGGAAAAGAGGAGGGAGCCACGGTCCCACCCTCTTCAAGCATAACACCCTGAAGACCTCCCACTAGGCCACGCCTCCTGGGGACTCCACCACCTCCCTGCAGCACCACGGGCTGGGGACCAAGCTTTCAATCATGGCTTTTGGGGGACACTTATTACCCAAACCATAGCATCACCTCAACATAACTCAGCCCGTCTTGACATCCGCAGACGACCCCTGGGCAGACAGGAGGGCAGCCACTGTCACCCGTTATATAATCCAGACACAGGCCCAGAGGCGCAGGCTGCAGGTCTGGCTCGGGGGTCCTTCAGCATAACCTGGTCCCCCCCCCCCCCCGGGCTGGGTCAGCGCCTGTGGAGCAGGCCCAGGGGCGCTGCCCTCCTGAGCCCGCCGACCCGTGGGCTGAGACAGCAGGAAATAAAAAGGCAGCAGGTCGGTGTGGGGCCTTCGCAGCACGTGACAAGAGGCAAAGCCAGCACGCAGAGGCCCCGACCGTGGGGGTTTCTTCCTGGCCGTGGTCAAGGAAGGCCTCTCCAAGGAGGTGACAGGGGAGGAGACTGGAAGGAAGTGAGAGGGAGGGCCATGGGGCATCCAGGGAACGTGCTACAGCAAAAGTGTCTGAGGAGGGGGTCTCTGTGGCCCCTCGTGGGAATCCCAGATGCTAAAGGCCTGAGGCAACCGAGCTGTGGCCCTGGAGCATGTCCCCTCCCCTCCCCTCAGCCCAGCAGCCAGGAGGAAGGATTATGAAACACCAAGTTCCAGGGGAGCAGGACATGCAGGCTGCCCTGGGGCCTCCTCCTTTGGAGTGCCTCCAGCCTCCAGCCTCCAGCCTCCAGCCCCAGACCCCCTCTGCCAGCCCTGGCGCCCTCCCTGGTGAACAGGTAGCCACAGGAGCTGCTGCGTTCCAGGAATCCAGAGCACCGTCTGCGCTGCTCGCCAAGTCCCCTGAAGGGTTGTTGACTCAAAGCCAAACGTCATAATGCCTGACAGCCCGGAACCGGGCTCCCCAGTCTAGATCCCCTGGAACCAGACTCAGGCAAGTCTGGGCTCTTCCTACCCACCCCCCAGGCCCTTGAAGGTGCAGGTTCTGTCCCCAGCCCCGGGGGCAGCTGGTCACTGGGCTGTCCAGAGCACTTACGGTGGAGCAGAAGGGTTGTGTCAGGGAAAACCCCAGGGGCTCCTAAAATGAAGCCCCTGGAGGCTGCTGCCCAGGCCCCAGAGCTGGGTGCACCCAAGGCCACACTGTGTTTGAGTCCAGGAGCTGTCCCCGCTCTCCGTGGGCAGTTGATCACCCAGGAGGCGCCTCCCCCTGTAGGAGGGCCATGGTGGGAGCAGGGGTAGGGCGAGGCCTGGAGAGAGATCTGCTCGGTGCTTAGCGTGACAAGGGCTATAAAAGTGTTTCTTAAATAAGAAAGGAAAGTGCTTAGTAAAGTGTATTTTAAAATCACTCTTTATTGTAATTGTATCTAAAATGTGCGGTAGGGAAAGGGTCTGCCCCCTTTAAGAAGAGTCTGGGGAGAAGCTGCTTCTGTCAGCAGAAAGTCAGTGATTAGGAAACAGAGCCCAGTCGCCAGGGCTTAATTAGCCCCTTTCAGCACTTAAAGCCCAGCCCAGAGGGATGCCTGAGCAGGTGGCCCTGGTGACCAGCCTGGGAAGGGCCATCAGCCCTGGTGGGGGGCTCCAGACAGCCTGAGGCTCGGCCTGTTGGCACCTGACCCCCAACAGCCTGAGGCTGAGGGAGCCAGGGTGCCAAGGCCTGGAGGGAGAGTGGAGGGTAAGATGCAAGGACACCCCGAGACAGCAAGAGGCCACGAGGAAAGAGGAGTTCAAGGTCAACCGCCACTTGGGCCAGGCCCCTGGGGGCCCTAGACAGCTGTCACCTCTCTACATCTCTTTGGTATTAAGGTACACAGTCATTTGGCCCCTAGAAGGTGGGGGGGAGCAAGACCCGTGGAGAGGTTTCAATTTGTGTCCACATTGGTGGCATCCATCTTCCTTTAGGAAAAAATATACCTCAGCAGCACTTATTGAGCACCTAATAGATGCCCTGCAATGGTCACTCCTCGCAACTGCCATTTCACAGAACCCGTGCTCTGGGAGGTTCGAGGGCTGTGTCGTGAGCCTGTCCGCCTCACCCGGTTCCAACTCTCCTCCCTAGAGCAGATTCTCCTGGGGACAGGCCTGTGGCTGGGTCCTGGTTGTCCGGCTTCCTCTCTAGATCTTTCCGTCTGTCCTCCTTTGGGACCTCAGTTGCTGGGTCTGAAGGGATGAAGCCACATAACAAACTGCCTCACGGCAGTCACAGGGCTGAAAGTTAATTCCCACCAAGGGCCACAGTCAGCGGGGTTCAAGGATAAGCCCAGACGCCAGAAGAGCTAAGGAAGGCATTCATAGATGAGAGACGCGCTGTGCTCCTGGACTGCAAGTTAATATTGGTAAGATGCCGATTCTCCCTAAAATGATCTGTAGGTTCAACACCATGCCCATCAAAATTCTAGCAGGTTTTGGTGGAAATTGACGAGCCAATTCCAAAATGTAAGGCTGGGGGCATGGTTCAGGATGTGCTCAGCATGGAGGGACACAGCCCGGGTTCCAGCCCCAGCGCGAAGACAGGATAGGACGGGGTGGGATAATAAGATAAAATGAAGTGTGTGTGAAAAAGCAAAGGACCTACAGTGACTCAGACAACCACGAGGAACAAAGATGAACTACTTGAATGACATGATTTTATAATTTTCTGTAAAGTTTCAAGCAATTAGGACATTGTGATACTGGCTTAAGAAGAGACAAAAAATATGAAAGAAGAGAGAATCCAAAAATAGACCCAGACGGATATGATCAATTGATTTATAACAGACTCTCGTGTAATTCAGCACAAACAAGATTACCTTTTTGACCATGGTGCTGGGCCGTTGGAGCAACTGAATGGGGGCGGGTGGGGGGTGAAGCTTGACTCCTACCTCACACCATGTATACAGCTTGCTTTTTTTCCCCTCAGTGTTGAGACTCGAACCCAAGGCAAGCACTCTACCATTGAGCTACATCCATCCCCAGCTCCTCAAAAATTCATTCTGAATGGATCATAGATTTAATGTGGATGGCTAAACAATAAAGGATGTAGACAAGAACGTGACATCTAGACAAAGCATATCTTCAGGACCTTGGAGTAGGAAAAAGATTCCTTAAACATAACACGGAGATCTTATTTGTAGAGGAGATGGATTGGATTTCATTGAAATGCAAAACATCTGGTCATCAAAGGACACCAGTAACAGCAAAAAGGCCGCAGAGTAGGAGGAGATACCTACTCCCTCCCGGAGCCAACAGAACTCTGGAAAGAAATGGTTCCTACAAATCGAAGCAGCAAAGACAAACAAGTCTATGAAAAATGGCCAAGAGACTTTGACAGATCACAAGGGAAGATATCCAAATATTCAATAAGCTGTGGAAAAGTGCTCAACACCATTAATCACCAAGCAAATGCAAATTGAGACCAAAGTGAGACGCCATGATGCACCCACGCTCTGAAGATGCAGATCATCTGGGACCCTCATGCTGCGGACTGTAAATTGATGCAACCACTTTGGAGAACGATTTGGATCTATCTACCCCACCTAAGCATGTGCCTCGCCCATGACCCAGCAAGCCCTCTGCTAGGGGTTGACTCGAGATCCATCAAAACGTGCACACATGCCTGCGGAAGGACATACATGTGCAAGAGTGTTCACCGCGGATTCATTCAGAACAACCCTCAAAGCTGGAAAGAACCTAAAGGATAAAACGATTAAGTTGCGATTCGATCATACAATGGAAGAGCACCCAGCAACAAAATGGAACAGTCTACTGACATATGCAACGACATGGATGAATCTCCCAAATATTTTACTGAATAAAATAATCTGGAAATAATCAAGCTATAGACTGATGTTCACGTACTTTAAATAGGTTATATTTAGATTTTTTTCACATAATAATTAGGACTGGGGTATATAGCTCAGTGGAAGAGCCGGGTTCCATCCCAGCACGAAGAAGGAGAAGGAGAAAGAGGAGGAGGAGGAGGAAAGAGGGAGCTGGAGTTGTGGCTCAGGGGTAGAGCGCCTACCTGGCATATAAGAATCCCTGGTTCCATCACCAGTGCCACCAAAAAAGGAAAGTAAGTTTGGGATGCTGAGTCTACCTGGGGCTCCAGCTCTCTCCTCACAAAAGCCCCAAAGTCCAGGGAGGCTGGGGGCGAACCTCCAGAGATCCCATACGTATCTTTGCTAAGTCCTCGGTCCTGCTCCTGGGTCCTTTCTTCAGTTCACCTCTCATTCCCCACCCACAAAAAAAATTGGCAAGTCTTTGAAATGAGAGGAAGACCACATTCTATGGCGCAGCTTGGGGACCCGATTCTATAAGGACTCTGTCTTTCCTCACCTTGGAGCTACTTTCACGACTCTTAAGTTGTACAAAATTGATGGATAAAGTATATGGTTCTTTTGCACAGAAATACAAATGAATTTTGTCTAGTAAGAGTGCCATCACTGACCTGTGGATATTGGCCCGTTTTGTCATCTCTTTGTGAGTTCATTTCCTGGGAGTCTATATAAGGATCTGCTCTTTGGAGTCTCCTTTGAACCAGTTGTAGCATCTAGCTGGTTCTCTCATTCAATAATGGGTTGAAGTTTTTGACATGTATTCATTTTATATTTATAGGACAGTCACGATTTCTTTAACAACCTCTAGCCCCATTCCCTCTCCACCCTTTCTTCTCTCCGTCTCCCACTTGAGTTCAGGCCCAGGCACCCGGGAGCCTCTGGTGTTTCAGATTCACCCCCATCATTGAGTGCCTGGTAGACACACGAGGGAGGGAGCCCAGTCCTGCCCTCCCCGTCCAGGAGGGAAGATCTAGCTGGTTTCAAGAGTTTTGAGGACCTTATTGGATCCTCACACGCTCTTTCAAGGCAGCCACTGTTATTGTTGGTCTGACATTCACGGCCCCACTTGGCTGGAGGGAAACTAAGGCCCTGGAAGTGAAGCAGCTTGCTCCAGGGGGGCCCAGATCCCAGTCTCAAAGCCAGACCCCCAAACCCATGAGAACCCATTTCACCGGGGGCCACTGAGAGAACTTGATGTCACTCTGCCCATCCCAATATCTCAGTCCCTCTAGAGAGCCTGGTCCCAAGGTGAGCCCCACCTCTGTGTGTGTGTGTGTGTGTGTGTGTGTGTGTGTATACCTCCTATGGAGGGAGGACAAGTTCAGAGGCTGGGAGAGCTCTGGCAGACTTGGGGACACACTGACACCTGAGCACCTTCCTCCCCCTTCAAAGGCAGTTTTGTTGTTGTTGTTGTTGTTGTTGTTGTTGTTTCCTGGAGGGACAGCAGTGCCGGTCTGAGTCACACAAAATCGACGGTGCTCACGGATGAGATCGCTGCTGCCACCGGTGGTGCTGGCCTGGGCACCCCCAGGTCCCTCCAGCTTCAGAACCTGCTTCTTCCAGTCCAGGCTCCGTCCTCCTTTCCCCTTCCTTGCCCCGCTCCCAGCCCCCATGTCCACTAAGGGCCTCTCCAGAGACCACAGCAAAAAGCAAGAGGACTGGGGGTTAGAGAGAGGGCCGGAGGGCAGAACGGAGGGAGCACAGGGTGACCCTGGCCCCACGAAAATCCTGCTCCCCAAACACTAGAACACAGAAGGAACCAGAGAGATCTTGGTCTGTTTTGTGCTTCAGGCCACCAGAGAAACTGGAAAGAGGACCAAAGGAGGCCAAGCTCCTGGCTGGGGCTGGCCCTGGAGAGCAGAGGGAAAGGGGAGACAAAGGCGGGCAGGGTCTGTGGCATTTCATCCCCCACGGTACCCAGGTCCCTGACCTGCACATTCTGCACAGCGCAATCAAAGACTCCCAGAGAACCCCAAGAAGTCTGTCCATGACTGCGGCGTTTCACAGATGAATGAAGGAGGCAAGGAGGTAACACGCGGGGATCGCATCGCTAGTGAGTGGGGGAGACAGGATTCAGCCCCAGGAAGCCAGGCTGGCATGTGGGGTCCCCCTTCCTCCTGATGACTCCACAGCCTTCACATGGGACCTACCGCTGGGAATCAGTGCACAGCAGTCTCCCAGCTCACAGAGGTCAGTCTAGGGGCTCCCCAGGGTTAGGGTGTCAGGGAGAGGCTGTCTTCCATCCAGAGGATGTGCTGTTAAACTTGTCTCCCCAAAGAGGTGTGCAGTTGAAATTTATTTTCTCTGCTGTCCCAAGCATGGCTCCTCACCCTCACCCCAGTCTAAGGAGGAACTGATACAGTTGATCCAGAGGGGACATGAGGACCAGAGGGGGACCGGCGCTGCACGAGGTCTCACAGCTTCGAGGGAGCAGCAGAGGCAGGATTTGAACCCGGGTACCATGGACTTCCCACCCAAAGGGGATGCAGTTACCCCAGTGGGCTGAGGATAGGGACAGTGGGTGGGGCTAAAGTTTGGGGTTCCGTTCGATACCCACACAGACACACCCCCGCTCGCATACTTGTTTTGGAAGGGTTCGGGTTATCTGAGCTCCGGGAGGATGCGTGCCGGGTGTAGATGAGCTAACCGCACGGGTGCGGGGTGGGGAGGGCGGGAGGCGCGTCCCGGAGCCCAGCGCCCGCCCCGCAGGGTAGGCTGAGCCTGAACCCGTTGGGGCGGGGCGGCTTCCACCGTCTCCATGGCGACGCGAGGTGGCCTGGGGAGGGGAGAGGAAGGGGGGTCCTCCGCAGATTGATCTCGCTCAGTCAGATTCAATCCCGAGTGAAAATGGATTTTTTAATGCGTCTATTAGCTGCTTTGAAAACGCAAATTGAGTTCAGGGGAGACGGAGGCCGTCATCAGAAAACAATTTGGAGTCTGAGACACTGGGGGGCAGAGGAGCCCCGGTGGGAAACAGCGCCCCCAAACCTGAACCTAGCCTCGGTGAGAGCAAAGGAGGGATCCTTATGCCCCCACCCCCCAGGCCACCAGATACATGGGTCTAGCCACCCGCGACCCCAGAAGAAAGCCAGCTCTTGCGGAGGGGGGGGGGGCGCGCAATCCCCGAGGGCTTCCCGGAGGAGGCAGCTTCTGAGGGGCCTTCCTTTGAAGTTGCAGGCTAGCCAATCCTGGGCTTGGGTATAAACAAGGCCCAGCAAGACTCTGCCCAATGCTTTGCCAAAGGCCCCTCGTGCATCCTTAGTTTAAGTCTTCCTAGGTCTCCTAAGGCCATGTAAGAATGTGGGCCATTCTCCAGCTGGGGAAACCGAGGCTGGGTGCTGGCACATGGGAGGCCTGATGCCCAAGGTCACTCAGGCATGACCAAAGCTGCAATTCCCAGCCGCTGTTTAGTGAGACCCACCTCTCTGTGAGGTGAAGGGGCTGTGCCTGGGAGCCCCGGGCCGCTCAGCTTTGCAGTGAGACAAGAGGTAGAGGGAGAACTGGAAGAGTGGGGTCAGAGACGCAGTTACTTCCCTCGGTTGTCATTCTCTGGGTCTGGAGCCTTCTTTGCATATGCAAATGAGTTCATCCTTCTGCAATTACACAGTAATCAGGAGCAAATTACCTTCTTGCTGTTTACTTTCAGCGTCCTTAATTAATCCGGTTATTAGACAATTAATGGAGCTTGTTTGGTGAGAAATTCATAGCAAGAATGGAGGAGGAGGTGTGTATGGGTAGTGGGGGGACCAAAGGAGATACTTCCCTATCCAGGAATGAGGGCTTCCCTGGGGACTCCCCTCTGCACCCTCCCTGGGCAGCTCTCTCCCAGCTCTGGGACTTCCTGCACACCCCTGACCCACCCACCTTTCCCCATCCCACTCAGCCCAGCTTCATCTTGGGGTGGGTCACCTCCTCCTTGAAGCCTTTGTGGATAAGGAAGTAGCCCCTACTGTCCTCCAGGGTCCCTTGGGAGCAGAGCCACAAGCAGCTCTGGAGGTCTAGGACTCAGCACCCAGGCTTTCTCTGTCTCTCCCAGGCCACTCCTGGTGCCCCAACTCCCACTCCCTCATGTTCACCACCCTCCCCAGCCCTTGCTGTCTGCAAAACCAGCCCTTCCTATCTGGAGACTCAAGGGAGCTCCCCCAGCCCCAGTCCAGGATTACTAAGTGTGCCCCACATGTACCTGTACCCAGAGGGCCATGAATAGGGACACAAAACCACCAGGCCCAGCTTGAGGGAACCCTTAAGATCAAATTTTAGAAATATTTTTAACAGTAACAGTCTGAACCCCCACCTGCTCAAACTACCAGTAGCCCAGCACTTCTCCTGCGGTCCCTTTCCCTATGTCATTTCTGGACACCCTGAGCACAGTGGTCACATCCCACAGATCAGTCCTGGGATCATTGTAATCCTACTTTTTCTGTCCAGGTGTATTTAAGATATTCTTTGGGGGTTTCTGCAAGTTCCCCTATGATGTTTTAGGTCTGGGTTTCTCCTTATTTACTCTGCTTAGAATTCTTCATGTTTCCTTCCCAGGATTTGTCTTTTTTTTTTTTTATCATTCTGAAAAATTTCTCAGTCAACATATCAAATATTGCCTTTCCCAATTCTTTAAAGGTCTCTCTAATTCCTAGATGAGCTCCTCATTCTGTATCTCAGATCTTTTTTCCTCTTATTCCTATTTGTCTCTCTGTGCTGCATTATGGCTAATGATTTCTTCAAATCTATTTTCCAGTTCACTAACTATCTTTTCAACTGTATCTAATATGCTGTCTAACCCTTTGGTGGGGCTTTACATTTCAACATTATTATTTTCATTTCTGAATCTATTTGTTCGCTTTCATATTTGCCTAGTTTTTCTTATAGCATCTTTGTTTCTTTAAGCATTGTAAACATCTTATTTTAAATAAATTGTATTTATATAGTCTGGACCTGATAATTTCCATATCTTGTCATGGAGGTTTAATTCTCCCATTTGTTCTTTTTACTGACTCATTTGTGAACAATTTTTTTTTTTTTTTTTTTTTTTTTTGCTTTGTAATTTTGTATTGTAAACTAAGCTTAGCTGGGCTTTAGCCACAGGAATCCAGAACAGCGAAAGTTCAGGGCACGTCCCAAGAGAATTAACTTTTGTTTATTCCAACCAGCTGGACAGATGCTAACAACACACTTGGAGTTAATTCCACCACTCCAAACACACAGGTGATGCAAAAGCTCACCTAAAGCCCTGAGAGGGTGGGCTTATGGTCACGAGCTTAAAGAGCCCCCGCCATCTAGTACACAAGGAGACAAATGTCCTTGGTTTTAGTTGTCACACTGGGGAGGGGAGGTGCTGCTGGCATCAAGTGGGTAGAAGCCAGCAATGATGCTGAACTCCCTACAGTTATTAGGGAGGACAGTCCCCCATGACAAAGAATACCCTGATCCCAAAAGCCAAATGTGGTGCTGTTGAGAAACTCTGATCTGGCTCATGGAAATGCATGAGTAACCTGAGGTCTTCCCACAGCCTCAGAGTCCCCTACACTCAGGCTTCCAGCACCCTCTTTGACCCTAAAGGATTTCCTTAAATTCATTTATTCATTCATTTTACAAACACAGCCTTGCAGTTTATGGAGCACTTCTGGGTGTTCTACAGTAGGAGATTTTCAGGATACCCACTGTCACTCTGTTATAGTTTGGACCTGGAATGTCCCCTAAAGGCCCATGTGCTAAAGGTTTGTTTCCCTTTAACAAATGAATAGAGTAACACTAGTGGGAGGTGGTGGGACCTTTAAGAGGAGGGGCCTAATGGGAGGTCTTCAGGTCTCTGAAGGTGTGGCCTTGAAGATGGTAGGGGGACCCCAGGCCCTTCTTGTCTGTCATTCTTGCTTCCCAGCCATGAGGTGGGACTTTGCTCCACTTGGTCCCTGCCTCAGACAGACCCCAAAGCAATGGGGTCACTAGATCATAGACTGTAACCTCCAAAACTGTGAGGCAATATAAACTTTTCTCATTATAAGTTGATTGTCTCTGGAATTTGTTAGACTAGCACAGAGCTCACACACACACACACACACACACATGCCCCATTCCTCTACCTAATTTTGCCGCCCCAGCCTGCAGCTCACTGTGGTCATCGCCTTCTTCATCTCCTCTCCATGTACCCCAGCTGGGAGCCTGGAAAATGGATCACTGAAGGTTCCAGAGACAATCACGAGAGCTCTGAGAGTGTGTGACATCCCCAACAGCAACGGCTCTCATACCCCAAGTCCCACCCTCCTGTGGCCCCAGCCTGACTCTATGAGGCCAAAGCCCGATTCCACAGTCTCTGGGCTCCTCAGATTTCTGGGTCCTCTTCACCTCCCTGGCTCATAGCCTCAGACAGAGCGTGGTCCCCACTCCAAGCCCAAGCCTAAGCAATTCCTGCTGCTGAAACATTCCCTTCTCGCCTCCAGGGTGAGCATCAGCCTGTTCCCGCTGACAGGCAGGCTCTGGCCTGCTCGGGCACTCAGTACTGACCTGTTGAATGAATGAACAGATGGTGTGAGGCCTAGAATCCTGATACCCCAAAATACATTTCCCAGAGTCTGGGTTATTCGACTTCACAGGGATACAGTGCTAACCAGTATTTCCAGTTCTCTCCTCTTAGGCAAATGGGATTACATAGCCTTAGTTCTTGGGGTCGATGGGGTCATAGGACTCACTCTGGCCAATGACAGATGAGCAGAAAAGACCTGTGTTACTCCCAAGTGGAAGCACGTAAGAGCTGAGGCCTCCATGTCTTCTACATTTAGGGAAAAGCAGTTCTCTGTTGAGAGCCATAACCAAGTCAGGATGGCGCCTGGCATTTTGCCAGAAGAGTGGTTGAGAGGTAACTCCAGAAAGCCATTAAGATGATGATAATTAAGTTAAACTGTGTATAATTATTAAGATAATGACTGATTGCTGTAACTGGATGATGCTAAATTGAAACAAGCTGTGTATTCAGTTGTGTATATGGACCTCTGCTGTCCAGCAATAAGGCGGCTCCTGCTACCTCGGGTGCCCGCTACTTTTGAGTTCTGGCGGAGTTTCCATGGAGTTCCAGTTGAGTTCCCGTTGGGTTCGGGCAATAAAGTAGTTCCTGTTTGAACCTACAAGTGGCTTGTGACCTCCTGGTTATTTGTGCCCAGCCAGACTGCAGCCGTTCTCTAAGGCCTCGAGGGCGCAGCGGGCAGAGCTGCTCCCACTTTACATGACTGAAGAGCACATTTAACAGGCAAGCTGCAGCCTCCGGGTCCAGATTGTGGGACTCCCCCTGTGCACCTGTAATCCCATTGGCTCAGGAAGCCAGGAGGCCGAAGTAGGAGGATCACCAACCTCAGCAATTTAGCCAGGCCCTAAGCAATTTAGTGAGACCCAGTCCCTATATAAAATACAAAAAGGGCTGGGATGTGGCTCCATGGTTAAGCAGTCCTGGGTTCAATCCCCAGTAAAAAATAAATTTAAAAAATCCAAATTGTGGGATTTGACATCTCAGTTTCCACTGGGAAAAGCACAGTGGGCTCTGCTCTGGGCCTTCGGTGAAGCAGTAGCAGTGGAGCCTCTTCTGAGGTACATAGTGTTTCACTCCAGAGACCCAAATGCCAGCCAATCCCAACTGGCCTCCCCCTCAACAAAACAAAGCAAGGTGTCCGTCCTCTCGGCCATGCCTAGACCCTCAGGCTCCCTCCAATCATTCAGTTAATCAGTATTTACAGAGCATCTTGCACGCGCAGGTGCTGTTCAGGTCCAGGACATTCGATATAAAACAGAGCAAAGTCCCACCAGCACAGAGCCATGTTCTTCTGGGGAGAGAGATGAGGAAACGTGGCCATGTCAGAGGGAGACACCATTGAGCGGCCTGAAGTGGGCAGTGGTCACAGCTGTGGGCGGCCAGGAAGAACCTTCCAAGGAGACCCGCTGGACAGGGGAGGAACACCCCACATTGAGGGAACAGTAATCAAATGCCCTCCAGAGGGTGGGAGGCCGAGGGTTGGAGGGAGGAAGAAGGCAGGCCATGAGGCTGGGCAGGGCGCCTCACAGGCTTGGCCAGAGCCTCGGGTTCATTTCCAGTGTGGTGGCTGGAAGCAGGGTGGGGGAGAGCCGATTTACGTTTTCACAGGATCCTCTGTCTGCTTTGGACAAGAGAGGAAGCCAGAAGCCATTAAGGGGTTTTCAGATAAAGGGTGACAGGGGTTTGGACCAGCAATGAGAAGCATTGGGATGATGGGAACACCTAAGGCAAGCCATCAGAGGGGCTGATGCGCTGACCACAGCGGGAGGGAAGGGAAGCCAAGGCTGATCCCCCCTTCCCAGGATGATGGTGACCCCTCCCCTCCTCCTTCCCCTCCGCCATTCTCCTCTCCCTTCTCCTCCCCCTCCTCCTCTTCCTCCTCCTCCTGGATACTTCCCTTGTATCCTCCTCTCCACATCCTCGACCACTCTGAACCAGCCTTGCAGGCCTCCTTCAGTTCCTCAAACATGCCAGACCCCCTTCTCACCTCAGGGCCTTTGCACATGCTGCTCTCTTTGCCTATAAAGCTCTTTCAGAGTACTTATTACAAACTGAAATTATCTGTATCTGAGTGTATTTATTGAGTAGTAACTGCCCACTGTCTGCCACTTGACCTTAAGCTCCAGGAGACAAAGAACCTTGTCTTTCATGGCCACACATGGTAAAACGTATGTTGAAGGATAGGTAACTGGGGAATGGAAACGGGCCCTGCTGCGCCTGGACTATGTTTTTAATATTGTGGGACCTTTTAACCCTGGATCATGTGGTGATCAACACGGCTAATCAGTATTTCCACTTCTCTCCTCTTAGGCAAATGGGATTACTTAGCCTTAGTTCTTGGGGTCAGTGTGGTCATAGGACTCACTCTGGCCAATGACAGATGAGCAGAAAAAACCTGTGTTACTCCCAAGTGGAAGCACTTAAGGGCTGAGGCCTCCATGTCTTCTACAGCCAAGAAGGACTCGTGGGGCCCACGGTGTCTCAGATGGCAGAGGCCCCGCCATCTATGGTCCCTGAGGAACTGTGATGAGCAGGCTCCCCTCCCTGCCGCATGTGGGTAGGTGGTGTAGACAAAGGAAAATCCCTGGCAGCACAGCCCAGACCACCTAACTAACACAGCGAGCCCATTCCATCCTTCAACGCCCGTCATGCTGTCTGAACCCACTTCTCAGAAGTATTCCACCAAGGCTGGGCCCAGTGGCACACGCCTATAATCCCAGTGGCTCAGGTGGCTGAAACAAGAGAATTGTGAGTTCAAGGTCAGTCATAGCAATTTATCAAGGCCCTAAGCAACTCAGCAAGACCCTGTCTCTAAATAAAAAATAAAAAGGGCTGGGCATGTTGCTCAATGGTTAAGGCCCCTGTGTTCAATCCCTGGTACCAAAAAAAAAAAAAAAACAAAAACAAAAACAAAAAAAAAAAACAAGTATTTCCAGGTATAGTGGGACAAGGCCACAATCCCAGTAACTTGGGAGTCTGAGGCAGGAGGATCACAAAATTGAGGCCACCCTCAACAACTTAGTGAGACTCTGTCTCAACATAAAAAAATAAAAAGGACTGGGGGTGTAGTTTAATAGTAGGGCAGCCCTGGGTTATATTCCCAGTTCACACACACACACGAAGTATCCATCAGTACATATAGATTGAGCCACTGCGTAAAGGAGGCACCGACCACAGAGAGAGAATAAGGTGTTCACATCCCTGAGATGCTGGTGCACAAGAAAGGGTCAAATAATAGAGGCACAGCAGAAAGACTGCCCCCAGAGGAAGGAGTACCCAGGTAGAATGGGACCTGATGGTGTCCATAGTCCAGGCAGGTGTGCCAGAGCTGGCAGCCCTGACACAGGGTAGGCAAAGGTCAAGACGGGAAATGGCATGGTAGAAAATCAGTGGTATAGAATTCAAGTACACACCACGCTGCTCTCCAGAGACTGTGAAATGTATTAAACAAACAGAAATTGCATTCTCTCACATGCACATTCCAGACCAGGGTGCTTCTAGGCTATACTGTGGTTCTGCCATTCCTTACACTTGCCTCAATCTCTGAGGTCAGAGTGCTACTCCAGCTCCTGCCATCACATCTGTATCCCAGCCAGAGAAAAGGAAGAGTTAAATAGAGTGCATTCCCATTCCTTTCATAGATACAACTTTGAAGCACAAGTCTTTATTCTCGCAGCAGCTCTACCTTCCAGGCATCAAACCCAGCCACTGCCCCCAACTCTTTCCCCTCAGTTACCTCTACATCCAATCGAGTGCCTCCTCTCAGGTCCTCACCTCTCACCAGGCCTGTGGCACTAGCCTCCTACCAGGGCCCAGTCTCCAGGCCAGGCCCTTCCAATCCATGGTACATGGAGGGAACAAGCCGACTGACTGCCCCAGCCAGGCCACTCCCTCCTTAGAAGAGATCCCAGGCCACTGGACACAGCACCTCCCCACCCCCTTGTCCACCTGTCCGGGTTCATTTCTCACCACTGAGTGACCGTCTTCCTCCTCCCAATAACCCTACTTGGTCTCTTTCCCCAAATATGTCATTTATCACCACTGTCCCTTGCCCATCCCTGAAACCCTCCCTGCCCCCACCGTGTAACCCTCCATCCTGCGGGAATCTGCTTAGGTCACTCCTGCAGGAAATGGACTCAGGGCCCTCCTCTGAGCTCCTGATATGGACGGTTCCACTCCATATTTCATAATGATTTCTTCCAACTCGACCCACGTGTCCAGGAACTAACAATCGCCCTGGGCACCCAGTGGTACTTGAAAAACAACTAAATGGAGAAAGCCGTGGTCGAGGAAGAAGATGCCCAGTGTATCTTAAAAAGGCAGCAAGAAGTGGAGGCTGAGGGTGGAGACTGAAGTCGTTATGCCTGGGCCCAACTCCCAGCTCCACCACCTCCTGCACATAATTGATTAAATTACTCAGCCTCTCTGAGTCTCGATGTCTCACTTGTAAAATGGGAACAAGAAGAGTATTCCCTCATACAGTCATTGTAAAATTAAATGATTCAATGAATGTATAACTTAGAATAGTGCTTGACACTGAGCTCGCCCTTCTTGCTGTTACACCAAGGGCAGTGAGAAACCTCAGATGAGCAGGTGAATGGCCTGATCAGATCTGCATCTTAGAAGGACAGGAGGACGCTTCCACTTCTAACTGAACTGGAGTACGGGGGCTGTCATAGTCAATTCTGGCTGCTATAACAAATTCTCATAGACTAGTTGGCTTATAAAGTCAGAAATGTATTTGTTCTAGTTCTGGAGTCTGGAAGTCAGAGGTTAGGGCCAGCATGCTCAGGTACTGGAGAGGGCCTCTTCCCAGGCTGCAGACAGCTTACTTCTATCTTCTTACATGGCAGAGAGAGAAGCAAGGTCTTCAGGACTCTTACAAGGGTGCTAATCTCACTTTTGAAGACTCAGACTTCATGACCTCATCTAATTAATTAATTAATTAATACCTCCCCCAAACCTGACCCCCTAACATCAATACTTTAGAGGGATAGTTTTCACATATTAATGTTGGGGGGGGGGCACAGCCGATCTCTAAAAAGGCACCAGGTTACCTTCTCATCTGAAACAAGTAAAAAAAAAAAAAAAAAAAAGAAAGAAAGAAAGAAAGGAAATACATGAGACCATGGTTCTCAAGATGTTAGACATTAAGCAACAAATGACCATGAGCCCTAAGAGATTGGAAAACAAAGGAAGTAAGCCTACAGTTGTTGTCCCCCTTAGTGCTCAGAGAGCTCTCAGCCTGTGGAACAGGAGCAGGGACACAGGCAGAGAAGCCCACACTAGAGACCAGAAAGTCTGAAGTGGCCAAGGGTCATGGACAAAGTCCAGAGAGGACAGAACCCAAGAGGCCCTTCCTGTGTTCCCCTGAACGCAATCAATGCCTCAGGTTCCAGAAAGGAAATGAGCAGAGGCTGCTGGAGGGGAAATTTCCCAGAGCTCCCGCAATCCACCAGCCACAGGGGAAGACTCACAATTCACAGGGCACAACCTTGAGTGGGCACAGGTCCTGCCTACCAGTGGGCACAAGGAGCCCTGGAGGACATGCCACTCAGGTCCCTACAAAGCTGAAAAACAAGACCCGAGGGATCCAACTATTTCCAGGTAACAACCACACTCCAGTTAGAGCTCGAGATTTCTTTGTACCCAATAATAAGTAGCACCCAATGAAGTCAAATTCACAATGCCTGGCACCCGGTAACCAATTACCTAGTACACAAAGGGGGAAGCTGAGGACCATAATGAGAAAAAAAAAAAAAATCAATCAATTGAAACTACCCAGAAATGACATAGGTGGCGGAATTAGTAGACAAGGATATTCAAACAGTTCTGATAATTGTATTCCATATGTTCAAGAAGATGGGGGAGGGGGGATATGAGCATTTTAACTAGAGATGTGGAGGATATTAAAAAGACCCAATCAAGCTTCTAATGATAAAAGCTACAGTACTGAGATTTTTTAAAAAGAAATGCACTGGATACAATCAACAGAGGATTGGGTGACACAGAAGAAAAGGTTAATGAAATTGAAGAGAGCAATAGAAACAATACAAAATGAAACACAGACAGAACCCCCAAAATAGAGCGTCAATGAGCTGCCGGACACTTCTGAGGACTGATATGTGTGTAATAGAAGTCTCCGGTTGAGGGGAGACAAAGGGGAGACTGAAACAATTTTGAAGAAATAATGGCCCCAAATTTTCCAAATATAATAAAAACTATAAACCCGGAGATCCAAGAGGCTCAACGAAATCCGAGTACAAGAAACCTACACAGAGGTACATCGTAATCAAATTGTTTAATAAAACTAGCGACAAAGAGCCCTATGAGGAGCCAGAGGGAAGAGACGCCTCCTATACCAAAGGACGGAGATAAGATGACGGCAAAGAGCCACCCTTTAAAAAGTGCCGAAATGAATACTGGACTGTGTCCGTGGCCGAGGGAGGGACAAGGGCAGGGCGTGAATCCAGGAGGGCTGTGGGCACGGGGGAGGGCAGTGAGTGGCGGCCGATGACAGGTGGGAGGGGTCCGGGGAGTGTGCAGGTTCCTGGTGAGCTGGCTGCTGATCTCCCGATGGGGGACATGGGGTGCCGGAAGAGGCACAGCAGGAGAAGACTATGGGTCCCCCCGCAGACAGGTCTGCGCAGCCTGCGGGGTGCTGGGGAGGCCGAGGCTGGAGAGGTGCATGCAGCTGTCACTCATCTGATGCCCCTAGGATAGGCGGGGCTGTCGCTCAGTGACACCGAAACCCTGACATCTCGGCACCGAAGCGCAGAAGTTCATTCTTATTCAAAGAAAGGTCATCCTGGGTTGGCAGAGGCCCTGGCCCTGGGACCAGATCCCCATGCCGTCGCGCCTCCTTGGCCTCAAGTAACTCCACGTCTGTCCAGCGGAAGAAGGCACGTGTGGCGGCGTCACTTCCGCCTACACCTCATTGGCTAGCAGAGGCACGTGGCTGCGGCCCGCCGAGGAGGCTGGGAGTTGTCAGGGAGGACGCCGAGTGTGGGCAGAGCCCCGAGCGCGCTCTTTAATGAGGGGCCGCGGAAGTTTGGAAGTGGAAGAATAGAGGGGATGGACTCAGGCCTGGGGCCCCAGAGGGGCCCTAGAATTTGAGGAGTGGGCAGGAGGAAGGAAGCGCAGAACCACAGGAGAGCGTGTCGGCTGGAAGGAGGGAGCGTCCGTACTGGAAGGTGAGGCAGCTGGACTCCGGGGTAGGGCCCCTCTCCTGGTTTCTCACAGAGGTTTGCTTTTGTTTTGTTGTTTTGGTACCAGAGGTTGAAGTCAGGGACGCTTAGCCACTGAGCCCCAGTGCCAGCCCTTTTTTAATTTTGAGACAGGGTCTCACTGAGTTGCTGAGGCTGGCTTTGCACTCGCGATCCTCCTGCCTCAGCCTCCTGAGGTTTACAGGGTTGCGCCACTGCGCCTGGCTGTCACAGTGATTTTATGGTCTTAAGATCACTTCCTGTAGATATGACAATCTTCGTTCCACAGAGGCAGCAAGTGAAGTTCAGATGGCTACGAGGCTTCCCATGCCCAAGACAGAACCCAGCAGACCAAAGCCAGGGTCTCTAGCCCCAGATCCCTGTGGGCTGCTTCTGTGTTTGCCTCCTTCCTGCCACACCTAGCAGGTGCTGAGGGCAGCCGATCACCCCAGGGTTAGATGCTCAAGGTGGCTCCCTACCCCTATGCTCCTCTCCTTGCTTTTCTGAGAGCAACTCATAAGCTCATCAGGGAGAGTGTTTCCAGGCTCAGCAACACGGAGAACCCTTAACTTTTGGTGGGAGGGAGGTGAGACAATGGTAGCCAATCAGGATGCAAGAAGGGTCTTTCTGAAGCCTCTCAAGTTTTGACAAGCCTTTGACTCTGCAGCCCTCAGTTTCCTCCCCTGTTCATGTGTGTGTGTGTGTGTGTGTGTGTGTGTGTGTGTGTGTGAGATGGAGACAGGATGGTCTTTGGGGCCCCATCCAGCTTAGACAGTTACTTCTTTGTTTTCTTTACTGTCTAGTGAAGGTGTTGCAGTGTGTAGAGAACCCCTCTCCTCTTGTCCTCCTCTACCTCTTCCACTGCTCCATAACATTAGCAAAGCCTCTTCCTCCTCACAGACAACCTAGGCTGGGGAAACCAAAGGAAGGGTCCGATTTGCATACTCTAGCTCCTCCCCCACCCCTTTCGTCCCAGTTTCTATGGCAACTGGCTCCAAAAGACTCTTATCTGATGTCACCTCCCCTTTTCAATATTGAGTGAATGTTGGCAGCCTACTCAGGCTCTGAGCTCGGAGCTCAATTCCTCATTTTAAGGCTGAAGAAACAGGCCCAGAGAGGGAAAGTAATTTGCCCAAGGGCACACAGCAGAATTGATGCAGAGTCTTACCTAGGATCTGGGAATCTTCTGATTTCCACTCCAGGGTGCCTAGCATCCTCAAAAGGGACATGGGAGCCAGTTATTACCCAGTGACCATCATGCTATATCCATTCTCTCCTAGGCCTCTGGGGAAGATCTTAGGAAGCTCAAGTGAAGAAATTACCCATTGGATTTGGGGCAGAGACTCAGAAATAGAGGTGAGTGCTGGGGTCAGGGGTACAACTAGCTAGGTCCCTCTTGGGGCCCCAACCTGCTGCCCTCATCCAATTCAGTCACTCAGCAGGTATTTACTGCCTGCCTGCTCTTCTGTTCTAGGCCCCAGGATTCAGCTGTGATTAAACAGACACAGGTCTCTGCCCTGGTGGGGCTAGCATTCTGGTAAGGAACAGAGACAGTGAGCACATAGATTGAGTGTGACATGATGTCTAGGGTGAAGGTGGTATTCAGAAAGTGGTCTGGGCTGCTACTTGGGTTAGGGTAATCTAAGAGCTCTTTCAAAGCTTACCTGTCCCTTGTCCCTCATCTTCAGGTGACTATGTGTTCAGGTCTGATTCCATTTCTCTTGCCAGGTGGTTGATGTGCTTTGAGTGACAGTGTCTTGGATCAAAAGCCTAAGGCTTTAACTGCAGAATTTAAGGCACCAAAGCTGGCAGTGGACTCCCTTGAACCAAGTCAGCAGTTTCTAGCTGGCCTGCGGGCTTGACAGTCTGATTTTGGATGCCCCAGATGAATGACAGAAATGCATTTTCTGGCCCATAAAGATAGCCCTTCCCCCCCCCCAGAAAGGACAAGGGATGGGGTGCAGACTCCAGACCCACCCGCAGGAAGCAGCCCCCCCTGGAGCAGAGTTTACTTAACTTTTTATTATGGAAATTTCCCAACATAAGCAGAAAGAGAACAGTGGAAAGAATTCCCCTGTGCCCATTCCCAGCTCAAGAATCAAGTTATAGCCACTGCCACTTCCACTGTCCCTCCCTGGCCGCTGGCTGACTTCAGCATACTGGGACTGGTTTTATGAGGAAAGGGGGAGGAAATTATGGGTGGAGAGTTCACAGGGAGGGGGCTTGGGCACGAAGTTCACTGGAACCCTGAGAGCTGAGTGGCCCCCAAGAGGTAGCTGCACCGAGTGGGGCGGGAAGAGGGGTTGGTTGTGGATGGAGGAGAAGCCTGCTCAGGGGCCAGCCCCACTTCCTGCCAGACCCCACCTCTCTTTGTTTCCTTTCTCCCATCTTCCCCCCCCTCCTCACTTGCAATAAAAACATAATTATGGGGCTTTATAAAAAAAAAAAGAAAAGAAAAAAGGCAAATTATGGTGACATGCTTTAATTATCTGCCGAGCGAGGCGGGTGAGTTACCCGGGCAGGGCCTTGGAGGCTACCTAAAAATAAAGCAAGAAGCCTCATTAGATGCTAATTGCTGCTTTTGCCAACTGAAGTGAGATTTTGGCACTGAGTGTCATTCAGTGCTGGATTGTCTCGGGGGGTGACCCAAGCCCCTGGAGGCTCAGAGTGTCAGGGCCAAGCCCTGGGGGTGGCCAAGGCGGTACAGGACAGAAAGGCAGGAGGAGCTCTCTGTTTCATCGAGGGTGCCTCAGTTTCCCCTCTGTGGGAGATGGAAGCTGGGGGCTGGAGAGGTTGGGGCCAAAGGGAGCACAGGCTGAGCTTCTGCCTGGGGGCTTCTGAGATGCCCTTGGTGGGGTACAAGCTGGCCATGGTGCGGATATGCAGAGGGAGGCTGGCTCCAGGTCTCCGTCCCATGTTGCCTCTACCTCTAGGGCTTGAGAAGGCAGAATAGGAGGGACAGACCACAGGACATTAGAACCCAGAACCATCCCATGTGCGCTGGAAGGGACCTGGGTGCCAGCAGTCTGGCAGCTCCTGGGCTTCTGCTTGGGCTGGTGGCAATTCAGTCTTGGGGGTGAGTCCCAGGAGATCTGGTGTGGGGACATTGCTGTTCCTTCCTTGGCTTCACAAACCCAAGGTTTGGCCCACACCCAGGCCACTTGGCCGCACAGCCCGTTCTCTAGGGAGCTTCCAGAGCATGCTCTGCTTCTCCCACAGGGGTCCAGATGTGTTGTCCTGGGGAGACCCCTGCATTCATGTTGCCTAAGTGTTCCCCAGGTGGTCAGCAAGTGCACGTGAAGGCCGGGCATGGTGGTGCATGCCTGGAATCCCAGCCACTCAGGAGGCGGAGGCAGGAGGAAGGCCAGCCTCAGCAACTTAGCAAGGCCTTGTCTCAAAATTAAAAATAAAGGACCAGGAATATAACTCAGTGGGAGAGCACCCTTGGGTTCAATCCCCAGTATCCACTACCAAAAAATTAAAGAAAATGTGCCATGAAGTAGAATTCCTACTGGCCCCATCCTTTTGGCTTGAGGAGCCCCATGGCTCCTGGGGAGGGGAGACTCTAGACCCTGAAACAGCACAAAGACCTCTGGGTGCTGCTGGCTCCCTGTCCATCTTTCAACCCCCATTTCATTGAAATATAAAGTCCTAAAGACACTGAGCAACTGTCCACCTCTTCGAGGTGTTCTTTGTGAGACTAGGCATTGGTAATTTAGAAAGGAGCAGCCACCTGGCCCAGGAGGCACCCACAGGGCTTCCCCCCACAGCCTCAGAGCAGGTGTTCCTGGCCACCTCAGCCCACCCCTGCCCATTCACCCTCTCATCCTGCTCAGCAGGGCTGACCTGTAGGGTCCCTGTCCCCTCGTACATGGAACTTGTACACTTCTCTGCATCCCTTATTCATGGGCTCAAAGCCCACCCCCTACTTAACCCACCTCATTGCCATAGTGATTTGGCTTTGGGACATCAGCCTTTCTTCACTCAGCATGGCTCCCTGGGGGCTGCCACCCTACTTAGGTGGGAAGCCCCCCCCCCGAGGGCAGGGCTGTTTCTCCCCACTGAAAGAGGACTGTAGCCCCTTGAGGGTGGCGCCTAGCTGCTCTTCATCTGTGCCTTTTCAGAGCCCCCAGTAGGCTAGCTTCAACCCTTGCTAGGATGCCTAATGGCTGAGCCCCAGCAGGGCACCCAGTCCCCACAGGCCTCCTCTCCCTCCTCCCCAATGGGATAGACCTTGGATGTTGGCCTCTGCTTCCTTCTCAGCCTCCACTGCCCTCCTGAGTGCTGAGGGGAGCCCATGGGCAGCACCCCCGATTCTCCCCTGGAAGCTAGATGTGGGCCCTACAGACATGGTGGGGGTTGCTCCTGGGCTAACATCACATCCATGGCTGCAGTCCAGACCACCGCCTGTCTAGCCTTGAGCCCCAGAGCATCAGTCACCTCAAGAGGGGAGTGGACAGAGAGGGCAAGGCACCAAGACCCAAGTGCTACAAGGAATCCCAGGGTCAAGCTGGTCACAGCCCTTCTGCATCCAACCCTCCCCCGCCGTGCCAATGCTACCCTGAAAGCTTCTGGCAAATACCTTGGTCTGGCAACCTATCTGTGACTACGCCGCAACTGGAGGACTCCCTTCTGGGTTGAGGGCTCAGGGACCATCCTGTACAAGCAAGATGATCAGCGGAGACACCCCTCCTCTCCTTCCCTTACGCAGACACTGACTGAGCACATATTAAGTGCACAGATCCTGTGGAGGGAGGAGAGTTTTCCTGAGCACAGCTGCATGGGACACCCTGGGCTAAGGACAGTCTCATTAAGGGGCAGTAACACCTGGCACCATTCAGTGTCTCAGCCTCACCTCTACTTGGTCCCTGCCCAGGTCCCCGCCCAGGTTCTTCCAGTCCCTTGGCCATAGCTGGCTGTGGAGGAGGGAGGGGTGCTGCAGGGGGCGGCACAGGCACCCTGGGCTCTAGCTGTGACCTCTTTGTGTAGCTAGCTCTATAATTTCCACTGGCAGGGCCCAGCCCCTAAGTCACCCCCTTCCCTGCTTCCAGACCTGCTGGTCATTTGCCTGGGACAGGTCCTCAAGACAGGGTCATAATGCAGACTCACCCTCTTGGGCCTAAACAGACAGACATGAAAGACAAACAAGCGCGCACACTGGGTGCAGTGGGAACAAACCAACGCAGCGGGGAGCCTCGTACCACACCTGTGCGCCACATACGCCATGTGCAGGCCTCCAGGACGCATGGCTTAGGGCCAGGACTTGGAGACAAGACCAGCAGGAGAAGGCGCCGTGGGGACCAGTTTCTCCAGAAGAAAAGGAGGGAGAGGTTCAGATTATGGGGTGGGCTGGGGGCTGGGTGTGAGGGCGAGGCACAGGAAAGGAGGGCAGGGCTGGCCTCCCCCTAGGGCTGCAGGGCAGGGGTGGGGCATCCTTTTCACTAGAGGACCACCAGCTGCTAGTTTCCGGGATGTCCTGCAATGTCCTTGTTCCCCACCTGAAAACCTGGCCCTTCCGCACCCAAGGTTTCGCATAGCACCCCAGATTCCACCCCGCCCCAGGAAGCAGCCCCTTGCAGCCCCCAACCCTACATCTCCATCACCCAGCCGCTCCTCCTAACTCCAGGCCCCCTGTTGTGGCTTGAGCCCTTGGTCCCACTGCAGGGCCCTTAGCGGATGGAGCCCAGGTGCAAAACCATGAGTTTATTTTTATTAGAAATGTTCTTGGTATAAAAACAATCATGCGCTACACATTGTCATCAGTAACCATCACCAGACACCCAGGCACTGAACTCCGTGTCATCGGCAGGAGGGGCAGGCGGGCAGGCGGGCAGGACACGTGGCAGACAGGCGGGGGCAGGCGGGCAGGCTGCGGGCCACAGGGACACACACAGAGGCCACCAGGAGGACGCAGCACTTCGCAACACACTCAAGATTTGTTTTTGTTTCGGCTTTTTTGTGTTTTGATTTTTTTTTTTTCCTTTTTTTCTCTTTTGGACATGGAAGATTTTGTGGATCAGAAAAGGATGGCGGGGTGGGGGACTGGAGGAGAATGAGAGGGACAGAAAAAAAATGCATAAGAAGTGACGTGAGGGGACGGAGAGGGAAGCCAGAGGAGCAGGACAGAGCAGATGGGGGGCAGAAAGAGAAGGTAGAGAAGCAGCTGAGAACCCAGGTGACAGGGACGCGCAGAGGAACAATGGCGATACCAGAGAATGCAGAGGTGGGGACAGAGGCAAGACTGAGAAGTCACCAACAGGACAGATGAGGCAGTGGAGGGAGAACAGCGCTGGGCCCCAGGATCTGAGCCCCTGTGCTTCGGGCCTGGCGGTGACAGTCCAGGACGCAGGCTCTCCTGTGGCCCGAAGCAGCCCCGCCCGCCAGCCGCCTCCGGTCGCCCGCCTGGCTTGCCCAGGCTGCCCAGCAGCGATGGCTGGGGGCTCCGCTGTCGTCAGCACCAAGCCACGTCCGTGGGCACCACGGCAGGCGGGACCCCGCCGGGCCCTCAGGAGCAGCTCTAGCTGGGTGCCCTTCCCCGTGGGGCGTGGCTCCTAGGCCGCTGGGCTCCACAGCTGAGCTAGATGGCATGGTTGGTGTATGTGACGTAGGTCTGTTTGGTGGCCAGAGCTGGAAGGAGAGAGACCAGAGGGGGTCAAGGGTCAGGGGCCGCCTTCCTCAGCTGTCCTTCCACATGGCGCCCTGCTTGCCACCCAGGCCCCAGGCCCCCAGCTCCGGCCCGCCTGCCTCGGGCCTCCTGCTGACCCTGACCCCGCTCCCAGCACCACGTCCACTGTCCCCGCAGGGTCCCCACCTCCACACCCCTGCCCAGGCAGGGCTGCTGTCCTGAGGACCTCCTGCCTCACTAACCCCCCAGCTCCACTGTGGAGGCCACCGAGCCACTGTCACTGCCTGGCCCCACCACATACTGATGTCATGATCTTATTGGTGGTGCAGCTGTGTGACCTTGAACTCCCGCAGAGGGGAAGTCTTGCGGAAGACAACCACAAGCCCTGTGGGAGAGCACTGTGAGGAGTGTCCCTTAAACATGGGGGGGGCAGTGGTGGGAGGGGTGAAAACCAGAGGGCGCCTCGCTCTGGAGGAAAACTGCCTCAGAACTGAAGTGGCCCTCTGCCCCAAGGAACTGCAGGGCCCCGGCCCCGGGCCTCTGGGCCTCATCCTTTCCATTTCTTGGCGCCCCGTTCCCTCCTCCAGTCTTGAGACCTCTTTGTCCGCCTGTCACTCTTCTACCCCACAACTGGGGATGGCCTGGACCTCTGGGTGTCTCCTGTTTCCTGGCCACAGCCCCCGGAGCCCTCTCCCCACAGATCCCAGTCCAGTGTCAGCTCTGGAGGATGTTGACCTGAGTGTCCCCTACCATACTGGAGGACAGAACTCACAGCACCTAGTGAGGAGGCCAAAGAAGTGCCACCCCATTTGACAGAGGAGAAACTGAGGCCAGAGGAGCAAGGGTTCTAGCCAGACTTCAGCTTTGTCCTGTCCCACCAGGGTTCAGGCTCTGTCTCAGTGGTTAGTCACCAGGGGCAGCACTGCTGCCCGCTGAGGGGCTGTCTGCAGGCTCAGAAGGAAGAAGCTGCCCTGACCCTCTGCTGGGCTCTTGTCAGCTTGGAAGAGGAAGCACACCTGCCGGCTGAGGAGGGGGACATCTGGCCTAGAGAAGAGGAAGCCCGGAGACCAGTGTGCTGGTCTGCAAGGCACCCCCAGTGCGCCTGCCTGCCTGCCTTCACTGGGGGCTGCGTTACCCAGCCTCCCTGGCAGCGAAGTGGGGCCTCCCGTGGCTACAGTCTTGCAAATGAGATGAGGGAAGGGACTTTGTGCAAACTTCTAACTAAAGCAGAGTGTGTCCCCTGGACTTCTTCTTTGCCCGTCTTAGAATGGACACTGTGGTCAGCTAGCCTCAACCCACTGGGAGCCAAAAGAAAAAGATGGAAGGAACCTGGGCCCCACTCCGACCCCCATCCGGTACACTTAGGTCACAGAGAAACAAACATCGGTCTGATTTGAGTCTCTGTTCTGTTCTGGGACCTTTTTGTCATAGCAGCTTAACCAAACGAGTACAGGCAGCACTGCTGTGTCCATGGGGCCCATCGTGTGTGGAGGGGAAGGGGCGAGCTGGGGCCACCATGGGAACAGCAGGGAGGCAGGAGGACCATATTCCAGCCTGGCTAGAGGAGCTCTCTCCTGGCCAGAGCTGGGAGCGTGCCTGTCACAGCAGTGTTCAAGCAGAGGATGAACAGTCACCGTCCGCCCCCTGCTTGGCTGGGTCTGTTCCCTGCCTGCAGCAAGAGCAAGTGTGGTGGCCCCTTTTGCTGAGGCTTCTTTTCCTGAGGGGCTGCCAACCACCTCCTCCACCCCTCCCAAGCCCCCATGGTCAGAAAGAGACTGCGGCTGGCTCTGCCAACCCCCGCAGCAGGCCCGGTCACTGAGAAGCGGCCCCCCAGGGTGGGCTCCGTCACTCCCGGGTGAACTGAGAAAATTGAGTTTCCAAACCTGTAAAGCCCTCCAGCAGCTCCTGACTCACAGGTGGGAGAAACGCTCAGCAGCATCTAGACCCCTGGCTGCAGGGGACGCCAGCTGAGCCTGCTGCACCAGGACAGAGGGACAGCTAGGCTTTCCCCATGGTGTCCTCTAGAAAGGCCAGTTCACGGGCTCTGGCGCCCGGGGGAGGCGGCCCTCAGCTAAAAGCCAGGGCCTGAGTCCCTCAGGTGAGCCTCAGTCTCACCAGCCAAAAAATGGGAGCCGTGTGTCCACCTGGGCCCCTGAGCTACACGCAAGGCTCAAAGAGAGTCCGCCCAGGAGCTGGGGGACCTGGCCAGCCCTGGCCTCGCCACAGCATCTGCCAAAGGCCATATGTCAAAGTGACCCTCTCAGAGCTGCACTTTGCCCATCTGTAAATGGGTGATGATAAACCCCATGGCTGGCTCCCAGCCAAGGGTGGATTAGACGCTCCAGAGCCTATAGAACGCTGGGCAGAGGGCAGGGCAAGAGGCCACACTGACAACGGGCACAGTGACACTGTGGAGCATCTTCAGGAGAGTGAAGGGGCAGGGGTATGGCAGAGGGCCACGGCCACCCTTGACTGATGACAGGTCTCCTTGCTGTTCTCTAGGAACTGGAGGCTCAGATGACAATTAGCTGGTGGCACAAGGCGTGAGCTGACAGTCCCCATTTGTTGCCCCATGTCCCCGCGCCCAATCTGCCTGCAATCAGGCCCTCAATTATTTATTCTGTTGTTTGTTTAAAGATACGCGGCCTGCCAGTGACAGAGTGAAAAATGTCCCTGCTCCACAAAAGTGACACCTCCCCTCTCCTGCTCGAACTCCTCCGGTCTGGCTGTCCCAGGAATCCATCGCTGGGTGCCTGCATGACCCCTGTCACCGCACTGAGAGACAGCCAGGGCCAGGGCACCTCGGCCTCCATGGCAGGGTGCCAGCTCTCAGCCGTCCCCCGCAGGAGCAGGGACCAGGATGCTGCCCCTGCTTCAGGCAACCAGCCAAGCAGACGCAAAGACAATGTCAGTGTTGGGCCATCACAGCTCTCTTGGAGGCCCCTGCCCCCAAACGTCCCCTCTGGCTGTCGCAGCACCATTACTGTCCCCTTCTGGAAGCAGCTCTCAGAAGCACTGGGGTGAAGCCCACAGGCACAGCAGGTCCTGCCCCAGCACAGGCTCAGGGCCTGGAGGAGGGAAACCGGGTGGGTGCAGGAAGGGCTCTGCCTCTAGGCCCTTCCTGGCTAGGCCTGGGGAGGGCTTGGCGTGGGGATGCTGGACATCCAGGTGAAAGTGGAAGGCCAGAGTGGAAGTCCTGTGAGGACGCTCTGCCCTTTCCCATCTTGGTATGGAGGGCCAGGGAGGCACCTGAGGGGAGGCCCAGGGTCACAGTGGGGGTAAGGAAGGGTAGGACTGGAGGGAACCAGATTCATGAGGGTATTAATCAAAGGGGGTGGTGTCAGGAGCCAGGCATACTGCTCCACACAGAAGGTGGGGACCATAGACAGGGAGGCCTCGTGAGTCAGAGCCAAGGAAAAGACACCATGGTGGGGTCTGCTAGTCGCCATCTTGCTGTGTGACTTCAGGAGAGCCATACACCCTCTCTGAGCCTCAACTCAGGATCAAACCTCTCGCCCAACCAGGGCCTCTCAGGACCTGTGAAGATCACTCAGTGGGGAAAGGACTCTGAGAGGGAAAAGCCCCATTTGGAAGTGGAGGAGACTTGCCTCCCTTTCAGTTACGATTTATTCTGTCAACGCACTAAACGTGGCTGAGGAGGTAAGGAAGGTGCTTCATCCAGGGTCTCAGGATGGGCAGCACCCAGCCAGCCTGGGCGGAAGGTCTCCTGTTTCTCGCAACCGTGAGGTGAATCACCAACCAAGGGCCTCCTCTCTCAAGCTGGGCTCAGCTAAGCAACTTAGCAAGATGACACCTCAAAATTTAAAATAAAAAGGCTAGGGGTGTGGCTTGGTAGTTAAGCACCCAGGTCCAATCTCTGGTACCAAAAAAAGGTCACTTCTGGACCTTCCCCAGCACTAGAGGGAGGGAGCCCAGGGCCTCTTCCCAGGTCCCCCAGGGTGGAAACCTGTGGGAAGAAGGGCTCTTGACCCCGGCCCGACAACAGCCTCCCAAGACTTGAGTGGGGGAGGATGCAGAAGGAGCTGCATTTGGGCCACTTTCAGGCCCAGGGAGGGAGCCAAGGCCTGCAGTGACTACAGCCACCTCTCTGTTCCACACGGCCCCAGAGCAGCTGGGAGTGAGGCCTGGGGAGGCCCTGAGACTGCGCGGGCAGAGGAGCCCATCTGTCTGAGAAGGCAGAGGCAGCAGGCGGCTCGGTGACCTCCCCTCCTGGTCCTCATCTGTAAACACATGATGTCAAGTGCCGCCTTCCGGGTGCCTGCAGGACATGAGCATCAGGGAGTAGGCATGGCCCGACTACGGGGACCTGTCCTGCCACGTCCTCGCACCCCGCCCCCGCCCCTGGCTGCCCTGCTCCCCACACTGAGGGCCGAGGGCGGGTTCCACCAGGAAGAGAGGCACCACTGCCTCCCTCTGCAGCCCTTCACCCGGGCCGCCCTGGGGAACGAGGTCCCTGCTGCCCTCCCTCCGGTCATCCTGGGTCTGCGGCTTGGGTCCTGCGACTCAGGCGTCTCGTCCTGGAGAGAAGCAAGCATGACCTGCCCCTGCTGAGCCTCCTGACGACCCCTGGGTCACACTGCCACCTGAGAACTTCAGCCTCTGTAGGTCCCAAAGCCCAGCCCGCCCCTCACTCACCTGTCCTGGCCGGCCCATGTCCTGGGTCCCCATCTCTCAGGGCCCTGCTAGGGGGCTGCTGGACAAAGCCAAGTGGGGTGTTACAGCTGCTCTGGCACCAGAGCCCCTCCCAGGTCACCAAACGGCCAGTGACAGGGCCCCCTTGAGCAACCCGTCCTCCCTGAGGGACTGGAAGGGCAATTCCGGGGTCCCACTGCCAGCATTACCACCACTAGAAGGGGGCGGGCAGCACAGGGTTCAGGGGACTCTGCTCCCCTAAGGCCACCAGGACGGGCGAGACAGCAGGGCTTCAGCCTGGTGTCCAAGCTCTCCCTGAGCCCCCTACGGACTGGTGCTCGTCTGTGGCCTGGGGGTGCTCCGAGTGCCCCCAGAGATGGCAGCCAGGGGCCGTGGCCAGGAGTGCCTCCCCAGAAGAGGTGGGGCTGGGCGGGTCCCGGGGCCGGGGCGGGGCTGGGGGGGCCACTCACCTGGGGCCTCAAGGTTCTCGCAGAGCTCGGACTTGGCCTCCCCGTTGGGACGGAAGTTGCCCTTCTGTGTGAACTTGTTGGACATGGTGGCGGCGGTGACGACGGCTTTGAGGCTGCGCTTGCGCTTGGGCACGTTCTGCTCCGGGTGGAAGAGGATGATGTAGACCTTGGGCATGTAGAGCATTCCCAGGGACACGGAGGCGCTCAGGCTCACTGAGACTGTCAGCGTCGTCGTCTGGATGTACAGCTGCAGGTGACCGGGTGGCAGCATCAGAGCCAGCTCTGCCAGGGCCTCCCGGCCCAGACCCTGCCCAGGACCCACCCCGGAGTCTGCTTCAGGGGACAGACCTGCCTGTGTCTGCTGGCTTCAGGCAGCTGGACTTTAGACCAGAGTTCCTGGACTCCAATCTGGGCTCCAGCTGTGATCATGGGCAAGTCAGGTCCTTGTGCCCTACAGGGACCATAATCCCAGCACTCGCCCCTCAGGGCTGTTGGGTGAAGCTCCTGACCTAACACTAAGCGTGGGAACCCTGCCAGGCAGGTGAGCACAACGGCGTTGCCACAGCTGCATTCTAGCTGGGGGACATCCTTGAGGAGGGCCCCTTATGGGACCATGGCTGACCTTCTCAGGAATGGTCCCCCGAACAGGGCAGAGGGTGACAACCACCTGTTGGTACCTTGAAATGACTCCAAGTTGCTGTGCCACCACCTGCAGACCAGCCCCTCATTCAGTGACTGTCCTTCTCCCCAAGTGCCAGCCTGGGAGAGCAGGCCCTTGGCATGGAACCCACGGCACCCGGCACAATACAGCGGTGGCAGCACAGTCAAAGCTCATTTCACGCTCGTGTGCCAGCGCTAACGGTGACAGATGTTTAGTAAAATGAAAGCCCATTAATCTGGGTGTCGGGTAATCCGTTCTTCAATAGTGGCGCTTTCCAGGCAGGGCCGGTGGGCCCAGCAGCCCCGCCCCCAGCCTGGGGTTCCCTCCAGGGCTCCAGGCCTCAACCACCCTCTGGCCTCTCAGCCAGGATGGTGCCAGGGGAGACCCAAGCTGCGCCTCCCAGGTCCGGGTGTGGAGGAGGTCGAGCGTCCCCATCCTCAGATCAGATGGCCCATGCCCTGCCCAGGGCTGCCTCCCCAGGAAGGCTTCCCGGCCCTCAGGGACACCTTCACTTGCACCCAGACCAGCAGTGGGGGACATAGCTCTGGACTGGCTTCCTGAGGTCATGGGCCCTGGCCCCACCAGTGGCCCCTGGGGATAGGGGCCAGATGTCCCACTGTCATACTCCTCCCTGTGTCCTGTCCCCAGCCTCACAAGCGCCTCATGACACTGGAACCAAAGACCTCCCTTCCCAGCCACCCCTCCCGGAGGTCCGAGGGTCTGACGGGAGAGTCACCCTCTCGGGCCTCAGTGTCTCCATCTATACCAGGGTGACAACACCGACCCAACCATGAGGTTACCCAAGCACAGATGGCGAGGCCACATGGAACCTGCTCTAAGTAGTCACAGGTGCCAAGACCTGCGGGCCTGGCACACAGCCTCAATGCCCCCAAGCCCAGGAGATAGCAGCCCTCAACTCCCTGTGTCTGCTGGCAGCTTGGCCTGGACGCAGCCAGGCTCCATCAGGGAGGCAGGTGGAGAGGCTGTTCCACTGTTCTGCACAGAGCCACAGTCACAGTCACATTCGTCTGTCCCCCAGTAAGCATGTGCCCCCAGACACAGGCAAGCCCCAGTCCTCACCCACTATCCACGCTCACCCCAGCACAGAGCTCCCTTCCCGGCAGGACAGGGCAGGACAGGCCGGGGATGACCAGGTGGCCCTGGGGGACAGGTTCCTGAGGAGGATCACAGACCACTGGAGACCTGGCAGCTTGAGAACAGCTTTGTCATCTGCGTCTTCCCTCTCAACTGGGAGGTCCCCGGGGACAAACTGTGTCTCCCTCATTGAACTGGAGCTTCCCCAAGGGCAGGGCTGTCTTTGCTTTCACCTGGGGGCTCTTGGGCACAGGCTGTGTTCAAGGTCAGATGCCCATCTTACCCCCCCTGCCTCCACCTCGCTGATGGGAGGTTTTGCACCTGGGCCCATAGAAGCTGGCAAGGCTGGGATGGAGCCTCTCTGGGCAGAGTGAGCCTGCAGCAGACGCTGTGTTAGGGGTTGGGGCTGGGCTCCAGGTGCCACTCCGCCCTGGCCTATGGGGTGCTGAGCAAGTCTGCCCCACTCTGAGCACAGCGCCTCAACAGGCAGATCTGACTTCATGGGGACCGGTGCTAGGCAGGGCCCACAGTGGTTTAATGCCCTGCTGCCGCCATCGTGAATTCTGAACCATTTCTGCACAAAGGGCCCTGAAAGTGGTGCTAACCCTGAGCCGTCGTGGCGCTCTGCATTGCTCTGTCCTCCAGCCCGAGAGCCATCAGATGACAAAACACAGGAAAGGCACAAAGAGACCAAACAGAGCAAAGGCGCCCTCTAACCTGTTGGGCCCGGCATGAGCCCTCCAGGCTCCCTTAGCCACCCCAGCTCTGCCCACCACAGCTCCTCTCCCTACCCCAGCACCTGGCACCCCCCTGCACCCCTGAAGCCTGCCTCGGGCTTGGGTTGTTTCTGGCATCCCTATGTGAAGGTGCACGTGGTCACCAGGAGGTGGTGGCAGGTGAACCCTTCTCGGAGAAGCAATGGGCCCACAGAACCCAGCAGCTACCCCTGAGGGACCAGGAGGGTCCTAAGGCAGGCAGAAGGAGAGGCGGCCACTGGAGTGCGGTGACTTCAGCTCTCTCCCGCAGCTCATCCCCGGCCGGCTACACGCTGACCTCCACCATCCCTGGTCACATTCCACCTTCATGAGGAGCCCTGCACAATCCTCACCAGCCACCGGCTCCCAGAGTGCAGGAGGTTGTCCACCCTGGACTTGGTGGAGGCAGGGGCACAGAAAGAGCAGTCATTGTATAGGTAATGTTTGCGGGTTTCATGGGAGGCCCAGGGGTCAGTGCCAGGGGCTGGGCAGGGAGCTGAGCTCTGCTGCTCGCGGCTTCTTCCCAGGGTACCCCCTAGGGACAAAGATTCTCAGAATCTGTAAGAACCAGACCATAAGCCCACACACACCCTGGCTGGCTTCGCCACCACGTCCTGCCCCAACCTGGCTGAGCAGTCACCAGTACAGTGGAGAAAGCCCGCTCAGGACAGCCCTGGTAATGCCCGGGGCTGCCGTGCTAAGCCCTGGAAATCCGGGCTAATGCTGGGAAATCCGTCCGCCCGCTCAGCAGAGCGGCAAGACAGCTCCACTCCGTCAGCACCTGCGCTCCAGGGACAGGCCCGGTTCAGCCAGCACCCCTGGGACACACCATGCTCCTCGCACATGCTGTCGCACTGCACACCTGTACTCCTGCACCTCTGAGCTCACATGTGCACACTCATGCCGCAGACACCCGCTACCCAGGTGCACTCCAGCACAGCTGTGCAGTCACCTGTGTGTACCCACTCACAACTGCACCCCCACACTTGCACATCTGCATGCAAATACACTTCTGGGAACACACACTCAATCTGCACACTTATACGCACACTGGCAGCTAGGAACCCCTCGGCATGCACACTGCCCAACTACGTGCACAAAAGGGCACACTCAGACCTGTCCACACACACTTCTGTACCTGCGTCACAACTCCTGACAACCGCCCCACCCCCCCACTGACCCATACAAGAACATGCACACCGTGGCCACATCTGCTGCTTGCACAGGGGCTTTTCCTAGCTCTGGTGCAAGTGACACGGTCCAGACACAGCCCGGAGGCTGCCTGAGCCTCTAAGAAGCCTGGGGCCCGAACCCACAGGGACTTCAGAGCGTATGTCCACCACCGTGCCACTCAGAGGCCCAGAGAGGGACTGGGTGGCTACCACGGTCCATGCCCCCATGGGTGGAGCTGGACGGTCCACTCAAGTCTCTGTCCCTCTGTGGGGCTGTGAAGGGATCATCTTGGGCTCTTTCATGTTCAATGCTGAGGCACCCTAAGGAAGAAGGCATCAGAGACGGGTGGGCAGCCTGGAGACGGGGAGGGGATGCTGGGCCCTCAGCCCAAGGCAGAGGGTCCTGAGACTTGGGATGACCGGAGCCACTGGGGAGGGAGTGCGGCAGCAGAGGGGATTGCAGGGGAGGCACGGGCTTCCCACCAGCTGCGGCCCCCATAGTCCTGGCTCCTCAAGGAGGCAGGAAGAGGCCTCTGGTGCTGCCCAGGGTGATTTCTCAAGCTGCAACTTCCTGGTAGGTGGGACCAGCCACCCAGCCAGCTCCAGGGACCTGGCGGGCACAGAGGGACATGGGGCCTATGCCTACTCCTGCCCTTAGCAAGGAGGGCCTCCCACAGTGGGGGCCACAGAGCTGGGTCCCACTGTATGCTGGGGAGGGAGGCAGTGACCTGGCTCAGACTCGGGGGCATGGCATCCCTCACTGAAGCCAGGCCTGGTCTCAGACCTCAGGCCACTCCCTGCCAGGCCCAAGGTCTGTGTCTTGGGGCTCCCCAGTCCCCAAACCTGCCACCAGAAGACACACTACAGGTTTGCCTGAGCAAAGTCCAAGGGATTCTAGGTGAAGGACGCAGCTCCTGCCCTTAAGGGAAAGAAGTGGGCGCCTACCAAGGATGTCCCAGGGCAGTGAAAGTGTCCCAGGGCTGCAGTGCAGGGGCAGTGGGGGTTGGGGGAGGGAGGGTCCTGAGCTAGACAGAGAGAGTTCAAGTCCAGTTGTGCCATCTACTGGCTGTGTGATCTTGGGCAAGTCACTTTACCTCTCTGTGCCTATGTCTTCGTCTATAAGTGGGGGTGGTGATACTTACTCTTGCCAGCTGCAGTAGGGCCTGGTGGCACATGACAGGTACCCCGTCCATGGCAGTTTTGCAGTGCCTCTCTAAAGGCCAAGCATCCCCAAGAGCTCACGCCTGGGCCCCCAGCTTCACGCTAGTCCCCAGTTATGTCTCCACCTGAAGTCAACCCTCTCTCAGCTGCTGATGTGACAGCTGCACCTGGACATGTGTAGGTGCCCCAAACTTGGCATGTCCAAAGGACACCAGATCCTGCCCCACACAGCCTCCTGTCACCTCCCCCTTCTTAGTGCACTGGAACTCTGTCCTCCCAGTCACTTGGACCAAAACCTTGGAGTCATCACGACTCCTGGGCTCCCCGGGCACGAGCCACCAGAAGCTGCCACCTCTTCTCCAGACACCCAGACTCCCCTGCGTCTGCCACTTCTGCTGCCATCACTTCCTGCCCCCCACCACAGCGACCTCCTCACAGCCCCTGCTCCCATCTCACATGGTCAGGGCCCACCAGCAGCCGGCGTACTCCTAACCCTGAACCAGGTGGCCAGGTGTGCCCTCCCTCGGGGCTCTCTGATTGCTCACGGGAGCCGGGTCCCCCCCACAGCCCCTGGGTCTTGCCATCGGCCTGTCGCCTCTCTGACCTGGTCCCTCGCCCTGCCCGCGTCCCCAGTCCCACTCCTTAGAGTCTGCACTCACTGTCTCACACTGTGACAGCGCCTGGGAAGACTGCAGGAAGGCTCGTGGCCCCACCTCATGGTGAAGAACCGGCCAACAAGGCCAGCCGCCTTGCCCAGAGCCCACGTTTAGACGGGAGCCCAGGCCGGGAGCCGGGATCCTCGTCGGCCAGGGTGCCTGGCCTCAGTGATTCCCAGCCCTTCCCAGTTACCCAGGCAGCACGGGGCTGTGTGGGGCAGAGTCCACCGGGGCCTCAGTGTGCAGACCTCAGGCCAGGCAAACGGCCCTCAGCTGGCACTGCCAGGGCCCGGGCTGCTGGGCCTCAGGGCAGCTTGGGGCTGTCTAGAGAGGAAGTGAGCCCCTGAGACACGTCACACCTCCAAGTCCCAAGCACTCCCGGCTGATGGAGGAGAGGGGGAGGGGAAGGGAGGGCCAGGCAGGCAGGAAGGGGGGGAAGGGAAGGGGAAGGGGACACAGAGAGGGAAGGAAGGAGAGGGATACAGAGGGAGAAGGTGGAGTGGCAGGAAAAGGGAAAGAAGAAGAGGAGGCAAGTCCAGAACCCGGGGAAGGACTTGCACCCCAGAGAGAGAGGGCAGCAGGAAGCTTGGGGGGCAGCCTGGGAAGCTGCCGTGTCCCCACCCCCCACCCGCCCTCCATCCATCCCCTTCCCCCCTGCCCCCCCCCGCCCTCCATCCACCCCCTCTCCCCCCCGCCCCCCCCACGCACCTTGTCTGCAGACTGCGAGGTGCCAAAGAAGATGGGGATGAAGGCCAGCCAGACGATGCAGGTGGTATACATGGTGAAGCCGATTGGCTTGGCCTCATTGAAGGTCTCGGGCACGCCGCGCGTCTTGATGGCGTACACAGTGCACGTGACCATGAGCAGCATGCTGTAGCCCAGCAGGCAGATGAGCGACAGGTCCGAGATGTCGCACTTGAGCACCCCCCTGGCGAAGCGGGGATCGAGCGTCCGCTGGTCCTGGAAGTCCACCACCGAGTGGGAGGGGTCCACGACGAACCACACGCAGATGCCCAGCAGCTGCAGGGAGATGAGGCTGAAGGTGATGGCCAGCTGCGAGGCGGGGCTGATGAAGCGCGGGGCGCTGACCGACCGCTTGCCCTGCTCGAAGATGCGGTAGATGCGGTTGGTCTTGGTGAGCAGCGCGGCGTAGCTGATGCTCATGCCCAGCCCCAGGAAGATGCGGCGCAGGGAGCAGGTGCCCAGGTCCGGCTCAGCGATCATCAGGAAGGTGGTGGCATAGCACAGGAAGATGCCCGCCAGCAGCACGTAGCTCAGCTCGCGGCCCGAGGCCTTGACAATGGGCGTGTCGTTGTAGCGCACGAAGGTGACCACCACAAACAGCGTGGCAGCGATGCCCACCACGGCCAGGAAGAGGGGCAGCACTGCCCAGGGCGAGTCCCACTCGAGCTTGATGATGGGGATGGGCCGGCAGCCCGTGCGGTTCTCTGTGGGCCTCATGTCGTAGGGACAGGTCTTACAGGTGTAGCGGTCCACCTGGTACTGGTACCCCGTGCAGGGCTCACAGTGCCAGCAGCAGGGCATGCCCTTCACCGTCTTCTTCCGCTCGCCCGGCTGGCAGGGAAGGCTGCAGATGGAGCGGGGCAGCTGCTGCCCGCTCCCCGGCCAGTGCATCCTCTCTGTCTGGCAACAACAGCACCACAGAGTGGATCTCAGGACGTGCCACCCAGCGCCCCGCCCACCCCACGGGGCGGTGCCCCACACCTACATGGGACAATGAGTTGGCTCAAAATGCAGCTGCCTGGATCCCACCAGGACTCACTGCATCGGACAGCTGGAGTTAAACAAGCTCCGGGCAAGACACTGACCTGGGGGCAGCCCAAGTGACTCCAAAACTCTGAAGACTCCTATGGAGACACTGCGCCCAGAGAGCAGTAGTGACAACCTAGTGTCACACGGAGGCTTGACAGCAGGGCACAGAACTCAGCATCCTGATTCCCAGTCCCTGAGGCCTTGCCAGCAATAGCTGCAGCAGCACCCAGGGAAATGTACGTTCAGGCCCACCCCAGGGACCACCCCGGGATCTGTGTTCCAGCAGGACCCCCGCAGCCCATGATTGGCAGGCACTTCAGAGCAGGAGATGCGCTGCCCCAGCTCAGCCCGTGGGGCTTCCGCCCAGGGGCAGAGGGAACAGGCCGCGCAGAGAGTAGGAGGAACCAGGATTTAACCAGAGGACACTGGACCGGCGCCCAGGGGGTAGCGTTCCTTACATCCTGCTCTAAATTAGCACTGCTCACATTCCACGTCTCTGAAGATACAAACGCTGGGAGCAAAGAAGTCACAGAGTGCTGTCGCTCCCTGCTGAAAGTGCCACAACATCTGGAAAGTAAACACGTGGCCCCAAAGAGCCGAGGAGGGCCGCGCAGGGCAGAGGGAGCCCGACTACCTCGGGGCCTGGTTCAACGCGTTGCTCTAAACCAGCAGCTGCCAGGGAGCTCGTTCCCGGGGGAGCCCAGCCACCTGGCCCCAAGTTGGGGGTGGTCCTCGAGAAATGTAGCCAGTGGTTTGGGGGCTGCTCAGAGGGTTTCAGAGCAGAGAAAAGCAGCAGGGAACCCAGAGCCAGCCTCGTGGCAGGTGGGAAGAGAATCTTTATAAGAGATTTGTTCTGTGGCTCTGGGCCTTACAAAATGTGTCACCCCAGTAGCCGGAGGGACAGCAGTGACCAGCACAGGGTCTGGAGGAATGAAAAGGCCCTCACCATCCCTGCCCACTGAGTCCCCCGCAGGGGAAGACACAGGACGATGGTGGGTGTTCTGGAAAACTCCGTGGTTCCAGGGAAAGGATGGCAGAGGTGGTCAAGTCCCAGGATCACGGTTCTGTGGCTAAGGGACTTCACAGCCCTGAAGAGGACCTTGGCCTCTTGGGCCTTCGTTTTCTCATCTGACTCACCCACAGCAGGTAGGACTGCACCTTGCCCCTCCTTACTTAAGGGCAGTCCCCTGGAGGTCTTCATGGGACAATTTTAATACTTCATGGAAACAGCAGCTCCAGGAGGACAGGACATTGCTGCCCTGGCTGCTGGAGAGATGGCCACACCTGGGCAGCCAGGCTCGGCTGTAATGAGACGCCCTAGCTCAGCCCCTGGGGAAGACAGTGTCAGGTAGCAGAAGCCTCCCCCGCGGGTCCCAGAGGGCCCACAGTGCAGCCCAACCAAAGCCACCTAAGGAGAAAGCAGCCAGGCCCAGCCAGCCCGCTGCTCCAGCAGCTGACCGCCATCTGGGCCTCCAGGCAAGGGGGACCAAGGACCAGGAGGGCATCACGGGCTGGGCCAGGCTGGGCCCTGGAGATGGCCAGGCCGAGTACAAGGGCTTGCATTGCTCGGGGAGGAGTCCAGGGCCACCTCCACAGACCCCTCCTTCATCAACCAATCTGGGCAGTGGGGACAATGACAGTGCCTACCTCGGAGCTGCCACCCTCACAGGAAGGCACCGTGCTCAGGACAGCCCTGGTGCACGCAGTGCTCAGGAACCAGCAGCCGGCCTGCTCTGCCTCTGCCCCCAGGGAGACACCTCCATTGCCCGTCGGGCTCCACCTTGCTGAGTGCCCCCGCCCTGTTCTGTGTGTTCACAGCCAGGAGCCTCCTCACAGGAGGCTCGGGTGCCTCTGGGAGAGCTCCTTTGCCTCCCCGGGGCTGGTTTTCCTGACCTGTGTCCTCTGGCCTAGAAGGGACTGCATGGTGCTGGGGGCTAGCCAGTGTCGCAGGAGGACATGGGGACACCATGAAGCTCTCCCAGCATGGTCTCTCAGTCTGGCCTTTAAGGTGTCACACTGTGCCCGCCAGAGCACAGCTCACCCCTTCACCCTTGCAGGGCAGCGACATGTCCACAGAGGTGTCCCTAAGGAAGGAACTGGAGACATTTTCTCTTCCCAAACATGCCTCTATTTCACAGATAGGGACACTGAGGGCTAGAGGTAAAGCCACTGCATTCCTGGGTCATTCTGTGAGCTGGGAAGGTGTGACTAGGAGAACCCAGAAAAATGACTGCCATCTAGCGTGGTCTGAAGGGATGGGGACTCACTCCCTGGCCACGGCCAATGCCAGAAACCCCGGGCCTCTCTGTGCCCCACCATGAGACTTCACTCTCTGTCCAGACGCAGACTCCCCAGATGGCCCCTCCTGCCAAGCCTCTGGCCAGGTCTGCGTGTGTGAATTCCTCTCTCCAGAGCCCCCAGGCTCCCTTGGGGAGCAGCCTGGAAACCCCTGAGTCGTGGGAGAGGACAAGGCACAGAACGGGCAGCAGAACTCCAGGCACTGCCGGGCACGATGGCACACGCCTGTAATCCTAGTGGCTCCAGGGGGCTTAGATAGGAGGACCCCAAGTCAAAGCCAGCCTCAGCACTGGTGAGGCCCTCAGCAACTCAGTGAGACCCTGACTCTAAATAAAATACAAATAGGGCTGGGGATGGGGCTCAGAGGTTGAGTGTCCCCGAGTTCAATCCCCAGTATGCACCCCCAAAAAAACTCCAGACACCCTTTTCTATTTTGGGGTGTGGGTCTGGGAGAGACCCTGGGAAGGAGGCCCGACTGGCAGCCACGCCCTCCATTGGTGCCTGCCCACAGGTTGGGATGGTGTGAGCCCCTACAGGCCCCTCCCGCCCCGCTTACTCGGAGGTGCAGGTGGTCGGTCCAGGAGCCAATGACCTTGTACTCGGCAGAGCCGTTGCGCAGCTGGTACTGGTAGATGTCATAGCGCCCAGGGGCATCTCCATTCTCATTGAAGGTCACGGGGTTCCCTGCGATGCCTGTGGGTGGGGTGTCTCGCTGAGCCTCTACACAGAGGCGGAGACATCTCTGGGGGGGCCCTCCGTGGAACATCTCGGGGTCCCTCCTCCTGGAGGTATCTGAGGAGACTCCCATTTCCCACCCAGGAGCCCCAGGACTCCTTCCCACCTCCATGGCCCAGGACCCCGGGGTCAAGCAGTGCCCTGCGCCATGTCCCCACCTGAGAAGTTGACGTTTCGGATGTACTTAAGCAGCTGGGTGCCGTCCACAGGGTCCATGCGGGGGCAGAGCCCCACGCGACCAGGACACAGGTCTCGGTGCATGGCGTGCAGCGCGTGGCCCATGGCATACACAGCGTCGATCACAAACTGCACCTTCCCCTCCTGTTCGTATGCCGAGTCCTGCCCGATGCGCTCGCGATCTGCAAAGAGCCCCCCAGGATGGGGTGCCTATGAGTCCCCCCATCTCACAGTGGAACCAAGCAGCCAGCTGGGGCCTGGAGGGGTGGCCCAGCCAGTCTGTGCACACCAGGGCTTGCTCTGCCACCCCGGGAGCTGGTCCTGCAGGGCACCAAGGAGATGAGAGCCTGCGCTGTCCTGCCACAGCACCACTCATGGCTGGGTTCCCCGGGACCCCAGAACAGCCAGGACGCCCCGTCACCTGCCACCCTGTGGGTGTGGAGCAGCTGCACCTCTCAGGCTGAGGAACAGCCAGGACAGGACTGTGTCTGTCATAGAGGAGAGCTGTGCTCCCAAAGCAGCTCACCACGGACAGCCACTCCAGCCAGAGGACGCCAAGCTCATCTTAGGCTGCAGGTGGGGACACGGAGGCCCAGGGAGACTGTCCGGTCTCCTGATGCCCTCAGTGGTTTCCAGCCATTCCAGACACCTGAGTCACCATCATCCCCGGCCATTCCATCTCCACCTCAGTAACAGCCTCCCCCAGGAGCCGGGGTGGGAGAACTTGGCAAAATGGGGAACGGCCTCCATCACCCCCTCACTGTCAACTGTCACAGCCCTCCAGGCCTCGAGAGTCTGACCTGTCCTCGGTGCCCACCCAAGCTCTGCACCGTGGCTGTGTGACGCTCCTGTGCCAGGAGCCATGCATGAAATATGTGAGACCCAAATCGACATGGAGCCTTTGGGCAGGACTGTCTGGTGTTGGTCAGCGCAGCTGACCCTGCTGTTTTGAGACCGACTGCCCACTACATGTGACTTCCTACTCCGCTAGGCCAGGATCAGCGCTGCACTGGACACGGGTGACCCGCTGAAGCCACACAGCCCCAGGGCCTCTCAGAGGTGGGTGTGGCTTCCAAGATGCCCATCAACCTGTTGACTGCTGGACACCACCAAGCAAGACTCCGCCCCTGAAGCCTAATCCTGCCTTGGATGCTCTGTCAATCAAGAGCTGGAGCAGCTGCCAGTTGTCCAGCTTGGCTCCTGTGGGCCCGCAGGACCTCTCAGGCCATCTTCGCTTTTAAGTCTAACTTCTGGCTCTTATTTCTTTACTAATTATTCCAGATTTTCTTTTTCTCAGGTGGTTCACACCTTCTGAGCAGGAAACTATCTGGTGGGGTGCTGGCCACCCCCGATACTCCTGGCTGCCAGAGGCCTCTAGGTCCTTGTCAATAGAAAGGGGATCATAACTGCCCCAGAGGCATGAGGCTGCAGTGAGGTGAGGTACAGAAACACTGGGCACAGAGTGGACGACCAGCATGTAATGCTGAGTGCAAGCGGTCACAAGGGAGGCCTCTGAGGTGGCCACGAGATCTCTGGGCTGGAGCAGCACAGGAGGTCTTCCTGGAGGAGGTGGTTCTGCCAGGGGCCCCAATGACTAGCACTCCCAGCTCCTAATGAGCACCTGCCACAGGCCAGGCCTGGGCTGGGTGGCGACGGGCTTTACCTCCCAACAATGCTATGACCTGGGTCATGGACCCACCAGAGAGAGGGGGAAACTGAGGCCCAGAGAAGCTGGCAACGCTGTGGGAGCACACAGAGCGGGACCTGGACACGGACACTCCTGCCCGAGCCTGTACACCACGCTAGACAGGGAGGGGCGGCAGCAGGTGGGGAGAGCAGGAGAGGAAGGCTGGGGTCACCAAGGAGAGGACACGAGGGCAGGGAGACAAGAGGAGGTGGACAGAGCCCTGGGGAAGCCTGGCTTCGCTCCCAAGGCCACAGCCTCTGCACACTGCCGGGCCCACAGTCTCCTCTCAAGGACGGAAGAAGGAAATTGACCTTCATAAGCCCCACCCCCAGCTCCCAGGGGGGCCAGTGTTGGCACTAGGCCCTGATTCCCCCGGGGTTCCAGAAGTCACTGTGTCCGTCTCTGGCCTGGGACATCTCAGAGGCAGACCCAGGTGCAGAGTTCCCACTGCCTTTCCCTGTGACCTACCCCACCATCCAACCCCCCCACACCAGGAAGGACAGTCACCACCCCCAGGAACGGGGCTGACTGGCCTGTGGCACGTCACCCTTCGGCCAGCCTGGTCACTGGGTTTAACCTGCCGGCCAGGAGCCCACACCCTGCTCGGCCAAGCTCAGGTTAGACATTCACAGATGGCCAGGTGGATGTTAGAAATCGTGGAACAACCCCTGTGACCCCAGCTCCTCTGGAAGGAGACGGAGACGGGGAGACGGGAAGTGCAAGGCCAACTCAGCAAGGCCCCATCTCAAAATAAAAAATAAAAAAGGCTGGGGATGTAGCTCAGCCGGTCAAGCATCCCTGGGGTCAACTCCCCAAGCTGCAAAGAACCACAGACATAAATAAATAACAGACTCGCCACGCTGGGGCCAGGGGTCACCTGCCCCACTGACATTTTACATCCAAGAAGACGAGGCCTGGAGAGGGAAGCCCCGGTCACACGGCCAGGGAGCTGGGCCTCTGGCCACTGCTGAGTGCTCCCAGCTTCCAGACCCCACCCTGCCTCCCTCGGGCCGCATCTGACCCGAGGCCTCTTTTCTGATGTGACGCTGCGAGCTCAGCAGCACTATTTCTAGGTCAAGCACAAACAGAAGGGGACGAGCCTGAGACACATTCTCCAGCTTCTCCATCTGCCTCTCTGTCCAAGGCCTCTGACCCCAGGTTCTGAAGAGCCAAGAGAGAAAGAAAAGGGACAACCTGTGCCCAAAGGGCAGGTTCCCTTGGAAAGCAACTCCTGCAGCCAGGCCAGACCCCATGTGCACCCCGACCCCCAGCCCCAGCACTCGCTCCGGCAGCTCCCACCACACCCGACGCAGCGGAGAAGAGATCAATTATTAAGCAGGGACAGAGTGGGAGGCTGCGGCCGGCCGCTGCAGGAAGAGACAGCACTCTCCCAAGGCCAAGGACACCTCAGGTGACAGAGGCTGGCTCCCCTCTGGGGAGATGCAGCTCCCCCACTAAGCCATCCTGGGTCTCTCCTCTCCCCGGTTGCCCCCCAGGTCCCTCCTCAGAGGCCCCCGCTGAATCTCCATTCCTGGGTCCCTCCAGGTCTCTTGCTGGGCTCACAAAGCCACCAGGGTTGCTGCTGGAGGGTGGGCATCCCCCAGGGGCATCCTTGCCAAGAAGGCGCTCCCCCCCTGGGGTGGCTCCTGCAAAAAGGGGTCCGGGGTCCTGCAGACCCTCAGCAGCCTCGCGCCCGGCCTCCCGGTGGTGCGGCCCGGGGATCCCGGAGACCTCTGCACAGCTGCCCGCCTTGGCCTGACTGTCTCCAGGCCAATCCTGTTACATGAGACAACCGGGGGCAGCGAGTGCCCTGCAAAGGGGACACCAAGCCATGAGCATGCATATTCTCTCTCTCTCTCTCTCTCTCTCTCTCTCCCCCCCCATGCCCTCTTTCAAATGGCAGCTTGGACTCCAGGCCCGGGGGCCCCTCACCTGCAACCCCCAGCACCCAACAGTGTCAGACGAAGCACACTCCCACGGTGAGGCCAAGAGGAGGGAATTTGAACCCAAATCTCTTTGACTCCAAAGGAGTCCACTTCCTGAACAGCCCTGCCCTGCCCCGGCCCCTCCCCTGGGGTCCAGGCCCTGCCCCTGCCTGGCCAGGCTTCAGTGGGGTGAAGGAGCACTGCGGCAGGTCCAGAGGCAGTAGGCAGCAGTGGAGGGAGGGGTCTAGAACATTCCCTCCCGTGGGCAGGTGGGGTCCTGGAGCCCAGGACCCGCAGCTCTGGGAAGGAGCACGACTGGCATATCTGAGAGTTATTGAGGGAGATAAATTCCAGACACATGGCGGCACTGACAGCAGCAACAGTTTGAAGATGTCCTAATTGTGTCCCGGGGCACAGTGAGGCAGAGATGTGTTTGGCTCCGCCACGGGTGACAGCCAGCCGGGGAACCATCGGGAGGATTTTCTCCGTCAAACCCTGGAGCTGTGGTTACTACGGTGACTGCAGCCTTTGTCTGCAGGTTGTAAATTGTAATTGAAATGAGTTTTCAAGGTTGAAATAATCAGAGCCCTCCCTGTCTCCCCGTCACCTCCCCACGGCTCCCTGGCCAGCCGCGGTCTGCTGGTGCACGCAGGGGCCTCGCACCAGGTACACAAAACAGCCACCCAGACGCGCATCCACGCATGCAGAGTAGCCAATGCACGAACCTGCACGCATTTACGGAAGTCATACACACAACATGGCAGGTGTCTTATTTGGGAGGCAAGGTCGCCAAAACCAGGTGGGGGTCAGTCCCGCTGGGGACCTCCAGGAGATTGTGCAGAGGGCACCTCAGGGTCACCCCATCTGGTCAGTCTCAGGCCAGGGATGCCCCCAGGAGCATCAAGCCTACTCATACCACAGGGTGTGAGGGCTGAGGTACTGGGGACAGTGGCGGGGGACCGACAGCATCTGCATAAACATATACATGCTCCTGAGTGAGACCAGATGTAGATGGATGCACACACCACACACACCTACACACATGAACCTGCCTCTGCAAACACACACACACACACACACACACACACACACACCAGTTTTTGTCCCTTGAGGAAACGTCAGAGAGCAGGTCCAGGGCCCGGGATGCCCCCAGGAGACCAGCTATGGGATCCTGGCCAAGCAGCGGTCTCCTGAGGCCTCTGTGTCCTCCGCAGACGTGAGGCCCAGGTGGTAACACTGGCCTTGAGGGGTTGCTCGAGACTGAGGGAGACGAGGAGGTGGCCCCCAGAGCCACACCTGTGCCCAGACAGCTCCCCTCGCCCCCCTCTCTCTCCTGTTGGAAGATGCCCGGTCCCTGAGGCCAACCTCCCGCCGTGGCTTCCCCACCCTGTCCTGTGCAGCTGGCACAGGCTGGCCCCGGTGCTGACCCACATGGCCTGACATGGGATGGATGCCCAGTGCACTGGACCAGACCCAGTGGCCTGCACAGAGGGGCAGAGGGGCGCCTCCCTCCTCCCCACCCACCTCCTGCCGCGGCTGAGCCGTCCTCCCGCCCCCTGACCCACCAGGGCATTCTGAAGGCTCCTCCAGTCCTGCTCCTGCGGTCAGGATCACTGTCACCTGATCCTGCCCAGGATTCCCCGAAGTCCCCAGCCAGGGATCCCGGGCCGGTCACCCTCCTGCTCTCGGCGACACACCACGTTTCTGCGGGTCCCTCCCTGGACCCTGGGGCATCTCCAAGCCACTCGGCCCCTCCTTCATCCCCAGCTCTGTCCCCCAAACTCGGCCCCAGATCCATACCAACTCCCTCTTGTCCCAGGGGATGCTGGACCCCAGCGTCTGGGGGGACAGCTGGCACACACGGGGTGGCCATTTCATGAGGAAATGGAAGCTCAGGAAGGTGACGCAGTATGTCCAGCGGAGGCCCGACCCGGCCGCCAGGGGCTCACCGTCCAGCCCAGGGGCTCTGTGGGGCAGAGCCGGCTCCTCCACCTGGAGCCAGCTGCAAGCATTAGAGTGTAAACGACCCTGTGGGTCCCCGCGGGTACGACCCAGGATGACAAGGTTGGCCTCAGAGCTCAAGTCCCAGCTCTGACGGTGACTCTGACAGTGACTGCAAATGATGACTTCAGCAGAGAGCTGGGGACTTTGGAGCTGGTGGAAGTCACTTCAGGACGCCCTCAAAATGAAACCGTGAACCTTATGGATCCTCCCGAAACATCTGGGTCCCCAAAGAGTCTGACCGCAGGGATCCGTCCCCAGATGCCCACAGACCCCAGTTTGAGAAGCAGGACATGATCACCCTCCGTCCACCTCTGGCCGGGCCTAGGGAGATCCCCAGCCTCTCTGAGCTTCGGTGTCCTTGTCTGTGAAGTGAATGGCACCTGGGGCCACAGGAGGGGAGTCACACCTGCAGCAGAGGCCACACCTGACACCTACCCAGGCCAGAGCCCAGGACAGACGGGTCCCCAACCCCACCCTGGTTCCGAGGCCTCCCCCTGCCCCAGGGCCAGCCCACCTCTCCCTAACAGGCAGCCCACCTCTCCCTAACAGCCGTAGGCAGAGCCCATCTGTGTCCTGGTGACCCCCACCCCGGCCGCACAGCCCCCATCACTCAGCGTGGAAATCCCCAGGACCCCCGCCGCCCGGGCCCCGCCTGTCCTCTCCCGCTGCTTCAATCCCGGGCAGCAATTTCTCGGCTCCATTTTCTCCCGACCAGCTCTGGACTTTGCACCCGCCTCTCCAAGGACACTGAGCTCACGGCGGTCACCAAGGACCCCAAGTGGCCAAGTCCAGTGGTCCAGCCCAGGTCCTCCTCTCCCTGGGCTCCCCGAGGCTCCCTGCACCTCCAGAACCCCATGCTCAAGTTCCTGCTGCCCCCCACTTCCCCTGCCCTGCCCCCAGCCTCCCCGTGTCCAGGGCTCGGCCCTGGCCCCTCTGGGTTCTCCCAACAGCCCCCTCTGTGCCCTGCCACCTCCTCACCGTCCAAGTTCCCAGCCGGCTCCTCCTCCCGCGGCTCATCTCAGGCAGAGTGGCCATTCCACCTGCAGACTGGGCCAGGGACCTTGGAGACACCCTTGACTTCCTGTCACCTTTCTCTCCCCTTAAATTCTTCAGCAAACTCCACACCCCTGCCTCAGGCCCTGGCACCGCCCACCAGGGCGTAGTACCAGTGTCTTCACCGTCTCCCACTCTGCCCTTGAGCCCCACCTCCTCCGCAGGCAGCAGCCAGGTCCCCTCCATTCTCTCAAGCCCTGCAGTGGCTATTCTCATCCTGTGAAAGATACTAAGGCTCTTCAAATTACCCACTCGGCCTTCGTGATTCTCCCCACTTCTCTGACCTCATGTCCCCACTGTTGCTCTGCTCAGTGCTTCCTCACGGCTCCCCAGACCTGCTGAGCTTGAGCCCACCTCAGGGCCTTTGCACGTGCTGTCCTCTACCTGACATGCTCTCTCCTAGATTCCCACATGTCTCATTTTTCCTCTGCCTCCTTGTCTCTGAAGGTTTGCCTCCTCAGTGACACCTCCTGACTTAAGAGGCAACATGCCCGGCCTCAGTACTCTGTTTTCCTCCAGGAGTCCTGGGTCCTCCTCTGGCCTCATGGATAGCCTGCCCTGGAGCCCATGACACTGGCTGCCAGGCCACCCCACCCTCTGCTACCTTGTCTGCAAGGCCAGATTATCTGCCATTTGCAGGGCTTGGGGGACTCTCCAAAGCAGGTCTGTCCCCTTGACCAAGCCTAGCATAGGCTGGGCACATAGTCAGCCTCTTAATCAGTGCTGGTTGGTCTCCTGGCTAAACAGGTGAGAAGGAGCATTGAGGGGCAGGGCCAGGATCCCTGTCACCACCATGCAGCTGAAGGCCTGAGTGACAGTAGGCTCTTCGTATGGTTCATAGAAGGTGCACAGTAGGTGCTCCCAAACATGGGTCCCTTCCTGTCCCCAGGAGGGAGGCTCCCTTGGTTCCTCTGGGGATGTGGAGCTGGGAAGATTCTGCAAAAGAGTCTGGGGTGACCTGGGGCTGGGACATCAGCTGGCCTGGGGGGGGGGCCTCTCTGGAGCCAGATGGCTCTGGGGTTCAAATCCCGGCTCTGCTTCTTACTACCTGGGGCAAGTCCTTAACCTCTTGGGGCCTTAGTTTACTTGTCTGTGAAATGGGTTTTTGTAAAGATAAAAGGCCAAACCCCAGAATCAGGCACAAACTGCACTCTTCAATTAACGGTGCTATGTAAATATTCGCTGTTATTATTCTTCCATTTTTATTACTGTTGTTATTGTGGCTGTTGGCACAGGCGGGGTGATTGGCGTCCCCCACACATCCCCAGCCATCCTACGCCGTCGCCCCCCCCAGCTCCCCTCCCCGGGAGCAGCAGGCAGTAGATTTTCCCTGTCTCCTCGTAAACCGTGCCTCCTCCGCCCAGCCATCACCTGGCTGGCAGGGCTGTCAAAAAGACGGATGCCACATCTGCCTTGTTTATGGCTTTAATTCCCCAGCCCTGCTCTGGGCTCCCAGGGATGGGCTGGGAGGAGGGGCGGCAGGCGGTCCCCCCACCGGCTCTGCAGCTGAGAGGCCCCTCATGGTGACCCCGACCCCGCCTAGGTGTGGGCGGCCCAGGGGTGAGCACCCCACAGCGCAGCGCCATCTCCGGGTAGCTGTGGGGAAGGGAGTGCCCTGCGGGGACGGCCCTGGAGGTGCTGGGCAGGGGGGACAGACTCTTGTTACAGATGAGGCAACAGAGGTGACCTGCCCGAGGCCACCCAACTAGTAGGTGGCAGCACCAGGATGCACAGCCAGGGCTGCACAGTCCCCAGGCCATGGCACCTGCCCTGTCCCGAGGCTCTCTGGGCCCAGCAGCCGGTTCACACGCCATGGGGTAGGCTGAGGTCCCGGGGACCGCCACCCAGTGACCCAGTGACGGGCAGCTGCTCACACACCCAGGGGAGGACGGGGAGCTTACGCCTCTGTCCACCGTCCCCAGGGGATAAGCGCCAGGTGTCCCGGCCGTAACCTGCTCAATGTCACAGTTGCTGCTTCCTCCTCTCCTCGCTCCTGGGAGCCCTTCCCAAATAAATGGCTTCCCCTCGAAGCCTCGTCCCAGGGGAAGCCGACTTTAGACAGCCCTGCAGGATGGATGGAATCTCCCCGAGTGTTAGCCGCTGGACGAGACGGTCCTTCCCACCCTCTCCGAAGGTCACCAGCCCGTTTGCTGACAGAGGGGAGGAGGAATGGATTTGGCAAAGCAGGGGACAAACTCAGGAATGGCATTGCTGGGCCGGCACAGGCAGGCTGTGGACTGTGGGGCGCTGGGGAACCCGGGAGTCAGGGGCTCCCGGCCACAGCTGGGGGGAGGGGGCAGAGGGAGGCCGAGAGGGATCAGGAGGGACCAGGGAGGGAGGCAGGGCCGGGAGTCGTCCTGCCTGTGAGTCAGCTCCGCCAGCTTTCTCGCAAGTGACGTTCACAGTTTGCCTCCATTTTCTCTTCTGTAAAATGGGTGCCACTCCTGTAACCATCACACCGCCCCTCGGGGTGGCACAGTCCCTCCTCCAGGATACGAGAGCAGACACACAGACTTGGTACAACACAGGCTAGTACATGACCCGAGTGCCTGTCTAGATCCCACGGCTCCTCCTTTCTGTCGACAGGGACAACCCTCCATCAGCACCTGCCACACGCAGCACTTTCCAGACAGCCTCGTTATGGGCTGTATCCTCACAACCACCCCCGGAGATGGGAGGTGACATCCCTGTTCTACAGACAAGCATCTGGGACACAGAGAAGTTCAATAACTTGCCCAAGGTCACACAGCAGGGAGAAGACAGGGCTGGATCTAGACTCAGGATTGGGTCCTTCCCTTGCTCCTCCTCCCATGTGCCCAAACCAGCACTGGGGTCCTCCTGTCCTCCTCTTCCCGCTCACCCCTGGGCAGGACATAGGGCACCAGCACCAGATCTCAGTGTCCCAGGTCCCACACACATTCCCAGTGGCTCCCTGGCCCTCGCTTCCCCCAGAGATGGGCAGGCTCACTGTGTCCAACGTGGGCCACACAAGAACCTGGACCAGCCTCTATGGAGTTCCACAGGCAGCGAGAAGATACGGTCAGCTGCAAGGTGCTGTCCTCCATCCTCCTCATGTCCACCGTGTCTCCCTCCACCCCTGTGCTGCACCCTCTGGAGCCTGGGGTGCTGCCGTCCTCTGGGTGGCTCTGCTTCCTTCCCACCACTCAGGTCTCCTCTGAGTTAGAGAATCCCCAATTTTCTGCACAGTAGAACCACCTGGGGTTCTTTAAAAAAAAAAATCCTGCTGTTCAAATGTACCCAGAACAAATTAAATCAGAGTGTTCAGGGGTAGAAGTCAGGTGTCAGTGTTTTTAAAAGATCCCCTGTTGATGCAATGTAGGAAAAGCTTAGGGACCACTGCTCCATCCCTAGGTACATATTAAAATATTAAAATCACCCGGAGAGCTGAACAGAGAAAATATCCACAGCCCCTGAGGTCCTGGCTGAGTTGGCCAGGTGGCAGGGGACAGGGGGTGGGGGGGTAATAGTTTTAAAAGCTCTCCAGGCCCAGCCAGGCTTGAGAGCTACCATTTTACAGTTCAGCAAGTACCTCCATTAATGATCCCTTCCTTGCAGAGACACCCCCTGGGCTGGCTCGCCATCAACCCCGTTTCTCAGGTGAGCAAGCAAAGGCTCAAGAGGGTCACCAGGCTGGCTGGAGGCTTGGGACAAAGCTGCCCTCTTCAGAACCCAGCCCAGGTCCCCCTCTCCTACCTGCTCTGACAGGCGGAGCAGTGCCTCCCTTCAGGGGTGCTAAAAGGGTTCCAAGTCCCCACCCAGGTCTGCACAGGGGCCTTCTCCCCTCCGTCCCACACACAGTAAGTTGGACGGCCTAGGCGCTGGGGCCGGGAGGCCCAGTTGCCAATCTTGCCCCCCGTGCCAGGCTCCCCATGCCATTCCCATCCCTAGGATCAGGGGTCTGGACAGTTTTTCACTTCACTGGGAGCACTTTGAAAAAGAGGTTGTTCTCCGTAATTACACCAGAACAGGAGTGAACCTGGGTATGTGGTCACACTGGCCTGAGGGCTCAGCCTCTGTGACCATGTGGCTCTAGACAGACAAAGTGATTGGGGCTGTGAGCTTGCCTGGGTCTCCAGGGCCAGCACAGGACAGCACACCCTCCACTGACTACCCCCCACCTCCTCTGGCTCCTTCTCCCCTGGCCCTGGTGGACCAGCATCTGTCAAGGATTCCAGGAAACCTGTCCCTGGCCCCCCTGAGCCTCTGCTGACACTGCGTGGGCAGAGTGAAAGGACAAGAGGACAGAGCTCCTCACCCTCACTTAGGTACCACTCAGGTTGGGAGGCACCCAGAGTTCCCCTCTCATGTCACTGAGGGGTCCTGCTGCAGAGCTGCCCAGACCCAGAGCACACCCACAGCCACATCCAAACGCCCCCAGTGAACAATCTTGCTACCTTGAGTGCTGAAGGCCAAGAGCTCAGACCCGGGTTCAAATCCCGCTTCACCATCTCCCCTCTGTGGGAATTCAGGTCCCTTGATTCACCTCATCTGGGCCTCCCTTTTCCCACCTGAAAAATGACCAGTCGCTGCCCCTCCACCAGGTACGGTTCTTTCTTCTTTTCAGCCTCAGACGTCTCCTTTGCAGAGAGGGCTTCCCAGGCCACTTGATGGTTGCAGTTCCCCTCCCCGCACAGCCTGCCCATTCTTTTTCCTATCCGTTTTGTTTCTCCTGCACATTTCCCTTCGGAAATAGTCTATCACTTATTTATCTTGTTTATCATCTGCTTCTTCATTAGAATAAAAATTCCAAGAGAATTTTGACTCTTCCGTTCATTACTAGATCCACTATGCTCAGCGCCGGGGCAGGGCGTCCTGGGAGTCAAGCTGGTGTTTGTTGAGTGATTGAGAGAAACCCAAGGGGTTAGAGTGGTTTCTATAGTGTCCAGACCACTGCGTGCCAGGACTGGACACAGGGCGGGTGGGGTCACTTCAGTCCCACTGGACTAGGGCTAGGGATATGCAGATGAAACCCAAAGCACACGCTGGAGGGGGCCCCTGCAGAGACCGAGGAGCCCCTCTGACTGTCTCCCGAGAGGACACAGTGGTTTGCTCTACCTAAGCCCACCACAGCACCCTCAACTGGCTGTGGCTCCACCCCCAGGCCCCGCCCGTGCGCTCCCAACTCCGCCCCCAGGTTGTCCTTCATCTCCACACCTGCTGCCTCCCGCCTCCGGCCCAGGAGACTCCTGCCCCTGTCCCAGGGTGATCAGCTCTGGGACCCCCTGGACTCCTCCCTGCCAGGCTTTCCCCCTGCAACTCCGCCCTTTCAGGGCCCTGGCCCTGGCCCCGCCCAGCAGACCCCGCCCCACCGGCCCCGCCCAGCAGGCCCCGCCTCCTCAGGCCCCGCCCAGCAGGCCCCGCCCCCAAGCCCCGCCCGGCAGGCCCCGCCCCACCGGCCCCGCCTCCTCAGGCCCCGCCTCCTCAGGCCCCGCCCTGCAGGCCCCGCCCCAGGCCCGTGCTCACTGGTGCACTTCTTGACGTGGCTGCCCTTCTTGAGCGCGTGGCGGCTCAGCTTGCAGTGGAAGTTGTCCTCCCAGAACTCCGCAAACCAGATGTTGCGCCGGTTGTTGTCCAGCGTGCGGCTGGAGAAGTAGCGGTCGAAGCCTGGGGAGGAACCGGGCGTCAGAGCCCCAACCCCGCTCTCCCCCGCGGGCCCCCGCTCAGAGGTGGCCCAGGCCAAGAGAGGGAGCGAAGCGCACACCCTCTGATCCAGGGCCAGCCGGCAAAAACAAAACTGGGAACATTTCATTTCATTCAAAATGAAAAAGAGCTGGATTAAGTCCCAGGGGGAGCATGTGTAATCTACGCTGCTGCTTTATGGGCGCGAAGCACGCTGACAGGGACATTCCTGCAGCCTGAAGCCACCCAAATGCTAACAGCAGGCTTCTGGGAGAAGGAGCGGCCCGGGGGTCCCGAGATGAAGGCAGAGAGGCTGGTGAGGAGCCCTGGCCAGAGAAGGGGGGTTCACCCAGGGCACACTGCAAGGCCAGGACCTGGATCTTCCCCTTCAAGTCCAGAATGTCCCCACTGGTGGCAGATGCAGCCTTCTCCTCTCGTGCTCTGCTAGTCTCACAGCCCTGCTTCAGCCCAAGCAGGCTGCTGCTGGTGAGTGGTGCCCTCTCCCTCCTCCCAGATGCCTCTGCAGCACTGAGTCCCCTGTCCCAGGTGGCTAACTGCTGGGGACAGGCCAGAACATCTGAAAGCTCAATGACACCCACATCAAGTGCTGAGCACCCTCTCCATGGAAAGGTCCAAACAGAAGCTCAGTGACTATCAAGAGCTGCAGGAGAAGAACCCCTGAGGGATGGCGACGCTTGGCCTGCCCCAGGGCTGCTCTGCCTCTGCTCTGTGACACTTCGGGTCAGGTTGTGGGGGTCTCTCCTGTGCAGTGTAGGATGTTGAACAGCATCCCAACCCTCTACCCACTAGATGCCAGAAGCATCACCCCCTAACTGTGGCAACCAAAGGAAATGCCAAACTTCCCTGGGGGCAAAAATCACCCCCAGATGAGAACCACTGTTCTAAAAGCTTCTCTAATGTCCCAGAGACAAAAGGTACTTCCTAAGCAAGTCCTGTGTTCAAATATCTGCTCTGCTACTCACTGCCAAAGGTGCCAATCTCTGAGCATTGCTATATTCCTCCAGGAGCGTGGGTAGGGGGGCATCACAGAGTCTGGGAACACTCCATGTGGTATCTGAAAGGCGACTAGCATTTGAGGGCACCAGGAAGCCAGGGCTGTTGTCATTTTGTGCTTATTAAGGTTTGGGACCGAGAGGGGTGGTGTGGAAACTTCCGCTGCCTGTGCGTGCTGTGCCTCAGGGTGAAGAGAGGACACTGCTGCATGACCTTGAGCTTGTCCCCTCCTTAGGCCTCAGTCTCTTGGAAAGTTTGACGGAGAGGCAGATGTGCGTGCGCTCCATCAACGCTGGGTTCCCATGAACAGAGAGAGGGCAGCAAAGGAGGAGGCCAGGAGCCTGCCTCCCCCGTGGCGAGACCGCAAGGTCCCTGCCAAATCAGGCCATTAATGGAAACTTCATGCCTAGCACCCTGCAAGGCTCTGCCAGAGCAGTTTGTCCCTATCCAAGGTGACTGTGGGTTTTGCCCTGAAAGGAGGGAATGCAGGGCAAGCCCAGCCCAAGGCCATCAGAGGCCTGCCAGCCTCGGCAGGCTCTGGAGGCACCCCGTCTCCCAGCCTGCTGGCAGCTCCCCACCCTGCTGGCAGAGGACTCTCCCAGATGGGAGAAGGGTGGAATCATGTGGGGGGAGGAGAACCCTTCACAGAGGAGCCTCCTGAGCGTGCCACACGCCTCCCACACCCAGAAGTATCTGAGAAAAGATGAAGGTCCTGAATCTGCACTTGAATTCGGCTGTGCTGAGCGTGGCCTGCGAGGTTCCTCAGCCCAGCGCCACTGTACACAGGAGGCTGCGGGCCAAGGCCAGAGGAGGAAAGATGGGGCAGAGAGGACGGAAGGAGAGGAGGACGGCAAGATCAGTCTGGGGTGACGGGCAGTGGGAAGGCCAGCGCCATGCCTACCTCGCACGGACATCCTCTTGGGGAGGATAGTGACGGCCCCCTCGGCCACCTCCTCCAGGTGCAGCACAGGTGCGATCTTGGAGCCCCAGCTGTCAGAGCCCATCCAGAAGAAGTGGCCTGTCTGGTTGGCCTTTCGCGCCGCCTCCAGCACACGCCTGCGGAGCACACGCCGGCCCGGCCCCGTGTCTGGCCACACAGCCGCCCCACCATGGCCACAGCCCACACCATGCTCTCCCACAGCCCAGGCTTTCCCCCAGACTATGCCTGGCCACCCGCCGATGCCCCCTGAGCCCTCTGACTGTACCCACGGAGCCCCCAGCCCTGGCCCACACCTGCCGTTGGGTCCACAGCTACTCCCCTGGCCCGGGCCTGTGCCCAAACCCACACCTGTCTCCCCAGACCCACACCTGCCCCTGTCTGACTCAGTTCCAGAACTACATCTGCCAGCCCCTGTCCCCTCGCACTCATGCCTTCCTGGCTGGATGCCACCCCATGCTCCTTAGCCCCTCCTTACATCATACCCATTGTCACACGGTTACCCCGCCACTACCCCCTCCTCACCCTTCTGCACACAGTGCCCTCTCCATCCTCCATCTTCTGTGCCCAAAGTCCAGGTCCCTCAAAGAGCTGTTCCCCTCACCCTGCCCAGGTGGGTGGTGGGAAGGCTGCCTGGTACTCACCCCCTACCCCGTCCTCATGAACAGAGGTCTTTTTGGGGGGAGCGAGGGATATCAGGGATTGAACTCAGGGGCACTTGACCACTGAGCCACATCCCCAGCCCTATCTTGTATTTTATTTAGAGACAGGGTCTCACTGAGTTGCTTAGGGCCTCGCCATTGCTGAGGCTGGCTTTGAACTCATGATCCTTCTGAATCAGCTTCCCTAGCTGCTGGGAAGTGCACCACCGCGCCCGGCCATGGACAGTGGTCTTAAACCAAGGACCAAGCCTAGCACAGCACCAAGGAGCCCACAGTGGTCCACGGGTGCTCACTGGATGCAGGAATTAAGGAGAAAACCAGAGAGGAGTGGGCAGCTCCCCCATGGGAGGGTCTGGGGCAGAGAGAAGGTGAGTAACTGCCCACCCTTGTGCCCAGGGCCTGTGCAGCTGAGCAGGAGCCCCTGGGGCTTCCAGAAAGAAATCCCTGCAGGCCCCAGAGGCGGTACCGAGGTGGCCTTGTGGCCCATCCTCACCCCTCACCTCCCTACTCCTGACCTTCCAGGTCCTTGCCAGGCAGCCCCCTGCCCAGGCTGCCCACAGCCTGTTAATACCACCTGCATCCGCTCAGCCCACGTGACCAGAGCTCCCAGCCCTTGTCCCTGCAAAGCCACCTGGGTTTATTTTTACTTCTGTTTGTTTCTGGAAATGCATGTGGGTTTCCAGAAATGACCTGCCTCCCACCACACCGCCCACAGCCGGCTCTGGAGCCAATCTAAGTCCCTTCGGGTCCCTCCCTTTGGGGCCTCTTCTCTAGGACAAAGGACTGAGCCTCATCCCCCACCTCCCAGCATGCGGGTGAGCTGAGCTGAAGGTGTCCCCAAAAGCAGGCGGCCTGGAACAGGGTGCATGGCCGAGTGGGGTATGGGAAGCGGTTGGCTTTGGGGAGTGGTGACAGCAGGGACAGGGACCGGTGGCTCAGAAGGGGCCCCCTTGCTTCAGGCAAGGCTGGGAGCATCAGTAACATCCAGAGCCAGAAGTTAGGGACCTGTTCCCCTCAGACGCCGCCTCTGTGAACCTTGGGGGCTGTCAGAACCGGGCCCCGAGGACAACCCCTTCCCCTGCCTGAGACTCCCCATCAGAGGTGGTCCTTTGGCTCTTGAGGCCTCAATGACCTTCTAGAACTCCCTCCTGGACCCATCCTCCCCAGACCTGGAAATGTCCCTGGGGATTTTCTGTGTCGTGGGAACTCAGGAGTCCAGAACCGGGTCTTCACTAAGTGACCAAAAGGGTTTGAAAGGAAAATGTCCCAGGGCTGGGTGTGGCTCAGGGGTGGAGCAGGCAGGAGGCCCTGGGCTCCACCCCAGGCACTGCCAAAAGAAAAGGGCCCGGGGTCTGCCCGGGGGCCCAGGCAGCCTTGGGCCGTGAGTGCAGAGGCTGGAGGCCCGAGGGCAGGGGCTGCCTCCCCCTCCCTTCCCTGGCAGAAGCTGTGTCTCCCCCCAAACAGGGCATTTCTGGGGCCTGACCCCACCTGACCTGGCCACCAGGCTCAGGGAGGAGTGACCAAAGAAAAACCAAGAGGAAGAGAAGGTTGGGACGGGTGGCCAGAGGTCATCCATTAAGGCCATCCCCACCCAGCAGAGCCTGCAGAGAGGGACAGGCCCAGGGTCTCTGCCCTGTATGTCCAGGCAGCCACAGCCCCTGCTCCCGGTCTGCAGACACAGAGACAGAGGCCCGCAGAGGGGACCGTCCTGCCCACAGTGATTATGTGCCCAAGCCAGTCAGCCCTAGAACCTGGCCCAGACTCTTCCCTGTCCTGAGCTCCAAGGAAAGGAGGGAGGGACAGTGAGGTGGCCAATGTGTACTGGCACCCCCTTCATGCCAGGCCTACCGTAAGCCCTTTACGCACATTCCTGCATTCTGCTCTCGAACACTAGCAGGCAGGCATCATGAGGTCACATTTTTAGCAGCAAAATGGCCCAGAGAGGTTAAGAATTCAAGTGGGGTCACACAGCTAGTAGGCAGGATGAGAACCAAGGTAGCCTGGCCCCAAGCCATAGCCTCCAGCCCTCCACTGAAGCATCCTGCTTGCCCTCCCTGGCAGGCAGAGTGGATGTGGGAACGGGGTGGGGAGCGTGGCCATCACCAATAGCTTTCCCCACCGGAAAGCTCTCCCCTCTCTGACACCCACCTGCCCACTCCCACCTCTGTGCATCCTGGGCCCACCCCACTGCCACCGGCACCCACCTGATGTCATCTTCGTTGGCAAAGATGATGACAGCCCTGGCATTTGAGGTCTCCAGGAGCCGCCGGATGATCTTGTCAAACTCTCCCGTCTTGGGCTCCCGCGGTATCTTCACCGACTGGGCGATGCACACGCCCCCTGCGGGACAGTCTGTGGTTAGCCTGGGTGGGTGGGGGAGCCTGAGTCCCCCCACTGTCCCCTCCACACACACACCAGGAGACGGGGGCTGGGGGCTGTCCAAGGTCCCCAGCCTGACTCTCAGCCCCCAGGTCCCAGCCTCTGTGCACACTTGTAACCCCCATCACTCGGGAGGCTGAGACAGGAGGATTGCAAATTTGAGGCCAGCCTCAGCAACTTAGTGAGACCCTGTCTTAAATAAAAATAATAAAAAGGACAGGGGTGTAGCTTAGTGATAAAGTACCCCTCAGTTCAGTCCCCAGTACCAAAAGAAGGAAAATCTCCACTCTGCTGCTTACTGCTGTATGACCTCAGCTGTGTGATGTATTTGAGACACATCACTTATAAAGTGGAGATAATGAGATTCTGTGCTTCATTGGATGGTTATAAAATAAATGAGCTAATACATGTAAATACAGTTAGCGTCTAGTACACAAGAAGCGCTTAGCAAATATTGGTCATTTTTACTGGAACCATCTCAGAGGGGGTTTTAGAAGATCCGCTGAGAATGAGAGCCACCTGGGCATCAGTGTCCCCAAGCTCACATGCACACACTTCTTGGGCTCCTGTCCCTGAGGCCATCCACGGGCCCTGGGCAGAGGTAGTGACCATGGCTGGAGCCCGGCCTCAGTCTGAATTCCCAGGCCTCAGACGGGCCTCTCGAGTGTGGCCGAGGGTGGGTGTCCTTCATGGGTCTAAATGCCCCTGACCCCCTGGTGTGGAAGCACTGTGGACACCTGGGTCACACTGCACCTGACAGGTGGGGAGAGCTGGAGTCAGAGGGTGACGCACCAGAGCGAACAGACCCTACTGGGCCGCAGGGTGGGGGCCTCTGGGAACAAGGCTGAGGCCCTGGTGCTGTGGCCGGGGCTCACAGTGGGTGCCCCCTCCCTCCTCTGGGTCCCTCTCAAAACAGGGCTGGCTCCAGCCCAGCCAATGCCCCAAGCACCCACGTGGCTGGGCCCCGGCTGCCAGCCCAGTCGCCCCCAGGCTCCACCTAGGCCCTCTGCAGACTCCCCCACCCCCGGCATCTCTGTGCAGGTGGCTGCGCTCAAGGACCTTGACCCCCGCCCCCAGGGAAGTGGCAGCACCCGACTCCACACTGTGACAGGGATGTGGCACCAAGGCCACCACACCCAGCTGAGCCTTAGGGCGGGGTGGGGGGTGTCACTTGTCAAACCCTCCCGTCTTGGGCTCCCGCCCAAGGAGAGAGTCCAGGGGGTGGCTGCTCTGGGCCAGGCCCCCTGTGGGACCCCAGGCTACAGGTGTGTGCTATTGCGCTCTCGCTCGCGCTCTCTCTCTCTCTCTCTCTCTCTCTCTCTCTCTCTCTCTCACACACACACGGCTCCCTGGTCTCTCCTAGACCCCAGAAAGTCCCAAGCACCAGAGAAGAGCATGGCCCCGGGAGGTCCTGGGCAGAGGGAGAAGGTGCCAGGGTCTTGGGCAGGACGAGCCCCTCTCCACCCCGCCCCAGGAAGCCAGGGGAGTGGCCATGTGCGATGGCGGCAGCCGGGCCCTGGGCTCCAGCTAACCCTCCATATGGTTTCCTTCCAGTGAGAAAGTGGGCCAACCGCGACATTTCTCCCCCCATCTGGGGAGACAGATGGACAGAGGAAGAGGCTGGGCTAGCAGGGGCGGGGGAGGGAAGATGGCCACCTGGCTCTGGGAGGGAGGGGCAGGGGACTGGAGTTAACTGCCCTCAAACGGGGAGAAACTGTCAGGTCAAGTTTCTGGGCGACAGCCCCTCAGAGGCGCTGTGTGCTGGTCCCTCCTGCCCCTCCAGCACATGCCGCAGCTCAGCTAGGAGGCCGTGCCTGGGTCCCCAAGTACTGGGACGCGAGTGCAGTCTGAGGGTCCTGTGTTCTCACAATGAGGGAGGGGGGTCCTGGAGGGAGGGGGGTCTTGGAGGGGAGGGTGTCCTGGAGGGGAGGGGGGTCCTAGAGGGGAGGGGTGTCCTGGAGGGGAGGGGGTCCTGGAGGGGAGGGTGTCCTGGAGGGGAGGGGGGTCCTAGAGGGGAGGGGTGTCCTGGAGGGGAGGGGGTCCTGGAGGGGAAGGGTGTCCTGGAGGGGAGGGGGTCCTGGAGGGGAAGGGTGTCCTGGAGGGGAGGGGGTCCTGGAGGGGAAGGGTGTCCTGGAGGGGAGGGTGTCCTGGAGGGGAAGGGTGTCCTGGAGGGGAGGGTGTCCTGGAGGGGAGGGGGGTCCTAGAGGGGAGGGGTGTCCTGGAGGGGAGGGGGTCCTAGAGGGGAGGGGTGTCCTGGAGGGGAGGGGGTCCTGGAGGGGAAGGGTGTCCTGGAGGGGAGGGTGTCCTAGAGGGGAGGGGTGTCCTGGAGGGGAGGGGGTCCTAGAGGGGAGGGGTGTCCTGGAGGGGAGGGGGTCCTGGAGGGGAAGGGTGTCCTGGAGGGGAGGGTGTCCTGGAGGGGAGGGGGGTCCTAGAGGGGAGGGGTGTCCTGGAGGGGAGGGGGTCCTAGAGGGGAGGGGGGTCCTGGAGGGGAGGGGGATCCTGGAGGGGAGGGTGTCCTGGAGGGGAGGGGGGTCCTAGAGGGGAGGGGTGTCCTGGAGGGGAGGGTGTCCTGGAGGGGAGGGGGTCCTAGAGGGGAGGGGTGTCCTGGAGGGGAGGGTGTCCTGGAGGGGAGGGTGTCCTGGAGGGGAGGGTGTCCTGGAGGGGAGGGGGGTCCTAGAGGGGAGGGGTGTCCTGGAGGGGAGGGTGTCCTGGAGGGGAGGGGGTCCTAGAGGGGAGGGGGTCCTAGAGGGGAGGGGTGTCCTGGAGGGGAGGGTGTCCTGGAGGGGAGGGTGTCCTGGAGGGGAGGGGGGTCCTAGAGGGGAGGGGTGTCCTGGAGGGAGGGGGGTCCTGGAGGGGAGGGGGTCCTGGAGGGAGGGGGGTCCTAGAGGGGAGGGGTGTCCTGGAGGGGAGGGTGTCCTGGAGGGGAGGGGGTCCTAGAGGGGAGGGGTGTCCTGGAGGGAGGGGGGTCCTGGAGGGGAGGGGGTCCTGGAGGGAGGGGGGTCCTAGAGGGGAGGGGTGTCCTGGAGGGGAGGGTGTCCTGGAGGGGAGGGGGTCCTAGAGGGGAGGGGTGTCCTGGAGGGAGGGGGGTCCTGGAGGGGAGGGGGGTCCTAGAGGGGAGGGGTGTCCTGGAGGGGAGGGGGTCCTAGAGGGGAGGGGTGTCCTGGAGGGGAGGGGGTCCTGGAGGGGAAGGGTGTCCTGGAGGGGAGGGGGTCCTAGAGGGGAGGGGTGTCCTGGAGGGGAGGGGGTCCTGGAGGGGAAGGGTGTCCTGGAGGGGAGGGGGTCCTAGAGGGGAGGGTGTCCTGGAGGGGAGGGTGTCCTGGAGGGGAGGGGGGTCCTAGAGGGGAGGGGTGTCCTGGAGGGGAGGGGGTCCTAGAGGGGAGGGGTGTCCTGGAGGGGAGGGGGTCCTGGAGGGAGGGGTGTCCTGGAGGGGAGGGTGTCCTGGAGGGGAGGGGGGTCCTAGAGGGGAGGGGTGTCCTGGAGGGGAGGGTGTCCTGGAGGGGAGGGGGTCCTAGAGGGGAGGGGTGTCCTGGAGGGAGGGGGGTCCTGGAGGGGAGGGGGTCCTGGAGGGAGGGGGGTCCTAGAGGGGAGGGGTGTCCTGGAGGGAGGGGGGTCCTGGAGGGGAGGGGGTCCTGGAGGGGAGGGTGTCCTGGAGGGGAGGGGGTCCTAGAGGGGAGGGGTGTCCTGGAGGGAGGGGGGTCCTGGAGGGGAGGGGGTCCTGGAGGGAGGGGGGTCCTAGAGGGGAGGGGTGTCCTGGAGGGGAGGGTGTCCTGGAGGGGAGGGGGTCCTAGAGGGGAGGGGTGTCCTGGAGGGAGGGGGGTCCTGGAGGGAGGGGGTCCTGGAGGGAGGGGGTCCTGGAGGGGAGGGGGGTCCTGGAGGGAGGGGGATCCTGGAGGGAAGGGGATCCTGGAGGGAAGGGGGTCCTGGAGGGAGGGGTGTCCTGGAGGGGAGGGGGGTCCTAGAGGGGAGGGGGTCCTGGAGAGATGGGGGTCCTAGAGGGGAAGGGGGTCCTGGAGGGGAGGGGGTCCTAGAGGGGAGGGGGTCCTGGAGGGAGGGGGTCCTGGAGGGAGGGGGTCTCCCAGAGGGAGGGGGGTCCTAGAGGGGAAGGGGGTCCTGGCGGGGAGGGGGTCCTGGAGAGATGGGGTCCTAGAAGGCGGGCCTTGGCGCAGAGCTCGGGAGGCCCCCTGGCTGACAGGCGTCCGAGGCAGGTGGGACACAGTCTGTCCTTTCTCCGTGGATTCGGGTCTGAGGTGGCACCAGCCCCTCATGTCCAGCTTATAGGTGAGGACACAGGCAGGGGTGAAGGGCTTCCCAAGACTGTGAAGACAGACAAGGGCAGAGCCAGGGTGGGAACCCAGGCCGTCTGGCTCCAGGGTCCCCTTTCAGCCGTCCCGTGGGGAAGAGAGGGTGTAGGGTCAAGGGAACCCGGGGGCCTGGAGCAGGGGCGCTCAGATCGGCGTTGCCGTCCCCAGGATGCGAGACCCTTGGCTCATGCCCAGTGTCAGCGTGGCTGCTCAGGGGAGTGGGGACCAAGGGGTGGCTCACCAGGGACAATCCCGGGGGATACAAGCTCCTAGTGGTGGCACAGTCTCAGCCTCTACTGCTCCTGGCCACAGCCAGAGAGGACTGAGGTGGCCCTCAGGGACAGCACTGACCGACACCCACCACATGCCTGGCTCCACTCTGCAGCTGGGTCTTAAGGGGGTCCCTGCCCACCCCGGGGGCAGGTGCCGATATCCCAACTTACAGATGTGGAAACTGAGGCTCCGAGGTGCCCCACAGCCTGACCAAGGTCACGCTGCCAGTAAGGGGGACTGTGATCCCTGCCAGTGCCCAGAGCCTCCCTCGGGCTGAGGGGCCGCCCACGTCTCAGCCCCTGCCCGCTGCTGGAAAGCACCCTGTCCTCCACAGCCCGCAGCCGTGAAGACCCCCCACAGCGACTACCAACACAAGGGCAGGGGTTTCCAGGCCGGTCTCCCGCAGCCTCTGCTGTTTAGGTGGTGTGTGCACACACGTGGGCACACACAGACACGGATGCACACACCAGTGCCACCAACGGGCACGATCCCATGCAGCCCACACACTACAGACCACAAGCCACACACCAGCCCGCAGAGCTCCTGCCCCCAGGCCCTGGACGTCACCATGGGAACCACGTGAACACTCCTGGGACGGCCTCCCCCACGCCCTCCGCCCTCCAGGATCTCATCAGTACAACAGGAACACGGGAGTCCAGCCCGCAGCAACACCAGCACATAAAACCCACAGAGCTGCCAGGCACCATGGCGCACACCTGTAATCCCAGAGGCTGGGGAGGCTGAGGCAGGAGGATGATGATTTCAAAGCCAGCCTCAGCAACAGGGAGGTGCTGAGCAACTCAGTGAGACCCCCTCAGTAAAGAAAATACAAATCGGGCTGGGGATGAGGCTCAGTGGTCGAGGGACCCTGAGTTCAATCCCCGATGCCAAAAAATAAAAAACCCCCACAGAGCCTGGCTGTCTTAGGGCAGGTCCAGGGCCGTGCGGGTACAGGAGTCTGGGCCGGTGCCCTGTGGCCCCAGGCCCTCCTGGTCCCCCTGAGAGCCCCTCACACCTATCCCCAGCTCCTGCTGAGCTCGCTGCCAGGACCCTGCCCACTCAGCCCCCTGACCAGAGTCCACCTGCCACATGCCAGCTGCCAGCTCCAACAGCCCAGCCAAGGCATGGCCTCTGCCTGCTGGGCCAGGGGCAGGAAGCCACCGCCACCTGCCAAGGACAGTCGAGCACATGAAGGCTGTGGATCTCGGTGGCCCTTGTGTCTGAGCTGGATGGAGAGCTAAGAGGCTGAGGCCAGAGAGGGACTGTGCCTTACCCAGGGGCACACAGCAGCTGGGCAGAGGAGGCCGTGATCCCTGCCCAGGAGATTTAGGTCCTGGGCACCACTGACCGCTTCCCCACGGGAGCTGCCCCAGCCCTGCGCCCCTCCACACCTCCCCTTCTCCCTGTGCTCCCACCCATCAGTATTGGCTGGTCCTTGGTGCCATCTCTCAACTGGACACCTGATCAAGGAGTGTCCTTCAGAGCACTTTGGAGGGTCTCGTGGCCGTATCTCACGTGTGCTGGGAGCCTGCCAGTCCCTCCCGTCCCCTTCATTCCCAGGGAACCTCTGTCACCTGGCATGGGACACACAGAGACACTCACCACCGCCCCCTCCGAGCCTGTGAGAGGAATGGAAACACCTAAATGTTCAACGACAGAAGGGACAAACGGGCATGTCCCCCAGTGGGACGTGAGGTAGTCAGGATGACTGAAGTGGCTCTCGTGGCAGCTGGACGGTCTCCAAAACATAAAATGGACTCAAACAATGCACGGGCAGCTTGACCGGTCCTGTTTACGTAAAATCCAGAGACCACGTCGGTATCCCTCATCCCTGGGACACACAGGTGTCTTCCTACGGGACAGCTGCGGGCGGGCTGGCCACTGCGGGCAGCTCCCTGGTGCTCAGGCTCTGCTCCGCCACCGTGGGAACTCAGAAGTGCTGGTGAATGGCTAGACAAGGACCCCAGAGAAGCCACCTGCTTCAGAACCATGGTGACCGCAAGGCAGGAAAAGAAAGGACCAGAGCTGAGCGGGCTCCTGGGGGGCTTCCACTCGATCCCCAAAGTTTGACTTTTTAAAAAAAAAAATTGGGGGGGGGAGACTGAGGTTGTGGCTCAGCGGAGAGCTCTTGTGTAGCACATGCGAGGCCTTGGGTTCGATCCTCAGCACCACATAAAACGTAAAATAAAGATACTGTGTCCACCTGTAACTTAAGAATAAATACTTTTTAAAAATTTGGGGGGGGGCATCATGCCTGTATTTGCTTATTTTTGTCTGTGGTGCTGGGGATCGAGCCCAGGGCCCTGCGCATCCCAGGCAGGCGCTCGCCGCTGAGCCCCGTCCCCTGCTGGTCCACGTGGACAGCTCTGGGCTGGAACCTAGGGCCCGCGGGAGTCAGGTGAGGGCTCGAACCCTGAGCCACACTCCAGGTGACAGCGAGGGCACCCAGTCCTTGAGCAGTGCTGCCTGACCGAGAGCTCCTGGTGCCCCTGAGCCCCGTGCCATGCTCGCCTGTGGGAGGGACCGCACAGTCACTGTGGCCCAGGGCACCTACAGCGCCTTCCCGCCGCCTTCCCCCAGGCCTGCCCGGCCTCCTGCTGCCAGCCATCGGCTCCTGAAACCCTGCCTTCCCTGAGGGTGGCTCTTGCCCATTAGCCCTTGGCCCTAGGAGCAGGAGCCCCTGGCTCCCCCGACCGCCCCTGACCCCAGGCGCCTCCTGACAGTGACATGATACAGACAATCCGCCAGCGGAGCTGCTGCGGGGTCCTGTCGCCTTCTGTGGTCCCCGCGCCCTTTCCATGTGTGGTCAGTGACCCTTCCCAGGGTTCCCGGTGCCACGGGCGTATCTGTGCGTCCGCCTCTGGTCGCTTCCCCAGGGCGGAGCTGAGTCTGCACGTCCACTTATCCTTCATTCTTTCTTTCTGGTTTTGTTTTGAAAAGGGCTCCACTCTGTTCCTGGCACAGTTAGTCCCGAAGAACCCGTAGGGGAGGAGCCGTCTTCAGGAGCTCACGGTCAGGGAAGCAAGTCCAGAAGGGACAGTGATGCCGCCCCTTCCCTTCACTGACCAGCAAGTGTTCACTGAGCACCTGTCATGTGCCTGGCCCAGTGCTGGACCCTGGGATGCAGCCGAGAGGACGGGCCCTCCACACCCCAGGGTGAGGGTGAACAGTAAGCACCTCGGAACAGGAGCGGCACCCGAGAGGTCTCATGGTGCGCAGGAGGCTGCAGAGGACACCCCGTCGGGGAGGCTGGGGTGGCCACGTGGCTGAAGGGGCAGGGGCTGCGTCTGAACTCAGCCCTGGCCTTTCTCCAGGAGCTGCTGCCTTGTCAGGGACCGAGGGACCAAGGATTGCAGCGTGTTGATCCCACCTTCTCCGGAGGACTCTGCTAAAGTGAATCCACGCCCGTCCCCCACCACCTGCCGTTACCCGTGCCCGGGCCTTCCCCCTCGTCACTCAGGGGACTTGGGTTTACGTGCAGGAGGGCTCCTCCCTCCAGCCTGAGGCAGACAGGACCCTCTGAGCCCCGGCTCTGCCTGGGTCCCTCCCTGCCCAGCACTGCCCTGTCCCCCAGCATGGCTCTCCCGCTCTGCCTGTCTGAACAAGTCCACTCTGCCACACTGTGAGGCCACCGTCCTCTGCCTTCGAGGTGCTCTCAAGTGTGGTTTGTGCCCACCCTGGCACCGTCAGCCTGGGCAGGCAGAGAGGCCTCACAGGACAAGCGTCTGCCCTGGGCCACAGGACGGTCTGGCGGCCAGGCCCTCTAGGCTTGGGCATCTCTCTCCGTCTCTCGCGTGGTTTCTTCAGATCCTTTTATTCTCTCAGCTGCTCACCTTGAGACGTACCCTGGCCAGGCACGGGGACAGGCTGGGTCTCCCCACCCTCCCTCTCTGGCTGCAGTCCCAGGGATCGCACTCGGACCCCCCGCCTGCTGCTCAGTCCCCGGCCAGTCTCAGACCCTGGACGCCAGACAAGGAAGGACAGAAATCCTGCAGGGCACCCAGCAATTTCCCAGCGCTCTCTGCCTCCACCTGCAAGGTACAGTAGGGCTCGGCCCCTGGCAGCCCAGCCAGCTGCCCTGGAGGCCTGCGGAAAGCCATCTCCTCTCCTCACCATCTTCTTCAAAATCCTTTCAAACTTAAAAATGGAGGCTGAGGCAGGAGGATCATGAGTTCAAACCCAGCCTCTGCAACCTAGAAAGGCCCTAAGCAACTCTCAGTGGGACTCTGTCTCTAAAAACACAAAAAAAGGGCTGGGGATGTGGCTCAGTTAGTGAAGGGCCCTGAGTTCAATCCCTGGCACCAAAATAAATAAATAAATAAACAAAAATAGAGAAAAACGATGAAAAGACAAATCCTAGGAAATCAAGCGGAAAAATCTACATTACAGCAAAACCACGAAGGGGGCAACTTGCAAAGAGATTGGGAGGGGGGGTGACTGGAACCACAGTGGGGAGGGGTCCCCGGCTCCCTGGGTTTCCAGCAGAGAGGGACTCAGAGGGACTCGGAGTCACCCCCTTCCCTCCGACCCTCAAAACCAGGCCCTCAGCAGCCCCTTCCCCAAAGCAGCTCTCAGAACAGGGACCAAGACGGCCACTCGAGGGTCAGTGACTGAGAAGATGTAACAATGGGCCCCGGGCAGCAGGGCTGTGTCCCCGCAGGGTGAGGAGGACACCAGGCCCTGAGCCAACGCCCCTTTACTGGAGGCTGCTGGGTGGGTGTCCCAGGGAGGGGTGGTCCCCGCTGTAGTGGGTCTGGGTCTGCAGAGAGCTCCAGGTCATCCGGAGGGTGGCCCGGGCCTGGTTTCTATCACCAGCCTGTCTGCTCCTGCCCCTGGCCCTACTGTCCCCTCTCTGAGCCACCACCTTGTCACACACGGGCACTGGGCTCTCACTGGTGCCTGGCATCCACTTTGCACAGGGCTCTGGGCCCACAATAACCCACACTCGGTGCTGCTCTGCCAGGGCCACTTGTGGGCTCTGGCCCCAGGCAGGGGTGCACCTCACACACGTGGGGTCCTCCTTAGTTCTGCTTCTGTGGGGGTCACTTTTCCCACCCAGATGCAAATCACTTGTGGTGAGTGCTCAGAAAACAGATTGGCAAAAGAAGCACAGTGTGAGCAAGCTGACCGTCCCCACCCAACCTGAGGACAGCGGGGTGGGCAGAGAAGGGCAGGAGGTGGAATGGTCACCTCCCTGCTGTAGGTGACTCTAGCCCGTGGCAGGCAGTGGGTCCTCTGGTGAGAGATTCACCAGGTACCAGGAAGACCCAGGTGCTAAGGGACAATGAGAGGGGTCAGTCACCCCGTTTCCCACCTGGTGGATCCCGACACAGCCCAGGGGTTGAGTGTAAATATCGTAAAGCATGAATATTGTGCCTGTGTCCAGCTGCCCTCAGCCAGAGGCAAGGGGGGACAAGCCAGGCCCAACTGCTGGGTGACCTTGCCCAGACCCCCGACTTCCTCTCCCACGCAGGTCCCCTGCTGCCCATCCAGCAAGGCCTGGGGCTACCTTGGGGCCACAGCACCTCTCAGAGCCTGGCCACCCCTCCAGGCCTAGGGACCTCCCCTGCTTTGCTAGGGAGGGTCCTAGGCTGACAGGAGGAGCCATGTCCAGCCGGCTGGGGAGACTCACAGTGGCCGTCCCTCTGGCCTGGCCCAGCTCTGTCCATGTGGGAAGATCTGGGGGAGCAAGGATGGCCAGGGAAGAAGAGGGGGGAACACAGGTACCAAGAGCTGGCACAAGAGCCCGAGCCCACACAGTCGGCCCAGGTCCCATCTCAGGACCTTCCTGAGTCCTGGAAACAGCCAACCTCCGCAGCCCCCTCCCCACCTGGACAATGGGGTGGTGACCCTGCCCCACACAGCAGGGTGCAGGTGAAGACAGGCCCCCAGGGACTCTGGGGCTCCCGCCAGGCCAGCAGTGGGAGACCCTGCCAGGCCACCAGGAGGGCGGCATTGTTCAGAGGCGCGTTATTCATGGCGCTAGACCAGGAGCAAAGGGAAAGTGGGAGTGATCGACCTGATATCTAAACACAAACCCATTGAGCAGAACATCCCTGAAGTGAGGAAGGCAGAAAAAATAGGGCAGGGGCCTGGAGGGAAGTGTTTGGAGGTGGGGTGGCACAGGAAGTGGCCAGTCCCAGGCTCTTGAGGGCCCCACCCCAGGCCCAGCCCAGCCCAGCCCCTGGCCGTGGCGGCCACACGTAGCACTCGCTGTGACGGAGGGAGCCCCCTTCTCAGGCTCCCCTCAGAGAAGGCAGGGGACTTGCTGAGGCCCACACAGGCCCAGAGTGGCCGAGGTCCCACCCAGGCCCTGGACGGGGCTGCAGGGAGCAGGGCCTCAGCTTCTCCACCTGCCCAACTCCACCTGCCTAGGACCCCCGATTTCTCCACCGCCCCCTACAAAAGAGCCCAGCTCCTTCCCAGTCACCTGCCATCCTCCACCTTCTATAGTGGTCAGTTTCATAACTTATCTGCTTCAAGGAGAGAGCTGGAAGCTGGTGGCCAGGGTTCAAACCCCAGCTCGACCACTTCTTTGCTGTGTGACTTTGGACAAGTTACTTAACCACTCTGGCTCTTGTCTCCCCAGAAGAGAGTGTGAACAATGGGTCAATATACATAAGACGTGTAGGACAGTTCCAGGCACGGGAGTACTCAGTAAGTGCTTGCTATTATCACACTGTTGTAAGCTTCCTCTACTGGCCCGTGAGTCCCTTCAAGGGGACACTGGGTCTTTCTCATTCCCAACTCCCCAGGTTCCAGTGCCAGGCACACAGGAGGTGCTCAATCAGTGTTCGCAGAACTGATCTTCATCTCCAGCCACGTTGCCCGCCTGACGCCTGGGAGAAGGAGGGAGCGCTGGGCGGGTGGCAGAAAGCCCTGCGTGGGGCGGGGCCCAGGGGAGATGACCCCTGGCCAGCCCCCCAGCAGCAGGAGCCCGGGCCAGTGGGGAAGAGCCCAGGTCAGGGGCCCGCAGCTGGGCCTGAGGTTTGGCCAGGATGAAATGTTTAGGAGCTCACATCCCCAAGAGTGGAACCTGATGGCAGAGTGATGGCGGAGGGGTAGTGACGCAGGCAGCCAGGCCGCCTCCCACCCGCCACCAGCAGGCAGTGGGAGATGAAGTCCTCCAACCCGCTCCTCTTCAGGCCAGGGCAGGTGGGAGGGTGGGGCAGGAGCCAGGCCCTGGGTGGAGCCATGGCCCCAGTGTAACGGGGTGAACCCTTCGCCCCACTAGAACCAGCTTCCTCAGGACCATGATGCTGTCTCCCCACGCCTCAGAGGGAGGACAGAGCCACCAGGATGGAGGAGTGTCCCCAACAGCCTGGGGGCAGGATGCCAGCTAGGGTGACACCCTTCCACAGGCCGGAGAGCAGAAGAGGCTGCCGGACCCAGGAGCCGGGGAGACCCTCCGGAGCCCCTGGGCCGCCTGTGACTCGGGTTAGAAGAGCTGACGGACCAAGGTCCGGGGCTCAGGCCCAGACAAGGGCCGTGAGCGGAAGAAATGCCCACCCCTCCCCCAGCGATGGCCCTGGGCTCCGCTGTCCTGTTGGCAGAAGGCTTGAGACCCAGAGCCTGCTTGGCCGGACCTGGGAGCAGGGACACCGAGACCAGACAGGAGGGGACGCCGGGCCAAGGTCCTAGAGCAGCCCAGGGTGGGCCTGAGGAGGGCTCCCAGAGCAGGGCAAGGTAGGGGCGGGGCCCTTCCTGCCCACAGAGCTGGGGAGGGGTTAGTGGCCCCTTGTAGTTTCCCTCCACAGACACTTGGGGTGACATGATTTTCCCTACCGTGGACGTGTCCATATGCAATACAGGGACATCCTGGGAACCTGGGCACTGAATACCATCAGTAGGGACCCAGATTGTTATAATGATCTCACGTGCCCTGTACTGCTGCGTGCCCCAGGGCAGGGCGGGACCGATGATTCAGCTTCTTTCTGACCTAAGCCAGGAACCAGGGAGGGACAGCCATGCCCCCCACACACTAACCAGGCCCTCTCTGGGCTGGCCCGGGAGTGCCAGAGAGCTCAGTGCCAGGGCGGTCCCACCTCCCCAGGGCCTAACCCCACGCACCCCTTTCCCATTGACACCACCCAGCCTGGCCGCCTGGCCCCCCACTCCCCCAACACTCCAGTCCCACCCGCTCTCTCAGCGAGTCCAACTCCTCAGCCCGTCCCAAGGCCCTGCAGGACTGAGCCCAGCCACCCTCCAGTGCAGCCCCATCACGCCCACCCAAGCAGCGCCTGCTGTCTCCAGCCACACCAGGTGTGCCACCTGCTGTTGGAGCCACCTTGATGTCTAGTTCTCCGTCCTTCCCAGAAGCCTCTCCTCTTGCAAGCTCCTCCCATCTCTCCTTGAGGATTCAGCTCAGAACCCTGCCTCCTCCAGGAAGCCCTCTGGGTGTCCCCAGGCCCCTCCTCCCCTAGGTGGCAGCAGAACCCCTGGCTGCTCTCCTGCTTATGGAAAATTTTGGACTCGGTGCCTCTGTGCACAGACACCTCCAGCCTGGGGGCGGGGGGTGGCCCAGTCGGGCCACATGCACTGCCAGCAGCCCCTGAGTCAGCAACTCGCCAGCACCCCAGGGCCAGGACAGTCCTAGATGCTGGGGACAGCCACAAAGAGGACACACAAGAACCCCGCCTCGTGGGGCTCACATCTACCAGGAAGCGCAGGACGATGGCCACGAGCCAAAGACAAAATGAAAGAGCAAGCTGTTGGTGACTTCACAGGGCCCATGTCCAGAGGCCTCTGGGGCCAGCTCCAGCTCAGCTCCTCCTGGCTCACGCCCCTGCCATCCTCTGTCTCCTCTCTGTCCCCTCCCCTGCTGGCCCCTCACAACTACCCAGCCCCCACTAGCTCCTCCCAGCCAACCTGGTCCCTGCTACCATTTCACACCCGGGAAACAGAGCCCGGGGCCAGGGCCTCACCTGCCGCCCTTTCTACAACCATTCCCCCCACCTTTCCACGTCTCCCTGTTCCTTCCCCCTCCCACCTTCCTGGGTGACCCACAAGGGGGCCCCCAGCTCCAACTCTGTAAAAGCAGAAGGGAGACGGCAGGGGCTCCCTCAGCTCCCCCCTCCTCTCTCCTCCTGCTTGTCACTTTGTCCCACTTCCTCCCCCATCCCAGGGCCTCCCCTGAGCCCCAAGACATCGTTAGCTTTTCTCTGGCTCATTAAAAATGAGAATTTGCATAGAATACCCATATGATCATCTGTCTACAGCAAAATGGGGCACAGAGACGACGCAGGGTGGGAGCCGGGGGGAGCCGAGGACGGTGGCAGGCAAGGAGCAAGGCCCTGACCAGGAAGGGGCCACGTGCCCATGTGGGCGCCCAAGGCCTCGGAGGCAGCCCCTTCCCGCCTCAGCCCGAGCCTGGGCTTCCTGAAGCTAACCCACCTGCTCTGGCCATTCTTGAAATAACCGCAAAGACACAATTATCTCCACTTCACAGACACAGACCGGGTGCCCCGGGCACCAGCGGCCTGTTGTAGGACACGCAGCAAGTCTGCCCGTCCTAGGGACAGCCTCCCCTGGGGGACCCACCTCAGGGACCTGCTGCTCTGGAAGGGGCCATCCAGCCTGATGCTTAGAAGAAGCTGCAGACCCTCCCAGGACGCCCCCAGGAAGGCTCCCCTCCCCAGCCCCACCCTGGCTCCCTCCCCGGGCCTGCGGTTTAGCCAGAGATGCGGGGTTTCTGGAGACAAGGGCACCCCCTCTCACCCCAGCTTCAGAATTGCACTCCCCAGAAGGCCACAGCAGTGCCCAGACATAAACTCCGTGGGTAACAAATAAGTTGATAACAAAATATAGGGGGAGGAACCTGTGCTTCACAGCTGGGGTTCCGCTCAGCAGCCGCGGACTGACCACTGACCACGGGCTGGAGCCAACCAGCACCTCCCAGCACGCCGGGCCCTGGGCAGGGGAGAGCCGCTGTCCGTGGTGCTGAAGCAGGAGTCTGGGCCTTGGCCCGCCGGCTGTAGGTTCAAGCCACAAAATGCACCCCAAATATGTTCCTTCTCATGCCGCCTTCACCCCTGATCCAATGGTCATCTGTAGCCTAGATGACCACAGTGGCCTCCTGAGTGGCCCAGATCTCAGTCTACTCCCAAACAAGAGTCAGAGGAGCCTGTTAAACTCCAGTCTGCTCATGTCCTCATGTCCTGTTCACAACCCTCTCTGAGCAAAAATCAAACTCTTCACAGTGGCCCCCAAGGCCCCATGTGACCTGTCCCCCCTCTGCTTCTTCTCTTCCCTCACTCATCCTGCCCCTGGCTCTTGGCTGCTCCCCAATGCCAGGCAGGCTGCACCTCAGGCCCTTTGCACTTGCTTGGTCTGGACCCACAGATTCTTCCCACAGGTCTCCACTTGGCTCACCTCTCACTGCCTTTGGGACTTTATCAAATGCCACTTCTGCAGAAAGGCAGGGCTACTCGGCCCTCTGTCCACTTACCCTGCTTTATCCCCCTTCATAGCCATGTCTACCGGCTGCTAGCTGAAGTTCCATTAAGTAAACCTGTCCTGGCTTGTCAATCACAGGATGCCTCTGGCCCTCTCCTCGGATGTGACCGCAGGGGCCAGGGCCTTCATCTGTGTATCCCCTGCAGCACTCCCAGTGTCCCTGTCCCAGGCCTGGCATCCAGCAGGTGCTCAGTAAATATTTATTCTGCACATGAATGAATGACTGCGCCAAGGCGAGGCATAAAAAGGCTGATGAGCAGAGGAAGGAGCACCCACCCCTTCCCCACCAGCCGCCTCCCCTTGGGGCAGCCCCCCTCCCCCTCCCCCTCCCCCTCCCCCTCCCTCTCCCCCTCCCCCTCCCCTCCCTCTCCCCCTCCCCCTCCCCCTCCCTCTCCCCCTCCCCCCCACACTCCCCACAATGCCAGGGTCTTTGAGCCTCAGACTTGAAGCCACAGCTCCTCCATGACCCCTGCTGCCACCCGCAGCCCCTCCTCTCTTCCTCCTGGCCGTGAGCAGAGCGTCGACGTGGGGAGGAGGAAGGGTGGATGGAGAGAGTGACAGGCGGAGGGGCTGTGGTGTCCCCGTGTGTCCACACGCATGGGCCACGGAGGGAGGCATACGGACCCCTTCCTGGTCTGGCAGATGCGGAACTGGGGGCTCCTCGTTGGAGGGACTTGCCCAAGGCACAGGCCGGGCTGGCGGACCCCCCTCCTGGCCCTCGGCAGCCCCCTGAAGCAGGAGGGAGAAGGGGAGGCCAGGACAGAATGCTGGGTCCACGGCTCTCCAGAGCCCCAGAGGGCGCTGCTCCTGCCACTTCTCCAAGGGCTCGGAACAGGGGCTCGGTGCTGGGGACTGGCCCCGCCCAGAGTCATCAGGTGGAGCGGGTCCTGCACTGGGGCGAGCGTGCAGCGGCCTTCAGCAGATGCTCTTCACAACAGGGAAGCAGCTGGAGGGGCCCTGTCCCGAGGGAGCCTGGGAGACCCGGCCCAATAGGCTCCGGTGAGCATGAGGAGGGAGCGGGGGCAGGAAGAGGAACGTGGGGTTCGAGACAGGCTCCAGGGATCAGCAGTAAAGAGACCAGAGAGGCGAAGGTGTCAGGAGACAGCTGCTGAGGGGCAGCTACCCTGTGGCCTCGGGTCTGGGCCCAAGAACAAACAGGGAGCCAGGGACAACCTGGTGCCTGGGCCCCCACTAGGTGAGAGAGAGAGAAACTCAAGAGCTGCAAAGACCTCCACCATGGACGCTCAAGGTCCCCTGATCCAGCACCTTCACATCAGTGAAGAAGCTGAGGCTCAGAGAGGGAAGGTTAGCAGCCCAGAGTCACACGGCCACCCAGAGCCAGAGTAAGGACTAGAACTCAGCCCCCACTCCCAGCTCAGGGCCCTTGGTCCCTCACTCTACTCTGGTTAATAATGATAACAACTGACACCTTTGGGGACACGGGGCGTTACAGGAGTGCCAGCCCTGTGCTAAGGGCTACATGTGTCAACTCAGTCTCCGTCAGGCACATGGCCTGAGGCGCTGTCCAAAGTAGCGCAGCTCCTGGTGGCAGGGATTTGGCCCAGCTGTCCCTTGGCCGCAGCACCTGGGCTGGGAAACCCTCACTCCACCAGAAGGACCGGGTTCCAAAGGCCACAGCTGCCGTGAGGCCGTAACCAGCAGAGGGTTTAAACCCCAGGGGAAAGGGACACCTTCACAAAGGAGGTCAGGAGGAGGCTGCTGTCCCATCCGTCCATCCAGGAGGAAGAGATGCAAATTCAGAGCAAAAAAAGCTCAGCCTCCGACATCTTCCTCTTGTCACTGCCACCAAGCTCAGAGGCACAGGCCGAGAGAGCGTGTCCCCACCAGGACCCACACCTGGGAGACGAGGCGCGGAGTGCCGGAAAAGGTGCCGCGCAGCGGGGCCCAGGGACACCCAGCCCCGGGGACTCACAGAATCCTGAGGTGTCAGCTCTGCCACTGGCCAGAGTGGCAGAGAAATCAGAGCAGACGGGTGAAGTCCCCGGGGCAGGCCAGGCAGGCGCAGGGGCTCGTCTTCACGAAGGGACAGGATTGACCTGCAATCACTGCGCAGTCACATTAACGACAGCCGCCTGCCAATCTCCGAGGCTGGCAAGGGGACTAGCTGCGCCCGGTGGGCCTGGCGGTTCAGCAGGGGGCGCTGGGGCCAGACCCACTTCATGTCCCCAGGGCGAGGGATGGATGGGCGGCAGAGGGGACAGGAAGACACAGGGAGTCTCAGGCGCAGGGTGGCTCTGGAGCGGTGGGGACTGGCTGTGCGGTGGGACCCAGGATGTGGAGGGTGTAGGGTCAGAGGACACAGCACCTGGGCCTCGAGCGGCTGAGCCCCTGGGCGGCCCGTGGACACCAAGCCAGGCCTGGCAGCAGCGCCTCTCCTGCTTCTCCGGCCCCTACCACCTGAGCCAACCTCAGCCACAGCCATGGAGCAGGACACCACTGTGCGCCAGGCACTGTCCCATGCGACTGTCCCCCTCCCACACACACATTCCCGAACCAAAACACAAAGCCCTGAAGTGGCCCCTGGGCCACCCACTGCTCAGGGTGTTTCCCTTCCCAACACCCCCTGGGGGAGTGTCCTAAATACAGTCGCAGCAAATGTCTGGGGGTGTCTTTGGATGAACCAGAATCGCAGGGAACAAGCCGAGAGGAACCTTTGGTTGCTGAAGCCTGGGGCCTCAGCCTGCGAGGCCACATCCTGCTCTGAGCCGGCCGGTCCCGGGGCGAGCTGGCGCCCCCACACCTGTCACAGAGACCGCGACTTGCCCAAAGACCAGGCGCTGGTCATCTGTTCATGCCACAAACATCTCCTGAGGCCCGCTGTGCACAGGAAGGTGGGGCACGGGGATGAGTGGGGTCCTGGCCCTTCCTGGCCACAGGAGCCCAGAGCTAGGGGACGTAGGGCAGACATGACAGTGAGCCCGAGAAGGTCCCCACAGCTGCCTGCTCCGCCAGGGACGCAGCTCCGCCTGAGGAAAGGCAACCGGGAGTCTGAGGGAGGGGCGCTGAGGTCATGGGCAGAAGCAGGCTGGGCATGGGCTGGGCACAGGGGCTGGGCACGGGCTGGGCAGGAGCGGGCTGGGCACAGGGGTGTGGATGTCGTGCACTGACACGTTCCCACCAAGCAGGCACCGCTGAGTGCCAAAAGATTTCCGAATGCAGGGCTGGCCTAAACGAAGCCCCCCAGCCCCACCACCTGGTGCGCCTGTCCTGGGGTCACCAGCACAGGCCAGGCCCCTCGCCAGGTCCCCGCTGCCCTACTCCTTCCTACCTCCAGGCCCTTGCTCAGGCTGTCCCCCTGCCTGGCCCGCCGTCTCTCTCTGCCTGTCCAGGAGCCCCCGCCCAGCCCTGCACAGCCGCCTTGCCAGCCGGGCAGCCCAGGACAGCGCTCACCCACTCCAACAGGGAACATCACATCCCGTCACCCACTGGGGCCGGCTCTCCTGAGCACCTCCGTGCTCACCATGTCCCCTGAGGAACCCTAAGAGTAGGGCCCTCAGCTGTGTCCTCTGACACAGGGGCTGGGCACCCCGCAGGTGCCACATAAACCCACGAAGCCAGATTGCTGGGAGCTAGCGCCACGGAGGGAGGCTCCTCCTCCCCCTCCCCCAGGACAGGCGACGCCTCAGGACACAGCGTCCAGTGTGGCTCAGAAGCGGAAACGAGAAGACGTGTTCCAACAAGAGAACCTGACCCAGCCTCTGACGGGCCCGAGGCCCGCTCCCTGCCCACTGCTGCTGGGAGGGGATTTCTGTCCTTGATGAGTCAGTAGAGGCTGGGGGACAGCCGGAGAGCCCAGCAGGGAGGAGGCTGGGGGTCCCAGGACAGAGCCTGAGCACTGTCAGCCTCGGTCTGTCCCTCTGTGGTCTGGGACAGCCACCTCTCAGGCCCAGGGTGTGAGGAGGGCCACAGAAGTACGTGGTGGGGGCTAGATCCTGTGATCAGCCATCAACAATTATTGAGCAACTACTATGTGCCAGGGGCTGGGCTAGATGCTGGGGGTGCAGCAGGGAACAAAACAGGCAAAGTCTCTGCCCTTGTGGACCGTAAACAAATAAAAAGTTATTAGTTTAGTGCTATAAAGAAAAATGGAGTACGGTACAGGGTGGAGAGTCGTGGGCTACGGAGAGGCGGTTTATGTAGGGTGCTCAGAGGCCTGTCTGCAGAGGGGACTGGACGTTCTAAGGACGTGGGCCACGTGGATGAGCAGGGAAAGACCAGGCAAAGGCCCTGGGGCTGGCTTGGACCTGGCACCACAGCAGCAGAACGGAGGCTGGTGTGGCCAGAGCAGGGGGAGGGGAGGCAGCAGGAAGGGGAGCGAGTGATCTGAGCTCCCACCCCTAGGAGACTCTGGGTCTAGGGGCACCCAGAGGTTCCCCCAAAACACAAATAGCCCCTCTGGGTGGCACGGCTCTTCCCAGCGGCCAAGCTCCCCCCAACCCAGGAGCCTCAGCAGGTGGTGTCCATCCCAGCAGGGAAACCAGGGCCAGGAGCCCCCGGCCCAGCTCTGAGCCTCCCAGTGGCTGCTCCACTGACAGAGGCCATCAGAATGCAAGCCTGCCACCCGGCCTGCCGCCCAGCCTGCCTCCCGGCCTGCCACCCGGCCTGCCGCCCGGCCTGCCGCCCGGCCTGCCGCCCGGCCTGCCACCCGGCCTGCCTCCCAGCCTGCCGCTCAGCCCCGGGCGCCGGAGCTGGAGGTCAGAGCAGCAGCCTGACTCACCAGCGTCTCTGGAATACCAATGGGGGACTCGGGGACACTGGGAGGTGAGGCTTCAGAACCTGTGCTGTGCAGGGGACAGGATGTCCTCCAAAGAGCAGGCCTGAGCCTGCTCCCTCCGCCCGCCTAGAAGGGCCACCTCGGCCCCCAGGAGCTCAGCGTGAACGTGCCTTGGAGCACTGGATTCACCCACCTGATTAGGCCAGAGCCCAACTCCCAGGGGGACCCTATGGAGAATGTCACCTGTGTCCTTGTCACATGCACCCGAGGTGGGACAGCTCGTTGGCTAGGGAGACCCTCAGCTAGATCAAGATCCTGTCCCTCTGCCTTCCGTGTGGTCTCTGAGCCTCGCTCTGGCCTCCTCCCAGGTGGGGCTGCCTGAGAGCTCGTGAGTGGACACCCGTGAAGCAGGTCCGCGGGCCGTGCACAGAGGCTCCCACGCGCACATCCCTCCCGCCACCCACAGGCGCCCCGGGCTCTGACACGCATGCTCCCTGTGACCTGGGGCAGGACCCTTGACATCCCTGAGCCCTGGGGTTCCTCACTGTGGAGTGGGGGCACCGGAGCGGGTAAACTGAGGCCCACAGCAGGGCCCGGGGATGCAGAGGGCTGAGGAGCCGCAGGTGTGCATGCTGCCGTCCCCAGGGTGCCCAGGAAGGGGCCTCAGGGACCCAGCCACCTCTGCACAGGCCCTCTCCACCTGTCTCTCCTCCGCCTGCGACTCACGGGCCTTGTCTGGGGAGCCCAGGCCGCTCTGCGCCTCTCACCCCAGCCCTGGCCGGGCCCTCACCTCTGCCTGCAGCCCCTCCCCAGGGGCTTCTGCCCACCCAGGGGAGACCCGGGGGAGGTGCACCACATACCACCCCGCAGGCGCACACGGCTGTGCCCACTGATGCCGTGGAGGCAGCCCCTAGTCACACCGTCCCCAACACGCCCACACATGTCCCGCCCTGCCCAACCGTGAAGCTAGCGGCTCTGCACCCCCTTCCAGTAAGGACCAGCTCTGCCCGGCTCCTGTGGCTTCGTCCCCACCCCTGGCCATGTGTGCTTCCCTGGTGAGAGCACCGCCCGGCCCCCTCCGGTGCCCCTACCCCATGCAACCCCCTTGGTTCCAGCAGTGGCCAGGTATCAGGGCAGGCGGGGACCCAGGGAGTCGGACCCTGAAAACGAAGCCCCAGGGCTCATCCCCGAGTCCCCACCAGCAGGTGCCCGGTGCTCATCTCTTTCTGACATCCTAGCCCATATTCCTGAGGAGAAATCTGAGCTCAGAGAGGCTGAGTGACTTCCCCAGGAGCACACAGCCAATAAGTAGCTGCCCTGGAGCGCAGGCCTGTCCTAGGAGCCTGAACCCCCACACAGCGCGGCCTCTGTGATACGAGGTAGGAAGGCAGAGTGCGGCCAAGGGCCTGGTCTGTCGGCCTGGCTCAAAGCCTTCACTGCACTCTGAGCCTTTGCTTGCCCAACTATAAAGTGGAGATAAATACATAGGGTGCATGCGGCTGTCAACAGGATTCATGACAGCACCGAGCCATCCCAGGGGCCATCAGGGAACTCCCTTTGCAAAGGACAAAGCGAGGTTCCTGTTCCAAATCCCCCATACTCTGGCTGTGTGACCTTGGGAAAACCACTTGCCCTCTCTGGCCTGTTTCCTCGCCTATGAGAAGATCATAAAAACGCTCCTCTGAGACACCCGGAGCCCAGCCCAGGTAGACCCTGGGACTTGCTCACCACCACTCTGATGTGCAACGCCAGCCCTTGAACGTGCCCTCCCTGTCTCCCTCCCCTCCCGTGCTCCTCTGAACCACTCACAGATGATTTATACTTCAGAGGACGAATCAATACCATATGCGGCCAAAGACATCTTTAATCTTTTGCAGGGATTAGGCTACAAGGTGCAGCGGCCTCTTTCTACCAGCCGCTCAATTCTGATTTCAATTTGGCCAGCTGGAGCGCCGCTTTCTCTCCTTTTCTTTTCACCCACCCAAAGACATTCTTCCAAATCAGACTTCGTTTAGCAGGTGGGGATGGGGGACCTGGATGCCCATCCACGGGGCCAGGCCCAGCTGGGCTCCAGGATGACTCACCCTGGCACAGGGAGCAGCAGGAGGGTCTGAGGACACGGGAGGCCCAGCCAACTGGGGAAACAGGCCCTCAGCAAGGTGGGAGTGTCCCCAGGGGAGGGGCACTGGAGGGGCTCCAGGGCAGGAGGGCTACGTTGGGGCTGGCGCAGTAGCTCGCGCTCTTGTTTATCTCGAATGCCGGGCCCTTTGTAAAACTCTTGAGGGCTTTAGTTTTTCTAACTCCCCAGCATCTGATTAGATGCTTGTGGAAGAATCAAACAGCAGCCAGGTGAGGAGGCCACACCTGGGATTCCAGCAACTCAGAGGCTGAGGGAGGAGGATCACAAGTTCCGAGGCCAGCCTCAGCAACTTAGCACGTTCCTAAGCAACTTAGAGAGACCCTATCTTGAAATAAAACAGGCTGGGGAGGTGGCTCTGTGACAAAGCACCCAGGGCCAAAGCTTCCCAATTCCCAGGACAAAAAGAAAGAAAAATGCCGCGCAGTCTCACCTTTAGCCACACAATGCCCGGACCCCGACCCTGCCGTGGCTCTCCCACCCTGGAATGTGTGTGTCCCCGTCACACCCCAGCACTCACACCCAGGCTGGTCCACATGGGTCTCAGCAAGAGGGACAGTGGAGGGAGAAGAGGGGGCAGACAAGGATACAAAACCACGTGAGCCCTCCGGCCCTGTGGCCAGGGTCAAATCCCTCTTGGCTTCTCTGTGCCCCAGCTCTTCCTCTGCTGCCCAGTGGGGTCAGCAGTGCCTACCTTGAAGGACCATCCAGGACAGCGGTGCAGGGCATATGCGCGGGGACAGGCTATGTGAGTCCTTGGGGGACCTCTAGGTCTCCTGGGCCAAGGACAGAACACAGCCAGCCCCTGAGACAGTACCTCTGTCTCTAAATCCTGCAGAGGTTGTCCCTTAAACAGAGAAGGCAGTGGGCTCCTTTGGGGAAGAATTCAAGCTCTGGGAGGGGAGGGGTCTGTACAGAGCGGTGGCCAGAGGGAGGTGCAGAGTCGCATCCCAGTAGCCGAGGAAAGGACAGGGACCGGGCGTGAGGGCTGTGGCTCCACCAGGGTGCTGACCACCAGTCCTCTTGGAGGTGGGAGGGGGTCGGTCCAGTGCCTTGTGTCCCTCTGCCTGCGTGGGGTGGGAGAGGCCCCGAGCAGGGGCGGGCGTGGCCTGGAGCCGGGTGGGCGTGGCCTGAGGTCGGGTGGGCGTGGCCTGGAGCCCTCCTGCCATCCCTCCGTGCTGCCCCACTTCCCCGCTCCCCGCACCAGGTCGCAGGCACCCAAGCAAACCTCAGCCCTGCAATTAAAGGGGCTTATCGGAGATTTACAGCAGGATTATGCCCGCAGGGTGTAGCCAGCGCCAGCCTCCAGACACTCGGGTCCTTAGGAAAAGCAATCAGAGTCCTGGGCCGCGCGTATCAATGCACAGATACCAGCACCAAGGTCAAGAGCGCCAGGTGAGCTATTTGGAGACAGGCCTAGGGAGAGGCCAGGAGGGGCCAGAGGGCCTCTCTTAGGGACCTGGGCTGCCAGGAGGGGGACCACCCCCTCGGGACAGCCTCTAGGAGCCAGCGTCCGGCCCTTGGCTGTCCTGACACAGGGACCTGCCTGCCACGCATGCCCCACAGGCGGCCCCCTCAGTGCCCCACTCAGCTCAGGGTGGGTCAGGGTCCAGGCTGGGGCCCCCCCCAGGTGTCACCCTTGTTATCTCAGCCGCTGACCTACGCTGGGGCTTCCTGACAGCTTTGTCACAGCATGTGGGGACAGCAGTTTAGGTGACGCATTGAGCTCAGTGGGGAAGGTGATGCAAAGCACCTGCCAGAGCTCCTGACCCGAGGGACACCGCTGTCACGGAGGCCCGAGCAGCACAGCACCACAACAAGGCAGCTCAGCTTTAGGTCTCCAAACTCCCCGCCCTTCTGACAGGGGCCACCAGCTTTGGGTCCCCGGCACCTGATTAAGCCAGGCCCTCCATGCCTACCTGCCCCTTCCTGTCCTTTGCCTGTGAGGACAGCTGCTGTCCCACCGTCCACACCAGGAACGCACCGTCCTTCACTAGCACAGCCATGTCTGCAGAAGGCGTTACCTCACCCAGGAGTCACCCGCCAGGGAGCCCCCCAAACCCAGGCACCCAGGAGACGGAGGCACTGGGGGAGTGGCCGGGGTGGGGGGAGAGGGCAGAGATCACAGCAGGGCCACACGGTGCCAGGATCCCACACCCCTGCACGTGACTCACCGTCCTCGCGGGACTTCTGGATGAAGGCCTCCACTCCGCTCTCGCCGTAGCTGCCCTCCGAGGCCAGCGTGGACACGTAGTTCCACCTGAGGGCGCGGACGATGTCCACCATGGCCTGGGCCTGGTATGTGTCCGAGGGCACCACGCGGGAGAAGAAGTCGTAGCGGCTGTTGTCACTCAGGTCGGGGGCTGTGGAGGCGTAGCTGATCTGGGGGATCTGGGGGCGAGAGGGACTGCTGACGAGGGCGCTGGCACCTCCCTCCCGTCCCCACCGCCGGGACCCGCCGCCCCTCGCCCCACCGGCACTGCTTCTCTCACCCAGGAGAGGACCCGGCTCCACAGAGGAGGGGACAGGCCCAGAGAGGTTGTGCCAGCGCTCAGTCAGCCCAGCCTCTGGCTCCAGCCGGGGCCCCGGGGCTGCGGGCTCCTGCGTGTCTCATGGGATCCTGTCCACCCCAGGTGGGAGGGGACTGTCACAACAGCACCCAAAACCCCTCCCCCCAAAACTCTCCCAGCCGGCCTCCCTGGGGTGCTGGGACTGAGGGCCCCAGACACCCACACACACCCGACCCAGGGATGTGCCCAGGTGGGTGCCATGGTTTAGCCTTCAGGGGCCCTAAGGGGTCATTTGCTCCGTCCCCTGTCCCCAGGCAGCCTCTCTGGTCACCACCCACAGTCCGTCCCCACAGCTCTCTCTGGGCCCAGGTTCCAGCTGCTCTGAGCCCCACCCACCCCACAGAAGGAAGCCCAGGTGGCCAGGGCAGGGGGACTCCAAGAAGTCCTCTCCCCACAGCCTGGACGCAGGGCCCAGAAGGGCAAAGGCCTGCCTCTCCACCAGCCATAGGGCAGACGCAGCCCTCCCAGCCACAGAGCACCTCCTGCCCCACCACCCCCTGGCACTCCCCACACAGGGGTGAGACTCGGGCCCCTTAAGTGGCCCTTTCCTCTTATAGTTGTGGCCAATGTCCCCAAAGACACAGAAGGGGAGTGTGGACCACCCTCTTCTGCCACCTCATCCTGCCACCTTCCGTTGCCCCAGTGACCCAGAGGCCCCAGCCCACTGGTCCCAGGGCATCCCCACTCCTTCCCCCCCCCACGTCTGTGCTCACAATTCCTGTGCCCTCCCCCCTGCTCTTAGTGTCCAGGTGACAGGTGGAGGGAGTGGCCACACTGATCTGTGCTGCTGTTGAACCTAAGGTTCCACCCCCTAAGAAATCACTAAGATCCAGTCCTGGCCAAGAAACTTGGGCCAGAACTTTGGGTCCTGGGAAACCCAGAGCAGAGGAATGTTCCGGGGTAAGAGGATTGGGGGAGCATCCTGGACTAGTGGTTGTCCACCTGGCCAATGCCTGGGGTGTCCCTAACCCCAGGCACCACCTCCCAGATCAGACAGCTCCCCTCCCTCCGGTGGAGGCAGAGGCTTTGCTGACCTAGGATCCCCACGCCGAGATCCAGCCATTCCACCTCATTCACTTCAACAGAGACTTTCCTGAGCACCTACTATGTGCTAAGTGCTGGGCACAGCAATGACCAAAACACTCACAGAGCTTCCATCCTGGAGGGAGGGGGACACAGCAAGCCCCCACCCCAGCGATGAGGACCCTTAAGGGCACAGAGGACAGGGCAGCTGGTGTGCAAGAAGCAAGGGGGAGGTGACGGCTGAGTCGAGCCAGCCCCAGGAAGGCTGAGGAAGGCGTTCATGTCAGGGAGTGACAGGGGCCCGGGGACAGCTGGGTGGTGGGCAGCAGAGGGAGAGGCTGGGGCAGCTGCAGCGAAGCAGGAAGAGGAGCGTCAACACACAGTCGGTCTAGCTGTCATTAAAAGGGTCAAATGGCTAAAGGGAAGATGGACAGGATCCATCCTGCACTGGGGACGCCCATCACCAAAAGGGCCTGGCCCAACAGCCCACGAGGCGCCCTCCCTGGGCCCTGCTGGCCCCCACAGCCTCTCCTCACCCTGTCTCCCCTCTCCCTGCCTGGTGGGAAAGGTCTGGATCTCTGGGACCTTCAGGGAGGAGGATGGAGGGGGGGAAAGACAGCTGATGGGTTTTGGGGGGTTTTCTGAGCAACTGAGAGTTAACTCCTGAGGCCTCTCCCTAGAGCTGTTGTGGTCTAGGTAAAACAGTATGCACAACACTATTCACATGGCACCATGTGTCAGAGCAAGACTTTGGAAACAACATACATGTTCATCAAGAGGGGATGTTTAAGAGAAGTCCTAGCCACACAAGGAAAACTATACAGCTATGAAAAAGGAGGAGGCCACTTTCCCTATGCTGCTCTGGATGGTTCTTCAAGGCATGGCCAGGTAAAAACAATGGCAGCGAGGAAGCCAGGTGCTTAATGAGTGGGAGGGGAGGCGTATGTACTCATACTGCCCTGGAACAAAGGCTAGATGGCCAGGGGAAGATGCCAGGTGGCTGCGTGCAGGGTTGAGTGGACCATGCACCTCACACCCAGTGTCTGTTAGAATGCAGAGCCCCCCACACGCACCCCATTCCTGCACAGGATAGGCGCACCCCATTCCTGCACAGGATAGGCACCTACATCACCGGTGCAGAGAGCAGCGCACTCAAATAAATGTGAGTACACATGTCACCTTTTGGACATGTGTCAGCAGTGCCCCAAAACACCACCCTCAGCCCAAGGACACTCTGCGAGGAAACAGCTCCCTCTGAGGGGTGAGCTGGCCAGCTACTCAGTGATGAATGCAGAGGCTGTTCATCAAGAGGGTGAAGGAGGGGTGGCATGGTGGCCTTCTTTGTTCTCGGGGACCCTGCCTTTTAGAGCAGGGCCTCTCCCCCTCCACACTGCTGGCCCCTGAGGGGAGGGTCATTCCTTGTTGGGGACTGTCCCACGCCCTGCGGGATGTTTAGCAGCATCCTGGGCCTACACCCCCTAGGTGACAGTGGCAACTGCCCCCCCCCCCCGCTGTGACAACTGAAGATGTCTCCAGGAGGCCCAGTGACGCCAGGGAGGGGGCAAAACTGTCCCCAATTGAGAGTCACTGTCCCAGAGCTTGTGCTGAAATATTTAGGGATGAGGTGACATGCAGGGGCCTGGAATCCACCTCAAAGGAACCAGGGCAAGGGGCGGGGGCGGGATGAACAGGATACCACCCGCCCAAGGGCTGGCCGTGCCCGGTGACGGGAGCGAGGGGCTGGTGGCTCTGCTGAACTTCCCTGGGTGTCTGAAGTGTCTTTCTGTATATACACCGAGTGCTGCTGGAGCCGGGGCGCCCTACCCCTGAGTTACGACCCCAGCCCCTTCTATTCTGAGAGGGTGTCTCGCTAGGTCGCCCAGGAGGGCCTCAGACTTGTGCTCCTGCTGCCTCGGCCTCCGGAGTCACTGGGATTCCCCGAGTGTGCCACCAGGCCCCGACGAAATGTCCATCTTCTAAACAAAGACTTTTTAAATAAAATCAAAATAAATGCACCCCTGGGCCGCCCCTCCCCACAGAAACGCCCTGAATGTGGAGCTGAAGCTGGAGAAGAGGTGGAGACGGAGGAGGCCAGACGCCCTGCCCAGCTTCTTCTGCAGGCGCCCTGCCAGGCCTCGGCAGAGCGTTGACTTTCTCACTTGACCACTATCTATCTGCCTGGTCCTCAGCACAGAGTGATAATCACACACCTAGGTCTCCACCGGCCTCCTGAAGAAGCCTGTCCCACTTCTGAGGGGTTCTGCCAATGAGGGCCCGGGACATGGAGGGGTGGGAGGCCCACTCAGGCGTCGGGACTGGACCCAGGTCTCAAGGATCAGCCCTATCCCAAAGAGGCTGCTGCTTCTCACTCACCCCACATTCCTCCTTCCCAGCCGCCTCCCTCTTCTGGTCAAGCTGCCCGCAGCTCCCAGCATCCACGGTGGTCAGTGGCTTCAGACCCAGGCTCACACTCAGCGGGGCCCCAGGTGGACGGCCCCCTGCCCATGCCCCATTCCCACACAGGACGGGAGCCCAGCGTGGGGTCCTGCAGTCTGCTGTCGGCCTGCGGGAATTGGGGCTCTGAGCCGCCCCGGCCATGCCTGAGCTCCTCCCCTGCAGCCTCCCCCGTTCCCTGCGGAGGCGGTTTCAAGCCAAGATGTGGGAACTAAACCACTCAAGTTCACATCCCGGCCCCTCCACTCGCCAGGAGGGAAACAGGTGAGCGACCTCCCTCCCAGGCCTCCGTCTCTCCAGCTGTGAGATGGGATGAATCAGGAGCCGTGGCCTGAGGCCATGAGGGTCACGGGGTCACCCTGGAAACTCCCGCGCTGCTTCCTGCAGCGGATGCCCCACCAGTCCCTGGTGCTGTCCTCCCCGCCTCTCTTGGGCCTCTTTCCTCCCAGGACTTCCCTCTCCGCCTGCCCTCCCAGCCCAGCTCTCTGTCACCGTCATGGGGACATCCTGGGAGAATCTCCAGGGCTCCCTCCCCGCACCCTGCCATCCTGGAGTGGCGTGGGGACAGGACTGCCTTAGGGTCACTGTGCCCGACTGTGGGTCTGGAGCCACCTGGTGACTGGGACACACTGGTCCGTATGGGGTGCCGCCACGCCCTGCACTCGGCCGTCCTGCAGCCCAGCTGGCGAGGGAGGGGACGCCCCGTCTGCACTCTGCTCAGAGAACCGCCCCAGCTCTCAGGACAGCAGCGCCAGAGGGCGGGGGCAGAGCACCCCAGGCAGCGGCTCCTCTCCCAGCCCCACAATGAGCGCCTACTGTGTGCTGCTTGCTGTTCTAGGCGCCAAGAGCCCGTGGCTCACTCACCCCCTCGTGGGGCAAGAGCCCAGCAGCATGTGCCTACCATGGGCATCTTGCTCTACGTCCTCCTGTCTGTTCCTCTTTCCTCTCCGACCGTCGTCCTCCACCCCTGAGCCCATGACCTCATCTCCCCACACTCCAGACCCAGCTCCAGAGCGCCACCTCAAGGCAGTCCGCCCAGGGCCCTGCCCTCGGCCTCCCACAGCACCAAGTGCCCCTGCCCCAGGGGCACCAGGCGCGGCCCGACATTACAATTCTTGGCCACTTGTTAATCCGACGGGACTTCTGAGCTCCCCTTTGTGCTGGGCCGGGCCACACTGGGAGATGCAAAGGTGAACTGGACTCGTCCCACCCCGACTGCATCCTGGGAGATACCCACACAGGGAGCTGAAAGTGCTTGTGCAAAAAGTGCCCTGTGGAGCCAGGCGCAGTGGTGCACGCCTGTGATTCCAGCGACTCAGGAGGCTGAGGCAGGAGGATCTCGAGTTCAAGGCCAGCCTCAGCAATAGTGAGGCCCTAAGCAACTCAGGAAGGCCCTGTCTCTAAATCAAATACAAAACAGGGCTGGGGGTGGGGCTCGGTGGTCGAGTGCCCTGAGTTCAATCCCCAGTTTCCCCCCAAAAAATGTGCCCTGTGGGCTGGGACCCCTTAGGAGGGAGAGTTGGATGCCAAGTGACTTTCGTGGGGCGGGGTGACAGGGGACGGAGGAGGGCGTGTATATCAACCTCCCTCCCCTCTCCCCCCCTCTCGTCTGGAGTGAAGGAGGTCCCTGCACGTGGGCAAGACAGAAGCTGCTTTCAGCCTTGGGCACAGTGAAGATGGGTACCCAGCGCATCCGTGTGCGCGTGTGCGTGAGCACAAGCGTGCGCCCCGAGCGCCTGAGGGCCCGGCACATTCGTTCCTTCCTTCTACGATCGTCCCCAGCACCGCCGGCCCGCCAGGCATAGTTCGCCAGGTATAGAGCACAGCCGGGCCCTGTGGGCGCCTGTCCACCAGGGCTCCAGACTAGACGCAGCCCAAGGGTGGAAATAGGAGATCCTGAGGGTTTGGGTGGGAATTTGGTGCCGGGAGAAAATAAATGAGGTAAGGAGGAGCAGGGGAGGGGGAGGGATCAGGAAGGCCCCTCTGACGGGTGACACTGGAACCAAGATCCCAGGAGGGGGAGGGCAGGAGCCACGTGGGTATTTGAGGGGGTTCCGGGCACAGGGAATAGCCCGTGCAAAGGCCCACACGTGTGCACACTGTGGATGCACACACTTGTGCGTAGGACCAGATCTGTTCTCAGGCTGCACCAGCCTGGCCAGCAGCCCCCTGCCCCGACCGAGCAAGTGACCAGGACAGACGCACAAGCAGAGCCAGCTCAGGCTCTGGTCACTGGTTCCCAGAGCAGCAGAATCTGAGGCCCTCAAGAGCGGCTAGTCCACACCCACACCCAGCACAGGAGGGGCCTGCACAGCGTCCCAGAGCCCACCCAGGGCACAGTCCCCTGGTCTCAGAAGGCTGAGGCTCTAGCCAAAAGCGTCCAGAGCAGTAAGGGTCAAATCCTCACCCTGACCCCCCCAAGGGCCCAGAGCCAAGTGACCCGACACCCAGGGCCACTGCCTTGTGGACACCCCAGGGGCCATCTGCCAGGAACCACACTGCTCTTCCCGTGAGCCTGAGCGTGAAGGCGCCTCCCCTCCCCCTCCCCGGTGCTTGGCACATAATTAAGCCTCCAGCGCACTCTGGAGCCCGCGCGGGTCGCAGCCCAGTCTTGCTGTTCACCTGTGCAACCAGAAGCAAGTGGGCGACCTTTCTGGGCCCCGGTTCCCTCCTCTGTGAGGCTATCACAGAAACAGAGGCTGCACTGTGGAGTACGCCAGCAGGGCTCAGAGCCTGGCACCTGGGGACCCTCGGCAAATGCCAGACCTTCAGGTTAGAGAGGGAGGCAGGGCTAGGCCCCTAGTGCCCATTTCGTAGATGAGGAGACTGAGGCTCAGAGAGACGGTAGAGCTGAGCTTCCCAACCCAGAGAAGCAGAGCCAAGGTGCTCCGTGGTGGAGCGCCTGCCTGGCTCGGGCGGGGCCCTGGGTTCCATCCCCAGCAAGACCAAATCAAAGACAAGCTGCTGGCTGGCCCGTCCACCGGCCCTGGCCTGGCCCAGCCCGGCCACCTCTGCCTGCCTTCCTCTGCTGCCCAGAGGCCAGGCCAGGGAGCCACAGAATGAGCCACCACCCCGAGCCACCAGCCCAGCCCAGCCCACCCAGGACCCAAGCTAACTTTGGGAACCCCATCCCCGAGGCTGCAGCCCCTCTCTAAGGAGCAGGGGACCCTGCCTGGGCTGGCTCGGGCCTGGGTGGCTGCCCACGGCCGCCCGCCTGATCCCGGCTCCCAGCAAAGCTATTTTCTTCACAGATGAAAGGCAGCGACTTTCAGGTACATGAAAGCCACTGCGTGTTCAGAGCGGCCAGGGGAGGGCCAGCTCCAGGCGCCCTCCGCCTGTGGCACCCACAGCCCCCACCCAGGGGCTTCAGCGCCAGACCCGGGCCCAGAGGGGCTCTGCAGCGCCCGCTGCCCCTCCTGCCGCCACACGGCCACCCCCCCCTAAACCCCAGCAGGGCGGCCTGTCCCCTCCTGCCTGCCCTGAGGAGCCCTAGCCCCTGGGGCTCTGAGCACAGAGACTTAAATAACTTCAGAGAGCCGACCCGGCGGGGAGCCAACTCTGTGCTGCTGACCAAGACAGTCCTCCCTCGGCCAGGGGAGAGGGAGGGCCCCGGGACCAGGGGCCAGTGGGGGACGGCCGGGAGCCAGCTGGCCTGCCAACACAGGCCCCTCCTCGGGGACCCTGCCAAGGAAGGCCCTGGGAGACTGGGGGGATCGAGCCGAAAACAGGTGGCAGGACCAGCCCTTGGCCTTCAGTGGGGACCGTCTGGAGGGACAAACCTGGCAGCCCGGGGCGGGGGGCTATGGGCACACTAGAGACAGAGCAGGCTCTGGGGGAGACGGGCAGCTCAGGAGGTGACGCAGGGAGACTCACAGCACCGGGGACCTTCATATGTGGGACGGTCTAAGATGACCCCGGTGTGGACCATGGTCACAGGGCAGGGAAACAGGCCTGAGGAGGGGTCCAGGAGGAGGGACAGGCAGGATGGGGGACGGGGGTCCCAGGGTGCCTCTGAGGTACGAGGGTGTGAGGCGTCTGGAGGGACGGGGGCCAGAGGACCACAGCTGGCGGGAACAGGGACGTGGGGGTAGGAGGCCACAGTGACTCGGGGGCTGTGTGGCTGAGGGGCGAGCACAGGTGACACTTCCCAGGGAAACTCAGGAGGGGGGAGGAGAAGAGGCAGCCGGGACGGAGCTGGGGCACTCCCGGGGGAGGGCTGGGTGCTGGGCCCTGGGGGGCAGCAGAGGGGCCGGGGGAAAGCCAGAGGGCAGGGAGGCACTGGAACCAAGTCCTCAGAGTGGGTGCCCCTGACGAGGGGGCCAGGCATGGCAGCGAGGGACGAGCAGCCCCCGGGGTCATGGCACGGCACAGACAGCAGGGAGGGCGGGCGGTGTAGACAGGCCTGTCCCAAAACTTGATCCTCCGACTCCCCCTGGGGCCAAGGGCTCCAGGTGGTGTGACGAGGACACCATGGGGCCAAGGGGGCCAGGGCACTGGGAAGGGCAGCCCCAGAGAGAGAGGGACACAGCAGGGAGGGTTCAGGGGACAGCAGAGGGCAGCAGGTCCACCCTGCACTGACCAAGCCATCTCCCACATGGACTCTGGGGCTCAAGCAAGAGTGACACACGGTGTGGGACAACCCAAGGGGGTCTCGCGCACTCATGAAGCACGGGAAGTGGGTCCCGGGCCCGGGGGATGGGGCACCTGGGCAGAGGGGTGGACTGGCACCCCTGGTGGCCTTGGGGAAGAACAGGACAGGCCCCAGATGAGGAAATTTCCCAGGGCGCCTCCAGGGCCAGTCACTGGGGTTTCCCCTCCCCTGCCCCACACCCGCTGGCGCCAGCTGAGGGGCACCAGCCACCTTCCCCAAGTCCCCAGGCATTCGCGCCAGGCCAGCCTGGGTGGTGCGCTAGGGACTCAGCCCATCGTGAGTCAGAGCTTACCACTCTGCTCTGTGGACATCGACCAGCTGAGGACCCCAGCCTGAGTCTCTGGCCACTCTGGGTCTGGCACATGCCCCGCCTGGCCCTGGGCGGGCAGCCATGAGCCAGCACAATCACGCAGGCCGCCCAGGCCCACCCAAGCAACTCTGCTGCAGCCTTCTTGCTGGGAGCCTGGTGCTGTCACCTCCCCGGGGCACGGAGCCTTCCCTGTCCTGCTTTTCCCCAAGTCAGTCGAGAAGCTGGGCCTCCACTCAGCCTGGTCCCAGAGGGGACCCTGGCCCTCCTCTGCCCCTGTAACCAGTGCCCCTTCTCTCACCCCAGGCCTGCAGCGAGACCACTGTGGCCAAGAGCACACGCCAGCGCCAGACTGCAGACACATCACAGGAGACAATACACGGTGCCACAAGACCCCTGTGATCCCTTCACCCCGGCTGCTCCCGCGACTGCCCATCCGCTGAGCACACTCTCAGCAAACTCCCATGCCGCTCAGTAGCCCTATCAACCTGTGCATGGACTCGCTCAGTAGTGGCTTATTGAGCACCTACTGTGGGCTTCGCCCTATCTGAGGCACAGGGGTGAGCACAGAGCCAAACCCCTGCCTTCGTGGAGCTGATTCTAAGAGAGACCATCAATAAGAACTGAACACACACCACAGATGATGAGCACTGGGGAGTCGCGGCAGCGGCTGAGCACTTCCAGCCCCGCCTTCCTGGCACACGTGAGCCACACTACAACTCTCTGCCCCTGTGGTCTTCCAGTCAGAGAGCTGGGAGCAGAAAATGCATGTCATTTCTGAGCTAGAACGTTCAATTGCAGGTGCAAGACCCTGCAGGGCCCACATTCTTCCTGCTACTGTCACCAGCAAGGTTCAAGCCCAACCTGGGTCCCTAAGGAAACAGGGACAGAGCACTCAGCCAACCTGGGAAGACGAGTAATACAGCAAGTACCAAGTTTAGGTTCTGATGAGCCACAGAGGTTTGCAGACTGGTTGTTACAGCAGCATCACCTCACCTGTGCTGACAGATATAGCCAGAATTTATACACAGCTAATTTATACACATGATGCTGTAGCTCTGGGACGGCCAGGAATGACTGATCTATCTCCACCTCAGAGCCTGGATGTGTCAGGTTCGTATTCATCATGCCAGGGTGGTTGGGGATGAATCAAACTGAATTAAATTCACACACACACACACACACACACACACACACACACACACACAATTACCATCAGCATCCACATCATAACTTTTCATAAATGCTTCCTATATGCCAAGAACTATCCTAAGTGACCCTATAGACCTTAACACCTCCAATCTTATAATAACCCTATGCAGTAGGTCTCCTTGCTCTCTCCATTTTTCTGAAATTGAAGTACAGAGAGGTTAAGCAACTTGCCTAAGGTCACACAGCTCAGCCAGGATTTGAATCCAAGGGGACTAACTCCAGAGCCCATAATACTAATTTTCATGTGAAACCTCAGTGCCCCCCTTCCATAGATGGGCCCACACACACACAGGCATGCGCACATGCACACACACACACACACACACACACACACACACAAGTACAGGCTAAGGGTGAGCCTCCAGTGACCAGGGCGGCCCACCCCTCCTGTGGGGCGGATCCTTAGGGTGGCAGCAGGACAGTCAGCCCAACTTCCTCCCCCTGCTCAAGCCCCACCTCCACGCCTGCCTGTCACCTTGGCTGAAGTGGCCCATCTGTCTCCAACCCAAAGGGCTGGGGGCCAAGGACCCCAAGGGGGTGTCTCAATGGCTCTGCTCTGAGCAACAGCTAGTTTATAAACATAATTATTAATTTCATGCTTATCGTATGCAAACCTCTGTCTCCCAGACGAGATGAAATTGATTTAATTAGAAATCCCATCACCAAGCCTTTTGAATCCAGGCTTTTAATTAGGATCACGGATCCCACCCCAGGCCTCAAGGGGGCTGGTGGCCCCTGACTTCCCTCTCTGAGGATCTGGGCCTGGCCAGGATTGTGGTGTCACTGGGCCCGGGAAGGATGCGCAGTGAACGGCACCCAGCCGTGGACCAGCTCCACCGGGCTACTCAGTCCTGGAACAGGCGAGGAGCCCGGGCTCAGCACCTCCCAGAGCTGGACGCACCCTTGCGGGGCCTGAGGCTGTGCCTGGGCAAGCCGAAGGGAAGCGACCCCTCCACCAGCACAGGAGTGACACTCTGCGAGCCCGTCTCCCCACCCCCAAGACAGCGGGACCCTCCCTCTGGCATCCCTGCCTCCAGGGGGCCCCGGGACAGCAATCGGGACGGCCCATGCCCACGGCCCCTTATCAGGAGAAGGAGGGACGCCTGGATTAATTTCCAGGCCTTTCTGAATCGGGCAGGGCTGCAGGGCTTGGCGCTCACAGTCCCCGAGGCCACCCGCAGCTCAGTCCTCAGCTCACCCTGACACCCTAGGTTTCCTTAGGAGCCCGGGAAGGCCCCACCCGGCCCTGCGAGGCTGGAGGGGGGCGGGGAGCTGCTCGCTGGGCCAAAGAGGAGCCGCGGCAGGCGCAGGGGACCGCGGATAGGAGCGGGCAGGGAGCAAACAAGATCCTCAAATCAGCACTTGTCCTATTTCATAAGCGAAATGTAGATCAATACATCACACTCGCTTCCGCAGGCCTCACATGCTGACCCCGCACCTGTCAAGAGTGGAGCAAGAAGGGGGGCAGGAGGGGGGCCATGGGGAGGGGGAGGGGCGGGAGGGGAGGCCCCATGGGGGGTGGGGGGGCAGGGGGGGAGGGCCATGGGGAGGGGGAGGGGCGGGAGGGGAGGGCCATGGGGGTGGGGGGGCAGGAGGGGGGCCATGGGGAGGGGGAGGGGTGGGAGGGGAGGCCCCACCGGGTGGCTGGGGGACCTCCTGCACCCTCTCCAGGGAGGGCTCAAAGCCCAGGCTCCCAGAGCTGAGGAGCAGTCACCGTGTGACTCTGGGCAAGTCACTGACCTTTTGGGCCACAGTCTCCTCATCTGTCAAGTGGGCACCAGACTCTGGGCTTTGTCAAGTTCACTGTGAGGGTCACACAGGACAATGGATGTTAAGAAGTGCGCCAAGAGGGACAGAGCGGTGACGTGACCTGGGGCACAGGCCAGTGCTCGCGGCTGGTTCAGACGTGTCCCATTATTAACCCTCACCAGGCCCCTGGTGGAGAGCCTTCGCCCCGACTGACAGAGGAGGAGCTGCCTCTCAGAGAGCAGAGGACTTCCAGGACCCCCAGACCCTCTGATAGCCAAGCTGTGGCTGCCCTGTGCACACGCTGCTGGGGGCCAGGCCACGTCCAAATGACCCAGGGCAGTGGGGGCTGGGGACCGCCCAGGGAGGCTTCAGGACCAGGGCCCAGGCTCAGGATGGCTGTGCAGGCTGCTCCAGGCAGCAGGTAAAAGGCAGCTCGGATGTTTGTGGTGATGCCAACAGGATAGTAGCTGGCGTTTAATGAGCACCTACTGCATGCCCAGCACTTCACATGGATTATCTCTTTTATTCCTCATACAACAGCCTGGGTGCACACGCTATTCATCACCTTCATTTTCCAGACAAGGACACCGAGGACCAGGGAAACAGAAGCAAGATCACACAGCAAGGGGCAAGGTGGGATTTGAACTCGGGTCTGTCTGCTCCATCACCTGAGCGCTGCCCCTCCACTCCCTGCCTGGCTCTGCCCACATTCACCCCAGCTTCCTGCCCAGTGTCCACACCACCCCAACCCCCAGGAAGCAGCCAGGGTGGGCCCTCAGGGGTCCTCCCACTGGCCTTCCCCCAGCCCGTTCCTCAGGGATGGGGTCTCTGTGCCTCAGCCCCCACATCTGTTCAGTGGGAGCTGATGACCCCGCCTGGCGCCCAGGTAAGGACAGAGGGAGGGGCCTCCACAAGGTGGGACGCACCTGCAAAAGCCTCTTCCAGCCAGGCACAGTGGCACACGCCTGCAATCCCAGAGTTTAGGAGGCTGAGGCAGGAGGATCGCAAATTCAAAGCCAGCCTCAGCAACTCAGCCCACAGGCTGCAAGACACAGGGGCAGGGGTGGGAGGTGCCGGGGACCAGGCAGCCAGGGCAGCTGTCACTGTGCCTGATGACCATTCACACAAAGAGCGCCAGCCATGTGGGTGTGGCCAGCCCAGAGAAAATCCCCCAGCGTCTGCCCAGGGCTCGCCAAGTCCAGTTAATGCGCTGCGCGTGGAATACATCGCGCTGCGTTGGTGTAATGTGATATAATGGGACGTGTTAACATTGCTGAGCCCACGAGCCGATAAAAGTCACAGCCATCGCTCGCCACGATTTATAGCACGGCCACTCAGAGCCCGCTGGCCGCCCAGGCAGGCTCAGAGGATGTCCCACTGGGGCTCTGGGAGCTTCCACCAGGGAAAGGGGACCTGAGCCCTGGGGAGGGAAGGAGGTGCAGCCGGGCGGGCCAGGTGGTCCCCTTGCGCCAGAGGTGCCACGCTGTGCTCTGGGACTCCCGTCCCCACAAGCCCTGCAGAGCTGATGACCCACGTGGTCCTTCCTCCCTGGGTTCGGGTGCCTCCTCCTCCGGGCAGCTCCCCCTCGGCCTCCTCCTCTGGCCCTGCCCCTTCCCGACTGACCCAGCACCCCCAGGGCTCGGTGCCCACTGCCCTCTGTGATCCCTCCACTGGCTCCCTGGGGCAAGGCATGCCACCTGCCGGCCTCACAGGCCACCTAGAGCCCAGAGTCTCACCAGGGTGCCCACTTGACAGCCCTCCAGGCCCCACCCAGCGGCCGGGTCCCCTGGGTCCTCTAAGGAGTGTCTTGGACTTTGCAGGTCCAAGGCCGCGTTGCTGAGCCCCGGGTCCTCGGGAAGCCCTGCCCAGCCAGGGAGCTGCCCTCGTCCTTCCAGCTGCTCCAGCCAAAGCGCTGGACACGTCCTCGGGCCCTCTTTCTCACATGCCCAAAATCTGATTTATCAGCAAATGTTGGCTGTGTTTGGAAAATAGACCAGAATCCAGCCACGACTCACTGACTCAGCCAGAGCCACCCAGGGCCGGCCCCGGCTCCTCTGACTGGGCTGGTACACAGCTCCTCGGCCTCCTCACTGGCCTCCTGCCTCCCGCACAACCCCCCAACACACACACACACACACACACACACAGAGTCATTCCCACAGGGCAGCCAGAGGACCCAGCTAAAACCTGAGTTAGTTCAGTCTCTCGGCTCCTCAAAGGCTCCCGTCCCATCCAGACTGGAAGCCAAAGTCTGCCAATGGCTCACGAGGCCCTGCATGACCTACCAGCTGGGGCCCTGACCTCACCTCCTCTACCTTCCCTGCCTCCATGCTGTTCCTCCCAGCTGACCAGGCAGGAGCTCGCCCCAGGGCCTTTGCACCAGTGGTTTTCATTCACAGAGCCTGCTGATGGTCAGCCTCCCCATTAGAACGTCCGCCCAACAAGGACAGCGTGGAATGTCCGTCACACTGCTATGACCCCAGGACTCAGGACAGTGTCTGGTGCCACAGCCCTCACTGGGAAGGCTCCCCGTAAAGATGAATGATGACTGGGGACAGGCGGACCCGCACACAGGCTGCTTCTGCCCGGTTCCCACAGCGGGTCTCCAACACGATTCTCTTGGAGAAAAGTTTGAGCTTCTAACGTTTGAAACCACTGGCCCTGTCCAGGGCGAGCGAGCGAGCCCAGACCTGCCCAGCGCAGCAGGCCAGCAAGACCAGCCGTGGAGCGGGTCCTCCCTCCGTCCCTCCCACCTCCGTGGCCCCGGGGCAGGGCTGCCCCCCCAGCATCCAGCCTGCGGAGGCACTTCACCTGGAGCCAGGGGAGGAGGAACCGGGGGCTTCTCTCCCTTCAGGTCACCCCTCCACTGCCCTCAGGTTCCAGGAGCCCCCTGCTCTGTCAGGCCCCCAGGAAGGCCCTCCTTGGGGGACGCTGTAGAAGGCCATCTCTGTGGAATGAGGGCCCCTGGGCCCCGGGAAGGGAGGCGGCCCTGTCCCCCACCCCATCATGCGTGCCCTGAAAATATACCTATGGAGTGTCCCCAGGCATCTGGCTCCACAGCAGGCACCGGGTGTCATAGCAGGCAGAAGGTGACAAATCCCTATCTTCATGGAGCTGAGTCCAGTGGGACAGACTGCCTCTAACCGGACGCACACAAGGACACACACATAATCACCACATCCAGGAAGTGTTGGAGCTGTGAGGGCCTGAATAAGGACCCAAATCTGACCAGGGTGGCCAGGATAGGGACACTGAGCTAACATCTGAAGGACATGAGCAATAACCCAGTGAAGAGGGCTCAAAAAGCATCTCAGGAAGAATGGGCAGCTAGTGCAAAGGCCCTGAGGCCAACAGCCCACAGATTCAAGGGACTGTAATGCAAAACACAGAGGGGAGGGAGATCCAGGGTGAGAGGGGGCTGTACAGAAAACAGACCTCAGGGCAAGACGGGGCCCTGGGAGGACAGTGAGGGTACTTATTGGTCCAGGTAAGAGGCGACAGTGGCCTGGACCAGGGATATCCACAGAGATGAAGAGAAGCAGGACCCTCCCCACAAGCCCCCTGGCCCCCAGGTGTCTCCTCCCTGGACAAAAATGGTGAACCCTTGCTAAACTATAAAGTCCTCCAGGGCCAGCTGCCCATTCCCCTGGGGGCCACCCACCTCTTCAAGATAACCAGGCTCCGAGGGCTCCTCAGCTCCCCAGGAGGCCACCCTGCCTCTCACACCATTGCCGGAGCCTTCCGCAGCTCCCTGGGCTGCCACAGTGGACAGACCCTGAGGCCTGGTCCGTCCGTCACTCATGGCCTGAGCGCTGCCAAGACCCTCCTCCCTCTGCAGCCCAGGCGCTTCACCTCGGAGGCACAACGACTCTGACCATCACCAGCGTTTAGTGAGCACTTACTGTGTGCTGGGCTCTGCTCTCAGCGCGGGCAGGAGCACCTGGCCCAGCTGACAGACGAGACCCAAAGACACTCAGGTGGACAGTGGCCCTGGTCACAGCCTCAGAGCTGGCAGAGCCCCACACCATGCTGCCCCCACAGAGGAAATAAGGACGGGCCTGAAGCAGCGTGGACGCCTTGGGCTGCTCCTGGGGACCTCAGCCCAGACGCCCTGCCCCGGCCCAGAAGGCCCCAGCTTCCCCTGAGGGGCACAGCTGGTCCTGGGGTGGGGGTCTGCCCAGGACCCCCTCCTTCTCCCACTTTCTGCAGACACCTCCAAACGTTCCTGTGGCTCGGTGGTCACCGTCCATCTGTGTGCCAGATACTGGGACGTGGCGAGGGGCAGGACAGTCCCTGCTGGTACCCGGAAGGTCTCCTGTGGCTCTGGCCCTGGCCACCCAGGGAGACGCCTGCTCCAGGGGCTCCGGCTCCCTCCTCCACCTTCCCTTGGCCCCGGGGTGATGTCCCAGGTGAGGGGCCACAATCTGCATCTCAGGTGTGCCCCTGGGGCCCCGCCCTGCCACAGCCCCTCCAGTGTCCCCTCACCAATCCCAGCAGGGCCCTCCAGTGCACATCACCGTCCCCAAGTTCCAGGCGAGAACTCAAAGGCTCCTCACTCCGTCGCTGATTAAAATCCAAGCCCTTCCAGGCCAAGGGCAGAGACGTGTCCCCACGGCCGAGCCCGCTCCACCCGCGGCAAGGGCTACCAGCACATCTGGACACTGTCCAGACACCAAGGGGGGAGACAGGGGGCCCACGGGCTCCTGCCCAGGCCCATGAGTCCAGTTTCCAGCAACCGGTGGCCTAAGTGACTCCTCTTCGAGGGAAGCGCCGAGTGGTCCTGGCCCCTCCCCCGGTCCCACCACCGCCCCAGGCCTCCCCCCAGTTAACCCAGGCCCCAGGGGGCCCTGCAGGGGCAGGCTCAAGAGCAGAGCTGGGGGGCCTCCCAGGCCCGCACCAGGGCGCACCCAGGAGTCCGTTCAGAAGGAGCCAGGCTCTGCCGGGTCCCCACGGCCTCCTGCTCTGGCTGCCAGGTCTGAAAGCCAGCTGCTCAGTCGGCCACCCATGTCACCTGGAAGGCACCCCTTAACCACAGACCCTCAGGCCTGGGGCCAGGGTCTCCCCTGCGGCGTCCCTCACGGGGCCTCACGTGAGAGGTGGCCTGCCTCTGCCCGCAGCAGCCCACTCAGCACCAGTGGCTTCTGGGCTTGGGGGACTGAAATCTGCCCCCTGTCCCCCTCGTGGGATTTGAGGGCTCTTCTCTGGAGCCATGGAGACCTCGCCCGTGCTGCCCACCGAGAGGCCCCGGGCCCCTGGATTCTCCCGACTCCAGCCCTGCCGGCCACTGGCCACCTCCTCCCCACGGCCACATGCCCACCCGCCCAGGCAGGAGCGCCACTCACCAGACGCCACCCTCCCCATCGGGAAGCAAGGCCCAGGCCTGCGTCCACACTGCCGCCTGCTGACCTCCCCGCTCACCAACCCCACCCACTGCCCCTGCCCACTGGCCTGGGAACAGCCCTGGGCCCCGAGCTGCGCCCCCCAGCCTTGGCGCGTGCCAGCTCCGCCGCGCAGGCTCCTCACCCGTCCTCTCCAATCACCTCTCGGGTCACACACGGCTTCTCAGGCAGGTGACACTGAACATCCCACCTAAAGCAGACCCTCGCTCCCCATGCCCCCACCCACAGCCCTTGTCCCTCTGCTACTTTCCGTGACACACCTCCCCGTTGCTGTGCCTGGGTGTGGGCTGTGACTCCCGGGGACATTGGAGGCCAAGACGGTGCCCTCCCGGCCTGGGCTGCGGGCCACCTGTCCTGCCTGAGCTCCCCACCAGCCTTCCTCCAGCGCAGGCCTGGGGCTGGGGACACCAAGACGGTCCCACTCAGGCGGCTGGGAAGGGTCAGGGGCCTCGGGGAGCAGCCTCTGTGGGGGGAGCCCTGGGTCCCCGGGCTGCAAGCAGATTCGGACGGCTCTCCCAGGGGATCCCTGGGGCTGTCGAGGCCTGACGGACACCCCAGACGTCCCCACCTCAGACTCCAGGGCATGAGCTGACGCACAGGGGCCAGGGAGGGAGACACAGGCCGACCTGCCAGGAGCCAGTGGAGGCGCCAGGTGGGTCCCCACACCAAAGGGCCTTCACACACACACACACACACACACACACACACACACACACACGGCAGACAGTGAGTCACACTCAGTTGCACTCAGAGAACTCACAGGGCAGGCGCGTTCCCTCAGGGAGCACAGGACACCTGCGACACCACCTTGGGGGCACTCCCACGTCCCACACTCCCAGGCTGCAGGGTGGGACGCGCCCTGACAGCACCCACACGTGCGCCCTCAGGACAGGCGCGTTGGGGACACGGGAGAGCGTGGAACTCCCTGGTCTCGCTGCCCACCCTCTGCCCTGCGAGGAGCTGGAACGCAGCGGACATCTGTGCACAGGGCAGGCTGACCCGCCCTCCCTGGGGACCCCAGCAGGGGTGGCTTTTCTGCAGGGCTGGGCTCCACCAGGGGAGAAGGGACTATGAGGGCAGAGTGTGAGGGGCCGGCAGCTGCTGGGGGCATGGTGACCTGAGGATGTGAGCAGGGACACCAGGGCTGTGTCCTGGCTTGTTGACCGACCCCCAGGGCAAGCTGGCAGCCCTGCCCTCTCCCTGGGCACAGCCCACCCAGGGGACGGGCATTGCTGGGGAGGGTACGAGGCCCCCACCTGTTCCACTTCCTGTGTGTCCAGATATTCCATCAGGCCTCGGGGACACGAGGGCCCTTACCAAGAAGTGGGGCCTTCCCCGGAAACCTGGGGACACGGAAGGGTCCTCCCTCCTCCCAAGCTGAGGCTCAGTAACGGGTGAAGGGCCCCAGGTTACCCCTGCGTGCCCAGCTGCTGCCCAGGGAGGAGACAGGGTGCTGCGGTTTGTTTGATAATCCTGCTGAACTGGAGAAAATGAACAAATGGGAGACCAGCTCGAAATTGATCAGACCTCTCCCTGTCCATCCCCCACCTTCCATCTTAATGGAGGTTATTTATCCAACAAGCGACAAAACACGGAATTAAATTAAACAGGCCCCTCTCCCCCTCCTCTCCCCGCCCTGCTACGGCTCTGTAAGCTGCACGGGGCTGGCGGCCCTGGTTACCCCAGACGCCGACCAGTCAGGACACGGTGGTGCCCATGGAAGTCCCAGCCAGAAGCCCCGTCCTGGCCCCAACCTCTTGGTGGGAGGAAGTGCTGAGGAATGTCGCCCCCCACGTGCCTCACACCCCACCCCGTCTCCCTGGCCTAGGGCGCCCGGCACCCCAAGGCATCACCCTCTCAGCCAGGGCTGCACCCACACCCTTGACTTTGTCTGGCAGCTCCTTGGACCTCCCCAAATGTCTCTTCCCTGTTGCTTTAGAGCCCAGGTGTGCTTCTAGCCAGGGCCATCCTCTGGTCACTAAGCACTGAGTCCCAGGTGCAGTGGCGCACACCTGTAATCAAGAGACTGAAGCAGGAGGACGATCACGGGTTTGAGGCCAGCCTCAGCAATTTTATGAAGGTCAAGCACACCCCTGCCTCAGTTATAGCCTTTATCCAAAGTACCAGTCGGCCACCAGCTCCCTTCCTTACACACCTGAGTCCCTGTCCAAACGTCCCTTCCCAGGGCTTCCCTGATGGCCCTTTTATACTTCCCCTGCTGCAACACCCTATAAACTCTGACCCCGTGAAATTTTCTTCTATGGCACCTGTCACTAGTTGAATTACCACGTTTACTGTCTCTTCCCGGCTCTAGAGGGTCAGCTCCATGTGGGCAAGAATTGTATGTTCCGTTTTCTTCGCTGCTGGATTCACAACCTGCCCAACATCTGCTCATAACAGACATTTACCAACTCTCTGGTGTCGGAATGAATGAACGTCACTGTGCTGCAGACCGTCACCTCCACTCCAAACCCTTCCATCAGCCTCCTGGTCACCCTCTCAGCCTCAGGTCTCACCCTCCAACGGACCCCCCCACTCTACCCTCAAAAGAATATTCTTGCCCCAAAATCCAAGCAGGGCACCACCTTGCAGGGTCAAGATCACCCTTGGCCCCAGCCCCACTCCTCCATCTGTCCCAGTCCCCTGACCACTTACCCATCCCCTGACCTCCCCCCCATGCCACCATCAGGCCAGACACTCTGTCATTAGCCACCCTCTGCTGAGAGCACTGTCATGGCTCCGTCTCTGCCTGCAGGACACCAGCCACCTCCTCCAGGAAGCCACCGGATGCACACCTTGTCAGAACCACTGGCCCCCCCCTCTTAGCTCCCAGCGCTCACCTGCACCTCCACCGCCACCTCCCGCCCCCACTGGAGCCGTGACTGATCACGTGCCTGTCACACCTCCCCGCCCAGGAGGGACCCAGATTTTCACTCTGGCAGTCCCTCCCCTCCACCACCTGCTCCGGTTTCTGGCACAACCTTGGAGCTCCAGAAATATTTGCTGAATCAAAGGATCCAGCTCACACTCAGCGCAGGGAGCAGCCCCACTAAGAGGGTCCTTTCCTTCAGTCACTGGCATTGGGGGCTGCTCCGAGGACCAAGGGACCTCTAAGTGCTACTTAATCGCTGCACCCAGGAGCAGCGGGCCTCCTGGTGTGCTCGCCTCCCCTCAGGGCTGCCTGGAAGGAAGCCATTCACCAGGGGGAGAGGTGGCCAGGGCCCTGTACCACAGCCACATCCGGCCCTGGTGTGGCCACCAGCCCAGAGCAGCAGTCCCTGGCCTGCCCAGCTGTGTGGGCAAGCGCACATGTGGCCACCCCCATGGGCAAGGGCAGCAGCCACCACACAGCCACCGCTGAATTATTTATGTCCTACATTGTTAGCGCAACAGAGAGAGCAACCGTGTCTCCAGGCTTCAATTAAAATATCAAGGCGCCCGCGCCGTCTGCCCAGCCACACGCCCAGCTCCCCCCACGACGAGCTGCCAGAGAACCGCAGGGCAGCCACCAGCGCCCGGCCACCACGGCCTGCTGCAGCCTCCCGGGCGGATTCTGCTCCAGGACCATGGACAGCCGCCTCGGGAGCCCCCTGAACTTCAGTCCAGAGCCCAGGCCCCGAGACACCTGCCAGCCCAGGCCTCTCCAAGGCCATTTAGAAATCAATGGCCTGAAGTTGCCTTTGCAGTTTCCCACGGGGGCCCTGGGACAGCCCTGCCGGGGTGGGGCCCACCCGGCTCCTCCGCCTGCCGCCACCTCCCCAGACACCACAGCACCTGCCGGAGCAGGAGCCCCAAGTCCCTCCAGGGGTCCCTCCCAGGGCCCAGGAGGAACCCAGATGCATCACAACTGAGGCCACAGGTTCCTCACTCAGAAAAGGTAAAATTCAGCAGCCAGGCTCAGGCCTCCAGGGACGGCCACCGTCAAGGGAAAGGGACTCTGAGAAGGGCAATGGGTGCGGTGTCGGACACGGCAGGAGAGAGCTTTAAGGGCACACAGGTGGTTCCTGTGGCCTCCCGGCCTCCAGCCCAACCTGGACGTCCCCAGTTCTAGGCCACAGACTGAGGATGGCTACGAAGCTGACGGAACTCGGGGAGCTGGCTGAGCCACCAGCTAACTGGGTCACCCACGAGATTCACTTCAACAGCCCCCAGACTAGAACACGGGGCTAGTGAATTAAAGTGGGCGAGCTGGAAAAGAGCAGGAAACGCCAGACACATGGCGCCTGGCACTGTGGAAGGAGCACGGGCTCCGGGGACAAGCAGCGCTACAGCTTCCGCTGCCTTAGGGACAAGCCTCAGTCTCCCCACCTGAACAACGGAGCCCGAGATACCGACTTCCTAGCTGGCGATGTACACTAGATAACCTCTGCAAAACTACCAGCACATGCCAGCATATGAATCCAATGCTGTCTTTTATTGAGCACCTACTATGTTCCAGGTGCTGTAGACAAGAGCAGGAAAGAAGAAAGACACAGTCCTGCCTTTGGAGCCCCAGAGCCCCAGAGGCCAGCATTGTCCATGAGGATGATAGAAGAGGTGACATTTGAGATGGGCCCCAAAGCACAGGTAGGATTTCCAAAGCAAAGGAAAAGTGGCAAGAAGGTCCAACCTCTTTGGGAAAATGACTGGCATTATCTAAAACACACACACACACAAGAAGTAAGCACTTACATCCACTTAAAGATACATTTGATCCCAGCAGCTTGGGAGGCTGAGGCAGGAGGCTCCCAAGTTCAAAGCCAACCTCTGCAACCTAGCAAGGCTCTAAGCAACCTAGTGAGACCCTAACTCAAAACAAAATATTTTTTAAAAGATCAGGGGATGTGGCTCAGTGGTTAAGCACCTCTGGATTCAATCCCTGAACAAAAACTTAAAATCAAACACAAATGTTCAGAGGAGCAGCTTCATTCCTAATAGGCAAACACTGGACTCAGGCCGATGTCCAGCAGTGGCAGAATGGATACATAAATTATGAACCAGCCACATAATGACACAATGGAATAGTACAGAACAATACAAAAGAGGGAGCCCCCAGCACCCCCGCCCCTCAAGTGGATCTCACACGGGCAACGTGAACAAAGAAACCGGGGAGGAAAGACGCGCTCTCTGCCTCCCTGTAAGTATCGCTCAGGCCAGGCAGCGCTAAGCTGTGCTGTCGGAAATCAGGCTGTGATTATCCTCAGCAGGGAGGGGTACTGGCCGGGAGGAGCTCCAGGGAACTTTCCGGAGCACTGGAAATGGTCTCTGTGCTGATAAGTCAGATAAACACGGCATTTATAAGAGCTTATCAGGGCCAGCACGGTGGTGCACCGCCTGTAATCCCAGTGGCTCAGGAGGCTGAGGCAGGAGGATTGTGAGTTCAAAGCCAGCCTCAGTCACTTAGCAAGGCCCTAAGTCAACAGCGAGGCCCTGGGTCTAAATCTAATATATTTAAAAGGGCTGCGGGTGTGGCTCAGCAGTTAGGGCCCTGGGCTCCTCAGGCAGTACTTCTGCAACGTGAATATTCTACTGGTGACAAGTTACACCTCAACCTTTTTACACTGGGAAGGAACAAAACCAGGAGGCAGAGCAGCCTTCGGGGGCAGTCTTCTGAGGGCACATCAGACGCAGAGGCCAGCAGATGGGAAGCCGGGAGCCCAGGGACCTGGAGCAGGACCCCGGAGGAGAATGGAGACGAGGTGACAAGCCAAGCTGGGCCAGGCCCTAAAGGGCTTCCAAACAATGCCAGCCGGGAGCCCCAGGGCCTTCCCACCTTCTCCCCGGCCCCCGCCACGCATGCCACCTGTCCACCATGAGGAGCCTGGGAGGTCACCACCCTCCCTGCCAGCTGGGTCCCCTGCCCGCATGGTCCCCTGCCCGCCACCTCCCTCAGCCAACATGTTCCATTTACAACCTTGCACTTAATTTCCAGGGTTTGGGGCTTTCATCCTGAGCAGGCATAAGTGACACCATGGTCCCCAGCTTCCATGCCAGCAATTCAGCTGGGCATGTCTCTCCAGGCCCCTGTCCCACGTCCATGGCATCGCCCAGGACGCCGGGCTCTCCTCCTACGCGCCACCTGCCATGGCCACCTCCCCCCCCCCCAGGGAGCTCACCTGAGCACCTGCCACCCCCTCAGGAGCTGCTCCGGTCAGCAGGGCCCTCCCTCCTCCTGCCCCACCACCGGGCCCCCAGGTGGCACCGGCATGTCCCCTGGTGGAGAGGCCACTGTGGGGAAGCAGCCCCCAGACCCACAGCCAACCAGCCTCCATGGCCCTGGCGTAGATGCCACGGCCCCTGGGTGACTCCGTAGCCACTCGACACCACGTTCCAGAGATGGCTTGAGGGTACTGGAGATGCTCAGCACGAGAGCCCAGCGCAGACACCGGCTACGAACCGAGAGGATGCCATCTCAACTTGCTAAATTATACAGAAGGGCTAAAAGGAGGGACGCGAACACATCAAGGTTATCACCCTGGAGAGCGGGGTAATTGAGCCATTTTTACTCGCTTCTTTATGGGTTTCTGTTTACTTCCAAGCCTGCCACAGACACACTGGCTTTTATAACCACACCAGGAAGGAGTCGGGGGACATGGGGCCACGCTCACACATAGGGACCCAAAGCTGACTGTCTGTGTTCCGAGGGACCGAGGGAGGGCCCACTAGAAGGACCTGTTTGTGACTTTCAGGTACAGGTAGGGGCAGAGCTCTGGGGTGGGGGGCTGGGACCCTGATTCTGAGCCCACCTGTGGTTCTGGGTGTTCCCCAACACATTGACTTCTCTGGGCCTGTTTCCTCATCTATAAAATAGGGCGGCCAGGGCTGGGGCTGGGGCTTAGTGGCAGAGCGCTTGCCTGGCATGTGTGAGGCCCTGGGTTCCATCCTCAGCCCCACAGAAAAATAAACAAATAACATTAAGGCAGGCTGTCCATCTACAGCTACAAAAAAATGAAAAAAAAATAGAGCAGCTGTACTGACTGCTTTGTAGATCCTATGGAATGACCAAAAAGTGACCGCACGGTTATAAATTGTGAACTTTTGGAATCGAACCTGAGTTTCCTTTTGACATTCTCTGCCAGGCCTGATGTCCCCACCACGGTTTCTAAGAAATGCCCAGGAGCCACCTGCGGCAGACCTCTGAGAGTCCAAAACACCACGGGCCACACTCAGGCACTGGACCCCAAGGTGCACATAAAATACACTTACAGCCTGGACTGGGCACGGTGATGCACACCGGTCATCCTAGTGACTCGGGAGCCTGAGGTAGGAGGATGACAAGTTCAAGGCCATATTGGGCAACTCAGGGAGACTCTGCCTCAAAATAAAAATTAAAAGGGCCGGGGGCGTAGCTCAGTGGTAAAGTGACCCTGGGTTCCATCCCCAGCACCAGAAAATAATAGACGGAATTCTAGGGAAAATACTACCTCCTTGGTCTAGAGCAAAGGAGGGGCCTGGGGGATTCTCAGTGAACATTTACCAAAGGAACACGACAGTACAAACCAAAGCAAACCCAGGCCATCTGCTCCCTCCAGAGCAGGGAGATGTTCCTGGGGGTCAGGGGTCTGCTGCCCGGTGTCCCCAGCCCGCCTGGGTTTGGAGCAGAGACGGCTTTTCACACATTGTCACCTCTCTGCTAAAACCTCTTCCCTCTGGGTACTGTGGGAATTCACAAAAGAAAGAGGCAATTCCACTCCCGATGAGCTACACAGGCCACCACACAGAGACTAGGTCAGGACCTGCCACAGGCTGTCCCCGGCCAGGCTCCCCCGCCTGGCTGGCAGCGGAGGCGGTGGCCCGGCTGCAGGACACTACCAAGCCCAGCCCTCAGCCCTCACTGATGGGACAGCAAGGTGGCCACATCTGCAGAAATGACACGCACAAGTGCATTGTGACCCCACGCCAGGTCAGGGCCACCCCAGAGCTGTGCGTGGTGGCCAAGGCAGAGTCACCCAGGAGGCTTTACTGTAAAAGCAAAAGACTGGAAACCACCTGGGGCCATTAAGGGACCAGGGAGTGTGATGTAGCCAGTCAAAGGGAAAGGCCTCCTGCTGTGACACCGTCCCCAGGAGCACTGCAAGGCCACCAAGCCAGCTGCTAGCTGCCAGGGAGGACGTAAACATGCCCCTGGCCTCCTCCTTCCCTGGCGCTTGAAGACTTCAATAAAGGGGCCACTCAGGCTCCGGCCCTGTGCGCAGGCCTGAGAAGGGTCCCCGCGGCTGGGCCAGGTCCTGTGGCGTTGGGAACCCCAGGCCGTGGGTGCTCCGATGACACCATGATTTGAAAGACTGCCAGGCCTGGGGACACTCAGCACCCCCAGGGCTGCTGCTGCTGCTTCTTCAAAGGAGAGGACCCTCCCAGTCCCCCACACCCTCTCCCTCCCGCCAGGCCTCAGTGCTGGAGAGAGAAGCTGACCACAGCAGGCTGCAGAGCCCAGGCGACAGGCCAGGCGGGCGGGGCAGGGCCGGGTGGAGCAGGTGAGAGGTTGTTGAACTTTCCTAATTGATTTTGTGTCTGTGTCCCCAGGATACCTAGGACCCTCTTAGGAAACCACTTAAGCAATTAAGATAATCAAAGTACTCAGAAGGCACTTAACATTCCCTCCACGCCCCACCCCCAACAGCAGCAGCCCCGGGCCTCATTGTCAGGAGCCACCACTGGATGCCTGTCCTGTCCCCAGCAACCGCCTGTCACCCTCTTGGCCACAGCACCCCTGAGCCCCAGCAGCCTCCCAGAGCCACACACAAGCCAGTCGTGCTCTCTGCCACCAGGCCTTGGACTCGCTGTCCCCTCCCCTGAAATGCCCTCCACAGCTGCCAGCTCCCCTCAGCCTCGCTAATGTGGCCCCCGAGTGTCCCACAGGAGGCCTTCCCTGCACCCCAGCCCCCACCTCACAGAGACCAGCGCCTTCCAAAGTCCCACCGCAAGGGAAAGATGAGCCAGGAGGGGCTCTCCATAGAGCCCAGGCAAGGGCGGGACCCTCGGGCCACTAAATGCCAATATAAGAACCCCCAGGGAGCTCCCCAGAGAGGGCTGGTGCAGGCCCCGAACCTGGGGAAGCCCTGAACAGGCCCCAGGGGGACTCCAACAGGGGGCAGGTCTCTAAGACAGAGAGCCCCCTGCAGAACGTGGAGAGGGTGAGTTGGCAGCCCCCGGGGAGAGGTTTTACCCCCAGGAGCCTACAATCCCACTCCTGGGCATGACCAGCAAGGAGCTCTTCCCCTGCTCAGGGGAATATGGGCAAAGACGTCTGTGACACCAGAAAGATCCTTGGGAACAACTGGGTGACCACCACAGGAGGATGGAGGAGTGAATGCACAGGGGCAGAGTCCCACGGCAGAGCACTATGCAGCCAAGAAAAGGAACAAAGCAAACCAGCGAGCAACAGGCCTGAGGGAAAAGAAGCAAGCAGAAAGCACATGATATGCCCCCTTTCTATCAAGCTCAAAACACGAAAACCTGAACTGAGTATTATTGATGAATTTTTTTTTTTAATTGCACACATCCAAGACAAGGCAACAGTGGCTTCAAGGAAGAGAAAGGAGAGGGATGAGGCGACACACCCAGGGGCCTTCCAATAGACTTGCAAAGTTTCCTTTCTTAAAATGAAGACAAGCTTTGCCGGTTACAGTGGCACACACCTGTAACCCCAACAACTCAGGAGGCTGAGGCAGGAGGATCACAAGTTCAGAGCCAGCCTCAGCAACAGTAAGGTGCTCAGCAACTCAGTGAGACCTTGACTCTACATAAATTACAAAATAGGGCTGGGGTGGGGCTCAGTGGGTGAGTGCTGGCCTTGCAGGCACAAGGCCCTGGTTCAATCACCAGCACCACAAAAAAAAAAAAAAAAAATAGGGCTGGCGATGTGGCCCAGTGGGTGAGTGCCCCTCGGTTCAATCCCTAGTACCCAAAAAAAGAAGTGAAAAAATACAAACACCACACGCATGCCTTGTGGCCGTGAGGAGGCCCTGGCGCGAGGCTCACCTTGGCCATGACACCCCGTTTCCACAGAACAGAAGGGTGGCCTCCACTCCCTGTGAGGTCCCCTCCCACCCACACCCCAGCCCAGACCTGGCTCGTCCCCCTCCTGGGATCCTCCCTTGGGGTAAAGCGCTGTCTGGGGGGGACCCACTGATCCTGAGAGCTTCCAGACCTGAGCTGGGGGCGGCGAGGACACGGGCTCTGGAGGCCCCAGCAGAAGTTCCAGCTGCCCCTACACCACAGCCCCAGGGACAGGACCAGGCGAGAGCTCTGTCCACACTCAGTGGACGGTCAGGAGACACGGAGGACCCATGAGGCCCCACAGGCGAGTGCTGACCCCTCCAGCGACCTCAGCCAGGCTGTCTGAAATCCCCTGCTGGCCCTTGGGGACAGCGACCCAGCAGGCAGTGGCCTCCACGAGGCCTGCTCTACCCTGGCTGGGCCAGGGGCAGGCTGAGCAGAGCACGGCTGGTCCTGGGTCACTCTGGGACCTGGAAGGTGACCAGAGGCCTGGAGAAGACTGAGGTCCAAAGGAGGGGACAGGGGTGAGAGTTCAGTCCCCTCCTCACGGAGACACCTTCCACAGCCACGGTTTCCTGAGCGCCCGCTGCGCGCTGCCCTGCGCTGATTCCATTAACATCTCACCTGCCCACTTTACAGACGGGAAACCAGGTTCAGGGAGGGCGAGCGAGCTGCCCAAGGTCTCACAGTCAGGCCAAACCCAGAATCTCGATTTCCCTTTTTGCAACAAGTTCACACCCTTGCGAACAGCCTGAGCCCCCACGTCCCTGGAAGTACTCAGAGCCGACCTCACCACCCCCGGCCAGTCAAGAAGAGCTCGGAGCTGTGCTGGGACCCCCTAGGTCAGGGGCCACATGGGAGGAAGGTTCTGGGTGTCCAGGGAGTGCTACTGCCATGCCAAGGCCAGTCAAGGGGCAAGGCAAGTGGACACACAGGTGGGCGGCCCGAGGGTGCACCGAGGGTGTCAGGCCCTTAACCACAGTCCCCGGGCAAGGAGGCCGTGCCACGCCACCCCGAGAAAACCAAAGAGGGTTCCAAGGGAGGAAGAGGACGGGGGAGTCACAGAGGCAGACAGATGGCGGGGCTGGGGACACCGAGGAGCAGGAGCGACTAAAGGCACCTCCTCCTCCTCCAACGTGGCTCCGGGCCGCAGGTCCCCCTGGAACTGGGGTGCAGGCCCTGCCTGCCCTCCACACCTGGGCCTAAGCAGGAAGGTCAGTTGGAACCCAGAGTGGCAGCGGCCTCTCTCCTCCTCCCCCATGTCTGGTCATCAAAATGCTAGTGCAGGGAGTTGGGGGAAATGAAGGGCCCGTAGGTCACTAAAGGGAGGCAGGAGCGGGGAGGCCTGGCCCGCACCCACAGACCTGGGGCCCCCAAGGTCACTGGCTCCCCGATTTGCCTGCCTGCCTGCCTGTCTCTGGGCACTGGGGGCCGGGGAAAGACCAAGAGAGGTCCAGCCCACTCCTCCCTGGACATGCTCACGGGCCGCGGAGGACGTGAGTGGCCCCACACGCCCGTGGAGGGTCAGCAGAGTCTTCCTGGATCCTGAGCAGGGCCTCGAAGGAGGAGTCTGGCTCCACCCCTGGGTGCTCTGTCAGCAGGAGAGGAGGCCCAACACCACGAAGCCCTACTGTGTGCCTGGCACGCCACCAGCTCCACTGCGTTGTCACTCACACCCTGAAAGAGACCCAGGCTCTGCCCGAGTCACAGCTGGGACGGGCGGGGTCCAGAGGCTGAGCGACTGGCCAGGGTCTGGGCCTCCTGCTTGCGCTGCCTCCAAAGCCTGGGCTCCCCTGGGTCAGCCCTGCCCTGGGCATGTCCTGTGGACCCTCGTTCAGTCCTCACAATGCCTCCCCCAGGGGGTAGGAGCCACAGATGGCCCTATTTTACAGACAAGGACATCGCGGTCCTGAGAAGCCCAGTGACTTGTCCAGGGTCACAAGAGCCCCTCCTCCCACAGCAGCCCCTGCAGCAAGAAGGGGCCGTGGACCTCGGAAGCCCCTCCCTCCCCCGTGAGGTTTGGGGTGGAGGGGGCAGGAGTCCGGCTAGGAGCATAGCAGACAGGAGTGGGTGGAGCCTCGGGGCCTTGGGGAGGTGAGGCCTTGTCAGGGGCCAGTGGGGCTGAGTCTAGAGGCCCCATAGCTGCAGGCTCTGGCTGTCCCTCTCCCATCAGATCCCATTTTGATGTCTACCCAAATATGTTCCAGCACCAACAAATCCCAAGCTAAGGGCTTTGTATGTGCTACCATTTCTGCTGGGTGAATATCCTCATGCCCATTTCACAGGTGAGTAAACTGAGGCTCATAGAGGCCCCACAGAGTAAGACAGAACAGTGGAAGAGAAGGGTATAGATCAGGGCTGGACAGGCTGGATCCATGTCCAGGCTCCACCACTTCCTAGCTGTGTGACCTTGGCCACAATGCTTAGCTTCTCTGTGCCTCAGTTGTCAGTTCTGTAAAATGGAGATAATAAATGTACACCTGCCTCTGGGGGTGGCTGGGAAGGGATTTTCAGGAAGAAAACACATCCAAGTGACTCTGGGGCCACCAGAGGGGACACTGGCTTGACCTTATGGTAAGGTGGCCCTAACTACATGCACCCCAGATCGGGCAGCACTCACACAGCCCCCAAGACCCCAGCTGTACTGCACTTGCTGAGACCCGGGAGCCGAAGACGCCTCCCTGCATTCCCTGTCCCTCCATGAGTCCCTCCAGAGGAACACTGTCTAAGTCCCACTGAGGCCTGGCGCCCGCAGGGTGTCCTTGAAGTGGACCTGAGTTCAGCAGGCCGCTACTCAAGGCTGCCGCCGAAGCTCCCCCAGTAGCTACAGGTGAGCATGGCTGTGTTCCCATAAAACTTTATTTAAACTCCCTGAAAGTTTAATTGCATGTAACTTTCTCATGTCATGACCTTTTATTCTGATTTTTTTCCAACCATTTAAAATAGAAAGCACCAGGTGTGCACACCTCTAATCCCAGGCACTCAGGAGGCTGAGGCAGGAGGACTGCAAGTTTGAGGATGGCCTCAGCAATTGAGCAAGACCTTCTCTCAAAATAAAACAATAAAATAAAATAAAATAGAGCTGGGCACGTGGCTCAGTGATGGAGCCACATCCGGCCACAGGTGAAGCCCTGGGTTCCATCCCCAGCACCACTAAATAAACAGCAAAGCGAAACCTACAGAGCTTCCTCAGCCCGGGGACCGTACAGAAACGGACTGCAGGCCACGGATCTGGCTCCTGGGGCAGCCCTTCCCTAACCTGGCTCTGGAAGAGAAGCCAAGGACAAACAAAAAGGAACAAATATGTACATGGATGCAAACTGTGATGAAGGCCCTGAAGGGAGAGAATAGGGAGATGGAATAACTAGGGCCTGGGAGGGAGGGCTCTGAAGAGAGGCCTTTAAGCTTAAGGCTGCATGAGAAAGATCCACCTTCAAACAGTAGAGGGAGAGAAGATTTCAGACAGAGAGGATAGCAGGTGCAAAGACCCTGGGGTTGAACAACAGCACGGCCTCAAGGAACATAAGGAGGCCTGTATGACAGGTGTGGGTGCCGAGAGAGACAAAGGTCCGGCCAGGACAGGCCATCAGGCAGGCGGCACAGGGGACCAGGCAGGAGTTTGCATTTTAATCTGCTAGGAAGTCCTTACAAGGCAGATTTCCTTTGGGTTTTAGAAAGATCATTCCAGCTCCTGAGCAGAGCTTTGGCCGAGGGGAAGCCATGTGGAGTGGGCAGAGGAGGGAGGAGGTCTCGGGAGAGTCCTGGTCCAGGTAAGAGTCTGGGAGGGAGGCGGGAGATGTAGCCCCGTCCACGATGAGATCTGAGCTCAGAATTCCAAAAGCAGAACCTGCGGCCTGTGCTGGCCAGGGGGAAGGGGGTGTCGAGGCCAGCTGTCTCCAAGGGAGGGTTGGGTGGACTCTCAGGGTCCCCCGGAGCCTGGGGCCCGGCACTGAGGGCTGGGACATCAGTCCCTGCTCCGGAAGAGCCACCGGCCAGCCCCGTGCTGCCTCCTCGCCCCTCCCGGCCCCACTGTGCGCCAGCAAGGATGCTCATTAGCCAAATGCAGAGCTGGCACTGAGTCCGTCGCCCCGAGTGCGGAGCCCGTGGCAGGAAGACACAAGAGGCCCAGCAGATGGCGGGGACTCTCCAGGATCAGCCTCAAAGGTCACCGTCTGTCACTGCCCCCTGGCTGCATCCTCTTCCGCATCAGTGGAGGTTCGCACGCTGACTTTAGGCCCCGCTACAAGCTGCGCCGTGACATTTCCCGTGGGCTGACTGTGTGCCAGACACCACGCGGGCGAGGTGCACTCAGACCTGACCTTCGCCCCACCCCCCGCCTGAGGGTGCACAGATTCGAGTCTCACCTTACAAATGAGGCAGGAGGCAGAGGAAGGCGGGTCAGGCGGCCAGCCCCCGGCCCAAATCCTCCGCCGTAAGACGCAAGACGGAAGAGAGGCTAAAATGGTTTCTGGATTCCGAGCTCTTCCAGGTCCAGAGTTTGGAAAGTGCTTCCTTGAGGGGTCTGCACTCTGTTCCTCCACCTTGGAATAATGGCTATTATCAGGGAAAGAGCCTGTTGGCTCATTCATACTACGGTGTCCTTGACTGATATGATACGCAGAGGTGAGTTAACTCGGATGGAGCAGGGATTCAAGTTCAGGTCTGATTGGCTCCAGAACCTGGGCTGTCCCCCAAACATGGCATCACAAAGGCCACATCCTCTGGTTAATTTTTTTTTTTTTTTTTGTACTGGAGATTGAACCCAGCTGGGCTTAACTACTGAGCCACATCCCCAGCCCTTTTTATTTTTTATTTTGAGACAGGGTCTCACTAAGTTGCTCATAAACTCACTATGAGGTTGCTGAGGCTGGCCTCTAATTTACAATCCTCCTGCCTCAGCCTCCTGAGCCGGTGAGATGACAGACAGGTGCCACCACCCCACCCCCCCAGCAGCAAGGTATTCTTCACACCCATCACTACTCCCTGTCCCGGGAGAAGGGGCCCAAATGAGGATGAAGGAAGGAGGCAGGGGCAGTGAGACCGGGGATGTCAACTATCAGAACTATGGTCTCCAGAGTCAAGGCTTCGGGTCCCCAAAGAGACCCTAAGAGAGAGCCTGGGTTCAAGCCTCATTTCTAACTCAGCTTATTTCCGCAGGCTGTCTGCAAGGAGCCGAGCCTGGGAGCAGGGGACTGGATGCAGCCCTGCCCTGTCACTTCATCAGGGCCCAGTCCCCACATCTGTTCAACAGGGAGGTGGCCCTGTCCAGCTCTGGCGCTTGCACCCCCTGAGCATTCTCCAGGCAGGGAAGCACCCCTCTGCCCCACCCCAGACCTCCCCTTGGGGCCAGGCACTAGAAACCCAAAGCCGCAGTCACAGCTCTGGCCAAGCTCCAGCAGGGCCTCCTCCTGCCCAGGGCAGCAGGGGTTGGGGCAGGAACACCTGGAGCAGACCCCACTGCCCCCCCAGGGCCCGCCCTCTGCAGAGTTCAATCTCTGGGCCTCTGTGAGTGGCTTTCCCGATTCTCACCCAGCCTCTCCTTCTACCAGTTTAATTATTGAGGAGGACTCTTGTCGCCAGCCTGGAACATTAAGTCTGTTAAAAGGGACCCAGGGACCCAGGGAATGCAGACCACAGCCGGCTGGCTCCTCGGGCTCCCTCCTGCCCTGCCTCCCCCTCCCAGCAGAGCCCCCCTGCCCAATCCTTCTCCCCCCAGGTCTCTACCTCTAGTCCCATCTCACTCTGTACAGCCTGGGGCCAGGTCCCCTGCCCCAACCCACTCCTTCCCTGTGACCTGAGGAAGCGCAGGCCAAACGGAGCCAGGCCCCCTCCATACCTGACCAGATGGACACAGGACAAGGAGCCCTGGGAGCCCTGGGCTGGTCAAACACCAAGGGGCTCCGGCCTGTCCCCCACCCCACCTTGCCATGGGGAGAGGATGGCACAGAATCACAGTCGCTGCCTGTCTGGGGTCCTGAGCACCTGTCCCCAAACAGCTGGGTTCCCAGGAGCACGCTCTAAAGCCTCACACTGGGAGGGACCGTTTTTTGAGCTTTTGCAGGTATCAAGTGACCTGACCTCTCAGCTCCTGAGAGCCTGGCCACCCTATGGAACAGGGGAGGGACCTTCACTGATGTCACGGCTCCAAGCGCTGGGCCCAGACGCTTTACCATCTTTCTGCGAGACTCAGGTGTTGAATACGAAGATCAAGTAAGGACCCCCCAGCAGCCCCTAGCAGCATGGCCTCCTGGAGGCTGGGGTCTGTGCCTGACAGGGGGACAGAGGGCCCAGGCCTTGACCCTCTGCTGGATGCCCCAGGCCACCTCCCCTCCCCAGGCCTGGGTGGGGCAGCTGAAGTGCCAGCCCAGCATCACCAGGCCCCGGCCCTCCTGCCCCTGCGTCCATCCCAGGAATGATCCGGCTACCCATTCCCAAACTGTCCCCCAAGGAACCCTAAGAGATCACCCGGGGCAACACAGTCCCCAGGGACTGTTCAGATTGCCCACTGCAGGGGCAGAATTGCTTCCAGTCCCCTGCTTCCTCTTTGAACCACATGCAAATTTGGCATTGTTCATAATGCATCCATTTGTTTTAAAATTAAAATCATGTTTTCATCCAGATCATCAAATAAAACCAACAGTCCAGGAAAAAGGACCGTACTTGAGGACCACATGGCTCTGCGGGGACACTGCTGATGGCTGTGTGAGGGCGGGGCGGGGAGGCTGGCCTATGGCTAACTCCTACCTCAGCCAGAGCTGGTGACAGGACAACTCAAGCCTGCTCCTTCTCCCCTGACCCGCACCCCACCCCCTGCTCTGCCGCCACCTCCCAGCCCCCACTCCCACCTCCTGTACAGACCCTCCTTCCGTTCATCACCCCTCTTGGCCCACACCCTGAGATGCCCCCAGGTACTGATGCATCCTGGGAGTTAGGTCAAAGGGTTCCAGGAAGGGTCTGGGTGACAGGGACCCAGCCTTAGCTCTTCCCACCCTGCACGGTGCCAGGCAGCTTCTCCCAGTTCTCTGCCAACTCTGGAGACAGGGGAGAGGAAGGGCCAACTGCAGAGGCCAAGATCTGACAGCCGCCTGAGGGAGGGACCCGGCAGCTTCCCCTCCCCCTCCCCCTCCCCCCCAGCCTCTCCCCCTCCACCCTCACACCGACACCAGCGCGCAGAGCAAACGAGGCAGGCTGAGGGAGAGAAGCGGGCACATAATTATTGGTAAAATGCTTGTAATGTTTTTCCCTCTCCCCGGTAGCTTTCAGTTGTTTTAGCAGCTTAGCGAAGCACTTGGCTCCAATTGAATTGCAAATCAGCAGCTCTTGCCCCGGGTAGAGAGGAAGGGAGGCGGCACGGAGGGGGCAGGGCGGGGTTCCAGAAGGAGAGGGAGAAAGGTGTGTGCGGAGGAAGGGCAGAAGGAAGACCCTGGAAGAGGGGGGGCTCGGTGCAGGGCCCGGGGCCCAGAAATGGAGACCCAGCTCCCGGCGCCCGCGGCCTCCTCTGCAGGCTCTGCAGGCTCAGCAGCCCCACACCCTTCCAGAAAACCAGGACGCGGCTTCCAACACAATCACGGGCCGGGAGGGAGGCCACCAGGGGCTTCCTCAACTACCCAGAAGAAAACATCCCTTCCCTGGGAATTGCAATTATTTGAAAACAATGTCAAAACAAAAGTCTTGCTTTTTCTCCCTGCAAATCTCCAGCGTTCCCACTTCCGCTCTCTTTTTATCCGCCTGCCCTTCCTTCTCCCCACGTGTCTGTCTTTTCATCTGTCTGTCTGCCCATCTCCTCCTTTCTTCTGTGTTCCTCCTGGTTCCAAGTTCCCCGGGGAGGCACGGAGTCCCTCCCGGGGCTGCCATTGGCCGCTGCTTCAGCACCATGGTCAGCACCATGGTCAGCACCATGGTGAGCGCCGGCGAGCCGGGTCCCTCCGCGTGGCCCTAGCGGCTGGGCCCACGCTCTGATCACGGGACAGGACAACACGCTGAGGCCAGAGGACTGACCCCGGCCCCCAGACACGGCTCCAGGGGAGACTCCCACGGAGACAGGAAGGGAAGAGGAGAGGAGAGGAGAGAGACGGGCTGGCTAGGTCCCCTGGCCTTGGGGACTAGGGCAGCTGGCGGAAGCACACCCCCGGGGCCCACCGCGGACACTAACCTTAAAGAGGCGCAGGATGTTGGCCACCATGATGGAGACCGAGCTCCCTGAAGCACCGATGACACCCACCACGCGCTCGGGCTTGGTGATGATGGGCGGGCCACCGCTGCCACAGCGGACCTCCGTGCCGTCCTTCTCGATGAGCGCCTGCACAAAGGTCAGTGACTGCTCCAGGGCATGGGTGTCCCTCGAGCAGGTGTCCAGAATGCGGGCGCCCAGCGTGATGTTGGGCAGCAGGTCCGGGTCATTGTTGATGCGATCCAGGGCAAAGAGCATGGCCTCCAGCCGGTGGATGCCCTTCTCCTTCTTGAGTTCTCCACAGGCCTTGCCCTCCGAGCCCCGGCCATGCACCGGGAACAGGCCTCCCAGGGTGATGTCCCCGTCTATGCGGATGGAGTTCATGTGGGGGTGGCCTTTGGGCTTCCCGAGGGAGGAAGGCACCCAGGGGCCGTAAAGGCTGAGGAGCAGGCAGAGGGGCAGCCGGGCCCACCACCAGCCCCAGCCTCTCTTTCCAGGCATCTCGGAAATACCTAGAGACCCATGAACGGTGGCCCCTCCTAGCCCTCACAGGCCCCGGGTCCTCCAGCCTGGGTGCGCAGGGGCAGGCTGCTTCAGCAGAAGGGTGGCCAGGGGTGGCCAGCCATGCTGGGGCTCTCTCTGCCCTCCTCCTTGTCACCTGGGCAGTGCTCAGTGGCCCACACAGTCCAGGCCCACAGATGGCAGGCAGGGGCCGACGGGGCAGCAGGAACGCTCTGATCCCCAAGTCCTGCAGGCCGGATCTTCATGGATGACTGTGGAAGGGTGGAGAGGTCCTAGCTTGTGTATCCTGGCATCAAGGAGAAACCAGCTCCAGTCCTCTCCTACCAACCTGAGAGAGAGAGAGAGAGAGAGAGAGAGAGAGAGAGAGAATATCAAACACAAGCCCAGAGAAGACATTAGCTATTCTGATCTCTCATCAGGAGCCTGGGAGAGGGAGATGCTGGAGGTTATCGCCAAAGACTCCATAAATCTCCTCTACTGGGTTTCCTCCCAGCTGCGGCTCAACTCTGGTTGAAATGGGAGAGTTTGAGACAGAAATTAGGTCACATTTGAGGACTGCCCAGGGCCAGTGCCCACGGCCATCAGAGGCCCAGGCGTCAGACAGCACACTTCCTAGGAACCGCAGGAAGGGCTGGGGAGGAGGCCTTCCTCAACATGCCTGCAGGAGCCAAAGAAAGAAGCCAGCTTTGCCGTGCCCAAACCCATTTTAGAGATGGGGAAACTGAGGCCCAGAGAGACTCCCCAGGCTTCCCAGCTCCAGGCTCTGGAATCGGAGACTTTTGACTCTTTGGGGACTTACAAACCAAGAAGGCAACAAGGGGTGGCTGTGGTTCCCCAGATGAGCCCAGCTCACGCCGAAGGCCGGGGAAGGCCGAGGAGAAAAGGGATGCGGGGTTCTGGATTTTCCTCCTGATCCATGAGGACATGGGGGGGCCTCCACTGGCACATTCCCACCCAGCGGCTCAACTGTCCCAGGCAGAGGGTAAAACCCAGCGACTCCTTTTTGCTCCCTCACCCCTTCCTGATCTCTCTCTCTCTCTCCTTTCTGGATCACCCTTCTCCACTCCCCACGCCCCTCCCTGTGAGTGAGGCTCAGGTTACGGCCTGAGTTACTGCACATTATTTTGATCATCGTCATTATTATTGTTGTTGTGATTAAATATTTATCTGCAAGGGTAGAGGAGAGAACACCAGCTCTGCCTCATTCTCACTGCTAATTTGGGCTAATTTCCCCCGGGGGTTCCTTCCCTCGCCCAGGCTCCCTGCTCAAAACCAGCAGCCTCCTTCCCTCCACCCAGAGAGTCAGGGAGTCAGGGCTTGGCTAGGAGGCCAGCTCTCGAGGCCAGCTCCCGAGTCCCCTTCCCCAGGGGTTGGACAAATGCAGACCAGGATGCCTCTTGGCCATTCTATGCCTCAGTTTCCCCAGAGAGCTGAAAAAGGATTCGTGTTTGGATTGAGAGGTTTCCCCAGAGACATGGCACCTCCACCAAGGCCAAGTGGAGGTCTTGGATCCAGCCCTCCCCCACCAACATCCCCCCCACAGAGGCCCTGACTGCTCCAGTTCCGGGCCAAGAGGAAGGAGGGACACGGTGTGACATCCCAGAAGCCAGCCTCAGCTCCTGGGCTTTGGCCTCTGCAGACCCTCACCTCACTCACTGAAATGGTCCCTCTACTTGAGCTCCTCAGGAGCCAAGAGTATGGCTACTAATTCCCTCTAGCCACACTCTGCGGGCAAACCAGTGGCCCGAATGCAAATCATGGCTCTTCCAATGTCACCCAGCAAATCAAGATGTGGGCAGGTTTGCAGTGGCACATGCATGTAATCCCAGCTACTGAGGAGGCTGAGGCAGGAGTACAGCAAGTTCAAGGCTGGCCTCGGCGACTTAGCAACGCCCTGTCTCCAAACAAAAAATAAAAGGAGCTGGGAATGTGGCTCAGCTGGAGAGCTCCCCTACAATCCCCAGCCAGCGCCAGACAGAGAAAAGAAAAAGAAAAGCTGGTGTGGAAGCCAGCTCAGCCACCCAGGGAGCTCTGAGAGAGTCCAAAGATGATTTCATAATGCCACCATCTCCAGGAACCAGTGACCCAGGGCTGAAGGCCAATGCTTCCAAAACACAGGGGATGGGGAGGCCAGGTAGGTGGAGCCCACACCGTCTTGTGGATGAGCCTATGAGATCTCTTTCCTAGACAGAGTGAAAGGAGGCGGGCGCTGGGTTGCTAATGCCAGCACCAGGCAATTCAGAAAAGAGAAACTGGAGAAGCCCTTCCACAACTCCAGTCTGTTACTACTGTGCTGGAGGCAAGGCACAGCCTGTCTGGTCCTCAGTTTCAAAATCTGTAAAATGGGTGAATTGGAGCAAAATTCAGTCTAAGGGCTATACTTCCCCTTGGGCATATTTTCTGTCGTCATAATGATGATAGAATCATCAAGAAATCTATGTACAGGCAGGATTCAAGCATACTAGACTTCCTGCTGCAGGTAGGAGAGAGTCTGCTCAAGGAGACACTGTCTGTCCAGTGACAGGGCCCAGGGAGCCAATGGCTGTGCATAGTTGCCTGCCGGGCACCACTCTCGGTGCCTTCCTTACGTTTTTTCCGCCCTGTGAGCCGTGTGGTGTTTTTGTCCCCATCTCACACTCAAGTGACAGGGAACCCGGGGATGTGAGGGTGTGCAGGGTGCCCGCACCCCTGCAGCTCCCTGCACTGGACCAGCCGGCCAGTCCTTCAGTCCCTGCCAGCCCAATGCCCTGTGAGTTCGTGATTGGTTTCCATGAATTTCAAATGGAGGGATCTTGGCATGGTGACAGAGTGTGCCACAGCAGGGCAGACTCAGCCCAGGAGGCTGATGCGCAGCCGCTTCAACAGTCGGGCCCTGCTCAGGCTTCCAGATCCTTCATGGGGGCTCGGTGCTGGCTTCCCTGTGAGGCCTGCGCACATCCGAGCTGAGCAGCGGGTGCACACGGGGACCCACGGACAGGAGGCCTTGGAGAGGACCAGGGCAGACACCCGCAGGGTCAGAACCAAGAGCCCCGAGGCCCAGGCCCTGCCCCAAGCCCCTCGGATCCCTGCAAGTCCTCCCTCCTGGGGCCTGGGGCCAGCCCCTGCCCGCAGCAGGGCCCACTCCAGCCCTCGGTCCTACTGGGCCTGCCTTTCTGAGCTCCTCCAGAGAGCCGGGCAAACCGCTGCCTCTTTTAGCCTCCCCTCCTGCCTTTGATCATGTAACAGGAACAAGGGGAAAGTAAAAATACCCTGAGTGAAAGAAGCCAGGAGAGCAGGGGCGGGGGAGGCGCCCCGTGCTCCTTCCCACCGCTGCCTCCACCAGCCCAGGAGGGGGAGCAGGCCCGGGCAGGAGGGGGTCCTTCTTTAAGTCCTTTCCCCAGTCCTTAGACTCTCCCCACCAGCCTGGCCAAATCCAAAATAGCCAGGGAAGCTCAAGCCTGGGGCAGTGAGTGGGGGGCCTCCCCAGGGAAACCCCCAGGACGGCTGCAGATCCCAGCCAAGCCCACCTGAGGGGGGCCTCACCCGCCTTTTCTTTCCCCCCCCCTCTATTCCCTGGCTCCTCCCCTGAAGGATGAGGGCCTAGAAGGAGAGCAGGGACCAGGGGCAGAGGGGAAGGGAGGCCATCCTCCCCTCTCCACACAGAGACAGTTCCCAGGCTAACAGTGTTTTCCAGAACGTTCTCTTCAGTGAATGGGGAGAGCTGGTAAGCAGCTGCAGGCTGCCCCTTACCCCTCGGCCACAGTCAGGGCAGGGGAGTCCCCAGCCATGCCAGCTGAGGGCCCCTGGCACCTGCGGGAGGGCCTGTGTGGAGGGCCTCGGGGATCGCTGCTGCCCCGAGGAGTAGCTCTGCCCTCCCAGCCAGGCCCGAGCCAGGCAGAACCACAGGCCACAGAACAACACCAGATCTGAAGGGAACCACCGAGACTTACTAAACCTCCAATTATTTTTCACTGAGCTGCTTTTTATTCTTCCAAAAACCAACGAAATAGAACAAAACCCAAACAGTAGAATCAAGAGAGGGAAGAGCTTTGCACCTTGCTCCTCGGGGTTGGGGCCAGAGCCAGAGTCACTGTCTCCTGCACTTGGCCTTCTGAGGACCTTCCCACAGGAGACAGGCGGGTGCCGTCAGGGTGGCCAGGAGCACATCCCACACCTCCTTCCCTGCACCTTGCTCCTTTGTCCTGCTGGTACCCAACCCCATCCTCTCGCCTCCCATCTTACCCATATCCCACAGCACCTTTCACCTCTAGTCACCCTCCCTGTGCAGAGCCCAGGCCTGCCCAGGGGCTCAGGAAGCTCTGGGACTGCGGGAAGGTGGGCAGAGCGGGCTTTGGGTCTCCTGAGCTGTCCAGACACCTCGTGGGGACGGTGACAGGGAACTGAGGGACTCTCCCCTTCCTTCACCAATGGCCTCTCTTTGTCACCCTCTGGCTGGGCAGAGGTGTGGTTTGCTGGACAGTCTCATCCCAAATGGACAGGGCTCAGATCCTGGTCACCTGGAGCCTTTCCCCCAACCCCAGCTGCACAGCAAGCCAGGCCCAGTGTGATCCCCACCGGTGTGACCAGCTGGCACCTCCCAACCCTAGAAGCACAGCCATCCCCCACAGCCCACGCTGGCATCCCCAGCAGGGTGAAGTGGACAAGGGACGTGAGGGGAGGTGACGTCGACCAGCCCTCCCAGGTAGCCCATCTTATTACAGGAGTCTTCTCCGGACAATTCTTCACCACAGGGGCCAGGTTCCAGTGGTGGAGCTGGGGACAGGGTTTGGGGCAGTAAACTCAGGACTGATGGGCTGGAGGTGCAACCTTGGACCCCCCAGACCAGCAAGGACTCATTCTGAAGAGCAGCCCTGCTCTAAGAGGGCTCTGGCTCCCCAGTCTCCTTCCCTGCGCCCCCCACAGGCTGACTGGTCTCCCCCACCTGGACTGGGAGCCCCTCTGAGCTCTCAAACCCAGACTCCACTCCAGCAGCCCCCTCCCTGTTCTGCCACAGTAAGGGCCTGACGCAGAGGTGACCGGTTCTGTGCTGGCCACGGGGAGAGATGCCCTAGAGAAATAGGTATGGTGGGGAAATATGCATGGAAGGAAAGGAAGGGAGGAGGGGCGGGAGGAGGGGTTAATTCCCTAGCTTAATGCCAGTGGAAACTAAGGAGAGAGCGACTTGGAATCGAGTGTCCCTGCCGTGCCCCAAACTGTGATTCCCTCCTTTCAAAAGGCAGCTGAGCTCCCTCCTCCTCCAAGAAGCCTGCTCTGATTTCCCCAGTTCCCATCACCTCGGGCCCCTGCAGAGCCTGCCATGTTGTTTTTTGACCCTGGTGACCTGGAAACACACTAAGGGTCATGTGACAAGCACCCTCCTCATCTCTGCACTCCCTGGGCCCAGTTCAAGGCCCAGAACACAGAAAACACAAAATGAATGACAGTCAAGTCCCTGCCTAGCGCCAGCACTGCAGCCGCACCATGAGATGGAGGCCATGGCAGGGGACCTGCCGCGGTGCGGCTTCCACTCCACCAAGGGGAGCTCGGGCCTCACAGCAAGTTCTCAAAGGCTGTGGTGTGGTCCCATGTAGAATGTGACCCCTTCAGCCACCACCATGCGGTTTTTCATTCAAATGTGGGCTGAGCGCTCGCCATGTGACCCCGTTCTCTGGGGGTGACATAGCCCACTCACACCCGTGGGCCCAGGGGAGCACTGCGTGGGACTCTTCAGGGGATCCAGGCTGTGGAAGATAGAGTGGAAGAAGGAACGACCCAGAGGGGCTGCTTCACAAGAGAAGAATCAGGGAAGGCTTTTCTGAGGAGGTGACACTGACCAGAAACAAAGAGCAGGAAACGCACGGGCCCCGTAGATAGAAATCTGGAAGAAGTGCATTCCAGATAGAACAGCAAGTCCAAAGGCCCTGAGGTGGGCATGGGCTTAGCTTCAGGGCTAGGAAACGCAAGGAGTCTGGCTACCTGGAGGGCGGTGGGAAGGACTGCAGACGGGGTAAGGCAAGAAACGCCACCTAGCCAAGACCAAGCAGGCCCTTATGGGCCACCAAGTGGATGAAGAAATAAGGGGTTCCTTGAGGGCTTTGAGCATAGTGACAGACAGGGCTTCTCTGGAAACCTGAGGCCCATAAGGGCAGCCACCTGTGTGGGCATGGCCGCTCAGGACAGTGGGAACGAGCCTCACCCACTGCTCCAGCACTGGAGCACCGCAAGGTCAGACAGGACACGGGCCCTTGTCCCCCAGAACAGCACAGAGCACACCAGCACTGGCCTTCCTCTGCTCCCAGAGCCAGGGGCCGGCCCCCACGTTCAGACTGCCCAGGTCTCCACCAACTAGCAGACCTCCTTGTCCACGTCGACCCCCAGCCTTCCTTCCCACCCAACTCCCCCAGCCCTTGGTGACACCAGTGTCCCTCGTTTTCCAACACAGAGCCCAAGTGGGCAAGCGTCTTTGTTTGCAGCTGGTGCTATTGTGAGCTTCCCACCCCACAGCCTCCTCCTCTCCTCCCCTTCCTGTCCCCCTCCTTAAACTGGAGCTCCCCAAGCCCAACACTGCCCCTGGCGCCGCTGGCTGGCCCCGCCCACATCCAGGCTCTACTGTCCTGCACAGCCATGGATATAACACAGTGCCCAGGGGCCACACCACAGCCAGGCACCAAGATGGGGCAGTGAGTGACATCTGAGGATCAATCACCCACCAGAGCTGCAGAATCCAGGTCAAGTCCCAATCTCCATTTCTATATATAAACCTCAAATAACCCTGTAGCGAGAACAGTGTTTTTACTAGAAGTCCTGCCCCAAACAGAAAGCAGGTCCAGCCCGGGGAGTGGAGGGGTGCTATGGGAGGCCAGGTATGGGGGACCAGGTGGAACCCAGAGCTGCTGGTCTCAATGCAGATGACCCAAACCAGGAGAGCTCCTGGACTCTGCCATCAAAGGGCCCCCTCACAACCAGGGTGGCCAGGGCCTTCTCCAAGGGAGCTGAGTGGCTTAACCTGACCCATGTTGCTTGGCCCCAAATGGCATAGGCTGTCTGTCATTAGGGGCTGTCGTTTCCCAACTACTGCTGATAATATCTACCTTCATTGAATGGGGTCCCCATAATGTCATTATGCACTGCGTTCCCCGATTTATTTAACGTCCGTGTGTACACATATATTTATGCCTCACTGCAGCCTTGAGATTGCTCAATGGGGAGGTTAATAATAAACATTTCGACAGGAGGCATCAGCTCTAATTTAAGGGGTGGTTTTTACTATCCTTGTGGTATTCATTTTTCCAAGGAGCCAAAAGACACAGGAACAGGCTGGAACAGCATCTCTTGGCCCACAGGCTAGGAGGCAAGGCCAGGAGGCGGCCGGCGGGCTGAGCTGGCCACTTCTCTAAGCAAGTTCCAAATCCCTGCAGGCCCAGGCCAGGAGAGAGAGGCAGGGAAGTAGGGGACAGACGTCCCCAGAGCCTGTGACTCCTGCACTGGCAGGGACAAAGGAAGCTGGTTGGGAATGAGGAGCCACCAGCCCGGGGAGGGAGAGGAGCCGAGATGGAGGCCAAGGGAGACAGAGGAACCCCGCAGAGCGCCACCAAGCCCTCCAACGCCAAAGGAGTGAAACCCCTGGGACTTTGGAGGGTCCCAGGCAACAAGGGCAGAGTTGGCACTCATGGAAATAAGCCCTCCCCACTCTTCCTAGGGTTGGGTGGGAGTGACAGGAAGCTGGGGTTCCCCTGCCCCAGGCCAGCTGCCCAGCAGAGAAGCCCCCACTGCCTCTCAGCCTCCTGCCTCAGGTGGGCCCACCCAGCCAGCATCTCTTCCGCCAGCCCCAGCGAGCAGGGCCCCAGCCCAGATGCCAGCTCCCCCACAGCCTTCTCCAAGCGGCCACGGCGGCGGCCACTCTGCAGAAGTGAGATAACCTTCCAGCCGGCAGCCGGCAGGCCCAGCTGCCCAGGCTGCCAGCGTGGCCTGCCCACTTGAAAGTTGGGTTCTAGGCTGAGCAGAGGAGGACAGCAGGGTGGGTAGATGTCTTGGGGTGGGTGGTAATTAGGGGCTGCCTGCTCCACGCTTGTCTAAGGAGAGGACGTGTCTACTAGCTATAATTAAAAGCTCAGGAGCCCATGGGTCCTGCTCCCATCTCTTCCTACCAGCTGTCCCCTGCAGCAGGGCTAGAACCATGTGGTCAAACATCCTGGGGGCTGAGTCGTGGACTGCTCAGGAAGGGGTGGGCCTGGCCCCCTGACCCTTCTAGATAGCATACTCACAGGCTGGCTCACCACCTCCTCTCCCAGAGATGTCCCACCTCCAACAGAGTAGAGCTAAACCGCCAGACACAGGCTCTGGGATGAGGAGGGAGGGGGATGGAGGAGCGGCCCCAACCAGACCACTAAGGCCAAGAAGCAGCTCAACTCCTGACAGGCCCCCGCCTCCCCGCTGCCTGCTCAGGACCAGCTCTGTAACAAGCTGCATCTCCCCGCTCATATGCCTCTCCTGAAACGCACCGTTCATAGGACATCCTTTAAGTTAAACATTGCTGGCTTCCTTCCGGGGAGGGGATAACTTTTGGGGGTTAGCCTAAAAGATGTGAAGGTGATGGCAGGTGGGGAAAGCTTATGTCTAAAAGGATGAAAGCCAGAGGAGGTGAAGACAGTGGTCTCCTCATTCACAAGTGAGCAGGCGCATCTATCCCAGGGCTAAGTGAGGGGAGGAGGACAGGGAGAGGGAACAGAGGCTCCAACCCCCTCCCCACTGCAGCCAGACCCTCTTTGCAGGCCCCGTGGCCTGCCCAGGACGGACAGAGTACCTCTGCCCCGGGTGCCCCACCCAGGAGTCTCTAGGCTCCTCCAGAGGGGCACTTCCCGAACCTCAGGAAGGCCCTAGAGTTCTCGGCTCTTGGTGGAAGCTCTTCCTCCAGGCACACGCAGAGCCTGAGCCCAGGGAGAAAGTGGGGCAGGCCTGGGCCACCTCCTGAGCAGTGGAGAGATGGCATGAAGGTTCCTTGCCTCCACCATGGGCTGGCCTGGGGATGTGAGGTGGAGCTCTGCAGATAGTGCTCTATGGGACCAGAGTGCTCCTTACCCACGCCCTTCCAGCGCTGGCCTCCCGGCCTGCCCTAACCCTCCACTCTCTCCCAGAAGGGACGGGGTGAATCTAGTATGGGGACACACACACACACAACATGCCCTCCCCCATCACCTCCAGCTTCCTTCCAGACTGACAGAGGAGCAGCCACCACTCTGACAATCATGTGTCTTCCAGTTCGGTAAACCCAGCTCAGTCTGTGTTCCGAAGTGCCAGTTTTCTCCCTTTGCCAGGAGCAGGCATGGTGAGGAGAGAAGGTAAAGAACCGAGGCGCCCCTCCAAAAAGGACTGACAGTCACCGGGAGCGGGTGAGGGTGTCAATCAGAGCCTAGGGGCAGGGGGCGCTCGTACGTTCGGGCTCAGGACTCCCTGCCACCGCCACCGCTGCCCCATCTCAGCACAAACAGATTTCAGACCTCCGGGGTGCGGGGGCGCCCCTCCCAGTCGGGTCCTCCACCTCCCGGCCCCGCCCCCGCACGGGAAGGGGACGCCTCCAGCCTGCGGGCGCCGGGGAAGACCGACCCCTGAGCAGGGGCCTCCCCCCAGCACACGCGCGCACACACATGCACACACAGATCCACACGGGCGCTCCCCTCGCTGGGTTGCAGCGTAGAGACTCAGGTTCTTTAGGGTCTCAGGGAAGGATGGTCCTGAGTGTCCGGAGAGAGCCTGACCCCGAAATCCCGGGACCTCGGGGAGACCCCAGACCTACGGGGATGCCCTAAGCCGCTGCAGGTCAGCGGTTATCGGGCTCTGGCCGGTGGCGAAGGCGGCGCTGGGGCGGGCACCAGAGCCGGACGCGGTGCCTGGCATGGGAGCCAAGGCGCGCGAGGCTGGCGCTGCCCTCCCTCCAGGAGACCGCGGAGGAGAGGTGCAAATAATGCCCCGCGCCCCCGCCTGCCCTGCTCTCCGCAGAGCCGCGCGCTAATGCCGCCGCCCCCACCGGGGAGCTGGCACGACCCTCCATCCGATGGAACCTGACATAGCCGCTGACCACAGCGACACTACTTTCCCCCAGACCCTCAAAACACCCGCTGCCCCACTCCTTCCCTCGGAGGCATCCGGAGGGGGGTGTCTCAGCCCCGAGGGGAGACCCTCTAGCCGGGTCCCGCACCCTCCGGCCACGAGGGCTTCGGTTCGCCGGCTCTCCTCGGGGTACCCCGAGCGCGGGACCTCGCGGGAGGCCACCTCCCCGAGCCTCGGTGTCTCCACCGCAGCCCGCGCCCCAGGAGGCCGGAGGGCACAGTCCCCTCTGCTCGTTCCCCTCGGGCCACAACTCACCCCGAGCCGGCGAGGTTTACGCCGTGGCGAGGGGTCCGGTAGCGCCCGCCCGCCCTGGGGGCGCAGGGAGGCGGCGGCCGGACGTTCGGTTCTTGCGGTGCCCGGAGCCCGGCCGCGGCGGGCGGCGCTGACGCTGTGGACCGAGCCCGGCACGGAGCCGCCCGGAGTCCCGGACGCAGCGGGGATGAGCCTGCAGCCGCTCGGCCGGAGCCGCCGCCAAGCGCGCCGCGTTCGGCGGCTGCTCCGGCGAGAGAGAGCGAGCTGGGAGCGGCGGCGAGCCCGACTCCCGCGGCCGCGGAGCCCAGGGTCCGAGCCCGAGAGCGCTGACGAGACGGTCCAGGGAGCTGGGTCCTGCCAAGGGCTCCGGGCTAGGAAGGGAGCGGAGCGGGAGCAGAACAGCCAGCGCAGCCGGCCGAGGTGCGGGCGCAGAGCGGCGCCGCGGCGGCGGCGGCGGCGGCGGCAGCAGCAACAGCAGCAGGGAAAAAATGAGAGCAAGCCAGAGAGCGCGCTGGAGAGCGAGCGAGCGAGCGAGCGAGAGAGGGAGCGAGAGACGGGAAGAGCGAGGAAGACGCGGAGGGGAGGCTGCGGGCGGGGCGGGAGCGCGAACCGGCGAGGGGGCCGCAGCCGCTCGCCCCGGCGCCCACGGCCGCTGCCGCACCCGGGAGGCGCGAGCCCAGCCCGGCAAGTTTGCGCTGCAAGTGCGGGTCGAGCGCCCGGCGCTTCCGCCGGCCTTTTAAAGAGAGAGCACCTGGGAGCCCACCCCCTACCCGCACCTCCACCTCCAGCAGGCTGGGACGCTCGCCGCGCCCCGCCGCCCCGCCACGCCTGCCCCGCCGAAGGCTCCCCTGCACCACATCCCACTGTCGCCCCCTCCCGGAAGCCCCCTTTCCCCACACCTCCCGGTGCGCCTGCCTGGCCACCAGCCCCAAAGATATGGCAGAGACCCCTCCTCACCCCAGAGGTGGAGGGTCAGGGAACAGACCCTCTTGACACCCTGAAAAGTACAGCAGAGCATGGGGAAGCACAGGGGGCGCTACCACGACCCCTTGCGTCACCAGAACCCCCATCTGCAGGGCTGCTTCTCACACATCCGCACACGTGGTGTGTGCCCCCATGTGGCATGTTCATCTTCACACCCTGGTTCAGGCATATGAGGAGGGGAGAAACTGAGGCCCAGTTAAGCAATTCCAAGTGTCCCAGGTCTCCAAGCCTGTGGGGGAGTAGACCCCTTCTACGGAGCCCTCCACCACCTCAGAACCCTACCAGGCTAAGGGAACATGCGCCAGCCGGTTCACAGCAGGAAGGTCTCCTTCCAGCAACGGTTTGCAAAGAGTAACAGGTGGCTGGTCACAGGCTAGGGTAACCCAGAGAAGATTCCATCAGCCCGCAGAGCTGGAACTCAGTTCCCTCCTTCCCAAGGGGCCTTTGGAATAGCCCAGGAGAGGGTTGGCCTTGGAGGCGGGCAGGGGAGGAAGCAAGGGAGGCAGCCGCGCAGTCCTTTTAGGATTGCAAGAGCATATCACCCCAGACTACAGAAGTGGCTCCAGTTAGAGTCATGATGTGACGTGTGACTGTCCTTGTCCCAGAGAGGGTGCACAACATAGAGCTGGTGGCTTCCCTTCCGATCAGTACCTTCGTCCTCCCAGCTGACCTGCAGAGGGCCACCTTGTGCTTGACTGTGCCCAGCCCTGGGAGTGCTCAGCCATCCTCCCAACCCAACCCCTAAAGATACCCCATTTATAGGTCAGAGGAATGTCAGGAGAGTCTGAGAATAACAGCCAGCCCACTGGTCTACCTTCTCCCCCTCCACGCCCCTTAACCAACGGCCCATGCCTTCCCACAAGGCTGCTCCTCCTCCAGCCTCCACCCTGAGCAGGCCACCTGCTTGTTCACCAGCCTTCATCCAGGGCCTGGTACCACACCTGACCACACTGAGCTCCAGGAGTGCCTAGTTGTTGAAGAACTGCTCGCAGAGCATGCCCTGTCTTTGCTGTCACATGTGATGACCCAAATATATGTCTCACTTACCAAGTCAGTCTGAAGTCTCTCATGGAAGGGCCCAGATTGTTTCTCCACTCATGGGCACCTTTGGTCTTTATGTAACCAACGCTGACAGAGATCCTGCCCCACTCCACTTGCAGACTGAGAAAACACACAGGACTGAGTCTGCCCTGAGGAGCGTGCACCATGGCCATTTGGACCTCAGCACGAAGCTCTTTATGGCAATATAAGTGAAGGCCATGGACTCCTGCTGCCCAGCAGCTCTGCCCAGCCAAGCATGCACTGTTCTGGACCTGCAGGAGACTCTCGTCCCTGGAGAGGCCATGTCCTTGGGAACCGTCTTCCTGGGCTCAGACCCGTTTCCTGTAATCCAAGGATGATGGTGCTCACCTCAGAGCAGGACTGTTAAGTAGCAGGGCTTGTTCACTGCAAGGGGCCACCCAGCTGAGGGGCAGGGGATGCTCAGATTCAGCCTGACTTGGTTTTGACAAAGGATCAGTCCTCTCTTGAGGCTGTGTCTGCTAAAAAGAGGGGGTTCCTTCTCGGCTTCTCCAGGGTTAGTGCCACATAGGCCAACTAAGGCCTGGGCCCTCCTCACAAGGTGGCCGTGAGAGGGAATGAGCTGATGTGTGCAGCGTCTGGGTCCCTGTGAGCGAGAGCCACGGAGATTTTTAACACAACATAATCCTCAATATCCTTTTGTTGAATAAATGAATGGATGGCCGGATGAATGGATTAGTTAAACTGAAAATAACACAGGCCACGGTTTACTGAGAGTCCAAACGAACCTCGCTCCCACCCCTGGCCGCGGTATTGCCTTCACTCTGGCCATAATTATCCTGCCCCCACCCGCCACCAGCTGTGTCACAGAAGGCTGGGCAGGCTATATTTTTCAGGGGTTAAAAAAAGAAATGCTGTCGGCTGGCAGATGGCTGAGTTTGTGGATGCGTCCAGTGTGCAGGTTCCCAGCCGGAGGCCTGGCTCTTCTGGGCCGCTGTCCTGGGCCACCCCAGGCCTCCACAGACCCACAGTGCTCAGCCAAGACTCTGAGCAATGGCCCCGACTTATCCAGCTGGGACACCCTCTTCTGCCCCTGGGCAGTCTCTTTCAGGTCATGACTGATTGACTTACCGTGGAGACAGACAGACACGGGTGTGCACGCACATACACACACACACACACACCTCATGGAACTTCCATGGGCATCCCCTGCTCTGGGGGACCAGGTAGCCACCCACTGTGGAAGAAGAATGACTGGAAGTGACTTCAAGTAGTCACACAGCCAGGGCTCCCAGCCTGGATCAGCTTCCCCAAGGCCTGAATCCCAAACTGTCCTTCTCAACAAGCCCAAGGGCACACAGAAAGAAGGTCACAGGACTGAAGCCTGTCCCCTGGGTCAAGAGCCACGCCTAAGACCCAGGAATCCTTCTGAGCATTGGTTTCCCCACAGTGAGATCCACTGGACCAAGATTTCTCTAAGGACTCTGGAATTCAGTGGTGAGTCTTATTCAGAAACTTTATAAGAGGCTGACCTGCTATCGGTGGGTGAGCAGGGTGGGAGATTCTAATCCACCAGGCCTTCATGCACAGGCTAATCCCGGGGGAAATGGAGACACCATCTCCACCCTGGAGCACAGACAGCTGAGGGAAGAAGAGGCAGGTCGTCCTGTCCTGGAGAAAATAACAATACAAGTCCCATGCCTGTGCTTCAGACCTCCATAACCTGGAAGTTCTTCCTGGGATCTGACCTAACTCCTTCCTACTATAGCAGATTCTTTCTTCATGCTTTTATTCTGGCCTCTCAGTGAGGGAAAACAAGTCGCCCGGCGCACTCCCCCGCTGTGTGGCAACTCATACCCACAAACCTGCTTCTGTGACTGCTCCATTTCAAAAGAACCCTAATAGGAAAGGGCAATTGCCTTTGAAAATTCTGAATTTAGCGTCTGTTGAAATAAATCAAAGTGAGCTCAAGGTGCAAGGCCCCTGGGAGAGACTGCAGACCTGGAAACCGTCCCCACGTTGAGTTGACCCAGCCACTGCCTGTAGGCCTGATGGGTTTCAATTTTGGCTTCCCCTAAACCAGGCCATTAGATGGCGACATGGGGGGGGCGGGGACGGGAGCGGGGGTGGGGCTTAGACAACAACTGTCCCCTGGCAGAGCATTTCCAGGATAAAGAGTCAACCACGAAGGGAGCACAGTGTCCCCCTGGCTCGGAGAGTCGCATGCCACCCTGCAGGGACTGGTCGTCCTGTGCTGAGGACTGCTGGGAGCAGTAGCCCACGCCTGTGATCTCAGCTGCTTGGGAGGCCGAAGCAGGAGGATCAGGAGTTCGAAGCCAGCCTCAGCAACTTTGTGAGGCACTTAGCAACTCAGTGAGACCCTGTCTCTAAATAAAATGTATAAAAGGGCTGGGGATATGGCTCAGTGGTTGAGCGCCCCTGGGTTCAATCCTCAGTACCAAAAAAAAAAAAAGAGAATGGGGACGTGGCTCAGTGGTTCTGGGTTCAATCCCCAGGACAAAAAAACAGAATTTGAGGGCCCCCTGGGTTAAGAATCCTGGGTAAATTGTGCCTACTGTGTTTCTTGGGGCTACCACAGCCCGTTTTTGACCGTACAAGGGATACTGAGGGTTATTTTTTCTCTCTTTCTCTCTCTCTGGCACTGGGATTGAAACCAGGGGCTCCTGAGTTACCACTGAGCTATCCCTTGCCTTTATTTATTTACTTATTTACTTATTCATTTTTGAGACAAGGCCTTGCTAAATTGCGAGGCTGGCCTCAAGCTTGAAATCCTCCTGCCTCATCCTCCCAAGTAGCTGGGACTACAGGCGTGCACCACTGCACCTGGTGATGATACTGAATCCCGAGGGCGTGGCCACCAGGAAATCCCCCCAGCCCCCGCTGTAGGACAGGCTGGGACAAGGTGATCCTGGTCCCCTGAGGGTTCCAGACAGGACCTCCCCAAGAATCTACTCCCCCTACAGGCTGTCATGGAACCAGCCCCCAGGAGCCGTCCCACCCTGCGGAACCTTCTCAAGCTTTTGGCTTGAAGTAGTGAATTGGCTAAAGCTGCAGCCCCCTGCCTCCATTCCAAAATCCAAAATGCTCCAAAAACCACAAACTCACCCATAAGAGTTAGGGACACTCATTTGACCCCAAGGCCTGACCTGAAGGCTCCCCACTGTGCCACTAAGTTCCTCTGGTGGGAGATACTGTTTCCCAGCCGGTTCGCCAGTCTGCAAGCTCGCGTGGTTTGTTTGGGGTCACTGCGTGCTCCTTGGTATTTTCACTATATTATCTTTGTAAATTCCACAACACCTGGCATCAAGGGTGTCTGGGGGTCTGTGCACCCACGCACGTTGCAGGTGGACCTAGGACATTCACATCCACAGCCTCCACCTCCCCCCATAGGCTAATAGGAGGGACCAGTGGGGCCACCTGGACTGCCAGATGGTAGAGCAGGATCCCTCAGGATCCCTCGAACGATTGCCAGAGACACAAACAGAACAGGCATGGGGAAACTTAGGATAGAGCACCTGGAGGGGTCTCAGCCCATGCTGCGGGTACACAGGGGTGCAGGACAAGGAGTTAGAGGCTGGCTCGGGTCTCTCTCTCTTCCAACCTGCGTGAAAGTCAAGGCAGCTGGATGGGCAGAGGAGCCATGGTTGGGGAGACTGAGGGAGAGAGGGGTCCAAGGTCAACCTTAGCATCCTCCAGAGCTCAGCAGAGATATTTCCTTCCTCAGCCTCAGTTCCCCTAGGAAGGACAGAAGTAGGGGAGGCTAGGCAACTGCCTCCTCCATCAGCCGTGGGGCAGGAGCCAAGAGAACCCAGAGTCAACTTCCTCCTGCCCTGGGCAGAAGAAGAAGTGCTTCATTCCAGGAGGAAAGAGGAACAAGGGCAACCCCAGCTAGTCAGGAGGCTGAGGCAGGAGGTCACGAGTTCCAGGCCAGCCTCTGCAACGAACGTAGCAAGACCCTTTCTCAAAATAAAAAGGGGATGGACCTCAGTGGTAGAGCACCTCTGGGCTCAATCCCCATGACCATAAAATAAGTAAATAAATAAAGGAAGGAAGGAAGAAGGAAGGGGTGGAGAGAGAGAATTTGGGTGATAGATGGCCTCTAAAGCAGAGGTTACAGTGTTCTGGGGCACAGGTCTTCTTTTTTTTTTTTTTTTTTTGGTATCAAAGATTGAACTCAGGAGGGCTTAACCACTAAACCACAACCTAGCCTTGCTAAATTGCTAAGGCTGGCCTTGAACCCACGATCCTCCTGCCTTAGCCTCCCAAGTCACTGGGATCACAGGCAAACCCACAGCGGCCATCTGGGGCACTGAGCACCTGGTACCACCTCAAACCTATGGGTAGCCCAGAAGTGAGGGGTCACAGAGATTAGACTTTGAAAGAGGAACAGGATTTAGAAGAACTGAGACCCAGACATGGAGAAGCAGGGTGCATAGCCAGTTGGGGCAGCTGGACCTTCCACGGGGCAAGGCCATGCATCCAGCAGGCACTGGGTAACTGGAGAGAAAGCCTCCTGGTTCTCCTTGATTTCCACTTCCTCCTCCTCCTCTCTCTTTCTCTTTTTCTTAAGACTCAGGATTTTGCAGCCTCTTTGCCACGCTGCAATTTAAAACTACTTATCATCTCTTTCTATCTCTTTCCACATGTCCGGGGGCTGTCAACCTCGAGCCAAATGTCATTAGGATGGATGTCACAAGCCCGGATGTCAAAATACAATTAACATTTAAAAGCCCCTCCTGGCCGCAGCCTCTTGGCCAGCCTGCCCCTTCCTTTGAGTGGCAGGGCTCTGGGCACCAGGGGGAGCAGGCAGGTGACAGGCGCAGGAGGCGCCGCTGTCCAGCTGGCTGTGAGAAGAGGCTGCCGGGAAAGGCAGAAGGGAGGGGGCCCCCGATCTGGAAAAGGGGTGTCTTCGCTTTGCAGCACCCCCTGAGCACCCCTGATGGATACTCTCCCTTCTGCCCCTCTGATCTCAGGCACACTCGCCATGGGCCATCCCGGTCCGTCACTGTCCACAGCACGCACTATGGGTGTGTCCAGGGCCTCAAATCCTCGACTGCCAAATGTGACCCCAGATTTGGCCTGCAGCTCACTTCTGGGCCATGTTGGGGACAAGAGGGAAGGTCAGCCGGGCGGTGACGCACACCTGTCATCCCAGCGGCTCGGGAGGCTGAGACAGGAGAATCGCAAGTTCAGAGCCAGCCTCAGCAAAAGCAAGGGAATAAGCACCTCAGTGAGCCCCTGTCTCTAAATAAAACACAAAATAGGGCTGGGGGTGTGGCTCAGGGGTCAAGTGCCCCTGAGTTCAATCCCTGGTACCCTCCCCCCAAAAAAAGAGGGAAGACCAGGTATGGCGAGTGCTCTCCAACTATCAGGATCCCTGTGAGGGGGGGCCTAGACTGCGTCTGGTGGCTTTTGTCCTCCAACTAGGCTCCAGTCCCTTGGGACAAGGCAAAAGCCACACAGCCTAGCTGACTGACTGACGGTGGGGGGGGAGTCCCTGGCGGGCCCCTCTGCCAATGTCCCCACCAACCCCACGCCAGCCTTGGTCCTGTTTAAGAAGCCACTGCAGCGGGGCATGGTGGCGCACAGGTGATCCCACGTCTTGGGAGGCGGAGGCCGGAGGATCACAGGTTTTAAGCCACCTCAACAACTCAGCGAGGCTGTAAGCAACTTGGTGAGATCCTATCTCAAAACTTAAAAAAAGGAGGGGGGCTGGGGATGTGGCTCGGTGATGAAGCGCCCCTGGGTTCAACTCCTGGTACCAAAAAAGCAGCAGCAGCAGCTGCTGGCAGACGGCAGGAAGGGAGCCCGGCACTTGCTCCCTTCCTGTGAGGGACACAGACACTGACAGGACAGAAAGCTGGACACGAACCCCAGGTCTGCGGCTGGTGGAGCCCTGAGGAGCATCGACCCCTCGGGCTTTTCTCCAGAACTTTCCATCACTGCTCCCGAGGCACCACCAGCACCTACCACAGAGCACCGGGGAGGCCAGGCTGACCCAGAAAAAAGCCTGATCCAGGAAGAGCAGGAGGGGCGCCATAGTCCCACCCGGGGCTGGGGCTCAGCGCACCGCCCCCCAACCTGCACGTCCTGGGGACCCAGCAGCACCAGGGCTCTGCTTCCCTCAGGCAGCAGCGCTTCTGCAGACAAGCCTTGCCCTCCTCCTCCTCAGCTCCCCTCTCCTCCTGCGCCGCCTCTCAACCACCGCGCTACCTCCCAGACCCCCCAAAGAGGACAAAGCCGAGCTGGGGAGGAGAAGCCCACACCCGCCAGCTCCTACCCTCGTGGGCTGCATTTTAATGGCGTTTGATTGGATCGGATGTGCTTTTAATTCCCTCCTGGGACATCAGAAGGAGGAGGGTAGAAAAGAATCTTTAATTCATCAAACTGAAATATTAATAGACTTCCAACCAGCTGGAGTGGGGTATGAGGCCCCCACAATGGAATATGAGGGGGACAGGCAGGAGCAAGGTGAGGATGTGGCTGGGGATGGGAAAATGGCCTCTTGGCAGGCCTGGGGCCAGGCTGGGTGGAGGACAGGAAAGAAGGAGCACATTGATCACCTGCTGGCTGCCAGGTGCTCCTCCAAGTAGCCCTGCTGCAGGAGTAGAGCTAGCTCCCTCCAGAGCCCTGTGACACAGAGACCGGGGTCATGATCTCACTCTGCAAACAGGGAAGCTGGGAGGCACAGAGACTCACCCAAGGAGGCACAGCTGGCGTGACATGCAGAACCCCCGCAGAGGGGAGAAGGGGTCTGGGCAGAGGACCCTGTCCCCCATGCACCCAGCTCGTGCCTGCACCCACACCTAGCCTCCCCAGCCCTTCCTACCCTGGGACAGCATGTCACTCCCCTGCTCAGATAACTGGGGCCCAGAGAGACCAGGGCTGCCCTGCAGTTTAATCAGAGCTGTCTCTGCCCGTAGACCTCCTGGGGTGGCAGAGTACTGGGGACCCCCAGGTGGTACCTTGGCTAAGCTCCACTTGGTTCCTGCCTGCTGGCACAGCCAGAATCCCTTCCTTCCCAGGGGTAAAGGCTTTTCCCACACACTGATGGCTGGTGGCTGAGAGCAGACCCTGTCCCCAGAGCAGGGCATGAGTGGGAGACTCCATGAGGTGCTGAACGGTGATGTGAAGCAGGGCCCGCCTATAGTTCCAGCCCTCAGTACCCTGAAGCAAGAGCATCGCAAGTCTGAGGCCAGCCTGAGCACTTAGCAAGGCCCTAAGCAACTTAGGGAGAACCTGTCTCAAAATAAAAAATAGAAAGGGCTGAAGATGTGGCTCAGTGGTTAAGTGCCTCTGGTTCAATCCCTGGTACCAAAAAAAAAACAAAAAAAAAAAAAAAAAAAACCAGACCCATGTGCTCCTGAGAGTCAGTGCTAGGCCCAGAACCACACTGGGGGTGTAGGGAACTGTCCTTTGGCTAACACACTCTGTGGTTAAAAGCAAGCCACTCTTAGCCAGGTGGTGCATGCCTGTAATCTCGGGGACTGCAGAGGCTAGAGCAGCAGGATGGCAAGTTTGGGGCCAACCTGGGCAACTGGGGAAGACCCAGTTTCAAAATAAAAAATTTTTAAAAGGGCTGGGGTGATAGAGCACCCCTGGATTCAATCCCCGGTTCCAAAACCAACCAACCAACCAAAAACCCCGAGGCCCCCTCTGAGTCTCAGGGCGCAGTCACTCCCCGCCCCAGCCTTGGTCTCCTGATCTCAGTCTTTGTGCAGCCACTAGCACAGAGTGGCCAGATCCTTGCTCCCTAAAGTCACAGAGCTCGGGCCCTCCACTCTCCTCGCCTCTGTGACCAGTCATCTTCTCTTCCACACCCAGAAGCCCCACCTTCTCCAACCTTCAACCTCAAGCATCTTCCCTGGCCCAGAATTCAGGCATCCCTCCCTGGGACTGGGAGGGATAATGTGCCCCTCCCCTATTTCTTTGGTCCAGTTAGCTGACAGTGGGCAACTAATTTTAGATGGATAGATGGAAGACAAACCGACTGGTTAGATGGAGGGTTGCCCTGCCTCCTACGTGGGAAATGCGGGACAAAAGGCGGCAGCAGCTGGGCATGAGGATGGAGATGGGGGGTGGTCTTCACGGCCCCAACTCTGCTGCGTCTGCAAGAAGGGGTACGCACTGGCCTGCGCAGGCCTCTGCCGGGTCTCTTCCGTATGAAGGGCCCCTTCAGCCACCCACAAAAGCAGGGAGATGATCTCTCAGGCGCCCAGGGACCAGGTGCGAGGCACCGCCTTCAAAAAGCCACGGCGCGGCACCTGCCGAGCTCCCTAGCGCGGGCCGACAGCGCCGCCGCGTGGTCGGGCGCCCTCACTGCACGCGCCGGCCCGGCCCCGGGCGGGTCCACTTGAACGTGAGCGGGACCCAGGCCCGAGCCTACGTAGCCCGCTGCGCTGGGCGCGCCTACCCACTGCGAGGCCGGGAAGACGCCCGGATTGAAAGGGTTGTTTTTCACCTGAGCAGATTCCGAAAGGAGGCTGCGGGGGCGACAGGGGTGTCTATTTCGGGGCCGTTCCCAGCTGGGCCGCCGCCCTCGGATTCGTGCGCAGCCGGCTCACCTGCTCCGGTGGCAGGGAGCGGGCTCCCCTGATGCACCCACACGCGCGCTCCCGCCAATCCAAGGCAGCCCGGGGCAGGGGGCGACCGGCGAGAGGCCCGAGGTTTCCTCGGTGGGGGGAGGGCGGGAACGGGAGTAGGTGAGCACCTCCGCCCAGGAGGTTGCACACTGCAGCCTTGCAGTCAGCCATCCTTGCAGTCAGCCATCCTCTCTGCCATCCTAGCCCGACGGCGCGCCCACTGTGCCAGGCGCTGGCCCTCAGCCTTGCTGCAGAGTTGAGAGTCACCTGGAGGCTTTTAAACTCCCGATGTCCAGACTGCACCCCCAAACCAACTACTCCGACCTGTGCAGGAGGACCTGGGCTTCGGGATTCCCAGGGTGGAGAACAGCCACTTCAGAGCGCAGGGAGACCCCTTCTCTGCACAGCCCCTGGGGTACACAGGATGTTCCCTGGCTTCACAGAGGCTCAGGGAGGGCGACAGAGAACTGGGCTCCAACCCCCAGGGCTACAACAATCCAAACTAACTAAGGCCCCATAGTCAAGAGGTGTGATCATTTACATGCACCATTATCCATGTGACATTTTTTATTTTTTAAAATAAATATCTTTATTTTAATTATTTATATGTGGTGCTAAGGATGGAACCCAGGGCCTCGGATATGCCAGGCAAGCGCTCCCCCACTGAGCCACAACCCCAGCCCTCCATGTGACATTGTTATTAATACTACAGCCATGTCCTCCCAGGGGCTCAAGCCCTAGGGGCTGATAGGACAGACTGCAGACAGGCACTTCAGGAAAATTGCTGGTTCAACATCTGAAAGTACAAATGGCCAGAGGTGTGTAGCTGGTAGAAAAGGACTAAAGACGAAGTTCTCCCAAGTACCACCATGTACTACCGTGAGGCAAAGGGCTTCCTGGGGCCTTGGCCTGAGTCCAAGCCTTTTTTTTTTTTTTTTTTTTGTACTGGGGATTGAACCCAGGGATACTTAACCACTGAGCCACATCCCAAGCCTTTTTTTATATTTAACTTAGGGACAAGGTTTTTATGAGTTGCTTAGAGCCTCAATAAGTTGCTGAGGCTGCCCTTGAACACATGATCCTCCTGCCTCAGCCTCCAGAGCCACTGGTATGCACCACCACACCCAGCCAAGTCCAAGCCCTTTAAAGGGGTTCCATGTGAGAAATACAACACTCACAGCTGTCACCGTAGGCCCCATTTCATAGACAAGGGATTGTGCCCGAGAGGTGCAGTGGCTCGTCCTCGGTCACTGTTGGACTCTCCAGATCCTGTCAGCCCCATCTCCAGAATATATCCTGAATCTCCCCAGCACAGTGCAGCTTGCAGCAGAGATGCTGGGCAAAAGAAGCCAGGTCCCAGGACACATGCTGAGCCACTGTGTCGCCATTTGTACCAAGTACAAAACCAGGTGAGACTAGCCCAGGGGGAGAGCGAGGATATTGGTCATCTTTGAGGGATGCAGTGGCAAGAAGGACGTGAGAGACACTGAGAGGGATGACTCTGGGAGTGTACGTCCTCATCTGGGTATCAGTGGCATGCCGAGCTGGCTCTAATGAAAATTAGTAAGTTAATTCCTATACTTACTTCCAGTAGGTATAGGAAATTCCGAAGCTCCCAGGTCCCTGGGCTTCAACCAAGGGTTCCAAAGCTTGTGCACCTCTCCCTCTGCTGGCATGGGCCCTGCTCTGCCATCCAGCCCCATTGGTGACAAAAGAGACATGAATTTACAGCTAGGATTCTCCAGTGCAAGCAACAGGGCATCTCTGTCCAATCTTAAGCAAAAATAAGACAATGTCTCCACAACCCACGGAGAACTTGCCCGTGGTCGCTGCCAGCTTACTAAGAGGCCTGAGCCGGCTTCCATGGTCCCTTAGGATAATGGCCATTGCCAGATTCCACATCTGTCCACATATCCTCCCAGAGCCACACAGAATGACAAGGAGGGCAAATAAAGCCATTTGTGTCCCTGCCTTGGGCATGGCCTGTAACAGGGTGCTTCACTCTCATCTGCAGCTAAGCAGAGGAATAAACATCTGTGAATAACAGGTCTGCTCATGTGGGAAGAGGGTCAGAGGGAGAGGAGGGGCGAGGACTGGGGTGTGGCTGGGGGCAGAGCCTCGCCCTGGGCTCCTCCTAACCCAGCACCAGGAAAAGAAAGGAAAAGAGGGGGAGGGGGAGGGGAGAAACAGGAAGAGCAGCGAGGGCCTGGCTGGAGATGTTAGGCCGGGGATCCTGCCCTGAGCCGAAACACCTAGAAAGGGCTGATGCTGATACTGGTGGAGCATGGACTTCTGGGGAGGTGGGCTGGTAAGGGAGGGTATATATTTTTTGTTGGTTGGTTTGTTTTGGGGGGAGTGTGCCAGAGATTGAACCCAGGGATGCTTAACTACTGAGCATTAACCACAATCTCAACCTTTTTTTTTTTTCTTTTCTTTTTTTTTTTTTTTAAGACAGGGTCTCTATAAATTCCTCAGGGCCTCACGAAGTTGCTGAGGCTGCTTTGAATTTCACTCTTCCTACCTCAGCCTCCAGAGACACTGGGATCACAGGAGCGCTCCACCACGCCTGGCCAGAAGGGGTTTGGGAACATGTGGGAACAGAATGGGAGTCCAAAGGACTCTGAAGACACGGGGTGGGGAAGAGCAGGTGACCTGGAAGAGGAAGGTGTCCCTGGAGGCTGGAGGGTGGATGGAGACAAGGCAGGAAGCCACGGAGGTCAAGGGTTTACAGCAACAAGAAAAAATCATAAAATCAAAGGAGAGGCCAAGGCTGGGGCGTGGCTCAGGGGTGGAGCGCTCACCCAGCATGTGGGAGGCCCCGGGTTCCAGCCCCAGCACCAAAGAAAGAAAACTCAGTATCAATGTCAGCCCTCCCTCCAGAAGGGCGTCACTGAGTTTTTTTTCTTGGTGGCACTGGGGATGGAACCAGGGCCTCGCACATGCTGGGCAACTGTTCTACCACTGAGCTGCACCCCAGCCCCTCACTGACTTGTTTTATAAACTTCTTTGGCAGAAGGTGCCCTTGTGGGTGCATGGCGTGTGCCTGCGGTCTCAGCTACTTGGGAGGCTGAGGCAGGAGGATCACGTGTGTCAACACAAGTGACAGAGGCGGGAGGCGGGAGGTGGGAAGCAGACCTCGGATCAACAAGGGTCTGAGTTTTATAGGCTTCATTTAGAGTGGGACAGGAGGGTAGTTCGTGGGGTTCATTGTATTGGAGTCAGGTACCAAGCAGGGGCAAGTTCCTTTTTTGGGGGGTACCAGGGATGAACTCAGGGGCACTAGACCACTGAGCCACACCCCCAGCCCTACTTTGTATTTTATTAAGAGACAGAGTCTCCTGAGTTGCTTAGTGCCTTGCTTTTGCTGAGGCTGGCTTTGAACTTGTGATCCTCCTGCCTCAGCCTCCTGAGCTGCTGGGATTACAGGGGTGTGCCACCGCACCAGGCGAGCCAGTTCCTATGGAGCTTTCCCTTCCTGCCTTCCTCTGGCTGAGGCCTGGGCTTTTAAATGACAAAAGCTTCAGTTTTACCCCAGACAAGTCTGATGGAGGAACACTGCAGATGTGTGGGGGGGGATGCTCTGGAGCCTATTTCCCATATTCTTCAACTTGAGCCAGGTAATTAGAGACCAGCCTGACCACACCCCCAACCCTCCCCCAAAAAGAGATGATTTTTTTTTTTTTTTTTTTATGCTGGGGATTGAACCCAGGGACTTGGGCTTGAGAGACAAGCACTCTACCAACTGAGCTATGTCCCCAGCCCCCACCCCTTTTATTTATTTATTTTTTAGTTTTCAGCGGACACAACATCTTTCTTTGTATGTGGTACTGAGGATCAGGCCGCACGCATGCCAGGCGAGCGCGCTACCGCTTGAGCCACATCCCCAGCCCTGAGACCCTGTTTCAAGATAAAAATTTTAGGGGCTGGGGATGTGGCTCAAGTGGTAGCGCGCTCGGCTGGCATGTGTGCGGCCCGGGTTCGATCCTCAGCACCACGTACAAACAATGATGTTGTGTCCGCCAAGTACTAAAAAATAAATATTAAAAAATTCTCTCTCTCTCCCTCTCTCACTCTTAAAAAAAAAAAAAAAAAAAAAATTTTAAAATGGCCAGAGATGTAGCTCAGTGGTACACCCCTGGGTTCAATCCCCTGTGAGAAAAAAAAAAAGAGAAAGAGAAAAATGCCAAACAGAAGAAATCAGTAACTCCACACTCGTATCTGAGCCAAGTTTTCTTACCACAAAAGCATTACATATATGAAAACACTATACTTTTTATTATTCAGTCCTGATGATTGAACCCACGGTCTCACACACATGCTAGCCTGGTGCTCTGCCACTAAGCAATATCCCCAGCCCTTTTTATTTCTTATTTTGAGACAGGATCTCACTAAATTGCTGAGGCCAGCCTTGAACTTGTGATCCTCCTGCCTCAGCCTCCCCAGTCACTGGGATTTCAGGTGTGCACCCTACACCAAGCTTTGAAAACTACTTTACATGGAAAAATTTTAAACACAAAGCAAATATAGACCCCACCCAAAAAAATAAATAAATAAAAGGAAAAAAGGGAGAAAGCATGAAATGAAAGTTAATAAAAATCAGGAAATAAAGAAAAACCAAAAATAATCTCAAAAATAAAGATTAAATTGCAAGATACTCAAGGAAAATGAAATTCAGTTGAAAATATATAACAGGCATTTATGAATGGAATGAGAGAGCTAAGAAAACAAAAATGAAATCAGTAAAAAGTTTTTTTAAGTATCAGAAAAAGATGGCTACAGAAGGCTTGCAAAGCAGGGCGCGGGGCCATTCCTGCAGTCCCAGTGACTTGGGAGCCTGAGACAGGAGGAGCGAAAGTTCAAGGTCAGCCTCAACACCTTAGGCAGGACTTGAGCACTTAGCCGGACCCTGTCTCGGGATTAAAGATTTTACATATCTCTCCATCAAGAAGAAGAAACTTTCTAGAAATAAAAAACTATGAATCTGGGGTTGGGGTTGTGGCTCAGCGATAGAGGCTGCCCTAGCGCGTGCGAAGCCCTGGGTTCAATCCTCAGCACCACATAAAAATAAATAAAATTTTAAAAAATAAAAACCATGGGTCTGCATATTGCCAAGGCCCATCAGGTTCTTAGGAAAGTGGACCTGGAATTGTCCACTCTGAGTCATGTGTCAGTAAACCCAGGAAGAGGGGCAGGACCTTTACCAAAGGGACTGTCACCAGGTGCCCCCACAGGCCCTGCAGGAGGCGTGCGTAGCACCTACGCAGTATTCTTGCCAAGAGTGTCCTGGCCTGTGTGTGGCTTCGGCCATCCTGGGTCACGGCCACCGCGAGTGCCCGAGCAGCCTTAGTCTGTTCCCCTCTAGTGTCCCAGCTGGTGCCTGGAGCTGCACTGCTCAGACTGATGCCATCCGCACCAGGGACGCGCCTGGTGTCCTCCATAGCAGCTATGGCTTGGCGGGGGTCACCTGTCCTGCTCACTACGGAAGCCTGATTGGGACCGCAGGGACCCACCCGTCTTGCTGCTGTCCTTCCTGTCAGTCAGCCCCCAGTCATTTGCACCTGGTGCCATCCTGGAACCTATCTGCTTCTTCTTTGATCTCAAGGCAACTTGCAGCCAGTTCTCGTACACTGGGGCCAGGTCTCTCCAGAACAACCTTCATGTTAGGGTTAGGGTTAGGAAATCATCAGACAAACACAGATGAAGGCTATTCCACAATACAACTAGACTCAAAAAATGGCAATGACTGCCAGGCACGGGGGCTCACTCCTGTAATCCCAGCAGCTCTGGAGGCTGAGGCAGGAGGATCACGAGTTCCAAGCCAGCCTCAGCAAAAGCAAGGTGCTAAGCAACTCAATGAGACCCTGTCTCTAAATAAAATACAAAATAGGGTTGGGGATGAGGCTCAATGGTTAAGCGCCCCTGGATTTACACCCAGTACCCCCCCCAAAAAAATGGCAATGACTAGGTGCACTTCTGTAATCCCAGCTACATGGGAGGCTGAGGGAGGAGGATCAAAAGATCAAGGCCAGCCTGGGAACACATCAAGACCCTGTCTCAAAATAAAAAATGACTGAGAACCAAGCTCAGTGGTATAGGGCTCAATCCCCAGTACCCCATCCCCCAAAAAAACTAGGAGTTGGGCCCAATGGGAGGTGATTAGGTGACTGGAGGAATCGCCCTAGAAAGCGGTTATTGCTGGTCTGTGAGAGAGCACATTCTCATGAGAACAAGTTGTTATAAAAGACCAAGCCTGGTTTCCTGTCTCTCCATGTGGTCTCTCCCTCTGGCAAGTCTTCCCACTGTGAGGCCATCTGCCATGTTGTGATGCAGCCCAGGGGCCCTCACCGGAGACCACACAGAGTCCAGCACTCAATCTTGGCCTCCAAAACTGGGAGTTAAATAAGAGTGTGTGTGTGTGTGTGTGTGTGTGTGTGTGTGTGTACATGTGTTGATGGAGATAAATCCAGGACCTTGTGCATGTTAGTCAAGTGCTTTTCTTTCTTTTTTTTTTTTTTTTTTTAATTTCAATATTTATTTTTCAGTTTGGGCGGACACAACATCTTTGTTTGTATGTGGTGCTGAGGATCGAACCCGGGCCACACGCATGCCAGGCGAGCGCGCTACCGCTTGAGCCACATCCCCAGCCCCAGTCAAGTGCTTTTCTACTGAGGTACAACCCCTACCCAACTTCTCCTTCTTTTTTTTTTTTTTCCTTTTGATACCAGGGGTTGAACCCAAGAGCACTTAACCACTGAGTCATATCCCAGCCTTTTTTATTTTTTATTTTGAGACAGAGTCTCACTAAGTTGTTTATAACCTCACTAAATTGCTAATGATGGCTTCAAACCTGGGATCCTCCTGCCTCAGCCTCCTGAGGCTCTGGGATTACAGGCATGTGCCACCACACTCAACCCAACTTTTTTCTTTGTAAGTATCCAGCCTCTGGTATTTTGTTATGGCAACAGAAAATGTACTAATACAATAGTGTAAAGCAAAATACAGGGGAAGTGTTCTAAGATACTAATTGTCAGGTTCCTGTTCGAGACTAAAAGGCTCAGAGGTCACTCCAGTTGAACTGGGCTAACTGGGCTGCTCAAAATAACCACACAAGGGCTGGGGATGTGGCTCAAGTGGCAGTGCGCTTGCCTGGCGTGCGCGGGGCGCCGGGTTTGATCCTCAGCACCACATAAAAATAAAATAAAGATGTTGTGTCCACCGAAAACTAAAAAATAAATATTAAAAAATTCTCTCTCTCTCTCTCAAAAAAAATTTCTAAATCATTAAAAACAAAAAACTACACAAGAGACACAAATACCTTTTTCTTTGGGGTCGCTGTGACGGCTCCTCTGATCTTAAGGGTCTGCAGAAAGAGAGAGAGGGAGAGAGCATGCGATGACCCCTTTTATTGAGGAGAAGCTATTCAAATGAGGCAAGGGGTCAGGTTTCAGGGGGCTGAGTCTATCTTCATGATGTCCACTGTCAGCAGGTTGACTGACACCTAGGTAGGCCACACCCAAGGGCACATTAAGAGAAGGGGACACACACAAGGCACTTCCTTGGAAGATTCTATCCTAAACAGGGCAAGGGGTTATATTACAAAGGAACAGGTGAACATAGCTTCACCCTGGGGCTGTAGCAAGACACACCCATGCACGAGATACCGACCCTCGAACCCAAGAGGGGTGGAGAAAGCTCTGCCACATTTCTGTGACTGAGCACCTCAGCACCCAGCCGGGGAGTGTGACTCTGTCGAGTGCAAGGTTAGTCTCCCACAACTAATGATAATTAAATGTATTGCATAATCCTGGATTGCAGACTAGATTTTTTAAAAGTTATAAATGACATTATTAATGCAAAGTTAAATGTGGACTTGTTTTAGGAATATTACTCTATCAACATTAAATTGATGGGGTATGCAGCAGTTTTAAACACAACACAGTCTTTGACACTCCTCCAATCAAGAAATGGGGCTAAGTCCCCAAATCTGGGATCTGTGACTTCTTTTTTTTTTTTCAATATTTTGTTTTAGTAGTAGTTGGACACAATACCTTTATTTTTTTATTTTTATGTGGTGCTGAAGATCGAACCCAGTGCCCTGAACAAACGTGCCAGGCGAGCGCTCTACTGCTGAGCCACAACCCCAGCCCTGGTCTGTGACTTCTTGACCAATAGAATACAAAAGAAATGACACTGCCAGTGTTTGGGACCAGACCTGAAGAAGCCAGCACCTTCCGCTTCCTGCTTCTTGAGATCCTGACTCTTGGAGCCCAGATACCATGACAAGGAAGCCCAAGCCACATAAAGAGGCCATCCAAGGTGTTCTGGTGCATAGCCCAGCTCGAGTCCCAGCCCCAGGCAGCCTCAGCCACCAGATATGTGCAGGGGGGACACTTGGACTATAGTCCCCAGAGAGATCCTGGGCGAAAGCCACCTGCTAATCACAGGACCCAAATAAATACTATAATTGCTGCTGTTGTTTGTAGCCACTAAGTACTGGGGTGATTCATTAAGGAACAATAGATATCCAAACCCTGTGATGGTTAGGAGAAGGGTGCCCTCACTCTTAGGAGAATTTGCTAAAGGGGTATGGATGAAGTGTTACTTGTAAATGAAAAAAAAATTGCTGGACGCGGTGGCACACACCTGTAATGCCAGAGGCTTGGGGAGGCTGAGGCAGGAGGATCACGAGTTCAAAGCCAGCCTCAGCAAAAGCGAGGCGCTAAGCAACTCAGTGAGACCCTGACTCTAAATAAAATACAAAATAGGGCTGGGGATGTGGCTTAGTGGTCAAGTACCCCCTGAGTTCACTCTCCAGTTACCCCTCCCCACCAAAAAAAATATATATTTAAAGAAAAAAATTGTGTATGTAAATAAATTACCAGGTGGTGAATCCCAGTGAGTGGAATAGGCACGCTCACTGCACTAGGGCTTCAACTGGGGAAATGGCAAGGTAGCCAAGCCCAACCACCTTGCCTGTGGGTTTCTCTGCAGGCTCCAAACTCCCAGGAGAGAATCTGATTGGCCAGTCCAGTTGATGGACTGTAAGTCCCAGCAGATGACAAGGAAGGGCAGAGAGGGACTTCCCAACAGAAAATCAGGAAGCTATCACCTGCAGCAGAGGGCAGAAACCCCCATGTTCACCCACACAGCCTCCAAGAGCTTCTGAGTTTTAATTCCTGCTGCTTTCCATGCGTGACAGGGATCCTCCACTACTCCCTGGGTCCCAGATTCAAAAACTCCACGGGGAAAGGATCTGTTCTTATATCCTGCATCCTGGTAGCTCTGGCCAGGAGTAAGGCAATGGCTGGCCCAAACAGACCAGGTGCCTCCGCCTGAGCCAATCAATGGCTGCCACGTGTTACGAAGGCGGGGGTCTAGGGGAAGGGAGTCCTGAACAGACATTGTCCACCATCCATGGTGAACCCAGGTGCCCTGGGAACCTGGAGCAGGGCCACTGGGAAGGTGGTCAAGCCTGCCGTGGGGGCACTTGGGTTTCTTGCCTCACTGGGTTCACTCGGCCAGCGCTCACACTCGGTGCTCACACTCGGTGCTCACACTCGCCAGTGTGTTCTCCCAGGAACTTGAAGGAGAGAGAGACTGGCTGTCATAGTGCGCCTGGACCCAGGTTCATGAGCTGGGACACTTGCTCATCTCCTGGGGGACGATCCACCAGTACAGACAGGACACAAGAGCTTGCTCCCCAAGGCCCGGCCCTGGCCAGCTGAAAGGGCTCCTGTCCCTCCCTGACCGAGTGCTCACACATTTGCAAAGCAAAGGTGGCAGAGCCATCAGAGGGGAGGGACAGCTCCCAGGGCTGAGAGCAGAAGGACAGCACGAGAGGCCTCCCACAGACGGGCTGAGACCATCCCCCCAGGGAAACTGGAGCTGGCAGCGAGGCTTTTTGGGCTGTGGAGTGGATGGTGGCCCTGGGGACAAACCAGAGTCAGGGAGGCCCATAGGAGGCTACTGGGGTAATTCAAAAGGCTGAGGGGCACGCTGAGCAGAGGGGCAAGGGTGACAGAGGAAAAAAGAACTGAGACAACAATCGGGAATCAGCCAACGGGGGGGTGACAGGCAGGCTCAGGACGGACCCCCATCTAAAAGCCTGGGGCTGGGCCAATCGTGCCAAGGATGATGGTGACGCTGGTCTTTGCTGGGATCTCAGAAGGGACAGGGATGGGGTTCTACCAGGGAACATCTCCAGGTGGCAGGTTGAACAGCCTTGCTCCTGAGCAGTGGGGGAAACCACAGGCAGGATCCAAGTCACAGATTGAGGCGGTCCCTGGCTCAGGTAAGTTCCCCGTCACTCCAGGTGTGCGTGGTACCGGGGCCCAGGCAACTCTGCTTAGGCACCAGATGACATGGAGATGCTACAACACCAGGAAAGGCAGAAGGAAGAACAAAAGGGACTTGGAGCCCTGGGAAAAAAGCATCAGGAGGAAACGGAAACCTGTCCTCGCTAGGTTGCCAGGGGAACTAGAGGCTGAAGGTGAAGTATTATGTCCCATGGCAGCTACTCCAGCAGGTGACATGGTGACATGGTGCCTGCATCCCAGGCCTGCGCAGAGCCTCCCCTGGCCTCCCACCCCACCTCCAGCCACAACCTGTGGCAAGGGCTGGCAGCCAGGAGGACCTAGCAGTGCAGGAGGGTCAGGTGTGGGTGGCGTCCCTGCCACACAGATGTGCACAGAAAGCTGCTGATGCCCCTCCCCACAGGGACAGGGGTTATTCCCTTCTCCCAGAAGATGAGACAGCAGGCTGACAGCTCCGTCCTCAGGGGGCCCCCAGCTGGCCTGGCTGGAGGGCTGCCACAGTTTCTGACTTGGGCCTTGGCGACCACTGGCCAGCAGAGGGCGCTCCAACACTCCTTTTGATCTTTGGGTCCCGCCGGTTCTCCTTCCTTTATACGGACAAGGAACCTTCAGGAAGGTGGAGGGAGGAAGCTGAAAAACAACTCACCATTAATTGAGCACCTACTGCGCTTGACTCCATATGGTTTCATTTACCCCCCCCCCGCCCAGGTGAGAAAACAGACCTGGGAAGGTTGTCTCCGGAAACACTTTCCACCAAGCTCCTGGGAAAGGGTCCACCTTCAGTCACTCAGCAAACCACAAACTTAAACTAAAAGACCTCAGGAAAGCAAAGGTAAGGAAAATGTTCCAACAAAGGAGGGCTGTTGGGGTGGCCAGTGTGGCCCTGGCAGATCCAAGCCCTAAATACACACGGGGCTTTGCCAGACTTTCTGGGAATCTGGCTCCTTGACTCTGGCCTGGTTTCCTCGGCTGGTGACAGGTGCAGGTTTGTCCCTGGCCCACCCAGCTCTGCACCCTCTGAGGCCCTGTCTCCGCCCCTTTCCCGCCCTGTGCCCTCTCAGGCCCTGGCTAAGAGTCTCCAGGGCTCCTGCCATCTGCCCCAGCCCCAGACTCCTGCCTCTTTTCTAAATTCAGGGGCTTTGCTCTCGGACTCTCCAAGGACCTTTAGCTGACCCTGGCCGGAGCCTGACCCCCACAGAGGAAGGGTGAGACAGCGGGTGGCCTCTGGCCCATGTCCAGCTGGTGCAGTGTAACAGCTTTGCCCTCCTGGGCCTCCAGGGTAGGACTTTCTGGTGGCACCACCCTGAATCACTGATGTGGTCGGCAGGTGGGGACAGGCCTGGCCTGGCAAGGGAGGGCCGAGGTTATTCACCCCCTGCTCCTACGGCCCCCACCCAGGACCTGAGATGGACCCGGCCAGGGTGAGGAGAGCCAGGTGCTGGCCTAGCAAGTCCCTGCTGGCAACCACAGCCCTGGTCCAGGGCGGGCTCAGGCCTGGGGTGGGGGTGGGCGCTTCCACACAAAACTCAATTTGTTTTTTGTTTGTCTGGTGACTTTCACATACAATAAGGCCCAGTCCCCTCAAGTGCAGATTTAAACTCCACCTGACCGGGTCATGCGCTCCCCCTCCCCCAGCTGGCTGGGGTCCACACCCGGGGCTCTGGAGGGGAGGGGCCCACCGGCTGCTCTGCCAGGAGCTGGGGTGAGAGGACAGGAGAGAGAGAAAAGGGGATCTGCGTGTCACTGATCCCTGCCACCGAGTCATCACCTCTACGGCCTCCAGAGCTGGGCCTCTGTGGACAGAGGGCTGGCAGGCTCCTGGCCGGGTCCCCTGTCCATTCAGTGCCCTCGTGGGGAAAAGAGGCCTTGCAGGTCCACCCTTCCACCACCCCAGGGTCCTCAGCCAGTGGCCAGCCCTGGGTGTGAGACAGGCAAATGGACCCTGACCTCCCGGTGGCCTCTCAGGTCCTTGCTCCCCTGCTGCCCCCAGGCCACCTGCTTCTGTCCTCTCTGCTTTTCCCAGCTCAGGCCTGGGGAAGGGCAGCCTGTCTTCCTGCCACCGAGGACGCAGGTGTTGCAGGGAATGAGAGGAATCCCATGTCCTCCCACCAGAGCCGGCAGAGGAGGGGCAGGGCCACCAGGGCCCTCCGCCCTGCACTCCCCAGCCTCCTGCTCAGGGGCTGTGAGTGGGTAAGAACCACAGTAACAGCAGCGCATTGCTTCTAGGTCCTGTCACTGTTCTCTTATACGTGGAGTGACCCATTTAACCCTCACAGCCACCCTGGAGCCCTGTTACCCCCACTTCACAGCTGAGGCACCTGAGCCCCAGAAGGGACATCTGTGCTCCAGTAGCCGAGTTTGGTGACGCTGCTGTAACTGGCACAAAGTTGAGGAGGCAGAACTGGTTCAGCCGCTTTCCAGGGCCCTGGAGGGAAGCCCGCCACCAGCAGAGTCCACGTCCTCCAGAGCGCCAGTCCCAGTGCTTCCCTGTCCCAACTGTGATTCCTAAGTGACAAGGAGAGGAGTGTCCTCCAGCCACCTCTTAGCAGGCTGGGCCACTGGGTCTCCCCCCACCCCCCACAGTCATTCATTGCACGTTGTTACAGTTCACCTCTGGAATGTTCCCCAAAAGCTCACATTTTGAAAGCATGATCCCCAATGCAGCCAGGACCAGAGGCGGGGCATCTGTCGGGGCTCTAACCTGGTGGAGGAAGCCGAAGGACACCAGGTGGAAACTGCAGGCAGATGAGGCGTGGCTAGAGGAAGTAGGTCACTGGGGGGTGGCCTCCCCCAGGACCACACCTTGTCCTGGCCAGCCTCCTCCTCTCCTCCTTCCGGCTGCCGTGAGCTGAGCAGCTGCCCTCTGCCACGAGGTTCTGCCATTCTCAGGCCCAGAACAATGGAGTTGGCAGAGCACGGCCTGAATCAGAACGAGTCAAAGAGAGATACGGGACACCTGGGTCAATGTAAGACGACACTCAATCAGAAACATTTCTTGGGCTAGGAGGGCTGAGGCAGGAGAACCGTGAGTTCAAAGCCAGCCTCAGCAATTTGGCAAGTCCCTAAGCAACTTAGCGAGACCCTGTCTCTAAATAAAACATAAAAAGGGCTGGGGATGGGGCTCAGTGGTTAAGCACCCCTAGGTTCAACCCCAGTACCCCAAAAAATAAAAATAATTAAAAAAAAAAAAAAACCTTCTTGGACCAGGGATGCAGCTCAGAGACAGAGCACTTGCCTAGTGTGCAGGGGACCCCAGGTTCCATCCCCAGCACCATTAAAATAAAAAATCCCTGCCAGGTGCATTGGCACACACCTGTCATCCCAGGGACTCAGGAGGCTGAGGCAGAAGGATCATAAGTTCAAGGCCAACCTCAGCAACTTAGTAATGTTGGGGACATCAAGCCAACCGATGCACCCTTCCAACATGACAGCCCAGAGAGGGGAGCTACCAGGCCTCCAAAGCTACTGCCCCATCGTCAGACCACCACAGGCACTTGGCACAGCCGAGGCTGCCCTCACAGGGAAGGGTCTCATTGCCAGCATGGCTGAGTCCCCATCCACCCCAGATTCCTGCTGTAGCCAAATCCTACCTGTAAAGATTTCATTTTATAAAAGCCAGTTAGGAGCTGGGTGCGGTATCACACGCCTGTAATCCCAGCAGCTCGGGAGGCTGAGGTGGGAGAATTGTGAGTTCAAAGCCAGCCTCAGGAAAGGCAAAGTGCTTAGCAATTCAGTGTGACCCTGTCTCTAAATAAAACACAAAATAGGGTTGGGGATGGGGCTCTGTGGTCAAGCGCCCCTGAATTCAATGCCCTGTACCAAAAAAGAAAGAAAGGAAGAAAGAAAAGAAAGTAAGTAAATGCGTGCCAGTTAGAGTGAGGATATTTGTCTCACCAAAGAAATTAAGGCAGGATTTTGTTGGGGGGGGTGCTGGTGGAGGGGGTATTTGTGTTATAGTGCTAGAGATCCCAGGGGGCTCTACCTCAGAGCTTCGGCCCCAGCCCTTTATATTTTTAATTATTTAATTATTTTTTGTGGTGCTGAGGAGCGAACCCAGGGCCTTGTACATGCTAGGCAATCCTCTACCACTGAGCCACATCCCCAGTCCCCTTTTTATTTATTTATTTATTTTTATTTTTTTAAAGAGAGAGTGAGAGAGGGAGGGAGAGAGAGAGAGAGAATTTTTAATATTTATTTTTTAGTTTTCTGCGGACACAACATCTTTGTTTGTATGTGGTGCTGAGGATCGAACCCGGGCTGCACACATGCCAGGTGAGCGCGCTACCACTTGAGCCACATCCCCAGCCCCCCCTTTTTATTTTTTGAGACAGGGTCTCACTTATTTTCTCAGGCTGGCCTCGGACTTATAATCCTCTTGTCTCAGCCTCCCAAGTAGCTGGGATTACAAGCATGTACCACCTTAAATTAAAAAGGTATTATTAAAAATTCCTGGGCTGGGGTTGTAGCTTAGCGGTAGAACACTCGCCTAGCACGTGTGAGGTCCTGGGTTCGATCCTCAGCATCACATAAAAAAATTAAATAAAGATATTGTGTCCATCTATAACTAAAAAATAAAATATATTTTTTTTAAATTCCTGGAGCTGGGTGCCTGGTGCATGTCTACAATCCCAGCTGCTTAGGAGTCTGAGGCAGGAGGATCACAAGTTCCGAGGTCAGCCTCAGCCCTGTCTCAAAAAAATAAAAAGGGCTGGGGATGTAGCTCAGTGGTTGAGTGCTCCTGGATTCAATCCCTGATACAAAAAAAAAAAAAAAAAAAACTAAACATTCACAAATTACTATCCAAGGTGGAGCAAGAATAACTGCATAAATCAAAAGAAAGTGGCCATCAGAAAGGGACAAAGAGCAGAATTACTAGATAGGAAACAACACAGAGTGAGAAGATCAAAAAGGGTCAAAAGTAGTTTTTGTGAAAAGACCAATTAAACTGGCAAACCTCTAGTAAGACCAGCCAAGGGAAAGAGAAAGAGGTCATAAATAAGTCACAGGAACATGGCGCTTGGGCACCATCCTGCTGATGCCGGGAGGTTAAAGAACGAAGGACAGGAGGGCACTTGTGGGACCTCAGGAGGACCAGAGAGCCCAGATCAGACCAGGTGCCCAGGGTCAAGCCACTGCCCCCAGGCCTGGGCAGGAGGCACGCTGCAGCCCTGGAGAGCAGAGCCCATGGCCACTGTCCTAGCCAGCAGGGGCCCTGGGAGCAGCTCCTCCAGCCCCTTCACCTCCGGCAGCAGCTCACGGCCTCTCTTGAGTCCCACGGGCCCCACAGGGAGCTGATCAGGCACTGCTCCTGGAGCAAGGAGAGTAGCAGACCTGCTCTGTCCTCCCTGGACAGTGGGCCTCTCCAACACAGGACGGGCCCTCCAAAGATGGTGGAAATTACTTCTGTGTGCACACCCTGGGAATTGAACCCAGGGCCTCCAGCACACTGAATGGAAATGATTAAGATGTTAAATTTTATTCTGAGTATGGTGGCCACATCTGTAATCCCAGCGGCTCGGGAGACTGAGGCAAGAGATTGTGAGTTCAAAGACAGCCTCAGCAATTTAGTGAGGCCCTAGGCAACTTAGTGAGACCCTGTCTCCAAAAAAAAAAAAAGAAAGTGGGGATTGGGAGTTGGGGTTGTGGCTCAGTGGTAGAGTGCATACACAGCATGTTCGATTCTCAGCACTACATAAAAATAAATAAATAAAATATAAAGGTCCATCAACAGCTAATAAAAAAAAATTTTAAAAAAGCTAAATTTTATGGTATGTATGTATTTTTTTTTTTTCACCAAAATTGAAAAAAGAAACGGGCTGGGTGAAGCCACAGCCACAGGCAGGTCAAAGGCCACTACAGAGAATCTTAATCCAGGCCCTACCCAAAGCCATGGAGAACCTGAGACTCTCCCCGATTTGCAAGCCAATACCTTAGTCCGTCGCCACGTCACACGTGATGGCAGAAGATTCCTGGGTCAGAGAGGAAGGACTTCAAGGCACAGCTGCGTAAGGGTTTCACGTTGGCGATGACTCCTCTTGCTCTGCTAGTCCCAGAGGAACATGCAAAGCAGCCCAAGTGGATTCTGAGCACACAGTGGGTCTGCATCACAGCTGAGGAGGCCCCAGCTCAGGGAACTCAAGGGTGTTTGTGGACAATGCTAAGGACCAGGGACCTTAGGCAAGCACTGGACCACCTGGGGAGGCACCACCGCGCACAGCCTCCGCCTGAATCTCAAGTCTTTCATGAGAAATAACACGTGAACCTACGGGAGACACAACACTGGACAGCAAGCAAACCTGCCCTCAACCTTCCAAGATTTTAGATCTAGAAAAGCCCTGCAAAGGTGGGCCACAACACAGGCGTGTGTGTGTCGGGAACCGCAGGACAGGACAGGATAGGCCCCGGCATGAGGAGCCCCGGCCACAGGCTCCAAGGTCCCAGCCCAGGACCAGAGGGGTTGCTCAGAGGATGCTGCCCAAAAGCCACCCAAGCACCAGGCCCCTCCACCGCCAGGGACAAGGACAGGCCACCCCTCCCCCTTTTCCTGGGACCAGGGAACCCAGATCCTGACATGAGCTGAGGTGATGGAGAGAGACTAATAATGGCTGGTTGTCCTGACAGCCAGGCGGGCGCAGGCTCTAAGCCAATCATAAGTTTGTTTTGAAGAATGCAGAAATGAGACTCTTCATGCACAAGTGTTTTGGAGACAGTTCCCATTGCTGAGAACAGCATGTGCCCTCGCCCGGGACCCCGCGGTGACCTTCTCATCACCCACTCTTGGCTCCAGGCCTCATTCCAAGTCCCTGGCCTGATTCTACCCCAAGACAGTACTGGCACAGTGAGGGCATAATACTCATTTGTTTACCAATCTCACCCCAAAAAATACAGAACGAGACTTTTTTTTAATCAAATCAGAGGCAAATTTGGGGTAAAGTAAAAATAAAGGCAGGAAAGAGAAAATGAAACCCAGAATAAGTTCATTACCCACAGTATGGTCTTCAGCTCTTCCTATTACTCCAGAGGTCAGGGCAGAAAGGGAAATTACATGGTCACAGGGCCCAAGCCACAGTCATTCAAAACAAATCACAGCCATTCGTATACTGACCTGGAAGAGATTTCTTCCCTGACCTCTGTAAGAGGGCTGGGGTGTACCTCAGTGGTGGAGCACATGCTTAGCACATACGAGGCCCGAGATTCAGTCCCCAGCCCTGCAAAGAATAAAAATGTCAATAATGATGCTATATACAGAGATTGCAGTGAACAGATTAAACTTACACAGACTAGCATTGATAGATTTCAAAAGCATATTGAAATAAAGTGATTCACAAAATATTGTGTAATATGTGATAAGATTCACTGGGTATGGTGGCCCAGGCCCGTAATCCCAGAGGCTTGAGAGGCTGAAGTGGAAGGATCGTGAGTTCAAAGCCATCCTCACCAATGGCAAGGTGCTAAGCAACTCAGTGAGACCCTGTCTCTAAGTAAAATATAAAATAGGGCTGGGGAAGTGCCTCAGTGGCTAAGTGCCCCTGAATTCAATCCCTGGTTCCAAAAAAAAAAAAAAATTTTCATATAAAATTTTAGAACACAAAAGGAGCACATATTGTTCATGAATATATCTACCTATTTGATAAAAGTTTTAAAGCATGTTTGGGAAGGAAGGAGGGAGGCCAAGGGTGGGCTTTAGTTCCTTCTGTGACCTTTCTTCTTTTCAATAAAGCAAAGATCAGAAGCAAATAAGCCAAAATATTAGAAATAAAATAAGCTGGTTGGAGGGTGTCTGGCTTTATATTACTTTTTGTACTTTTCTGCATGCATCAAATATTTTTAAATATCTAGGCAAAAGCAAAACAGAGAGTGCTATGGCTGCACAGCTGCCTGCCTGCTGTGGGTCACTACTGCCCACCCTGCAGGACCCAGCTTCTCTCACCTCCTGCTCCCCTGCCCAGGGTCCTGAGACCCAGCTGCCTACCTGACGGCAGGCCCTGCTATCACCATCTGGGTCCCTGGAAGCCCCCTGCCCCTGGTTTCCTGCTGGAAAACGCATCTCCTTGCCCACCCTACCACCTGTGCCCTTGCTAGACACCTTTCCCCAATGTCTACCACGCACAGTGGTGCCCAGAACATGAGAATCAGAGCCACAAGACCCGCATCCAACAGTATGGCCCTGGGCAAGCTACCTACCCCATGTTAAAAAGATGGACAGCATGCCAGGCACGATGGCTCACACCTGTAATCCCAGCAGCTCAGGAGGCTGAGGCAGGAGGATCGCAAGTTCAAAGCCAGCCTCAGCAACAGCGAGGCCCTAAGCAACTCAGTGAGGCCCTGTCTCTAAATAAAATACAAAATAGGGCTGGGGATGTGGCTCAGTGGTTGAGTGTCCCTGAGTTCAATCCCCGGTAACCACCCCCCCAAAAAATGGACAGTGCCTGTAATCCCAGAAATTTAGGAGGGTTAGGCAGGAGGATTACAAACCCAAGGCCAGCCTCAGCAACTTAAATGAGACACTGTCCCAAAATGAAAAGAGGTGGGGATGTAGCTCAATGGTAAAACACTCCTAGGTTCAAACCCCAGTAGCAAAAACCAAAGCAAACCAAATAAAATGATGGACACCAGGAGGGAAGGAACTGGGTCCTCATGGTTGTGGAACTGACCTCCTAGTCCTGGACAGGTCACTTCTGATCTCATCGACATGTGAGCAAAAGAAAACCTACCTTGGTTAAGCCACTGTTATTTGAAGGATTCGCTGAGATCCTATCTGCTCTTCCCAGAATGCCCTGCCCCTCCCCAACATCATCTTGAGCCTGGCTTCTCAGAGTGGGATGGGAGGCTCAGCAGCCTCCGCCTGGGGACTGGGCAAAGCTGTGGGATCTCAGGCAGGATCCCCAGTGGCTTGTGTGCAGCTGGGGTGAAGCCTGCTCAGGGCTGAGGAGATCCTGGGGCTTTTCCTGTTGTCCTGGGACTGCTAAAGCTGCAAAACCAGGAAGGCCAGGTACTAAGCACCCTTCATTCTAAAGTGGCTCCCCGGGCAACCAGGCCGGCCACCATGACCTGCCAGCACCCAGGAGCCCTGAGCAGGAGAGGGAGTTACCTCAAGGGCAAAGGAGAATGCTGTGGCTGCTCCCTTGGGCACCACCTGCCTCGTCACCCTGCCCCCAGGCCAAGGGCAGAGTCCCAGGGTGATCCTGGAGGGATGCCTGCAAGAAGGAGAACTTACTGGTGTCTCATTTTCCAGAGGGGCAGTCAGCAAGTGTCCACCTCTAAACCACTGGAACAGCCTGTTCCTCTAGGAGGACACCTGGGGGACAGGAAATGCATAAGAACAGACTTTCCAGGGGCTGGGTACGGTTAGGGTACATCAAGGCCATCATGTCCCGGGGACAGTCCTCTGTCCTAGCGCACATATGAGCTTCCTTCCAGGGTGCTTCTGGGGGTTCCCCCGATCCTAGAGTCTGACAGGGAGGTGCCCTCCTGTGTGACCCCTTCCAGCCCTTCAGTCCCTTGTGCTGCGGGGGTCCCTTTGCCTTTGGAGGGGTCTTCAAGGCTGCTGTGTCCACCCATGGTAACACACCCCTGGGTCAAAGGCAGAGGATAGCCCCCTCTCTGACTGCCATCCTTTCCAATTTCTTTAACCTTCTGTTTAAATTGAGAACTCACGCAGGAAAACCAGCATCCAAATTGTAGGAATTACAAAGGAGAGAGGGTAGAACCAGAGAGAAGATTTGATGTCGTCCATGCCATTATAATAGCCCCAAAATGGAAATATCCCCTGTCCATGGGCTGATGAGTAGATCAACAACATGCGGTCCATCTAGGGCTGGGGATGGGGCTCAGAGGTAGAGCACTCACCAAACATGTGCGAGGCCTGGTCTATCCACACAACAGAACATCCCCTGGTCATTAAGAGGAAGGAGGTGCTGACCCACAGCACAGAGCTGAGGCTGGAGAACATGGCCACGGTGAGAGAGGCCCATCTTCTGCAGCATCCCACCTAAATGAAACATCTAGAACAGGCACATTCATAGAAGCAGAAGGTGGATTAGTGGTTGCCCAGGGCTGAGGGAAGTGGGGGTACCAGCTAGGTGGTGTGGGGTCTCTTTCCCAAGGTAATGGGAATTGTGTAATGAATGTGTAATGAATGTACAACTCCATGAATACACTAAAAATCAATTGTGTAATGAATGTACAACTCCATGAATACACTAAAAATCAATTGTGTAATGAATGTACAACTCCATGAATACACTAAAAGTCATCGGGTGGTACACTTTAAATGTGGCAACTGTGTGGTATGTGAATAACATCTCATTAAAGTTAAAAAAAAAACCAATAATAATATTCAAGCTGGGCCAGTGTGCACACCTGAAATCTCAGCTATTTGGGAGGCTGGCACAGGAAGGTTGCAAGTTCAAGGCCAGCCTGGGCAACTTAGCAAGATCCTGTCTCAAAATAAAATAAAAAGGGCTGGGGATGTGGCTCAATGGCAAAGTGCTTGCCTACCATGTGTAAGGCCCTGGGTTCAGTCAATCCCCAGCTTTAGTCAGGTGTGGTGGCACACGCCTGTAATCCAAGGGGCTCTGGAGGCTGAGGCAAGAGGATAGCAAGTTCAAAGCCAGCCCCAGCAACTTAGCAAGACCCTGTATCAAAAACAAAAAAAAATATAAAAAAAGGGCTGGGAATCTGGCTAAGTTGGAAAGCACCCCTGGGGTTCAATCCCTGATATCAAAAAAAAATCCCCAGTATTGGGGGGTAAAAGCAATCATTTTCTAAACTAAAGAATGTAAGTTTCCAGATTTAAATGACCTGTTGGGTGCCAATACAATGAATAAAATAGAATCTCAACAAAGCCCAGAATCATGAAATTTCAGACATAGATATTCCACAGGCTTCTAAGGAGGAAAAACTAGGTTACATACAAAGGGTCAGGACCTAAGATGGCTTCCAGCTGGTCACAGGCACCCCTGAGAGCAAGAAGACAAAGTGCCACTGCTTCAGCCTTCAAAAGAAAAGTGACCTTCCAGGGGCTGGGGTTGTGGCTCAGTGGTAGAGTGCTCGCCTAGCATGTGTGAGGCACTGGGTTCGACTCTCAGCACCACATACAAATAAATAAAAAATAAAGGTCCATCCACAACTAAAAAATATTAAAAAAAAAAAAAAAAAGAAAGAAAGAAAGAAAGAAAAGAAAAGTGATCTTCTACCCACAGTTTTATAGCCAGCCCAACTGTCCATCAAATGTGCTGGTAAACCAGAGACATTCCCCGCCTGCCCTGTTTTTGAAGGCTTCCCTCTCACTAACCCTTCTCAGGAAGTCACATGGGACTGTCCCATCCATAGGAAGGAGTACACAGGAAGAAAGTCAGTGTGGGTGCAGGTAAAGGGACGGCCCAGGAGGATGGGGAAGGATGAGCTCAGGGTGACAGCCAGGCATAGGGCAGAGAGGGCAGCCAGCCACACCAAGAGGACACTGGTGTCATTTAAAATAAATAAAAGAGAGTCCAAGTTGGGTGCAGAGGCACACGCCTATAATCCCAGCAACTCCGGAGGCTGAGGCAGGAGGATCACAAGTTCAAAGTTGGCCTCAGCAATTTAGCAACCCGAAGCAATTTAGCAAGACCCTATCCTGAGCTGGGGTTGTGGCTCAGTGGTACAGAGCTTGTTGTGCGAGGCCCTGGGTTCCATCCTCAGCACCACACAAAATAAAAAAATATATTGTGTTCAACTATAACTAAAATGGAAATTTTTTAAAATTCATTTTTAAAAAAGACTCTATCTCTAAATAAAAAATTTAAAAGGGCTAGGGAGATGGCTCAGTGGTTAAGCACCTCTGGGTTCAATCCCCAGTACCCACCCCCTGAAAAAGAGAGAGTTTACATTCCCCTAAATAAAACAATATGTAATATACTCGTTATGTAAAATATACAACATACCAAAAAAGAGCAGCCTGGCCCAATTCTGCCTACTCTTAACCATCTACTGGTGAGATGCCCCTCACGGTGCAGTCCTGGCCACAAGGCACAGTGGAGGACCCGGAGGCCTTGAGTCTCTGCCGGCAGGGCTGGTCTCCATGAATCAAAGGAGAAATCCAGAGAGCCTGCCTCCATGCTGAGCCCCACAGGACCAGAGGTTTCAGGGAGCCCCAAGTTTTTAGGGTTCATTCCCAAACTTGCCCACTGTCTTCTCAGAAGGGGCTGTGCTCCCTCTCAGGAATCAGCAGGTGGACTGTGCCCAGCGGTTTTGTCCAGTGGACCTTCTCTAGGGGCCTTCATTGGACACTGAGAAGGGACAACGTGGCCCTTCTTATTCCCAGCTGGGCGCATGCTCTACCAGTTGGGTTATTTTTTAGTTTGTTTGTTGTGTTTTGTTGCAGGGCTGGGGTGGAAGCCAGGTCTTGCTTATGCGGGTGGCGCTCTACCCCTGAGCTAAGCCCCAGCCCCCAGTTTTTGCATGCACCTCTTCTTTATTCATTTATGTGAAAATCCTTCCCAACAGAAATTTTTAAGTTTTCTTTTAGTGAAGGAGAAAATAAAGAGTGGGGAGAAGCTCCTGCCCCAAGGGATGAAGCAACAGAGGTGGAGAGCGGAGGAAGGTGAGGCAAGCTGTGGGAGGTCAAGCCCCAGCAAGGAGGCCGCGGGGCCTTGGGGGCTGTTGCGCAGGCTGAGGGCTGGGACACCAACCTGCAGATAAGAGGTGCCCACACCTCCTCCAGAGGGTCATCCCTGAGCTGCCCCCTCCCTACAGTGGGGACCAGAACAGCCCTGGGCACTGCTGGGAAGGGTTCTGCCGGACCACGCGGGCCACCTGGATCACAGTGGAGGCCTCACCTGTGCGGAGGACTGACCCGGGAAGCTTATCTCCGGCCCATGGTCGCGCTCAGGGTTCCTGGCAGGAGCTATGGCCGATGTGGCCGAGATCTGGCCATCTGCCCTCAGCGATCAGGAATAGGTGGAGGGAGGCTGCCTCCAGCTCATCCTCTCCCCCACCAGGGCCTCCACCTGAGCCACAGGGGCAGGTCTGGAAAGGTCGCGGGATTCCGTGGGTGGGGGTCGAGCCACAGTGTGGGTGCCGGGTGTCGTCCTGAGCCCGGGGCACCCTCACTCCCCGGGCCACCTCTGCCTCACCTGCCCTGGACCCGCCCAGTTCTTCCTTCCCAGCTTCCGGTGCGTCCCGGGCCACGGGAAGCGCGCGGAGAGCTGGTTTTCTCTCCAAAGCCTGGAACAGGGGTTGAGGGGCCGTTCCCTTCCCGGAGCCCCAGAGGCCGAGTTGACCCCCACAGCCTCTGCCCTCCCGCCGCCAGCAGCAGCCCCACGACTTTCCGAGGAGGCGCGACAACGCCGACCACGACCACGAGGTGGCGCCACGGCCCTGCGCTGAGAATCCCGACCCAGGCCCATCCGGGCCTCTCTCCAGGCGCGAACCCCACAGTCCCAGGGCTTGCACGTGGCCCTGTGGGTCCAAGCCTGCCCACGCGGCGGCCCCAGGGAGACCCAAGCCGGGCCGCAGGGACATCCTCGTGCTCCGGTCCAGGGCGCCAGCATTATCCCCGCATCCTGGTGATGCCAGCCCGCCATCGAATGTGGCATGCACTCTCCCTGCGGGGTCCCTCGGGGTGCACCCAGCTCCCTGTTTGTAAAAGAGGAGGGGAGAGAATGGGACATGAAGCCTTGGGGTGTAGGTCAGTGGTGGGTCGCTTGCCTAGTGACATGGAAGACATCGCCATTGACAGAGCTCCTCGATGCCAGCGCTGGCCCAGTGCCTCCGTCAATATTCCTCAGTTGGGGCGGGGGCGGGGGCGGGGGTGGGGGGGTGGGGGGGCGGGGTTGCTCCTGTTGTGTCTCTACAGATGGAGACAAAGTCTGGAGGTTACCCAGCTCGGCCATATCAGCGGTAGAGCTGGCATTGATGTCCCGGACCCCAAGCTCCCCATGCACACCTGGATGCTCATCCCTGTGGAAGGGCAGAGGTGCCGGCTCCTTGTGCTTGGAAGGAGGCGACCCAGGCACACGACTGATCTAAAGTTCAAGCTCCTGAGCAAGCTGGGTCCTGAGGACAGACTCCCCAGTCTGACCCCTGAACTGAGTCTCCCCTAACACCACACACACACACACACACACACACACACACACCATCCATGCTGGGCAGCAACATGGGGTCAGGCAGGGAACGGGGCTCTGGGGCTCTGGGGCTCTGGGCCACCGCTGGCTCTGCAATGACTAGCTGTATGATCTTGAGCCAGTCCTTCAACTTTCCTCCTTCCCTGGAGGGCCATCCTAACTTAGAAACCTGGTGTGAGTGGGTGCTTGATAAACTACCACTGAACAAGTGATCATTGTCTCCTTCTTTGTCAAACCATTTGGACCCCTGAGAAGAATGAAGTGGGAGTGACCGCTGCCCTCCAGGAATAACTGTTGGGCGAGATATGATTCAAGTTCTTCCCCAGAGACCCAGGGGAGGGAGGGAGATGTGGTTTAACTGAACGGAACCACAAAGGCTGCAAGAGGTAGCTGTTGTTGACCTTGAATGTGGGGGGCACGCTTTTCCCCCCTTGGTACTGGGGATTGAACCAGGGACGCTCTACCACTGAGCTACACTCCCAGCCCTTTTTATTTTTCATTTTGGGACAGGGGTCTTGCTGGCCCAGGCTGTGGCCTCAAAACTTGTGATCCTCCAGCCTCAGCCTTCAGAGTCACTGGGATTACAGGAGTGCCACACCCCACCAGGTTGGTGGCAGGCTTCTTACATTTCATATTATAAATATGCCACAGATCATAGCCATTGTCACTGACTTTATTGAGTCCATACCCTGTGGCAGCTTCTTCACGTACATTCATTCAACAAACATGTTCTGAAGGCCTTCTGGGTACCAAGTACTCTGCCAAGAGCTGAGCACAAGCCATGAACCACAGGGATTGCCCCACACAGAAAGGACAGTCTGGCGAGGAACAGGCCCCAGGGATCATGATACAAGCACAATATGGACTCATAATTGAGGTCAGAGCCTCAGAGGGAATTGTCAGGAGGCAGACCCAGGAGTATGCACCAAGGGCAGGCATGCAGCAGCCACCCCGCGCGTGCAGGCAGAGGGAGGAGATGCTGTCAGGAACAAATTTTAAAACAATAAGAACCAACTAAAAGCCAGTCTGCTCTCTATTATCACTGCACACCAGCAATCCTAAACAATGGCCTCCCCCCAGATTCTTTTGATGGTTTAAGACCTCAACAATTGCTTCAGTTACTGTTGACTTTTAATAATATCTATGTAAGTTTCAAATTAACACATTTTTATTACTTACCCTTTAATAAACACTACATGCTACTTGGAAGTTAATTGGGAGAGTTCCCAGTTATGCAGCCGCTCCCAAGGAGGGGGACCCAGCTGCTGGGCTTCACATAGACTCAGAACTCTTCCCTCTGGCCTGGGGTCCCTGTTGTCCTGCGTCATCCTGAAGCAGTGGGGTTGGTAGAAACACTGGTAGCATGGTTTTAGGTGACCACTTGAGTTTTATTGGCTTGAAATGGGAAGATATTTGAAAGCCACTGCGCGATGAATCCCTAAGAAACAGATTTGACGATACTGTAATTTCTGGAATTTATTGTGAAATGGATCTTTTTCTGATTTTCTGCCAAACTTATCCTTATGTTGAAGGCTTTCCCTAGCATTTGTGCATTTATTGCTTCATGTGAGAAAAGAGGTTTCCAAATAAAAATAAAAAATGCTGCTCAATCAATCATGAGTGAGATAGATTAACAAATCTGCCTGTGCTCCTTTCAAATCATGAATATGCAAAGATTGATTCTGATGATGTCATTGTCAGATTTGCAGAAGTCCGGAGACGGTGACGTTGATTCGTCATCGCAACAGGTGCGGATAGACATTTTTCCCTTTTGCCAATAAAATTAAAAACTACAATATTAATCCATTATTTCTTTATTTTTTGCACTATCAAGATTGTTCGGGCTGGGGATGTGGCTCAAGTGGTAGCGCGCTCGCCTGGCATGCGTGCGGCCCGGGTTCGATTCTCAGCACCACGTACAAAGATGTTGTGTCTGCCGAAAACTAAAAAATAAATATAAAAAAAAAAAAAAAAGATTGTTCTATTTTATTTTTTACTATGATAATTATATACACGAAATTCAATAAAATAAAAATTTTACTGTATTTTTGTTGGTCATTTTATTCATGAGTAATAATCATAATAAGAAAATTAATATAGAGAGGAGGGATATTTTTAAAAATTATCTGCTCTAAGGGGCTGGAGATATAGCTCAGTTGGTTGGGTGCTTGCCCCTCATGCACTAGGCCCTGGGTTCAATCCCCAGCACCATTAAAAAAAAAAAAAAAATCTGCTCTGGGTACCGATACTCTAGGTAGGACACTGCATGCGGGAAGTCTCCCCTGAGCAAGCAGCACCCTGGCTAAATCTTGAAGGGTGCATTGAGCTGGCCAGAAAAAGCCGGTGGGGATGGGGATTCAGGCAGAGGGCAGAGCATGTACAAAGGCCTGAGACAGGACCAGCTGGGGGTGCAGAAGAGACTGAGAACCCACAGCCGCACCTCACTGGCTGCTGCAGAGTGCACAGGGCAGGACCAGCAGGGGCCTGTGATTTGGGTGGGATCTGGCTGAGCCAAGAGAACATCCAAAATAAATGACTTGAACTAGGAGGTCCCTGACTGTTTCCCATCACTAAAGGTAGGTAGGGCCAGGGCCAGGGCCAGCCCAGGTCGATGCTGCCGTATTGCTGCACTCCTTCTTCCTGTGGTCCAAGATGGTGGAGTGTCAATCACCAGGCTTGCATTTATGGGTAGGGAAAATAAAGGGGCAAAAGAAGCCTCACCCCACAGCCATGTAAGGACAGGATTTAGTCCTGTGGCCCCACCTAGCTAAAAGGAAGGCTGGGAATGGAGTCTTTATTTAAATGGGTTTGTGCTCAGCTGGGTGTGGCACACACCTGTAATCCCAGCCACTTGAAGGGCTGAGCTAGAAGGGTCCAGAGTTTGAAGCCTGCCTGGGCGACTTAGTGAGACCCTGTCTTTTTTTTTTTTTTTTTTTTTTGGTACTGTTGATTAAGCCCCACTGAGCCATGTCCCCAGCCCTTTTTATTTATTTATTTTTTTTATTTAGAGACAGGGTCTCACTGAGATGTGTAGGGCCTCTCTAGTTGCTGAGGCTGACCTTGAACTTGTGATCCTCCTACCTCAGCCTCCTGAGTTGTTGGAATTACAGATGTGGAGCCCTGGGCCTGGTGAATTCCTGTCTTAAAAAGAGCTGGGAATGTGGCTCAGGGACAGCACTTGCCAAGTACATGTGAGGCCCTGGGTTCATTCTTTAGTTCCCCAAACAACCAAAGATTAATAAAAGGAAAATGACTTTTAAAAAATAAAAGCATGGGCCAGGCACAGTGGTACATGTCTGTAATCCCAGGGGCTTGGGAGGCGGAGGCAGGAGAATTGAGAGTTCAAAGCCAGCCTCAGCAATTATCGAGGCACTGAGCAACTCAGTATGACCCTGTCTCTAATAAAATACAAAATAGGGCTGAGGATGTGGCTCAGTGGTTGAGTGCCCCTGAGTTCAACCCCCGGAACCCCCAAAAAGAAAAGAATGGATAATGGGGAAGAGAGACTATTCTGTTGTACTAAGAAGAGAATTTGGGTCTTTATACTGAAAACAATGGTGAGCCATGGAAGATTTTAAAACAAGAACAGGAAGAAAATAGAAAGAAAACTACCATTTTAGGAAGGTATTTTTTGGCCAGGGCTGGGGTGTGCTCGGTGGCAGAGCACTTGCCCAGCATGTGTGAGGCCCTGGATTCCAGTGCCCAGCACTAAAAACAAAAAAAAAAAAACAAAAAAACAGAGAAGCTGAGTGGCTTCAGGCTTCGGGGAGGCAGGTGAGGCAGGACGGTGATGGCCCCGACGCAGGGGACCGCAGGGAGGGAGAGGAAGAGGAGTCTCAGATGCCCAGTCGGCCTGGCCGAGCATGGAGCCAGGACTGAGCCTGGCAAGAGGGGGACACAAGCACGTTTGTGGGGGGTGTTGGCGACAGGCCTGAAAGAAGGCAGTGGAGAGGGACCTGAGGGAGGGACACCCCCTGAGCAGCCGCAGGACAGAGGGGGCTTGTGGGAGGAAGCAGAGGCGGCCTTCACTGGAGGCTGCAGGAGGCCTCCCCACCCAGACGCCCCCAACCTGTGCTGGAGCAGAGACTGGGAAAGCCGGGAACCCCGAGACCTGGTAAGCGAAACTGGAGTGCAGAGTGTTCGCCTGTCACAAAGGAGCATAGGTTCCCTCCTGGTTGAAACGCCCACCCTGCCTCTCGGGACCCCATTCTTCCTCTGTAACATGGGCATGTGGCGCTAGGCATTGTCACCTGGCCAAGGCCATTTCTCCTGAATTCCTAGTAGAACCCTAGTCTATGGGGGAACTGGCAGAGACTGCAAACGCCCACCCCACCCCACCCCCCGGTCCTTTCTCCCTTCTTTCTTAGAAACTGGAGTTTTAGCTGGGCACAGTGTCCCTTCCACACCTGTATTTCCAGCAGCTGAGGAGGCTGAGGCGGGAGGATCACTAGTTCAAGGCCAACTTCAGCAAAAAGCAAGGCGCTAAACAAATCGGTGAGACCCTGTCTCTAAATAAAATACAAAAAATAGGGCTGGGGATGTGGCTCAGTGGTTTAAGCACCCCTGGTTTCAATCCCTGGCACAATAGAAAATAAAAAAAAGAAAAGAAAAGAAAAAAGAATTTGGAGTTTTAGCTGAGCACCCCAGTATCCAGATAAAGACTACATTTCCCAGCCTCCACTGCGGCGAGGTGGTCTTGTGACTGCAGTGGGTTGTACCACAGGAGAGGAACCCAGAGCTTAGGAAACCTGTAGAAGGGGACCCAAGCAAACCTGCCCTTTAACCTAAAAGAAAACACTATCTTCTGAGACTGTTGGCTCTACAAACCCCTTGAAAAGAGCCTGGAACAAAGGGCACATGGCACCCCTGCTCACAGAGTGCACAGAAACACAAGAGACTCGAGGATTCCATTTGTAAAAGAGCAAATGGAGAATGAATATGGCCATGGCCAGGGAGACACAAGGACAGCTGGAACTGCAGCTGAGTGGTAGGGTGCTTGCTGGAAGTGCAAGGGCCTGGGTTTGATCTCAGCGCAGAGAAAGAGAGAGAGAGAGAGAGAGAGAGAGAGAGAGAGAGAGAGAGAGAGGGGTTATTGGCCGCTTCTGGGAAAGTTCATCCTCCCTCACTGTACATTGTCATGTCTAGACATAATGCTTGGTAACAAGCAACCATCTTGTGACTATGAGGAAAAATTTGATATTTCAGCAGTGGTAGAGATGAAAGTTGAAAACGACCTTGGTCCTTTCTGTTTTGTTTTGGTACCAGGGATTGAACTCTGCGATGCTTAACCACTGAGCCACATCCCCAACCCTTTTTATTTTGATACAGGGTTTCACTAAATTGCTTAGGGCCTCACTAAATTGCTGAGGCTGGCCTCAAACTTGCAGTCCTCCTGCCTCAGCCTCTTTTTTTAATTTAATTTTATTTTAGTTGTAGATGAACACAATATCTTTATCTTTATTTTATTTATTTTTATGTGGTGCTGAGGATCGAACCCCCTGCCTCATGCATGCAAAGCCAGCACTCTACCACTGAGCTACAAACCCAGCCCCTGCTTCAGGCTCTTGAGCTCTAGGATTACAATGTGCGCCACCACACCTGGCACAACCTTGGTCCTTGATGAAACTGTTGAGTCACTCAATTGGCCAACCTCTCTGTTCACTTGTCACAAAAGAGCCTAGCTGTCCTCCTGGTTGAAGCCTCCTGAGACAGGGCGTTTGCACACGGGCACTGGGAATCTTGCTGACCAGTACACCATCCCTCCTCCCTCCTGAAGGGCCACGAGGTCAGTCACACAAAGGCCCAGGTGGGAAGCATTTCCCCAGAGCTGGCTTCACCCAGAGGTGGCAGAAATCACCCATTCAGAGCCACAGATGCGGGGCACCTTGACAGCCCCTCAGCAGGGACCAGGCACCCACCCCCCCCACCCCACCCCCCGGCTTCTTGGCGTTCCTTCAGCTCCCAGCTCTGCGGCTGTGGGACCCTCCTGTCCACCCAGCGAGCTGCTCCTACGTTCCACCGAGACTCTCCAGTGCAGGCCCTGTGCTCCTGGGAGGTGTGGGGGGCGGATGTGCCGGGGGCATGTCCCCACTGCTTTGAAGGGGCACGTTCTGCTCACCTTCTCCACCATGGGAAGTCCCCTCAGGGTGGAGGACAACCCGCCCTCGGTCCTCCTCATTCAGGAGTCTCCAAGGAGGAGCAGGCCACGGGTCACTCCCGGGGGTCTGGACTGACCGTGAGGGGGTGGCTTAGGGATCTGGGTGAGAACCGCGAGGCGGACTCCAGCCTGGTGACACACCAGGCAGTTTCGCAGTGTGGCTGAGGGCTGTGGTGACAGATGGTTTGTCAGATCAGTTAATCAGGACGCAGGGCCTTTGTTACCCTCCCACGGAGCCGCTGGTGAGGCTGAGCGGGAGCTTCCACCATGCGGCTCCAGAGCTGAGCGCCACCCACCAGGGACTGCAGGTGCCTCAGCAACCCAGGGGACACAGACAGGGATTCTGTCACCCCTTGAGCCCTCAGATTACCCTCCTCCGGATCAATTGAAGTTCTGTTGAACTACTGAACGTCCAGGTCACAGATGGAAAAGGCCCAGCTTGCAGCCCCTGCTGGCTGCCCGTGCTGGAGTCCTGTGACCCACTTACCGCTCACCCCGTTCCTGTGTGACCCTCTTGCCGCAGTGCAGTGGAAGTGGCTGCCACCCCAAGCCCGGCTGTTCCCAGCCCAGCTGGCTGCCCTCCGCCCCTCTGCAGCTGTGTGGATCCCACCACCTCAGCTGCGCTCCAGCCTGTGGCCAGGCGGAAGGTACCAGAAGGAGGCCTGGGGGGAACAGTGCCCTGGGCTGGGAGGAGCACCGCACCTGGGAGAGCCCGTGAGCAAAGGGAACAGAGGAGGGGGCTGGGCAGCTGCAGTCAGATGGAGGGACAGTGGCAGGGCAGGGGGGCAGGGCTGGAGCGCAGGAGGCCACCAGAGAACGGAGCAGGGACAGTAACCCAGGGAGCTCTGTGTGAGCAGCTACGATGGGCAGCACCGGTCCAGCACCGTCCACCACTGCGCCACACTGCCTGTCCCTGCCTCACACCGCGCAGCTGCAGCACGGGGGCCGCAGGGGGCCCAGGCCCAGGTCAGCTCGGTCTCTTGCCCTTGCTGAGCTATGATGCCAAGGACACACCCCTCCTGGCACTGAGCCCCGCTGTCCCTCCCACATGGCGGGGGTGAAACTACTGCAGAACTGGCCAGGCCTGGCTCCCGTGGAGGAGCTAAATGGCATTGGGACATCTGCCTTGCGCTCAGTCTGGGGTCACACACTCTGGGGGATGCCGTCCACCAAGTCACCAGGATGCTCCATCAGCCTGTGGAGAGAAGCTGGGACGGAGACCGCCAGCCGACAGCCCCCGTGAGCCCCTGGGAAGGGGCCCGGCAGCCCTGGTGGAGCCCCCAGGCCACTGCAGGCCTGGCCGGCCTGGCTGCCCTCTCAGGAGGACCCACGTCCGAAACCCCGCAGCAGGGCCTAGACCCCAGGCCTGCTCTGCAGTGACGTCACTGGCTCTGAGACAGCCTCCCTGCCATGTGACCCAGCCTCTACCGCCATGTGACCGTGGGCCTTCTTACCTGAGTGCATCGATCTGAGGCAGAGCTCAGATCGATGCAGTAAGTGGCCCCCGGGAAAGTCCTCAGCCTGGAACTGGCCTGTCCCAGGTCAATGCCTCTGGCCACTTCCCGCCACAGCTCAGGCTGTCCTCAGCTCTTCCAGCTACCAAACAGCCCCTCACTGACCCTCTCGCCTAATGCAGAGTGCAGGTGACAAATGGGTCACCCTAGGCAGAAGTGTATTTCTGGGGCCGGGGATACAGCTCAGTTGGTGGAGGGCTCCCCTTGCCTGCACAAGGCCCTGGGTTCAATCCCAGCAAAAAAAAAAGAAAAAGAAAGAAGGAAGGAAGGAAGGAAGGAAGGAAGGAAGGAAGGAAGGGAGCTGCTGGCATTTTTTAAAATTTAATTTTACTTTTTTCTAAATTGATAAAAATTTTATATAAGATCTGAGGTTCTTTGTTGTTTTTGTTTTTTCTGGTGCTGGGAATTGAACCCAGGACCTCATACTTGCTAGGTAAGTGCTCCTCTACCACTGAGCCACAGCCCCAGTCCTGGATATAGGGCTTTTTTATTCTTTTTATTGTGGGGGTACCAGGGATTAAACTCAGGCACTCAACCACTGAACCACGTCCCCAGCCCTATTTTGTATTTTATTTAGAAACAGGGTCTCACTGGGTTGGTGAGTGCCTGGCTGTTGCTGAGGTTGGCTTTGAACTTATGGTCCTTCTGCCTCAGCCTCTGAGCCTCTGGGATCACAGGCATGGGCCACTGCACCTGGCTAGGTTTTTTTTAATCAGATAGTGATCTTGATCTCCTTTGGTGTGCAGTTCTATGACTTTGACGTGTACAATGGCATATAACTGTGACAATCAAGATTCTGAACAGCTCCATCAACCAGAAAAGCTCCCCCGTGAGGTCCCCTCTAGTCTTCCCTCCCCCAACCCTAGCAACCTCTGCACTGTCCTCATGACCCTGTTTGGTATCTTCTGCTGTCACTGTGCCACTCAGTGTGCAGCCTTCCCAAGACTGGCCTTTTTCATCCTTGCTGTTCAATGTACCAATAGTTTGTTCCTTTTTATTACTGAGTAGTATTCCATGGCGTGGGCATACCACAGTTCATTTGTTCATTCACCATGTTCCAACTGCCTCCAGTTATTAGTGATTATGAATAAAGCTGCTATAAACATTCTTGTTAAGTGTTTTGTTGGTTTTTGTTTTTTTGTACCAGGGATTGAACCCAGGGGTGCTTAACCACTGAGCCACTTCTCCAGCCCTATTTTAGTTAAAGACAGGGTCTTGCTGAGTCACTCAGGGCCTTGCTAAGTTGATGAGGCTGGCTTTGAACTCACAATCCTCCTGCCTCAGCCTCCTTAATTCGCTGGGTTTACAGGCATGTCCCACCGCACCTAGCTCTTATACAGATTTTTGTGTGAACATAAGTTTTTATTTCTCTGGGGTAAATATCTAGAAGCGGGAATGCTGGGACATCGTGATTTTATTCTGTATTTATACGATGCTTGAGGGTCTTGAGCGTTTTTCATGAACTGGTCATCTGCATTTCCTCTTTGGCGAGGTGTCTCTTCAGCTTGCCCACTTTTTTTTTTTTTTTTCACCATAAAGAAAAAGATTTTATTTTTATAAATTTGGTTATTGTGGTTATAAAGGAAGAAAATGTGGCAAACAAAAAACTCGCCCACTTTTAATTTGCTGGCTGACTTTCTCCCTATGTTGCTGGGGCTGGCTTCAAACACCCCGCCCTCCTGCCCAGCCTTGAAGGTCTCTGGGTTTGTGGTCACGTGCCATCACCACCAGCCTGGAGACAGGTCTTTAGTAAAACATGTGATTTGTGAATACAGTCTCTCAGCCTATAACTTGCAATTGCATCCTTTTTACCTTGTCTTTCGCGGAGCAAAGGGTTTATAATTTTGATAAAATCCAACTTACTGTTTTTTTCTTTCACTATCAGGCTTTTAGTCTCAATGTTAAGGACTCTTGGATGACCCTGGTTCACGAAGGGAGCTTCTCCTGTGTTTCTGTGGAAGTTCTATGAATCTCGGATTCCTCTGAGTTGATCTTAGCTGTGGTGCCTGAGTGAAAGGTTCTCTCTGAGTTGCTTAGGGCCTCGCTAAGTTGCTGAGGCTGGCCTTAAACTTGCCATTCTCCGGCCTCAGCCTCCTGAGCTGCTGAGATTACAAGCATGTGCTACTATGCCCAGCCATTCCTGCATCTTTATTGTCTTTTTCAAAATTGTTTTGGCTATTCTAATTTCTTTGCCTTTCCCAATACATTTTATTTTTATTTATTTATTTTAAAGTTAGACAATGTAAGCATTGGTTAACTTTTTTTTTTAAAGAGAGAGTGAGATAATTTTTTAATATATATATATATTTTTTTTTTAGTTTTCAGCGGACACAACATCTTTGTTTGTGTGTGGTGTTGAGGATCGAACCCGGGCCGCACGCATGCTAGGCAAATGTGCTACCGCTTGAGCCACATCCCCAGCCCCTTCCCAATACATTTTAGAACGAGGTTGCCTACATCTAAAAAAAAATTATTGCTGGCTTTTGATTAGAATTGTGAATAGGTCACTGTTATGGGTTGAATTGTGTCCCCCAAAAGAAATATTAAAGTCCTAACCCCCAATTCTTCAAGATGCAACCTTAGTTAGAAATAGGGCCATTTAAGCCCGGTGCAGTGACACATACCTCTAACCCCAGAGATTTAGGAGTTCGAGACAGGAGACAGGAGGATCAGAAGTTTGAGGCCAGTCTCAGCATCTGAGTGAGGCCCTCAGTAACTTAGCAAGACTTTCTCAAAATAAAAGGGGCGGGTACTGGGGATATAGCTAATGATAAAGCACCCCTGTGTTCAATCCTCAATACAAAAAGGAAGGAAGGAAGGAAATATAGGGCCATCGTAGCCAGGTATGCACACCTATAATTCCAGCTACCCAGGAGGATGAGGTAGGAGGATGTCAAGTTCAAGGCCAGCCTGGGCAACTTAAGCACTGTATCAAAATGAAAAAATTAAAAGGGTTGGGGACAGCTTCATGGTCGAATGTTTGCCTATACCACCAGGAAGCCCTGCATGAAAAAAAAGAAAGGAAGTGAGACAGAGAGTCACAGACTCACAGAGAGAACACCTGGTGACATTGGGGGCAGGAGCCGGAGTGCTTCAGCTGCAGCCACAGAGCACGGAGGGCTGCAGGGAAGTCCCAGAAGCTGCGTGGAAGAGGCGGCAGGGACTCCCTGGGGCCCCAGAGCACGCCTGCTCACAGCTGGCAGGACCTCCGCCTGCAGAGCTGCGAGCCCGTGGTTCTCATCTGGCTGTGATGGCAGCCCTGGAAATGGATTCCCTTAGGGGAGAAAGGACATCTCTACTAAGGTGAATCTTCCAGTACACAGCAGTGATGGCCTCTCCATTTATGAAGGTCTCATTCCCCTCGAGAGCATCCTGGAGTGCGCAGCCCAGCCGTCTTGTGCGTGCTGTTAGAACATCCTGGGTGTGGTGTGCAGGCTTGTCATGCCCACGTATTTCCTTTTTTCTTTCTTTCTTTTGCAACTATTATAAGCGGTAGAGGTTTTGCATTTCAGTTTCCACTTGTTTACTGCTGACGTGCAGAGACACGGGTGATTTTTGTTTGTGATCTTGCATCCTGGGCTCTGCTGAATGCTCTTGTTAGCTGCAGGAGTTCTAAGAGTCTTTCTGTGGTGTTTACTCTCGCAGAAGAAGTTAGGTTAAGCCAGGTGCCATGGGCCACACCTGTAGTCCCAGCAGCTTGGAAAGCTGAAGCAGGAGGATCTCAAGTTCAAAGCTAGCCTGGGTGACTTAGCAAGGCCCTAAGCAATTTAGCAAGAACCTGTCTTGGATTTTTTAAATGACAAGGGCTGAGGATGTGGCCCAGTGGTTAAGCACCCCAGGGCTCAATCCCTGGTACCAAAAGAAAAAGTTAGGTTAATTCTTTCTTTTTTTTTTATTAAGTTGTTGATGGACCTTTATTTTATTTATTTATTTATATGTGGTGCTGAGGATGGAACCCGGAGCCTCACACATGTGAGGCAAGCGCTCTACCACTGAGTCACAACCCCAGCCCCCAAAGTCAGGTTAATTCTATAAAACATGTTATCATAGTTCATTATTTTTCTATTTTATTTATTTAATTTTTTGTAGTTGTGTATGGATAGAATGCTTTTATTTTATTTGTTTATTTTTCTCTGATGCTAAGGATCAAACCCAGTACCTCACATGTGCTAGGCAAGCCCTCTGCCATTGAGTGACAGCCCCAGCCCCTATCAAAGTCATTTTGTGTGTGTGTGTGGTGCTGGGGATTGAACCCAGGGCCCTGTGCATGTGAGGCAAACACTCTACCAACTGAGCTATATCCCCAGTTCCTTGTTCTTAATTTATTTCAACAATTCCCTCTCTTTCTGGACATTAATGTTGTTTTCTTTTATTATTATAAAAATGATGGAATTAAAGCCGGGCGCAGCAATGCACACCTGTTATCCCAGCAGCTTGGGAGGCTGAGACAGGAGGATCCAGAGTTCAAAGCCAGCCTCAGCAATGGGGAGGAGCTAAGCTACTCAGTGAGACCCTGTCTCTAAATAAAATACAAGATAGGGCTGGAGGTGTGGCTCAGTGGTGGAGTGCTGTTAGAACCCCATGTGGTGTGTAGGTCAAAAAAAAAAGATATTAAATTTAGATTAACTAATTATTTGGGAAATAAATCTCTAACCCTTTTACTAAATATGTCAGAGGAGAGATTCCTAGAAATGGGATTAGGAAGTCAATACATGGCTCAGTGGCTTTCCAGAAATGTCACCAAGCCACTGCCATCAGTGATGTGTGTGAGGACTCATGGGGCTTTAGCAGAGCCAGCACTGAGCATGATCACTTAAAGCTCTTTGCACTCAACAGGAAAATACAGTATTTCCTGTGAATTTCAGAGTAGTCCTTTCTAAAATACCAACAGGCCCCACCCCTGCTAAAAAAAAAAACCTCCCGTGGCTACCCAGTATTTTTTTTTTTTTTTTATTATTGGCACCAGGGATTGAACCCAGGGGTGTTTAACCACTGAGTCATATCCCCAGTCCTTTCTGTATTTTATTTAGAGACAGGGGCTCATTGAGTTGCTTAGGGTCTCAATAAGTTGCTGAGGCTGGCTTTGAATTTGCTATCCTCCTGCCTCAGCCTCCTGAGCAGCTGGGATTACAGGCATGCACCCCTAAACCCAGCCTTTAATTTTCTATTTTGAGATAGGGTCTTGCTTAAGTTGCTTAGGGCCTCACTAAGATGCTGAGGCTGGCCCCAAACTTGTGATCCTCCTGCTTCAGCCTCCTGAATCTCTGGGATTACCGGCTGCCTCACCACGTGGCTCCTTGGCTATTTTTGAAACCCACTAGGTGAGCTCTTTCCCCTCCAAGCCAGGCTTCCCACTGGGCTTAGATGCAGGTGTTTACCTAGCTGACCCCTCCCTGCCCAGCCTGATTCACACCCCACAGGGGTTCCTAGGAGAAGTGTAGAGGAGCAAATTTAGAACCAGACTGGTTGTGTTTCAGTCCACTTTTTTTTTTTTTTTAAAGAGAGAGAGAGAGAGAGAGAGAGAGAGAGAGAGAATTTTTTTAATATTTATTTTTTAGTTTTCAGCGGACACAACATCTTTCTTTGTATGTGGTGCTGAGGATTGAACTTGGGCCGCATGCATGACAGGCAAGCACGCTAGCGCTTCAGCCACACCCCCAGCCCCTTCAGTTCACTTTTACTGGGTGGCCTTGGAAAAGTTATTTAACCTCTCTGTGCCTGTTACCTCAACTGCAAAATGGCGGTAAGAACAGCCACCTCACTGAGTTATAAGGGTATGTCAGAACTCTCTGGCCCTTGAGAAGTGTGGCTATATGTTAGCTACTATTCTTGTCACTCATAGCTGTCTTCTCCCAGATCTGGCCCATTACCCATGGGAAACAGCCAGATTGCTGTGGCTGCTCTTATTCCCTCATTGCTTGTTAAATGTCTCAGCCTGTTTTTCTCATCTGAGGGAAGCTAATCCCCATCCCTGCTTCACAGACTCATGTGAGGACTGGAAGAGTGACAGGTGTCCTTGCTTAGGCTGACCACTGCCATAATGATCATCTCTGCCCACCCCCATGCTTGGGGCAGGAGCAGGATAGGAAAGCTATGAGCTCTGATTTGTTGAGGTTGAGCACTTACAAAACTCCAAACCCTGGGCTGCCTCATTTCATGCCCCCTGCTGTGTGGCTGTCAAGGCCTGGGCAGGAAATGGAATCCAACCCAGAGGGTTCAAGAGCTTCAGCAGAAGTTCTGGCAGGTGAAGAGGCCCAGCCATGCTGGGGAGGCACTGGGACCTCCAAGGCTGAAATGAAAACGGGAAAATCCCCTAGATGCCATCAGAGGGACAAGCTGCACCCAGGCCAGGCACAGAGGCACTCTGCTCCACCTGTCTCCATCTCTCCCCACTCCCACCCATCTCCTGGGTGGGGTGCTGGACAGGAATCCAGCCGCAAGGGAACCTGGGGACCAGGCCCAGAAGTCAGCAGCCTCGGTAGGAAGGAGGGGGACAGAGAACAACAGGTGGGCAAGGGAGGATAATAGGCCCCAGGGGGCAGGATAATCCTCCCATCCCTCTCTTTGTCGCCGCGTTCCTGTTTTTCTGGTTCTGGGGAGTGAACCCAGGGCCCCCTGCGTGCAGACCGGCTCTCCACCACCCAGCTACGTCCCCCGTCTTTCAAATCTCATTTTGAGACCGGGCCTCCCTCCCCAGGCCACCTTTGAACCGCCATCCTCCTGCCTCCCCCAAACAAGTGGCTGTGGCTGGGGTTCCAGGACAAGTGCCGCCATCCCAGGCCCCAATCCATTTTGCAGATGGGCAGATGGCGGTGCGGAGACCTGCGGGGACTTGCCTGCCGTCAGGGAACTGGGAGGTGGGGCTGGAGGGGAGGCTCGCGGGCCTCGGCGGCCAGGCTTCCCGCACAGCCCACCCCCGTCCCTGGGTGGCAGGGCGGGCATGGCCCGGAGTCCTGTCCCCAAGGCCGCCCTCGCCCCTGGCAGGACTGAAGGCCTCGCTCCTTTTTCCCAGTCCCCCCTTTGGACCTCTCTTCCCGACCTTCCGTCGGCGGTGCCCTCCCGGCCTCTCCCCGCGGGGGCTCCCTCCCGGCTCGCCATCCTCCCGCTCGGCTCTGCAGCTCCGCAGCCTCGACCCGGCGACCCTCGGCCCCACCCCTCGCCCCGCGGGCCGCCCACCCCCGGCCACCCCGGGCCACCCCCGGCCACCCCCGGCCCGGGTTCCCCCCGCGGCGCCCCCCGCGGCCCGGGCCCTCGCGTCCCTGCGGCGGCGGGCTGGGTGGCGGGCGCGGGGCGGGAGCAGGGCTGGCGCGGCGCCGGCCTGAGTCACACGCATGAGGCAGCGTGAGTCAGGCGCGGAGGGAAGTCCCTGCGGAAGGGGCTTTCGGAGCCGCAGTGGAGTCGCAGGAAAGAGAAAGTGTCCGAAATGCTCCTTTGACACAGTGACCTTGTGTGAGCCCGAGCCCGACACACCCCTCGCCCACGGCCTCCCCGCAAACCACGGCACGCACGCCCCGCGCCGCCGAGGCCCCGGCCGCCCGCCGCTCCCAGGTACGCGGCCCGCGGCCCGCAGGGCCAGGCGGGGCCCGTGCTGCCTCCTCCGGGATGGCCGGAGAGGAACCCTGGAGGGTCCCAGCCGCCCTGTGCCCCGCAGCCCCAAAGCTCGGTCTTGTTCCCTCCCAGCTTCTCAAAGGTGCAGTGAGTGCCCCCCAGCCGGCATGGTCCCCTGCGACCAGATGGCAAGCCCGTGATGGGTGTCAAGGACCCCTTGGGGTCTTCCCTGACACCCAATGGGGCCTTGTGGGGTGTGCCAGGAAGCTGACAGCTTGCGGTCCCACAGAGTCCGGAGGACCAAGTGTGAAGCTCTGCCACTTCGGACTCTTCCAGCCCTCTTAGGTTGTCCTGGAACCCATCGTTTGATTCAATTACAGAAATATTTACCTACTAAGTGCCAGGCTCTTAAAAACCCGCGATATAGCTGGGTGCAATGGCCCTGTAAATCCCAGTGACTGGAGGCTGAGGCAGGAGAATTGCAAGTTGGAGGCCACCCTCAGAATGTAGCCAGGCCCTATCTCAAAAAAGAAAAACAACAAGGGATGTAGCTCAGCGGTAAAGCACCCCTGGGTTCAATTCCAATATCAAAGCAAACAAACAAACTGAACAAAGTGAAAACGGGAAAGTGAATAAAATATGTTATAATACCTGCATTTCAAAGAGTAGGCCTTCTGTCTGGATGGGTGAGGGAGACAATGATCAATAATAAATAAGCAAATTAGGTTTGGGGGTGTAGCTCAGTGGTGGAGCACTTTAGCATGCAGAGGCCCTGGATTTCATCACCAGTACTTAAATAAATAATAAGCAAATTATCTAGACCAGGGCTCTCCAAAATATAGAATGGGAGCCATGACTGTAATGTTAATTGTTCTAGTAGCCACTTTAAAATGTAGAAGAAACACATGAAATAAATTTTAATAACAGAATCTATTTAATCCAATATATCCAGATATTACCATTTTGTTCTTATTATTTATTTACTCATATTCTTTGTTACTGGGAATTAAATTAAATCCTAGGGTGTTGTATCCCCAATCCTTTTCATTTTGGGGGGAAGTTACCTGGGATTGAACTCAGGGACACTTGGCCACTAAGCCACATCTCCAGCACTATTTTTTTTTTTTTTTTTTGTATTTTATTTAGAGACAGGGCCTCACTGAATTGCTTAGCACCTCACTTTCACTGAGGCTGACTTTGAACTCATGATCCTTCTGTCTCAGCCTCCCAAGCCGCTGGGATTACAGGCCTGTACCACCACTCCTGGCTCCCAAGTCTCCCAATCCTTTTGAGCCAGGATCTCACTAAGTTGCCAGGGCTGGCCTCAAACTTGGGCTCCTTCTGCCTCAGCCTCCAGAGTTGCTGGCATTGCAGGTGTGCAGCACCGAGCCTAGCTTTCCCTTTTTTTTTTTTTTTTTTTTGGTACTAAGCCTTCGAAATCCAGTGAGTACTACTTACACTTCCAGCAAACTGCAGTTCAGACTCACATTTCAAGTGCTTGGGCAGTGTGTGTGCAGAAGGGGTAGCGCAGTGGTGACTCTGAGGAAGGTAAGGGGGTGGTGGGACCTGGTGTACTGATTAGGTTGGCAGGACAGTAGTCTGTGAAGGAATGGGAGCCACAGACACCTGGAGCCAGGCTCCTCCACTGGCTACAGCAAGCCCTTGACCTTGCTGAGCCCCTGAGGACTGAGGAGGGGCAGGTGCAATGTGTTGCATCCCACCTACCTACCTACCCAGCTGGTTAAAGTTGCATGCAGGACACAGACTCCTAATCTCAGAGTCATGTCCCACCCTCAAGGTTTGATGGTCACCAAAGGCAGCCCTTGCCCAGGCCCTTCATTTTTATCCATTTCTAGCCAGGGCTACAGTGATAGATTGATAGATAGATAATTTTTTTTCTTTTTTATGCCAGGGATTGAACCCAAGGCCACTTAACCACTGAGCCACATCCTCAGCCCTTTTTTTATTTTCTGTTTTGAGATAGGGTCTTGCTGAGTTTCGTTCAGGGTCTCAATATGTTGTTGCTGAGACTGATCTCAAACTTGCAATCCTCCTGCCTTAGCCTCCCTGGTTGCTGGGATTATGGGCATGCGTCACCACACCCGGTTTCCAGTGAGATGTTTAATTAGTATTTTGAACTTTTTTTTTTTTTTTTTTTTCCAGTACTGGGAATTGAACCCAGGGTCTTGCACATGCCATCCTCAGCTCATGTTTTAATCTTAAAAACATTGTAGATTTCCAGGGGACCAAGCCATCCACTTAAGATGGACCCAGGACAACGCCAATGTGGGTGGGGACATCAGATACCAACCTTACCATACCTCTTTGGGAACTGGGAGAAAGATTAGCCCTGGTTTTCTGCCCAGATATCATCCTGCTCTCAAAGCACCCCCCCCCCCGCCCCACTAAGGCAAACTGCTGGAAAGGGTCACCTCTGAACTGTGGACAGATCCCAGAAGCAGTGGTGGAAGAGAGGGCCCCAAGCCAAGAAGTTATTGTGGAGGGGCTTTGGATATCTTTTATGCACCCCATCTCTGCAAACCTAAGGGATTTATGGTATCAATAACCAGCCTCTTCCTGGGGACAGGGGCTTAGGACTAAGGCTGCTGAGAGGCTGGAGATGAGGGCGGGAGCATTCCAGAAAACCCAAGAGGCAGCAAGGCCTGGCCCTGGGATGTAGACCTGCCCTTGTTCCTCACCCAAGACTTGGGAACTGGCAGGGTACCGTGGATGGTGACCCAGAAACCTGGCTGTCAGCCGCTCCTGCCTGGCACTGCTTACAGCAACGGGAGGGAGTCCCTGGCAGCTGTCAGTGGAGCAGGCCCCTGGACTCTTTCACCCTAGCCCCGTTTCTCCAGGGCTCCCAGATCCAGACCTGAGATGTCAGGCAGGGTTAGGGGATGTCCCAGCAAGGCTTAGCTCCCAGATTCACATGGCCAGCCCAGGCACTCAGGTCCCAGAGGGCCGCAGACTGCTCATCCTAGAAAATAAGAAAACAAAGAGGCTGCCCACCTAATTTGCAGTGAGGACTGGGTTTTGGAGGACTTACTGCACCCCAGGATTTATGGAGTGAGGGTAGGGACTGGGTGAGCAGGGAGCAGACAAGGAAATTGAAGCCAGATTGGTGGGGAAGGGAATGCTGGTGGGCCCACCCTGCCGGCTCCGGCGCCATCTCCAAGACAGATTCCAGACCAGTGGGGCCTGCCCAGCCCCCTCCTCTGCTCTCCCGCCAGTGGCTTCCTCTCCTCCCCTCCCCCACTCCCTCTCCCCCTCCCCCCAGCTACCCACTTCCTCCGCCCCTTCTCCAGCCCCTTTTGCTCCCATTCATCCATCCATTCACGAAACTTTTGCTGAGCGCCAAGGCCCCCTTGGGCCCTAAGGAGCAAGGCTTGCGGGTGTGGAAAGGAACCAAACAAAGCCCCAGAGAATTCTCACAAATCTCTGGCATGGAGTTGGCCCCTCCCACACCTCTCTCCCCAGCTGCAGGGGCCTGCACCTCCATCCACCCAGCTCTCAGTTCCATCGCCAGGCTTCAACTTAGAGGAAGTGTGCAGGGTCCCAGGTGATACGTGGACTTCTGGGATGTCCTCCCAGGTTGGAGACCTCAGAAGCACACTCTCAGACCTAAGAAAGTCATGGGGTAAGAATCCAGGGTGGCCTGGACTCCTGGACCCAGGTCACATTTCCTCAGTCCCATCGGCAGCTCAGTAGGGGATTTCAGCTTCCAGAGGAAGAAGGGACCAGGCCAGAACCTGCGCTTGCGGGGCTGAGGGGCCATCCCATGACTGGTGATGGAGAACCGGCAGGCCTGAGGCACAGGGCAGCCAGCCTTTCCTGTGGGCCTCACAGGACCCACTCCCACTGGGCTTGGAGAGCTGGCAAGAAACACAGACGAGAAGGTCAGAGGCCATAGAGAACCCCGTTTAGTTGTGGAGAATTGAGCACATAGATAGAAGTGGCTTTGAGGAATCCCCTGCTCCCAGATGGGTTCCCCGGGTGGGAGCAGGTAGCTAAGTTCCACACTCTAAGGCTGGCTCAGGAGCTGCCATGGACTTCTGGCCCTGGGTCAGGACCTAGGAAGGCCAACCCAGCCCAGGGCCTCTCGCAGGACTCCGGAAAACGACCCCACCACCCACTAGACCACAGGGTCACCACATGCTGTCCCACAGTCCCGTTCTAACATGCTGTGTGTTGGTTGGTGTAACTGATGTCAGACTCTCGCTTTCACGGGCTCCAAGGCTTTCAAGCTTGACTATTCCCAGTCGCCCCCTCCCCATAGGAGGGAGCAATGTTTTGGGGGCATTTGACCTGCAAGGCCTGGCACACCGGGTGGGTTCCTGGACACTGTCAGTTAGGCTCCCTAGTGAGCTGCCACCAGTGCTCTGCACCACAGCGAACTGGGCACCACAGCGAACTGCCAATCCCTTAAGCCTAAGAGACAAGGTGTTTGACAAGCGGCTACCAGCTCCTCAGGATAAACCCGGGACAAAGGGGGAAAACAACAGTTTTCTACAACTGGCGACACTACAAGCAGAAGAGCACATGAAGACCGTGCTGAACCTCGGGATGCAAAAACTAAGGTCTCCACAGGGGGACACGATACCTTTTCACCTGTCTGAGGCCTGACCAACCTGCCACATGATGCCATCTGACTGCTGCCATGTGCCCTCGTCTGTCTTGAGGTTGGGGGACAGATGCCCCAGGGTTTGGCCTTTGTGGGTAACAGAAACTACTTGGCCTAACTATTCTTCTTTCAACACATTTTTGGGGTCTGAACACTCTGCTAGGTCCCAGGCTCAGTGAACACACAAGATAAAATTGACAGCTGTCTCGACCTGAAGGAGCTGGCGTTCCAGTGGAGAGAAGTAGACAGAAAATATCACATATATCATTAATTATTGATAATGATTAAATAATTATACAGTATGTTAGAAATTGATATGTTCTGGGAAAAGAAATAAAACATGTAAAGCTGATGTGATCCTGTAGAGAGAGACATTCAGTTTTAAATAGTGAAGACAAGTAATATTGAACAGAGACCTGATGGCCGTGAGACAGCAAGCCCTGGAGATGACTGGGAGAGCATACCAGGCAGAGGCAACCACAGGTGCAAAGGCCCTGAGGTAATCTCAAGCCTGGCAGGTCTGGGGAAGCCCAAGGCCAAAGCAGAGAGAGCAGTAGGTAGGAGATGGGCAGGAGACAGATGGCAGGGCCTTGTTGGCCTTTGTTTTTGTTCTCTAAGATGGGAGCCCCTGGAGGGTTTTGAGCACAGCAGGAAACTACTTTACATTTCAGGTAGAGAGATTCAGTATTGGGAATTAGACGCTTACAAAACTGTTGGAAGAACTGGAGAAGCCGGCTCCAGGCCTGACCTCCTGGAACGACAGGACTGAGCTCCTGGCCTCTGCCCCAGTGATGGGGTAGGGTGTCAGGAAGCCCCACAGCAGGGCTGAGTTGTGATCTAGGAACAGGAGGCCTTTCTCTCAGCTCTGACCAAAGTCCAAAACTAGTGGCTGGATGATGCTGAATGTGCTGTTGAATCTCCACAGCCCACATGACAATATATCCAAACTATCATGACAGTCACACCTCCACCCCCAAACCCCTGCCAGACACTGCTGTTCCTACCTGCCTGCTTCCTGGGCCTCCTGCAATATGTCCTGGGTCCCTGCCCTAGGCTTCCCCAGACCCCCTTACAGTTACACTGCTCTGGTGAAATTGTCCATGTTCTTGTCTACCCCCACCCCCGAGGAAACCCCTTGAGGACAGGAATGTAGCTACTCCATTCAAAGCCACACACCAAATCAATCTGGTCAGGCTGGAAGAAGGCAACAAACCAGCCAGCCTGGGAGTAGAGGGACAGGAAGAGGCAGAATTCTAAGCTACTTAACTACCCAAGACTCAGCTGTCCCTTTTGTTTGTTTGCATCCTGGCTCTGCTACCCAGGGTCTTGCACATGCCAGACAAGCACTCTACCACTGAGCCACATTCTCAGTCTTGAGGTTGTTTTCTTTTTATACCAGGGAGTGAGCTCAGGAGCACTCTGCTGAGCCACATCCCCAACCCTACTTTGTATTTTATTTAGGGACAAGGTCTCATCGAGTTGCTTAGCACCTTGCTATTGCTGAGGCTGGCTTTGAATTCGCGATCCTCCTGTCTCAGCCTCCTGAGCCACTGGGATTACAGGTGTGTGCCACCGTGCCCAGCTAGCCCTTGGGTTTTAACACCCGTAAAACAGGCACTAGCATTCCTGATGGTAAGGGTGTTGAGGGATCTGGGAGAATGTTATGCTTTTGCAAACTCCACCTTCAGTTTTTTTTTTTTTTTTCCCCTGAGGTTAGATAAAAACTGTGTTTCCCCGGAGATCCAGCCCTGAAGAGGAAAAATGATAAAACCCATGGTGACCTGGGCAGTGCAGGGTGGGTGGCCAGCTCACATCAGGGAAGCAGAAAGGTGCCTGCTTCCTGGGCCCTCCTTTACTTGAGAGTTTTTCCCTCGAAAGTTGGAACCCGAAGAGGCCCTCCTCCCACTCCAGGCCTGCCAGGCTTCCTGGCAGCAGAGCTTGTGGTCAGCAGGGCCTGGAGGCCTGATCCTGCCAGATGACCAGATGCACTAGTAGCTGGGTGGCTCTCCAGAAGAGTGGTCAAACACTGTGTGCCAGGGTGACCCTACCTCTTGGCTTGCTTGGGTCAGTCCCAGCTGCTATGGGCCAGATCAAGTTTATGCCCGTTGTCTGCTCCTAACTATTAATAGTGCTCCTTTCACTCTGAAGTGTCTTGCTTGTCTGCTAAAGCTGAGCATGCATATCCTGTGATCCAGTAACTCCTCTCCTAGGCATGTACCCAACAGAAATTTGCACATCTACTCACCAGGAATATTCTAGAACACTCATTGCAGCACTATTTCCAATAGTCTCAAACCAGAAATTATCCAAGTGCCCTTCAACAGAATGCATAAATAAGTTGTGGAACATTCACACTATGTAACTATGCAGTCATGAGGATGTGCATTCTGAAGCCACATGCTATGGGATGGATGAATTTCACAGATGCGACGCTGAACAAAGGAAAGTACAGTGCCTGGCTCCATCCCCACGGGGACATACAGGGATGTGAGAATGGTAACATGCAGGGGCCACAGACCTATTTCTTGATCTGGGTACTAGTGACACAAAAGGGTTCACTTTGTAAAACTACATCAAGTTCAACACTTATGAGTGTTTTCTGCTTGTATAGATTTTACCAGTAAAAGTTTTACTTTTTACTTTACTGATCTGGACAACAGGTTAGATGAATACCTAACCCTCCCCTCCACCCTTCCCATCTACTTCCCGTTCACCTGGACCCCTAGAACACCAACACACCTTACCACCTAGCCACATAACTAAACAGAACCTCTGCACCTGCCCTCCCATGTAGTCTAAAAAATGAGCTACCTCAGCTGTCCTGAAATAAAGTTGACCTGAACTCCCTCCCCGTTCCCCACACATTCTTGTTGGTTTGCCAGGCTGTCCTTGAGAGTAATGTGTAAGTCAACTTCGATCACTGGAAAATGTTTCCTGGGAGAAGACTGGTTCTGATGACAATTCCTCTGGGACTCCTCAGGCCTTGGCCAACCAGCTGATGTCCCAGGTCTGGAACAGCTCCCTCTCCCTGTGTGTCCTTCCCACCCCAGCCATCCAAATCCCAGGAAGGCCTGCTCAAGCCCATCTTTTTCTACCTTTTGGAGCTCCAACCCTCTTTCTTTAAGCATCTGCCTCCCCCACTTTTCAAGTTTCAAAAATAGAGAGGACTTTGCTTTATTCATTGGCTGTACCCCAAGAGTTGGGACTAGCTCCTGGTTACACAGTAGTCACTCAATGTTTTCAGCCTCATGGCAGTTCCTGGGTTGTTATGCAGCTTTCTCTTGGTGTATTCCTGGTCCTGATTCCTCTACTCGGTAAATTCGGGAAATCCGCTGGGACTCATTCATCTTTTTACCCCGACCACTCACCCTTCTGTTCAAGAGGAAAGCAAGGAAAGGAAGTGAATCCGGGGCATTTGCATCCAGAAAGCCTGAAGGTGGGGGTCAGTGGGTAGAGTTATTTGGATTTCAAGGGTGTGGGTAATCCTGGAGAGGAACAAGCTACTATATTTATTTGCCTACGAATTTATTTATACCTGTGCCTCCTTCCAGAGAGGGTTTGAGGTGGCTTACAAAAATACACACAATGCAAGGTAGAAAACAAGTCGGTGAGCAAAATCAGGACTAGGGGAAAACAAGACTGGGAAAAACGGCACCACGTGGGCTGGCTAAATGCGGGCCCAGAAGTTGGCCAAGGTTTCCCACAGCCCACTCGGGGCGGAGGACCCTTCCTCCTGCCCAAGCTCCTCCTGGGGAGAGCCACACGTCCCATCAGGATAGGAGGCTGCCCCGCGGTCAGCGGCTTGTGCAGAAAGGGGCTGACGAAACCCAGGCGGCCGCCAGCCCCAGAGCCCCGGCCTAGGAGCCTGCGCGGCCTCAGGGAGGGCTCTGTCGAAGGGCGCCCGGCGCTGGGGCACATGCTCGGGCCCGCACCTGGGCGCCCGGGTTGCTGCCTAGGGCCTGCGACCTGGGACAAGGTGTGGCAGGGGCGGAAGGTTCACTTTTCCACTCAATCCTGCAAAGGTGCCCTGGCTCGCAACTTGAGAGCCCTCCAGCTAACTCCGCTCGCGGCCTACTAAGCGCGCGCTCGGCGCGCGGGGCACAAAGATGGAAGGAGCAGCGCGCTTCCACCCCGCCCCACCCCCAGCGCTCCAGACAAAGGGGCAGCCGCCCCTCCCCCACCGCCCTCCTCTCCCCTCCTCGCAGGCCGCCCTTCGGTGACTTCCTCTCCCTCCAGGGCCGGCCCCAGGTCTCCTCAGGAACTGCCTTTCACCTGGGCGTGGGGCGGGAGCAGCGCGCGGAGGCCGGCCGCCCCAGGCCCGCGCCCTCCCCTTTGAACCCACTCTGGGCCTCCAGCGCCTTCCCGCCCGGGCGCCCGCGCCCCGCCCCCACCGGCCGAGCACGTGCTGCCCCGCGCCCAGAGCGCCATCCCGCCGGCCCGGTGGGGGCTGGGCCCGGCTGCCCGCCCCGCTCCCCACCCCCACCGGAAACATTCCTGAGGCATTCCTGAAACTTGGAGGCCCGGCCCCTCGAGTTCCCCACCCCGCCTCCACGCCGGGCGCTGGGTTTGCCTGGCGTCCCCCCTCCACCGCTCGCCCCTGAGGAGGGGGCTGGACCAGGGCCTCGGCTGACCGGGGAGGAAGAAGGGGAACCCTGAAAAACATGAGTCACAGCCCTGTGTCACTGGGCCGCATTGCTATTCCCTGCATCACAGGAGGTGTGGAAGGCCGCCTCAGGGACCAGGCGCAGGGAGGTGCACCGGGAGGGCCCTGGCCGGCCTGCAGGGCGCGCCTCTCCGGCTGCGCCTTCTTCCCCCACCGCCCTCCCCGCCATCTTCCCACTTTGGCTTCCTCCTCGCTCCGTGCAACAAGTCTTTGTTGAACCAGGCGCCAAGCGGGCCAGGCCCGGCGGATATGGTGTGCGTCAACTCAGCCCCTGCCCTCAAAGCGCTTCCAGGCGGCCTCTGACCCGCCCTTTACTTTTTAAAAAAAAGTCGCCGTGGAGGGGATCGGGGTCCGAAGTGGTATCGCGTGTCTCCGGAACCCCATCCAGGTCACCTAGAAGGGTAACTCCTCCCTCTGGGCTACCTGCTAAAGGGCCAGTCGTTTGTTTCGCTTGAAGGCTGCACCTTGATTACGGCTCACTTGCGGCCGTTAATAAATTTAAACACTTAGCATTTCCCAAGTTTCACGTCGGAATTTCACAAGACTTGTATTTCACCCGCCAACCACCCGCGGGTTGACGCCGAAACGCACATGCTGACACCTGTCCGCCCCAGGGAAATCTACGAGCCGTCGATCTGGGCGAAAGGGGCGGCGAGTAGGCCGCGGAATCCTCCAACTGGCGCGCTTATCTCCACCCCCTCCGCCCGCGTGGACCCCCGCAGGCGCGAGCGCCCGCCCACCCCCACGCGCCATGCGGGGGTCGGGCCCACACGGCCGGAAGGACCCCAGAGGTGACTGACCCGGGACCCCATTCCAGGCAGGAAGCACGCCCCGGTCAACCCCCACCCACGAGAAAAGCTCCTCGGCGCCCGCAACCGTATTTCCTCGCCCGGGACTGTGGGAGTGGACCGTGGACTCGGGATGCCGGCCCAGGCCTCCCGCACAGGCCGGCCCACGGACAGCACCCACCCGCGCGCGGCGGCGGCTGGCGGGCGGCCGCCCTTTTAAATCCCCGGGCTCATTTGCATGGCCCCGCCCACCCCAGTGACACGGCTGGCGCGGGCGGGCCCGTCCCCCCTGCCCCTGGGTCGCTCTTTTTTAAGCTCCCCTGAGCCGGGGCTGCGCTCCTCTAATTGGGACTCCGAGCCGGGGCTATTTCTGGCGCTGGCGCGGCTCCAAGAAGGCGTGAGTTCGCGGCCGCTCCGGTGGCTTCTTTTTTTTATATCTATAATTTAATTAAATTATTTATTTATTGAGGCCGCGCACGGGCCGTGCCCAGCTTCCTGCCCCTCGCCATCCTCTGGGGGAGGGGGGATATTTTTGTCCCCCCGCCTGGATGTGACATATAAATACCCCGCGGGGGCCTTGGCGGCGAGCACGCGGCGGCGGCGGTCTCTGAGCGCCTCTGCCCTCTCTCCCGGTTTCAGATCCGCATTTGCTAGCAGCGGCGGCGGCGGCGGAGCCAGGCCGGTCCTCAGCGCCCAGCACCGTCGCTCCCGGCAGCCCGGAGCGCGCACCGCAGGCCGTCAGCCGAGCTCGCGGTGAGTCGTCCCCGGGGCCCGCGGCGGCGGCGGCCGAGGGGGGCGCCCGCACGCCGCCCCTCCTGCGAGCCGCCCGGGGCTGCAGCGCGCGCCGCCGGCTTTATTCCCAGGCCCGGGCGGCGCGATCCGCCGGCGGGGAGGGCCGCGCGGCGCGGGGGCGGGCGGTGGCGCCCGGCGGCGCGGGGAGAACGCCCGCACCGGGTCCCCAGCGCCGCGGGCGCCCTGCGGGGGGCGGGGACCCGGGAAAGGCGCGCGGTGGGGGAGGGGGTTGCGCGACTGCAGCGGGCGCGAGTTGTGCACCCAGCGGAGCCCGGTGCACCTCGCGCGGCCGCCGCTCCCGCCCGAGCCCAGGCCGGGTGGGGGGCGGGGAGAGGCACGGGCTGCGGCGCAGTGGGCGAGCGGGGGTCGAGCGCCCCCCGCAGCCTGGGGAAGTTCTTGAAGTGAGGGGGAGGGGCGGGAGCCCCGCGATTCAGCTCTGCCCTCTCTCGGCCTTTCTCCCCGGGGCCGCTCCGCAGATGAGGCCGGATCGCGGGCCTGGGCTTGGGGCTTCACCCCGACCCCACCTCTGGCCCGGCCCGCGCCTCTTCAGCCCCCAGGGCCCTCCGCCCCCACAAACTGGTTTCTCTGCTTTGCTGGGCTCTGTTGGAACTAGTCCCTTTGACTCCCCGTTTCTTTTTTTTTTTTTTCTGGGGTTTTATTTTTCGGGAAAGGTAGGGAGGAGGGGGTTTTCTTCCTCTAGCGCGCGCCAGGTTTCCTGCCCCAAGGCGGGCTTGGGTGCCCCCTCTGGCAGGAAGTGGGGCCGGGTGCACCCGCGTGGCGGTGCATGCGGTCGGGGTGCGCTGGTTTCCCGCGCCTGCAGGAACGGCCTGCGCCCCTCCCCCCGCGCGCCCTAGCTCCTAGGCCGGCTGGCCGGCGGTTGTAGGCCGTCTGCAGACACTAGCAGAGTCACCCAGGGTCGGTCTGGAGCTGGGGGCAATTGAGTTTTAACTAGCTACTAAGCCCTGTACAAAGTGGCAGACTGGAAGGGCCACCGAGAACCTACTCCATCCTTCTCGCCAACTTGCTCTGTGACCTTGGGCCACTCATCGGGCTTCTCTGGGCCACTTTTTTTTTTCCTGGAAAATAATGGAGCTGCCAGATTTTTTCTGAATTATTTTTGCAGAATTATAAAGCATTTAAGGGCCACACACACTGCATGGTGTATGGAGGAGATAGGTTTAAGGCTCAGAAGGGCTTATTACAAACAGGAATTGGTCTTGGGCCCGAAATGTGGCTTCTCCAAGCCAGGCCTCCCTGATGTTCAGAAACAGGTGGAAAAGACAAGCCTTCCTTGGCCTCATTAGACAGGGCCTGCCTCCTTCATTCAGTGGGGACCTAACTGAAAGGTGGGAGTGGGTGAATTAAGGGGTCCCTTATAGTCTGAGGTGGGTGGAGAAACCAGACAGCATGAGAGCTTCCAGAGAGACTGGTTCCTCACCTGAACCCCCTCTGAGAGGGCCTGAGGCAGACCTCATGTGAGGTCAGCACTCATTTAGCTGATTAATTTTGATGTTTAGTTTGAGGGGGGACCTGTGGTGTAATGTGAGATCCTAATCACTGCCTGTAATTACAGAGCAAAGCAAGCCACTAATGATGGAGCAGGATAAATCACCAACCACCCTGTTTAAAAGGGTCTCCAAGTCTGAAATATTATAAAATAGAATGATTACCGAAGTCCTGCCATCTGGAGGGTCTCTAAGTGCTTGAGAATGGGGGTTGGAGCCCTTCAAAAATCAAGTTTCCAAAAATGTTTTCTTGTCATTGGGTTAAAATTGGAAATTGCCTCAAAATCTGAAAAGAGAAAAGAAACATCTTCAAATAGTTTAGCTCTCACTGTGGTGAGTGAAGATGTCTTTCCATCCAAGTCTCTTTAAATACTGCCTGGTTCAGCCTCAACAGTCTGGGAAGATCTGGGGGGTAGGGTGTTGAGGCAGGTGCTCCTTGTCCCCATCTTACAGATGGGCAGACTTTCAGAAGTGGGGCCACTTGTGCCCACTCCAACCAAGGACAGGTTGGTAGAGCTATAGGTCTCCCAGGAAGGGTCCATTCTGGAGTCCCACCCCTCCTGTAAGTGAGCCCCATCTGTCTCCAGGTGGGCCAGGTTGGAGGGAGAGGACATCCCCAGCTCCTTTCCCTCACCCTCTGCACATTCAGCCATTTCCTCTCTCCCTCAGTTGTGTTCATCTCTGAATCCTTTAGAGTTTGCCCTGGGAGAAAGCAGAGAGAACTGGCTGGTGGACATCCCCACACTCTGATTGGCCCTTCTTAGCATCTGGTCCTTAGGCTTGGGACCTTGCCAGATAGGCAGTGTCAGTGCAGGGGCAGGGGGATGACATTGATGGCTGCAGATACCACGGTTTCTTTTTTTCCACTTGACTTTTTACTCCCCTCAGAACTGCCTAGGCATGGTTTTCACAAGAGAGAGCAGCAGCTGCTGACAAGAGGGAGGGGTCCTTGGCAGTTTGTGGGATCCCATTTTCCCCTCACCTTTGTCCTTGGGCTGCCTTACCAGGTCTGGGCTGGCAGTACCTCATGGCACCACTCCTGTGGCTGCAGGACAACAAAGAACCCTTCTAAAAAGAGATAAGGAGCTGATTAGAACCAACGGCACTGCTCCACCCCTCCACTCTGTGGTAGCATGTATGGGATGGGCAGCACCTTCTGTCTAGAGTCCTGGGGTCCGCTGGAAGCAGGCAGTTCCTGCAGAGTCCCCCAGGGTGGGGGTGGTGAGAGGTAGAAGATGACTGAAGCATGATGTTTTGTTTAAGATTACTTTTTCTGTCTCTAGCATCCCAGCCTTGCTCTTCACCTGCTCCATAGAGAAGGAAGATGAGTGAGTCAAGCTCAAAGTCCAGCCAGCCCTTGGCCTCCAAGCAGGAAAAGGATGGTACTGAGAAGCGAGGCCGGGGCAGGCCGCGCAAGCAGCCTCCGGTGAGTCCCGGGACAGCGCTGGTAGGGAGTCAGGTGGGTGTCCAAAACTTTGCCTCAATTTACCCTTTGGGGCTAGGGAGGTGCTTGGTGGATCTGTAAGTGTGGACATGGCATGGAAGGGTCCAGAATCATGCCTACATGTCTGTGTGTCATCCCCACACCCATGAGTGCTCATAACTTGTAGACGACTGTATAATCAGATCCTTCAGACATCCCAGGAAAGTGTCCTGGGGCCTGAGGAACTCAAGGTAAGGTGGGTTTTAAAGCCAGTGTCAGAAATCCAGGCCAGAAACAACCCAGTGGTCTACACAGAGGTCAGTGATTTATCTCCCAGGGTTTAATCATGAGATTCAGTGCATATAAGATTACTCCTTGTCAATTTGCTATACAAATTTCTATACACTGTCAATTTTTGTCCATTCGGTCCCATAATGAATTCCTGGGCCAGCACCTATTCGCAGGCCACACTTTAAGTAGTCCTCAGGTGGGCTTTGTCCCTGGCTCTATAAACATTAATGAGGCCCAAGAAATTGAAGGTGTTGGGTAATTAGTGGCAGTAACCTTGGTACTGATACCCTATAATGTCCCTTAGTGGGGTGGGGTGACTGCTCTGGCAGTGTTAGGCACCCTAGGGAATGTGGCCACCTGTTAATGTGGCAGAGATCTTGTCACAGGAAGGAAGCTGTCTCCCAAGCAAGGGATGGTTGTTGAAGCCTAGTTACTTCCTCTTCCTGAGGAACAGAAGAATTGAAGTTGGCCTTGTCCCTTCAGCACGAGGCAGGTTGTTACACCCGCAGGTCTTCCCAGCTGTAGCCAGGGAGTCTCAGGAGACTATGAATTAAGAAAGAGTCTGCTGGGTGCAGTGGCACGCCTATAGTCCCAGTGGCTCGGGAGGCTGAGACAGGAGGATCGAGAGTTCAAAGCCAGCCTTAGCAACAAGGAGGTACTGAGCAACTCAATGAGACCCTGTCTCTAAGTAAAATACAAAATAGGGCTGGGGATGTGGCTCAGTGGCAGAGTGCCCCTGAGTTCAGTCCCTGGTACCCAAAGAGAGAAAGAGTCTTGATTGTATGGTGGAATTCAGCACCTTCAGGACAGGGTGCTGGACTTATCCTCTTAGCCCAGCCCCCTTTGCCTCCCTTATTTTACCTTTTGGCAGAGGTAGGGGTTACAGGGCCATGCTTATATAGGGCCCCTGGAGCTGCCCCTAAAGAGTGTCCTTCTATGCAGAAGCTTTTTATTTTGTCTTGGGCTTTTAAAATTCAGCAACAGTGGTATAGGGATCTCTGGAGTCTAGGCATAATTTCTCTTCTCTAGGAGTCCCCCCAGTTTTCAGCATATCTCATGGGAGAAAGGTGATAATGATCAAGACCAGTGCCAAATATTTGCCTCATATTGATTTGGTTTTATGACCTCCTGAGGCTCCAACGTTAAGTGTTTTGCCCAAGATCAGGGGCAAGACCATCTAAGAGTTTCTTCCTGCCCATGGCATCTTTCCCAGAGGTCTTCTGGCTTCTTGTCATTTCATTGTCCCAGAAACCTCCAGGGAAGAAAGTGGTAGGGGGGAGGTGGAGGGCTTTGAAAAATGGTCACATTGAGGCCCTGAGTCCTGAAGGGCTGGCCTCCTGCTAGCCTCCTGCTAGCCTCCTGCCTTGGTTCTGTTTGACTGGGTCAGGAATTTTCTTGCTGACTTAACCCTGCTGGGTGGGGCACAGGACTGTCTTCTGAAGGGGCTTGGACAGACAGGTGGTGGCTATGACCCTGACTGCCTCCTTCTATCTGCAGAAGGAACCCAGCGAAGTGCCAACACCCAAGAGACCTCGGGGCCGACCAAAGGGGAGCAAAAATAAGGGCGCTGCCAAGACCCGGGTGAGGCTTGAGGGGAAATGACCCCACCTGGGCCACTGGAGAGAGGCCCCTCTGGTTTTTCATGGGCACATCTGTAGGGAGGCTGGGAAGAGACTGCTTGTCCTGATTCTTCACCCCACCCCATCCTGGTACATAGTGGGTGGTAGGTCTTTGCTAAGCGTGGGAAGTGGGGTCATGACTGAGGTTTCTTCTGTGGCCTTGGCCCTGTCACTGATGGTGGGGAAATCAAGTCAGAAGTTTGGGTGGCTTTCCAGTCTGGAGAAAGGTGGTGATATGGGGAGAGTAAAGGGCTTCTTCCAGCCCCAGGCCGAGAATGTCCCCTTCACCCTTGGGGTCCCTGGAGCCCAAAGAGGTGGGGACAAGCAGTGAAGGCCAGATTCCCAGTGGCATGAGCCTTTCAGAAGGGTGTTTTGTGTTTGTTTTTTTTCGGAGACACGACTCATATCCTCTGAGTCACAGGTGGAGGAGGGGGCAGGGGGCGAGCGTGTATGTTGGGTGGGGGGCAAGTGTGGCTGGCCAGTCATCAGCAGCTGGACTTGGGTGGGCCTTTGGGGTGAGTCCTGGGTTGCCCTGAGCACAGTGGGTACTTCTGTACCTCCCTTTCCTCTCCTCACTAATGGGCACTGGGCACTGAGTAGGGGCTTCCTAGCACTTTTTTACTTACGGGATATTTTCTCTGACCCTCCAGAAAACCACCACAGCTCCAGGGAGGAAACCCAGGGGCAGACCTAAGAAACTGGTAGGTGTTCTTGCTTCTGTGGCTCATTTTGGGGTGGGGGTTAAGAATTCAGCGTCTAGTTCTGTGCACCGACTCTTGTCCCTGACCTGCAGCAACAGGAATGCCAGGACATGACAAATGTCCACATGGGTCCAGAGAAAGGAAGGGGTTTGCCAGGGTTTTTATAGGACTGTGCCCATGAGGAGTGGTCGCCCACACATTCTGCAGCCCCTCTGCTCCTAGCATAGACTTTGGGAGTCATCTAGTTGATGTTGAAGGAAAGCCGCAGGGGGTACTAGGATGTTCCTGGAAAGAGCAAAGCAGCTCAGCTCAGCCCTGCTAGTTCCAGGCTGGTTGGGAGTTACACTGTGACCCCACCTCCCCTCATGGGGAGGCGCCATTCATTTCTGGGCTCCCAGGTAGCTGGTGGCAGGCTGTCCTGAGGAGTGCAGTCTCCTCTGCTTCTCGCCCTTTCCTACCCTTCACCTGCCCCTCCACTCCCAAGGCACTCATTGCTAGAGCTGGGCCATGGGGTGGGGGAGGCTTAGGGGGCACTCTGGCCAGGCCCCAGGAGTGAGTAACAGGAAACAAGTTGTTTTGGATTCTGTGCCTGGCACAGGGGCTGCGGGCCCTGTGGTGTCGCAGCATTCCCGCCCAGTGAGTGAGCCCAGGCAGCATGCGCTTCCCCTTCCTCCCCACCCTGGGCTGGGGTCAGCCTTTGGCCACTCAGGACTCAGGCCCAGCTCCACAGTTCAGCGCCTGCCCTATGGGTCAAGGCCATCTTGTTTCTCTGCGCCCACCCCAGGGCTTGCCCTCTGCTGCCCCTTCCAGATTCCTCTCTCCAGGCTGCATCTTTTCCCTCCTGGAGAGAGCCAGTCACTTCCTCTGCAGAGCCCTGCCCTCCCCTGGGCCTAGGGGCCTGGCTTTGGCTGTGTGTGAGCAGCATGTGTGTGTGTGTTTTTTTCCCCCTTTTAAATTCTTCATTTTTATGAATGAAACCCAGGGCTGGAGGTTGCTGAGTCACCCACACACTCAGCCCTGACTCATCCCCCTTCTGGAGAGCCTGGGAGTGCAGGGAGGGGTGGGGACCTGCCTCTGGGATAGAGGAGGGGGCCAGACCCAGAGCTGCTCTGCCCACCTCTGCAGGAGAAGGAGGAAGAGGAGGGCATCTCGCAGGAGTCCTCTGAAGAGGAGCAGTGACCGCCCGTGCCGCCTGCTCCCTCCCCAAGGAGCAGCTTTCTTCTGGGACTGGACAGCTTCACTCCGCCCCCACCACCCTCCCCTTCCCCCAGGCCCACTGACACCTCTGGCCCGCCACCCCACTGCGCCCTCCCCACCGCACACTACACAGCACACCAGCCGCTGCAGGGCCCCTGTGGTCCCATGGGAAGCAGTTTTCCTCTAGCCTCAGTCCCCAGCCACCCTTCCTACCCCAGCCCCACACGCGCACATTTGCCCTTCTGGACAAGGCTAACGTCCCACTTAGCCGCACCCTGCGCCTGCTAGTCCTTACCCACTTGGTGGGGACATTGCTATCTGGGCTCTTGGTTTGAGGGCCCCTTCTGCTCCACTGTTCCTTCTGGCTTCCCATAGAGGGGCCTGGGAGGGCTCCCCTGGCCTTAAGGGGTCCAAACCCCATCTCATTCTGACATGCCCCCCTGTTGGACCTGCACTAGCAGGTATAGCCAATGGGGAAGGGGTGCTGAGCCCCCAGGGAGCCCCCAGCCAAACTTATCAGGTGGAACTCCCCACTCTCTTCCCCACCTGAGCCCTGCACTAGGTTGGACAGCCCCTTTGGGATATGGGAAAGGGGGCAGGAGTTAGAGCCCCTGTCCCCTATCACAGGCCCTACCACCTTCTTCTCACCCTGGGATCTGAGTATATAGTACAGGGGTGGAGATTAGTCATCTACTGCCCAGGTTCCCTGTGGCAGCCACCCAAGGCAGGCCAGGGGCTACTTGCCCATCCTCTGCTTCCACTCTCAGCTGTTGACCTTCCTACGAGGGGGCGCTATCAACAAGGAGCCTGCCCTGCCCACGCTGCCTCCCCCTCCTTCCCAACCCCCATGGTTCTGGTTCCATCTTTTCCTCTGTTCACAAACTACCTCTGGACAGTTGTGTTGGTTTTTGTTCAATGTTTCATTCTTAGACATCAGTCACCTGCTGCTACCAGCGCCAGACGCTCATCCCCATGCCCTCTCCCCTGTTCCGACCATATTGCCCTCCCCAAGGTGTTCCTCAGGGGGAAGGGGCACTGGGGTGCAGCAGGCTGGGTTACCTACTACCCCAGTCCCAGGGAAGGTGGGGTCCTGCCCCTAGGATGCTGCAGCAGAGTGAGGAGGGGGGTCTGTGTTGACCGTGAAGGGTGTAGGGGCCACCTTCTCCCCTTGTTCTGTTGGGGAGAGGTTGGCCATTATTTGTCCCAGCCTGGGGCTCCCCTCTGGTTTCCTATTTGCAGTTACTTGAATAAAAAAATATCCTTTTCTGGACTAGAGTCATTCTGTAATGTACCCCTGTAGCCAGGGTAGAGGGGTGAGAAGCAAAGTTGGTACTTGGAAGGGCTCTCTCCGCCCTCATGCCATTTCTGGGAGAAGAAATGGCAATGAAAGGAGCTCCAGAGGTAATTTAGACCCTTCTTGAAGTCAAGTCAACCACACCCCTAGCCACAAAACATTTTATTTACAAAATATATATATACTGAATACTATACATGTGGGTCCTGTAACCATGGAAACAATTCCAAATCCCTCCTGGGGGTTTGTGCCAAGGCCCAGTTCAGGCAGGTTAGAGAAAGCAAAGCTGTTCCCAGCCACAGAACCCCCAAAATGAGATCTGTTAGTGCCTGGGGGTGGGTGGGGTCAGCCCAAAAAGGGCGAGGGTCTAAAGGGAGCAAGATGATGGAGCAGCGGGGTGAAGACCACAGGAGCCTGCAGGACCCTCAAAGCTGGAGGTCAGGGCCAGGAACCAGGTCATGTCTTGACATCAAGCAAGGGCATCCGCTTGTGCTGGTAGCCACTCTGCCAGCCATGCACAACCTGTGGGGGGAGACACTGAGGGCTGTCACTTGGAGCAAGTGTCCCACTGGGGAGGCCTAGGGCAGGATGGGGTCTGGTTTCAGGAGTATGAGGGAGAAGATTGCTCCCTCATCTCCACTTGATTTCCCCTGCCCAAGAGTGCTCACCTTGGGGTCTCCCACGTCAGAGAGGAGCTCCTGCTCAGCCTCGTGCAGCTCCTCAGCAGGGTCATAGCTGTACATGGGTAGCAGGTGATGGCGGAGCCGGTCCACCCTGGAGAACAGGGCAGGGGCTCAGCCCAAGCCCCACCTTCACCCCCATCAAATACTTGACTGCCTGGGGCCACTCCCCCTCCCCCAGCCAGGGCACTTAAGTGGGTGTCCTGGACATAATGTGGCTGCAAAGGGGCCTCTCCCAGGTGAGTTGCATGAGGCAAGGAGAACAGACTTTCAGGCTTGGTTCAGGCTGGCCAAGGTTTTACCACTCACACAGACAACCCAGATCCTATGGGAAGAAATATCAGACTGGGGTGGGGACACTTACCGCTTTTTCTTCTGCACATACATTACCTGTAACAGAGACACAGCACTGTGGAGGCTGCTGAGCCCAGGAAGGCCCACAGTGAGGAGGCCCAACTCCACACCCTTCACTCCCTCAAAGGACAGCTAAGATGCTGTGTGCACCTGACCAGGCCCACCCAGCCCCTGCCTGGGCACAGGTGTGTCTATGTGTGCATGTGGGGGGCTCCTTACCACAGCCACCACCACCCCGACCAGGGTGATGAGGAAGAAAGGCCCCAACACATAGCCCACCATGGAGTCACTGTTGGCCTGGGGAGCATTGGGCACTGTGGTGTTACTCATGACATCAGCAGCAGGAGGGCTGGGTGGTCAGCATGGGCAGTGGTGCCTCGGGAGGGTGCCTCCACAGGGCTCCCTGGGGAGGAGGAAGGGAGGTTATCAATTGCTCCTACAGTGACATCCAAGTTCCCAGCCCCTCCCCCAGAGCCCAAGATCTGCAAAAAACACCCCAGGTCAAACCCTGGGATGAGGAATCCTCTACAAAAACACACTGTGTGTAATCCTCCAATGACTCTTGGTCAATCCTGGGTGGAAAGGGCACCAAAGGAAGGTCCAGATCCAGGATCTGTTTCCTGTCCAGCTCCTATCCCTAAGTCAGGGTGGGGCCCAGCTCAGATGCTGGATGAACATTTGGATATCTCAATTGTTGGGGAAAGGGTAGGTGCAGGTTTCCAGGTCCTGCCACAGACCTGGACATTGGGCTATTAGCACCCATCCAGTGTAGCAAAATGGAGATCAGGTAAACAGGAGGGGTGGACTGCACCTAGAGGTGAGATGGGAGCATCTGAAGGGGCCTGCCTCAGTTCTGGTTCAGTCCCCACACTTCAGGCTACAGGCTCCATGCGTAGGCTCTATGTCCTTCTTACCCCTGGTGTCACAAGAACCCGGACACCCCCTATCACCCCACTCAGTCTCATGTACCAGTGTGTGCACAGTGGATAGGGCTGGACCTTATCTTCGAGATGATGTCATCTCACTCCGTTCCCCACCCGGGACTCCGCCCAGGTCCCTCCCCTCCTGGCCAGGGTTGACAGGCGAAGTGGAGAGGGTCAGTCCCCATAGACAGAAGCGAGAAGATCGTCCTGGAGCAGCTGCACCAAGATTGTCCAAGGTCCCTGACCCATGTTTGCCTGGGTCTCAATCAGAGGGCAAGGTAGAGCTCCCTGCCCCGTGTCCGTGGGGTATCAGCTTGCCCATACCTAGCGACAGGCTCCGCCGTCCCAGGCCGAGGAGGCAAGCCAGGATGCGGAGCGCATCAGGCCGCTCCTAGGATGCTGGCCAGCAGCGGCGGGCGGAAGGTAGTTCCCACCGTGCTGGGAGGCTCAGGCCGGGGGCGTGGAGTGTTGGGGGAGCGTGGAGGGGCCGCCCCGGGCCTCGGCATCTTGGAATCCGGGCACCCTGACGTGTGGACCCGTGCCTGCGCTCTGCAGCCCATCCAACCCTGCCATGCCTTACCTCCCGCCGCTGCAGCCCCGACAGGAACACCCAGGGTTGGCTCCCGGGCCCCGGAAGAGCCGGCGGGCGCGTGATCAAAGGACCCGGGGAGGTGGGCGGGGCCTCACCCCGGGGCGCAGCCAATCCGGTGGCGGAAGGCGAACGGCCCGAGCCTTCCGGAGCAGCCAATCCGGAGGCGGGGGTGGGCAGCGAGAAGGCGGGAACAGCGGGGCGTGCAGGGCCCACCCCGCGGCGGCAGGGGGCAGCCGAGGGCTGCGCAGCTGAGGGAGATCACAGGGCTGCAGGCGGCGCGGGTGGTTTCCCGGCTTTCCGCGGGCGGGCCCCGGTTGGGCGCCTCGGTGCCAGAGAGTTGGAGTCGGAACTTGGGGGCGACGCCGGGCGTCCGTCGCCCTCACCCTTCTGGTTGGAGCCCAGGCCTGGTGTCACGCCACGCTCTAGCCCAGACCCTTCACGACAGGACCCTGCCCCCGGCCCACGAGGCCTCCATCGGCGTTTGTTGACAGGCTCTTGGGCTGCGCTCAGCGGGTAGAGGCGGGGGCGTGGGTTACTTCCTGCCCAGCGGCGGGACCCAGGCCCACCCACCCTTTCTGTGTCCAGTCTTAGTGTCTGTGAAACAGGCTGTCGTGACGATTAAACGATGATACAGAAAAGGAGCCTGGTTCATAGGCCGTGTCCTGAATGTTACATTCCTCCTGTTCTCTTTCCTTCCTGTGTCTTAGGGGACACAGGCAGCTCAGGAATCTTGGGTTAAAGTTTTCACGGTCCGATGGTACACACTGGAGAAACCTGAGTAAGATTGGTGAAGTGTACCAATGTCAATATCCCAGCAACTCAGAAGGCTGAGGCAGGAGGATGGCAAGTTCAAAGCCAGCCTCAGCAACTTAGCGAGGCCCTAACTATTAAATAGAAAAAAAGGTCTGGGAGTGTGGCTCGGTGGTGAAGTACCCATGGGTTCAATCCCAAGCACCTGAGTCTACATTTACCTCAAATGTGTGTATACATACCTGTACATACCTATAACTAATTTATATATGCATTCAGTTTTGTACCAGAGCCTCCTCTTCCACCCCAAATCACAGGTGATCAGATTATTCTAGGCTTGATGTTGGGGGAGCCACCAAAGAATATCAAGTTTGTGGCATCTAAACCAGACTGAAGCCCTCTTGGGTCATCAGGTGGTAATGAGGATAAGGGATGGCCCGTGTCACCCTATTCTTGCCAGGGGAACCCTTAGGAGTGAGTGTGAAGTGCTGGGAACCACTCACCACTGGCTACCTGGCAGTGGACATGGTGACTTGGTCTGAGCTGTCCTGACAAGGCTGAATGAGGACAAGTCTTTGAGAGAGGCAGACCCACTGGGAACCACAGGGCAGATGGGCACTTTGACCTCTAGCCTGCCTGCAGACACCACTGTCCGACTCTGGCAGGGAATTGGGTAGAGGGAAAGAATGAAACAAACCCAGGAGCCTAGGGGCTTCCAGAATCTCCTGCTGCTCTCAGGCTTTTGAGTCTGGAAAGAAGGAGGACCACCCACCCAGGGCTTTGTCTTACAGGGACATGGGAGCAAGTGATGAATTTGAGAACCGAGGCCCTCTTGTCTACCCATATACCCAGGTTTGTACTCATCCTTGGGACTTCTAGCCACATTTGCTGAGAGTCCTCTGTGAGTCAGTCCAGTGCTCATGTTGTATGTGGAAATGGCCCAGCTTCCATGTCAGACTCAACATGTTTTACTTCCCTCTCTTCTAGGACAGGACACCTGTGCAAGCTACCCAGGGCCCCTTAAGCAACTCCAGTTAGAACTGAGCAAGCTGACATCCTGAGAAGTGTGATGACATGGTCTGATCATCCAGGAAATGGTGTGATGGGGTGTCAGGTGACAGACACTCTTCCTGGCAGCTGTTCCTCCCACGCTGCAGGTGAGGCCCATTTTCTCCTGAACTGAGGCTTTGTATCCCATGAGCAACCAGAGAGCAATCCAATTCCATAGGTCTTCTTCTTGTAGCCGTCCCTTCAAAAAGGGGTAGGGATAGGATGGGAATGAGGTCCCCAACGCTCCCCTGACTAACTGTGCTGCTTCAGTCATTGCCTGGACTCGTGCATCCCTTCTCCAACACCTCGCTCACCCAGACCCCATGAAAACATCATAAAAACACTACCTGAAAAGACCAACCTGTTTTCAAGTGACTTAACTAAATTCCAGAACAAAGCTCAAAAAAGATGTATAGGAATGCAAAAATATTCAGTTCTAAGAGGTAAATTCATCATATCTGGCATCCGTTAAAAATATCCAGAGGTGTGCTGGGGTTGCAGCTTGGTAGTAGGTTGCTTGCTTAGCATGTGAAGCACTGGGTTCGATCCTCAGCTCCACATAAAAATAAACCAATAAACTGGACATGGTGATGCATGCCTGTAATCCTAGCAGCTCAGCAAGCTGAGGCAGGAGGATCATGAGTTCAAAGCCAGCCTCAGCAATGTCAAGGCGCTAAGCAACTCAGTGAGAACCTGTCTCTAAATGAAATACAAAATAGGGCTGGGGATGTGGCTCAGTGGTTGACTGCCCTGAGTTCTTTCCCCAGTAACAAAATAAATAAATAAATAAAGCAAAGGTATTGTATCCATTACTTAAAAAACAAAAAATCCAGAAATATTGTAGAGGATCAGGAAAACACAACCAACCCCTATTGAAAATAATAAAAATAAAACCCCATTCAACTGAAACGAACCAAGAACAGATAATACAGATGTTAGGCCTAGCAGAAGATATTAAACATTATCATAACTGCATTCCATAGATACCAAGAAGTATGAAGTTAAGTATGAAGTCACAGAATATATTTTAAAAATCCAAACTGAACTGGAGATGAAATCCACAGAGTCAACTGAAAGTGTCTACTGAGTGGGATTCCTGGTAGATAAAATATTATAGAAAAAAAGAAAATGAACTTGGACACATAACAAGAATAAATCCAAATATAAATACAACAGAGAAAAAATTGCAGAAATAAAGAAAAGGAAGGGAAGGGATAGAAGAAGAAAGAAAAATATGAAAAGGGCACCAGTGAGCTGTGGAACAACTTTAAGGAGCCGCACTCTGAGGAGAGAGCTGGGCGTGGGGCGCACACCCGAGATCCCAGCTACTTGGGAGGCTGAGGCAGGAGTCACAAAATAAAGACTACAGGGGACATTTTATATTGATAAAAGGGTCAGTTCATCAAGAAGATCCAGAAATTGCAAACATACATGCTGAAAAACAGGGTCCAAAAATATATAAAACAGATTTTGTCAGAAGTTAAGGGAGAAATTATTATTTTTTATTTTTTAGATGTTAATAAACCTTTATTTTTTTAATTCATTTATTTGTATGTGAATCAAACTCCGTGCCTCACACATGCTAGGCAAGTGCTCTACCACTGAACCACAGCCCCAGCCTGAGAAATTGCTCTGTATTCTTGGAAATCTGTTTGGAATTTTTTATAAATATGAACCTATCTAAAAACAAATAAACAAAAAAATACATGAACCTATCTAATGATAGATAAGCAGTTTCACTCCCAGAAAAAAATGAAAATGTTTGTCCTCAACATATACATATGTGAATGTTCATAGGAGCATTATTTATTTACTTATTTTTCATTTAATTTTTTTTTTTTCAGTACTGAAGATCAAACCCAGGGCATCATGCAAGGTAGGCAATTGCTCTACCATGGAGCGACACCCCAGCCCTTAAATTTTTTTTTTTTATTGTAATAATTATGATTTTGCTGTGCTGGGGCTGGGGATACAGGTTAGTTGGGAGAGTGCTTGCCTCAAATGCACAAGGCCCTGGGTTCAATCCCCAGCATCACCCCCCCCCCCCGAAAAAAAAAAAAGATTTTGCTGTACTGGAGTTAGAACCCAGGGACTTTACCAATAAGCTATATCCCCAGCCCCATTTTGGGGGTTGGGGGTTACCAGGGATTGAACTCAGGGGGCACTTTCCCATGGAGCCACATTCACAGCCCTATTTTGTATTTATTAGAGACAGGGTCTCACTGACTTGCTTAGCGCCTTGCTTTTGCTGAGGCTGGCTTTGAACTTCCCAACCTCCTGTCTCAGCCTCCCAGCTGCTGGGGTTATGGGGTGTGCCACTGCACCCAGCCCTTTAATTTAATTAAGTAATTAATTTATTTTTGGCATCAGGGGCTGAACTCAGGGCACTTGCACATTGAGCCACTTCCCCAGCCCTATTTTTTTTTTTTTTAAGAGAGAGGTAAGAGAGAGAGAGAGAGAGACAGACAGACAGACTTTTTAATATTTATTTTTTAGTTTTTGGCGGACACAACATCTTTGTTTGTATGTGGTGCTGAGGATCGAACCCAGGCCGCTTGAGCCACATCCTCAGCCCCCTATTTTGTATTTTATTTAGAGACAGGGTCTCACTGAGTTCTTAGTGCCTCACTATTGGCTTTGAACTTGTGATCCTCCTGTCTCAGCCTCCTGAGCCACTAGGATTACAGGTGTGAGCACTGTGCCCGGCTTCTTTTAATTTTGTTTTGAGACAGGGTCTCACTGAGTTGCTAAGTCTGGCCTTGCATTTGCCATCCTTTTGCCTCAGCTCCTGAGTGACTGCATCTCAGGCCTGTGCTGTTGCACCTGGCTTCAGTGTTTTGTGTTGGTTTCTTTTCAGTGTCAGATTGGACTGAGGACCTTATACATTCTAAGTATGTACTCTACCACTGGGTTACACTTCTGTATTTAAGGTTTTTGGTTGCTGTTGAATTAGAATCCTACATAACTATAGGGTACAAAACAATATTACATATATATAGTGTGGAAGGACTGAATCAAGCTAGTAACATATCCATCACCTTAAATACTTACCACTTACTCCTCCTGTCTGACTGCAACTTTATACCCTGTGACCAACATCTCCCCATCCCCCACATCCCAGCCTCTTATAACCACTGTACTATACTCTGCTTCTATGGTTTGATATTTTTAGATTTCACATACAAGTGAGAACATATTTAGAAATAATTCCACAATTATAGTTTTGGAGACTTCAGTACCCCATTTTCAATAATGGTTAGGAGATCCAGATGGATAAATAAGGAAATAGAGGACTTGAAAAACACTACACCAACTGGATCCAACCGTCACAAATAGAAGGTTCCACCCAACAACAGTAGAGCATGGGTTCTTCTCGAGGGCACATGGAACATTCTCCAGACATATGTTCTCCAGAACATGTCAGGCCACATACACAATTTTTTTTTTTTTTTTTTTTTTTTTAAGAGGAGGAAAAGTTTATATCAAGGCTCAGGGTTTCAGAGGTCTTAGTCCATAGAAGGCGGCCCCAGTCCTCCAGGCACAAGGGGAAGCAGACCTCATGGCAAAGAGTGTGGCAGAGGGAAGCAGCTCTTGTGGTGATGGGGCTGCAGAGTCAGAATCTGCTCACCAGGTATAAATATATACCCAAAGCCACACCCCAGTTCCCACCCCCTCCAGCCACACCCTACCACTTCAGTTACCCCTCAGTTAATCCCAGTTGGGGGATGAATTCACTGACTAGGTTAAGGCCATAACCCAATCATTTCTCCCTTGAACCTTCTTTTTAAAAAAAATTTTTTTTAATTTGTTCTAATTAGTTGTACATGACAGTAGAATGCATTTTGACACACTGTACACAGATGGCGCACAGCTTCTCCTTCCCCTGGCTGCACATGGTGCAGTCACTCCAGTGGTGTAAGCATTCATGTATTGAGGGTAACAATGTCTGTCACTCCACCTTCCTTGTCATCCCCACAGCCCCACACCTCTCTTCACTCCCCTCAAAAATCTTAATACTAAAAAACCTTCCAACAGCCAGGGACACGGACACATGCCTGTAATCCCAGTAACTAGGGAGGATGAGACAGGAGGATCACAAGTTCAAGGCCAGTCTCAGCAATTTATAATGAGGCCCTGTCTCAAAGTAAAATATAACAGGCCTGGAGGTGTTGCCCAGTGTAGAGCGCCAGGTTCATCCCCAGCACTGCAACAAAACAACCAAAGCAAAAAAAAAAAATCTTCCAACAGTCTAGATGTCTTCTTCACTGGTGAATTCTACCAAATACCTAAAGGAGAATTAACACTAGTCTTTCTCAGAAATTTTGAGAGGAGGGAATCCTTCCTAACTTTTTTTAACTCAGTATTGCCCTGATCAAAGCCAAAAAAACATTCAAAAAAAGGACCCTATGGGCACAGTGGCACATTCCTGTCATTCCAGCTACACCAGAGGCTGAGGCAGGATGATCACAAGTTTAAAAGCCAGACTCTGCAATTTAGTGAGACTCTGTTTCAAAATTAAAAGGGCTGGAAATATGATTCAGTGGTAGAGTGCTCCTGTGTTCAATCCCCATCCTCCCACCCGGAAAACAAACAAACAAACAAAATTAAAGGTCACTATTCCTTGTTAACATAGGCGTTAGCCCACAAAAGCATTCTCAGGGCTAGGGCTGGGGCTGGGGCTCAGTGGTAGAGTGCTTGCCTAGCATGTGTGAGGCCCTGGGCTTGTTTCTCAGCACCGCATATAAATAAATGAATAAAATAAAGGTCCATCAACAACTACAAAAAATTTAAAAAAAAATTCTCAATAAATTTTCACAATAATTGAAATTTATACAAAGTCTCTTCTCTGACTAAAATGAAATGAAACCAGAAGCCAATAGCAGAAGGAAAACTGGAAATTTTGTAAATTTGTAGAAAATAAATACACTCTTCAACAACCAATGGGTCAAAGAAGAAGCCACTAGGAAAATTATAAAATACTGTAAGACCAATTTAAAACATCCCCAAACTTAAGGAATATTGTAAAAGCAGTACTCAGAGGGAAATTCATAGCTGTAAAAGCATAATTATCTCAAATCAACATTACAATTTAAGAAACTAAAAAAAGTAGATCAGAGCTGAGGCTGTAGCTCAGTGGTAGAGCGCTTGCCTAGTGTGTGAAGCACTGGGTTCAATTCTCAGCACCACATAAAAAGAAATACAATAAAGACATGCTGTCCATCTACAACTCCCCCCGCCCACAGAAAAAAATCAAACTGAATTTAAGTCATGAAGGAAAAAAGGAAATAATGGAGCAGGGCACTGGGTATGGTGGCACACACCTATAATTGCAACTACTCTGGAGGCTGAGACAGAGGATCACAAGTTGGAGGCCAGCCTGGGAACTTTGTGAGATTGTGTCTCAAGATACAAAATAAAAAGGGGCTAAGGATGTAGCTCAGTGGTAGAGCACCCTTGAGTTCAAAGTTCAGTCCTCAGTACAAAGGAAGGAAATAAAGAAAAAGAAAACATGGATCAATATTCTCAATGAATATAGACTCAAAAATCCTCAACAAAATACTAGCAAAATGAATCTAATAGCACATTAGAAAAAATTATAGAGCTGGGGATGTGGCTCAAGTGGTAGCACGCACACTCACCTGGCATGCCTGAGGCACTGGGTTTGATTATTTTATGAAAAATAAAATGTTTTCATTAAAAAAAGGAAAATATTATACACTATACCCAAAGGAGATTTAACACAGGGATGTCAGGGAGGTTCAGCATAGGAAGTCCCCCATACACCCTACTAATTGGACAATAGGAGAATAACATATCCCATGTATGTTTTTTCTTTTAATCTACCAATAATCTCCCTCTCCTGCCCCTGGCCTCTCTCCCTCTCCTTTTCTCCCTTCCTCTCTTTTTTTCTTTTGCAGTGCTGGGGATTGAACCCAGTGACTCAGGCATGCTAGGCAAGTACTCTACCGCCTTTTTATTATTTTCATTTTGAGCTTGAACTTCAACTTTCGATCCTCCTGCCTCACCTTCCAAGGAGCTGGAATTGCAGGTGTGTGCCATCATGCTGGTCTCAAATTGGACATTTTAGATATGTGTAGCCTCTTGTATGTTAATTTGATTTGATTAAACTTTTAAAAATGTGGTGGATGAAGATTGCTTTAAAAAAAATGGAGGGCTGGGGTTGTGGCTCAGTGGTAGAGCACTTGCCTAACATGTGTGAGGCAATGGGTTCAAGTCTCAGCACCACATACCAATAAATAAATAAAATTTAAAAATTCATCAACGACTAATAAAAAAAAAAAATATATATATATATATATAAAATGGAGCGCCCCGTGGGCAATCGGTACATAGGTACCTTAGAAATGAATGAATGGAATCAGTGACTGGGTAGTCCACTGTGGCTGGGATGGTGACACACACTAAAAAAGAGGGACCAAGACTGTAGCAGCGCACTGTCCACTGTTTCATCAACAGGCTCCGCTTTGCAGGGTGCCTGGTATGCCTGGCCCCACAGATGTTTCCCCTGGGGTCCTGCCCCGACCCGCCCACTGTTCTCATGGGAAATCCCCTGGTGTTCCCTGGGCAGCGGTTCCCCACCTCTCTCCAGCCATTCTCCACCTGTGCAGTTGGAAGCACATGGGTCTTCTGAGGAAGGCCAGAGCCAGGTCAGCCTGGGTCCCACCCTGTTCTGGCATGAGGGGTCAGGGGGTTGAGGCTGAGAGGGACTCCACAGTCCCAGTCCCTAGTACTGGTGGCCTGAGCAAGCGGGCCATGGAGCTGCTGGGACTAGGGCATCAACTTCATTTTGGGACTTTCTACTTCATGGTCATCACAGGTGCTTGAGAGTATGGGTTTCCAGGAGCTGAGCCACCCGCCACAGGCCCCTGTCTCTGCTTAGCCCTGAGCTCGCTGTGACTTTGCCCAGCATCCTCCATGCTGGTCCTCCCAGGCCCCCAAGTGGAAAGGGTTTCCATCCAAGCTGGTCATTTCTCAATAACAGGACAGTCCATACTCCTTTCAAAGCTGAGCAGAGTCAGGGCTGGGATAGGGGACCCAGGTGTTCCATGCTGGGGCTGCTGGGATAGTGAGGAGGGACTGAGTGAGTCCTGCAGGAGTCAGTGGGAAGCCCTCATGGCGTCCCCTGGCAGCACCCGAGGCCTGACTTGCAGCCTCCCCAGCTCTCCTCCTCCTGAGCTGGTTCTCCACCAACCCAGCTCCCTTCTGCCCTCAGGCTCCTCGGGCTCTGGCTCCCTCCAAAAGAACCAAGTCGGGATGGAGGTGCCTGCTCCCGGGGAGAGATGTGAAAGTCCGGGGTCCTGTGCAAGAGCTCTCGGAACTGGTGGGAGGGGGTTCTGGAGACTAACCGGGAAGCACTGAAAACAGTGTCAGCTGTGAGGGTGGCCCTTCAGCTTCCTCAGGAAGTGACCAGCCTCTTGTCGCCTCCTGCCCTAGGTATGGGGAAGTTCACAGGATCCTGGCTGAGTTAGAGGGAGCAGCAGGAACTGGGGGTCTCCTTTCCTTGACAAAGCACCTCCTCCATGTCCCCCAGACTAAAGGCAGGAAGAGAAAGATGGAGAAGGGCTTCGGGGGAGGCTGGACTCGGTGATTGGTCAGGTTGCTGCAGAGGATGGGCAGCACCATGCCCCCAGGGGAGGAGCCTCCCACCTCCCCTGCTCCACACTCCTGCCCCAGGTCCCTCAGGGCACCTGGTATTTGCTCCAGGGTTTGGGGAAATGCACGGTGGGGGTGTGGGGTGCAGCGGGAAAGGACAGGATGCCACCACGCACACATTCCTTGTGCTGTGGACTTTCAAAATGCCAGTTGGCTTTTTGTCTCCTCCAACCAAATTTCCTGGGTACTAGCTCTACATCAGTCAGAGACCAAGACTGGGGAGAGCCTCCCTGTGTGCCTTCAGAGGGCACCTGCAGCCTGGGGGTGGGACTGAGGGGACAAGGACCAGTATAGGGAGAAGGATGTCAGGAGATCTTTCCCCCTAAAGGGCACAGACCCTGTGGGTTTGAACAGTGTGGTGGAGTATGATGCATCTGCAGAAAGTTCTGGGACACAGAGTGGCAGTAAAGTGGTCTGACAAGGTGGGCAGGGCCGACTGGCTAAAGGACTGCTGAGCAAAGGGGTGGAACTTCCCCTGAAAACTACAGTAGGGAGAGAACCGGAAGTGTGGCCAAGGACTGGGGGATGGGGAGCTCAGGAGCTGGGTTCAGAACAGGTGAGTGGCCTTGGACTTGCTAATGCAGCAGTCACTGGCCAAAGATGGGCAACACCAGAGGTTGAATGGAGGGCAAGCATGAGCCTGTGGTGTCCCCTCAAGATACTGTTCTCTGAGCAGGATCAGCTCTTCCCAGGAGGGGAGAGGAATGGATGGATTAATTCAGGGTGATGGATGTGGGGTCTGGGCCTCACACCGGTTGGATAGTTTGTTGGCCAGAGTAAGACAGCCATTTAAAAATGCTTTCCATAATGACAAAGAGCAGCTAGCTATTTTTTTTCTTCCTTCCTTCCTTCCTTCTTTCCTTTGCAGTATTAGGGATTGAACCTGGGGTCTGCCACTGAGTCACGTCCCCAGCCCTTTTTTATACTTTATTTAGAGACATGGTCTCACTGGGTTGCTTGGGGCCTTGCTAAGTTGCTGAGGCTGACTTCAAACCTGCAATTCTTCTGCATCAGTCTTCCAAGTAGCAGGGGTCACAGGCGTGCCCCACTGCACCTGCTGGCCGCTAGCTACTTAATGGAACTTAGGGTTCCAGTCCAGAACACTGGTGAAAAGTCCCTTCCTGCTGTGCTGTTTCTAGAACTGTAAAACAGAGGATTCGACTAGACTATCCCTAAAATGCTTCTAACTCTGTCAAGCGATGATTCGCTGCAACCATCTTATTTATAGCCTCTTCTACTAAGTGCTGTGACCACACATTCACCCACGGGTGCCTCACAGACACCTGTCACTGCACGGGTACATCGTCAGTGCCTGCTGCAGTTTTTGATCTGGACTATTCCCTAAGGACTCGTGTGTTAAAGGCCTGGTCCCCACTGTGACCCTATGGGAGGCGGTGGAAGCCTTAGGAGGTGGGTCTTAGCGGGAGGTCTTCAGGTCATTGGGGACATGCCCTTGGTGGGGACAGTGGGATCCCAGCTCCTTCCTCTATTTTTTTTCCCCCCTCATTTGCTTCCTGGCCACAAGGCAAGTGACTCTGCTTTCCCACGGGCTCCTGCCAGGTTGTGCGGCCTCACCCCAAGCTGGCAGCAGTGTGCCAACCATCAGGAACAGAAACCTCCAAACCGCAGGTCAAAACAGACCTTTTCTTTTCTTTTTGATATTTATTTATTTATTTATTGGCGGACACAACATCTTTGTTTGTATGTGGTGCTGAGGATTGAACCCAAGTCGCACGCATGCCAGGTGAGCGCGCTACCGCTTGAGCCACATCCCCAGCCTCCAAAACAGACCTTTTCTCTAACTTGGTTATCTCAGGCTGTCGGTGCCATGGTGGGCGGCGAGTGCGGTGACCAACCTGTTGACTGAGTGATACCCAGGAAGCCCCTCCCTCGGCCTCCCTAGCCATCTTCATATGAGGTGTTTGGGGACAAGATGCCAACCCCATTCTCATTTACCACCTCCCTACTGTCCTGGCCCATCCTGCAGTCTAAGGTGACCATGACGGAGAGAGTACTGCCCATTGCAAAGAGGGTGGGTCCTATGGGGACCCCTCAGCTCGGAGCTCAGTTGTCATCTTGGATGTTACTTCTAGGATTTCTTCTAAGGGTTTTATAATTCATTTTTTTCACATTTGTGAACTCGTTGTCCTGGATGGTGTGAGGCTGGGATCGGACCTTATTTATTTTTCCCATTTGGCTGGTCTGAGGCCCAAACACTGAGGAGCATGTGCGCTTCCTCTGGCTCTGGCCACGCTCCTGTCACGCAGGGTCTGTTCCTTGGCACCCTATTGCATTCTCTTCGACTTCCTAACTTACTTCTCCTGAGTGATGTTCTTTCAGGGCACCCAGTTACCTTTGTGTATGTTGATAGGACCCAGGATTTCCCTTGCAGTCCAGTTTTTCCAAACTGTCTTAGTTATCCTGGGTATTTTACTCTTGTGATTCCAGAATGAACTTGTCTAGTTGTTTTAAAGTGGTTAGCTCCCCTAGGCCTCCATTTCCTTTCCCATGACCTACACCTCCCACGATGACCAAGACTCCATGAACGCAAGGCCTGGGATTAAGCCCTGGAGCAGTGGGAGCACTCTGTAGAGAGTGGTATCATTGTCCCCAAATGCCCGAGCCAGTGCAGTCACCGCTGCTTTAAAGCCTCGTTGGCTTCCCAGTCATGCGGAGTAAAGTTCAAACGCGGCCAGCCAAGCCACTGACCCCAGCCTACCTTTCCCACAGCATTGCCTGGCCCTCTCTCCTCCCTGCCCACTATGACCATCAAGTTCCAGATACCTGCTCTTCCCCAGGGGTCCCTTCAGCTGGGGATCCCCTCATCCATCCCAAATCCTCTCAGATGATGCCTCTTCTTTTGGGAAGGGGAAGGGGTCGGTCACCCCCTCGGTCTTCTTTTCTTGCATGTGACTGTGTCGCTGTGACTCTATTTATATAGTAAACTCAGCACAGCCCTGGGCATTTCCCCAGCAGGTGCAGCATAGTGATCACACCCCAACTTTGGTGCCATATACTCCTTCACTTATTATTAAACACAGCAGTCATGGATGGCAACATGTCAAGATCACGGAGCCTGTCAGCAGCGGAGCTGGGACCCACACCTGGCTGAACTCCAGCGCCCACACCTGTCACACCAGGCAGCCTTCCCATGAATGTGTCCCTCCCCCTTTTCTGATCGGCTCTCTGTCCCATTCCTCCATTATCCTCTCAACTGGGCTCTGCAACATCAGCACCCCCCGCCTCCTGCAGCTTATTCTACCCAGGCTGTCACCTCTCCCGTTTCACGCCATCTGTCACCCAAGCAGGTGCCTCTGCGAGGACTGTGTGTCCTGGTTTTAGCACATTGCTGGTATTCAGGACACAGAATATGGGGCCTCATGGCTTCACCTTCGGATGCTGAGATGTTAGTTGGGTGTCACAAGACAAAGGAGAAAAAACAAGCCCTTCACACCCTAAATCTGCCTGAAACCAGGAAGCAACCAAGGCCATGGCTTCCACCACAGGCTTCAGGTCTGCGCGGAGGGGAGTCAGCCTGAGTGAAGGATGGGCGGGAGTTCTGCCAAATCTGAGCAGGCCTGGGTGGTCAGAGCACCAGCACGACAGGTCACAGGAGCGCATTGCCTGTCCCTATGGTCAGAACTGCACTGGTGTCCTTCAAGACCATTTCCTGGGGCTGGGGATGTGGCTCAAGTGGCAGCGCACTCGCCTGGCATGCGTGCGGCCTGGGTTCGATCCTCAGCACCACATACCAACAAAGATGTTGTGTCCGCCGAAAACTAAAAAATAAATATTAAAAAATTCTCTTAAAAAAAAAAAAAAAAGACCATTTCCTCTCCTCACTCTTGCCCCAAGTTTTTTTGGGGCCACTTTTATGTTTCTCACTTTAGCCACAAAGTCCTGAAGGCCACAGAAAGAGGACTCCACACTTTACCCTGAGAATGGAATGACATGCAGTTGACATGCAGTAGATGTGACATTGGTAAGTGGGGTGTTTCCAGAACACCCCATCTGATTGGAAGTGGCCCTCTGTCAGCACCTACGAGCTTTGTCCCATGCTTACGGACTTGGGCACAAGGAAGACTCCTTTAACCAGAGCAGGGAAGGTGATCATCTTGACATGGACAAAGGCAGCCTTCACAGTCAGGATTTACGGGGAGAGGTGCTCCGACCGGCAGAAGCCATCTGTCCCATGTGGAATGAAGTGGAATAAGTTCACCAATTTTCTGTTTTTGGCTATTCACAGACTGTCACTCACCAGCCATTCAACTCAGTTTGACATTTATCACCACAGAGACACGCTGACTTCATCTGGGCCCATACATGAGCCTCTGGGTTAGGTTTGTGTGGCTCTTGTCCTGGATGTGGCCCTCTTCCACTGACCACTCGGCTTTCTTGGCTTATGAACGCTGGCCAGTGGTGACCCCAGTTTGCCTTGAGAAGCCAGCCCGTGCCCGGAGGGTGCGTGGTGACCTGATGGTGATGAGCTGTTGATTCTTTTCCTCCCCCTCTTCTCCCCAGGTCCCCTCTTTCAGACTGCATCACCTCTTGCACGGTAGGTCACAGTGGCTTCCAGAAGGCCTCTCAAAACTCCTGCCGACACTCCCTCAGGGAGCAGGCTGAGGCTGTGTGACTGCCTTGTTCAGGAATATGTCATGTGCATGAAGTCAAATTTGTCCCTGGTTTTTATGGTGTGATTATCTATCAGTCATTTGGGGGGTAGCGCTGAGGCTTGAACCCAGGGCCTTGTACACTAAGAGCAAGAGCTGTACCACTGAGCTACATCCCCAACTTTTTTTTAAAGATATTTTTTAGTTGTCAATGGATCTTTTATTTTATTTATTTGTGGTGCTGAGGATTGAACCCAGGGCCTCACACATACCAGGCAAGTGCTCTATCCCTGAGCCACAGCTCCAGCCCCCCAATTCTTATTTAAAATTTTCTTTTGCTTTAAATATCTTTTTAGTTGTACGTGGACACAATGCCTTTATTTTCATGTGAGGCTGAGGATTGAACCCAGGGCCTCACATGTACAAGGCAAGCACTCTACCACTGAGCCACACCCCCAGGCCCCCTCCTTTTAAAAATATTTTTAAGTTGTAGATGGACACAATATCTTTTATTTATTTTTATGTGGTGCTGAGGATGGAACCCAGTGCCTCACATGTGAAAAACAAGGCTCTACCACTGAGCCCCAACCCCTCTTTATTGAGACAGGGTTTTGCTAAGATGCTGAGATTGGCCTCAAACTTGGCCTCAGCCTCCTGAGTGGCTGGGATTACAGGCATAATCCACTGTGCCCATCTGTACTATTGACCCCACTGTACTATTTTTCATTATACTTCAAAGTGGTTTTCTTCTGTCTGGGGCTCAGAGGGACAGCTCACTTACTGCTACTCGCTCACAATATCGTCTGCCTGTTGTCCTCTGCCTACAAGCCTTACCTGCTGTGTATCTTCAAAAAGTGGTACTTGTTAGCTGGGTGCAGTGGTGCATGCCTGTAATCCCATCAGTTTGGGAGGCTGAGACAAGAGGATCACAAGTTCAAAGCCAGCCTCAGCAACTTAGAGAGGCTCTAAGCAACTCAGTGAGACCCTGTCTCTAAAAGAAATATAAAAAAGGGTTGGGGATGTGGCTCAGTGGCAAAGCATCCTGGGTTCAATCCCCACTAACAAAAGGTGGGGGCACTTGTCCTTGACTCCACCCCCACACAGGAAAGCTGCTTCTTGCTGTCTCCCTCATCCGGGATGATGCCTAGCTCTTTCCGCTCCCTGCTAACAGGACCTCCTCCGCCCCAGGCAGCAGTGCTGGCTGATGCTGGCTTGTCCACTGTGTTCTTCAGTTTTCCACAGCTACCCTTGACCTCTAGGGCAATTTGCAAGAACCCCAGAGAAGTAGGGGGTGACATTTAAAGACTGATATGAAGGACTCGTGGAAAATCCTTGAGAGAAGAGACCGGATGCTAATAGAGTGTGAAATACTGGCTTTTATTGGTTGGCACAGGATTACAGCCCATGTCCCATGCCCGCCCTCCCCCATGGCTCATATGGAAGGAACCAGTGGACACAGGGAAGGGCGGCACTCACAGGCTCCAGTGTTTATTTTTACAAAAAGGAGTGGGATTCGGAGTGGAGGGTGCGGGGAGTACCAGAGCTCTCCCTAGACTTCAGGGGAGGCTTGGTCCCTGTTGCAGGCGCCACATAGGGAGGTGTGTTAGTGAAGCAGGGGAGGGCCACACACCTGTCTAGGGCTATTCTGGGTCCGGCCAGCGTCCCTTTCTTCTCTGCTCCCCTCTCCTCTCCTCCACAGTGACAGCGCGGCTGGCCGCACTGTGGGGAGAAGACAGCAGGAAAGCCCTGAGGGAAGTGAACAGGAAACTTCACCTTCTCGAGGCCAGTTTCCATCCCCGCAGAGAGCATTGCTGTCCTCAGGAGCACTGGGCAGACTCTGTGGAGGAGGCCAGGCCTGTGGTGGCCATGTGCAGGCGGGAAAGTGCTCTCCATGCAGTGCCAAGCAAGGTTGTTTGGGGGACAGGAAGGAGAAAAAAAAGAAAAAAACCCACAGGCCGGGCAGCTCATCAGTCCCAAAATGCATCTGGATCAGGGCAAGGGCAGCAGCACCCCCAACCCCCATTTCATCTCCCGCACCAGGTGCCGAGGTTCAGTGGCCACACTACCCTGTCCTTCCTTGAACAGGCTGCTCTTTGGACTCCCCGTCCTGTCCCGCTCCTCTGGGGTCATTCCTGCCCCCAGGACTCAGCCTGCTGGTCATTCCACTTTCTACAACCATGAAACAGCCTGAGCGGGTGGCCCCTGGCACTGCGTCTCAGTCCCAGAGACACTGGTGGACTTGGCCATTTATACCTCAACCAAAAAGCCTGAGCACCAGGGAAAGGGACAAGACAGACTTGTGTCTTTTGTGAAAAGTTGAACTCAATATATCTCAGCATCTCTGCCTGGATCCCATGGGTTCCAGGGAGAGGAGGCCACATCTGGACAGCAAGCCTGCGAGGTGGGAAGCGCATCTAGTGCTTCAGTGGAATGGTCCCGGACCCTGACCTTTCTGATGCTGAGTGTGGGTGAGCGGAAACCACTTAGGGGAGCCTCTGACCCCACAGCTGTGGTCACACAAAGCTGGGGCCTCGTCACTCAGAGCCTGTCCCTTACCAAAGCCATGGGACAGGATGGAAGGCAAGGTCCTTAAAATAAAAGCTAGGCTGGCAAAAGCAGGTATGAAGATGCCACTCCCAAGCTTCCACTTCACTCTCTCGGACAGGATAAGTGACACTTACTCATTTTACAACAGTCCCCAACATCCCCAAACGTGCTGGCACATGGCCAACCAGCAGACATCTTTCTTGAAGTGCACAAACTGAAATTTTACTTATTTTAACTACCAATCTTTTCTTTGATTACAAACCAGCTTGAAAATTTTCAGACATAAAACAGTGAAACAACAGAACAGATCTGGCATTTATAAAACTGTTCCACATATTTCTTTTATGGTAGAGTGATAGATATTTTATGATAATTTCCTAACTACCGAAGCCTCTTGCACCTGCACCTTGAGCCACACATCCAGTCTGTTCAGAGGTGGAAGGCTGAGGCTATGTGAAACAGTGGCGGCAAGTTACATTTCTGAAGGGAGAGTTCCTTTGGAAAACTCTTGAGCAAAATGCTCCCAGCCACAAGAGAGGAAGTTTCTGTTTGGAAGCTGTGGTTTATTCAGATGCCTGTCATTCCCCTTGGACCGCCTTCAAGTTCTCAGGATACAAGCCTCTTGCTCCCTGAGAAAGGTCTCCAAGTCCTCCCTGCATCCAGTGCTCTTCAAGACCCCCGACCCTGACCTAGCCCTGGCTTGGGGAGGCTCTATTGAGGAGTAGCAGCCCTGTGCCATCCTGGGTCTTGACAATCTGCATTACTGCAGAACTGCATAACCCAAACTAGATGTCCTTCGGATCACTTTTATCTACACATTTTCTCCATGACAAAGGGAGGATAATGATCAAGGCTCAGGGCTGGGGTTGTGGCTCAGTGGTAGAGCCCTCCTTCCTAGGTAAACATTTTCGTTTCAGTTTGGAGAGAGGCCCAAACCAGGATTACTTCCTGAAGGCATTTATAGGCAATCTCACTGGCAAAATGACTTCCCAATGGTGAGCTCCTTTACCCCCGCACCATGGGCTGCGGGGGCCCCCACTGGGACTGAAGCATCTTCAATGGCTTCTAGGGGTTATGAAGATTTTCATCTAAGTTTTCAAGCCTGAAACAGTTATTGTACTATTTTTCAGTAGATTGTTGGGATGTTCTCTGCACAGTCCTCCCACAGACGATGAGCCATTTAGCAGGTAATTTATTCCAGACCAGAATGACAAGATGACAACGCGGCTGTTTCCACATCCTTTAACGCACCACATCCAGGGTTTTAAATGCCTTTTCTATTGTTGCCTGATAAGAAGTCAAGTGTTTGCTTTATGTTCCCAGTTTTGAACGCTAAGGAGACCTGAGTGACTGGACACCGTCTACTGGAGAAATAAGCAGTGACACTCTCGTCACCTTCCAGGTACTGATCTTGGTTTTTTTGGCCAAAGCATTTACTTCTTCAGCAGAGCCCCTCTGGCCTGCTGAATTCCAAGTCACTGCTTCTCTTGAGCTCCCTGCCAGACGACAGTCCCATTCTCTAACACAAGCTCAGGCTCAATGGCCATAACTGTAAGGTGTGTTCCACACAAGAACCTTTTACTTCAAAAGCTTCATGTCAAAATCAGGTGATTGCTGGCCTCACTCAAGGAGTATAGCTAAAATCAACATAAAGTAATCTTCCTTTTGTTTTCTTACTTTTTGTAGTACTGGGGATTGAAATCAGGGCCTCAGCATGCTAGGCAAGTGCTCTACTGCTGAACTACATCCCCAGCCTTTTTCACTGTTAAGTTTCAGACAGGGTCTGACTAAGTTGTCCAATCTGAGCTCAACTTGTGATCCTCCTCCCTCAGCCTCCTGAGTGGCTCATTTTTTCTTTTTCTTTTGGTACTAGGAATTGAACCCAGGGGCTCTTATTCACTGAGCCATATCCCCATCCCTTTTGATTTTTTATTTTGAGGCAGGGGCTTGCTAAATTGCTGAGACTGACCTCAAACTTGCAATCCTCAGCCTTAGCCCCCCTCAGTTGCTGGAATTACAGGTGTGCGTCACCATGCCTGGCTTCATTTATTAATTTTTAAAGGGAGTAAGACAATTTATATGATAATCTGAAGGTAAGAGGCATCATTTTTTCAGATGCCCTGATTAGGCTTCCTGCAGGGTTATTAGCTTATTAGCAAAAGACAAGAGACTTTCTGGGGCTCATACAAACACTGGTGAAAATGGGATGCAGCCCTGTCAGAGGCAGGGATGGAAGGCCGCCAGGCCCATGGGGATTCCTCCTCCACCTCAGTGCCCCCAGGACCACAGTGACTCAGATCAACTTCTTGCATGGACTGCAGCATCTTTTACATTATTATTGTAAATAATGCTCCCTAATTTGCAATATTTTTACCTTAAAATCTCAAATGTCTCACTGGTTTGGATGACACCTAGAGTGACATGGAAAATACAGCCCTCCTGGACAGGGAAGTTCCCATCACAAAGTTCACCCCAGAGCTCAGAATTCGACTCTAGGGAGCTCTCTCGCCTACTCCAAATGAGGCAGGTGCCCTGGTAGCCGGCTACATGGCCTCCAGGAGCTAGGTCCTGCCCAGCAGGGCTCCAAATTGATGCCACCTCAATGGGGCAGTCTGAACTGCAAAGCCTCATGTCTGACCTCTTCCAGTCCTTAAAAGTAAGTACTAGAAAAGCCACTTTGTATTGCTCAGTCACCATGAAGCAATTTCCCCTCTCCCATAGCTGCAAAAGCTGACCGCCCTTTTGAAATGCAGGTGGGACAGGCTGGAGCTCTACTAACAGTGACAGCCAATTCCCATCTCTCTTACAGCCAAATGTCATATCACTGTGGAGACGAGACTTCTCCAGATATTTCTCCCAGTTCCAAATCAATTTCATTTGATTCAAATCAAAACAGAGGGGCTTAGAAATATGCGTCAGAAATATTAAAATCATATAGTTTTGGCAAAATCGCATGTGGTTATTAAACCTTTCTTCTGAAGGAGAAGCATAAATGTGGCTCAGACTAAACTATTTTAAAAGTCGCTGAAGAGGAGACTCCACCGAAGATGGCCACACTGCACTGGATGGAAATGAGAAATATGCGAAGCTCAGATGGCAAAACGCACACCCAGAACGAAAAAGACTGAGTACATTTCTGTTAGGGAGGCTTAGGAGGGGCCTCCAACAAACACTGTCTGTGGAGAAGAAAAAGGGGAAGGAAAGAGGGGAGGAGTGGTTCTGCCCAGAACTTTTTTTTTCTTTTAAGTAAAAGCCTTAGGGACTTTACATGGGCCGACTCCTAACATCAAAACAGAAAATATTTCTTTGCCCTGAAGAACTTGTCATGTAGCAACACATTTACAAAACTGCTGCACAACACCCCCAGAGGGTAGTGAGTGACCTACTCTGCTCCCCAGAGGCCACAGGAAGCAAGGCTCTGTGCCCCCTGTTCCATGGGGCTGGACAGGCAATGCAGAGGGCGGAGCTCCCTGGGCCTTCTGTGGCCTCAGAGGGAGTGAGACTCCCTCACCCTTTGATCCCATCAGATGGTCCAGCCCAGGCTCAGCAGGGAGGGAGGCCTCTCCACCAGAGAAGACGGGTGGTGGACACGTGTGAAAACCAAACCCATCAACCCACTAACTGTTCTATCCTGTCATATTTGCTGTTTTATGGCTGCACTTCTTCATTGTGCTGGGGATGGAGGCCCGGGTGTGAGCGTGCTGGGCGAGCGCTCTAGCACTGAGCTATATCCCCGGCCCTTTTTATTTTATTGTTATATTTTGGATACAGGAGCTCCCTAAGTTGCCTAGGCTTGCCTCAAACTTGAAATCCTCCTGTCTCTGCCTCTGGAGTGGTGGGATCACAGGCCAGGCCGCTGTGTGCGGGCTGTGCCGCTGCTTCTACAGAGAACCTCACATAGTTGACTCCCAAAAGCACCCCCCCCCACACACACACTCACACACTCACACACAGAATTTAGTCCTGGTTCACAAAGATCACATGACCTCACTGGTGTTTCCCAAGGCTACAATTTATGAAGAAATAATAAAAATAATAAAAAATTCCATTGCTGTGTTTTTTATCGAATGTGGTGGCCCTGATGGTGGCTCCAGCAGCAGTCCGCGTCTCTGTGTAATTTACTATGAGCCAGAGACTCTGTACTGGCCATAAATATTCAGAACCTGTTTCCATCAAGCCTCATGAGCCTAACACTGGTAGAAATAACAGCAAATCAATGCCAACAAAATATTCTGCATGTAGGACAGTTTTTGAACCTCCTTTTGTTTCTTTTTGCTTTTTTTTTTGGAGAGACAAAGGATGTTGCGACCATGGCTCTAACCAACCTATCAGAAAAGGATTCCAAATATTTATCAGTAAAAACAGCCAATGTTCATGGTGCCAAGGAGAGAAAAACACCAGCCTTGCTGTCAGAATCCAGTGCAGCAGGAAATAGCACCAGTTCAACAATTGTGGGGTGGACAAAGCCTCCCTTTGTCAGTCACGAAAGCCTCAGCACTCTCCCTCTCCAGCTGACTGCATTATAGGACCCATTCATGTCACTGAAAAGTACTTGTTGGCACAGTGCACCTTCTTGATCCAGAGACTTCAACAACAATCAAAATGGAACTTTTCGGGGTGGTATCTCTTTACACCAGCCCCGCTGAAACATTTTCAGGAAAAATGCAAACTATCATTACCAATGAGGTTCCTTTTTCAGGAGATCTATTTTCCTGTAAAGCACTTTCAATCTGTATCAAAAAGGTAGAATTTTTCTGCAAGAATGTGTCTTTTTGATTCTACTTAGTGCTTAGTTAAATCTATTTTATCTTCCTCTTTTACTTATTTGGACAGAACTTTAGAATGCTCTAAGTCAGGCAATAAGAATCAGTGTTTGCTTTTGGGCAGGACTTGTGAACAGCAAGTGGGCTTTTGGACTTAAATTTCAAGGTGCTGTGTCTGTCCACTGGGACCCTGTCTGGCATACAATTCTTTCCCCAGAGGTAAGATGGCACCCCAGGAAAACTGCCTACTTTCTGTCTCTGTGGGTCAAGCCCGGGAAAGAGAATGCAAAACTAATGTCTACAGAAATGCTGAAGGCTAAATGACACAGGCCTACCAGAGGGACACATTTCTTTGAGTGGCAGGGAAGAGCAAAAGCTTTAAGGAGTTTGATGACTTGTTGGAATTTTTAAATAAACAGATCTACAATTTTAATTTCACATGTTGGCTATGTTTTGACAAAGGAGATGCCACTAAGAGAAGAGCAGCCATCTCCTGTCCTAAGCCAGGGACCAATCCCACCCCACCCCACTCCCATCCCTGATTCTCAAGACCCTTCATGAGACCCTCTCACTTCCCAACAAAACAATACAACTGGCAAAGGAAGCCAGCAAGAACCTGTATCCACACACCAAGACCACCCGCAGCAAGCCAACGTATCACACGGCCAGGCTGGGGCTGACGCATGGCCTAGCGCTGCTCTTGCAGCAGATGGACCTTTCACATCCTGGCAGGGACCAGGGCTCCTGCTGTATCCAGAGGCTCCACTACATCACAGGACAAGTACACATACTTTCCTCTGGGTACCTTTCAGGACCTCAACAAGGTTACCATGTGTGGAGACAGGACTGAGCAGGGCCGCACTTGCAAAGTTCAGTTGTGGCTGCTCCAAGAGCACAGGATGATGTCCATTCAGCGCGGTGTGAGGTGCACACGGCGAGAAGAGAGCCGTTGTGGTCAGGATGTAGCACCGCGGAAAGATCCCCAGCTGGCAGGGCAGAAGCAGGGCTTGATGCTCCAGTTTTCAAGATCGTAATCCCAAGAATCCAGTTCAAAACCTACTGTGGACATGTAGGCCAGAATGCAGTTGCTACCATTGTTTCTCTGGGTCTAGGCTGAGGCCATTTGCTCCTGGATTGGTAATTAAAAAAAAGGTTTCTTCCTTAGCATGGAGACACAGCTTGAAGAGAAGACCGTGAGTCCTGGGAGCGCTATGAAGGTGGCCAAATTCCTCCTGCACCTAGGGAATGACAGTTCCAACTGGGGAATGGAGAGAAGGCAGGGAAATGTACCTAGCCCCTAGCATCAAAAATAAAAAGTCAATTAACTATTCTCCACACCAGAAACATCCCTAAATCAAAACCCCAAAACCTTGAAAAATTCAATGGTTAAATTCTTTCTAAAAGTCATTTATTTACATATTATATGTCCAGTATATAATGTGTAGATAAATGCAGCCTGCAGTGAAAGTGACCAACCTACTGGACTGAAGAGCACATTATAGGACAAATTCTTGGAAAGTTTCATCTCACATTGGTATATTTTAATAAAAAAATTAAAAATCAAAGAAAATGTCTGGCCAGGGCTGGGATGAGACAGGAACACTTCAGAACCCCAACTGGAGAAAGCTCTTTGCCCCCCTTCAGAGGGTGCCGGGTGTGGAGGGGAGGGACAGGTCATGCACAAAGGTACTTACAATCACACACCCAGCCCCCACCCCCTCAATAAAAAGAAGGAAAAGCCCCATCACTTAACACCAAACAGCAACGTCCCAGCACCCCTGCTCTGCTGCCCATCTTGCCACATTGAAAGAGGAGGCCTGTGAGGAGAGGTGAGAAGAGCCGGGGGAGGGGGAGGTCTGCGCTTCAGTCTAGTTTCCACTTTCCATCTCTTACAGGAAGTCTTCAGTCATCTGATGCCTGACATTGAGCTCTGAGCAGAAACCGAGTACGTGGTGGCCACGACCGGGGTGCCGTTGTTGGTGGAGTAGCCTTGCCTCAACGTCTCAAAGTACGACGCCTGCACAGGTTTGTGATACTGCAGCACTTTTATGGCTTCTTCTATTTTAAACCATTCCCTCTTCCTTCCTATGGAGAGAAATAAGTACAAGAGGGAAGCAACCAGGAGGCTTATGAACCTAGAACTTCTGAGAAAATGTAGAAGAAAACATTGAAGCAATGCTTCTCAACACTTTTAAAATGTGTATTTTATAAATTTTCCCCCCTCTTTTCTTTTTTTTTTTTTTTTTTTTGTACCGAGATTGGACCCAGGGGCACTTAACCACTGAGCCACATCCTCAGCTCTTTTTCATATTTTATTTAGAGACAGGGTCTTGCTGAGTTGCTAAGTGCCTTGCTAAATTGCTGAGGCTGGCTTTGAACTTGCGATCCTCCTGCCTCAGCCTCCCAAGTTGCTGGGATTACAAGCATGCGCCACTGTGCCCAGCCTTTATTTTCTTTTCTTACAAAAGAAAAGGAAGCATACTTTATATGCTCCAAATAGTATACAAATGCTTACTGCAGAAAACAGATACATAATTAAACCTGAGACTAAGAGTGACCATGCCACATGACCTCCAGTGTGCTTCTCTAGGCCCTGGGACTCCCTCTGGCTTGGGTGAAGGGTCCAGTAGTATTTCCACTTTCTGAAAAAATTAACATGAGTATCAGCTGGCAGAATACGAGGATTGCTGGCCTATAATCAGTTATTTAATCAAGAACTTAAGTGGTATATCTACCTAATGGGAAATATAAAAGAAGCCAGGCATGGGGGAGCATGCCTCTAATCCCAGCTGCTCAGGTGGCTGAGGTTGGGCGGCTGAGGGGGGCTGCAAGTTTGAGAGCAGCCTGAGCAATTTGGTGAGACTGTTTCAAAAAAAGGGAAGTGGATATAGCTCTGTGGCAGAGCACCTGCCTGGAGGGTGCAAGGCTCTGGGTCCAATCCATAGCACTAAAAACAAAACAAAACGACAAACAGCAGAACCCAACTCAACACAAGCATTATTATCTTCACAGTCTTTCTTAAATTTTTTTCTTTTGTGGTGTTGGGGACTGAGCCCAGGGCCTCATGCATACTAGGCAAGATCACTATTCTGTGTATGACTTTTCAACTATCAACTGAGGTGGTTAATGCTTGAATCTTTTACCTCTAATGGAAAGCATATTCTGGAAAAGTGTAATATTAATTTCTGCTATAAACTGGCAGATGGATAAAATTCACCTGCCCAAATCGTTCCCCCTACTGTTGACAAGCCTTGTCCCCATGCCCCCTCACTGTTAGTCTGGGCGGTCTGTAGCCCTTCAGTTCTTAATGGCTTTGTATCTCTTAACAGTGCAATAAACTCATGTCAAAAGGTTCAGTGTGGACTGCTGAAAACTAACTCCTGGACTCCAGTGCTGGGGCCTGAGGAGGAGACAGAAGTGAGTGCGCTGCAGCGCCATCCTCAGCACTCTGTCAGGCAGGAGTTGCACACTTGTGATACTAATTTTTAAGGTGCTCTTGCTCTATTAATGTCCAAAAAAGCCTTTTACACCCACTTATGAGAACTGGTCCTAATGTGACGGCTGGTCCAAAATGTGAGGAATAAGTCTGTACTCTTTCCTTTGGATGATCTTCCTCATATTACTAGAGAAAGACTGTGTCTTAAATGTACATCTCAATGCAGACAAATGAAGGTGCATTTATCTGATGGGCTGTTACACAGGTGTTCCCCTGGCTGTGAATCCTAGCAGCAGACCACAGGAAGGCGCTTATGGAATAGTGTTGGTGAAGAGCAGAGCAGGGTGTGCACACACACACACTCTAACTACAGCCACATTAAAATAGGAGGCTGAAGTAAAACCTGAAGTGAGATGCAGGTCTTCACCTAAGTAACTGACAAAGATGAAGAACAGGCAGCAGTGTGTGCTGAGACAGGCACTGCGACCGACCCCTATAAGTGACACTGAGGGTTGGAACAGCCTTTCTGGAGAGCAGTTTCAAATATACACCATGAACCCTTCAAAGTGTGAATGCTTTACTGAGGTAGTCCTTAGGCTACAGGTCTTTCCCTGGAAGGTTAAAATAGAAAAAACAAGGCTAAAGATCTTTTTCTTTCTTTTTTTTTTTTAATATTTATTTTTTTTTTTTAGTTTTCAGTGGACACAACATCTTTGTTTGTATGTGGTGCTGAGGATCGAACCTGGGCCGCACGCATGCCAGGCGAGCGCGCTACCGCTTGAACCACTCTTTTTCCTTTTTATTTATTTTCTTGCTACTGGGGATTGTACCCAGGGGCACTTAACCACTGAGCCACATCCTCAGCCTCCTGGGCCACTGGGATCACAGGCATGCGCCACCACTCCCAGCTCTAAAGATCTTTTTCTAATCATAGCATTATTTATGATAACTAAATTACAGACTGTTGATGGTCAATAATAGGGAATCAGTTAAATGTGATGTCATGCAGCCATTAAATGTCATATTTTAAAAATGATATCTCAGTCTCCCAAGTAGCTGGGGTTATAGGTATGTGCCACTGTGCCCAGCTCTTTTTTTTCAAATTGATGTTTTAAAATCTTTTATTGTTTTTCTCTTATAAATAAAAGTAATAAAATAGCTGGGTGCAAATCAAAGAAAATGGCTCCCTACAAGGAAGCTGGGTAGTATGAATAAAGCTAAACACTGTCCTCACTACTCTGCATCTATGGAGTGACTCTTTGGGGACAGTTGTACACCACCCAACAGACTTTTCCAACAATACAAACTTTTTTTCCCCCCAACACTGGGAATCCAACCCGGGCCTTGAGCTTGCTATATAATCACTCTACCACGGAACTGTATCCTCAGCACAAGTGAGCACCATGAGAAACAAGAAGGTCCTGCTCTCACCTCTTGTCCCCATGGCCAGCAGCAGGCCTCAGTCAGTATCTGCTCAGGAGATACAGATGCATAACCCTTTTGGGGAGGATACAATTTGATTTAAGAAATACCTCTAATATGTATAGGCCATGTTTCTACTTGTTGACCCTATACCTGATTTTAGCACATTTTAATTTTATTTTAAAATTCTGTTTTTTTTCAGCTTGCTTTTAGACAATGCAAAATAATAACTTTCTCAAGTTCAAAATATATGTGCTTATTTTATTAAACACAATCTTTTATGCCAGGCATGGTGGCGCACACCTGTAATCCCAGCAAATAGAGAGGCTGAGGCCAGAGCATCTCAAGTTCAAGGTAAGCTTCAGCAATTCTGTGAAGATTCTCAGCAAAAGAAAAAGAAAAAAATCACCCTTCTACCATTTCTTTTCTTCAACAGGCTCTTTTTGGTTCTGAGTAATGCCCTAAGGGCAAGTGTCAGTTATGGGGAGCTCTTCCAAGGCAGCAGTCAGGTGACGAGGACTTACCAATGTTAACTGAGTCTTCCCAGTCTTCCAGCACTTCTGTGACAACCAGCACATAGACATACGTCCTGTGCTTCCTCTCCTGGTTCTGACAGACAAAAGAGAAGGGTAGAGGGAGAGTTTTTCCTCGGAGAGCGAGATCACGGAAACACACTCTTATGCACATGTCCAGAGAATTTAGACATAAAGATTCCTTTCACTTTTTCCCATCCTACAATCATGGCCTATTTAAAACAGGTTACACCTGAATTTTGGGCTATGAAAGTTAAGACTTTATACTCACTTTTCCCTCTCTTCCCTTAACTGCAACTTCAAAGGAATGTTGAGACCTCTCAAGGAAAAGGACCATGAGCCAGGCGTGGTACACCCCTGTAATTCCAGCTACTCGGGATGCTGAGCAAGTCTGAGGCCTGCCTCAGCAATTTAGCAAGACCCTCGAGCTAGACCCTCAAAATAAAAAAGGAAGAGGGCTGAGGATGTGGCTCAGTGGTTAAGTGCCCCAGGTTCAATACCCAGTACAAAAAAACCCCCAAACAAACAAACAAAAACCATGTAAATGTAACTAAATACAATGCTAGAAAAGAGACTATGGATGGCAGGAACGCCACAGAGGTCTCAGCTTTGGTGGCCCCATCAGACTGGCTGAGTATGGCAAGCCTCCCCTTTTCCTATGAACTCTGCTCCTCTCTATTCCCATGACTTCTCAGGTCCTTCACCTTCTTTCACATACCACAGCCAATTTTCTTGTGTTTCCCTCCTGTACTACAGACACCTAACTCCTATTTTTCTTGTTTTCTCTACCTCCCTCCCACCTCAGGAGAAGAGGAAGAAAGATAGGTATGGGATAAATAATGACTAAAATTATTTTAGCTTTTTGGAGGAAGACATTAAAGGATTTAAAAAGAAAGAATGGTGCCTGGCGCTGTGGCGCACGCTTGTAATCCCAGCAGCTCAGGAGGCTGAGATAGGAGAATCGCAAGTTCAAAGCCAGCCTCAGCAAAAGCAAGGTGCTAAGCAACTCAGTGAGACCCTGTCTCTAAATAAAATACAAAATAAGGCTGGGGATGTGGCTCAGTGGTTGAATGCCCTTGAGTTCAATCCCCATATCAAAAAAGAAAGAAAGAATGCTATTCTCTGCTGTGCTTTGTTTGACAATTCAGGAAAGCAGAGCTCTTTCCCAGATTAGGAATTTGTGGTTATTAATATAACATTTGTACCAAAGAGGTCAAGAGACTTACCTCAAAAATTCCAACTAATCTTCCCAATGTCCCTTTTACTCCAGCCTGAAAAAGGAAAAAGAAAAATTAATACAGATATTTTTACATTGCTGGTCTCACTGAGTCTTTTTGAACAGTCTAATAAAAACCAAAAGGAGATGCTGGCAGAGACTCCAGGGCTGAGTACACCACAGTTTCCTACATGTTACATCTAGACTGGTCACAGCAGGGTACATTCCGGAGAGGAGGAGTTCCTGTTCCTCTCATCTCTCCTGGTCTCTCTCCCCAAAATGCTGGCCAAACAAGCAAGGTGATTAATCAAGTCAATGAAACTATATAAAAATACAGTGAGGTATTCGCTACTTATTCTTTATGTAACACACATACACTGAATGCCTGAGCTAAGCCAGAGCAGTGTCGTGCCAGAGGTGCGCAGAGAACAGGCCGGGCACGACCGTCGAGAGCAAGACCCTAGGCTGGCTTGTTTGTGGCTCTCTATATACAATATGCCAGAAGATAATGCAGGACCCCCCAGGACCTCAGCAAAGCCCAAGCCAACAGACACATAAACATGGTAATCCTAGTGCAGGGTATTGGGCCAGACATGTACTGAGTGATGTGACCAAGAGTGACAGGAAGAGGGCCAACCTCAGAGATAATACCTTCTTCTTCTTTTTTTTTTTTTTTTTTTTTTTTTTTTTAGAGAGAGAGAGAGAGAGAATTTTAATATTTATTTTTTAGTTTTCGGGGGACACAACATCTTTGTTTGTATGTGGTGCTGAGGATCGAACCCGGGCCGAACGCACGCCAGGCAAGCACGCTACTGCTTGAGCCACATCCCCAGTCCCGAGATAATACCTTCTTAAAATATAATTTCCATTTTCCACCAGCCCTTTCAAATTTTAGAATTATGTCTTTCTTCCTCGCTCACTCTCTCTCCCTCATCTCCATGCCTTCTTTTAAAATTTATGATTTTTTAAAAATACCTTTGTATTTATTCTTATGTGATGCTGAAGATCAAACCCAGTGTCTCACATGTGCTAGGCGAGCACTCTACCGCTGAGCCCCAGCCCCAGCCCCAGGCCATCATCCCTATGCCTTTTAACTTCACTTTGATATAGGGTCTAGCCAAGTTGCTGAGGCTGGTCTTGAACTTGCGATCTTCCTACCTCCCAAGTAACACTAGGCTAGTTTTGTTTCTTTCTGATGCACTCCATGTAGAATTTTTTTTGTGTGTGTGTGTGTGGTAATGGGGACTGAACCTAGTTCAGGACAATTTACCACTGAATTAGAACCCCAGTCCTGTGCTGGGGTTGTGGCTCAGTGGTAGAGCACTCACCTATCATGTGCGAAACACTGGGTTCAACCTTCAGCACCACAGAAAAGTAAAATAAAGGTATTGTGTCCATCTACAGCTAAAAATATTAAAAAAAAAAAAAAAAAAAAAGAACCGAAATCCTTTTTATTTTTTATTCTGAAACAGGATCTCATTAAGTTGCTGAGGCAGGCCTTGAACTTGCAATCCTTCTGCCTCAGCCTGAGGCTCAGCTGGGATTATAGGTGTGTACCACTGTGCCTGGCGACAGGTGAATTTTTCATGAGTGTTTTTGAGATAGATAAAAAAACATGTCTCCAGAACAGATGAATTTTTAAGTCTATTCCAATTCACTAACTTTCTGTTCAAGTGTATGCATTCAAACCTATTTCCATCATGTATACTTTTGTTTGCATGAAACACACACATACTCTCTCTCTTGAGGTGCTAGGAAATTGAAACTAGAGCATCCTAGGCAAGTGTTTATATTTTGAAGTACTGGGGATTGAGCCCAGAGGCACTCTATCACTGAGCTACATCCTTAGTACTTTTAATTTTATTTAAAATTTTTTTAGTTGTAGATGAATTCAATACCTTTATTTTATTTTTCTGTGGTGCTGAGGATCAAACCCAGTGCCCACATGTGCTAAGCAAGTGTTCTGCCACTGAGTCACAACCCCAGCCCAGCCCTTTTTATTTTACTGAGATAAGGTGTCACTAAGTTACTGAGGCTGGCCTTGAACTTGTGATCCTCCTGCCTCAGGCTCTGAGTTGCTGGGATTGCAGGAGTGTGCCCCTGTGCTAGGTAAGTGTTTATTCTTTTAAAACATAAGTTATTCCTTCATTTACTCATTGAATGTCTTGAATATAAATTTAAGTTCTTTACAAGTCATGCTACAAAATCCTCCATCTCTGATTAATTCCTCCTGCACTAGCTGAGGCTGCTTTCCCCACACTCTCCAGGCCAGATCATGGCACAGTCATCTAGGTGATATGGGGCACTGCAGGGAGAGTCAGGGGTCAGAAGGTGGCATGGCTCTGTCCTTTGCTGGGCAGGGCACCTGTGTTCTCTCTCTGCCTAGGCCCAGGTCTTTCTGAACATCTCAGCTCTTGGTGTCCTTTCATCCCACATCCCATTTCAGGAGGGCCTTTGGACTCTGCTTACTCCACGGGTTCAACCATGAGCCACCCAAGGCCAGACAGGCTTTGTCTTTTCTTCGCTGTTCTGAAATTCTGTTTGTGATTCACAAGTGTTCACCTTCCTTTTGGATAAGACTATTGTGTTTTTGGCAATGTCTTTTTTTTTAATATTTATTTTTTAGCTTTAGGTGGACACAATATCTTTATTTCATTTTTAGGTGGTGCTGAGGATCGAACCCAGTGCCTCACGCATGCTAGGCCAGTGCGCTACTACTTGAGCCGTATCCCCAGCCCTGGCAATGTCTTTTTATTTTTTAAAAGAGAGGGTGGGGGGAGGGAATTTATTTTTAATATTTATTTTTTAGTTCTCAGCAGACCCAACATCTTTGTTTGTATGTGGTGCTGAGGATCGAACCCGGGCCGCACGCATGCCAGGTGAGCGCGCTACCGCTTGAGCCATATCCCCAGCCCAGTCTTTTTAGCTTTTATATTTATCTCTATTTTCTGGGAGCAGAAGGGATAAGAGGTAAAGGCTTCGTCTCTGGAAGCACCTGAGTAATGCTATAACTTGTTTTCCATTTCTACTGCCACTTTTTTTGGGTAATAAATTAAAAATTAAGACAAAAATACTTTTTCTTTTTTTTTGAGGGGGCAGTACTGAAGAGTGAACCCAGGGGCGCTTCATTACTGTGTCTCACATCCCAGTCCTTTTGAAGACAGGGTTTCACTAAGTTGCTTGGTCTTTCGATAAGTTGTGAAGGCTGGTCTTGATCTTGTGATCCTCCTGCCTCAGCCTCCTGAGCTACTGGGTTTACAACTGTGCACCACTGTGCCTAGCCCAAAAATACCTTCTAAACACAATACTCAATAAGTTTGTACAGAATGAACAAAATTTTAAATACTCTAAAATTCTTAAGAGATATTTAATAACAAAACAATAAAAATGGATTGAAAGGCCTAAACTGGATGACTTACATTTTGACATTAATTTCTGCTAATTTTCTGTTAAGGAATTTTGTTCCTCTCTTGCCAACATGCCTGCTTTCTCACTATTTTATATCGGTTCCTTATATCCATGCACCCTGGTGGCTTTTAATCTACCTGAATAAAAACGTCTACCTTTCTTTTACTTTAACTGCTTGTCTTACATTTTTAGAAATAATTGCTCTTCAAAGCCAGATAAAACTAGCTTTACCTCAGGAATTAGTCAGTGACGCTGCCTGAAAGAGGCGGCACAGCTGGCAGGCACCGGACTAGAAAGCCCTTCTCATCACCTCTGGATTCAAGCCACCCGTGCTCGGGCCCCAGGTGTCCAGGGCCTGGGCAGACAGCTGCTGCCACAGCAGGGGCGGGGGGGCGGGAAATAGGGGCCGGGTGAGGAAAGATGGATTTATAAAGGCCACCTTCCCCTCTCCCTTCTGGAAAGTGGAATATGTTCGCTGTAGCAGCTGCTGCCCACCTAATTTTTTTTTTTTTTTCATGAAGAAGTAAAAAATTTAGAAAAGCAAACAATGTCCAAATTTTAAGGGCACAATCAAGTTATTATTATGACAACTCAATATATTCAAAATTTTTAATAGTAATTTATGCATTCAACACCAATGATTCATTGTGTCAGAAGCATTTGGGTGAAATATAAAAGCACCTTTCAGAAGTATGAAATAAGTATATTTTTGTAAAATCTACTATAAATCAAATAATGTTGCCATCTGTATATGAAAATTTCGGTAGCATTTGTTTACACTTTACTTTCAACTTGTAGAAACTAATAATAGGTTTTTTAATAGGGTGGTGCTCTGAATTGAACCCAGGGCCTCGCACATGCCAGGCAAGTGCTCTACCACGAGGCTACGCTCCCAGCCTTCCTTATGACAGTTTTCTTTGTCCTTTAGTCGTTCAGACTTTTAGACTAATACTTAAGGGATTTACTTGGCAGAAATCTATTTAAAGTGATCCTACCACTTAGTCTACAATAAAAAGCAGAGAAATATTCCTACATTTACCGGTTTTCATATTGGGGGATTTGGCATTTCCTAAAGGAGAGGTCCCCTTTAGGAAAGAAGATTTCAGGGTGCAGGTTGTGGTTCAGTGGTAGAGCGCTTGCCTAGCATGTGTGAGGCACTGGATTCGATCCCCAGCATCATATGGAAATGAACAAATAAAGGCATTGTGTCCATCCAGAAATAAAATTTGTATTGTGTGTGTGTGTGTGTGTGTGTGTGCGCGCGCGCGCGCGCGCATGTGTATGAAAGAAGGTTTCAGAGTAGGAGTGTGGTTCAGAGGAAGGGCACATGTCTAGCATGCCTGAACCTCTGGGTCCCCTCCCAGCATGGGGGAGTCAGTGTAGCCATGGCGCTCATCAGGAGCAAGCCCCCTTGTGTGCAGGGTCCTCCTAGACAGGGCTCACTTGAATCATTTTACTTTTTCACAATTCTGGACCCTGAGTCCAATTTTTATCTCCTGTTCTTTTTCAAAAGCTGCCATGTGCAACCTGAGAGTGGGTTATTTTTATCTCTCACATGATTCCTGCATGCAGGTCAGGATAGGTGTCAGGGTCACGGCTGACAGATATTTGGCTCAGGCATTTGGGAATAAGATTTGATTTAGGGTATGTATAAGTCTGGTCCAGTTAGTCTGCTGGTATGGTCCTGTTTATCTGAAATCATATGAAAGCAATTAAATTTCAATCTTTATGTTAAAACCCCATAATCCAGAGAAGGGATCTGTATTTAAAAGCTAACAGTGAAAATTCAAAATAATATAATCTATTCATCATTATTTGATCAAATGGAGGAAGTGCTTTCCCAAATCTCAAACTATGGAGTATGGATTCTAGAATTTTAGATCTAGGTAACAAAAACAATCTCAGCAACTTCCTCCCACCTTTGGGCTATACTACAGATTAAGCCCAAAGGCGCTCTACCATGAGCCACATTCTCAGCCCCTTTCATTTATTTTTAATTCTGAGACAGAGTCTCACTAAGTTGCCAAGGGTAGCCTCGAATTCGCAATCCTTCCTCCGCCTCAGGCTGTTCAGTCACTTGGATTACAGATGTGCGCCACCACACCTGGTAACTATCTTTTTTTTTTTTTTTTTTTAAAGAAAAAAATCCTACTCCTTTTCCTTTGGGGTGTTTTATTATTAGCATAAAATATTTACCTGGGAAGGGCTGGACTGACTGGTAAGACCTCAGCCACCCTTTCTTCCCTGTACATGCGTGCATGAGCTCAGGCAAAGGCATGAATTCAATGGGCCTAAAATGACCTCCACAAAGAGCCCTGGCTTTGCTGTTCAGTTTGGATGAACACAGGATGGATCCTCATTGTCTAAAACCAGGTTTTGCCCTCTGTGGTGGACACTCTGGCTGCCTCATCAACAGATACTGCCTGCCCTCCTGGCTACCTGGAAGACTAAGATTCTGTTCAGGCCTGGGCTCCAGCACACCTGGAAAAGGCATCTTGAGTGGGGCACTGGGAATTCACTCCCTCCAGACACAGGTTCAGGGGTGCTGCGTATGACCCAGTTCTGGTCAGCGGCTCCTGGGAGAATGTGTCCTGGGGACCTGCAGAAAAGATTTCCCACCAAGATAAAGAGACTGCACAAAAGAAACCCTACACTTCCTTGCTTCTCAAGTGGGGACTGAAACTTGGAGCTGCCCCAGTCATCTTGTGATCATAAGGGGAAAGTCAAAAGAATCAGCGAGAAGCCGACGAGCCCTGGGGCTGCGGAGCTGAGGAGCAACACCATCATGGCCACCTTTGGACTTCTGTAGAAAGATGACCATGGTGCAGAAGCCACTTTGAGTCAGCAGAAAGCTATTACTTTTGATTTAAAGGACAGCTCTCTGAGGAAAGCTAAGTATCCCCAAACAAAAATTCTGAACATTCAAGGAGGCTGAGGTATACAGCATCAAAGCGTCCTCTGTGAAAGCAGCGAGCCCAGTCCTACCAGAGGACCGTGCAGCGACTCTAGTGCAAGTGCTTCAGTGAGGAACCCACACACAACAATAGGGGGTCTTCAGTGCACCTGTCTGGCAACTGCCAGGCTTGGGGACCACTTAGAAAAGTTCAACTGAAGAAAGGTAGAGGTAGATGGGAAGCCAATAGAGGTCCATTAGAATTAAATCATAGGATTTTCTTTTTAAAAAGAAATACTTCAAATGTCAAAAAAGTAAATAAAAAAATACTCATGTTGTCACTGCACCAAATAATAACACCTTTTTGTCTTTTTTGTTTTTTTAAACAACTACTGGCACACATGAAACCCCCTGTGTACTCTCCAACTCCTACAGGTGGCAACTAATCATCCCAGTGACTTGGGAGGCTGAGGTAGGAGGATTGCAAATTTGAGGCCAGCCTCAGCAACTTAGGGAGATCCTCTCTCAAATAAAAAATAAAAAGGGCTGGGGATGTGGATTGGTGGTTAAGCACCCCTATGTTCAATCCTCAGTACCAAAAATAAACTCCTGTGTGTTTTTATACTTTTACTACCTAGCTATGTATCCACTATTAACACTATATGGTATATGATACATGGAGTTCTAGTTAATTCACTTTAACTGCTAAACAACTATGTTTTATGAAATTACCATGTTTATTAATCCATTTTAGTTCTATCATTAATATGCTTTAAATAAACCTCTTGTAGATCTCCTTATCATGTGTGAATTTCTATAAAACCTACATTAAAATTCATATTTCTGAGACACAGGGATAAGAATTTCCAATTTTCCCAGATACTCAGTTGCTGTCTGCAGTTTATCAACTACAAAACCAGCCACCATTCTCCACCTTTTCTCACATCTGTGTCCTTTGAAAGGTGATTTTGCAGCTCTTCGTATCAAGAGAGAGAATCTACTTACTCACCCCTGATCTAGAATAATCATGACTTGCTTTGGCCAACAAAATGAGAATGGTGTACCAGTTCCAAGCCTGGGCCTCGAGAGGCTTTGCACTTTCCATGATACCTGCACCGGAACTCTGCCACTGGCATGTGAATAGGCTTGAGATAGCCTCTTAAAGCCTGAAAGGCCACGGTGTCTCAGCTGAGCAGCCTACAGCCAGCCAGCCTCCAAACAGAGAGTACAGCCAGCACAGTCAGCAGAGTTGCTTACTTGACCCAGAGCTGGCTGCAGACATCTGAATAGTCCAGCTAACACCAGGAGCTGATCCATGGGCACCTAAGAATTAATAAATACTTACATTTTAAGCCAATGGATTTTGAAATGTTTTGTTATATGGCAAACTGAAACATCATCAAAATACACATGTAGTGTATGAGCTGCCATCATTTTTTCGACTCCCTTCTGGTACTGGGATTGAACCCAGGCATACTACCAGTGAGCCACACTTCCACACATTTTCAACCCTTTTAATTTTATTTTGAGATAGGGGCCTTGCTAAGTTGCTGCAGCTGGCCTTGAAGTTGTGATCCTCCTGCCTCAGCCTCCCAAGTTACTGAGGTTACAGGCATGTGCCACCATTCCAGTTATTACATTGCCTTTTTTTTTTTTTTTTAATATTTATTTATTTTAGTTCTCGGCGGACACAACATCTTTGTTTGTATGTGGTGCTGAGGATCGAACCCGGGCCGCACGCATGCCAGGCAAGCGTGCTACCGCTTGAGCCACATCCCCAGCCCCTACATTGCTTTTTAATTGAAATTGTGCACCTTAATGTTTAACAAACAGAGGCTGAGGTTGTAGCTCAGTTGTAGAGTGTTTGCCTGGCATGGGTGAGGCCCTGGGTTCAATTCTCAGCACCACATACAAATAAATAAATAAATTAAATAAAGGTCCATCAATGACTAAAAACATATTTAAAAAATGTTCAGCGAACATTCAGATATTCCCTAATGGTAATTTTACAGTCATATCCTTTTCACACTCCACTACTCAGGTACATACCAAGCCCTGAGAGCTGGATTCCTTGATCTTCAGAAGTAATCTGTCCTGTCTTGATACACATTCTGTGGTAACTATTTTCTGTCACTCTGGTACTGGTACTTGTCTTTGGCCTTTTAAAAAAATGTTGTGGTATTGGGGATTGAACCCAGGGGTGTTTTACCAATGAGCTATATCCCCACTCCTTTTAATTTTGAGACAGGGGTCTCAACTAAGTTGCCAAGGCTGGCCTTGACCTTGCAATCCTCCTGCCTCAACCTCTCAAGTTGCTGGGATTATAGGCCTGTGCCACCATACCTGGTTTAGCCTTATTTTTGATGTATTTGTTGAACGTATTTTATTAGACACAATTGATTTTACTTTTAGTTTTGTGAGTTTAGGATCTTGTTTTAAAAACATCCCTATTCCACAGTATTAAGTTAGTCTTCCAATTTTTCTTATAATATTTTTGAGGTTTTTTTTGCGGGGGGTACTAAGGATTGAACTCAGAGACACTCAACAATGGAGCTGCATTCCCAGCCCTATTTTGTATTTTATTTAGAGACAGGAACTCGCGATCATTCTGCCTCAGCCTCCCAAGCTGCTGGGACTATAGGCGTGTGCCACTACACCCAGCCTTTGAGAGAGTTTTATACTATGACTCAATTATATTTATTCTCCAGTAGCCAAGGACCTAGAGATTTCAGAATAGAGCCATGGGACATTGTTCTGCTTTCCTAACCTAGTTGTTAATTTGTGTACTAATAACACACATTCTGGTTTTTTTTTTTTTTTTTTTTTTTGGTGTTAGGGATTAAACCCAGGGGTGCTTTACCACTGAGCTACATCTTCAGAGCTTCCCGTCCCTTTTTAAATTTTTTTTTTTTTGAAGAGAGAGTGAGAGAGGAAAAGAGAGAGAGAATTTTTTTAATATTTATTTTTTAGTTATTGGCGGACACAACATCTTTGTTTGTATGTGGTGCTGAGGATTGAACCTGGGCCGCACGCATGCCAGGCAAGCGCGCTACCGCTTGAGCCACATCCCCAGCCCCCCTTTTTAAAAATTTTTGAGACAGGGTCTTAACTAAGTTGCTCAAGGCCTCGCTAAGTTGATGAGGCTAGCTTTAAACTTGTGATTCTCCTGCTTTAGCCTCTCAAGTTGCTGGGATTATAGGTGTGTACCACTGTGTCTGGCTGTCTTTTTGTATTAGTCCTCAGAGGTTCATCTATTTTATTAAACAAATAATTCTGTTACTTTTGGCTTTGTTGATCATTTCTATTTTTCCTACGATTTCTGTTCCTTTTCTTCCTGTTTCCATCCTTTTATCCTCTTTGGGCTTACTCCTGTTTTTTCAGGCCTCTTGAATTGACTGCTTAATATACTTAATATCTATTTTACTTTCTGATATAATATCTAAGGTACAAAGAACCAACTGAGCTGCATCCCAGAAGTTATGAAAGCAACTGTGTCTGAAAGCTTTTGTAGCTGTTCAGTTACATCTGCTAACTAATTTCTATTATGAATTGTGCTTTCCCTCATGGATTAGAGTATCTTTTTCTTTCCAAACATGTTTCTCTGTTAGGTTGGCTTTCTTGTTGATTTCTAATTTTTACTGCACTGTTCAGAGTATAGAGAGCATATAATATTGATGTTCTAGATTTTATTTCTCCCCAGTACTGGGGGTTAAATCCAGGAGCATTCTAGCATGAGCTACACTCCAATCCCTTTTTTTACTTTTTTGAGACAGGATCTTGCTAAATTGCCCAGGCTGGCCTCGAACCTGACATCTTCCTGCCTAGTCTTCTAAGCAGCTGGAACTAGTTATGTAAGACAGCACTCAGGGGGATGCAATGAAATTTTTAGTACTTCATTACTTTACATAGGATTAGTTTTTATAACCCTTCCATTTGTGCTTAAAAACCTACGTATTCGTTTGGTACAATAGCTCTTGACACACCTAACTTCCTCAGTCTTGTAAATGATGTTATTCAACCACTGGTAGTCTTTTTTTTTTTTTTTTTTTTGGTACCAGGGATTAAACTCAGTGGCACTTAACCACTAAGCCACATCCCCAGCCCTATTTTGTATTTTATTTAGAGACAGGGTCTCACTGAGTTGCTGAGGCTGGCTTTGAACTTGAGATCTTCCTGTGCCACTGGGATCATAGGTGTGTGTCACTGTGCCCAGATTTCTTTTATGTCCCTCTAATTTCTTTCTTTCTTTTTTTTTCCTATTTTTTTATTGGTTGTTCAAAATATTACAAAGCTCTTGACATATCATATTTCATATATTAGATTCAAGTGGATTATGAACTCCCATTTTTACCCCAAATACAGATTGCAGAATCACATCGGTTACACATCCACATTTTTACATAATGCCCTATTAGTAACTGTTGTATTCTGCTACCTTTCCTATCCTCTACTATCCCTCCTCCCCTCCCCTCCCATCTTCTCTCTCTACCCCATCTACTGTAATTCATTTCCCTCCTTGTTTATTTTCCCCTTCCCCTCACAACCTCTTATATGTAATTTTGTATAACATTGAGGGTCTCCCTCCATTTCCATGCAATTTCCCTTTTCTCTCCCTTTCCCTCCCACCTCATGTCTCTGTTTAATATTAATCTTTTCTTCTTGCTCTTTCTCCCTACTCTGTTCTTAGTTGCTCTCATTATATCAAAGAAGACATTAGGTATTTGTTTTTTAGGGATTGGCTAGCTTCACTAAGCATAATCTGCTCTAGTGCCATCCATTTCCCTGCAAATTCCATGATTTTGTCATTTTTTTAGTGCTGCGTAATACTCCATGGTGTATAAATGCCACATTTTTTTAATCCATTCATCTATTGAAGGGCATCTGGATTGGTTCCACAGTCTAGCAATTGTGAATTGTGCTGCTATGAACATCGATGTGGCAGTATCTCTGTAGTACGCTCTTTTAAGGTCTTCAGGGAATAGTCCGAGAAGGGCAATGGCTGGGTCAAATGGTGGTTCCATTCCCAGCTTTCCCAGGAATCTCCATACTGCTTTCCAAATTGGCCGCACCAGTTTGCAGTCCCACCAGCAATGTACAAGAGTACCCTTTTCCCCACATCCTCGCCAGCACTTGTTGTTGTTTGACTTCAGAATGGCTGCTAATCTTACTGGAGTGAGATGGTATCTTAGGGTGGTTTTGATTTGCATTTCTCTGACTGCTAGAGATGGTGAGCTTTTTTTCATGTACTTGTTGATTGATTGTATGTCCTCCTCTGAGAAGTGTCTGTTCAGGTCCTTGGCCCATTGTTGATTGGGTTATTTGTTATCTTATTGTCTAATTTTTTGAGTTCTTTGTATATTCTGGATATCTGAAGTGTGAGGAGTAAATATTTGTTCCCATGGTGTAGGCTCCCTATTTACCTCCCTTATTAATTTCTTTCTTTCTTTTTAAAGAGAGAGAGAAAGAGAGAGAGAGAGAGAGAGAGAGAGAGAGAGAGAGAGGGAGGGAGGGAGGGAGGGAGGGAGGGAGAGAATTCTTTAATATTCATTTTCTAATTTTCGGCAGACACAACATCTTTGTTTGTATGTGGTGCTGAGGATCGAACCTTGGCCGCACGCATGCCAGGCGAGCGTGCTACCGCTTGAGCCACATCCTCAGTCCCAATGTCCCTCTAATTTCTTCAAATGTTTTTGACTTAAATTCTGTTTTCTCTAATATTACAATTACTATCCAAGTTTTCTTTTGGTTATGACTTACCTGATATATCTGTTAATTAACTGCCAGCAACTTACATTTACTGTGATTTAACCTGGACACAGTTTTTTAATACTGATCCATGTGAAGTCTCTTCAAGAGGAGAAACAATCTAGTTCTTAAATTTACTTCCTACTTGCATTTGTAAATTTGATGAATTAAGAAGCTGCTGCTAAGTGGCACCTCAGCCAGATTGTCAGACACATCTAAATCCAGCGGCTTCTTGCAGTTTAATAATTGTGGACTTGCTAGAGGCAAGGGCTGTGTGTGGTATTTGCTGAAGCCACTGTGAGCTTTATTAGAGTCAATGGAAAGCAGGCTGTGGAGGTGCTTCCTAATGACTAAACATCCTTTCCTGGAATGTGGAGCTGGATGTGGAAAGCAAATACAACTGTTTTGGAAGACTCTTCTGGACTCAATTCATTTAGCAGAAGGCAATTGGCTCTTATCCCAGTAATTCAACCTCTATTCAGGGTTCCAACAAAAACTAGTTCAAATACAGTAGTATATTCACTAAGAGGATAGATTCTAATCTCTACACTTAGCCACTGAATTAGCTACTCATCAATGGGTAGTATTCAATTATGTGTGATAACAGCTAATGTGCATAAAGGACATCATATTTTCTTTTATTCCAGTTTTTAAAATGGCTGAAAGGCAATTTAGGGATAGTTACTTGCACTAAAAATGTTCTAACAGCAAGGTACCTTTAAATTAGGCTCTCTTAGTAAGTTTAAGATATCAATTATTTGACTAAAGAGTGATTCTTGTTTATTTATTTATTTATTTATTTATTTTTAATTAAAAAAAATCTTTTTTATGTTTTGGGTACTGGGGATTGAACTGCAGGGCAATTGACCATTGAGCCACTTCCCCAAGAGTGATTCTTTTTTAAAAGCCACAAGTGTTCAAGATAAATCCTACATAGAAATGACCGAATTTATAAAAACAAGACCTATTTGCAATCAGGGGATGAGAGGGTCACACACTTATTGAAAGATACACCTTTTTAGTATCTTATGTCACAACCTTAGAGAAACAAAAATACTTCTATCATTACTTCAGAATCAAAAGAAAAGAGGATATGTAATTCTAAAACTTTAAAAAACATGATGGTAGACTGACAATGCATATTATCTCCTTTTTCTAGAACCCCACTAAAACAGAAGTAGGAGAGTAAGAAAGAAAGAAATTCTATCATATAAAAATGTTCAAAAGGCTCATAATCCCAGTTACTCAGGAGACCAAGACAGGAGGACTGCAGGCTTGGCGTCAGTGAGACTCTGTCTCAAAATAAAAATAATAATGGCTGGGATGCAGCTCCATGGCAGAGGGCCTGCCTAGACTACGAGAGGATCTGGATTCCCCCATAACAAACCAACCAACCAACCAACAGACACAAAAGGCAGACAGAGAAGACAAAATAAAGAACAAAGAACATGGACGGTGACTAGAAAACAGCATCAAACATAGAAGATACTAATCCAAGTATATTAATAATTACCTAAGCAACCATGGATTAAATTCATCAATTAAAAGAGAATGTCAGGGGGCTGGGGTTGTGGCTCAGTGGTAAAGCTCTTGCCTAGCATGCGTGAAGCACTGGGCACTGGGTTCGATCCTCAGCACCACATAAAAATAAGTAAATAAAAAAATAAAGGTATAGTGTCCATCTACAACTAAAAATATTTTGGGGAAAAAAAAAAAAAGAGAGAGAATGCCAGGGGCTGGGGTTGTGGTTCAGTGGTTGAGCACTTCCTTAACATGTGTGAGGCAATGGATTCAATTCTCACCACTGCATGTAAATAAATGAATAAAATAAAGGTCCACTAACAACTAAAAAAAGAAGGGCTGGGGATGTGGCTCAAGCAGTAGCGCGCTTGCCTGGCATGCGTGCTGCCTGGGTTCGATCCTCAGCACCACATACAAAGATGTTGTGTCCGCCGAAAACTAAAAAATAATTATTAAAAAATTCTCTCTCTCTCTAAAAAAAAAAAACAAAAAACACAAACAACAACTAAAAAAATACATATAACTTAAAAAAAAAAAGAGAGAGAATGTCAGGGTGGATTAAAAAGCAAGATCCACCTATATTCTGTTTATAAGAAACTCAATTTAATTATAAAAATACATATACATCAAAAGGAAAGGGATGGAGAAATATATACCATGCTAATACTAGTCAAAAGAAAGCAAGAATAGCTATATTAATTCAGACACAGGAAACTCCAGGGCAAGGAAAGTTATGAGGAATAGAGAGAGGCATTATATAAGAACAAAGGAGCCAATTCTCCAAAAAGACATAGTAATGCCTTATGTGCATGCACCCGATGATAGAAGATCAAAAGATACACGGCTCCCGGCATGGTGGTGTGTGCCTGTAATCCTGGCAAGTTGGGGATTAAATTTAATCAAATTTAAAAGAACAGAAAGCACACAGTGTATGCTCTCAGACAACAATGGAATTAAAACTAAAAATAACAGATAGTTGGAAAATCCAAAAACATTAGGAAATTAAGCAGTCTACTTCTAAATAACACACCAAAGCAGAAATCAAGAAAAATTTTGAATTAAATGAAAATAAAAATACATCTTATCAAAATGTGAGAATCAGCAAAAGCAGTGCTTAGAGGGAAAGTTATAGTATTAAATACATATGTTAGAAAAGAAGAAAGATCTAAAACAAATAATCTAAGGGTCTAGTGGCACATGACTATAATTTTAGTTAGTTTGGAGGCTGAGGCAGGAGGATTGCAAGGGTTTATTTAATGTCTTTTCTTTTTTGGAACTGGGGATCGAACTCAGGGCTTCACATAAGTAAGGCAAGCACTTTACCACTGAGCTACATTCCAGCCTGGAGTATTGCAATGCAGGCCAGCTTGAGCTACTTAGTAAGACCCTGTCTCAAAATTAAAAAAATAAAATAAAAAGGGCTGGGGATATTGCTCAATGGCCCAGTGCAATTGGATTCAACCCCCAGTACCACTCACCAAACAAAACCAAAAAACTTCTATTTTAGGAAACTAGGGGGAAAAAAAAAAAGAGCAAAATAAACCCAAAGCAAGCAGAAGAAAAATAATGAAAGCTAGAGCAATGATCAATGAAATTGAAACAAAATATCAACTAAGATAAGCTATGGTTCTTTAGAGAATAGGCATAATTGATAAGCTGCTAGCCATGCTAATTAAGGAAAAAGAAAAGACACAAATTGCTAGTATCAGAAATAAAAGATGGGATACCACTACAGATCCCATGGACAGCAAATGGAAAATAAAGAAATATTAAGAACAAGTCTGTGCTCACAAATTTGATAACCAAGATGAAACAACCAATTTCATGAAAGACACAATCTGCCAAAACTCATACCAGAAGAAATATAATCTGAAAAAGTCTGTATCTATTACAGAAATTGAGTTTATAATTAATAATCTTTCCAAACAGAGGGTGCCAGAAGGGTTCACTGATAAATTCTACCAAAAATTTAAGGAAGAATTTACATCAAGTCTCTATGATTGCCTCTAGAATACAGAAGCAGAAGTATTACTCTCTGGTTACTCAATGCGGCCAGCATTATACTAATACCAAAACGAGACACAAAGACTTCACAAGAAAACCAACGACCAATATTATTTTGCAAATCAAATCCAACAATGTATAAAGAGAATCACAGCTATGGCCAAGTGGGATTCATCTCAGGTACGCAAGGCTGGTTCAACATTCAAAAGTGGAATAAAGCAATCCATCATATCAACAGGCTAAATATGAAAATTCACACATCAATAGATGCAAAAAATGATTAAATTAATTATTTTAAATAATTTTAATTAATTAGTAACCATTTAAATCATTAATTAAAAATTAATTAATCCATGATTTAAAATCCTCAGCAAACAAGAAGAAAGACAATCTATAAAACAAAACCAAAAAAATCTCTATGCTAATATCATACTTAATGGAGAGAAATTAGGTTTCTCACTAGGAATAGGGACAAGGCAAGGATGTCCTCTCTCACCACTCCTTTCCAAAGTCTCACCACTGCTTTTCAACTTCACACTGCCAAGTCCTAAGTAATGCAATAAGACAGAAAAAAGAAATAAAGGGTATATATATGGAAAAGGAAGAAATGAAACTATTTTTGTTTAAAGGTGACATGACTGTCATGTTAATAAAACAGAAGTCAACTATTTTCTTTTATTCCAGAAATGAACAAGTGGAACTTGAAATTAAAAGCAGTATCACTTAATATTAGCACCCCAAAAGAAATAATTACATATAAATCTGACAAAAAATTATGTACCAGATATCTGTATGAAGAAAATGCTGATGAAAGGTATCCAAGAAAAACTAAATAAATGGCAATATTCCATGTGAATGGAAAGAAGACACGACATGAGAAGACACCAGTTTATCCCAACTTGATCTATAAATTCAATGCAATCCCAGTTAAACCCCATCAAGTTGTTTTATAAATATTGACAAGTTGACTCTCAAGTTTATAGGGAGGTAAACACTTAGGTAACTCAATGAAGAAGAATAAAGTCAAAGACTGATGTTACCTGACTTCAAGACTTACTGTAAAGCTACAGTAAGCAATACAGTGTGGTTTGTTCAAAGACACAAGAAATAATGGAATAGAAAGCCCAGAAACAGACTCAAATACACAGGTAGAGTCAACTGATCTTTGAAAAAGGAGCAAGAGCAATATAAAGGACAAAAAAAAAAAAGTCCTTTTGACAAGTGAAGTTGGAACCATGGCATCCACGTTAAAAAAAAAAAAAAATCTACATACACACATCTTCAAACCTTCAAAAAAATTAAAACCAAAATGGATAACAGGCCTAAATGTAAAACGTGAAGCTATAAAATTCCAAGAAGGTCGGATAAGACAGGAGAAAGTCTAGGTGACCTTGGGTTTAGTGATGGCCTTTTATTTTTATTTCTTCTTTTTATTTGTGAATGGACACAATACCTTTCTTTTGTTTTTATTTTTATGTGGTGCTGGGGATCAAACCCAGTGCCTCACACATGCTAGGTAAGTGCTCTACCCCTGAGCCACAATCCCGGCTCCTGGTGACAGTCTTTTAGATATGACACTAAAGGTGTGATTTTAGGGGCTGGGAATGGGGCTCAAGCTGTAGTGCACTCTCCTGGCATGCGTGCGGTCTGGGTTCAATCCTCAGCACCACATACAAACAAAGATGTTGTGTCCGCCGAAAATTAAAAAATAAATATTAAAAGGGCTGGGGATGTGGCTCAAGCGGTAATGCGCTCACCTGGCATGTGTGCGGCTCAGGTTCGATCCTCAGTACCACATACAAAGATGTTGTGTCCGCCGAAAACAAAAATAAATAAGTATAAATATTTTAAAAAATAAAAAAATAAAAATAAAGGTGTGATTTTTTATAATGTTTATTTTTTGGGAAGTATTTGGAAACAATACCTTTATTTTATTTAATTACTTTTTATGTGGTGTTGAGGATCGAACCCAGGGCTTCGCATGTGCTAGACGAGCGCTCTACCACTCAGCCCCAGCCCCAGCCCAAAGGTGTGATTTTTTTTTTTTTAAAGAAAGAACCGCATAGTTTAGTGTAGCAGCAGAGTGCTTGCTTAGCATCATGCAAGGGCCCTGGGTTCAATCTATAATATGGCAAAAAAAAAAAAAAAAAAGAGAGAGAGAGAGAGAGAGCATTATTAAAATAAAAAATTTGGGGCTAAGCTCTTAGTGCTTCCTGCATTTCATGAGGTGAGCAATTTTCCTCTGCCACCCCTTCCACCATGACGCTCTGCTTCACCTCAGGTCCTGAGTGTGGAGTTGGCTGACCATGGACTTCGACCTCTGGAACCATTAATCGCACTGTCAGAGGAAGACACAAAATGTCATCGACTAGAGAAGACTAGGAAAATAGGATGATTAAATGCAATGTGACACCCTGAATACATTAAAAAAAATTAGTGGAAAAATATGTGAAATCTGAATGAAATTATAATTTAGTTAATAGTAATGTACCAATACAAAATTTCATAGTTTTGTTACATGTACCATGGTCATGTAAAATGTTAACATTAGGGAATTCTAATATCTCTGCAACTTTCCTATAAATCTGAAATTATTGAAAAATAAAAATTTTTAAGAAAAAAATGTTGCTTTGTGAAAGACACTGTCAAGAGAATGAAAAGACACAAATTGAGAGAAACTATCTGCAAAAGAGATATTTGATACAAAATTATTATCTAAAATGTACAAAGAAAACAGCCATGTTAGCACAGCCTATAATCCCAGTAACTCAGGAGACTGAGACAGGAAAATCCCAAGTTTCACCAACTTTGCAAGACTGTGATTAAAAATAAAATAGAAAACTGGGCATGGTGGCTCACTACTATAGTCCTACCAACTTTGGAGGCTGAGGCAGGAGGATCACAATTTTGAGGTCAGCCTAAGCAACTTTGTGAGATCTTGACTCACAATAAAATAAAAAGGACTCGGGATGTAGCTCAGTGGTAGAGTGCCCCTGGGTTCAATCCCCAGTACTGTGCTCAGGGGAATACCACACAAAGAACTGAGGTTATAAAAGAGAATAAAATCATGGCATTTGCAGGTAAATGGATGGAGTTAGAGAAGATAATACTAAGTGAAGTTAGCCAATCCCCCCCCAAAAAAAACAAATGCTGAATGTTTTCTTTTCTTTTTTTTATTATTAGTTGTTCAAAACATTACAAAGCTCTTGACATATCATATTTCATACATTTGATTCTGCAATATGTATACGGGGTAAAAATGGGAGTTCATAATCTGCTTGAATGTTTTCTTTGATATAAGGAAGCCGATTCACAGTGGGATAGGGAGCGGGAGCAAGGGAGGAATAGACGAAATCTAGATAGGGCAGAGGGGTTGGAGGGGAAGGGATGGGGCATGGGGTTATTAATGATGGTGGAATGTGATGGTCATTACTATCCAAAGTACATGTATGAAGACATGAATTGGTGTAAATATCTTTTGTATACAACCAGAGAAATGAAAAATTGTGCTCTTTCTCTATAATAAGTATAGTAATGCATTCTGCTGTTATATATAAATAAAAAAATGACATAAAAAAGTAACTCATAATTCTTTACTTCTAATCCCTGGTAACCTCTATTCTATTTTTGGCTTCTATGAAACCATATATTCTAGGAACTTATTAAATGGAATCATATTTAAAAAAAAAAAAAAGAACTGGGGTTGTGGCTTAGTGGTGGAGCACTCGCCTAGCACATGCGGGGGCCCTGGGTTTGATCCTCAGCACCACATAAAAATAAATAAAATGAGGGTATTATGTCCAACTACAACTAAAAAACAAATATTAAAAAAAAAAAATCCACAGTAACTAAACAACCTGATTAAAAGAGATGGCACATGCTTGTAATCCCAGCGGCTCAGGAGGCTGAGACAGAAGAATCTTGAGTTCAAAGCTATCCTCAGCAATTTAGCAAGGCCCTGAGCAACTCAGCAAGACCCTGTCCCTAAATAAAATAGAAAAAGTAGGGGGAGGGCACTGGGGATATGGCTCAGTGGGTTAAGAGCCTCTGGGTTCAATCCCCAGTACCCCCCCCCCAAAAAAGGCAAAAGACCTAAAGACACCTCACTAAAGAAGATACACAGATGTGAAATGCGTATAGGATGAACTGCTCTGTGCCACACTACAATGTAAATTACACAGAGATTTCACTACAAACCCACTAAGAGGGCCAAAATTCAGAACACTGCTGGGGAAGATGTGGAGGAACAAGAACTCTCATTTACTGCTGGTGGAAATGCAAAACAGCTACTCTGGAAGATGGTTCCTTTCCTCTCCTTTCCTTCCCCTTCACCCTGCCTCTTGACACAGTCTCTAAGTTGCCCAGGCTCATGATCCTCCAGCCTCGGCCTTCCAAGTAGCCAGGAATATGGGCACACACCACTGTACCTGGCTCTAGAAGAATTTTTGTTTTTTTTCAAAATTACAATCTAGCAATCATTCTTTGGTATTTACCCAAAGGGGCTGAAAATATGTCCACAAAAAAAAACCTGCACACAGATGTTTATAGCACCTTTATTCATAATGACCCAAGCTTGTAAGAACCAAGATGCCCCTTAATACATAAATGAATTGTACTACAACCAGATAATGGAACATTATTCAGTGCTCAAAGAAATGATCTATTAAGCCATGAAAAGACATGGAGGAGACTAAAGTGCACACTGCCAAGTGAAAGTTATCTATCTGAAAAGGCTATATACTGATGATTCCAACTATGTGACATTCTGGAAAGGGAGAAACTATGGAGACAGTAAAAAGTTCAGTGGTTGCCAGAAGTTTATGGGGGGGAGAGAGAAATGAACAGGCAGAGCACAAAGAATTTTTAGCACAGTGAAAATGTTTCAAATGACAATGGTGGCTACACATTATTATATCTTGACCAAGGATGTCAGCTATGGACTTTGGGTGATAATGTGACAAAGCTGGTCCACTGACTGCAGCAACTGTAGCACGGTGAGGAGGGATGTTGACAACGGGGGAGGCTATGCATGAGTATGGTTAGTGGGTTTATGAGAATTTTCTATACTTTCCACTTGGTTTTTCTGTGAAGCTAAAAATGCTTAAAAACTAATGTTAAACAAAACTAAACTACTTTTAAAATAGAATGATTAAACAAACTATGGCATATTCATGATATCCTTCAAAACAATCACATGTATGCCAAATAATATGAGTGGATGGTCACAATATAAGCAGTTAATCAAATGCCCAAGTTCCAGGATTAAAAAAAGACTTATTGGTCTGTATGAAATTACCAAAATGTTAAGTTTTTTTTTTTTTTTTTTTTTTGAGATAGGTATTTCACTATGTTGCCCAGGCTGGCCAACTTTTGGTGTCAAATGATGCTCCTGTCTTGGCTTCCCAAGCCTCTGGGATGACAGGTGTGCACCACCAAGCCTGGCTCTGAAACATTTAATAACACGTATATTTAATTCACTCAACAGAAAGTTTATCTGAAAGTAGCAGTAAACTGCAACTACCTTTCTTACTCTCATTCAGCATCATTCATTTTATCATATTAGCTATTCTAATAGGTGTATAGTAGCATCTCACTTGTGGATGAAATTAAAGGTGACTTTTTAAAATTAAAAATTATTTATTAGATACTGTACCAGAGTATTTTTACAAATATAAACTCAAAAGGAAAAAAATGGAGGCTTAAATGTTGTAAAGTTTGCTTGACTAAAGTTAAGACTTAAACAGATAATCTCTTGATGCTCTTTGTAACAATGTGATTCTATGACCTCATAAAAATAGATTCCACTAAACATCACAGTCCCCAAATAGGCAGGCAGGCACCTTCCCTGCTCCTCGCAAGCTCCTCAGCGATGTCCTCATTCAGCTCTGTACTCAGAGCGTTGCTGGTCACACAGGCATAAATAGTTGATTGCCATCTTTCAGCTCTTATAAATCTTAGTTAAAGCAGGCCATGGAGGAGCTCTGGCTGTCTTGGTTAAAAATGATATGGTTCCACTCTTTAACTGCCTTACCTCTCCATTTTAAAAACCCACTTCAAAAGCTTAGCCCTTTGGAGAGTGGTTTTTATGGCTTACTTTGAAACCAAACCATATCTGTTTGAGGGCCTGATGTGGAGCCCTACCAAGTTTCTCACTTGACAGAACCCGCAGTGCAGACGGCGTACCAGACTGCCCCTTATAGTCCCTCAGCCACGAAATGTAGTGAAAGGAACAAAAGTGGAGTGGAGTGTTGGTCCTGGTGGTGCACACTTGGAATCCCAGAAACTCAGGAGACTGAGGCAAGGGGACGGCAAGTTCAAGATCAGTCTGGTCAACTTTGGGAGACCCTGCTTCAAAATAAAAAAATAAAAAGGACTGGGGATGTAGCTGAGTCGTATAGAGCCGTGGATTCAATTCCCAGTTTCATCAAAAAGGGAAGGGGACAGCAAATGCAATGACCACTTTAGTAGTATTCAAGAAGCCTCCTAGAACTCCCACCTGATCTGAAGTCACATAGAAGAACTCTGAATGATCAAGAATGGCAGGAGATGGACTCTGAGTAAAGGTATTTAATATGGCACAGATAAAAATGCTTGGGCCTACCACTTACAATGGGAGCAGTCTGTTGTTGGAAACTGAATTTCCCATCCTCCACACCACAGCGTTTCTTTACCTATAAAGGAACTAATTATAAAACCATTAGGAAAAACCAGCAGGATGGAGTCTCTCTCCTGCAGGCTAAACACCTTAGACAGTATTTTCAATTGTGGTGAGTTAGACAAAGGAAATGGCAATTACAAAGACCCTGAGTGGGAAAAGGCCTGGTGTTGGAGGAACAGCAAGGAGGTTCAGGGCTGGCTGGAGCTCAGTGAGAAAGACGGAGTGAGAGATGAGGAGGCAGACCACTGGCCAATCTAAGGGCTGTAGGTCAGAAAGCCGGCGAATGACATGATCTGTCATGTCAAGTTGAGGAGAGCTGAGTTGGGCATGGATGATTCACCCACCCTTCTGTTTACCTACCTACCCACGAACTCAACCACTCACCTGCTCTTCTTTTTGCAGTACTGAAGATTGAATACAAGGATGCTTTACCACTGAGCTACAATCCCCAGTCCTGTATTTTTTATTTTGAGGCAGGATCTTGCTAAATTGCCAAGGCTGACCTGCAGTCCTCCTGACTCAGTCTCTCAAGTTGCTGGGTCTACTGCAGCAACCTGGTTCTTTTAAGAGAATCGTTTTGGCTGCTGGATCAAAAATAGAAGAGGCGAAAGTTGTGGAGGGAACAGAGGAACTGAGGTAAGAGGCAATGGTGATTTGGACCTCGGTGGTAGAGACAGAGATGGTAAAAGAAGATGTGTATTTGAAGGTACAGCCAACTAAGGGACTAAGTATTAGGTAAGAGAAAAGACAGAAAACAAGGATGATTTTAGTTTTTCAGGTGAACCAACCAAAAGGATGGAATTGCCATTCATTAAGATGGAGAAGACTGCTGGAGGAGCAGGTCTGGGAAGGTCGTGGACTTCAGGTTTACATATACTGAGTTTCAGATGCCTGCTGGAGTTCCAGATGGAAATACCAAGCAGGCAAGTTGAGGAGAGCCGCGTTGGGGATGGATGATTCACCCACCCTTCTGTTTATCTACTCACCCACGAACTCAACCACTCACCTGCTATATTTGCTTTTCTTTCACGGTTACCGGGTGCTAAACCTTGAGCCTTGCACTTGCTAGCCGAGTGCTCTACTGCTGAGCGACATCCCCAGCCCTCACCTACTATATTTAAAGCTCTGAAATCACCAAGAAATAAAGAGGAGGCAGACAAGAAGAAAAAAAAAGGCAAAGGACTGAATTTTGGGGTATTCAACATTTAGAGGTAAAGAAATGAAGAGGAACCAGCAAACTTAAATAGATGTACAAGAAAAAATTATTCGCGAGTCTCCCGGCTCCCAAAGGTCTTCTGCGCTCCGTCTGTGATGCTTCCGGCTAGGATCTGAGAGCTCATGGAGCATGGCTGCACCTTGCATGAATTCATGTCTCACAGAAAGCATGAAATAAAAATGCTCATTTGTGTTTTAAGTTTTGGTAGGTAGTAATAGGTAATAGTTTCTAAGTTCGTAAGTATCAGCATCACCAACAAAAGGGGTCCCAAATACAACAAGAACATTCTTTAATTCACAGGCTGATTAGCATTTTTGATGGTTCTTCAGGGAGTACTTCTGGACAAAATGTCTTTTACCCCTTTAAAAATTAACCTAGACATTAACTGTCTCACAGATTGCATGTGAACTATCCCTTCTCCAACTAACCTAATCATCAATAAGCATTCTAACTAGGACAAAAAAATAAAAATTCTAAGAATTGGAAGATAAAGTTTTGAAGTTGAAAATAAGCTTGCTTCAAAAGCAAAAACAAAATCCTAACTAAAGTTCTTTGGTTTCATTTCTTCAGATCCAAGAAGATGACAATGTGGGAAAGAATTTCAGCAATTCTAATTTTAACTGTTCTGAGCTCAAAAATATCTCTTTAGAATTCTTGCGGGGAGGGCTATACCATTAAGTACTTTAAATATGAATTTTCACAACTGGATGATGGCTCATATGTCTGCCCTGACTCTAGAAAACACAACAGGATTATAAAAAACTCATTTTTTTTTTTTTAAGATAAAGCAAAAGTTCCTTAGGTCTTCCTTTGAGTCCACCTCCTTCCCCAAAGGCAATCACTATGATCAGTTTAATAATTTCTCTTTCCAGTTCTATAAATATATTTACATATATATGAACACACACGTGTAGGCATTAGTATATTTCAGTTCATACAAATGGGACCACATTTGCCATCTTATTTAACTTCATGTCTTAGAAGATGCTCTGTGTTAGGATATACAGATTCCCTATCATCTAGTTTATTTTTAAACTAGGTGAAAATATATAATATTAATGTCCATCTCTTATTGATGGACATGTAGATGGTTTCTAATTTTTTGCTTTTACAAAACAAGTTTTGATGAGCCTCTTTACATGCTTCTTTTTTTTCTTTCAATTAATTTTTTTTTATTTGGGGATAGATCTAGGTAGAAAAATCGTGATGACTGTACATGCTTCTTTGTGTCCATGAACAAACATTTCTTGGCAGATGCTTAGTGAAAATGCTGGGGTGAGATATAACCAAGAGGCACAGAAAGTTACAAGATTTGGTCAATGTGTCCTGGACTGTGGTAGGAAGAGAGACAGAGCTCCTCTGGGAGAAAAGGAATGGTAGGAAATGACAGCAAAGAGAAGTGCTAGAAAACCCTGTTTCCGCTTATGTTTTTATGAAGCTCTCAATTTGTCCCAATATCTGATATTTGAGATTCTCCTTTGGAAGCCTGCAGTTGAGAAGGAACCCTATAGCAGGCTGGAAAAACACAGAATACATCAAAATGTTACAAGGTGGGGTAATAGCTCAGAGGTAGAGTATGTTTGAGGCCCTGTGTGAAATTCCTAGTTTAAAAACAAAACAAAAAATTCTAGTGGCAAGAAAAAATTAAATTTTATTCTTTTTATTTTTCTCTTTTTAAAATGTCCATACTAAATACAAATATTGTAACCAAAAAGAAAAAAAAAAGCAAAATTTAAAGCCTGCACTACAATGGGATGGTGAATAAAGCACTTTATACATCAGCCCATAAAGTCATGAAAGCTTCCATTAAACGTAGTGACCAAGTTGAAAAGCCAAAGAGGGGGCAGGAGGGAACCACTGAATCATGTTGCACGTGTGGTAAGCCATGACTTGGAGAGCAGGTGGAATGACCACTGCACGGGGCCCAAGAAACAAAGACATTCTTAAGGTTGTTAATATATGATGCCTCCTTCAAACTCACTGTCAGAATTTATTTATAAATCTTGGCTAATTTGATAGAAACAAGACACCAGCTTGTTTTACTTTGCATTTACCTGATGATCAGTGAGATGGAATACGTCTTTTTTCAGTTATTATTTCCTCTTCGCTGAGTGGCAAATCCCATGGGAGAACCACCACTCCAGCTGGGTGCTGTGGCCCACCGCTGTAATCCCAGTTACTTGGGAGGCTGAGGCAGGAGGATCAGAAGTTTGAGGTGAACCTGGACAACTCAGTGAGACTCTCAAAAAAAGGAATCACCATTGCTATCTTCCCCAGTACATTCCATGGATTTGCAAGTCACTGAGCAGAAGTATAATCTCACCACCACACCCCGGTCTAAGAACCTCCTCCATTGTGAACTCCTCTGCCGGGCTGCAAGAGCCCTCCGCCACCCTGCTGTACTCGTGACCCTTCTTTTCTTCTATTGTATCTACCATGTTCAGAAGCCCACAGTGAGAGCCTGGCAGAGTTACCAGTTAAGCATGAGTAATTAAGCAACTAGGATCTGAGGACAAAAGGAATTCCCAGATCTGCCAAAATGGCACTTCTCCACAACTGTGACTGCCCCCAAGGGCACTGTGGAAGTGTATGTCTTTTTGGTTTTGGTGACGATGGAAGGGAGGCACATAATGAAAGGGACCAGGATTGCTAGATGTCTTGAACTTGGAAGGATGGTCTTACCATTCTGTGGTTCTGGGGCTGGGCGCGGTGGTGCATGCCTGTAATCCAGTGGCAATGGGAGGCTGAGGCAGGAGGATTACAAGTTCAAAGCCAGCCTCAGGAATTTTTGGCCCTAAGCAACTCAGCAAGACCCTGTCTCTACATAAAATACAAAAAAAGGCTAGAGATGTTGCTCAGTGGTTAAGAGCCCTTGGGTTCAAACTCTGGTACCAAAAAATTAAAATAATAATAATAAAAAAAAGATTAGTTCTGTGGGACTTTTAAAAAAAAAGTCTTGCCACACATTTATGCAGATGGGAAACCTGGATTTAACTCTTTAAGCCTAGAATAGAACTCTTCTTTATTTTATTTTAATAATATTTATTTTTTTTTTTGTTTTTTTCGGCGGACACAACATCTTTGTATGTGGTGCTGAGGATCGAACCCGGGCCGCATGCATGCCAGGCGAGCGCGCTACTGCTTGAGCCACATCCCCAGCCCAGAACTCTTCTTTAGTTGATAAATATTAATACAGAAGAATGTATTGATTACAAAGCATTTATTATAGAAAGGAGGTATCGGGTTTGACAAGATTGAGAACCACTCTGATTTAAGTAATCATTTAGCAAATATACGAAGAGAAGAATGGTAATTGTGTATACAGGAGTCTACCACACAGCAGTACCTTTTTTTATCAGCACAATAAGGGTATCTATGAGGCCCAGATCTACACAGAAGAAATTAGTAATCTCCCTGCCCAGTTCTCAGATTGTTTCCTAACTTGTTTTATTATTTCTCTGTCTGAAAACAGCTCCCAAATGAGCTGAAGAAGCCACTGTACCTAAAATAAATCAAACTAGAATCCAGGTTTAGAAAGAAAAGTTAAGCAACACCTTCCTGCTACTGCCAATTATTTCCTAATATTGTCTTTGTCATTTACCCCCAATTCCAAGCAACCCAGATTCAATTCCTAAATTACACAAAGCAGCACCAAGAGTTATCCAGTCTACTCCTACCAGTGCTCCTCCCTAAAAGCAACATTTTAGACAACTGAGAATCTATTCTCAGACTCTATGACATCTCTCCTGAAAATACTAGTGCTTCTGTTCTAATTTATTTAGTTTTGTGTTTTGCAAACATGTGTTACAAGCCAATTAAAATTTTACTGGCAGTTGCTGCTTTACAGCACTAAAATTTACATCTCTCAAGGTCCCATGCTTTATGTTAGAAAAAACAATGTTTTTAGAAGCCAGTAACAATAATGTTATTAGAATAATGTTATTAAACCAATATTTTAAAAGATACAAACAGAAAATGAAAGAAAAAGGCTTGTAATGTTAATTTTGGAGCAGAAATATTAACATGAGATCATAACTCTTAAAAAATGTTTTTTATTTCTGTCTCCTGAAAGGGCCTAGGAGCAATGGTACCGAGTAGCACCTTAACCTTGATGTCTATATAACATTTCTATACAACATTTTTTACTAAAAGGGAATTCACCAGAGAAATGGCTGATAACAGGTCTGGGTTCAAGAAAGGTCAAGGTGACGGGACTGGGATTGTGGCTCAGCGGGGCCCTGGGTTCAATCCTCAGCACCACATAAAAATAAATAAATGGAATAAAGGTATTGTGTCCAACTACAACTAAAAAAATAAATATTTTTTTTTAAAAAAAGAAAGGTCAAGGTGAATCTGGAACAGAATTCAGGGGTAATATATCATGATTATGACATTTACAACTTTTTTTTTTTTTTTGGTACTAAGAATTTAACCCACGAGTGCTTTACCACTGAGCCACATTCCCAGTTCTTTGATTTATTTATTTGGAGACAGGGTCCAAATTGCTTAGGGCCTTGATAAATTGCTTAGGCTGGCCTTGATCTTGCTATCCTCCTGTCTCAGTCTCCCAAATTGCTGGGATTACAGGCATGTGCCAAAGTTCCTGATATCTATAACTTATTTAAATGGCATAGTTACATGCTGAAACAAAATATAGGGAGGTAAATATACAGAGATAAAGCAAAAATATGTAAGATCAAAAGATGTTATATTTAGAAGATAGTACTTTTGGGCTGGGGATGTGGCTCAAGCGGTAGCACACTCGCCTGGCATGCGTGCGGCCCGGGTTCGATCCTCAGCACCACATACAAACAAAGATGTTGTGTCTGCCAAGAACTAAAAAATAAATATTAAAATTCTCTCCCCCCCCCCCGCTTTGAAAAAAAAATAGAAGATAGTACTTTTAAAAATAGTTTATTTTACTAAAGATTTTCTTATATGTTTGAAAAGGTTCATGATTAAAAAGAAACAAATAATTAGCAATGGAACTGTAAAAAAATGTGCTTTCTGTGTTTTCATTTTTCGATTTATTATTTTTACAATAAGAAAAATGGTAAGCTAAGATGAGCACCAGCTTAATCAAGGGGTCAACCTTGGCCTGACTAAAAGAATCACTAAGTGCTTTGAAGGAGCACTTAAAACCTCTTAGAATCAGGCTAGAGTTGTAGCTCAGCGGTAGAGTGTTCACCTAGCACGTGTGAGGCCCTGGGTTCAATCCTCAGCACCACATAAAAATAAATAAAATAAAGGTATTGTGTCCAGCTATAACTAAAAAATAAATATTTTTTTTTTAAAAAAAAAAAACCTCTCAGAATCAGGGCCTTACAAAGATTATAATTTTGGGGGGTGTTTGTTTGCTGTATGGTGCTGGGGATTGAACCCAGGTCCTTGTTCATGCTACAGAAGCACCCAATTGCTGAGTTACATCCCCCTTCCAGCCCTTTTTTCATTTGAGACAGTCTTGTTAAGTTGCCCAGGCTGGCACTGAGGTTGTTCTCCTCCTGCCTCAGTCTCTCAAGTAGCTGGGACTACAGGCATATGCCACCACATCCAGCTCTCTCTCTCTCTTTTATTTTGGTACTGGAACGGAACCCAGGGTCTCATGCATGCTAAGCAAGTGCTTTACCACTGAGCTACATCCCCAGTCTCAGCTCTATTTTTATTATTTATTTACTTATTTATTATTTATTTTGGCATTGGGGATCGAACTGAGGGGGTCTTAGCCACTGAGCCACATCCTCAGCCCATTTTTATTTTTAGATAAGGTCTTGCTAAGTTGCTTAGTGCCTGGTTAAGTTGCCAAGGCTGGCTTTGATCCTGTGATTCTCCTGCCTCAGCCTCCCAAATCCCTGGGATTACAGGCATGTGCCACAAAGGCCAGCTTTCAGTTCTACTTTTTTGTGTGTGGGGAGGCAGGTACCAGGGATTGAACTCAGGGGCACTTGACCACTGAGCCACATCCCCAGCCCTATTTTGTACTTTATTTAGAAACAGGGTCTCGGGGCTGGGGATGTGGCTCAAGCGGTGGTGCGCTCGCCTGGCATGCGTTCGGCCCGGGTTCGATCCTCAGCACCACATACAAACAAAGATGTTGTGTCCGCCAATAACTAAAAATAAATAAGTGAATAAAATATTAAAAAAAAAAAAAAAGAAAGAAACAGGGTCTCACTGAGTTGCTTAGCACTTTACTTTTGCTGAGGCTGGTTTTGAACTCCAGATCCTCCTACCTCAGCCTCCCAAGCTACTGGGATCACAGGTGGTCAGTTCTATTATTAAAGAGAAAATTTTATACATCACTCTAGTGGATATTCCTAGTCAAAATTATATTTTTAAACTAAAACAGTCACTAACACAAATATGTAAGAACATTATGAATATCAGTTTTCATAGAGTCAACAGTGTCTACTAAGAGTTTTTGCAAAAGTCAAAATGATAGTCACCAAAACTCAATCTTCCTGAAGATAATTCTAAAAGTAAACATGGAAGGAAAATAGGAGTAGATAGCTGCCATTTTCTATTCCATGTGGAGTAGAGGAGTTCCTCTGAAAAAACAGTATCCCCTGAGCTGGGCCCAGAGTTGAAATTTCACTTGGCCATATGAGCACACAGCAAAAGCCGAGCACAGGGATCTTCACAATTGTACCTCAGCCAGGCCTTTCACTGAGGACGTGTCTAGGCCAAGGTTTCTTTTCATCCCTGAACTGTAACTGAGAAGCCAGGTCCTTTCTAAGGTCTCAGCTGCCAGAAATAGAAGATTCAATACCGATTCACTCACAGGCCCCAAAGTTCCTGCGGTCTGCAGGATTCATTTTGTTCTCTAATGTAAAATGGCCTCACAACAGCTTGTACATCAAGACGTGGAATGTTTTCTCTGTTCATTTTATGTATTCAAATTTATTTCTTCTAAGAACAAGCTCTTAACTTCTTTTTTTTTTTTTTAAACAATTGACTTTATTTATTTTTTAATATTTGGCGGACACAACATCTTTGTTTGTATGTGGTGCTGAGGATCAAACCCGGGCCGCACGCATGCCAGGCGAGCGCGCTACCGCTTGAGCCACATCTCCAGCCCCCTCTTAACTTCTTTGTATATATTTTTGTGTCTCTGCTTTCCCAGGAGGGCAGAATAACGAAGGTTCCTCACCAAAAAAAAATTCATGTTTGCCAGGCACAGTGGTGCACGCCTATAATCCCAGTGATGCAGGGGGGCTGCAAATTCAAGGCCAGTCCCAGCAATTTAGCAAGATAATGTCTCAAAATAAAAAAATTAAAGGGCTGGTGATGTGGCTTAGTACGAAGTGCCCATCGATCAATCGATCAATCAATCTCAAAACAAAACCAACCCCCCCCCCCAAATAAAAATGGCTGGGATGAAATGAGTGACCCACTACTGCAGTCAAAAAAAAAAAAAAAAAAAAAATCAATCCATGTTAGGTAAACAAAGGCTTTCTTGAAATTTTTATGACTATGCCACAGTTCCCAATAAATCCTTTAAAGAGAATAAATTATTCATGTAAAACTAAAATGTACTAATAAAAACATAAATAAACTCTAGAGATGGCATAAAACAGAATAAAGCTATTTCTATCATAAAAAAGAATGAAATCTAACAAAACTTTCCTATGTACACATATGAATGCACTACAGTGAATCTGAACATTATGCATATCCACAGACTGGCATCCTAATTAGAATAAGATATACTCCGTGTTTGTATAAATATGTCAAAATAGACTGTACTGTCATGTGTACCTAAAAAGAATAAAAAATTAAAAAAGAATTATCAGAATAAAATCAGTTCATGTAGTGTACTAGGTGGCAGATACTTGTATTTTGTAATGCTGTGACTAAAAGAGCTTAAAATGTCTTTTTCCAAGTAAAAATAAAGTCATGGTGATCCTGATGAACACGCAATTTGTCTTGGGGAAAGCAGCGTCCATCATGTCAATGTGCTTCAGTTTCCAGCTCAAGATGTTGAATATGGTTGGCATATAAGTATTATGTCTATTTTGTACCCAGCCATTTTTTTTTTAATGTCAAATAGAAAAATTCTTTGTCGGGCTGGAGTTGTGGCTTGGCAGTAGAGCGCTCACCTAGCATCTGCAAGGCCCTGGGTTCAATCCTCAGCACCACATAAAAATAAATAAAAGTATTGTGTCCAACTACAATTAAAAAATAAATATTAAAAAAAAATTCTTTATATATTTTTGTACCTGTTTTATGTTTGTTTGTTTTTGGCACTAGGGATTGAACCCATGGGCACTTAACCACTGAACTAGATCCCCGGCCCTTTTTATTTTTTATTTTGAGACAGGGTCTTACTAAGTTGCTGAGGCCGGCTTTGAACTTGCAATCTTCCTGCCTCAGCCTCCTGAGCTAGGGATTACAGGTATACACCACCCTGCCCAACTTATTTTTATACCTATGTTAAAGATAAATCTATAGGTCCAACAAACATACATGTACATTAAAAACTGGCAATCCATATTCATGTATTTAAAATCCTTTAAAAATTAAATAATGAGAATTCAGAGATGGTTATCTTAATAAAGCCTGCTTTTAAACAAACAAATGGGGTTAACTGATGGTCTCTTTTAATTTATAGCAATTTATAACTAGATATGCACTTTCTCATTTAAAATATTTATTTTTTAGTTATAGGTGGACAGTATATTTTATTTTATTTTCATGTGGTGCTGAGGATCAAACCCGGTGCCTCATGCATGCCAGGCAAGCAGTTTACCTCTGAGCCACAACCCAGCCCTATACTTTCTCATTTTAACATTTCTGTTAAATATATTCCAAAGGTTAAAAACCTTCATTGGCTTTCACTTATTACTTAGGAGACTGAAAAAAGGAAAACTATCTTCTTCTAGGAGGCTGGAGTTTCAGTTTGAGCTCGATATCTGGAACACAGCTGATTCACCTAATTAAGAACAAATTTTAGTTATTTTTCATTATTAGCCTTTCATTATTATTGCTGTTATTGCTTTTTTAATCCACAAGCAACTTTAACATTTTGAAAAAAACATTTTTTAAAATCAGTTGCCTACACTGAAAGATCAGGAGATCTCACTCGAGTACTCATCTTTCAGGATTCCCTGGAGACGGCCGAGGACCTGGCCACGTGACGTTTCCCCTCACCTTCCCAACTTTATTAAGGTACAACTGGTGAATAAAATTATATATGGTCATGGTACAGAACACAATGTTTTGATGGATGGATGTGTATATGCCTGGTCTTAGATGCCACAAGACAGCTGGCGGGGCCTGAGCAGGGGCTGCCGTGAGGTTAGGGCAGGCTCTCCATACTTTGCCAAGCCCACACACACTGCCAACTGCCTGTCCTCCTCCCTATAAGCTTAAGAGCTGGAGAGTCCTGGTCTATAACTTTACCTCTCCTAATTCCCCAAACTGTTTTACTTATGATAAAATGATTGAAAATATTCTTAATTCATTCTTTTTTTTTTTTTTTTAAACTAGAATTCAACTGAGAAGTGCTCTCACCACTGAACTACATCCCAAGTCCTTTTTAAAAAATTTTTAAAAATTTTTTAGGTGTAGTTGGACACAATGCCTTTATTTTATTTATTTTTATGTGGTGCTGAGGATCAAACCCAGGGCCTCACATGTGCTAGGCAAGCACTCCACGGCTGAGCTACAACCCTAGCCCCTCCCCAAGTCCTTTATATTTCTGGTTTTTTTTTTTTTTTTTAATATTTTTTAGTTGCTGATAAACCTTTATTTTATTTATTTGTATGTGGTGCTAAGAATCGAACCCAGTGCCTCATGCATGCTAGGCAAGCGCTCTACCACTGAGCCACAACCTCAGCCCCAATTTATTTCTGATTTTGAGACAAGGCCTAAATTGCTGAGGCTGACCTCAATCTTGAGATCCTCTGCCTCAGTCTCCTGAGTAGTATGGATTATAAGATTATAAGTAAGTATGCACCACTGTGCCTGCTATTATTCATATTTTAAAGTTTGCTACTAAATGACATATATTTTGTGACTAAAGTTCTAGATTTTTTAATTTTTTTTTTTTTTGGTACCAGGGATTGAACTCAGGGGCACTTGACCACTGAGCCACATCCCCAGCCCTATTTTGTAGTTTATTTAGAAACAGAGTCTCAGTGAGTTGCTTAGTGCCTCGCAGTTGGCTGAGGCTGGCTTTGAACTCCCAATTCTCCTGTCTCAGCCTCCCAAGCCACAGGAATTACAGGCATGCGCCACCACGCCTGGCTTTAAAATGTTATTTCTTTGATAAATTCTGTGACACCCTACCATCTACCTTCTATTCACAACTGTTTGGGCCTGGTAAAAAGTAAACACATACTGAGCTTACACTGAACCTTCACTTTTTCTCACTCCACATCCAGTTAAACATTTATGAGCTTAAAAAAAAAAAAAGGTGACAAAAGAATTTCTTAAATTACTACCAAGTAGTCACAGACTTTAAATGTTATACTCTTGTGTAACAGGAGACATGAAATTCTGCTTTCCTGTTACAGACAATTCTGAGATACCATATGGACCCTCTTGATTGCTATAATATAAATATAAAACCATCCTTTTTCCAGCGACAGGAAATGCATAATAGAGGAATTGGCATTAAATACACACACACACACACACACACACACACACACAATACGTACATATATATGGGTCTTAACTGGGTGTATCTATCTATCTATATATATATATATATTGGGGGCAGAGTACTCAGGCCTACCACTGAGTCACATCTCTAGCCTATTTTTATTCTGAGACAGGATCTCACTAAGTTGCTGAGGCTGGCTTTGAACTTGTGATCCACTTGCCTCAGCCTCCCAAACTGCTAAGATCATAGGTGTGTGCCATCTCATCTGGCATCCCCAGCTCTTCTATTTTTTTTTTTTTAGACACAATCTCACTAAGTTACTTAAGGCCTCATTAAATTGCTGAGGCTGAACTTAAATTTGCAGCCCTTCTGCCTCCATCTCCAGAGTTGCTGAGATTATAGGCATATGCTACTGCATCCAGCAAACATACAGATTTTTAAAATAAAGTTCACTATGGCATTTTCTATGCTCTTATCTGAAAATGCAATGAGACCAAGAAGGGTTACAATAAACTCTTGTCAGTCTTCCATAAAACAGATTAGGAGGACTGAAGATAATTAAGAAGCAGCTCTGAACTCTTTTTGTGTGGTACTGGGGAATGAACCCAGGGCCTTGTGCATGCTTGGCAAACAATCTACCACTAAGCTACATCCCCAGCCCTTTAAAAAAACTAAGTCACACAGGGTAGCCTCAAACTTGCAATCTGCCCTGCCTTGGCCTCCCAAGTAGCTGGGATTACAGGCATGTACCACAGCAAACAGCAGCTCTGAACTCTTGAGGTCCCATTAGGGAGATAAACTTGCTTCTTGGCAGTGGTTCACAAGCCCAGTGACCACTGGTCCCAGTGACTACAGTAATTGAACCCAGGAGTTTGAGACTAGCTAGGACAACATAACAAGAACTTGTCTAGGGGGCTGATGATGTGGCTCAAGCAGTAGCGCGCTGGCCTGGCATGCGTGTGGCCCGGGTTCGATCCTCAGCACCACATACAAACAAAGATGTTGTGTCCACCAAAAACTAAAAAATAAATATTAAAAAATTCTCTCTCTCTCTCTCTCTTTAAAAAAAAAAAAAAGAAGAAGAACTTGTCTAAAGAAGGGAAATGGTCTTAATAATAAATACCACATTAGGTATCAAGACTTTCAAACTTTTTCTTTAATAAGGCTGATTAAGTCAAACATGCTGTGAGATTTTTACATACATACATTTTACCTAAATTCTGACAGTCTATGAAAAGCTTAAGGGAGGATAGTGAGGTATAGGAAAGATAATGAGACATCACTAATTTGAAAAAATTTCGAAGATGGTGAGTTTCATACAGCAAAGTGTATTGTAGTAAGAGAGAAGCACAGAGAACTGCAACATTAGGGTTAGATTTCAGAGAGAGTACGCATTGTCTTAAGGTTGAGCCTATGTCACAGGCTAATTAGGATGTATACAAATGCTTTATGTACTTAATTTTCTCTTGCTTTCTTTTCAGATGTTCTCTATCTTTGTGATAATGCTCTTGGTTTGACTGAGGTGAGAAGAGGTGAAAGGAATGTAACAAGAACAGAGGCAGAAGGTTTCAGAGCCATCTTCTCTTTCCCCCTGTGATAAGGGTTTTACCTTTCCCATTGAACTTAGCAAGAAAGAACACCTGAGGACCACACAATGAGGTGCCTTTCTTTTATAACTACAGAGACTATCATATGGATGTTCACACAAGCTTTTACTGCCCTGGACTAGGAATGCACTGTTGTAAGGCTCACAGCAGGCCCTGAGAAAAAGTCTGGTCCCTCTAACCCTGTGAGGGTCACTATAATAGGATTTTGATTGTGAGCAGCTAAAATGTGGAGGGCAGTTTATAAAGGAGAACCTTTTAGTTCTTCCTTTAAGTGTTGTTGATGATGTTTCAAATGTAACAGATTTATGTTTCTGAATTCAGCCAATATGCTGAATATTTTAAGCTGAGTTGAACAAGAATAGGGAGAGTTTAGTGATACCTAGGCCTGAACATGCCATGATAAACTACTTAATAATCTCGTTCTATTCATGCTTACATAGGATTTTTTTTTTTTTTTTTTTTGGGGGGTTACTGGGGATTGAACTCAGAGGAACTTGACCAATGAGCCACTTCCCAGCCCTTTTTTGTATTTTATCAAGAGCCAGGGTCTCACTGAATTGCTTAGCACCTTGCTTTTGCTGAGGCTGGCTTTTTAAAAAAACAAAACAACAAAAAAATAAAAAAACAATTTTTTTTTATATTTATTTTTTTTTAGTTTTTAGGTGGATACAATAGCTTTATTTTATTTTTGTGCTGAGAATCGAACCCAGTGCCTCACGCACGCTAGGTGAGCACGCTACCACCTGAGCCACATCTCCAGCCCAAGGCTGGCTTTGAACTTGTGATCCTCCTTCCGCAGCCTCCCGAGCCACTGGGATTACAGACATGTGCCACTGTGCCTGGCAGGAATTTTTTTTTTCTAGTAACAAAATTTATGTTCAATGCAGAGAATCTGATAACCTACAAGCTGACCCAAAGATAACCAATGTGAACATTCTGGTAAACATTCTTTCAAGGAGCACAACATTAGGAGAACAGTTATTCAAGCTAGAGGTCCTGGATTCAAGTACTACTGTGAGTACAAGGCACAATTTGGGCAGATCATTTAATTTCACTGATCCTTAGTATTTTTTCCCCTCGCCTGTCAAATATAGATAATAACAGTTACAATGTCACTGCATCATACAAAATGCTTTAGAGCAGACTCACACACAGTAAGTGTGTAATAAGTGTTAACTATTATGATGTCTACACAAATGGATATACCCTTTCCTTTATTCACATCATAAATCCTGTTTTATCCTGCTTTTATCCCTTAGAAATGTGTTGCAAACATTTTTCTGTATGAATAAACACCTTTACCACATACCCAGAAGCCTTGGTGAAGTTGCAGCAGGCAGTACTTAAGCAGGGTTGTCTGCTTTTATTCCACATGACCTCACCACTGTGAGCATAGCTAAAGAGTAAGAAATCAGCCAGGTACTGTAGCACACCCCTGTAATCCCAGCGGCTCAGGAGGCTGAGCCAGGAGCATCACCAGTTTAAAGCCAGCCTCAGCAAAAGTGGGGTACTAAGCAATTCAGTGAGACCCTGTCTCTAAATAAAATACAAAATAGGGCTGGGGATGTGGTTCATGCCAGTGCCCCTGAGTTCAATCCCTGGTACCACGCCGCAAAAAGGAAAGAAAATATAAGATCAGTTTTCTAGTGAGCAAACATCTTTCTTTCTTTTTTTAATATTTATTTTTTAGTTTTAGGTGAACACGATATCTTTATTTTACATTTATTTGGTGCTGAGGATTGAACCCAGTGCCTTAAGAATGCTAGGCGAGCACTCTACCACTGAGCCACAACCCCAGCCCCTAGCAAACATCTTTCAATCCTAGAAATATTATTTTAGAATTAGATATAGAAATGTTTAAGTGAATCGAAATAACAGTAAGATATTTTTTGTGTTAAGGAGACTAGAACATGCATGAGGCCCAGGTTCAGACCCCAGCACCACAAAACAAAACAAAACAAAACAAAACAAAAAGGGAAGGAGACTACACACATTTTATGATTTTGTAATGTTTGTAAGAATCAACCTATTTGTTAGACTGGCGGTCTTAGAATATCACATTAAAAGAGTATTACTGAATAATTTATTTATAACTTGTGATGTTAAGTTGGAAATCTTAACAAGCTTATATACAGTATGGGAATATTTAAAGAAAACTAAGACTTGGCCAGGCAAGAGGGCTCACTCATATCTGTAATCTCGGCAACTCAGGAGACCAAGGCAGGAGAATCACAATTCAAGGACAGCCTCGCAACTAAATGAGACTCTCAAAAAGACTAGGAATGCTGGCCTGGGGCTGGGGCTCAGGCTCAGCAGTAGCGTGCTTGCCTAGCACCTGCAAGGCCCTGGGTTTGATCCTCAGCACCACATAAAAATAAATAAAAAATAGGGGATGGGGTTGTGGCTCAGTGGTAAAGCGCTTACCTAGCATGTGCGAGATGCTGGGTTAAATCCTCAGCACAACATAAAAATGAATAAAATAAAGGTATTGTATCCAACTACAACTAAAAAAAAAAAAAAAAAAAAAAAAGACTAAGAATGTAGCTCAGTGGTACAATGTCCCTGGGTTCAATCCCCGTGCTTAAAAAAGAGGAGGCAGGATGAAGAGTCTTAGACTCATTTGTAAGTTTAAGAGTCACAAGTTTTTGTTTTTGTTTTTGTTTTTTTTAATTAAAGAGCTTTGTAAGTTTTCTGTTTAAATCAGACAAATGAAGTTTTTCAAAAGCATATACACTAAATTAATTAATGCCATTTGAAATGTGAAGGTTATTAATTAACTGTTATAGGTATTTATAACAGTTTATAAGGACTTTTGAAAGCAATTATAAAATCTATGCTTAAAAACAAAACAATAAGATCTTCAAGCACACAGAAGAACTTAAGTTTTAACTATATTTTAAAGTAATATTAACATTTTGAAAACTGAATTTCTAAATATTGCTTTCTATTTTACAGGTACATGGTCTTAAAGGACAATAAAAAATACCTATCAAGATCCTCCCTGGGACGGGGTTGCGGCTCAGTGGTGGAGTGCTTGCCTAGCATGAGTGAGGCACTGGGTTCAATCCCCTACACCACATAAAAATAAACAAATAAAATAAAGGTATTTTGTCCATCTATAACCAAAAAAAAAAAAAAAATTTTTTTTTAAAGATCTTTCCTGATTTCAAGTCTAATCCTCTGTTGATGGATGTGGAACTGGAAAAACTACCCTCTATTCTTTTTTTATTGTGTGTACAACATTTTATTTATTTAGAATTTATTTGAAGATCAAAGCAGTTAACATTTCTTTATCCTTTCAATGATTCTGAAATAAAGTATGGGGTATGATGAAATGAACTCTCCTTTGTTTGCAGGAGAAAAAAAAATGTGTAAGGTTAGGCAGGATTCGTAAGGGCTGAGAATGGCAGAGGGGCTTAATCTCAAGTTCAGGATTCACTTCAAGATAGGATAATGAATAGCAGGTAAGACATTAAGTATATGAGGAATATAATTTAATGATCTGTGCTGCATATTTCATTTCCTTGTTTCATAAACACTTCATTTCTACTTCTCGCTATCCTTCCGTTTTCCCACAGAGGAACGGAATCAAATTTCCAAGGAACAAGTGGTAAGCACATTACCCTATATCCTTCCACACTCACTCACTGCATTTTCCTATTGCAACCAAGGACATAGTAACTGTTATTATCTATTCTACATCTTAGCTGTACTCCTATAAGGCAAGGCAATTCAAATATAACACCAAACCAAACAAAAAACAAACAGCAATAGTAACAACAACTAAGGCCAGCTTTCCTGAGACAGATGTCAAATCCAAGCAAGCGTTACAAAAATAGAATTGTTGAGAATTCAAATTATACTACAGAAATATAGGAACAAGAACTTCATAGAGGCTGGGGATACAGCTCAGTTGGTAGAGTGCTTGCCTTGCAAGTACAAAACCCTGGGTTCAATCCCCAGCATACACACTCACATTCAAATAAACAAACAAATAAAATAAAAAGTCATGGTACTAATAAAAAAGCAGATACACAGGGCAGTGGTACAGAATAGAACACACACACAGACAAACCCAGTCATCTGATCCTTAACAAAGGTGCCAAAAACATACATTGGAGAAAAGTCAGTCTTTTTAATAAATGGTGCTAAGGAAACTGGTTATCCATATGTAGAAGAATGAGACTAGACCCTTCTCTCTCACCCTGCTCAAAAATCAACTCAAAATGGATCAAAGATCTATGAGTTAGAACAGAAACTATGCAACTTCTAGAAGAAAATGTAGCATCCACATTCCAACAACTTTCTCAACAGAACTCCTAAAGCTCAGAAAAAAATGCCAGGAGTTAGTAAATGGGATGGCATCAAATTAAAAATCTTCTGCATAGCAAAGGAAGCAATTAAGAATATAAAAAGAGGGGCTGGGGTTGTGGCTCAGCATAGAGCGCTAGCCTAGCATGTATGAGGCCCTGGGTTCGATCCTTAGCACCATATAAAAATGAATTAAAAAAAAAAAGTACAATACCTTTCTGTCCAACTACAACTAAAAAATAAATAAAAATTTAAAAAAGAATACAAAAAGACAACTTACAGAATGAGAGAAAAATCTATGCTAGTCACTCTTCTAAAAGAGGATTATATCCAGAAAATATCATGAATTCAAAAAACTTACCACGAAAAAAACCCAAGACCCAATTAATAAATTGTCAAGATTCTTAACTGTAATCAACAGAAACCAATCTGATTAGTTCAAGAGAAGAATTTGTCAAGCAATAAATAAAAACAGCTTACAGAACCATTGGGAGAGCTGAAGAAACAGACTGCTGGGCAAGGTGCCAGGAACAACACCCCAAAACACACTGCAGACTGGGCTGCCAAGGGAGCTGCTCCCTCAAGGATGGACCAGGAAGCTGCCAAACAAAAGGCACCAGCCAAATCAGGAAGCTGACACTACAGCTGCCAATCCAGACCACATCTGCTCTGTCAAAATGTGTCACCGAAAGGATGGGCCGGCCACCCTCAGAACCTGACCTGCTTCTCTCCTTGTGATTCCCTTAAGCAGTCTTGTGCAAGTGCTTTATATCCGGCAAATCTCAGTTCACCAGGGAGACTTAGTTGCGACTGTTAGAGAGTGTGGGAAAAGCACTTTTGAGTGTTCTAGTCTCACCATGTCCCAAAGGAACTACAATGGATATGCAGATAGCCAATCAGAATCCAGCCCTCAAAGAGCAAGTTCTCTCCACACCCCATGGAGAGGAATTCTCAGAACACTTCTTTGTACAAATTCAATATTCTAATACAGTGGGTTCTCAAATCATCTGAGGATCTTATTTAAAATCAGATTCTGGGGGCTGGGGATATAGCTCAGTTGGTAGAGTGCTTGCCTCACATGTACAATGCCGTCGGTTCAATCCCCCAGCACCCCCCCCACACACACACACACAAAAGTAAAATCAGATTTGGAGACTAGGTCTGGAGTAAAGCCTGAGGTTTTCTGTTTCTAACAAGAAATGGTGACACAGACAGTGCTGCGGGAGCAGCCACACTGAGTTTCAAGGGCTCGCACTGTTTCTGTTTTTATTTAAACAAACAACTTTTTAAAAAATCTTTCATCACTGGTTTTATAAATAAAGCTTTACTGGAATGCAGGTCCATTTTGTTATGTATTATGTGTTATTTCTGGCTACTTTTGCCTTACAATGGCAGAGTTAAGTAGTTGCAACAGAGACTGTCTGACCTGCATAATGAATTTTTCCACTCTAAAAGTATATATTATCTGTCCATTCTTTTACACTATAGAATGAGGATATAGTGTCGCATTGCAATATAAGTATTTTTAACAATATAAAGATTTTATCTTCTATTGGTTATGCTTTTAAATTGTTTTATATTCAAGTCTTAAAAGGCTTCTGAAACCCTAGTCAGTAAAGGCTACCAGTTTTTTTCTAATATTTATTTTTTAGTTGTAGGTGGACATAATATCTATTTCATTTTTAAGTGGTGCTGAGGTTTGAATGCAGTGCCTCATGTGGCTAGGCAAGCCCTCTACCACTGAGCCACACTCCCAGCCCAAGGCTACCAGTTTGTACATGGAACTGTCATTCCCTTTGCTGGGGCCTAGTTTAAGCACTGGCTTATGAAGCAACTCTGGACTACCAAACATAAAGAGTCTACAGGGGTATTCCCAGGGAAGGTTTCTTTCTTCCAAATAAAGAGAGACCCCCTAAGGCAAAACTATTTATCCTGTATTTGAAGAGTGTGTGAAGGTGTAGCAGGAGAAGCCACAAGGAGAGGAGCCCAGGAACAAAAGCCAATGTACCAGGGAGGGTGGAACAAAAAGGCGGGAAAGCCCGGGGCTCTTGGTACCGCTGAGTCAGCCAGCCTGGGACTTGTGATGTGATATGATAAACCTGTTATTGAACAATAAGGACATATTCTTTTTCCCCTGCATACATCTTAACAGATAAGAGTCACATATTATTTACAAAGGACATTCATACTCATGTTCTCATTTGAACCTCACTCTATCTCCCCTCCTCCCATATTGGAGTAAACAGGAAGATATTCAAGTGAGGGGCCAAGTTCAGAGAGTTTAAAACTAATTTTTTCCACAGGTCACGTAGCTTTTAACTAACAGAATGAGAAACCAAGATTTCCGTGGCTGACTTCCTTTCATCATACATCCTCTGGATTCCATTTGGTTCCACCAGGTTAGTCTCCTCAGCAGCCACTGTGAGAACGCCTTCTCATGTCTACTCTGTTGATGTTTATCATTTCCTGTATCTTATCATTTCCATTTTGGGTATTTCTTCAGAATCTGCATTATTCCAGCCATTGTTTCATCTAGCACAGATCTATGTATTAATATTATTGTCTATTTATTTAGTATGTGTATTAGGCTCAGGAAGAGGGGAATTTTATATGGGAAATATGATTTTTGCCTTTGGAGATTACAATCCAGTTATAGATACCAAATACAAGATAAAATGAGTTAGACATAAGCCAATGTAAGCCTGTAGGAGTTTGTAATGAGAAATCCTGGGATGTTCTTAGGATACAATTAGTCTAAGGGACCTCAACAAGAGCTAGACCCAAAACAAATGTAGAATGTAGACTAGCCCTAACGTCACTTTATATGTTAGTCTTAAATGCCCTCTAGAACAAGGAAAGGGATTTTAAGACATACTGCCTATGTGTGCCAGGGTAAGAACATGAGGACAAAAAACCTTATTAATTATGAGTCCTAAATGAGATACCATAGGCAAAGCAGAGCTTGGTGTTGCCACAACAGGCTATGGAGAAACATCAGTTCCTTCCTCTTGATTCTAAATTTCAGTATGTTTCTCAGGTTCCTCCAGACTGCAAAATCATGAAATATGGGAACTAAGGACCCATGACTTGACTTTTTCTGTTTATTTGGAAGAATCTTATATTATGGCCTAGGAACTTACTACATGTATGTTGAATACCATATGACTAAATAAAAAAGAAGATGCTGTCATTTTTTCAAGCTGCACGATTACCAGCTCCAGCTAACAGAACTGTTGCTTTAGCCACCATTTATTTCATGGCTAGGATCCAGGAAGCACAGGAGAAAAGGGCCTCTTCTTCCTCCTCATCCCAAGGTTAATGAGAATGAGCCATTATACTAATGCAGACTGTTTTGTTTCTTAGGGCTGATACTTGATCCTCTGCCACAGGTAACAGGCAGTGTTGGAGGAGATCCATGGAAAGTCACAAAAGACTGGCAGGTATCACTGGATATAGTTACTACTACTATGAGTGTCTGATAAACATTACCACGTCACACCCAATCATTCCTTTAATCAAGAAGACACATGGTAACCATTAGATGGTATCTCTGTGATCTTAAGTATGCTTATTCAGTGGGTGGTGATGAATTAAAGAATCACACAGACAGGACAGGCTCATGGTCACGAGGTACAGCTGCGCCCTTTGCTTCAGTACATACCTCCTCGCAAACTTCACGGACTGCTGCTACACTTGGCTCCTCCTCAGGCTCCATGCCACCTCCAGGGACAATCCATCGGTCTGGATGGCGACTACTGCTCACCAGCAGCACCTGAAGTCACAGAGGTCACACGGAAAGGGTTAAAAATTTAAAAAGACATTTGGACAAATGCAGTTTAAACCCCACAAACACTGAAGTTATAATTAAGACCCATTCCTTATTTACGCCTCTCCAAATTGCTTTTTTATAAGATAGGTTTCTGTTTCATTTCAAAAGGACACTCTGCCTAGTAAAAACAGAAGGTACCTCAGACTCAGTCCTCAGTCTCATCTCCTCCCTGTCCCTTTCTCTAAAGCCCATTGAACATATACCTGACAAAGTTACCAAAAGACAACTTTAAAAAATGCTACTAAAGGGCTTGTAAGCACCAAGAGAGCTGCCAGAAGGCACCCTTGGCTGTGCTTGCCACCATGGTCCAATGCTTTCCATCCACAGTTCTCCCTCCTGTGTGTCCAAATTCTTGTTCTATCAGGTGGCCACAGGCCAATGTAACTCACCATCCTAAGTTCTCTAAGCCCTAAGGGTGTAATGAGAACCTTCCTCTATGGGAGAAGCAGAATATTATTTTTATCATTCTCTCAGGGGAAATAAATCTGGACTTTTTAAACTAGGAAATGTTACGAATGGAAAGAAAACTAAACAAACCACATATAAAACACTGTCATAAAATATAGTTTCACTAATTAAAGAAAAAAGAATACAGTTTTAGTAACTGAAACTTAAACCAGTATTCTGATCACAGCTGAAATAAAATCTAAATGTCTCTACTTCCTTTCCCTTCCCATCTTTGGGACAGATGCTAAGCAAAGTCAGCTGGACTCTAATTGGGAGGTAGAGTTGGATTGGCATTATTTCTAAAACTAAAGGAATGCTTAACTATTCCTGAATCTCCTCTCTGATGATGATGACTGGGCCTCCCTGTTCTAAGCCATTTTCCCTGTGAGCTCTTCACTTCTGCTCTGCAGTCATTCTGTTGCCCTCTCTGGCCCATTTACCCCAATGCCTTCTGGTCACTGACCTTCCAGTCATTGCCTCTCTCCCGCTTGAGGTCTCTCCAATTATGGGCCTTTGGAAATTCCATCCTCATTCTTTCTTTTTTTTTTTTTTAAGAATTTTTAATATTTATTATTTAGTTTTCGGTGGACACAACATCTTTGTTTGTATGTGGTGCTGAGGATCGAACCTGGGCCACACGCATGCCAGGCGAGCGCGCTACCGCTTGAGCCACATCCCCAGCCCTCCATCCTCATTCTTAATTCCTGTTTCCCTGCCATGGCAGATTCTCCCAATTCTCACCTACAACACCTGTGATGTGCAGACTGAGTGGAGACCATGAAGTTAGGGAAAGGGCATGAACCTACATCCGTTACAGACTGAAAGAAATAATGTCTTACATGTAGTATTTTGAAAAAAACTATGTAAGTTCTGCTTTGATTAATACAATGCAGAATAATTTAACTTTCTATGAAATCCACAGTAGTTTTTGTTGTTGTTGTTGGTACGTATGTATGTTCAATTAAAGAATACTCACAATATAACGCAGAGGCTCCATGAAATTTTGCCATTAAAAAAGAGTCCCCTACCTCAGATCATACACAAAATTAACTCAAGATGAGCCAAGTTAAATTTAAGAGCTGAAACTAAAAAAAAAAAGAAAACATAAAGGTAAATCTTCATGATTTTGGATTTGGCAAATTCTTGGATATGACACCAAAAGCATGAATAACAAAATAAAAAATGACAAATTGGACTCTATCAAAATTTAAAACTTCTAGGCATCCAAGAACACTGTCAAGAACGTGAAAAGACATGGGGCTGGGCTGTGGCTCAGTGGTAGAGCACTTGCCTAGAATGCATGAGGCAGTGGGTTCCATCCTCAGCACCACATAAATATAAAATAAAGATACTGTAACCACCTTAAAAAAAAATGAATGTGAAAAGACAAAAGAATAGAAGAAAATAACTGCAAATCATGTATCTAATAAAGGCACAGTATCTAAAATATAAAAAGAACTCTTACAATTCAACAAAAGATAACATTTCCAAGAAGACATACAAATGGCTAATAGACACATGAAATGATGCTCAGCATCACTTAGTCATTAGGGAAATGTAAAATCACAATACTTCATACCCATAAGGATAGGCTTTTTAAAAATTTTTTTTATTAGTTGTTCAAAACATTACAAAGCTCTTGACATATAAGGATAGCCTTAATACAAACAAAAGGGACATAACAAGTGCTGGCAAGGATATGAAGAAACTACATTGCCCGTAGAAGGCAAAATGATTCAGCCATTGTGAATCATTTTGAAAACAGTTTGGTGTTTCCTCAAAAATTCACATAAACTGGGTGCAGTGGTACATATCTATAATCCCAGCAACTTGGAAGGCTGAGGCAGGAGGATTGCATATTTGATGTCATACTGGGCAACTTAGTGAGATGTTGTCTCAAAAATTAAATGGGCTGAGGGTGCAGCTCAGTGGTTAAGCACTCCTGGGTTCAATCCCCAGTACCAAAAAAAAAAGTTAACATAAAATTACTGTATGACCAGAACTGGGGATAAGGTTCAGTTGTAGAGCACTTGTCTGCCATGTGGGAAGCCCTGGCTTTATATCTCCAGCACTGTACACACACAAAACTATTACCATATGACCTAATAATTTCTAAGTATATACACAAAAGAACTAAAAATAAGAACTCAAACAAAAACCTGCACACAAGTGTACAAAGCAGTGCTATTTAGAATAACCCAAATGTCTATCAAAGAAGATGACATCCAAACAAAATATAGCTGTGTATGGTGGTGCACACCTGCAATCCCAGAGACTCAGGAGGCTGAGGCCAGCCTCAGCAATTTAGTGAGGTCCTAAGCAACAGTGAGACCCTGACCCCTGCCTCAAAATAAAAAATAAAAAGAGTGGGGATGTAGCTCAGTGGTTGGGTGCCCCTGGGTTCAATTCCCAGTATTTAAAAAAAAGAAAAAAAAAAAGCAGCATATTCACACAATGGAATATTATTTGGTCATAAAAAGAATGAACTGCTGACACACAACATGAATAAACTTGGAAACACTACACTACAAGAAGTCAGACACAAAATGGAATATATGATATGATTCCATTTATATGAAATATGTACAACAAGTAAATTCATAGAGAAAAAAACAGATTGGTTGTTGCCAGGGACTGGGAAGGAGGAGAAATGGTTAGCAAGTGCTTAACTGGCACAGGTTTTATTTTGGGGAGACCACAGTGTTCTGAAAGTAGATAAGAAGCAGTAAATATCAATGAATTATTCACTTTAAAACGGCTAATGTTATGTTACATGAATTTCATCTCAATTTTTCAAAACCCAGTTTTCAGACGTGAGCTGGGTGTGGTGGTGCACATGCCTGCAATCCCAGCAGCACACCTGCAATCTAATCGATGAGAAAGAGCCGAGAAGAAAACGCAGTAAAATCAATTAATCCTTCATTAATTTGTTATATAAATGACAACAAAGTCCCTCTTCCCCTGCCTCCTAGAAAAAATTTTTCCTGCCTTTCTAAACCTAAGCATGACTTCAAAGGCTGACTAGGTCCATTCAGCCAAGGCTTAGTCCAAATAAAAAATCTTTATGGGAACATTTCAAAGGTAAAGCAAAGAAAAGGAAAACTCTGACATAAAACATAACCAATCAATTTTTAAATTTCAATCCTTGTGAAAGAGTAATTGGTAAATCTAGCTTGTGTTATTGTTTCGCACATTCAAAGCTTGACTATGAAGTAAGACTATCTGTAATAACGCCTCATTACTTTTAGTCACACTTCAAAGCAAACACTATTACTGGTAAATAGCTCTCCTCAGTAAGTTTCCTTGACAACCTGTTGAAAACTTACTGCCCGAAACCCCAAAACAAAAGAGAAAGTTCTTTACTTAGCCAGAGCCTTACTCCTTCCTGCCTTGTAAAATGCTAAATGGTGTTCTAGTCAGTAAATTATTTGTTGGGGGAGGGGGAAGATGCCGGGGACTGAACCCAGGGCCTTGAACATAAAATTCTTATCAAGAAGTTTAATTTCAACACACAAAATACTCTAAAAAATAAATTAAGTGTCAAAGTTCCTAAAAGATTCCGAAAGTAACGTGCTAAGGGGGGAGTCCTAGAATTTATCATTTGTTCAAAATATATTCAACAGGCACCATCACAAGCCAGGACTGGAGACGCAGAAATTAAAACTACTGCAATTTTAAGACAGATCATAGTGGAGTACAGTCAACCAAGAACCAGACCTTTATGAAGCTTTAGTCATTGAGACAGGTGACAGCACAGAGATGAATAAACACACTGTTAGGCTCATGATATGGTGACTGCATACAGCAGGCAGGAATCAACAAGGCAGGGATAATTTGTTTTCCATGTGGACACAGAGAGGAGATCATCATATCAACTACGACACCTATGTACAACGAAAGAATTAAAAAAAAAAGTGAGAATGATAAATCTAATGGAGGGAGAGAGAAATACAGCAATGTTTTATTTCTTAATTACTTTTCCTTTTTTTTTTTTTGGTGGTACTGGCCTTGTACATGCTAGGCAAGTGCTCTCCTACTGAGCAACATCCCCAGTCCTTTTCTCTTTAAATTTTGAGACAGGGTCTTGTTAAGTTGTCCAGACTGCCACCATGTCCAGCAAGTTTTTTAAAGAACATGAAAAGCATATGTCCTGCTCTAAAGGTATCCAGTGGACTAAAAAAAAAAAAAAAAAAGCATAATTATACAGAGTTGGGAATGCTTTGGTTGAGTTATGAACAGGGTACCACCACGGCATCATGGGAAGAGAAGAGACACCTACTGAGGCTTGCGGGGAAGTGGTGGAGAGATAGTAAGAGAAGTGACTTAAGCTGAATCCAAGCTCAAGAACAGTTATTCAATGCCAACAATAACAACAACAAAAATCGTTCAATGGCTACTGTGTGTCCATGTGCTTATAACACAAAAGCAAAGTGGTTCTAGTCTCAGCCCTTAAGAATTTAAAGTCAGCAACTGCTTACATGTCACTAACTGGCAGAGACCAGAATGCTCACCAGACAGTCCATGTTCTTGCCTACAGTATTTCCACCTCTCTTGCTGTTAGGTGGGGCCATGTGACTAGATTGGCTAATGAAATGTGAGAAGGGACAGGTGTCACCACTGGGCTGTAGCAGCAAGAAGCCCATCTAGTCTCTCTCCTCCTTTGCCCCAGGACCCAAGGACACTGGGAGGTCCAGTGGGTGCAGCTACAAGCCTGGGCCCCTGTACAGAGAAATGTGTGTGTGGAGCAGAGCCTCTTAAAACCCATGACTGACAGGCAATAAAACTCTTAGTGTGCTAAAACAATGATTTCAGGTTAAATTTGTTGCATGTTGACCTCACCTGCTCTGATTAACTTTGAGAGGCAATGAAATGTCTAAAGATCTGGCTCATGATATGGTGACTGCATACATCTGGGACTGGGGATGTGGCTCAGTGGTATAGTGTCAGTCTAGCATGTACAAGGCCCTGGGTTCAACCCCCAGCACCACCAAAAAGAAAAAGAAAAAAAAAAAAATCTGTTCTGTTGCCTGCCTCACACCTAATAATATTGGTAAAGAGTCTGACCCATATAAGCAATCAACAAATGTTTGCTAAACAAATGAAAAGAATGTACCAGTGACAGAAAGAACAAAGAAATGTTTTGAGAAATGAGGACCAAGGGGCTGGGGCTATAGCTTAGTGGTAAAGCGCTTGTCTCACATGTGTGAGGCACTGAGTTCGAACTCAGCACCACATTTATTTTTTTTATAAATAAAAATACTGTATATTTATCTATATCTATATCTATCTATCTATATCTATCTATCTATATATACAGAGAGAGAGAGAGAATAAAAAAAGAAATGAGGGTCTCTTGGTAAAAAAGGCAGGGTCCAATTATAAACACTTTGGATTGAAAGCAACAGGGAAGTCACTGAAGTTTGCTTTTGTGTGTGTGTGTGTATGTGTGTTTTTAATATTTTTTTAGATGTTGATGGACCTTTATTTTAGTCACTTATTTATATGGGTGCTGAGAATCGAACTTGGTGCCTCATACATGCTAGTCAAGTGCTCTACCACTGAGCCACAACCCCAGCCCAGTCACTGAAGTTTTTGAAGCCTAGAACCGGCAATGTGGGTTTCAGAAAGGTCACTCTGGCACTGAGATGGAAGAGGCCTGGTGATGGAGGTTTCTGTGGTAATTCAAGTTCAGAATGATAAGGGCAGTAGGAAAATAGGAGTTGGAAGGAAGTGACAGATTTTCAGATACATCCCAGGAAGAACCAATAGGACAAGGAGGAGGGCCAGGGCAAAGGAGTACTACCTACTGCTCAGGGACTGGCTCAGTGGGGAAACTGCCTCCAAGGAGACCATCGAGAGGAGTATGAAGAAGGGAAGCACAGGAGGGGTGGGGAGGCTGGTCTCTGAGCATGCGCAGTGTGACGACCACCGAGTATTTCAAGTGGTCTATCATGTAAGTGTGGAACTGGAACTAAGAAAAGGAAAAGCGACAGTGATTTGGGAAACAAGTTTCAGAATCTCCGAGTCAGGGTGAGGTTGACCAAGGGGCAATACATGCAGAGGCAAAGCCCCAGCTCCAGGAGCCTTCCCCATTTTCCCACCCACCCTCCAGGCCCCCGATTCCACTGCTGAGGGGGTAGATGTATTCCAGACACCCCAGGTTAACGATCAGGAGATATTTCCCTTGAAGAGATTAGTCTATGTATGATGACATGTGGCTAATTTCTGGAGAATGCCACACAGTAATGTACCTAACACAACCTCATTTCCAACAATGCAAAGCCCTAGCCCTCAACAGTCCCCCAGCATTGCCATTATGGCCAGAAAGCTCTGCTGGCACCCGGGTGGCACAAGGACCACATACCCCATCAAATCTGTGATATGCCCTGTAGACTAGTTCTACAGACAAGCCCTTTTTCATCATGTATGTGTCCCTTCTTAATATAAGACTAACATCAAAATGAATAATTATTTGTATCTGCTTGGATTCTCAAATAAATGGAGGTCTACTATCTTTTCCAGAATATTTTAAAGAACAGATGTCATACCTGCTTGTGCACAATGATCCATAAAATGTTTAAAAGATGAGTAAAGGTAAGTATAAGGTGAAGTAACTTATTAAAAGCAAATCAATAAATTATCACAGGGCCCAGTACTAGTGCTTTCAGATCCTAGAGTTTTAAAGCCATTTAGTCTTTTTTTTTTTTAACAACAGGGATTGAATTCAGGGGCACTCAGCCACTGAGCCACATCCCCAGCCCTCTTTTGTATTTTTATTTAGAGACAGGGTCTCACTGGGTTGCTTAGTGCCTCACAGTTGCTGAGGCTGCCTTTGAACTCTCAATCTTCCTGCCTCAGGTTCCTGAGCCGCTGGGATTACAGGCATGTGTCACCATGCCTGGCCATTTAACCTATTTTTAAAATAGCTACTTAAAATTCTTAATAGTTGTTTTTTAAATACTACACAGGCGCTCAAAAAACTGCTAAAAGCAAGAATCACTAAAATATAAACAGTTTACAAAATGCCTTATAAACATCATTTTTCTTGCCTACATGAATGACTAGGTTGTTTATTTAATAAAAGAATAAATTTCCTAGCTGGCATGGTGGCACATGCCTGTAATCCCAGCAGCTCTGGAAGCTGAGACAGGAGAATCATGAATTCAAAGCCAGTCTTAGCAACGCAGCAAGGCCCTAAACAACTTAGAGAGACCCTGTCTCTAAATAAAATATAAAAGGGCTGGGGATGGAGCTCAGTGGTTAAGCGCCCCTGGGTTCAATCACTGGGAGGGAGGGAGGGAGGGAGGGAGGGAAGGAGGAAGGAAGGAAGGAAGGAAGGAAGGAAGGAAGGAAGGAAGGAAGGAAGGAAGGAAGGAATTCATTTCCTGCCTACTTACAGAGAAACACCATACAGTGCAAGTGAACAGATATTCTGTCAGCCTGTCAGTTTCTACCTTGGGAGCAGCAAGAATGATATAAAAAGGTAGTCACAGACACAAACTATTATACACAAATACCATCCTTAAGTATGCACCCCCACGGTGTGGGATATAACACTAGACAATGACTACCTCTGTACAGTACAATTGGGGGCCCTGAGGAGGAGGTGTGTCACTTTAAAACCTCGGGTACAGCTGCCGTATTTTAGAACAAGCACTGAAGACTTTTATAACTGACCCAAGAAGAATGCCAAGCATTATTTCCTAGGAAATTTCTGAAAGCCAAATGGAGTGAATGGAATATTTAGAATGCTCCAGTTTCTTGGGGTCATTAAAACAAATGAAGGAATGGCATTCCTGACATCCATAAACTGCATTATTTTCCCACACAGGCTTAGAGCTATAGGAAAGTACTGCAAAACTCCTGCTCGATGACAGGCTAATTTTGCCAAGTCTTGTACTTGATGTCCTCTAAAATACAGGTTCACAAAGGAGACATTCACTATAAACTCAAAGACAGATATTGCATTCAAAAATAGCATCAATGTATTAATCACATTTCAACCCAATTTAAGATGTCAAAGTACATTGTGTCCGCTTTTTAGAAGAGGATAGTCAAGAAACTTGGGAAACCAGTCTGCCTTTAATACACATCCATCACACAAATACAAAGAAAAAAATTTCACCTCCCTAGACTTCAGCTTCTTTAGGTTTGAAATGAGGTGTCTAAAGAATCTCTAAAATCCCTTCAGCACTGGCTTTCTATCATTCTAAACTTACACAGGTGCATGTGTCTAGAATTGTGGTTCCTAATTCCTTTACTTATTTTGCAGTGCTGGGGATCATTTTCAAAAGGCCCAAAAGGACCCAGTGAAAAGCAAGCCTTCTCTCTTACATCTGTCCCCAGAGCACTTTTCGTGAAGATTCTGGGGACAGTACAGCATATAAGTATAAATAAACATTTATTTATTTTCTTTTCTCTTTGTTAACCGTATAGTAACTCATTATATACATTGTTCTATTTTACGTTTTCACTTAAATCATGGAGACAGTTACATCAATACATACTGAGGTCCTGTCAGTCAGAGTATCTATTGACAGGGTCTCACTATCCGGCTGGTCTTAAACTCCTGGGCTCAAGTGATCTTCTGGCCTCAGCTTCCCCAATAGCTGGAACTCCAGATGCACACCATCACACCCAGCTCTTTTTTAAAATATAGTAAAACTTTTGTTATAGAAAAATTCCAAACATACATAGAGAAAATATAATGAATTCCCTAGTAGTCACCATCACTTCAACATTTATCAACATCTTGCCCATTCTTATTTAACATTCACTCCAAATACTGTTTTAAGGTCTCATGAAAGAGCTATGTTCTGTATGATTATGCTACTGGCTTGTGATTCAGTTAAATTCATTATTTCCATTTGGTTTTCATTTTTAGGAACTGCATTTTGTTGTAACTGAAATGAAATTCACCTGTTCTGAAAAGCAAAGACTGTCAGGACAGGACTCCGTGAGCCTGACTAATGTACCCACCTGAACTCACACCTCTATAAAGATACATATTTCCATCTCCCCCAGAAAATGCCTTGTGCTGTCACTGTGGCACATGCCTGTAATCCTGGTGACTTGTGAGGCTGAGGCAGGAGGATTCTAAGCTGAAAGCCTGCCTGGGCAAATTAGCTGAAAATAAGAAATAAACAGGCCTGGGGATGTAGTGTGGGGAGCTGCCCTGGAAGAACACACCTTTAAGCCCCCCAGGGTCCTGAACAATTGTTGTGTTCCACAGTAACTTGGGTGTTACCCCAGCTCAATAACAAGGTGTGGCATCACCGGCTGGGGTTGAGTTACACTCACCTGTTCCTTTGTAATCCTACCCCTTCTGCCTTTTTTGGATAGAATGTTCTAAGAAACAGCACCCCCCAAAATAAAAGCCCACTTTCTAATTCTCTCTCGTAGGCCTCTCCTGACCTTCTCTTGCCCCACTTCTTGGGAAGCCTGAGGCAAGGAGACAGGGACCATCCTGAAGCTCACATAAAAGGTATTCTGTGCCTATGTGGTATTTTGCGTCACCCCAAATTCACCCAAGTAACTGCGCTGACAGGGATGGCAATGTAGCTCGGTGGTAGAACATCCCTGGGTTCAATCCCCAGAACCACAATAAGAAAGAAAGTTCCTTGTGCCTCTTTCTGTCAATGTTCTCAGACCCGAGGTAATCTCTGTTGTGATTTGTACCACCCCAGTTTATTTTTGCCCATTCTGAACTTTTCATATAAGTGAAATCATACAGTAACCATCAGTAATTTCAATATATGGTTGTACCATAATTTATTTAACCAGTCCTCTCAATGAACACTTGGGTATTCCCAATCTTCCACTATTAAAACAAAGTTACAATTAATAGCCTTATACATGAGCCATTTGCCACATATGAATATACTGGTGTGGGAGTTATGAAGATAATGTTTTCTACTAATTCTTTTTGTGTTTCAATAGCAGATTGTGATGACCTTGGACCAAGAGCCAAGTGACTGAAAGAAAATTTCCCAGTTACATTCTTTTTTTTATTTTATTTTATTTTTTTTATTTTTTTTTTTTTTAAAGAGAGAGGTGAGAGAGAGAGAGAGAGACAGAGAGAATTTTTAATATTTATTTTTTAGTTTTCGGCGGACACAACATCTTTGTTTGTATGTGGTGCTGAGGATCGAACCCGGGCCGCACGCATGCCAGGCAAGCGCACTACCACTTGAGCCACATCCCCAGCCCTCTTTTTTTTATTTTAAGAAAGAGGGAATATGTGGGAGGCCAACCTTATGGGTGACTGAGTTACACTCCCCAGCTGGGTGCTGAGGCGCTCAGTCACAGAAATGGGTGTGCCTTGCTACAGCCCCATGGGTGAAGCTATGCTCACCTGTTCCTTTGTAATATAACCCCTTGCCCTGTTTAGGAAGTGCCTTGTGTGTGTCCCCTCCTCTTACTGTGCCCTTGGGTGTGGCCTACCCAGGTGTCAATCTGCAGACAGTGGACATCATGAAGATAGACTCAGCCCCCTGAAACCTGACCCCTTGCCTCATTTGAATAGCTTCTCCTCAATAAAAGGGGTCATCGCATGCTCTCTCTCTCCCTCTCTCTTTCTGCAGACCCTTAAGATCAGAGGAGCCGTCACAGCAACCCCAAAGAAAAAGGTATTTGTGTCTCTTGTGTGGTTATTTCGTGCAGCCCAGTTAGCCCAGTTTAACTAGAGTGACCCCTGAGCCTTTTAGTCTCGAGAACAGAAACCCGGCAATTGACTGACACCTGGGTAGGCCACACCCAAGGGTACAGTAAGAGGAGGGGACACACACAAGGCACTTCCATGGAAGATTCTATCCTAAACAGGGCAAGGGGTTATATTACAAAGGAACAGGTGAGCATAGCTTCACCCATGGGGCTGTAGCAAGGCACACCCATTTCTGTGACTGAGCGCCTCAGCACCCAGCTGGGGAGTGTAACTCAGTCACCCGTAAGGTTGGCCTCCCACATACTGGTAGAAACTGTAATTAATTGAATATTCACTGAATATCAACTCAATGCCAGTCAATGTTCTAGGTACTTAGGATACAGCAATGAGCAAAACAAAGGTCTTGCTCTTGTGCTCACAGACAATCTAGTGGGAGAAGAAGACAGACAACAAACAAACAAAAATAGCGTCATCTGTCAATAGCTCCTAAGAGAAATTAAGACTGAGTGAGGAAGCAGAGATTAACAGAGCTCTCTTTAAACAGTATGGGTCAGAGGAGGCCTCTCGTAAGAGGCAATACCCAGAGAGAACTGATGGAAGTGAGGAGGCAAGCCTGGGCTCTCCACAGGAAAGGGCATGTCAGGGAAAGTACCCCCGGGGGCAAAGGTCCTGCGAAGGAGAGAGGGACAGGAGTGGGGCAGGTCACATATTATTTCTCCAAGAGGAGAAGCAAAGATGGCTTCCACTAAGGAGGTAGCAGAGCAGGGGTGAGCAGCAGTGACACTCCCGACTCCACTGCCAAATGGTGGGGGCAAGAGCATTCCCACCGGGGACTGCGATGAGGAAAAAGAAGGAAGCTCAGCTGGACTTGAGTTCCTGCAGGGACAGGCAGGCAGGGCAGGGCAGGAGCTGGATTTCACCCAGGTAAAGCCCAGGTGCCGAGGGCAGTGGAGGCCGAGTCTGCGGATCAGCAAGGAGGGCAGAGCTGAGGTTCACATCTGGCTGTATGTGGAGCTGGACAGGATTCCCCAGAGCAGTCCATGGCTCTCCACCTGAGCCCTTAGAGCCTCTTCATGTTTTAGAAGAGCCAACAAAGGATCTGAGAACAACAATCAGTGAGAGTAAACAACCCAGTGGAGCACAGGCGAAGTGCCCAAACGACCTACGGGGCTCAAGCCATAGAGGGGTCAAGTAAGACAAGAACTAAGGACAGACCCCTGGAGCTGGCAATGTGGAGGTTTCTGACATGTGACAAGAGTAGCTTACTGAACCTGAGACAGGAACTGCCATGTCAAAGACAGGCACATTTGTAATTAAGTAAATACTGATGTTTTGTCATTCCTGAGGTTTGTGCGAGTCTGTGTGCCTCCCAGTAGCCCATGAGACTGACTGTTCCCACAGCCTCTCTAACATTTTGATATTTGCCAATCTGATAGGTGAAATACAGTGTTCCTGTTTTAGTTTCAATTCAAGTTTCTCTTATTATGAGGGGAGTATGGCATCTTTCATATAGTTAAGAGTAAAATGTGTTTCCTTTTTTTATATCTTTAGCTCATTTCTTACTGGGCTATTGATCTTTTTCTTACTAATTTGGAAAAACTCTTTATAAAGGTATTAAGTATATTAGCCTGGTGATAGTCAACACTTGCTCAGAAACATATACAATGTTTGTACATTGATCTTAAACCTACACCACATTTAGTTCACTAATTAGTTCTGGTAGCTTTTGGTAGATTCCTTAGGATTTTCTACATAGATGACCATATTGAATGCAAATGAGAGTTTTACTTCTTCCTTCCTAATTTATCCTGATTTCTAAATCCTGCTTTACTGTACTGGCCAAGACTTTCAAAACAGTGATGAGTAGAACAGGGCATTATCACAAAAAGTCACAGAAAAAAACAGGATTAAGATTAAGGTGATACATGTCTATAATCCCAGAGACTCTGGAGGCTGAGGTAGGAGGATGGCCAAGTTTGAGGCCAGCTTCAGCAACTTAGCAAGACCCTGTCTCGAGATAAAAAATAAAAAGGGCTAGGGATGTGGCTAAGTGGTTAAGTGCTCTGGGTTCAATCTCTGGTATCAAAATAAAATAAAACAGGCTCAAGATGTAACTTGGTGACTGGGGATACAGCTCAGTTGGTAGAGTGCTTGCCTTGCATACACAAGGTCCTGGGTTTTAATCTCCAGCACCACAAAAACAAAGAAAGAAAGAAAAAGAAAAGAAAGATACAGCTTGGTGGTAGAACATCCCTGGGTTAAATCCCTAGGTCAGGAGGGGAAAAAAAGACAGGATTGAGATTCCTGGTTAAGTGTTTCTATACTTGTGGTCAGACCACTGCTCAAAGACTCACATGCAAACAGATGTAAATATGGAGAAAAAGTTCATTACAGACCAAGAAATTTTAATTATTCAACATCGAGAAAATTATATATACATAAATCTTAGACAATCAAACATCTATTAAAGGAACCACACACACTGATGACACTGGTTTTCTATGAGGAAGGAAATGGGGTAACTGGGGAAGACGAGCATGGTAGAATTTTCCCTGTATCTTAAGCCATCTGAATTCTTTTTTTGGGGGGAGGCGGGGTACTGGGGACTGAACTCAGGGACACTTGACCACTGAGACACATCATCAGCCCTATTTTGTATTTTATTTAGAGATAGGGTCTCATTGATTTGCTTAGTGCCTTGCTTTTGCTGAGACTGGCTTTGAACTCATGATCCTCTTGCCTCAACCTCCCAGCCACTGAGTTACAAGTGTGCACCACTGCACCCAGCTGTCATTTGAATTCTGAATGATAGAAACATTTTTTTTACCATTGAATTTGTGTGTGTATGTGTGTGTGTGTGTGTGTGTGTGTGTGCACATGCCCGCGCACTCTGCGGACTGAACCAAGGAACACTTCACCACTTAGCTACATGCCTGGTTCTTTTTATTTTTATTTTGAATAGAAAATCTCACTAAATTTTTGAGGCAAGCCTAGAATTTACAATCCTCCTGCCTCAGCCTCTTGAGGTGCTGGAATTACAGGTATGGATCACTTCATCCAGCATAAATAGATAATTTAAGGAGCTTATTAAACTTTACAAAATGACCAAATGAGGAACAACTTTGAACCTCTACAAACCACATTTCAAGACATCGCCAGTTGAGCACAGTGGTACATGCGTATAATCCTAGAAACTCAGGAAGATGAGGCAGGAGAACCCCGAGTTCAAAACTAACCTGGGGGCTGGGGATGTGGCTCAAGTGGTAGCGCGCTCGCCTGGCATGCGTGCGGCCCGGGTTCGATTCTCAGCACCACGTACAAACAAAGATGTTGTGTCCGCCGATAACTAAAAAAATAAATATTAAAAAATTCTCTCTCTCTCTCTCTCTCTCTCTCTCTCTCTCTCTCTCCTCTCTCACTCTCTCTTTAAAAAAAAAAAAAAAACCTAACCTGGGCAAATTAGCAAGACCTGTCTCAAAATAATTTTAAAAGGCTGGCGATGTAGCTCAGTGGTAGAACACCCCTGGGCTCAATCACCAGTAGCACACACACAAACTACCTACATGTGATAATTTCCTCTATAAATGCCTCTTAAAATACAATGTCAGGGGGCTGGGATTGTTGCTCAGTGGTAGAGCACTTGCCTAGCACGTACAAAGTACTAGGTTGAATCTTCAGCACCATGTATAAATAAATAGATAAATATATAAAACAAAGGTAAAATAAATCCATATATAAATTACACACATACACACACACATATATAAATGTCAGGGGAAATCAATTTCTATACTAGCATATATGTATCCTTTTACTGACCATTAAAAGTCTTTAGTCCTATCTATCACCTTTTTCCTCTTTCTAATCTTTTTGCTAACCTATAATAGAGCTAAATTTAGTGAAAACTGCCCATTCTTCGAACATTTCCTCCACTGATCTTTTTTAATGTTTAGCTGACTTTTTTGGTCTATTCTTTTTTAATCTTTAATTAATTTATTTATTGTTATGTGGTGCTGAGGATGGAACCCAGGGCCTCGCCTGTGCTGGGCGAGCGCTCTACTGCTGAGCCACAACCCCAGTCCCTCTTTCGTGTATAAATTTAATGAAAGTGCTTGCAAATCTTTTCTTAAAGCAAAGGAAATCAAAATTATAAAATTATTCTTGACTTTTTTTTTCTCAATCATTAAGAGGCCAAAACAAAAATGGCTCTGGCCAACTCTGGAAAAGCATCACTGCTCAACAATTAATTTGACCACATTTCTACATGCCTCGGAAATTTTAAAAAAATTATCCTAAATTTGTTTTTCAACTGTACTTCAAAGCATTTAGAGAACGAAACAGCCTCATAACACCCACCCAATGAAGTATGCAGAAAACAAAGGCTTTTTCTGCTTACAATTATGTCTTAAGTTGCCATTTAGTTTTAACCTAAAAGGAATACTTTTTTTTTTTAAAGAGAGAGTGAGAGAGAGAGAGAGAGAGAGAGAGAGAGAGAGAGAGAGAATTTTTTTTAATATTTTTATTTTTTAGTTTTTCGGCAGACACAGCATCTTTGTTGGTATGTGGTGCTGAGGATCGACCCCGGGCCGCACGCATACCAGGCGAGCGCGCTACCGCTTGAGCCACATCCCCAGCCCCAAAGGAATACTTTTTTAAATATTTTTTTTAGTTGTAGTTGGACACAATACCTTTATTTTATTTTATTTATTTATTTAAAATATTTATTTCATAGTTGTAGTTGGACACAATACCTTTATTTCACTCATTTATTTTTTATGAGGTGCTGAGGATCAAACCCAGGGTCTCACGCGTGTGAGACGAGTGCTCTACCGCTCAGCCACAACCCCAGCCCTAAAAGGAATACTTTTAAGTGAATACTTTCAAAAATTACCGAGGGTTATGATGAAGCTCAGTGGCAGAGCACCTGCCTAGCACAAGCAAGGTCTGGTTCAATCCCTAGCACCACCAAAGGGAAAATTAAGTGGTCTTAAAATCATTTTTTTGAGGTGAAACAGACGTAAAATTAAATATTTAAAAGTGAACAATTGGGGCTGAGATTGTGGTTCAGTAGCAGAGCACTTACCTAGTACAAGTGAAGCATTGGGTTCGATCCTCAGTACCACATATAAATAAATAATTAAATTAAATAAAGGTCCATTGAAAACTAAAACAATATTTTTTTAAAGTGAACAATTCAGTGAAATTTAATATGTTCATGGTGTTGTGAAACTACCACCTCTATCTGGTGTCAAAACACTTCTATCATTCCCAGATAAAACCTTACACCAATAAACTGCGTATTCCTACCCCCTCTTCCTTAAACCCTCAATCTGCTTTCTGTATCTGTGTGTTTACCTATTACTTTTCTTTCATAGAGAGGTGTTCCTTAACAGGAGTACATTCTGATAAGTAAAAAATATCACAGACTGGAAATGCAATTACTAGCCTAGCAACATAGTACAGAGTATCAGTTGTTTACCCTCATGATCACATGGCTGAATAGAAGCTAGACCTTATGCTGCTACCCAGCATTGTGAGAATACTGTATTGCATATTTTAGCCTGGGAAAAAGATAAAAAATTTAAAGTCCAAAGTAGGATTCTTATAGCATGCACATCATCTTTTTTTATTTGTTTGGTACTAGGGATTGAACTCAGGGGCACTCAACCACTGAGCCACATCCCCAGCCCTATTTGTATTTTATTTAGATACAGGGTATTAATGAATTGCTTAGCACTTTGCCATTGCTGAGGCTGCCTTTGAACTCATGATCCTCCTATCTCAGCCTCCCGAGCCACTTGGGATAACAGATGTGTGCCATTTTGCCTGGCATGCACATCATCTTGCCATCATAAAGTCAAAAATACTTGGGCACAGTGGCACATGCCTGCCATCCCAGAGGCTGGTGGTAGCACACTTGCCTAGCATGCGTGAGGCACTGGGTTCGATTCTCGGCACCACATGCAAATAAAAATAAAGATAAAAAAAAAAAAAAGAGTTCAAAACCAGCCTCAGAGACTTAGTGAGGCCTTAAGCAACTCATTGAGACCCTGTATCTAAATAAAATATAAAAAAGGGTTGGGATTGGCTCAGTATGTAAGCACCCCTAGGTTCAATCCCCTGTCCCGCACCCCCCCCCCAAAAAAAAAGTTAAAAAATACCATATGTTGAACCAGGGTAACTGGAAGGCTATCTGTAAATGGAATCATACAATATATGTATTGTATTGTAATTTTACGCCTAGCTTCTTAAACTTTGCATGAGGTTTTCAAGGTTCATCTACACATTTAACCTGTATCAGTATTTTATTCCTTTTTATGTCAGAATAACACTCCTATGCATGTACAAGCCATATACCACAATTTGATATTCACTCATCCACTAATTTGGCTCTTTTCACATTTTGGTTATTGTGAATAGTGTTGAACACTCCTATACAAATATCTGAACACTTGTTTTCAATTCTTTTGGGTATAAACCTAGCAGTGGAATTGAGGAGTCAAACATAATTCTCTAAGTTTTTGAGAATCCCCCATTAACTTTTCCATAGCAGCTGAACCATTTCATATTCCCACCAACAATGTATGAGGTATCTAGTTTCTCCCCATATTCACTAAAACTTACAATTACCTAACTTCTAAAGGAAGATGAAATGCCTGGATTAATAAGATTGGGAAATATTAAAATCCTTCTCTCTCTCTTTCCCTCTCATATACATATGTGTGTGCGCCATATAACTAGACTTTCCCCCAGAAGATGTGTAAAAGCATATTGAATATCAAGAGAATAAGAAGACAAGGGGCTGGGGATGTGGTTCAGTAGTAGAGTGCTAACCTAGTATGCGTGAGGCATTAGATTCAATTCTCAGCACCATATAAAAATGAATAAATACAATAAAGGTATTGTGTCCATCTACAATTAAAAAGAGAGAGAGAGGGCTGGGGATGTGGCTCAAGTGGTAGCGCGCTTGAGCGTGCGGCCCAGGTTCGATCCTCAGCACCACATACAAATAAAGATGTTGTGTCCGCCGAAAACTAAAAAATAAATATTAAAAATTCTCTCTCAAAAAAAAACATAAAAAGAGAGAGAGAAAAAGAAGACAAGCCAATGTTAGTGAGAAAATATTTGCAAAAGACATGTTTAATGAAGGTCTTATTTTGGATAAGATATATAAAGAACAAAATATACAAAGAATATTTTAAATTCAATAAGAAAACAAATAATCTGATTTTAAAAAGCCAAAGACCTGAATAGACACCTCACCAAAGAACAGTTATAGATGGTAAATAGCATTAAGAGAAGATGCTCCACATCATGTCACCAAGGACATGAAAATTAAAATGAGATATCACAAAATACCTCTTAGGAAGGCCAAAATCCAGACCACTGATGACAATACAGGTCATTCTCTCCTGGCAGGAATGCAGAACAGGACAACCACTTCCAAAAACAGTTTGCCAGTATTGTTATTTTTTTTTTTTTGGTCCAGGGATTGAACCCAGGGATGCTTAACCACTGAGCCACATCCCAGCCCATTTTTATATTTTAGAGACAGGGTCTCCCTAAGTTGTTTAGGGCCTCATTAAGTTGCTGAGTCTGGCTTTGAACTTTTGATCCTCCTGCCTAAGACTCCTGAGCTGCTGGGATTACAGGCGTGTGCCACCGTGCCCGGCTCAGTTTGGCATTTTTTAACAAAGCTAAATGTACTTTTACCATAAGATTCAGCAGTCATGCTCATTAGTATTTACCCAAAGGACCTGAAAAGGGATGTATAAAGAAAAACCTGTGCCTTACTTTTGCTGAGGCTGGCAGTGAAATCTAAGCTCACAGAATTATTAATAACAGCTATGACTAATATTTCTATGGCAATTTATAATGTTCCAAGTTCTATTGATATAAATATAATCTGAGTTAATTCTCAAAATAACAGTAGGATTTAAATGTTGTTAGTGGACATACTTCTATTTCACACTTGAAGAAACTGTGGTTAAAGAGGGAACTTGGACCTGAGGGCCAGATCTGACTCGAAAGCCATGTTCTTTCAGCCACACTACGTGACTCCATTTGCCTGCTGCAGCACTATCCACCATGAGCTAACACTCACCATGACTGTCCTGAATAAAGAGCAGGTTGTTTGTAGTTTCTGCTCTACAGCACATGAATTCTTTTTTTTTTTTAATACAAAAGCACTAAGATTTTATTTTATTTTTTTTCAATGCAAGAAGTGACAATTTTATTATGTTGAGTGCTCTATTTCTTTTTTTTCTTTGTTCTTAGTAATATTTTTTTTATTGGTTATTCAAAACATTACAAAGATTGCAGAATCACATCGGTTACACATCCACATTTTTACATAATGCCATAATAGTAACTGTTGTATTCTGCTACCTTTCCTATCCTCTACTATCCCCCCTCCCCTCCCCTCCCATCTTCTCTCTCTACCCCATCTACTGTAATTCATTTCTCTCCTTATTTTTTTCCCATTCCCCTCACAACCTCTTATATGTAATTTTGTATAACAATGAGGGTCTCCTTCCATTTCCATGCAATTTCCCTTTTTTCTCCCTTTCCCTCTGACCTCATGACTCTGTTTAATGTTAATCTTTTCCTCCTGTTCTTCCTCCCTGCTCTGTTCTTAGTTGCTCTCATTATATCAAAGAAGACATTTGGCATTTATTTTTTTAGGGATTGGCTAGCTTCACTTAGCATAATCTGCTCTAATGCCATCCATTTCCCTGCAAATTCCATGATTTTGTCATTCAGCACATGAATTCTAACAGTTTACATTAGCAAACATGCTCAGTGTACATAGCAACAATTCAGTACAACACTCAAACCAGCAAGGATGAGGTCTTACCCTTCACTTTTTTGGGTGACCAAAAGTTGTCAGTTTTATAGCTGATTTATGAACTCAAAGGCTGCATAACGTGCTAGCAATCATATCTAAATTCACTGGGTGCTAGCCCAGCAGAACCTGGGAATCCACCAGGCATCCAGATCCCCATCTCACCTTCAGGAAGATAAACAGTTACTTGGGTCCCTTTGCAAGTTAACTTTGATCCTAATTATTTCAACAATCTAATGGTATTTAGTAACTTCCACCAGGGGAAGGAAACTATGCAAAAGAGATGCCCCAAAATGGCAAATAACCAAAGAGAAAGAAAAAGGGCAGACTAAACTCCTCATTTACCCATTGCATTAGAAAATAAATGAATTTATATCCTAGTCTCTGAAGAAGAGGGAGGCAGCCTGTCATTTAAGGGTGAGAAGCATACTCAGCAGTTGTAGGAGATTAGTAAGTCTTGGCAGTGGGGAAAGAGGGCCCAAAATAGATGCATTAAACAGAGTTAGGTGAGAGTTCTAATCAACACATATTTTTAGAAATTGCACATTTATAACTTTCACATGTCTTATTCAACATTAATCCAACTGAAGTCTTTAGAAATGTCAGAAAAGAGGGCTGGGGATGTGGCTCAGTGGTAGTGTACTTGTCTAGAAACACCAGAAAAGCCGGCTCTCACAGCCCCTATCCCCCATTACAGTGGAAATAGTCACAACGGAAGCCCAGCACTGATTCTGGCCCTGCCCTGTAGCCTGGCAGAGCTTTTACTCCCACCATGCAGCTTCCCCACCCTGCACCCCGGCTGCAGTACTGCTCCTACGTTCCACAGTTGAGCTGGGGGTGGGTGTGATGTGCATGGCCTAAGGAAAGCAGTGAGGAAGACATAAAGAGAACCTTTGTATGTCTTCCATATTCTGTTCCCTCTTTATCCATAAAATGCTAAACAAGGAAGTTATTTGCTAACTGACCAGACTGAATCAAGTTCAAGTTAAAATTAAACCTGGGGCTGGGGATGTGTCTCAGTGGTAGAGCACTTGCCAGGCAAATCTGAGGCATTGGGTTTGAACCTCAGCACCACATAAAAATAAATAAAATAAAGGTATTGTGTCCATCTATGGCTTAAATAAAAAGATTAAGAATATTAAACCTAACCACACTGTTTTAATAAAAAATTCCTCTGCTGGGTTTTTAAAAAATTTAATAATATTATTATTATTATTAGTAGTAGTAGTAGTAGTAGTAGTAGTAGTAGTAGTAATATTGATGGACAAAATACCTTGTTTTATTTATTTTTTATTTTTATGTGGTGCTGAGTATGAAACCCAGCACCTCTTGTGTGCCAGGCAAGCGCACTACCATTGAGCTACAAACCCAACCTCTTGTTTTTGATTGCTTTCAAGTTCTTTTACTACAAGGATTTAAAAATTCCTTCCTTCCTTCCTTCCTTCCTTCCTTCCTTCCTTCCTTTCTTCCTTCCTCCCTCCCTCCCTTCCTTCCTCTGCACCTGGCACAAGGACTTTTTTAAACCTACCTCTACTGAACATCAAGAATCAAGGAATGTTTCAGATTATTATAAAAAGTCAGAAAATGATTGGTAGATGAAACAAGAATAATTGGTATGTTCTATTATTGTCATTTACTATAAATATTATAACTGAATCTAAATGACTTTACTAAGGTTCTGTCTTTGTCTAGGAACTTAGCTCCCATAGCTCTCTTTTTTTTTAGGTACTAGGGATTGACCCAAGGGTGCTTAACCACTGAGCCACATCCTCAGCCCTTTTTATTTTTTATTTTGAGACAGGATTTTGCTGGGTTGTTCACAGACTCACTAAGTTGCTGAGGCTGGGTCCAAACCTGCAATCTTCCTGCTTCAACCTCCCAAACTGCTGGGATTACGGGAGTTTACCACCACTGCCAGTTCTTCTTTCATTTCTAATATTTCCAACAGCAGTTCAACCTATTGCTTTCCTTTTATAGATGCTTTTTTAAAATATATTTTTTAAAATTTTCAATGGACCTTTATTTTATTAATTTATTTATATGTGGTGCTGAGAATCGAATCCAGTGCCTTGCACATCCTAGGCAAGTGCTCTTCCACTGAGCTACAACCCCAGCCCACAATACCTTCATTTTATATATTTATTTTTATGTGGTGCTGAGAATCGAACTCAGTGCCTTGCACATGCTAAGCGAGCACTCTACCACTGAGCCACAACCCCAACACAGATGCTTTTATTTTTAATAAGTACACTTAAAAATATAAATGCTAATGATAGTTTCTAAGTGTAAATCATGGGAAGCCAATATACAAATCCTACCATCCTTTAAAACTTAAAACAAATGCTGAATACAGTGTGCATTTGTAATCCCAGTAACTCAAAAGACTAAACAAGAGAATCACAAGTTTGAGGACAGCCTCAGCAACTTAATGTGACCTAATCTCAAAAAATAAAAAGGGTTGGGGGTGTAGTTTGGTGGCAAGGCACCACTAGGTTTAATACACTGTACGACAATAAGAGAAGTTCAGCACCAATCTTCTGTCCAACCTTTACTTTGTAAGTGAAGGTTTCCCTGCCCTAGAAGTTACAAGCCCATTCAGGAAGGGCCTAAACCTTGGTAATTTTTGTGTCACTGAGTACATCCAGCATAGTATGTGTAAGGTATAACAAATACTTATTAAATAATAACCAATCAATGAAATATCAGTCCACTCAGGGCATGATATTGGTAATGAGTTTCAAAATTTTAAAATCTCATTAATAAGTAAGTTTTTAAAAAATAAATAAGGTACTAGAACATTACTTAGTCTTAAAATGAAATGAAATTCTGACACATGCTACAACATGGATAAGCCTTGAAGACATTATGCTAAGTGAAATAAGTTAGTCACAAAAAGGCAAAAATTGTATGTTTCACTTACATGAGGTATCTGTAGTCAAATTCAGATTCATAGAGACACAACAATTGGTGGTTTTGGCCAAGGCTGGGAAAGTGAGGAATGGGACTTGTTGTTTAAAGGGCACAGAGTTTCAGCTCAGGAAGATAAAAACGTTCTGGAAATGGAAGGAGGTAATGGTTGTAGAACAATGTGAATATGCTTAATGCCATAAACTGCACACTTAGTAAAAGTTAAAATTGCAAAATTTGTTATGTATACTTTACCACAATTTAAAAAAATGTTTAATAAGGAACTTATACTGCTACCACCATATTTTGCCAAGTAAGTAAATAGAAGATTAAATATAAGTATCATCCAGAATGACCATCAGTTCAAAAGGAAAGAACATTTTATTATAAAAAATACTGACATGATATATCTAAAAGGACCAAATAAAATTGAAAAATATATACTGGCATGAATAGCTGGGGATATAGCTCAGTGGTATTATGCCCCTGGATTCAATCCCCAGTACAGCCAAAACCAAAACAAAACAATAAAACTGTATCTTTCATGAGGAATGTCTTTTTTAGATGTCCTTTTTAAAGATATTTTACTTCTAGGACTGCCTGAAGCTGCTTTTTCACCTCTCCCTCTTCCCTATCAAGTGCTTGGGGATGGGCAGGGCTCCTTACACGTTGAGAAGGGACCTAACTCTTGGAGGGATGACTAATCTGGCCAGAGGACCTCAGACAGCAAGGAAGCATCAGCAGTTTACAACCTCTCAACTCCAGGACTTCGGGAGAAAGTCTTGTTTATTTGGCCCTCATCAAATCACATCACCAAATTACACATGAAATGGAGAAAGAAAAAAAGAAAAAAAACAGTATGGATCATGGAGAGCAATTCCCGATTCATTGCTCAAAAACTCCCAAGTTTGATGGGTGGTGGAGTGCCTGCCTAGCATGCTTGTGGTCCTAGGCTCCATTCCCAGCAAAACAAAACACAACTTTCCAGATTTAAGCACCTGGGAAACAGTAGTTCAATCTGTTGTTTCTATTTTGCAATTTTGGTTTTAATGGACACATAGTATTCCTTGTAGAGAGTGAAGAGTTCCTTGAAGCTCAACCCCTGGGCAGCCTTGGGGATTTTGACTGTTTTAAACCTATTCTGTTTTTTGTGTACCTATAATAAATAGGTCATTGACTAAATACAAGATACAGATGGAAGACTAATATAGTTAGCAAAGAACACAATTCTGCTAATTTTTTTTTTAATATTTATTTTTTAGCTTTCGGCGGACACAACATCTTTGTATGTGGTGCTGAGGATCAAACCCGGGCCACACCCATGCCAGGCGAGTGCGCTACCGCTTGAGCCACATCCCCAGCCCTCTGCTAATTTCTTTCAAAATGATTTCTACCAGACCTGCCATTTGAAGCCAACTGATCAAAATGACTAATAAGAGAACACTCACATACTCAGAAGTTAATAACAAAGAAAAAGTATATAATGAAGACAATCACTGAATGTTTATTAATGAGAATTAAGTTACTCAGCTAGCCAATCCTTAAAAAACAAATGCCAAATGTCTTCTTTGATATAAAGAGAGCAACTAAGAACAGAACAGGAAGGATGAGCATGAGGAAAAGATTAACATTAAACAAAGACGAGAGGGGGGAGAGAAAGGGAGAGAGAAGGGAAAGCATATAGAAAAAGTAGGAGACCTTCAATGTTACACAATATTATAAGAGGTTGAGAGGGGAAAGGAGGAGGGAAAAAAGAGAGAGAATTAAACAACAGCAGAGGAGGTAGAGAGGGAAGATGGGAGGGGAGGGGAGGGGGGATAATAGGGGATAGGAATGGTAGCAGAACACAACAGTCACTAATATGCCATTATGTAAAAATGTGAGTGTGTAACCAATGTGATTCTGCAATTTGTATTTGGGGAAAAAATGGGAATTCATAAATCGAGTCAAATGTATGAAAGATGATATATCATGAGCTCTGTAATGTTTTGAACAATCAATAAAAAAAAAAAGAATTAAGTTACTCATAGCTTCAATTTCACTTACTAAATAAAATTTGCTAAAAGAATCCTAAAATTTCCATCATTTAGAAAAATAATTAGTTTTTAAAATATGAAATAAACTACTAGTTTTTTAGAAGACAAGGCAAAAATTCCAAACATTATCACATGTAATCATCTTTTGTATACTTTGTAAATCATTACATTTCAATGTAACACTTTAACTTGTATTAAGTACCAAACTATTTATCAATTTATCTGTTGACAAATAACTTCTTTCTTTGGGGAGGGGTATTGGGGATTGAGCTCAGGGTACTTTACCACTAAGATACATCCCCAGCACCCTCCATTCCTTTTTAATTATACATACACACAATATCTTTATTTTGTTTATTTTTATGTGGTGCTGAGAATCAAACCCAGGGCCTCACATGTGCAAGGCAAGTGCTCTGCCACTGAGCCACAACCCCAGCCCTCCCAGCCTTTTTTGAGACAGGATCTAAGTTATTTAGGGACTCGTTAATTTGCTGAGGCAAGTTGGCCTCCAACTTGCAATCCTCCTCTCAGACTCCTAAATCACTGGGATTACAAGCATGCACCACCATGCTCAGCTCAAGCAACACTTTTCTTACATGATTATTTTAGACTAAATTCAACAATGTGAATTATGTGATAAATGAGAGCAGAGGAAGAAATCTATTTACATTTTCATATTGATTCAAAAATTATCTACTGGATATATTCTGGTTCTGTTTAGATCTTATGAATCTTTCAACTTTTTAAAAAAGATTTTTGTGGAAAGGAATAATTCTGAGTCATAAATTAAGTTTTTCAGCCAGCAGGGCTAGGAAAAAAATATCTGCTGGGATGTGTATGTATGTCTAATGTAGGTACTGGTGAGCAAGACAAAAGAGACCACTGCTCTGATGGAGTCACCACAAAGGAAGGAGAGTCATATAAAAAGGTGAAGAAGATAATATCCAATAGTGGGAGGTGCTAAGAGGGAAATTAAAGAACATGATGCAATAGTGCGTGACTTAAAGGGCAATATCCGAAAGGTTTCTCTAGAAAAGCAATATACTGATCCAGAGCAATTCAACTTTCTTAAAAATATTTTTAGTTGTAGATGAACATAATACCTTTATCTTGTTGATTTAGTTTTATGCGGTGCTGGGAAATGAATCCAGGGCCTCACACATGCTAGACAAACACTCTACCACTGAGCCACAATCCCAGCCCCAGTAATTCATCTTTTACTTAAAATCATTTATCACATGCCACCCAGAACAGTGAAAGGATTATATCTAGCCATGACCAGGGCAGGTACCTGGGGATCTTCTCAGGAATGTTATGGAGTTATCAGAGATCAGCAGCCTCAGAGACCCTTCTCTTGACCTCTTGGTATTATGACTGACACAATGCACATGCATAAGGCATATGATATTCATATTCTTGTAGAAAAGCTAAGATTTCCTAGAGGCAGTTTAAAATCTATTTAATCAAAAAGATTAAAGAAGAAATAACACTTGAATAAGGCTTTCAAAAATATTTTGAAAGTGTAACACTTTTCCTGGTTCATTTTTAAGACTGGTGACTCTTCAAAGAAAATGGCAAGTATTACTCAAAATCCAGACAGATTAGTCATAAAACATTTTTGACAATTTACACCCGTCCCAATGGATAAACCTTTTGCTACCGTCTTTGGACCATTCTACCAGCCATCTCTATAATGTTATTTGAATCTAGATACAATAATAACCTCTGTTCTGGAGATAGATTACGAGAATACAGCTCAAATTCAGATTAGTTCAGTGAAACTGGCTGACTTCCTTCTTCCTGTGCTTGGTCTTCACACTGTGGCACCATCAACCACCCAGGTGTTCAGGTTATAAACTTAGGAATCACCTGAGGAAGCTTCTCCCCTCTCCTTTCCTCCTCTATTTGACCTGTTACCTAGTTCAAAGAATCTCCCCCACCCCAATACATATCTGAAATCCTTCTTTCCGCTTCAATGCCACTAACCTAACTCAAGATGTTTACCTAGCTGAACTTTTATAATAAACTATCTGGTCTCCCAATATATGTGCTCTCCCCCTTCCAATTTACTCTATTCTACAGCCCAAATAATCTTTTTTTGGTACTGGAGAGGGAATCCGGGGGTGCTTAACCACTGAGCCACATCCCCAGCCCTTTTCAATTTTTTTTTAGAGACAGGGCCTCACTGACTTACTTAGGGCCTTGCTGAGTTGCTGAGGCTGGCTTTGAACTTGAGATCCTCCTGCCTGAGCCTCTTGAGCTGCTGGGATTACAGGACTGTGCCACCATTCCTGGCCCAAATAATCTTTTAAAACAAAATTCTGATTACATTTCTTACTTGGTTCTGCTTTTATTAAAAACACTTCAAATGCCTCTATTGCTTTTAAAATCAGTACTATGATCAGAAGAGTGAAAACATGGATGAAACAGGATTGTCCAAGTGCTGACTAAAGCTGGATGATGAGGATGCTGAGGTCATCATACTGTTCTCCCTTTCGTGTCCTTCCCAATGCCTGGCTAACACTCCTCAGAGATGAGAGCAGCCTGCCCTAAGATATCCCTGCCCCAGGAAGTTCATATCAAGGCCTTTTGTAAAATGCCCTCACTGACTTGATCTTCTTTTCCTGGACGATGTCACTTCAGTCTGTGATGAAGCATTTTGAGTGTAACTGTCAGCTTCTAAGAGTAGAGCCCCTGTTTTTGCTCATCAGTACTCCTCCTTCCAAGCACTCAGCCTAGGACCTGGCAGGGAGCCAGTGCTTTAAAAATAGTTGTTGAAGGATCTATTGCTATCTTAAAGACTTCCAAGGGAACTACTTTCAATTTTTTATAACAAAACAAAGTCCAATTTTTTAAAAAACTACTTGCCATCTTGGTCTTAGTTTCTCTCAAATTGCTACAGAGAAATCATTCTTACTCCCTTTGGAGAGCCTTTCCTCTGATTTATGGGAGTCTCCAGCATTCCTGTGATGGCAGTATTATGATTACCCCAACCAAAACAACCATATAAATCCACATCCTGGTCTCCTTTCACTCTTCTTTATAGTTGCTCCTTTCTCCCTCGTCCAAAGCAACATCAAAGGACGGAAAAACAGGGATAAATTCCCTGCCAGGCCCCAGGAATTTCCAACAGCTCCTGCTCCTGATGACTGGCAAGCAGATCTCGGTTAGAGATGCTTCAGCAGAGGCTCCTGGACTTTGCTCTGCTTCTCCTGTAATCATCATGAACACTCCTTCTACAGCTCGGTCCAGGCACCAGCATCACGCAGCTTAATTTGTATCATGTAGTAAATGGATATTAAGGGGCTTATCTTTTGTTCAGAACTTCTGGGTGATAAAAAACGGAAAAGACCAGAAATTAAATAATTTTGGTTATTTTCTCATGTTTAATATTCAGTGTAAAAATTATCTAGAGAGGGATATCTTGCACATTAATTTCAATACTTAGAGCAACAGTGCAATTAAGAGCCTGAGAAATAAACATTCAGGAGACTAAGTTTATTAAAATACCTTCTAAATCAAAAAACAGCATGAGACATCTGGTACAGGATACACCAATTAATTCAGACATAATTAAACTAAAATTATAACTGATGAAAGGATTAAAATATTAACTTTTATCAAATCTATGATGTTAAATAATTTTATAGTCCAAAAAATGTGCACATCAAATGCCTCATTATGTGAAAACATTCCATGCTAACCACAAATCTCTCTCATCAGTTACTTAACACTAGTCAGTGAGGACCTTCATTAGAAATAATCTAACACTACCTATAAATCAAAAAGAAAGTTCCACAACATAGACTTCTGACTATTAAATGGTATTCTGTCAGATAAACTTGAATTAAGAAGACTCTATTTAAAGAGAAAGAAGATCATATTTTTTTTAAAAAAAAAGGCCTCTAACAGCAGTGCAGAGTAAACACACCTTCAAAATTTCATTTCAAACATTTTGAGTAACCATTTCTCAAACATTTTAATTTCTAAATTAAAAGTTGAATATGAGCAATGAAAAAGGTTTTTTGTTGTTGTTGTTTGTTTTTTTGGTAGAGGGGAGACAGGGTCTTGCTAAATTGCCCAGGCTATCTGAACCTGTGACTGTGATCCTTCCACCTCAGCTTTCCTGAGTAGCTGGGATTGATTCTAGACAAGCATGTGCCATCATGTCTGGCTCCTCATACATTTTTTAGAAACTATTTTTTGCCAAGCTCAATAAAAAAAATTCAACACAACTAGTAAGGAGAGTTCTTAAGACTGTCTTACCATTTGCTAGTTAAAAAACCAAAGCTAAAGGGTAGGCCTTCTGAAACCCTGATCCCTCTACTTACAGGCAAGGCTGCATTTCGATTTCAGATACAGCCTATCTTTAGGAAAAGACTTGAAAGTCTATGCAATGTTTAATTGCTTACTGTTGCTGGTTTCAGGCGTTTGCCCTTATGGCTAATTCCTCCTGTTCTTGGTAGTCTTATCTGGTGTTTATCAGAGGTTGAGCTAGCTGCTAACATATGCCAAACAATAATTAAGTAAACCTCTTTCATGTTATTCTCTTTCAGAAGCATGGATTTTTATCTAACAGTTACTAAGAGCCTTTTACTTGGAAATTTGTATTGCCAATTAACATTATGTGGGGCTCCTAGGCATCACTGGCCAAATGCTTAAAAATAAGCCACTCAGCATATGTATACCAGCCCCAGGTACGAGGGCCCTTTGGGAGGCTATTCATATCTATTGTTCCCCAAAACTAACTTCCTTCAGTCTAGAACTCAAAGTCATGTTATTCTACAATTTATCGGCTAATTTCTTAAAATATCTATAGAATTCTTAATCAGTTTTAATCAGTTTTCTATTTCTTATGTAGCATACTATTTACAGGTGGAATCAGATGACAGTTTCTAGGCTTTCTGTACTCCCATTTGCCTGTATGAATAATTCTTTGGTAAATCTGGTCTAACTCCAGCTGTCTTCAGGATTACTGCCAGTCTACAGCACAGAACTGATTCTACAGAATGGCTGAGATCTTCCTATGCACAACCAAGGCAATTATTATCAAGAAGCTCCTGGGTATCATCCATTGTATAAAAGAACCACAGGAAGGGTCCCAAAATTCAACCTACAGCAAGAGTTGTGAGATGCAGAGAAACAGCTGCATCAGTAATCAGCTAATCAGTCTGATCACATCAGCAGGTGCAAGCAGGTCTTTCCTGTAATGGTCACTGTGTCACCAACAGAGAGGCGACCCACCAACCAAGACGAGCTCCGTAAATCCTGGACTTAACTACATAGCAACATATTCGCTCCAAATAAGATTGAGAAAAAGGCTAATCACTTATATATTGTTTTTCAAATGTACATGAAATAACATTAGTCTACACCATCTTTTTTTTTCTTCTTTTTTTTGGGGGGGGTGTGTAGGGGTATTTTTGTTTTTCAGTACTTGGACTGAAGTACTTGGATTACCACTGAGCTATATCCCCAGCCTTTTAATTTTTTTATTCTGAAGCAGGATCTTGATAAATTGTCCAGGCTGGCCTTGGCCTTTCAAACCTCCTGCCTCAGCCTCCCGAGTAGCTAGGCCCACATCACCATTCCCAGTACGTCATTGCTAAATAAATAAAACACAACAAACCACAAGACTATATATGAATGATACACTAAGGATCAAAAGCAAGGAAAGAGAATGACAAAAGTACGAATGATGCAAGTTTTCTGGATTTGATTGTGTTGTTTGTTTCTCTCAAAACTATTTAAAGGTTTTTGCTCTGACTATATAGTTATGTAAAGAAGATGAATTTGGATTTTGCACAAAAGACTAATTATTAAGCAACATATTTTCAAATTCATGATAACTCACTCTGATTAGGCAGTGCATAAACAATCCTAGGAATGGATGATTAGACAAAAGTGTGATGTATTTATTTGCTTTTCTTCCTTCACTGAAACCCAGTTGTCCACTGGTTTTACGGATGTGTCTTACACCAATGGGAAATTTGATGCCAGGCTCAGTAATCCTGTCTCAAAAAACAAGAAAAATTTTTAAAAGGCTAGAGGGCTGGGGATGTATCTCAGTGGCAGAGTGCCTGACTAGTGTGAAAGGCCCTAGGTTTAATCCCTAGTACCTCAAAAATCAACCAACTGAAAAACTGTTTTTTTGGTGGCTGTTTTCATTAGCTATTACCACATAAGAAACCTGAAATGATGAACTATTGCTAGCCTTCTATTTCCAAGTTAATAAATTTTTCTAGGGGCTGGGGATGTGGCTCAAGCGGTAGCGTGTTCGCCTGGCATGCGTACGGCCCAGGTTCAATCCTCAGCACCACATACAAACAAAGATGTTGTCTCCGCCTAAAAAATAAATAAAAAAAAATTCTCCCTCTCTCTCTCTAAAAATAAATAAATATTAAAATTCTTAAAAAAATAAAAATAAAAAAATTAATTTTTCTAATGCCTTTGTATATTATTTACAGTAGAATAATAAAGTACAATGTGACCATTAATATGAAGATGAATCTAAGGTAAAACACGACTGTGAAATATAATCATCTGAACACATATATCATGCCTAATTAATCAGGATACTAAAAATATCCCTTGATATGAAACTAAGATTTAAGAAATTTAATAATGAAGAAAATTAAGTATACATCATTTAGTGAGACTTCAGAACCAAAGTGGAAAATCTGTGCACTTATTCACTTAATATAACCAGATATGAAATTCACAAGCCTCACTTGTCTGACAGAGGCCCTGGGGGAAATCAGTTCCATCACATCACTCCAGACTGTTTCTTCTTTGGGTCTTCTTTGCCAGTGTTGAGCTACACCTAATGTTGTATATTACTTTCATCTCCCCACCCTCACTCTCAATTTGTTTTGTTGAGAATACAGAAGCAATCCACAGAGATCACCCACCATTTTTCATCTCTATCTACATACATTCCTGTACAACTTACCTCTCTTCTGGTACCATGGAGGCACTGTATGTGCTCCAAGAAAAAACTAACCCCTCAGTTTGCCAGATGTTATGCCATACACCTGTAATCCCAGTGGCTCAGGAGGGTGAAGCAGGAGGATCACAAGTTGGAGACCAGACTCAGCAACTTACAAAGACCCTGTCTCAAAATAAAATATGAAAGGGCTGGGGATGTGGCTCAGTGGTTAAGTGCCTCTGGGTTCAATCCCAGGTACAAAAAAAAAAAAAAAAAAAAAAAACACAAGTAAATAAATCACCTCTTTGTGCATGTGGATCTTCTTTCTATTCTACTAAGAGACATTGTTCCAAATTCCCCCCACCTCTTATCTGTATCATAATATTTTACCTATTGTATCAGATAATCTCCATCAGTACAAAATTGATGCAATTTCTCTCAAGAAAAAAAATAAAACTATCTCTTGACTCAACATCCTTTTCCATCTACTACCTCATTTCTGTTTGTTTTTTGCCTTTGCAATACTGGGGACAGAATCCAGGGCTTGTACATGCCAGGCAAGCACTGTACCACTACCAACCCCTCCTACCTGAAACTTTAAAAGGCCAAGCCTGACCTCTAATTTGCAACCCTCCTGCCTCAGCCTCCTGAGTAGCTAGGATTATGTGCCACCTCGCCCAGCTCTGCTACTTGTTATAGCAAAGATTCTTCAATAAAGTTGACTATTACAGGCTGAGCATACTTAATCAAAAAATCCAAAATATGAAATGCTCCAAAATCCAAAATTTTTTGAGCACAACATAATGTCACGAATGGCACAAAAAAATCCACAAATGACACGTAACCGCTTAAAGTCAAAATGGAGGTGCACTATTCTACTGGTCTTCCTTTCGTTCATTTATTTAATTATTTTAAATTGGTGCTTTACAAATATAAAGGTGGAATTCACTGTGGCATATTTATACATGCACAGAGCGTAATTTTGTCAAAATCATTCTATATTTTCTCCCCGTCCTGCTCCTATTTCCTTCTTGTACTCCACTGATCTTCTCTAGATCTTTATGATATCTGACCCCCACAAAACACACACACACACACACAAACCTACTTCTTGTCCCAAGTATTTCAGATAAGGGATACTCAGTCTGTATTATTGATTTGTATTCTTCTTTTCCCATTCTCTTCTAAATCCACCTCAAACAGAATTATACCACCTTTCAATGTCACCCACTTCTTTCTTGTTGCTAAATCCAATAGTCTATTCTTATTCACATTGCTTGACCCATTGTCCAATCAACCCATCCACAGCACTTGCCACAGTGACATTAGCTCTGTTTTGAAACAATCTTTCCATGGCTTCTAAAACATATTCTTCTGGTCCTCTTCATCTCTTGCTCACTACTCTTTCCTTATTTCCTCAGTCTCTGTGCTGCACGGTTTGGTCTTCAAATCATCTTGTCTTCTTTATATAAAGTCACTCCCTTTGTGGCTTTTGTCAAGGCTGTCGTTCAAAACACCACTGGATAGGCTGACAACTTCCAAATTTATATCTCCAGTCTAGACTGTTCCCCTGAAAGCCAACTTCTGTGTCCAGCTGATCTCTGCATTGCAAATCTCTCCCCCTTGCATCCTTTTTCCATCTTAGAAAATGGTAGTTCCATCCTTCCAGTTATGATGATCAAAGTTCAGTGCCATCGACCTGATTCACATCTCATGGTCAATGGTCAACAGATTGCACCTTCAAATAGGACCCAAGTGGGACCACCTCACACCATCTCTGTAGCTACCACCCTATATCTAAGCCATCTTCAGCTTCTGGATTAAAGTAAAAGTCTCCCTGCTCCCACCCTTCCCCTCTTTCCCACACAGCCATTCTCAACACAGAAGCAAGGGAAATCCTTTATAACTTCATCTCAGATTATGTCCCTCCTCTGCTAAAAACCTTTCAATGGCTCTCCATCTCATTCCAGGTCCAAGTCTTCACATTTTAAGGCTAAAGTCCTTACAGAGACCTTCACCAAATATCTTATAAAGCCTCTATTCCAGGGTTTGACACCCAAAGTACTAGGCTGGGTCCTTCCTCCCACCAGGCTGCAGTTAAGACTCAGACTCCTCTCCCCTCCTTCCTCTCCTCTCTATTTTTTGTGGTACCAGGAACAGAACCCAGGGGTACCCAACCTTTTTTTTTTCTTTTGGTAGCTGTAGATGGCCAGCTTGCCTTTATTTTATTTGTTTATTTTTATGTGGTGCTGAGGACCGAACCTAGTGCCTCACAAACTAGGCAAGTGCTTTACCACTGAGCTACAGCCTCAGCCTTTTTATGTGTGTCATAAAATATTTCTTTTAATATTTCTTTTTTAGTTGTAGTTGGACACAATACCTTTATTTCATTTATTTATGTATTTATTTATTTTTGATATTTTATTTTTTAGTTTTAGGTGGACACAATATTTTTATGTGGTGCTGAGAATGGAACCCAGTGCTTCACGCATGCCAGGCGAGTGCGCTACCACTTGAGCCACATTCCCAGCCCTCATTTATTTTCATGTGGTGCTGAGGATCGACCCCAGGGTCTTGCACGCGCAAGGCGAGCGCTCTACACTGAGCCACAACCCCAGCCCCTGCCTAGCCCTTTTTGTTATTGTTGTTGTCATCGTCCAGACTGGCCTCAAATATGCTATTCTCCTGACTCAGCCTCCCAAGGGCTGGTATTACAGGCATGGACCACAGCATTGGTCTGGTCACAGACTCTTTATACCTTTGCATTCCCACATCCCTCCTTATGATTGTCACCACATGGTCTCAAATATCACTTCAATGTTCAAGACAAAAAATAGTGCCAGTCACATCTGTTCTTCAGCAAACTTCTGCTTCTAGGTCACACAGCATCCCTGATTGCAAAGAAAACTGGAAAAGTGGAAAGGGAGGTAAGGATGAGCATGGAGTGAGCCAAGCAACAACGTCTGTCATGCACTAAGTGAACCAGAATGGGGGACATCGATGTCCAACTTGATTCCCTAGGCGGGACTTGGTAATTGATTAGATATTAATTTTAGAATGAGTTGACTATCAAGTCAGTGATAACTAGCACTACTGGGTAAATTCTTATGTATTTTCTCGGCTAAAACAAAATACAATTTTTTAAAATCGTTGTTCTGTTGACAAACACCAACAAAGAAAAGATGCATTAAAAATGTTTATTACCACTTTGTTGTGTCTTTGAAAAGCAATTTTATGACTACTGCCAAATGCTTTGAAGAGAGTAAGTCTTGTACCCAGTAGACAAGAAGCAACAAGGCAAACAAGAAGGTCTAACTGTTACTAAACGTGTTATTGATTTCTTACTGCAAATAAATCTGCACTTGGTCATTTCTGAAATCATCAGAGATGACTCTAAACTTAACAAATCGCACTGACACACATAAAAATGTCTGGCACTCTTTCTCTATCCTATCAATCACAGTTTATGTGGTTCCCTGATTAAATGAATAGAGTATCACATTTACTTCTTATTCTTTTTTAAATTTTAATTGTTATATATGACAGCAGAATGCATCACAATTCCTTTTATACACATAGAGCACAATTTTTCATATATATGGCTGTGAACAAAGTAAAATCACACCATTCGTGTCTTCATACATGTACTTAGGGTTTACTTCTTATTCTTATTTTTGTTTTTTTCCAGTACTGAGGATGAATCCAAAGGAAATCTACTACTAAGCTACATCCCCAGTCTTTTTTATTTTGAGACAGGGTCTTGTTTAATGTCCCAGGCTGGCCTTGAACTTGAGATCCTCCTGTCTCAGCCTCTCCTGTTGCAGGGGTTTCAGGTCTGTGCCACCATACCTGGCATGCTTGGTTTCTGTCAGCAAGCACTGGGAAGAGAGTGGCAAGCAGAGGACAACTTTGTTAAGATGGCTGGTTAAGTATCATATATTTTTTAAAATGTGTAACTTTGTGAAATGGGACAAAAATAAAGTAATTATTACTGGAGTCACTAATACTATCATCTTTTGTGATTTAACAATGTATCTACAACATGAGAGGGACATTTAAATAAATTCTTTCATCTGTATAGTGGACATGTAGCCATTAAATACATGTATGGGGTTGGGGTGCATCTCAGTGGTAGAGCGCTTGATTAGCATACGTAAGTCCTTGGGTTTGACCTCCAGCACTGCAAAAAATAAAGTTAAAAAATAAAAATGTTGGGCTGGAGTTGTGGCTCAGTGGTAGTGCGCTCACCCAGCAAGCTTGAGGCCCTGGGTTCGATCCTCAGCACCACATAAAAACAAATAAAGGTATTGTGTCTAACCACAACTAAAAAATAAATAAATAAATAGATAGATAGATAGATAGATAGGAGTTGATTTAAAAAATATGTACAGAAGCCAGGCTAGGAAAAAATGCTTATATGTGCTAAAAAAGATCATAAAATTATAAACCAAATTAATCACAATGCTGTAAAACTAAACACATTACTGATTAAAGAAAATAATGACTTTTATATGCTTTGGAGGAAATTATTTCAAGGCTTAACGGTATTTATCTTCACAAACAACTGTGAGTCTCCTGTGCATACAGCACCATGCAGTGCCACAGACGATAAACTATGAGCAGAAGACATTTTAAACCCTGGTTTCCAGGAGTGATGGCGCAGACTGATGGCGCAGATCTATAATACCAGCTACCTAAGAGGCTGAAGCAGGAGGATCTCAAGTTCAAGGCCAGCCTGGGCAGCTGGAGACACAGCTCAGTGGGAATGCCTTTGGGTTAAGTCTCCAGAACCACACACACAAAAAAAAAAATAAAAATAAAAAATAAAAAAAGAACAAGAACTCTGGTAATTTATAACTTACTAGACTCAAAGGCTATACAGTGAGTGTAAATCATCCTCATAATGAAAGAAATACCACTAAAATGGTCAAAAGTATTATTCTGCATCCAAAATTTACCGAAAATATCCATCTTTCTGATAAATTCAGCTTCTTCCCACAATACACAAGCACTGGTGCCAGGACTCGTGATCAACTACAGCAAACTAACAACAGAACAGCAGATGCTGCTGGAGTTGGTAGAGGCTACATTTCTATAATTATATGAGAGCCTCTCATTCCACCAATTTACTGTTGTTTTTTTTTAATATATCTTTTTTAATTGTAGGCGGACAAAATACCTTTATTTTAATTATAGATTCTTATGTGGTGCTGAGGATCAAATCCAGTGCCTCACATGTGCTAGGCAAGTGTTCTACCACTGAGCCACAACCTCAGCCCTAGGTTTTTTGTTTTAAATGCTGGTGCTATGAATCAGTCTTAGAAATATATTTTTATTCAAAATTTTTCCATTCTACTTGTTTAACTCTCTCTTGTGGATTTTTCAGATGAAATGAATGTCCTGTCTTTACACAGATTATTTTACCAGAAATATCACAGTAGACAGATTTGTATTCCCTTTTACTTCTTTCACTGAGGTAGAAGGATAAATCATGCCTAAGACTACTTCCAGACTGACAAATTTAAAGATTCTATAGCCTCAGGTCTTACCTACTGCCATAAGACCCTTTAAATATTTCCTTTTGGACTGGGGTTGCGGCTCAGCAATGGAGCGCTTGCCTAACATGTGCAAGGCCCTGGGTTCGATCCTCAGCACCACATACAAATAAAATAAATAAAGGTATTATGTCCAACTACAACTTAAAACAAAACAAAAAAATAAAATAAAAAATCTTTCTTTTCTGTATTTTTGAATCACATACCACACTGAAGTCTATCTTTGTGCAACTGTGTGAAGCTGTTATACATTTTGTGTGTGTATGTGTATGCAGAATTGGGGATTGAGCCCAGAGGCACTTTATCACTAAGGTATACCCCCAGCCCTTTCAAATTTTTATTCTGAGACATTGTCTCCCTAAATTGCTTGGGACCTCACTAAATTGCTGAAACTGGTCTTGAACTTGGGATCCCCCTGCTTCAGCTTTCCAAATCACTGGGATTATATATGTGTGCCACTATACTTGGCTTGTGAAGCCACTATCATCAAGACATGCACACTCATTTTCCCCCCAGGGTGCTTGAGATAGAACCCAGGGCCCCATACATTCTGGGCAAGTGCTCACCACTAAGCTATACCCCAAGTCCCAGAATCTTTTCTTATCTTATTTTATTATTTTTTTTTTAATGCCTACACATTCTACAGTGGAGTAGCAGCAAACTTCTCACCCTTTGACACTCAGATCTTCTCCTTTCCCACTGTTTCTTCTCGATCTAGCATGTGTTACTTCTCCATGCCTAAATCATACGGACAGGTTTCTTTTGCAGCTCCTATTATCCTCTATATATCATAATTACTGGTTGACCAGTGGGATTCCTCTTGGGTCTCAATAACAACACCTAACATTTTCTGAGCATTTATTACATATCTCAGAAGCACATTATTTCTCTTTCTTCATTCAAGTCTCACAACAACTTCATGAATTAGGTACGACTTATTCCCATTCCACATATAAAGCAACTGATTTTCAATTCCCTGATTCCTTTGACCTTATCTGATATTCTTGAATCAGTCTCCATCCAACCTTAAAACATTTCTATTGTTCCTTTTCCCCTCTCTAGCTCCTATAAGCAAAGGAATAAAAAAATATACAAAACCTCAACACTGAAAGTCCTCCTTTTTTAAGCCTAGATTATAAACTCTGAAACTGTCTCTCCTGCTTGTAGTTTATCGTCTGTGCTACCTACATGGTTCCCCATGCCCAACAGGCCCATGACTGTGTGAGGATAAGCACCACTCAACCTCCACTTTCACCCCTTATAGAACCATCACTTCGATCATGACTACACCACAGCAACTCTGTCCAATTTCTCTTGTGTCTTAAACTCCTATCACCAGACCACTTCCAGAAATATGTTTAACTTCTCCCCAGAATGAGGCCATCTAGAAGAGACTTTCTCAAATCCACATCAATATTAATCTGGGTTCTAGGTTTTGTTTCTTTCATGTGCCCTCCAATGGCAGGGAAAAAAAAGGGGGGGGGGGAGCTTCCTTCCCAAAGCCTGATTTAGCCACCCGAAGTCCACGTGTCATCTTAACATTCTACTGGAACCACTTTCCAAAGTCATCACTAACATTGCTGCTACACCCCACCTTCGCGGCATTTGACTGCTCCAGGTCTGACACTATTGCCCAGCATAATTTTTCAAAAGGTTCTCTTCCCTCAGCTTTCACCATTCCGCCTCCCTGAGCACCTCCCTGAGCACTGAGATGCTGCACTCCACTGTTCCCCCTGCCCACTTTCTCTTGTGCTCACTTTCCACCCTCTCCCTGAGGTCCCTGATGCCCAACTCTGGCTGCGGTCCTGACTTTTCATTACACCTCTAGCCACACGTCTCCAACTACTGTCAGTTCAATTCCTATGATTACTTCAAATTGGACATGAAAAAACTGAAGTCCCATCTTCTCTCCAAGACCAATCTCTCTTCTAAATTTTCATCTTTCCTATTACCCAGGTCATTTATAAGTCAATGTCACCCATAGGCTTCTTTTTTTGTTAATATTTTTTAAGTTATACATGGACACAATATCTTTATTTTATCTATTTATTTTTATGTGGTGCTAAGGATAGAACCCAGTGCCTCACATGTGCGAGGCAAGCGCTCTGCCACTGAGCCACAACCCCAGCCCAGGCTTCTTATTTCATCTTTAACTTACCATCTGTCACCCAATCTGTCTGCTCCTTTGACTGCAACATCACTTAAGTCACTCCTTCACTCCCTCTGGGGAGAAGCCTGTGGAGTTAATCCTGCACAGCCTTTACACAACAACCCTGTGAGGGACAACTGGGGTCCCCAGTGTGAGGTCAACCCAAACTCCTCATTCTCTTAAACCAAGGCTCTATACCCCCAAATTCCCTCCCTGTCAACACCCCCATTTTATTGCCCTGCCACCCCACCAAGCCACTCAGGTGCTCTGGGTCTCTGGTGTTCACTAACTCATTCCCACCCCTCTGTAGTGCTGGGCTCCCTCCTCCTAACTACCCTCTCCTCTTCCTTCTAACTATGCATTTCTTAGAGCCCAAGACTTGTGTATTTTGCCTCCAAAATTAAGTACTTCCAAACACTGTCTCTTCTCCATTTTCTTTATTGCTCCATATACTTTTTAAGTCCTGCTTCTTTTAATTTTCCTGTCTGACCCCACACAAGACACTTGTTCAACTGAACTGAGATGGCTGAAGGTCATTTAATCAATTTAAAAAGCATTCTTCCTGGAGATCAGGGAACATATCCATAGTTTTAAAATTATCACTACACCTAGAGAGATAAAGACCTCAATTCTTAGCCAAGATAGAACTTGCAAAGTACAGATATATATTTTAAAAGCATCCTACGGTCTTTTTAATCTTGGATTGTTAAAATTGATTTTTAAAATCTTGTCCTTGACAACCACATGATTTAAAACATTAAAAACCTCACACATTCTTGAACAGGTTTTAGAACAGTTCTAAACACTAAGTATCGATGGTAGGGAGGGCATAAGTATGCTGGTAAGCATTTCATAAAGATAATCAAGAGTTCAAGCCACTGTCAGTTATATTTGCTCTAATTTCTGGATTATTTTTTCACCATTTAAAATCAATTTTATGAAAAAAAATTTAAAAAATAAAAAAATAAAATAAAATCAATTTTATGGGGCTGGGGATGTGGCTCAAGTGGTAGCGTGCTCGCCTGGCATGCGTGCGGCCCAGGTTCGATTCTCAGCACCACATACAAACAAAGATGTTGTGTCCACCAATAACTTAAAAAAAATAAATAAAATAAAATATTTTTAAAAATTCTCTCTCTCTCTCTCTCTAAAAAATAAATAAATAAAATAAAATAAATTTTATGGGGCTGAGACTGGGGCTCAGCAGCAGCACACTTGCCTGGCATGTGTGAGGCACTGGGTTCAATTCTCAACACCACATATAAGTAAATAAAATAAAGGCCTATCATCTGTGTGTGTGTGTGTGTGTGTGTGTATAAATTTAAAATAAAATCAATTTTAAGGCCATTAGCATGAACATATTTTTTTTACTTCAAAAAATTTAAAAATTTAAAGCCTGCTTCAGAAGTAAAATGAAAAAGATCTCTCCCAAAAATATGAATTAAAAATTTCTGAGTCAATACATATAAATTTCTTCTGCTGTAATGGACTACTAAGGAGGTTAGGTTAAAAATTACTCAGATAGTGTATTATAATTCTTGGTTGCAAGCAACAGAAACCAAGCCTGGTTGTATGAAGCCAAAAGGAATTTACTGGAAGAAAATCAAAGGCTCAGAAAACCGGAGTAGCAGGGACCATAGGCCAGGACTGGAAGATTGGCATCATACCACAGGCACTCCAGGGCTGGCAGCAAAAGCCACAGCCCGGGTCTTCAGCACAAGCATCTGGTCAGCACACAGCCAATGCCCTCCCTGAGACTCCACACAGCCTCTTCAGGAGCCAGACACCAAGCACTGAAAAGCCAACTACTGAAGCCTTAGTACTGCATTCATGTAGGCATACCAGAAAAGGGATCTAGCATAATGGCCCATTCAGTTTATGCACTAAAAGATGGGCCCTTCATCCCCTTCAGGATGGGCTTTCTCCAAAAAGGAGATAAGAGTATTCTGAGGAAGGAGAGGTTGGCCAGAAATTCTAGAAATAATAAACATCCCTGTTCCCAGAGACACAAATACTTCCAAAATTATTTACAGAACAATTCTTTACATACTATATTCCATGATTTCTGATTTTATGCCAGAAAAAAAAAATCATCCAATACATACTACATCCCTCCCTGCACAGCTACCCAAGCTCTTCTAAAGAGGTGGTGCTACATAAACTATTGCCCCTACTGACCTTGACCTCTTCTGCCTAATCTGGCCACAGCACACCCTTCTCTAAATCCCTCAAGTCCTTTGCCAAGTCCTCATTCACAAACATAATCAAATGCAAGAAAAATCTCTCTTCCTTTTTCTTCCACAGCACTGTACTTCAAGTTTAAAAAAAAAAAAAAAAAGATGTGGTGTCATTCCCCTGTAATTCCAACCACTAGGGAGACCGAGGCAGAAGGATTAAAAATTCAAGGCCAGGGCTGGGGTTGTAGCTCAGTGATAGAGCACTTGCCTAGCACATGTGAGGCACTGGGTTCGGCTCTCAGCACCACAAAAAAATATAAATAAACAAAATAAAGTTTAAAAAAAAAAGTTCAAGGCCAGCCTCAGCAACTTAGTGAGATCCTAAGCAACTTAGTGAGAAAAAACGAAAAGGGCTTGGGTGTAGCTCAGTGTTGAAGCACCTCTGGGTTCACTCTCTGGTAATCCCTCCCCCCCAAAAAAAGCTTTCTTTAAATAAAAGACTTTTTAAAAAGTCTTATTATAATAATAATCCATAGGCATTATTTTAAATAAAAAATACATACTAATTATTTAAATATGAAATTATTTTAAGCATTTAAAATAATTTCTTAGACATGCAATCAAGTACAGTCATCTCTGAGAACTGGCAGGGAATCAACTCCAGGGCTCAACATACTCAGCTAATGGTCTAGCAAGTAAGTCATTTCTGCAAAGAGGAAGCAAGTGAAAATATTAAATAATCAAATTTCCAAGAACTACCATAATAACCACATATTTAAGATATATTAGTTCAAGTTATACATACAAAAAAAGTGTTTCATAAAAGCAACTTCTTATTGCATGTTTTATTAGAATTCCTAAATATTCAAAGAAAAATCACTATCCTTCCTCTTCTTAATAGAAGCATAAGCACTGTATGTCTGAGTTCATGTCCACTTCTGTCTATCAGTGCAATGCTGCTCTTATAAAGCTTATCCAAAAGGTGTTAAATAACCCAGAGAAAAGAAAATTACCTTTCTGTTTTATGAACAAAGAGATTGATTAATTGTACAAAAAAAAAGTCTATTTAAGGGATCGTTTTTTATTTATAATACTCCTTTTCTCTTTATTTCTACTTGCTGTACATTTCAACTTTTATTCCTTTTAAATAAAAGTTTTCATTCTCTGATATTGAACTAAAAATTCACTTTCTTTATTTCATCTTAGAAGTGCTAAAAAAATACACCATAAAATAAGGCTTTGTAACACTCAAGTTGTTAATTTCCCATTTAAAATAGAGTAAAGGGGGCTGGGGATGTGGCTCAGGTGGTAGCGCGCTCGCCTGGCATGCGTGCGGCCTGGGTTTGATCCTCAGCATCACATACAAAGATGGTATGTCCGCCGAAAACTAAAAAATAAATAAATAAATAAAAATAAAATAGAGTAAAAATGTGTTCTAAACTAAGAATTTTTAAAAGTATATTTGGATGAAACACACAACAGACTTGCAGAAACAGTTGACTTCTGATTAAATGCATTAAGAAGCACAAGCACACCCTGAAAGGGATGAGATGTCCAAAAGAAAAAAATAAAACCACTTACTCTGCTTTGCAAATACGTTTGCAATTACATTTTAATATGGATGTATCTTTTAGCAATTTTCTCCTATTTCAAATTAAATAAGGAGATTAAATTGCAATGATCTTTTTCAAGTCAAGTTTTTCTATTTAGGTTTTCCCACACCCAGCTCTGTTGGCATTTTGGGGGACTGGTGGGAAGAAGAAACAAAAGTAGTTTAAGACATGGCCTCTTGCCTCAGAAGGAGCTGAAAAACCACAATTCCACCCATAATTCTACAGGTTCCCATTCCACAGCCAGGGATTAAGCATGTGGCTAAAGTGAACTACTTCCTAACAGGTGTAGGCTCATACAGTACCTTGAAAAGAAAGGTTCTTTAAGCTTACAAGGTTCCTTTTTTCAGTTCTTCTGAGTAGTCTAAACAATGAGACAGTCTAGGAGTTAGCAAGCCCAGTCTGCCCCAGACAACTGCTAAGCCGCTTCTTAGAACTTGAAGGTCAGTTAGAAAACTGACTTCCACACTCCAGCTCTCTCCTGCCTGCCTCACAAGAACTGACCCCATGTGCACACACACTAGTCTTAGCACTTTATGTAAACAAACCTCAAAAAACTAGGCAAGTGATGAAAAAGTATAGGTATTCAACTGATATGGGTTCTAATAAATTTCTAAGAAAATTTGGCAAATCTTTATTCTTTTTTTTTTTTAAGAGAGAGAGAATTTTTAATATTTATTTTTTAGTTTTCGGCGGACACAACATCTTTGTTTGTATGTGGTACTGAGGATCAAACCCGGGCCGCACGCATGTCAGGCGAGCGCGCTACCGCCTGAGCCACATCCCCAGCTCCCAAATCTTTATTCTATTAAGCAAAAACTGTCACTCAATCTTTTATGTATGTTTGTATGTATGTATTTTTTTATTCAGGGTTTCTGTGTTGCCCAGGCAGACCTCAAACCCATGGGCTCAAGTGACCACCCATTTCAATCTCCCAAGTAGCTCGGACTACAGGTATGTACCACTGCCCCTGCCTTGATTCCAGATCTTTCATTTGCAATATCAGTTCTAACTACCTGACTGACCAGTGTGCAAGAGCTTGACATGCACATGCACACACATACACTATATATATATATAAAGAAACTAGTAGCAGTGGTAGAATCTAGGGCAAGGAACTGGTGGCAAGGGAAGACATGAAAGGAGAATCACCTTTCACTCCACACCCTTTTCAAATTTTGTACCGCATGCCTGTATTACCAATTTCCAACAAGTCTTTCTGACTAAATTGTCTTAAGAAGAGTTGAAGAAATGTTAGGTCATCACACAGTATTCCCTTATTTTTCATGAAGTTTCTTCTCCCCTTTGTCATCTTCCTTTTTTTCCTCACATCTTAAATTTTGGGGGGGAGATGGAGTCCTTTCAGATTAACTTCTTTAAAAATTATAGAACTTCCTTTTATCTCCATTCTTACATTACTTTAATACAGCTTTTTCTAATAAACTCTCACCATCCCATTCATTTCCACCCCTCACATTCAAAGGAAAAAGCTGGTTTCACTGGATGCTCCTGGTGGCGGAGGCAGGAAAGGGTCAAGGAGAAGCCCCACCCCAGTGGGCTGCCTCCCACCTCTCCCACCACGATCCCCCAGCTCTGGCTTCCAGCCACACTGGCCTGCTTCCTGTATTTTCTCCAGACCAAGTCATTTCCACGTTGGAGTGTAACTATTTTTCCCTCTGCCTTGTCATTCAGAGGGGACCACCCAACCAAAATATGCCAAAACCCCCACTCTCACACTTACTTTCTGCTAGCACTCCCTGCTGCCTAAGTTCATCATGTGCACTGATTTCTTTGCTCAATACTATCTCCCTGCATTTTATCTGATGTTCCACAAGAGTAAGGACTTTTGTTCTGACACTAGTGTCCCCAGAATAGCATCCAGTCTGTACATAGGCACTCAATAAATTAAGTTCAGAAAGGAAGAAGTGAGTGAATGGGTGAACAGTTTTCACTATTCAAAGGGTCAGAAAACAAAGGCTTCATTCAGGAAGGCTGTGGAAAAGATTGCAGGCATGTTATATTAAGGCAAAAATTCTCAAAGTGGGTTCAAGGAAGTTTTCTTGGGTATTGAGAGGACTTTACTCAGAGAAACTGATTTGGGGTATGTTTCTTTATTAAATTTTAAGTTTGAGGATTTTATTTCCAAACTCAAGTCCTTACTCTTCTTTTATCCTGTTACCTGTTCCACCTGAGAAAGTTCCTTTGTTCTGTCACTAACATTAACCACCATAAATCAAATGTGTCAGGATAGCACCCACAAACTTTGCATCATGTTTCTTAAACCTTGACCTAGATAAAGAACAAGATCATGGGAACATTTTATGACCATCCCTATCAACCTCCATCTCCAAATGACCTATTCTAATATTAATTAATTTTAGAATTCAGATCTGACATACATTATTAACTAGGAACCACTATCAACAAACCATTAAAATAGCAACTATCTCGATTGTGGTTTTTTGGAATATTTATGTATTAATAAAAGATTCTAGGATACCAGCAAAATGAAAAAATATTTTGCCCTCAGGTACTTGTGCCACTAGAAATAGGGATCTAGTTTATGTATCAATCACCCAAAACAAATTCTGCAAGATGGGGCTGGGGTTGTGGCTTGGAGGCAGAGTGCTTGCCTAGCATGTGTGAGGCACTGGGTTTGATTCTCAGCACCACATATAAATAAATAAAATAAAGTCCATTGACAACCAAAAAATTTTTTTAAAATTCTGCAAGATGACACAGACTCACAATATTCAATGTCTGAAAGAAATCCTGAGTGTCCTATTATAATACTATCCAGTAAGCCTCAGAAAAGATTTACAACCTAAAGCACATTCACTGGAATCGGGCTGATACTCATGATTATCAAATACCCTGTCACTAAAATACTGGAAATAAGCAAAGAGCTGGGAGAATTCTCTGGAACACGGTTATCAATGTATTACTGGTAGACACTAGCGTTCAGTGTGTTTTGGCTATCAGTTCCTCCACTAGACATAAGTGTGTGGGTGTGGATGTGGGTAAGTCTGATCAAACCCAGGACCTTAAGCTTGGGAGTCAAGCACTTTCCCACTAAGCCACATCCCAATGCAAACAGTAAGCTTCTTGAAAGCAGGGACTATATAGAGTCACTCATTCAATCACGCATTCAACAACTGGATATTTCTACATTCTAAGGACTGAAGACAGAGAAGTGAAAACAGATAAAAACACAAAAATCTTCAAAAACTAGCTTACATTCTAGTGGAGGAAATAAGACAATAAATAAATAAATATATGTCTGGTGGTGGTATGTGCTGTCAAATAATAACAAGCACTGGAGACACATGTTGACAAGAGACCATCGATATTTTAAACAGTGTGATCATTAAAGACGTGTCTGATAAGGTACATTAAGCAAAGACCTAATGTGAGGGAGTGATTCAGGCAGATAATATGGGGTAGAAATGACCCTGAGGCCAGTATGTCTAGAAAAGAGGCATGAGTAAGAGGGAGAGTGGGAAGAGATGTTATCAGAGCCGTGACAAGGAATCTGATCATCTAGGACCTTAGAAGTCACAGTTAAGACTCTGGATGTACTCTGCAGGTGTTGTGATCTGACCTCTGTGTTGATGAATCACCCTTGCAGTGATGGTAGAGTCGGCTAGAGGAGGGAGGGCAGAAACAGGCAGAGCGGTTAGGAAGACAAGGCAATGGTCAGGCAGGAGGCAAGGACAGGCCAGGGAGGAGCAGCACAGTGAATGCTGGGAGACACTAGAGTTGTGATTTCTGCTAGATGACATGTGGGATGAGAAGGGGAAGACTCAAAGACGATTTCCAAGGTTTCCCATCTGAGCAACTGATATTATCAAGATTTCTTTTACCGCAGGAAAAGCAGGAGTTTGTTGCTGTTTGTTTTTTTGGTGGATGGAATAAAGAATTCAGTTGGGGCTGGGGCTGGGGCTGGGGCAGAGTGGTGGAGCGCTTGCCTAGTACTCGTGAGACACTGGGTTCCATTCCCAGCACCACATTAAAAAAAAAAAAAAAAAAAAAAAAAAAAAAACCCTAAAGGTATTGTGTCTATCCACAACTAAAAAATATTTTTTAAAAAATTCAATTGGGGATTAGGGGTGTAACTTAGTGGTAGAATATGCAAACCTTTAGGTTCAATTTCCACCTCCCCCGCCCAAAAAAAAAGAAAGAAAGAAATCAGTTTAGGCTTTGGAATTTATCATATTTCCAAATGGAAATATCAAGTAGATTGCCATTCAAGTCTTGATTTCAGGAGAAAAAAATAGACATTTAAAAGTAATCAGTGTACACCAATGCGGTGGCATAGCTCAGAAGTCCCAGCCACACAGAAAGCTGAGACAGGAAAGATCACTCGAGCCCAGGAATTAAGAGACCAGGCTGGGCAAAGCAGGGATACCCCGTATTTCAAAGGAAAAAAAAAAAGCCAGGTATGATGGCCCAAGCTATAACCCCAATAACTTGGGAGGCTAAGGCAGGAGGATCATTCAAAGTCAGCCTTTCTCAAAATTTAAAAAAGGCTGGGGCTCAGTGGCAGAGCACTGCCTAGCACATGTGAGGCACTGGGTTCCATCTTTAGCACCACATTAAAAAAATTAAAAAAGGGGGGCTGGGGATATAACGCAATTGGTAGAGTGCTTGCCTAGCATGCATAAAGGCCTGGGTTCAACCCCAGCACCACCAAAAATAAACAATAAAGGCATGCTGCCCCATCTGCAACTACAAAAAAGAATTTTTTTTTTTTAATTTTAAAAAGGGATGGATGTGACTAGGAATATAGCTGAGAGCTAGGGCCCTTGTATAGAATACGCAAGACCCTGCATTCAATCCCTACTACTACCAAAAAACAAAAACAAAGTGTAAAAATGGTGTTTAAAGATGGGGTGAGACTGTCTACTGTATGAGTCCAAGGAAAAGAAAGGGTTCAAAGATTGTGTCTCACACACTGGAATGAAGAGAAGTCAGGAAATGTGGAGGAATCTACAACAATACTAGGAAGGAACAATCAGAAAGGAAGAAGAACGGGGCTGGGGATGTGGCTCAAGCGGCAGCGCGCTCGCCTGGCATGCGTGTGGCCCGGGTTCGATCCTCAGCACCACATACAAACAAAGATGTTGTGTCTGCCAAAAACTAAATAAATAAATATTTAAAAAAAAAAAAAAAAAAAAAAAGGAAGGAAGAAGAACTAGGGAGATCACCTAAAAGCCTGATGAAGAAAGTGTTTCAAGAAGAAAGGAACAGGGGCTGGGATGTGGCTCAGAGGTAGAGCGCTCGCCTAACACGCGTGAGGCACTGGGTTCAATCCTCAACACCACATAAAAATAAAATAAAGATACTGTGTCCACCTATAACTAAAAAATAAACATTTGGGGCTGGGGATGTGGCTCAAGCGGTAGCGCGATCACCTGGCATGCGTGTGGCCCAGGTTCGATCCTCAGCACCAAATAAAACAAAGATGTTGTGTCCGCCGAGAACTAAAAAATAAATATTAAAAAATTCTCTCTCTCTAAAATAAATAAATAAATAAATAAAAATTAAAAATAGATATTTAAAAAAAGAAGAGGGGCCTGGGGATGTGGCTCAAGTAGTAGTGCGCTCGCCTGGTATGTGTAAGGCACTGGGTTCGATCCTCAGCACCACATACAAATAAAATAAAGATATTGTGTTCACCTAAAAAGCTAAATATATACATAAATATATATTTTTTAATAAAATAAAAAAAGAAGAAAGGAAAAATCAAAAACACAAGAATTAAGAGCTGGCCGTTGGGTTAATAACTTGTAAATTATCATGAAGAGGAATTCAGCAAACAGTAGAAGAAAGTGCCTACGTGGAATGAGTTCAGGAAAGGATGGATGGGTGGAGGGGAAGCAGAGAGAGCAATGACAAGAAAAATTATCATGAAAGGGAAGAGAGAACTAGGATGGTAGCTGGAGGGAATATGGCACGGAGAGAACTTTTTCTCCCCTTGTTTTTCTTAAAATGAGAAGTATAATAGCCTCTTTTCCCTAGAATGATAAAGTTGAGAAAGAAAGGATGCAGGAGAGATGAGACACTGCAGGAATGAGGCTGCTGAATCACCAGGAGGGATGGGAGGGACAGGGACCAGCCACAGCTAAGCTAAGGAGATGAGTAAACAAAGGTATTCCTGAGCAAGCCCCTTCTCTTCTGTACTAGGCTGTAAAGAAAAATTAGAGACTGCTTCACACACAGTAGATAAGCAACTGTGTAAGAGAGTGTGTGTGTGTGTGCACGCACGCGTGTGTTTTACTGGAGATTGAACCCAGGGCTTCCCACATGCTAGGCAAGCACTCTACCACTGAAACATGTCCCCAGCGCCTTTTATTTTATTCTGTGATAGGATATCGCTAAGTTACCGGGACTTGTTTTGAACTTGTGATCCTCTTACCTCATCCTCCCAAGTAGACGGTATTACAGGCAAGCACTGCTGAGTCTGGCATACCTCACTATTTTTACAGAGAAATGAGAATCACCTTAAAGCAAGAGTAGGGCAAAGAGTTGTTTAAAAAAAAAAAAGTACAGTGAGGAGGATTGCAGTAGGACTTCAGCCCAGAAGTCACATCTGGAAAAGGGGGAAGAAAAGTATATAAATGGGAGAAATGAGTAACTGACTGGTATTGGGCAGGCAGAAGGGGAAAACAAAAAAAAAACATCAAGCCAGCGCGGTGCACACACCTATAATCCCAGCAGCTCAGGAGGCTGAGGCAAGAGGATTGCAGGTTCAAGGCCAGCCTCAGCAATTTAGCAAGGCCCTAAGCAACTCAGCCAGAGCTTGTCTCAGAATAAAAACAATAATAATGATAATAAAAAGGGCTGGGGATGTGGCTCAGTGGTCAAGTGCCCCTGGGTTCAATCCCCGTTCCAAAAAAAAAAAAAAGCCAACAATATAAAACAAAAAACAGACTCTGGGAAAGATTTTGAAAAATGAAGAGTAGAAATGTCCAATGGCTATATCAGAGCACCCATCCTGATCTTAGAACGATGTAACACTGGACAATGAGATACTCCCCAGTCAGCCTGGGATATACTGGAAGCCCTTCGTCATGGTTATTACCCCTGGGATTGCCACCTGCACCTTACTCCCCTCTCTAGAGCCTGCTGGAAGGTGTGGTCTGCAGTGACGTCCTTCCCTTTACTCCTCTGGGGCATTTTATAGACAAACACTCAGGCCACCAACCTGGAGAGCTCCAGGATCTAAGAAAATGCAGAAGCACTCCCCTAGCCAAGAGTTGTAGGGCTTCTGGTGGAAACGTTTAAAATTTAAATTTCATCCTTTTGGTGTTTGTTTGTTTGTTTGTTTGTTTATTTATTTATTTATTTATTTATTTGGTGGTGGTGGTGTGGGGGGGAGACATTACTGTGGAACTGAACCCAAGGATGCTTTACCCTGAGCCACATTCCCAGCCCTTTTTACTTTGAGACAGGGTCTTACTAAGTTGTTTAGAGTCTCACTTAGTCGCTGAGGCTGGCCTCAAACTTGTGATCCTCCTGCCTCAGCCTCCTAACTGACTGGGATTACAGGCATGAAACCACCACACCCAGCATTATTCTTTCTTTTTGAAAAGGGTTCTAATACACAAGGAATTCTAACTGACACAATTTTGTTAGTCTTCATTTTTTTTTCTCCTTATAGTCCTACCTTTTTAGTAAGGTGAGGTGGGAGGATCACTTCAGCCCAAGAATTTGAAACCACACCAGACAATAGTGAGACCCTGTCTAACAAAAAAAAAAAGAAAGACCTTCAGGAGCAGCTTTAACTCTCCCAGGCATCGTGACATTATCTTCATATATTCCATATCACTGGCTCTTCTAAGAGTATTTCATAGTCCTAGATATTTCAACTGTATGGAATGCCTGTGTTACATTCTTCACCCCTCCTCCAGAGAGGGTAGACAGAGTACAAATTCTTATAAGACTGTCCCTTCCCCCTAGTATTTATCACTTCTCATTATAGAGGCTGAAAATAAATAAATAAATAAATAAATGAAAAAGAAAGAAAGGAAAAAGAAAAGGGAGAGAGGGAGACAATCTCACTAGAATTACTTTAGGGGGACCGAAGTTTAATAATACGATAAAGATAAATGCCATATTACCAATTCAGAATAAAATTTTAATAAATTTCATATTAAATTAAATAATTAAATATGGTATTTCATTAAATATGATAAAGTACCATAAACTGGATGATGTGGCATATTAAAAAAATATAAAGCAGGGTGCAATAGTGCATCCCTATAAGTCCATCAGTTCAGGAAGCTGAGGTAGGAGGATCAAAAGTTTGAACCAGACTTACCAAATTAGCAAGGCTTTAAGTACTTGGTGAGGGGCTGGGGATGTGGCTCAAGCGCTAGTGCGCTCGCCTGGCGTGCATGCGGCCTGGGTTCGATCCTCAGCACCACATACAAACAAAGATGTTGTGTCCGCTGAAAACTAAAAAATAAATATTAAAAAAAAATTCTCTCTCTCTCTCTCAAAAAAAAAATAAGTACTTGGTGAGACTCTGTCTTAAAAAATAAAAAGGAGGGGCTGGGGTTGTGGCTCAGTGGTAGAGCGCTTGCCTCCCTCATGTGAGGCACTGTGTTCGCTCCTCAGCACCATATAAAAACAAATAAGATAAATGTATTGTGTTCATCTACAACTAAAAAAAAAAAAAATTTAAAGAGAAAGAGAGAGAGAAGAGAGAGAGAATTTTTTTTTAATATTTATTTTTCAGTTTTCAGTGGACACAGCATCTTATTTTATTTTATGTGGTGCTGAGGATTGAGCCCAGTGCTCCGCGCTTGCCAGGCGAGCACGTTACTGCTTGAGCCACATCCCCAGCCCCTAAAAAAAAAATTTTTAATAAATAAATAAAAAGAATGGGGCAACAGCTCAGTGGTAAAGCATCCAGGGATTCAATCCAGAGTACCAAAATAAAATATAAAAGTGTATTTATTCACCAATCTTTGTAAGACCAAGATCTTGCTTTAAGTATGAGTCTTACTGAAGTTGTCTGTCTTTCCTATACCACACACATAATGAAGGACCTGTTTTCCAGTCCTAGTTTCTTTAAAACAAAAACCCTGCCATAGTGCATGCCTATATTCCCAAGGGCTTAGGAGGCTGAGGCAGGAGAATCACAAGTTCAAAGCCAGTCTCAGCAACTTAGTGAGGAGGTACTAAGCAACTGAGAGATGCTATCTCAAAATAAAACATAAAAAGGGCTGGGAATGTGGCTCCATGTTTAAGGACCCCTCGATTCAATTCCCAGCACCAAAACAAAACAAAACCCTAAAAACATTCATAAAGTAATACAGAAGCAAAGTCCTTCTAAAATTTCAAGATTTCTTCCCAATCTCTTCCAGTCTGTTCTGCCATATATAATTGAGCAGTAATTTATTTTAGTAACTTGCCTTTATAGACTTTTCCCAAAGCATTTAAAATATTCCTCATAAACTATTCCTTTTTGAACTCAAATTTCACTGACCTATGGCATATTTAATTAAGTTGCATAATTACAAAAACAAATATGATGAGCATGAACAGATACAAGAATAAGTACACCTGACTCCTTATAAGCACACAATTTCACTTCTAGGAGACCACGGCTGGGGTACAGGGAATCCAGTGGCCTGATGAGTAACCAATGTTCACTGAGCCAAGCTGACTGGAGTGGGGGCTGGTTAAGAGAACGTCCCCTGTACATTAGGTTCACAGGACTATGGAAATGTGTTCATTATCACAAATACCCCAAACTCAAGATTTTATCAAAATGTTAATGACATTAGTAAGAGATGGGGGTGCAGCTCAGAGGCAGAGCACTGGCCTAGCATGTGTTGTTTGATGTACAGTATCAAAACATCAAATAATTAGTAGAACTTGTTATGGGGAATTTTTCTGGTTAACTTTAGTTTATCAACAGGAAAAGAAGCCAGAAGTCTGGAAGAAAGAGAACTCCTTTTCATCTTGTGTTTGGGCCTCTTTTTCTATTTCTCCCACTAACCCCAGAGCCCCCTCCTTTCATGCCTGTCTCCTTCACTCCCAACATTCAATGAGCACTCAGTAAACATTCCATGTGCACACATCCTAACCTGGATCTGAATTTCAGCTGTTCTCACTACTGGCCTATAAGTAAAGTTTTTTGGGGCTGAAAAAAACACAATGCTAGAGGGTTTTATTCAATGGTCAATTATCTTCTAATATTTCCATCTTTTTCCTCACATTTGTTTTTGTTTCTTGACACTAGCTAATTAAATTTATGAATCAAGGTTCATGTTTATACTTACATTAGAACTATATTATGCTAATAATATTCTGTAAACTATTTATCTTGATTAAAGCCATTAGTTCCCATTAAAAAATAAAATTAGGTTGAATGACCTGTTAAGTTTGAATTTCACTTTCCCACAATGTGTGGCGGCTAATACTTCCAGTCTCTGGCACATCTATTGAGAACATAAAAGTTCTCCTGGAACTAACAAATCACTTCCCTTCCAACACAATTATATAATTTGAAAGTTGAACAGTGCTCTGGATATTATTTTGTGGTCCAAAATCCCTCTCAATTAAGAAACCCCATCTAAAACTACTTTTGGATAAGGGATGCTTTTCTTTAAATCTCACATGACAGAGAGCTGCACCCATAGTAGGTTCTTTATTTAAAACATACTTGCTTAAATGAACTAAATAAGTCTAAAATGGGCCCACTTCATTATTTTTCTTGTTCTTCACAGGCTTTAGCTGTAACACCACTGAATCTGTAATTAAAGATTTACATGATTCTTCTGCTCATTAACCAATGTTCAAAAAGAAATCACTAAAGGAAACTCCATGATCAGGCAAATCTTTTAATCCATTCAAGAAACTTCTTTCAACAGGTTAAGATCTTAAGCTCCTTAAAACGTAGGTCCTATGCCTAGTCTGATTTGCAAGAAGCAGCTGGGCAGCCTAAACATTCAAGTAAACGTGCAACATTAACTCTGCTAATATCAATACATGATAAAACTTCTAACAGAAAATGGAAAATCAAGTCTTTATTAGTTTGCTTATGATCTACACAGGGTCTCCAATTTATCCCAAATACTCACATGTTTTCAATTTCAAGTATGATTTGAAAAAAAAAAAAAAAAGTCTTGTATCATTTATGACAAAATTATACACCCTTCTACTTATAATTAGGGTGCTCTCAGACTTAAGCATAGTGTAGAAAAACATTATTATGCTAATTTGCTTTCCCTCCAGTTAACATCCTACGATACCATCTGATTTCCCATAATATATGATAATGAAGAGAACAAAACCTCTAGAACAGGAACCACCACCAATAATTTCATTTTACTCAAGTATGTATTCCAAAACAGTACATAATTTACAAAATGGCCCTGATTAGTATCACTCTTACAAGCATCTCTTTGAGGGACGTTTTTAATATAGGCTAGGTCACAAAGTATACATTTCCATATCTTTTCTTCTATTTTGCGGGAAAAGGGCACATATGGGATCCCTCAAGAGCACAATTAGTGCTTCCTTGATTTTCTTCAGGCAGTAATTTAAATTCCCACTTCCTCCTAAATATCTCTGGACAGCAGCAACTCCTGGCAGTCCGTCCGTCTCTTTCATCACAGCTTCTTTTCATAACTAACGGGTCAAGTTCCTTTCCCCCCCCATTTCAACACTTACACTGTACTGCAACCTTGCCACCCTAGCCCACTGCTGATCGCTGGAATATAACATATTGAATTTCACTGTCCTTCATTGTTTCCAGCCTAACTGCCATTTTACCACCATGCACAAGAGAAAAACGCGTTCCCACAGGCATCTTATGAATTTCCAAAGCAGCTATTCTTTGTGGATTTACAAAACATGTGCCTTCCCTGAATTCCCTTCATCACCACAGAAACGGCTTTGGGGAAACGAGATTTTTCTTTTTCTTTCTAAGTACCCAAAGCAAAAAGAAACGGATTCTAAAATTCTATTTTCCTGGCAAATTTAATCCTAAGGGTCTTGCTAGAGATCAGTGGAGGAACGGCAGAGATCTTAAGTGCCACTTTTGGTCTTCCCAATTAAAACGGAAAAAAAAAAAATCAGTCCCCAGAAATTATTTTTTCAAGTGTCCTTTCTTCTCTGGCTACACCATACTAACCAGCGCACTGTAAAATAAACAGCTGGCTTTGGCTTGTGCACAACGCCCTAAATCTTCCTAATGCAACCCCGGTCCCTGGCGTGGGCTCACACATAATCCCTCACAAACCCCAAACCTGCCTTCGAAGCGGACAAAATTAATTCTCTGCCACAAAGGCCGGCCTGCGCCGCGTGCTCGGCGGCCTCTGCACACATGTGCTGGGCTGACAAGCGCGGAGCTGCCCTTCCTGGCTCAGAGCTGGGGGTCCGGACCGGGGACTGGCCCTCCCGGCCGCTGCCTGCTCCCCGCGGGCGCTCCCCGGTGGCAGCCTGGCATCCCCCCGGGCGGGCGCGTCCACCCCGGCCCCGCTCACAGCCGCTTCCCCTCCGCCCCGCCAGCCCTTTTGTGTCCCCTCTTCCCCGCCTCAGGAATTCCATCGGAACTTCTTTCGCGCGGAGCGGGGCGGCCCAGTCCGCTGCCCGCGCACACCCCGCCGGGCGGCCGCGCCCCCCGCGCCGTGGCCGCCAGCGGCCCGCGACCCCGACCCCGCCGCGCCCAGCGCCTCACCTCCTCCTCGCTCTCGCTGCGGAAACACAGGCACGCGGCCCGCTTCTTGTAGCCGTCGCCGTCATAGGTGCGGGTCTGGTTCGACTTGAGCTTCATCATCCTCCGAGCCCGGGTGGGGGTGCGGTGCGGGTCGCGGGAGTGGAGGGGTGGAGAGCCCGCTCCTGACGGCCGCGCGCGCGCGTCCCCGGCTCGGCCACGAGAAGCAGGGAGGGGAAGGCGCTTCTCTGCTACACGGCTCCGCCGCTCGCCCGCCGCGGCCGCCTCATTCCCCCCGGCCCAGGTCCCGCGCTGCCACCGCAGCCGTCACGGCTGTCGTCGCCGCTGCCGCCACGGCCGCCGCCCCCTCTGCCGCCGCCACCCCCGACGACGACTGCGCCGCCATCTTGGGCGCGCTGCGTCAGCAGCGTAAGACTGCGCCAGCCTGTGGGACGGCCGCGAGCCCCTGGCGCAGGCCGCGTTTGGGAATCGCGCCCTCCCAGTCCGAGCGGCGTAAACGAGCTTCTGGAATGAGAGGGCCGCACGACTCCAGGCAGCCCCTATGCTGGCAGCGTAGGCGTGGGGACCCTGGGCTGCGAGCAGAGGGAGATAGGAAAGAGGGGCGTGGGCGCATGGCCCGGACCCAGGGGTCCAGCTAAGCGGGTCAGCGGAAAGCGGGGACTTGCGCAAGGTCACCCCGCGCGTCTGCGGACGAGGATGACCCAAGGTCATGCCGCCGGACCCTTGGCCCTGTGTGTCAAGTCTGGGAGAGGGTGTGGGGGGTCGCCTGGAGGAGAAAGTGGGTACAATTAAATGCATCCGAGAGTGCCACCCGAAGTGTCTGGGATTAGGAACTGCATGGAAATGGGGCGGGGAATTGTACACGTTGTTTCGATAGCCTGAAGCTCGAAAGTCTTGTAGGCTGGGACATATTGTCCATTAGAAGGAATAAATATTTATTCTGCAATTCTTTATTGATGCATAAAGCAAATACTGGGCTGCGTATGTAGCTTGACTAGCATGCACGAGCCCTTGGGTTGGATCCCAGCACTGAAGCCAGGTTGTGGGGAGGCGAATGCCACAGGGAAGATGTAAGGGACACACGCAATGTAAATCATGCAACATCTGCAACATCGGTTCTGTCAATACACAAGGGGTATATACTGTGGATGTTAAACATATTCTTAAGAAAAAGATAATACATGCTCTCCAGGAAGAAAAACTAAAAACAAAAAAACTGAGTATGAACAGTGAATGTTTTTGGCTGCCCCGACCAAGCTAGTACCATTACAATATCCTAAACATTTGAAAAATCTTGTGCAGGATTTGTGAATTGCTTATTACTCTTTTTTAATCTGCTTGTACTTTATATAATAATTTTAAAAATCAGGATTTTATGACTGGTGTGATGGTGTACACCTGTAATCCCAACAGGGGAGGCTGAGGCAGGAGGATCTCAAGTTCAAGGCTAGCCTTGGGAAAAAATTTAAGAATCATAAAAAGGGCTCAATGATGGAAAGCCTAGTACAATGGCTTGGGGAGATCAGGAGTTGAAACCAGACAAACCAAACCTAATTGGAACCTCAGTTTCCTGCCTGCTACACACACACTTTTTTTTTTTGGGGGGGGGGGGGTTGTATTTATATATATATATATATATATATATGACAATAGAGTGTATTTTGATATATTATACATTCATGGAGTATAACTTATTCTAATTAGGATTACCCAATTTTTTTAACTTCCATAAAATAAGGAGTGATTGCAGTTACATAGTAGGCACTCAGTACATTGTAGCTAATATTGACATTTCTCTCAACCATTGCCACAGTAGGTATGAAATTTCAGTTCACTTCAGTCAATCCTCATGTGACAATTCCTAAACTACGTCGTTTTGGTTGTCTTTTTGCTTTCTCCTCTGCCATTATGATTTAAAAGAAAGGAATAAAAAAAAACTGAAAGTTTATAGACATAGTACACTGTCAAAAATTTGGAAGACACAAAGAGCATAAAAACTAAATCATGGTATATCTTTGAGATCTGTATCCTGCATTTTTTTTTTTTTTTTCTGGCCATTCCCCTGTGTTTGTTCTTTGGCTGGTTGGTTGTTTTTTTGGCAGTACTGGGGATCAAACCCAGGGCCTCACACATGATAGGCAAGTGCTTTATCAATGAGCTTAATCCCCAGCCTGTTTTTATATTATTTTGAGAGGGTCTCACTAAGTTGCCCAGACTGGCCTAAAAATTTGGAAAACCTCCTGCCTCAGCCTCCCAAGTTGCTGGGATTACAAGCATGCAGCACCATGCCCATATGTTATGTTTCCTAGGTCCATATCAGAGTAAGATATTTATTCAGTTTCCTAAGCCAGAGACCCAGGAGTCATTGTTGCTGTATCTCTTACTTTCTATCCAATTAATCATGAACTTGATTGCTTCTGTCTTCTTGACATCCTCAGTCCCAGGTCCTTCCTGCCTTTACCTCAGGCATTACTTTATTTGGACTCTCCCTTTTACCTGACATCAGGTCTTGGCTCTCAACCAGCCCCCTTCAATCACATCCACTCATTGGAGTAAGAGGAATTCTTCCAAAATGCAAATTTAGTGACGACGTGTCACTAATTAAAGCCCTACAGTTGCTCCTCATTGCTTTGACAATAAAAATTCAAAGGCTTCCAGGAAATATGAGACCCTGTAAGAGCTGGGCCTTTGCCAGCCTTACCCTTTCCCTTATTTCCTATATTATAGTCATTCTGAACTAACTAATTTTTTAAGCCTCTAGACAACCTTCTGGGTCTTTGCACATGCTTTACCTGCCATCTGGAAGGCTCCCTCACACTCTCCATTGTCTCTAACATGTCACCTCTTCCAGGAAGCCCTCCCTAACTACTTTGGTGGCTCCTAGTAGCCTGGGTTTGTCCTAATTTATCACATCATGTGTTACATAGTGTTGTCATTATTTTCTTGCCTTTCTCGTCCTCCACATTTCAGTCTTTTTTTTTTTTTTTTTTTTTTTTTTTTTTTAGAGAGAGAGAATTTTAATATTTATGTTTTAGTTTTTGGCGGACACAACATCTTTGTTTGTATGTGGTGCTGAGGATCGAACCCGGGCCGCACGCATGCCAGGTGAGCACGCTACCGCTTGAGCCCCATCCCCAGCCCACATTTCAGTCTTCTTAAAGGCAGGGTCTGTGTCTCATTTATAATTTCTTATCTTACTCAGTAATTATCCCAGGGTCTGGTATAGAAGACAGTTCAAAAAATCGTTAGCAAGGCTTGGTGGCGCATGCCTGTAATCCCTGTGACTTGGGGGACTGAGGCAGGAGAATCACAAATCTGAGGCCAGTCTCAACAATTTAATAAGGCCCTGTCTCAAAGTAAAAAGTGAATAAATAAAAAGGAATGGGGGTGGGCTGTGGTTGTGGCTCAGTGGGCTGCTGGCCTAGCACGTGTGAGGCATTTGGTTCAATCCTCAGCACCACATAAAAATAAATAAATAAAGGTATTTGTCCATTTATAACTAAAAATAGTTTGTTTTTTGATTTTTGTTTTTATTTTAAAAAAAGGAGTGGGAATGTGACTCAGAGGTAGAGAACCCTGGGTTCAATCCCTAGCAATTGAAAAAAAAATGATTGTTAAATGAAAAATCAACCCTTCTAGAATCTGACCATTATCTGTAGAGTGTAGTCATTCCAGATGGAATGAGATGAACTTGTCTGGAGGAACACACCACCCACCACATCTAAAATCCATCTTCTGAATGAAGATCACAGCATTCTGTTGATCTCATATCAGGGACCACCTGAAGTAACTTCTTAGGACCAATCCTACATGGAATGGTGAATAAAATCCAGAAGAGGGGCTGGGGACGTGGCTCAAGCGGTAACGTGCTTGCCTGGCATGCGCAGGGCGCTGGGTTCGATCCTCAGCACCACATAAAATAAAATAAAGATGTTGTGTCCACCAAAAACTAAAAATAAATAAATATTTTAAAATTTTCTCTCTCTCTCTCTCTCTCTCTGAGAAATCCCATTTTAAAAAAAATCCGGAAGATTGATTTTCACAGATTCTTTACTCCCCTTGCTTCCTGAACATGCTGCTTATTCTTCCTACCTTGCCAAGGTCACCTTCTCTGCCAGGGTCACCTTGTCATATCCTATTAAATCCTCCAGGGCACCTTTTGTTTCTGACCTCTTCTTTTGTATCAGTTACTTACTACTGGATAACAAATACCCACAGATCTCAGAGGCTTAAAACATGAATCAGGGCCAGGCATGGTGGCACATGCCTGTAATCCCAGTGGTTTGGAGGTAGGAGAATTGTGAGTTGGAAGCCAGCCTCAGCAATGGCGAGGAACTTAGCAACTCAGTGAGACCCTGTCTCTAAATAAAATAAAAAATAGGGCTGGGGATGTGGCTCAGTGGTGAAGTGCCCCTGAGTTCAATCCTCAGTACTGCCTTAGTTGAACCCCACAAATATTCCTATCAGTTAAAAATGCTATGATTTTCTGTTTGTTTCATGTATTATTTAGAACTAGACTATTTAATCTACAAATATTTGGGATTTTTCAAATATCTTCTTTTTCTTTTTTAGTTAAAGTCTTCTTTTTTTTTTCCTTTTTTTTAACCCCAGGCCTTATATGCACTAGACAAGCACTTTATCATTCAGCTAAATTCCAGCCCTTTTGAAAAAAAATTTTTTTTGAGACAGGATCTTGCTAAATTGTTTAGGCTAGCTTTGAACTTGGTAATGCTCCTTCCTCAACCTTATGAGTTGCTGGGACTATAGTCATGCCTTTTTATTACTAGTTGAAGTCCTTTTTTTTCCCCTCAGAACATATTCTTTTTTTCTTTTTTTTGCTGGGTGTGGTGGCACACACTGTAATCCCAGTGATTGGGAGGCTGAGGCAGGAAGATCATGAGTTCAAAACCAGCCTTAGCAATTTAGTGAGGCCCTAGGCAGTTTAGTGAGACACTGTCTTAAAATTAAACATAAAAAGGGTTAGGGATGTGGTACAGTGGTTAAGCACCCCTGGGTTCAATTCTTGGTACAAAAAAAAATTTTTTTTTTCTTTTTTGTTATTTCATGTTTGAATTTAATTGTATGTGTTCAAACAATTTTATTGCTATTTCTTTGTATTTTGTTTTGGTACTAGAGATTTACCACCGGGCTACATGCCCAGCCCACCCCCGTTTTTAAATATATATCCTTTTAGTTGTCGATGGACACAATACCTTTATTTGATTGATTTATGTGGTGCTGAGAATTGAATGTTAGGCAAATGCTTTACCACTCAGCCCCAGCCCCAGGCCTTTTTGCTTTTTATTTTGAGGGGATCTCACCAAGTTGCCTAGGGCCTCCTTAGCTGAGGCTGGCCTTGAACTTGGGATCTTCTGGTCTCAGCTTCCCAAACTCCTGGGGTTAGGGGTGTGCACAGCCATGCCCAGCTTTATTGCTGGTTTTTTTTTTTTTTTAATTTCTCAGAAAAAAAATGAAACAATATGCTGAAAAAAAGAAAAAGAAACACTAAGTTTCCATGCAGTAGTATTCACTGAATATCCACAGCATCCTAAGAATTAATGTTGACTTTTTATCTTTTCTTAAATAAAATGTTCTTTTATTATTTACTACCCTGTTGTGTCCATAACAACATTTTTGTTTTTTCGCTGTGCTGGGGCTTGAGCCCAGGGCCACTCTCCCATTGAACTATATCCCTTGCCCTTTTTAATTTTATTTTGAGACAACTTTCTAAGTTGCCCAGGTTGGTCTTGGGCTTTGCCATTATATACTTGTTGGGTATAGTGCTTTATAAATATCAATTAAGTTAAATTAGTTGATAATATTGTCCTTGCTGATTTTTTGTTGAGTTGCTCTATCAAGTACTGAGGGAAAGGTAATAAAATCTTCATCTAAGCTTGTGGGTTTGTGTATTTCTCCCTTTAGTTCTGTTTTTACTTCATATATTTTGAAGTTCTATTATTAGGTGGATATATATTTATAATTATTGCATCTTCCTGAAATGTCTCTCTGTTTGTCTGTCTGTCTTTCTTTTTGTGGTGCTGAGGTTTGAACTCAGGGCTTTGTATATGCTATGTAAATGCTCTACCACTGAGCTACATCCCCAGCTCTATTATTCCATTTTTGAATGACAGTATTCATATATCATTAAATATTGGGCATCAAAGTAGAGGGAGGCATGGGTCAGAACTTATGACTGACCATGTGGAAGTGGAGGTGGAAATTAATAAACATGAACTTCCCAATTCTGTTAAAAAAAAAAATCAGATATGTCCTGGGACTTGAAATGTATTAATTAGTGTTTTACTTTTCAGGACTTTTAGAAAATTGAACGTACTTAGTAGAATGACATATATATTGGGATTTTTTAAAAATTTAAATCTATTATCAGCCAGACAGTAGTGCACACCTATAATCACAGTGACTCAGGACGCTAAGGCAGGAGGGTCACAAGTTCAAATCCAGCCTTAGCAATTTAGTGAGGCCCTGAGCAACTCAAAAAGACCCCGTCTATAATAAAATAATGATTTTTTAAAAGGCTGGGGATGTGGCTCTGTGGTTAAGTGCCCCTGGGTTCAATCCCTGGTACAAAAAAAAAAAAAAACTATGACACTATCATCTATGGAAGGATAATTATTTCTTCTCTCAAGAGTGATCTCCTTTACTTCTGTTAAGTACTCTGCCTGGATTTTACAGGCAGAGAGTAAATGAAGCACAAAGTAACCTTTTTTTTTTTTTTTTTCATATTAGGAAGAAAGGGTTTAAAAGAAATTCAGTGGGGCTTGGGATGTGGCTCAAGTGGTAGCACCCTCGCCTGGCATGCATGCGGCCCGAGTTCGATCCTCAGCATCACATAAAAATAAACAAATAAAATAAAGGGTACAAAAAATAAAAAATAAAGAAGCTAGGGAAAAAACCTAGTAGGACTGGAGACATAGCTCAGTTGGTAGAGTGCTTGTCTCCCATGCACAAGGATCTGGGTTCAAACCCCAGCACCCAAATAAATAAATAATAAAGTAAATCAAATCTAAATTGAGTGGAGGTGGAAATTAATAAAGAGAATAAACCAATGAAATAGAAAGTAAACGAGATAAAATTAACAAAGCCACCAGGCATGGTGGTATATACCTATAATCACAGCAAACAAGGAGGCTGAGGAAGAAAGGTTTCAAGTTCAAGGCTAGTCTCAGCAATATAGTGGGGCCCTAAACCCAATTTAGTGAGATCTCTCTCAAAAAATTAAGAAAGGGCGGGGATGTAGCTCAGTGGTTAAGCACCCCAGGGTTCAATTCCTGGTACCAAAATAAAAATAATAATAAAAATAAAAAATAAACAAGCCAGAGTATATGAAGAAATACAACAACTTTGTATTTTAAAACAATAAAATTAATTTTTTGTTTGGATTTTGTTTTGTTTTGTGGTACCAGGGATTGAACCAGGGGTGCTTAACCACTGAGCCACATCCTGGCCCTTTTTAATTTTTTATTTTGACACAGGGTCTCCCTAAGTTGCTCAGGACCTTGCTAAATTGCTGAGGCTGATTTTGAACTTGCAATCCTCCTGCCTCAGCCTCCCGAGCCGCTGGGATTACAGGTGTGCACTCCCGTGCCTAGTTACCAAGTCAATTTTTAAACTAACAGAAAATTACCTTTTCAACATATGGTGCTGGGTAATTGGACATCCATAAGCATAACAAAACAAAAACAAAAAATTCAACCTAATATAAGGACTACCTCATACCTAATATAAAAAATAACTCAAAATGTATCATGGATTTACATGAAAGATCTAAAACTTTCAGAGAAAACTTCAAGTTTTACTTCTTGACAGATTTCTTACACTTGACACCAAAAACATGATTAATAAAAGGAAAAAATGAGGGCTGGGGATGTGGCTCAGGTGGTAGCGCGCTCGCCTGGCATGCGTGCAGCCCGGGTTCGATCCTCAGCACCACATACAAACAAAGATGTTGTGTCCGCAGATAACTAAAAAATAAATATTAAAAAAAATTCTCTCTCTCTCTCTTCTCTCTCACTCTCTTTAAAAAAAAATTTTAAAAAAATAAAAGGAAAAAATGATAAATTAATCTACATGAAAATAAAAAATTTTGCTCTGTGAAGGACCCATAAAGAGGCTGAAAAGACAAGCCTGGAAGAAAATATTTGCAAACCACATATCGGACCAAGGAAAAGTACTTTGAATATATGAAGAATTTTAAAAATATAATGGTTAAAAAATAATTTAGTTAGAGCCAGGCACGACTATAATCCCGGCAGCTCAGGAGGCTGAGGCAGGAGGATCACAAGTTCTAAGCCAGCCTCAGCAACTTAGCAAGGCCCTAAGCAACTCAGTGAGACCCTATCTCTAAAATACAAAAAAGGGGTTGGGATATGTCTAGTGGTTGAGTGCCCCTGGTTTCAATCCTGAGTACCAAAAATAAAAATAATTCAGTTAGTAAATGGGCAAAAGGTGGGGAAGAAGGAGTTTACTGGATTGGACAATGGGGAAGGAGGGAAGGGAAGGGAGAGGGAATGGGAAAGACAGTAGAATGAACTGGACTAATTTTCCTATGTTCATATATGAATGCATGACCAGTGTGATGCCACATCATGTACAGCCACAAAAATGGGAAGTTATACTCCATGTATGTATGATATGTCAAAATCATCCTGCTGTTATGTATAACTGAAAAGAACAAATCAAAATTAAATCAATGCAAAAAAAAAAAAAGAAAATGGGCAAACAACATGATAGACTTATCACCAAAGAGGATATATAGATAGCAAAACAGCATATTAAAAGTTGCTTATTATCATTAGTCATTAAAGTAAATTAAATTGTAGTGAAATATCACTACACACATCAGAATGGCTAAATTAAAAATAGGGACAAGGGCTGGGGCTGGGGCTCAGCAGTAGCACATTTGCCTGGCATGTGTGAGGCACTGAGTTCAATTCTCAGCACCGCATATAAATAAATAAAATAAACGTCTATCAACAACTAAAAAATATATATTTAAAAACAAATAGGGTTAAACACTAAATGTTGGCAAAGATGAAGGGAAACTGGATCACTCTTGTAATATGATACACCCTGGAAAAGGGTCTGGTAGTTTCTTGAAAAAAACTTAACATGCAGTTGGACATGGTGGTGCATGTCCATAATCCCAGCAGCTCAGGAGGCTGAGGCAGGAGAATTGCAAATTGGAGGCCAGCCCCAGAAATTTAGCAAGGCCTTAAGTAACTTAGTAAGATCCTGTCTCAACATGAAAAATGAAAAAAGAAAAAAAAAAGGGCTGGGGATGTGGCTCAGTAGTTAAACGCCCCTGGCTTCAAAAAAACTTAATATGCAACAACCATACCACCCAGCAGCAACTGCATTCCTGGGCATTTATCCTAGAGAAATTAAGAAATATGTTTATTCAGAAAACTGAACATGAAGCCAGGCGTGATAGTGCACACCTGTAATCCCAGTGACTCAGGAGGCAGAAGCAGGAGGATAACAATTTTGAGGCCAGTCTCCACAATTTACAGAGGCCCTAAGCAATTTTGTGAGACCCTGTCTCAAAAAAAAAAAAAAAAAAAAAAGTCAAAAGGGCTGTGGATGTAACTCAGTGGTAAAGTGCCCCTGAGTTCCATCTCTAGTACCAAAACCACAAAAACAAAAAACCTGAACATGAATATGTGGCAGCTTTACTTATGGTAACCCCAAACAAGATGTCCTTTGGTTGGGTGAATGATTAATCAAATTGTGGCAAATCCATACCATGGAATGGAATGCTGTTGAACAATCAAAAAGATTCAACAGCTAGATTGAGAAGCACATGTTGGTCATCCTAGCTACTCGGGAGCCTGAGGAAGGAGGGTTGCAAGTTCAAGGCCAGTGTGGACAACTTAGCTAGACCCTATCACAAATTAAAAAATAAAAGGGAGGGCTGGGGTTGTGGCTCAGTGGTAGAGTGCTCACCTAGCACATGCGAGATGCTGGGTTTGATCCTTAGCACCATAAAAAAATAAATACTACAACTAAAATAAATAAATAAATAAATATATATATATATATATATATATATATATATATATATATATATATATATAAAATTAAAAGGGGCTAGGGATGTAGCTCAGTGGTAGAGCACCCTTGAATACAATCCCAGTAAAGCAAAAATACACACACACACACACACACACCTGACTTAAAAAAACAACCAGGGCTGGGGTTGTGGCTCAGCAGTAGAGCGCTCGCCTAAAACAGGCAAGGCCCTGGGTTTGATCCTCAGCACCTCATATGAATAAATAAAATAAAGGTATTGTGCCCAACTACTACTAAAAAATATTTTTAAAAACCCACCAAATTATGGATGGGATGGGTGGGGAGAGGATGCAGGTATCATGTAACAAGAAAGACCGAATGGGCCCACTTTTGGGGAGCAGTGCACGGCTCAATCCCAGTGATCTCAGAGGCTGAGACAGGAAAATTGAAAGTTTGAGGCCATCTGGGCAATTTAGCAAGACCCTGCCTGGCAATTAAAAAAAAAAAAAAAAAAAAGGACGGGGGATAAAAAAGAATGGCATGGAATGTTGGTTACATTGAATCTCAGAGATGGTTACATTGTGGTTTACTATAATCATGTTTATTTTATGTTTGAAAATTCCTTTACTAAAATGGCTTTGGGGCTGGGGTATAACTCAGTGGGAGAATGCCTGCCTAGAATGCATGCCCAAGGGCCTAGATTGGATCCCCACACTGCAGTATAAATTTAAAAAATATTTTTAGCTTTAACAGAAGGAGGAAATCTCTGTGTAATAGTGGCAATCTATCAGAATCAGCTGGCTACTCAGCCCCATACACTTTTTGCATATTGAGGAACTGATGCCTCCAGATCCTCAAACTGACCTCCAACTTTTCGTGTATTTCAATAAACTAGAACTATTTACTTGGATGTTTCTTGCAGGGACTCTTCAGAATTTTAAAATCCCATTGGATTCACTGCTTCCATAAATTTTGTCCCATTTTGAGGCTTCCTTAGTCCCTCAGCTCCAGTATCCTCTCATTTAATATTTATTTATTTTTAAAGATGCCCTTTTCTTACAATGGCCTCTTTGATATGTCAGTAAACCAAGCAGGGCTTATTTTTCAAGTGGCTGTTCTTTTGGATCTGTGCCATGCATTTATCACGGGTTTCTATTTAATAAAGCACTTTTAAATAGAAATGGGCTCCAGGCTTTCTATGGCTGTAACTTTTTAAACAATCCCTTTCATCCCTCTTCTCCACACACACCAATGCCCTCATTCTGTCCCAGTTTCCTTTCTAGAACTGAGCAGTCCAATGATGGATTTCCTCTCCCTTTCCCGCAGGCTGTGTATTGTAGTCCCCAGTGACAGAGCACTTCACCCATGACCACTCAGTGCCCCTGTGTGGTCACCATGCAGACCCAAACTCAGTCAGCTAGATCCTCACCTTCACTGCACCTTGGTCTGGCCAGTCACTTAATCTCAGCAACTGTAAATAATGTGGATTTTTTTCTGCAGTAAGGATTTAAGTATTTGCCTCGCCATTGCTGACGCTGGCCTTGAACTCATGATCCTCCTGTCTTAGCCTCCCAAGCCGCTGGGATTATAGGCATGTGCCACATGCCCTGCACATATAACATTTTGAAATGAGAAAAATCAGGCCAGTTGGCCTATCTACCACCTCGAATACTTATCCTTTTTTATGGGGAGAACACTTAAAATCCTCTATAGCTACTTTGAAATATATTATGTATGACATATAATATGATATAATGTATAATATATGATTATATATTATCTTAATATATTAATACGTTAACTATAGTCATTATGCTGTACAATATAAGAACTTCTCCTAAATTTGTACCCTTAGACCAAAGTCTCCCTTTCTCCACCACCTCTACCCCTGTCTTCATTCTGTGAATTGTCATCTTTAGGAAAAAATCCAAACTCTTCACAATGGCTGAGATTAAAAGACTGGCCAAACCAAGACTTGGTAAGGATGAGAAGCAATTACAACTCATAACCTGCAAAAGGGAATGTAAAATGGTACAGCCACTCTGGGAAATGGTTTGGCTGTTCCTCAAAATGTTACCCAGGACCACAGAACCTAGCCACTCCACTCCTATGTATATACCTAGGAGAACTGCAAACACAGGTTCACCGGAAACTGCACACAAATGTTCACAGCAACGTTAATCACCATAGCCAAAAAGTAGAAATAACCCAAGTGCCTATCAACAGGTAAAATACTCAGCTATAAAAAGCCACTACAAATATCTGTAACAACATTGTGAAACTCACAGTGCTGCTAAGTAAAAGAAGCCAAACTAAAAGGAGTGCATATTATATAATTCCATTTGAATAAAATTAGAAAATGCAAAACAATCTGCACTGAATTCCTCCTCCCTGTTGAGGACCCTTGCCAAGAACTAGGCAGCAAATATTCTCAGTAGGACCTCTTATCTTCAGGGCAGAGGATGTAACCTCTTCAAAAATGAGTTTCTTGGAAAATCCTTGTTTGTTTGCCATACTCGATTGAACCTGGGGGTGCTCTAGCACTGAAGTTACATACCCAGCACTCCCCACTCCCTGCCTTTTTTTTTTTTTTTTTTTTGGTACCAGGGATTGAACCCAAGGGCACTTAACCACTGAGCCACTCCCCAATCCTTTTTATTTTTTGAGACAGTCTCACTAGATTGCTTACAGCCTTGCTAAATTGCTGAGGCTGGCTTTGAACCAGCGATCCTCCTGCCTCAGGCTCTAGAGCTGCTGGGATTACAGGCATGTGACACCACATCTGGCACCCTTTTTTGAGACAGAGTCTTGTTAAATTACCTAGACTGGCCTCAAACTTTTGATCCTTCTGCCTCCACCTCCTGAGGCACTGGGATTCCAAGTGTGCACCTCTGCACCTGGCTCTTGGGAAATCCTTTAAACTGATTCTATATTCACCTCTTTGTCTCCCAGCATCTAACAGAGCAGAGTGGCTGCCTTGTATGTCACAGAGAATTGAAGCTGCTATTGGCACTCGTTATAAGGAAATTGTAGTTTTCGGGGAAAGGAGATTTGTGACCATATCAGGAAGTTTATGTTAAATTAGGGGGAGAAAAAAAAACCTTCATCTATCAGCTTCCAAAATCCCTTTAAAAATTCTTTGGACGTTTTTTGGTGGCGGTTGTGTGGTAGGAATGAGCTGGTAAGGCAGGGGTTGGAGGGCAGAAGCAAGCTATGATGGACCTAGAAAGCAACCCTGGAAGACGCCCAAAGTTTTCCCTTAGTGGTGGCTGTGCCCACACAGTCCTCCAGCTGGGCCTCTCACTGTCTTTCCTAACCCACTCTCCCCAAGTGAGGAGCACTTACAATAAAAACTCTTCAAGATGCCCCATCTGGTCTCATGCCTCCTCTGTCCCACAAAACCCCATTGGGCTGCTTCCCTTTAATTTCTCTCCCCTGTGCTACATTTCCTTATAATTCAGTTTGGAGATGGATGTGGTGACACACACCTGTAATCACAGCAACTCAGGAGGCTGAGGCAGGAGGATTCAAAGTTCAAGGCCAACTTCAGCAACTTAATGAGACCCTGTCTCAAACTTTTAAAATAAGGGGCTAAGGATGTGGCCTAGTGGTTAAGCACCCCTGGGTTCAATCCCTGGTACAAAAAAAGAAAAAAAATTGTTTGGTCATGATTTACCACTCAGGTAGTATTTGATATTATACTCAATATATAACCAATATATAAGGTGCTTGAGGGCAAATTTTGAGCTTGTTTCTTAGAGTACTTACCAGCAATGATCCCTGAGCAGCTAAGGAATGACTGACAGGGGAATTTCAACTTATCAATGGAGGGGACTGGAGGTGTAAGACTCACCTCCAACAGCATGCTTATCCACTTGCTTGGACTACTTTATAGGTTCCTTGGGGTTTATCCAGAGTCAGGGGTGATCTAGAATATATTCTGGAACTAATTTAAATCATAAGGGTTGGCAAAGAGCCCTACTTGAAAAACAGTGACATTTTAGGGACAGAAAATCACCAAGGTTGTAGAAGTCCATCCACTCACTGATCTCAGTGGGAAACAGAAAGGCCGGGAGCTACTAACATTTCACAGTGGAATCCAGGTTAAACAATCACAAGGCGTGTGAACACGGGCAAACCACTTGACATCCTCGAGCCAGCAGAAAAATTGGATAAAAAGCAATCTTTGGCAGGGCAGCCAAGGCCGCGCTGAAACAAGCTTCCCCAAACACTGCCTCTTCCTGGCAAAGCAAGCTTCTATTTATTGGTGGTTCAGATTCCAAAGCTCACCTCCCAGGACTGTGAAGTGCTTTATCTGGAGTTGCCATCAGCTGCCATCTAGTGGTCTAAAGTACAACTGCCTACCAAGACCCAAGGTCAGGTACCAGCACAATACCACCATTTTTGGTTTTTACAAACAGTCCATCTCCATACAAAGCTTAGCTCATAGTACTTCACAAATTATTCCCAAGTCCCCAGAGTCCAAAGAGGTATTTCTATTATTATTTTCATTGGCTGAAACTTGGTATGTTTGTCCTGAGTCACTGCCTAGCTGAGCTTACAATCTCAAATCCTGACAACCCTACCACCCCAAACCCCAGTAGCACATTTACAACCATGGATGGTAATTGATCTGCAAGTCAACATTGGTGTCTGACCCAGCAAAGTCTACAAGGGTGTTCCTAAGGTCTCATTAGGCCATTTGAAGGTCCTTCAGGCAGTGTGCTAAGAATGCTTAATAGTGCAGCACTGTAAAAATCCTTTCAGTCTACTTTACTTCCCATCAAAGCCCCAGACACACCACTATGATGGTTTGCATTACCCCCAGGAAACTGGACATACAGCCCTTATCCATTTCCTCAAGTGCTACACTGGGTCACCACTTATGAAAACCTCAGAAACTAGGCAGGCACTCTACCACTGAGCTATATCCCAAGCCAGTTTATATACATAGTTGTAGGTGGACGAGGTGCTGAGGATCGAACCCAGTGCCTCACGTGTGCCAGGTAAGCACTCTACCACTGAGCCATACATAGCCCCAGCCCTCAAGCCATTTTTATGCACTGTAATTCTATAAATCCTGAGGCTTAAGATTGGTATTAGTAAAACTGTTTGCCTAAATACTATTCCTTGCACGTCGTCCCTTTAAATTGTTTGTGCAGAATTCCAAGAACAGTATTTGCTTCCTTTAATCCTTTCCAGAACCTCTCAGGTACTCAGAACAAAATCTCAATTCCAGGCCAACAAAGAGCAATTTTCCCACATGTAGCACTGAATCAGCACGGCTGTGAGGGAGGCGTGGGTTCCATAGAACACAACTCTGCAGGAAGGTGCTGGATAGAGCAGAGGGCAAAAGGAAAAGCCAAGCACAACAGCCCTATCAGCAGCAATGATGTCATGCCAGACAGGACAACTCCCCAAACCAATCCAATCTTGCCCCACTTACATTCAGATCCTTAAGCCATTTCTGTTTAAGCTATATAACACACACAAAAAACGGATACACAAGTTTTTTTCTGGCTACAAGTTTATTCAAAACAAAATAATCCCGTCCAACTTCACTGAGGTGGCTGACCACGTCCACGACCAAATCCGCCTCTCTGCAAGAGAAATAACATGAAGTCAGCATTAGTAGCATGCAGGGTTGTACCTCTCATGCTTTCTGGCTTCATTATCACTGGAGAGAGATACGAAGCCAACAGCCAAGAGAGTGCAGGCCATAACCCCCAGCCCTGCCCCTTATTGCTACGGGGCCATTCAATATCTAAGCCTACTTCCTCACTGGTACAATGGGCATATGGCCACCCAGCCAGTATATTCATACATACCCACAAGACCTGCCACAGGAGGACCTGCTAAGCATTTCAACTAGATCAACTAACCTCACAGTACCTTTATTGCTCTATTAGCATCCCTGTTTCACACATGAGAAAGTGAAGCAGAAAAGAACCTGCCCAAAGGCTGGGGTTGTGGAAGAGTGCTTGCCTAGTGTCTGTGAGGCACTGGGTCAATTCTCAGCACCACATATAAATAAATGAAGGTCCAACCTGCCCTAGATCACGCGATTAGATTTCAGACCAACTTTATTCTGGAGTCCACTCAATCTCTAGTGTTTTGTTCAATTTCAAATTTCACTTTCTAAAAATTCAGGGAGTTATGACCATCATTAATAAAACAGAACACCAGCATGCCACGTATTGATTTTTGAGACTCACATCAGCAACATATATTTACTAAAAAGTTTTCATACTGGGTCCTCCTCAATGTAAAACTGATTTGAAATTTGGGAAAAAACAGGTAACAGACTCCCCACCCAAACCATATCCCCAGAACTTGTAAAGCCACAAGCCTGAGGTTAGTAGAGTGACTATTTATAGTAGCAAATGGAGGAATACTTACAAACTGAAATTCGGTTGCTGACCCAGCCCCAGCCTCGGCTTTCTTGTCAGCACCAGCTGGAAAGAGAAACATCAATTTGAAGTCACTGTTACCTTCCCTCTCCTGGGGCACAGTCAGTTTTCACTATACCACCCTTCAAAACTCAGCTCAAACCATCCACCCCTCCAGGAAGGCCACTGTAGCCACAAAGGACCCTCACTTCCCATCCTGCACTAAGCTTGTAGAGGGAGCTCAATAAGGGAAAACTTTAAGGACAATTAAGGGCCCAGAGCTGCAAAATGGGAGAGACAAGATCAAAGATCTAGTGCTAGCTATCCTACAGGCAGCCAGGAGTTTATGTCAAGATGTGCACGTTAATATAATGAAAATCTAACGAAACACACGTTAGATTTCAAAGACTTGGGAACAAAACAATGTAAAATATCAATGTTTGTAAGGGTTTCATGTTAAAATAACACATAACCCATTTCCACCTGTTTTTAAATTGTATGGCTAAGAAATGTGTATTTCATATATAAGTCACATGGAGAATAAGGGGAGCGGGGAGCCAGGGCCAATAACGTGTGTCAATGAATACCACTAAAAGTGGAGTTTCCCTTTAGCCCACCACTTCCACCTCAGGGTCCTGACTGCTCACTTCCAGCCCTCTCACCAAACTAGCCACCATGTTCTCCCCACCTCCCCATGCTCACTCTCAAGGGAGGACCCTGTGGCTCAAGTTCAACTGTCTCATTCTCTGAAGAACAGTTCCCAAGTTCCCCGTGTGGCATGACTTCTAATACTAGCCATCACCAACTTTCTCTGAACCAAGAGCTGGAAGAATTCACCCTCCTCCCTATAAGGTGCTCAGGCCAAATGCTCTCTTCTTCACATACGAAGAACCAGAAAAGATGACAAGGTGGCAGGTAAGAGTGGTGGAAGTAAAAACTTCTTTTTGGAACTTGCTTTTATATCACAATACCCTTTGCAACAGAGTGAATGACTGTAAGTTCTTCCCATATGACATCTTTATCTTCCCTCTTTTGACAAGCTAGGTGCCCTCTGAGGGACTCTGCTTGGGACGCTCCCTTGGCTGACTCCCCTTCTGTCCTGTCCCTTCAGATATCTGCTTACTTCTGCAGAGACTCTGAAAACCCAACTGAATATCACCAACACCCACCCACTACTGCTTAAATTTTCTCACACAGCATCCAGACCACCTAACACAAACCCATCTTCCCTAGCACTGAAAGCTCAACGAGAATTGAGCCTTTTGTCTATTATACAGACACGTCCCTACAATAGTGCTTGGCATGCAAACGGCACCCAACCCAGTGAATTTGTCATTCTGGGTCATGTAAGCCCTTGCTAATTCACATTATTTTTGCAAAAACAGCTGAGTGAGCGCTGCCCTCAAGGAGCTTACAAAACAAAGCAAATAGGAAAAAAGGAAAGCATGTGGCTTTCCTGAGAGTTGTTTTTTCTGGTTATGGGTTTTTAGTGTCCCCCAACTGAGAGGGCTTGATTTCCAAAGGACTCCTGCTGTTCTGATGATGTGGAGACTGAAATCAAGCATCTCTCCTGCACCTGTAAGGGCTGAAGAATTCATTAAAATTCCTTAAGAAGTGTTCCTAACAGGTTCTTGAGTTCTCCAACAGCCCAGATACAGAAGATGCCATTACTCACGGGGCACAGCACTCCGCCTGTAGGTATCTCTGTCAGCTTCCCCTCTTGTGAGTCTTGCAGGCCGCTCACCCTCCAGACCTACATAAATTAAACCACACCGTGAACACACAGCAGCATGGGAACTCTGTTTCTTGAGGGTCAGGAAAACAGGCATGGCTCTTCCATCTCTGGTGAACTGCAAGAAAACTGGTTTTCTTCTACTGAGTCTCTCCACATAAAGACATTTTCCAATCACTTGGCAAATTTAGAAATATTGCTACAAATATCCAAATTTTGAATTCTCCCCAACTTTCCAAGTGAAAAATTTAGTATATGACTGGAAAAGTAATTATATAATGTAGAAGTCACCAAGAATCCTTTAGTTCCTTTTGGGCTTCTATACGTACCTCATAAGCGGTATATATATTAACCCATTTTCCCCCCATTGTCCCAGATGTGGAACACCTATAGAAATCTATGATATATAATTATGCTGTAATAACAACAAGAACATAATTATATTGGCAGAATTGAAAATTTGTGACTTCATGGGCCAAGGCACAGTTTTTTGCATGTTATGCTTGGGGTGGAACACAGGATCCTGTGCCACTAGACGACCCCTTAGCTATGTTCCCAGTCAGAAGTTTAAGGTAAAGTCTACCTTTAAAAATTCTCCCAAACATATAAAATATTAAATTTAATTCAGCATTCTCTCAAAAGCCAATGGAATCCATATAACTAAAAAAAAAAAAAAAAAAACTCCCAAAAAACTGTTTTTGAAGTAGAAAAAAACAAAATTGACTCTTAAGTGAATGGCAAAAGCAAACGTCAGGTCCACATAGACCAAATCAGAATTTGTGGATTACAGAAGGACAACAGCATTTTCATTCTTAGGTAGAGAAACTTTGCTCTAAGTATTCACAAGGCTGGGCTGGCCTGGCCTAGTGGAACACTCCTATAAGCCCAGTGACCAGGGAGGCGGAGGCAGAAGAATCGCAAGGTCAGAAACAGCCTCAGCAATTTAGCAAGACTCTGTCTCTAAATGAAATATTAAAAAGGCAGAGGATGTGGCGCAGTGGTTAAGCCACCCCTGGGTTCAATCCCTGGTACCCTGCCCCCAAGGAAAGGGGGGGGGGGCTGTCCACACACTCAATTGCAAAGTACCCCTGGGCTCAATCCCTAATTAATAACATTAAAAATAGATAAAAGGAGTAGGGAAATAGCTCAACAGCAAAGCAGTCCTGGGTCCAATCTCAGGCACAAAATAAAGAAAGAAGATAACTCTACGTAACCATTAAAATCTCTTAAGTGTTCCTAACAGGTTCTTGAGTTCCATGAAGTCACTCTCCAGGGGAACCTAGAGAATCTGCAGATCATTTTTGGATATCTGTCCATCTTGTCACCGGCCTACAAATTCTCTGCAGATCCTACCAAGTTCATAACAAGTAACCAGAACCCTGACAAAAATGCTAACTGTGAGCCAGTAAGGATCTCAGAAGACAACTTTATTCATAAGGGAGCCTATTTCACACCCAAATTATATACACACCCATTCTCCCCCGTTTTTAAAATTTTTGCTCCCCTTGTCAAGAAACCATTCATTTCTTTCACATGTTGGTGAAGAGCTTTGCTCTGGACTTCTTGAGCACAATCTCATTCTGGTAGAAAATAATCACTGTATGACCTGCCCGTATCTGAATATTTGCAGTCACTCGGGAAGAAAGATCAAAATTCTACTCATGTTTAATGCAATTTCATGAAAGGACAAAGACCTGGGTTCAGTTCAAAGGTTCCAGAACTTGACCAAAGGCCCTTGCCACTGTCCCCTCTAAAGCTAACACCAATGGTAAGTTTTAATAACACTTCTGTCCCCCACACAAAAGATCATACCATTTCATATACACTGTTTCCCACAGAAAAGAGCAGCTTCAGAGCAGGCCCTTGGTGGCATTAATTAGGCACCTACCTTTGGGCCGAGGTCGGCCAGTTTCTGGTCGGCTACGGCGTAGAGTGGCAGGCACAATCTCAGGTGGCAGGTGGAGGTAATCGCGGAGATACTGAATGCCTTCGTTGGTAAGGTACCAGTAGAAGTGTCTCCAAGCAAACTGTTCCTTCACGTAGCCTCGAGACTTGAGGGACTAAGGCAGAAAACTACTGTTTAGACATAACAAGGCTGGGCATGGTGGCGAGTGCCTGTAGTCCCAGCTACCCAGGAGGCTGAGGCAGAAGGATCCCCTCCACACAAGAGTTTAAGGCCAGACTGTGCAATAGTGAGAGATCCCATCTCAAAACAAAACAAAGAACAGATTAGAAGCTGGAAACTCTGCATTTCAAAGGGGATAAAGAGACAAGTTTTCACAGCATATATCTACATCTGTATCCTTCAAGGAAGCAAGCAGCTACCCTGATCTCTTGTTGGAATCTACCTTGAACATTAGTGGGAAATCTCCCCATTTCCATCCCAGTCCATACCTGCATGGCCTTCATGACGTGAAGGTTGGGTACATTCTTATCTGCCAGCTCTGGGTGCTTGGGCATGTGGACATCTTTCTTGGCTACCATTACTCCCTCCTTAAAAAGGAGTTCATAAATGGCAATCCGATTCTTCTTGGGCATCAACATCTGCAAAGAGAGTGATCATGAAGAACGTTTCTGAGCAATACAGCTAGGATCCCAGTAACCAAGTAGATGACCCTAAGTGACCACAAAATCACTGCCCAGTGGATGGAAAATTTAAAACACATCATAGAAGACATGCTGGAAAAAAAAAAAAAACAGCATTATAAACTCACTGGAGACCAGCCCTCTCCCCCACCGCCAAATGTTTCAGATGGAATACTGGCCAGGACATTAAAACAGGGACATGGACATGTATCTGATCCAACTTCACAAGCTCTGACAACCACAAGGGTACAGAGAGTGGGGAGTACGCAGACATGGTACTCTAGCGGTACTGGGGGGTCATCAAGACCTACCCAGTGGGGATTCTCCCATCTGCACTTTAAGGCACACAGCAGGACCCGGAAGTGGAAAAGCCCCCCCACCGATGCCTCAGAGATCACTGACCCCCAACAGAAGGGCTAAGGTTCCCGCAACCGTCATCCCCTAAAATTCCCTACCCCAAACTAGAGCTCCAGGGCCAGGCGAAAGGTCCTCCCGCGAAAGAAACGCGTGCAGGTGGGGTACGGCCTCCCTAGCCTCGCCTGGCTGGTCCCCGCCACACCAGGGCTTCAAACTCCCCTCCTCCGTCTTCCGCCATCCGGACGCCGAACTTCGCCTACCAGCACCCCTAACTCCCTGAACAACACCCCCAACCCTTCTCGCCGCTTAGAAATGGGAGTGTCAAGAGGGGCAGAGAGATCCTCGGTCCAAACCCTAGGGAGACACGGCCTCTATGACGACAGGACGGCCCGATGGTGGCAGATGGAACCCGAACACCAGAGGAACTCACCTCGGAGGCTTCAGGGTCCGAGGCCGAGGCTGGAAAGGAAGGGGCATGCGCGGCGCAGCGTCTCTTCCGGGCTGCGCGGCCCCGCCCACAACCAGGACCCGCGCGCGGCCTGGGGTGTCCTCGGCGATGCCTGAAGAGTGGGAGGCTCTGGCGACCAGTGTCGGCTTCTTGGACTCAGGAGCCAGAAAACCGCCGCCCGGCGGGAGCTCGGGAGCCTGCGTGCTTTATGAACAGATAAATGGTCGCTTATATTTAGACGGTGTCTTTAGGAACACGTGTCTTTCCCATCGGTAATTTAACTTATGCAAGTGGTATATGCTGTTTGAGTAGGAAGAGAGAAAACGTACAGATAAATAAAAAAAAATACACAAATAAAAATAGTTCCCCAACAAAAGATAATCATTGTTTTGAGTATATGTTCTCCCAAACTCACATGCACCCACACAAATGTATTATTATTTTTAAAACTTTTAACAAGCCGGGCGTAGTGACTCCTTGGGAGGCTGAGGCCGGAGGACTGCTAAGTTCAAGGCCAGCCTCAGCAACTTAATGAGGCCCTAAGCAAATCAGGGAGACCCCGACTCAAAATAAAAAGGACTAGAAACGTCGTTCTGTTGTAAGTGTTCCTGAGCTCAATCCCTAGTACAAAAAAAAAAAAAAAAAGTTAACAAAAATAGGATTTTTGTACGTAATGTATGATATGTTTTGCAAGCTGTTTTTTCCTTAAAAGAATGTCATGAATCTTTTCATATTAAAAATTACAATTTTTGATGATTGAATAGTAATTCACTGTTGAATAAATGCTTTATAACTATTTATTTAAAAATCGCAATCATAAGCAATGCTACACAGATACTTGCACCCTTGCCCAATATTTTCCTTTAGCTTAATCCTGAATGTATAACTACTGAGTGAGAAAGCATGCATCTCAGGCTTCTTACATGCACCGTGTTGAGTTACATAGGGCATTATCAGTTACACTCATGCCAGCAGTTATTAAAGCTCACTCTCATTAGGGGGCTGGGGATATAGCTCAGTTGGTGGATGCTTGCCTTGCATGCATAAGGCCCTTGGTTCAATCCTCAGCGCCACAAAAAAAAAAAAAAAAAAAAGCTCACTCTCATTATCCCTGCTGATATTGAAGGATGTCATTCTTATGCTTTTTGGCCATTCTAAAAAATGAAATGGTAATTTTCCCGCTTTTTAAATGTATACATATATATTTTTTTATATATATTACTAATGTGGTTAAACATTTTTTTCTTTTTAGAATATTTGTTCCATCTTTTATAAATTGTCTTTTCATTTTTATTACCTACTTTTCAGTGTTGATTCCTCTTTTATTGGTCTGACTCACTCTGTACACAGTAAAGCTGTTAACCTCATGTCACATTTGTAATTGTGTGCTGGGGATTGAACCCAGGGCCTGGTGCATGCTAAGCAGACGCTGTCACCCAGCTACAACCCTAGCCTTTCATCACAGATTTTTCAGGTTCTCGGGGTGATTTCAGATAGAGCTAAGCCTGTGTCCTGTGGGAGAGAGCTGGGTTAGGGAAGGATGTCATCTAGGATGGATGTCATGCTGTAGGATCTGAGATCCCCTGGAGAGGATGTGGAGAGGGGAGAGAAGGAGGAAGAACCCACAGCACTTCCACCTCCCCTTCTCTGGTGCTGCTCCTGGGGGCATATCCATCCCTGGATGCACTATCTTGAGGGCAGGCACTGTGCCCTCTCTAGCCTTTAGTACAGTGGCCTACTGCGCTTAAACGTTTCAGGGATAAACAACAGCCTCCTGGAGAGCAGAGGGAATGGAAGGCGGGAATGAAGGGAGTGAATAATAGAACCCCCCATTTCAGAAGCCTTCTCAGATGGTAGTGCTCCGGCATGGAGTTCGCTGACTTCCATTCAGCAGTTAGGCTCTGAGGCTTTGGCACTGGCCCATGTGGTGGGGCTAAAACGGGGACAGGAGCATATACAGATCACACCCCAAGCAACGGATATTCCTGTTGTATGTCAAGGACTATGCCAGAGCCGTGTTGCACGCCTGGAATCCCAGTAGCGGAGGAGGCTGAGGAAGGAGGCTTGGGGTTTCAAAGCCAGCCTCAGCAGTGAGACCCTAAGCAACTCAGGGAGGCCCTGTCTCTAAATAAAATATTAAAAAGGGCCGAGGATGTGGTTCAGTGGTTAAGTGCCCCTGGGTTCAGTCCTGGGTACCAAAAAAAAACCTATAGAGAACATGGTCAGAGCGTAGGTGGCAGAGAGTGATTTAAGTGAGGAGTGAAGTTTCAGCCGAGAGCCCCAGAGCAGGCATCAGGCTCCAGATGAGAACTGGGAAGGGGAAACACATCTTTGAAAGGCCTGGGGGCCACAGAGAGCTTGACTGACAGGCGGCCATAGTGGCTAGGACTGGTGTCCCACAGGCACGTGGCCTCAGGGAGGTGGTCAAATTTTCTTCCACAGGTAACAAAATGTCTCAGAGGCAATTAAGCAGTAGTGACGGTATTAAAGGTGTGGTGCGGTTTAGAGAGTGCCTTTATAAAGACCAACCCCCTTCCCACCCCACCCCACTCTATTGCTATGAGATCTAACCCTGGAGATAAAGGTATAATCACCTGCATCGAGTTCAAAAGGAAACAAATAAACCCAATCCGTGGTGCACACCTGTCGTCCCAGCAGCTTGGGAGGCTGAGGCAGGAGGATCTCGGTGAGACCCTGTCTCTAAATAAAATACAAAATAGGGCTGGGGATGTGGCTCAGTGGTTGAGTACCCCTGAGTTCAACCTCTGGTACCAAAAACAGAAATAAACCATCTCCCCTGAATTTTTTGGAGAAATGGACATTTCCTTCTCTGGGCTTCCTGCAGGCTTCCCACTGCCCCAGGCTGCCCTTTCGCAATGAGGTCTCCTGAGGGGGCCGAGGGCAGGGACAGGGCACCAGAGCCCTGGGTGCAGAGCAGGGCAAGGAGGGGTCAGCCCTGCAGCTCATCAGAACTCCCTGGAAGGCTTCGGAAGGTCCATTGACCGGGCCACACTCCACATGGGTCACATCCATCCCTGGGGGTGGGACCAGCTGTCAGTATTTTACTTCTTCCTTTTTTCTTGGTGTGTAATAAGCACACAGTAAAGTGCACAGGTTTTTAGGTTACAACTCAGTGCATTCTAACATGTGTGCATGTGTGTGTATAAATCCACAGTGTCTACTTTGTGTTCCCCCTCCTATTCTAGGTCTGTGAGAATCATCTATGTAGTAGGTATCAATAGGTATTTTTGGTTACTAAGTATTATTCCATCGTAAAAAGATTCTAAGTTTGCTTATCCATTCGCTAGTGGATGGTGATGGAAGTTGTGCCCAGTTTTCCACTATGGGAAACAAAGCTGCTGGGAATCTTTTAGTGTCCTTTGGTGGATATAGGTATTGGGCGCAGGAGTTTCTCATGTAGTCAGAACCAGAGACTGGGAGAGATCTACAAGTCCCCCGGGGGGCCTCTATTGAAGAAGCTGGGGTCTAGGTCCTGGGGAAGCCTGGGGGCAGGTTCTCCCCAGGTTCAAAAATGAGTAAGCTACAGCTTTCAAAGGTTTTCAAGTTCCTTTCCTTTTGAAATTCCTGGGCCTTTAATAAAATCTTTGTCCCAACAGCTCAGGGAGGCTGAGGCAGGAGGATCACAAGTTCAAAGTCAGCCTCAGCAATTTAGGGAAGCCCTAAGCAACTTAGCAAGACCCTGTCTCAAAATGAAAAATAGGGGTCTGGGATTGTAGCTCAGTGGTAGAGCTCTTTACTAGCATGGGTGAGGCCTTGAGTTCGATCCTCAGCACCACATAAAAATAAATAAGTAAAATAAATTGTGTCCATCTACAATAATCAATCAATCAATAACATTTTAAAAAGGGCTGGGGATGTGGCTCAGTGGTTAAGCATCCTTAGGTTCAATCCCCAGTAACAAACACACAAAGTCACAGCAGGAATGGAGCAGGGCCTAGGGGAACAGTGGCCCTGCCAGCAGCACCATGTGGGGTAGCTCCTGGGGGCTTTGGGGCGGGCCAGCTGCAGCTGTGACCACGAACCAGAGCCAGAGTTCCTCAACAGACTCCCCGGCCTCACCTCTCCCCACATCCCCCTTCCCCACACCTAGAACAGCTTTCTAAGCACATTCTCTCTTTCCCACTCAGGCACAAACCTCCTAAAAAGAGCCATCTGTGTCTCCCTCTGTAGCTCCCCCGACACACGTGAGTTGGGAATGTGGGTCGATGGCTGCCGACACACCCAGGCACACCACACGGGCACTTTGAGTCACCCGCGTCTGGAGCCAGGGGACAGAGGAATGATTTCTTCTCCCAGTGGAGACTGGCCGTGCCCTGCACCAGGGCAAATCGTGCACGACCTCTGCAAGGTGACTGTACCTCTGGCTGTCACTGTTGAGGGTGGCTACTCGGGCCTCGCCTGCCGGCCTTATTCTTGTCACTTTGACTCTGGTTAGGGTCAAGATGAACACAGTAGGACTCAGGAAATGCCACACATAGGCTGCCTGCTGTCCCTGCTCCTGCTGGGGTGACCCACCCTGGAGGTGACCCCCACTGCCGTCAGGTCTGGGTCCTCTATTGCCACCTGTGAACCTTGGAGCATTTCTCCCACTCCCTTATATTCGGTTTGAATGTCTAACCACACTTTTTTTTAAAATTTTTTGAGCCCAGGGGCACTGAAACACCGAGCCACATCCCCAGTCCTTTCCGTTTTTTTAATTTGAGACAGGGCCTCACTTGGTTGCTTATAGCCTCCCTAAATTTCTGAGGCTGGCTTCAAACCTGCAATCCTCCTGCCTCAGCCTCCAGAGCTGCTGGGATTACAGGCGTGAGCCACTGTGCCTGGCTAACCACATATTCAAGTGCCTGTTTTACAGCTGGAAAAACTGAGATGTGGGACAGTTTGGAATGTCAGGGCCTGGGTGACAGGGATTTCTGCCTGTAATGCCCACCATGGGGCCCCAGCAGCTTGGAACAGTGCCTAGCACACAAAGAGACTCGGGAAAGATTTCTTAAAGAAACAGTGAAGCTGGACCTGGTAGCACATGCCAATGATCCCAGTGGCTCCGGAGGCTGAGTCGGGAAGATCCAAGTTGGAGGCCAGCCTGGGCAATCTGATGGGACTCAAAGTAAAAAAACACAAAGGATCAGGGTTGTAGCTCAGGGGTACAGCAACCTGCGTTGAATCCCCAGAAGCAAAAAATAAAAAAAGAAACAAGCAAAGCTTGTGTACATCTTGGCTTGAAACTCCTACCTCGATATCCTCTTCCTATGGAGCCTCCTTCTCCAGCAGAGCCTGGCTGGACGAGCAAGGTGGCCACATTCCTGCCTGAGTTTCTACTCCTAACCCCCATTAGAGACTCCTTTTACCTCTGAGCACGGACTTAGGAGCTACTTGGCCTACACCAAAATCCAGCTCTGCCACTGGCTGTGCGGCCTTGGGCAAATTGCTTGGCCTCTCTGGGCCTCAGTTTCCTCGCCCTTTTTTCCTGGAGATAATAGCAATACCAACCCCATGGATTTGGGGGAAGGATTACTTTAGGACAGTGCCCTGCATATGGAAGATACTCAAGAAATGTTAGTGATTGGTATTACTTTTATTTTTAAATTCATTTTAAATATTAAAAAATAAAAACATACGTGAACACAGAAAACAAAGGTATAACTTAGTGAATTTTATTTTTTGTGTAGTGAATTCTTTTTTTAAAACCTTTTAGTTGTGGATGAACACAATAGCTTTGCTTTATTTATTCATATGTGGTACTGAGAATCAAACCCAGGGCCTCACACATGCTAGGCAGATGCTCTACCACTGAGCCCCAGCCCCAGCCCCTGTGTGGTGAGTACTTATCATGCATATGCACTTGTAATCCCCAACCTCTACAGAAGTCCCCCCCTGTCCCCCACTGTCCCACACCAGTTATGTTCCCCGGCTCCCTCAATGGTACCCACCATCCTGCCTCATTATGGTGTCTCTAGATGCCATAGTTCAGTCTCGCCCATTTAAAAAATCAACTTTGTGGAGGTGAAATTTATACCAAATAAAACTCACCCATTTTAAGTGTTCGATTGATGAATTCTGACAAATAGCGCTTCTGCTATTCAGAACATTTTCACGCTCCCCAGTATTTTCCTTGTGCCATTTGTACTCAATCCCTCCCTCTTCCTGGCCCCAGACAACCTCTGATCTTCTTTCTGTTACGTGGATTAGATTTCCTTCAGCCAGGTGTGGTGGCTCAGGCTGTAATCCCAGCCACTGCGGAAGCTAAGGAGGAGGAGGATCCCAAGTTTGAGGCTGGTCTCAGCAATTTAACTTAGCTAGACCCTGTCTCAAAATTTTTTTTAATGAAAAAAATTTTTTGAAAATTTCTCCTTTCTACAATTTCATATAAATGAAGTCATGTGGAGTACTCCTTTCCTGCTTACAGATTATTTTACTCAGTATACTGTTCTTTAAATTTTTTTAGTTGAAGATGGACACAATGCCTTTATTTATTTATTTATATGTGGTGCTGAGACTCGAACCCAGCACCTCTCACGATCTACCAACAAATAGACTGTAGACGTTGGTGAACAGGCTTTTTTTTTTTTTAATATTTATTTGTCAGTTTTTGGTGGACACAACATCTTTATTTTATTTTATTTTATTTTTAAAGAGAGAGTGAGAGAGAGAGAGAATTTTTAATATTTATTTTTTAGTTTTCGGCGGACACAACATCTTTGTTTGTATGTGGTGCTGAGGATCGAACCCGGGCCACATGCATGCCAGGCGAGTGCGCTACCGCTTGAGCCACATCCCCAGCCCCCCCAAAATGGCAGACTTTTGAGTAGACATTTGTTTTCATTCTCTTGGGTGTAGATAGGCAGGGGTGGGATTGCCAGCTGCACAGGAGGCATCAGACGGTCAAACTGATTTCCAAAGTGGCCAAATCCTTGGATGTTCTCACCAGCAATAGATGAGAGTTCAGTTACTTTGCCTCTTCACTAGCATTTAAAGTTGTCATGATTTTTTTTAAAGATCGGTTTTTAAAATCACCCTAATAGGTATTTAGTGGGATCTTTTTGTAGTTTTCCCTAGTGACCAATAATGTTAATCATTTTTCATGTGTTTAGTGGTTATTCAAATATCTTCTTTTCTGAAAGGGCTTTGTTTGTTTGTTTGTTTTTGTGCCACAGATTGAACCCAGGGGGGCTTCATCATTGATTCCCATCCCCAGCCCTTTTCACATTTTACTTTGAGACAGGGTCTCACTAATTTAGTTGCTCAGGGTCTCACTGAGTTACTGAGGCTGGCCTCAAACTTGCAATCCTCCTGCCTCAGCCTCCAGAGTCACTGGAATTACAGGTATGTGCCACTGCACCAGGTTGAAAGGTCCTTTCAAGTCTTTTATTCATTAAAAATCTCTTCATTGGCCGGGTGTACTGGTGCATGCTTGTAATCCCAGGGACTCGGGAGGCTGAGGCAGGAGAATCACAAGTTCAAAGCCAGCCTCAGCAATTTAGAGAAGCCCAAAGTGACTTAGCAAAACCCTTTCTCAAAATAAAAATTTTTAAAAGAGGGCTTGGGATATGGCTCAGTGTTAAGTGCCCCTGGGTTCAATTCCTGGTACCAAAAAAAAAAAAAAAAAAAAAACCTCTTAATTGTGTTAAAATATATACCCCATAATATTTTCTGTCCTAGCCATGTTTTTTTATTTATTTTTTTGAGGAGGAAAAGTTTGAGTGCTCTCGGTTTCAGAGGTCTTAGTCCACAGAAGGCCAGCTCCATTCCTCGGGGCTCGAGGTGAGGCAGGACATCATGGTGGAAGAGTGTGGTGGAGGGAAGCCGCTCACATTATGGTAATCAGAAAGCAGAGAGAGCTGTCCTAGCCATTTTTAAATGTATAGTTCGTTTTTTTGCCCTTGTTTTTGGGGGAGTAGGTACAGGGTATTGAACTCAGAGTCACTCAACCACTGAGCCACATCCCCAGCCCTAATTCTGTATTTTATTTAGAGACAGGGTCTCACTGAGTTTCTAAAGTGCTTCATCATTGTTGAGGCTGGCTTGGAACTAGTGATCCTCCTGCCTCAGCCTCCTGAGCTGCTGGGATTATAGGCGTGCGCCACCGCACCCAGCTTGGTAGTGTCTTTTGAATGCCAGAAGTTGCAATATTTTATCATTTAATTTATTAATTTTTTAATGACCCATGCTTAAGAGATCTTTAAAAATTTTTAAATTTGTTTTAATCAGCTTTATGTGATAGTAGAATGGATGCATTTATGCACTTTGATATATCATACATAGATGGGATATAATTTCTCATTTCTCTGAGTGTTCGTGTTACAGAATCATATTGGTCATGCAGTCACATATATACAAACAATAATAATGTCTGTTTCATTCTACTATCTTTCCTATCCCCACATCTCCCCGCACATCACTTCCCTCTACTTAATCTAAGATAATGCTATTCTTCCCTAGTGCCCCCTGCCCCCACACCTTATTGTGAATCAGCATCTGCATATTATAGAAAACACTCAGCCTTTAGTTTTGTGGGATTGGCTTATGTCGCTAGCACGATATTCTCCAACTCTAACCATTTACTGGAAAATGCCATAATTTCACTCTTCTTTAAGGTGAGTAATATTCCATTGAATACATATACCACATTTTCTTTATCCATTCATCTATTGAGGGACATCTAAGTTGGTTCCATAGTCTAGCTACTGTGACTGAGCTGCTATAAACATTGATGTGGCTGTGTCACTATAGTATGCTGATTTTAAGTCCTTGGCTATGAACCAAGGAGTGGGATAGCTAGGTCAAATGGTGGTTCCATTCCCGGTTTTCTGGGGAATCTCCATACTGCTTTCCACAGTGGTTGTACCAATTTGCAGTCCCACCATCAATGTATGAGTGTGCCTTTTCCCTCACATCCTCACCAACATTTATTATTGCCTGGATTCTTGGTAATTGCCATTCTGACAGGAGTGAGACGAAATCTTAGAGTAGTTTTGATTTGCATTTCTCAAATTGCTAGAGACGTTAAACACTTTTTTCATATATTTGTCATTAACTGTATTTCTTCTTCTGTGAAGTGTCTGTTCAGTCCCTTAGCCCATTTATTGATTGGGTTATTTGTTCTTTGGTGTTAAGTTTATTGAGTTCTTTATACATCCTAGAGATTAATGATTCATCAGAGGTGCATATGGTAAAGATTTTTTCCCATCTGTAGGCTCTTTCCTCACGTTATTGATTGTTTCCTTTGCTGAGAAGAAGCTTTTTAATTTGAATCACCCCATTTATTGATTCTTGGTTTTACTCTTGTGCTTTAGGAGTCTGGTTAAGGAAGTCAGGTCCTAGGCCTATGTGGTGAAGATTGGGCCTATTTTTTCTTCTAGTAGCCGCAGGGTCTCTGCTCTAGTGCCTAAGTCTTTGATCCACTTTGAGTTGATTTTTGTGCAGGGTGAGAGAGAGAGGGAGGCTTAATTTCATTTTGCCACATACAGATTTCCAGTTTTGCCAGCACTATTTGTTGAAGAGGCCATCTTTTCTCCAGTGAATGTTTTTGGCACCTTTGTCTAGTATGAGCTAACTGTATTTATGGGGGTTAGTCTCTGTGTCCTATACTCTGTACCATTGGTCTACAAGTCTATTTTGGTGACAATACCATGCTGTTTTTGTTACTATAGCTCTGTAGTATAGTTTAAGGTCTGGTATGGAGATGCCTCCTGCTTCACTTTTCTTTCTAAGGATTGCTTTAGCTATTTTACATCTCTTATTTTTCCCTAATAAATTTCATGATTGCTTTTTCTATGCCTATGAAGAATGTCATTGGGATTTTAATAGGAATTGCATTAAATCTGTATAACACTTTTGGTAGTATGGCCATTTCGACAATATTAATTCTGCCTGTCCGGGAGCATGGGAGATCTTTCCATCTTCCGAGGTTTTCTTCAATTTCTTTGCTTAAGAGACCTTTGCCTATATCAAGCCACAAGAATTTTTTTCTTGTTTTCCTCTAGAATTTTTCTAGTTTTGGCCAGGTATGGTGGCCTATAATCCCAGTGGCTCAGGAGGCTGATGCAGGAGGATGGAGAGTTCAAAGACAGGCTCAGCAACTTAGTGAGTCCCTCAGTGCTGGGAGCCATCAGCCAAGTAGGTATGACAATTTCCTTGCCAGCGTACCCCCATGTTTCTTTAGTGGAAGGACTCATGGAAATAGGACATTTTGCAGGACATTGCATGTAAGGTGACCTTGCTCAAGGACCAGGGCGGATCCGAGTTTAGGGTGTTCCCCCTTTAGAATAGGGCGGTTTAGCATAATAGGAGATTAGGGTGTTCCCCCTTTAGAATAGGGTGTATCCTGCTGCTGAGTTCCTCTTGAGTTCTTAGGGTCAGACAGTATATTTTGGGAGACAGAAGCCCAGTAGTGGATTTGGGCAGAGTGTGGATTTGGGCAAAGAACGTGGATTCCCCCAGAACGTGTTTGTAGACGGCCGGTGTGAGTTCGGGAATAAAGAATTGCTGTTTGAATCTACAAGCTGTGTGGAGACTCGTGATTTGTGCCCAGCCAGAGACTGCGGCACCTCAGCAACATAGTGAGACCCTGTCCCTAAATAAAATACAAGAAAAGGGGACTGGAGATGGGGCTCAGGAATCATTTGTCCATGGGTTCAATTCCCAGTATTAAAAAAAAAAAAAAAAAAAGTGGAGAGAGAGAGACAGACAGACAGAGACAGATACCAACACACCCTAAGTGACCTATACCCATGAGCCATGCTCTTGGATAACATTATCTATTTCAGTGTGGGCGGGACCTGTGACTTGCTCCAGCCAGTAGAACAGGGGCATGACGGGTGTTGCTCCTGTGGTCATGTGTTGCAGTCTGGGTTTCGCTGGTTACACACACATGGTGCAGTTCCATGTGTTCCTCAGTTCCCAGTATTTCTGGCACACTGGCCGCTGGCTCCGGGGGATTATCAGATTCAGGTCAAATCCCTTTGGCAGTACATCAGGCAGCGGTATGACCTTCCCTTAGGAGGTACTTAATTTCTGGCTGTTTCTTGTCTGTGTAGCAGCTGTTGGTGCCATGTACCAGCCAATTCACCAAAGACATCAAAATGAGGATATCCCCCCGGGCACTGTGGCACACACCTGTAGACCCAGCGACTCGGGAAGCTGAGGCAGGAGGGTTGTGAGTTCAAAGCCAGCCTCAGCAAAAGCAAGGCCCTAAGCAACTCCGTGAGACCCTGTCTGTAAATAAAATACAAAATAGGGCTGGGGGTGTGGCTCAGTGGTCGAGTGCCCCTGAGTTCAATTCCTGGTCCCCCCACACCCCCCAAAAAGGTGCTATCTAATCTATTGTTTCTCTTTAATTTATTCCTTGTCACACTTCTATAAGGAGCTGCCTCACCTGATTCATATTTAAACACAGGCACACACACATATAGACATATGTATTTAAAGCAGGATAAATTCTTTATCCATTTTTAAAAATTTTACCACTCTTCAAGATTAATAAATTCTTGGCAATTATCTTTTAATAGCATTATGAACTCATAGATTAAATCTACTTGATTGATTTAAATCCATTGTGATTCTTATCCTTGTCAAGCCCCATGTTCCAGCTGGAGCCTCTTGGGCCGGGCTTCTGGGTCTTTATGACGTGATCCCATTAGTCCTCAGAAGCTTTCCTGCTGGCGGGTCTGTCTAGCCGATCCCACTCACCTTGCAACCTGCACTTTTCTGATCTAGACCTGAAACAAGGCATTTCTCCAGAAGCCGGATCCCTTTCCAGGGGAAATGATATTTCAACACCCAATTCAGGATCTAGGATACTCTCACTGTTACTGGGTTGATTACTGTTTCTAATCTCTCTCTCTCTCTCTCTGTCTCTCCCCGTAGTTGTAGATGGACAGCATGCCTTTATTTTATTTTATTTCTATTTATTTGGTACCAGGGATTGAACTCAGGGGCATTCGACCACTGAGCCACACCCCCAGCCCTATTTTGTATTTTATTTAGAGACAGGGTCTCACTGAGTTGATTAGAGCCTTGTTTTTGCTGAGGCTGGCTTTGAACTTGCTGTTCTCCTGTCTCAGCCTCCTGAGCCGCTAGGAGGCAGTACTAGGAAGATCTTTGTGAGCTCATCTGATACGAGGAACAAAGGGAGGGCCAGAGACGAGAGACAATAAATTAGAAACTGCCATTCCCATTTGTTTCAGGCCCTCTTCCTGTCCTTCATTTCTCTCTTTATTTCTTTTGATGCTGGGGATTGAACCCAGGGGTATTTACCATTGAGCTACATCCCCAGCCCTTTAGTTTTATTTTATTTTATTTTATTTTTTTAAGCAGAGTCTCGCTGAGTTGCCGAAGGCCTAAGTCGCTGAGGCTGGCCTTGAATTTGGGGTCCTCCTGCCTCAGCCTCCCGGGTCCCTGGGATTACAGGCGTGCCCCACCTCACATGGCTCCATCCTTCATTTCTGTTGTCCCTATTCTACTCCAAATTCTATGCCATGCCCAGCAGTGTCTCCCTAGGGTGGATCCTGGCCCAGAGGAGCAGGTGGCCTTGCCATGTCTGTTTCCAGAGCCCCGTGAGCTCCCCAGACCCTCCAGACCCCTCGGCCCTTGCGCTTGGTCACCCAGTTTCAGCATTTCTTAAATTGGCTCCTGCCTTCTTGTGAGTATCTGCTGTCTATTGGAGGTCCCCTGTTTTCCTGTCCACCGGATGCTGCCCCGTGGCTTCCCTCTGCGTCCTCCCCGACAGATGCAGGGTCTTGTGACTGTCAGTAGCTTGTCCTCATCCATTTGGATTTTCGGCCTTGCTGGCCGTTGGTCGCTGGTTGTGTTGTAAGCCTTATCTGTGGTTTTGGCGACCCTAAGGTCACCACTGAGCAGGTAGAGGGGCAAGAAAACTTGGCTGCAAGTCCCCCCCACCCCATGGCCACTCCCTCCCTGCACAGTGACAGGTCTCTCAGTAACTTGAGCTTCCTTAAAGCATAGAGGTGGCTTCCCCAGAGAGCATTAAAGCAGGAGCCACTAAGCCTCCTAAGGATCAATGAGGAAGGGTCAGGTGTCACCCCTGAGCCCTTCTGTTGGCCAAAGTGTCACAGGGCCAGGCCGGATTCTAGGAGAAACAGACACCAGCCCCTGGTGGGGGAGTGACAGGTACAGACAGGGAGGGGACATGGCTGGTGCCACCTCCAGAGATTCCAGCTCAGGCTGGTCCCTCTCAGTGCCCGTGCAGGCCCCATCCCCAAGAGGCTGAGGGCTGCACCGTCACGTCACTCAGGGGTGGGTAGGGGAGACAAGAGAATCTCGGGGTTCCGCCTCGGCCCAGATGTGCATATCCTCCCGGGGCTCCGGGTTGTGTGGTCCAGCACCGTGGGAAAGAATGGGCTCCCATCTCCGCTCCCCGCCCCATCTCTTCCCGTCCCTCCCGGGCCCTCGGAGGGTTGGCCGGACACACGGCCCTGCCAGGGGTAAGTCGAGCCGGGAGCTCTGCCAGCGAGGGCCAGATGGAGCAGGAAGAAGGCCCAAACATAAATAACGCTCCTGGGGGTGCCTTGCCCTGCAGGCTCCTGGTGGCCCCCTCACCCCTGCTGGAAGCCGTCATCTGCTCCCTGCAGCCTGCAGGCCCCGACAGCTGAAGGGGAAGGCAGATCAGGTGTCGGGGTCACTCCTAAAGCCATTCTTTGGTTCCCACCTGAGCGGTGCTGAGCCTGGGGCCGTGACATTCTGATGGAGCAAAGGGCAGGACATTGTCCTCTTGGATGCCTCCGCTTTGTCAGGGGGCTGCTGGGAGCGCCAGCCAGGCTGCGGCCATATGGCAGTCCCCCTTCCCCAGCCCTAGACTGCAAACTGGAGGGCCGGCCCTGGGCCCGCTCCAGCTGTCTTCTGTGCCCGGCTTTCTCCCTTCAAGGTGAAGAGTGGATTTTCTGCCTCCAGACAGATTCCACAAGCTGTGCCTTTCGCTCTTGGGAAGGAGGAACAGAGCTCTGAGTTCTGCCTGCCGCTCTGCATCCTCCGTGAGCCCCCAGGGGCTCCGAGGATTCGAAGATGAGTGACAAAGGGGGGCTGGGGCCACAGCTCCGATGGTGGAGGGTGACAAAGAGCTGCAGGCTCGGGATGTTGGAGTTACTGTCATCTCAGGGTCTCTTCCTGCCTTACTTGATGTCATGGAATTTGTTTGAACTTGCAAACATCTTACAGCTTTGATTCTCTAAGTGTAGCTGAGCTCCCACGTGGGAGTCCCCTGAGGAGCTTTTAAAAGTGACAGGTTCCTGGGTGTCACCAGCCCTGCTGTATCACAAGCTGTGAAGAAGAGGCGCGGGAAGCTGCATATTAAAAGAGGGTTCTGGCGACTCTGAGGCCCCAGAAGGCTTCTTGTCAAAGGTGGTTCAGAAATCAGGTTCTGAACTGGACAAAATGGCCGGCAACCAGAACCATCTAGAAAGCAACTTGCTCTCCCCACCACCCCGCCCTGGGCTTCATTGTTCTCATCTGCAAAATGGGAAAGATAACAGCATCACTCAGAGATAGGAGTGTTCCAGGGATAAAAATTCAAGAATCGGGGAGCACCTCATTCATGTTCATGTGATCATCGTGAGAATCAAATGCTTGGTTTTGCTCAGAGCAGGGAAGAGACCCAGATAGGGAGAGGCCCTGCCAACGCTCACTCACCAGTGCCCTGCCCGACTCACGGGGGAACCAGGTCACATGCATGACTCACCGGCCGCGTGTGCTGTCCTGGGTCTGTTTTCTGGAGAGGGACGAGAGCCTGAGCCCACTCGCCTTTCCCTAGGATGTCTCCAGCGTCTCCCTGCAGTATCCACCTCGCGGCAGACAGAGCAGAGGCTGCGGGGGGCAGGCCCGACGCTGGGGGTGGAAGGTGCACTTGGTGCCTGGGCTGGGAGCTGTCAGCTCCTATTACCAGCCCCGTGCCTTGATCCCCTGATCTCTCTGGCTTCTGGGGAGGGTGTCATCTGTGAAGGTGGAGCTGGCACAGAAGCAGATGGATCAGAGCCTTCTGTGACTGGAAGAGCCAGGGCAAACTACTGGCCATTTAGGATAAGAGAGAACAATAATGGATAAAATGGCTGCCTACTGACTGCCAGCCAGTTCTGTCATGGTTACAGCACCATTTTACAGAAGAAAACAAACAAACAAACCCTGAGACACAAAGAGTGTAACTCATGCACCCCAAGCCATGCAGCAGATAATGTAGAAATAGACAGAGCCTTGGGTTTGGGTTCCAATGTTGGGCAGCAAGGCAACAGGGTCTATTAGAATAGTCCAAATCCAAATCCTGGCTTTGTTACTATCTGTGTGGACTTGGGAAAGTCACTTAGCTTCCCAAGTCTTAGTTTCTCACTCTGTTAGATGGAAATAGTAACCTTGAGTTGGAGTCTAGTGGTGTGTATCCGTTTCCTACTGCTGCTGTAACAACAATAACATGTTCAGCAGCTTAACATCATTCATTTGTTCTCTTACAGTTCTGGAGGATAGAAATCTGAGATAAGTTAGGGTTAAAATCAAGTTGCTAGCAGGGCTGGGTTGTGATCAAATCAGGCCTTTCCAGATAATTTAGGATAATCTCTCAAAATCCATAACTTATCACATCTGGAATTATTATTTTTTTTAATACTGAGGACAGAACTCAGGTCACTTAACCACTGAGCCACATCTCCAGCCCCTTTTTCATATTTTATTTAGAGGCAGAGTCTCAACAAGTTGCTTAAGGCCCCACTAAGTTGCTGAGGCTGGCTTTGAACATGCAATCTTCTTGCCTCAGCCTCTCAGGCCACTTGGATCATAGGTGTGCATCACAGTGCCCATCTAAGATCTGTTTTTATAATATAAGGTATATCGCCATCTATCCTTGCTGGGAACCTAATGCTGGGTTCACAAAATCTGATTATTCCAATAACTGAAGAAAACAACAAAGAAAGCACGTAACCACACAGAATTACCTTTTCAATAATCCAGAGACGGCTCTGTGACCTTAAGGGTGCTTGGAAAGAGAGAGCCACCGGAATTCTTTATTCTTATATAAGGAACACACAAGGAGAATTTCCATGGAATATTCTACCCCAAGAGGGCAAAGGGGTAGGATTACAAAGGAACAGGCGAGTGTAGCTCAGCCCCTCTGGCTGTCACCTACTCCTAGGGCCACACCTCATTATCCGAGTGAGGAAAAGCCCAATTCCAGTGACCATTCAGATCCCCCTGGTGCACCAGGACTTACAGGTGCGTTTGGAGTGGCTCCCCACAGACATACACAGCTTCTGGAGACTGAGGCCTGGACATCCCTGGAGACTCACCAATTGGCCTCCTACCCAGGAACCAGCAGAAGGCAGCGCGGTCATTGTTATGTTCTGGCCTCAGGTGGTGAGCGGCTGGCGTGATCCGGGACAAGGCACTCTCTAAGCCTCAGTGTCCTGATCTGTAAAGAGGGGTGATGACAGGGCTGTCCCATGAAGGATCTGCGTTCAGACGTGGCAATGGCCAGTCGGTATTTGCTGTGTGAGTTTGGGTGACGATGCAGGGATGCCAGGGAGGTCCCTGGGCAGAGCGGGGAGGCCTCAGCGGGGAGGCCCGTGTCCCAGCGTGAGGGGCCCCACTTCTGGAGTGGGCGCAGGGCTCTGGGTGCTGCAGGCCAAGTCTTCCCCTGAGTGTAGGATGGGGGCCTGGTGGGACATGCCGCCCTCGGCCTCCCGGGGTGTGACCTGGCTGGGCACTCAGCCCCCCCACATCTCTGGTCTGGCTCAGTTGCTTAGCCTTAGATGAATCTCCAACGTACTTTGTGCCCCCAACAAACCCTACTGCCAACATGGGGTCACAAAGGGCATCCAGAGAAACCATTCGGCAGGTCACCTCACTGGAGTCCCGCCCTCCATCTCACCGCCCCACTCAGAGGTCCTCGGGAGAGTGATGCGGCCTGCATCCGGGACCCCCCATCACCGAGGAGAGGGGCTGCAGATCGGAGGCCGCAGGTCCACCCAGGAAGCCCCCAGCTCTGTCCCCCCGCCAGCGGCTGCCCTCCCTGAGCTCAGGTACGGCCGGGCTCGGCAGCAGGGCTCCGGGGCTTAGGTTGGGGATGTGTTGTAATGTGACCGAGGGCGGGACAGGGGCTCTGCCTGTCCTGAGCAGTTGTGCAGCCAGGCGGTGGCCTGCCTTCCTTCCCTGGCATTCAGGCCTGTGGGAAGGGGCAGCGTGTGTGCAGACGGGGCCTGGGGCCCTCCGTCCTGCCTCAGGTGGGGGCCACGTAGGAAAGAGAGGGCCGAAGGGGACAGAGGCCTGCCTGCCGCTTAGGGCCACCGCAGATTCTGCGCCTGAGGAGCCAGAGAGGAGTCAGGACAACCAGGAGGGTCTCCTTCTGCAGGAAGCACCGGAGTCCTCTTCCCAGCGAGGATCCTGACGTTCTGGGGAAGAGCACCGTGACCATGGGCCAGCAGAGCGTCCCCGCAGTCCCCACCGCTGTTGGTGGAGCACCCCCTGTGCCACGTTGTCAGACTTTTCTGACACCGGCAAACAGACCCCGTCAAGAAATTTTGATTCTTTCAAATTTTAGATCATCTTTATGTTGTGCCACTGATGCCGCGGGGACATTCACTGGCCTCCTCTAAAAAGGTGTGGGGGTGTGCATGCCCGTAATTCTAGGGACTTGGGAGGCTGAGGCAGGAGGATGGAAAGTCTGAGGCTAGCCTCAGTAACTTAGTGAGACCTTATCTGAAAATGAAAAATTAAAAAAAACCCAGAAAAATGTAACTCAGTGGGAAAGTGCCCCTGGGTTCAAGTTCCAATCTAAAAACATTTTTTTAATTGAAAAAGAATCTAAAATTTATTTATTTATTTATTTTGGATAGGTAATACATTTACCTAGTTCAAATGCAAAAAAGGGAATGTGAGGGAGCATATGAGTCTCCTTGCCTTCCGTCCTCTTTCCTGTAGGCAACCCACTTTTTCCTTGGTCCTAGGGTCCTGCCCAAAATATCCTCCACACTTACAAGCAAACATGGGTATCACTGTTACATACATGTGCACACACACACACACACACACACGATAGTGACTCACAACTTTGCACTTGTTTTCCCTTAAGGCAGACACTGGTGATTGTTCCATATCAGAGCACTGAGAGCAGCCACCTCCTTTTTATCAACTGCATAATACTCTACTGTACAGCTGTGGTGTGGTATTGTGTCCACTGAGCCGCCCGTGGAAGGACACTTAGGTGATTTTTGGCCTTCAGCTCTGCACACCATGCCGTGCTCCACTGTGTGGATGAAGAAATCAAGATCTGAGAGCAAAGCCCCACCTCATGGTGGGCTGGGAGGACCAAGGTGGGATTGCAGGCTCTGACCCTAGCCCCATGGTGCATCCCCATCTCATCTTGGCCCAGCCCTCCTGGCCCTGGGAAGGCAGGACACCTGAGAAGGGGACAGGAGGCAGGAGGGCAAGTAGGGGGCCTGCAGCCATGAGCCCCCCGACAGCCCCTCTGTGTCATGCGGGGTCTGGTTTGGGTCCGTAGAAGCCAAATCACAGGCACAGATGGAGTCCTCAGCCCGAGGTTCAGCAGAGCAGGGCTGCAGACCCAGCCTTGTCACCTGCTCCCTGGGATCCTGGGCAAGTCACCCCACCTCTCTGGGCTGGCGTCCGGGAGCTTCACCCCAGTGGCCTCTCCAGCTACAGGTTCTGGAGCCAGTGAGCTCCGTTCAACTCCAACTCCATCAACGCCCCCCCAGCCTTTTTTTTTTTTTAATCAATGCTTCTTTGATGAGTCTAATTTCCTCATTAAAAAAATGTGGGCATCAAGGGCTGGGGCTGGGGCTGAGTGCAGAGCGCTTGCCTAGCACTGGGTTCTGTCCAGCATAAAAAAACTCGACAACTAAGGCGTGCTGTCCCTCTACAACTAGGAACATTTTTTTTTTTTTTAACGTGGGCATCAAAGTAACATTTTGTGAGGTGACACAACAAAACCAAGCGTGCGAAAGCCCCGGGGACACTGAAAAGCCAGCCCGCAGATTTCCCAATTATTAACTTTGAGGATGACATTACAAACGTGAACTCAGCCCAGGGCCACAGCCCAAATAGAGAGGATGGTCACTAGCGAGCCACACTGCTCTCCTGTTCAGGACCCAGCGACTTGGCCGTAGGTGTTCTGCTGGTATTTAAGGTACAGTGCCACTAGGTGGCAATGGTGTCCAGGCTATTGAGGCCCCGCCCCGAGAGGACACCCTAAGGACAGTCTCAAATGTCCCACCCTCTTACCTCCATTTCCTCATCTGTAGAATGGGTTTAAGAGTACCGAATGCGATCATGTATGTCAAATCCTCCCGTGCAGAGTAAGGCCCTCCGCCCACGTTGGTTCCTTTCCTTCTGTGGGGTTAAGAGCAGGTCCCTTGGAACCAGCCTGCCTGGCCTTGAATTCCAGCTCCACTGCTTACCAGCTGTGTGACCTTGGGCAGGTCACCTAACCTCTCTGGCTTCAGTCTCCCTGTCTGTAACAGGGGGTTAGTAATCATGCCTATCCCCATAATTTACATGCAGAGAGCTTAGCAAGTGCCTCGTCCAGGGAAAGGGCTCTGTGTCTGCAAGTCTGTATGTCCTGGGGTGAACCCTCTCTCGAGTGTAGGCTAGGTCTGGGTCCTAAATCTGGGCACCTCCTAAGATTGAGGGTTCTGTCAAGGTGGTGTTTCTCCAGGGCATTTTAAACTCCCAGACATGAGTCAGAGGCAGAGAAAGCCACAATTCCAAGGCTCCTGACACCCTGGTCTCCGGATTCAGGGCACAGCTGGCAACAGCCTGTGTCCACCAGGCAGGTGACAGAGCCTAATCTGCAAGTGCGAAGCCAGCTGGTGGGTGGATAAGGCGAGGGCAGAGGACCTGGAAGGCTGTTTTTAAGTATTTTTATCAGGCAGGTGTGTCCTGCTCCCCTCTGTGCGTGCTGCCGAAAGCCAGCTCAGAAAATAAAACCCTGCAATGGGCATCAGGGCCAATCGCTCTCCTGTTCGGTCTTGCCCAACCTCCATGCAGGTTTGTGGGGGAGGTAGAAGAATCGGGTGACGACAGCACCTGACCAGAAGTCAGAAGATCTGTTTATAGCCCCAGCTCTGTCACTGGCCTGCTGTGTGACCTTGAATGAGTCACTTTCCCTCTCTGGGCTCCCAGAGTCCTGTTCTGCCAAAATTGGGACATGATCCCTGCCCTTCCTTTCCAACTGGAGGTGTGTTATAATAGAGACATTCCTCAAAACCTTCCCTCCTCATTGAAACCTCCATGTGGGATGGAACAAAGAGAATCCAGATCCTCACCGTCACCCTCCATCTCTCAGACATGCAGTATTAATTACCAATCCATAATTCATTCATTGATTTATTTATTTCACATGCTTGTTCGGTGCTGGTTTGTCCTTCTGTCTACATGTCCTCTGTGTCTTGTCAGCATCTGAAACTCCTCAGGGAGGCCTGGTGCAGAGTCCAAGGGAAGAGGCTCCTGCCGTGGGAAGTTGGAGCTCATACTGGGAAGGGACCCATGAGAACCGCGGTTGGTCAGATTTTCACGGGTCTGAGAAAGGAGAGGTGTTGGGAGAGAAGAGATGGGAAAAACTCTTGGAAAAGTGAAAAATGCCCTGGGAAAGGGAGAAACCTTGTTCTCTGGGTAGGGCCTGAACAATAAAGGAGAGAGAGGGCGTCCTGGGCGCTGGGAAATTCATCTCTGATGAACATACGTTTTGCAATCAAAAAGGGTCGAAGGAAGCTAGTTTTATTTTAGGAAGCGTGCAAGTTCTGTGTCAATTCCTAAAATAACATTTTATTTTGGATTACACGGGGCAGGTGTGTGTGTGTGTGTGTGTGTGTGTGTGTGTGTGTGTTCCCCTCTCATTTTTTCCAGGCTTGTGGTGGCCAAGGTCTGAATTCCATCCCGGGCAGACTATGCCTGGTAATGGAGCTCACTCAGCTTGCGCCCTTCTCCCCAGCCTCAGACTGAGCATGCTCCATCACCTCCTGTAGCCTCAGACGACAGCCCACCCTTGGCACAAAGCGTGTCCAGAAATGCTCCAGCTCCAGTCACCTGCTAAATGTCCCCTGACTTTGCCAGCATTTTCTAGTAACTTTCCCTGCCTCCTGAGTCATGGGCCTCAACAGAATCTCAGCTGTCAATCAGCACCTCTCCAAACACTGCCTCCTCCAGGAAGCCTCCCCAGTCAGCCTCCCCATGCCTGATCCTGTCCACAGCCCCTGGGCCTGCTTTGGAGCCTCCAGCCTCTCTCTCTGCTCTAGGCATCACTACCTTCCTCCTATGAATGTCCCCTTCCTGCTCTTGCCACTCTCCACCAAACGCCTGGCTGCCGAGGGGCACAGAGTGTCTACGCTCTGGATTCACTGCCTTCTAAAACCCACCCATCCTGGCTCATCCCACCTCCGTCAAAGCCCTCGATGCGACACAGAGCGGGGCTGAAGCATGAGAAGGGGAAGGACAGATTTTCTGCTCTAGCCATCCTGGATTACACTTTAAGATCCTCTTAGGGGAAGTAGCTTCTTTCCATTAAGACAGTTCTGTCTAAAGAGGGGAATTCCACAACACTATGTTAAACCAAAAGGTGTGGGGGGGTTGGGGTGTAGGCAATTAGTGACTTCGATAATACTAGGTGCCATTTTTTTTTTTTTTGCACACCTACTAGGCTCCAAGCCTTATACTCTCTAATTCCAGTAACTCTGTGTAGCAAGCATAGTTATCATCATGATGGATGCAACAAAATTAACAGCACTTAATGTGCTAATCAGTTCACCTAGGTTGTCGGGAGAGGTAGGTGCCATTGCTATGCCCTTTTCCAATGAGGCAACCCAGGCACAGATCAGTTAAGCAACTTGCCACACAGTTAGGGAGACAAGGAAGCTGAACTCCAGAAGAGTTAAGTGTTCAGCAAGAGACTGAGTGAATTCTGGGTCCCCTCCTCCCGTGCTCATCACTGCCTCCTCCTGGGGCCAACAGGAAATTGCAGGTTGAAGTGAGGACAAAAGGTACCTGGAACTGGGACAGCTGGGACCTGGGTAGGAGTGTGTGCCCTGTGTGTGGAACTTCATTAGCTTCAGACTACAGCCCACCCCTTGCCCAGGGGGTGTTCAGAAATTCTCCAGGATTGCAGCTCCTGCCAAATGTCCCCTGACTTTTGCCTTTCCTAGTAACCTTTCCCTGCCTCCGGAATCATCTGGCTCATCGGAATCTCAGCTATCATTCAGCACCCTGTTCAAACGCTTCCTCCGGGAAGCCTCCTAGATGGCTTCGACCCCCTCCCTGTCTCTTCCCTCTCCTGCCTCTGCCTCTCCTTTGTGCATGCCACTTTAAATATTCTCCTATACCCCTGAGATCTGTCTTCCCTCATAAATGTCAACCACGGAAAGGCAGAGCTCCTGGTTTGTTGCACTCTGTTGCAGCCCAGCGCTCGGTGAGCTCAGGTGAGCTCGGGGATGGACCTGTGATGAATGAAGCAGGTCGAAGGCCCCCTCCCCCGGTGCAGAGCTCAGACCCTGGGAGGCACTGAGGGTTCAAGACAGGAGGAGTGAAGGCCTTGGGTTACCTTTTAGGCCCCACACCGCCTGATCCCAAAGAGATGGCCCAGAGTTTGGTGTGGCGACACCAGATCCAGAGGAACCATGGCCTAAGGGTTAGGGACTCTGCCCCAGGGGTCGAGGGCGGGAGTGGAGCATGGGGGGTGGCGTGGAGGGGGTCGTCACTCCACAGTCCTCCGCCACCCGAGCCCTTCAACACACTCATCAAGCACCCACCACGGGAGGAGACGCGGGGACTAGGAGGGACCGGAGACCCCCGGACAAGGCCGGAGGAAAAGCCAGGGAGGTGGGAACGGTAAGGTGGCAGGCGGCGACACCGGGGCGCAGAGCGCGGCCGCGGGGACGGACCGGGGACGGGGCTGCAGGCCGGGGTCGCCGGGGTCGCCGATGCCCGCGGCCCCTCCCGCGGCGCCCGCTAAGCCGGGCGCTGCCTCCTCAGCACCGCGGCGCGGCCACCTGCGCAGCCACCGCGCCGCCCCGGCCGCGCTGCCATTGGTTCGCTAAAAATGCCTCTCTAATCCGCGCCGCCGGCCCCCGCCCTCCGCTCCCCGCCGCGCTCCGCTCCCCGCCGCCCGGGCTCTGACCTTCCTCCTTCCCCAGCCCCGGAGAGATCCCGGAGAGACGCGGTGGCGGCGGCAGCGCCACCTCCTCCTCCTCCCCCGGGAAGTCGTCCGGGCTTGAGGCCGGGCCCCAGACGCCCCGCTTCGCCCCGCGGCGCCGCCGATGGTGCCCGGCGCTCCTGCCCCCAGGTAGGGGTCTGGCCCTGGGAGAGAGGCCAGGGGAGGCGGCGGCGGGTCTGGCTGCCGGGAGCTGGTGGCGGCGGGCGGGAGTCGGGGCCGCGGGGTGCGAGGAGCAGGTACCTGGAGAGAGGTGGGATGCTTGGCAGGCGCCGGGGCGCGGGTATCACCCTGGCAGTGTCAGGATGTCCCACTCTGGACCCCTCGGGACAGGGAGCTGGTGGCGGAGGCCTTTGCCCTGGGGAAAGCTCAGGAAATAGCTTTCTTGGGCAGCGGGGGCCTCCTGGCCCCGGGGGCTGGGGCGTAGGGGTGGTGATGTTTTTGGTACCAGCTGGGGTGGGTGGGCTGGTGCCGGCGTGGTGCGTAGGCTATTTATGGATCGGAGTGGGCCGGGGAGAAACTCAGTGGCTGATGCGCCCGCGCCTGTCTGGTTTAGATTACAGGTACTTCCTTCTGTCCTTCCACCCCTTCCCCCACCGACGGGACGGGAGGGGGAAAGAGAGAGAAGGCGGTGAAGCTAAAAGGCCGGCGGATACCGCAGGAGCCTGGTCTGCTGGACTCTGCCCTCCTTCGGCCCCAGGCCGTTGGCTGCCTGTTGGAGCCGCGCTCTCTCCCTGGTTTTTGCGTTTTGCGAAGCTGAGGACAGACTACGGGGTCATCGGGACATGAGGAACGCTGTGGCAGACCCCAGAGCTTGGCCAGGTCCAGCTTCAAACCTGAGCTTTAAGCTCTGGCTGTCCTCTACCCTCTGAAACCCAGCTCTGCACCCCGTGGGCAGTGACACAGGTAGCTGCTTTTTCTAGGTACAACCATAAATAACCCTTCTCGCCCGGGGACCCTGGCGCAGCTGGAGTGCAAACTGGACTGTCTCTCAATGATTTTGGAAGTGTCTCTCCACCCCCTCCCCTTCTATCAAGTGTCCAAATCACCTCTCACCAGTCCCCCCTTCCCCAGCTTCCCTGATACCCCAGGTGAGATCCGCCCTCCTGCCCTCTGCTCTTGACCCAGCCTGCCTGGAGGCTTGCTTATTTATGTCTTGACTGTGGTGCTCTGGACAGGAGTGCCTGCAGGCTAGGACTCTTGATTCATCTCTGTCATCACCCTGCACCTGACCAGGGTTGGGCACCAAGTAAACCTTTGCAGAATGAATGAAAGATGGAACGAATGGATGGGGACTCTGGGAAACAGTGGGTGACTGAAGGAGCAGGGTGAGCCCCCCTTGAACTTTCCTTACATTCCCCAGGACCAAAGAGCTACCCAAACCTGACAGTTTCACTTAACCCCTCCTAGCCCTGGGGCTGATGGGCAGCCATGGTTTTGGGAAAAAAAAGTGTTGCAAGCCTGCTAGTTCCAGAGATTCTGATCGGGCCTTGGTGTGAGGGCCCTTACCTCGGCCTGAGCATGTGGTGGGCAGTCCTGCTCTCCTTGGGCCTCCTGGTGGCACAGTCTTCCTGGGATGCTATGTTAAGACCAGAGTTCTTCACCTCTGTGGCAGCCCTGGAGTGAGAAATCCAGGTCACCATCTAAGGATTGGGGAGGCTCAAGCCAGGGTATCCTCAGCTTTTGGGGTCCTCCCAGTGAGCTCTGGGCAAGTCTCATAGACCTGCTGTGTGGAGGAGCGGGGAAAGGGACTGCCACCAAGAATTCTGCCTCACCACAGGCCTGTGCCTGTGAAGGGCATCACCATCTGCAGAGTCCTTCCTGGCCCATGTGGCTCCTTTGACAGCCCTGCAGTCTCCCTGATGTGACTGTGCTCCCCTCCCTGCCCCGGGCTCCCTCGGTCTCACCCTCCCTCCGTCCTCAGCTGCTCTGACCTGCTTTCAGTTCCTCCCCCAACCATGCTTCTCGCCTGCAGGCCTTTGCACAGGCTGCACCCTCATCTCCCGAGGATTCTTTTCCTTCCAGAAGCTTCTGCAGCTGGGGCTGGGAGCCCCGACCACAGAGCTCCTTTCCACAGCCTGCTCGCCTCTCCTGGGACCACTCCTGTCTCCCCCTGGGCTGTGGAGTCCTTGTTGCGCCGTTTGTGTCCTGTTCCCCATGTCCTGTTCCCCATGTCCCCAGGGCCAGACACAGAGAAGCCCTTACTTGTACTTGTAGAACGAATGACCACTGGTCTCTCTAGCCAATTTCATGTCATATTTAGCAGTTTTCTCCCAATGGAAGATGAGGAGCACCTTCCGAAATTTGCGTGCACCCCCAGTAAGAATGAGTTGGTGGCAGAAAACCTCACCGAGGAAGTAAAACTGACTGTGGGCCTGGCAGGACAGAAGGGACTGGAGGGGGGGCATTAAAAGTGGGGGAGTTCACTGATTGCAGGGGGCCGGGTACTCCCTCCAGGGGAAGCAGGTGGAGGGGCTGGGAGAAGTAAGCACGCCAGATAGGAGCTAGGCTGCTAGGTTTGGTTTTACATTTTTTTTGGGTACCAGAGATTGAACCCAGGGGCACTTAACCACTGGCCACATTCCAGCCTTTTTGTATTTTATTTAGAGACAGGGTCTTGATGAATTGCTTAGGGCCTTGCTAAGTTGCTGAGACTGGCTTTGAACTCAGGATCTTCCTGTCTCAGCCTCTTGAGCTTCTGGGATCGCAGGCATGCACCACCGCACCCAGCAGACCTTGGCTAAGGTTTAAACATCACTTAATATTAAAATGCATGGTGGGTGTTGGGGTAGGCATGCCGAATAAACACTGAATGCACAGTTAAATTTCAAGTAAATAAAAACATTTATTTTTGTTTTTTAGTATAAGTATATACTTATACTATATACTTACATAAGTATATAGTACATGGGATATACCTGTACTAAAAAAAGTTATTTGGGGTGTGTAGTTAGTGGCAGAGTTCAGGCTTAGCATGGTTGAGGCCCTGGGTTCAGTCCCCAGCAAAAATAAAAAATTTGTCATTATCTGAAACTCGATTTACTAGGTGTCCTACATTTTTATTGACTTGGTCTGGCCACTCTAGGCTGGATGAGGAGGGGTGGAGAGAGACTGAGAGCCAGTAGGGGTCCTAAATTTCTCTTCTTTTGTGTTGGGGGAGGGGTCAGTGGATGTTGCTTGCAGGCAACAGTTTTAGAACATTAGCATGTGCATTTTTAGAAATTGGATGTTTTGAATTTTGCATCTGTGCGCTGTTTCTGAATGCTGCTTAGACAGTGGTCATATATTTGTGGATTTGGGCTCCCTAGCGCTGCTGAGGAATGATAAAATGATGGTCCTTCTCATTTATTTACATGAGACAAAGGAGGCTTCAATGGTCAAAGATTGAGTCAGTAAATAATGCTAACCCATTTGAGAAATAAATGTTCTCATTTGAATCACATGCTGCTAACTTGGGTTTGGAGAGTTTTTAATCTGTGACTGATTTCTAACTGGTCCCTTCTGGGCTTGTCCCCCAACCTCCCACCCAAAAGCTGTGGTGGGACAGTGAAGTGTGTGTCAGGGGGCTGCAGAAAGGAGCATGGGAAATGTGGGGTGTCCAGGGGACACAAAAGAGGGCTTAGGCACACATCTGTAACCCCAGCAGCTTGGGAGGCTGAGGTAGGAGGATTGCAGTTTTGAAGCTAGCCTCAGCAACTTAGGCTGTAAGCAACCTCGTGAGACCCTGTCTCTACATAAAAATTTAAAAATGGCTGAGGATGTGGATTAGTGAATACGTGATTTTGGGTTCAATTCCTGGTAGAAAACAAAAACTTTACCCACATTTATTAACTCCGTATTCATAGTAACCTCATGAAGTTCCCCCCAGGCAGCTGAGGTTAAAGGGCTTGCCTGAGGTCACAGTAAGCACATGACTGAGCCACAAGCCGAAGCTGTGCAGCGTGGCTCCTCCTCGGGGACCTCAGTGCTGTCAGACATCCATAGGGTGGAGATGGTCGCTTGTCCCAGGGATTGGGGTCTATGTGCTCCAGAAACCCCGGTGGCTGTTCTGCAGGAGATGGGCCTGGAGGATGGCTGGGTTCAGAGGAACAGAAGGTGGCATTCCAGGAGGAGTGACCGCTGGGCGAAGTTGGCCTGGGAGGGTGGGCTCAGGGGCTGGGGAGGAGACTTGTGTGGGAACACAAGGAGGACGTGGCTAGGAGCCTGGCAGGACAACCAGCCTGGATTGCTGACGCTGGCACCTTAAAAGGTCACATCGGTGGACCTCCGGGGGCAGGTGGCCCAGGGCTCTCCCACTCCTCACAGGCATGACACATACCCAGCTTGCTTGCCACCTCTGGGCTTCCCTGCCTGGGTGCACCCTGGGTCTGCCTGCACCTTGACCATCTGCCTTCAGACCAGAGAGGCAGCTGAGTGGTGCAGGGGTCTGGGGTCCAGGCTGAGGTCCCAGCCCCGATATTTACTCACCATGGGGGCTTTGGGCCACTTAGCGCCTCTCTTGGATTCTGTTTCCCATTCTGACTTAGATTTTTTTTTTTTTTTTTGTGCTAGGGATTGAATCCAGGTCCTCATGTACCTCTTATTTGTAATTTTTTTATTATGGAAAAATATAAACATTTATAAACATAGTGTATAATTTCTATCTCCACTTCTCTTGCTTCCAATAATATTTCAAACCAAATCTCAGGTATCATTTCACCTTAAATATATCTAGATATAAAGATGCCTAAAAGATGAAGACTTTTTCTAACATAACCACAATCCATTATTGTATCTAGGAAGTAATAGTTTCTTCATATCATCCAATATTCACTTACTATTCACATTCCCTCCTGTCTCAGGTATATCTTCGTGTGTGTGTGTGTGTGTGTGTGTGTGTGTGTGTGTGTGTTTCATTTAGGCTAAGATCCAAAGTCCACACATTGTGATTGATTGCTTGATATGCTCTAGTCTCTTGCAATCTGTAGCTTTGTCTTCACTTTTTTTTTTTTTTTTTTTTTGGCACAAGGGATTGAACTCAGGGCACTCGACCACTGAGCCACTTTCCCAGCCCTATTTTGTATTTTATTTAGAGACAGGCTCTCACTGAGTTGCTTAGCACCTTGCCATTGCTGAGGCTGGCTTTGAACTCTCCATCCTCCTGCCTCAGCCTCCTGAGCTGCTGGGATTACATTCGTGTGCCACTGCTACCGGCCCCCAGTTCTTTTTTTTTTTTTTTTTTTTTTTTTATTTTAAGGCAGTGTCTCATTAAGTTGCTAAAGCTGGCCCCAAACCTGTGATCCTCCTGCCTTGCTTCCGAGTTGATGGGATTATGGGCATGCGCCACCTCGCCCGGCTCTTTTTCTCATTTCTTTGCAGTTTGTCTATTGGGGAAAACAGATGTGCAGGCTCCCTGGGTTGCTCACATCCCCGTGGTGTAGTTAGGCACGTTCCTCTGTTCCCTCTATAAATTGGTAGTTGGATTCGTTTGTCTTCTCGAATCTTCTCGTCTGGGCATCGGTAAATTCTCCTGGCTCTGCCTTCAAAGTACCCAGAACTTGCCCCCTTCCTTCCACTTCCGCCGCTGCCAGCTTCCATCCTGCTCCTGGGTCTTCCAGCAGCCGCCACCGGCCTCTGGCCAGCAGCCACAGAGGAGCATCTCCAGGAGGGGCAGTTCCTGTGAGCCAAGGGCCACTTTCAGGAGAAGGGGCAGCTGGGAGAAGGCAGCACCCACAGCTGCTGGGAGATTGGGGCCCCAACTGATAATAGGGCACTGCCCATTTTCTGCTGTGAGCCTGGTCACAAGCCTACGGGAAGAGTATCATTAATTAAATTATCAATATTCCCATTTCGCAGATGGAAGCAGAGGTTCTCAAAGGCGAATTGAGTTGCTTTCAGTTGCACAGCCAGGAAAGGGACAGACTGAGCTCAGAGTCTTGCTCGGGATCCTCTGCTTAGCTGATAAATGGACTTGGGGGTGGCTGGTTTGTAGATTTACTCTCATCATTTGTTCCGTTGACTGTTGAGTGAGTGCGTATTGGGTGTGATGTCCTGCGACCTGAACTGAGCGCTGGCCATTCAGTGAAGGAAACACTCTCTGTCCCTTTGCCTCAGAGCTTTCAGCAATGGGTCTGTACAGCATTTAGCTGCTTACCACCCTGATTACCCTAGAGCCCCTGGCAACCTCAAATTCCATATTTGTTGAGCACTTACTATGTGCTGGGCACTGTGCTAGTTTCCTTCGTCTTTCACAGCGATCCCTTTACAGGTAGGTAAACTGAGGCTGCAAAGGGGCTTAAAGCTTCCAGCCAGCGTCCTTCTGTGAGTGTGTGATTCATCTGTGGGTCTGACGAGGTTCTTTCCCCTTCTGCCTCCCCTTCCCAACCCCTCCCACAGCGGGGTATCTGGTGTCACCTCTATCAGCATCTCCATCAGACGCCAGGCTGCCACAGCTGTCTGCTCCCGGGGTGTTGGGTGACCGGGGACCTTCTCACCTGCCCCACTTGGCCCTGCCCCAGACGGACTACACAGGGGCCTGATCCCTGGCCCTGGCCCTGGCCCTGGCCCTGCCCCTGCCCCTGGCCCTGGCCCTGGCCCTGCCCCTGGCCCTGCCCCTGGCCCTGCCCCTGGCCCTGCCCCTGGCCCCGCCCTGCCCCTGGCCCCGCCCTGCCCCTGGCCCCGCCCCGCCCCGCCCCGCCCCTACCACACCCCGCCCCGCCCCGCCCCACTCGTTATGGGTGCGGGCTGATTGGGCGGGGCCTGGGCATTGGTGGCTCCGCCCCCCGGTCCCTGCGGGCCTGGTAAGCGCAGAGCTGTCTTGACTGGGCTCTGGTGACCCTGCCCAGGCCCGGGACTGGCGATCAGTCACTGTAGCCTTCAAGCCCGACCGGAAGAAACCAAGTCAAGAAATTGCCTCCCGAGGGACGTAGGATGGGGACCCCCCTGACTGCCTGGGCGGGGGGCCCGGTGAGGCCGGAAGCGGGGACGGTCCCTGCTGTCGCTCAGGCCGCCCGGTCGCGGGCCGGCGGATCCGCACCGTCGCTCAGTTGGGCTGCGGCGGCGGAGGCTGCGAGCCCTGGCCGGGACCTCGGTCTGGAGGCTTCTTCCGGGGGCCGCGCTGGCAGCGGTTGTGCCCGCGGCAGAACTCGGGGACGCTGATGTGAATCTTAGACGGGAAACTGCGTACGTAGCTCCGGCACCGACCTGTCCCTGGGAGCTGCCCAGGGCCGCTGGCCCGAGCGGTCAGTACTCCAGGTGGCAGCTGGGGAGCGGGGGCGCAGGGCACCGAGGAGCCCCCAGAGCTGCGGCCACCCCCGCCCTTTACTGCAACTTAGGGTTTGATTTCCGATGCGTTTTAACTCCCGGCCAGATGGCGATTTTTCTCTAATTTGGTCATTTTGTTTAGCAGCTAGACTTATAATAAAAAAAAATTTCCCTTTGTTATTCTGACATCTGGTGCCTATAACACAAAAGCTCCGGTCTTTCTTTTTCTTTTCTTTTTTTCTTTTTTTGGTACTAGGGACTGAACCCAGGGGCGCTTTACCACTGAGCCACATCCCCACCCTTTTAATTTTTTATTTTGTGACAGGGTCTTGCTAAATTGCTTAGGGCCTCACTAGATAGCTGAGCCTGCCTTTGAACTTGGTATTCTCCTGCCTCGGCCTCCGGAGCTGCAGGGATTACAGCAATTTTTAGAGAAATGAGTTGATGCTCTAGCAACCTCCAAAGGTGTCCATTGAGTATTTTTTCTGTTTAAAAAATATAAACCTGTATAAAATAGTTTAGACATCTTAACAAATTAATCAAGAGCCCACACCCTAGTCACCACCATGTAGCTCACCACCATATATCTCAATCATGTGGTTGTCACAGGTCTGAAAGACTTCTGATCTGTCATAGTGGCACAGTGTGTGATCTCGGCTACTTGAGAGGCTGAGGCAGGACAACAGCAAGTTTGAGACCAGCTTAGGACACTTAGCAAGATCCTGACTCAAAATAAACAAATTATAAAAGGGCTGGGGATGTTGCTCAGTGATAAAGCACTTGGAGTTCAATTCCCAGTATAGGAAAAAAAAATACTTAAAAAAAAAAGACCCTGGGGCCCTTCCCCACCACAAGCCCCTTGCTACCTCAAAGGTATCCACAATTCTAAATAGTTAAGGTTAAAAGATATTGATGTTTTGTTTTTGTTTTTACTTTGTATGTGTTGGAAACCAAATAGACTCTTTGCTTCAGATAACCACCAAATATACTTTCTGTCTCTATAGATTTGCCTTTCCTGGACGTTTCATATAAATGGAATCATATAAGCCTTTTGAGACTGGCCTCTTTTTTTTTTTTTTTTTTTTTAAAGAGAGAGTGGGAGAGGGAGAGAGAAAGAGAGAGAATTTTAATATTTATTTTTTAGTCATTGGCGGACACAACATCTTTGTTTTGTATGTGTTGCTCAGGATCGAACCCGGGCCGCACGCATGCCAGGCGAGCGTGCTACGGCTTGAGCCACATCCCCAGCCCCAAGACTGGCCTCTTTCACTTAGTATAATGTCACTAGGGTTCGTGCATGGGTAGCATGTAACTACTTCATTCTTTTGGATGGTTGCATAATATCCCATGATGTAGATATACCACATTTTACTTATCTTTTCATCCATTGATGGACATTTAAGTTGTTTCTACTTTTTGGTTATTATGAATAATGCTTCTCCAGAGCATTTATATACAAGTATTTGTGTCAACACATTTTTTAATTTCTTTTGGGTTCACACCTAGGAGCAGAATTGCTGGGCCATATGGTCACTCAGTGTTTAACCTTGTGAGGGGCTGCAGATGGTTTTACAGCCTGCATGGTTCTTCATTATCACCCAGGATGCATTGAAATTCCAGTTTCTCCTCATCTTTGCCAAGTTTTTTTTTTCTCCCCAATGTTGGGGATTGAACACAGGGCCCTAAGCATCCTAGGCAAGTGCTCTACCACTGAGCTACATCCCCTGACCTTTTTATTATTATTATTAATTATTATTATTTTGAGACAGGGTCACTAGGTGCTTAGGCCAGCCTTGAACTTCCAGTCTTCTTCTTCTTTTTTTTTTTTTTTTGTACCAGGGATTGAACCCAAGGGCACTGGACCACTGAGCCGTATCCCCAGCCAATTTTATTTAATTTTGAGACAGGGTCTTGCTGAGTTGCTTAGGGCCTGGCTAAGTTGCTGAGGCTGGCTTTGAACTCACGATCCGCCTCAGCCTCCTGAGCCACTGGGATCATAGGTGTGGGCCACCACAGTCTTCTTGTCTTGGTCTCCTGAGTCACTGAGTGGTCACAGGTGTGCACTACCGCACCAGGCTCCCCCACCCCCTGCCCCGTATCGGGGATTGAACCCAGGGTGTTCTACCACTGAGCTACATCCCCAGCCCTTTGTTCATGTTTGATTTTGAAATAGGGTCTCACTGAGTTGCCCAGGCTGGCCTGGGGCTTGTGATCTTCCTGCCTTAACCTCCAGAGCAGCCAGGATTGTAGGCATGTACCCCTATGCCGGGCAGGCTGTGTATCTTCTCTAGATAAATGTCTTCTCATAGTCTGTGCCCAATTTTTAATTGTATAACTATCTTATTGTTGAATTTTTAGTTATTTATTTTGGATGTCAAACCCTTGTTGGATATATGATTTGTAATTGGTGTGTCGTGGGGTACTGGGGTTGAACCCAGGGGTGCTCTGCCACTCAACTACATCCACACCCCTGCTTATTTCTTATTTTGAGAAAGGCTCTAGTAAGTTTCCCAGGCTGGCCTCCAACTGGAGATCCTCCTGCCTCAGTCCTCTGAGTCCCTGGGATTATAAGCATGTGCCACGGTTCCCGGCTGTAGATGAGTTTGTCATTTTGCAGGTGCCCTTTCCCCTGTGGATCTGTGTGGGGAATGTCTTTAGATACGGCAATTGGGGTATCGAGCAGTAGACATTTTGAATTCTAGAAACCACCTGAGGACCTGCCCCGTGTCCTCAGCTCCTCTTCTTTAAGGAGAATCCTTTACTGGTTGCACCAGTTGAGAGAGAGCTGGTCCTCCTAGGGAGCTCCTGTGGCACCCAGGAGGTAGAGGGTGGCACACGAATTGTGCAAGGTCAAATTTGGGGATGGCTGGGTTCAATCCAGGCAGGGTTTTCTTTAGCCATTATCATGCTGTTGTGTGTTGTCAATGTCAAGGACATTTCTTTTCTTCTTCTTGTTTTTTTTTTTTTTTTTTTTTTCAGTGCTGGGGGTGAGCCTGGGCCCTGTGCGTGCCAGGCAAATGCTCTACCACTGAGCTGCACCCCCAGCCCAAATGTCAAGGAATTTAATTGCCAAAATTTAGAAGCATCCGAGATGTCCTTCAGTAGGTGAACGGTTAGTGCATGTGGGCAACCGAGTGTTACTCAGTGCTCAAAAGAAATGAGCCATAAGCCAAGGGACGACCAGCAGAACCTTAACACATAGCACTGAGTGAAAGAGGGTGATTTGAAAAGGCTGCGTATATGGCAGGATTCCAACTGCGTGACCTCTGGAAGGGCGAAACTGGAGGTGGTGGAAGGATCAGTGGTTGCCAGGGATTTAATGGGGAGGGAGGGGTGACTAGGTGGAGCCCGGAGGATTTTTAGAGCAAGACAATTGTTCTGCATGACACTCCAATACTAGACGCACGTCATCTTGCATTGCTCAGGATCTGTAGAATGTACAACACGGAGAGTGAACACTAATGTCAACTGTGGGGCACAGGACACAATAAGTGCAAAGGCCCTGAGGCAGGAAAGAGTTTGATGTGTTTGAGGACACAATGGAAGGACACAGTGCCCAGAGAAGAGTGGGGGGTGGGAGAGAGACCAGAGGTGAGGATAATGAACAGGTTGGGGCCCTCCTGTAGCCACCTGTAGGACAGCCAAAAGCACTGGGATCTTGTTCTCAGTGAGGATGAGTCCCAGGGGTGTGACATATCAATAAACATTCATGTTTTTAAAAGGTGACTGTAGCCACTGTCTGCCAAACAGACGGCAGGGGTGAGGGGGGAAGCAGGGAGACCTGGCAGGAGGTGGCAGAGTCCCATCAGCCAGAAGAGGTAGTGGTGGCGTGTGGGCTGTGACAGGTGGCTTCTAAGGTGAGGCCTGACAATGGCAGGAATCTGACTCCAGCTGGGAGGAGGGTGGGCGGGGCGTGGGGTGGACGGGGTGTGGGCACATGGCGCTGCGGGTCCTGAGGAGGAGACTGACTTGGAGCAGCTGGGTGCGCTGTTTGGGACATCAGGTTTGTCTGTCCTCTTCCAAGGATGGTTGAGGAGGAGGCTGGACTGTCATGGCCAGTCAGTGGCAGAGCTGAGGACAGTGGCCCCAATGTCACCAAGGACTGGATGGGATGAGAACAGAAGAGGCCTCAGACTCGAGCTCTGGCCTGCAGGCTCACTGGGGGCACAGAGGAGTGACGTGAGGTGGCCCCGTGGTCAGGGCGGAGGGGTGCCTGGCAAGAAGGAGCCGTGGAGACCAGCCAGGGGCCTGGCCACTTGCACTGACTGTGGGGTTGGTGGTGGCTGGGGGGCCAGAGCCTGCCTGGAAAGGCCCAGGAGGGAGTGGAGGCCAGAGGCGGCCGGGCCTTCCAGGGCAGCCTCCACCACCCAGGGCTGAGCCAGGGCAGGGCCCCCAGTCTGGGGAGGGCCTGTTTCTCTTACTTGAGGGAAATGACGGCGCGTCTCACTTGACAGAAAGGCTCTGCGGTGAGGGAGACCTGGTCCTGGGGGGACGGGGGACGGGGAGCACTGTGCAGGGGACCAGGGCTTTGGGACAGTGTGGTGCTGTCCTTAGACTCAGCGCAGTCCTCAGCTGAGAGGAGGAAGGAGGCTGTGTCCCAGCCTCTGGGTGACATGGGGACCATCATCCCCGCCTTGCAGGTAAGAACGCTGAGCGCAGGTCACTTGGAGGAAGGCGCAGGACTGGGGTGTGAAGGGCCCTGAGCCCCAGGTGTGGGACTGTCAGGGTGTGACGGAAGTCCCCTCCAAACCCACTGTGAATTCCAGTCGCCACTGGAACAGCACTGAGGGGCGGCCCCGAGGCCATTAGTCCACGAGGGCTGCAGGCAGGTGCCTGATGGCGAGAGTGGGCTCGAGCGGTGAGCCCGCAGCCTCTTGCCCTTCTGCTTTCCACCATGGGATGAGGCAGCACCCAAGTCCCCACCCGATGCTGCTGGCACCTTGATCACGGACTTCGCAGGCTCCAGAATTGTGAGAAATAGGACCTGTTCATTGTGAATGACCCAGTCTGTGGGATCTGTTATAGCAACACACATGAATGAAGGCAGCCTGCCCTCCAGCCCCGGGCCTCGTCTAGCCCTTCAACTGCAGGAAGAACACTGGGACCAGAGAGGGGAGGTGACTGCCCCAGGGTCACACAGCAAGGTGACATTGCTGCCCATGGTTCCCCCCCCCCCCCCCGCCCCAGTGCTGGGGATGGAGTCCAAGGCCTTCCTGTTCCCAAGCTCTTGCCTCAGATCTAATAGGTACCACACTGGGCTGACTTGTTCCCTTCCCACCTGCAGCCTCCCTGGGTGCTGTCTGCTGTGGGTCCCTTTGATGTGACCCCGTCTTGCCTCCTGCTGTGGAGCCTTGGTTCAGTTGCTCCACGTGCTGGGACAGCGTCTCTTCTCCATTTCCCCAGACCCCAGCCCAGGGGTTTCTCAACTTCTGATTTCACTGGGCTGCGGCCTGGGAGTTGGTGAATTTTTGGGTCGGGGACTAACGTGCATGCACGTCGGTGTTCATGGAACAGGATGCAGAACACTTCCAGAAGATTCCCTCACGCCCCTTCCTGGGGAATACCTGCCCCTGTAGCCATGGTCCCACCTCCTGTCGTCATGGATCACATTTGTCTGTTCTGGAGCGTCCTGTGGAATGTGCTCTTTGGCTCGGTGAGGTCATCCATGACCTGGGAGGTGACAATTGTTCTCCCTTGTTTCACTGTTGGGAGCTGTTGGTCTGGTCCCTGGGGAAACAGTGGAGTTTGGATGCAGAGGACGTGGGTGTAGGGGGTTTGGGGGCTGGAGGTGGCTCTGGGGACCGGCAGGATTCAGGGATGGGGATTGGGCTGAAGAAGAGGTCAGAGCAGAGGCCTCCGCCCACCCCCACAAGCCCTCAGGCTGGGTTGGCTCTTGAGAGTTGTCCAGGATTGAGCAGGGGCCCAGGCCTTTGTGACCCCCTGTTGACCTGTCACTCATGCAGGCTGTCTCCAGGGAGGAGTGTGATCCTGGGAGGCGGCTCCCGTAGGCCAAGGGCAATGCCATCAGCAGGCCACACTCCCACCACCAGGTCCAAAGTGCCCTCGGAGCTGTGGGGAGTGCCCCGTGTCCTCCAGCACCCTCTGCCGTCCCCCTCCAGCACCCAGAGGTCTGCGCCCTGGTAATAATTCACCGTCTGGGAGTGGCTCCTCTGGAGCTCTGTTTGGTCTCCTCCTGGGGAGGGTGACAACGGCCAGCGAGATGGACGCCAGGCTCACGACCACCGGTGTCAGGGCCACCTCTGCCCGAGCCCCTCCCTGGCCCTTGGCTAGCAGCTCGAGCACTAGGGCTCACCTGTCCACCCTCCACACGGGGCAAGGGTCCCAAGAGACACCTGGGAAGCCCCCTGGGTGCCAGAGCTATTTCCCTGCCCCTCGGTGTGCGCTGTGTGGCCCCTTCGGATGACAGGGTGGTGACGCCTTTTGTTCGCTTTGCCATAAGGAACCCGAGGGGCTGGGGGGCGGGCAGCTGTAGCTGAAAGCTTCATGGACTCTTGGTGGCTCCTGCAGAAGCCTTTCCCCTGTGGGAAGCAGGATTTCTGGGCCTGTGAGGCAGACTTGTCACAGGGTGTGACGGTGAGTGGGACCTCTCCTGTCTCCACCCTGTTGTTCTTGGAAGCCAAGATTCCACCCACTGAGGGTGCAGCATCACGCAAGGGCCCCACGTTTAGAATGTGACCACGTCCCCAAAGAGGGCTCTCCGTCCTCGCGGGGGACGGACCCAACCTGGCACCTCAGCTGTTTCTTTCCTCCTTCTTCTTTTATTTTTTACTTTGAGTCAGTGTCTTGCTACGTTGCTGAGGCTGGTCTTGAACTTGAGGTAGCCCTGCTCAGCCTCTGGAGCCCCTGGAAGTACAGGTCTGTGCCCCTGCACCACTGCACCCAGCTCCAGTTGTTATTTTTTTTTTTATTTTGAGACAAGATCTTGACAAGCTGCCTCAGCCTCCCAAGTTACTGGGATTATAGGCTGGGCCTGGCCTCTTTTTATTATCTTCATTATTTTTAATTGACAAATAAAAATTGTATATATTTAGGGTATCCAACCTGATGTTCCCAAATTTATATGCGTTGTGGAATGGCTGAGTCGAGCTAATGAACACATGTTTCACATTGCATACTTCTGTATGTGGGGAAAACCCTTAAAATCTACTCTCAGCAGTTTTTGAGAACACAGTATGCTGATGCTCACCACAGTCCAGTCGGGTCTCTTGGTCAGCTGCATCTTCAGAAGGCCGTGCCCTGCCCTCTGGGTGGCCGTTCCGGGTGGTGCTGGTGTCCTGTGCCCACAGCCACACCCCCTTTGCTGGATGCAGTTTTAGAGGCTAGTTAGGGTCACTGTCCCACCTTGCTTCTGCCAGTCCAGCCCTGCCTCCTGGCCCCTCCCGTGGGGTCCTCCCCTCACCATGTCATCTCCGCAGCTGTGGGGACTCCCAGCTCAGGCCTTCAGCATCACCTGGAGCTGCGCAGGGCTGTCCTGGTGGCTTGCTGAATGTCCTGGACCCTTCCTGCAGGAGCTGGACAGACACGGGGTTCTGAGCATGCCCGCTTCTCCCAGCCCTCTGACCCCCTCCCCGCCTGAGCTGGCAGAGGGTGTTAGCTCCCGGATCACGGGATTGTCCCGCCTCGTGTCCTCCCCCACCTCCGTCCAGCCAGGCCACTCACTCCCCGCGGCTCCCGCCTCTGCTGGTAGTTCTGCCATGGTCCAGTCCTGTAGTGGCCTTTCCTCCCCCAGCTCTGGCAGGGACAGGGTGTCACTCTCCCTGGATGCTGGTGGTGGCCAGGAGCGGGTGACTCTGGATCTGAAGGAGGATCCTCAGCGTCATCTTTAAACAGGGACAGCTGGGCTCCGAGGGCCAGTTTCGAGGTTCATGCTTTCCTGGGAAGTCGCAGACTCAGGGTGGGCGGAGATTCACGCCTCTCTGTCGCCACCTCTCATGATGGGACCCAGGCCTGCTCCCAGCTGTGCCCACCCACCCTCTGGCAGCTGCAGGGGAGGAGAGCGCATCTGCCACCGAGGAGGCCCTTGACTTCACATCTGGCCTTCGAGTCGTGATGGGCCACGCGCAGCCTTGCATCTGTGCCTCCAGAACAGCCACCCCGTCCTGGGGGATCTGATTAATGACAAGGCCCCCCACCTCTCCAACCAAGAAGGTGTTGCCACTGAGATCTGGGAAAGTTCACAGTCGCATTCGGCTGCTTGGGAGCCAGTGGCTCACCTGGTGCCAGGTGTGGGACTCAGTGTCCAGTGTTCAGAGACGGATTCCGGAACCTCTCCTGACCCCAGCTGCAGTCAGTGTGCAGGGAGACAGGGTCTCGCTCTGTTGCCCAGGCTGGCGTCAGAGTCCTGGGCTCCAGAGATCCTCCTGCTTCAGCCTCCTGCGCAGCTGGGACTACAGGAACTTGCCCCTCACTTTGAACACTTGTCAGGAGCGCCTCTCTTCCCTCGCTTGCCCTGCTCCGTTCTCTTTTCTCCTCTATAAAACGCTCCTGACGTCCACTCTCTCCTCCCTTCCAGACATGCAGGATCTCAGGGAGGTATTAGGTGGAAAGTTCACTGAGTGGGTTTATTTATACTAACATGTGAATGACTCCCATCTCTTAACTGTACCAGTGACTATTTAGACGTGCAAGAGAAGGAAGTTTTCGTCATTGGGAATGTTAAATGAGAGAAGGAACTAGAAAAATTAAGGAATTCTTTCCTGTGACCCCTAACATTCTCCAAACCTGGGATGGTGACTGAACTCACACGAGGGAACTTTTGAAAGCAAAACCAAACGAGAACCCTTGGGTGTTACAGGAGACTCTCAGGGTAGACAGCACGGATGCACCTTATTTATTTATTTATTTTTTGTGCTGGGGATTAAACCCAGGGGCACTTTACCACTCAGTCACATCCCCAGTCCTTTTTTTATTTTGAGATAAGGGTCTCACTAATTTGCCCAGGCTGGCCTCAAACTTGTCATCCTCTTGCCTCAGTCTCCCGAGTAGCTGGGATCACAGGTATTTGACACTGTGTCCAACTTGAATGGGCATTTATTTTTTTATTTTTGTGGAGTACTGGAGTATTAAACCTAGGGGTGCTTTACCACTGAGCTGCACCCCAGTCCTTTCTTAACTTTTAAAATAAGTTGATGAGGCTGGCCTTAAGCTTTTAATCCTCCTGCTTCAGACTCCCAAGTTGCCAAAATAACAGGTATGCACCACCATGCCAAACTTGAATGTGCATTTTATTTTTATTTTTAAATTTTTTTTTTCTGTAGTTGTAGGCAGACAGAATGCCTTTATTTTATTTGTTTATTTGTATGTGGTGCTGAGGATCAAACCCAGGGCCTCACACATGCTAGTCAAGCGCTCTGCCCCTGAGCTACAGCCCCAGCCCCCTTGACTGTGCATTTTTTTTTATGTTTATTTATTTTTACTTGTAGTTGGACACAATACCTTTATTTTATTTATTTATTTTTATGTGGTGCTGAGGATCAAACCCAGGCCCTTGCATGTGCGAGGTGAGTGCTCTACTGCTGAGCCCAACACCAGCCCCCTTGACTATGCATCTTAAAAGGAGATTTTATTGCACATTAGGTTTTAGAAGCTATTTTGTAAATCATACCTGAGTTCTAATGGTTTCCATTCCCCCTGCTTTTAAAGGAGACTTACTCAAAGGACCCCTGTGGCTCACTGGGGCTCGGGAGGCTGCAGGTGGGACCCAGGTGAGGAGCTCAGCTGCACACAGGCCACTCGTCCTTGGGGCTCAGCCTTGGTTTCTCCATCTCTGCGATGGGGCTGAACCCACTGCCCGTCGCCCAGCCTCCTGTTTGGAGCTGGCAAGTGACAGGCGGCGAGCCGTCCAGATGCAAGTGATTAGGCCTTGGGACAAAGGACAGCCTGTGACGGGGGAGAACTCGGCACCTGGGCTGAAGCTTGGCCAGTGGCTCATGGCAATAATTGCTGGGTAATTATGAGGAGCGCCAGGCCAATGGCTTCTCATGCTCATTCTGCTCCCTGCAAAGGCCGCATGGAAACGCCCGACGTCCCCCCTGGGAGCCAGGAGGTGCTGGTGGGTTGTCCGGGGGTCTCTGGGCTGCAGGCCCAGGCTCCAGCCGCTCAGGTGATCTCTGCCAGCCTGATGGGGAGCAGGTGGAGAGGGCCTGGCACAGAGGCTGCTGGCTCCCCTCCCCGTCAGCTGGCAGGTAAAAATGGTGGTGTGCATCTCTCCGGGGATCATTGAGGTGAAAGGTGGTGACGCTGGACCACACGGCTAACATCCTGGCCTGTTCCTGGGGCCCTCCCATCCTGCCACCCTCCCTCCCAGCAGCCAGCCAGGCAGGTGCTGCAGGCATCCTTGGGTGAGAGACGGAGAGGGTGGGGAGCCTGGCGGACGGACATTGAGGTCACTCCCGCTCCCTGGGAGGCTTCTCCAAGAGCCTGGCCTCCCGGGGTTCCAGGCCTGCTCACCTGCACCCCAGGCTCCCTCTCCTGAGCTTCCCCTCCTCTGCTCCACAGCTGCATCTGGCCCGTCCTGCAGCAGTTCTGCAGCGTGGACGGCTGCCCATCCCTTTGTCTCCAGTGGGCTCTGGTCTGTCCCTATGCCTCCCAAGGGGCCCTGGAGCTGAACCCTTGGCCGATTCCCATTCAGCCCCTCAGATGTATCTAGCACGACCCGTCAAGGTGGGGTAGCCCGTTTATTTGAGAAATTTCAGGGCTGGACTCTCCCATAGTCACCCCTGGGCCCAGCATATTGAGTGACTCCTCAGGCTAGAGATTGGGAACAGAGAGGGTAGGACAAGACGGCCCCAAGAATATGATCTCAGGACAGTGGACGGTGGGTGTCCAGCCAGTGTGCTCATGGAAATCACCCCGGGAACTTTGAGTTAATGCCTGGACTCACCACAGAGATCCTGGGTTACAGCCTGGACCTGAAGAGTTTTTGAAGTGTCCAAAATAAGGGCTGGTGCTCAGCGGTAGCGCTCTTGCCAAGCATGTGAGGCCCTAGAACTGCAAAAAAAAAATAGTCTCCCAGGTGAGAAAACTGGGTAGCCACATGAGAAGAATAAAGTTGGACCTTACCTCACACCGTACACAGACATTAACTCAATGGACCAAAGACCTAAATATAAGGACTAAAATTATAAGACTCTTAGAAGAAAACATAGAAGAGAATCGTCATGAATTTGGATTTGGCAATGGTTTCTTGGATATGACACTAAAAGCATAGGCATCAAGAGAAAAAAATAAATTGGACTTCATTAAAATTAAAGCTTTTGTGAATCACAGGATACTGTTAAGAACAAAAAAGCAGCCCAGGGAATAGAAGGAAATGTTGACAAATCATATATCTGATAAGGGATTATTATCCAGAATAAATAAAGAACTTCTACAATCCAACAACAAAACTCCAAACAACCCAGTTTTAAAAAATAGGCGAAGGACTAGAATAGTCTTTCTCCAAAGATAAACAGATGGCCAACAAGCACCTAAATCACTGTCCCGCGTCACTAATCATTAGGGAAATGCCAATCAATACTCAATGAGATACCACTGCATATCCATTAGCACAGCTATTATTATAAAAACAGAAAACAAGTGTTGGAGAGAGAAATGAGAACCCTTGTGCATTGCTCGTGAGGATGTAAAATGGAGAAGCCTCTGTGGAGAAGTCTGTTGGTCCATTAAAAAGTTAAATATAGAGCTGGGTGCAGTGGCGCACACCTGTAATCCCAACTATTCAGAAGGCTGAGGCAGGAGGATAGCGAGTTCAAAGCCAGCCTCAGCAACCCAGGCCCTAAACTACTCAGTGAGACCCTGTCTCTAAATAAAATATTAAAAAGGACTGGGGATGTGGCTCAGTGGCTAAGTGCCCCTGGGTTCATTCCCTGATACCAAAAAAAAAAAGAAAGGAAGGAAGTTACACATAGAATCACCGTGTGATCCAGCAATCCTGCTTTTGGCTTTTGCCCCAAAGGACCAAGAACTAGGACTCCGTCACTGGAACGTGAGTGTTCATGGCAGTATTATGCACGGTGGCCAAAAGGTCAAGACAAGCCATCCACAGATGAGTGGATAAGCAGAGCGTGGTCTAGACATAAAATGGAAAGGTACCCACCCTTAAAAAGGAAGACAATTCTGAGAGATGCCGCGATGCAGACGGATCTTGAGACGCTGTGCTGTGGGAAAGAAGCCGGAGGCAAATGGACAGATAAGTGATTCCATTTAACGTGAGGAACCTGGAGAAGGCAAATTCACAGGGACAAAATAGAACAGGTGGCTGCCGGGCGGGGTGGGGGGAGGATGGGGAGTTGGCTTTGCCTGGGTACAGAGTTTCTATTTGGGAAGAAGGAAAGTTCTGGAGACGGGGGTGTGATGGTTGGAGAGCCCCAAGGATATACTTAATGTCACGGAATCGTGCAATTGGAAATGATTAAAAGGAAATTTTTTTGTGTCATGCATATTTCACCTTGATTAAAAGAAAATTGCTCTGGGTGGTTTGAGAGAGGCCAGCGTGTTGGTGTGAAAGTAGTTGTTGGAGCTCAGTGTCTAGGTGTGGCCCTGGGGGGAGAACAGCCACATCTGCTGGAAAGGTCAGCGTCAGGGAGGATGCCCCTCCCCCATGAGGCAGGCCGGTGGAGTGACTGGCAGGTCTGTTGGCTGCTGGGCTCCACCCACCTTGGCTGGTGGAATTCTCTTCAGTACCTGGGGCAGGTGTGTGCTGGGTGCTAAAGTGGGTGATCCAGGTAAGATTTTATGAACCACATCCGCTCAGTCAGTGTCAGCTCATGATATCAGGGTGTGAACATAGCATAGTTGTGATCGAACATATGAGACATGCCATGTGCTCTGCAGTGTTGGAAAGATTACTCAGGTCTCTCTTTTTAAAAATTTTTTTTTATTATTATTAGTTGTTCCAAACATTACAAAGCTCTTGACATATCATATTTCATACATTTGATTCAAGTGGGTTATGAACTCCCATTCTTACCCCATATACAGATTGCAGAATCACATCGGTTACACATCCACGTTTTTACGTCCTGCCATACTAGTGTTTGTTGTATTCTGCTGCCCTTCCTATCCTCTATTCAGGTCTCTCTTGAAAGAATTCTATGGAACAGTTGGAAGACGTGACCTCTGGGTTCAGATGTGTTGACCCTACAGACTTGATGAAGATGGTAGTGATAAGGAAGCCAAAGCCAGAAAAAAATCAACTTGGAACGGTTTAAACCACTTGTCAGATTTTGTGTACATGGATCACATGGCCCCTGTTAAAATACAGACTACGTCAGTGGGTCCAGAGTGAGGAGGGGCCTGGGATTCTCCTTTTCCAACAAGCTTTGGGTGGCACTGGTGTGGATGATCTAACAACCAGAATTCCAGGAGTGAGGGTCCTCAAACATGGTCCTCCCTTGTGAGACTTGGAAACATGTTTTAAATGACTGGTGCTTGGGTCACCGCTCAGAGTTTCTGATTTAGTTGTTGTGTGGTTTCCTAGGTAACTAGGCAGAAAGTTTAGGAAATACTTGCTTAAACAAGAAGATTCGTCATCCCTCTTTCAAGGATCTCCTGAAAAAGATGGCTTCCAGTTGTTTAACTTTGTGACTCAACCTCAAAGAACCAACTTCTTTTCCTCCTCAGTGAGGAGGTTTGGCCCTCAAGTTAGCTCCCCCTGGCGTTACAACATGGCTGCCATCGCACCGGATATCATGTGCAGACTCCACAAGGTCCAGAGACAAGAGACTGTTTCTTCCCAAATGTCTCTTTTCATCAACAAGGAAACTTTCTGGAAGTCTTTCAGCACTTTCACTTTGGTCTGATTAGTCAAAAGATCAGGAGTATCACAAATGGCTTAGCAGTTCTCAAAATGGGGTCTCTGCCCAAGAGCATCAGGATCTCCTGGGTACTTGATAGAAGTGTAAATTCTTAAGCCCTGTAATAGACCTCCTGAATCAGAGATGTTGGAACAAGGCCAGCAATCTGTGTTTTAACAAGTCCTCCAGCTGATTTCAATGTCTGTTTACTTTTTTGGCACGTCTGCCGACTGGGGGTGGGTGTTGCTTCTATCAGTGAATTGAGGCTAATGCTGCTAAACACCCGTGACGTACAGGACAGCCCACAGCGAAGCAGCAGCCAGTCCAAGAGTCATGGTGTCCAAGTTAAGAAACCCTGGTTTATTTCCCATGAGCCTTTTGTGTGTGTGTGTTTGCTGGGGATTCAACCCAGGGCGTGGCACATGCTAAGTCCATGCTCTGCCACTGATCTGCATCCCCACCTTGAGTTACCTTTTTTTTTAGGTACCAGAGATTGAACCCAGGGGTGCTTAACCGCCGAGCCACGTCTCTAGCCTTTTTTAAATATATTTTATTTAGAGGCAGGGTCTCTCTGAGTAGTTTAGGGCCTCCCTAAGTTGCTGAGGCTGGTTTTGAACTCGCTGGGATTACAGGTGTCCGTCACCGTGCCTGGCCTGAGTTACCTTTTTTTTTTCAGTACTGGGGAGCCAACCCAGGGCCTCATGCATGCTAGATAGGTGCTCTACCAGTGAGCTACACCCAGCCCAACCTTATTTATTTATCTATCTATCTATCTATCTATTTATTTGTCTGTCTTTATTTTAATTTTTTTTTGTATATCACAGTGGAATGCATTACAAATACTTTAAAAAAATTTTTTTTTAATATTTATTTTTTTTTAGTTATCGGCGGACACAACATCTTTGTTTTGTATGTGGTGCTGAGGATCGAACCCGAGCCGCATGCATGCCAGGCGAGCACACTACTGCTTGAGCCACATCCCCAGCCCCACAAATATTTTTTTAAATATTTATTTTTTAGTTGTAGTTGGACACAATACCTTTGTTTTATTTATTTATTTTTATGTCGTGCTGAGGATCGAACCCAGGGCCTCGCACGTGCTAGGTGAGCGCTCTACCACTGAGCCACAACCCCAACCCCATTACAATTCTTATTACATATATAGAGCCCCATTTTTTTTTCATATCTCTGGTTGTATACATAGTATGTTCACACCAATTCGTGTCTTCATACCTGTACTTTGGATAATAGTGATCATCACATTCCACCATCATTAATTACGCCCTGCCCCCTCCCTTCCCCTCCCACCCCTCTGCCCTATCTAGAGTTCAGCTATTTCTCCCATGCTCCCGCTCCCTATCTCACTGTGAGTCAGCCTCCTTATAGCAAAGAAAACATTCGGCACTTGTTTTTTGGGATTGGGTAACTTCACTTAGCATAATGTTCTCCAACTCCATCAATTTACCTGCAAATGCCATGATTTTATTCTGTTTTATTGCTGAATAATATTCCACTGTATATGTATGCCACATTTTTTAGTCCATTCATCTGCTGAAGGGCATCTAGGTTGGCTCCACAGTTTAGCTATTGTGAATTGTGCTGCTATAAACATTGATGTGGCTGTGTCCCTGTAGTATGCTGTTTTTAAGTCCTTTGGGTATAGACCGAAGAGAAGGATAGCTGGGTCAAATGGTGGTTCCCTTCCCAATTTTCCAAGAAATCTCCATACGGCTTTCCACAATGGCTGCACCAATTTGCAATCTGAGCCCAGTTTTAAATTTTTATTTGGAGACAGGGTCTTGCTAGTTGCCCAGGCTGGCTTTGAGCTGGCGATGGCCTTTCCTCTGCCTCCTGAGTAGCTGGCATTCCAGGGGGGCCCCCCACGTCCCGTCTGTATCAACCAGGACCCTGGTTAACCAGGGCAAGGGGGATGGCTGTGAGGCCCCAACAGAGCCTGCCACCCAAACTTCCACGTTGACCAGGCATCCCCACCATCTGCTGCACCGTGAGCTCTTTCTTGCTCGGTGAGCTCTTTCTTTGGAAATAGACACAGAAATAGCACGAAATCTAAGCACGGGACTTGCAGGTCCGAGGCCTCTGAGTGTGGGGATGAGGCCGAGCCCAGCCCTCACCCCTCGGCCTTGAGTCCTGAGGGGGAGCCGGGCCCTGGCAGGAGTCGAGTTTGGCTGACTCTTAAGTATTATTGCTAATGCTGTTTTATCAAGAGCTTAATCATCTCTCTAAATATAGTGCATGATCTGAAAGGTGGGCTGCTTCCCTAAGTGTGACTTTGCACCGTTTGGGCTTTTTTTTTTTTCCTCCAAGAAAGGCAGCCACAGGACTAGAATGGGATATGCAGGACCTGCCTTTGGGGTATGTCTACATTGGTATTTTTCAACTACACCTTCTAGAACTGTCCATTGGCACTTCCTGGGACGGTGGCAATGTTCTACATCAGTGCTGTTCTGTTAGTGGCCACCAGCTATTGGGCACATGGAATTTGGCTAATGAAACTGAGGAATTGATTTTTTTAAAACTGAATTTCCAATTTTATTCAATTTTGATTAAATTTAAATAGTCCCATTACACGAGGGGCTTCTATAATGGGCCACGCAGCCTTTCCCGATGGCCCCTGGCAGTCTCCTGGCCCAGGGGGGCCTCAAGAGGGGCTCAGCACACAGGATATGGAGAGCTGGATGAACTGTGATTTAGAGGATGATGTGTCCTGTCAGTCTCAGTAGGAGGTCCCCTAAGCTCCAGAGAGGGGCTCAGTATTTTGAATTTTGCAAAAATTTGTATCCAAATTCAATATTTTCCAAGCTGGGGCAGTCAAATCTATGTAGAAACTCAGACTTTTTGCTTTGATGGAAACTTTCTCGATTCAGTGTGGAAACATTGGTTATCCTAGGCTTCCCGGAAACTCTATCCTGTAATTAATTGAGTGAAGAGTCATTTGCTGGGAATGGTGGCACACACCTGTAACTTCAGCAACTTGGAGGCTGAGGCTGGAGGATTGCAAGTTTGAGGCCAGCTTGGCAACTTAATGAGACTCTGTCTACGGTAAAAAATTAAAAGGTTGGAGGATGTAGCTCAGTGGTAGAGCGCTCTTGGATTCGATCTCCAATATGGCAACAACAACAACAAAAATATTGTTTGTTTTCCAGTTTTTAAAAAAACTACTTAGCATGCAGGTTATTTGGTAGGCAGAAATCTTCCAAGACCTGGGGTTCCTGTGTGAAGAAATACATAGAGTCCCTCGGTGGTGAAGAGGTTAGAACTTGCTCATCTGCCCAACTCGCTTAGTTTCAAACTGACACCCAGAGGAAAGCAACTTAGGTGGACAGAGACAGGGCTGAAAGTCAGAGCCCAGGCCTGGGTAAGAAACCAGTGTGTGGGCAGGAGGCTCGGGGTAGAGTCCAGGCCCAGCAGGCCTCAGTCCTGGGTTCAAACTGCTCCCCAGCAAAAAATAAATAAATAATAAGTAAAATAAAAATTAAAAAAAAAATCCAGTATCTGGACGGTATGAGTGTGTGTGTGTGTGTGTGTCTGTCTGTCTGTCCGCCTGTCTGTCTGTCTGCCTGCTCCACGTGCGCCGGCTTCCCAGGATGGTGATGGTGATGGTGTCCATGGCGTGATCCAGAACAGGGGAACAGTCTCTCTGATGGCCATCCTGTAGGGTAGCCGGCACGGGCATCACGATGGGGAAAGGTTATAAAAAATGCAAATTCTTGGGACCCCCCCCAGACCCGGGGTGGATGAGTACTTAGTGCTTCCAACCCTCCCTGGGCCCACAGCCTCTCCAGACTTCACGCCCTGGTGTAGCTCCTCCCACCTGGGTGTGGCCACGCGAGTTCTTCCAGCCAATGGGGGCACCAGAAAACCTGAGGATTCCTGGAGAAGGGCTTGCATGTGTCATTTTGGCCCTGAGCTACCATCTGAGCGGGTCCAGCTACCCTGCTGGAGAGACTGTGATGGAGAAAGGGAGAACAGGAGAGGGAGGGAGAGCGACAAGGACAGGCACCCAGCCGGTATGCCTGCCGCCCCAGCTGGGGGTCAGTCATGTGTGTGAATAAAGAAGCCGCCTTGGACTTTTCAGTTGAGGCCAGGCAAGAGCAGAACCATCCAACGGAGCTCAGGCAACATAGAATAAAATATAATAAATCATTGCTGCTTGAAGTCATAAACTCTGGGAGCTTCATTAATCAGCAGCAGACGACTGATAACCCTGCTGAATCTGGAATTTATACTTTGAGCAAACCTCCGGGAGGTCCTGGTGTTCCTAAAGCCCGTGGAGTCCTGGAAGAGGCGCTGCATTTGGAATCCAGAGGCCTGATTCGAGTAGCCATGAGCTTACGTCTTTGGACGTGTCTCTGCTTCTTTCTGACTCCATGTCCTTGTATGTAATAAAGAGCTAAGGACAGAGGCTAGGGATTAAGGGGGAGAAAGTGCTCGTGAATTGGAACTGGTAGACAGAAATGAGGAGCTACGAGTTGCAAGAGTTGTGAGAGTCAAAGTGGCATTACTGTGGCTTGGGACACTGAGGCAGGAGGATCAAGAGTTCAAAGCCAGCCTCAGCAAATTAGCAAGCCCCTGAGTAACTTAGTGAGACCCTAATGAAACAAAATATAAAAGAGGCTGGGGATGAGGCTCAGTGGTCAAGGGCCCTTGGGTTCCATCCCAGTACTACCCAAAACAAAACAAAACAAAACAATCATAGATAAAGCTGGGAGGTTCCAAAGGGAGGGATCACATGCCTGTGTGCCTGGTAACAGGGCTAGCCACAGACTCTGCCAGAACGACAACTTCACACACAAAATACGCTGCAAAGACGTCCACCCAACAGCTGACTGTTCAGCCTCAGACCGCCACCACCCGTGTTATAATCCTCTGGCCAAGGAATACTGTTTCAAAATATCTGATGTAATCTCTCTCTTCTTGCCTTTAAAAACATCCCCCTTGAGCTTGGAATGTCGCTCAGTGGCAGAACACTTGCTTAGCGTGCCCAAGGCCCTGGGCTCAGTCCCCAGCACCATACACACATCTCAAAAAAGGTCCCCTTGCCTCAACCTCCCTGAGGAAGCACAGAGCTTACCATGGCACACATGTTCCCACGGCAGTGACGTCACGCTGAGAATCTGTTTGCTCGTTAGCTGGACAGGTCACTGCTAGCCCTGCCGGCTGTGCTGGAGCTGGCCCAGGACACTGCAGCCTGCCTGGTGCTGACCTGTGACCCTATGGGACTGTGATTCTGGCATCTTGGCCCAACTTGGTTCCCTGAGGTACCAGAGGTGAGGAAGTGGACTAGGGCTGTCCTGTGGCTGGTGGTGTGGGGACAGTCCCTCCAAACCACAGCAAGTCCTGCCGCTCCACCTCTAGCAGGTGCCTGGCTCCCAGCCTTTGCTGTCTCCCCGCTCTGGTTCACTGGGACTGATACAAGAGCCTCTTTGGTTTTTGGTTTTGTTGTTTATTTTTGTTTGTTGTGGTGCTGGGGTTGGAACCAGGCCTCACACATTCTAGGCAAGGGCTCTGACACTGAGATACACCTGTAGCCGTTTGTTTTGTTTTTAATTGAAATATAACATAAGTTTACATATATTTTTAAATTGAAGTAGGATAGAAGACATTTCCAGTGGCCAGAGGGATGCTCCCTCCTATTGGGACCCCTGGAAGCAACTGCTGTTCTGACCTTAATCACTAAAAAGTAGATTGGCCTATTCTTGATTTATCTGTAGTTTGTGTGTGTGTGTGTGTGTGTGTGTGTGTGTGTGTGTATAAACTTCTTGGTAGTTACTCTAGGTGTTACCATATATATTTACCTATATCTGTATGTCTTTATACCCATCCATCCATGAGTTTGACCATCAGTCCATCTGTCTGTCCATCTATCCACCCACCCATCCATCCGTCCATCTGTCTATTGGTGTCAACATTTTACCAGTTCAAGTGAAGTGTAGAGACTCACCCACACTCTAAGCCCCTGTATCCTCCCTATTTAAATCTAATTGTCTTGACTATTCCCTCTGCATCTGACCACATCCTCGTTTTTGCTTCAATCCTCAAACATAACATAGATCTCTATTTGCCCTCATTTTTACTCTTTCTGTTGTTCTCCACTCCCCTCATGCTCTGAGATTCCTTCTTTCATCGTTTCCTTTCTGTTCCAAGAACTCCCTTCAGCCATTCTAAAATCTGCTGAAGACCATTATCTTGCAACCTTCCTCTGGGAGCACCTGGGTGCCTGTGCATGGCTGAGATATTTCCCCTGGATACAGGGTCCTGGGTCGGCCACTGCTTCCTGGCTGCCATTGTTTCTGGTGAGAAATCCGCTGTCGTTCATTTTACCCTTTTAGATAAGGTGTCATTTCTCTCTTTATTTCTCTCTGCTTACAGATTGTTTCCTTGTCACTTCTTACATCCATTGTTTATCTTTTGCCAAATTTAGAATATACTTTTTTAGCCACTATTTCTTTGATACTTTTCTAGTCCCCACTCTTTCTCTTCTGCTTCTTGGACTCTGAAAACATGGATGTCAGGTCTTTTGTTACAGTCCCACGGGTTCCTGAGGCTTTGTTCTCCCCCACACTTGGTCCATTTTCTGCCTATTGTTCTGACTTGGGTAATTTCTACCGTTCGACTTCAAGTGCACCGACTTTCCCTTTCCTATCTCCATTCTGCTATTAAGCCCTTCCAATGAACTTAAAAATAAAATACCAGTGACTTCCCTTTACACTTAGAATCAAATTTAGAGTCCTCGCCATGGGCTCTACAGGATCTAGCCCCTGCCTTCTTTCTTTTTTGGGGGTGTATTCTGGGATTGAATCCAGGGTTGCTCCACCACTGAGCCACACCCCAGCCCTTTTTATTTACTTTTTGAGACAGGATCTCGATAAGTTGCCTAGGCTGGCCTTGAACTTGCCATCTTCTTGCCTCAGCCTCCGTGGTCACTGGGATTACAGGCATGTAATCCTCTGGCTCCCTCCTTCCTCTTGACTACCTTGCCTCATTTAAGACCTCTTTGTCTAGCTTACTCCACCTGCCATCCATTCATCTACCCATCCGTCCATCAGCCTGGTACTTCTCATACACCTGTCTCTGGGGATCTTGTGAACATGAAGATTCTGATGCAGGATATCTGGGGTGGGACCAGAGAGTCTGCATTTCTTACCAGATAACAGGTGATGCCAAACTGCTGTTCCTTAGATCCGGGTTCTTGCTGGCTTGTTTGTCTATTTTGCAGTACTGGCCCTGGATGGAACCAGGGGCCTCGTGCACACTTAAACATGAACTCTAACACGAAGCCATGTGCCCAGCCTTGGACCCAAGCTTTGAGTGTCAAGGCCTTAACTGTCCTGAGCCTCAGTCTCCACAACCATATAACGATTCACTGTGAAACAGTGGAGTAGAAAGCTCTATGCGTGCTGCCGGGACTTAGCAGATGCTCTGTGAGGATCCCTGGCCGATTCTGGGTCCTGTAGGGCCACTTGACATTTTCTCTTTCTGAGTTGCCCGTCCCCGGCACCCATCTGCTCAGCTCCCTTTGAGACCCTCAGGGGAGCCCTGTCCATTTTATTTGCCCAGAGCTGGCCAGTCCCACCCGTCATGCATGGGTAGGGGTTGGGGAGGACTCTGGCATTTTGACAGTCATGGGAACATTATGCAAATAGGATGCAAAGCAGCATCTAATGAGCCCTGATTGCATTTGCCCTGGTGGTGGGGAGCACGTGGATAGCTGTGCTGAGATGGGGGAGGGCAGTGAATTTGGGGGTTAGGCAAAGAGGAGCTGGCAGGCAAGAGGGCAGCTGCTCGGTGGCCTGGGCCTGACACCTTTCTCCTGTGTGGGCCAATCCCACTGTGAGACTGGGCATGACTAAGCTGCACAAAGAGGGGCTGAGGTGAGGCATGGGGCAGGAGCTGTCCCTTGGCCTGCAGGTGGGGGAGCAGAGGGCTGCAGGTGGGTGACTCAGGGCCTTCCCAGCAGCAGATGGGGCCGGCTTAGGCTGCCCGTGGGGGTGGATGCTCTCTGGGCTGAGGAAGGAGAGGGTGGCAGAAGGGGTCAGCTTCTCCCATGGGGTCTTTCTAGAATCCCAGAGTGGAAGGACAGGACTCTGGCTCTGCCAGATGGCAGATGGGACTGGGCCAGGCTCACTGGGGTGGGCTATCTTTGGTGTCCCCAGAGGAGCCCATTCTTTAGGAGAAAGATGATCCAGGGCCGGGGTCAGCAGGTGGGCCACAGGCTCTGTTACAGCACCTGGGGACTCAGTTCCTCCCCACCCAGGCTGAGGCCTCCTCCCTGCCCAGGAAGCCTGGCCTCCCCACCATCCTGTCCTGGGTTCTTCCTGAACCTGGCTGTGCACCCACAGACCTGGGGACAACTGGTGTTAGTCTTTTCTCAAGGCTAGAAGTCATCTCTGATGTCATTTGCGGGGGTCTTCATTCCCACAACTTGACTGGTACTTTTAAGTACAAACAAGCCTATTCTGAGGGCTGGGGATAGAGCTCAGTTGGTGAGCTTGAATGCACAAGGCCCTGGGTTCAATCCCCAGCACCACAAAAAAAAAAAAAAAAAAAAAAAAAAAAAAGCCTATCCTGCCTTTGATCCAAGGATAAGAAGTTAATTTGAGTGAAACTTTAAGAAACTAGTGGCTATGGCCATGTTTCCCATGAGGTCTTTCTTAATGGAATTTCTGTGGCACATGGAAAAGGCTTGTCAGGCCGAGGGTTCAAATCCCAGCCCAGGTCTTTACTGACTCCCTCACCAGGGATGACTGATCCATCTCTAAGCCTGTTTCTAGTCAGTCCAGTGACCTTACCATGTTGAGCTGCTGTGACTGCAGGAGAGGCCAGGAACTGAGACAGTGTTCAGTAACTCCCCTCCAAAGGCAGGGCTTTTTTGTGAGTGTGTGTGATGCTGGGGATGGAACCCAGGCCCTTGTGCATGCGAAGCAAGCACTCTACCAACTGAGCTGTACCCCAGCCCCTGAGGCCGGGCTTTGTGTTGGTACTCTGCATCTCAGCACCTAGAACAGTTCCTGGCACACAGCGGTGCCAAGTCAGCACTTGTTGAATGAACGAAACTCCCTACTTCATCTATTCCAAGATGATGTCCCCCTTCCATTTTGCCATCTCCAATATTGGGATGCTTCTTGCAGTGCACGGCTGTCTTAGTTTAATTGGCAGCAATCTTATGATTGAGAAGGATCTTAGATGTGATGAATATGGATGAGACTATCATTTTTATTCAGAGGCACGCTTTGGCTTCATGTTCGGAGAGTTTCTGGTTCTGTTCTGCAGTATCTGCCCTCTCTGGGGGTGGCGGTGTCCTTAGAATTGCCCTGGGGCACAGGGGTTGCATTGCCCCTTGCCTGAGGACCCCAGGTGGTGCTGGACTGGGTCCTTCTGTTCGCTCTGGATCCCAGTCCCATCTCAAGTCTCCTGCCGCTCTCCCCCCTGGTATATGTTGTCCCTCCTGAGGGAATAGCAGGGCTGTCTAAATTCCAGAATTCCCTCTGAAGAGGGAGAGGCGCTGTTTCACTCTACGCCGTCATAACTTCAAGTGCCAGGACTGGCCAGCGATGAAGGAGGTGGAGGGGATCTGTGTGAGTCCCCTAGGCTGGGTGTGGGGCTCTAAGCAGGATCTAGTTTGGAGCAGAAGGAGGATTTTCAGAATGGGGGTCATGGTGGAGCCCTTCTCCACTCCCCCCAGTTCCCTCACCAGTAGCAGCCTGAGACACTGCACTGGGCAGATTAGCGCCTGATCCAGGGTGGGTGGAGCTGACAGTCAAATCCTCTTCTGGGAAGATGGAAGCCACAGGACACTTTACTCCTATGGATCCCTCCCAAGGGCGTGTGTGTGTGCAACTGTGTGCATTTTTTCTGATGCCTGTAGATGTGTGTGTGTGTGTGGGGGGGGAGTCTTAAAGATCTGTGTGTGTGGATGTTAGTGCTACACGTGTATGTGTGCTATGTGCACACGTGTAGGTAGACACACAGACTGGAAATGCATGTGTGCAAATACGTGTAATGGCGTTTGTATCTGCAAGTGTGTTGTGGGGTGCACACAGGCACCGACACACATGAGCAGTGCAAGCCCAGATGTGGGCTCTGAGGGATGTGTGGCAGCCCTGTCCTGTGGGAGGAGCATCAGAGTTGCGATCACAAGGCCTCAGGGCCTGCAGTGGCCAGTCCTGAGGAACCCCGAGTGTTCAAACACCCTGGACGTTTTACTGCTGTGGGCCTCAGAGCCAATCTGTAAAATGGGTATGAAATTATAGATGGGCATGTCACAGTCAGCCTGGCTTAGAATAAAAAAGACTCAAAATAACTGAATGAGAGAATAAATAATTAAGAAAATAGCAGTGTTTTACAGAGCAGCATGCCCTAAGATTTTAAGCACCCAAAGGGAGTGCATGAAAAGGTGCCGTCCGGGAGGGAAGTTGGGAGCCAGGATCTCTTGGGGGTAGGGATGTTGGAAAGGGCGGCGAGCCGCGTCCCCGCCAGCCTGTCTGTAAAGGGAGGTGTGTGCGCCCCTGTAGACGCCGCGCGGTGCGGAGGGCGGGCGTCCCCTGGCGTACACCGGAGGGAGGTTGTCGCTGCGGAGCATTGCCCAGTTGCCATAGAAACGAGCAGAAGGAGGTGGGTGGCTGGAGAAGGAGGCGGGTCGGGAGGAGGGAGCGGGGAGGAGGCGGCGGTGGGGGGCGGGGAGCTGGCTCCTGCAGTTCTGGCGCTGCTGCCTTCCCGAGCGAGCGGCGGAGGGGACCCTGGAGGACAGAGCCCCCAGCCCGGCGCCAGGCCCCCTCCCCGCCGGCCACCACGGAGCAGAAGGAGGACGGCCAGCTCCTCCGGCCCTGGCCCGACCCAGCCGGGGCAGTAAGGTCCCGCCTGCCGCAGGCTTGGTGCCCGGACCTGCTCAGGTAGGCATTAGCGTGCTGAAGGGGCTGCGCGGAGAGTGGGGACCCGGGCTGTCCCTGTCCTCCTGCCAGCGGCACCTGGTAGGAAGCGAGCGGGTGGGAGGTACAGGGGCCAGTGACCTGCTGGGGAGTGGGCTTGGGACACAACCAGCATCTGGAGAGGCTCTGGTCAGGACCTGGGTCTTCCCTTACCAGGAGGACTGTCCCTGTCGCCTTTCCACCACAGCCACAGGTCCTGATTTTGTAGACATGCCCCCCACCCTGCCCCGAGGGCCAAGGGCGGAGAAGGGCTGGAACCTCCAGGACCCACAGTGCCACCCTTCCCCAGGGACGAGGGCAGGAGCAGGGAGAAGTGGTCACCCACCCCCACTCAGGGCTCTGCTAGGTTCTGGACATTTGGAACAAATAGACTCACCTCCCACCCTGGACAGGTGACCCTGGATGGTCTGACCACCCTCTCAGGTGACCCTGGATGGTCTTGGCACTGGACTTGAGCCCCCTACTCAGGCAAGAGGCACCTTCTCCTGCTCCAAGCTCAGCCCCTCCCCCTCTGCTCTCCCCGCAAACCGAGCGGACTCTTCTCACCCCAGGTCCCCAAAAGGACCCTTCTGCGCGTCCCCAGGGTCTTCATGTTGAGTACAGAAGAGCGGCTCTGGGTGGGGTGGGGGTGCCTGGCCCTCCCTGCCCTTCTCTCTGCTGTCCCTCTGCTGCATTGCTCCTGGGGACAGTCTCCTGCTGCTAGGGGAGCTGGGCACTGCGGAGGAGTCTTTGCCCGCTGCTCGGGAGGGGTGGGGTGGGGCTGGGGAGGAACTGGGCGCTCTGCCCCCGCACTGGGCAGGAGCGGGCTGGAGGGGCTGCAGGTGTGGGAGGTGGGCTGCCAGCGTGGCCCTGATTGGCGCTCTGGGGCCTTGGCCATCATGGGCAGGAGATCCCTGCCTGAGGGCATCATTGGCTTGCGGCCCTGGTAAGCTTAAGACCCTACCCCCTCTCCACCGTCTCCTCCCCCCAGCACCCCTGAGAGCTTGGCTGAGTCCTTTACTAAGCCCCAGCACCTTAGTGAGGCGTCTCCTTCCCCTGGGCACTCGGGGTCAGAGGATGTGATAAGGGACCCAAGGGGGTCTTGTTATGGGTAGGGGACACCTATGGAGCAGCTCACAGGTTTGCTTGGCTTCTGTCAATGTTGGGTGCACACTGCTGAGCGCTGGCCAAGGGGGCTCCTACTTTGGGGGTCCAAGGTTTTGAAGGGGAGAGGGCAGGCCTGGGGGGTGGAGAACAGGCGGGGGGCTACAGAGCTGCCTGTGCACACTGGCGCCCTTGTCCCCGGGGTCCTGCTGCTCTGAACCCCATGGCTCTCCTCCACCAGGCCTGGGGCTGACATCTGTCCCCCACCTCCAGCGCCTGGCTCCATGGCCTGTGTGAGTCAGGTGCTGCCTCTACCCCCAGGGAGGGCCTTGGTGAGGCCCTGGGTAGGTCCTCTTAGCAAGCTCCTCTAGGCCACCATCCCATTCCTGCCCTCCCTGCTCCAGGCCACCTCTGCCTCCCTTGGTTTTTTACGGCCCCTGCTCCTGTCAGGCTCTGTCTTTGCCTGCTGGCGGTCTCCTACTCTTGTTCTCCGAGACTCTGCTAGAATGGCCTCCCAGGCCTGTTCTTGTCCCTGTCTCTCTCTCACACTCGTGTGCACACAGCCCAGGGCACCTGCCTCCCCCACCAGCTGTCCCCACTTCACAGGGAGCCCAAGGGAGGCCCAGAGTAACTCGGAGGCCTGGGCCAGGACTGGAAGAACGCTCTGGCCCCAGTCTGGCTGGTCCTCCTGTACCCCCAGCGCAGGAGCTCCGAGGAGATGAGGCTCTTCATGGGTATTCAAGGTTCCCATACTGGGCTCCTTTCTCCCAAAGCCGGCCCTCCCCCATGCCAGCCATCGGCCACTCCATCTGCCAGCTGCTCAGGCCAGAGCCACCCTCGACTCCTTCTCTACCTCCAAACCACTGGCAAATCCTGTTGGCTCAGGTGTCCCTGCACTTTCAGCCCCACCCCCTGCTGCCCCCTCCTGGCTTTACCACCTGGCTGAGCCCTGTCTGCCCTCACCAGGAGAATGCAGCCAGGGCCTGTTTCCTGCCTTCCTCGCTCGCTCTAGACTGTTCTCCCCAGCCGCAGGTGAGCCTGGGAAACTGAAGCCAGATCACATCCCCCTTCTCCAGCCCTACAGTGGCTCCCATCTCACTGGGAGAAAGTCATGGCCCTTCCTCTGACCTGTGAGGCCCAAGTCATCATCTGCATCCTCAGCTCCCCCCACCTCCCTGACCTCACCCCTCCTCCTGCCTGCACCCACCTATTCCTGTTCCTTGACTGTGTCAGTCCTGCTTCTGCCCCAGGGCCTTTTCACGGCAGTGTCCTCTGGCTGCATGCTCTGCAAGGCTCCCTCAGGTGCTTGCTCAAATGTCACCTCGGAATGACCTTCTCTGACCATCCTGCATAGAAGAGCACTACTCCCAGCCCCCACCACCCCTCCCAGACTCCTTCCCTGTCTTGTTTTTCTCCACAGTCCTGTCACCTTCCAACACCCTTTATCCTTTACCTGATTTCTTGTCTCTCCAGACCCTTTAGCATGGGAGTGCCAAGGCTCAGGAATGTTCTCTCCCTTTCACTTCTGTAGCCTCTGAGGTGAGGACAGGCCTTGGGGGTTGGCCCTCAGCACCTGTGCTCTAATGGGGTCCTGGAATTTGTTCCTCATGGAGGATGCCAACCCCAGGCAGTAGCCAGGGACATGGGATCAAAGGGGACACTGAGCATGGCCTGGGTCTCTTGCTTCTTGCCTTTGCTCTGGCCAGAAAAGTTCTGCAAGGCTGGGCGGGAGGAGAGCTGGCCCGGCATCTTCTCCCAGTGCCACTGACGGGAGAGGCCAATGGCCCCCTCTGGCCATTCCTGGTTCTCTGCTCTGGGGAAAGCATGCTGCTCCCACCCCGACAGGGGCGTGGCCTACAGGGCCCCCAGAGCACCAGGCCTGCTCTGCTAAGTGGCCACAGAATCAGTGGACAGACAGACAGAGCCCTGCACAGGGCCCATGTGAGTGACCGCTGGTCTTGAGGAAAGAGGTGCCCAGAACAGAAGTTGGGGGGCCTCTCTCCTGCTTCTGCATTTATGGGTGTCTCACTTCGGGCCCCCAGAAGCCATCCTGAGAGGAGGGTGTGTTCTTGTGGGAGGTGCCTGCAGGACCCCTGGGAGTGGCAACAGAATGAGACAGAGAGGGAAGGCCGCCCAGAGGGCCCTCTGTCCAGCGGTTGTCACCCTGGGCATCACGAGCCCATCCTACTGGGAACGGGAGGCGGGAGCTGGTCCCCATTCATGACGGCTGGTCAGTGGCCGGGCTGCTCCTGCCCTGCCCCATAGCTTGGCGATATTTCTTGTGTGGCTTTGCCTGCTCTGACATGTAGGTCCCCAAAAGAGGTGTCTTGTAGCCTGTGGCCACTGACTCAGCCTTGGGGGTCCCCTAAGGCCTGTGGGCAGCAGAGCCTGGGTTCCCGGGTTGGGAGCAGGGGGCATGGGAGCTGCCCCTTGGGTGCCTTTCCAGAGGGGGTGAGAGTGAGTCTGCGGCCTTGGGCTGCTAAGGGTGGGATGGTGAAGGGCAGGGCCAAGGCCAGCCGGGGGGCTGCCAGCTGAGCCCGTGAGGCTGGTCACAGTGGGCAGCCGTCAACCCTTTCCTCACTGGGACGCCTGAACCCACCCTCCGGCTGTACCCTGGGTTTCCCTGGACCCCCAGCCCCACACCACCTCCTGTCTGTGTTTCCGTCCTCCCTGTCCTCCTTACCATTGCTGCAGGGAGTCCCCTTGGGGACCCCAGGGGCTTCAGGGCGGAGGAGGTGGAGGTCCCCGCCTGGTCTAAGAACTAGAGAGAAAACAAGAGGCAGCCAGGCCTGGGGTCTTCCTTTTGCAGGGGACCTGGGGGCCTGGAGATCCCAGGTAGGGTCCAGCAGCCCTGAAGGGGTCCTGGGGGTGTGAGCCGAGGGGCCAGTGGGTCCCCAGGAGAGATGAGCCTCTGTCCATCCGAGGCCTCTGCTGCGGGCAGTAGGAGCCAGGCTGACCCGGCCTCCTGTGCACGGCCACTCACTGCCTCCTGCGTCTGACCCCCCACAAGGGGACACAGAGGCACAGGGAGTTTGAATGACTTGTTGAGGGCACAGCCAGGAAGTGGCAGAGCCAGGATTTGAACCAGTGTCCAGTCCTCTTCTCTGGCCCCGTGGGCCATGCTCCTGATGACCCTGGGAATCTGGGGACATCTCTGGGCTGTAGAGAGAGCAGCGGCCACCCCCAAGCCCAAGAGGCATTGTTCCCAGCCGGTGGGGTGTGACTCAGAATGGCCTCAGGTGGCAGGGAGGGGTGGTCCCGACGGGAAGCGGGGCTCTGGGGGGACAGGGTGATGGAAGAGGGGATGGCAGGTGCCCCAGACGGGGAGGAGCCTGGCAGGGAGTTCCTCAGGCACAATGAGCACAGGGAGGAGCGGGGACAGCACCTCACAGCTAACCCGAGTCCTGGCTCCACGTGGAGCCCCAACAGAGGCTGGTCTCCTGTGGCCGCACCTCAGACTCAATGAGCCCTCGCGCTTCTCTGGGAAGCGAGGACCAGGGAGCGCTGGAATGTGTGCGGGAACTGGGACGGGGAGGCGGTGCTGGCTCCCCATGGCCCTGCCTAGGGATGAGCTGGGAGAAGGCCAGAGGCCGGGAGGACGGGAGGGACCACAGTGCTGGACTGGGTGCCTGGCGGGATGGCACGGGAAGTTCACAATCCTGGGTCCAGAACCTGCTCCACCTCTTCCCCGCTGTGTGACCTTGGACAGGTTATTGAACTCTGAGTCACAGATGCCAGTCTGTAGAACAGGGCTGTCCCCGCCATTGCTGTGGACTGTCGTGAGAATCACAGCTGATGTATATGGAGGGGCTGCCACATAGTAGGTGCTCAAAAACGGTTGTACTTGATTCAAAAGGAGAGTGGAGAGAGGCCAGAAGGTCACTGGGCTGTGGATACTGTGCTCTGAGTCGGGGGAAGGAGGCTATACTGAGGGCAGAACAGCCTGGGGACAGGGGAGGTGGAGACCCTGGCACAGGACCCCAGGGATGACCAAGAGGGCAGGAGGCTTCTCCTGGCAGGGGGTTGGAAGCAAAGGATGATGGGACTTGGACTCCCTCTCCTAAGGGACGCTGGCTCTAGATCATTGAGTGCCCACAATGTGCAGTTAACTGGATTTGGCTTTGGGATACAGAATTCCTCAAGCCAGGGGTAGATGGGACAAGGTCCCTGCCCCTCAAGGGTCTTTTCTTTATTATTTTATTTCATCTTGGTACTCAGCGATGCTTTACCACTGAACACATCCCCAGTCCTTTTTATTGTTTATTTTGAGACAGGGTCTTGGGTCTTGCTTAGTTGCTGAGGTTGGCCTTGAACTTGCAGTCCTCCTGCCTTCTCCTCTGGAGTCACTGGGTGGGAGGACACCCTGTGACTGTCACATAAAGCATTGGTTCCCTCCGTTCCTGTTTTCTCTTTTCCTGTTCCCTGCCTCTTGCTTCCTCCTGATCCCTGCCAGGGGTTCTGGGGGATGAGGATCAAAAAAGACCAGTGCAGAAAGGGCCATGGCCCCAGAGAGGACTGAATCCCTGCATCTGAACTCTGGGATCAAATCCCAATCCCACCTTCCCTGCCTAGGGGTACCAGTCAGGGTTCTTCAGAGAGACAGAGCCAGAAGGGGATGGGTGGGTGGATGGGTGGGTGGATGGGTGGATGGGTGGATGGATGGGTGGATAGATGAGTGGATGGATGGATGGATAGATGAGTGGATGGGTGTGTGGGTGTGTGAGTGTCGGGGTAGGTGGATGTGTGGATGGATGGATGGATAGATGGATGGGTGAGTGGATGGATGGGGACAAGTTTTTAGGGGACTTCCGCTCATGTCATTCTGGAGGCTGAGAAGTCCCAGGACAGGACAGGCTGGAGAGGCAGAGGAGTGGGCAATGTGGCTCAGTCCCAGTCCAGACAGCTCTGAACCAGGGGAGCCCATGGTGTGCCTCCCGGAGTCAGAAGGCTAGAGAACCTGGAATTCTCATGTCCGAGGGCAGAAGGGGTCTCAGCTCCAGACCAGGACAGCCAGCTGATTTGCCTTTCTTCTGTCCTTTTGTCCCATCCGGGCCCTGGGCTGACTGGGCCCACCCTGGGTGAGGACAGATCTTCCTTTCCCAGTCCTCTGCTTCAGTCCTCCATATGAATGCTGCTCTGCCTGCCACTGGGTGTCCCTCACCCAGGCCACGTCCACACCTAACGTTAGCTGTCACTAAGCCCCCTTGGGCAGGTAGCTTTGGGGCTCCTTGACTGGCCATGGGAACCCCCAACCCCATGCTGGGGGTCAGACCCTGGCCTTGCACATGCTCCACAAGTGCTAGGCCACTGAGCCACCCCCCCCAGCTGTTGTGGTATCGAGTTCCACGTGAAGTGCTCTGCACAGTCCAGTCCTCGACACCTGCTGGCCACCACCATTACTAGCACACGGGTGGCCTCCTGTCCTACTGCCCTGGCTAGCTTTCCCGTGCCACTTGGTCAGCCTCTTTAACAGTCACATCCCTGAGCCTGTGGGTTCTTGTCTACAGTAGAACCTGCCGGACGCAGTTGGTGTTAGGCACGTGGTCAGTATGTGCTCAGTGGACACCAGCTGCTGTTCATAAAGATAAAGGTTTCCAGGGTCACGATAGCTTTATGACCACTGGTGAGAAAAATCAGATGGGCTTTGTGCCCACTTGATGGGCTGAAGAAAGTTGATTGTGTCCCCAACTTGGCCACAGGGAGTGCCAGATGCCAGCCACATCAGGTGCAGCTCTTCAGGGACAGCTGTTGATTGCCATTCAGAAGGACACAGCATTTGACCAGAGGGAGCTTCTCACCTGCTCCCAGGGAGGAGGAAGCAGGAGTGGGATGATGCATCTGGTCATGGGGCACTGGGGACACACAGCCTGCCTCCCTGACTCTTCTCTCGGACCCTGCCTGCCTACCTTCCTGAGCCCGTCCCTGCGTAGGCCCTGCCCAGGGCTGCAGTGAGAGAGCCTGAGTCTACTGTGGGCTTCACATTCACATCTCATCTCATCCTGAAGTCAGATCATTTCACAGAATGGCCCAGAGAGTCTGTGTGAATTTCCCATAGTCACACAGCAGATTAGAATTGGAGCAGTGGCCTGACAGCGGGAGCAGTTTTCACTACATGTGCTCCTTCAGCTGAGAGCCTGGAAGCTGTCACCTGCTGACCCAAGGATCCACCCCAGCAGGTCCCAGCTGCTCTGTGCTGGACTCCTTGTCTGGACCAGGAGGAGAGTGGTCCCAGCCACGGGGCATTCCCTTCTGGCCTCATGCCCCATCCTAGCTGCATGGTGCCCCTTCCCCAGGCTGAGAGCACACCCTCCATCCCTGTCCCTGGCCCTCACCTCTCGTCTGACACAGGCTGGAGGGGTTTTTGAAGCACATGCTCCACTTCCACAGGCAAAATTAAAAGAGCACAGAATGATATAAAGTAAGAAGTGCCCCTCCTACCCCGTCCCCTAGGCTCCAGTCCCTTGAACATGACCACCGTTACCAGTTTGCTTTGCCATCTTCTAAGTCTTCTCTGTTGGTCCATCCATTGCACACTGCGCTCGTTTTGCTTCAGTGGTGTGACGTGGGGAGGGTTCCACTCAGTGCCAGGGCGCTTGGCGCAGGCCTGCACTTGACTTAGCCGGTGCCCTGGAGGCAGGTACTTGGGTTGATTCCAGCCTTCGGCGCTGACCAGCGCTGCTGCAGTAAATAACCCTGTGCATCTCCATGCGCCCTGCGGCTGAGCGGGAAATTCCTAGAAGTGGTATTGCAGGGCGGAGTGTGTGCCGAAGAAACTGTACCAATAACTTGATCCCTCATGCTCTGCCAAGTCACTTCCCCACTACCACAGGCGGGAGGCACGCTGCTGGGGTTCACCTTCATTCCCATGAGGCACGAGGAGGCCGTACAGGGTTGTCGCTGGGAAAAGAGCACCAGGCCCTGGACAGACAGGGAGACCAAGGCCAGGGAAAGGGACATCTTTGACAAGGATCCTCATGGGTGGGTACCACCTGCTCTGAACCTGAGGGCCAGCTGCTGCTAAGGGGCAGGGATCCCCTGGTCAGCCTCTTTAATAGCCACAGCCCTGAGCCTGTGGGTTCTTGGACTAGTTAGCTGGACTGAATCTTGCACACCCCACCCTCTCTGAGCAACCTCACTGGTCAGGATCCTCAGTCCCCGATCTGCAGCACAGAGATGGGGAGGGGACTCAGAGCAGAACCAGGGTCCAGCTGGAGGCCGGCAGCTCCTAGTGCCGGAGGGCTTGGCTTGGAAGACCAGGGCCTGGTCCTCCATGTCCTGTCTTCTCACTATTGAGCCATTCTTGCTTGGGGTGGCAGCAAGGCCTGGTGGGGGAGGGGAGTGCCCCCAGCCCCGGGGCAGCACATGGCCTAGATTGGACAATGGTGATGCCAGCTGACAGATCCAGGGCAGCCACAGCCGCCCCAGACGCGGTACAGATCGCAGTGGTCTGACCTGTGGGCCAAGGGGTCCTGCGCCCTAGATGCTCAGACTTACAAGCTGCTGATGAGGGCTGTGGGGGCTGGCACGAAGGCCACCAGGGGAGTGCTGATGGCCGGTGGCCCTGCCGGGGGTGAGAGAGGGCCTTCCACCAGCCTCCCGGGGAACGTGGGTTCTGGCTGCCGGTAGGGAGTTGGGGGCTTTAGGGCCAAGAACAGGCACTGCACTGGCTGGAGGGGTTTTTGAAGCCCAGGGGGGGGGATCTGGGGAGGGGTTTGGGGGCCTAGTGCAGGGACCCAGCTGGGTCACTGTGGGAACGCTGAGGGGAAAGCTGGTAGGGCCACACAGAGCCCAGCAGTCCCATCTGAGAGGGCAGAGTTGAGAAGCCCGCTGGGAATCCCCAGGGGGCCCTGCAGGATGCCAGCCTCAGGGACAGCCTGTGGGATATGCACAAAGATCAGCCTGAGGCTGGCTGCCAGGAGCTGTGCGTGTCTGTGACATAAACCACAGATTCACACAGCGCGAATACACAGTATGTGGCTGTCACTAACTGCAGGGGTCCAGGAGCTCAGGAAGGGAAACAGGCGCTGGTTCTGGGGTTGGAGTTCTGAGAGGAGCAACCCAGAGGAGCTGGATGGACTTGGGGAGGAGGATGGAGCAGGTGTGGGGGAGATGGGGAGGCCGGCACAGGGCGCAATAGGTTGAATATTGGGGTTACCTTAGGGATGGAGAACCTTTTGCTGGGCAGGAAGCCCCCATTTCAATCCAAGGTTGCCCTCCCGCATCCTTCAGCAGGCTGGGAACTCGAATCTGGAAGGGGGAATGGGGGACTTTCCTTACCCCCTTGTGTCCCCTCTGCCCTCCAGTGCATGAGCCGCAGAGCCCGCTAGCCACAGTGTCACACCTGCTCATCTCCCCACGGCCACACCATGTCCGGTTCCTACGATGAGGCCTCTCTGGCTCCGGAGGAGACCACTGATAGCTTCTGGGAGGTGAGTGTTTGATGATCCCTGTGTCCTGGGGACCAGACCACCTGGATGTGGAAGGCCAGGCCCCTGCCCCTGCCCATGCCTCCAGCATTGGCCCCTAGCCCCAAGACTCCTCCAAAACCCTCAGTGTTCAACTGGCAGCTGAGGCCACAAAGTGGGGTGAGACTGCTGCTCATGGACCCCAGAGCCCCTCTGCCCTCTGGCACTACCTCCAGGGACCCTGTGACCTTTCACAGTGTGGAAACAGGCTCCTCCTGACTCTCTGCTCTGGGGGCGCCAGGTTTCGGGAGCTTCCAGAAGTACGTGATACTTGGGGGGAAAAAACTGCTTTTGGCTCCTGAAACGCAAAACGAAATCTGCCAGACCTAAATTAATAAGTGTTTAATGAGATGTCTACAAAACATAATATTGTGTCAAGAAGCTGCAGCTCAACTCAATGCTCATATGACTCTGTATAAATATAATAGATTCAGCTCCGCAAGAGCAAAATGAATAATTCATTCTAGCCCAAGTCCAAATTATAAAATTCCTTCCGCATTCGTGACAGTGAGATTATGCTTGAAGTGGGATGCGGGTGCGCAGGGTTGGCGGGGTGTGATGCGGGTGTTGGGACCCCCGCAAGTTAGAGAGTCCGGAGCCGCGGGCTCGAGCTTGCTGGAGGCTGGGGCGAGGCGGGCGCCCCCTGCAGGGCAGGGCCGAGGTGGCAGGAGCGGCGGGAGTCACGCGCGCTGCTTGACCGCCAGGTGGGGAACTACAAGCGGACCGTGAAGCGCATCGACGACGGCCACCGTCTGTGCAACGACCTGATGAACTGCGTGCAGGAGCGCGCCAAGATCGAGAAGGCATACGCGCAGCAGCTCACCGACTGGGCCAAACGCTGGCGCCAGCTCATCGAGAAAGGTGCCTCTAGGACCGTCCCCAGCGCAGTTCCTGATCCTGGTCACCGCCCCCGCAAGGGCGGGTCCCTGGAGCAGCCACCTGGAGGCGCCCTGCGTCCTCTAGCCACCAGGGCCTTTTCAGGGCTGTACCCCCCTAGACCAAACCAGGCCTCCCGGTTCAGCTCTTTTTATTTACCTTTTGTATTAAGTTTCTAGAAAAGTTGCAAACCATAGTTCAGAGAAATCCTAGGCACCCTTCGTATAGTCACCACCTCTCTCTGCCGATCTGTTGGTTTGTATTTCTTTTTTTTTTTTAATTAATATTTATTCTTTTTTAGTTGTAGTTGGGCCCAATACATTTATTTCATTCATGTATTTTTTATGTGGTGCTGAGGATCGAACCCAGGGCCTGGAGCATGCTAGGCGAGTGCTCTACCGCTGAGCTACAATCCCAGTCCCTGCATATTTTTTTCTGAACCATTTGAGAGGAAGTTGGAGCCATCATCTCCCCTAAATTCTGCATGTAGGGCCTAAGAACAAGAATATTCTTGTTCGTCCAGTTACCAAATATGGGACATTTAATGGCCCCTAAGTAAATTTGACTATAGCAATGGTACAGGCTGGTGCACAGTGGAAGCCACAATCACGCATTGTATCTAGTTGTCAAGTCTCTAGAGTCTAGATTCCCATCACCCAGAACAGTTTCAAGTTGAGGTTTACACACATTTGTTAGTATTTTTCTCTCCCACTAGATTCTCAACTCCTGAGGGCAGGACTGAGCCTGTACCCGCTAGTACAGTGCCTGGCTGGTGCCAGTATGCAGGCAACAAAGGTGAATGCCCGGTCCCCGTGACTTCCTGGCATTGTCACAGTGGGTTCTTGATTTTCCCATTCAGCAACTCTCTAGAGCACCTGCTGTGCGTCTGGCACTGTGTGGGGCTTTTGGACACTTGGGGAGCCTTGGCCGCCCTGTGGGGCTCATGTGCTGATGCAGGAGACACTGAGTGGGTACAGGGCAGACGCTGCCCAAGGAACCAGTGGGGGCTACAGAAGGATGTGAAGGCCGAGAATCAAAGATGGCGTCCTGGAGGTGGTGGCTGTGTTGGGGCCCTGGAAGGTGGATAGAATGTAGGGAGAGCAGAGGGGGGCGATTCCATAGCCACAGGAAGGAAGTGAAAAGCCTAGACAAAGGTTTGAGGGGGCCACCAGGGAAAGGGTGATGGGTGCTCATTGCCCACGGCCATTCCCTAGGCCCACAGTATGGCAGCCTGGAGCGGGCCTGGGGTGCCATAATGACAGAGGCGGACAAGGTGAGCGAACTGCACCAGGAGGTGAAGAACAGCCTGCTGAACGAGGACCTGGAGAAGGTCAAGAACTGGCAGAAGGACGCCTATCACAAGCAGATCATGGGCGGCTTCAAGGAGACCAAGGAGGCTGAAGATGGCTTCCGCAAGGCCCAGAAGCCCTGGGCCAAGAAGATGAAGGAGGTGCCCACTTGGGGTGGGGGTGGGCAGCATGGTCAGGGCTGCTGGTCACAGGGAGGGTGTCTGTGCAGGGGGCAGGCAGTGCACTGCCCTTAGGGACTGTGCACAGGGCTGAAGCACCCATGTCCAGGAAGAACAGATGGGTGGCCAGTGCCCAATGGGTAGAAAGACCCATGGAGAAGGGGACTGTCCTCAGGCAGGGGTAGGAGGGTGCATTGCCCCCTGGATCCACAGATCCAGGACGTGCTGTGCATTACCAGGAGGGTGCCTGCAGGGACACACTGTTCCTGAATGCCTGGAGCCAGGGCTGTGTGCTCCCAGCTCCCCGGGAGTGGGCAGTGGGCGGAGCTGATAGTCTACCATATTTGCTCCTGCTGACCTGTGGGAGCCCTGTTCCCTGCCTTCCCTGCCCACAGCTGGAGGCGGCCAAGAAGGCTTACCATTTGGCCTGCAAAGAGGAGAAGCTGGCCATGACCCGGGAGATGAACAGCAAGACAGAGCAGTCGGTCACACCTGAGCAGCAAAAGAAGCTGCAGGACAAAGTGGACAAGTGCAAGCAGGACGTGCAGAAGGTGCCGCTGGGCTGGGGGTGGCAGCAGGGACCTGAGGGCCATGAGTGGGTGGTGGCTGGGAGCTGCAGATCTGGCAAGGTCTCACCACCCTCCGTCTGGGTGCCTGCAGACTCAGGAGAAGTATGAGAAGGTGCTGGAAGATGTGGGCAAGACCACGCCCCAGTACATGGAGGGCATGGAGCAGGTATTTGAACAGTGCCAGCAATTTGAGGAAAAGCGACTTGTCTTCCTCAAGGAGGTGCTGCTGGACATCAAACGGCACCTCAACCTGGCTGAGAACAGCAGGTACCTGGGCAGGATGGGCACGCAGGGCACAGCACAGCTGGCATGTGGGTGTTTCAGGCCCAGTGACAGGAAGGGGAGGGCAGAGCTGCAGGGGCCACGGAAGAGATGTGTACTAAGCACCCAAGAAACATACACCTGGGTGGACGGGTGAGTGGCCGAGGTGGAGTGGAGAAGGAGCCCGCTGGAAAGCCTGCTTGATTCCTGACTGGGGGCGTGCAGTGCCCCCGCCCCCTGCATGGAACGAGACAAGGCCATGGTGTACCTGTGCCCTCCACCTCTCCCATCCTCCCTTCGCACAGCTACATCCATGTGTACCGTGAACTGGAGCAGGCCATCCGGGGGGCTGATGCCCAGGAGGACCTCAGATGGTTCCGCAGCACCAGCGGCCCTGGCATGCCCATGAACTGGCCCCAGTTTGAGGTGAGGGTGTGTGGGAATAGGAGCCTGGAAAGACCGAAAGGGGCCTCAGACACAACCCCTGAGCCTAACTGTCTCCTGCCCCCCAGGAGTGGAACCCAGACCTTCCCCACACCACTGCCAAGAAGGAGAAGCAGCCCAAGAAGGCAGACGGAGTGGCACTGAGCAATGCCACGGGGGCAGTGGAGTCCACCTCCCAGGCTGGGGACCGTGGCAGGTGAGTGTCTCCCATGGAGCTCCTGAGGAGACAAGGAATGGTCTAGATCACAGCAAGCACGTCTCCTTTAAAGAGAAGACGCAAGCCGGGCACGGTGGCACACACCTGTCATCCAAGACACTTGGATGGCTGAAGCAGGAGAATTGTAAATTTGAGGCCAGCCTTTCCTCCAAAAACAAAAGGCTGGGGCTGGAGTTGTGGCTCAGCGATGGAACGCTTGCCTCACACATGTGTGGCCCTGGGTTCAACCCTCAGCACCACATTAAAAAAATAAATAAATAAAGGTATTGTTCCAACTACAACATCTATATATTAAAGGCTGGGGATGTATCTCAGGGGTTACACCCTGGGTTCAATTCCCAGTACCAAAAATAAATTAACAAAATGTGTAAGTATTGATCCTAGATATCTGCTGGGTGTCAGTGGCCACTCCTCTAAGCATTTTCCTTATGTTAATTCATTCAAGCCTTCTACCACTTTGGGAAGTGTGTAAATATTCCCATTTGACAGGTGGAGAAACAGGAACCCAGAGAATTTAGGTGACTTACCCAAGGTCACACAGCTAGTTAGTAAACCTCGAAGCCAGAAACTGATGCCAGGAGATTTGGCTTCAGCATCCTGGCTCTTGAAACATTAGGAGGTGTTGTTCCTTTCAGATGAAGGGTCAGCCATTTTTCAGCACACCCTCCCTCTCAAGAGCTGAAATTATAATGCAGATGGCCCTGCCTCAGTTCGCTTTTGAGCGGTCCTGAGAGTCACTGGCTCCAGACCCCTTCCCATGCGGCCGATCCCCGCTCCAGGCTTGGTGGACTGTGGTGCTCCAGCTCTGGTTAGGAGGAGGGGGCTAACACTAAGGACGCAGCTGGGGCCACTCTTGAGGGGTCCTCCGTCTGCATTTCAGCGTTAGCAGCTACGACAGAGGGCAGCCCTACGCCGCCGAGTGGTCGGACGACGAGAGCGGGAACCCCTTCGGGGGCAATGAGGCCAACGGAGGCGCCAACCCCTTCGAGGATGACACCAAGGGAGTCCGCGTGCGGGCGCTCTACGACTACGACGGCCAGGAGCAGGACGAACTCAGCTTCAAGGCGGGTACGGTGGGCGGGGCGAGCGCGCCTGGGTGGGGGCGGGGCCTGAAGTCGGAGGCGGGGCTTGGGAAGAAGCCTGGGCCTGGATTGGGTGGGGCGAGGGCGGGGCCTGAGACAGGGTTGCCAGGATTTGCGAGAAGTGCGCCGGGGCGGAGCCTGGCGCGGGGGCGGGGTCGAGAGCGGGTTAGGTGGTGGCTGAGGTGGGTCCCGGCCTCCCGCGCCCGGAGCGGCGCGTGGATGTTGGGTGGGGACAGGGGCGGGGTCGTGGCCAGAATCTAAGCCCAGGTAAACAATCGGAGCATTGGAGCAATAGTGGGGTGGAGGCCCTGAAGGGCTCGCCTGGCCGCGAGTGTACTGAGGGAGGCGCGGCCCGTCTCTGAGCTCCTGTCCTTGTCAACAAGCTCCTGTGTGTGTTCCCTTCCCAGGAGACGAGCTCACCAAGCTGGGCGAGGAGGATGAACAGGGCTGGTGCCGCGGGCGTCTGGACAGTGGGCAGCTGGGCCTCTATCCCGCCAACTACGTGGAGGCCATCTAGCTGCCCTGCTGGCTCCTCTCCCCTTCACTCCGCACCCACCGCCTCCCCCTCCTTCCCACTCTCGTCTCCTCCCCCTCGCCATAGAGTTCCAGACATATTTTCCGATCAAGCTTTTATTTTTTTAAAAGTCTAAACAGAACAAAACAAAAAAATACAAAGAGACAGAGCATTTGCAGGGCCACCTGGAGGCCAGGATGGTGGGGCTTGGGACAGGATGGCCCCAGGGTGGGTGAGGGTCTTAGGACTTAGCCCAGCATCACAACATCTGCTCTTCAGAGTCCACCAAAGAGTCTCCTGAGCCCTGAGGGACATCTTCTGGACCCTTTTACCCTCCTCACCCCACCCTACCTGACCCCAGACTGCCAGTACTATCCTTGTTCTCTGAGCCTGGCTTCCTGACCTCTTCTTCCTCCTCACCCCCTTCCACCTCTATCCCACTCTCAAAGGCCTCCCCTCAAGACCCCAAGAAGGGAGGCCTCCCAATCTTTAGTCTTCCACTGTGCCCCAGGAGTGCCCTCCTCCTCCTTGCCCCATCCCTTGGGATCAGTGGGACTAACAGGAGAAATGGTCACCCTCCTTCCCCATAGAGGTTTCCAGGGATCCCCAGACTCCCCCAGACATGAAGAGGGGTGAGCTGGAGGAAGTGACATTGTCTCTGGAGAACAGGAAGGTGAGTGAAGGGAGAGTGGGCCCTCAACCCGGCCCATGCCAGCCCTCCTAACACTTGGCCCATCTGGAGGACCAAGACCCTGTCTGGGCCCTTCTTTCTGGCTATCAGCACTGTAGGCACTCACCCTTCCTCAGAGCCACACCCCTTGATAGCTTGCAAAGACCCTGCCCCCTCCCACAAGTCCTTTGGCACAGGGCAGAGGCCCCCCAATCCAGGGCAAAGCCAGCAACAGTAGCAGCCTCCTCCCATTTCCTGGGGAGAAGGGCATCTTGCGTGCCCCTACACTCTCCCTCCGTGTTCATCAAAACTATAGGGTCAGTGGGCTCATCTTGGGCCCCCGTAAAACCAAGGCTGGTGCCTGCAAGGCTCCTGGCGTAACCACCCCTCTCTCCCCTCTCCTGTCCTGCCTGGGGAGACACACTGGGGGCCCATGGGAGCTTCCAGCCTGAGACTCACAGGAGAAAGCCTACAGCTGAGCTTGGCAGGAAGGAGGCACCCCGGCCCTCAGGAGCAGGATGGTCTCCAGTCTTTTTCCTCCTTGTCCTCCCTGCTCCCTGAACTCCCCCTGCTGGCAGCACCCCAACTGTCCAAACACGGGTCCCAATTAAAGGACTCTGGGTGTGGGAGGGGACAAAGGGTCCTTCTGTTCAGTGAGAGCAGTGGTGCAGAGCGCCAGCCTCTCCCTTGGGGTGGGGGTGTGGGGAGAGCTTGAGAACAAGACCAGGTTGACAAGGCCCCCAAAGGTGGATGAGTAGAAGTCTAGAGGAAAAGTCTCTTGGAAGTCTCTGGGGCGAGGCCCTCAGAAGTCCTGCTGCCCTGGGCAAGGCTTGCTCACAGCTGGTGCCACTTCTAGGCCTCTGGACTGCAGACACCTGTGGTCCTCCCTTTTGCCTCAGGTGGCCTCCGGGGCCTCCAGGTAAAGATGGCATCCTACCCCAGCCCCTCAGACCCCCTCAGTCCTCTTTCTCTCCTGCTGCTTCTCCCAGAAGCCCACTGTTAGGAGGTGGTGGGCCCTGGCATGAGGCTCTGTTCTTCTTCCTGTGGGCACAGAGGATCGTGACAGCTGTGGTGGCCACCTGAGCTAGGGCAAGCCTCCCTCAGGGCCAGGGGCAAAGGCACCCCAGGCAAGGCACCCCCCAGCTGCCAGCACCCCTTCCTTATCACTTCTGGTCTCTGAGTCTCTGCTGCAGCCTGAGATGTGCCCTGGGCCTCAGAGCTGGGGTACAATCCCAGAAGCCCACGGCCCTCCCCGCTCCAGGACCAAGCTGCTGCCGCCCCTGTGGGCAGGAGCGGGCCGGGGGCCTCTGCCCCTCACCACCTACCCTGGCAGGGCGCCGGCACACCTGCACCTTGGGGCCTGGGCTCCCCCTTTCTGTGCCCGTGGCTTCCCAGCACCTGGGGAGGGGCTGCGGCCCTGGCTGGACCCTAGGCTGTCGCCCTCGCACTCCCGCTGCCCCTTCAGGGCAATGACTGGAAACATCCCTTTGGGGCAAACACCTCCACCGCCCCATTTGGGACCACCTTCTCTCAGTCCCCAAGCTCCTCAGGACCCTGGCGCTGGAGGGTCTCCCACCTGGAAGTCCCCCTGAGCCCCTGGGGCCCAGCCCCACCTGTCAGAGCTGGTGTTGGGGTGCCCATGTGCCCACAGCCGCCCCCCACGGCCCCCGCCCACCCTCGATGCTGCACAGGCGCCTGGGGGAGGGGGTGCCCGGTGAGTCATGTGTTTTGTCCCCAGTTAGCACCATTCTACAGCCTGGTTCTGTGAGGGGCCAGGGCTGCCCGCCGCCCGCCACCCACCGTCTGCCACTTAGGCTTCCTGATTCCATTAGTTCAACACTTGTGAAACTCCGAGAAGTGCTGTGGTCTCAGCAATGCACCTGTTTTGTACATGATTGTGTAATTTAAAGGTATATAAATACAAATATATATATATATAAGTTGTGACTGTACGACTGTGGATAAAATCCAGAACTGTGTCAACCTGGCTGGGCGTGCTCGTCTTGAGTTGCGTGCATCTTGGGTCCTGAGGGTTGTGAAGGCTCTTCGTGTTGGATATCTGTCAGGGAGGTGGTCCCCCAGCAGGAGAGGTGCTGTCCTGGCTGACCACCACCAGGCTGGGGGGCTGAGGGCTGGTCCCTCCACCTCCCAGGGTCTCTGATCCTGTCTATTCAGGGAGGTTATGCTGGAGGTTCTTGGGTACTGGTGCCTGGTGACAGGGAAAGTTGGGGCATTTAGGGTCCCAAACTCATGGTCTAAGGGTGAACTTGGCCTCTGAATAGTTTGTTTATTTTTTTTTTATTTTTATTTTTTTAAAGTTTATTTTTTTTTTTTTAAAGAGAGAGAGAGAGAGAGAGAGAGAGAGAGAGTTTTTTAATATTTATTTTTTTAGTTTTTCGGCAGGCACAACATCTTGTTGTTTGTATGTGGTGCTGAGGATCGAACCCGGGCCGCATGCATGGCAGGCGAGCACGCTACCGCTTGAGCCACATCCCCAGCCCTAGTTTGTTTATTTTTAAAGCAGAATTCTGAGAGCCAACAGGGCATGGTGGTGCATACCTGTAATCCCAGCAGCTTGGGAGGCCGAGGCAGGAGGATCGAGAGTTTAGAGCCAGCCTCAGCAACTTAGTGAGGCCCTAAGCAACTCAGTGAGACCCTGTCTCTGAATAAAAATATTTTTTTTGAGAATTTTAATATTTATTTTTTAGTTATTGGCGGACACAACATCTTTGTTTGTATGTGGTGCTGAGGATCGAACCCGGGCTGCACGTATGCCAGGCGAGCACGCTGCCGCTTGAGCCACATCCCCAGTCCTAAAAATATTTTTTAAAGGGCTGGAGATGTGACCCAGCTGTTGAGTGCCCCTGGGTTCAATCCCCAGTACCAAAAACAAAAAGAGAAAAAATATTCTGGAAGTGCAGGCTGGGGCCTGTGGTTCTAGCTGCCCAGGCCCAGGCTCCCTGGCATAACAGCAGGCCCTACCCTGAAGAAGCTTCTCAGAGGCACCCCCAGGCCCTGCCACAGCACTAACTCCAGCCCCAGCCTGAGCTCCCCAACACCAGCTGCACCCCTGGTGGGTGTCTTCGGGGCAGAGCAGGAGTCCGGGCCAGCCCTGTTCTACCACCAGTTCCCTGTGTTCACCCCCGCCCTGGGTCTCAGCTCCCCCATCCAGTGAGGTCTCTGAGGCACCTCTGTCCTGGCAGCTGGGCAGGGGCCCGACACAGCCCCTCACCCCATCATCACCACCACCAGCCTCCTGCCCCGGGGCGTGCTCGGGACCAGGAGAGGTCTGATGGGGGATTGCCCACCTTCCTTACTCCCTAATCTACTTCCATTTGAAGCCTTGGTTTTAGCTGGAGGAACCTCAGAGTAAAGACAAGAAGTCACACTGTCCTGTTTGCGTGGACTGTTCCACTTAGTGATGGGCAGCCCTGGAGGCGCGCGCCTTGAGGAGAGGTCAGGGAGACCCCTGGCTGGGGAGGGTGCTGATGGGCGGCGTGTGGAGGGGGAAGGGGAGCCCGCGTGGCCCCTGTGGCCCCTCACGAGGTGTCACTGCCAAGCGTTCCTGTGCAGGGCTGCCCCTGAGGCCCCCAGGACCCCTCTTTCTGGAGCTGCTCCATCTCCCCACTCCTAGCCCTACCCCCCGACCCCTCCTGCTCCTCGGCCCGTCTGAGCTGAGGCCGCCCAGGCCCTGGCCCAGCGGGGACATCCAAGCAGGTGGCTCCAAGACTCTTTGGGGGTGGGGAGGGCGGGCGGAGACCAAACCAGTTCCGCAGAGCTGAGCCTGGTTCTGGCCAGGGCCCCAGTCTGCCCCCTCCCCCAGGGATGGGTGACAGCCAGGGCCCCGTGAGGCACAGGCCCGGGGCAGGGCCCCTCCTTCTCCAGGACCCATCCCAGCTGGCAGACGCCAGGGTGCTGTTTGCTCATGGCCAAGGTCAACTTCTCCTGAAGACAATGAAGCTGCTGGAGGCAGAAGGCAGGGGACAGGGCAGGACTTGACCCTGGTGGGCTGGTGGCGCTGGTTCCTGCTTGCTTTCTGGAAACCTGGCCTCAGAGGCACAGGCTGTGGACACTGAGGATGCTGAGCAGTCATGCAACAGGAGGACGGAGGGACAGGAAGAGCCCTGTCCTTGGGGAAAGATGGACCAAGGTTCCCTTTCTGGTTCTGCTGCTGCTCAGCTGTGTGATTGCAAGCCCGTGGCTTAACTGCTCTGAGCCTCAGTTGCATCTTCTGCAAAATGGGGGCATGAACTCTGCTTCAAAGCTTTATGGGGACGGTCAATGACATAGAAAGCAGTGGGAACACCTGGCACATGGTAGACGCTTAGACACATAAGCTGGTGAGTCAATGTGGGTGGAGCATAAGGAAGCTAAGGGAAGGGCTGGGGCTGTCCCTTGGTGGTAGAGCACTTGCCTCGCATGTGTGAGGCACTGGGTTCGATCCTCAGCACCACATAGAAAGAAAATAAAGATATTGTGTCCAAGTACAGCACATATATATATATATGAAGAAGCAGCAGCAGCTAAGGGAAGCCGGGTGCAGTGGCACACGCCTATAATCCAGGGGCTCAGGAGGCTGAGGCAGGAGGAACACGAGTTCAAAGCCAGCCTCGGCAAAACAAGGTGCCAAGCAACTCAGCAAGGCCCTGTCTCTAAATAAAACACAAAATGGGGCTGGGGGTGTGGCTCAGTGGTGGAGTGGCCCTGGGTGCAGTCCCCAGGACCAAAAGAGAAGCCAAGGGGGCTGCTTGCTCAGAAGAATGGATGGGGGGCTGGTGCCCCCCAGATAAGCTCAGGTGCCCACACCCCTCCCCGGCAACGGGCGCAGCTCTCACAGATTCTCACTGGGACTCACAGCCCTGCGGATGGTGCTGCTGTGGCCTTCAGGGGACAGAAACTCCTACCATCTTCACAGAGCCAGTGTCCCATAGGGGACTGAAGTGCCCACCCTCTCCCCTGTCCACTACGCTGCAGGTCCAGCGGCCTCAGTTGGCCTAGCATAGATCAGGGCCCTGGGCTCCCTGCCACTGTCACAGGCGGCAGAGGACGCCCCCCCTCTCCACAGGACACAGGCGGAGCCCCCTTGGCCTCGGCCCTGCCTCCTGCCCTCAGCCCATCAGGAGGGAAAGATGAAGTGGCCGGTTCCAGACTCCCCTGGTCCTGGGGACTCACGGTCCATCCCGCACAAGCTTCCATCTGGCAATGCCGGCCCAATGCCACCTCCCCCAGGAAGCCTCCCCCACCACCCCAGGCCCCTGGGACCACAGCCTTTGGACTGCAGATGGCCTCCAGGCTGCGCCATTCACTGCCAGGACACTGGGGACCTGTCGGTTCACTCACGTCTTTATTATCCACTCCTGGGGTCACTCCGACCCCCCAACTCTGGGCGCACCACGGAGGCACGGTGCAGAGGTGCGGCAGGGGATGCGGCAGAGAGAAGCGCAGCCCTGCCCGTGAACTTGGCCAAGTCCTTGCCATTCTGTGGGCTCTGCTCCGCAATTCTGGGGTCAGGGGCTGGGTGGAGGGAGGCTCTCCCTGGGGGGCCTCCCTGACTCCCTCTGTCCTCCAGTGAGGCCCGAGGAGGAAGCACCCCCACCCGGGGTCCAGGAGAGCTCACTGTGGCCCTGGAGCTCGGGCCATCCCCTCCCTGACTCTGGACTCCGGCAGCCAGCAGCACGCTGCCCGCCCGCCCGCCCGTTCTCCCCAGGCTCAGGCTCTGGCCCAGGCAGAGGCCGGCGGGCGAGAGGGCCCTGAGGGTGGTGTCAGGCCTGGGCCCTGGGCAGCCCTCAGATGGGGTGCACAAACTGGTAGACGAGGCGCTGGGAGACGTCGGGCTTGCGGATGATGCCCTTCTTGTAATACTGGCGGATGGAGCGGCTCAGCTTGTCGTAGTTCATGGCCGGCCGGTTCTTGCGGATGCCCCACAGCCGGGCCACCTGGGCAGAGTCCTCGATTTTGAAGATGCCTGGGGGAGCAGAAGGGCCCACGGAGAGTGAGTGGTGAGTGTGGGGACAGCAGCAAAAGACCACATCAACAGGCCAGTCTGCAGACCAAGGGAACGGGGCCGGGCCCCCTTCAGCTCCAGGCCCTGCGGGGGCCAGGCTGCGGGACCGTAACACCCCCGCCCCTGCGTGTGCTGAGGACTAAAGGAGCCTAGGACAGGCGCCACAGGCCCCACGAATGGCCGAGGAGTCTATGCAGGCTCCAGCCTCCCAGTGTGGCCTGGGAAGTTGGTGGGGTCTTTGGGGATCCGCGGGTCTGGCCCTTGTCACCACTGGCCACTCCTGTTGTGGAGATGGCATAGGATCCTGGAAGCCCTGCTGGGCCTCTTTCTGTGTCTGTGACACAGAGATCTCCGGGCCCCTGCCACCCGCCCCCTGGACTGCCTACGCCTGAAACGACCTCTGCCACTCTCTGATGTCCCAGCCACGCAGCCCCTCCACAAGGGTGGCCAGAGAGCAGGTCTGGAGCAGTCCCCAGGCTGGGGCCCTGGCCCTGCTGAGGCTCTTTGCCCCTGTCTATGGGAGGGGGTGGCGGTGGCCACCATGGGGTGGAGTCGTTACAGCGGTGTTTAGAGGGGAGCCTGAGGAAGGGCCCCGCGGGACAAGCATTCCATTGTCACCACCCTCAGTCCTCATCCCCAACCCTCCTGCCCAGGCCCAGGCCAGCACAACCTCTCCAGGGAGTGTCCCCGGGGCTGGTCCCTGGTCTCCAGGGCACGAGGCCAGCACACCCTGCGCAGGAGCACTGCCCCCACCACGGCTCCTCCCTCTGCCCTCCTCTGAAGTCTTCCTGGACCGACACAGCCCATCCCCTCCTTCTTAATACAGTCCCCAAAAGGTCCCCACAAAGCCCATTTCACTGCTATTTTTCATACAAGACTGTGGGTCCCTTGAGGACAGAGTGTGGCTGTGCCCGCCCCAAACCCTCAGGACACTGTGATTCTCTGTAAGTGACCTAGCTCAGGCACAGTCAGGCTAGGGCTCCGTGAGGCCCAGCCTCCCACAGGCAGGCTCCTTGTTTCTGAGTCTTCTCCCACTCGCCATCTAGCCCTGCGCTGTCAATAGGTGGCCACCAGGCACTGGTGGCTGTTGAGCACTTGAAATGTGGCTGTCCACATTGAGATGTGCCCAGAGTGTGAAAGACACACTCGGTTTCTAAGACGTGGTCCAATGCCCCAGTAATTGCTTGTCTGTTACCCGATGAAATCACAGTAATTTACACCAGCAGGTTAAATACAGGCCGAGCATCCTGTGAAATTCTTGGGATGGGAACTGTTCCAGATTTTGGAGTTCTTAGGGTTTTAGAATATTGGCGTACGCTTTACCCACTGGACATCTCTCATCTGAAAACCCCAAATCTGCCCCCCTCCTCCCCTCTTGGGGCCTCTCCTGGGTCACCAACTCCTCTCCTTGTCCCACAGCGGCCTGGAGGGAGCAGATTTCAGATTTTTGAATTCGGGATGCACAACCTATATTATTAAAATCAAATCTGTTTTTATTTTCTTATCTATATATCTCTCTTTTCTTTTTGCAGAGCTAGGGATGGAACCCAGGCCTCAGGCATGCTACATCAGATACATCCCAAGCCCCAAATTTACATCTTTTTAAATATTCCAAAATGCAGCTGCTAGAAAATTTAAGTTACAGCCAGGCATGGTGTCACACGCCTGTAATCCCAGCTGCTCAGAAGCCTGAGGCAGGAAGATCTTGAGTTCAAAACCAGCCTCAGCAACTTAAGTAGGTCCTAAGCAACTCAGTGAGACCCTGTCTCTAAACTATAAGAAAAAGAGCTGGGGACGTGGCTCAGGGGTTAAGTTCCATATGGCATTCACACTGTGTCTGTTCCTGGGCATCTTTAGTCTCCTCAGTGTCACTGTGATGTTTTGAGGACAAAGACTGAGGCTCCTTCTCAGCAAGCACCATGCATTTCTGAGGATCCTAAACAGGACAGAGTCTAACCAGTCTAACCAGGTCACCATGGCAACCAGACCCTCCGGGGCAAGTTTGGTATGGGGTGAACGTGGGGCAGCCCCTCCCCAGGGCAGCCCCTCCCCCCCCCAGGGCGCCCCCTCGCTCACCCTTCTCCTTGTTGAGCCACCGGATGAAGCGACCGTAGCTGTGGGGCTTGAGCAGCAGCTCCTTGAGGAACTGCCACAGGTGGATGGGCTGTCCGGAGCAGGACGAGTCCACCTCGCTGTCGGTCCAGCTCTCCTCGCTGTTGGAGGCTGGTGGCCAGGGAAGGGCGATGAGTGGGCAGCCGCAGCAGCAGCCGTCCGTGCCTCTGCGGCCCCCAACCCGCCCGCGCCCAGGCCTCCCTGCCCTCCCTGGCTCACCGCAGCAGTGAACGGCGCCCGGGGAGGTCCTCTCTTTCATCCAGGCCGCTGTGGGACAAGGAGAGGAGTTGGTGACCCAGGAGAGGCCTCAAGAGTGGGGGAGGGAGGAGTGTGAAATAGGATTATGGGGGGTCCCGGCGGCTCCCTGCCTCCTGCCAACGTGCACAGTCAGGTTGCTTTTCCAGGAGCCGCTGGGTGAAGGCGTAGGGTTTCAGAGCTAAGCCGGAGGTGGAGGCCCTGCCAGTGCTGAGATGCAGAGGCCACGGAGGCCCGCGGACGGCCTCAGTGGAGGGGCGGGCCCCCCTGCGGAGGCCTGGCCTGGAGTGGGTGTGAGGTCTGCACCTTGCTCAGCGCAGGGCATCGTAAACACCAGCTCCTGCCCTCCAGCTGCCAAGTGCACCAAGCAGAGCCGCCCCCAGCTCTCCACCTGGCCCTCTGGTCTCTCCTGGGTGAGGCAGCTGGCTAGTGTCCAGGAGGTCACCACCCACCCACCAGGGGCCTGGGCTGGGCAGGCACGGGTCTCTGATGGAGTCCTGAGCGGGGCCTGTCCCCGTATTCATTGCAGGCCCCTAGGGACGGGTCTGGACTCACTGAGCTAAAACCACATCCTCCAAAGAGCCGATCTGCACAGGACACAGTGGTGTCCAAAGAGATGGGGACAATTTAAACACGCAGGGGTTGACAAATGGACACCAAAGGAACAGGGCAGCTGTGTGTCTGCTGATGGGAAGCAGGTCCGACACACTGGAGCCAAGAAGAGTGTGACCCACAGGGCTCCTTATGGGTTTTTAAAAATATTGTTCTAGTTGTTGGTGGACCTTATTTTACTTATTTATTTATCTGTTTGCTGAGAATTGAACCCAAGGCCTTGCACGTGCTAGGCAAGTGCACTACCCCTGAGCCCCAGCCCCAGCCCCTTGGTTTCGTTTTTGAGAGTTAAAACTACATTCGTACATTTGCTTGAAGAGGCATAGACTTTCTCAGGAAAGATACCCCGGAAACTGGTGACAGTGGCTGCCACCGGGAAGCACTTGGCATTAAGGCCATGGGTGGGGGGGGCCTTACGCTCACCATTTACTATTTCTCACCACGGTCTTGATTTTTTAAAAATATATTTATTTTTTTTTAGTTGTAGTTGGACACAATACTTTTATTTTTAAAATTTTTATGGGGTGCTGAGGATCAAACCCAGGGCTTTGCACATGCTAGTGAGCACTCTACCTCTGAGCCCCAGCCCTTATTTTCTTTTTTTCAATGATGGTGCTTGGGGATTGGAACCAGGGCCTTGTGGACATGCTAGGCCCACGTTCTACTGCTGAGCTACATGCCAGACCTTTTCTCTTTTTTTATTTTGAAAGAAGGTCCCCCTAAGTTACTGAGGCTGGCCTCAAACTTTCGATCCTCCTGCCTCAGCCTCTGGAGTCGCTGGGATCAGAGACGTGTGCTACCCTGCCCCACTTACTGCGATTTTTTTTCTAAATGTGCACATTTGTTACTTCATGACTTCTCTAATGGAAAATAAACAAAATAAACAAACTTTAAAAAGGAAAAAGAAGGATTTCTCGCTATCATCAGTCACCCTCGGCTCTGACACCCCACGCACGTCCCCTGGTCTGACCTTCTACCTTTTCCCTTCCGTGGGCTGCACTTCTCTGCCCTGGACCAGGCTGGGGGTGCTAAGTTGGTGAGATGCCCAGGGCCCAGGGAGGCTGCTGTCCCTGGGTTGAGATTCAGAGAGGGGGTTTGGTTTGGGGCGGTCCCGGTCAAGGGCCATCTCTTGGCATCCTGGCCTCACCCGCCCCCTTGGCACCCCCCCCCCGCTTGGAGTCCCCAGGGGAGCCCCAGGGCCGCGCACCTGATTTCCAGATGTCCAGGTGGGCGTGCAGCACGTCCCCGCCCAGGGGGGAGCGCTGGCGGAACTGCTCCTCCGACAGGGCGCACAGCTCCTTGCCGCCCAGGTCCTGGAAGGCCCTGCCCACGGGGGGCAGGCGGTACTGGTGCTCGGTCCACAGCAGCCACTTCTGCACGTTGCCGGGGCTCCAGCCCACAGGGTCTGCATGGGAAGGCCCCTCAGCTGTGCTTGGGCGCTACCCACGGGTGCCCCACCCACAGCTGATTCACCCGGGAAACTGTGGCCTCGGGCCAGGCGTGCCTTGGATGGGGACAAGCCAGACTCAGACGGGCCTGGGGGGGGCCCTGTGGAAGCAGGCACCCCAGGAAGGAGGGGACAGAGGGGAGGAGCTGGGCCCTGAACCAGCCTGGCCTCTGCCCCGCCTCTCACCCAGGCCTCCGTCTCCCAGATCCCTCGGCCTTCAGAGGACCTTTCAGGGCAGCCCCAGCCCTGGTGGCAATGGTGACAATAAGCCAGAGACACCGGAGCTTCTCCCTGGACACCTCTTGCCTTCCCCAGGAAAATCTAACCAGGAATGCGGGTGACAACCCCAACACCGTCCCCGTCATCTTCCCGAGAAGGACCCTGACCCAACACCTCACACGGGCGGGCTGCATAGTAGCTGCTCAATGCACGTGGCGGGAAGAAAGAAGTGGCCGGGGGCAGGGCGGTGACAGGGCAGCTACAGGACTCGGGCCAGGAGGGGCACACTGGCTAGGTCCCAGTCTCCCGTGGGAAGCTGCCCTGGAGGGAGCCCGGGCTGGGTACAAAGATGGACGCAGCCAAGGGAACACCATGGCCCGAGGCGGTGCCCCAGCAGGTGACCTGCAGGCTAGGCTGCTCCCGCTTCATAAACCCATTTTCCTCCCCAGGTCAAAGCAATCTGTTTCTGTCCCCATTGTTCTGAGAGCGGGTCCCTCCCAGGCCTAGTGTGGGGGAAGAGGCGTCCTGGGAGAGGCTCTGCGGCGGGGCTGGCACAGGTGTAGGATGCGGTAAGACGGGGTGCCCCCGAGTGCAGGCACCACATGGGACGCTGGGGAGCGGGGCTGGGTCAGAGGGGTGTGTAACGACCCCCTTTCCCTTGTGAAAGCTGCAGGGTACATAGGGACGCTCCAACACGAGCCCCCAAACAGAAGTGCCAGGGGGACGATGCACCAGGGACGAGACCCATGGTGACCACCCCAGGCCCAGTGCACACATGCTCGGCCCCTTGTGTCCCCTCCTCCTCAGAGCCTCCTTGCCACCAGACCGGGGACACATTCTATTTGTGACCTGCTTTCCTCTCTGTAACGTCAGTCCATGAACATAGTGACCTCTGTGTTCAGTCACCCCTCGGTTCCCCAGTCCTAGAACAGGGCTGGCCTGGGAAGAAGCTCCTGTGGGTGAATTTGTCCCACAGCTGTTTATTGAGCATCTGTTATGTTCAGGGTGTACCCAGGAACCAGGGCTCTGGAAATGAAGAATCAGAGGAAAATCCCTGCCTTTGTGGAGTGCATCTCATCGTGGGGGACACACAGTCAACAAGATAGGAAAGAAGCAGCATGTCAGACGGTCGGGCCGCCGTGAGAGATCTAAAGAGAACTACGAGAGATCAGGAGAGTCAGAACATGGACAGTAATTTCTTTCTTTCTTTCTTGGTACTGGGGGTTGAACTGAAGGATGCTTTACAACTGAACTACATCCCCGGATTCTCTATCCTTTTTGTTTTTTATTTTTTTAATTTTGAGACAAGGTCTTGCTAAGTTGCTGAGGCTGGCCTTGAATTTGCAATCCTCTTGCCTCAGCCTCCCAAGTTGCTGGAATTGTAGGCGAATGCCACTGCACCTGGCTGTGGGCAACAATTCCAATGGAGGGACCAGAGAAGGCCTCATTGAGAGGGTGTCTGTCATCAGGACCTGAAGGAGCCCAGTAGGTATTTGAGGGAAGAGTATTCTATGCTGAGGGACCAGCAGGTGCAAAGTGGTGAGTGTCATGGGAACAGTGGACAGGCTGGTCTCTGGAGCAGAGTGAATGAGGGGACAGCAGAGATGAATCCCAGAGGAGGTGGCCAGGTGACAGAGCCTGAATCCACTGGGGACACTGGGCAGAAACCCTCCCAGAGGCGGCTTCAGCTGATGTGCCTTGTGGGCTGACTGTGTGAGGAGTGCCAGCGTCCTGGGGCCGCCTGGGGCTGGGGCAGGTGGCCTCATCCCGTCCAGTGGTGCCCCTCCCCAGCCCTGCCCTGCGCTGCCCAGGGAGGCCGGCTCACCTGCGGTGATGCTGAGCAGCCTGCAGGCCGTCTCGATGTCCTTGAGCACCTCGCCCACCACCATGGACTGCACCTGCTCCAGCGAGTGCTCCTCCAGGGCCAGCGCCCCCGGCACCAGGTCCAGGCCGCCCCCCGGCGCCTGGCTGTCGATGACCGGGCACTGCTCAGGCTCCTCGGGCGGCTCCTCGCGAGCGCTGGCCCCGGGTCCTTTGGCGGCCCAGGTCCCGTCCTCGGGGTACAGCATGTCAAAATAGGAGAGGTAGAAGGCGGACAGGCCCTGCTCGGGGGTGGCCGGGCGGCGGGGGCTCCAGGCCCGTCTCTCGGGCGCCGCCCCCTTCTCCAGGCCGTCGGGGGGCAGCAGCAGGCAGCCGGGGGGCGCGGCGCTGGGGCTGGCGCTGCCCATGGCGCCGGGGCTCGGGCGGGCGGCGGCGCCTGCGGAGCGAGAGGCAGAGTCAGCGTGGACCGTCCCGGGGCCGCTAAGCCGGTTAGGGCCGAGGCCGGTGGGCAGTGGGCCCGGCCTGGGGGCTGGGGCTTCTGGGTCACTGGGCAGCGAGGCCAGGGCCGGCGGGAACCTCGGCCAGGTGGGAGGCGCAGGACGGCCGTGGGCAGCGCCTCCCCTGCGGCCAGCTCAGAGCAGCCGGGGGTTCTGACCGGCCAGTCCCCCGAAGGCCGAGGAGCCCCACCGGGCAGATGAGCAAAGGAAGGGCTGGACTGGAGCCCTTGTTGTTCAGCCTGTCCTGCTAATCTAACCTAAATCTTTCCTGCTGTAGCCAAGGTGTTGTGTTTTTTTTTTTTTTTAATCCTGACTTTTAAAATTTTGTTGATTTTTTTTTTTCCATGCTGGGGTTGGACCCATGCCAGGTGGGTGCTCTGCCACCAAGTCCCTCCCCCCACTTCTATGCCGCCCTTGGCAGGGTGTGGAAGGAGGAGATCACCCAAGGCTGCCCGCATCACCAGCCCCGGGAGAGAAGAGAGTCGCTCCCCGGGGTGGAGACAGGAGCCCCCCCCCACACACACGTTGACGTTGGGAGCTGTCCCTTCCCCTTCCCAGGGGCTGTCAGAGTGTGAATGGAGTCACAGGGGGCGGCTCTAAGTCACCACCCCCAGTGTCCTGGTTCCCACCCCTGCCTCCCCCTTCCTTGGAAAGCGCTGCCCAGGGCCCCCCAGCCTCCGCTGGCCTTGGCACCAACTCAGAAGCCCCCCACGGCCAGCTGCCCGGGCCGCATCAGACCACCCAGCTCAGGGGGCAGGGACTGAAGAGGTGGGTGTCCCCTAGGACACCAGGCTCCTGGGGACAGTGGGAGATGTGTGGGCCCGAGGCTCGGCACACATCCAGACACAGGCAGAAGGTCACCCAGCACCTGGGTGACAAGTGCTGCAGCGGAGGAGAAGGGAAAGGACAGGAGGGACGGAGATGGCTAAGGGGCCAGGGCCGGGGGACTTGCCTCTTCCAGGCCAAGGGTCTCAGAATGTGGCGCCAGGACCAGCAGCAGCAGCAGCAGCAGCGCCTGGGAACTGGGTGGAGCCCCGAATCCTCAGGCCCCCTCAGAGCCGGAGTCAGGAGCCCTGGGGCAGCTGGACACGCACTCACCGGGCCTCTCAGAGTTCAAGTTTGAGTTGCCGTTTCTTTTTGCACTGGGCCAGTCCAGGGGCGCTTACCCACCCAGCCACATCACAGCCCTTTCTATTTTTCATTTTGAGACAGGGTCTCACTAAGTTGTTGAGGCTGGGCTTGAGCTTGTGATCCTCCTGCCTCAGCCTCCTGAGCTGCTGGGATCACAGGCCTGAGCCACCATGCCTGGCTTGAGTTGCTTTTTTTAAAGGTATCTGGCCCCGGGAGGAGGAGACTCATCTAAGGATTGATAGCTTCTTCCAAGGCCAAATTTATAGGAGTTCGCTGGGACAGCGTGGAGGGCGTGTGTGTTTCCTGGCCCATCCAGTGTGGACTGACCTGCTCAACCTCAGTGTGCGCTTGGCCTTTGCCCCTGCAGATGGAGCAAGGGAAAGAACCTGGTTTGAAATGATGTCCATTCCTCTCCAGGTAGCAAAACTAGGTGAATGGGGCCCAGCTAGAATTTCAGCACCCTCTACCCATTCCTCTTATTCAGTGCCCAACCTTCCCAACCTTCCATGGCAGCCCTACAGTTTCCTGCGGTAGCGAGAGTGCCAACAGGAGAGAAGGGTGTTCCCTTTGATTCTAACTCTTCCTTTCAAGGGCTCCTTTAAGTGACAAGGAAGAAGAGGTCAGGGTGGGTGGGGTGGGCAGGGACGGGGGGGCTGGTGGTGGGGGACAGAGGGCAGGTCTGGAACGATTTCAAGTCCTTCTGTGCAAACACTCATGTGTGCCATGGGCCCATGCTATTTACCCAGGCAGCGCCAACAGCCCTCGGTGCCCCTGGGTCCCCCCCCCAGCCCGTGCCCACACCCTGACCCCAGGCAGCTCCACCCCTGAAGAGCCCCCACACCTTCTCCTTCACCTCCCGCGAGCCTCCCGCCCCGTCCACGTCCTCAGAACCCCCTGCCTGCCACGTTAGGGCAGCCTCTGCCAGCTCCCTGGGCCTCCTGCCAGGGAGGCCGCCTTCCCAAGAAACAGGAGGCTTCTTCCCTGGTGACCTCCTGTTTGCTCAGCCTTGGCCGCAGGTGGGAGGGGAGGCTGCGCCTGGGGTCCAGGGCTCCATGGTGGGGGTCGGGGGGTGCTGGGCGGGTGGGGGCAGCACTGGCTGTTTGGGATGTACAAGGTCTGCACCGCCTCCCGGGCCCTATTCTCACCCCACCTTGCCAGGGGAGAAGTCGGGGTGCAGAGAGGCGAACCACCCAGATGCGGGTCCTTTGACTCCTAGCGCAGGAGCGGGGATCCCCACCCCTCCACGCCCCACACCCTGCTTCCCCTCACCCCTGAACCCACCCAGGAACCTGCTGCCCACTGAGCCTGGGTCCCAGTTCTAACACTTTCTGCTGAAACCCAAGTTAACTGTTAACTGCGATGGAGGAGGGTCCCCAGGGCTGTCCAGGTCTGGGGGGCCCGGGCTGGCTGGCCAGGGGGCAGGGCTGATGAGCCCCACTGGGGGTCCTGGCGCCCCCACCCCCAGGTTGCAAGCTGGCTCGGGAGAGGAGAGTTTGCTGCACAGTGACCCCTCCCCAGTGCTGTCCCCAGGGTGTCCACTTACTACCCAAAGCTGGGGCACACACACGCGAGGACCCTGACCCATAGGCTCAGACAGTGAGGCTCGGGGGACTGCAGCTGGCCCGAGGTCTACCTGGTCCTGCGGGGACTCTGACCACTGGATGAGGAGTCCCGGCTCCTGCTCCGACGTCCCCCCCGCCCCCCGGGGTCCTGATCACCTCCATCCTATCCGGCCCCTCACTGCACCTCACCGTCGAGGCCATCCCCCCAGCACCCTTGGTCATCTGCTCCTCTGGTCAGGAGCCTGACCTGGCTCCCCACTGCCCGCCTGGCCCAGGGGCTGGGGCCATCTCCAAGTCCACCTCTCACCCAGCCTCAGAGCCGAGGGGCCGCATGCTGTCACAGGCTCAGACTGTTTTCTAGGTGGGAGCAAGCCGGCCACAGTGGGAAGGAGTCCCTGTGCTGGTCTGGTCCAGAACCGGAGGCCACATGGCGACCTCACATTCAGACTCAAGGAGAAAGGCATTCCCCACGGGGTCCCAGCGCTTCGGGCACAACTTGGCTCTTTCCGCCTGCGTCGTTGTCCCCTGACCGGGATGCCCCTTCCTTCCCACCACACTCAGCCGCAGCGCTCTTCCCGCGGAGCCCCTCACAGCCCCCTCCAACTTCCCGGGCCTGCACCGTGGGGTGGGGCAGGTTGGCATCAGGATAGGCCCCCAGTGGAGCGTCCAGGAAGAAAGCTGGGCACAGAGAGAGGTGGGAAGTTGCCCGCGGTCACACAGCAGGGCCAGGGCCAGACCAGGGGCCTCCTGACATCAGGGCCCTGCTCCATGGGCCTGGGGTCCTGGTGTCTGCCAGGCCCTGGGGACACAGGCCCAGCCCTCCCTGCTTCCCGAGCCGCCCGGGGCCGCGTCTCCTGAGCGATGCCTCCAGTTCCCAAACCGCGAGCTGATCCTTGTGGATTAAGCCACCGTCAGGATTAAGGATCGGCATGTCCGGCCCCCCGCCCCGCCCCGGAGCCCCTGTCCCCCCTGAGACAAAGAAAGTGTGGCAACAGCTGGTGGAGGCCAAGGCCCAGAGGCGGCCATCCCTGAGTCCATCTGTCGCCCGCAGTGGCAGGGTGGCCGCCAGGGGGATTAGCCCCTGAGCCCCTTGGCTTGCTCCTCCCTGTCCCCCAGGAAGCCAGGCCAAGGAAGAGGCCGAGGGACCCAAAGGCAGGTTGGTGCAGCTGTTTCCCTGTCCTCTCTGCCAGCTCTCTGGGGCCGGAATGTGCCCTGGAGCCCTGCCTGTGGGTCCCCACCTCCCACCCAGCCTGCTCCTCTCCTGGGAATGAGTCCCCCGCAGTCCCCTGGAGTCCCCTGGAGGCCTTGGATTGTGCTGTGGGTCAGCATGCCCGGGCCCACCAGGACACTCGAGCCCAGCCCCAGGCCCCTGGAGAAGGGACTCAGCAGCGTGGGCGGGGCAGGTGACAGCCACCCACCCCTCTGGCTCCCTGCTCAGCCCCCAGGCAGCCCAGGCGGGAGGGGGGGTCCCCTGGCTTCCCTCTGCAGCCCCCAGCCCAGAGTCAGCCGCCCCCCTTCAGCCCCTGAGCCAGGGTTGGGGTTTGAGTTGGGGTTGGGGCCCAGCCAACAGCCACATGGCCTGGGCAGGGGGCGCCTGGGCCTGCGCCCCTACACCACGCACCCCCTTCAGCTGGTCAGCACCTTGGAGAGAAGCCGGCGTGTCCCGGGCCGCTGCCCACAGCCCACTGGGTGGCCGCCCGGCTTCTCTGACCTCCGGGCTCAGACCCCCGCCCCTGCTCCACGAGGGGGTCTACCCTCTACCCGGGGTGCCCCAGGGTCCTTCAGAACTGCCCCCCAGACCTTAGCACCCGCCCCTCTGCCCGGGTGCCAGCCTCTGCCCACTGGGGAGAGCGCCCTGGGGCCTGGGCAGGTCCAGGATGGGCCTTGCCTCCAGCACCCGCTGTGGCCATCCCCACGCTCCTGCTGCCTGTCCTCGGGGCTTCAGGGCAGGGGGGACGGAGGGCCCGTGGGGCGGGGAGGGGCTCACCTGCCCTGGACGCAGCAGGAGAGGAGGGTGGGGGCTCCCCCTAGGCCCTGGAGCCCACCCCCCTGTACCCTGGCCAGGCCGCCGGCCAGCGTCCTGCAGGAGTCCTGCTCCGTGGGAGGGTCCCCCTGGGGCTGGGTGTGCAGGGAGGCCATGTAGGGACTGGAGGGTGGGTGGGAGCAGGGGGAGGGACAGGTCACAGGGACTGGGGCCCAGGAGGTGGAGGGGGCAGGGAGGACACCAGGGAGACCTGGCCTCGTCCGCTCTCCCAGCTCCCACGAGGGCTCTGTGGTACCCACCACTCTCCGGTCCCACCTCTCTGCACGTCCCTGGCCCCTAGGCACCCCCCCACTGACCCGGCTTCCAGCTCTCGGGGCCAGGCAAAGGCCAAGCCAAATAAACGTCCCCGGGCCTCCCGGCCGTCCCCGGGCAGCCAGCATCATCCCCACCTGACAAACAAGGGCGCTGTGACCTGCTGTGGGCATGTGGCCGTGTGCCACCGAGCAGGGACTTGAAGACTCAGGTCTGCCTCTGTTCAGAGGCCGCGGGTGGATGGGCACTCCTCACCCCTCCCGCCACCTGCCCACGGGCCCCGCAATCACAGCCCCACAGTGGTGACACTGGTGGATCTGGGTGGCACACGTGCCTGCAGCCTGGGGGACAGGGGCCCACCTCATCCAAGTACACCCTCATGTTGAGCTTGCTCCAAAGATCGGATGTGACCTCAGCCTTTGGAGACGAGGAATGTCCTGCTGTGACCCACTCTGTGTGGACCCTGGGTGGGTCCCGGATCCTCTCTGAGCCTCAGTCTCCTCTTCTGAGCTCTGAGGGGGTGGGTCCTCTCCTGGGACTTTTCTGGCCCTGGTCCTGACTGGGCTCTCCAACCCATGACGCCCACCTTGCCCCTCGGCCTGACTTTGGGGGTCTGGAAGGAAGATGGTGGAGACATGGAGTGGGCACCACAGACTCCCCTGCAGTCAGAGCCCGATTCAGGGCTGGGGATCCCGTGTCCCTAGAGTTTGTGTCCCAGCAGGGCCGTCCACGGAGGCCTGTCAGCCCGGCTCCCCCCCAGCAGCACCAGCCCCCGACCTTCTCGGTCAGCCAGGACCCCCGCCCAGGGTGCTGGGGGAGTAGTGGGGCCGCGTGGAGACAGAACCCAGCTTCCCGACCCTTGGAATCTTCCAGAAATTGCAGTTCGCTCCTTCACTCTGCTCGGGTTGAGCTCAGACGGTCAAACCCCTGGGCCCCCGAGTCCACCGTGGGCCCCTGAGTCCACCGTGCCCTGGTGACACGTGGCTGTCCCTCCTGTCCCTAGCACAATCCCACTTCCCCTCTGCTCTGAACCCCACAAGCCCTCCTGGGGGGCAGCTCCCTCTTCCCCACGCTGCTCGGGCACCAGGGCTGCAAGGTCCCCCAGGTGTCCCCCAAGTGTCCTCCAGGCGGGGAGCAGGAGGTGCAGGAGCCTCTACTGTCTCGGGGGCACATTCGCAGGGGGAGTCCGCTCTTCTCCTCCTGGAGGCCCAGCCCAGAGGGGGACAGAGGCAGGGTCTGTGCCCTCTGGACGGGTCGGAGGAGGAAAGGAGCCCGGAGCCCTGGCCGGGCCACCTCACCTCCTGACTTGGAAGGGGCGTCTGAGCAAGGCGAAGGCCACATAGCAGGACACACACGGAGAGTCCAGAATGAACTGTCCCGAGATGCTAAGGGGAGAACTGGGGGTGGCACTAGGACCCATTCCGAGCTAAGAAGCGGTGGCGGACACATCCCCTTAGTCCTGGGGGTGGCTGTGCTGGAAGTGTGGGTGGGAGAGCTGGATCCTGGCAGCCCCAGAGACATGGCCCTGTTGAAGTCCAGGGATGGAACCCCGGCCGGGGCGGTCCCTCCAGCCCCTTCTCCCCAGTCCCAGAGCCCAGGGGCACTGCCATCCCGGCAGAATCCAGGGAGGCCTCGCTGCCCCTCTCTTCCATCCCATCTGGCTCCCTCGGGGGCACACAGAGGTCCCTGGCTGGCAGGAGGGTGGGAGGTGGGAAGAGGGACCCCCCCCCCTGAGAGGTGGGAGGAGACGGTGGGGGGCCCAGGCCTCCTGTGGGAACCTGCAACCCTGCCGAGCACCTCGTTAAATGTCAGGAAGGGCCCAGGGCGACGAGGCTGGGCGGGCTCAGTTTGCTTTGGGAAGAGTTGCTCCACCTGACGGTCCACTCCCCTGGCCCTGGTGCAGGGGTGGGGGCAGGGAAGAGGGTGGGGACAAGGGGAGGGTCCCACAGTGGCTTGGAGCCTGCCTCCTGCTCTCCCGTCCCTCCGCCTGGGGCGGTCTGCCTGTTAGATGGGCTGTCACCTGCCTGGCTTTTGGGGGTTGCGAGGACCAAGAGGGTGTGTGACCGGAAGATTCTGACCACTCACCCCCACATCAGTGAGGAGATCCCTGGCAACGCGGCTGCCCCGAGCCAACTCCTACGCAGCCTGCAGAGCCCAGTCTCTTTGTGCCCTGCGTGAAGCCCCCTTCGCCGGCCCAACTCAGGGGGGCCTCTGTCTGCATCGGCCTCAACTGACTTCCCCAGGTCCCCCCAGCCGACCCCAGGCCATTGAGCCCCAAACTGGGCTCTGTCTGCTCCGGGGCCATCCATGCTGTCCGCGCAGCGACAAGTGAATTCTCCTGGTTCTTCTCACTGCCAGCGCCACCCTTTCTGAGCATCCATTGAGCACCTACTGGGTGCAGCCCTATGCCCTCAGGCTTGGTTGACAGGGGGTTCTCGGGAATGAGTGTCATCGTTTTATAACGGACAACATGCGAAGGTCCAGGCTGGAAGGAGCCGCGTCTTGGCCTCTGGATGTCCCCTAGTGCCTGGCCCGAGGAGACCCTGGCGCACTCGCCAGGCGCAAAGAGGAGCCCCCGGCCAGGGACGCCTGCTCCCCACACCTAGTGCCCCGTGGGCCCAGCCCCTGGCTGTCAGCCCCCTGTGGCGGCTGGTGGCAGGCTCCGCGCTGGCCAGGCCTCTCCGCCCCACTGGGCCTCCACCTTGGGCCGGGGCAGCTGGGGCCTGTTTGCTTTGTCACTCAGCCGAGCAGCTGGTGCCGGGCGCCGGGGCCTTACTGGGGTGCTGTGAGGCTGGGAGGTGGGGGCAGGAGACGAGCCCCGACACCAGCCAGGGACGAGGGGGACCACGCGACCATCGTGAGGGGACTGTGGCCTGGGCGGCTGGGCTGCTGGGTGGCCGCAGCTGGCAGGGGAGGGGAGGGGACCTGGGTGGCTCCATGGGGGTTGCACGCGCAGCACACACGCTTGGCCAGCCTCAGGGGCCCCTGCCTCGGGCCCCAGGTCCCCACCTGGCCATCCTACGGCCCCTTCCCTCCACCAGGCGCCTGGCACACCTTAGGGACGAGCGCCTTCAAGGCCCCCACCCGACTGCTTTCTTTGTCCCCCAGGCCCCAGACTCAGCCTCCCCGGGTCCCAAGTGCCAGGGACTTGTGCCCCAGGGACCCCAGGCTGCCCGGTCCCTCCGGGCCTGTCCCTCCTGCCCCACCTGGACCCCAGCGCTGGCCCTGAGCCTCAGGCCCACTGTGGCCAAGAACACCCCTCCCTCGGCAGAGCAGCTGGGCTGGCGGTGACAGGGACGCCCCCTCCCAGGGCTGTGCACCTGCCCCGCTGCCCGCCCTCAGTGCAGAGCCCTCGCACGGGGCTCCCCAGGCCAGGAGGCTCCCCCGGACTCTGGCTGGGGCCAGGGAGGCCAGCAGGGCAGAATGTGGACAGGGACAGGGGATTCTGCAGGCAAAGGGACCCGGTCACTGCTGCCTGGAAGATGAGCCCTGAGCTCGCACAGTGCCCCGCGGGGGTCCCCGGCCTCCCTGCAGCAGGCTTTGCCTCCCGCCAGACTCACCCGTTAGCCTCCCGGTGCCCAAGGAGTCGTCCACTGCAGTGCCAGCCTCGGGGCCAGGAGCAGCTGTGGGCAGCTGGGGCCACCGCTGTGTCTCAGCCAGGCATCCGCGGGGCCAGGAAGGCTGGGGCAGGGACGGCCCTCGGGTGGCCACCAGGGCCCAGCCACCCTCGAGGGGCAGCCGACTGAGGACTCAGGGCCGCGCACCTGCAGGAGGGTCCCCGGCCTCGGCCCCGGGCACCTGCTGGCACCGTGACCACCCCAGCCCGAGGGGCTCACGGGGTGGAAGGCATGGGCAGCTGCTCAGGGGACCGGGGACGGTGGCCGGCAGCGTGGACACCAGCGAGTGCAGGAATGTGCCGGGAGGAAGTGGGCAGGTGAGGAGCGGCCAGCGGCCACCCTGTAATCCTTCCTGATTTACCTGAGCAAACACGCGCCCGCCTCCCTCAGACGCAGGCCACCGTTAACCCCTGCCGCTCCCCGCTGGCCCGGTGCCCGCGCCCTGCCCCGGGGACCCGCTCACGCACCCGCACCCCAGGGCAGGGGCTCTCAGAGGGACAGCCAAGGGACAGCCAAGCCAGCAGCCGCGGAATCCAGAGCCACCCGAGCCCTGATGGGGGCTGCCAGGCACCAGGGGTGGGGACGGCTGGGGGTCAGAGAGGGCTTCCTGGAGGAGGTACTCGGCTCCTGGGCCAGGGATGGAGGGGGCTCCAGGGGGCTCCAGGGGGCTGGGGGCCGGAGGTCGAGACCCCTGCTACCCTGGGCCCTGGGTGGCCTCCTGCAGGCCCCTCGCTGCAGTGGTGAGGAAGGGTCTGTAGCCCACGTCCCCAGCCCCGGGTGGGGTCAGCCAGCACAGGTTGCTGTCCCTCAGTCCCTGCGGGTGGCAGCTGGACGGCTGTGCAGGCCGAGGGTACCCCCTCCAGCACCCGCCACCTCTGATGCCTCCCTGCTCCGGGGGTCAGCGAGTTTCAGACCCTGCTCATTGCTGCTCTCTGACTTCAAACGCCATCGTGGGACATAAGTATGAGGGGACCAATCAGAGCAAGCCGTGAGCTCCGCAATGGACCCGTCCTGAGGTGACCCGGTCACCCGCCAACAGAAAATGACTCAGGAAAAGTAACTGGTGGAGCACGCCTGGAATCCCAGGGGCTCGGGAGGCTGAGGCAGGAGGATCGAGAGTTCAAAGCCAGCCTCAGCAATGGTGAGGCCCTAAGCAGCTCAGTGAGACCCTGTCACTGCATAAAATACAAAATAGGGCTGGGACGTGGCTCAGGGGTCGGGTGCTCCTGGGTTCAGTCCCCAGTACCAAAAACAAACAAACAAACAAAACCTTAAAGGAAGCCGCTCTGCACCTTCTGTCCAGCTTCCCTGCCCCCCAACCCTATGAGGGATTGACCCAGGGGTGCTCTACCCCTGAGCTACCGCCCCAGCCCTTTTAATTTTTACTTTGAGACAGGATCTCACTAAATTGACCGAGGTGTCATCAAACTGGTGATCTTTCCGCCTTAGTGTCCCAATTAGCTGGGGTCACAGGCGTGTACCACCACACTTGGCCCATTCTTTCTTTATTTATCCTTCCTCCATCTGCTGCCTGGAATGTGTCTGTGATAGTTGGCATTGTGGCTGCCATCTTAGACCATGAGGATGGTAGAGCAGTGAACCGAAATGAGCCTGGGTCTCACTGAGGACTATATGAAACCCCTGTAGCAGCTTCAGAATGCCCACCTCAGGACTCCCCCGGCCCCTGGGCATTGGATTGAACCCAGGGGTGCTCTATCACTGAGCCACATCCCCAGTCCTTTTCATTTTAATTTTGAAAGGTCTCACAAAAAATGCTGAGGCTAGCCTCAACCTTGTGCTCCTCCTGCCTCAGCCTCCTGAGTGGCTGCTGGGATTACAGACGTGGGCCACCACACCTGGCACTGGACGTTTCTGAGAGCGACACGGGTTTCCTTTTGTTAAGTGTGGTCTGTTGTTCAGAGATGGACGGATACGAAGACAAAACATTGTTGCAGTCAGAGGATCTGCCACTGCTGGTGGCCTGGGAAGGGGAAGGCTGGGCCCACGGGGAGCCGCAGGCCAGGCTGGCCACCCAGACCTGCGGGAGGCACAGGGAGCCCCTGGGAGGGGAGAGGACCCACCGGGAGGGGGCGAGGTGGGGAGTCCTGCGCACAGCAGGTGCTGGCCTGGGCGGCGGGCTGGGGCCACCAGGGGAGGAGCACGGACGGATGCCACCCGGCCCCTGAGGGGAGGCTGGGGACACGCGCCTGCCCACACCTGGCCCACCCAGCCAGTGTCCTGGCTCCAGCTTGGGGTCGGGCCCAGCTCACACCCAGGTGCTGTCACCTTCCAGCTTTGAGAGTCTGGGCAAGAGTCTGACGCCTGCTGGACGGTCCCCTCCCAGGACCCCAGGCCCCTCAGGGCTGCGGGAGGAGGAAGATAACGGGGTGAAGGCGCTCGGAGCACCCGGACGCCCTGGCCCAGCGCCCACTGTCCACCCGGCACAGCCCACGTGTGTGGCACTTGTCACCTGACCCCTCACAGCACCTCAGCCTCCTGGTCACTACTGCTGTGTCCCCGGCTGTGCCCCAGGGTCAAGGCCCAGGACCCGGGGTTACCAGGCCTCCGGCCTCCAGCCCACAGCTCCCCAGGCCGGTCCCCTCTCTCGGCCTCTCTGGCCAGCCTCCGTCAGGTGAAACGTGCTGCCCCCGGTCCCCTCCCCCAGACCCCACGGCCACCCCCTCCAGACGTGGGTCTGGGAACAACCCACGGGCCTCAGGCGACTCTGTGTGGGAACTCTCCTCCCACCTGCTGGGGGACACGTCCTTTCTCTACCCCGGGCTCCTCCAAACCACGTCCACTCTCTCCCGCCACCTGCCCATCAGTGGGACCCAGAGAGCAGGGGACAGAAGCCAGGTCTGCTCTGCGCTGGTGCCACTGAGGGTCCTCATGTGAGCTCAGGCCGACCTCTGGGCTTTGTCACCTCCCTGTGACTGCAGAGACTGTGCCAGCCCTGCCTCCCGAGTGGCCATCGTGACCAGGCAATGACGGTGACACCTGGGAGAGAGCCGACTGTCCGTCTGTCTGCCCGTCTGTCTGTCCGACTGCTCCCTAATCTCCTGAGCTTCTCCCAGTTCCCGGGGCCCCTCCTCCCTGGTCCCGCCCTCCGAGGAGCCACAGCTGGGGTCATGGCAGCCACAGGACAGGGACCCAGCACAGGGACCCAGCCGGGCCCCGGGGAGGTGCCCTGTGGCCCAGGCTGGCTGTGTCCACCTCACGCGCTCGCTGGGCCCCGCCGCCCACGCCCATGGCCGTTCACCTGGGAGGCCATCTGAGGTGGCCTTCTGCTGCCCGAGATGAGGGGCCAGCCTGGGGGACTCCGCAGGCCCAGCTGGGGGGACAGAGGGGACACACCGCCTCCTGGGACCCCTCCCGATGGTGGGGGCGTGTCCCAAGACAGAGGGGCCCTGGCCTGGGCTCTGCCCCTGTGAACTCGGCCATGTCACCAGAGGGCCCTGCACACCTGCTGAGGCCAGGCCCAGGTCCGGGGGTCAGCAGGGAGCCTCAGGGGAAGGCCGCGCACAGGAGAAGTCGGGATGATCAAACTGTGTAGGACGACAGGAGGGGACGGGGCCAGGCTGCCCACCGCCGGCTGGGACCGCGGAGCAGCTCAGAGGCCGTGGCTGGGGGACCTCCCCGGGATGGTGCAGGGGCCACGCCTGAGCCCGGCAGCCCTCTGGGGTCCTGAGGGGTCAGGTTCAGCTCCTCCCGGTCTCAGCGGCCTGCCGAGGCTGCACCCTTCCCTGGCCACCGTAGGTGCTCACCGCCGGCCACGTCCTAGACCTTTTTAGTTTTCATTTTTTTAATTAGTTGTTCAAAACATTACAAAGCTCTTGACATATCATATTTCATGCATTAGATTCAAGTGGGTTATGAACTCCCATTTTTACCCCAAATACAAATTGCAGAATCACATCGGTTACACATCCACATTTTTACATAATGCCCTATTAGTAACTGTTGTATTCTGCTACCTTTCCTATCCTCTACTATCCCCCCTCCCCTCCCCTCCCATCTTCTCTCTTTACCCCATCTACTGTAATTCATTTCTCTCCTTGTTTATTTTCCCATTTCCCTCACAACCTCTTATATGTAATTTTGTATAGCAATGAGGGTCTCCTTCCATTTCCATGCAATTTCCCTTCTCTCTCTCTTTCCCTCCCACCTCTCGTCCCTGTTTAATGTTAATCTTTTTCTCATGCTCTTCCTCCCTGCTCTGTTCTTAGTTGCTCTCCTTATATCAAAGAAGACATTTGGCATTTGTTTTTTAGGGATTGGCTAGCTTCACTTAGCATAATCTGCTCCAGTGCCATCCATTTCCCTGCAAATTCCATGATTTTGTCATTTTTTAGTGCTGAGTAATACTCCATTGTGTATAAATGCCACATTTTTTTTTTATCCATTCATCTATTGAAGGGCATCTAGGTTGGTTCCACAGTCTTGCTATTGTGAATTGTGCTGCTATGAACATCGATGTGGCAGTATCCCTGTAGTACGCTCTTTTGAGGTCTTCAGGGAATAGTCCGAGAAGGGGAATAGCTGGGTCAAATGGTGGTTCCATTCCCAGCTTTCCCAGGAATCTCCATACTGCTTTCCAAACTGGCCGCACCAATTTGCAGTCCCACCAGCAATGTACAAGAGTACCCTTTTCCCCACATCCTCGCCAGCACTTGTTGTTGTTCGACTTCATAATGGCTGCTAATCTTACTGGAGTGAGATGGTATCTTAGGGTGGTTTTGATTTGCATTTCTCTGACTGCTAGAGATGGTGAGCATTTTTTCATGTACTTGTTGATTGATTGTATGTCCTCCTCTGAGAAGTGTCCATTTGTTGATTGGGTTATTTGTTATCTTATTGTTTAATTTTTTGAGTTCTTGGTATACTCTGGGTATTAGGGCTCTATCTGAAGTGTGAGGAGTAAAAATTTGTTTTCATTATGAGACAGAATCTCACTAAGTTGCTAAGGCTGGCCTCGAACTCGTGAGCCTCCTGCCTCGGCCTCCTGAGACTCGGGATTACGGGCGTGGCCGCCACAGCCTCCTGTGCTCACCTTGTGAGGAAGCTGAGGTCCTGGGGGGTTCAGGGCTCGCCCTGCAAGGTGAGGAGCAAGAACCAGAACCAGGCGCTGCTCTGGGCCGCCACAGAGCCCCGCCCCGAACGGGCACTGGGACAGCCGCCCCTCCCGGCCCCCCGGGCACCAGATGTCCCCCAGGCCGGCCGTGGGGGGTGGAGGTGGGGCCAGTCACAGCGCACACCCGGGAGCCGGCCACCGCCTTTCCCCCACTAGCGCAGAGCAGCGGGGCCTGCAAACCACAGGCCCAGATAAGAGCACAATCAGCCTGTTCTGCGCCCGCGGTGGTGGCGGGGCCGGGCCACCTGGTGGCGGGCAGTGGGGGAGGCCCGCAGCCTGGGCCCTGCTATCAGCAGCTCTCTCCTCCCGGGAGCCCCTTTGAAATTTACCCACCTTATCAGGGCCTCAGCCGCCGCAGCTCCCCAGGAGGGCCGAGGCCTTTGTGTCCAGCCGCTGCCTTCCGCCTGGCCCAGGAGATGACCGGGGGAGCAGGCCACCCCCAGTCACACGCTGGGACCCGGGGGCACAGTCGCTGCCAAGCAGGCAGCCCCCTCCCGCCTGAGCAAGTCACCCTCAGCCTGAGCCCTCCTTCCCTGGGGCCAGTGGACAGTCCAGCTTCTCTCCCTCCTCACCCCCAGGCTCCCTCCGAGCCCAGGCCTGTTATGTGCCCCCCACCGCCAAGTCACACCTTCAGCAAATGTTTATTGAGCACCTACTACACACCAGGTATGGGGGCCTGGCAGGGCCCGACCCAGCAATCTTGGTCCCCCGTGGAGCGGACGTTCTCGGCTGGGGACCAGCGGTAAACACCCGGTGAGCAGGATCCAGAGTGTCAGGAGGTGAGCAGGGCCACTGTGGGCAGGAGTCAGGCAGGAAAGGAAGTCCGAGGACAAGGTTGGAGGTGTGCGCTTCTGAGGGGGTCCCTGCCTTTTCAGGCCGCATTCAAATCGAGTTCTGAGGGACTCTGACCCCTCCCACCCAGGAGGCAGGGCCAGGAGGAAGGTGGAGTCCAAAGGGCTCCCCCACCTTTTATTGAAATTATTTTTTGGTAGTTGTGGGTGGACAGGTGCCTTCATTTTATTTGTTTTCTGTCTTTACGTGGTGCTCAGGATCCTGCCTCATGCATGCGAGGCAAGCGCTCTGCCCCAGCCCCAGCCCCCAACAGGCTCCCTTTTCCATGCGTTTCAGAGAGGGTGGTGAGTTGTCCAAAGTCACACAGCACAGTGACAGCAAAGCAGGAGTTAGCACCTAGGAGCTCTGTGGCCCAGCGAGGACCCTTTCCCCCATTCCTGTGCCCCAAAGGCAGGGACGGTGCATTGTCGGGGCACTGCCAGGTCCCTGCTCAGGACAGCTGTGGTCATTCTTAGAGTGGGGACAGGGGTGGGAGTGCAGCCTGGGTTGTCGCCTGCAGAGGGGCTGAGGCAGAGGAGGCTCAGGCGCAGGTTCAAGGCTGCGGGGGGCTGTGACGGCCTGACTCCAGCAACCCAGGCTCCCCCACCCACTCCTGTCGCCTGGACCCCCACCCCTGTGCTCTCCAGGTGCCCCATGGGCGCGCTGGTCCACCAGTGACAACCGCCAGGATTTGCTCTTCCGGGGGAGCCCCTCTCTGGCCTCATGTGGCCCCATGCAGGGCGCTGTCTGCAAGGGGACCAGGAGCGGGGGAGGAGGTCTTGGGTTGGGGGGGCTGTGAGGCCACCAAGATGAGCTCTAAGGTAGAGGAGAGGGTGGCAGGGCCAGGACCGGTGGCCACGTCTATGATCCCAGCGGCTCAGGAGGCTGGGGCAGGAGGATCTCGAGCTCAAGGCCAGCCTCAGCAGCTCAGGGAGACCCTGTCTCTAAATACAGTGTGAAGTGGGGCTGGGGACGTGGCTCCGTGGTCGAGTGCCCCCGAGCTCCATCCCTGGTACCAAAGAGAAAGTGGCCTGCAAGTCACTGGGCCGCTGGTGGGGGTGGCCTTGGAGCCCTCGTAGGGATGTGTCTTCGGGATGTGTCCCGCAGAGTGGACGTCCCGCTGGGCTGCGGCTGGGGTGGCGGGGCTGTTGGGGACAGAGTCCAGCTCACTGTGCTCCGCGTGTCCTCGGCAGGTGGCGTGTCCCTCAGCCCCTTGGAAGGGTGTCGTGGGGGAGGACGCGGGGCGCGCAGGGCCAGGCGGGCTCCAGCTGGTGGCCGAGCGTGGGGCGCAGACGGCCTGGCCCTCAGCGTGTGCCCAGCTCTTCTGGGGACGGCTTTAGGGCCTCGGTGCACAGAGGGCCACTGTGCTCCTTGGTTTGTGACACGGCCACAGGGTCCATCACGGCCCCTCGAGATGTTCAATAACGCACAGCCCAAGGCCAGCCGGGTGGGGCCACTGCCAGCAGCGCTGACCCTCTGTCCCCAACGCTGGCTGGTGCCATGGCTTGGGTGTCCCAACCTACAGACGAGGGTCCACCTGAAGAGGACGCTGGAGATGCGCGGGGCCTTTCCAGGGGGTCTCAGCAGAGCCCAGGATGACGATGTCCCCGTGGGCCCCAGCGGCCCCCTGCCCTCTGCCACAGTTTAGAAGAGGGCGTCACCGACATGGGCTGGGTCCCTCCAGCCTGGAGGCAGCCCCCTGCTGGGTCTGGCACCCGGGACCTTGGGGTCCTCTCCTGTGACTGGGGAGACCGCGCCCTGGCCACACAGGAGCCGGGGCCTGGGCAGGTCCGCTGGCCTCGGATCCCACGCCCCGCCCTGGCCTCCCCACAGGACTTCCCAGACACAGTGACAGCCTGGGGGTTCCCAGACCTGGCCTGTGGCCTCGCCTGAGGCCAGGAAGGGCCAGTTCCCCTGCAGGGCGGGACAGGGCGAGGCCCGGGCAGTGGAGCAGCCTCCCCCACAGCCTGACCTGGACCTGCAAGGCGCTGCCACCCTGGAGGGTCTGCCAAGCCAGACAGACCCCTCCCCCTCCGGGGACACGCGCAGGGGCGCTACTGAAGGGCTTCAGACCCGAGGCACACACAGCCCTGCACCAGGAACAAGCCTCAACCTCTGAGTCGCGTTCCCTTCCGCTAAGCATGCAGTAGGTACTCAATATGTGCTTCCTTCAACCAATCAACAGGTAAAGGCTCCACTGAGGAGGTGGCCGCCGGGGCGGGACTGTGCAGGACAGTAGAGCCAGGTCCGCGGGCGGGCAGGAGGCTGGGCTGACCCTCACCAACAACCCTCCGTGGCTCCCACCGGCCCATGGGAGGGGGAAGAGCTCACGAGGCGCAGAAGCCACAGCCACTGGGTGCCCTCTCACGGCCACGCGTGCGGCCCAGCCCAGGAGCCGCCCTCTCCTCCCGGCAGCTGCCCCTCCTGGGACCCGGGCACATCCCGCGTCACCAAGCGGCCCTGCTCCGGGACAGGGTCACAGGGGGCAGGCGGATGGTGGCCGGGGCATCTGTGGAGGGCGTGGGATGGCCCCGGGGAGGGCCGAGGCTGGGGGAGCCTCCCTGCTCCTGGTTCCTGTGGGACCCGCGGCCTGGACAGCAGTGGCCACCGACTGTGGGAACAGGGAGGGCGGAGGGAGCGTCTGCCTCCTGGTGGGGGTGTCCCCCGCCTGGCCCCGCGTGCTCCAGGCAGGACGCGGCCCAGGCTCCCCTCGGGGCCTGTGGCCCTGCGGGAGTGGGCGAGGACTCTGGTCCCCTCCCAGAGTGGTGACCTCTGTCACCTGTCACCAGCTCCAGGAGGGGCTAAGATGCGGCCAGCACTGTGCCCAGGCCCCCAGGCGGGCTCAGAGAGGGGTCTGCCTGAGGCCCACGGCAGACAGCACTGCCCACGGTCCCACAGAGGACAGGGCTGTCCATCCTGGGCAGTGGCCTCTCCGAAGGGGCTCAGCCTGGCTGGGCGTGGTGGCAAGGACAGGAGGTTGCAGGAAGGGATCGTCCCCTCCTCTCCCCAGGGCCCGGTCGTGGCCACGAGCCCTCCCTGGCCGATGCCCCTTCCTTCAGCTGCTGCCCCGTTGGCGGGTTTCTTGGAGCGGGGGACCAAGGCCGTCCAGGTCTCAAGCAGCATCTGGCTGAGGTGCCGAGGCTGGCCTTGAACTTGAGACCCCTGCCTCAGGCTCCCGAGCTGCTGGGGTGACGGGCTCATCCTGGTCATCCTGCTGTGGGGACGACGGGCAGCGGCTGAGAGTGGCCCTGTCCTCAGGCATCTGGAGGTTGTCACACGTGGTCTGGTTGGAGCCCTGCGTGACTCCCTTGCGCAGAACCGTGGACCTCCCAGCCCAAGGCAGCCCCGAGCAGAGCTCCCAGGGCTGGGAGGTGGACCCAGAGGAGCTTTTTAAATTCACGATCCATTTTACAGAACTGGGTAGAGGCCCAGAGTGGGAAGGGACTTGCTCACTGTCACGCAGCCCCATGGCCGTTGGGCTTAAGCTCCCTGAACCTGGCACTCTTCCAAATGCCTTATACATGCTGACTCCTTAATCCTTCCAGCAGCCCTAGGAGGCAGTATATAATCCCTATTTACAGATGGAGCTGCTGAGGCACAGAGGGGTCAAGGAAGTTACCTGAGGTCACACAGCTTGTGAGCCCAGGCAGCCTGGCTCCAAAGCCTTGAAAGTAATGTGATGCTTTGTTGGCTCCAGCGATAGTCACCTAGTATGGATCTTGTCTTGCCTTGGCTCCTGCCTTGGCTCTTGGCTTCACTGCAGTCTCTCGTGGTCTCTGTGCCTTCATAGTACAGAATTATCACTATTTAACTTTATTGAATGCTTTCTCTGATGCAAGCACAGTGGACTAAGGCTTTCCTACAAAAGTCACTTCATTCTCAGGATAACCCTACAAGACGGGCATCACGGTCTCCATTTGCCTGTGAGAAAACGGAAAGGTTGATTAACTTGCCCAGGGAGACACAGCTAGTAAGAGCGAGCCAGTCCTGCCCATGTTCTGCCCAGTTCCTTCCTCCACTTCTGGACATCTCTGGCCCCCGGTGCTCTTGCCTTGTCCCAGCGGCACTGAGTGGCCTCCAGAAGCTGCCCCACCCCCTGCTGGTGACCCCTGAACTCTGCGCTCCCTGACGTGGCTCCTGCGTCACCCAGAGGAGCCAGGACCAGCACCCAGCCTGGGTTGCTCTTGGCAGCAGCTGCAGGAAGCAGGACCCGCCCGCATCTCAGGTGTCACTCAGGAACCGTCCAGCGTCACTGCCCGTCACTGCCCGTCACTGCCCCGCCCTGCCTCCTTCCCACGCCCACCAGCTGCTGTCCATTTAGGCTGGGGGCTGGGGCTGGGGGGCTCCTCTGGGGACAGCGGCTCCCAGGACTGGGCCAGGCCGGGGAGGAGGCAGTGGGTCTGGGGACAAGGCCGGAGGTCCGGGGACAGGGAGGCAGCCAAGCTTCCTGTGGGCACCGCTCCACACACCTCGGTGGGACAGCTTGCGTGACCTCTTTTCCCTGGGGACACAGGCTGTGTGCTGGGGACTGGGTCACCACAGTCTTCCCAATGACCCATTTTAGAGATAGACGAACGGAGGCGGGCTCGGTGCAAGGTGGCCGCCATAGCCGGGCAGTGGCAGAGCTGAGAGTGGCCCTGCCTGACCAGGTGCCCCAGGGCATCTGGGGGCAGAGTGGACATCTAGGTGTCTTTGGGGAGCCAGGACTGGACAGTCAGCCTTGATGACCTCCCTGGGGTGGCTCCTAGCCTGGACCACAGCTCACGACCTGGCTCCGGCCTCAGCGGTGTTGGGCTTACTGTGCAACCCCGGAAGTCCCTTTCCCTCTCTGGGCCGCAGCGACAGACTGTCACGAGGTCCCTGGTTGGCCCTTCCAGTAGCTGCCCACAGGCCACCCCAGCAACACTGAGGTCACTCCCTGGGAGAGCTCTTCACATCTGCAGCCTCCTCCCCCGCACCCCGCGAGGAGGCCTCTTCTCCAGCTGACAGAGGCGGCGGGGCTCAGGCTGCGCACAGCGGCTCAGAAGCCCAGAGCTCCAGGCCCCGCCTCTCCCCCAAGGTCACGGCCCAGGGGGACCACGTGGGCTGCCCCCTGCCCGCACACCACCTGGGGCCCCCCAGCTCCCCTCTGCACGGCTGGCAATTCACACAGAGGGGCCAAGGGCAGCTACCCCAACAAGTCACCCAGGCCACCTCCTTGGCGACCTTCCTCCTGGGGGCTCCGTCCTCCCGTGTGGCTGTGCACGAGGACCAGCCAGGCAGGCCCTGCCTCATCCTGTGGATGAAGAGACTGAGGCGGAGGGGAGGTTGGCGAGCAGGACACCCCTGTGGGCTCCTCCATCCCCCGATCCCAGGAAACAGGGAGCAGGGGCCACCTGGGCTTAGGACGGTGGGTAGAGGCTCAGCTCTCCTGGTCAGGCTTTTTCTGTTTGGTACCAGGGATTGAACTCAGGGACACTCGGCCACTGAGCCGCATCCCCAGCCCTGTTTGGTATTTTATTTAGAGACAGGCTCTCACTGAGCTGCTTAGCACCTCATCTTTGCTGAGGCTGGCTTCGAACTCAAGATCCTCCTGCCTCAGCCTCCCAGGTCTCTGGGATTACAGGCATGCGCCATCGCGCCTGACCCTGCTCAAGGCATTTGACCCACTTGCTACCTGGGTCCAGCCGCCCGGGAGCTGGCACCCCTGCCACCCCCTCCCTGTCCTGCTGCTTCTGCTGCACAGACAGGAAACTGAGGCCGGAGCTCCACCTCGAAGGGCCCCGGAGAAGCAGGGCACTGAGTCGGGCTGAGGGACAGGGAGTTCCTGGGGCCAGAGGTCGGGGTGCGGGCTGTGCCTGGCCCAGGCCCCCGCTCTCTGGGGCTCCACCCCAGGGCCCTGGAGGGTCACCCTCTTGACACCCGTAGGGGAGGGGCCTCAGGTGACAGGTGACAGCCTGCAGCCCGGGGCCAGTCCGGGGGGTGCTGGGTTCTCACCCCCATTTCACAGAGGAAAACTCGAGCCCAGGGAGCGTGGACGAAGGGGAGGGAGGGCCGAGGCTGAGGAGAGGCCCAGGGATGGGGGAGGCCGGCTCTGGCCGCCCTGCTGCCCCACAGCTGGCGGGGCCGGGCTGCCGCGCTCTCGCAGGTGGGGCTCCGGGGAGGGGCTGTTTGTTCCCGGGCAGCCCAGGCTCGGTGGCTTTATGGTGCCATCTGGGAGATGTGGTGGGGCGGGCTCGGCTGGCTCAGGGCCAGGGCGGGGAAGGGGCACCGCACAGCGAGGGCTGCCCCCCAGCTGTCGCCTGGCCCTCTGGAGGGCGGGGCCCGGGTCAGCCGGAGTCCACACGGCCAGGTGGGGACAAGCCCCACGTCAGGGCCAGGAACACCGAGGTCAGCAGGTCAGCCACCTGCCCAGGTCACAGCTAGCCATCGGTGGGGTTGTGATGTCTCGTAGGAGCCTGGGTCCTGCCCCCTGCCACACTGGTGCTGGGACCAAGGCCTGGCTGCAACAGGCACCCCGAATCCTTGGGCAAGGGGCCTGGCCTCCAGGGACTCAGCTTCCTGTCTGCAAAGTGGGCGCAGCGCTTCCTGTGGGCCTCCGGGATGGGGTGGGGTGGGCTCTGTCCCGGGAACTCACACAGTGACCCCATGGGCGAGGTCCTCTGCATCATGTCCTCCACGGCCTCGGCCTCAGCCTCTGCCCTCCCCAGGCTGTCTGAGCCCCTCGGAGCCGCAGGCCGTCCATACTCCAAACCCAGCCCCGGCCAGAGCAGCCCCGTGGGAAGGGACAACGTGACCTTCCCAAGGGCCTGGGACACCCTGGGACAGGCGGGCCCTTCCCCAGAACTGGCAGCTTTCTTCCTTGAAGAAGGCCTTGAGGCTGGGCGGCGGCACCCTGGCCACAGAGGTCGTTCCTCCCGCAGGCCCAGCTCAGCGTACGGCCGGTGGGACAGCTTGTGGCGGCCTGGCCAGGAGGCCCGGCCTCCTCCAGGGGACTCCACTTGGTGGAGCGCACAGGCCTGGGCCTGGTCTGAGCAAGGCCCACCAGAGGACCCGCCCTGGACCTGCTCCCCTGAGCACCTTGGGGCTGCAGCAGGACCCTCTGGTCCCCTCCTGGGCAGTGCGCCTCCCCGACACCTGCCCGAGGCTGTGTCTGGAGCTGGGCTCAGGGGCCACCCCTTGTCGGGGCTCTATGGCCTGGGAGGGGCCGCCACCCTGAGGGCTTCCTGCTGGGGGGCTCCGGGCACCTGCTGCCTCTCATTCATCCCCTTGGCATCAGAGGAACCACGACCTTCTTCCAGCTCAGGTCTGCTCGGGGACGTCCCTGTCCCCACCAGCACGTCATGGGGCAGGCTCCTCCATGCCGCGGCTCGGCTCGGCTTCCCGGGGCCCGCGGCTGCTCTGGGTCCTCCCTCATACAGGAGCCAGCTCTTCCCGAGGAAGTAAAGCCAGGACCCTGGGGACGGAAGGGACAGGGAGCCACGTTCTGGCCAAGAGGACGTGGACGGAGCTGTTGGGTGGGGACCCGAGGCCAGGTCCTGGCACAGGGGCTGGCCGAGAGGCCATCGGCTGGTAGCGGAGCTCGCGGTCCTCTGCTGCCTTCCTCGCGGCAGGACAAACAGACCCCCGGCCCCTTGCGGTCCGTCCTCTGTACACGTGGGGCTGCGCATGTGGCAGCTGCAGGGTCCAGAGTCACAGAGCTACCAGGCCACCATTTCTTAGTGGGTGACGCGGGCCACGCCTGTTTTCCCAGAGAGGAGCTTAGCTCCTCTCGCGTGGGCTCCTGGAAGGCACACGCACAGCTGGGACCCTGGACCACATTCCAAACCTCGAGACCTGGGTGATGGCCTGGGGGTGTGCCCAGGCGCAGAAAAGAGGCCATCAGGCTGAGTCACCGCCTTGCCTTCCTTCCTATATGTAAGTGAAACGTCAATAACAGAAAACGAGTGGTGCACACCTGTAATCCCAGGGGCTCGGGAGGCTGAGGCAGGAGGATCTCGGGTTCAAAGCCAGCCTCAGCAATTTAGCGAGGCCCTAAGCAACTCAGTGAGACCCTGTCTCTAAATAATATAAAAAGGGCTGGGATATGGCTCAGTGATTAAGCCCCGGGTTCAATCCCCAGTACAAAAACAGAACAAAACAAACACCCCAGAAAATTAGCACATACCTTGTTGTGAGGACGGAACAGAAAGAATTCAAATGTGATTTACAGAAAAATCTAGTAAAAGCGATCCGAGGCGAGGCTGCCTGTGAGGCCTGCAGGCGTGGGGTCTCCCGCCCTGCAGCCTGTCTGTGCACCAACCAAGGGAAGGAGCGCGGGGCGACGTGGCCCTGCAAAAGCCTCGGTTCCAAGGGAGCGGGACACATGGATGCGCGTTGAGTCCACGCTCAGAAACGGCAGCATGCCCTAAACCAACACGTTCTAAACAGGACAAAACTGTCCCTGAAGTTGGAGGCCCAGGGACCCACAAGAGTGAAGGCTGGGTCCGGTGGCCACAGGGCCGCCTACCCGAGAGGCCAGAGGCTGAAGACCTGGAGGAGGCTCCCGGCTCCCCCCCCTCCCCCCCACTGACTTCCCAAAGGTGCAACCCCCCTGCACCGGGCAGACCAATCCCAAGAGCCAGTAGCGGAGCCCCTCGGGCCCAACCACCACCACAAAGATGGAACCCGTGGCACGTCCCCAGCGATGGCCTGGCTCAGGGATCCTGTTTCCCAACCAAGCATTGACTTTCTCTTTCCTCGGGGCCTGGCTCTCCTTAGAGGCTCAGGTGTCAGGGAGGGAACCAGGGCACAAAGTGGCTGACATGGTGGGACTCTGGGACTCTGGGGAACGCAGTGTGCTCTGGTAGTGGTCCCCTCCCATGTGCTGGGGAGGGTGGCTCTCCCAGACGCTCCTGCACGGCACCCTGATCTCACTCGGGACCTCACCCCACAGTGCTCACTGTCCCATCTCTTAGGCTCTGTGTCCCCATCAGAGACAGGGGCCCTCATCAGACCCGGATGATCCCTATCAGGGGGCACAGAGGGGGCTCAACAGACTTCCTTCACAAGCCTGGCACCAAGGGCCCCAACCCACACCTCCATCTCGGTGGGCCAGGGTGCCTGGGTGAGGTGTCCTCGACTACAGGAACCGATGTCTGGGGACAGTGGTGGGGAAAGCCAGTGAGCCAAGCAAGGACACGCAGAGCTGGGGATGTGCAGGGTTGGGTGCCATCAGCCCCCAGCAATGGCCACCCTGGTGCCCACCTGTGGCCTTGGCCTCCTGCCCTGGCTCTGGCCCCCGTGTGGTTCCTTGTGGGCACCTGGCTGCAGTTGTGTCGCCCGTCTCCACCCTCGGAAGTGGTCAACCACAGTGGCCAAACCAGTTCCTGTGCCTGGGATTCTGGGCTGTCGTTCTCAACCGCAGGCACATCTGTGACACCCACCCTGTCCAGGAGCCTGCCACTGTCTGCTGTCTGATCAGGGCTGGGCAGTGCCGTCTCCAGAAATCAGCTCCTTCCCACAGGAGATCGGGGGCTTAGCTGAGACCTCTAACTGTGCCTCTTCGGGACGGTCCTTCCCTGCATCCCAGCTCCCACCTCAATCCCAGAAATACTCATAAGGCTAGAGTTTGGGGGAAAGGAGAGAGAGCTATGGCCCAGGGAGAGGGCAAGACAGATTTTTTTCGGACTCCGCCTCCCAAATGTTCAATATCCCAAGTCTCCATTCCTGGGGTCCCTGGGTCCCTGCCATCTAGCAGGTCTCAGTGTAACAAAGGTCACCACAGACTAGATGCTTACCAGGGGCCAGGCCTCCATGCTAAACTTTTTATGATGGTTTAAATTTTCAAGACACTTCTGGGGTAGGATTTGTCCCCATTTTATAGATGAGGGCACTGAGGTCCCGAGTGCCTGACAACAGTCACTCAGGTCAAGCCCAAGCCTGCCCACCTGAGAGCCAGGAGCTTGTCCTGGGTGCGAGTGTGGGAAACAGCTGGGGAGGCCGGGCCTCCTGGTGCCCTCTGCTGGCCTCGGCACACCCTGCACCAGCTGAGCGTCTCATTCCCAGTCAACGTCCCCACCCCTGCTCTCCAGCCCGAGATCCCTGTCCTACCCATGCGTTGGTTCAGGGCAGCTGTCCCCGGAGACAAGAGGACAGGGGTGGTGGGCCTTGGCTGCTCTGAGGCATGGAGCAGTGACCCTTGACGTGACTGGGCGTGGTACAGGTGACCCCAAGTCAGACAGGGCTCCTCTCTCCTGCCAGCTGCCCCAGACTGTCCTGGGAGGACAGGGCCACGGGCACTGCTGCAACCTGATGGGCTCTGGCTCCCTGCCCTGGCTGCTGGCTCCTGACTGGGGCCACCCCTGGCCTGGACAGCATCCGGCCCTCATCCTCTCCACAGCCACCCACTGTGACCAGCAGGGAGAAGGCCGGGGCACAGGGTCCAGGGACAGGATAGGGGTCGCCAGGGCAGAAGAGAGGCCAACTGCCCTGATGCTGGGTCTGAGGGCGGGGGACAAAAAGCTGACCTTGGGGTTGCTGGTGACAGACAAGGGCCACCATCCCTCCTGTGATGATCCCAACTGGCCCCGAGGCTCCACCTCACTGTGACTCCCGACAGCCCTGACTGCAGCTCTGACCCCCAGGACCAGGACCTCCTCTGGAGGCCTAGACGCAGATCCCAGAAGGACCCCACCTCCCCTTCAGCCCGCCCATGTGGCCCGCGGTCTCAGGCTTCGGCAACCCTCAGGCCCAAATCCCTCTTCTCCCTGGATCCAACCCTCCCCCTCCGCCACTTGCCAGTAGCCACCTCTCTGGTTCCCAGCTCCTGCCTTGGCCCACGACAGTGCACTTTCAGCACCTTGGCCAGAGGGCTCTGGTGGGGACGCTGGGTGCGGGGCTGCCTGTTCCCACAGTCCTTCAGTCCTTCCCTCCTCATCCTGCAGGAAGCCAAGCTCTCAGACACCACCGGACCCTCCTCCCGCCACCCTGGTGCTTGGGCTTGCTGTTCTCTCTGCCTGGAGTGTTCCCACCCAGAAACCCACAGACCCCTGGCCTGCTCCTGCCCAGGATGAAACCGCAACCCTCCTTGCGCCCCGTGCCCACAGCACCTGCCATCTCTTGACTTATGATGTCTGCGACTGTCAACTGCAATCAGGATTAACTCCACGAGGGCAGGGGTTTGTCTCTTTGGTCACTGCTAGATTCCTGATACCAAAAACAGAGCCTGGTACATAAATGATGTTCAATAAACACAAACAAACTGCAAAGGGGTGGTCGGGCGAGCGGAGCTCCTTGGGGCTAGGCTGGTGCCTTCTTGACAGGCAACAGCCCCAGGAACAAGCCCCAGGCCCACTGGGAGGGAACAAACACTTCTCAGAAGCACAGGTCTCCACCAAGGTCTCCAGTCTGCCATCATCTTCCCATCTGGCCCAGGGGGTCTCCTCCGCCCCCTTACCATCTCCCCATTCTTCAGGTCTCAGCTAAGTGTCACTTCCTCAGAGAAGCCTCCAGACACTTGATACTCCTGGCCTGATTTATGGTCCCTGACTCCATGTCCCCCAGGACTTGTGACCCTAGGAGCTAGGTATTCACCAGCTCAGCACCAGGCCTGCCTGCCCTGCACGGCCGCCTGTGGACAGCTGTGGATTAAATGAGGTCATTCACATAAATAAATCGCTTAGCAGGAGCTGGTCAGTCAGTCAGCTGGTGTCAACTATAATTACAGTGGACACCCGCTCATCATTGAGAAGGAAGAGCTCAACCAGGAACTGTACAGCTTGGTTGAGCCCCGGCCACAACTTGACTTGTTTCTGATGATGTCAGCTCCTGCCAGTTGCAGAGGGCCCGGCCACTGCAGCACTGGCTAAGTCTCAAGTCACCCCTACTCCCTGCGCACCAAGGGCTGTCCACAGGACCAGCAGCATTCATTCACCTAGGAATTTGCTAGAAATGTACAATCTTGCCCTTCCCCCAAGATCTGTTAAACTGGAAATGTGCATTTTAATACGTTCAAGTCCCAGATCACACAATCTCAGAACCAACAACAAAGTGCGGTCCTGGTTTCTATCTTCATCTGACAGACACCTGTCAGACATCATGCTGACTCTCTGAACACCCCTGGACCCCGGAACTCACACTGTCTCCCCTGCCTCAAAGCAATCTTCTCAGTTTTGAAAGCTGGGGTTATCGCGAGTGGCCCCAGAGCTTACTCTCTTGGCAGCCAGACAGAGCTGGACACTAGGTGGTGTCTGGGAAATGGCTGGGTCACAGCAGGTAGGTGAGGGAGGGCCCTTCCCAGGAACAGGGTGGGAGGCACCAGGCACAGGCTGAGCTGGGCAGGGAGGGGAGCCGAGAGCAGGTTTGTTCTGCCAGGAGGGCTGGGCCCAGACCACTGCCACTGCCCTTCCCGTCCCCCAGACTCAGCTGAGAGCCCCCTCCCTGTCACCTAGCCCCCGTGGGAATGGCTCAGGCCAGAAGCTACCACCAAATTTGCTCTTTTCTCCCAGGGCCCAGTGACTTCTTGACAGGTTACAGCCCCAAAGACAAACAGATTCTGCCAAGCAAATAACTGTTCAGCAGTGGGGGTGCTGGGAGGCCTGGGAGTGGGCCTGAGCAGCCAGGAGACCCAGGTGACTGGGTGGAGGTCCCTCCCCTGCAGAGAACAAACAGCTGTGGGCACCTGGAAGGAAGCAGGATGCAGGTGCGCTGCCCTAGGTGGAGGGCACTTGCCCCGGGGGGTCTCCGGGCGGGTCTCCAGGCTCCTCACCCTGGGCTCTGTATCAGGTTGCTCCCTGAGAAACAGCAGGCTTGCGTTCAGGCCCTGGGGCAGGCTCCTTGTGGGGCCTGTTTCCTTCATTCGCTCTGCGGCCAGAAGTTCCTAAGCTGCCTACTGGGAGGTGCCAAGGCACCTCCTCGCTCAATTCCTGCACCACAGCCCCCCCCCCCCCCCCCCCCCCGTGAACATCATCACTTGGAACTCGGTTCTGCCAGGCAGGGGGAGGCCCAGTCCAGGACCCTGCACATGGATGTCTTGCTTTTCTGTTCAGTGAAAACGATGCCAGCAGCCGAGAGCCTGCCTCCTCCCCTGAGCTGTGGAGACCAAGGCCGACTCCCTCCCTTCCTTCTCACAGAGGGAGACCTGGGGACACACCTGAGTTCTGAAGATACCACCCACCTGGAGGGGTTGAAGTGAGGAAGCCACCATGTGCCGTGTATTGGCTGATAAAGTTGATTCTAGGCTGCTCCCTGAACCCCATAAAGTCAAGCTGTCTCAGGGAAGTACGTGGGGTGGGCTCGTCAACTATTGAGAATGTGGGCTCAACCTCTCAGACCCCCCAAAGCCCAAGTCCATCATGAACCCACAAGGAGACCTTTAAGCACCCAGGAACTACACCCCGCCACCGCAGGACCAGGTAAAATGCATTCCACCTTCATCTAGGAAGCCAGGGGCCCAGGTGGGGACAAGGACTCCCCAGCCCTGTCCTGCCTGCTCTTCGGATAGGCAAGGTGCCCAGATATCTGCTCTGCCATCTCAATATGCCATGCGTTGGGCACACAGCAGGGGCCTATGCAATGGCTGCCGGCTGCTCAACACCACTTGGCTGGTATTTCTTCCATGCTGGGAACAGAGGAGTGATCAACAGAGGCGTGGCACCCTGGTAACCTAAAGGTCATTTGGAAGCAGTTCCTTTGCCTTTCTGGTCACTGGGTACCAGGAAGGACAGTTGTAATCCAGGACTGACATCCCCCAATACAATGATCCTTAGGACCTCAGCTTTTCCATCTGCAAAGGGGAGACCCCCAAGACCACTCAGTGTACATTGCAGGGCCACCATCAGGCCAAGCGGGCCACACACAGGCTTGAAGGTGAAATGAGACTCAGAGACACATGCAGAGCTTTTTTTTTGTGTTAATTTAATCATACAAATATTCATCTTTACAGTCAGGAAAGACCTCCTCGTCTTCACCTCCTCCTAGGCCCCATCGGCCCCACCACACACACCAACCAGCTTGCTCGCCACACACACCACCGTCCAGGTGGAAGGGGAGGCCGTCACCGCCCCTGCATTCACCCAAGGGTACAAAGGGAAACTGAGGCACAAGGCGGGTGGGGGAGGGGAGAGGATCAGTTTACATTTCTGAGCCCTGGCAACCCTGCCGCGCTCTCCTGCTGGGGGTTGGACTGAATTTGGGGAGGTGTTTACTTTCATGCCCACTTCCCACCTTGGCGCCCCCAGGCCACTGGCTGTCTTGGTGAGGTTTTCCTAGGCTCAAAGTGCCTTGAAGTCACAGCCAGTCCTTACTGGGGCAGAGAAGGCTGTTTCTTGTAGAAAAAAATGCCCCAAATTCAATGTCCCCGTGGCAAAAAGAAAAGGCGCGCACACACACACACACACACACACACACACACCCCTTTCACTCCATGCACACGGACGGACAGGTTCTTCCCAAGACTGCACCCCCCTGGCCCTATCACCCAAAGATGGCACTTGCCCTTGCTTCTTGGGTGCCTGACGCTGGCGGTCCTGTCCAGAAGATTTTAAGAGGAGCAAGGGCTGCTGGAGATGAGAGGCAGCCTCTACTAGCCAAGCGGCAGGGGAGGAGAAAGGGGCATCAAGCACTGCTCAGAAGCCATGCCACTGAGGGGAGGGAGAGCAAATGGCCAGGACCCTCTTCTGACCCTGGGAAGCCACAGAGCAGGGCTTGAACTTGCTTGAGGCTCATCTTTCCAAGGCCAGGTTCAGAAACTGTTCTTAGGAAGGAAGTCAAGGTACATGGGACATCTAATTTGCCAGGGGAAGATGCCTACAAGCAAGAGGAGCGGATGGCTCTGGCAGGGCTGGACTTCAAGAGGGTGGCTGGCTGGCTGGTTGGCACCCCTGCTGAGTCAGGGCAGGTAGCCCTGTGGGGAAAGTGGGAATGGGCACCTACTGTGGGGCAGGTGGGGAAGCCAGGAAAGGAGGGGTCATGAAGCCTCCCACGATCCTGCCAAAGGCCACTGGAGAGGCCCTGCTTCAAGGCTAGCAAGCAGGTGCGCGTTCCAGGGTGGCAGTGTCCTAGGAGATTGGCACCAACAAAAGACTATCTTGAGCCGTGTGATATGGGCCCCCGGCAGGGTCTCCCCTGGGCTCCACTGGGGAGTGGGGCACTCATGTGCATAGAAAGTAGGTGCTGCAGAGAAGCCCTGGTCCAGCCCAGCTCAGCCCAGCCCTCTACGGGCTCCACAGTGAGCCAGTTTATTCCCCAGTTAGTTTTTTTGGGGAGGTGGAGAGATGAAAGGGAAAATGTCATACAAGCTTTTCTCCCACAATCAAGCATTTAAAAACAGTCTTAGAAGAGGAGGAGGAGCAACAAACACCACACATTTTTTTGGAACTCAGACACCCAGAGACAGAGACAGGCAGGCAGGCAGACCCTCACCCACACCCAGGCCATCTGACCCCTTGCAGCCACTCATCCTGGGCCTCCCTGCTCTTCTCACCTCCCTGGAGCAGAAAGGGGTGTGATCACAGGTAGGGGACCCTGCAACCACACCCTGGATCCATCTCCCTGCTCTCAAGCCAACTAGACTTAGGGAAGGAGGGGGCTGAGAAGAGAGAGGGACTTTGCATATTCGAGTATCTTTGGCAGACAGCTGTTCTAGCCTGATTCAAGCTTCCCATGAGACGTCCACATCCAGCCTGCCTGGAATCCACAGGACACCGGCAGGCCCACGCCCACCATGGACCAGGTCTCCTGTTGGGGGCGGGGGCCTCTCATTTCCACCTAAATGTGGTCTCCAAGATCAAGCAGTCAGTGGCTGTGGTCCTTCCCGTGACCAGTTCCCCACTCGGGGCTGTATTTTCATATCTTAACAGCTCGGCCTCCACTAACAGGCTGTGGAGACACCACAGAGGACAACTGAAAGGACACGGAGGAAGGGAGCTGTGCGGCGACAGAGAAGCGCTTGCTGCTGCTGTGCGCGGGCTGGCGAGCTGCACCAGCCCCATGTGCACACAAGGCGCACGCATCTACCCAGCAGAGGTGCTGTCCCCAGAGTGAATGGGGGCCACTGCATGAAGAACGGAGGGCAGGAAGTGTGGTGGCATTCTCTGCCAAGAGGAACATGGAAGAGGAACAATCTGAACTGTTACCAGTGTGTGCAGAATGACACCTCTCGGCCTCAGAAACTCCCACGTCAGCAGAGATCTGTCCTCAAGGCTTCCTCTGCTGGCCACACAGGGAAGTTTGGTCTTCAGAGAGGTTCTGATGCTCACAAGCCACAGGGTTGACAAATACTAATGTCAAAGGTGTAAATCAACAGAGGATTAGAGAGAGGAGAGAGGGAGGGTGATGCCACTGAAAACAAATGGGTCAACTCCCGGGACCGGGCGGCTCGGCAGTGCGCTCCTGCAGCGCTGACCCGCGGGGGCCCCGAGCTTGCCACCGGCTTCAACCTGAGTGGCTTCCAGAGCAAGCACTATTCTATAGAGTGTTATCCCTTACTTAAAAAAAAATAAAAGAGAAGAAAGGGGGAAAATTAACATGTGCTCAAAGCTACAACCTCTCTGTAGGCAAAATAATTTTTGTTTAAAAAGATGGCTTATTTTCCCCCATTTAAAACTTTTCCCCCTTCCCGAGTGACCTAACAACTTGGTAGACTGACACCTAATAAGCACAGCCCAAGGTGGCTGCATGGATCTCTTCTTGGTAGCCTCAACACCATTCCTGGGATTCAGCATTCACACATGCATACTGAGTTTACTCAAAACTAGTTCTGTTTTGCTTCTTCCTCTTCTTCCGGGATGGGAGATCAGAGCAGGGATCCGTGCGATGTGGTTTGCAATCCAGAGGAACCCCTTGCCCTCCCCCCCCCAAAGTCGGGCCTTCTGTCTTTTGTTAATTTTTCTTCTTGCTGACACCCGTTTAAGACTGGCCGAAGGGGTAAGGCCCGTGGAGCCCCTGGAAGAGAGTGAAGACAGTCAGTGACGGCAGACACAGAGGCAGCCTGACAACCAAACCAAGCACGGGAATCTAGGGTCCCCAGGAGAGCCAGAAGGATGCCCCAGTCACAGACAAGGCTGAGTGTTTCTCACCAAATCATGCAGTGCAGAGAGGGGAGACACTGCTCATCTTGCTGCAAGTGGATCAGATGGTGCCAATCTTCACCCACCCAGGTCCCAAAGCTTTCCTATTCCCTTCTTGTCAATAGTGTCTCGTCCTCTGTGCTGAACACCCTCATGCACCACTTTCTGGTTTTTTTTGGACATCAGGGACTGAACTCAGGGGCACTTGACCACTGAGCCACATCCCCAGTCCTATTGTGCATATTTAGAGACAGGGTCTCACTGAGTTGCTTAGCGCCTCGCTAAGTTGCTGAGGCTGGCTTTGAACTCCCAATCCTCTTGTCTCAACCTCTCTAGCCACTGCGATTACAGGCAATATGCCACCATGCCCAGCTTGGCTAACACACTTGTAACAATGGAGATAACATGGCAGGAACCGCAACCATCTAGCCAGCAACCAGGACCAGGCACAGTACTGGGAACTGGTACTTTGCTGTCATTAGTCCTCACTCACCTCTGCCCTGAAAGCAAGTGAATATGGCCACACCCATCTGGGAGATGCCTCTTTTACTACAGACTAAAAAGACTTGTTCAAGGTTGCACGGTTGGTAAGAAGCATAGCCAGGACTCAAACCTAAGTCTGCGGGCTGCAGTGTTCTTTGTTCTCCTTGGGGCTTACTACAAATTCCCAAAGTCACGTTCCATAGGTCTGGCTGGGTGGAAAAGGCTTCCTGGTCTTGCTTTTCCTTTAGATTCAGAATGAGATACCAGATGAGATGTGCCAACACCAAAAGCAGTCACATCACACACTGCAGGATGGTGTGCCTCACTCTGCTCTCCCCTCTTCCTTGGTGAAATCATTTAATGTAAGACCTGAAAGTGCACAGCTGACTGGTAGCCAATCCCCCTATATCCCACACAGGCCTAGAGGCTGCAGGGATTAGCTGGTGTGAAGAGCAAGCACTCAGTCATCCCCATGAGAAATGACCTGAGGAGTGTTCCCCGTGCTGCATGACCACAGGAAGAACCCTGAATCTGAGCCCAACTCAGAGCAGGAAGGCACAGGGAGACCAAGATCACGTTTTTCCATTAATCTGATTGAACATGGGCAGAGCCAGAATGAGTGCTTTAAAAAAACAAACACACAAAAAAAGATTTCTTTGAAAAGGAATAAAAGTGCCAGTTTGCAGGGTTGCCTATGATCAGAATCCATTTACATCGTTAGTGCGCTTTCTTTGCTGTCACGCTGCAGGCACGGTACCTAGCCCTTAGCAGGCACCCAAGAGACACTCATTGAATTGGGAACTGGAGGAGGATAGGATTTCTCGGGCTACTGCCTGGAGTGTCAGACCCCCACCCCCCCATGTTCTACAACAGTGGCCCTTCCAAAGCCAGGTATTCTAAACAGTTGCGTAGGCTTAGGGATAAGTGTTGGTTCATGCTATCCATTTGGTCATAGCTTCCTAGGGCCCAGGAAAAGATAGGGGAGGTGATGAGAGTTTGCAGAGCCCTCCCAGTTCCCACTGCAGTGGGATGCTGATGTGCAGACTGGGGAGGAAACCCAGATGCTGCTTCCAGCTTTGCACCCACTCACCAAGTAACCCTGGTGGGGACTCTTCCCTCCACCACCTCAGCTTGCTCCATAACCTTTCCAGATTTAAGGTTTTGGGAGTTGACACAAAGTGCCTGGCTCAGGAAGCTGCAAAACAGTATTCTAAGAGAAACATCCTCTGGTCATGTTTAGGCCAGACAGAGGTCAAAGCCACCAAGAATGGGGAACATGAGATTAAATTTTCCATAGTTTTTTTCTTCTTCTTTGTGGAAATGATGGAATCCCCCTCACCACTGTGTTTTTCCACATAAAGCCCCTGAAGACCAGAATCTACTGCTTTGAGGTATCACTGAACAAAATATCAGAAGGAGGGAGCCCCAGGATGGGCAGGCCTAACTGAGGAGCTCAACCACACGCCAAGCATGGCCACAGTGCCTGAAATGTTCTCTTTAATCCTCACAAAGGATCCACTGAGACAAACATGATCTCCCGGCTCAAGAGAAGTGAGGTAACCTGATCGAGGGCACAGCACTGGTAAATGGAGCAGCTGGTGCTTCAAATGCCAAAATCCCACAAGACCTGCTGATCCCTGAGCCAACTCTGCCTCCAGCAAGCAAGCCAAGGTGGCAGCTCTGTCAGCAGCCTCGGCACTACCAGCTCAATCAAGGGTGGCAAAGGGCTCTCAGACTCCACCTGGCACAACTTCCAAGGAAGGCCATGTGCCCCAGAGGTAGGAGGTAAAGCCGCTTAAAACAAGCTGCTAACTCAGCATTTCCCAACACCCGCTCATCCAGAGTGAACAGGGGGAGCAACAGAAGCTTAGGTTCTCTAAGATTTAACACCAGGTTTCTGTGCAGGAAAAAAGTGCACAAAGACAACTTGAAAAGCAAATAGTATTGTTTTCTATGAAATATCTCCCCCTTTACCCTAAAAGTAACTGCTTCTTGGCCCAGAGCTCCACCCTGCCTGTGCGCCTCTACAGTGCAGGGATGGGCCGTGACTGGTGTGGAACACGCAGAGAAGGGAAGATGAGACTTTCCTCTAGAGCTGCTGTGCTTCCCGTTTAACAGATAAGCACAGGGGGTTCTGTGCAACTGTCAGGGGAAAGAGATGAGCACTTTCAGATTCCCACCTGACCGTCCTGGCCCTCAGATCATTAAGTGTCGAATTTAACTAGCTTAGATTATAGTCATCATGGATCCTCTATTTAATAACTGAGGTTCTGTGCTTTTCCAAAGGAAGAATGCTACCCAATTTCCTTTAACCCAGGGGAGGAGTGCCTGATGCTTAACTGGTGCAGAAAGGTGGCTTGAGGAACAAGATTATTCTGCTTCCCCTAATCAACTACCATCAGTTCAAGGAAGGGAGAGGGAGCCAATCCTATTTCAAAACCACTCTATGATCTAGAGTCCCTGCATGTAGGATTATAGTGGATCACAGAACACGGGCAACTCAACACCAGTTGTACAGGAGAAAGCTGGCAAAGAATCCAAGAACAGTTTGTCCAGGGCGTCCCATGGCAGAAGACCAAGTGGGAAATGCCTTTCCTAGCAGAGGGATGGAGGTATGTATGTTCAAGATGGAAGGCCTGTCCCCAGAACTCTGCTAGAGCTCTACGAGCCGGTGTCACAGTTCCGGGGGCCAACCCCATCCTGTCCTAAAGGAAGACTGGAGAAATATAGAGAGTGTTCGCTGTCCTCTGGGGTAACTAGCAGCTCTTCTTTATCTGCAAGAAAAGCAGATGCCAATACTAACTAATCTGACATCAATGACTTGTCTTTAAGAGTGATTTTGGTGAATCTGATGCTGAAGGCCGCCCTTGACTATGAGGAATCTTGTCCTATCACATAAAGATCAGCAGCCAGACTCACTTAACCATATTTACAGAGGACACAAATACTTGAAACCAGAAAATGACTTGTGGCTGGACACCATGGACTGCTTGTGCCCAGGAGACCAGTGTGGGCAACAGTGAGAGACCCTGTCTCAAAAAACCAACACAACACACACAAACATTTTTATATCCTACTTTAGTTAGGACCTTCTCTACTTGCTGTTTTCAAAAGCCACAGTGCATGGATCAGCCCCACACCTGCAACACCTTAAGAGTTCTTCCCAAAATTATGAAGGTCAAAATCACCTTTCCAAAAAGGGGTACACATTGTATATCTCTTACCTGAAATGGCTGGGACTAGATGTGTTTGGGATTTTTGAAGATTTGCATATATAGCACGGGATATATTGAGCTGGGCATGATGGTGCCTGTCTGTAATCCCAGGAACTGGGGAGGCTAAGGCAGGAGGATAACAAGGTTCAAGGTCAGCCTCAGCAACTTAGAATAAAAAATAAAAAAAAAAAAAACCAAGAACTGGGATTGTGACTTGGTGGTAAAGCAGTCCTGCTTTCAATCCCTGACACCGCCCCCCGCCCCCCAAAAAAGTATATTGGGAATGGGATCCAAGTCTACAAATGAAATTCACTTATTTTGTATATACAAATAATTTCAGTTTCATAATTTTGTGCATAAAACAAAGTTTCATGGTGTGGAATTTTCCACTAGTGGTGACATTATATTGATGTTCTAAAAGTTTTGATTTTGTTGCATTTTGGATTTCTAAATTAGGGATGCTCAAATCTATACTAAAAATCTGTCAATGAGGGCCGGAGTTGTAGCTCCATGAAAGAGTGCTTGCCTAGCATGTGCGAGACACTGGGTTCGATTCTCAGCACCACATACAAATAAATAAATGTCCATCAACAATTAAAATATATTTTTTTAAACTGTCAATGAGAAAACATTAACTGTATGCTAGAATTTTTTTAAAGTTCATTCAATTTTGAATAGTAGTCAGTGACGTGCTATCAGGAGAGCAGGCCGCCTGTGCGGGGTAGGGCTTGTTCTTGTTGATTATCTGTGCCGTGCACACAGTGGACTGAAATGTCAGTAAAATGAAGGAAGGAACTGTGAAAGGTGCTGCACCGCTGAGCCAATTCTCTGTTTTCTAACCTTCTAGGAAAAAAAGGAGACGGCCAAAATTCCTAATGAAAAAAGGCTGTCTCACTGAAAGCTTTTTGGGTTACTCTTTATATGAAAACTTGTTTAAGATAAACCACCACAACACAGAAACTTTCACATACCTGTCTTTATTTTGCTTTTATTTGTAATTTGGTTTAAATAAATAAAAAGGTTCACACAGGTTAATAAAAGACAGGAGCATTTGCTGCATGGCTGCAAAATAACATGCTCTCCCAGTGTATACTGATGGCAGCATCAGATAACACCATGAGGCCCTCCTCTTCCTCCTCCTCCTCCTCCTCCTCCTCCTCCTCCTCCTCCTCCTCCTCCTCCTCCTCATTTCCTGGGCCAGTCCCAGTCAGCGCTTCACCAGCCTAGTGCTTCTTCTTCTTCTTCTTTTTTTTTTTTTAAATCACTTATGTACACTGAATGCAAACACAGAAGAATACAGGGTTTACTACCAAGTTCTGTCCTGATCCTGTACTGCAATCATGGTGTGGTGAGGCCCAGCTCACAGGCCTGGCCTGGGTGGCAGGGGCCAGAGACCAACATGGCCTGATCAACCATTAGTCTCTCATTAACTAGAAATGAAATTAAACCTGCTGGAGTAACAGGCAGAATGATGAGCACTCTCTGAGGATATTCAAACCAGGGCCTTCCTTGGTGACTGCTGACTGCACACAGTCCACTGTGTGCAAGGTAGCTTGCTGGTGGTATAGAAGGGCCACTTCAGCATGAGAGGACTTCTACCGATGACTTAACATTACTTTTCAAGCCACTTTCATGGGAAAATCCCCCCCAAATTCAAAAATTTCTTGTCTTAGCTGAGGATAAGGGTAAGAACCAGCAAAGAACTGGAAAAAACTTATTTTTAAGGCATAAGGGCTGATCACAGGGCAGGCTTAATTCACAGTCTTCTGCACGTGCATATGTGTGCTCAACCTTTTGCTCCCCCAGAGCTGGGCATCAAATCCAGGCCTCACACGTGCTAGGCAAGCACTGTACCATTGAGTCATGCCCCCAGCTCCTTAGTATCTTTTTAAAAGCCCTGTATATCCATTTTTCATACTCACCTCTTAGAACAGTTTTTCTGTTGCTCTTAACTAAATGTAATGCTGCTGGGGAACTTCTCTATCCAGCCATCCTCCTTCCACTTACCAACCCTTCACCACCCATCCTTCTAACCTCCCTATCACCCATGTCTGTCTAACCTCCTTTCTTCCCTCCATGCACCCTCCAGCCTTCCTCCTCCCATTCATCCAAGCTACCCATGGCCAAAAGCAACTCCACAGCTCCACTTACCACCCCCCTTCAGATTAAGAGAATCGCCATCAAACTCCAACATAGCTCAATGAAACTGTTTTATTAAAAGTTCGACAAGGAGATGAAGGATCCTATCTGACTATGACTTTCCCTTTCTATCTTCAGAAAGATGTCAGAAAAAGTTATCTGCTATTTGGACTTCTTCTAGCTTTAAAGACACCATGAATCAATATGATAGAATCCAAGTAGGGTGCTCGCAGAGCTCTCTGTGGGTATCTCTTAAAGGATTCCTAAAAGGAAGAAAGAGACTGGCAGGAGTTCCTATGGGGAGGACACCCAAAGAAAAGCAGCTTATCCTCCTTCCTAGCCACACAGCCATTGTCACTGCATTATGGGAGCTCTGCTAAAACACAGGTAAGTCTGCTGGTCCCACTTCCTCTCACACTTTCAAGCTCTTACAACCTTTTTTTGTCAACTACTCTTTCCTTAAAAGCTATCATTTGCCCTGGCCATCTCACGATTAACTCACAGGCATCGCCCCCCACAATGGCTGGCTGGCTAGCTGGTTATAGGAATAGAGTAAGCTGTCTTCTCCTTGGTCCTGGTCATACTGGGTTACATCTTGACCCGTCCTTGCTCAGAAGCACTGCTGGCTCTGTTTCCTTTCACATTAAACATGGAACCCTCTTTTGCGTGGCTCTCAAAGGTCTTCCTCGGATTTTTCGCCCCACCCTTTCTAAGCTCACTGCAGCCAGCTGGCTGGCCAGTGTCCCCTGCATACACCCTGCCCATGGTTGCTTCTGGGCCTTCCTGAAAGTGGTGATTCTTTCCTCTAATTCAGTTCAAATCCATCAAAATACCATATCTTAACTACTCCAAACCTTACTGTTTTCTTCTCCCAAACACCTGTGAGCACTGGAACTCAGCTTACTTTACCTTTACTGGCTCTCATTCTTTCCTATGGGCTGATCACTTTGTAATCAGTAAATTATTTGGAGATAGGAATTAGCACAGGCTGAGTACCCAGGAGATCTCGCTTTCTGACTCAATAGTATCAAGGCTAACTTTGTGTAAAGCAATCAATTTTAGCTTGACTTAATCAGTCCTTAAGACAACAGCATCATGGGGAAAATGCCCAAGACCCTCAGATCCTTCCAAGGGACTCTGGAAAGGGCCTCACTTTAAGTTGAGCCACAAGGAAGCCCACATCTTCCCTGAGGTACAATATTTTATGTTAGTCTTGTTAGAATACAGTCACAGCAGGCTGAGCTGAGAACAATTAATTAATTTGAAACCTGAACATCCATACCTGCAGATAAATTCACACACTTCAGAATTACACTTTTATCTATTTGAACCTGTACTTTCACCAGTTCAACTCTGAAATATTCATTAGAAATTAAAATGCTGAATTTGAGTACAGGAGAAAGCATCCTTACAACCCAAATAAGTACAACAGCAACCCTGGACACTAGCTCCATTTTTGCTACAAGACTGCCCAGCATCAGAAAAGTCTAAGACAATGCTCTGAGCCTCAAAGCAAATAAAATGGAGCTGGACAGCTTTTGAAGCTGTTGAGGTACAAAAGGGAGAGTTCCTGGACATACTTTTTATTTTCAGATAGCAACATTACAAACAACAAAAGACATTTTTCTAAGTCCACAGTGTTTGCTTAATTTATTTAAAAACTACACACATGACCCATGCCAATGCAAACACCAGCAAAGCTGGGAGAACTTTACTGGCTCTTCTGGGTTTTCAAAAAGAGAATCACCGTAATATCAAGTCTTCTGGCAAGTCCCCTAAGGTACAGAATGTGCTCAACTGCCACAGAGCTTGGGCAGGTCCCTTAGATGCTCTGCACTGCTTCCTCCTTGGCCACAAATTCTTCTGCAGCTCTCACAGGTGAATGAGAAGGTCTGTACAATCTGACACTAGTGTCTAAATTACCTTCAGAGCCCAGGCAACCAACTTTGCTTGCCAGCAAACCTCATCAACAGTGTGATCTACAACATCAGAATCAAACTGGGTCCCTCAGTTCCAGCCCATGGCCCAACCTCAATTTGCTGGGGGAATGTCAGCAATCACTTAAAGCTTCCCTGCTGTTTTATATAACTACAAAAGTTACAAGAATGTTGTGAATTAAGAATAAAAATACAATGGGGGTGGGGGCTGGACTTGTGGCTCAGTGGTAGAGCGCTTGCCTAGCATGTGCGAGGCCTTGGATTCAGTCCTCAGTACCACATATAAATAGAGGTATTTTGTGCAACTACAACTAATAAATAAATAAATATTAAAAAAACAAAAATAAAATGAGGGTGTAGCTCCATAGTAAAGCACATCCTCTTAGGAGGTACTAGGTTAATCCCAGCTCCTAAAAGAAAAATCCAGTGCAGCGAAGATGCTTTAGACAGCATGTCACAGACAATGTTAAGCCTCACCCTGACTTCGAACCTCTTCTCTGTATCAGTGGGAGGGCTCTGCTCCCCCAGGGACACTTGGCAGTGCCTGGAGACACTCTGTGGCACTGTAATACTGTAAAGAGGGAGCATCGCACTTATGGCATTAAGTGTGTGACGCTGCGAAACATCACACAGCACCTAAGAACAAACACTCCTGCCATGCTCAAAAAGAAAAAAGTTTATTTGGCTTAAAATGTTAGCAGCTGTAGCCAGGCAACCAAGATATCCTACTCTGTGTTTATCATTTAGGGGATCATACCCCATCTCACAGTATTAGACACTATCAATGTGACACGATATAGAAATTTATATCTTTACCTCAATCCTAAATTCCTCTTCTAAACTTTATACTTAGCTTGGATATGCAATAGGCCACTTGTCAAAACTCCATTTGGATCTTTATAAAAATCTCCAATATTAAATATCTGGGCATGTTGATGCAGGCCTGTAATCCCAGCTACTTGGGAGGCCGAGGCAGGAGGATCCCAAGGTCAAAGCTGGGTTTGACAACTTAGTGAGATCTTATCTCAAAAATAGAAAAATAAAAAGGGCCGGGATGTAGCTCAGTGGTTAAGCACCCACCAGGTTCAACCTCCAGTGTCAAAGGAAAAAAACAAAAACAAGCAAACCAAATACTCAGTATATTCAAGGGGAAACTTTAAATTTGCTCCAGAAAAACAAAACCACTGAGACTATTTACCTTTTTGTCTCCATCAAGGGATAGGAAGTTTTTGGTAACTTCAAGAGCTACAGGTTTTGCTATCAAGAGAATGACTTAAAGGAAATTTCAATGCCAACAAAATCTAAACCCAAGTGGCTTGGTATTGAGGTTTCTAAGGAACCATTCCTTTCTTGGAGGGTAGAAAGAAAGTAGTGGCTTGTGGGGAGAACAGGCTTAGTAATGGAGAAGTCACACAATATTTGGTATCTGCCTTGATCCTCATTTGAAATGCAGCCATACATGACAGAAAGCCCACAGCTGTTAGCTAATTAAATGTGCACTTGAGCACTGGGACTGGAAAGCAATATAGTGCAGTGTTAAAGCACAGAGCAGGCTCAGGAGTCAAGACAACTGCTTCTGCTCACATCCTGGCCTCACCATTTTCTAGCTGCATGACCTTGAACAAGTCGTGGAACCTGTATACTTCAAGGCTCAGTAACCGTAAAGGAGAAACCATGACAGTGCTCACTGTACTCTGGTGTGGACTAAATGAATAATGAATGTCAAGCACTGAGCCTGCTGGCTCTGGGGAACAAAACTGGGGGTTGAGAGGCAGAGAGGTGACTGGTGTTTTTTGTGATGAGTTTTGTAAAACTACTTGGATGTACTTGGTACAATGAAATTTCAACAACAAATAAATTTAAAAAGTCTTGAGCACAGTGCCTGCCACAGTATAAGTGCTTAATAAATGGCAGTTTTTATAGCTTTGGCAAGCTTTGCTACCTGTTCTTTGCCAGAGGACAACATAGGCTGAACAAAATATCAAGAGACACAAGTTGTCCTTACAGCTTCTTTTCAGGAAAAGGATCTGCACGTAAAAATAGAAAATAATCAGGTTTCATGGCAATGGGTGCCCTCCAACATCCCCCAACTGTTAGCCCAGCTAACAACACCAATCACCAGGCTTCTGGTCAAATTCAGTGCCTAGAAACTAGGCAAATGTTAGATTTAATTTCACTAAGTCCCCCAAAGTCATCCCTTATTATTAAAACTTACAGGCCACTTCAAAGTAGATGTTAGACCAGTGAAACACAACCTTTTCCAAATCTCTAGTACTCCCGAGGACTACTTGTAAACCCTCATATGGATGAAGAGAAAATAACTCCTCTGTGCCCTAATCAACACAGCCACTGGGTAGAAAAAGTTGACTTCTGATGTGATAAAAGCAGACTGACTCCTGCTCTAGCTCCGAGGGGAGGGATGGGGGATGTGGGCAGGCAGGGCAGATGGCACTCGGCAGCGCTGCTGAGGAGCTGAAGGCCCTGGGATCAACTACCGACAAAGATAATAGCATGTTTCTCCAGAAGCAGCGCTTGGCAGAAGTAATAACAGTGGCTCAGACTATAATCCAGTTTAAAGTAGAAACATACGACATATATCAGCCCAAAACATTTTTTTAAGTAAGACCAAACGCAAAATAATAGCATAGTCCAAGTAACAAAATAAATAAATTTACTCCCCCCCCCCCCCCCGTGTAAAATCTTACTCCTTTAGAGAAAGGAAGCAAAGCATTTGGCTGTTCTAAAAAACAGCCACTTGTTTTACCAGCCACACTTTATTTCCAGCTGTCCTGAATCAGACCATTTGGTGCCCTATGGCTCTGCAAGGCCTTAGAAAACATTCAGAGCTGGGTGCAGTGGCACATACCTGTAACTCCAGCTACTCAGGCAGGAGGATAGCAAGTTCAAAGTGGAACCCCTGACAACTGAGGGAGACCCTGTCTCAAAATTACAAAATAAATAAGTAAGTAAATAAAAAGGGCTGGGGATGTAGCTCAGTGGTAAAGAGCCCCTTGCGTTCATTCTGCAGTGCCACCAAAATAAACACTTAAGAGATTTTAAAAATTACTGGCTGGTAATTAAAAGGCATATCTATTTTTTTAATATTTGTTTTTTTTAGTTGTAGATGGACACAATATTTTATTTATTTATTTTTATGTGGTGCTGAGGATCAAACCCAGGGCCTCGCACATACTAGGCAAGTACTCTATACCACTGAGCCACAACCCAAGCCCCAACATATCTAATTTTAACAGGCCTTTTCCCCCCTTCTTCCACACCTCTGTAAATTGTTTTATATTACTCTCTCACCATCCAAGCAGAAGCGACCCTGGCCCCAAAGATGAGTCAGAGTGCTAGAATGCACTTTGTGACAGGCCTTAAGCCAGCAGTGAGCACCTATGCAGTAGTGACTGTTGGTCCTCAAAGGCTCTGGAGCAATCACATTAAAAGTATGAATTAAAATAGTTCTTAACCTCCATCAATGTTTAATCTAACCCAGGACAAGTCAGCCACAATTCAGCTGAGAATGAGAATAGCAAAATTTTAACAAAACCAAGGAGCCAAATTTATGAATCTTTGGAGCAGGTCGGCATGTTCTTACTTTGCTGACTCCCTGACAGCTCTCACAGGGCCCAGGGCCTCTGGGTCGCCAGACGCAGCTGAGGCAGCCCTTCCCACCTAGAGCATCCCCTGCAGGGATGAAGCACTGAGTCCGGGGAGCTTACAACTAGGAGTTCAGTTCCTGACCCCTCTGCAGACAGACACACCCAGTCCTCACAGAGCAGCTACCTCAAGTAATCTTTTCATATCATCCTACCAACCTTAGCAAGTTAAGCTGTAACTATGGAGGGAGCAGAAAACTAAAGCTGTGGTCATGGGCTTCAAAATGTCATGTTCTTTCCCAGCCTTGATGTCATGCAGGTAATTTCTTTAGAGAAAATAAAAAATCTATTGCCAACTCAGTGATCGCTGATGCCAGTGTACCAGGTACCCCTCCTCCTCATCCAATGAAGATGGCATCTTTGGGAAACTGAAAACACTTTTCACCACCAGAGCCCAGGGTCTCTCTTTTCTTTTCAATTCATCCATAAATAAAAGGGTGTAATTTATTATAACACCAGCCGAGAGTTAAAAATTGTTTTATTTTTACTGAGGAAAAGCCATCACTATTTTAAACACCCAGCAATCGGGAGCTCTGTGAAAACAAGAAGCCACAGACAATGCTCAATTTACTTTAGAACCACTTATCTTATTTCAATTCTGCTTCTTTCCTGCCTTGATACTAGTCAACTCAGTTCATGCTGGCCCTCAACACAGCTTCCAGCTGAATGAGAGGACCTACGGCAAGCCCAAGTGCACCTACCAGGAAATACTTTTTAGTAATGTGGTGCCTGGATTAGAATCCCAGCTATGCCACTCAGAGCTTTTGTTTCCTCATCTAAAAATGAGATGATCTCTGCAAAGCACCTGGAAGCATGTCTGGTACTTAACTGTTAAAAACTAACTCCAGTATATACCTGACAGCATCACTTTGTCAAGTATACACTTCAGAGCTCAAGCATGCTGGCTTTTAAACTTAGCAGTGTATTTGAAAGCCAAATATAAATATTTAGGATTCTATCATTTTTAAATCTCCCCTTTAGCATAAATTTGTATCCATTTAAATATAGTATTAAGATTTTTCAAAGCCCTTTGTAATTATTTTTCACTACTCCTCAAAGGGACAACTCCACCCCTGCTCACACACACACACTGGGGATTCCACCAGGCAAACGCTCTATAATGGAGCTACATCCCCAGACCTTTGCCCAAACTGGCCTCGAACTTGCAGTCCTCCTGCCTCAGTATCTGGAATTCCAAGCATGCGTTACTGCATCTGACCATCACCCATACTCTGGACCACAGGTTCCTTACTTATTCTGCCCTCGGCACTTTAAAACGTTCTCCATACCACTCCATGCTGTCTGGCCATCTTTCCAAATCTCACCTAACCTTTGAAAAGCCCTTTCCTTTAACTCCACCTCCATTTCATCTGCTTCTCTTATTGCACACCCCCCATCATTTCCCTTTGCAAACAAATTATATATGTTCTCTACTAACTAAATTCATACTTCATCTCGGCTGAACTGTTCTACAACAGCTCTGTGCCTGTTTCATCTCCCTGCTGCACTGAAAGCTCCTAGTGGGCGGGATCACATATTTTATTCCTCCTGTGTCTCCTACCACAGCCAATTACATTCCACTCTAGATGTGCATAGATGTGTTAATACTTAGGGATGACTGTCTATACCCTAATGAAATTCTTAAGGAGCCCTAAGATATGGATGGAGATGACTCAATTTGAGTCAGAAATACTTTCATGAAACTTTGGTTCATATAAATACTTTTGAAATAAGATTCTGCACAGATTAAGAGAAAAGGAAGACCCCAAATACTGACATTTTCAATGCGTTCTAGCAACTTCTAAATGATCCCAGGGTGCATAAAAACATCCCAAGAGCTCATCAATTTCAAGAAATACCTCAATAGCCTCTCGTCATGATCCAGCTTTTCCAAAGGAAGCAGCTAGCTTATGAGACCTTAATTAAAGATGGCAGGAAAGACGAGGACGAGACCACCATACCCTCTGGATGATATCATGGAATTGGATGAAAAGCATCAGTCCCCAAAGAAGAGGACAACAACCATGTCACAATGCAGGAGATGAGTGCAGTGCCCTGGCCAGGAATGCTAGCCCTCTCCTGAGACTGTAGCATGGCTCAGCAAGACAGCTCACAGGTGCCTAAGGGCTTCCTGTGCAGAGAGCAGTGGAGTGACTGATTTTGCTTCTTTCAACTTTCATCTTCCCATCAAACTCAGCTGCCTCAAGTTTCCATTCTAACAAGGCTGCTCACTACCCTTAGAACAGTCACAGACTCTGGAGGATTAAATTTAAGAAAGAAAAATTTAAGGGCTCCGGAGAATTACATAAGTTAAAAGAAAATCTTTATTTAAGAGTGTTAAGATGTGAAGTCCTTCCTCAATACAGCAATATTGTATGGCCAATTTACTCCTCTCATATCCTGTACAACTAACATGACTGCACAAAATCCTCTATAAAGACCATCAATCGACATATCAATCCATTCTGTTACCACTGCTCAATAAATTTCCTCTTATGACACCATGTGAAGAAAGACCACTCACATCACCAGGTTTCTTAAGTTGTCTCTTGATCTAAACCATATATAAACCACCAGTCAGAAAAATACCATTTTACAGAGCAACTTGCCCCTCAAATAAACAACTTTACTTTAAAAATTGAGGATGAATGCCACCATGAAGCAAAACTCGACTTCACAGTCTGTGTAGCTGTATAGGTGGGACACAGGGCTTAAGTGGACAGCATTTTCCATCAGAGAAGAATGCAGGGGAATTCTCCCAATACTCAACCACACAACACCAGCCACCATGAACTATCAGCACCAGGGCTTCATCAACCAGCCCCACCAACAACCAGGAGCCACCGTCACCTTAGCAGGGCATGAGGAAAACAGATCAAGAACTCATACAGCTAGAAGGGTATCTCACAACAGAGTATTTAAATTCTCGGCTAACATTTCTCTCACTTATCTCCCACATTTGAAAAGTCAAAATATCACTTGAGTCACGCTGGGTTGTGGGTAAAGAGGTCAATGGGCCATAACAGATTGAAAAGACGTCAACAAGACATGTAACCATGGTAAATAAAGTGAAAGTCCAACAACAATAATAAGGACAAGATAACTGAGTTTCTCTTTCTACTCATGGGGGGAGCACCCCAAACAATCAGTTAGAAACAAATCCCAAATGTGTGTTGTTGTGCTCTCAGCTTTATATACATCCACACTGGAAGCATGGCTAGTGATATTTTGACATTTGCTTTTGTTTTGTAAATGCTAATGGTTTAAAAAAAAAAAAAAAAAAAAAGTCGGTCTTTCAACATTCAAACCAGAACAGAGAGATGGGAGTAAAATGTGGATGCAGCAATATCCACAAGATGTGGGGTGGGGGAGGGGAGAAGGGGTAGGCATTTGTGTTGCTGGTGTTGGCAGAAGAGGTGAGCAGTCTCACAGAGCCTCCTCCACTGAGTGGCAGTCAGGATTCTAGGTTTGCCAAGAAGGGGAGTATCACGAATCCCAAGGCCCACCACCTATCCCTTCTCCTCTTCTCCGAGGGCACCTACCTTACTGTAAGTCACTACTGATAAGTTGTTTGCGTGACTGCTGGGGGACAGATTTACAGAGTTCTGTGAGAGTCTATTCTGATCTTGCTCGGTTTGGTCAGGAGCAGGAGCCCATGTGTTTTTGCTGATCGAGTCGAACCCGGAACCCCCAGGGTCTTTTAAGTTGTTTTCATCTGATTGTCGGTTCTTTTGGGGAGAGGCAAACGGGTTGAAGTTTCCTTCTACCTTGCGATGAGGCTGTGTGTTGAACTCCGTTTCAAAAGATGACAGCTGCTGCGTTACTCCTAACAGTCCACCCACCTCCACACTGAGAATCACCCAGATGACATCTGAAATGAAAAGGCAACTCATATCAATGCCAGGCACACCTCTGAGGCCCAGGCAGCCATCACCAAGCCCCCCCCCCCAACACCATCCAAACAACAGAAAGAATGATTATCTATATGATAGCTTTTAAAAGCTTGCTGACAAAGTTGTCAAGAGCATTTGAACTGCATGTAGTTCTATATTTTTATGTAACGGTAAGTACAAACTCTGGTATGGATGTGTGGTGAGAACCATGAAACTCTTATTTGTAAAAGCTTACAAGTTGATTCTGATTGCACAGCTATTTTTGGAACTCATTACTCCAGAGAACAATGAAAACAGAAACTAAAAAACTATCCTTGCAAGAATCAACAGTTTTTTGTAAGTTTTACGTTATCCTGCATATGTTCAACTCAGAAATTCAGGGAAGCCATAGTTCATAAGTCAAAAAATATGACTAAAACTGCAACATATTAACCTCTCTTTTTAGGCTAATTTAAAGTGACCATATATTGTCCAAACTAGGACAACTGAGATTAAAAAAGGGAACTATTAATAATCGCACGAGGGCTGGGGATGTGGCTCAAGTGGTAGCGCGCTCGCCTGGCATGCGTGCGGCCCGGGTTCGATCCTCAGCACCACATACAAAGCAAAGATGTTGTGTTCGTTGATAACTAAAAAATAAATATTAAAAAATTCTCTCTCTCTCTCTCTCTCTCACTCTCTCTTTAAAAAAAAAAAAATCACACAAGTAAGAGGTGTAAACCAGCACTAACCTAGCCAAACTGGGACATATATGACTCTATTTTCTCAATCCATCTGATCAAAACACACCATAACTTTGGTAGGCCTCAGACTTTCTACAGTAATCCAACTGACTACCAACTTTGTTTCTGTGTAACACAGGAAATCCTATTACCTATGTATACTGAACAGTAGGTTTTCTAAAAACAAGCACCTTAGGTCATAATTCAGTTTCTGATTTTCTCAACTGCCAAAGCTAAGGATTCAGACAGAAAAATAAAGAAAGTAGCTATTTTTCTTTGGTATTCAGCACCTCGCTTCAGGACACTGTCCTCTACATTCCTGCTGAATGCTTTTTAAAAAGTAAGCTACCAAGGACGGGGGCTGAGGCTGGGTGGTAGAGTGCATGCCTAGCATGTGTGAGGCACTGGGTTTGATTCTAAGGACCACATATAAATAAATAAGGCCTGTCAATAACAAAAATATTTAGGAAAAAAAAAAAAGGTAAGCTACCAAGCTGGGCATGGTGGCACACGCCTATAATTCCAGTATCCTGGGAGGCTGAGGCAGGAGATCACAAGTTGGAAACCAATTTCAGCAACAGTGAGGTGCTGAGCAACTCAGTGAGGCCCTGTCTCTAAATAAAATACAAAATAGAGCTGGGGACATGACTCAGATGTTGATGAGGGGGTCCAATCCCTGGTACACGCCCCCCCACCCATGCTCAAAGTGAGCTCCTGAAAGGCCAGTAAACTTTTTAATAGTTGAACCCTGTTGAAAACAACTGTGAAAAACTATCTAGGCTCCCAAATAGGTGCTGAAAGGGTGACAAGAAAAGGCAAATACATTTTGTCAGCTACCTAGAAGTACAGTAATATATAAGTCTAGATCAAACACACTAAAAAAAGACAATTAAGAAAACTTGAGGAATTCCCTCTTTGGTTTACTCAATTTTAAATTTGGGTTAAAGCAGGGGAACTCAGAATGTTATACAGCCATAATAGTTAAGTATTGTGATCCCGTAAGCTATTTTGAGAACTGGCTGTACCAACCACCAGGAAGCCTAGTAAATGGAGATGCAGTGACATCTTCTGTTCACTTCTGGAATTAGCAACTCTTCAACTTGGAGAAGGGGAAGCTAAAGCCACTAGCAGCACTAGCATGACTCACAGGCATGGTCACCCCGCCCTTCCAGACAATGCTTACCATTAAAGAAAGTGTAAATGTTCACACAAACTAGTGCACCTACTGATCTAGCGTTATATGTGCACCATCCCACTTCACTTAGAGATCTGGGGCAGTGCCAGGAATGGTGGGTCAGAAGACTTATGTTCAAGATTCAGAGTTAATCTCATGAACCAACACAGTAAAGGCCTTAAAGAACAATCTGAAGGCAGTCACCTGAGGGAGAGTTGCTCCATGCTCTCTCATCCTAGATTTTTAATCAGAGGTACCATATTCTACTACTGTTCACTTTTTCCAACTCTTTGTCTTCTACCCATCTATTTTAAAAATTCTTTTCTGAGTCTATAAATTCAGCATACTCTGGACAGATCATGTGCTTCATTCTCTTAGCTCAGGAACTAAATGCTTATGAGAATGGACACTCTTCTGAAAGCCATTATCATTGAAGGAAACTAACGACATTTCTTCCCCTGGCTTAAAGAACTAAAGCTTCTCTAACTCACTGGGTCTTATTTCACTTAAACCACCTCTCTGCCTTGGCTGTTGCACTGATTCTACACCGTAACTGTGGAAGAAAGATCATTTGAGAAGCCCCTGATTTATAAACACCAATTCTGATCCACTAAAGTTATCACCATCGTGGGTCATCAGCAACAGGAAAGTATGCCTTCTGTGTGGTACAGTTTCAGGCCTGTAAATGGCTGCTAGGCCTTGCACTCCAGAGTGTATTCACCCCCTGCATAGTATAAGTGTATTTGTACTCAAACAAACAAAAAGGTAAGGATGGCCCAAAAGGCTTGTTTCATAGAGGCTGGCCATTCCCAATTTGTGCCTGAATGACTTGATTACTGAGATAAACTGCTAGCTAGATATTTATCAATCACAGCCTTTTAAAAGGGAATCAACCAATGAAACTGCTTCAATTTCAGGAGAAAGAATCTGAGGTTGAATGGCAAAAGAAATGGGCCCAGGGTCAGACTTCATCTAGAAGCAGACTAAGACATCCCACCTCTTAGAATGACTGGCTCTTTAAACTCATACTTGTTTGTCCACGGTAGAAACTTGGGAGCCCAAGCAAAGGGAACTAACTATACAGCTACTTACCATTTCCTAGGCCCTAGTATCTTGACTCATAGACACAGAAAAGAATATGTCAAGAAATAGTCAACAAGAATACAAATAATAATAAATGATGGAGAGGATGTAAAGAAAAAGGAACACTTTTACACTACTGATGGCATTGTAAATTAGTACAACCACTACGGAAATCAGTATGGAGGTTCCTCTAGTAGAAAAAGATCTAACTACCATATAACCCAGGAACACCACTCCTCAATATTTAGCCTAAAGAATTAAAGTCATCATACTATATTGATACATGCATACCCATGTTTATAGCAGCACAATTCACCAGAGCCAAACTATGGAACCAGCCTAGGAACCAGCCATGAGCAGACACCTGAAATTATGGAATTACATCATTTGCAGGAAAATGGAACGTCAGATCATTATGTTAAGCAAAATAAGCTAAACTCAGAAGGTAAAGGGTCATATGTTTTCTCTCATGTGGAAGAAAGGAAAAGGAAAAGAAAGGGGGGATGGGGATTTCATGAAAAATCAAAGGGAGATCAGCAGAGAAAAGGGCATAGAAGGAGGGAAGAGGGAAGTGCTGGGGAGTGGTATTGACCAAACCATACTGTCATGCTGTGTGGTGTACAAATACCCAACAAATACCACCATTATGTTCAACTCTAATGCACAGTTAAAAAAAAAAAAAAAAGAAAAGAAAAGTGGAGAAAGTGTGTGTGTGGGGGGAGAGCCAAGAAGACATCCCAGAAAAGCAGTCAAGAAGGTAGAAACAAGCGCCAAGTAAACTTAGTCAGAACTTAGTAAGCAAATGGAGAAACATGATTTTAAAATGTCTAGCCTTTGGGTGACACCTGAGTCAGAACTTTGCAGATAGAAGGCTCTGTGAATATTATACCATTCAATTCGGCCTTTTTATAGATGACAAACCTTATTATTAAAATATAAACTTCCTTTTCATAGAAATATACAATAAATTACTAAAGAAAAATCATACCCTTTTTATTTCTTAAGCTTAGACTATCTGAAGTGTAGAATAAAAGGAAGACACTTTACTCAGATGGAGACCACGTCCATAATCTAACAGATCACACTGATATGCAAAGACCTCTCAGATTATGGTAAGAATGCTTTTGAAAATCTGGTGTATCTAAAATTAGGTAACACAATGATCAAATTATATCAAAATAAGCACGAACAAGCATCTATAATTTGCTAGTAAAATAAAATTGTTAAAAATCAGTACAGCTAGGTGCGGTGGCGCACACCTATAATCCCAGTGGCTTGGGAGGCTGAGGCAGGAGGATCCTGAGTTCAAAGCCAGCCTCAGCAACTTAGTGAGGCTCTGAGTAATGCAGTGAGACCCTCTCTCTAAATAAAAATATTTTTAAAAGGACTGGAGATGTGGCTCAGAGATCGAGTGCCCCTGGGTTTAATCCCTGGTACCAAAAAAATAAAAATAATTTCCAGTGATAAGAACTTCAGCTTTTGATAAAACTAGACATTATCTCATTGCTGAATAACACCTTTGATATGGAAGATAACAACAAAATAACAACTTGTTTTAAATCAATAAAATTCTATCATTCTGCTCTACAGGTAGACCAACTCCATCAAGATCATGTAGGCTGTGAAATTCAGAAGGCCAAGGGTTGAATGTTTTCTCTCATACATGAAAGCCAAAGAGGAAAAAGGAAAAGAAAGGTGAACAGGATGGGAGTCTCAGGAAAACTGGAGGGAGATCAGTAGAGTAGAGGAAAGGCACTAAAGGGAAGGGGAGGAGACGGGGGAGGGGAAATACTGGGGAATAATACTGGCCAAATTCTATTGTTATATTGTGTGCATGTACAAATAATGTAACAACAAATCCTACCAATATGCACAACTATAATGCATAAATAAAAAATATGGTTAAGAAAAGATCATGAAGACTCTATGTTAAAAACACAGATTCCTTGCCTCTATCTGCAAAGAATTAAAACAGATTTCTATAGAAAGTCTAAGAGTTCATAATGACAAGAAGAAGAAAACAAAATAAACCCTCAATTCCTTTTTTATTCATTAGTTGCTGAGAATAACAGAGTGCCAACTCTGTAGAAACTGGAAATCAAAGGTGAAGAATTAAGCATTTAACCAGCTCTTCTGTAGAAACTAAAATTCAATAAAGTTATCATTGATGAAGAACTATCCCCAAAAACAAGTATGAAAGAAATCACCCCTTTGTAAACTCTAATTAAATGATTCTAACAATATTCAACAACGGTTTAAACTATCAGGCAAAAGGTTGGTATCGAGGCTATTACAACCTGAACTCTCTGATTGATCTTAACATCATTAATAGCTAAATAATTCTGAGTAATTGAAACAAATTGGAAAGAAAAGACAAAGTCATTCCTGTTTTCACAACTTACTACAAGGCTACAGTAATCAAAATAGTGTGGTACTGGCCAGAAAAATAGATATACAGACCAATGGAACAGAATAGAGAGCCTGGAGACAAACCCTCCTGTTCATGAGGCAAATAATTTAGACAAAGGTGCCAAGACCATTTAATGGCCAAAGGACATTCTTCAAAAAACAGTGCTGGGAAAACTAAAGAATGAAGTTGCACCCTGACCTCATACCACCGACAAAAACTAACTCAAAAAGGACCACAAACCTAAATATAAGAGCTGAAACTATAAAACTCATAGGGAAAAGGGGAGTGGATAGAGGAAAAGCTTCCTAACACTGGATTTGGCAATTACTATTTGGAATATGACATCAGAAAAACGTAAAATTTTAAAATATATTGGATATAAAAGCTAAAACTTCCATGTAATCAATAGTGAAAAGGTGAACCATGAAATGGAAAAAAAAATGCAAATCACATATCTGGATGGGGATATAAATATCCAAAAAGACTACTACAAATCAACAGAAAAAATACACAATTTAAAAGTGGGCAAAGGACTGAACAGACACTTCTATGAGGATACACAAATGTGTAATAAGCACATGAAAGAGATTCAATGTCGATAATCATCAGGGACATACAAATTAAAAGCATGATGAGATAACATCTATCATACATCAGGATGGCTAGAAGCAACATTCAGAAAATAACAAATGTTGGTGAGGATGTGGAAAAACTGGAACCCTAATGCACTACGGATGGGAAAGTAAAATAGTATAGCTGTTGTGGAAAACAGTATGATTCTTCAAAAAATTAAGAGATAGAAGTGGAATTGATAGATATGTCAGTTCTAGGTATATATCCAGAAGAATGAAAACAGGGTCTCAAGGAGGTATTTGTATACCCATGTTCGTAGCAGCATTATTCACAATAGCCAAAAGATGGAAACAACTCAACTGTCCACTGAAAGATGAATGGATAAACAAAATGTAGTATTTACATACAATGGAATATTACTCAACCTTAAAAATGGAAATTCTAATATATGCTACAATATAAATAAACCTTGAAGACCTCATGGTAAGTGACATAAGCCAGTCACAAAAGAATGAATGCTGATTCCACTTATATGAGGCATCTAAAGTAGTCAAAATCATAGAAACCAGAACGGTGGTTTTCAGAGGCTGAGAGGAAGCATGGGAACTGATTACTAATGGGTACAGAGTTTCAGTTGCAAGATCAAAGACTTCCAAGGTGTATGTTGGCAATGGTTGTATAACAATGTAAATGTACTTAACTCACTGAACTGCATACTTAAAAGATAGTCAAAACAATAAATGCTGTATGTTTCCCCAGAATCAATCAAAATAAAAACACCTGAGTCTCAGTGACTTTGATAGTGTTGAAGGTCAATCAGTAATTTATTATATGATAGAAGCAGAACTGGACATCAGATTTTGTTTTGTGGTGTTTTTTTTATTTCTTTCTTTTTTTCCTTGTTGTTTCAAGGATTGAACCTAGGGGTACTTAACCACTGAGCAACATCCCAGCCCTTTTTATTTTTTATTTTGAGACATTCCCTAAGTTACTCAGGGCCTCATTAAGTTGCTGAAGCTGGCTTTGAACTTTCAATCCTCCTACCTCAGCCTCCTGAGCTGCTGAGATTACAGGCATGTGCCACCACATCTGCCAGAAATTACGTCTTTTTAATCCTAATGTTAATGCTTATTACCTTTGATACCCTGTAGCACTCCCAACCAGATGTAGCTCAGTTGTTTTTTGTGTGTGTGTTTTGTTTTTGTGGTACTGGGGATTGAAACCAGAAGCATTCACCATTGAGCCACATTCCCAGCCCTTTTTTATTTTGAGACAGGGCCTCACTAAATTTCTGAGACTGGCCTCCAACTTGCAATCCTCCTGTGTCAGCCTCCCAAGTCACTGGGACTACAGGGGTACAATACTGTGCCCAGCCCAACTCAGTTTTAAGTGTCCCACCAATCAGGAAATAATACCTATGGAGACAATTTTTCCTAACAGAAAAGATATAAATATTAACATCCCAATAATATAAACTTCTATACCCTACTAACTAAGCATAATCAGAGTGCATGGTATCACAATTGCAGAAAAAAAAATAGCATGAGGGACTGGAGTTGTGGCTTAGTGGTAGATGGCTTATCAAGCACGTGTGAGGCAGGGGTTCAAACTGCAACACTGTATTTAAAAAAAAAAATGAAGTTAATTAAAAAATAGCATGAAACTACAGTTAAGAACATAAAATAACTAAAAATTCACAGTACAATTATGTTTAAGGATAATGCAAAGAATCAAAATTAAGAGCCAGTTGTATGTAGTTAGCATACAACAGATTAAAACTGACATTTTAACAATCATTTTGGTATTAATGCTGAAAAACACTTAAATATAAAATTGGATAAAAAGGCTTAACATTTAAATATTCCTAATTTTATATATAAACAAGAAGGGGGAAAGTTGGTATCCTTACTCCCTTCACCACTTCTGCAGATATTCTCAACCATAGTGACTAAAGCACACAGGTGTGTCTTGATATCTGCATTATTTTCATCAAAAGGCAATTTAAAATAAAATATTCAAACAAGTACTTCCAAGTTAAGCAGTCAGTTCAATAATCAGAAAGTCAACTACTGGACTTACCAACTAATTTACCTAATTTAACATTAAATGTCTGTTTAAAAAAATTTATCTAAACTCTTCCTTCTGGTCCACATCTTTCTAAGATAAAGTTTAACTTTACAGAGCTAATGTGTTTGTCTTAAATACTTAAGAGCAAAATAGTAAGACAAATACCACTTGCCTTTTTTAAGAAATTCAAACACTACCTTGGACATAACTATGGAAAAAAGTCTATAACAGCATTGCTGATGGTAACTAGTTACCCTTTGTGAGTGCTTTTTCTTCCTAGAGATGACATAGTGTGTTAACTGTGCCCTCCCTAGGGGAATGTGCTGCTTCTGGTTTCAAGGAAATTCTTCCCAGTCAATGACCAGCTGGACCAATGCAAGAACTAGCAGAATAAATAAAATAGTAGCTATTTTAATAGTATCTATTTTATCCCCTCAATATTCTTGCCAATATTGCTTCTCAGGCATCAAATTCACTGGCAGAAATCAAATGAAACAAAAGTTCCTAAATGTTTTTTCTTCTCTCTCCTCCTATTCTTTATTTTTTTGGTCTTGTCTTTTGTTGGCAAGGGGTTGTGGGGCCAGGGATTGAACCCAGGAGTACTTACCCACTGAGCTACATCCCCAGCTCTTTTTCAGATAAGGTCTAAGTTGCTGAAGCTGGGCTTTGAACTTGTGATCCTCCTGCCTCCGTCTCCCAAACTGCTGGGATTACAGGCGTGTGCTACCAAATCAAATGTCTTTGGTCTTACCATTTTGCCAAGTACCTCATATAGGCCAAGACGTTTTCCTAGCTCAAATATTTCTTAATGTTCATTATTTTTCTTACTGAGAAGCATTTTTCAATATAATTCATATTTTTAGAGCAGTTTTAGGTTGGTAGTAAATCAAGAGAAAAGAAGAGAGATTTTCTGTATACTCCCCTTCTTCATTTATGTACACCCCCCACTATCAACATGCCACACTACACTGATACATTATACAAAAGTGATGAACCAACACTAAAGGCCTAGATTTACATTAGGGATCACACTTGGTAGTGTGTATTCCATGGGTGTTGACAAATGTACAGTGACATATCTCCACTGTATTGTCATTCAGTAAAAGTTCTTTATACTCTGATTTTTCATCCCTCCCTACCTTTAACCCCAGCAACCATTAAGATTTTTACTATATCCAGTTTTGTCTTTTCCAGAATGTCACTGAACCATTCAATTCACAGTCTTTTCACAGAGGCCTCTTTCATTAGTGATATACATTGTAAGGTTCTTCCATGTCTCTTCATGACTTAATGGCTCATTTCTTTTGAGCATTAAATAATATTCCACAGTATAAATGTACCAGTTTGTCCACTCAGCTACTGAATAACATCTTGGCTGTATTCAAGTTTTGATAACTTTTGACTAAAGCTGCTATAAACACCTATGGTCAGGTTTTTGCATGGACCTAAGTTTTAAACTCATGTGAGTAAATATGATGATGAGCAACTGCTGAACCACATGGCAAGACTATGTGTAGCTTTGGGAGAAATTGACAATCCACCTTCCAAAGTGGCTGTACCACTTTGCATTCTCACCAGCAGTGAATGAGAGTTCTTGCTGTTCCACATTCTTGCCAGCATTTGATGTCGTCAGTATTCTAAATTTTGGCTGTTCTAAAAGATATGTGGTGATATCTTGTGGCTTTAATTTCCTGATAACATATGTTTATTTGTCATCTGTGTACCTTTAGTGAGATTTCTGTTCAGGTGTTCGGCCCATTCTTTAACTGAGTTGTTCATTTTCTTACTGTTGAGTTTCATGAGCTTTTCTATTTTGGTAATGATTTTTTTATCACATGTCTTTTGCAAATATTTTTCTCCCAGTCAGTGGCTTATCTTCTTCTTATTCAGCAGTCCCTTTTGCAGAGAGAAGCCTTCTGTGGCAGGTGTGTAAGGTCTATGTTCAGATTCACCTGTTCAGCACCATCTTTTGAATAAAAGACTACGTGTTCTCTGGTATATTTCCTTTGCTCTTTTGTATTTCTATAAGTCTGTTTCTAAGTCTTCTGTTCTGCTGATCTATTTCTTCTAAAAAAAATATCTTTTTAGTTGCAGATGGACACAATATCTTTATTTATTTATTTTTATGTGGTGCTGAGAATCAAACCCAGTGCCTCACAAGTGTGAGGTAAGTGCTCCACCAATGAGCTACAATCTCAATCCTGATCTATTTCTTTATTCTTTCTTTCCACAATAATTGCGACTTTATAAGTCATCTTGAAATCAAGTGGAAATGGTCTTTTTCTTTTTGGGGGCTTTGTCTGGCTTGGTGTTCTATTGAGCTTCCTGGATCACTGGTTTGCTTTCTGACACTAATTTGGGGGAAATTCTAAGTCATTACTCTTTCAAATATTTCTTCTGTTCCTCTTTTCCTTTTGACGTTCCCACTGAGCACATGTTACCTTTTGCAACTGGGCCATAGTTCTTAGGTATTCTGTTCCAATTTTTTTGCAATCTTTTTCAGTTTTGAGATTTCTATTCACATATCTTCAAGCTCAAGGATTCTTTCCTCAGCTGTGTCCAATCTACTAAAGAGCCCATAGAGGCTCTCTTCATTTCTGTTACAGTGCTGTTGTGATTTTATCTCTAGCATTTCATTTTCATTCGATCTTATAATTTCCATCTCTCTGTTTACGTTATAATCTATCTTTCATGTTCTTTCTCTATTGTGAAGGTAGCATGCTATTTATAGTTTTTAAAAATTCCTGATCTAATAATTCTGACATTTCTACCGAAAGTGACTCTAGTTCTGATGCTCTTCAATCTCTTCAAATTGTGGGGGGGGTTTTGTGTTCTTTTTTTTTTTTTTTTTTTTTTTTTTTTTTTTTTTTGCCATTTAGGATGTCTCTCTTGCTCAAAGGTAGACATGAAGTACTGGTTTAAAGGAGCTACAGCAGCCTGGAGTAATGGTACATACCTATAATCCCAGCTACTCAAGAGGCTTAGGTAGGAGGATTGCAAGTTTGAGGCCAATCTAGTCAACTTAGTGAGACCTGGTCTCAAAATTTAAAAAAAAAAAAACAAAAAAAACAAGTGGGGACAATGACACCAGGTGAAGTTCAGTGGTAAAGTGCCTCTGGGTTCAATTACCAGTGTGTATTTTGGGCTTGGGGTGGGAGGGTTTTGCAGGAAAAAGGTCTTCGGTGATAAAGCAGAGTAAGGTGTGAGGAGAAAGGTAATATTCCATAGTCCCACAATTAGGTCTCAGTCTTTGGTAAGCTTTTACTCCTGGACTATGTGCTTTACCTGGGTTGCTCGATTTCTTCCCCTTAAATGGGACAGATGGCGGGGGGCAGGGAGAGGGGTTCCCTTTCCCAGGTCAAGTCAGTGAGGCACCAGAGGACAGTTTCTCCTGGGGGCAAGCCTTGCTAAAAAGAACACAAGGCTCTGGTGGCACCTTTCCCCTCCCTTCAACAAGAGCATTGGAAAATACTTCTCCAATATTCACTGCTAGAACCTGGAAGAATCCCTGGAAGCAAAACTCCCAAAAGCTTGGTGGCCTTTGATGACTAGTGTCACATGGGAGTTTCACTCTGTCAGGTTCCTGTGCAGGTGGCTGTTTGTAGGTGCCTTGAGTAAGCTGAGACTATATATCTGACTATCCAACTTCTGATGTTGTGGCTTGCCCTGTGACCTCACATCTCTGCTGGATCTAAGAAGAATTACTAATTTTTCAGTTTTTAAGCCTTTTATTCATTAGGATAGAGTAGCAACTTCTAAGCTACTAACATGCTAAAGAGGAAATCAGAAGCTAGAAAGCATTTTTTTTAAACCAAAGGCATTGTTGAATACTATTTCCTATTATTTCAGCACACATACTTCAGAGGTCTCCCTCACCTGTGCAATCTTAACCTCTCTCTTCCTTCAAACATCTACTGACACCCATTTTATCATGTGGTTCATTGATATCCCTAAAGAGTTAAAAACTACTTTTTATCACCTTCAAATGCCTAAGAATAACTCCAAATGTAACAACCTCCTTGGGCCTTTCAAGAGGCCAGTATCTGTGAGCATGAAAATATAACTGCTACTCACTTTTTATAATGCATCAAAAATTCAAACAAATCTCCTTTATGAAAGAAGTTTTCAGGATTCAGATCCTCCCCTCCCAAATTAGTTTCACTGAGATGCTGGAAATTCCATACCCAGTTGCATTCAATACCTTTCTTGTTTTATAACTTGGAATCTCTGCATCCCCTTGTAAGACTCCACCATGATCCCAAAGTAAATACATCATTAGGATATCTAAGATAGAAAAACCTTAAGGAACCCTTCAGACAACAACTGGGGAGGGATTCCTACACACAGGGGTCATGACACAGTTCTTTTAATAACAACTACACCACCCAACACTTATTCAATGCTTCTAATACAGGGCATTTTTCTAAAAGTAAAAACTAATCAAGCAAAAGTACAAGTGGTTACGTTGTAATTAGATAAAATGGACTTAAGACCAAAGAAAATTATTAGGAAAAAAAGAGGGATATTACATAATAATAAATAGGTCATTAACCTAGAAGAAAGAACAATCCTAAATGTGTGTGTACCTAACCAAAGAGTTTCAAAATACATGAACAAAAACCTGACAGCTGAAAGGAGAAATAGATAAATCCACAACTAGAGCTGGGCACTTTAACTCAGCTCTCTCAGGTATACAGAGAACTAGTCTAGTAGGGGTTTAAAAAAAAAAAAAAATCTATGATATTAAGGAATTGAACAATAGCAGCAACCAACTAAATCTGATAGTTTAGAGCACTCCATTCAAAAGTAGCAAAATACACATGCTTTTGAAGTAGCAAAATACACATGCTTTTGGAATATTCACCAAAAACAGACAATACCCCAAGTCGCATCTTAACAAATTTTTAAAAATTAAAATTTACAAAGTATGTTCTCTGACCACAATGCAATTAAGCTAGATACTACTAAAAAATGTGTGGAAAATTTTCTAAAAGCTTAGAAATAATCCATGAGTCAAACAGGAAATCTCTAGGGAAGTTAGAAAATAATTTTGAGGGCAGGAGCTGTGGCTCAGTAGTAGAGCACTTGTCTAGCACTGGGTTCAATCCTCAGCACCACATAAAAAAATAAAGATATTGTGTCCTCCTAAAACTAAAAATAAACAAATATTTAAAATAATAATAATAATTTTGAGCTGCATGAACATGAAAACAGAATTTCGAAAGTTATAGAGTGCTGCTAAAAGCAACTGTAGAGGAAAATTCATAGTACTAAAAATATCTGTATTATAAAAGAAGGCTCAACTCAATTACCTCACGATTTCACAAAGAAAATGAACAAAATAAATCCAAATTAAGCAGAAGGAAAGAAATGATACAATCAAGAGCAGAATTTCATAAAACTGAAAAACCAAGTGGAAAAAAAAAAATCAATGAAATCAAAAGCTGGTTCTTTGAAAAGACCAATAAAATTGAGAAATGTACGAAGAGAAAGGACAAAAAGAGGAGACAAAAAATATCAAGAATGAAAGCGATTATCACCAAATAACAGGCATTAAAAAGATAACAAGAGACTATTACAAAAATATTATGCACATAAATTTGATAACTTAGGATTTTAATTATGAAAATAAATTGAATTAGTAACTGAAAACCTAAATCTCCAGACCCAGAGTGTTTCACCTGCAAATTCCTTAGAAGAAAAAATAACAACAGTTCTATAAAATTTTTTACCCCAAAACGAAACAAAAAATTGGCACAACATATTAGTAATGATAGATTGCACTCTCCAACAGCAGGCCATTAGGCACATGTGACTTACATGAAATGCAGCTAGAGCCACATGTGGAAATGATAATATAGCTATATTTGAATTAAATACAATGTATTATTAAACATTTTTAAAAGTCTTCAAGTAAGTCCTAGGTCAGAATAAGATCTATTTTCTTAGTCATTTCTGATTTCCAAATATAAAAGAGAAAAATCAAAATCAAAAGGAAAAGTCACTTTGAAGTAGCTATTAAGCCAAAGTCTAACCCACTCTAGAATTCAATTGCTTTCAAGGCCATGTCAAAACAAAGTACAAGCAAAACTCTTAGTAAAATCCTAAGAGGAAACTAGAAGGACATTGACCACTACAAAGAAAAATTCAGAGGCTAGCAGTAACAGGCTCACAGCATTCCTTCCTGAGACCAAATGTCCAGCATTCACATTCCTTTTGTAAAGAAAGAAAAGCATAAGCTCTTTAAAGATAAAAGGGGGAAAAATAGAGCTAAAGAAAAGTATTATTTCTCCCTAGATAGAAATTAGTTCATTCTCTAATCTTTAACTGAAAAATAACTTTACAATTCCAGAGGAAAAGCCATTAGAGCATTATGTGGCTAGTCAAAGCATTATTACGGGAACAGAATGCAATTTGTTTTTCAGTAAGAGGACTATTCTCTTCAAAGATCCCCACCTTTAACTACAAGGCTAATAGATGGTTTCCAAAAATAATGTTATGACCACATTCTGAGCAGTAATTAAAGAAAATAAATTGCATCAAATATTAAGATATTAGATAACACCACTTACAGGTCCTATACTTCGTTTTAGACACCAATCATTATTCTGTTAAAGAATAACCAACCACATATTAGTTGTAAAGCATGTACTGAATTTTGAAAGAAAATTATGCTTGCTTCCTAATTTATAAGATAATTAGGCTCTAAGTCTGATCTAGGGGCAATGACATTTACTAAAAATTCCCATCACAAAATTTAAAAATTCAGAAAAATTTTGTTAAGAATTTCTCATTTGAAACATTTTTCAAATGAGCATATATTTAAACATCTTTCTATGTGAGAAATTTTAAGTCTTACCTTTTTCCCCCTAGTTTTAAATTTTTTTGAAATCATTATGAATCATACAATCAATGTATTAATTTAACCTGTAGTGGCTTGTCCCCTTACCTCCACAAGAAAAGTAATAAGTAAATAATGAAGCATATTAAAATTATTGCTACATAAGAATCAAATAAGTGTGGTAAATTCTATTTATAGATGCTGTATTATGATGGCTATATTCTCTAAAGTAAGTAAAATACTCTTTAATTAGATTTATCCTGATGTATAGCACTTATTAAAAATGAATACTTAAAAAGCAATTATAATAGGAAAGTTATGCCTAAGTATTTAATCTTAAAAGAGCCAATGGTCTTATAACTATGTATTTTCCTTTTAACATTAAATATATTGATATCTCATTTTTATTTTTATTTGTAAATGGCCACAATATCTTTTTTTTTAATGCCGTGCTGACAATCAAACCCAGTGCCTCACATGTGTTAGGCAAGCTCTCTACCACTGAGCCACAACCCCAGCCCAGTATATTGATATCTTAATAAAGAGTATACTTGGGCCGGGGATGTGGCTCAAGCATTAACGCGCTTGACTGGCATGCGAGGGGCGCGGGGTTTGATCCTCAGCACCACATAAAAATAAAATAAAGATGTTGTGTCCATCGAAAACTAAAAAATAAAAAAAAAAGAAGTATACTTGCTTAAAAACATTTTATAAGGAACTATGACTCCCTTAAATTTAGAATCGTTAGAATTTAACATTCCAGAACAGAGACTTATCTAGAAGGAATCTAGGTACCACAGGAAAAAAAAGTGCTGCTTTCAAATTATACTTTTGCTTTCCTTTCAAATTCATGTGTGTGTATACAGGCACGCTCCTGTTGAGGAATAATAAAACTAATTATACAGTGAACAACACACATTAACAATAATCACAGCTTAATGACAAATTAGTCTAAAACTTTGATGCTTCACAGCTAATACATGTAAATATGTTGTTAAACAGCGCACCCTTCAGAAGAAATTGCTGCTTCATCTGATTTTTTGCTTTTCTATAGTTTGTGGAGGTTCCAGAACCACATATCTGCATTTTATTTTATCTATTTTCTTGGCACTGGTGAACCCAGGGGTGCTTTACCACGAAGCCACATCCCTAGCCCTTTTTATTTTGAGACAAAGTCTCACTAAGTTGCTGAGGCTGGCCTCGAACTTCTGATCATCCTGCCTCAGTCTCCTGAGTTGATGGATTACAAGAGTGCACCACTGTGCCTAGTACATGTCTGCATTTTAGAAGTTAATCTGAACAAAACAGTCATTTCACATTACCCTTTCATTTCTTTTATATTATTTATATTTATACTGTTATATTATTTACTTATTTATTTACTTATTTGCAGTTTGGGGATTGAATCCAGGGGTGCTCTACCACTGAGCTACATCCCCAACCCTTTTTAATCTCATTTTGAGACAAGGTCTCACTACATTGCTGAAGCTGGGCTCAAAATTATGATCCTCCTGCTTTAGCCTCCTGAGTTGCTGGGATTATAGACATGTACCAACATGTTCGGTTCACTTTATCTCACGCACAACTACCTTGACAAGATCACCAAATAATAACCACCACCTGGTAGCAATGCAATAGATTTCCTTCTCTGAAGGTGAACTAGTCTATCATCTCATAACATGAAAATATTTTAGAATTTCAGATCTCAGTTACATTTTTAAATAGCCCTTTCTAAAACATTTCGCATACAAGTCACAATCAGTTTAGCTAGCATTTCTCTCATCAAAGGTAAAAATCTTATTTTCAAAGTGTTGCTCATATATCTGACACTTAATAAATCTAGAGATCACAAGTGAAACACTAAGCATCTTATGGTGAGGACATTCTAGAAGCAAATAAGAAGACTTTTTGAGAACAACATAAAATAATAACATTTTAAGGAGAAAAAAAAATGTTAAAAGGTCAAAAGAACTAGCCGAAATGCCAGGCAGGATAGCATGTAAGGAGAAGACACCATGGATTCTAGAGAGGAAGTCCATATACACAAAACCAGAGCTTCTTTAATAACACCATCAATTAAAATAAAAGAGGCATAAGAAGGGAAACTCTGGGTGGGGGTTGTGGCTCAGGGGTAGAGCACTCACCTCGCATGTGTGAGGCCCTGGGTTCGATCCTCAGAACCACATAAAAATAGATAAAATAAAGGTATTGTGTCCAACTACAACTAAAAAAAAATAATGGAAAAAAAAAAAAAAAAGGAGGGAAACTCTCACATGACCTGGCTAAAGAGGACACGTTATAAAATGGAGAAACAAGAAGAACTTACAAAGATTTTAGGAAATACATAATCTGTGCCTTACATAGACTACCCAGTAAGTTTCCTAGTATATTGTGCTTTGAAGCTAGAAAAGGTTTATCTCTAACCTCTGAGAAACTAAATGAAAATATAATGCAAATATATATTCTTCATGTGAAATGTCTCTAGGAATCCATGTGAGGTATTTAACATGAGGGACTACCTCAAGTAGGAGAAACACCCATCAGCACAAAATAACCAAGGTATCACTCAACATTAGCTTACTTCAAATGAGACCCCTATAGTTTACAGGAAATAGTTAGGATGCAGGGATAAATCTCTAGGAGAATTTGGATGAGGACACTATGATAGAAGGTGGAGAAGCATGTTGCTGTTGCTGCTCAGGCTAAAGGGGGATAATTCACGCTGCTTACTCAATGTCCAGAACCCAAAGTCCTAAAGAATGTGTGTGTGTGTGTGTGTGTGTGTGTGTGTGTGTGTTTTAAATGATCTTGGTTATTGATTTTATCTTTTTGTTTTTATTTTTTTAAAAATTTTAGCTTTACTTTATTTATTTATATGTGGTGCTAAGGATCGAACCCAGGGCCTCACACATGCTAGGCGAGCACTCTACCACTGAGCCACAACCCCAGCCCTGTATGTGTGTTTTAAAAAGCAGGGGGAATTTGTGGAACAGTGACATCTATCCAATCGCCTAAGAGAAACCCTGACCTTAATCCCACCTTCATGTCCATTCTAGACCTGAATAAAGGACTTGGGGATCATACATCCCCCCACCCTCATCAAATTCAAGACGTGCAGGCAAATTAATAACAAAAATGACAAAATTACTTTTGTAAATTTATAACTCTAATTCATAGCCAATCCATAACTTTTACTAGACCTCAGGCAAATGACTTGTTCTCTCTGGAATTTAGTTTCCTCATCCAGAAAATGTGTCCATTACCCTCCTAAGGACATGTAAAAAGTCTATTACAAACACTTAACATACATACACTAAGTACTAGAATTTGGTAATACCACTATTTGCTAGTATTTGCTATTCAGATAAAATCTAAAAAGTTAATTCTTTTGGTGGGATAGTATGATAGGGGTATCAAAGTCAGTAAAAAGAATGCTGGAACTCACAAATGAATTGTGTTGAGAATCAGAAACTTACTGATCCCCAATCAAAAGAGTTAGAAATTTGTGTGGTAGAGAACAGTTTACGTCGTCAGATAACATTTATTTAATGGGAAAGGGCTAGGGATCTTTTGTGCAATATGCTCACATGACGAAGAACTATTCACACAACATGCTAACAGCACAACTATCAAAAAACTCTGAAACTGCACAACCTATTAAAAATAAAGAGGAAAGGGGACACTTGGTAAATTATTGAAAACAGCAAAAATTCCTTTTGAAGAAAAGATGAACTGAAGCAACATTAAGAGTTATAAAAATACCCAGGCATGGTGGCACACACCTGTAATCCCAGTAACTCAGGAAATTTAGAGAGGAGGATCACCAAGTTCAAAGTCAGCCTCAGCAACTTAGCAAGGCCTAAGCTAGTAGTGAGACCCTGCCTCAAAATTTAAAAGGGGAAGGGGGGCTGGGGTTGTGGCTAAGCAGTGGAGTGCTCGCCTAGCACGTGTGAGACCCTGGGTTCAATCCTCAGCACCACATAAAATAAAAAGATATTGTGTCCATCTACAACTAAAAAATAAATATTAAAAAAAATTTTAAAGGGGGGACTGGGGATATAGCTCAGTTGGTAGAGTGTTTGCTTCACATACACAAGGCCCTGGATTCAATCCCAGCACCACAAAAGAAAAAAAAAAAGAAAAGAAAGAAAGGGAAAAAAAAATCTCAAAATTTAAAAACTGCTAGGGATGTGGCTCAGTGGTTAAGCATCTCTGAGTTCAATCCCCAGTACTCCCCCAACAAAAAAGTTATAAGAATAGAGAGAATGAATTCTTTCTAGTGAAGACCATCTAAAAACCACCCCATCAAAAAAAACAAAAAACAAAAAAAACCCCTTTGTCACCTAGTGTCCAAGTTTGTGTCCAAGCAAAACTATAGTCCACACTCACCATTCCATTCCATTCAAGGAGCGAGTAAGCTGAGGGTGAGCAAAAAATACTGGGAAGAACCAGTCATAGTTATTATGGTAGTTTGTGTTTTTTCATGTGTTCACAATTGTACTATGGTGTGTGTGTGTGTATGTGTGTATATGTTTATACACACATGGGGGGTTGGGGCGGTGCTAAGGATAAAACCAGGGCCTTGCACATGCTGGACAAGTGCCCTAGTACTGAGCCATGCCTCTAGCCATATATTCACTGTTAGTTGCTTATCTCGGATACTGGGATGCGTTTTACAATCAATAGTTTATTTGAATTCAGAGAAACAGCAGTCTATAAAATGGAATTAAAACTCTTTACTGAAGCAGATGAAGGTTTACAATTTATACTTCATAATGCTCTGTAGGTCGTCTCAGAGGACAAGGAAACATAAGACAAGGAGGTGCCCAATTTCACAAAACAAGTTTCATTTTTATCCTTTCCCTTTTGGGGAGGAGGCATTCACATATGCTTTAATCCAGAAAAATGCCTAAGAAAAATGCTTGAAAACCACAAAATCAGATAAATTATTAAGATCCTTTGAAGGTATCAGCTTCCACGAAGTACCAAAAAATAATTTAAATATGGTAAGACCAAAAAGGGCTTTAAATGCTTTATCACTCCCAAAGCTTATTTATAGTCCATTGACATCTAGAATATAAGAGAGTTGCTTCAAGAATAAAATTTAATGTCCCATATAGCGGTACTTCTAATTTAACACTAAAACACACATAAAAATACTAGAGTTCTCAAACACTGGAAAACACAAAGCAGTAATTTTTTTCATCCAAGGGATTTTTTTTTTTTAAATTTAAATCATGAATACAGTCTTCTTCCCTCCCTCAAAAATGTTGACATTCCCTTAAAAATTTACTGGTAACCATACTTTGCTCTGTACTGAGCTCAGGCTTTTGAAGCTACAAAGATAAATCAGGCGACACCTTAAAAGTTTTAAAGGAAAATGAGACACATATCGTTATTAATCAGTAGAAAAGGGTAAAGTACCAAAGAGAAACAAAGGAGTATGATATGAGAAGATAATGCAATGGAGCTCAGCAGTGGGAGACATTACCTCCAACCACAGGTAAGGTTCTTAATAGAGGCCACCTGTAAAGGGAGTTCTGAAAGGAAGGAACAAATAATCTCTCTGCATTTTGATATGTGATTACATTTTCATTTGGTGTTCAATCAATACTTCACAATTTTAACAAGTTAACAAGCCCCTGAAATAACAGTGCTTTAAATATAAAAACAAGCAGGTGCACATTAATAAAAAGGGGAGAGTAAGGGCTGGAGTTGTGGCTCAGCAGTAGAGCACTCGCCTTGCACATTCGAGACCCTGAGTTCAATCCTCAGCACCATATAAAAATAAATAAAATAAAATAAAGGTATTGTGTGCAACTACAACTAAAAAATAAATATTAAAAAAGGGGGGGGATAAATTTCCTTGGGGTATGGCAGAATAAGCCGGGCGGGGGGGCGGGGGGGGAGTAGGTAATTCCATCAGGGCCTTGAGGATGATCAGGAGTTTGCCAGAAAGGGAAAGAAAAGGATATTTCAAGCAATGGGAAGAACATGAGCAAGGGCATGGAAAAGTGACAACATGTGGCATCTTCAGGGACAAACCATGATGGAGTTATGAGTTTTATTTGACTAAATACAAATAAAAATGAGGCCCGACTGTGAGGTGCTTTAATCACATGCCAAGGAATTTGGCTTCATTACAGTAGGCACAAAGGCTTTAGGCAAAGAATGATGTCACATAAACACCATGAAAGACTCTACTATTAAAACTTTTTGGAACTAAAAATATTAAAAGTTTCCACTGGCTACAAAAACATATGAGAACATTAGTTCCAGAGCCTCTGAAATAACTCAGAGGTCCCATTGGCCTATAGGCTATGAGTCCAGGTAAGATTTAACCATTTACTATTTCTCTGTGGATCTTCAGGGCACAGGATACAGTGGAACCAACAGAAATTGGTCTGTGATTAAGAAAAATGGAGGGAACAGATGATTGATCCAAATTTTCTGACCTGATTATCTTAACAGGATGCTGATGAGAAGGATGCAAGTTTTGTCTAGGAGATATTCAGAAATTCAGAAATCTGTGCCATAAATTCTACCCATACATAATTAAAACACAGGTTTGGAGCTCTCCAAAGAAGCTATAGCCATAGATAGAAATTTGAGCATCACTATCTATAAAATACTAGTGAAAGTTGAAGTCACATAGGTGGAAGAGATCACTGAGCCTGAATGGAACCCAGTTTGGAATATAGTAATCCGGGGGCAAAGGTGAGACTAGATAAGGGACAAGAAAGATATTCAGAGAGGAGAAACAGGAGAAGTATAATATGAACCTAAGAAGGTACACACTGCAAAAACCATTTGTAGTATAGTACCAAATGAAAATTAGAAGATCCACTAGTGTGAAAATTGCAAAGAGGCTACTGGATATGTCAACTGGGTAGTTGCTGACAAATAAGCATTCATTAGAATGGGAAGCAGGTAAACGACAGAATGAGTTGAAGAGTGAATAGAAAATATGGGAGGAGAAACAGTACAGAGTACTTCAAAAAGTCTGGGAAGGAAGGACAAGTGTTAATAGCGTGACATACCATCAGACAGAAAGGAGAATATACATTTTGTGCATTATCTGTTTTATATGACTTATGCCTAGAGACTCGGAATAAGGTCTGCCTTCAGTTTTTAGTATCTACCATATTATATAATAAAATTAATGGCACCATAAATCATTATTTGAATGCTAAACACAATACTACATACACTTTGCTAAATTTTAATTCTTAGGATAAAAGGGAGAGCATTAGATTCCAACCAGCAACTCATTAAACACAAGTCATTTATCTGCATGTGTAAAAGAGGTCATGCCCTGTTATGCAATTCCACAGACTATGTGAGTAACAGTGGGGATATTACCTTAATTCCTTCACCCTGAGCTGTACAAGAACATACTCACCTCCATAATAGAGTCCTGTAGCAGTGCACATCCGCCACTGTCCCTGATACATTCCTGCTCTGCTGGGGCTGCACATCTGGACGCTGACATCTGCAATTTCTTGTGGCTCTAATGATCTCACCATCACCATGTTCACATGTCCAAACTGGTCTCCCCCGACATACTTAAGACAAACCCCTGGAGGCCAGGCCTCTGCCCCTGAGTTCAAGCACAAGGAAAAAAAAAAAATGTTAGGTCTTCAGTAGCCCCATGCTTGGTGTAGTTTATTTTGAAACTATAAAGGAGCCCCTTTCTTCATCTCACATACATTCAAAAACCTACCTACAAACTGAGTTAGTCAATGTCTAACTGATCAGAAGGAATTATTAGAATCGACAACCTCTGACCAAGAGTCTATCCCTAAGAGAATGCACTTATGGCAAAGACAAAGCAGTTCTTTAAGAAGATGTTTCAGGTGATGTCCATGAAGAGTCAAAAAGATGAAGCATAGGCCCATACCTTTAGGAAACTGCTTTCTCTACTAAAAGATAATACATGTTCACTTTTATATGGACTTAGGCTGATATTCAAAGTAAAAATGTCTGCTTATTCCCAGCTTTTCCACAGAGGTGAGAGAATGAAACACATAAATAATAATGTCTATACTAGTCTCACTGTAAAGTTGTTTTTTGCCAGATATATGATCTTTCTTCTGGGATCCTTAACTATAAAATATTCAGGTTCGGGACTGGGGATGTGGCTCAAGTGGTAGCGCGCTCGCCTGGCATGCGTGCGGCCCGGGTTCGATTCTCAGCACCACGTACAAACAAAGATGTTGCGTCCGCCGATAACTAAAAAAAAATAAATATTAAAAAAAAAAAAATTCTCTCTCTCTCTCTCTCTCTCTCTTTAAAAAAAAAAAAAATAAAAATAAAAATAAAATAAAATATCCAGGTTCAAGAGACTCCTCAAATACAAGACAATCATCAAATAAAAGTTTAGATCTCAAGTTCAAATGGCAGTGGGCCAAACGCAAACAATGAGGTGATCTCCATTACATGATCATGAATGAACTGTGGTCCCATGAACCAGCCAGAGGTGCTGATGGAAAGGATGGGAATAGTAATATGAAGAACTGGCTTTAGGAAAAACATTTTTCTTCCTTTGGAAGAGCCAAAGATCTTACCTGGTATGTACTTTACGTGCTTATTTACACCTAAACTGAAAACATGTAATTCAAATGAGAAATCTATGAGTTGACTACCTCTGACAAGTCAGGTGGTATAGGTAGCCATACAATGACAAGATATAATCTTACCTCTGAAATCTCTCCAATATGAAAAACCTAATATATTCTCTTTTAAATACAGACATAGCCCTCTATATATCTTTTTTCTGCAATATAAAAATTCATTATAAAAATCTCTGAAAAGTTGGACATGGCAGGACTCTCATGACAGAAGATACTTGTGATTTATCTCCAAGTAATATCCATGGATGCCTCAGTTCCTTGCTTTCAAAGTGCCACATTAGTTTTAAACATATCCGATCACCAACTACTAGAAAGGAAACAGACAAAAAAGAGCAAACAGCGATCTACTGCTGAGATTTGAACTCCATTATAAACAGCACCCTTTACAGCTCCTCATTTTTATGGGGTAGTACATGAAACAGTGTCTAAACGTGTCTTGGCATATACTCTTTTAAAACATCTGCCACCAGCCAAGTTCAGTAGCACATGCCTATAGTCCCAGTTACTTCGGAGGCTGGAGGAGAGGATTGCTTGAGCCCAGGAGTTTGGGACCAGCCTGGGAAATGGCAAAATTCTACCTCTTTAAAAACAAACAAACAAACAAAACTGATAGCAAAGTGCTCCTTAATTTAACACTATAGAGAGCAATCTATAATGGCAGAAGTATTATGAGAGATATACTTGCAAAACATGCAAATTCTGCTTTTCATTTCTGAGGACTGTGGCCTAGCAAAAGCATATTTTTCTTAGGTCAAGACTAACAGTAATGGACATAAAAGTACCTTAAAAATGTCAAGTCTCCTTAAAGACCAAAATTCAACATAAAAAAGTAAACTACTGCTGGACGCAGTAGCACACGCCTGTATAATCCCAGCAGCTTGGGAGACTGAGGCAGGAGGATCACAAGTTCAAAGCCAGCCTCAGCAAAAGCAAGGTGTAAAACAACTCAGTAAGACCCTGTCTCCAAATAAAATACAAAATAGGTCTGGAGATGTGGTTCAGTGATTATGTGTCCCTGAGTTCAATCCCCAGTACTGCCCCTCACCCCAAGTAAACTGCTACAGGTCTCAATTTAAAATTATTCCTTAAAAAACTACCCCACAGTGGCTGGAGTTGTGGCTCCGTGGTAGAGCGCTCGCCTAGCATGCACGAGGCGCTGGATTTGATCCTCAGCACTACATAAATGTAAAATAAAGATACTGTGTCCACCTAAAACTTTAAAAATATATATATATATATTTTTTAAAATACCTCACCCTTGCCTTTCTCTCTCTCCCTCTCTCCCTCTCTCTCTCTCTCTCTCACATACATATGCGTAACAAGACAATGTCTGTTTATATGAAATCCCAAAATATCTTTTTTTTTTTTTTTTAAACTTCCAAAAAAATAAAATAAACCAAGACTGTCTGAGTGTGAAGAGAGACTCACCTATCCTGGGCAGACAACCACAAGTATCTGAGACTGCCGAGTCTCTTAATGATACCTAATAGGAGCACTTTTATATTCCAGAGAATCTGAGTGAGATAGTAAAACACCAAATGGGCAACATTTAATGGTCTGGCCAAGGCTCACTCTCCTGGGTACCACAGATAACTGTAACTGCTCAATGTCATGGTACCAAGAGAGCTTCTTGAAGAAAAAATGAAGAATTACCCACCATCAATGCCAAAGTGTTAATCTGCTATGAAGTGGAAGAACAAATCATCTTAAGAAAACTGGGGTGCTGGGATTGTAGAGCACTCGCCTAGTATGTGCAAGGCCCTGGGTTTGATCCTCAGCACCACATAAAAATAAAGATATTGTGTCCAACTACAACTAAAAAATAATTTTTTTTTTTTAAAAAAAAAGAGAAGGAAAAAGAGGGGAAAAACAATCATCTGCCTTCTGAGGGTTTTCAATGATGTATTTAGAGTTCTTAAAGTCATAACTATTAGGTCAGATAATTTTGAAAAGCTCAAAATACTAAATGCTCAATATAGAATGAAAGGAAGTACTGGTGAGCTGTTTGGGCCACCTACCTCACCATACCTGGAATCTGAATTTCAAAAGTTTATTATGCAACAGGACTTCAAATTCTGTTACAAACCAGTTTAATGGAAAATAGGTCTATCTAGAAGAAAAATAGAGACATATCTGTGTTTTATGATTTCCAAGTACCAGAATATAGTGTATGATTAAGATTGTGATGTTCTAGTTATAAAACATCACTTTATTTAAACAAAAACAATACAGCCAGATGTGTTGGCACATGCATTTAATTTCAGCAACTCAGGAGGCCAAAGCAGGAGGATCACAAGTTCAAGGCCAGCCTAAACAACTCATCAAGAACCTGTCTCAAATTATTTTAAAAAGGGCTGTGGATGTAGCTCAGAGGAAGATTTGCATAGCATGCACAAGCCCCAAATTTGATCCCCAGAACTGCAAAATAAAGAAATACATAAATAAAAATAAGTAAAAAATAAAACAAAAAAAAACCCTATCATGGTAGAATGGTAGAAAGTATCACAAAAAATCAGATGAAAGTTATTCAACAGTTCCAGAAAACCTGAGAGTTACTATCGGTGATTACAGAAATAATTTGGAGACAGGAACACCCAAATAGGGAAACAAACCTCAATGAACATCTCTTTTTTAACCTCTATGTGTGGAGACTACATTTCAAGTGAAGTTCCAAGAAAACAAAGACCTTTATCACCAGGTCTTGTCACCAGTTCTCCCCGTGCCTAATAAAGAAACTGGAACATACTAAAATGTTAAAGTATCTTCTCTATAATATTATTTCCCTATTATTATACTTTCTCATAATCATAAAATAAAGACAGAAAATTAACTATTTCAATAAATGAAAAGTGGAGGAAATAGTTGCTCCTTCTCAAGTTCTGTCCCCAAACCTTGTTTTATATTTATATTATACTTCTATATATACTTCTGTGGAGTTCAGAAAATAAGACTCTAGATCAGTAGGCCCACCTGATCCAGAGTTATTATAACATGCTCAGCTTAACTTTACTACAGCTAGGAGACACAGCATGGAGTTCTGTTTTGGGTTTTTGCTGTGGTTTGGATTTGTTTTTGGATACTGGGAATTGAACCCCTGGACACACTACCACTGAGCTACAACTCCAAACCTTATCTTTTATTTTCTGAGACAGAGTTTGGCTAACTTGCTGAGGCTGGCCTTAAACATGGGATTCCCCTTGCCTCAGCCTTCAGAGTCACTGAGATTACTGGGCATGTGCCACCACACCCAACAGAGCATAATGTTATAATATTAATAACCAAGAAGTATTGTTGGTAAAGATTCTGTCTACACACATTTTTAGAGGGACAGTTTTATATTTTAACTTTAACCTCCAATTTTAAGTTTTCCTGCTCAGACTTCCCAAGCTTTCAATATTTCTACAATGACAAAAGTTTAGATCCTGGAATTATATGTGTATATTATTCAGTGTTAAGCATTTAAACAGTATGTGACATTTACCTTCTTTGTGGAAGCTGTTGAAAAGCTACATGCAGGTCCTATCAATCCCATCTGTTGTATATGTAAATGCCTAGCATGCCTAAAAAACAGCAGCAGACACTGGCGGGGTAGTGCATGCCTGTAATCACAGCAACTTGGGAAGCTGGGGCAGGAGAATCTCAAGTTCAAAGCCAACCTCAGCAACTTATCAAAGCCCTAAGCAACTCAGCAAAACCCTGAATCTAAATAAAATACAAAAGAGGCTGGAGATGCGGCTCAGTGATTAAGTGCCCCTGGGTTCAATCCCCATTACCCGCACCCTCTCCCCCCCAAAAAAAGGTAGCAAGGAAATGCCTTAAAAATTATTTTTATGTAATTCTTTCAGTAAGCACTTGTCTCTTAAGTAATAAGAGATTGGGATGAGATCAAAGAATCAGTATACATTCTCTTTAATAACACATTTGCTATTCAAAGGGACCGAGATCCTTAACCAAATGGAAAACATCCAGTTTATAGATATAAGACTACAACTGGCTGAACAATGTCCAGAAAAATGGAAAACCTATTTGTGCAAAGCACCTTGAAAGATAAAATCTCCAGTGGTAACTGCAGCCCAATGTTTCAACAAAACTTCAGACACAAGAATGCCTTCTCACACACAGGAAGAAGGGCTACAGACCCAGAGGCTTTTTAAACTGCCACTACCAAGCAAAGGAGAAGGAAAAAGCAGCTAGGCCCACCATCAGAGATTTTTCTGAATTAAGGTGGTTCCGATTTGACATTACAGCCATTATATCTCAACTTCCCCAACCCCTCCCATTAATCCAAGGAACTCTCTGGTTAGTGTGGTTATTAAGTGATATATAAATGTTATTCTGTGACCAAGACAGTATTTAAAACATTTCAACAGTACTCTAACAACTTTCAATATTTAAAAATACTAAAGAACTCACTATAAGTAAACAACATCCTGAGTTACTTAAAAAAAAAAAACTTTGAATAAGTCATATTTTTACAGAAAACTTCACTCATAAAATAATTTCACATGTACGTTTCCAAAGCACTTTTGATCAGTAACAGCTGGTATTTGTAATTCAGAGAAAAAAATATGATGAATAGAAACTGAAGACTGTTTACATATTTTTAAAAGCAAGCCAAATTAGGGACAGTGAGAAAGAAATTAGGCAAAGTAAAAAATCTTTGACCAAGTAAGAACTTCAAGAAAACAAAAAAGGAAGAAAGAAAAATGCGGTTATTTTCCGGTATTACCATGCGCCTCCCAAACTAACAATGCACCAATGTCATAACCAAAAGGGAAAGGGATTAATAAATTCTACAAAGCCATAGTTGCCCTAAGTCACCTACAACACTGAATCTGTCCAGATTATGTGCATTTGGTTAGTGACACACTGAACTTTCCTCCAAGGAGAATTATTTCTAAACATGTTGGAGAAAAAAAAAAGATTAAATTCAGTACATTATTCTAATATAAAAGGCTAGTTTAGCCAATCTTTCCCCATCACAAAAACACAAAAAGTAAACTGAGTCAATAAAGGTCAAAGCCCTAAGCAACTCAGCAAGCCTTGAATCTAAATAAAATACAAAAGAGGCTGGTTATTATAGGTCTGCTGTAGTCCCCAGATTTTTTTTTAACCATCTCATATCAAATTACCTTGCTTAATTGCTTCTGAACAATACCCCCCAACACCTACACATTTTTAGCTACATACTTTTTGCCTAGTTTTCCATCACTCAAGAGTTCCTCTGGAAAGTCTTCATTAACAAGGAAGTTAAAGCAACTTCAACCAGTCAGAATAAATTATTATTAGATGGGACAAGAGAAACTAAACCTGAGGAAATAAAGAACTTGACAAGTAAAAGGTAAATTAAGTTACCAGACATGTATTCAGACATTATTTTCAAAGAATTATGGTTAACTTATTTCCAATTTGTCTTAAAAGAGGTAGTAGAACATCAAAACAATGCCCTTGGGGCTGGGGTTGTGGCTCAGCGGTAGAGTGCTCGCCTCACACATGTGAGATCCTGGGTTCCATCCTCAGCACCACATAAAAAATAAATAAACAAAATAAAGACGTTGTGTCCATGTATAACTAAAAAAAAACTTGAAAAAAAAAAACCATTCACTTATTTTCAAATAATTTCCCTCCTCTTCTGAACAAAACCCACCAACAATATTTTTCAAAGTGTATTTCAAAGATCTTTCAATGAAATTTTTTTAAAAAATCATTCTTGTGATTGCAAAGAAATGAGCTTTCAAAAGAGCAGATGCTCACAGGTCTTTTTCTATTCAAGGTACCTCTGTGAGCCTGCTGGAAATGACTGGAAGATTTATTAGAGCAGAAATAAAATGATGGAGAAAAATGTACAGGTGGAGACAATACTCCACCACAAACAAGCCTAGCTCCAAGTACCAAATGAATACTGGATTGTTTATATTCCATCAAGACTTAGAGGATTGGAAGCATGAGACCTAAATTATTATTCCTACTCTTGAGCAGGGAAAGCAGGGATGTTTCACTAATATTTGGTCATCATGCTGTACAAGAAAATTCTACATACCATGCACGTATAAGAAAAAGTTCAGAATCACACAATTAGATCTACAAGATAAAACATACCCGAGTAACCTTTTTCAGAAAATAGAGAACCAAACTGGACAAGGGAGAAATGCCTTTTATACACTTACCAGAATTCTGGATCCGCCATGTTTTTATAAACTGAGTATCAGGAGGTATTGACTCCCCTTCTCCTATGGTGACATCTTTAACAAAGGACATGGAGGGCACACTGATATTTGGGCTCTCAAAGTCATAATAGGCTCCAATTGCTGCCTGTAAGTTCCTACAAATAAAGAGAAAAAGCAAAGCCTTCAGTCCTGGCCAAAAGATATTATTTTAGCCCATGTCTTAGGATTTGTCATAGAATCTGAAGCTTCTGGTATGAAAGTCTTCAAGGTCACTCATTCTGGCTGAGGAACAATAGAAAATCACCAAGACTAAATCAACAAACTTTTCTATCACTTTCTTCCCAAGGTACCCGCATAGGAAGTAGCAAACCATACCACAGTGACAAAATGATGAAATCTGTTATACATAAGGGTGCAAGAATGAGTAAGGAAATCAATTGAGAGCTCCACTGAAACAGTGATTGCAGAATTCATAGAAACTCCACGTTTTTAGACATTCTAATTACTTAGATTTTTAAAAACTAACCATCTTATCTTTTCCTTTCTAAAAACATACACATGGATAAACATTCATATTACTTTCTTAAATATCATTCCAGAACTTCAGTTCCATTTCCTCCCGGCACATACAAGAAAATGGGCTATATATTCATATTTTCCTCTATTTACAAAACTGATGTCATATTACCCACTACTCTAGTTTTATTCATTTAGCACAATATCTTGAAGATATTTCTATATCACTACATACTGCAGATTCTCATTTTTTATAGCTGAATTCATTATATACATGTTATCATTATTTATTTAACCAACTGACTTCTGAGTGTTCCCAATCTTCAACTTTTTCATAAGTAAGTTTAGGCACACATCAGTTTGTGTACATGCATAGTTATTTGTAGAGTAAATTCTTCTAAGTGACAGTGCTTGGTGAAAGGGCATATAGCTGCAGTTTTCACAGATATATACAAACTTTCTTCTAATAAAAGTTGTATTATAACACTCCCACAAGAATTATGAGTGCCAATTTCGCCTCTTCTCATTGACAATGTTTTTTAACATTTTTTATTTCTGCCAATCTGACAGGTAAATACATATATATATATATATATATATATATATCTCAGTAAGATCTTACCCTATTTTTCTGAGGATTGGAGGCATAGTTCAGTGATCATGGACATGCTCCGCATGAACAAGGCTCAGGATTCGATCCCTAGCAAGCACGTGAATGCACACAAACGCGCACACACACAAACCCCCACACACAGAGAGCCTTACACTTTTTGAGGGGAGGGGGATACCATGGATTGAACCCAAGAGCACTCAACCAATGAGCCACATCTCCAGCCCTTTTTTATTTTGAGACAAGGTCACACTAAGTTGCCTAGAGGCTCACTAAATTGTTGAAGCTGGCCTTGAATTTGTAATCCTCCTGCCTCAGCCTCTACAGTTGATGGGATTACATGCATGCACCACTGTGCCCAGGAGCTGTTCACTTTTATGTGGGAAACTGAGTATCTTTTTAGACATAAAAAAGCTATTTGTAGTTTTACTTTTGGAAGAATCATTTTATAAATGCTGGTATTGTTCTGAAATTATTTGCAAACTCCCTTTTGTCAAAAGAACTACAAACACATACACCAGAGTCTTCCCAACTGAACCGAATCACATCACTGACAGCTTGGTTCATCAGTGCCAGAAATTAAAGGCCATAAAGGCTGTTTAAGTAAGCTATGTTCATTACAGAGATCAAAAACAATTTTTTTGTTAATTAATTTAACTGCTTGTCTCTGGTCTTACTTCAATCAGTGACATCATCCCCAGTTCCCATTGTAGACAACAAACCAAACTGCATGTTTCTAAACATAACCCAACCAGAAGCCAGTGGATCTGTGGCTGCTTTTAATTATGCATAAACAGCATGAAAAAAGCTCTGACAGTATGCAACTGTTCAACAGACATGCTATTAACAGCAAATACTTTTCTGCTGAGGGCCTGCCTTTTTCTCCAGGTGTTTACAACTGCCAAAAAGGAAGGCTATATTTAGAGTGGCTACCTCAGGTCAAGCTTCATGCAATGGTGGCCTGTCATATTAGTCAGTAAAAACTGGAATTATATTACCAACTGTCTGTCCATCATGTGTGCTTGATAAAATTACATGAAACAGAGCTGGGCTAGAGTCCACACTGTACCTGTTTGCCCAACTCTTCAATACAAAGGTTTGGACTTTGGTCTTCCTAGCAGTTTCCTATCTAGCTGATAGTAATCCAAACTAAAGTATAATGTGACTGATCAAACTTAAGGAATCACAGAGTACCTACAAACAGAAAAGTACATCTGGACTCAGACTTACCCTTAAGGATCAGGGATAACATAAAAGAAAAACAGGCCTAGTTTGCAATCTGTTCTTTTGAAAACATATTGTAAAAGCTGTGTCATATGTGTGTGTGTGTGTGTGTGTGTGTGTATAAAGAAGTAACAGTAAGTGTTGGTGAGGATGTGGGGAAAAGGTATACTCATACACTGCTGGTGGGACTGCAAATTGGTGCAACCACTCCGGAAAGCAGTATGGAGATTTCTTAGAAAACTTGGAATGGAACCACCATTTGACCCAGCTATCCCACTCCTCGACACATACCCAAAGCACTTAAAATCAGCATACTATAGTGAGGCGGCCACATGAATGTTCACAACATCTCAATTCACGATAGCTAAGCTATGGGACCAATCTAGGTGCCTTCAACAGACGAATAAATAAAGAAAATGTGGTAGACATACAGTATGGGAATATCACTCTGCCTTAAAGAAGAATGAGATCATGGCATTTGCTGGTAAATTGATGGAACTGAAGACTATCATGAATGAAATACACCAATCCCAAAAAGACCACCGGTCTAATGTTCTCTCTCATATGCAGATGCTGATCCGAAATAGGTGTGGGGGGGGGCGGATAGAGGTTTGGACAGGGGTAGTGGGGGGGAAGATGATAGGAATGTGACAGTGAATGAATCAGACATAACTTTTCCTTTGTCCGTCTATGAATAATTGACCACTGTAACTCCATATCACATACAACCACAAAAATGGGAAGTTATACTCCATGTATGTATACTATGTCAAAATACATTCTACTGTCATGTATAACTAAAAAGAAAAAAAAAAACCTACCATATGATCTGGCAATCCCACTGCTAGAAAAAAAAAGATTAAAAAATATATTTTTTTGGCCTCAGGTCTCTAGCAAGTAGCCTACTGAATTGGTTTCTGTTCACCTGGCTGTTTAAAAAAAAAAAAAAAACACTCGGAGAGAAGAAACTATTTGTACACCGGGGACAGTTACCAAATTCTCACCTCCAGCATTTTTTTTATTTCACCCCTTGACTCTACCATCAGGACAGGACTTCAAGACCACTGGAGTAAGAACTATCAAGTGGAAAAGTCAAGCTATGCTACTTAGGCAGATCCATTCCCCGCCTTGATCTCCTTTCACACATTCCAATTCTTCTTACAGCAAAAGACAACAAAGCTGCTTATTTGTACCAGTATTATACAGGTAATTCAGCAGGACAAAGATTTAGAAACATTTTTTACAAGTCCAAACTGAAACTGAAAGTAGTGAACTGAACTTCTGGCAGTAAGTTAGAGTGCAGAATGACAAAGCAAATTCATCTCCCAAGTACAAGGCAGAAAGTGGACGGTGGCCCCGTGGGGCTCCAATCTATCAGGCAGATACACAGCTCCAAAGACAGGTACATGGGGTTGCTGAGTTTGGATCATTAGTACTACTGTCCCACTGAACCGAACAATAGCAGGGACAGACCAAACAGCTTCAGTCCAGAGTCAGCAAAGCAGCCATAACATGTACTCCCTTTCAAAACAACATGCTCAGCTATTATTAGCCAACAAGAAATTCTACATTGAAATAAAAACTGGCTGAGATGAAAGGAAAGGAAAAACACTGACCCAATATTCAGGACCGTCAGAAAGTTATCTCCCAGGTTCCTTCAGTGTTTTTGCTCAACAGGAGTTTTTAATTTGATTTCAGATAGTTAAAAACACCCTGAACAACCAAGGAAAGCAATTAACAGTGAAAAAACAACACAGGCTAAGAAGAATGGTGGTAATGGTTACAACAATATGAATATCCTTAATGTCCTAAGAACCATACACTTAAAATAGATAACCAGTAAATTCTATGCCATTTAGATATTATATTACCACAAGTAGACAAAAATTAAGGTATCAGTCTTTGAAGTCAGCTGCATGACTCTGAGCAGGTGGCTAAGCCTCAAGGTAGAGTTTACTCATTGGCAAAATCATGTTGATACCACCACATCACAGGGATGGCTGCTGAGGCGATGCATGAAAATATTCTTTACTGACATTCATTCATTTAACAAATATTTAACAAATGAGCATTTATCCATGTGGTAAGTATCTGGCCTCAGGCTAGGGATAGGAGAAAGGCACGGTTTGCCTTCACAAAATTAATAGTCCAGCACACAGTAGCCAACCAGGGACAAACAAGGGTCTCTCTTACTGCCTCTCACATAAAGGCCATCGGCCCAAGGCAGCTTTTCCTCTTTGAAGTGAAATATGGGCTTGGCACACAACGTTTTAACTGCATTGATCAAGTTGACCTGATATGGGGTAGAAGAATTTGGTAACAAGGCATTTGGTCTCTGATAAAATACAATTTTGTTCAACCTTCATTTTATGCAAGAGGCCACTGAGATACTAAAAGGTAAAGGAATTAACCCTAGGCTAGGCAATTAGAATTGAGAACCACATCCATTCAAAAGCTATTCAAAACTTTTTATTTATCCAGACTTCTCCTATTGTAAAACTCTGAACATCTGATTTTCTTTAAAACATATTAATTACTAAAAATGAACTAGTTGTAATCCCCTAGTTATAATGAATTCTTCAATATAAATAGCTAACCTTTGCATATATTCACATAGAACATTTATTTTTGTACTATGGTACATACATTCATAAGGCAGTAGATTGCTGTTCCTATAAAGAGAAACCATCTATCTCTTGAATATACAGACAGGAACATCACCCCAAAGTACAGAGTCAGAAAACAGGAAAATCACAATTCAGTGGCTGGGTAGTTATAGTTCAGTGGTGGCACACTTGCCAAGTTTTACCAGAGATGTCTGGATGAGTCAAAAGTTGAATGGCCTTTGAATGGATGTGGTTCTCAATTATAATTGCCTAGCCCAGGGCGAATTACTTTACCTTTTAGTATCTCAGTGGCCTCTTGCATAAAATGAAGGTTGAACAAAACTGCATTTTTAAAAAAATATTTATTCTTAACTTTTAGGTGGACACAATATCTTCATCTTACATTTATGTGGTGCTGAGGATCAAACCCTGTGCCTTGTGCATGCTAGGCGAGCACTCTACCACTGAGCCACAACCAGCCCCCAAAACTGCATTTTATCAGAGACCAAATGTATTATCACCAAAATTGTTCTACCCCATATCAGGTCAATATCAATGCAGTTAAAATGTGTTGTGTACCAAGCCCATATTTCACCTTAAGGAGGAAAACCTGCCTTGGGCCCATGGCCTTTATGTGAGAGGCAGTAAGAGAGACCCTTGTTTGTACTTGGTGGTTAGAGTGTTCTGGACTATTAATTTTGTGAAGGAAGGAAGGTTGGTCACAATTAAAAAGGAAATGTTTGAGGACCAAGTTCTGCATATTAGCTCAGAATCTTAAGGAAATACCTCCTTTTCATTCTCCAAACAAATGAGAAAATTAATTTATTAGAAAATTCTCCATCTTATTTGAACACAAAATTAAAATGGAAATCAGAATAATGGATGGTATGATCAATATCATCTAGGGGTTCAAGCCATAGTACTACCAAACTACAAGTTTCTCTCATCTGTTGAGTGTCAAAGATATTGCCACTAAGGCTATAAGCCACCAGGAAACAAGGAGGCCTACCTCTGAATAACAAAAAAAAGATAATATGCCTGGGGAATACCTTACCAAAACAGATGTTCTTACTAGGGTTTTCCAACATCAATTAGATAGCAACCCAACATCGAAGACCAAAATGAAGGACCAAACTATATATGCTTCTAATTACCGTAAATTTTAAGGCCTGGGAAAAACAGAATTTCATTAAAACAGAAAGCTGGTTGGGGCTCAGTGGCAGAGGGCTTGCCTAGTACATGTGAGGCACTGAGTTCCATCTTCAGCACCACAAAAAAATAACAAAATATTGTATCCATTTATAACTTAAAAAAAAAAAACAGAAAGATGACAATAGGTAGAGAATGGGAGGCATTCTAATCACAATGTTTTCAAATCTACGAAGAAGAGTTTAACTCATGGATATTATTATGTGAAGACAGCTAGGGAGAAAAAGAACTCGTAGAAAAATACATTGACAAAACTTCAGGCCAACATTTACTCCCTTCTTAGAGCCCTAGCAAGTTTAAAATTGTTTATTCTTTTCTTGGCTCTTTACTGATCCATTAATTGTATTACTTTTTTATTACCATTTTATAAATGGTCTTTGTAACTACCTTTTTCCAAGTAGAAAGTAAAAATAAATAAATAAATCCTCTGCCACCAAAAGGAAAGGTGATATCTTTATTAAAAAGATATAACAATCAAGTGCAATATCTAGTCCTTGATCAGATTCCAATTCTTACCAAAAAAAAAAAAAGGGTCTCAGATACTGGGCATGATGCCACACACCTGTAATCCCAGCTACACAGAGATTAAGGCAGGAGGCACAAGTTCAAGACCAGTCTGGGCAACTGAGCAAGATCCTGTCTCAAAATAAAAAATATAAAGGGCTTGAGGTGCAGCAATGTGGTAAAGAACCCCTGAGTTCAACCAGCAGTACAATATTAAAACAAAATAAAAGAAAAAAGAGCCTAAAAGTCAAAGAGCAATCTAAAAGTTTTTTTTTTTTTTTTTTTTTTTTTTTTTTAAGAATTTTATTGTGCTGGGGGTATAGCTCAATGGTAAAATGTATGCTTAGCATTCATGAAGCCCTGGATTCAATCACAAAAGAAGAAGAACAACAACAATTTATTAAGGTATAATTTATGCGGCATAAAATTCACCCATTTCAATTGTGCAATTCAAAAATTTTTAGTAAAGCTACAGAACTGCACAACCATCACCATGTTGTAAGTGATGAAATGTTTTACAACATTTTTTTTCATCATCCTAACAGAACGATGTTAAATTACACATCAAAAGGAAATTAAGGTCGTCAATCATCTGACTTTAAAATATTCTTCTGGATTTTCCAAGTGAACCCAATGTAATAACTTATTTAAGAGAGGAAGAGGTAATTTGAAGAGAGAACCAAAGAGATAGCAATAGGAGAGAGATTCAGTTTTAAAGATGGAGAGCCAAGAAATTCATGTGGCACCTGGAGCAGGCAAAGTCAAATAAACGGTTTCTCCCAAAAGAAAGGGACCCTGGGCCCTATCTTGATTCTAGCTCAATGAGACCCACTTCAGACTCTGGACTTCTAGAAATGCTAAGATAATATTTGTGTTTTTAAGCCAGAGTTGTTGGTAATTTATCACAGTGCAAAAAACTAATAGAATGGCTACAAATTATTCTATTTTGCTGTATTATTGAAATGTTCATCATTAAAAGAAAAAAAAACCTATGAACATGAAAGTAAAGATTACAAATAAAATGATGCTAAAAAATAAAAATAGAACAATTAAAATGGTGCTGTTTTTTGCTGAGTTTCCTTTTATCATAACTATTCTTCCAAGAATTCATTTTTCCATGTGATCTGTATTTAGAAATAACTCCTTTTTTGTTGCCCTCTGAATTTAACTATCACTGATACTTCCTAGGAGGTAAACAATCACTTTGTTTCATACTAATTGTACATTTTAAAAATGCAGAAGCACTGGCTCAGGAGATATGAAAATGTATGATACACTAAATGTCCCAGGATGACAAACAGAAAGTATGATTCAGATAAAGCTATCTCCGAGAACAAAACATTTGTGGTTTGTTGTTGTTCATGAAACTTTCTTTCCGACATATTTAAAATAGCAGCTACAAAATGATCAGGTAAATCTATAATTAAGCATGGTTTTCAAAAGTTTGTTTACCTAACAGGGAACTTACAATTCAAATCCTACAGTCTGCTTAGAAAGTTTTCTTTAAAAAAAAAAACAAGCAAACAACAACAAACAAACAAACAAAACAAACAAAAAAAACACTTGTTTTTAATTTTTTAAAAAGGAAAATGTTGCCAAGAAAAATGTTGACTTAAACTAGCTTTCTTTTTGTATAAAGAAAGGTAGAGTTTGTGCTTTATTAAGAAATACCAAATACTTTTTATATATACCTTTGATCAAAATGCTTCACATCTAATACTTCTTGCCTTTGAAATTTCCTGATAGTGTGATAACGGAAACCAGCTCCAAAATCTCTTCAGTTTCATCTCCCCGATGAGCAATATTGGCCTACCATCTTTGGAGATAACACAAAAGTAAACCTCATACTTCACCTCCCAGAGGGCATACTGGTACGAACATCTAGGAGAAAATCTAATAGCCCTAGGTCATGGATTTATTCTAAGAACAAAAAGATAATCCTCAACCAAATTCTATGTATTGTGAACAAAGCAATGCAATGTTACCAATACTGCCAAATAATGCCTCATGGTATTTAAACTCTGAACCACACCCACCCTACTAATCAATACCTGGAGTTGGATTAGTAATCATCTGCTCCATGGTTTGTGTGAGAAAAGATACTTTTTTAAAGCTTCATACTTACTAGGGGACTCAATTATAGTAGATAGAATTTGGAAAAATAATAATAGAGATTAAATCATAAAATCAGAACTGCCCCCCCTTTCTTTTACAAACTAATAAAATGACAATATAAATGTGTCAGAGATTACTGTCTTTTTTAATAGTAACTAATTGCTGAACACAAATAAGGGACACAACATTTAAAGAGCATTTCCTGTAAAATTCCTGCTGTACTTGCAAACAACCTCACATACAATGAAAAGCAGCCAGCTTTAAGAGGGTTCATCCCATTATATAAACTAGCAAATTTGCTTTACTAAAAAAACACAATTGAGGGGAAAAATATTTTTTGTGGATTTTTTTAATATTTATTTTTTAGTTGTAGTTGGATACTTTGTTTAGTTGTAGTTTTATATATATATGTATATATATATATATATATATATATTTTTTTTTTTTTTTTTTTTTTTTAATGTGGTGCTGAGGATCGAACCCAGGGCCTGGCACGTGCTAGGCGAGTATTCTACCACTGAGCCACAACTCCAGCCCCTTGTTTTCCCTTTTTTTTTTTTTTTTAATTTTTTTTTAGTTGTAGATCGACACAATATGTTTATTTTCTCTACCTATTTATCTATCTATCTATTTATTTATTTATATGTGGTACCAGGGACCAAACCCAAATGCTCAGCCACTAAGTCACAACCCAGGCCCTTGTCAATTTTTCTTAGTCTCCAAGCCTTTCTTGTTATTTTTTTTTAAGAGAGAGAGAGAGAATTTTTTTTTTAATATTTATTTTTTAGTTTTTGGCAGACACAACATCTTTATTTGTATGTGGTGCTGAGGATCGAACCTGGGCCGCACGAATGCCAGGAGAGCGCGCTACCACTTGAGTCACATCCCCAGCCCCATCTCTCCAAGTCTTTGGAAAAGAGAAAAGCCATATACATCCCCAAATAATGTAAGCACAGTGAAGCAGTTTTATTTACTTCAAGGTTCAAAAAGGTCGAGGAAATCTCTCTTCAATACCCCTTCTCCCTGCTTCTTTTTTTTTTTTTTAATCCTGTGTTGCTGAAGGTAAGCAAATATACAAATATACTTAGGTAAAATGCCTGGGATTAGAGAGGTTTCAGATTTTTGAATGTTGAAATGTTTGCATAGACTCTACTGATTGAGACAGTTTTGTTTGGGGTTTTTTGGGAGACAGTCTCACCATGTTTCCTAAGCTGACTTTGAACTTGTCATCCTCCTGTCTCAGCTTCCTGAGTAGCTGAGACTACTGGTATGCACTTGAGTTGAGTATTCTAATTTGAAAATCCGAAATTCCGAACAGCCCAACTTTAACATTTCAAATTTCAGAGTGTTCAGATTTCTGGATTAGGAATAATTAAATAATTAAAATTTTGTTCATTTACTATGAAGTTCTTTCATGACTCTAATTTGTAAATTCCATTTAAAAATTAATAGTGTCTTTGCAGAATGACAAATAAATGAAGGAAAAACAGAACTAGGAAATAATCTTTTTGCAACCATCTATGCAATTATGAATTTAAGAAAGGAGGGCTGCAGTGGCAGAGTGCTTGCCTAGCATTTGTGAGGCACTGGGTTCAATTCTCAGTACTACATAAAATAAAAAGGTCCATTGACAACTAAAAGAATTAAAAAAAAAAAAAAAAGAAAGTAAGAAAAGAGGGCTGGGGTTGTGACTCAGTGGTAGAGCACTTACCTAGCATGGGTTCAATCCTTAGCTCTGCATAATAAAATAAAGGTCCATCAACAATTAATAAAAAACAACATATATAACAAAGGATCATCAATGAATACTAAAACAACTGAGGGTAAGATTGTGGGAAAGAGGATATTCCCACAGTCTTGAGTGTCATTCCCACGGATTATTAATTACAAAGAAGACAGTCAAGTAGGCACTGTCTTAAATACTCAACCTTAGCATAGTCAAAACAGGACAAAATAATATCATATGCCTCCTGATTTGACACAAGAGAAGATATAGCACTTGTATATTATTTCTAACATGTTTATTTTGATCTTCTCACAAAGAAGCAATAAAAGTGACCAACAGTAACAGACACTCTAGACCACTGGCTTGGACTTTAAGAAAAAAATTTTAATTTCATAAAAAAAAAAAAAAGGGGGGGGGGAACTGTCCTGAAGAGCCAGGACAACCAAATGTAATATGCGATCCTTGAGAAGATCTTGGGTTTTATTTTTTTTTTTAATATACTTTTTTAGTTGTTGATGGACCTTTATTTTATTTATTTATATGCGGTGCTGAGAATCAAACCCAGTGCCTCACACATGCTAGGCAAGCCCTCTCCCATTGAGCCACAACCCCAGCCCAGATTTTGGGTTTTGAAACAAGATTATAAAAGGGTGGGGCTGGGGATGTGGCTTAAGCGGTAGCGCGCTCGCCTGGCATGCGTGCGGCCTGGGTTCGATCCTCAGCACCACATACAAACAGAGATGTTGTGTCCACCAATAACTAGAAAATAAATATTAAAAAAAAATTTCTCTCTCTCTCTCTCTTTAAAAAAGAAAAAAAAAGATTATAAAAGGGTGATTTGGGGACAAATGGGAAAATCTGGCATGTGCTGCTCATTAGATACAATTATTTCCACGTTAAATTCCTTGGTGGTGACAATGATATTATAGTTATGTAGTATGATGCCATCATTGTCTTTGCTGCTGAAGGACTTAGGGCTGCCATGATACCTGCAATTTATCCCAAATGGCACAGGAAAAAATGTTTAAAATCCATACGGAGAAGTCTTTCATCCAATGTTGATAGGAATATAGAATGGTAATTACTTTAGGAAACAGTCTAGCACATTCTCAAAAACTTGAAAACAACTTTATCTTTCAAACTAGCAATTCTATTTCTGGGTATCTACACAAAAGAAATTTTAAAACATTAAAAAAAGTCAGTAAGGAGACTAAGAGTGTATTTCAGTGGAACAGTACATGTTATAGCATGACTGAGGGCCTGGGCTCAATCCCCAGAATCACAAAAAAAAAAAAAAAAAAAAAATGTCAGTAAGTAGAAACAACCTCAATGTCCACCACTGAAATATGTCTCACCAATAAAAATAAACAAAATACTGATAAATGCCAAGACACAAATGAACTTCATACACATTATACTAAGTGAAAGAATCCAGACACAAGACTTTATATAATTCTGTTTATACAAAAAGTAAACGGAAATAATCTTTAAAGGTAGAAATAAGGGGGAGAGGGAGCAAAGGGGTAGAAAAAAATGGTGGAATGAGACAGACATCATTACCCTAGATACATTCACAAAAGAATGGTGTGACTCTACTTCATGCACAACCAGAGAAGTGAAAAATTCTGCTCCATTTGTGTACAATGAATCGAAGAGCTTTCTACTGTCATGTATAATTGATTAGAACTAGTAAGTAAATAAATAAATAAGTGGTAGAGTAGTGTTTGCCTGAGAGTGAGAACAGGAATGGATTAACTATGACAAGCAGAAGAAATTTTACTGGAGTAATAAAAATTTACTGGAGTTCTCAAACTGTACTGAGATAATGTTTGCATACCTCTATAAACTTACTAAAAATCACTGAATGATACTTTTAAAAGGAGCTAATTTAGAGTATGTAAGTTACATGTTAATTAAAGATACTTCAAATAGAATAAATGTGGCACAATGACAATAATGATAATTGATGAACCTATATGAAGAGTATATAAATATTCACTGTGCCATCTTTCAACTTTTCTATAGGCTTGAACATCTCCTAAATGAAAAGCTGGGAGAAATATCAGAAAGAACTCTGCAAAACACACACATTGTCAGGCACTGTAGTGCATGCCTGTGATCCCAGTGGCTAAGGAGTAGAAGGCAAGAGGATCATGAGTTCAAAGCCAGCTTCAGTGAGGCACTAAGCAACTCGGTGAGACCCTGTCTAAATGAAACAGAAAATAGGGCTGGGGACATGGCTCAGTGGTTAAGCACCCCTGGCATCACTCCAGTACCAAAAAAAAAAAAAAAAAAGCCATACACTCAAAATTAATAATTAGTTATTATCACTAATAAAGTTATTCTTTATTATTGCAGAATAACTAAAGAAGATAAAGGACAAAAGCACAACTGACAGATTTAGAACTAATTAACAGAGCAACACATTGATTCCCAGGGCCAATTTTTATCCAAGAAGTTAACTAGCAATTTTTGTCTATTTAGATATTATTCTTTCCTAATTACACAAATAATCCATGTTCATGGTAGATATTTGAGGGGAAATTACAGAAGACTGAACTCAGGGACACTGTACTTCTGAGCTATAGCCCAGGCCCTGTTTTAAATTTTATTTTGAGACATGGTCTAAGTTGCAGAGATTGACCTCAAAGCTATGATCCTCTTGCCTTGGCCTCCCAAGAAACTAGGACCACAGGCCTAGTTCACCACACCAGGCCTCACTGTAGAAAACTGAAGAATTAAAGTGAAAGCACATAGAAAATAATAAATTATAATCTCATCAGCAAATGATATAATCATTTATGATTTGTTCTTTATTCTTCAGTCCATTTGAGTGAAGGAAAATTACCTCTTACCAACATTCACAACTTGATCAATTGTTCAAATGGCATACCAAAATTGTCATATTTAATCACATAAATAATAAGAATGAGAAGGCAGAATAAAAACTTTTAAAAGCAAATCCAGTCCTTCCTTTCAACTTACAATTAAAATGTGCAGGCTGAATTCATTAGCCTCAGCTCTTTGCTTAAATGCCCCTAAGATCCAGGAGTGAAGGGCGAGGCATAAATTTACAAGGACAAAATAAGCAAGTGGGGCAACATTTGGGGCACTAGAAAGTATTTTGACAAATGGTAAATGAGAGGTGACTTAAGAAAGCTCAATCCTCTTCAGACTACAGTGGGAAAATTAGACAGGAACCCACTTAAAATGAAGACCTCCTTAAAAGGCCCAGGAATTAATAGTACCAGGTGCCCTGTAACAGTGAAGATAAGGACAAAAACAGAAGAGGACATGTATTTGCCTGAACTGAACAGCTAGGCCTAGGATCCCCTAATATAATCTGATCACTGCATAGCCCAGCGACTGCCCCACCCTGAAGGAAATGGGTGGAGCTGTTAAACCCACTGTTTAAGAAGCCTTTCAAGCCTAGCCCTGGAGATCTTAGTTATGCCACTGCTCCCAATTCTTTTTTTTTTTTTTTTTTTTGAGACAAGTTGCTCAGGGTCATCTTTTAGTTGCTGAGGCTAGCCTTGAACTTTCCTGCCCCAGCCTCCGGAGTTATTGGGATTATAGGTCTGTGCCCTCTCAATCCTTTCTATATCCTACTCTAGTAGTACCTAGCTAAAAACCATCCTATATTCATCATTTAATATATAAAAAAAAAAAAGACTACAGCAAACAATAAAAAAAAGCAACTTGAAGAAAACAGCATTGAAGGGGCTGAGGTTGTGGCTCAAGTGGTAGCGTGCTTGCCTGGCATGCGTGCGGCCTAGGTTCGATCCTCAGCACCACATACAAACAAAGATGTTGTGTCCGCCGAAAACTAAAAAATACATAAAAGAAAACAGCACTGAAGAGATCTAACAGAAAACAGAAAAATTCTGTCAAAAGGTAAAAAGAGAAAAATCTTTAGAGAATCACAGAAATTTAGAGAATATTTTTCTCTTAAAAATAAGAGCTCCAGGGCTGGGGTTGTGGCTCAGCGGTAGAGCGCAGGCTTAGCAAGTTTGAGGCCCTGGGTTCAATCCTCAGCACCACATATAAATAAATAAAAAGAAAGGTATTGGGTCAGACTACAACTAAAAAATAAATATTAAAAAAAAAATAAGAGCTCCAATACAGAGATATGATAAATGGTGTTATAAAGGTGTATTAAGAATTGTAATGCAAAAAAGAGAGAGAGAGAGCTCATGTATAATGGCATAATTTGGCATGAACATACTTTATATACGGAGTTACGTAAAATTGCACTGTGAATGGATAATTATGAATGTAATGCATTCCACTATTGTCATGTAAGAAATAAATTTTTAAAAATAAATAAATAAATAAATAAATAATAAGAGCTCCAGGGCTGGGGTTGTAGCTCAGTGGTAGAGTGCATGCCTTGAATGCATGAGGCCCTGGGTTCGGTCCCCAGCACCACATAAGAATAAACAAATAAAAATAAAGATTAAAAAAAAAAAAAAAAAAAAAAAAGGAGCTCCAAGAAAAGAGAAAAAAATCAGACACAGTGGTGTGAGTCTGTAATCCTGGCGTCTGGGGAGGCTGAAACAGGAGGATCAAAAGTTCAAAGCCAGTATCAGTGGGCTGGAGATATGGCTCAGTGATGGAGTGCTTTTCCTGTCTGGTATGCTTGAGGCCTTGGGTTCGATTCCCAGCACCACACACACACACACACACACACACACACACACACATACACAAAAGGCAAAGCCAGACTCAGCAACTCAGTACGATGCTAAGCAACCCAACAAGACCCTGTTTCAAAAAATAAAAATGGCTGGAGATAGATGTATCTCAGTAGTCAAGCACCCCAGTATTAAAAAAAAAAAAAAAAAAAAAGTGGCGGGGGAGTTTTGCAGTGGTGAAGTGCACACAAGTTCAATCCCCAGAGTCAAGAAGAGAAAGGAGGAGGAGGAAAAAGAAAACTAAGGTTAGGAAATCAAAGAAATCTCCAAGAGAATGGAGTGTCCACATTGAAGAAGCTCACCAAAGGTGAGCACAACAGTATATGAAAATACATACTGAGTGCATCACTGTCAAATTACAGAACACTAGAGACACAAAGTTACCAAAAGTTTCCAGAGAGGAAAGAAAACAGGATTTATTCAAAGATAACAAAGTATCAGAAGTTACCACATTACAGCATTATCGCTGAAATACAAATGACAAAGGATCATACCGCCTTGGAAAGTCTTGAGAAAAATATTTTCAGCCTTAAAATTGCTACCCAGTCAAACCCTGGGAGGGCAACCAAGTATCAGGTTAAGATTAAAAATAAAAAAGAAAAGAAAAATCAGAATGCAAAAGACTCAAATTTTACCTCCTCTGCACTGTCAGGAAATTTAAAAAAAAAAAAAAAAAAAAAAAAATGGGGTCCACGGAGTTGAATGAAATTCCCAGAATGAGAGGCATACAGCAGATTTAAGCTCAACCAATAGAGAGCAGAGCAGGTCAACTGCACTAGAAAAGACTTCAGAAAGAAACAGCTGATCAAATGTCTAAAATGTCTAAACTTATTGAGAAGAAATTACAAAGCTAGAAGGAATTTAAGGATAACTGAGTTTAAAAAAAATCTATTCAACTGAGCAAATCAAATAGCAAGACAAGTATTTCACTCAGGGTAGCATAAGAATGTGCAGGAAAGGAAAAGTAATTCAAATACCCTGGTGGCTCAAGTGATGATGAGCATCTAATAGTTGTAACAAGATAACTACTGAACACTGTTTTAGCCAAATTATAAAAAACTAAAATGAAGAACAGAAGATGAAGTGAGTGGAAACTAACAATTACTGTGTGCTAGGCATAGTTCCAAACCTTAACACATTAATTTAACTAATCCTCAGATTAAAAACATTCTCTTTATGTATCTTCCTTTAAAAATACTGTTTTGTTGTTTGATATGGGGGTCTTCCTATGTTGGCCTCCAACTCTTGAGCTCAAGCAATTCTCCCTCAACACAGCCTCCCAAGTGAATGGCACCACAGTACTGGTTCCTTTAAAAAATAATTTAAAATTAGGGGCTGAGGTTGTGGCTCAGCGGTAGAGAGCACGCCTAGCATATGTAAGCCCTGGGTTCGATCCTCAGAACCACATAAAAATAAATAAAATAAAGGTATTGTGTCCAACTACAACTAAAAAATAAATATTAAAAAAAATAATTTAAAATTAAATTAAAAAGCTGACTGTTGCCCTGAAAAACCAAACATGTACAACAATGCAACAGAAAAAACACACAAAAACAAGTTCAAACATATATACACATACACACATATACATACGCCTTTGATATAGGATAAAAGATAGCATTTCAAATCATTGGGGAAGTATAAATTTTTCAATAAATAGAAGAAATGACTAATCATCTAAAAAATACAGACCTACCTCATTTCTGAATAAATATCAGCTATTATAAAACATTTACAGGTAAATGATTATGATTATATAATTATAAAACACCATGAATGTTTATATAACAACTGGGTGGTGGAAGGATTTCTAAGCATAAAATCAAAAGCAGAAATCAAAAAGGGAGACTAATGGATTCAACATCATAAAAATTTACACAAAAAAGTGCCACAGAGTATAAAACAAAAACATTATAAACCAAGCTAGATGACAAGCTAGAGTCGGACAGGAAGAATAACTTCTAATGTTCTAGAGCACAAAAGGATAACCATGGTTGACAACAGTTACTTTCTTTTTTAAATATGGTACTGGGGATCAAACCCAGTGCCTCACACAAGCTAAGCACACACTCTATAACCAAGCTATATGCCTGGTCCTAACGGAATATTTCAAATAGCTAGTAGAGGATTTAAGATGTATCCAATACAAAGAAATAATACATGTCTACAGTCATAGATGTGCCAATTACCCTGATCTGTGTACACATGGTATAGATGTATTGAAATGTCACACTTACCCCACAATTATTATACATCAATTTAAAAACATATATATATATGTAAATATATAAAATTCTAGTGCTAGATACAGAATCCAGGGCCTCATGCATGACAACTCAAATGTTCTACCCTTGAACTATACACCCAGCCCCTATTATATTTTAAAATGGAGTGGGAGGAGACAAACTATGGAGTAAAAGCAGGCATTTAAAGTTATTTTTCTTAATAGGCATACAGCTCACACACATCAATGAAGAAAAGAATATCCAATACAGTGGAGAAGAAAACACAGAAATAGGTCACAGAAAAATATAAGCCAATAAAGACATAGAAGAATATATAATCTCATTCCCAACTAAGACAAAACAAATTAAAATAAGTAGTGTTTAATCCATCAGACCAACAATAATGTAAAGACATAAATGGAATGCTGCCTATATAGTACACTGTGAAGTTAAAAAAGCAAGTCTGAGGGCTGGAGCTGTAGCTCAGTGGCAGAGTCGCTTGCATACATGTGTAAGGCACTGGTTCGATCTTTTTCTTTTTTTTAGTTGTAGATGGACACAATATCACAATATCTTTATTTTTATTTGTTTATTTTTATGTGGTGCTAAGGATTGAACCCAGGGCCTCACACGTGCAAGGCAAGCACTCTACCACTGAGCTACAATTCCAGCCCCTGGGTTCGATCTTTGGGAGCACATAAAAATAAATAAAATAAAAGCATTCTATCTATCTATAACTACAAAAAAAAAAAAAAAAAAAGGCAAGTTTGGGCTGGGGATACAGTTCAGTTGGCGGAGTGCCTGCATGCACAAGGCCCTGGCTTCAATCCCCAGCAAAACACACACACACACACACACACACACACACACAAAAGCAAGTTTGAGAACAGTAGATATATGATCCTATTTGTATGGAATAGGATCATATATCTTTTTTAACTATGGGAAGTGAAAACCAGTGGTGCACACCTGTAATTACCATGGATCATGAGGCTGAGGCAGGAGGATTGCAAATTCAAAGCCAGCATCAGCAACTTAGCAGGGCCCTAACATAACTTAGTAAGATCCTGTCTCAAAATAAAAAATAAAAGAAGGGCTAGGGATGTAGATCAGTGGTTAAACACCACTAAATTCAATCCCTGGTACCAAAAACTTAACATTAAAATTAAAAGGGCTGGGTAAATGTATGGAACTGGAGACTATCATGCTAAGTGAAATCCCCCCACCAAAAAAAAAAAAAACAAAGGCCAACCATTCTTTGTGATATACAGATGCTAACACACAATAAGAGAGTAAAAGGGAAGAATAGAAGCTCACTGGATTAGACTCAGGGGAATGAAGGGAAAGAAGGGGAGATGGGAATAAGAAAGACAGCAGAATGAATCAGACATAACTTTCCTATGTTCATATAGGAATAGATGACCAGTTTAACTCCACAACACGTACAGTCATAACTATGGGAAGTTATACTCCATGTATATATGATATGTCAAAATACATTCTCTACTGTCATGTATAACTAAAAAGAACAAATAAAAATTAAGAGGTTTTGGTGGGGGCTGGGGTTGTGGCTCAACGGTAGAGTGCTCACCTAGCACAGGCGAGGCCCTGGGTTCAATCCTCAGCACCACATAAAAATAAATAAATTAGGGCTGGGGCTGTGGCTCAGAGGTAGAACATTCGCCTAGCATGCATGAGGCACTGGGTTTGATCCTCAGCACCACATAAAGTAAAATAAAGACATTGTGTCCACCTATAACTAAAAAATAAATATTTTAAAAATTAATTAATTAATTAATTAAAGATATTGTATCCAACTACAACAAAAAATAAATGTTTTTTTAAAAGGAAGGGCCTGGGATTGTGGCTCAGTAATAGAGCACTTGCCTAACATGTATGAGGCACTGGGTTCAATTCTCAGCACTACATAAAAATAAAGGTTCATCAACAACTACACACACACACACACACACACACACACACACACAAATAGAATTAAAGAGCTGGGGATGTGGGTTGGTGGTTAATCACCCCTGGATTCAATCCCCAGTACACAAAAAAACATTTTTAAAATAAAGTATGGAAACATAGGAGAAGATCTTTATACATAAGATGGTACACCAACAGAGCATGCTCTTTCAGTTGGAAAAACCTTGACAACTGAAGTAGATGATAGATTTGAAATGGCCTGGCCTCAAGTCCATACTGAAAAACATACCAGGCTGGTAATGTAGTTCAGTAATGAACTTGACTAGCATACACTAGACTGTAGGCTGGATCCAAAGTACCACAAAAAAAAAAAAAAAAAAAATCACAGTTTGCTTTAATGCATTGCAAAAGAAAAAATTTCCATCGAGGCACAATGACAGACACAATGACTCCTAGAAGCTCAAAATTTTTTTTTAAAAAAGGGCTGGGGATTATGTAGCTCAATGGTAAAGTGCCCCTGGATTCAACCCCCAGTATCAAAAATGAGAGAAAAACAAAATTTCCTAATCAAGTAAACAATGAAAGCCTAAAGACATCTGTTTATTCCAACTTCTAAATATCAATACAAAGGACAGTTCTTTTTCACCAAAAGGTGAAAAGAGGGACTTAAATCTGAATGGAGAAAGCAAGAAAATAGAATGATAACTTCTAATTAGCATGCACAAAGACTCAGGTCTCACTGATCACATACATGCCCACAAAGGCACAAAAACAACAGAATAATGGCTATCTCTAGAGTTGGATAAGAGGGGACACAGGCATTTATGTACCATCTAAAATTTTCATGAGACATATATTACTGCCAGGTGTGGTGTTGCACACCTACAATCCCAAGCACTTACTCAAGGTTAAGGCAAGAGAATCATAAGTTCAAGGCCAGCTAGGCAACAGCCATAAAAGAAATTTAAAAGTACCAGAGGAGATATCTCAGTGGTTAAGCACCCCTGAGTATAATCCTCAGTTCTGTGAAATAGATTGTTTTAAAAAATGAAAATTAAAAAAAAAGATTATATATCCAAATGGAATTTTAAAAAGGTTAGACACAAATAGTAAATTTGAAATATAGGGACAAAGTATAACTTACAAATATTCATTTTCTTTTCTTTTTTTTTTTTTCCCCTTTGTACCAGGGATTGAACCTGGGGCGCTTAACCACTGAGCTATATCCCCAGTCCTTTTTATTTTGAGGGCTGGGGATTATGGAACTAATTTGCTCAGTCCTAAATTGCTTAGGGCATCACCAAATTGCTGAGGCTGGTCTCAAACTTGCCATCCTCCTGCCTCAGCTTCCCAAGGCACTAGGATTACAGATGTGTACCACCATGCCCCACCATTTCTCAATCCCCAGAACCATCAACAACAACAACAAATAAAATACATTTTTAAAGTGACCAACCCCCCCCCCAAAAAAAACAAAAAGATTTAAAGGTAATTTTAAAATATGAAAAGGCTGGAGGTATAGTACAATGGTAAAGCAGACCCAAGGCCCTGGATTTGATCTCCAGCATGGGGAGAGGGGAGGCATTAAAATATGCAGAATAATATTCAGTAATAAAAAACGAACTTCTGTATATGATATGTGGTATAATTTAAAAACAATGCTAAGGCAGAGAAAGCAGACACAAAAAGACTACATGCTACATGTTTATTTTTATATGAACTATCCAGAAAAGGCAAATCTATGAAAAACAAAAACAGAATTATGAGAGCTTGTTGCATAGCTCAGTGGTGGAGTTAAGTGCTTAGCAGATATAAGGCTCTGGGTTCCATCTCCTATGTTGCCCAAAAAAACCAACCCCCCCCCCAAAAAAATAACCACCAGAATGGTGGCTCCCTGGGGCAGAGAAAGTGGGGACTGATCAAACTGGCACAAAGAAGTGACAAAAATGTTCTAAAATTGGATAGCAAAGACAACTGCACAACTCCACGATTTTACTAATTCAAATTATTCTCCCTCCCCAACTTCTGTTTTGTTTTAGACACCAAAAGGTAAAAAAAAATTTAAAGGTAGTTTTAAAATGGGAAATAGCCCAATGCTACAGCACTTGTCTAGCATATGCAAGACCCTGGGTTCAATCCCCTGTACCCCAGGCTTCACACATGTTAGCAAGTCCTCAACTACTGAGCTACATCCCAACCAAAGCTGTAATAATGGAAATTAAAAGCCACTATCTATCTAGCTGAGGTTTGCTTTAAAATACTATTCTTCTGGTGGAAAAAGAGGTGGAAAAGGGACGAAACATTAATGATTATAAAATCTATCTGGTAGGATACACAGAGTTCATTATATTTTTTTCCACAATAAAAACTTAATAAATTAGAGCACAGTGGTGTAAACCTGTAATTCCAGCAACTCAGGAGGCTGAGGCAGGAGGATTCCAAATTAGAGACCAATCTCAGTAACTTAGCAAGGTTATAAGGACTTAGCAAGACCCTGTCTCATTTTTTTTTTTTTTAAAGGACTGAGGATGTGGTTTAGTGGTTAAGAATCTGGGGTTCAATCCCTGTTATCAAAAAAAAAAAAAAAATGTTGTAAGTACCATCAAACACATACATAAAACTTCACCTACTTCACCTTTTACTTATCAGAATAAATCTACCTGGCAAAAATAAAAATAAGAGCCAGGTGCGATGCGCACTCCTGCAACCTCAGCAGGATGAGGCAGGAGGATTGCAAGTTCAAAGCCAGCTTCAGCAAAAGTGAGGCACTAAGCAACTCAGTGAGACCCTGTCACTAAATAGAATACAAAATAGGGCTGGGGGCGCTAGGGTTGTGGTTCAGTGGTAGAGCGCTCGCCTAGCATGTGCAAGGCACTGAGTTCAATCCTCAGCAACACATAAAATATATAAAATGAAGGTATTGTGGGCTGGGGTTGTGGTTCAGTGGTAGAGCTCTTGCCTAGCATGTGTGAGGCATTGGTTTGATTCTCATATTACATATTACCGTATGTAAATGAATAAAGGTCCATCAGCAACTAAATACATATATATTTTTTTTAAAAAGAAGGTATTGTATATCCAACTACATAAAAAAATATATGTTAAAAAAAAATAGGGCTGAGGATGTGGCTCAGTGATTGAGTGCCCCTGAGTTCAGTCCCCAGCACCCCAAATAAATAAATAAAAACAAATAAAAATTTTTAAAAAAACATGAAATTCTCAAAAAGCAGGCTTGACACTGTCTCACGGAGGCAATCTAGAAACGTTACAAAATTCTTTTTTTTAAAAAAAAAAAAGAGCATACCTTTGATCTGCCAATTCCACTTCTAAGAATTTGTCCTAAATAAATATATGTCATATGTTACAACAACAAAAAAAAGAATTATGAGCTGGGTGCAGAAATGCACATCTCTGACCCCAGCTATACACAAGGCCTACGCAGGAAAATGTCAAATTCAAGGCCAGCCTGAACAACTTAACATGTCTTGAAATAAAATAGGCTAGGGGTGGGGAAGCGGGAGGGTAACTCACTCAGTAGTAGAGCACCCCTGGATTCAATCCCCAGTACTGCAAAAAAAAAAAAAAAAAAAGGATTGAGAGAGGTGGAATAATTAAGCATGTAGGAGATAGTTGTTATAGCAAAAAAACAAATAAAAACTCAATAAAGATAAATGACTGCTTAAAAATAAAGAACATTCAAATAATAAAATACAGTTGTCCCTAGGGGATATTTTTAGGACCCTCTACACATACCAACATTTAAAGATACCATTACAGAAAATGGCACAGTATTTACAAATATTCTATACACATCCTCTAGTATACTTTAAATCATTTTCTATTATAATATCTAATACAAGGTAAATATATGTATAGTCATTAAGCTGTATAGTTTAGGTACCAAAAAAAAGAAGTTTGTACGTATTCAGTACAAACAAATCACTATAGGCCCAACTACATTCTGACCCAAGGTTGAATGAATTCTTAGAAGCTAAGACCACAAATACAGAAAACTGGGCTGAGGATGTGGCTCAAGCAGTAGCGCACTCGCCTGGCATGCGTGCGGCTCGGGTTCAATCCTCAGCACCACATACAAAGATGTTGTGTCCGCCAAAAACTAAAAAATAAATATTAAAAAAAAAAACAAAAAATACAGAAAACTGCTTGTACTGGAAGCCATGAAAAAGGGACTTGGAGAAATAGCTACAGTGCACTTATGTGAAAAGTAGGCCATTAAAGCAATATGCATTATATGACTGATTTTTTAATCTAAAACATATAAATTATATGCCTATGAATATCTATATATATGCACATATATATAGTAATGAATATGTAAATATGAATATCTATATATATGCACATATATATAGTAATATTACAAGTAATTTTATTGTCTTTCTTAGACATTTCTGAATTGATGGATTTTTATATCCATCTTTATTACTTTAATAATCAGGGAAGAGAAAAAAATGTTCATTTTGGAAAATGGCAAACCTCTTTATGTAAAATGGACAAAGGGCAAATTCAGCCAATGCATGAAATACAATGGGCTTTGAGCACATGAAAGTACTCACTGAAAATGACAAAATACAAATTAAGACAGGATAACATTTTTAAACTATGAAGTTGAAAAAATTTAATTACAATATGCTGCACGGATGAGGTATTAAAGAAACAATCACTCATTATAGTTGTGGCAGAAATACAAATGAGTCCAGTCTCTGTGGGGAAAACAATTTGGCAATTAAGTATTAAGAGCATTAAAAGCGATGTTTATCTTTAGCCCAGAAATCCTTAGCTCAGTAATTGAATTCTAGGAATGAATCCTAAGGAAATAAGTATGTGAGCAAAGATTTAGCTCCAAGAATATTCAATATTCAATTTATATTGATAAAAAAATTGAAAACAACTTATATATCCAATAAAAAGGGATTTTTTGTAGTTGTAGATGGACAGAATGCCTTTATTTTACTTGTCTATTTTTTTAATATTTATTTTTTAGTTGTACACAATGTACCTTTATTTTTATTTATTATGTGATGCTGAGGATCGAACCCAGGGCCTCACATGTGCTAGATGAGCGCTCTACCACTGAGCCACAACCCCAGCCCTTATTTGTTTATTTTTATGTGGTGCTGAGGATCGAACCCAGTGCCTCACACATGCTAGGCAAGCACTCTGCCGCTGAGCTACAGCTCCAGCCCATAAAAAGGGATTATTAAATTATCCTATGTTCATATGATGCAATACTATGAAGTCTTTAAGGGTAAAAGTGCAGAACCATATTTACTAAGTACAGAATGGAAGGCTGGGGTTGTGGCTCAGTGGTAGAGTGCTTGCTTGCCTGGCACGTGCGAGGCACTGGATTCAATCCTCAGCATCCCATTAAAATAAACAAATAAAATAAAAGTAGTATGTCCATGTACAACTAAAAATATTTTAAAAAAAGAAGAAAGAAAAGAATGGATTCAGCTTAGTAGAGCATATGCTTATCAGCATATGTGAAGCCATCACTTCAACCTCCAGCACCAAAAAAAGAAAAAAAGGAGAAATGACCATAAGAGATTAAATGAAGAGATTATAGCATGTGCACTGGAAATATTTTATAGTATATGTACTATATTACAGTGCCTCCCTCCAAGATTCTCACTCCCCCTCAGAACCTTGGAATGTTGCCTTATTTGGTAATAGGGTCTTTGCAGATGTAATCAGTTAAGATAAGGTCACACTTATCTTAGATTAGAGTAGGCCCCAAATTTGAATGGTGTCCTTATGAAGAGGAGATTTGGGAGACCATGAAGAAGGCCAAGTGAACACTGAGGCAGAGGCCCAAATTATGCAGCTACAAGCCAAGGAAGGCCAAAGATTGGTATGAGCCACAGAAAACAAAGACAAATAAAGGAAGAATCCTTCGCTAGAACATCAAAAGGAAAAATAAATAATAAAGAATTTCAAGGCTGGGGATATAGGTCAGTTGGTAGAGTGCATGCTTTTTTGCATGCTCAAGGCCATGGGTTCAATCCCCAGCACCACATAAAAATACATACATAAAGGTATTATATTATGTCCATCTGCTAAAAAAAAAAAAAAAAGAATTTCAAAGGAAACATAGCCCTGCTAACACCTTAATTTGGAACATTTTGTCTCCAAAAGCGTAAGAGAACCAACATATTTCTATTGTTTCAAGCCACCCTGTTTGTTACATGCTATGGCAGCCCTGGGATACTCATACAGGAGCATAGGCAGACTCTGGTCCCATACTGTTTATTATGTTTGAATCCCATTTCCACCCATGTGACCAGGTTAAGTTATCTAAATACTCTGAGCCTCTTTTGACCTCTTCTGAAAAATGAGGATAATAGTAGTTCCTAGAACTACTGCAGGCATTAAATTACATATTAAACACAAATTACTTAAAATAATACCTAGAATATAGTAAATACTCCACTTCTGAAAGCTAACACAGGTACACAAGCACAAACACAACGCAGTATTAGAAGGATATAACACTAAAAGGTTAACATTTTTTGTATCTAGGTCCTGTGGAGTATGGCTTTAGATTTCTTTTTGCTTATCAGTTGTTTCTAACATCTGCAATGAACATAAATTATTTATGTCACAATGGATAATTCAAAATAATGAATTATAATTTCTAAAAAATAAAGCAGTGATTATGGTCAGTTAGTTGTATGAAAACCCCATACTCCTATCAGTTCTCTAAAGAACCTGTTTTCAAAGTACTTGAGTGTGGGGAGTAAAAAATAAAATTTTCTTTAGTAAATAAATGTGACCAGAAAGCACTTTTAAAGCACTTTGCATAGCAATCAATCATAATGGCTGTAACTTTAACAGGCTGTGAGTCACAGACTTCAAGCACAGTAATTTAAGTATGAACCCTCAGAAACTTGTTGTAGACCCAAGGCTCACAACACTGGAGGTAAGCATAATTACATATTAAGTTTTAAAAGTGAGTCTTTTAAAATTCAGTAGAGCCGAGTCTCTGAATTTGGGAATAAATTTCTCCCTTTCCTAAGACATATATAAATTTTGACAAATCATTAGGACATCATTTATAAAATCAATTACTCTTCCAATTTAAGAAAAGTATATTTCTTTTATTTGCACAGATAATTTACTAAGAGTTAAACCTCTTCAGTGAGTTTTAGTTTTATTGAATTTGGAGTCCCTAAAATGATCAACTGATAAATTGCATTCTCTGACAATAAATACTACATAAATAAATTCAGATGAGCTCACTACTTGGTAGTTTAGTTCTTAACACAAGAAAATCAAGTTTTAATAAAATCATATGTAATTACAGGATGGTAGTCTCTTGCTTAATACAGAAGAGAAATTTTTTTTAGAATATGAATTATTTATTCAGAAGAGAAATTTTAATGTACTAGAAAGGACCAAAGGACACTATCACATATTAATTTAAAAAATATGTGTGTGTTCGGCTTATGGTTCAGTGGTAGAGCACTTGCCTGGCATGCACGAGGCACTGGGTTTAATTCTCAACATTACTTATAAACAAACAAATAAAGAACCACTAACAACGAAAAAAGTATATTTAAAAAAGGAGAAGAATTCTTAAAAAAAAAAAAAAAAAAAAGCTAAGTGTGGTGGTACACAACTATAACCCCAGCAACTTGGAAAGCCAAGACAGGAGGATCACAAGTTAGAGGCCAGTCTCAGCAACTCAGCGAGACCCTCTCTCAATATAAAATAAAATAAATAAATATATACATACATAAATAAAAAGGCTGGGGGTACAGATCAGTGATAAAGCACCCTTCAGTTCAATTCCCAGTACCAAATAAAACAAAAATCTATAAAGAGCCTATAAAGGGGTTATAATTTATAGTTCTGCTTTCTTTCAATAGCACTAGACTTCAATCATTCCATAAAAATTATGCTTTTTCTTCCATCTACCTTCATGTACTACACTTGTTTATGGATGTTTACTCAACACCTACTATGTATAAGGCATTACCTAAGATGCTCAGGGACAAAGGCTGTTGGAGGGCATTTTCCTCGAGAGTGGGTGTGTGTACATGCTAAGTATTATTTTAAAAACAATTAAGAAAAGTGTGGAATTCAGAGAAGAGATCACTATTAAGAAGAGTCATCAGTAGGCCAATTCCACAGAACAGAATTTCATAAGAAAGGAATGGGGCTGGGGATGTGGCTCAAGCGGTAGCGTGCTCGCCTGGCACGCGTGCGGCCCAGGTTCGATCCTCAGCACCACATACAAACAAAGATGTTGTGTCCACCGAAAACTAAAAAATAAATATTAAAAATTCTCTCTCTTAAAGGAAAAAAAAAAGTTCTCTATCTGGTAAGCAACAGGCACTGTTTAAAGGATTCGGAGAAAAGACAGGCTTAGATCAAAGTTGTGATTTAGAAAGATTTATGTGGTATGTCCACAAAATTAACTGGAACAAAGAAAGTCAGGTACAGAAAACCAATTGGAGCCTATGCCTATGTTACCCTGTTAAACTGGTAACATAATCTGCAAACTAAAGTTGTGGCCGAAGGAATGGAAGAGACAAGTTAAGAAGTGCACTGCTAAACCCAGGTGCAAATGAACTAAACTGAAAAAATTGGGATATCAAGGAAAGAAAAGGCCTTGGAGATAACAGTTCAAATATAATGTCTGGAACACAGGAGCTATTAACAGAACAGGGGAAAGTCAGAAACAAAAGCTGGTTCAAGTAGAGGAAAAGGACAAATCGGTCTTTTAAACACATTTAATTTTGGGGGGTTGCCAATAAAATACCCCTAAGTTTTATTATTCCCCACCAGAAAACTCTGCACCATTTTTGGTCCAACTTTTAGTAACAGGCCAAAGAGAATACAGTATATATTTAATACAAGCAAAGGATAAACATACTGCAGAAATCACGTTCCAGAGTATAAACATGACCAAAATTAAGCTCCATAAAATAAAGTTGGTGCCCATCTCACACCACAGCAAAAAAATTAACTCAAAATGGAGTGATGACCTAAATGTAGGAATTAAAACCATAAAACTCTTGGAAGAAAACACTGGATAAATCTTCACGATCTTGGGTTTAGCAATGAATTCTCACGATATGACACCTAAAACACAAGCAATGAAAAAAAATGGCATGGATCTCATCAATAAAAAAATCTGTGTATCAAAGGCCAGTATCAAAGAAGTGAAAAGACAACATACAGACTGGGGGAAAATATTTGCAAATCACATATCTGGTAAGTATTCCAGAATATGAAGACGAGACAACTCAACAACAAAAAGACAAACCCAATTTAAAAATGGGCAAAGAATTTGGATATTTCCCAAAGAAATACACAAATGGCCAAAAAGCACATAAAAGATGTTCAATATCATTAGTAATTAGGGAAATGAGAACCAAACTCATAATGAGGCATCATTTCACATTCACTCAAACAGCTATAATTTTTTATAAAAGTAAGTATTGGTAAGGGTATGGAGAAGTTGGGACAGACTCTCCTGCACTGCTTGTGGAAATGCAAAAATCATTCAGCTACTGTGCTTTTGTTTTGGGGGTTTGTTTTTTTGTGGTACTGAAGATTGAACGCAGGGCACTGCACCTGCTAGACTAGCACTCCACTACTGAGCTACATCCACAACCTTTGGAAACCATTTTGGAAGATACTCAAAAACACAGAATAACTTATGACCCTGCAATTCCACTCCAAGGTATACATCCCAAACAACTACAAACAAGTACTCAAATACAAGTACATACATATTCAAAGCAGCAACTGGTTCCTTCCTGGTTTCACTCAGGAAATCTAACTACAATTCCATCAATTCTAATCCAGCCATTTCAAAACTTAACTTCTAAGAAAGCAATATGTCCATAGCAGGCACACAATCTTTGTGAATCCTGATTCTATTTGATTCGATCCACTCCTATCTGTTATGAAATTTTACTCAGTTAACCAAAAATTAACATATAAAATGTTTTCTCATTATCCTGAAACTTTTCTCTGACAGTTGGGGTATGTAGGTTTCCTATAACACTATCTGCTAGTGATCCATACAAAACATATTTGTTTAAATACTGTCTGGTTGTCAAGTTTGTGCTGTAATGTATTAGATGAATTTGGGGTGGGAATAGGAAGATGGGAGGTGGTAAAGAAGCCCCATCTGCCTGTCCTGGCTAAAATGGTGATTAATCCTGACTTATGCTTGGAAATGCAAATACTTCAGTAACAGCACTGTTAAAAAAGACTTTCTACAGGACAGTGATATACTTGTCACTGTGTTCCTTTAAAACTAAAATAAGCCAGTCCCAGTGATGAACACCTGTAATCAGCTTGGGAAGTTGAAATATGAGAACTGCAAATTCAAGGCCAGCCTGGGCAACTTAGCAAGACCTTGTCTCAAAATGAAAAGGGAGGCTGAGGCAGGAGGATGGCAAGTTAGAGGCCAGCCTCAGAAAGTTAGCAAGACCCCATTTCAAAAAAAAAAAAAAAGGAGTGGGGACATAGCTCAGTGCTAAAGCACCCCTGGGTTCAATCTCCCTAGTACCAAAAAATATTATGATTATTAATAAAATAAAAAGGGCTGGGAATGTAATCCAGTGGAGTGCCCTTATATTTAATCCCCAGCACTGCATAAAAAAAAAAAAATAGCTAAAAGGACTCTGCTCTATTTATAAACTTTTCTTTCTTTCTTTCTTTCTTTTTTTTTTTTTTGCTACTGGGGATTGAACCCAGGGGCACTTCATCACTGAACTACATCCCCAGCCCTTTTTATTATTTATTTTGAGACAGGATCTCACTAAGTTGCTGAGGGCCTGGCTAAGTTGCTAAGGTTGGTCTCAAATTTAGGATCCTCCTGTCTCAGCCTCTTGAGTCACTGGAATTACAGGCATGCACCACTGACCTGGCATAAAACTATCTCATATTAAATCGAGAGTCTCAAATTGTATGTACCAGTTAAAGAAGTAGAAAACAAGAATATCCAAAAGCAGTAACTCTCAATTTTAAAAATTTAACAGAGGGTTAACACTCTATCTTTGTGATGCAAACTTTCCATACTCTCTTCCTAAAACTACTATGTAAAATACTTTTTTAGGGCCTCAGGGGCACTAGAGATTTAACTCAGGCATTCATCATGCCAAGCATGCACTGTACCAATGAATGTACCCCTAGTTCCACACATTTTTAAAGGAGACTAATATTGTATCAAGTTTTATTTCCATTACAAGGGGACTTTTCCTTAGATTAACCAAAGAACAGAAATTCATTAAACTGGGTATGGTGGCACACGCCTGTAATCCCAGTGACTCAGAAGGCTGAGGCCAGAGGATCACAAGTCCAAGGCCAGTCTGAGCAACTCAATTTAGTGAAGCCCTAAACAACTCAGTTAAATAAAAAATAAAATAAAAATAAAAAACAAAAAGGGCTGGGAATATAGCTCAGTGGTAAAGTACCCTAGGGTCCAATCTCTGGTACTCCCTATCCCCCCCAACGGCAAAGAAAAGGACTGCCTGAGGCACCGAGAGACCACACCTGAGGTACTAGTGAATTTCAGGTTTATGGTCTGATTTATTGCATCACTTTGCAGTTATAGCTTTATCTAGCAGGGTGCCTTTGATAATGCTGAGTGTATTATTATTTTACAGGACATTATTTTACAAAAATGTTTTCCCCAAGTTGTTTTTCTAGAAAACATGTTCCATCCATGGTACATACGGGTAATGTCTGAAAACAAGAAAGGCTCCTTGAGGATACCTGGAGGCAACCTAGTATTTGCAACACCCAACTGCACATTACTAGCTTAATGAACAGGAGAAAGAGAGAAATTGTCAATTTGCCTACATGTTATTAATTTATCTACAGCTACAACAGTTATATTTAGAAATAAGTTCGGGTTGGGGGGGGCTGGGGATGTGGCTCAAGCAGTAGCTCGCTCACCTGGCATGCGTGCGGCCCAGGTTCGATCCTCAGCACCACATACAAAACAAAGATGTTGTGTCCGCCAAAAACTAAAAAATAAACACTAAAAATTCTCTCTCTCGCTCTCAAAAAAAAAAAAAAAAAAAAAAGAAGTTCAGGGGGCTGGGATTGTGGCTCAGTGGCAGAGTGCTCCCCTACCATGCATGAGACACGGGTTCGATCCTCAGCATCATATAGAAATAAAGATATGTGATGGTTATTATTATCCAAAGTACATGTATGAAGACATGAATTGGTGTGAAAATACTATGTATACAACCAGAGATATGAAAAATTGTGCTCTCTGTATGTAATAAGAATTGTAATGCATTCCACTGTTATATATAAATTAAAAATAAGTAAATAAAGGTATTGTATCCAACTACAATTAAAACAAAATATTAAAAAAAAAAAGAAAGAAAGAAGTTCAATACTAACTCCTACACTAATATCCTCTAAAAATCTAGAAGTATCATTTGCCCCTACAATGAGAAGAACCGACTTAATTTGAACACATACACAATAGAGACAAATGCCTTTGAGGGCCAGAAGTGAGTTTAAAATTTTATGTAACATGGAACTGCAATTTAAAATTGCCTGTAATGGTAAAATTTTGTTATGTATATTTTACAAATTTTTAAAATCATTTGAAATTTGCCTCCAAATCCTGATTTCCCCTGAAAACACACACACAAAAAAAAGCCAATTCGACTACATTAAAGATCATGAATCCATTAAATTGAACATTTTTTAAAAAATACTTTTAGCTGGAGATGGACACGATACTTTATTTATATGTGGTGCTAAGGATGGAACCCAGTGCTAGGCAAGCACTCTATACCACTGAACCACAACTCCAGCCCCTAAACTGAACATATTTAAATTTTAAGTAGTTGAAAACTTTTAGTGATGTGAATTAAAAGTTTTAAGGAAGGTGGTTATTGATATTTTCCATATCCAAGAAGGACGTAGGCAAATGAAAAAAAAAAAACTGCAGCAAAGGAGATTTAGTTCTGACATAATTCTAACTAGAAAAGTAATTAAATTCTATAATAAGATATCACACAGATCTATACTCTTAGTGATATAATAGGATAACTACCTTGAAAGGGTTAGATGCAACTTGTAGGAAAAATTCTAATAAACTGGGGTAGGGGTTGTGGCTCAGTGGCAGAGTGCTTGCCTAGCACATGTGAGGCACTGGGTTTGATTCTCAGCACCACATAAAAAAATACAAAGGTATTGTGTCCATCTACAACTATAAAATACTTCTTAAAAAGTCAAGGGGCTGGGGTTGTGGCTCAGTGATAGAGCCCTTGCCTAGCATGTGTGAGGCCCTGGGTTCAATTCTCAGCACCGGATATAAATAAATGAATAAAATAGAGTTTCATCAACATCTAAAAAAATATTTTTAAAAAATTCGAATAAACCTTAGAGAGTCTCTAAAGCCGGCTTCCAGTTTTAGAATTCCGGGTTCTTTATTCCAAGCCCACAGTGTCTGCAAGAAATTTTACCTATAAAAAGTTATACTAGGGGCTGTGGCTGGGGCTCAGGGGTAGTGCACTTGCCTGGCATGTGTGAGGCACTGGGTTCGTTTCTCAGCACCACATATAAATAAATAAAGGTCTATCAACAACTAAAAAATACATGTTAAAAAAAAAGTTATACTAATCTACAAGTCATTTCAGTTTGGCTTTTATATATCACGGTTAGTCTGCCCCACACATCTACTCCCCCAGGAACTGAAAATTGACCATCTCTGTTATGAAACAGTTCCACCAATTTCACTGGCCTCAAAATATAAACACTACAAATGAAAAGAATACTTGGTTCTAAATTAAACAAATAGAAATACCTACACGACTTTGTCAACCTTAGCCAATAATTTTTGTGTTAACAGGGAAGATAATTTTCAGATCCAAAACATTCAATTTTTTCAAAAATGACAAAAAAATAATTTTTACTCTTGGGGAAAAAAGCATAATCTTTCAAATATGAGCTCCATTTTGGAAGACTCCTGTTCATTTTAAAACAATGATCTTGGACTGGGGTTGTAACTCAGTGGTAGCATGTTTGCCTGATACAAGTGAGGCACTGGGTTCAATCCTCAGCACCACATAAAAATAAATAAACAAACAAGCAAAGGTATTGTGTCCGTCTACAACTAAAAAAAAAATAAAAAGTAATTTAAAAAATGATCTTTAACAGTGATCAGACAAGTGAATAATTATTTATTATAACCCAAAAACCAGCATTTATAAAGCCACAGGGAAGTTAATCATCACCAATTCAACAGGTAACTACTACAGCACAGCAAGCTGAGTGATTCTTCCCAACCTGTATTAGGGCTATCTGGACAGTTGTTAGACATTAAATGACGCATTCAAGCAACCCAATTCTAGACTCCAAACATTTACTTCAGTAGCACATACACATATTTTGATCAAGTATGCATGCATATCTGTATTTCACTAGATTTTATTAATGGGTGTTTGTTTAAACAAATCTGTCAAGATGAATTTACAAAAGTCAACACAGGAATAAAAGTATAATACTGGGGCTGGGATTGTGGCTCAGCTGTAGAGCACTCGTCCAGCACATGTGAGGCCTTGGGTTTGATCCTCAGCACCACATAAAAATAAACAAACAAAATAACAGTATTGTGTCCAACTACTTCTAAAAAATAAATATTCAAAAAAATTTTTTTAAAAAGTATAATACTGGATTATGGAGCTAACAAGCTCTCCTAAGAAAGAAAACAAAGACAGCCTTCCTGATTTCATAAAGAACATTCTTTCTACAGCCAAAAACTAAGGTAATGTGACTCAAAGTGAATTATCTCTTCATTGCCTGGATTCCTAAAAGGCCACTGACTTCCAACTGCTTTCAACTGAGAATGAGAGGATTTACCTCAGTGACAGACTACTTGCCTAGAATGCTTGAGGCCCTGGGTTGGATACCCAACAATGCCAAAAAATAACACTAAGAAAACATTTTTTAATGGCTCACACCTTGCTTCAGAAAGGTATCTTGTGTTTACACAGAGATAAATGTCATCAATATACATACTACTTCAAGTCTTTGAGCTTAATCTTTTTTTATTTAAAGACTCAAACAGAATTTTTACAGCCCAACTGTTTTTATTTTCTTATCCATACCACACCTTACCTATCTCCTCACTTTTCACAACACCTAAAACAATCATATATTAAATATACACACCTCAAGCACATAAAATTCATTACACTAGTTTTGTAGCTATAATAATTGTACTAACACTGACTTTAAAGAACTAAAAACTTATTAGGGCAGTATTTAGATGGTTCAATTCACCAGGGGATGGGGAGATAGATTAATCCTCCCCTACCCAACAGGCGGCTACAGTATGCCAAGTTTTCTATACTAAACTAGTATAACAAGGAAGAAAGTATGATTTTACTTCTAAATTTCAGCAGAGTAATAGCTCTTCTCAGTGTGTTCAATAACCCTAACAATCTCTACTTAAACATTACAGGTTGGATGTCAGAAATCTATAGTAAACTACATTCCCTATCTGAGATCATCTGGGCATAAAAGACACAAATAGAGATGACAAATGCTTATTTATTTAATTCTAAAGACTATCTCCTGCATTCATTCGAAGCCTCAAAGAGTTTTCTAAACATCAAGAAACTCAGTCCCACTCTTGCTATGGCTGGCTTTAAATAATGATAAAATAACAGAACCCACTGAAGATGCTGCAAGAAAATAAAAATTTACACATCACCTTTGGTTTGGCCACAGCTAGAAAGGCTCCCATTTACAAATGAGCATCATCCAGAGTAGGTGAGGAGTGGGATAAAAACCATCCTTCAGCCCTCTTTTCTGGCACTGACTGAGGCATTCGTTGGAAGTGAAAATAAAGGGGAGTTTGATTGTGCAAGTGATGCCAAGAGAAACAAGATTCCACATGTCAGGAGACTGAATACCCCACACAGAGCAAAGGGCACTCACCCCATTGCTTTTGGCCCAAAGAAAGATTAGTTGCTTCACCTGAAAGCCTCTCAAAGGAAGTCTAATTGTGTCCACTCCCTCCCTCACCCTGAGTGAACTCAACAACCCCTACTCACAGAACAGGGGGGAAGCTTTGCTTATCAAAAATAGCAAGTGCTGCTTCCAAAGCCAAAAAACACTCCTTTACTGAGATAGTCTTCTGCCCCAATTCAGTCTTCTACAACCTAACTACAAGCCAAAAATACTTGGTTCCCAGCCTAACTAAACTTCTCCATTTTCTCAAAGGTCTATCAACCCCGCTTTCTTTCAAATAAGCTCTTCTCCACTATCCATTTTCTGGAGGCCTTTCTCAAAATTCCCTTTGCACAGGGCTCCAGTTCCTTCAGAAAGTTCCTTCTCCCAGGATCATCTCCTTTCTCCCACTTTTCCTAAGGTTCTGCCCAGGTGCCGTCCCAGGTCTAACACTTCGGGCTCCTCTATTTGTAGATTCACTAGCAGATCCCACTCTTCCCTGGCACAACTCTTCGGAAAGTCGTCTCTCTCACCAAAATCATTTGTTTCCCCAAAATATTTTTTCCCTTATCTCTCCTCGGATAGAGACAGACCCACATACAATTATCTGTTCTCAACTCCTAATTCCCAACTCTCTTCCTTCTCCCAGGTTCGTCCACAATATTTAACAAGCATCCCTAGAGTTTCCCCCCTAATTCTCGGCCTCAGCCCCTAACTTCAGCTACAATCTTTTATCCCACTTTTCAGATCCAGATTTTCTGTGCTTTTTACTCTCAGCCAGCACCACACGCCTTCCCTCCCTAGGCTACCCACTTACGCATCTATGGCCAAACCTTTTTCCCTCTTCCACCTTCCTCGGTCCCCAATTCTCCGCAGAACCTAGTGAACAACCCACCCCGCGCCATCTCCTCGGCCTCCCCGTAGCCTCTGTGGCCCCTAACTCTCTTGTAGCTCCGCTCACCCCCTAATTTCACTCCATGCCCCCCGGGGCTCCCCGACTCGCCCTCCCCGCCCGGAGAAAGAGGTCCACCTCACTGCTCGCCCGGCCCGCCCTGCCGCCAGGCTCGAGTGTCCCTTCCCTTCCCTCGGGGCCCCGAGGCCGCTGCCAGCGATGGCGCGGCGGGGCCGGCTCACCAGTTGGTCATGTCCAGGAAGAAGGCGCAGCCGGCCGGGTTGAGCTGGAAGCCAAGCAGCCGCTGGAACTCGGAGATGAGCACGTCCTTGTCGGTGGTGCCCAAACAGCTGAACTTCTGCATCAGCTCCGGGTCCAGATCCACGTCCATGCCCTCCATGGCGGGGGCCGGACACCCGCTTCCCCGCCTCCTCACTACGGAGCCGCCGCCGCGCCGCCAGGCCCGGGAACCGGGAGGGGGCCCGTTGCTAGCCGGCGCCGCGACCCCGCTCCTCTGAGGTAGGCCCCGGGCCTCTCACCGCCTCATAGGGGTAAACTCACTCAGCCACTCACTCTCCGGCTCCCCCCCCTCCCACCCCCCCCAACGCCGCCACCTCCGCCGCTACCGCCTCTCGCTTCTCCGCCGCCTCCGCCTCCTCCCGCGCCGCGCCCACTGCGCACGCGCCGCCCCTTAGGCCCCGCCCCTTCCTTTCCTGAAGGACCACCCCTCGGTGGCGTCACAACCCCGTGACGTCTCCCGCGTGACCTCACCGCGGCGGAGCGAGGGGGCGGGAAGGGGGAAAGGAGGAAAGGGCTGGCCGGGAGGCGAGGTTCGGCTCTAGGCCCAACCTCCTCCTCGCCGCGTGCCCACCCTCAAGGGGCGGAATAAACGCCCAGGCTTGTTGGGAGGAGCTCGGGTATCTTTGTCTCCGACTACCCCACCATTTTGCAGGTGAGGAAACTTGAGCTCCAGGCAGGGCACTGACTATGGCAAGGTCAAGTAACTAAGTGAACACTCAGGGACCGGCCTTCCCAGCCAAAGGTCTGTCCCTCGCTCTAGAAAGACTTGTTTCTAGTGCCGCTTTCCCAAAAGGAGGATGCCGTAAATCCTTGGTTCCCGGCCACCCTTGAGATGACTACTACGGTTTTATCGGTTTTATCGGTGCTGTTTGTTATGCAACAGCATCTTGTCTCCAGAAAATAAAAGAGGCCTCAATACAAACATCAGTCGCAGGTCCAGACAACGCCACCCACTCCGTCAGAACCAGCTCTTTAAAAATACAGGTTTAAGTCATGAGAATTTGGAAAAACTTGTTCTGTCGTTACAATCCAAGGCAAGTGTATATGGTACACTTAACGCGACCAAGATCCCATTTCAAGATCAAAGAATGAGAAGTCTAGAGACTTTCTAACCCTTCTGTGTTTTATTTTGGGTTTTTTAATTTTTGTTTTGGTTTGTTTTGGTTTGTTTTTTGGTACCAGTGATTGAACCCAAGGGTGCTTAATCACTGAGCCACTATTTTTTGTTTTTTGTTTTTTGTTTTTGTTTTTGTTTTTAATTTTGAGACGTCTGGCTAAATTGCTTCAGGCCTCACTAAGTTGCTGAGGCTGGCTTTGAACTTTCGATGCTCCAGAGACTGTGGAATTACAGGTGTGTGCCACCATGCCTGGCTAACAAGTGTTTTTAAAACATCACTTGTTGGCAAATATTGCTATGTCAGGGTTTTCGGGAGAGGAATGAATAAGAAATGATCTGCCTTCAAGTAGCTTTCTGTTTAGTATACAAATATGGCAAGGGAAATCAAGAAAGTTTATATGCCTTTTCCAAAAATACAGTGCAAAAAAACTAGAACCCAGCTGAAGTATGGTTTCTAACAATGTCAACAAAAGACAGGGCTGGGAGAAGTGACCAATAGTGTCTGGGATGCCAGGATGCTTAGGAAAGGGAATACGTTCTACCTCTTCCGTCTCAGTATGAAATAAGTAAAATAAAATAGCTTTGTTCTACTCGGATATGGCGGCTTATACCTGTAATCCCAACAACTTGGAAGGCTGAGGCAGGAGGATCAGAAATTCATGGTCAACCTCAGCAATTTAGTGAGGCACTAAGCAACTTAGTGAGACCTCCATCTTAAAATAAAAAAATAAGAGCTGGGGATATAACTCAGGTGGTAAAGTGCTTGCCTTGCTTGCGCAAGACCCTGGGTTCAATCCCCAGCACCACAAAAATAAATAAATAAGGACTGGTGACTTAGCTCAGTGGTAAAATGCTATTGGGTTTAATCCCCACTACCAAAAAAATGATAATTTAAAAAAATTAAAACTTAGGTTCTAGGTCATGCACGTTTAGGACTTAAATTCTCTTTCTGCCAATTATTGATAACAGTGCCTAACCAAATAGATTGTTGTTCCAATTAAATGAGGCAACAATATATAAATGCAATGCTCTATAAGATTGATAACTAGTAATGTGATAAACATGAAGAGATGGCTGTGGGTTAGAAAGTGAATCAAAAGCAGAGATTACTTCTTCCCCTGCCCCCTCCTCTATTTCGTATCCCTTCCCTTCCTGTTCATCTCTTAAAGTATGCAATGTATTCCCTTTCTGTCTTTAGCCTTCCACCCCCGCATATGACTATCTTGTGGGAAACAGACACCTTTAACAGCTTATATTAATAAATAAAACTTATAAATTCATACTATAAACATTTATAGTTATTAGCATTTAAAAGAAACTATTCTTGGGCTAAGTGGAGAGGTACATAACTATAATCCCAGCTACTTGGGAGGCTGAGACAAGAGGATTACAACTTCAAAGTCAGCTTGTGCAATTTAGCAAGACCCTGTCTCAAAATTAAAAAATTAAAAAGGACTGAGATACACGTCAGTGGTAAAGTCCTTGCTTAGCAAGTACAAGGCCCTGGGTTTAATCGTAACACTGCAAAAAAAAAAAAAAAGAAAAAGAAGCTATTTGGAGGCCTCTAGGAACTGTGGAAGTTTGATTCATTACCACAACATAATTTTGGGGTGGTCACAATTTTGAAACATTTCATTGTTTTTCAGGAAACTTCAGTCATCCACCCATTGTAGGTGAGCATGTATTGTCTCAATCTTATGGATGATGGAATGGAAACAGATCAAAAAATCTTGGTTTTAAAGCTGAAAAGAACTGAGACTGCGTAGTCCAACTTCCCCATTTCACAGGGGAAGAAATTGAAACTAAGAGAGGGGAATTGATCATAGCTCTATGAACCAAGATCATAGTTCTAGCAAGGGATTTCCAAACTCCCACTCAATCACCTCATCTGCTATATCCTCTTATGCTTCCTTTATATGCTGTGTTAAATTTGAACCTTACAAACAATCGGAAATTTTGACCCAAGAACTAATTTGATATTAGACTACAGGCTTCCTAGGAAGCACTCTATCATGTCCTTGGATTAAAATTGTGTTGACCAAGGATCCATAGACAGTGTCACTGTATCTGGTAACTCCAATAGAATGCTGATTTAGAGGAAACTGAAAATTCTCAGCCAATCCATGCTGTACTAGGATTTTAGCTCACACTCAAATTGTTCACATAATTCAAAGAAATCCTTGCAAATAGGAGACCTGAATGGGTCAAAATTTTAGTCTACAGAAGGAATTATTTCAAAGGGGTAAACTCCTTAAGTGAATGATGAAACTTCGTGGTGAAATTTTGGTTTTCATTAGATTTTAGGTACAACTCTGTCCAAGAATATGTCTCTATCTTAGTTTGGGATACTACAATAAAACACCACAAAGTGGGTGACTTAGCAAATAATTACTAAACAATACTAATTATTTCTTATAGTTCTGGAAGCTGGAAAGTCCAAGATCAAATTGTTTAGTGAGGACCTACTTTCTCATAAAAAAAAAAAAAAAAAAAAAATTACAGACAGGACTGCTCCTGTCTGTAATTCCAGCATCTCAGGACCTGAGGCAGGAACATCACAAGTTCAAGGCCAACCTCAGCAATTTGGTGAGGCACTAAGCAACTCAAAAGAGATCCTGTCTCTAAATAAAATACCAAAAAAAAAGGGGGGGGGGAGGGAGGACTGGGGATGTGACTCAGTAAACCACCCTGTGTCAAAATAAAAAATAAAAAGGATTGGGGATGTGGCTCAGTGGTTAAGCACCCCTGGGTTCATTCCCCAGTACCAACAACAACAACAACATAGTACCTTCTTGCTTTGTCCTCATGTGATGGAAGGGGCACAGCAGCTCTCTGTGCCTTTTTTTTTTTTTTTTAATAAGGGAACTAATCCTGCTCATTAGAGCTCCACCCTCATGACCTAATTACCTCCAACACCCCACTTCCTAACATTATCACATGGGTATTAGGATTCAACATATAAATTTTTGGTATGTAGGGAGGACCACAAATATTCAGACTACAGCACTCCCCTAACCACTGTGCAGAAGGTGGCTAGCTTATTAGATATTAGGGAAGAACCCCTCCTTGCAATTAAATGCTTCTAGTGTAGGGATGGGATATGAAAAGGAAGAAATGAGGCGTTACCAAATTAGGAGACCCCCAAATGTGAATTTCCACCTGAGTCTGAGGGATTATTTATAATCCTTAAGGTTCTGCAACTTTGATTGGGTTTTATTGCAAAGAGGGTCAAGAGAAGAACTGGTAGAGAAGGCAAAGAGACAAAATTGCTGGGCACTACCTGCAGAAAGGAAAGCTGACAGCAGTATTCCAAAATGGCTTCTAGGTACCATGTAGAGCCAGGTCAGAAGCTGCCACTGCCTGGAACATGCATGAGACTAGCATATTCTTGGTATGAATTTCTCAGCTGGTGATCTTGTAGGAGAAATTTAAATGGATACCACTGACCCAGACCAGGTTCTTTCTTCTCATTTAGGAGTTGAAAGTCTAGGAAAAAAGTGATTCATCTCACCAGGACAGGCTAAATTGCCTCCAAACTTCCAAGTCCTTAAGACTCAGAATTGCCAAGACTAGCTAGAACTGTCTACGGTTATGTCAGAGTGTAACTGATCCAGAGAATATACAGAATATACAAATAGACTTTAGGGAATGTTATACGATAATAGCAACTTGAAAATAGCTCAGTGGTAGAGTGTCCCTGGGTTCAAACCCCAGTATCACAAGAAAAAAAAAATCACTAAGCACAATTATCTCTGTTGCTATAGAAAGATAATCATGACATTCTTTATTCTTTTTCTTTCTTTCTTTTCTTTTTTCTTCTTCTTCTTTTTTTTTTTTTTTTTTTTTTGGTACCAGGGATTGAACCCAGAGCTGCTTAACCCTTAACCACTGAGCCACATCCCCAGCCCTATTTATTTATTTATGTATTTATTTATTTTTGAGATAGGGTCTCAGTAAGCTGCTTTGGGCCTAAGTTGCTGAAACTGGCCTTGAACTTGAGATCCTCCTGTCTCAGCCTCCCAAGGCACTGAGATTACACATTTACAGGTGTGTACCACCATGCTCAGCACAATATATTCATTTTTAAGTGATAGAAGATATGACAAAATAATAGTATTATATATGATCTAATTTCTAAGAGGGAGATGCATGAATGAGCTTGAGCAAGACATCTGGAAGAATACACTTGAACCTATAGTAATGATAGTCTCTGGATGTGGAGAATGATTGATGGATATTTTTACAATTTTGCCTGCTTTTTTTTTAAATGATCACATAATAACACAAAGAGTCACTTCATCTTAAAGAAGGTTGGATGTCCTGAAGACTCATCAAACATGAGTTCATTTCAGCTCTTCACTTTCCGCCTGACAAGCAGGAATCTCATGAACTGCAAGACCAAGGACCAGCTGACAATCAGGAGGGCTCTTCTGCTAAGTAAGCAAACAGGCTAACTATGATCAAAGTTCAGGTGAGAACGTGGCCCAGAAAGTGAGCCCTCAGCCTGTGCTATGTGACTATGGCCAAATGATGAAGTTTCCCTTATGACCTCAGAGGTTTGTTTGTTTGATTTTGCAGTACTGGTGATTGAAACCAGGGATGCTCCACCACTGAACTATATCCCCAGCCCTTTTTATATTCTGTTTTGAGACAAGGCCTCCATAAATTTTCCAAGTTGACCTCGAACTCATGAGCCTCCTGCCTCAACTGCCTGAGTATGTGTGATTGCAGGTGTGTGACTGGCCAGTTTCCTTATTTCTAAATAAGGAAAACTGCATAAAGTTCATGGAAGTGGAGCAAAACTCAACACAACTACTATTGCATAAATAACCACAAACACAAATTGTCATTCTGTGCTTATTTCCCAGAGTTACAGGTTAAAGCTGGGTGAGCATGAGAGCTCATAAAAGCAAAGCTTTAAAGTATTAGAAGGACATTGGAGAAATGGAATCATACATTTCTATAAAGGTAGCCAACAGTATGAAGCAGTGTATGTTCAAGTGCCAAAGGAGTTATAGACAATGAGGTTGTAGGACTTGGAAGTGTGTAGAGTCATGGGTGGGCTGGGATGCCCAAAAGAGCTCGCCAGGAAACCTGGCCCAGACCCTGTATGATTCTCCTGAGTATGAGGAATGCATTACAGTAAAGTCACATAGAAGTGTTGAATAGCCAGAAGACCTTAGCTTTTCTTTGTAACCTCCCATGTTTCTGTTGTGACTACAAAAACATACCCATGAGTGACCTCAGAGAAAGAAAATACAATCTCAGGCATACTTGAGGGCTCATTTTCCAAGTAGATTGAATAGGTGAGGTTAGAGTAGCCCTCCACTTTTAGTATCCATCCACCCAGAGTATGATGGGAAAAGACCAGAACTCCCACATTTGGGGCTTTTCCAGTTCCTCATTCCTGTTTCCCTATTCAAGAGATATACAAGTAGGGCATTTTTGAGGGGACAACAGCCAGCATCTCTTTGCAGGGTTCTTTCTGCCCAGGGGAACCAAAGCCACCCTAAAACTTACAATCTCAGATAATTAGTAACAAAACACAAATACTCAGAAATATATTTACAGAATGCGAAGCTCTTAATAGATCTAGTCCACATGGATTCTGGAACTAGACAAAGGGAAAATGGCTCTGGTGGTTTATTTAAGGGGGTACATCAAAGGCAGGGAGAAGGTTTTAAGAACAGAGTCTTGCTTCTTGATGTCTTGCAGCCAGCAGGTTGATTGACATCTTGGCAGGTCACACCCATCTCAGGTGCTGTATGGGCCACTGCACAGCAGAAAAGAGATGAGACAATGCCTCCATAACTTTTCCCTAAGCAAATGACCAGAGGAAATGTCCACTGGCCATTCCCATACACCAGATGTCTCTACCCATAAAGCTTCCATGCACGGTGACCCACATGCAATAGTTCTTGACAGGGCACCAGTATATTAGACTAGGTCAGGCATGTTCAGGGTGGTATGGCTGTAGATGGGCACCAGTATAACAAAGAGATAGCTTTGAGTTATCTTTCTGGGAAGAGCATATGATTCCCTTGGTCTCTTTTTTTCTACTGTGGTGTATGAGACTAGGCAAAATAATCCTGTCTTTGTCTCATGTTTCTTGGCCTAAATGCACCTAGAAGTAGTCCATTCTCTTTTTCTTTCCCTCCCCTCTCCTTCTTGGCCCCTTAGTTTACTTGAACCAAAATATCTTCCAAGTAAACACCAAATCCTTACCTCTCCCACATGAAAAAGAAAAGGATGTCCCCTCTTTTACTATAATCGTTCTTTTTACTCTTTCTTCCAACTGTGTCCCATATGCCAACATCCTGCTGTCTGATCTCAGGTTAAGTGAGAAAGGAAAAGAGAGAAAGGAACAAATATTTAATGAAACCCACCAATGTGCCAGATGTTGCTCATGCTAAGTGCTTAGATTCACTTAAACCTCACAATAAAATGATTTCAATATTATTATATCAATTTGCAGATAGGAAAATAGAGATGGAGGGTTTAAAGAGTGTTGAAGATGTTCAGAAAGCCAATGCTCTGATTTCTTTCCATTCTAAGAATTTTTTTAAGAGAGAGAGAGAACTTTTAACATTTATTTTTCAGTTTTCTGGACACAACATCTTTATTTTATTTTTATGGGGTACTGGGGATCGAACCCAGAGCCCCGCGCATGCCAGGTGAGCATGTTACCGCTTGAGCCACATCCCCAGCCCCCATTCTAAGAATTTTATCTTTTTACCATGTTCAGCTGGTTGTGTTTCTACAGAACTATCATATTTTCCTTTCATTGGATTCCTTTGATCATCTTCAGGATCTTTTTAAAGAAGACTGACAGATGACTACCTGCTGATATTAATATTAATTCCTCAAGTTAATATAATACCTTGTAGCTTTTCAACATATCCATAGATTCTTTCATCTTACCCTTAAGGGAATAAAAGGTTATATTGAGTTATTTTTTTAATACTTTTTTTTTTTTTTTTTTTTGACACTAAGGATTGAAGTCAAAGGCGCTCAACCACTGAGTTACATAACCAGCACTTTTTATTTCTTATTTTGAGGTTCTCACTAACTTGCTTAGGGCCTTGTTAAGTTGCTAAGGCTGGCCTCAAACTTGCAAACCTCCTGTCTTAGCCTCCTGAGTCACTAGGATTACAGGCATGCCACCACACCCAGCTTTTAATACCCTTATTACTTGTGAAAGAATCATACATGTTTGTTATGAATAACTAAGCAATATAAAAAAAAGTATAAAGAAGAAGGTAATCCAGACACTGGGGTGTGTGCCTGTATTTTCAGCAACTCCAGAAGCTGAGGAAGCTGAGGCAGGAGGATCACAAGTTTGAGGCCACCCTCAGCAAGGCCTAAGCAATTTAGCAAGACTTTCTGTCAAAATAAAAAATAGAAGGGCTAGAGATGTAGCTCAGTGTAGAGCACCCAGGGTTCCATCACCAGTACTGCAAAAAAGAAGAAAGTAAAAATTATCCTAAATCCCACTATCCAGAGACAACCACCCACTGGAAGTGTTTCTGTCAATGTGTTTTTCACTTACCTCTCCATTTGCATAATTTTCCAATGTTTCTAGCCTGGATTTTTTTTTTCATTCAGAGCATGTTGACAACAACAGCTTCCCTTATCAATAAGTTCAGATTTGCATCATCTTTTTGTATATTTATTTTTTGTTTGTAGATGGACACAATACATTTTTTAAATCTTTTTTTTTTTTTTTTTAACACAATGCCTTTATTTTTATGTGATGCTGAAGATCAAACCCAGGTCCCGCCTGTGCTAGGCGAGTGCTCTACCGCTGAGCCACAATCCCAGCCCCTAAATCTTTTTTTTTTTTTTTAATATTTATTTTTTAGTTTTTTGGTGGACACAACATCTTTATTTTATATTTATGTGGTGCTGAGGATCGAACCCAGTGCCTCACACATGCTAGGCGAGCGCTCTACCTCTGAGCCACAACCCAGCCCTTTGCATCATCATTTTTAACAACAGTTCAGTATTCCAACAATATTTGTTCAGTATATTACTTGACCTGTCCCCTATGGATAAAAAATAAGACTACTTAAAATTTTTATTTCCATAAGAAATTATTAGCTCCAACTTAAAGTATAGAACTGAAGCTCTGAAAAACTAAATGACCCCTTTTTTAAAACCTAGATTTGGAACTAAGCTGCTTAGGCCAGGCCCCAAGCGTCCAACGCTTAAAACAGTGCTCTTCCCAACCTCACCACAGGAACAGGAAGCTGAAATTTTTGGCATAGGATATGGATTTGGCATACTAAAAAAACAGATTTTTTTTTTTAACTGCCATCGTGAGCAACTTAGTGAGATCCTGTCTCAAAATAAAAAGAGCTGGGAATGTGGTTCAGTGGTAGAGCACCCCTGGGTTCAATCCCTAGCACTGAAAACAAAAAAGAGACAGAAAAACACAAAGAAAGATAGAAGCCAGATACAGGGCTGGGGCTGAAGCTCAGTGGTAGAGCACTTGCTTAAAATGTGTGAGGCCCTGGGTTCAATGCTCAGCATCACATAAAAATAAATAAATAAATAAATGCATTGTGTTTTTCTGATACACACACACACCATATTAAATAAGATTGCTATTTATATATATATAAATAGGATTACTCTACATCTTAATTCTGGTAAGGGTCACATGAGCACATATATTTGCCAAAAATTTTATTGTTTTATAAATTATATCTCAACAAAATATGCTTGTGTGTTTTAACAGAACCCTTGGTTCCTGACCATATCAGTGTGCAGCATGTTGTAGAGACAAGCACACAGCATAAATAACCTGACTATCATAACTGACTGGAGATTATGAGATAGAGCTGTTTTTTTGTTTTTAGGGATAAAAGCCACTTGTCCGGTCCTTTCCCACTAGCAAGGTTTACTTATCAGGTGATTGAATGGTCTGCATGGACTTGATCCTGAGGCACAGGTCAGCCCTAGGTGTCTGTGGGTAATGCTGGCCCGGAATGCTGGACCCTCAACAGCAGGGCCCAGGCAGGCGTCTGGGTAGGAGCAAGACCGCAGGCACCCAGCCCTCCGTGTAGCACTCCTTTCTCAAGGGCACACCTGTCTGTGAAGCTCCTTGTCTGAATTGCTTTCCACACCTGCACACATGGAAAAGCTGAAAAGGGTCCCATGAGAAATGAAGCCTCTGTATCAAAATCAGACTTTCAAGGAGAAAATTACCAAAACTGTTTTTCTGCAGCTGGGCCAAGAAAAGCTATATTGGACAGGTCAATGCCTGAAAAGCCCGTTTGAATTTCAAAGGAAAGGCCAGGACCACAGGTAATGACAACGCAGGGACATCCCTCTCAAAGGCCCAGTGGCATTCACTGGACAAATTTGTCTCCAGTCTTCTCATACTTCAATCTACAGAACTTCTAGGACACTTTCAAGACCGTCTCAGTTTCTAGAAAATAAAGGAAAATTACGTGACTTTCAGGTGCCCAATTGGTTAGGAACATCAGAGATGCCTGTTTGGAAAAGAGCAAAACAAAACAAAACCAAAAGCCCCAATGAGGAATCACTGTAAATCAACTCTTTGTCTATAACTGATCATGGCAGCCTGCTATAAAGGCATAGTCATAAGTAGTGTTAGCCGAGCGCAGTAGCACACGCCTGTAATCCCAGTGGCTAGGGAGGCTGAAGCAGGAGGATTGCAAGTTCAAAGCCAGCCTCAACAATTTAGCAAGGCCTTAACAAACTCAGGGAGACCCTGTCTTTAAATAAAATATTTTACAAAGGGCTGGGAATGTGGCTCTGTATATTTAAGGCTCCTGGGTTGAATCTCGTACCAAAAAAAAAAAGCCAAGTGTTTGTTTTCTTCACAAAATATTTGGTGTGGGTATGTGTAGTGTAATAAAGAAACAAGATGGAGGAGGCCAAAATAAAAGAAAGTGACTATTTCAATTTTTTTTTTTTTTGGTGGGGGGCGGGTACCAGGGATTGAACTCAGGGGCACTCGACCCCAAACCTATTTGTATTTTATTTAGAGACAGGGTCTCACTGAGTTGCTTAGCACCTCACTTTTGCTGAGGCTGGTTTTGAATTCAAGATCCTCCTGCCTCATCCTCCCGAGCTGCTGGGATTACAGGCAGGCGCCACTGCACCCAGCTCTAACCCTTCTTATTTATTGTTTTGGGACAATGTCTATTAGGTTGCTGAAGCTGGCCTCAAACTTGAAATTCTCCTACCTCAGCCTCCTGAGTAGCTGGGATTATAGGTGTGTTACTACTAAGTCCTCCAGTCTTCAATTTCTTACCAGACTCATATGACCAAAAGTTAATAAGGCCCTCAGGCAGCACCTTCTGGACCTATCCCTGTGTGGATTCTTTTTTTGCAAACGCTCTAACTGGGCCACAACCCCCCAGTCCACCCCCCCTATGAATTCTTAAGCCAGTGTTTCTCAAAGTTTAATTCCCTAGATTACAGTAGAGTCACTTGGGGGAGAGGGGGCTCTTAAAACTGCATATACATAACTGAACACAATACCTGGGTCCCAGGCCCCTAAAATCTAAATCAGTATGTTAGACCAGGACGCAAGAAAAGACCACTGACTCCAATTAAAATCAAATTAAAGCAAGCTTATTATTTTGACAGGCCAGGCTGCCTCTCCCTCCAAAAACGGTGGGAACAAGACAGCCACCCAGCTTTCCTGCAGCCCAGTTTTATAGCCCAGAAAGTTACACAGAGGTGGGTTACAGTAACAGAACTCTGACAAGCATCACATTAATGGTAGTTTACATTTTTTTGCTGGCCCCAACATCAGAATTTATGAGGACCATTAGAGTCTCAGAGAGGGTCGTTGTCTGGCCAGGGAAGGCCAATATTTATGAGGTGTCACTAAGTTTCAGAGAGGGCTGCTATCTGGTCAGAGAGCCAGGCATGGGTGAGTTCAAGGCACGGGCAGGCATTCCAAGCAGGTTCAGAATTTGCAGTAATTTATAGTAAAGCCAAAATTATCTTTTCATGGCTTTGTGGCAAGATGGCTCCCAATTTTAAGAAAAGATCAGGTTGGGTCTATCAAGTATATCTGGGATAGATTCCAGGGATCACCAGGTAATTTTTATGCTTGCTAAAGTTTGAAGATCATTACTTCAAACAAACATAGTTAGTTGTTTATTGATGGTTTGCTCAATAGTTCAACTTGATTAAAGATTAACAAATTATATTTTCACTGGCATGTTTGCATTACATCTGTCTCACAAGAAGCCACTATGAATTAGTGAAGGAAAAGAATAACCGCAGACGGTTGAAAATGTTAAGTCCACACATTTCCAAAATTAACAGCAGTATGAATCAAAATCCTTTGACCTAGATTTTCCATTGTTAGGCATCCCAAGGAAATAATTTAATGAGTAAATTAAGATACAGGAATGTTTATTTTGCCATTGATCATAAAAGCAAAAAATTGGAAACACCTAAACATGTAACAAGGAGATTAAGCTAAGTAAGTTACGATAGTGCCATACAATAGACGCAAATCTGAGTTTATCAACAAGGAAACATATTTAAAACACAAAATTGTTCAAGAGAAATAAAGAGCTGGGAGCAGTGGCACATGCCTATGATCCTAGCAGCTCAGGAGGCTGAGACAGGAGGATCACAAGTTTGAGGTCAGCCTCAGCAATTCACAAAGATCCCATGACCCTATCTCAAAAAAAAAAAAAAAAAAAAAAATTAAAAGGGCTGGGGATGTGCTCAAATCCCCAATACAAAAGAGGGCGGGGAGGGGGGAGACAAGTATAAAACATCATCATATTTCATTTTTAAAAATTCAAAACAAAATTTGGAAGGATAAAATACAAAATGTTAACAGTGCCTATCTCTGATGGTGATGTTAAAGGGAATATTCATTTTTCTACTTTGTGTTGTTTCTTTCCTTTTCATACATAGTGTCTCACTATATACCCAAATTGTTGACCTCAAACCCCTAAGCTAAAGTGAGGAGTCTCAGCCTCCTGAGTAGCTGAATTCCAGGTGTGTGCCACTACATCTGGCTCTAAAGTGCTTTGAAACATATTCCTGATTATATTTATAATCAGAAAGAAAGCAATGGTACTGAATCCATTTTGAAAAAAAAAAGGAAGCTGAGTCCCATATCAGAAGATTGCATTAAAGCGCTAGATCTATTTGCTTTGAACTTCTCTTTTTTTTCCCTCTGAAATTAGGATGGTAATGTCTCTCCTGTCTACCTTCGAGAGTGTTTGTGAAATAAAATGTGAAAATGTTTTGCCAACTAGAAAATGTCTTGTAAAGATCGTATATTATTAAGTCTTCATTTTCACATCAGAGACTCACATTTACTGCATGCCTAAATATACAAACATCTGTCATTAAAGCGTAAAGCTAGGCCATTTTTTTAAGCTTGTTTTTTACTTTTTACTACGGGAAATTTCAAAGATATGAAAGAGTAGACTGAATAGTATAATGAACTGCCGTGGGTACGTCACCAGCTTCAATACTATCAAATGACACAAGATGTTCTTTTATCTATACATCCTACCCACGCTTTCCCATATTAACATACTGCCAGACTTTAAACTGACATTGAGCTTTGTAACTTTCATGTACCCAAAAGAAAATTTCAGTTCTCCACTCCTCATCTAAAAAGACAGTTTGAATTGTGCATTTTAAGGGGGTAAATTTTATGGTATGTGAGTGTTATCTCAAATTTTTTAAAAAGACAAGCATTAACATATGCACAACAGTTACCAAAACTGGTGTTTGGAAATGTCTCATGATTAGTAAATGCCCATCATGCTATTGTCACTTCGGGCTCTAAGATGACTACTGAAGGAAATCAGAGCATGCTTCCCCATAATATCGTACTTTCCCATATTGATTATTTTGACCTCAAGGCAACTGAACAGATGCAGAAAGCCTTCCCCCTAAAAACAGAGCTTAGGTTTCCTATGACAAAGGTGCCTTTCTGGCACTGGACAGATCTATTCTTATCACTAAAGAGAAGTCATTGCTATAGACCAGGAGTTGACACTGAGTCTGCACAAGCAAACCTCACTACAATAACATTTCCGTTGGTCTGCCCCATTTACCACCCCTGCAAGCCTAAGCCTCTTTTCCTTTATCTAGTCACTTTTCCACAAATTTATTCCTTTTTGTTAAAAGGATATATAAGGCCTGAATTCTGGATTCTTTTTTTCTTCTTTACATAACACATGGGAATTCATAGGAAAAAATATTAACATCATCCAAATGTGGTGGCTCCTGCCTGGAACCCCAGCAACTTGGGTAGCTGAGACAGAAAGATCATAAGTTCAAAGCCAGCCTAGGAAACTTAGCAAGACCCTGTCTCAAAATAATAAATAAATAAATAAAGGGGCTGGGTATGTAGCTCAGAGTTTCAATCCCCAGAACCACCACCAAAAAAAAAAAAAAAAAAATACACACACACACACACACACACACACATATATCTCAAATAAAATGTGTATGCTTTTTCTTCTTAATCTGGGGTTTCTTTTCGAATTTAATGAGCAGACTCCAGTTGAATTTGCTATTCTCCTGCCTCAGCCTCCTGAACTGCTCGGATTACAGGCATACACCACTGCATTGGTTTAAGGTTAACAGTTATAATGTTGGGTCACATGTGATCATGGAATTGTTGTTTGACCAGGATGTAAGAAAAGACCACTGACTCCAATTAAAATCACATTAAAGCAAGCTTATTATTTCGACCGGCCGGGCTGCCTTCCCACCCCAAACCGCAGGAACAAGACAGCCCCGCAGCTTTCCTGCAGCCCAGTTTTATAGCCCAGAAAGTTACACAAAGGGGGGTTACAGATAACAGAACTCTGACAAGCAGAACATTTTTGCTGGCCCCAGCATCAGAATTTATGAAGGTCGAGCCTCAGAGAGGGTCGTCGTCTGGCCAGGGAAGGCCAAGATTTGTGAGGCGTCACTAAAGTTTCAGAGAGGGCTGCTATCTGGTCAGAGAGCCAGGCATGGGTGAGTTCAAGGCACAGGCAGGCATTCTAAGCAGGTTCAGAATTTGAAGTAATTTATAGTAAAGCCGAAATTATCTTTTCATGGCTTTGTGGCGAGATGGCAACCAATTTTAAAGAAAAGATCAGGTTGGGTCTATCATTGTAGCCGATATTTCTCTCAATTTATATTAAAGCTCTCTATTTTATTTTAAAATATTTTTTCATTTGTAGATGAACACAATATTATGATTTATATTTATTTTTATTTTTTTAAAGAGAGAGACAGAGAATTTTTAATATTTATTTTTTAGTTTTTGATGGACACAACATCTTTATTTTTTATTTATTTTTTTATGTGGTGCTAAGGATCGAACCCAGCACCCCGCGCATACCAGGCAAGTGTGCTACCGCTTGAGCCATATCCCCAGCCCCTTTTATGATTTATTTTAAAAATCTTCTGTGAGCAGGGTGCAGTGCCACATGTTTATAACCCCAGCTACTCAGGAGGCAGAAGGATTGAAAGTTTGAGGCCAGCCTGATAAATTTAGTAAGACCCTATTTCAAAATAAAATTTACAAAGGCTAGAGGTGTGGCTTAGAGGTAAGGCTAGCATGTGTCATCAGCACCATAACAGGGGGAAAAAAATCTTCTATGATTCATATCATATACTACTTTAAGTTTTCATATCTGTTTGTACTGGGAATTGACTGCCCCCCCACACCCCAGGGCACTTTGACATTGAGCTATATCCCAGCCCTTTTAATTTTTATTTTTCAGACAGGGTCTCATGAAATTGCTGAGGCTGGCCTTGATTTTGTCATTCTCCTTCCTTGGCCTCCCTAGTTCCTGGGATACGGGCATGTACCACCATATCTGGCTACTTTAAGATTTTTTTTTTAAATGGTATCTAGCCACATTCTCTCTATATAGTGTTCATTTTCGGATGGCATTCTACTAGATATTCAACATCACTGCTGAGTGTTGACTTGATACCATTCCTAGAGAATATGCATGTAACTCTCCAATGGGCAATATAGGGACCTTGAAGTCAAACTTGAGTTCATATCAAATCCCAGCCCCACTGAGGCCCAACACTGAAATCTTTTGACCTGGTGGCAATGGAAACCAAATAAAGTCAGGCCAACAAACACATAAGCAAGGCTTTTATTGGGATTTCCCCGTAGGAAGGAAGACACAGCTTCAACAAGAAGACATCAGAGGGGCTGGGGCTGTAGCTCAGTGGCAGAGCGTTTGCCTAGCACCAGTGAGGCACTGGGTCAATCCTTAACATCACATAAAATAAAGGCATTCTGTCTATCTACAACTCAAAAAAAAAAAAAAAAGACATCAAGCTGGCTTCCTGAACGAAAGAGGGGAGTTTGTTTCATTGGTTACCTGCAGGAGTGGGAATGTTAATAATATTCAACCCCAGCATTTGCCCTGTGCTAAAGATCAGTTGCTGGGCTGTTTGAGAAAACACAAACAGGACACCCTGACCTCAATGATGCAAAGCTGACACTGCTCCAGGGTGGTACATACTCTGCCTCCTGGAGTCTATTGTCAGGCTATAAGCTGAGGCCTACAAGGACATTTGCCCTTTCCCCTTCTGTCTCACTGTCAGCTACCAGCCACGTGAAGCCAGATAAATCACCCCTTCTAAATCTTGTCTCCTACTTTCTAAAGTTTGTAGGAACTCAGCACAAAGTGGCGTACACCTATAATCCCAGTTCCTCAGGAGGCTAAGGCAGGAGAATGGTAAGTTCAAGCCAACCTTGGCAAATTAGTGAGATCGTGTCTCCAAAAAAAAAAAAAAAAAAGTAAAAATAAAAAAGGGTTAGGGATGTAGCTCAGTGGTAGAGGAACTCCCCTGAGTTCAGTCCCCAAAACTACAAAAAATTTTTTAAAAAGTCAAAGTTAGCATGGGGCATGATGTCCAACACATAGTGGGGTGGCAACAACATCTCCAGAGATGGTCCACTTGTTCACTGAAGACCTTTGAGAGAGTCCATTTGTTCAAAATAACCATTGATGCTGATTTCACATAGATAGACAAACTGAAAGGCTAATGAGAGTTGCTGGGAGTGTAGAGTTCAGAGGACTGCTCACACTCTACTGCAAGAGAGGAAATTGGGACAATCACTTGGCACAGCTATGATTTGGCGATATCTAGGAAAGTTGAAGAGACATTTCCCCCTCCAACCCACCAATTTCACACACACACACACACACACACACACACACACTCATTGCAACAATGCTTGTCAAAGCAAAAACATGGAAGCAAACTAAATATCCAACAGGATAAATAAAAATGTTATAGTTATGAATCAATAAATTGTGAGATAGTCATTAATGCGACACCTACGGCAATTAAGTAGACTGATCCCCTCCAGGTGGCAACATGGGTAGATTTTCATATCATGAAGTTGAAGGAGTAGTGGAGCAGAAGGGTTCCCACAGGAGGATGTTATTCTTAAAGGCTTTATTGAAGTACAATTGAGATATTCAAAAAATTGCACCTATACAATGTATTTAATCTGATGAGTTTGAACAATTGCAAATGCTTGGATACTATCCCACATGCAGGGTCATAGACATCCCACAACTCCAAAGGTTTCCTTTCTCCCTCCCGGGTTTAATTGCTAGTTGTTTTTGAGGTACTAGGGATTGAACCCAGGGGATTTCTACCACTAAGCTACATCTTCAACTCTTTTATACAGGGCCTCACTAAATTGTCCAGGCTGGCCTTGAACTTGCCATCCTCCTGCTTTCACCTCCCAAGTAGCTGAGCTCTTGTGTTAATTAGTTTACTCATATTATTTCCATTATACAGATATTTAAAAAAAAATGTAGAAACTTGCCCAATGTCACATATATGGGTGATTTGGGGGACAGTTTGATCTTTTTTATTTTTTATTCCCCAGCATCAGGGATGGAACTCAGGGGCACTCTACCACTCAGTTAATTTCCAGCCCTATTTATTTATATTTTGAGACAGGGTCTTGCTAAATTGCTGAGGCTGGCCTCAAACTTGTGATAATTCTGCCTCAGTCTCCCAAATTGCTCAGATAGTCTGATCTAAGTTATGGAGATTAGAAACTTGTCCAATGTCACATATCTAATGACCACACCCTAATTACTGCCTCTTGAAACATTTCAAGGATATTTTAAAATAAGAAGGTAGCCTACTAGTATCACACAGGTCAATGAAAAGGCAGTTCAACATTTCTTCCTAACCCACTTTTATTTCTGTTAGGAAATACTTAAATTTCCTACCCCACAAACCACTTGACCAAAATCCAGGGAGCCCAGCCCAGAACGGGAGACCACTCCATTGCCACATGGTGGAAACAATACAGTAAAGGTTAAGTTACCCATGACTTGAGATGAGAAGGATAAATCAGACCGGAAATGGTAAGAAGACTCTTTTGAGACCTTGAGTCTTCAAGAAATTCTCTAGAAAGCAATACAAAGTTCTGTGAGTAAAGAGAAGAGGATTTTTCACTTGGAATGTGAGCTAATGGTCCCAAGGCTTTTCCATGTTGTTAAATTATTACCTGCATTTGGGCAGGACCATTTGAAAGGGCAAATTCCCAAGGAGTCATAACCCACACATATGAAATGAAAAAAATGACTTCAAGCGTCTTGTCATATTACATAAGAGTAATATTAAGACTCTGAAATCAAAAGTAACATCTGTCTCCAGAACCATCTGTTAATGGTTTCTCATGTGTCTGAGGTGGGGCAAAGGCCACTGTGGATGCCTGGGCCTATGGGAGAAGGACAGAGAAGTGGCAGGTACCATGAAGAATAAAGCTTTTTACCAAAAGTAAAAAGCTTTAGGAGAAAAATCAACTGCGCCTTTCCCAAATGGATGATTTATTTTTGAATAATAGAAGAATATTTGGAGTCCTATAGTATTTCTGAATTATATTTTCCTTCTGTGAAGTTCTAAGGATGAGCAGGTGTGGTGGGGCATTCCTATAATCCCATAGACTCAGGAGACTGAGGGAGGAGGATCACAAGTTTGAGGTCAGCCTCAGTAATTTAGGGAGACCCTAAGCAACTTAGCAAGACCCTGTTTCTAAATAAAATATAAAAGAGTGCTGGGGATGTGGCTCAGTGGTTAAGTGCTCCTGAGTTCAATGCCTGGTACCAAAAAAAAAAAGAAAAGGGCTGGGGATATGGCTTAGTGATCATCAATCCTTACTTTTCTGTAATAATTTCTTCATTACAAACAGACTCCAAATCTATTATGTCATTTGATTATTTTTTTTTTGGGGGGGGGCGGTGCCAGGGATTGAACCCAGTACCACTTAACTACTAAGCCAAATCTCCAGACCATTTTATTTTTTATTTTGAGACAGGGTCCCACTAAGTTGATGAGACTAGATTCTAACTTGCAATCCTCCGGCCTCAGCCTCCCCAGCTGCTGGGATTACAGGCATGTGCCACCACCCCTGGCTCATTTGGTTCTTAAGCTATTTGAGTCATGGGAATTAAAAATAACTACAACAACAATATGAAGTGTTTTATACTAATCCAAGAGGCCAACCCTGAAAGACCACATGTTGTAGATTCCATCTGTATGAATGGCCAGAAGAGGCAAATCTATAGATAGAAAGTTGGTTTTTGATTGACAGGGGCTGAGAAAATGAGGAAATGTACAGTGACTACAATGAGTACAGGGTTTTTTGTTTGTTTGTTTGTTTTTTAGTTGTAGATGTACATAATACCTGTATTTTATTTATTTGTGTGTGTGTGTGTGTGTGCACGTATGCGCACGTGCGTGCGCTGGCACTGAAGATCGAACCCAGTGCCTCACACATGCTAGGCAAGTGCTCTACCACTGAGCTACAACCTCATCCCCCAGGGTTTCTTGTTTTGTGTGATGAAAATTAAATAGTTCTAGAATTAGTAGTGATGGGTGCACAATCTTGTGTACATATGAAAAACCACTGAATTGTACACTTTAAAATGTTGAATGTTACACAATGTGAATTTTACCCCCATTTTTTAGTTCCCAAAGAAAAAAGAGCTGGGTGCTGTGGCACACACCTATAATTCCTCAGGCTCGGGAGGCTGAAGCAGGAGGATCACAAGTTTGAGGCCAGCCTCCGCAATTTAGTGAAGCTTTAAGCAAATTAGCAAGACCCTGTCTCAAAATGAAAAATAAAAAGGGCTGGGGATGTGGCTCAGTGATTAAGGGCCCCGGGGTTCAATCCTTGTCACCATAAAAAAAGAAAAAGAAAAAAGGCCAAATGTGTCTAGAGATAAAATTATAACCATTTAGTTAAAGATCTTAATTGACTTTATTTGCTGTTCTAGAATTGGGCAATACTTCATTTCATAAAATAGAAGAAGTGTTTCTCTCGGCTGACCAGAAGAAGTTGGCCTATAGACAGACAAAGGCTGAAGAAAACAGAAACAAAGAACGGAAGATAGATTGATCATTTCTGTTTCTTTCCTTGTATCAGCTGCAGACCACAGTAATGTGGTTGGCTCCTACAATTTGGTCTTGGTTACCTCTCAGGAGTCATGGAGAGTAACTTTGATTGGTGTTACTTCACAGATCACAAAGGCAAGTTCAGCCACGAGTTCCTGGAGATTGAGTGTCTGACCTGAAGGGATGGGAAATTGAATATGCCAACAAGAGCTGTTATAAAACTGATGTCATGATCAGAAAAGAGGCTTAGGTACATGGAAGTGCGACGGAGGAACTGGGGAGTGAATTGATGATGTTGAAATTATCAATAAGGATGATGCTTCGTGGCCTCTCCTGACCCCGTAGGCCAGCAGGAGCGTGAAACCATGATTGGAGATGAACACATTTCTTGCACAACATCGAAAATCAGTTCCCTTATTGAAGTCAATTAATCCAAGGATCCAGGAGGTTTACAAGTATTTTATTATCATGTCCAGGACTTCCTGTTTGATCTTCAGTCTAATTGGATTATACTTTAAAATTAAACCAATCTAGATCAGATATTGGTATGGACATGAGGGGGGTGGGAGTAGTTATTTTTAATTAGCACTATCAGGAAATTTTTGTGTATATCAGGACAATATTTTTTTATAAACTATAAAAGATTATCTTTAGGGCTGGGGCTGTAGCTCAGTGGTAGAGCACTTGCCTAGCATGTGTGAGGCACCGGGTTTGATTCTCAGTACCATATATAAATAAATAAAAAGTAAAGATCCATTGACAACTAAAAAAATTTTTTTAAAAGATTATATTTAATAAATTTATTGAAAATTTTTAAACTTACTTTCCTTGTAAGAACAACAGTCAGGCTGGGGATGTGGCTCAAGTGGTCGTGCGCTCGCCTGGCAGGCGTGCAGCCCAAGTTCGATCCTCAGTACCACATACAAACAAAGATGTTGTGTCTGCCGAAAACCAAAAAATAAATATTAAAAAAATTCTCGGGCTGGGGATGTGGCTCAAGCGGTAGCATGCTCGCCTGGCATGCGCAGGGCGCTGGGTTCGATCCTCAGCACCACATAAAAATAAAATAAAGATGTTGTGTCCACCGAGAACTAAAAAATAAATATTTAAAAAAAAAAATTCTCTCTCTCTCTCTCTCTCTCTCTCTCTCAAAAAAAAAAAAAAAAAAAAAAAAAAAAGACCAACAGTCAAATTATTGATTGGTTAACAGCAGATTATATCAAATTACTTCTTTTTTTTTTTTGGTATGGATTATAGTAAAGAGAACTTTATTATCATGCCAATTGAAACTAGCCTGTTTGGAAATTTTACCTGTTATCTCTCTCTTCCCATTTTTTTGTGGGGAGATACTGAGGATTGAATCCAGGGATATTTAACCACTGAACCACACCCCCCATCCCCAGCCCTTTTTTTATTTTTATTTAGAGACAGGGGTCTCACTAAATTCTTTAGGGCCTGGCTAAATTGCTGAGGCTGGCTTTGAACTTGTGATCCTCCTGCCTCAGCCTGCCAAGCCACTGAGATTACAGGTGTGCGCCTCCACACCCAGCTCGCTCCCTGATTTCTTAGAAGGTTGAATAACAACTTAGTTTCAGTTTGGGGATGTGGAACTTTAGCATCAGTGACTCCATTTTAATTTTCAGTCTGTTCTGTTGGGGCCCAGTACAGGAGCTCAATCCAAGACAACAGCCTCCTGTAGTTTTTATATAACAAGTGTGTACTACAGGGAGTTAAGTTAAGCACTTTACTTGCTTCAAGCCACTTATCTAGCCTAATCATCTTAGGAGAGGCTATCATTTTCTCATTTTACAGATGAAGACACAGACTCAGAGAGGTGATTGGTCCACAGTGAGGTGGTGAACTAATAAGTACCAACCACCTTCAGACTTCTGGCCTCACTTTCCAGATCAGACTCTTGATTTTCCTCCCAGTAATTCTAAGGGACATTTCTAAGTACAGTGCATGTAATATTATTTCCTCTGCTCAACTCTCTTAATAGGGCTTTGAAATACCTTACGCTTCTCCTTTAACACTATAAAAGATATTATCTCTTTTATTTGGGGTTCTTTTTTTCCCAGTTTTTTGTTTTGTTTTGGTACTGGGAACTGAATCCAGGGGCGTTTAACCACTGAGCAACATCCCTAGCCTTTTTTTTTTTTTTTTTTTTTTTTAATATTTTATCTAAAGGCAGAGTCTTGCTGAGTTACTTAGGGCCTCACTTTTGCTGAAGTTGGCTTTGAACTGTGATCCTCCTGCCTCAGCCTCCCAAGTCACCAGGATTACAGGCCTGAGTCACCACACCTGGCCCCCTTTCTCCCAGTTTTTTAGTTAAATATAATAGTGGTTTCTCCTCTCAAAAGCCCTTAACTGTCCAAAACACCATTCTTCTGATAAAAAGTGTTTTCATGTCTTAGCTCCTCCCTGGGGAAGCCCCTTATGGTCACACAGCCAGCTGCTTTTAAGCAAAACTGTGATGTATATCCCCTACAGTCATTCTGCTCCAAGGTCATGGTCAACTTGCTATGTAATTCCCCAAGGGGTTTTGTTATGTATATTTGTTTATTCCGACCTATTAGATCATTTGGATTACAAGCAAATCAGCAAAAATAAGAAAGAAGGAAAAGATACAGAGCAATAGCCTCTGTTATGAGTGAACTCTCAGACATTGAGTTGGAGCAAACCTCAGTGATTATTGGCTCTGATGGTCTAACATGGAAAATCCCAGGGTGGGAAAACGTTCAGTGGTTTTCCCAGGGGCATGGAGGCAGAAGCATCTCTGGACCCGAGATTCTTGCACTGTGTATACCATTGTGTTGGTGATTTCTCAAATAATCCCCAATCAATCAAAAGAGATCCCTAGGCTGGGTGCAGTGGTGCACGCTGTAATCCCAACAGCTCGGGAGGCTGAGTCAGAAGGACCGCGAGTTCAAAGCCAGACTCAGCAATGGCTTTGGGCGCTAAGCAATCCAGTGAGAACATGTTTCGAAATAAATTACAAAATAGGGCTGAGGATGTGGCTCAGTGGTCCAGTGCTCCTGAGTTCAATCCCTGGTACAAAGAAAGACAAAAAGAAAGAAAGAAAGGCCCCTAAACTGGGCTTGGTAGCACAGGCCTGTAATCCCAGTGGCTTAGTAGGCTAAGAAATGAAGATCAAGAGTTCAAAGCTAGCCTCAGCAACTTAGCAAGATCCTGTCTCTAAATAAAATATTTAAAAAGGCCAGGGTTGTGGCTCAGTGATAAAGTGCCCCTGGGTTCAATCCCTAGTGAAAGAAAGAAAGAAAGAGAGAAAGAAAAGAAAGAAAGGAAGAAAGAAAGACACTCCTGGCAAGTCCATAAGATGGAATATTAACTAATTATTGACAACATATTTTAAAAAGACAACAACAAAAAAAATTGGAATATTATACAATCATTAAAAGTTAGGAGGATCAGTGCTTGCCTAGCATTTGCAATGTCCTGGGTTTAACCTCAGTACTGCCAAGAAAAAACAAAATTAATAAAAGTTATGAAGATGAGTATTTATTGACATTTATATAAAATATTGAGTTTCAAAAATTTAGGTAAGAATTATGTACAGCCATGAATGGAGGTTCACACCTGTAATCCTAGCAACTTGGGAGGCTGATTATAAATTTGAGCTTAGCCTCAGCATTAGTGAGATTCTATCTCAAAATTAAAACTAAAAATAAAAAAAAATAAAAAGGACTTGTATTTAACTCAGAGGTAAAGCACCCCTGCATTCAATCACCAACACACACAAAAAAAAATAATTTAAAAAAAGCACAATATTGTTTTCTTAATTAAAAAAAAAGATGTGTACAAATGTTTATAAATTCTAGAATGCACCAAAATGTTAATAAAGATTAAATCTCTGGACAGTAATGTTATAAGCGATTACCTTATTTTTGATAGTCTATGTTGTCAGAGGACAAAATCACAACAATTTGGTTTAAAGATTATAATTGGCTCTATTTTCTATTCTAGAATCAGGCAACATTTTATTCTGTAAAATAGAGTGTTGTAGGCTAAGCAGAAAAGCTTGGGTTTATAGACGGGTGGAAAAAAAAAACAGAAACAAAGAGTAAGTGGAGGGGCTGGGTTGTGGCCCAGTGGTCAAGCGCTTGCCTCCCATGTGTGAGGCACTGGGTTTGATCCTCAGCACTGCATATAAATAAATGAATAAAATAAAGGTCCATCAGCAATTTAAAAAGAAAAAAAAAGAGTAGGTGGATTGGTCATTTCAAAGTTACTTTAGGTGGAATAAAGAGACACAAAAACACAAATAACTGAGTGGTTTTAAGGATGGCCTTAGGCCTGAGTCTAAGCAACTCCATTTTAAAACTCCAGTTTGAAACCTGCAGTCTCACCAGGCACAACCACAGAGCCCCCCAGTATGGCCCTCAGGCACAAACAAGTCACTCCTCCTCACCCTGACAAGTTCAGAGTGAAGTCTCTGTCCTGTTGTCCCCTTATGGGGGAGGAGGCAAGAAGATCAGGGTAGGAACCACCAGACCAGAAACTTTAACCCCAGGGAAAATGACGTATGTCACTGAGAAATCTCGAGGCAGGGATTGAAAGGGTGGTCAGAAGTCCCCAAATTTAGTATAAATGATGGAGCAAATGAACAGACATCCAGCCAGCCGGCACACATGCACACAAGCCTGATTCTACATTGTTCTCGTGGCTCTCAAACTCTACAGCAGCCTCTTGACTCTGGTGAGAAAAGGTCTTCTCCCTACAAACCCTCTCCCTGAACTGGCCGTCAGCTCCACCTCAGGAGAAGCCTGCATGGGTTCCTGATCTGATCACCACGGTCTGAGTGAACGTGCATCTTCTGGACTTAGAGCCTAAGGCTTGAGACTTTTGATCTGACCCTTGAGCTTAGCATGCAGAGGGAACATCTGTCCTGAGCCTGTCATGATTAAGTGTGTTTGCAGTGCTTAGAATTAATCTAGAATTTTTTGCTGTGAATTGATTATATCTATTGCAGTGCCTGGCATTAAAGATTCACATTTTTCTTGATTAAGAACCTATAGAGTGAAATTGTATTGAGTGATTTGAGTGAATAAAGCATTGAAAAGGACAGAAGCTTGTGGACAGTCTTTATTTCTCCCCCTCAACTATATAAGTCACACCTTTTGCCCATGGCGACAGTGGTTAGCAGAGCAGATTATTTCCAGTTACTTTCTATAAGAATTAGAGGATTAAAGGATGTAAGGCTTAAAGTGGAGAGAACTTCCTTGTCACGCTAATTGAAACTAACCTGTTTGGAATTTGGGTTTTATCTTTTTTTTTTTCCCTTTCCTGATTTCTCAGAATTTTCAGATATAATTTAGTTTTATTTTGATATTCAGTACTTGTAAATTGAACACAAAAATATTCCTGTCATACCCACTGTGACACTATTATTTATTTATATGTATGTTATACTTTATATGTATATAAATTTTTTTCAGGGGGGGTGGTACCAAGGATTGAACTCAGGGACACTTAACCACTGAGCAACATCCACAGCTCTTTTTAGTATTTTATTTAGAGACAGGGCCACACTGATTTGCTGAGATCCTTCTGCCTCAGCCACCTGAGTCGCTGGGATTACAGGTGTTAGACCCAACCTGATGTTTTCTTAAAATTAGGAGCCATCTCGCCACAAAGCCATGAAAAGATAATTTCGGCTTTACTATAAATTACTGCAAATTCTGAACCTGCTTGGAATGCCTGCCAGTGCCTGGCTCTCTGACCAGATAGCAGCCCTCTCTGAAACTTTAGTGACACCTCATAAATATTGACCTTCCCTGGCCAGACAACGACCCTCTCTGAGGCTCTAATGGTCCTCATAAATTCTGATGTTGGGAAAAAAATGTAAACTACCATTAGTGTGATGCTTGTCAGAGTTCTGTTACTGTAACCCCCCTTTGTGTAACTTTCTGGGCTATAAAGCTGGGCTGCAGGAAAGCTGGGTGGCTGTCTTGTTCCCACCGTTTTTGGAGGGAGAGGCAGCCCGGCCTGTTGAAATAATAAGCTTGCTTTAATTTGATTTTAATTGGAGTCAGTGGTCTTTTCTTGCGTCTAACACAGGTATGTGCCATTTGTTTACAGTTCCTGGCAAATATTTCTTTCTTCAAGAAAGTTAAAGAAACTAGACTTTTCTTCCTAATGTGGGCCATAAAAACTCTGCCTTTCTCTCACCTGCCTTCCCTGATAGTTAATGATATGTCACTGGAGAAGAGAAGTCTCTGGAAGAGAGTTCCAAGGAGTTCTGGGATACAGAGGCAACAGTGGGGTCCCTTGCTTATGTGATTGAAAAGAATTTCAGTATGTGCCAGTCAAAGCCATAGACAAAAATTTATTTAGGAACTCATATACATGGTTAAGGGAGAATATAGGCTATTTCCAAAGAGAGAAAGAGAGAGACATGATTTGAGGGTTTCCTGCTCCTCTTTTAAAGTGAATTTGGTGAGTATCTGGGACTGTGGCTCAATGGTAGAGCGCTCGCCTAGCAAGCATGAAGCACTGGGTTTGATCCTTAACACTACATAAAAATAAAATAATAAAATAAAGATATAAAGTAAATTTGGTGAAGGGGGGATGGGGGCATCTGGGATGACATCAGTCTGTGATCACGAGACAGTTTATGGTGGGTTGGTCGTTCTCAGGATCCTTAGGTTTATGTGTTCCTCATTATCTGATCAATAGATAACCACTGGCAGAATATCATATCTCTGCTTAATCTATCTATTGGTGAGCTAATCAATAGTGTACAAGATAAATATCTTGAGCAAATTGGGGAATGATATACAATGATATACAATGAGATAAACACCTATGAGAATGGTGAAAATTTAATAGACTGACAATATTGAATATTGATAAGGTTATGGAGCAACTGAAACTCCATAACCTCCATTTCTGGAGGTTCCTCCATTTCTGGCAGGAATAAGTTGGATGGTTTTTCCAACCACTTCGAAAAACTGTTTGTATTAAAGTTAAATCCATGCCTACCCGATCCAGCAATTTCTCTCCTATGTACATAATTTTTTTGGCGGGTGGTTACAGGGTATTGAACCTAGGAGTGCTTTACCACTGAGCTACATCCCCAGACCTTTTTATTTATTATTATTATTATTATTATTATTATTATTATTATTATTGGTACTGAGATTGAATTCAGGGAAGCTTTTATCTGAGCTATATCCCCAGCCCCATTTATTTTTTATTTTGAGAGAGGGTCTCAATAATTTGCTTAGGGATTCCCTATATAGTTGAGGTTAACCTCAAACTTGAGATTTTCCTGCCTCAGCCTCCCACATTCCTGGAATTACAGACATGCACCACCACACCTGGCTTCTGCCATGTATATACTTAATGGAAGTGATTGTTTTTGTTCACAAATAGAAATACCCAAGGACATTCATAACAGCATTGTTTATAATCACAAAAACCTGGAGACAATATAAATGCCAATCAACAGTGAAAAGGATAACATTGTTCACACAATGGAATAATAAATACAATATGAACTACTGTTATGTGCAACAATGTGGATGAATTTTGTAGAAATAAGGTTGAAAGATAAAAATCGAGCTGGGGTGGGGGTGCATGCCTGTAATCCCAGCAGTTTGGAAGGCTGAGGCAGGAGGATCACAAGTTCAAAGCCAGCCTCAGCAAAATCGAGATGCTAAGGAACTCAGTGAGACTATGACTTTAAATAAAATATAAAATATTGCTGGGGATATGGCTCAGTGGTTGAGTGCCCCTGAGTTCAATCCCAGTATCATTCACCAAAAAAAAAATAAAAAATAAAAAATAAAAAGCCCAACACAAGGCTGGTGCTGTAGCTCAGTGGCAGAGCGCTTGCCTCTCATGCTTGTGGCACTGGGTTCCATGCTCAGCACCACATAAAAACAAATAAATAAAATAAAGATATTGTGGGGGCTGGGGCTGGGGCTCAGCGCAAGCGCATTTGCCTGGCATGTGTGAGGCACTGGGTTCTATCCTCAGCACCACCTATAAACAAATAAATAAAAAATAAAGATCTATCAACAATTTAAAAATTTTGTATAAAAAATAAAGATATTGTGTCCATCTACAACTAAAAAAAAAAATTAAGAAAAAGCCCAACACAAAACTGTGTGGTGGCATATGTCAATAATCTCAGAAAAGAAGGCTCAGAAGGCTGAGGCAGGAGGATTGCTTGAGCCTAGGTATTCTAGTCCAATCTAGGCAACATAGCAAGACCCCATCTGAAAAAATAAATTAATGTGAGAAAGACCAACACAAAAGAGCATCCTATGATCCTTTCATATGCTTGACAAAACTAAGCTGTGCTGATAGAGGTTGGACTGTCAGTTATCTGGGAAGATGTGAGCCTTCTAGCCTTCTGGAAAGGTTCCAGATATAGTGCTGTATAGAAATCTAGAAAGAAAGAGAAATTGAAAGATATGCAGATATACATATGTGTGTGTATATAACTTTCATCAACTCCTATATTTTTCTCAAGTATAAGGTATACAATTATACCTTAGCTTTAAAAAAAATTTTTATTAGGGATTATCAGATAAAAGCTGGATACAGTGACACAATCCTGTAAACCCAGTGACTTGGGAGACTGAGGGAGGGGGATCACAAGTCAAAGGCCAACCTCAGCAATTTCATAAGACCCTGTCTCAAAATAAAAATTAAAAAGGGCAGGGGATGGTGGGCTGGATTCCTAGCACAATGGTAGAGCGCTTGCCTAGCATGTGTGAGGCACTGCAATTCTCAGCACCACATATAAATAAACAAAAATAAAGGTCCACTGACAACTAAAAATGATATTTAAAAGAAAGGGGCTGGGGACAAAGCTCAGTAGTAAAGAACCCCTGGGTTTAATACCCAGTACCAAAAAACAAACAGAAAACCCTCAACCCACACCCCCAAAAAAGAAGGTGTCAGAATCAGCTGTAAGAAAGCTGTTCCTTCAGTGTTGAGTGGTAAGTACTAAGGCTGAAAACTAAGAGCCTGAAAAACAACTCATAAAAAATGTCAGGTTTCCTGCCCAGCAGAAGAGGAGGACTCTGAGCTTTTCACCTGAGCATTTCCACAGTTCCCTGGTCCCTTCAAATTTTGTTTTGCATGGGTGAACTGGGAGCTAGCACTAAAATCCCCACACAAACCTCAGATTCCAACTGTAATCTAGCTAAGGGCAGTCTGTAGTCAAGGGATTGGATTAAATAATTTATATACATGTCACCAGAGAGGAAACAAACAATTCCAATCCTTTCAATAGGAAATGGCACATACAACTGTCAACCAAGAATAAAATCAACCAAGTCTAACAAAGAAGATTACATTTATTTGGGACTAGATAGGTTAGCAATCCAGGAAAATACAGATTTGGGCAATCTTGAAAATGTGCTCTGAAGTTTTACAAAATGGAGAGTGTATGTATAGCTTTAAGCCACAAAGGGGTTGAAAATTACATAATTTGTTAACTAACGATATGATTGGTGGCGAAAGCAAATAAGATGCTTCTTAAGAAAGGAATTGTGCGAGACCCTGGGTTCGATCCTCAGCACCACATAAAAAGAAATAAAGGTATTGTGTCCAACTACAAACTAAAACATAAATATTAAAAAAAAAGAAAAGAAAGGAATTGGGTGTGGTCTGGATCTCTGGGTAGTTTGGGGGAGAGGTCCATTGCACAGAAGTCAGCAGAGGTTAGCAAGGTCTCAAAGGTCAACTTGCATGGGGTTGGGGTAGGGGCCGATGGGTGTGTCTGCATCACAGTTCAAAGTTTCAGAGGCAGGAGTCTGAGAGCCCATGAACAATGGCCTCCTGGCTCCACTTCCAACCAGTGCTACTCCATTTTGATTTTATTATTTCCTCAACATGACAAAATTTTGAAATAGGGCCCAGTTCTGCCAGACTTTTTTTTTTTTTTTTTTCTCAGCAAAGTTGGGAAGCAGATTAAGTTTGCTTTCCAACCCGTGTGCTGTCAGGACTCAGCCCCTCTTCCCAGAGCTGGAGCTTCCAGGCATCCTCCCTGCCTTCCCTGGGCCCACCCCCTACCCCAGTCCTGCCCTGAGCTGGAGCTTTATGGTAAGGACACAGGCGAGGTGTTACCTGGGAAAGTCCATTGTCAGCTTCTTCCCAGGGGGATCTGCACGATGAAAAGAGACTTTAAGTAAGTTCTGGATACAGACTCATGTCGGGAAGAAGAGGGAAGTTGGAACAAAATTGGTTGTATTTGCAACTGATTGTCAGGTTCCCTAAAATTTTAAGAGTAAATTCCGAGAAGCCCAAAAGCTTTTTGGTTAAGGGAAACTGAAAATACTTAAGCAAACCAAACCACTTTATGCTTTTTATCACATTTGGGCCTCATGACAGCCCTGGAGATGGTCTAGGTCACGATTTTTTAGACCAGGACACTCACAGGGAAAGTTATGTAATTTTCCCAGGGTTACATAACTTGGAGGACAGAATATGAACTTGAACCACCTGACTCACAGCCCTGTGTTTCATTCTTAATCCAGAAAAGTCTTTTTGATCAACAAGGTTTCACGAACCATCATCCCCAGAACCAGTAGAGAGGGATTAGGTGCTCTAATATGTAGATATTGCTTCTAGCAAGTCCTTCCTATTTTTTTCTTACCTTCTGTAGCTTTCCTTTTAGTCTCATTTCTGTTATATTATTTCTTGACTTTTTAGAAGATGCTGGTGGTAACTTCAAATTGCCATAATCTTTTTAAACATTTTTTTTTTTTTTTTTTTAGTTTTGGTACTGGGGATTGAAATTTGAACCCCAGGGATGCTTTACCATTGAGCCATATATTTAACCCCCTCTTTTTTGGGATATTAGGGATGAACCCAGGGGTACACTAACACTGAGCTATAACCCCATGCCCTTTTAATTTTTTATTTTTGAGACAGGGTCTGCTAAGTTGCCCTGGCTGGCCTTGAACTTGTGATCCTCCTGCCTCACTAACCCCCGGATGTTGGCATCACAGGCTTGCATTTGCAGTAATTATCAGAATTCCTAAAAATTTTGGAGGAAGCTGTGGCCTGGCCTACTTGATTTTAACATTTTCAAACCTGGTCATGATGGGTAGTATTCCTGGCTCCCTAGGAACAACTTAAGTCCCCAAACCCATCAAATAAACACACTATTTACATAAAAAAAGAAGTGCTAGGCAAATGCAGCTTCATAGCAATTTCCTGAATTTCAGCATCCCCAAGATTCACAATCCTAGGAGATACCATTTATGTGAAATACACTGTAAGGGATGCTTCATGGGTTTATCTAACAAGGGAGATCTGCTGAAACACCTCCCAAAGAGACTCAGCCTCCTGAGAACCTCCTTTTCAGAAATTCTGGTCAGTGGTAAAAAAAACAGGACTTCTCAGGATCTGGAGGACACCAGGAGAAGGGAGTCAAATCCATGGAGATCACTAAAGTAAAAGGGAAATGAAATGGGACCAAAAGTTGAGATAGCTAAGGTCCAGAGTCCAAGAGGTCAGAGTCTCAACAAACACAGCACGATTAAAGCCTATTAGGTCTCAAGTTTTCAATTCTGTGACTATTTCAACAAAATTGACACAAGTACATTAAAATGGGTTGGAAATCTTAGTCTAGAGCTTATGTACCCTTTATGTTTATTTTCATATGTATGAAAAAATATATTTCTCAAAAGAATAGAACTCTAGAAACAACGTTTCTTTCATAGTGACCGTAAGTGGTATATCTGTGGGTCAATTTAAGTTTTTTTTACAGGTGTTTTACATTTGGAACCATGAGACAAAATAGCAGGGCCTAATACTGTTTGTGAGCAGAGTCTGTCTGAACTTTGGTCTTGCATGGCGGGAGAGGAGCTCTGAACCTACTCAAGTTGATTTGAGCCACCAAGTCTGAGGCTTGCAGATAACCACCAGAGTTGCTAGGAGGACTACTTCTTCTCCTTTTCCTCTCTTTTTGGTACTAGGGATTTACCTAGGAGCACTTTATCACTGAGCTACATTCCCAGCCCTATTTATTTATTTATTTTTATATTTTGGTACCAGGTATTGAACCTAGGGGCACTTAACCACTAAGCCACATTCCCAGCAAGACAGGGTCTTGCTGAGTTGCTTGGGGCCTTGCTAAATTGCTAAGGCTGGCTTTGAACTAAGGATCCTCCTGAATCAGCCTTCTGAGTTGCTGGGATTATAAGTGTGTACCACCACACCTGGCTCTTTTTTGTTTTGTATTTTGAGACAGGATTTCACTAAGTTGCTGAGGGCCTCACTAAATTGTTGAAACTGACCTCAAGTTTTTTTTAATATGTATTTTCTAATTGTAATTGGATACAATATCTTTATTTTTTATTGTTTTAATTATTTTTATTTAGTTATAAAAAGAGTGTTATGCTGGGGATATATCCCAGTTGGTAGAATGCTTGCCTCGTTTGAACAAGGCCCTGGATTCAATACCTTTATTTTTATTTATTTATTTTTAAATGTTTTTAAGTGCTGAGGATCAAACCCAGGCCCTCACACATGTGAGGCGAGAGCTCTGCTGCTGAGCCACAATCCCAGCCCCTTGGCCTCGAACTTTTAACCCTCCTGCCTCAGCCTTCTGAGTCACTGGGATTACAGGCGTTTCCCACTAGGCCTGGTGACATTTTTATTTTTAGCCTGGCCTTTTGGGGCCTACTACAAAAACCAATGATCTCATGCACTTTTTACTTAGCAAATATATAAGAGGATTAATTTGGCTATACCATTATCGCCAAATTTGCTGTACTTCTCAGCTCTGGCCACAAACTGGAAAATCAAGCAACCCTGTGTTGGTGGGCTGATCATGTTTTGGTTTTGTATAGCAAGCAGAAAAATGCAGGCAGGATGCAGGCCCCAATTTCCAATCTGAAAGATACATTTCTATTTCAGCAGAAAAGAAACGGGGATGTGTGACCTGTGGGAGAATTCACCCTACATGCTGCTCATGAACCCTGGCATTCTGTTTTCCAGGTAGCAGGAGGCCCAGGGTGTCCCTAGCTGGACCTTTGTGGTCAGGCCTTAATTGGGCCACCTTTATCTACTGTGGCATTGAGTGTGTGGAAAGTTGGAAGCTCTGGACAGCTGCCACCCCTTACTTCCCTGGAGGCTACCCTGACCTCTTTCTTTAAATTCCAGAGAGTAAAGAATAGACTTTTGGCCAGCTGTTGGATGTTTGCCAACACCTGTTGTTAAGAACAATGAGGGGGCCATCTCAGCAACCCCAGAGGGTTCAGGGGTGCCCCCACTGTTCCCAAGGCCCTGTATTAAGGCATATTTGACAAAATGACACTCTGTAACCCACTGCTCTTCACTTTACATCTTGCCATGTGGACCTTGATCCATGGCATTGACCTTTCCTTTTTAAAATTTTGTTTATTTATTTTTAGTTGTAGATGGACCCAATACATTTATTTTATTTGTTTTTATTTTTATGGGGTGGCGGGGATCCAACCCAGTGTCTCATGCATGCTAGGCAAGTGCTCCACCACTGAGCCCCATTGATCTTTCCTTTTGATGAAACAAATCTACATTACATGTAGGCAAAGCAAAAAACAAATGGATATCACATGGAAAGGTTTGGCATGAATAGTCTCCACCACCATGCAGGAAATTGATATAATTAAGATGGGAAAGAGACATGAGAAGTTATGTAATACTTATTGCAACAATTCATGATTTGCTATGTTCCATGCACTGTTCTGGGTGTGTATCTCTCTCTGTGTGTGTGTGTAGTGCTTTATTTAATACTGTATGTGGTTTGTTGTCTCCACCTGATGAATGAAGAAATTTTGAAGGAGTTGTAAATAAACCATTCAAGTTTACAGAGTGAGTATGGTAGAGTCAAAACTCATTGTTCACTGAACTATCTCATTTTCCTCCTAAGCACACAGAAAGATGACATTTCCCAGACCTGGTGCATCTAGGTGCACCCATGTGATTGAATTCTGGTTAATAGAATGTAAGTGTGATCTATTCCATTTTTAGGTTTAAAACATTCCACCTGGGCTGGGGATGTGGCTCAAGCGGCAGTGCGCTCGCCTGGCATGCGTGAGGCCCGGGTTCGATCCTTAGCACCACATACAAACAAAGATGTTGTGTCTGCCGAAAATTAAAAAATAAATATTAAAATTCTCTCTCTCTCTCTCTCTCTCTCTCTCTCTCTCTCTCTCTCTCTCTCTCTCTCTCTCTCTAAAATAAAAATTTAAAAAAAATAAATAAAACATTTCACCCAAATGTCTACTTTATCTGCACAGCTGGAAGCAAGATTCCCCCACCACCACCACCATAAACACCTCCCAAGGACAGAGAGCCTAGATTTCTGAGTAACTCCTAGGAGTTACTGGCCTACATTACATTTTAATGGAAACAACAAATAAGTCATTATTGCATTAAGATACAGGCTTTTTTTTTTTTTTTTTTTTTAACTGATGTTTGCATCCAGGGATGCTTTACCATGGTGCTACATCCCCAGACTTTTTTGAAATTTTGAGGCAGGGTCTCTCACTAAGTTGCTAAGGGACTCACTAAATTGCTCAGGCTGTCCTTGAACTTGGAATTCCCCTGCCTCAGTTTCCCAAGTCACTGGGTATGCAGCTGCTGACATTTTGGGGTTTGTCACTACTGTAAAACCCAGTATGAGTAGAAATAACAGATAAGTTGTAGCCAGGATTTGAGTAGATTTGGGTGGAGTATTGTCTGACTGATCCACTCTCTCCCAGATGAAAGTCTCTAGTCTTGGATGCTGCCACTAACTAAACTCATATGGGCGTTTGGGTGATTCATTTCTCTTCCAGGCATCAGTTTTTTTTTTTTTTTTTTTTGTTCAATGGGACAAATATCTGCCCTTCCAACCTTACGTGGTTACTGCAGGATAAAATAGGGCAATAGCTGTGAAATGATTTGGAAAATAAGCATTTGTCCAAGGTGGCAGGGAGATTGTTATCTGCCAGGTGCAGTGGCACATGCTTGTAACTGCAAATTTGAGGCCAGCCTCTGCAACTTAGCAATACCCTGTTCTCAAAATAAAAAATAAAAAGGGCTGGGTGGTTGGCTCAATGGTAAAGTGTCCCTGGGTTAAATCTCCAATGCCTTAAAAAAATGTATCTAGGGGCTGGGGATGTGGCTCAAGCGGTAGCGCGCTCGCCTGGCATGCGTGCAGCCAGGGTTCGATCCTCAGCACCACATACAGACAAAGATGTTGTGTCCGCCAAATACTAAAAAATAAATATTAAAATTCTCTCTCTCTCTCTCCCAATCTCTCACTCTCTCTCACTCTTAAAAAAAAAATGTATCTAACTAATTTTCCTGACTCTAGTTAAGAACCTATTTGGTGAGCTCTAGAATTATATCTTATATCTCTGCCTCTATTATCTCTAATATTTGTTCTTTCAATATCTTTAAACTTTGACGTAATTTCAAACTTGCAGATGAATTGCAGAAATGGTACAAACCATCTTTATCTAGATAAGGTATATTGTTTGTTTTGTCCCATTTAGAAGTTATATGGAGGAGTTCTGATTTATTCAAGAGTCAGTTGAGGACACTGCATGCTTTACTAATTTGGAGCTGCTAACACCTTAATTTCATCTTAGCAAAGTTGATTTCCGACTTCTGATCTTCAGAATTGTAAATATAAATGTGTGTTATTTAATACAACAAATTTGCAGTAATCTGTTATAGCAGTCATTAGAAACCAGCTGGCTTTGGGGATGCATGCCTATAATCCCAGCCATTGGGAGGCTGAGGCAGAGAGATCGATAGTTCAAAGCCAGCCTCAGAAATTCGGTGAGGTCCTAAGTAACATGGTGAGATCATGTCTCAAAATAAAAAATAAAAAGGGCTAGGAGTGTAGCTCAGTGGTTAAGCACCCATGAGTGCAATCTCTGGTACATACAAAGAAAAAAAGAAAAAGAAAAGAAAAGGAAGAAAGAAACTAGTATAGTTCATATTCAAATTTTGGCACTTATGTAAATAAAATCTATTTTACCTATTTGTGTTCTCAATGTGATACCCAGGCAGGAACATGTTTTACATTTAGTCGTCATATGGTTTTAGTAATCTGGAACAGTTCTGCCTTACTTTGTCTTTCTCAACCTTGGCAATTTTGGAAAATATAGTTATTTATTTTTCAGAGCATCACCAAATCTAAGGATGCTTCCTCATCCTTAGATTCAAATTATACAGTTTGACAGGAACATAGTATCAGATGATGTTGGGTTTTGTCAATATTAAAAAGGTTGATTTTGATCACTTGGTTAAGGGGGAGGATACCAGATCCCTCCACTGTAAATTTATTAATTTCCCTTTTATAATTAAAGAGTAATTCATGGGGAGATACTTTTAGACTATTCCACATTATACTTTAAACCCTTAAACTTTAGCATTCATTGTAATTTTCTTTCTTTTTATTTTTCATTTTGAGACAGGTTCTCACTAAGTTGCTTAGGCCCTTGCTAAGTAGCTGAGGCTGGCTTTAATCTTGCAATCTTCCTACCTCAACCTCTGGAATCACTAGGATTAAAGGTGTATGACATGACACGGTGTCTGACTCATTTTCTAACTTTGTTGTTCTTTTTTTCTTTTCTTTTTTTTGTACTAGAATTTGAAACCAGAGATGATCTAACACTGAGCTATATCCCTAACCCTTTTTAATTTTAAAAATTTTGAGACAGGGTCTCTTAAATTGCTGAGGCAGGCGGAGAACTTGTGGTCTTCCTGCCTCAGCCTCCTTCCTGAGTCATTGGGAGTACAGGAGTGTACCATTGTGCCGAGCGATCTCCAATTGTTCTTAGTCCTTCTTTATTTAGTAGATGTAATTCCATTATAAGGAAGATCTCTTCCTGCTTCTTCTATTTTTTTTTTTTTAATGTGATGCTGAGAATTGAACCCATGGCCTTGTGCATACAAGGCAAGCACTCTAGCAACTGAGCTATTTACCCAACCCACTCTTTCTGCTTCTTGATTTGTTTTTTTTCTGTACTGGGGATTAAACCCAGGAGTGCTCTACTTCTGAGCTACATCCCTTTTTAAAAATTATTATTATTATTATTCAGTGCTAGGGATTAAATCTAGGGCTCCATGCATGCCAAGCAAGCACTTTACCACTGAGCCACCTCTCCAGCTCCTTTCCATTATTTTGGGATGGGGTCTCCTGAAGTTGCCCAGATTGGCCTTGAACTTGAATCCTCCTGCCTCAGCCTCCAGAGTACCTGGGATTACAGATATGCATTACCGACCCGGCTTCCCCTTTTATTTATGTATTCATTTGTTTATATTGGAATAGACTCATGGATTCTCATTTTATTCAATGCATTATAATCCATACCATCATTATTTATTTATGATGCTCAGATTCCTAGATTTGGTCAGTGAGAACTGCTTCAAATTGGTTTCTGTGTTTGTTTTTTTTTTATTATTTTTTACTTGTAGTTGGACACAATACCTTTATTTTATTTATTTATTATTATGTGATGCTGAAGATTGAACTGGGGGCCTTGCACATGCTAGGCAAGCACTCTACCACTGAGTCACAACCCCAGACCCTTCTGTGTTCTTTTGATACATCCAGAATACTCTTTGAGCACTTTCCTATTGGCACAAGAAGATATTTCAGACTCATCTTATGCTATTTCTGCAGCAGTCTGTTCTCCCAGAAATCCTGGTACCTTTGTTGGAGAGTAATATTTAGAAACCAAGTTCTGGGTTCAGGGTATGTTCAAGCTATGGGATTTCTTTGCTTAAGTATGCTTTCTCGGTGAACAATGCCAGGAGTACATGTTGATCCCTCTGATTCTCTTTCCTTTCTTTCTTCTGCTGGAGATCAAACCCAGGGCCTTTGCATGCTAGGCATGCACTCTACCACTAAGCTATACTCCCAGCCCTCTTTCCTTCTATCAAAAATAACAGCTCCACTTTCATAACTCCCTTTTCTAAAAATAGGTAAACTGGCTCTCTTTACTCTCAGTATATTTTCTCATTTATTCAAACTTAATCTACCAACTATGATATTGTTAATATTATGTTTATTTTTTTTTCTGGTGGGAGGGGATGCACATGAGCTATACCAATCTTAAATACACAATTGATGACTCTTGACAAATGCCCACGTTATGTAACCCATACCTCTCTCAAATATAGAGCATTTTTGGGCTGGGGTTGTTGCTCAGAGGTAGAGCACTCAACTAGCCTGCATGAGACACATAAAAATAAAATAAAGGTATTGTGTCCACCTACAACTAAAAACTAAATATTTTAAAATATAAAGTTTTTTTTTGGGGGGGGTGCTGGGGTTGCAGCTCAGCAGTAGAGCACTTGCCTAGCACATGTGAAGAGCTGGATTCAATCCTCAGCACTACATAAAAATAATAAATAAATAAAATAAAGGTATTGTGTCCAACTACAACTAAAAAAATGTATTAAAAAATAGAGGGGCTGGGGATGTGGCTCGGGCGGTAGCGCGCTCGCCTGGTGTGCGTGCGGCCCAGGTTAGATCCTCGGCACCACGTGCAAGCAGGGATGTTGTGTCCGCCGATAACTAAAAAAATAAATAAATAAATATTAAAAAATTCTCTCTTCCTCTCTCACTCTCTCTTTAAAAAAAAAAAATAGAGAAGGCTGGGGTTGTGACTCAGTGGTAGCGTGCTCACCTAGCGCGTGAGAGGCTCTGGGTTCGATTCTCAGCACCACATAAAAATAAATAAATAAAAACAAAGGTTTTGTATCCAACTACAACTAAAAAAAAACTATATTGAAAAAAATATGGGCTGGGGATGTGGCTCAAGCGGTAGCTTGCTCACCTGGCATGCGTGCGGCCCGGGTTCGATCCTCAGCACCACATACAAACAAAGATGTTGTGTATGCCGATAACTAAAAAATAAAAATATTAAAATTCTCTCTCTCTCTCCCTCTCTCTTAAAAAAAATTAAACCTTAAAAAGAGAAAAAAAGAAAAAAATATAGAGAGCATTTTTGAGCCAGGTGTGGTACTGTATACATGTAATCCCCAGTGACTGGGGAGGTTGAGGCAGGAGAAACATAAATTTGAAGCCAGCCTCAGCAATTTTATTGAGGCCCTAAGCAATTTAGTAAGATCTTGTCTTGAAATTTAAAAAATTAAAAAGGGCTGGGGATATGGCTCTCTTAAACCCTCAGCTTCCCCAGCCCCTGGGATTGCAGGTGTGTGCCACCATACCCAGATCATAATCATTTTAACCAGGCCCTGTTGATGGACATTTAAGTTTCCAGACTTTTGCTTTTTATTTCAAACACTGCTTCAATGAATAACCTTGTATATTTATCATTTGACATGTCTGCAACTGTAACTATAGGATATATTCCTAGAAATGATTGCTGGGTCAAAGTGTATATACATATGGAATTCTGTTAAACACCATCAAATTATCTTCAATAGGAATTGTTTCAATTCATATATCCTGTTTACCCATAGTCATGGCTGTTCTAAGAGTTATCAATCTTGGATTTTAATGTATCATATTAGTGATACATGGTATCCCAATGGTTTTCCTTTTTTCTCTTGCAATGCTGAAGATGAAACCCAGTAATGCTCTACTACTGAGCTACATGTCTGACCCTTTTTCATCTTTCATTTGAGACAGTTAAGTTGCCAGCTTGCCAGATTGGCCTCAAATTTAGAATCTTCCAGCTTCAGCCACCCAGATAGTTGGGATTATGGGCACTTGGTTCCTCTTAGTGACTTTTAATTTGTTCACTTTATTATGAGTGTATTATGAGAGGATGAGTGTATTTAAACATTTATAAAGGATATTTATATTTCCTTTTCATTTTTCAATTGAGTTGAGGGTCATTTTGTTACTGTTTTATAGGAACTCTTTTGGGGGGCAGTACTGTGGTTTATACCCATGATCTCATTCATGTTAGGTAAACTCTCTCCACTGAGCTATATATATAAAAATGCCCAACACCTTTATAAAAGCCAGGTTTTCTGATGTATAATTTACATAAAGTAAGATTTTACCTTGTAGCAGAGCTGTGTCTTGTATATGGAAGGCCTTCTACCTGGGGGATACCTGTTGGTGTGGTATTTATTTATTTATTTATTTATTTATTTATTTATTTATTCATTAATTCATTCATTCATTCATGCCAAGGATTGAACTCAGGGGCACTCCATCACTGAGCCACATCCCCAGCCCTATTTTATATTTAATTTAGAGACAGGGTCTCATTGAGTTGCTTAGCGCCTTGCTTTTGCTGAGGTTGGCTTTGAACTCGTGATCCTCCTGCCTCAGCCTCCGAAGCCTCCGAAGCTGCTGGGATTACAGGCGTGTGCCACTGTGCCAGGCCCTGTTGGTGTTTTGAAGTACCTATCTGAAAAAAGGGTCATCAGTTGAAGTTAGGAATTCCAGTGAGCAGATTATATTTAGACCAAGATTTTGAAGGTCTCAGATATACAGGCAATGGGTTCAATGGAAAGAGGGTTAGCCCTTGATTCTATCTGGGCTCTCCTGTCTTTGCTACTTATTAACTATGTGATCTTGCTCTGACTCTGATTACATCACAGCTTTGAGTCTCTGATTCCTTATCAGTAAAAAACCTTCAAAATCAAATCCCATCAGATAACATAATAAAAGCACACTGTCTAATGCTGATACAAACTGGGTGCTTAATAAATGTTAGTTTCCCTTCTCTCCCCAGCAAAAGCCAAGCCCCTAAAGACCACATGCCCCAGGACAGAATGACGGCATGGTTAGTGTGATTCCCAGTCATCACCTCGGGTCTGCTGGAGTGTTAGGATCCTGTCTCCAGCATTCCAGCCTGGCATCTGTACAGTCACACTGAGCGCCTCCTGTGCTAATAAAATGAACTCAGAAAATATCATACCTATCTAAAAAAAAAAAAAAAAAAAGAGTAATAACTCCTTTTCAGTAAGGAGTTACTCAAAGCCACCTTGCCAAACTTGTTTATCTGCCTTGATGATTAGTGCTCATCACCTGGCTTCCTCCTGATGCCACAACCTGTTGGTCCAACAGCTTTAGATTAATAAAGAAGTTCAAAAAACAACGTGCTCTCCCAGCCCTGGGACTTTGGCCTTTTCTAGTCTCAGCAGTGAACTTTGTGAGGTAGGCAAAACAATCAGCAGAATTAATGAAGAGTTATTTCCTTCCTACCTAGCCAGGCAAAGATGGCTGCCACCCCACAGATGCCATATGGGAATCCTCATTGTGATCTTAGGCGGTGTTCTCACTTGCCTGGGCAAGGTGGAGGAAACCTTGTCCAGGCACTCTGGCCTTGGAAAATAACAGCTCGGTCATCTCCCAGTTGTTTTCACCTGTGGGGTAGCCTGAAGATTGCCAGCCATAGTCATGAGTTCCCAGCTACAGCTATGTTTACAGCTGCCAGGTGAGCCTGGGCTGAACTTGTGTCTGGTTGCTGCTGTTTTTAAATAGAAGGATCAAGTTGTGGCCTCCTGAGTGCACTTCAAGGCAGCAAGCTCTGGGTTCAAAAGGATAAACTTGGGGTGGAGAGTCACCCTGCTATGATACTCCGCGGTGAAAAAAAATCTGTCAACAGATCAGTTCCCTCCGAGATGGAAGCACGGCTCAGAGTGCAGAGGAAAGTGTCTCTTCTCCTGCACTTGTGGCCCTGAGGCCCATTCCCAGAATAGAACTGAGAATTGTGGGTTTTGAAGCATGCCCAGCAGATGGAGGAGTGAGCAGTGGGTGATGGCTACAAAGTAAAGTTGAAATTCCTGTTGGAAAGAAGAGGAAAAATGCCTGAGTCCCTCAGTTCCTCTCTTGTGTGGCCCTGAAGAAGCCTGGATATGAACATCAAGGATTCTTGGATATGGCATAAAAAGATGTGGGCTTTTGGTGCCTATTCTTGACAGTCCCAACATTGTCTACCAATTACTGCATGTTTACCATGCAGTCCCAAGTACTTTATGAGAATTATCTTAACCAGTCTCACAGCCATGGCCCTATTAAGTATTATTATTGTCTCCATTTTTCAGATGAGGAATTCGAGATACAAAGAGATTAAGCAGGGCTAGGAATGTAGATCAGAGGCAAAGCATGGCTTAGCATGTTTGAGGCCTTGGGTTGCATCCCCAGCACTGCCAAAAGCAAAAACAAACAAAAATCAACAACAAAGAGGGCAGGGTACAGTGGAGCTTACCTATAATCCCTGAGACTCAGGAAACAGAAGCAGGAGAATCACAAGATGGAGAAAGGCCAGCCTGGGCAACTTAGCAAGATCTTGTCACAAAATAAAGAACTGGGGTAGAGTGGTAGAGTGCCGCTGGGCTCAAACCCCAGTACCTCCAAAAATAAAAATAATCAAAACTCCTCCCCCAACAACAAAGAAATAGCTTCCCCAAGGTCAAAGCAATCACTTGTGGTGGAACTGGGGTTCAAACACAGGCCTTCTATGTCTAGAAGCTATGCTACAACTGCATGATGCTGCTTCTTGGTGTTGTGTTGTCATGGTCTTTAGCACATAATTCTGTAATTCTTTGTTTAAATCTTTATCTCTCTTGGGCTGGGGTTGTGGCTTAGCAGTAGAGTGCTCCCCTATCACATGCAAGGACCTGGGTTCGATCCTCAGCACCACATAAAAAAAATAAAGGCATTGTGTTGTGTCCATCTACATCTAATATATATATATATATATATATATATTTTTTTTTTTAAATTATAAATCCTTATCTACCACATTTAACTTGGTGGTGGGTAAAATTCATTGTTCATTTTCCCTTTGACAGTGGCCAACACAGAACTCAACACCAAGTGGATACCCAGAAAATGTTGGTTGAATAAATGTTCAAAATCTGACTATTACCTTGGTGTTTTAGCACTGGAGAAAGACATGGAAGAGTTGAGGGAAGGTGTAGGTTATTTAGGAGCTGAGGACCCAATTTCTCTGATGGTGACAGTGGAAATTTCTGCCTTAAGCTGCCTTCTCCTTTTACGTTTGTTTTGTGGACAGTTGGTATGGCCAATGGTGGCAGCTGTACACATCATTTTTTGGCCTAGGATGCTTTTCTGTACTGCCTCTTTGACAATAATACTCCCCCAAGGTTTGAAGACTCCTCCCTAACTTCCTGAAGTTCCAGAGGGACCATCAATCACAATTCCTGACCCATTCTCATAGAAGACGCTTGCCTTAAGCCTGGCCGTTCAGGTCCCACACTAGCTTTTGGAAGGATGGAAGTCTGGAGATATTCTTGACTATCTTACCTGGGCTCATGGAGGAAGCCAAGCTGCAGTGTGACAGGACGGGATCAATACGCAAAGAGAAGAACACAGAGCTGAGAGGAGACCCAGTGACATTGTTTAAGGCCCTCAGTCAACCATACTTGAAGACAAATCTACATTTATACGTCCAAGTTTTCTGACTCTCTACATTCCCTATTCGCCTAAGCTAGTGTACAATGGTTTTGTCATATGAAACTAAAATAATTACTTTCAACCAAGTGTCGCACATACTGGCATGGTGGCACATGGCTGTAATCCTAGCAACTTGGGATGCCAAGGAAGGAGGATCAGAGGGTTGAGGACAGCATTGGCAACTCAATGAGACCCTGTTTCAAAATTTTAAAGAAAGGGCTGGGAATTGTAGCTCAGGGGTAAAGTGTCCCTGGTTTCTATTCCCAGTACCAAAATAAATAGGTAATACATAATATTAAAAAGCACTCTGGTAGGATCTACAGATTAGAAAAAAAGAACTTCACAGAATATATTATACCAACAATTATTAGTTGTTTACCTGAAATTTCAAACTGAACTGGCAATATCTTTCTATACAGATATACAACTGTATACCAGTGATATGTCAAACCTACATGTAAACATCACATGAGTCAATTCTACAAGTTTTTTTTTGGGGGGGTGGGGGGAACTGAACACAGAATACTTTAGCACTGAGCCACATCCCCAGCCTTTTTTATTTTAATTAATTTTTTTTTTGCAGTTGTAGAAGGACACAATACCTTCATTTGTTTTTTAAGTTTCTTTTCTTTTCTTTCTTTCTTTTTTTTTTTTTTTTTTATGTGGGCCAGGGATTGAACCCAGTGCCTCATGTATGCTAGGCATATGCTCTACCCCTTAGCCACAATCCCAGCCCCTCTTTTTTATTTTTTAAGACAGTCTTGCTCAGTTGCTCAGGGTCTCACTAAGTTGCTGAGGCTGGCCTTGAATTTGCTATCCTCCTGCCTCAGCTTGCTGAGTCTCTGGGATTACAGGCATGCAATTCTGCACCTGGATGTGCAACATTTTTTAAATGAAGGAATGAAGTAAGTATATATATTGGGTAATCTAGAAATGGTCTTTTTATTTATTTATTTATTTTTTAGGTGTAGATGGACACAACACAATGCCTTTATTTTTATATGGTGCTGAGAGTCGAACCCGGGTGAGCACACTATCGCTGAGCCACAATCCCAGCCTCTAGAAATGTTTTTTTTTTTTTTTTTTTTTTTTTTTTAGTTACGCATGACAGTATAATGATCTTGACAATTCATACATTTGAATCAAGTGGGGAATAATTTCTCATTTTTCTGATTGCACAGGTTGCAGAATCACATTGGTCATACAGTCACCTATATACATACAGCAATAATAATGTCTATTTTATTCTGCTGCCCTTCCTATCCCCCCTTCCCCTCCTCTTCCCTCCCATCACTTCTCTCTACCCAATCTAATGTGACACACTTTTTTTTTTTTTTGGAGACATTGACAAGGACACGACGGTCACCATCCCTTCTGCTGTTTATGTGGCTCAACTTTATCACCGAATTAGTAAAATATAGTGGGATTAAGAGAGCAAGCCAGGAATGATCAAAGGCATCCATCATGGCCCCAGCGTGGCCCAGCCCATCCACCTGGACAGCACCCAGTTCTCCAAGAAATTCATCAGTGACTACCTCTGGAGCCTGGTAAACACCGAGTGGCAGCCAGGACCCTTGTGACCTGCAGAATCGGCTTTGGTGGGTGGTGGGTAGCTCCGTGATGATCAGTTTAAAAATAAATGTCTGTATATATTCTGCTGTCGTGTACAACTAAGTAGAACAAATAAAAAAAGAAAAAAATAGAAATATTCTTAAAATAACCAGATGGTTAAACTAATCAGGTAGTGATATAACTAAAGTACTTGTTTTAAAGTTACATTAGTAGACCAAAGGGATAGATTAGAAATCCCAGAAATAAAACAATACAGATTATATAATCAGATAGCACATATATATTATATATATATATGTATATATATACACATACATATATAAAATCAGATACAAGCATTTCAAATTAGTAGGAGAAAATAAAGGATTACTAAAACACAGGTATCAGGATAATTGGGTTGCTCTTTGTGAAAAGAAAAATTAGGTTAGTTTCCCATTTCACACCTTACTTTAAATAAATTCCAGATAAATTAGAAATACGAACATGAAAAAATAAGAGTTAGAAAAAAATGTGACAGCTGGGCACAATGGCCCCTGCCTGTAATCCCAGAGACTTGGGATGCTGAGGCAGGAGGATCCCAAGTTTGAGGACAGCATCAGCAACTTGGCAAGACCCGGTCTCAAAATAAAAAATAAAAAGGCTAAGGATGTAGCCTTGTGATAGAGTGCCCCTGGGGTCAATCCCCAGTACTGCAATTAAAAATCTCGGAGAGGTGAAGGCTGTTCTAGGTATGACATAAAACCCAGTTTTAAAAGAGATTAATACATTTGACCAAAATATAAATAATTTTCATGATAAAAACATTTGAAATAAAGCCAAAGACAAAAAAAATTGGAAAAATATGTGCCAATAAATAAGAAAAGGATGAGGCTAACAATATGACAGCAAAGAAGAAAAGGATATGGAAAACACAGTCTACACAGAAGGCTCTAGGACTCTTTTTTTTTTTTTTAATAGTTATTTATTTATTTTTAGTTTTCGGCGGACACAACATCTTTGTTTGTATGTGGTGCTGAGGATCGAACCCGGGCCGCACACACACCAGGCAAGCGCGCTACCGCTTGAGCCACATCCCCAGCCCTCTAGGACTCTTCAAAGTCTTTAACCATATGAATATATGCCCAATTTCATTCTTAAAAGAAACATAAATTAAAATTATTATACAATACTTTTTTTTCCTGGCACTTTGAATTGAACCTGGGATGCTCTACCACTGAACTACATGCTGCCTTTTTTGTTTAATTTTTTTGAGACAGGGTCTTGCTAAGTTATCACACACTGGCCTCAAACTTGGGATCCTCCTGCCTCAGCTTCCTGAGTTGCTGGGATTACAGGCCATGTACCAACATGTGGAACTACAAGGCCTTTTTTAACATGTCAGGTTGAAAATATGAAAAAACATTCCCAATACAATCACAATGGAGGGCCATTTGGCAGCATTTTTCAAAATTCCAAATGCAAAGCTCTTCAACTTAGCAGTTCTACTTTTAGAACTTTATCCTAGAAACATATTTGTGTGTATGTGAATTATGAATTAACTAAGTCCTGTAGTATTATTATAACAGTAAGAGACAGGAAACAATTTAAATACAGCCATACAAGGAAATACTATGTATCTGAAAACAGAACCAGGAAACTTGTTTTTGTTTACATAGAAACTGGGAAGAAACAGAGGTATGTGTGGGGGGTATATCTTTTTATCTTTTTTCTAATTTTGTGCTCTGCGTATTTTCCATCTACTGAAAAAAAACCTAAAATACATTTTAGGAAACAGTTTTTTTTGTTGTTGTTTTGGTGCTTGGGGTTGAACCCAGGGCCTTGTGTATACTAGGCAAGCACTCTACCACTGAGCTACATCCCCAGCCCTAAAATACATTTAAATATAAAATGCTTTAAGAAATACTAAAAGATATAAACATGTTTTAGGATAGATCACAAATATTCATGTTCTTAAAATATCACACAGAAATTCAAGGGCATTTTAAGCTCAGGTGGGCACTTAAGATTTTGACCTCAGATTTAGGGAAAAGAATAAATGAACATTCACATTTGTCTTAAACCCTAGAGAAAAAGTGTGAAAAGCACTGCTTTGCAAGATAATAGGGCTCACTGACAGGGCAGTGGGGAGATACCTTTTGGATCTTGGAGGTTAAGGTCATATGAGTATATATGTAAATAAGGGTCAGAGATAAAAAGTCAAACAGAAATAATGAAATAGCCCAGAGATGATCAATGGTAAGAAACTAATGCCACCTTTACAGGACAGGACATTGTGTTACCAGAGCCCAGGGAGTTGAATCATCTGCTCAAAGTTGGAACCAAGTAGGTCATAGGACTAATGTTGAAGGGATGGATACTCTGGCTTGCAGGTGGGGAGAAGGGATATTCTGACTTTTTCCTTGGTTCCCTCCAATGTCCAGAAAATGCCTCTCATTAATGGAGTCCAGCAATTCAGCCCAAAGGCCAAGCAGCACAGTAATTTAGGCCCTGCAGCTTTCATGGACTCAACCCTCCATGCCATTTTGTAAAGAGCAGGAGATAGGGGAAGAATAGACTTGATGGTAAAACAGGCCAGGATCAGCACAGAGGGAAATCAGGAAAAAATCAAAACATAATTGATAAATTCATCCCCTTGAGGAAAATCAACTCAGGGTGATCTCACAAAGGTTGGTTTCTTGAACAGCAATGTTAAGATCCAGACTTTTTCTCCAAAAAGACTTTATAGTTAGTTTGTACAAAGTAGGATCTAGTTGGTTGTGGTGGAGCATGTCTGTGACACAAGCAACTAGGGAGGCAGAGTTGGGAGGATTGGAATTTCAAGGCCAGCCTTAGCAACTGAGACCCTGTCTCAAAATAAAATTTTAAAAAGCTGAGGAAAAAAAAAAAAAAAGCAAGATGATTCTCTCCTCCCTCTCTCTCTCTCTTTTTTTAGTTTTAGCCAGACACAACATCTTTGTTTGTATGTGGTGCTGAGGATTGAACCGGGGCTGCAGGCATGCCAGGTGAGGGCGCTACTGCTTGAGCCACATCCCCAGCCCCCAAGATGATTCTCTTTGTAGTTTTTATTTGCTAATGCTATTCAACATTTTTTCATATATTTCTTGGTCATTTGCATTTGTTATATTAAAAATTATCTATTCAGGTCATTTGCTCATTTTTAACTGGAAAAAAATAAATAAAAATAAAAAGGCTGAGGGTGCAGTTCAGTGGTGGAGTACCCTGATTTACTCTAGTACCACCAGGAATAAAACAATTAGTCTCTAATTCTGGACCATACCCTACATGTGGTCACGCCTCTTAAAAATATTTTAATCCAGCCAGGTGAAGTAGTGCATGCCTGTAATCCCAGTGACAGGATACTTTTATCAATTTCTTCCTTTGTAACAACCACCATTTGTGGCAGGACTAGTATGCTCAGCCTGCATTAAACACTTTACAAGTACCTTCACACTTAATTCTTCCTTAAACCCCACAGTAATTATTCATACTCTTCAGATGATGTAATGAGGTTCAAAAAGATTAAATAACTTGCCCAAGTAACACAGCTAGAAATGGTGAGACGTGTGCAGAAACTGGAGATTCTACTGCCTCCTGGATACTAAAACAAGGATATTAAATAAAAAAACAACGAATAACTATAAATAAACGAGTGCACATGGCTTTATGACTTTTCCAGTTGTCACCTTTTCAACAGGCTTTTTGTCTTCTTTAAAGTTGCTTCCCCCAACTTTTTAAAAAAGAGGTACCGAGGTTTGGGCTAACCCTTTTATTATATTTTGAGACAAGAGTCTCGCTATGTTGTCCAGGCTGGATTCAAACCAAACCTCTTGAGTCTCTGGGACTAGGGCCGTGGGCCCCCGCGCCAGGCTCCACTTGCTTGCTTTATTACCACCATCATCCCTCGGCCCTCCATAGGAATTTGTTTCAGCTAAGATACTACATATTGATGTTCTCTCTTTTTCCCTATTTCTAGTAAACTCAGGACCAGAACTTTTGTGTTTTGTTCCCATGTAATGCAGCGCCGGATACGTAGCAGGGAAGAGACACATATTTGACGAAAAATAACGCGCTCCCGGAAGCACCAACAATCAAGACTAAATGAGCTTGGATTGAACCTCGTAGGTATCCGTAGTGCTGCCCTTCCCACTTTCTAATAGGTGAAGGGAAGACGAGAAAAGCCCCGCCCCTCGCTTGCCTACAGACCGCCTGGGCTTCGGCAGTCTTTGCGCCAGTCTCGTTGAAGGTTGCGGCACCGTCGTGAGCTTTGTGCGTCATTTCCGGGCGGCTCGGAGCCGAGTGGTCAACGGCCCGAAGAGCAACATGCCTAAGTAAGAGGGTCTCTGAAATATGAGGGAGGTGACAGTCCTTGATGGTAGTCCGGTGAGAGGAGTGGAGAGTGGGTTCTGATACTAGAAGCCTCGAAGGATGGGCGAGGATCTGGGGAATAAGAAGGGTGAGAGATGCGAGCTCTAGACTCCCCTTTCGGAGCGTGGAGGTCGACCCCGCTTAAAGCAACAGAAACCCCCGGTTTTGTCCTAACGCTTTGACGCCTTAGGATCTGAATAGGGCGTTTTAAAAAATTATTATTATTATTATTATTATTATTATTATTATTATTATTATTATTATTATTTTCAGTGAACAGCTCTGCCGTGGATGGGTATCTGATAATGGATGACATCCTCTCTTTTTCTCATCTCTTTTCAGGTTTTATTGTGACTACTGTGATACATACCTCACCCATGACTCTGTAAGTGATGAATTTCTTCATAGTTTTAAAAAGTCTAATGTGTAATGGTTAAGAAAATTAGTTATTTTTTTTAACGTGTAGATTTGTGCTTTTCAGACTGCTGAAATTTAAGGTTTACTAATTGGAGAAAATAATTGGGTGTGTTTATTTTTCTTCCCTGCCTGTAACTGATTTCATAATTTGAGGACATTTGCAAAAATTACTCTTCCAGAAGGCAGTGCTTTCACTGGAAAGCCAAAATATTAGATGTTTAACAAGTTTGAAGATGAAAAAAAAGTTACAGAAAATTTCTAGGAGAGTGCCCTTGAAGTTCAAATAGTTAACTCTATGCAGTTATCAAAATGTTTGGATAAAATGGGAGTGAATGCTGTGATTTGGACAATATACTTTGATTTGATTAAAAACTTCTTAGCAAATAACAGTTACTAATAAGATTGAAGACTTTATTGTGTCAATCTGTGTTTCAAATGTTTTAACAAATCTTTTGCTTCTTGCTCCCGATATTCTGTAAGTACTTTCATTATCTCCACTTTAGGAAGAAGGAAATTGAGGAAGAGTGTGAGTAGGTAACTGACTTTGGATGTTAGAAAACAAGTGATTTGGGGCTGGGGATGTGGCTCGCCTGGCATGCGTGCGGCCCGGGTTCGATCCTCAGCACCATGTACAAACAAAGATGTGTTGGCCGAAAACTGAAAAATAAATATATAAAAAAAAGAAAACAAGTGATTTTATATACAGGTGGAATGTGAGAGTAGGGGGTCCAACTTGGTATTTCTAGCCCAACAGTTCTCAAATATTTTGGTCTCTTTGATCTCAAATCTTTAAAGTTTACATTAAAATCTTAAAAATTTATTGACTTATGTGTATATATTTTTAAATTGGGTTATATGGTTTGTGTGTGCATATATTTGAAATTAAAATTTAACAAAAGTATTCACTCATTTAAAAGTAACAGTAACAAGCTTTTTGGGGTAACAGCATTTAAAAAAGAAACATAGCTATTTTCCAAAAAAATTAAGTATAAATAATGATATTGATTTAGCATCTTTACAAACCTCTGTAATGTCTGACTTAATGGAACACAGCTGGGTTCTTATCTTTTTCTGCATTAAATCTGTTACAGTGTGTTGTTTTGGTTGAATCATGTAGAGAAAGGCCAGCTCCTCAATGATATGTAGTTGAAAAAAGGATAGTACTTTTTCTTTTTTTGGTACTAGGGATTGAACCCAGAGCTCTTAACCACTGAGCTACATCCTCAGACTGTTTTTAATTATTTTATTTATTTTATCTTGAGACAGTCTTGCTAAGTTGCTCATGCTATCTTTGAACTTGAGATCCTCCTTCTTCAGCCTCCCATATTGCTGGGATTATAGGATTATATATATGGGGTTATAGATTATAATCCCATATATAATTAGGATTATAGATTATATATAATATTATATATATTATTATTATATAATCCCTGGGATTATAGGGATTATAGGTGTGTGCCACTGAACATGGGTAGTGGTAGTACTTGAATTGTCTTTTTAGATAATTGTAAAATTCTTTATATTATTACATTAAAACTTAACACATGTTTAGTTTCAATGTGGACTCTGAAACCATATCAGACTTTTCAGAATGTTACATTAAAATTCACTGGCCAAAAAAATAAAAAATCAGGCTGGGGATGTGGCTCAAAGCGGTAGCGCGCTTGCCTCGTATGCCTGAGGCCCAGGTTCGATCCTCAGCACCACATACAAACAAAGATGTTGTGTCCGCCGAAAACTAAAAAATAAATATTAAAAAATTCTCTCTCTCTTTCTCTCTTTCTCTTTAAAAAAAAATGTAAATAAAACTATTAATTTGGAGGCTGGGGTTGTGGCTTAGTGGTACAGTGCTCGTCTAAGCACTGGGATATATCTTCAGCACCACAAAAAATAAATAAATAAATGAAGGCATTGTGTCCATCTACAACTAAAAAAAAATTAAAAATTAAATAAAAAATCACTAGTCTTATACTTTGGATCTTTTTTAATACATGGTTTTATAATATGAATTGGTTATTTAGAAAACATTGGTTTAGTGAGTTATATAGATCTGCAAGTATGGACACATTTGATTATATTCTATTAAGAACTCACATTGGGCTGGGGATGTGGCTCAAGAGGTAGCGCGCTGGCCTGGCATGCGTGCGGCCTGGGTTCGATCCTCAGCACCACACAAAGATGTTGTGTCCGCCGAAAACTAAAAAATAAAATATTAAAAATTCTCTCTCTCCCTCTCTCTCTTTCTCTCTCTCTCTCTCTCTTTAAAAAAAAGAAGAACTCACATTAATTCAGGTAAAAATTGAATCAGTGCCAACTTTAAGTAGTGAGAAGCTGTCAATTTTATGGTGATAGGTAAGGTTTCCTAAAACTCTTAATTTTTGCTTGTAGCTCATATTTTATTATTATCAACAGATACTATCAATTGCTTTTCTGGGCCTTGCATGCTAGGAAAGTGCTCTACCATTGAGCTATATCACTGGCCCTTGAGCTATATCACTGCCCTGGAATTTGGAGTCTTCTTCAGCCAACTGAGTAGCATATGCCTCATTGCCTGGCTACTTCATTCATTTTTTGAGAAGTCTGAATATCCAACATGTTTCCCTTTCTTTCAGGGCAAGAGACAACTGATAAAGCTAGCAACTAGAATAATTGCATGCTTGCTTTAAGTACTAACCTAAAAATTTCCTTGAAATTTCACATATTAATGTACAGAAATGCTTTGACAGTCCTTCCATTTTTGTCACCCAGAATATTAAAAAGATAGGAACTCAAGAACTGAGAATTAATAAAAATTAGTAATTATATTGTTTCATTAAAGAAAGTGAAACTGGGTTTTTGCCCCCATGAGTTTGGGACGTTGAAAAATACAGTGATCATTAATACAAAAAGGTGCTATGCCTTGATTCATTCTCAGGTACCAAGAATTTGGCATCATCATTGTCAATGTAGTGAAAAAGGAAATGTCTTATGAAAACATGGAGTTGCACGCCCCTAAAAAGATCTCAGAGATCGTTAGATGTCTGTGAAGCATCCCTTGAGAACCACAACTCTGTTTTGCTTTTGCAAGAACCTGATTAAATCAGTATTCTTGGTCATTTTGAATAGTATCTGGAAGAACCTAGCCAATGATTTCTCTGTTGTCACTTTGTTTAAAATTCTTTTCATGGTTGGGGATGTAGCTCAATGTTAGAGTGCTTACCTATCCTTTGCAAGGCCCTGGGGTTGATCCTCAGCACTTCAAAGGAAAAAAAGATCTTTATGAGTGATGTTTAGCATTTACAGATTTGCAGGCTGGGCTTGGTGGCACATACCTGTAGGAGAATCCCAAATTTGAGGTCAACCTGGGCAACCTCAAAATTTAAAAAAAAAAAGGGATGGGGAAGTAGCTCAGTGGTAGACTGCTACTGGGTTTAGTCCTCAGTACTGGTGGGAAAATACAGATTTGCAGGGCATGCAAGTAGAGTGGTTCCTCTTAAAGAAATAGTAGTTCTAATATTATACACTGTCCTGGAGGAGATCCCTCCAATAAATAGCTATTGTAGTAGTTAGTCCTTGAGTATAGATCTCTAGTCTTTTTTTTTTTTTTTTAATCCCCTCTTTAGGTAAAACCCCTTGTCATAATTTTCTTAAAGTTATTTGGGGGCTATGCCTTTCTACTTTTTCTTGGCATATTTTTGCATACCTACTAATAATCTTACTAATACCAGAATTCAGAAAATTATAAAATTTTTATATCTTTTTATAATAACTTTCTCTTAATGAGAAGTATTGAGAACCCTATACTATTGTTATTCTGAATTCTTCTTAATTGTAAAGATGTGATTATAGCAATTTCCTGAAGTGGGCTTCAAAGTGTATTAAAACATCCATTGCTGGCTGGGCATGGTGCACCCCCTTGAAACCCTAGCTACTTGTGACTTTGAGGCAGGAGGATCTCAAGATTGAGGCCAGTTTGTACAATTAAGATGATTCTTTTAACTCAGTTTAAGAGGGGTGTTGCTGGGGATATAGCTCAATAGCAGAGCACTTCTAGCATGTGGGACCCCTGGGCTTAATCTCCAATACTGCAAAAACAAAAATATTCAGAGGAAAGAAACCACACACACACACACACACACGAAAACAGAAATGAGGGCTGGGGTTGTGGCTCAGCGGTAGAGCACTCACCTTGCACGTGCAAGGCCCTGGGTTCGATCCTCAGCACCACATAAAAATAAACAAAGATATTGTGTTCCACTACAAATAAAAAATATTTAAAAAAAAACAGAAATGAATTTAACATGTCAGACTTTTTCCAGTGATTTTGTTGTTAAATTCCAGTCTCATAGGTTATTGCTATAAAAACTACTAAATTTAAAAATTTGGTTAATTTGGGGTTTCTTATTATTAGTATCATGGTTAAATTCTGCCGACTGTTAAAAACAAATCACTACAAACCATTTATGTAAAAATGCCAAATCAGTTAGGCAATAACAAAAGAAAAATTTCATTCAGTCATTCAGTGTTACAACTTTTGAACTTTTTTTTTGTTCTGTGGATGGAACCCAGGGGTGCTTTACCAATGAGCTACATTCCCAGCACTTTTTATTTATTATTGTGAGACAGCATTGCTAAGTTGAGGGAGGTTGGCCACAAGTTCATGTGATGTTCTTGTTTCAGCCTCCGGTGTCGCTGGGATTATAGGCATGTGCCACATCCATCTTGGACTGTTTGGTTCTTTTTATTTATTTATTTATTTTTATTTTTATGTGGTGCTAAGGATTGAACCCAGGATTCATACATGCTAAGCAAGCATTCTACCACTGAGCCACAATCACAGCAGCCCCTGGTTGGTTCTTATTTATGTATGTATGTATGTATGTATCTTTAGTTTTAGGTGGACACATTATTTTGTTTTTATGTGGTGCTGAGGATCAAATCCAGTGCCTCATGCATGCCAGGCGAGCACTCTACCACTGAGCCACAACCCCAGCCCCCCTGGTTGGTTCTTAAGTATGATTTTTTGGTTAGACATAAGGCATCATTGCTGTATTAATGTAAGCAGTGGTTTGGGAGACAGCAACATTTTGAAATATAGAGAGTGAAAAGATAGTTTCTCTGGCTGGGCGTAGTGGCACACGCCTGTAATCCCAGCAGCTTGGGAGGCTGAGATAGGAGGATTGCAAGTTCAAAGCCATCCTCAGCAGAAGTGAAGCACTAAGCAACTCAGTGAGACCCTGTCCTTAAAAAACAAAACAAAACAAAAACACACAAAATAGGGCTGGGGATGTGGCTCAGTGGTCGAGTGCCCCTGAGTTCTAGTCCTGGTAACCCTCCCTGTAAAAAAAAGATAGACTCTGCTCAGTGGACATTAGGCACATTTGCTGTGATTGAATTAGGGGAGGAATGTAGAGATGTAGTTAGGCAACCATTAGGAGCATCTGAGTGAGATCTGGCTTCCAGGCCTTGGTTTAATGTTTATCACTTGTGTGTTTTGAGGTAAGTCTTAAGCATAAATAGAAGATAATAACTGTGGTTTTTTTCAGCAAATTTATTGACTTAGAATTATGAATTATAATTTACATATATATATATATATATATATTTGTTTATTTATTTATTTTAGGTGTAGATGGACACAACACAATGCCTTTATTTTTATGTGGTGCTGAGGATTGAACCCGGGTCCCGCCCGTGCTAGGCAAGCGTTCTACCACTGAGCCTCAATCCCAGCCCCTATAATTTACTTAAAAAAATTTTTTTTAGTTGTAGATGGACACAATACCTTTATTTTTTATTCATTTTTAAAATTTTTATGTGGTGGGCTGGAGATGTGGCTCAAGCGGCAGTGCGCTCGCCTGGCATGGGCAGGGCTCTGGGTACCACATAAAAATAAAATAAAAATGTTGTATCCACCGAAAACTGAAAAATAAATATTAAAAAATTCTCTCTCTCTCTCTCTCTCTCTCTCTCTCTCTCCTCTCTCTCTTAAAAAAAAAAAAAAAATTTCATATGGTGCTGAGGATCAAACCCAGTGCCTTACATGTGCCAGGCAAACACTATACCACTGAGCTTCAACCCCAGCCCCATAATTTACTTTTAATTTTATGCACACATTTTATATGTCATATAATTACAACTTGATGTGTTCATTCACACAGAATATTTCTGTCACCACAGAAAGTTCCCTTTATAGTTAGTCTCTAGCAAAACTGGCCTTTCAATTGATCAATTAAAGAGATACTGTGTCCACCTATAACTATAAAACAAACATTTAAATAAATAAATAAATAGATTCCCATAGTGTATTGTAGGATATTGTGTAGTAGTGCCTAGCCAAACTAGCTGGGTTGCTTACATAGAGGTAAATATTTTTCAACTTTCTCATTTAGGAGATTTGTTTCTGTATCTGATACACCTTTTTGTTTTACAGCCATCTGTGAGAAAGACACATTGCAGTGGTAGGAAACACAAAGAGAATGTGAAAGACTACTATCAGAAATGGATGGAAGAACAGGCTCAGAGCCTGATTGACAAAACAAGTATGTTTTGGTTTCTTGTTCTGATGTGACAGAATGGTCCCATTCTATTCCCTCCCTGTCTTTTTGTTGTGTTTCACAGAAGCAATGCCTTCTGAATGATAAATAGGGGATTTTGCCCATGTTGAATGGAAGAAGTGGGAGGTCATTGATTTTCCAGGAATATAGAAACACGTTAATATTAATTGTTGAGGGTTGAGCAATCAGAGATAGAGTTGTCAGGTTTGGGTTATATTGGGAGGTGGGGCAGAGAAGAATGGAATTGCCTAATATTTCTCTGTTGACATGATTTTTTAGTAAATTTATGTAAACCCCTCTTTGTAGTGATCCACAATTTTTAGAAGTGTTTTTCTGTTGTAATAGGTAAAGGCTGGGGAGGATTTATGATTTTCTTCAACTAGTTGGAGAGACTTCATTTGACTTTCTTATTTGTAGCCCTGAAAGAAAGAAATAGCAAAGCAAAGAAACAAATAAGACTAACTGATGTGGCAAAGTAGTCTGAATATTTTGGACCCATATTTTTTTTGTAAATGCCTTTTTAAAAAAATATTTTTTAGTCATAGATGGACACAATATCTTTATTTTATTCATTTATCTTTATGTGGTGCTGAGGATCAAACCCAGGGCCTCCCATGTACTAGGGCTGAGCCACAACCCCAGCCCCTGTAAATGCCTTTTTTATGTTAATTAGGAATGTTTTGTTCTGGCTAGTTGAACCAAGATACTGACAGAAGTTGTACTTTAGGTTATACTGGTATATTTTTGAAACATGACCTTTCTTAAAAATTCATTGTACTCCAAGCTGGCAGACAAATGTAGACTTTGTGATTTAAAAAAAAGCAAAACTATTTTGAAAAGTAGAAAGACTGAATTAAGGCCTGAACTTTCTCTGTCCCCACTCCCTAGTTTCTCATCACCCAGCTACAAGAATCTTGTTTATTAGCTTACACCAAGTTTCTTAATCTTGTATTCTGCCCTTTGCATTTTAAGATGTTTAGGAACATCCTGGGTATGAACCCACTAGTTGTGACTACTTTTAAAAAATGTTTCCAGGCTTGTAGGAGCCGGGCAGAATTGCTCCTGCATGGGAGTACGGAGTACCTTTATTTACTCCCTTTTGGTGTCCAGGATTTTTATGGAGTAAATCTCATAAAAATGTAAATCTATTTCATTTGAAAAAATTAATTCTGTCATCCTTTTCCTCCCGCTCCCCAGTATTGGGGATTAAACACAGGGGTGATCTTCCAGTTAGCTCCATCTCCAGCTGTTTTTAGTTTGAGATAAGGTCTTGCTAAGTTACCTGTGTTGTCCTTGAACTTGTGATCCTCCTGCCTCAGCATCCCCACTTGCTGGGATTTCAGATGTGTGCTGCTGCACCCAGCTAGAAAGTACCTTTTTGATTGGAAAAGCCCTTATTGAGATATATAATTCCTGATAGAGCACAGGTATATGAATAACTCTTATTTTTAAATTTCTTTTTATTTTTTTTTTTAAGTATTTATGTTTTAGTTTTAGGTAGATACAATATCTTTATTTTCTGTGGTTCTGAGGATTGAACCCAGTGCCTCACATGTGCTAGGCAAGCACTCTAGCACTTGAGCTGCAACTCTAGTCCTCATTTTAAAATTTCTATTAAAAATTTTTATTTTTGGTTGTTGATGGATCGTCGCTTTATTTATTTATTTATTTATTTATTTATATGCAGTGCTGAAAATAGAACCTAGTACCTCACTTGCTAGGCAAGTGCTCTACCACTGAGCTATAATTCCTGCTCAAATAGCTTTTATTAAATGTTTATTTGTATCATCTTTTTAGACCTGATCCCCGTAAATAATCAGAGATTAGTTTGAGTGACTTGGCCTGATTTTTTTTTTTTTTTTTTTTAAGATGTGGCTGGACACAATACCCCTATTTTATTTACTTATTTTTATATGGTGCTGAGGATTGAACCCAGGGCCTCACACATGCTAGGTGAGCACTCTACCACTGAGCCACAACCCCAGCCCTGATTTGACCTGATTTGTATTGATGGGGGTGGAGTAAGATGGCCTGCAGACAATATTGAATTGGGAAATTCTTACCTCAGGTATAGATTTTTTTTGTTTTTATTTCTGCTTTTTTAGGTACTGGGGATTGAACTCAGGGATACGTAACCACTGAGCCACATCCCCAGCCCTTTTCTGTGTTTTATTTAGAGATAAGGTCTCAATGAGTTGCTTAGTGCCTCGATAAATTGTTGAGGCTGGCTTTGAACTCATGATCCTCCTGTCTCAGCTGATGGGATTACAGGCATGCACCACTGCACATAGCTCAGATGTAGATATTTATGAGTGTGCATTTTAATATTTAGTTGTGACTTTTCCTTTTTCTTTCTTTTTCTGTTTTTTTTTTTTTTAACTGGGGATTGAACCTATAGGTGCTTAACCACTGAGGCATATCTCCAGCCCTGGTTTAGTTTTTGCTTTGAGATAGGGCCTTGCTAAGTTGATGAGGCTGGCTTTGAATTTGATCCTCTTCCCTCAGCCTCCTAAATTGCTGGGATTACAGGCATGCACCACCTGGCTAATATGACTTTTTTGGGGTGGGTATTGGGGACTGAACTCATGGGCACTCAACCACAGAGCCACATCCCCAGTCCTAGACAGGGTCTCACTGAGTTGCTTACTGCCTTGCTTTTGCTGAGGCTGGCTTTTCTAGCCACTGGGATTACAGGTGTGCGCCACCACACCCAACCTGTTATGACTTTTTGAAAGCCAAATATAGATGATCATCAGTTTCTTTTCTTTTCACTTGTACCTCATATGGTAAGAAAGAAAAAAGTTGATAATATTGGATATTTTTGAGTTTTGGTTTTTTTTTTTTTTTTCGTATTGGGGATTGAACTCAGGGACACTTACCCACTGAGCCACATCCCTAGCTCTATATTGTATTTTATTTAGAGACATAGTCTCACTGAGTTGCCTAGTGCCTCACTGTTGCTGAGGCTGACTTTGAACTACTGTCTCAGCCTACCAAGCTGCTGGGATTACAGGCGTGCGCCACTACACCTGGCAGTATTGGACTTTTTTAAGATCATAATTTCTTTCAGGGAGGGCTCTTGCTTTGAAATCAGTGTTTTGGGGCTGGGGTTTTAGCTCAGTGGTAGAGTGCTTGCCTATCTTTTGTGAGGCACTGGATTCTATCCTCCTTAGCACCACATAAAAATAAAAATATAGGGCTGAGGCTATGGCTTAGTGGTAGTGCACTTGCATGGCATGTGTGAGGCATTGGGTTCGATTCTCAACACCGCATATAAATAAATAAATAATAAAGGCCTATCAACAACTAAAACAATTTTTAAATAAATAAATAAAAACATAAAATAAAGATAAACATAAAATAAAGGTATTGGGTCCATCTACAACTACAAAAGAAAGAAAGAAAGAAAGAAATTATTGTTTCTTCCACATCTCTTAAATCAGTGCATTAATTTAAAAAATGGCAAGGCAAAATGATGTGTTGTTTTCACCAGGATATAGAAGAGATACAAAATTTTAAAGCCTGGCCTTTGGGCATGTATTACACATTTCTCAAACAAGATAGTGAATGGCTTGAGTTGGTTATAAGTCACATACAGATTAAATGTAACTACTTTACTGAGTGTGGTGGCAATACCTATAATCCTAGGGACTCTGGAGGCTGAGGCAGAAGGATCACTAGTTGGACGACAGCCTAGAGCACCTCAGTAGTAGAGCACCTTGGTTTTAATCCCCAGTATTAAAAAAGAAGAAGAAAAAAAGATGATGATTTCTTGTTGGTAAAAGACATTGGTTAGGTAGGAAATTTTCACTCCAAGGTCCCATTGTTATTTTAACCATAGAAATACTATATAGTAAAAAATAAAAGCACCTGGTAAGTGAATAAAATTTTTTTATGGGAGGTACTGAGGATTGAACCCAGGGGAGCTTTACCACTGAGCTATATTTATTAGTTTGAGACAGGATCTCACTAAGTTGCTGAGGCTGAACTCCAATTTGCAATCCTCCTGATTTGCCTCCCAAGTTGCTGGGATTATAGGCATGTGCCACCACACCCAGCTTAAATTAATAAAAATTCTAAAGCATTTAAAATAACTAAATCAGTAGTTAGTTGCTATTTTAACCAGTGAATACCTACAATTGATTTTAAAATGGTAGAGTAATGACTTAGTAACTTTACATGTTAAAATAAAGTATTTGGGGCTGGGGATGTGGCTCAAGCGGTAGCGCGCTCGCCTGGCATGCGTGCGGCCCAGGTTCGATCCTCAGCACCACATACAAACAAAGATGTCGTGTCCGCCGAAAAGTAAAAACATAAATAAATATTAAAATTCACCCCCCCCTCTCTCTCTATATATATATATAAGAGTGAAGTATTTGGAATATTTAAAAGAAAAGTGGTTATATTTGTAAATGTATTTTGAATTCATATTCATGTTTGTTTTTTTCCCCTATCCATCTTCCCAAAGCGGCTGCATTTCAACAAGGAAAGATACCTCCTACTCCATTCTCTGCACCTCCTCCAGCAGGTGCTATGATCCCACCTCCCCCTAGTCTACGTAAGTTTAAAGGTTTTATATTAATGGGTGTAACTGGGTAGATTATCCTTTGATTATGTTAGATTATCTCAGTTGGTTTTCAAATGCTTATGTAAATGAATACATGAATAGTAATAGAAAACAACTTTAGTGGTATAATTTCCAAAATAGTTTTTGAGTTGATTTGATGATATTATTACTAAGGTATTGTAATTGTGACATCCCAATTCTTTTTTATTTTTATTCTTTGTGGATTTTTGAGGTGGATTCAATTGAAGAGTTAAGAATGAACATGTGATTAAATGAACTAATATGTGAATAGGTGTTGTTGAGCACATTAAGTTAGTCACTGCTATGAACAGAACACCAGAAGACTGAAATAGCTGGTAAACTTCTCAAGTCTTTTTTCATATTTCTAACCCACCTAACAATCAACATATATGCCTTGTGAAAGATAAGAATTGGATTGTTGAAGGTGGAGCGGTTCCAGTGCCTCTGCTCTGTAGAAAAACCTGTCACTGCATAGCAGACAGGAGGAAATTGAATACTAGGTTATAGTCCTTTTTGCTCCCCTGGGAAGGTTCAGATTGAAATTGGATTCACTTATGGATACAGACACAAAAAGTTTGACTGTTTTAATGGTTGCACACTAATGCAGGTGAACCCCTAATGGCCTGCCAAACCATTTCTAGGTATTTGTCATCATGGGATTTGGTCTGGCCTGGGCCCACAGCAACTCCCAGGTCACTTATGTCTTCTTGTTCACCTTGATTGACTTATCCCCCCACCTTTTTGTTTTTTCTTTCAGTGTTGGGGTTCAAACGCATGGCCTTGTGCTTGCCAAGCACCTGCTATTATCACTGAACTATACCCCCTAGGCCTCCATTATTTTTAATAGAGTAGTTCATGATATGAATGTATCATAATTTATCACATCATTTTCTTAGATATTGTTAGATATTTAACTTATTCCAGTTATATTGTTTTTATAAATGATACTATCAGGAATATCTCTGCATATAAGTCCTTGTACTTCAGAAGAATATTCTTTTTTAAAAGTACTTGGAATTAGGCCCAGAGGCAAGCTAGGCAAGCACTCTACCACTTTACCACTATGCTACATCCCCAGCCCTTAAAAGTTCTGTCTGAGACATGGTCCTATTAAGTTCCCAGGCTGTCCTTGAACTTTCATACCTCCTATCTTAACCCTGTATTAGCTGGAATTACAGATGTGTGCCAGATTGCCCAGCTCAAGAATCTTTTAAAAATAATTTTTGATCTTTTTGAGGGCTGGGGTTGTGGCTCAGTAGTAGAGCGCTTGCCTGGCATGCGTGAGGCACTGGGTTCAATCCTAAGCACCATGTTAAAAAATAAATAAAATAAAGGTGTTATTGTGTCTGTAAAACTAAAAAAAAAAAAAAAAAAAAAAAAAAAAGAAAGAAAGAAAAAGAAAAAAAGATCTGAAATTAGGTACTTGTGATTTTAGTTCATTACCTTTTGTCAAGAGCCCTAGCGAGAGTATAATCTGTTCTTATTTATTTATTTAGTTGTGCTGGGGATTGAACCCAGGGCCTCATGCATGGTAGTCAAGTTCTCTAATACTGAGCTACACCTCTAGCCTCAGAATTTTTGTTTTTAAACCTGAGGAACCTAAGTTCACTTTATAGTTCTGTCTAGGTATGTTTTTATTTTTTGCTTTTTAGTTATAACTAAAATTTTATGGCATGTGATTTTTGTAGAGCTACTGTTAATAAAATGAAACCATTAGAAATCCATTGTTTCAAAATTGGAACCAATCCCTGAGACCATATTAGTTTCAATTAAGAAGAAAACTTATCAGCTGGACATGGTGGCATACACCTGTAATCCCAGTGGTTTGGGAGGCTGAGACAGGAGAATCGTGAGTTGAAAGCCAGCCTGAGCAATGGTGAGGTGCTAAGCAACTCAGTGAGACCCTGTTGGTAAATAAAGTTCAAAATAGGGCTGGGGATGTGGCTCAGTGGTCAAGCACCCCTGAGTTCAATCCTTGATAGCAAAAAAATAAAGAAAGAAAGAAAGAAGGAGAAGAACAATATATAAGCATACAAATATACTTTGACCATAAACACTATTCTTTATTTTAGCGGGTCCTCCTCGCCCTGGTATGATGCCAGCACCCCATATGGGAGGCCCTCCCATGATGCCAATGATGGGCCCTCCTCCTCCTGGGATGATGCCAGTGGGACCTGGTAAGTCTTTCCTTTCAGCAAGCTATATTGTTTTTGTTCTCTAGTTAAGTGGAATTCTTAAGTAGCTACCTAAATGTATTATTACATGTATTGTAACAGATGTGGTTAATCTTTAATGATAAACAAAGAAATATTGGATTAATTAGTATAAATGGAGTATCTAATGACCTTGCACTACTAAAAGCAAGATAAGGCTGCTTCTGTCTTCCTTCTCCCTCCCTGTTGTTTTGTTTTATCTTGACTTTTGGCCACTAATGATGAACAGGAGGGCAGATGAGCTTATTCCATTTTGATTTGGAGCAGAGCTTCCTCCTGTTGCACATATTTATTTATTTACTTTTAATTTTTGTGTGTGCTAGGGATCAAACACAGTGACTTGTGCCTGCTAGGCAAGCACTCTACCACTGAGTTAAAGTATACTTTAACCCCAGCTCTCTTGTTACATATTTAATAGCCCAATCAGTATTCTAAAAAGACCTAGTAGCTGTTATTTTGTCCAGGGAGTGGGAAAAAAATCCTATGCCTGAAGCATTTTATTTACTTCTTAATTAAATTAAATTTTTCATTTTAGCAGTTTTTTGTGTGTTATGGATTGAACCCAGGACCTTGCCCATGCTAATTGAGTGCTCTACCACTGAGCCATTACCATTTTATTTAGTGTAAACTTAAATTACATTGATTTGCAAATATTTCTGATCCATGGGTAGGACCTTTGCTTTGTAAGTGAGTCTGCTGATTGGAAAATTGTATTTCTATCATAAACCCATAAAACTGTGCATCTTCTACCAACTTTAGTTTCATTTTCTTAGAAATGGTAGGAGACTGTGATGTAATCTAGTCCAATCTTCTGATTGTTTTGCCTACCAAATTTCTGAGCATTTTGGGGATGATTTGCCTGATTCTTTTTAAGTATATCCAGTTAGTTTTCATAAAAACAATTTTGTTTTCATGCTCTTTTTTTTAAGAACAGTTAAGTCATATAACTAGAATAATAAATATGACTGACATAAACAGGTTTGGGGACATCTGATTGATGCCTACATCTCAACTGGAAAAAAAGGTGCAAAGGTATTATAGTAGCTTTCTAGCCAGAAAGTAGTCAGTATGCTGCTGTGGGTATCATTTAGAGTTCTTGACTTATATAGGCTTGTGGACCCAAAACACAACTGAAGTGATTGATTTAGCTTTAGCATTCTTAAATTAGGGCCATGTATTCAGATACCTAGAGGGTTTAGGGATGTGCTGAACTGAGGAAAATATGACCTACCTAAAGAAGAAGGCTGGCCAGGCACATGCCACCATACATACACCACATGTATGGTGGCATGTGCCTATAATTCTAGCTATTCAGAAGGCTGAGGCAGAAGGATTGCTTGAGCCCAGAAATTTAGGCCTACTTGGACAACGTAGCAAGACCCTGCCTCTCTTGAAAAGGAAAAGGAAAGAAAGAAAAGAAAAGAAAAGAAAAAACAGGTCGGCTTCCAAAACTCAATTTCAGCCTGTGGTTGACTTGAGAATGCAGGCTTGGTGTTTCCAGTTCTCATTCCTTTTTCTTTCTTTTTAAAAAATTTTCAGAGCCAGGATAAAGTGATAAGATTGTGGGATTGTGTTAAAATAATTTGAGGAGTTGGGGGTTGGGGTGGGAATAAAAATTAGTTGGGGTATAACTGAACAAAGTTCGTCACGAGTGGATAAGTGTTGATGCTGGATGGTGGATACGTGGATATTCATCATACTCCTTTGTACTAAGTGTATGTTTGAACATTTCCATGATAAAATTAAAAACATAAAAGGAATCTAGACTTTTATTTGAAATCCCAGTGTTGGCAACTAATTCAAATTCAATCCATTATGGAGACCAAAGAAAACAAGTTTTCAGGTACCCAGTTTTTAACCTTTCCTGTAAGCAATACTTGAATACAGGTTATGTTAAGCTTGGCCTTTATGTTCAATTTAGAAATTTATTATTATTTTGTGTTCTTGTTGAAATTGATCTTTAAAAAATTCTGTACTTGTTGGATTTTGTGTCTTTGCATATAGTCGTGTTTCTTTTTGTGATAAGACTATATTCAATTTTAAATACTTTTTTTATAGTTTTCTTTTTTTTCTAAGTTTAGCTTTCTTTTTTGTCTACCTCCACACTGGGCAGCATTAGGTATTGAACCCAGGGCTTTGTGCATGTTGAGCAAGCACTGAGCTACATCCCCAGTCTCGAATATAGTTTTCCTTGAACTATTTACTTCAAACCTTTAATGAAAACTGTTTAAGTAAAAATAAATAATTAGTGCTGGGCATGATAGCATATGCCTGTAATCCCAGCACTTGGGAGGCCAAGGCAGGAGGACTGTAAGTTTGAGGTTAGCCTCAGCAATTTAGTGAGACTCTCAGCAACTTAACAAGACCCTGCCTCAAAAAATAAAAAGGACTGGGGATGTAGCTCAATGTTAAGCACCCTGGGTTAAATCCTCAGTATAGGGGAAAAAAAATAGGCAAAATTTGATACTTGAAAAATTTATGTAGTATGAAAATTATGGGGGGTGGTTGGGGTTGTGGCTCAGCGGTAGAGCGCTTGACTTGTAGGTGCGAGACCCTGGGTTCAATCCTCAGCATCACATAAAAATAAATAAGTGAAATAATTGTTCCCAACTATAACTGGAAAATAAATATTTAAAAAATTTTTAAAAAGAAAATTATGAGCCATAATAATAAAATGAATATCCATGAAACCACCACCCAGCTGGAAATAGAACATGATCTATTCATTGAAACTGCCTGTGTTGTTCCCTTACCCCTCTGCCTGCTCTCCCTTCCCTGCCTCATATATTTGGCTGATTTATTGATGGGACACTTAAAACAATTCAGTAATAGTTTCTAAAGTGCATTAGAAAAATAAAATTTTGTGTATGCTAATTGTTATAAATCACATTATTGCCTATTATTTTTCTTGACTTGAGCTAAGTATGGTTACTAACAGGTTCTCAGCATGGGCCTCCTGCTCACCTTTCCTACAACTCCGAACAAACGCTTAGTGGTAAGATTGTCCTCTGTGCCTGTGTACATTCATGAAATAGCTCCTGGTTATATGGTGGATATAACTGGTTAAAAGAGCTGACTGAAAACATGTGACTTAGTTGTGAATTTCCCTGAGTAAGAAAAAAGGTCAGTTTAAGGAACTAGTGTCCCTGGTGATTTCTCAAAAACAGTCTATTCATAGTTTCCCCCTTACTATCATTAGATCATGATACCCACATGGTTCTTGTGTTGACCTTTTTTGTTTTTTCGTTTGAGAATGTCTAAGTAATTTACAAATGTGATGAACCTGTTACATTTCTTCTGTCAAGTGTGTCTTTTTTCCAGCATTTTGCAGGGGGGGGTACTTTATTTGTTTTTAGTTGAAGTCCCATCAGACACTCTCTCAAATGTTATTTCCTCACTCCCATTTCTCCCTTTTCTTTGTTTTGTCCTGCAGCTCCTGGAATGAGGCCACCAATGGGAGGCCACATGCCAATGATGCCTGGGCCTCCAATGATGAGACCTCCTGCTCGTCCCATGATGGTGCCCACTCGGCCAGGAATGACACGACCAGACAGATAAGGATAGAGGGGAGCTTTTTCAGTTTTATATTACTTGTTCTACTTCATTCACCAGGAGATCATGGTGCTGTGTGACTCTGGGTGTTTTCTAACAGTATGACAACAAAGACTTGCTCCCTATTTGTATCAAAGAGAATAGTTTTAGAAGGGAGAAATTGGAAAGAAAAAGTACAGTTTTCATTTGTATTGTGAAATGTGAAAATAAAGTTGTCAGCTCTTTTAGTTAAAAGTGTGTTCCCTGTTCCCTTTTTCTTCCCCTTCGTATTCTTTGTGTATTATAAAGAGATCAGACATTTGGTTGTGGTGTCCTAGCTCATTTTCTTCTTCAGCATGTACTGTGTGTGAGATTCTTTTCCGTAGCTATAGAGGAAGTCCCTTTTAGCACCCTGGCTTTAGGAAAATATGACCTACCTAAAGAAGAAGGCTTCCAGCCAGGCACATGCCACCATACATACACCATACATACACCACATGTATGGTGGCATGTGCCTATAATTCTAGCTACATCTAGTACATTGGTACATCTAATAGTTCTATAGAGCTTGTTTTGTTTTTCTTTTTGCATGCTGGGAATTGAACCCAAGGCCTAGCACATGCTAGGTAAGCACTCAACCCCTAACCTACATCCCAATCAGTTAAGCTTTTATGGCTTTAAATAATAAACACCATAATTGGTTAATTTTCACATGAATAAATGGAAAACTTTAAGTCTTTCATGATGAAATAGGGGAAAATACTTGATGTTTTGTATTTTGTACATCTCAGCTAAAGAAGGCAGGAATTGCCTTAACCTCAGCTTCTCCTTTCTCTTGGCTCCCCTCTATCTTGGCTTCAAATAGCCTGAAATTTTCTATAGGAATCATAAAATTAGGCAAAGTTTTGTGATACAGAAAATGTATTTAGAATACTATTTGGAAAACATCTAAAAAGCATTGGCATAGTTCATATTCAGTTCAGTATAAAATTTACACTTTTTCACATTGCAAGTGGCATTGAAAATTGTACAACCTCTGAGAAGGGCAATTTGGCATTATCAAAATTATAAACTGGTATCCTATGACCTAGTATTTTCATGTTTAGGAATTCATCCTACAGGTGAAGTTGCACACATACAGAATGTTGTGTTAAAAGATTATGTATTGGACTGAGGTAGTGGCTCAGAGGTAGAGCGCTCGCCTAGCGCATGCAAGGCGCTGGGTTTGATCCTCAGCTCCACATAAAAATAAATAAAAAGAAAGGTATTGTGTCCAACTACAACTAAAAACTAAATATTAAAAAAAAAAGATTATGTGTATTGCAGCAAAAGATTGGAAACAGCATTACATTGATACCTGTGATAGGGAGCTGATTTATGAAGCATGATTCATTCACATTGTTGCATATGTCAGTATTGTTAGAATAAGGAAGCTCAGTAGAAAAGACTTCTGCAATACACATTGCTCTGCATCTTAGTTTCTTCATACAACAATATCTTATTCACTGCTGTCCATTGTCGAGAAAATATATATCTAAAGACACCTAGACTGAAGCTATGTAACTGGGACAAATAATCACCAGTGGACTGTTTCATACGGAATGACAGCTCTTGGCAAGTATCTTATTTCTCATACAGCCTAGAATCAAGGAAGTAGCATTCTGATAAACCATTCAAAAGCCCTGACAGTAGAAATGATGAGAACCTGGACTTCAAATGTACTCACAGTGGTTTTGGATTTGCCCACAGAAAAGAAAGCATGTATTTTATCCCACATTGACTCTAATGTCTCCTCTTCCTGATCTTTAGTATTCTTTTGTGTACCTATACAAATGTTCACATTAGAAATGTTCTTATTTTATAAAAAAAACTGCATGTCTGAAGTCATAAGTCACTTACAGTAAGTTGTACTGTTTCATAGCCCCTTAGAAAAGGAAGTGTCTTCTAATCATTCATTGTTAGTTTGCCCTTTGAATTGATTAAAAAATCAGAATTTATTTGTTTCTGCTTTTGTTCTCTGTAGTTATGCTGTGTTAAACTTTGAAGTCATCATACTATTTTTCTGAAACTACATCAGACATTTTCTTGCAAGACTAGAAGTGTTCAACCTTAAAAACACTTTGGGTACATACCTATAGTGCCAGCTACTCAGGAGGCTGAGGCAGGAGGATGATTTGAGCCAAAGTATTTCTAGCTTCCCTACCCCAAATAAAAAGTGTCTTGGTTATGGAATATAAGTTGGCTATAAAAACAGTGAACTACCGATGGAACAACTTAGATGTATCTTAAGGGCAGTATGCTGAATGAAAAAAAAAAAAAGCCTGAAAAAAATCAATAGTCTACATAATTCTGGTTATATAAATAATAAAATTATAGAGATGAAGGAGAAATAGTAGTTGCCAGAGGTCAAGGATGGTATTGAAGTGGAGTGGGATATGACTATAAAGGAGTAGCATAAGAGAGACCATTGTGTGTATCCTGATGACATTAGTGGTTGCACAAGTCTACACGTAATAAAATGACAGAACTACATATGGATTTGGTCTTTTATATTGTACTATAGTTACATAAGATGTAACCATGAAGGAAACGGGGTGAAAGATATACAGGACCTCTGTATTTATAACTTCTTGTGCATCTATAATTATTCAAAATAAAAAGTTAAAATAAATATGTGTTCTTACACTTCCAGGAATATGGAGTAGATATACTTTCTCTTATTCCTACTACTAAATATAACTGAAACTCTGTGAATATTTTCAAAGTGCTTCAAATATGTATGTGTGTGTGTATATGCATATTTATGCTATGTTTATATATGTATGTGTATATACATGTAAGTATGCAAAATAAAACAAAGGCAAAGAGAGGAAGGCAGACCTGTTGAGGAACTTGGGACCTAAGGAACAATACAGTGAAAGGAACAATACAGTGAAAGGAACAACACGGTGAATTCCGGGGGGGGCGGCGGTTGCCTCATATATTCTAGACCTAGAACTGAAATTGGTATCCAAGGAACACTGGGCACAGATGAAAAACACCTAAAGAAAAGTCTGGTCTTGGAAGCCAAAGGACTAGGAAAGATGCAGTTTAACAAGGCAGAAAATTTAAGACATTAACCACTCTACTCCAGTCACAGCCTCACCCCACTTGGGCCAGCAAAGGCTAAGTGGAAAGCTTAAATTTCCTTCCTGAGGCTGTGTTATGATACCCCAGCTCTGCTGGGTTGATGTCAGAGAAGGTCTCATAGGAGCTGGGATTGTTATTGCTATCCAGCAGTAACAAGGTGTTACCACCTCCTGATTGAGGTAATGTTAGAGGATACACTCAGGACTTTTACTGTTACCCAGGTTACACCCATCCCTGTCAGTGGAGGCCTGTGGGGAATAGTAATGAAGCATTCTGCTTCTCCCAGCAAGAGTATCAGTGAGGGCCTGCCTTCGAACCAGAACTCCTACGTTGGCCTTGCAGAAATGAGGAACTCCTTGCCTGGGTCTAAGGAGACCAAGTGATCTGGATTTCTACCTTCATCTTTAACGATAACAAAAGGATACTTCCTCCTGCTGGACCAGTATGAGAAAAAGCCTGCAAAATGAAAGGTTTAAATAAGATACAGGTACAAAACAATACATAATGCCCAACTTTCAATTTAAAGTCACTTGTTATGCCAAGAGTTAGGAAAACCTCAATTTTCAAAAGCAACCAATAGATGTCAACACAAAATGATAAAGATATTAGAATTATTTAACAAAGAGTTTAGAGCAATTGAGGCAGGATTGCAAGTATGAGACCAGGCCGGGCAACTTTGTTAATACCTGGATAGCAAACAACAAAAAAGTACATGCTTCAGTGAGCAATGATGGACATACTTGAAACAAATGAAGAAATAGTATCAGCAAATCAATGGAAATTCTCAAGGAAGAAACAAGCTAGAAGAATCAAATGGAAATTTTGGAACCAGAATTAAATATTCAGTGGATAGTCTCAACAGAAGATTGAAAGGGCTGAAGAAGGAATTGGTGAATTTGAAGATAGAATAATAGAAACTATCCAATCTGAGCAACAGAAAATAGGCTTTAAAATAAATGAATGAAGGTTCAGGGATCTCTAGGACAATAACAAAAGATCCTGATAATCATGTCAGAGTCTAGGAGAGGCAAAAAAGATGGCCAAAAGGTACTAGAACAAATACTTGTTGAAAACTTCCCCAAATTGCAAGAGACAAACCTACTTAAGAAGCTCAGTGAACTCTAATCTTGTTTTTTTTTTTTTTTAATATTTTTTTAGTTGTAGGTGAACACAATATCTTTACTTCATTTTTATGTGGTGCTGAGGATCGAACCCAGGGCCTCATGTGTGCTAGGCAAGCACTCTACTACGGAGCCACAACCCCAGTCCAACTTTTATCTTGATGAATTCAAAAGAAATCCACACCAAGACAAATTGTAGTCAAACTTATGAAAACTATAGTCAAACTAGAAAGCACCTGGAGAGAAAAATGACAACTATTAGAGTTCCAAGGATGGCAAATGTATCATGAGAAACCAGGGAGGGCCAGGTGCAGTTGCACATGGCCTATAATCCCAGTGGCTTGGGAGGCCGGGGCAGGAGGATTACAAGTTCAAAGCCAGCCTCAGCAAAAACAAGGTGGTAAGCAACTCAGTGAGACCCTGTCTCTAAATAAAATACAAAATAAGACTGGGAATGTGGCTCAGTGGTCAAGCTGAGTTCAATCTCTGGTACCAAAAGGAAAAAGAAACCATGCAGGCCAGAAGCAAGTAGCTAAGCAGTTTTTGATAACTGAAAGAAAAGTGCAGATTCCTATATTCAGTAAAAATATGCTTCAGAAATGAAAGAGAAAGATGTTCTCCCATGAAGGAAAAGAGAATTTTCTGCCAAATTGTCTTAAAAGAATGTCCAAATAGGGGTTGGGGTTGTGGCTTAGTGCTAGAGCACTTGCCTAGCATGTGTGAGGCACTGGGTTCAGTTCTCATCACTGTATATAAATAAATAAAGGTTCATTGACAACTATAAAAGAAAAAGCTGCAGTGAGGTTTTTTTTTTTTTAATATTTACTTTTTAGTTGCAATTGGACATAATACCTTTATTTATTTATTTATTTATTTCTATATGGTGCTGAGGATTGAACCCAGGGCCTCACACGTGCTAGGCAAGTGCTCTGCTGCTGAGCTACAGCTTTATAGCCCTAGTCTAACACTTTTTTTAATATATACTTTTTAGTTGTAGTTGGACACAATACCTTTTTTAAATTTGTTTTTTTATGTGGTTCTGAGGATGAAATCCAGCACCTCACATGTGATAGGCGAGTGCTCTACCGCTGAGCCACAACTCTAGACCCTCAATACTTACTTTTTTTTTTAATATATATTTTTTAGTTGTAGGTGAACACAATACCTTTATTTTATTTTATTTTTAAAGAGAGAGAGAGAGAGAGAGAGAGAGAGAGAGAGAATTTTTTAATATTTATTTTTTAGTTTTCGGCAGACACAACATCTTTGTTCCTATGTGGTGCTGAGGATCGAACCCGGGCCGCACGCATGCCAGGCAAGTGCTACCGCTTGAGCCACATCCCCAGTCCCTACAATACCTTTATTTTATTTGTATGTGGTGCTGAGGATCAAACCCAGTGCCTCACACATGCTAGGTGAGTGCTCTACCACTGAGCCACAACCCCAGCATCCCAACACTTACTCTTGATTAAAAAAAAAAAAAAAAAAAACTCAGAAAAATAGAGATCTTCTTCATTTTGATAAACAGCATCCACAAAAAGCCTGATCTATTTATTGGTAAAAGATCTAGTGAATATTTTCCTCCTAATTTGGGGAACAAGGCAAGAATATCCACTCTGAACACTTACTCAACAAAGTACTTGATGTTCTAGCCAGGGCAATGTGGCCAGAAAAGAAAATAAATGTCATATAGATCCGAAAGAAGGAAGGGAAATTGTCTCTATTTGAAGATGACATAATAAAAAAAGTAAAAAAAGGCTCAAGGAATCTACAAAAATATAGACTATTAAGTGAATTCAGCAAGAATGCAGAATGGAAAATAAGCATATAAATATATGTATATACATATATGTATAAAGTTTTATTATTATCTTGGTAGTAGGGATGGGACCCAGGGATACTTTACCACTCACTGAGCTACATTCCCAGCCTTCTTCATGTTTTATTTGGAGTCAGAGTTTTACTAAGTTGATGAAGCCATTCTTGAACTTGTGCCTCAGCCTCCTGCCTCAGCCTCCTGAGTTGCTAGGATTATAGGCTTGTGCCACTGTTCTCAGTCAAAAATAACTGTTTTTATATACTAGCAATGTGGATACATACATTTAATATACTGTTCCATGTACTACTGCTCAAAATAAAAGTTTTATGTATAAATGTAACCAAAGCTGGTGCAAGATGCATACATGTCAAAAGTACATAATGCTGATGAAGAAATGACAGGATATTGAAATAAGTGGATTAGAAAACTCAACATTATAAAGACATCCATTCTCCCTAAATTGCTAAACACTTTTTATTAAAATTTCTATCAAAATTCCAGCAAGATTTTTGCAAATATAGACAGGATTATTTTAAAATTTAAATGGGAAGGTAAAGGAACTAGGATAGCTAAACCAAGTGTGAAACAGAATTCCATCTTCCTCATTTCAAGCTATTTACATAGCTACACTGATCAAGACTGTGGTAGTGGCAGAAGGTTATAGAGCAATGGGATTAAATGGAGATTCACGAATATATGCCCAATTTTAAAATGCTACATAATATCAAGTGATTAACACATGATCGGAATCATTTATCATCTAACTTCATCTGTAGAACATCATATGGGTAGGCTGTATTGTTTTCCCCATTTTTAAGTAGCTTGCCCTAGGTCATATGTGTAGTAAGTGGTAGGGGTGGAATTAAAACCCACAGAGTCTGGCTAGAGTGTCCATGATGTAAACCATAATGCTTTACTGCTTCTCCCGTTTAACTGATTTTTCCCCCCAGACATGCAGAGTAATTAGTCAGGTGCGTTGGTGTACACCTATAATCTTGACAACTCAGGAAGTTTGAGGCAAGAGAATCCCAAGTTGAAAGCCAGCCTCAGCAACTTAATGAGACCTGGCAGCAAAATAAATAAAAAGGGCTGGGGATGTGGTTCAGTAATTAAGCTCTCCTGGGTTCAATCCCCAGTACCCAAAACAAACAGCCTGGTATGGTGGCGAATGCCTGTAATCTCAGCTGTTGGGGAGGCTCAAACAGGCGGATCCCGAGTTCAAGCCAGCTTCAGCAAAAAGCGAAGACGGTAAGCACTGCAGTGAGATCTTCTTCTTCTTTTTTTTTTTTTTTAATATTTATTCATTACTTTTTTAGGTGGACACAATATCCATATTTTTATGTGGTGCTGAGAATCGAACGCAGTGCCTCTTGCATGCTAGGCGAGTGCGCTACCATTTGAGTCACATCCCCAACCCCTACAGTGAGATTTTGTCTGTAAATAAAATACAAAATAGGGCTGAGGATGTGGCTCAGTGGTCAGGTGTCCCTGAGTTCAATCCCCAGTACCAAAAACCAAAACAAAAACACACAAAAAAACATGTAGAATTATTAAACGGAGGAAAAATAAGTCTTTCAATAAATAGTGCTGGAGTAATTAGAAATCCATTGGCAGAAACAACCTCTGCCCCCCGAAACAAACAGAAAATTCAACATATTAAGTGTTAAATTGAAATGGAGTCTGTGGATTAAATGTAAAATATAAAATTAAATGTTTTAGGAAGAAAAACTTAGAAAATTTTTTGGATTTAGGACTAGGCACAGAATTTTTTCTCCTTGTCAAATAATTCTTACACTTAAAAGCATGATTCATTTTTTTTAAAAAATATTTTTTAGTTGTAGTTGGACATAATATCTCTATTAATTTATTTATATATGGTACTGAGGATCGAACCCAGGGCCTCACACATGCTAGGTGAGCGCTCTACCACTGAGCCACAACCCCAGCCCAAAAGCATGATTCATAGAAGGAAAAAGTACTAAATCGGATTTCATCAAAATTAAAAACTATTACTATGAAAAAGTTCTGTGAAAAGAAAGAAAAGACAAGCTACAGACTGAGAAAATGTTTGCAAATGGCATATCTCACAAAGACATATACCTAAAATATATGAAGAACTCTCACCAGGTGCCGTATACACCTATCAAAATGGCCACAATAAATATAATGGGAATGCCAAATTCTTACACGGATACTAAGAAACTGGATTATATTGCTAGTGGGAATGTGAAATGATAGTCACTGATAATAGTTTGGCAATTTTAAAATAAAACACTCAGCTACCATACAATCCAGCTATTGTACTCCAGGGCATTTATCCCAGCAAAATGAATGTGTAGGCTCACACAAATACAAATTACACACAAATTACACAATGGAAACAACCCAGACATTCTCCAACAGGTGAATGAATGGTTAAACTAGTACATTCAATAAATACCATGGAATAGCTGGAGATGTAGCTCAGGGGTAGAAAGTTTGCTTAGCATGTGTGAGGCCCTGGGTTCAATTCCAACGATGCCCATGGAATTTGACCCATATGAGGACTGGGGTTGTGGCTCGGAGGTAGAGCACTTACCTAGCATGTGTGAGGCCCTGGGTTCGATCCCCAGCACCACAAAAAACTAAATACACAAGATAAAGCATTGTGTCCATTTATAACTAAAAAAAAAAAAAAAAAATTAAAAAAGAATATGACCCATACGATACATATAACTACCTGGATGAACCAAGTGTGGTGGCATACACCTGTAATTAAGGGATTTGGGAGGCCGAGGTAGTAGGATTGCCAGCTTGAGGTCAGGTTGAGCACTTTAGCAAAACCCTCAGCAACTTAGGGAGAACCTGTTTCAAAATAAGAATAAAGGGATGGGGATGTGGCTCAAGCAGTAGCGCGCTCGCCTGGCATGCACGCGGCGCTGGGTTCGAGCCTCAGCACCACATACAAATAAAGATGTTGTGTCTGCCGAAAACTAAAAAATAAATATTAAAAAATTCTCTCTCAAAAAAAAGAATAAATAAAAATAAAAATAAGAAGGAGTGAGATGGCCTGGCCCAGGAGGCTGAGGCAGGAGGATTGAAGTTTAAAGCCAGCCTCAGCAATTTAGCAAGACCCTAAACAACTAAGCAAGACGCTGTCTCAAAATAAAAAATAAAAATGGTTGGGATATGGATCAGTGGTTCAATTATTGGTATCAAAAAAAAAAAAAAAAAGGAGTGGGATGTACCTCAGAGGTAAAGCACCCCTGGATTCACTTCCCAGTATCAAAAAACAAAAACCAACACAAAAACAAACCAACCTGGATGAATCTCCAGAGAATTATTCTGATTAAAAAACTCCAATCCTGGGCTAGGGTATATAGCTCAGTGGTAGAGTGCTTGTCTAGCACATGAGAGGATCTTGTTTCAACCTCTAGCAGTGGGGTGGGGCAGTGGGGGGGAGGGGAAGTGCAATCCCGAAAGGTTGCATTCTAAATAATTCCTTTTTTTTTTTTTTTGGTACTGGGGATTGAACTCAGGGATACTTGACCACTGAGCAACATCTCCAACCCTATTTTGTATTTTATTTAGACAGGGTCTCACTGAGTTGCTTAGCATCTTGCTTTTGCTGAGACTGACTTTGAATTTACAATCCTCCTGGCTCAGCCTCCGAGCCTCTGGGATTACAGGTGTGTGCCACTGTACCTGGTTTATAATTCCATGTATATAACTTTTTTTGGGGAGGGGAGGGGAGTAACAGGGATTGAACTCAGGAGCACTTAACCACTGAGACACATCCCCAGCCTTTTTATATTTTATTTTGAGACAGGGTCTTACTAAGTTGCTGAGGCTGGCTTTGAACTTGTGATCTTCCTGCTTCAGCCTTTCCAACTGCTGGGATTACAGGTGTGCACCATTGCACCAGTCCATTTATATAACTTTTTGGACAGGATCTTGCTGGGTTGCTAGGCTGGTCTTGAACTCCTTGGTTTTAGTGATTCTCTTGCCTTAGCCTCCTGAGTAGCTGGGACTACAGGTGTGTGCCCTCATACCTGGCTCGAAGATTGGGATGGTTATAAAAGGGCAACATGAAGGATCCTCAGTGATGGAAATGTTCTGTATACTGCTTTTCTTTGTAAGTATATTGATTATTGATATTAATATCTTGGTTGTGATATTGTACTATAGTTTTTATGTATGTGTGTGTACTGGGGTTTAACCCTGGGATGCTTTACCACCGAGCTACCTTTCAGCTTTTTTTTTTTTTTTTTTAATATTTTTTAGTTGTAGATGGACACAATACCTTTATTTGCTTATTTTTATGTAGTGCTGGAGATCAAACCCAGTGCCTCACGCATGCTAGACAAGTGCTCTACCACTGAACCATAACCCCAGCCTTCGTTTATTTTTATTTTTATTTTTTTTTTGAGACAGAGTCCCACTAAGTTGCTGAGGCTAGCTTTGAATTTGTGATCCTTTTCGCTCAGCCTCTGGAATAGCTGGGATTACAAGTGTGTACCATCATACTGGACCTGTACTGTAGTTTTGTAAATGATTAGCATCAGCGGTACTGGTACAGGGATATCTTTGTATTATTTTCTTACAATTGAATGTTAATCTACGATAATCTCAAAATAACATGCTTAATTAAAAAAAAGTATGGGGCAGGTGCATAGCTTAACCATGGTACAGCATTTGCCTATTGTATATAAGGCCCTGGATACCATCCCCAGCACTGTTTCTCCCCCTCCCTCCAAATAGTATGGATTGTTTCCAGATCCCTTTTTTCTTCATATGTCTTGGATTGTTAGCATTGCAAGAAAGATAGACACATTAATGCTTTTGGTGAGAGTATCAACTCTCCTATTCTGTGATCCCTAGAGGGTCATATTTTTTGAGGAGCATGAGTTCTGCATTCAGCAAAAATAACTCATTCACCAGGCATGATAACTCATTCAATGAGGATGCTTTGAACATAAGTAGGTTTTGTTTTATGTAGCTGATGCCAGATGTCCAATCTCTGCTCGGGTGATCCAGGAAAAGAAGCCTAAAATGCAAGAAATTGCCCTGTGTCCCCCACAGCTGAAAGCTGAATTGGGAAGAACCAATAATAATCGTAACAAGAAACTTCCATAGGCCCAGTTGGTCCTGGTATGTAATCTGGTGAGAGGTGGGCAGAGGGACAAATAATGGAGTAGGAAGCCCTGTTGGAGCACCCAGGCCAAGGATGATAGTTATGCATGAAGTCTGTTGATTATTTATTTAAAAACTGAGACATTTATATTGTTGACCATGCTTAAACTATCTCTGGAATTCAGGAAGAGATAGAAGGGCTGAGGGATAGGGAAGAAGGGAGACTTGTAGTTGAAGGTCCTTGATTTTTGGTTACTATAGTCCCCAAAATGAATAAACTTAAAATTAGCTGATGGCCTATCCGGCTGTCAGTTTGTTTCTTTCAAGTTTTTGCTTGACTATTTTAGTCCAGAGAGCCACTATCTGCTTATTTTTACCATTGGGTCTACATGTGTCCCTGGCATATGGATCACACTTTTCTCTGTATGGACAAAACAGAGTGGAAAATAGTACTGGGTTGGAGTCGGAACATTTGAGATCTAGTCCTGAGGCTCACGGAGTAGGTGACCTTCGGGTAGCTCTTTGACCTATTTCCCTGGGATTCAGTTTCCTTGTTTGTAAATTGAAGATTAAAGTCCTTGGTGACAATTCACCGTCTCTTTTCCTCGGCCCCCATACAGCGGGTCTCTGCAGCGCACCTCTTAGGTGTAGAATAAACATTCATCCATTGGTTAACCGGCCGCAGGCCGAGATCCGCGCAGAGGACAAGGAGACGCCGCTTCTCAGCTCCTAGGCACACCGCCTTCGCCGCAGACCGCAGCGGCTTGTCGCGTCCCCCTCTTACCAGCCCGAGAGGCCTTTGACGCCACTTCTCACTGCCTGATTCCTGGAGTGGGGCTCGTGCTCAACGAATGAGTGAATGGGTGAGGGAAATGGACATGAAGTGGACCCAGTCATCCCGGAGTTGCGCGTTTAGCTAACGAGTGCCCGAAGAAAATAACAAACACCGCCCTTACCCACGCTTCAAGGCGACTGCCAGGTGCGAACCGCGGGCGGTTCACCGACGAAGCGGTTCAGATCCCGCCCGCAGCCAGGCAGACGCGAGGACTGAGGCATGCGGCGGGCGCGCGCCCGCCCCGCCCCTCGTCGCGCACGCGCCCGCCTCTCACCGCGCGCCTCGGCGGCCGGGCGCGGGACGGCGGCGCGCGATCTCCGCGTCGCTCTGGGCTGGCGGCTACGGCGCCGCGCGGGTGGGTGGGATCGTGGCGGAGCTCTGGGCGCCCGGGCAGGGGCGAGAGAGCGCCATGGCGGCTGCTGTGGCTGCGGCATCCGGTGCCCGTGCCGCGGCGATGTGAAGAGGCCGCCTCTTCCCCACGACTGAGGAGGCTACAGCTGCCCGCCTGCCTTCCTCGCGGGCCGCGGCTCCGGCATGGCCGGGATCATTAAGAAGCAGATCCTGAAACACCTGTCCCGGTGAGAGCGCCAGCGGCCGTCCCGGGGCCCTTCCTGACCCCCTCCACCCTCTGGCTCCTTAACCTCCGGCTCCGAGCCGGGGCTCGGTGGCGCCCCCGCCTCCTCGAGGCGGGACAGCCTACCCCCGCGCCCGCTGGCGCCGACCGTTGTCACCACTCCGTTCTTCCCTTGCCCTGGGCCCGCGGGGACCGGGCTCCGGAGTCCCCTCCCCTCCTCCCACTCCAACAGACCCCGGGACTCCTTTTCCGCCCTCTGTTGGCCTGCTGCGCCAGCCCTCAGCTCCCACACCCCCTGACGGTCCCCCGAGCCCCCAAGGAGCCCACCCTTTCCTGCCGGTCCCCACTGGGGTTGCTCCGTCCCCTGCCTTTGGACCCGCGGGGCCTCTGCCCACCTTTTGACCCGCCGCACAGGCAGCGCCACTGCCTCCCTCTCTTAGACCCTTTATCCCCCTGCCCCTTCTAAGCCTTGTCACCCAGTCCTGAATAACCCAGGTGTCCCTCAGATTTCCAAGGCCGACACTGGTTTTCTCTTTCCCAGAAGCTCTCAACGCCTCCTCTTCTGTTTGACCCTGTTGCATCACCCCTGTAAGCCCTGCACCAGGACCGTTCCTTTGAGCTCTTTTCTCCCCCTTTTCCTTATCCTCATTACACAGACTAATTGGAGAAAGGTCATGAGAGTTGGGGATAAAGTTTCAGCAACCTTCCCTTTAAGAAGATGTGGGTTTTTTTTTTTTTTTTTTTTTTTTTTTTGACAGCCTGTGAAAAGTACCTGCAAGGTTCACTTCTGCTTTGCAGTCTTTTTGTTAACCTCTATTATATCGCTCAGTAATTTGGGTGTGAAGGGTTGGCTGGCAAGACAATTTTCAATGATAGCTGTGTTAAGATCGTAGGTTGTCACACAAAAATTGGCAGTTAGCTTTTAACGTAGTTTGGCTCCACAGCAGGCATTGGTTTTCAGGAGGTAGGGTTTGTAGGGAGATACCAGTTGACATAGGATACCCAGGCTTTGTACTGAGATACAGGTGTTGTCATTGTATTTGGTAAGTGGTGTGTGGGACACTATTCCTGCCACTGTTTTACTCATTTTGTGGCTAACCCTCTGGCTTATTTGGTGTTACTTTGATCTTACTAATTATCAATTACATTTAGATACATCTTTCATTTAATCTCCACCTTACAAAACAAAACAAAAAGTAGATTGGAATTTGGAGCTGGAAAGTGCCTTTGTACCCTTTCTCAGAATAACCCAATATATTCCTTTTCAGATAGTGTTACCCTGGGTGTTTGGTGTAACGATTTAAAAGTAAGACTAAAGGTTGTAGGATGGGACAGAGAATCAGTCAGATGAAAATTTTATCAATTTATGAATGGACATAGGATTTTAGGGCATAGAGAGGTCATTTCTCGTCTCATAACTTTGTGTTTATGAGTGTAGGATTTTTCTTTCTTCCTTTTTTGTGTGTGGTGTAGGTGTGTAGGGGGGATTGAATTCAGGAATGCTCTACCACTGAGCTACATCCCCAACTCTTTTTATTATTATTTTAAAATTTTGAGACAGGGTCTTGCTAAGTTTCCAAGGCTGGCCTCAAACTTGAGATCCTTATTTCACAGCCTCCTTAGATGCTGGGATCACAAGTGTGTGCCATTATGCCTGGCTTCTTTTTTGTTTGTTTGTTTCTTTTTGTGTGTGTGTGTGTGTGTATGTGTGTGTATTGCTGGGGATTGAAACCAGGGCCTTGTGCATACAAGGCACTCACTCTACCAACTGAGCTGTATTCCTAGCTCTGTTTCGTTTTGTTTTTCGTGTTGTGGTTTGAATCCAGGGCCTTGAGCATTGTAAGCATACATTCTATCCCTGAGCTACATCCCCAGACCCCTCTTTTCTTTTTGAGACCAGGTCATATGGTATTGTCCAGGTTTGCCTGGAACTGGGCTCAAGTGATCCTCTTGGAGTCTGGGCTTTTTCTGATTTACTTTCTTCATCTCTGAAATGGGGGCTAATAATAGTATCTACTTGGAAAGATTATTGCAAGAATCACATGAGTTAATATATGTAAGAATTTAGCATAAGTGTTTAATAGAACATGAATTTTTTTTTTTTGGGTCACAGCTTGTGTGACAATTTTTGTTTTAGTTGTCAATGGACCATAAATTAATTAATTAATATGTGGTACTGAGAATCTAATCCAGTGCCTCGCAAGCACACTACTACTGAGCTGCAACCCCAGGCCTTGTATGACAATTTGATACAGGCATACATAGGCCTTCTCTCTATAAAAACCCATATATATAGACAGGAAATTTTTTTAATGTATGTTTTGGGGAGGGGGAGTTAGGAACCCCTAAGTCATATGCCTGAATCCCTCAAGACATCTTGAAATGGGTGAATAATCACTGATCTGGTTCCGCCTCTAATTTTGTGGCTGAGGAAACTAAAGCATTAAGAGGATAAGTGACTTGCCTAAGTTGCACAGGAAGGTAAGGTAGTGGGGATGAAACCCAATTTCCTAATTCTGGAAGTGCATGCATATTCTTTGTACTCTCTTTGAATATACAATTTTTTTTTAAAGTGTATTTTTTTTTTTTTAAAGAGAGAGTGGGATAGAGAGAGAGAGAGAGAGAGAATTTTTTTTTTTAATATTTATTTTTTAGTTCTCGGCGGACACAACATCTTTGTTTGTATGTGGTGCTGAGGATCGAACCTGGGCCGCGCGCACACCAGGCGAGCGCACTACCACTTGAGCCACATCCCCAGCCCCTGAATATACAATTTTAAAGACTTTTTTTTTTTTTACATGTATTTTTTTTTTTTTTTTAGAGAGAGAGAGAGAGAGAGAGAGAATTTTAATATTTTTTAGTTATCGGCGGGCACAACATCTTTGTTAGTATGTGGTGCTGAGGATCGAACCTGGGCCGCACGCATTCCAGGTGAGCGAGCTACCACTTGAGCCACATCCCCAGCCCTTTTTACATGTATTTTATTTATTCTTATGTGGTGCTGAGGATTGAACCCAGTGCCTCATATGTGCTAGGCAAGTGCTCTACCACAGAGCTACACCCCCAGCCCCTTAAAGAAAGTTTAATCGTATGTGCTAACACATTTGATGTACCTTTGGAGAACATGTCTTTTTGTTTTAGATGAAGTTGGAATTGTATGACAGACATTGAGAAATGGTTCTGTTCTTTTGGTATTGGGCCAGGGACTGAGAGGTGGAGAGGTTATAGCTGCAGATTTATGGGCTCTAGGAAAAGGTATAAGAATATGAGTTTGGTTGGAGAGGCCAAACTCCTGGGGACTTTGAGTTTATTTAGTTTGGAAAACTTGCATAATTATGGGTGGCATTTGAATGTCTTTTATTTCTGACACACAGGCTGACCTGCCTATGGCGCTGAGGCTTACCAAACCTGATGGGGAGATAGAAGGGAAGGTTTACAGAGTTCCTGTGTTAAATAGATAGTAGGTGCTTGATAATTATTTATTGATGATGTCAGTGCCATTTGACCTGAAGGAGAATGTCTTGCAGCAGAAAGGATATCCCAGTGATTCTCATATTGAATTTTAGGCATTAAGTTTCACATAAGAAAGTGTTTTGTTGGAATGCATTTTTATTTTATTTTTTGTATTGAGGTTTGAACCCAGGGGTACTCTACCACTGAGCTCCATCCCCAGCCCCCTGTTTTCATTTTTTATTTTGAGACAAGGTCTTCCTAAGGTATCCATATTGGCCTCAAACTTGCCATCCTCCTGTCTCAGCCCCGCCAAATCTCTGAGATTACAGACACACACCATTGGGTCTGGTGCATTCTCATTAGTGATAGAATATTTTGTTAAACAGTATTTTTTGGGAAAAATATTGAAGATATTTTTCTTTTTTAAAAATATTTTGTTTTTAGTTGTAGTTGGACATAATACCTTTATTTATTTATATATATGTGGTGCTGAGGATCTAACCTAGGGCCTTGCACGTGCTAGTCGAGCGCTGTACTGCTGAGCCACAACCCCAGCCCCAAATATTAATGTCTTTTAAGGTTTTTAACCTATAGTTTGGATGGCTGCTGTTCAGTATGTATAGCTTTAATGCATAGTATTTCTTTAAATAGACCCAAGAAAAATGCTTTACTTAGAAACACAAAGTAATCATTCATTTAAAAAATAGCTAAAATTGATTTTTCATCAAATTAGATTTTCTTGTTTTAGATTACCTTGGCTAATAACCTTTCATTATACAAGTAAGAAGGTATATGACTGGTTGTAAAGTAAGTCAGAGAAATAAGGCTAATGGAAAGAGTGTGAGCTTTGAACTTGGACAAACCAAAATTCCTTTCCAGCTCTGCCACTAATAAGCAGGCAACCTTTCTGAATATTTTTTTTAATTAGCAAAAGATAAGAATAATAAGAAAGAATAACACATAGCTAACAAAATTTTTTTGGAGGAAAAGTATTTATTACATTATCCGGCATGTAAATATGTGTTTAATAAAAAGTAGCTATCTAAGATGGCTAGACAGGTTAGGAACACTATCCCAGCATGGATGCAGAAAGCTAACTGGCTTTGGGAAACCCATCAAGAGTTTTTATTTTGTCTGTTCTCAGTACTGGGGATTGAATCTAGGCTTTTGCATTGCTTGACAAGCTCTCTACCACTGAGCTACATCTCCAGTCCTTTTTAAATTTTATTTTGAGATTAGTTGTCCAGGCTGGCCTCAAACTTACAATCCTCCTGCCTCAGCCTCCTGAGTAGCTGGGATTATAGGTGTACACCACTATGCCTGGCTCAAAGTCTTAATTATTTATTCTAAATTACTACAGAAAATGTGAGCCTGAGTGACATAGAAATGACTGATAGATGTGGTAGATATTTTCAAATAAAGTTTTACATGAAATTCAGATCATAGGAGATTTCAGAATTCCTTTTGGAGAATATAAGAACCTGACTGTGAGCCCAGCCATCTCAGTCCCTGCCTCTACTCGTTATTACTCATGATACTAAAGAGCTGGAAAGATGTTAAGAGAGCATTGAGACCAGCCTGCAGTGGACAGTGAGGGTTACAGACTCACAGAGGCTGACTACTTATTCAAGGTCTCAAATTTGTTTTTTTAGTTTTAGGTGGACACAGTATCTTTATTTTATTTTTATGTGGTGCTGAGGATCGAACTCGGTGCCTCCTGCATGCTAGGTGAGCACTCTGCCACTGAGCCACAATCCCAGCCCCTCCAAGGTCTCTTTATTCAGTCTCAACATCAAGGTCATGTTCCTTTACCCTAGACTTAAGGTATTATCACCATCATTTCTCAAATAATTATGTATTTTTTAGTAACAAATCATATATGTCTCTGTTTCCCTCATTTTCTTGTGTTGCTTTAGAATAAAGCACTTTATTTACTTGGCAAATATTTAATAATAGCCATCTGTGTTAATAAGCACTTTACAAGTCTTATGATGATTTAATCCTCATAATAACCCCATGAGGTAGATATTAGGCTCATTTTATAAATGAAGAAATGAGACACAGATCCTACATTGTGTACAACTAGAGAAGTGAAAAGTTGTGTTGCAGTTGTGAACAATGAATCAAAATGCATTCTGCTGTCATATATACCTAATTAAAATAAATACATTGAAAAAAAGAAATGAGGCACAGAAAGGTTAGATAACTTGTCCAGAGTCATAACTAATAAGTGATGAAACCGAGATTCAAATGTAGGCACTCCAATTTAAGAGCTTTGCTCTTTAGGCATTCTGCTGCCAGATGCTCCTCATTATTGAGTGTTTCAAACTAAACATACCTACGTCCCAGCAGTCACCTGAAGAAACAGACTACTTTCAGCACTTACTCTACCCCATGCCTTCTAGTCATTACCTCCATCAAAGTGTAACCACTGTCCTGTTTTTTTAATAGCATATGTTTGTCTCTTTTGCGTTTTATATTAATAAAGTTCTATAATATGTATACTGTTTTTAAGATACATGTGCTTTTGGGTTCAATCCCCAGCACCAAAAAAAAAAAAAAAAAAAAAAAAGAGCTTTTATGCCTTGTTACTTTAGTGCCAAATTTGTGATATTCTTCTATATTTCACATCAAGTTTTAGACTCTATTTTCATTATTATGTAGTATTCCTTTCTGTGACTATATCTCAATTTATTTATTCATTTTACTGTTGATGGACCTGGGGATAGTTTCTCAGTTTGGTGCCATTATTATTGGGCTACTAGGTACATTCTAGTGCATATTCTTTAGTGAACAAAGAAACACATATATATTGGAGTATACATAAGCATAGAATTTCTGGATTGTAAAGTATACATATGTTGAGCTTTACTAGATATTGCCAGTTTTCCAAAGTAATTATACCAATTTGTACTTCTATTAGAAATGTCTGAGAGTTTTAGTTGTTCTATATCTTTGCTACAACCTGGTAGTTTTCATCTTTTTATGTTAGCCATGCTGAAAGATGAGTTTTACACACACACACACACACACACACACACACACACACACACCCCGGTAAGCCAGATGATCACTTCTTTTTGGTTGTTTTTGTTTGTTCAGTTTTTTTTTTTTTTTTTTTTTTAATGATGTTGCGAATTTAACCCAGGGCCTTGCCCAAGCTAAGCACACATTCTACCACTAAACTACCTCTCCAGCCCCTGTTCAGTTTCTTAATTCTGATGTTTTGAAATGAATCTTGAAAATATGATCTCTTTTTGAAATAATGTTTAAATATAATGATACAATGAAAATGACTAGGATTATTTTTATTGTTTTAAAGAGAGAGGGAGGGAGAGAGAGAGAGAGAATTAATATTTATTTTTTAGTTTTCAGCAGACACAACATCTTTGTTTGTATGTGGTGCTGAGGATCGAACCTGGGCCACACGCCTGCCAGGCGAGCGTGCTACCACTTGAGCCACATCCCCAGCCCTAGGATTATTTTTAAACATTAGCCTATGACATTTCTTACTTAGAATGCATGTTGATGCTTAGCTCTCTGTCAAAGTAACAGTATCAAGAGAATAGAGGTGCTGTTCTCCAAGCATATGGGTTTTTGTTAAAAAGTTTGGTCTTCACACTACCCTATTTAACACTCTGGATATTAAGTAGTTGTATTCTGCTCTATAATCTTAGCACCCCATTGTTACAGCATTTCATCTTTTTTGTTGCTATTTTGTTTTTCAGTACTGGGGATTGAACCCAGGGTATCACATTGAACTCAGGGGAAGATGGGGAGCTACATCCCCCAGTCCTTCTTTTTTTATATTGAGACTAGATTTCATTAAGTTGCCAAGGCTGGCCTTGAACTTGAGATTCTCCTGCCTCAGCCTCCCAAGTAGATGAGATTACAGGCTTGTGCCACCTTACATGGCTGCATTTCATCTTTACTATAGAAATGAAAATTTGAATTACATAGTTTTTCTACTACAATCTCTATATCTTTCTATGGGTGATTCCCTTTTATATAAAATGATTGTTTTGTATTAACATTTAAAGGCAATAAAATTTTAGGGGCTGGTAGTGTAGCTCAATGGTAGAGTGCTTAGCAGGTTTGAGGCCCTAGTTTCAATTTCTAATGCCACCAAACAAAAATAAATAAAAGCAATATATTTTCAAAGTGGTACTGTGGTGGGTATTTGACATACAGCAGTTTTAATGTATGATCATGATAAGGAAAATTACCTTCCTTAAAAAACTGAGAAAAATGTCAACATAGCAAAAGATTCAGGATTTGGATTTCAAAAGGAGGCTATGAATTTTGACTCTGCTGCTTCTGTGTGTTCAGAATTATTTTTTAGTTTCTTGAAGTTTCAGTTTTCTTATCTATGAAATGGGGAGAATAATATGTATATTGTTTTGAAAATTAGAAATCACGTATAAAAGTGGTTGGTCCTGAAAAGTTTTTTAATTAACAGTGGCCTTATCTTTACTTATTAGAGCTGCTCAAGACAGATCATTTTAATTTTTGGAGATAAACCTTTTATCATCTTGAAGGTTGTGCCTAACTTATTCAAATGTCTGATTCTTTAAATGTTTACAAATTGTGTTTCTTAGCATTTTAATCTGGAGAGATGGAGATGAATGCTTTTACATTGGTAGGTAAAGAGGTAAGGAGCCAGAGGTTGTTCCTCTTCATCATTTCTTTTTTTTTTAAGATTTTTTTTTTTTTTTTTGAGAGAGAGAGAGAATTTTTAAATATTTATTTATTGGTGGACACAACATCTTTTGTTTGTATGTGGTGCTGAGGATCGAACCCAGGCCGCACGCATGCCAGGCGAGCACGCTACCGCTTGAGCTATATCCCCAGCCCCTTGTAGTATGTCTTGATATGAAAAGAAATGATGGGGCTGGGGATGTGGCTCAAGCGGTAGCGCGCTCGCCTGGCATGCGTGCGGCCCGGGTTCCATCCTCAGCACCACATACAAACAAAAGATGTTGTGTCCGCCGAGAACTAAAAACAAATAACTATTAAAAATAAATTCTCTCTCTCTCTCTCTCTTAAAAAAAAAGACATACTACAAGGAGGAAACTTAGACCCCAGCATAGGTGAAACAGCTAAATGTATACACTGGGTTGGTCCTTTAGAGGATTTACTTTTAGAGAGTCTAACCATATACCATATTTTTAGAGTGAAAAAAATATTAGAGGTGACTTAGTTATCCTTACCTAGTATAGAACCTGGTTGAATAATAAACTGTGAGTATGGCATTAATCACTGAAAAGAAAGATTCCTTTAATCACACGCTAAATCTCTCTACTTACTGGTGTGTGACCTCCACGGCAGCAGGGACTGTGTCTCTTGACTGCTTCAAAACCAGGGAGTCTGAGGATGCTTTGAGTGGGTGACGTGGGTGCAAGAGAAGATATGTGTGTTGAAAGAACATGGTTGGGAACTCAGAGAACCTTAGGCCTGACAAGTGGGGGCAGATGGGCAGAGGAATCAGTTCAGCCAGTATATTAAGGGGCCTTCTATTTCTGTGTATTGAGCGCAAGTACTTGCTACTGGTGCCAACATATACTAAAGAACATTTTCCATTATTTGTCAATATCTGTAATAAGTGGAAGAATCAAAATGTAAAGAGTATATGTTAGCAATTTAGGTACAGGGTATGTAGTTTATACTGATGTGTTACAAAAATGGGGACAAGATATATTAGATTGATTTGTTTTATTTGCCTACATCAGTAATTTTTTTTTTCTTTTTTGTGGTACTGGGGATTAAACCCATGGGGCTATGTCCCTAGCCCTTTTTACTTTATTTTGGAGATAGGGTCTGGCTAAATTGCTGAAAGTAGTCTTGAACTTGTGATCCCCTTGCCTTAGTCTCTGGAATCATTGGGATTATGAGAGTGCACCACTACGGCTGGCTGCATCAGTGATCTTTTTACTTGTATGCTCAGTTTTTATAATAGAACATTGATTACATGTAACTTGGCTGGCAACCCATAAATTAAAACAAAATTAAAGAGGACATTGATGGTGAGATATTAGTGTTTAAGTCTGACTTAATGGAAATGTTGTGTTCCTCAAATTTATTTCTAAATTTGAAATTTGTTCTGTGTGGTCCAGTAGAAATAGTGTTATGATGTTGATTTCCAATGTTAGCCCACAAAAGTCACAATGAATTATTTATATATAAGTTTACAAGATAGGTTGTTAGGGAACTCATTGTAGGAATAGGAGAAGGTGAAGGAGGACAAGAAAAAAGAGTGAATTATTTCCTGATTCCTTGTGATAAGCTCCTTAAGATTATTGTATTTCAGCAGGAACTGTTTTTGGTTGTTTTGAGAGGTGTGATGAACTTTTTGCTGCAGCTGGGGGTGGGGGTGGGGTGGAGGTGGAGGTGGAGGTAGAGGTAGAGGTAGAGGTAGAGGTAGAGGTAGAGGGTGGTGGGCAGGGATACTAATGTGTTGCAGTATGCAGAATAATCTCACATAGGGGCTGGGGTTGTGGCTCAGCGGTAGAGCACTCGCTTCACATGTGCAAGGCCCTGCATTTGATCCTTAGCACCCCATAAACATAAATAAATAAAATAAAGGTATTGTGTCCAACTACGACTAAAAAATAAATTAAAAAAAAAAGAATCATTGTCTTTTGTCTTTTTTGACTTTTGAATGTTGTTACATGTTTACATAGGTGAATTACCTACTTAGGTTTTATGAGCGTAGAATTTCACCTTGTTTTACATAAAAACAAAATATTGCACAGCTTTAAACTTTAGTAAATGTCCCAAGACTTCACTAAAGGGAATGGACCTTCATGAAGGAAGGTTGTTTTTAACTTTCCCATTTTGGAAAATGCTGTAACTCCTGGTAGTGCCATTTGTGATATTGAAGTCACTAATAAAATAAGCTTGTAGGCTGGGGTTGTGGCTTAGTGATAGAGTGCTTGCCTTGCGTGCGTGGGGCACTCGGTTCAATCCTCAGCACCATATAAATAAATAAAATGAAGGTATTGTGTTCATCTATAACTAAAAATAAAAAATAAAATAAGTTTGTATAGGTCTATATTTGTAGCTCTTTAAGTCCTGGTGATACCACATTTGAGTGTAAGCATCTGACCACTCTCTTTTCTAGTGCGATGAAGTTGGAACATTCGAATATTGAAATACAATTGATTTTCTTAGAAAATAATTTTCCTGGGGCTGGGGTTGTAGCTCAGTGGTAGAGTACTTGCCTGCATGTGAGGCCCTGGGTTCGATCCTCAGCACCACATAAAAATAAATAAATAAAGTTATTGTGTCCATCTACAATTAAAAAGAATAAAGGGAAAATTATTTTTTTTAATTTGACTTTCTTTGAAATTGTGTGTAAGTAGGTTATATATAAAACTCATTTCTTATGGTAAAAGAGGCACTGTAGAATAATTGTTTAAGAAAAAAAAAATTGCCAGGTGCAGTACTGCATGAATCTCAATAATCTCAGTGACTCTGGAGGCTGAAACAGTAAGTTCAAGGCCACCAAGACCTTCAGCAATTTAGCAAGACTCTGTCTCAAAACAAAAAATAAAAAGAACTGGGGATGTAGCTCAGAGGTAAAGCAACCCTGGGTTTAATTCCCAGTATTAAAATTAAAAAAAGAAAAGAAAAAGGAATTGAGGGAATTGAGTTTGTTAGGGTTGAAAACCACTTAGTGTGAAAGTTCTTTCCTTCTCTTCCTCGCTTCCTGCCTTTTTCTTTTGGGGATTCAGTTCAGGGCCTCACCTCATGCTTATTAGGCACATGCTCTACCACTGAGCTACATCCTCAGCCCTGAAATTTCTTTTATATGAAATCTTGAAACATCTACAGTGTGTTACTCCTTTTTGTTCCTTTTCCTCCTCTGGAGGTCCCACTTCTCATACCAGCTGTTCTGATTGGTCTCTCAGCATTCTGCTACCATGTGTGCACACCTGCCCTCAGGTGTGCATCAGCTGTTCTCCCCCGCTCCCCCCCCCCTTTTTTTTCCCAGGGCCTAGGGCTTATCTCAGGGCCTTGTGCTTTGCCACTGAGCTACATCCCAACCCCTGATTCTTTCACTTTCTAATCGGAATTTGCAATTCTTTAAGACATATAAGATTTCAGCTAAGAAAAGGGGAAGAGAGGGCTGGCAGTGGCAGAGCACTTGCCTACCATGTGTGAGGTACTGGGTTCAATCCTCAGCACCATGTAAAAATAAATAAAGGTATTGTGTCCATATACAACTAAAAATATTTAAAAAAAAAAAAGAAAAGAGGAAGAGAACATATTTTGTTTTTTGATGTTTTGGGAGCACTCAACCACTGAGCCACATCCCCAGCCTTGTTTTGAATTTTATTTAGAGACAGGGTTTCACTGAATTGCTTAGTGTCTTGAAGTTGCTGAGTCTGGCTTTGAACTCGCAATCCTTCTGCCTCAGCCTCCTGAGCTTCTAGGATTATAGGCATGTACCCCTGCGCCCAGTGAGACCATATTTTGGAGCAGGAATGATACCAAATAAAAGACTGGCTTTAATTTAGAATATGTCCTACAGGGTGAGCTCCCCTAAGCTACGATTAACTTAAAAACTTCGAAATCTATAGATACTCTGAAAGTTTGCTTATGTTTCCCCCCAAATTATTATTTTTTGTGGTACTGGGAATTGAACCCAGGGCCTCACGTAAGCTAGGCAAGCACTGAGCTACAACTGTAGCCCATTTTAATTTTATTTTGAGTTAGGGTGTTGGTAAGTTGCCCAGGCTGACCTTGAACTTGCAATTCTCCTGCCTTAGGCTTCCACGTAGCTGGGGTTACAGGCATACTTCATTATGCTTGCCCCTCCCCACCTTTTTTTTTTTTTTTTTTTTACCAAAAAATACTTTTCACTGGACTCAGTGGTGGAATAGTATGTGCAAGGCCCTGGGTTGCATTTCCATATAACACACACATATATATACACAGAAAGAAAGAGCTATTTTTTGTTACTGATATAAAAGGATTATACATATTTATGAGGGCATAGTGTGACCAAAATAGTTTCTGTTGTGGTGGTAGTGGGGATGAGGCAGGGGTCTGATAGCAGCTTGTGGTATGTATGAGTCATGTGAATGTTAGAGAGTTCTAATATGTAGAAAATCCACATAAGGAGGAAATGAGTTCGCCCAGGCTGAATGCCTCTGGTCATCTGGTTTAGGTGTTTTCCCAGGCAGTGCTGAAAATATGCATTTCCTTTTTTCTCAGCAGAAACTCCTTCCTTCCTCTCCTCTTTCCTTCCTTGGACTTTAGTTCAGAAACACATTTCATCTGAGAAAATGTTTTGGCAGAGGTTGATAGGAAGTAAGAGGCCGGGAATGAACCATAGCTTATCTTTTATGCTGAAGTTCAGCAGAGTCCTTCACTGTTTTCCGTCTTTTTGGCTGTGGCTCCTTAATCCTCTGACCTTAGTAAGAGAAGTTCCTCAGCCTCTTTGAGGAAGGTTTGCTGCAGGAAGGTTGGATGGACAGTTGCAAGTGGTATGACAGCCTTTCTCAGATGCTTGGGACAGGGAATTCAGGGAGTCTGGCTGGACCCAGACCCTGAGCTGCTGTGAGGACTCTTTTTTTTTCCTTCTCCAGAGCACCCTTCATAAAGTCTCCGTTTTTGAGATTATTTGTTAATTTCTTCAGCAAACTTTTATTGTCCACTTGCATTGTGTGCCAAGTGCCAGGCACTCCAATGAGACAAGGTTTCTGTTTAGGAACCTAACTGCCAATAGACCTGTAGCCAGTGAGCTCAGTAGAACATTAGGACGGATCTCTGGAGCTGGAGGCCAGGCTCACAGATGTGGGAGAATGATGGTACCAGGCAGGGCGAGTTGCACGAACAGTGGCACACAGTTGAGAAGGGGCAGGATGTAGTTAGGAGGCCGCATATAACTGTGTGTCGTTAGAATGTATGGTGGAGGGTGGACATAGTTAGAAGTGATATTGGAAGGATAGAGGGGAGCTGGTTCATAGAGGCCTTTTGTTTTGTTCCAAGGCATCTGGACAGTGCTCAGTTGTTCTTTGTTGCTTTCAGTTGCTACTGCCTTCGACCTGGGTCTGAGGCAAGCTGGAACCTTTCCAAACCTCTACACCTTGTGTTGACTTTGTAAAAATCAGGGAGATGGCGTTATATACAACTATAATGTACCAATAAAAAATGTGGGAAGGGCTGGGAATGTGGCTCAAGTGGTAGCGCGCTCGCCTGGCATGTGTGCGGCCCGGGTTCGATCCTCAGCACCACATACAAACAAAGATGTTGTGTCCGCCGAAAACTAAAAAATAAATATTAAAAAATCTCTCTCTCTCTCTCTTAAAAAAAAATGTGGGAAAAAATCAAGTTAAGGCTAAGTTCTTGAGCCAGATTGCTAGATTTTGAATTCTAGCTCTGTTAGTTACTAGCTCTGTGACCTTGGGCAAGTTAACCTTTCTGTGCCTTGGTGTCTTCATCGTAAAATGAGGCTAATATATCATAGGGTCATTAGAGAAATACATGAAAAATGACTGGGCAAAAAATGGCGGTACACAGCCTGTAATCTCAGCTACTTGGGAGGCTGAGGCAGGAGGATCATAAGTTTGAGGACAGTTTTGGAAATTTAGTGAGTCCTTGTCTCAAAAAAAAATTAGGGCTGGGATTGTAGCTGGGTTCAGTGCTTAGTACCACACACATAAAAGAAGTATAAAGTGGACTGGGCTGTATGTAGCTCAGTGGCAGAGTGCATGCAGTCAGTCCCAACATTAAAAACTAAGCAAGTATGAAGTATTTAAAACAATGTTTCGTTTGTTTGTTTTTTGTTGGTGTTTTTTGGTACTGGGGATTGAACTCGGGGAAACTTAACCATTAAGATATATCTCTAGCCCTTTTTTGAATTTTATTTAGAGAAAGGGTCGCACTGAATTGCTTAGGGCCTCACTAAGTTGCTAAGGCTGGCTTTGAACTCACGATCCAGTTGCCTCAGCCTTCCAAGCTGCTAGGATTACAGGTATGCGCCACTTGGCCTGGCTTAAAAACAATGTTTGGAATAAAGTGAGCAATTATTAAATTTAGCTGTTATTTAAAAAATATTTTTTGTTCTGAGTAGTAAAATTTTTCATATTTCTTATTTCAGTTTTATTATTAAAATTCTGGGCAGCTTTTAGAATATACTGATTTTTGCCTCTCTCCTTTTAACACTTTGCGCCTTCTAATTATCTTTAATGGGAAAACTGTGCTTTTTACCTCAGCCTTACAGAGATATTTGTTTTCCTGTTTATATAAGACCCTCTTAACATGGTTTTGACATGTTGGGCTAGTGAGACATATTACAGTTGGTTTGCGATGTGTGAAAGAGAGGGATTATTGGATGTATCCTTTAGTTCATTCTACCTCTTTGGCAATTATCATTTATTGGTTTTGAGTTGTTATCAACTCATTCAATAAACATTAATTGAGCATCCTTATCCTAGACTTTATGCTGGCACAGACTCAATGACACAGTTCAAGCCCTTAAGAATCTTATACCCTTTAGGGTTAGAGACCTTTTCCTTTTTTTTTTTTTTTCCCCAATTTCCTCATCTTTTTAAAATTAAATTATTTATTTATTCTAATTTGTTATATACAATGGCAGAGTGCAATTCATATTACACATGTATGCTCATTTTTTTTGGGGGGGGTACCAGGATTTGAACTTGGGGGGCACTTGACTACTAAGCCACTTCCCCAGCTCTAGTTGGTATTTTTATTTAGAGACAGACTCTCACTACACTGAGTTGCTTAGCACCTTGCCGTTATTAAGTCTGGCTTTGAACTCACCATCCTCCTGCCTCAGCCTCCTAAGCTGCTGGGATTCATGCGCCACTGTGCCTGGCATGAATGCTCATTTTGAGCTGTTTTTGTCTCTTTGGGTTTTTTGTTCTGTTTTGTTTTGAGATAGGATTTCACTGTGTTGCTAAGGTTGGCCTTGAACTTGTAGGCTCAAGTGATTCTTCCTCCTCAGTCTCCCAAGTAACTGGGACCACAGTATTCACCACCATACCTGACATTTTTGTCTCTTAAAATAAGTATTCATTTTATTTATAGTTAGGTTTTCCTCAGAAATTAAGGATGGCCTCAGTTTCCTCCTTGGGCAGTTTTTAAAATTCAGATAATCTATATGTTTCACTTCTCTAAATAGCTGTTTGAGATATGTGATGAAGAAATACCAATTCTTATTCAATAGTGAATTACCAGCAATGCCTGCTAGTGGAATAGATCTTCCTATTTTGAGGGTTAACAAATGTATTTTTGCTTTGGATAATCCAGAACCTGCATGAAGCTTTTAAAAGTAGAAATCTAATAATCTGATTTCACCAACTGTCCTTAACCTAAGTTTTGGAATTGCCAAGAAACTGAAGTAAAAGAAATTAAGGGGAATATATTAGTATGACAAGAAATATTTTTGATAAAGTAAGATATGCCAAAATTTGGGTCATGAGGTACAGTCCCTTCAGGACCTGTGTAGGGAGAGAAGCTGGCACCTGGTCACGTGGGAGCTGAATGGACAAAGAATTATTCGAGGAGAGAAGGCTGCAGGCAGCTGTGAGTTAGTCACTGAGGAACTCTAAGTCTTAAATGTAGAATGATCAGTGAAAGGCTATCTAGTTAGGTGGATAGGATATTGTAGCCCTAATTCTAGGTGGTGGTTAAATACATAACTGTAAATTAGATGAGGAGACCACAGGTACAGCCTTTACACTAGGAGGCCAGATTGCAAGTATTCAGTTCCAAGAAACAAGACTGGCTCCCACTAAGATGTTACAGCTGCAGCTAAACAGGATAGGTGTTAGAAAGGCTACAGTTTTAGAGGTGGGAACTGGAGTGTTCAGCAGGGTTACTGTTGAGAATTAAGGAAAGAGGACCTCTACAGAATCCTTGTTCTGTTGATTGGCCCAGTAGTGAGTGGTGGGGTAAATGAGAGTGTGGCGAGTCATGAACTGAACTGCTCCAATGGTGGGATTGTATGCAGTCAGTTACAGGTAAAAGTATGATCCAATATGACGTCTATGAAAGAAAATTTGGTAGTATCTGTCAAAATGTAAAATGTTAAGCTTCCATTTCTATGAATCTTTCCTATAGAACAAACAAATGAGAAAACTGATGATACTTTTTAATGTACAAGTGTACTACTAATAAAATCCTTGTACAGACTTTATTAAGTAAATTATAGCGCATCCGTAAAGGAATGTAAGGGATCTTAGCTTGAGGATAACTTTCCAATTCTTGAAAAGCATTAAAAGATTAATAATATATAAATGTTAATGAAAAGTAAAAACAAGTTTTAGAAGGATATATGTGGAATAATTCTATTTGATACATCTGTCTAGATATATAGTTTTTTTTTGGGGGGGTGGGGGGTTGCTGGGGATTGAAACCAGGACAGCTAAATTCCCAGTTATTTAATTTTTTTTTCATTTTGAGACACTGTCATGCTAAGTTGCTGAGGCTTCGAACTTCTGATCCTCCTGCCTTAGCCTCCTGAGTCATTGGGATTACAGGTGTGAGCCATTGTGCCAAGCTTGTAATTACTTCTGTGTATTGGAAACTATCGTTTCTTTTTAGGCCTCTTTATATTGTTTAACTTTTATAATAAACATCTCACCAGTAGACCAAGAGGATAACTTGTATAATTTCTTTTTTTTAATCTTTTTTTATTAATTTTTATGTGGTATTGAGGATCAAACCCATTGCCTCACATGTGCAAGGCAGGTGCTCTACCACTGAGCTATAGCTCCAGCCCAGACTTTACATTTCTTTCTTTCTTTCTTTCTTTCCTTTCTTTTTTGTGCTGGGGATTGAATCCAGGGCCTTGCACATGCTAAGCATGCTCTTTACCACTGAACCACACTCCTGGACCCCTCTTAGGAGTCCTCCCTCCTCACCTTTGTTTCTGATGTGCCCATCTATCATGCTGTTCTGAGAGGGTGCATTTATGCACATGTGGTCATATGTGTTTTTGGTAACTCATGTTATAATTGCCTCTTAGAGAAAGACTTAAAATCAATTAAATCTAATAGGAAAGGATCTACTATGAATTGGAGCCTATCTTGTATCAAGCTGCCCTTCTCTCAGATAACTGTTTTGAATTCTGGGTAATATGTTAAAAAAAAAAAACTACTTGAAGATGTTGGAAAGTGATCATATCAGGCATAAAGTGACAGGGAACTTGAAAGATGAGAACTGTTGTGTAAGATTCTTATTTGTATTGTTGTTTTGCCCAAGGGTCTTTGGCAATTTGCATGGTGATGGTGCTAGCACTCAAGCAAAAGTCCACAGTCTTACTCACTGGAGGGGTCAGGGGATGAAGTTTAGGGTTAAAGAACAGCTGGAAAAAGGAGGGGGAAGTCTCAAGAGGAGGATATAGCAGAACAGGGAGCTCTAAAGTTTGCTTCTAAACTCTGTCCAAATCCTGATACGTATGGGGGAAAGACTTCATGGAACCTAGAAAAAGCAATAGTTGTACACAGTGGTACATGTCTGTACTATAATTCCAGCAACTTGAGAGACTGAGGCAGGAGGAGCACAAGTTCTAAGCCAGCCTTAGTAACTTAGTGAATCCCTAAGCAACTTAATGGGATCCTTCTCAAAATAAAAATTAAAAAGGGCTGGGGATGTTGCTCAGTGATAAAGTGCTCTTAGGTTCAATCCCCAGCAGCCCCCTTGAAAGAAGAAGGAGGGCCGGGGAGGAGGAGGAGTAGTTTGCATTTTTCAACTATTCCTCCTCTCCACCCCCCTCCCCAGGTATGCTTTACCACTGAGCTTAAATTGTTTTGTTTTTTGAATTTTGAGACAGGTCTAAGACCTGTGTTTTGTGAACTTGTTTTATGTCACAAGTTCAAAGCCAGCCTCGGCAACTTATCAAGGCCCTGAGCAACTTAACAAGACCCTGTCTCAAAATATACGAAGGGCTGGGGATGTGGCTCAGTGGTTAAGCACCCCTGGGTTCAATCACTGGTATCTAAAAAAACAAGCAAACAAACCAAAACCCTACGGTAATGGGAATAGTGTGATATTTGCATAAATATATAGTAGATCAGATAAACTAAATAGTTCAGAAATGAGCCAGTGTATATAAATTGCACCTCAAACGGCACAAAACCTGTTTAAAAACCCGACATTGTGAAGAACAAACAAAAATCTAGACATTTTCTCCTAAGAAAGGCATATATAATCTGTTCCTGCAGAAGTTTTGAGAATGAAACCAATTAGAGCAAAGCACCAAGAGTGAGTGGCATGTTCTGTCCGATTATTTGGGAATGGAGCAGTGTTAGTGACATTAGTGATTTTGTTTGGTTTGGATGATGCAGGGGATCTTTCTGTCTAAACCAGATGCTTCAGAGTTGTGTTTTGTCTTTGCTTAAAGATAGCTTATGTTGTGGCTGAACAGTAAAAATACTTTGATCTAGATTTCCTTAAGAAGCAGTTTAATCTTATCCTCCTTGACTTAGAAGTCAAGGCCTGGGCTGTGATCACCTCAGGACAAAGGTTACTGAAGGAAGCAAAGTGGTTTGTGGACCTTTTTATTTTTGGTTTGTGGCGTTATGGATTTAATTCACAGGTATTTTACCTCTGAGCTATATTCCCAGTCCTGTTTTTAATTTTGAGTCAGAGTCTCACTAAGTTGCTGAGGCTGGCCTCCAACTTGTGATCCTCCTGCTTCAGCCTCTGAATTGACTGGGATTAAAGACATGTGCCACCATGCCCAGACCTTTTTAAATTTTTTCTATGAGAGTTCAATTTCTATGAGACTGATTATTTTAATTTGCCCTATGATTAGTAATGAAGGTTATGAATTAATGGGGGCAAGATAGTGAGAGAGTTGATTGAATTCTGGGTCAAGTCCCTTTTCTGTCATTTAGAGTCCCATGTTTACAGCTGTCTGACTATGAGTCTTGGGCAAGCCATTTAACTCTGACCATTTGTTTTCCTCATTTGCAAATTATAGATTTGGAACAAATGAATATTTTAAATCCCTTCTAGCTCTGAAATTCTGAAAATCTGCAAATTCTCAATGTTAGGAAGTATGCCTGAGAGCCTTTCTCTGTTGTCTCTTTGGCAGATTGCAATCCTCTGGCAGAGATGAATCTTGATCAAAATCTGTTTTTCCAGTTTGATTTCATCTTAGTTTCTTTACTTCGTAACAGTAACAGATGGCCAGGAAATGTTTTCCCACATACTTGAAGTGGAATAAATAGCAGGCTGCCTTTAGCCTTTTTAGCCACCCTTGGACTGACTGATATCATCCTCGATTAGGAATATAAATGCTGAATAATGTTTGTGCCAGGGACCATGATTCTTCTCAAGAATTTAATATCTTAAGCTGGGTGAGGTGGCGCGCTCCTGTAATCCCAGTGGTTGGGAGGCTGAGGCAGGAGGATCACGAGTTCAAAGTCAGCCTCACAAAAGCAAGGCGCCTAAGCAACTCAGTGAGACTCTGTCTTTAAATAAAATACAAAAAACAGGGGTGGGGGTGTGTCTCAGTGGCTGAGTGCCCCTGATTTTAATCCCTGATTACCCCTCTCCCCTGAAAAAGAATTCAATATCCTCTTGGTACTTGTAAATTTAACTTGGACTGTTGAAGATGGTTTGGAATAGCTGGTTTCTTTGTCACATTGCTGCAGTTTAATCTTAACCTCCAAAATGGGCAGAGAGTTTGAATGATTGCTCCCTGCTTAGGTGATGAGAGAACTGAAATTTGGGCTTGTATAATTCTCAGCAGTTTTTTCCTTGGATCAGCAAACTTCTATAATTGCCCCTTGGATTATCTTTTTAAGCCTATTCTTTGCTGTTGTTACAAAATTCAGGCAAAATAAGTTAAAGGATTTTTCATTTTTCTGGTGCCAGGGATTGAAACCAGGGCCTCAAATATGTAGGTGAATGCTTAATGATTGAAGTACACTCCCAGCTACAATTAAGGAATTCTTTTTTTAAAATTAATTAATTTATTTTAATTTGGTATATATGACAGCAGAATGCATTTTGATTCATTGTACACAATTGCAGCACAACTTTTCATTTCTCTGATTGATGTAGCGCCGCACCATATGTGCAGTTATACACGTACCTAGGCTAGTAATATCCATCTCATTCCACCATCTTTCCTGCCCCCATGCCCCCTCTCCTCCTCCTCCCTCCCCTCTGCCCAATCAAAGTTCCTCCATTTTTCCCCTGCCTACCACCACCCCCATTATGGATCAGCATCCACTTATCAGAGAGAACATTTGTCCTTTGGTTATTTGGGATTGGTTTACTTCACTTAGCATAATATTCTCCGACTTAATCCATTTATCTGCAAATGCCATAATTTTATTCTTTTTTAATGCTGAGTGATATTCCATTGTGTATATATACCACAGTTTCTTTATCCATTCACCTATTGAAGGGCGTCTAGGTTGGTTCCACAGTTTAGCTATTGTGAATAGAGCTGCTATAAACATTGATGTGGCTGTGTCACTTTAGTATGCTAGTTTAAAGTCTTTTGAGTATAGACCAAGGAGTGGGATAGCTGGGTCAAATTGTTCCATTCCAAGTTTTCTAAGGAATCGCCAAACTGCTTTCCAGAGTGGTTGCACCAATTTGCAGTCCCCCCAGCAATGTATGAGTGTGCCTTTTCCTCCACATCCTCGCCAACATTTTGTTTGTATTCTTGATAACTGCCATTCTGACTGGTGTGAGATGAAATCTTAGTTTTGATTTGCATTTTTCTAATTACTAGATATGTTGAACATTTTTTCATATATTTGTTGATTGATTGTATATCTTCTTCTGAGAAGTGTCTGTTCAGCTTCGTAGCCCATTTATTGATTGAGTTGTTAGTTTTTTTGGTGTTAAGTTTTTTGAGTTTTTTATATATCCTGGAGATTGGTGCTCTATCTGATGTGCATGTGGCAAAAATTTGCTCCCCAAATGTCGGCTGTTCACCTCATTGATTGCTTCTTTTTCTGAGAAGAAGCTTTTTAGTTTGAATCCATCCTATTTATTAATTGTTGATTTTATTTCTTGTGCTTTAGGAGTCTTGTTAAAGAAGTTGGGGCCTAATCCGACGTGATGAAGATTTGGGCGTACTTTTTCCTCTATTAGGCACAGGGTCTCTGGTCAAATTCCTAGGTCCTTGATCCACTTTGAGTAGAGTTTTGTGCATGGTGAGAGACAGGGATTTAGTCTCATTTTGCTGCATATGGATTTCCAGTTCTCCCAGCACCATTTGTTGAAGAGGCTCTCTTTTCTCCAGTGTATGTTTTTGGTGCCTTTGTCTGGTATGAGATAACTGTATTTCTGTGGGTTTGTCTCTGTGTTCTCCATTCTGTACCATTTGTCTGCATGTCTATTTTGGTGCTAGGAATTCCTTTTTTTTTTTTTTTTTTTTTTTTAAAGATTTTTGTAGTTGTAGATGGACAGAATGCCTCTGTTTTGTTTATTTTTATGTGGTGCTAAAGATCGAACCCAGTGCCTTACACATGCTAGGCAAGTGCTCTGCTACTGAGCTACAGCTTCAGCTCCCCAGGAATTCTTTTTTTATTTTTATTTTCAGAGAGAGAGAGAGAGAGAGAGAGAGAGAGAGAGAGAGAGAGAGAGAATTTTTTAATATTTATATTTTAGTTTTCGGCGGACACAACATCTTTGTTTGTATGTGGTGCTGAGGATTGAACCCGGGCCGCAGCATGCCAGGTGAGCGCGCTACCGCTTGAGACACATCCCCAGCCCTCCCCAGGAATTCTTAACTGAAGAATTTTTTGAGACACTAATAAGGTGGTATCCATTTTTCATTGAATTCTAAAAATAAATTGGTCAGTTAAAAAGCAGATATAGTCAAGTGCTGCATACCAACATTTTGGTCAATGAGCAACCACATCTATGGAGGTGTAGTATCTAGGTTTGTGTAAGTACAGTCTGATGTTGGCGCAATGACAGAATTGCCTAATGATGTATTGTTCAGAACTGACACATGACTGGAAACGTCACTAAACAGGAAAACAAGTCTATGGTGGTCCGACAGACAGACATGTACTATGAGCCATCTTAGAGTGGACTTGGAAAAGTCCTGGAGGTTTAGCACTCTTTAGCTTTTAGTATTTATCATCTACCTGATGGCATGGCACCCCCTGTGGTCTGTTGTTTGCATCTTGGTAGAGACTTGGTGTCAGCCCTGGTGTACTTAGGAAAGATTTTATTATTTGATTGGGTTGGTAAAGTGCAGAAAGGTTTTTGATAGCATTACATTATGACTCTAAAAAAATTTTTTTTTTGAGGTTTATCCTTCTTACATGGGTTAAGCAGACCATGGTTGATTGTAAAAGGGAAAAGATGTCCTCCAACCATTTCTGAGACATCTTATAAATTTATTCTGTGGCAGGTTTGTTTTGGAAGGGAGTATTCATACTGTTAGAGCAGATGCTTGTAGAAGCCAATGCCAGTGAGCTGTCCCGAGTTCATATTGTGATTACCTCATCCTGCCTATCACTTGGGGCAAATTCACAGCTGAGCCTCATACTCTTCCTTTGTATAATGGGGATAATAATTTCTGCCTCATATGGGGTATTGTAAAGATTCATTGAGATAATATTAATAAAGAACCTTCCTTTTGTACCTGGTACAAAGTATAGTGTCATCATTATTAGCAGTTTGGTTCTGTTTGGTCCAGGTCAGGTGAGGAGGCTTTCTCACACTTGTGAAATAGAAAATAAAAATGACATTTTAAAAAATATTTTTTATTGTTAAGGGACGTTTATTTATTTATTTTTTATTTGTTTGTATGTGGTGCTGAGAATCGAACCCAGTGCCCCAGGCATGCCAGGCAAGCACGCTACCACTGAGCCACAACCCCAGCCCTAAAAATGACATTTTTTGAGGCTGAGGATGTGGCTAAATTGTAGAGTGCTTGCTTAGTATGCATGTTGCCCTGGATTTAATCCTCCACACTGTAAAACAAAACAAAACAAACCCCACAAATATTTAAAGTTGTTGTGATCATCTAAATAAAGATGTTAAATCAGCATTCTTATGGTCCAGGTAGAGTAAAATGAGAAGAAGTTAGGAGGGAAGACTTACTGTGGGTTATTCATGACCAGGCAATTGACCTATAGTTTCCCATGCAGTCCACGGTCATGTCGATGGCACTATTAGGGCGCATACAGTTCAGCAGCTTTCCTCTGCCCTCTGTATTTCCTTCACATTAGCCCCTCGGCTCAGGGGCTTGATGAGAGTCAGGATCAGTCCCTTCGGGAAGACTACAGGTGATAGTTTGATCTTTGATCACATCAGTAATGGTGTATGTAAGCATCAGGGATTTTATTTTACCCTGCTTAATAAGCCAATGATTAGCCAGCTACTATTTTGTACTGCATAGAACTTCTTCTGTTGCTTCAGGTAGTATTAGAAAACAATGGTTCACTTTCTGAGATATCCTAATCTTCTGTTCTCCTGTCTCTACTTTTTTTTGGCTTATCTCTTCTTCCTTTTCTTTTTCTCCCCATTCCCTTCCCTCCACTCCCCTTCCTGCTCCTCACCTCCTCTTTCTTTTGTACTGGAGATTGACCCCCAGGGTCATTCTACCATGGAGTTATAGTCCCTTTTTATTTTTTTGAGGCAAGGTCTCACTAAGTTGCCCAGACTAGCCTCAGAATTGCTATCCTCTTGCCTCAGCCTCCTGAGTAGGGATTAGGGCCATGCATTTCTGTTATCCCTAACTTGCTCGATTTTGATTCTTTTCTGTGTAGGAATCTTGCCTAGGAAGGAGCTTTGGAAGGTTAATTTCATGAGTTTCTAGGACTGCAGTGTCCCAGAGTCTTACTGGAGACCCTTTGTGGTAGACAAAACCCCTCCCAGTTTGTTTTTCTGATTTTCGTTTAATACTGGTTGGCTATCTTGGAATTTCTATGTTCCCAGGCTTGTCAGGCTTCCCTCTATTTGTCTGACAGCTGCATGTACACTCATGTCAAATGAGTGCTGATGTTTTTACCAAACTGTAGCACATGAGGATTTATAAGGATACTTTATCTTCTAGTTTTCTTGTAAATGTCATCCATGATCCTTCTGTGCTGCTGTTTAGTTGTTCTATTTTTATGTGGAGATTCAGAAATATCAAAATAGTGGCTTGCCATTGCTACAGGCATTTCCCCAGCGTCCCCACAGTAGGATTGAATAGGACGACAGGATGATAGATCTCACCTAAAATCTTACATGGTGTAGAGACAGTGTGGTCATTAGTCAATATTTGTTCTTGAACTTTCTCTTTACTCTAAATTCAGAAGTGTTAGTGATTATGATGTTCATTTAGCAGATTCTCATGGACATAATAGCTTCTTGTAATTACTCTTTTCAGGTTCACTAAGAATCTTTCCCCGGACAAAATCAACTTGAGCACCCTGAAGGGGGAGGGTCAGCTCACCAACCTGGAGCTGGATGAAGAGGTTCTACAGAATGTGCTGGAACTGCCCACATGGTTAGCCATCACTCGGGTCTACTGCAACAGGGCCTCCATCCGGGTGAGAACAGGGGTCAGAGTGCTGCTGCTGCCCTTGGCCAGTAGGCCTGCCTTCTCGAAGGGCAGCTCCCACATCCCTGAGCTTTTGCTTTCCTCTTTCAGATCCAGTGGACAAAGTTGAAGACACACCCAATTTGCTTGGTAATGGCCTTTCTTGATTTCGAGTAATCAAATGGGGATGGCTAGGGTAGTCTTTCAAAAGATAGGAGAGAAGATGAGGAAGAATCCTGATAGGCTGACCCTTTTGGGAGTAGTAGGTACTTATTTATGGCCCTGTGAGCTTCTCTCTGAGACAGAGTGATGATTGTTTCCTGGCTTATCCTGGAACTGCTGAGCAGGGTAAGAATCAGCATTGAGACTCATAAGCCCCTTGAGGTATTACCCGCCCTGCCAGATTTGGGGTCTGAACTTAGGGGCACTCTGCCACTAAGCTATGTCCTCAGTCCTTTTTTTAATTTTATTTGAGGCAAATTTTTACAGGTTGCTCAGGCCAGGAAGGAATTCTTCCATCTTGGGCGTGTCAGATGCCCTTTTGTTTCCCTACTGTGTTGATCTTCCTGCCTCATCTCCCTGAGCAGCTGGGATTACAGGTGTGTTCCAACACCCCTGGCTACTATTATTATTATTTAAAATAATAATTTTTGCTGCTTGTGATTTATCCTTAGACTTCCCTGTTTTCCCTTGGAATCCTGACAGGGAAAGTTAGGAGTTCAGTTTCTGTTGACTTTTGGGTGATTATCAGCACGAAGTCTGCTGTCTTATGTGCTGTGTGGTTTTGTGCACGTGCTTAGCTCTGCATGGCTTTTATTCCAGTGTCTGGATAAGGTAGAGGTGGAGATGAAGACGTGCGAGGAGCCTCGGCCCCCCAATGGACAGTCTCCCATTGCCCTTGCTTCAGGACAGAGGTTAGTTGCTTTGAGCCCTGTTATTTCCAACATATATACTGCTCCAGATTGCCTTTGTAGTTAAAAAATAAATTGTTTTTGTTATAGAATTTTTCAAATGTACACTAACATGGAGAATAGTGTAATGAATTTCTATGTACCTAATGTCAGCGGTTACCAACACTTTGCTATTCTTTTTTCATCTTTCTTCTGCCACTTTGCTTGTGTGCGCTGTAGTACTTGAAAACAAATCTCTGACATGTGATTCCACCTGTAAATATTCTATATCATATGTCTTTAATAGACAAATATTGGCAAAAAAATACAATTTTCACATTTAGTAGAATAAACAAGAATTCTTTAATATCACCTAATATCTATTTCATAATCAATTTATCTCTGTTTTTTTTTTTTTTTTTGGACTAAATGGGTAGAGTGCTTACCTAGCATGTGCAAGTCCCTAGGTCCCTAGGTTTAATCCTCAGCACTGCAGAACATTCCCCCCACCATCCCCCATACATTTTTTTAAAATTATTTTTTTAGTTGTAGTTGGACACAATACTTTTATTTATTTATTTTTATGTGGTGCTGAGGATTGAACCCAGGGTCCCGTACATGCTAGGCAAGCGCTCTACCACTGAGCCACAGCCTCAGCCCCACACATACATTTTTTAACAGTACAATGTAGATCAAAACAGATCCACACATTACATTACATTTGGGTCACATGCTTTTTAAAAAACCTTTTAATGTACTGTCTCCCTCCAACACACACCCCCCCTTTTTTTTTTCAGTGCTGTGAATTAGACCCAGGGTCTCCTGCACGCTAAGCTAGTATTCTACCACCAAGGCTCACCCCTAGCACTCAACTATGGAGCTACATTCCTAGCCTTTTTAAATATTTTTTTTCTTTTTTTTTTAGAGAGAGAGAGAGAGAGTTTTTTAATATTTATTTTTTAGTTTTCGGTGGTTACAACATCTTTATTTTATTTTTTATGTGGTGCTGAGATTGAACCCAGCACCCTGCACATGCCAGGCAAGCGCGCTACTGCTTAAGCCACATCCCCAGCCCACCTTTTTTAATTTTGAGACAGGATCTCACTTAAGTTGCCCATGCTGGCCTCAAAGTTGAGGTCCTCTTGATTCAGCCTCCTGAGTAGCTAGGAATACAAGTGTGTGCCTGAAGGCAAGTTTTCTGCTGCTTCTTCTTTTTTTTTTTTTTCCCTTAGTTGTAGTTGGACACAATACCTTATTTTGTTTATTTATTTTTATGTGGTGCTGAGGATCGAACACATAGCTTCGCATGTGCTAGGCGAGTGATCTACCATTGAGCCACAACCCCAGTCCCAAGTTTTCTGCTTCTTATGAGGACAACCATCATTGGGTTATAACCCGCGCTAATCTTATTCATCTTTAAAAAAAATTTTTTGTAGTCGTAGATGGACAGCGTGCCTTTGTTTGTTTATTTATTTAAATATTTATTTTTTAGTTATAGGTAGACACAATATCTTTATTTTATTTTTCTGTGTGCTAACGATTGAATGCAGTGCCTCACGCGTGTCAGGCGAGTGCTGTACCTCTGAGCCACAACCCCAGCCCCTATTTGATTATTTTTATGTGGTGCTAAGGATGGAACCCAGTGCCTTACACATGCTAGGCAAGTACTCTGCTGCTGAGCTATAGCCCCAGCCCCTAGTATTCATCTTAACTTGATTATATCTGCAAAGACTCTGCACCACTGTGCCTGGCTATATATACACATATTTAAAAAAATTTTTTTTTAGATGTTGATGGACCTTAATTTATTCATTTATTATGTTGATGGACCTTTATTTTATTCATTTATTTATATGGATTGAACCCAGTACCTCACACATGCTAGGCAAGCGCTCTACCAACTTAGCCACAACCCCAGCCTGACACACACACACACACACACACAAGCACACATACACCTTTTCTTTTTTAAATTTTTTTTTTATTTACAGTTGAACACAATATCTTTATTTCTTTTATATGTGGTGCTTAGGATAGAACCTAGCGCCTCTCAAGTTAGGCGGGCGCTCTACTGCTAAGCCACAACCCCAACCCCACACACACGTCCTTTGATGTACCATTTTTTCTTTCTTTTTTTTTTTTTTTAATATTTTTTTAGTTGTAGTTGGACAAGGTGGCTTTGTTTTATTTATTTTTATGTGGTGCTGAGGATCGAACTCAGAGCCTTGCACATGCTAGACAAGTGCTGTACCTCTGAGCCACAACCCCAGCCTCCATTTATTCTTTATAGAAAATAATTTTTCTAATCCCTCATTTTGTATTTTGGCTGATTATCCTCAATGTATCATTGAAAATGTTTCTTGTTTAATCTGGTAGTTACATTTTAAGACTTTACCTGATCAAAACATCTTTTTCTTTGTAAGAATAATTCCAAGGGGTAAGGGATCTCCCTTGGTCCTCTTTTATATAGTAACTAATCCCATTGGTGAAGGCCTTACCACATGTCCTGATCACATTTCAAAGGTCCCATCTCCTAGAACCTTCAAGCATCAGGTCTCAGTGTATGATGAAGCCAGGGGACATGAACATTTAGACCATTGCACTGAGTCACAATCCACCGTGAACACACCACAACTTGTTTCTATCTTTGCTTGTTGATGGTTATTTTTATTTCTATTTTTTGGCTATTGTGAATAATGTGACTGTAAGCATTTGTATAGCAGTTTTTATGTGGTTATGTCTGTTATTTCTCTTTGGAAAATACTTAGGAATGGAATTGTTGGGTGCTATATTATTTAACTTTTTAAGAAAATGTTAAACTTTTCTGAATGATTTACCATTTTATATTCTTTTTACATCTTACATTATTTTTATACATTTTTACTTTTTTTAATCCCATTCTTAACATTTACTTTTTAAACAGATTTGTTGTATGTCACATCTTTATCTTTATAGTCATCATTATTTTTGATGCTCAGATGTCCTCCTATTCTAAGTGAGCTCCTATGTCCTGTGGAAAAGACCTCAGTAATCCTTCTGCGTTTAGAGAGAAAAAGATATTTCAGGCTTCTCTCGTATATCTTTGTCCCGGATTAGACGTTTCTCAGGGACCCCTGATTTATTTAGTGAGAAATGCTGTTGAGAGTCTCTTGTCTGGGCAAAATTGTGTTTATTGAATTGTCATTGCTTTAAGTCCATTTCAGTATTTGTATTAGAAAAGAGCAATTTTTAAGAAAGAGAAAAATACCCAGGGCAGTGGTAATGTCTGTAATCCCAGTGGCTCAGGAGGCTGAGGCAGGAGGATTGCAAATTCAAAGCCAGCCTCAGTAATTTAGCAAGGCCCTAACCAACTTATCGAGACTCTGTCTCAAAATAAAAACAAAAAAGAGTGGGGATGTGGCTCAGTAGTTAAGCACTCCTCGGTTCGGTCCCTAATACCCACCCCCCCACACACCAAAAATAAAAAAGAAGAGGAAGAAAAATAAGCTGGATGTGGTGGTGCTTGCCTGTAATTCCAGGAACTAGGGAGGCTGAGGCAGAAATGTTGAAAATTTAAGGTCAGCCTCAGCAGTTTAGTGAGGCCCTTAGCAACTTAGTGAAACCATGTCTCAAAAAGGCTTGGAGATGTGTTCAGTGGTTAAGTGTCCCTGGGTTAACACACATACACACACCACACACAAAGAGAGAGCAAAAGAAAGAGAGAGAGAAATAAATCAGGATAATATCCTGATATTTCTAACCTCCCAAAGGAAAACAGTGTTTTGAGTTTACTTTTAAAATTCAACATTTTAAAAATTCTTATAATGAATTTGAGTTCTTTAATAACAATAACATTATTAATGATTTAGTTTTTCAATGGTTTCAAAAAATAAAATAACCCAATTTTTTTTTTAAAGAGAGAGCGAGCGAGAGAGAGAGAGAGAGAAAAGGAGAGAGAATTTTTAAAAATATTTATTCTTTAGTTTTTCGGCGGACACAACATCTTTGTTTGTATATGGTGCTGAGGATCGAACCCGGGCCGCATGCATGCCAGGCGAGTGCGCTACCGCTTGAGCCACATCCCCAGCCCCAATAACCCAATATTCTAACTATCAATAGAAGTACTCTGGGCTGCAGTTGTGGCTCAGTGGTAGAGCACTAGCATGTGTGAGGCACTAGGTTTGCTCCTCAGTACCACATAAAATAAATAAATAAGTAAAGGAATAAAAAATACAATAACATCATTAAAAAAATAGAAGTACTCAATGTATTAGGACTGTGTGTGTGTGTGTGTGTGTGTGTGTGTGTGTGAGTGAGTGTGTGTGATATCACATTAAAGCTGGGCTTGGTGGCACATGCCTGTAATCCCAACTACTTGGGAGGCTCAGGCAGGAAGATTGGAAGTTCAGGGCTAATCTGGGCAACTTAATAAGACCCTTTCACAAAAAATAGAAAGGACTGAGGATGAAGCTTAGTGGTTGAGTGCCCTTTGTTCAATCTCTAGTACTTGGGGAAAAAAAGATATCACATTAGGGATATATGGTCAAAATACTGTGTTTTAAGATCACTTGAAATCATTCTTTATATGCTTGTGAGCCAACTTGGCATATAGAGAAGTTCATTTGTTTCAATTAAAATAAGATTTATTTTGAACTATTATATAGTTTTAAGTTAAAACTGTAAAATGGCTTGCATTATATGTATATGTTTATGTTTATATATATAATACACACACACACATACACACACACACACACACACACACATAAGAGAAAGGAACACACAAAGGCGTTTCCATGGAACATTCTATCCCAAACAGGGCAAAGGGGTAATATCACAAAGGAACGGATGAGCATAGCTCCATCCATGGGGCTACAGGAAGGCATGCCTATGCATGAAGACATATTCTGGTACTTCGAGGATCGGGGCAGAGTCTGGGGCCACTACGGATGTGGCCAGATCACTTCAAAATAAATAAATAAAATAAAATAAATATTTTTTATATATATTTATATATATAATATATAAAAATATATTTGTGTTGTGCGTACCCACTTCCTTTCTTTCTTTCTTTTTTTGGTACCCGGGATTGAACTCAGGTGCACTCAACCACTGAGCTGCATCCCCAGCCCTATTTTATATTTTATTTAGAGACAGGGTTTCACTGAGTTGTTTAGCACCTCAATTTGCTGAGGCTGGCTTTGAACTCAGGATCCCCCTGTCTCAGCCTACTGAGCCACTGGAATACGGGCATGTGCCACTGCACCCAGCTCCAATCAATCTATTTTTTTTTTAAATTTAATTTTTTTATACAAATGGAGCACAACTTTTCATTTCTGTGGTTGTACATGATATAGAGTCACATCATTTGTGCAGTCATACCCATACGTAGGGTAATTATGTCCATCTCATTCCACCATCTTCCTGCCTCCACACCCCCTCCCCTCCACTCGCTCCCCTCTGTCCAATTCAAAGTTCCTTTATTCTTCCCTTGCCCCTGCCCCACACTGTGGGAGGCTGTCAAGTTGAGTGATTAGCATTTTTCTTCCATTGGTAGAGGCTCTATCTGTCACTTTTGTAGTGATCTGGCCACATTCTTAGTGGCTCCAGACACTGCCCCGATCCTCAAAGTAACAGAATGTGTCTTCTGCGTAGGTGTGCCTTCCTGCAGCCCCATGGATGGAGCTATGCTCATCTGTTCCTTTGTGATGTTACCCCTTTGCCCTGTTTGGGATAGAATGTTCCATGGAAACGCCCTTTGTGTGTCCCCTTCTCTTACTCTGCCTTTGGATGTGGCCTTCCTAGATGTCAGTCAACCTGCTGACAGCAGAAGTCATGAAGCTAGACTCAGGCCCCTGAAACCTGACCCCTTGCCTCATTTGAATGGCTCCTTCTTAATAAAAGGGGTCAGCACATGCTGGCTCTCTCTCTCTTTCTGTGGACCCTTAAGGTCAGAGGAGCTGTCACAGGACCCCCAAAGAAAAAGGTATCTCTGTCTCTCTCTCTCTCTCTCTTTTTTTTTTTTTAAAGAGAGAGAGAGAGAGAGAGAGAGAGAGAGAGAGAATTTTTTTTAATATTTATTTTTTAGTTTTCGGCGGACACAACGTCTTTGTTTGTATGTGGTGCTGAGGATCGAACCCGGCCGCACGCATGCCAGGCGAGAGCGATACCGGTTGAGCCACATTCCCAGCCCGTATCTCTGTCTCTTATGTGGTCATTTCGCGCAGCCCAATTCCCCTGGAGTGACCCTGAGTGTTTTTGTTGTGAGGAACATGACATCCCATTATAGATTAGCTTTCATTTATCAGAGAAAACATTCAGCCTTTGTATTTTTGGGATTGGCTTACTTAGCATGATATTCTCCAACTCCATTCATTTACCTGCACATGCCATAATTTATTCTCTTTTAATGCTGAGTAATATTCCATTGTGTATATATACCACAGTTTCTTTATTCATTCATCTATTGAAGGACATCTAGGTTGGTTCCACAGTTTAGCTATTGTGAATTGAACTGTTATAAACATTGAGGTGGCTGCATACTGTAGTATGCTGATTTTTAAAATATATATATTTACTGCACAAATATTTATTAAGTGGCTACAATATTTGGCCAGTATTCTATGTGATAGGAATACAGACATTTAAAAATTCTATCATCAAAAACTTATAATATGGACAAAAGAGATAAGTATGAAATAGGTTATCAAATTTGTGATTTTATATTAGGAAGTAATGAGCACCAAAAAGAAAATGAATAATAGAGAAGCTGATTTCAGATAGAAGAGTCGGAGTAGTTCTAGTGCATTAAAAAACTGCAAAGAATCCTTTCAAAGACAAAATAATGCAATCTCCCTCTTTGGGGAAGAACTGTAGTTGAGCTATAAGTCTAGAATACTGGACAAGGAAAGATGCTCATTAGGAGGAGGTTCTGGGTTTAAGTCAAAGAAGAGTTTTTTTTTTTTTTAAACAAGATTGGGGTCATGATTTTAGTTTAAATGAAAAAAAAAATGCATGAAAGGATGAAATTTTTGAGGTGCTCTTGCTGGAAGGAGGAAGGGAACAGTGGACATGGTTATAGAATGCTCCTTTATAATTACCTATTATTTCCTAAGTAAGAAGTCAGGAAAGCACTGTGTTGTGTGGGCTGGAACCAATTCTTGTTGAGAATTATCAAGGTGTGGAGTTGTTATGGAAAAATTCCAGCAGATATGAGACATCCAAGTCTAGGAGAAAATAAGTGCATCATGGGATTGCTCCTGTGCCTGGGCTCTCTGGGTGTGTGTAGTGGAAGGGTACCTGTGTTAAGTAAGAGAAGTTGGTAATGAGAGGGCTCAGGTGATGCCATATAATGCCTATTCTACAAAGCAAAGACATGGCTCTTTGGAAGAGGATTGACTAGGGAACCACATACCCCAGTTCCAGATTTTGACTGGTCAGTTTGTAGGGTGCTGAGAAATGCCAGTAAACCGCCCCCCCCCACCAAAAAAATTATATTCTTTGGAAATGTCTCTTTTTAAAATTAATTAATTAATTAACTTTACAGTAGAATGTATTTTGACGTATAGCACACAAATGAAGCACAACTTCTCATTCCTCTGACTGCACACGGTTCAGAGTCACTCCACTAGTGTAATCATACATGTATATAGGGTAATAATGTCTGTCTCTTTCTACTATCCTTCCCATCCCTACAACCCAACCCTCCCCTGACTCCCCTCTACACAAACCAAAGTTTCTTCATTCTTGCCCCACTATGGATCAGCATCTGCTTATCAGAGAAAATATTTGGCTTTGGGTTTTTTGGGCTTGGTTTATTTCACTTAGCATGATGTTCTCTAGTTCCATTCATTTACCTGCAAATGCCATAATATCATTCTTCTCTAAGGCTGAGTAATATTCCATTGTGTATATGTACCACTTTGTCTTTATCCATTCCTCTGTTGATTTTACATCCTTTGGATATAGGTAGACCAAGGAGTGGAATAGCTGGATCAAAGAGTGGTTCCATTCCAAGTTTTCTAAGGAATCTCTATACTGCTTTCCAAAGTGGTTGCACCATTTTGCAATCCCACCAGCAATGAATCAGAATACCTTTTCCCCATATCCTCGCCAGCACTTATTGTTGCTTGAATTTTTGATAATTGCCATTCTGACTGGAGATTTAGTTTTGCCTTACATTTCTCTAATTGCTAGAGATGTTGAAAATTTTTTCATATATTTGTTGATTCATTGTATATCTTCTGTGAAGTGTTTGCTCATTTCCTTAGCCCATTTATTGATTGGGTTATTTATTTTGTGTGTGTGTGTGTGTGTGTGTGTGTGTGAAGTTTTTGAGTTCTTTATATATCCTTGCTTTATCTGATGTGTATATAGTAAAAATTTGCTCCTATTTTGTAGGTTCTCTGTTTACCTCACTGATTGTTTCTTTTGTTGAGAGAAGCTTTTCAGTTTGAATCCAGCCCATTTATTGATTCAGGATTTTATTTCTTGTACTTTAGGAGTATTGTTAAAGAAGTTGGGGCCTAATCTGACACAGTGAAAATTTGGACCTGCTTTTTCTTTTATTAGGTGCAGAGTCTCTGGTCTAATTCCTAGGTCCTTGAGAGAGGGTGAGAGATAGAGGTTTAATTTCATTTTGCTGCGTATAGATTTCCAGTTCTCCCAGCACCATTTTCTTCAATGTATGTTTTTGGCACCTTTGTCTAGTATGAGATAACTGTATTTATGTGGGTTTGTCTCTGTGTACTCTATTCTTTTTTTGGGGGGGAGGTACTGGGAATTGAACTCAGGGTCACTCGACCACTGAGCCATATCCCCAGCCCTATTTTGCATTTTATTTAGAGACAGGGTCTCACCGAGTTGCCTATTGCCTTGCAATTGCTGAGGCTGGGTTTGAACTACTGATGTTCCTGCCTCAGCCTCCTGAGCGACTTGGATTACAGCCGTGCGCCACTGTGCCTGGTCCTGTGTCCTCTATTCTAAACCACTGGTCTACCTACCATTGATCTATTTTGGTGCCAACACCATGCCAGTTTTGTTACTATAGCTCTGTAGTATAAAATCTGCTATTGTGATGTCTCGTGCTTCACTCTTCTTAGTAAGGATTGTTTTGGCTCCAATCTATCTTGAAACTGATTTTTTTTTTCAACCAAGAGATTTTATTGGGGGGCTGCCTGAAGAGGAAGAAAAGGAGAGGCAGAGAGCAGAGAGAAGAGAGGAGGAGGGCAGAGAGTGAGAGAAAGAGATCAGAGAGTGGAGAGAAAGAAGAGGAAGAGGGCAGAGAGGAAGAGAGGAAGAGGGTAGAGACTTGAAACTGATTTTTTTATTTGATGTAGCATAGGGGTCAATATTATTTTTTCTCTTTATGAATATCCCAAACTGACCATGTACCGTTTACTGAAAAGATTTCTTTTCCCCATTATACTGTCACCTTTGTCGTAAATCAGGTGATTCTCAATGTAGTTTTGATTTATGAGTAGGATCCAGCATCATTTTATGTTTAATAGCTATTTGCATTTATTTTTCTTTGAACTTCCCATACTTTATTCCGTTTTTGTTGGGTTCTTGGCTCATCTGTTTTTCCTTTACTCTTCTTCTTCTTCTTTTTTTTTTTTTGGTACTTGAATTGACCCAAGGCACGTTACCACTGAACTATATCCCCAGCCCTTTTTCATTTTGAGACAGGGTCACAGGGTCTTACTAAATTGCCCTAGCTGGCCTTGAATTTGTGATCCTCCTGCCTTAGTCTCTCAAGTCGCTGGGAATACAGGGGTGCACCACATGCCTGGCTGGGCTCTTGATCTTTTTATTAGCTCTTTGTGAACAAATTGCAAATATATAAAAATTTTTAGTATGAATTTTTAGTTTGAATCCTTTTTGGTTTTGTAATGAGAGGTGATTTCACCTACATTTTAAGAATGACCATGTTTCTGTATTCAGAGGGACTTTTAAGATGTTGTTTATGCCAACTGTGGTGATACACCTATAATCACAGTGGCTTGGGAGACTGAGAGTGGAGGATTGCAAGTTCACAGCCAGCCTCCGCAACTTAGTGAGACCCTGTCTCTAAAACAAAAAACAAAGTTAAAAAGGGGCTGGGGATGTGGCTCAGTGGCTAAGCCCCCCTGGGTTCAATCCCTGGTACCAAAGGGAAAAAAATATATATTTTTTGTTCCTCTCTCTTGGCCATTGCTCATTGATGGCTTTTTACCGCTCTTTGGAAAGTATTCTACTGGCAAATGTGAGACTGTCTTTGAGTGGATTCACAGTATTAAATCACTTGCTGTATTTCTTTCATCTTTCTTTCCACTTCCTTTGCAGAGTATTCTTTGTCTTTGAGGATTTTGTTCTTCTTTCTGCACAGATAACATCTAAATGTTTATTCAGGTAGTTTGTGAACTATACATAGATTTATCAATTTATTCTAATAGGAGGAAGATTGCTTCCAGGCAATCTTAAATGGTTAGTTTCTTTTTTAAAATTCCATTGTTTAAAAAAGAATCCCATTAAAAGTTGGGTGCATGCCTGTAGTCTCAAGCTGAGGCAGGAGGATTCAAGGCCATCCTGTGCCTTGAATAAGACCCTGTTTTTATACAAAAATGAAAAAAAGGCTGGAAATATAACTCAGTGGTAGAGAGCCCCCTGGGTTTAAATCCCAGTACAGGAGAAAAAATACCATTAAAAAGAATTATTTGTACTTTGGCTAGGATGTAGCGCAGTGGTAACATTCTTGCCTAGCATGCACAAGGCCCTGGGTTCAATCCCCAGCACCACAAAAACAACAAAGAAAAAAAGAATTTGTTATCACCATTTATCATCACAATAAAAATTTAGAAATCTTATAAAAGCAACATAAAAAGAAAACTAAGCACTCATACTTCTAGCACCCAATAGCTTGATCTAATGTGTTCCAGGGTAAAGATTGCATCAAATTTCCCATGGGTGGCTGGGGTTGTGGCTCAGCGGTAGAGCACTTGCCTGGCATATCCTGGATTCGATCCTCAGCACCACATAAAAATAAAAAAATAAAATAAAGGTATTGAGTCTGTCTACAACTTAAAAAAAAAACAACAACAGGGGCTGGGGATGTGGCTCAAGCAGTAGCACGCTTGCCTGGCATGCGCAGGGTGCTGGGTTTGATCCTCAAACCACATAAAAAAAATAAAAATAAATAAAGACATTGTGTCCACCTAAAACTAAAAAATAAATATAACAACAACAACAACAACAAAAATACCCCCCAAACTCCCATAATTCTCATCATTGGTCTTTCTCATTTGTTGTAGTGAGTATGGCTTTGCTGAAAAGGTAGTGGAGGGGATGTTCATCATCGTCAATTCCATCACCATCAAGATTCACTCCAAGGCCTTCCATGCTTCTTTTGAATTATGGCAGCTCCAGGGTTACAGTGTCAACCCTAACTGGCAACAGAGTGACCTTCGTCTGACTCGAATCACTGATCCCCGCCGAGGAGAGGTGACAGCCCTAGCATTTTGAGGGGAGAGAAAGGGGTGTACTCAAAGTTGGATAAATTGTTAGATGGTATTATTTCTGCTTTGGAGACTTCCTCAAATGTTCCCCATCCCTGGGAACCCCAGAACCCTTTCTGTACTGTGTTATTACTCCTTCTTCCCTCAGGTAGGGCCTTCGATTCACTGCTTTCTGTTAGGGTCCCAACTGAGAATGGTGGGAGTCTCTGTCTTGCCAGTCTTTTCCCCTTAGAATCCTGTCTTGGTTAATTTCTTCTACAGAAGGGTTATTTTTTTTTCTATATACTCTCAGGTTTTAACATTTAAGGAAATAACTTGGCAGACACTTCGCATTGAGGCAGATGCTACAGATAATGGAGATCAAGACCCAATCACCACCCCACTGAGACTTATTACCAACCAAGGCCGGATCCAAATAGCACTCAAGAGAAGAGTAAGTGTGTTCTCTGCCCTCATACTTTTGTCTTTTAGTGTCCTGTACAACCTGGGAGTTGGTATTCCCATATTGTTTGGAATGTCACTGATCCTTGGAATGACAGCTGAACAGGAATGGCACAATACTCACCAGTGAGAGAAAGTTTCCATCTCTTTATTTTCTTAATTTTGAAAACTACATTGTTGCTGGGTGCAGTAGTGCATGCCTGTAATCCCAGAGGCTCAGTAGGCTGAAGCAGGAGGATTGCGAGTTCAAAGCCAGCCTCAGCAACTTAGTGAGGCACAAAGGAACTCAGTGAGACCCTGTCTCTAATAAAAGGGCTGGGGATGTGGCTCAATGGTTAAGCACCCCTGGGTTCAATCCCTGGTAACCCCCCCTGCCCCCCCCCCCCAAAAAAAAAAAGAAAACTGCAATGTTTATATATGGGCACACTGACAAGGCACTTCACAGTTGATGGTTAATCAGCAAACTGAAGTAGTTTTTTAAGAAACAGTCTTTTCAAAGTGCTTTATTCTTTTATCCTGGAGAGTGAAAGGCACCTCTTTAAAACTGATCAGACGCCAGTCACTTTGAGGAGATAGAATGATACAAAGTGGTAAACCCATGTTCTCTGTGACCCTCTCAGACCAAAGATTGTAATGTGATAGCCTCCAAGCTGATGTTCCTGTTGGATGACCTGCTCTGGGTGCTAACGGACTCACAGCTCAAGGCCATGATGAAGTATGCCGAATCTCTGAGCGAGGCCATGGAGAAGTCGGCCCAGCAAAGAAAGAGCCTGGCCCCTGAACCTGTCCAGGTTGGAGACCAAAGGGGCACCCTTGGTGGGGCTGGGGAGATGGCATGCCAGATCTGTTTGTATCAGTGTAGGTGGAATTGAGAGTTTATTGGCTTATTTGGGGGATTTATCATTTACTGACAGATGCTCATAGGCTGGCTTGCACCTGATATTTCATTTGTCCTCTCCATTGGTGTGTCGATTTTACATTGCTAGCCAATGAAGAGGGAAGGGGCATCTTCCTAAACTATGGATTTATTTGGGCAGGGCTAATTAAAGAAAACATACAAAGGAGCCTTTCAGGGTCTGGATTCTTGATTTTTTGTTTTTTTCTGTCACATATAGATCACTCCACCTCCTCCCAGTGCCCAGCAGTCCTGGGCCCAGGCATTTGGTGGCAGCCAGGGAAATAGCAGCAGCAGCAGCAGCCGGCTCAGCCAGTACTTTGAGAAATTTGATGTGAAAGAGTCCTCCTACCATCTGCTCATCTCCCGCCTGGACCTGCACATTTGTGATGATAGCCAGTCCCGGGATCCAGGTACTCATGAGGCCTGGGTGGTCCACATCACTGTCTAGCTCTGGACACAATCTGGGATGAGGCTGTTTTTAAAGACCTTGTGGAGCCCTTTGGTCATCTTCCTTAATCACAGGCATGGCTAATCGTGTCTTTGTTAGTATGAGGCATTGCTCAGCCTTTAAGGTATAGTGAGCCACCTGTCATAGGTATCAAAATACAGATGTTAGGATTTGCCCCACACCCTGCTAAATTAGAATCTTCAAGGGTAGAGTTCAGCAGTGTGAACTTTTTTTTTCTCCCCAGAATCCCTTGGGCAAGGCTGATGGCTTGCCAGAGGTTGAAACCACTGGTGTCAGAGGTTACAAAAGTAAATTCAATAATAGAAAACCTTAGAGTTTTCAGATTTTTTTTTCTTTTTCTTTCTTTCTTTCTTTTTTTTGTGGAGCTGAGAATCAAACCCAGGGCCTTGCATATACCAGGCATATGTTTTACTACTGAACTATATACTCCAAGCCCCAAAATTTTGAGACTCTTGAGTCAATTTGAATATATATCGTATGGAAGTGTGCTCTTCCCAAGAAGGGAGGTTATGCTCTGTTCTTGTCATATTTAGATCAATTGGTATCACATGCACATATATTTATTCAGAATATATTTATTCATAATGAAAAAAGTAATTGACATTTATTAGCCTTGGCGAAATCAGTTTGCTACTTGTTTCTTCAACCCTGCCTGGGTTTCCCCCTGTGCTGCCGGTTCTTGGTTTTTGATGCTTAAGTGTGGCAGACTCTTGCTGTCTTCTTTTCTCTGAAGGCTCTATCTGCTTCACAATGGGACCTAGACTTACTTTTCATGGGAGACCTACCTATTTTTTTTCTTTCTGGGATTTCCAAGCAGTACTGCCTCCTTTGGTTATTCCTTGATCTTGAAATAATTTCAATCCTCTACACCCATTTTGAGAGGGAAGAGAGGAACAATGACAGCATAAAGATCACTTTGGGGGCCTCGGGATGTGGCTCAAGCGGTAGCACGCTCGCCTGGTATGTGTGCGGCCCGGGTTCGATCCTCAGCACCACATACAAACAAAGATGTTGTGTCCGCCGAAAACTGGAAAATAAATATTAAAAAAAAAAATTCTCTCTCTCTCTCTCTTTAAAAAGAAAAGAGTACATATTATATTTAAAAAAAAAAAAAGATCACTTTGGGCACCACAGGAAATAATTTGTAACCCACTCATTTTGGAAGTTTGTTACTAAAATGATTATTATTTTGTGTGGTTATTTCCTTTTGAATTTTTTGTAGTTGTAGATAGACAGGATGCCTTTATTTTATTTGTTTATTTTTTTTAAGTGGTGCTGAGGATGGAACCCAGTGCCTCACACATGCTAGCCAAGAACTCTGCCACTGAGCTACAGCCCCAGCCCAGTTTTTTGTTTGTTTTTAATTCTTTCAGAAATCTTAATTAAGAGTACATTATTGAAGCCAGGCATGGTGGCACATGCCTGTAATCCCAGAAATTTGAGAGGCTGAGGCAGGAGGATTTTGAGTTTAAAGCCAGCCTCAGTAGATTAGTGAGGTACTTAGCAACTCAGTGAGACCCTGTCTCTAAGTAGAACAGAAAAAAAAGGGCTGGGGGGGCTGGGGATGTGGCTCAAGTGGTAGCGCGCTCGCCTGGCATGCGTGTGGCCCGGGTTCGATCCTCAGCACCACATACAAAGATGTTGTGTCCGCCGATAACTAAAAAAAAAAAAAAAAAAAATTAAAAATTCTCTCTCTCTCTCTCTCTCTCTCTCTCTCTCTCCCTCCCTCCCTCTCTCACTCTCTCACTCTCTCTTAAAAAAAAAAAAAAAAGGGCTGGGGATGTGGCTCAGTGGTTAAGCACCCTGGGTTTAATCTCCAGTGTCAAAAAAAAAAAAAAATGTACATTATTGAGCTGGGCATGGTGGTGCGTGCCTATAATCCAGCAGCTCAGGACGCTGAGGCAGGAGGATCATGAATTCAAAGCCAGCTTCAGCAAAAATAAGCTGCTAAGCAATTCAGTGAGATCCTGTCTATAAATATGGGGATATGGCTCAGTGGTCCAGTGCTCCCGAATTCAGTCTCTGGTTCAATTCTCAGCACCATATTTATTTATGAATAAATAAATAAAGGTATTGTGTCCAACTACAACTGAAAAAAAATATTTAAAAAGGACTTTCATATTCTCTAGAGTTGTTCTGTAATGCAGTAGTCACTAGCCACATGTAGCCACATGAAATTAATTAAATGAAGAACTTGTTTTAGGGGCTGGGGTTGTGGCTCAGTGGTAGAGCGCTCACCTAGCATGTATGATGCACTGGATTCCATCTCAGTACCACATAAAAATGAAATAAAGCTATGTGTCCACCTACAACTAAAAAATAAATATTTTAAGAAAAGAACTTGTTTTAATTTTAATTAAAATAAAATTTTCTTCACTCACACTAACTACATTTCAAGTGCTTGATATAACCTATAAACCATAGAACATGTCCATTGTCATAGAAAGTTCTTAGGACATTGCTGCTGTAGAAACTATTGAAGGCAACACCTACTGCCTTTTTCCTAATGGAGCTGATAACTGGGTGCTGGTGCTGCTGGCTAACAAGTTCACCTATCCCTTGTTATTAGAGGTGAAATGATGGAAAACTCATTGGGTCAGTGGGGTCAATTTGACTTGAAGTGGGGTAGCACTCTTCCTTTTTCTTTTTTGTTTCTTTTAAAAAATATTTATTTTTTAGAAGTAGTTGGACACAATACCTTTATTTATTTATTTATTTTAAGATATTTATTTATTTATGTATCTTTAGTTTTGGGTGAACATATTATTTTGTTTTCATGTGATGCTGGGGATTGAACCCAGGGCCTTCCTTGTGCTAGATGAACACTCTGCCACCGAGCTACAACCCCAGCCCTTCCTTTTTCTTTTCTTTCTTTCTTTTTTTTTTTGTGGTGCTGAGACTTGAACCCAGGGCTTTGCACATGGTAAGAAAGTACTCTGCCTCTGCGTCTGAGCTACATCCCCAGTCCTAGTACTGTTTCTTTTTCTTTCTTTCCCCACCCCCCCCTTTTTTTTGGAGTGTAAAAGAATAGCACTTAATGAAGTGAGAAAAAAAGAGACAGAGCTCCCTCAGGGAAAGAGGAGACCCAGCACAGGTTTCCACTTACATGAACTAGTCTATGGCTTATGTAGCCAAGGGGTAGGAAAATTTGTCAATATCTGTGCTAATTAAGTCTTGGAAAAGTACCAAGGCTATTGGTCAAAATCTGTGCTTAACAGGAATTGAAAAAGTGCCAAGGCTATTGGTTAGCCCTTAAGTCTGTAGACTTCACTCAAATCTGGACCACCTCCCCTTCCTTGCCACTCTGGGACAAAGATATTGGCTGGAATGTTTGGCACATTTCTACAGGTTAATCTCATGGAATGGTCTTTACATTTAGAGAAGCCATTATAGAGTTTCTTTAACTTGTTTCCTTAACTTGTTTTGTTATCTATTCTATTTCATTTATTTCCCCCTAAGAAATGCCCCCAATTGCCGTTAGGGGCAAGGGATAATGACTACTCTGGCTACCTCAGACTGAAAAGAGGTATTGAAAGGGAATGGCAGTCAGGTCCTTCTAAAGAGACCTATCTAAGGGAACCCAGTAGATGGGGAATTTTGTTTTGGATTCCATCTATATGACCATTAGTAGTCTGGGCATTTTGTATATCATGGCATTCCAGAGGTCCACGGTGACATTTGGTGGGTGTCGAGGACAAGGTGTACATAGGACAGAGATCATGCCTTCTGGTGGATGCCAGTCGAGTCCCCAAAAGATGAAATAGGATTTCCATCCTCTGCTGCTGTAGCAGATCCCAGCCATCTGCCAGTGCCTGCCTTCCTGTTTGAAGTGAGAAGGAAAGAGAGTGCTCCCTCAGGGCAAGAGGGGACCCCGGAAGAGCTGCTTGCCAACACTATGTCTTAAAATGAAAGTGGAGCAGCTTTACAGGTTGGCAGTGGATTAGGAAAAGAGAGAAAATCACCTGCTTTTTTTTTTTTTTTTCCCCTTAAACTTGTTTTTCCTCAGGATAAAGCCTGTAAACCAAAAGGCCCCTCTACCCCACCCCCGCTTTACTGGGGATAAAACCTAGTGACTCATTCATGCTAGGGAAGCTTTCTAGTTGGAGTTACACTCTCAACTTAATACACGCACGCACGTGCACACACACACACACACACACACACACACACACACACACGGAGGCACAGACAGACAGACAGACATAATAAGTTGCCAAAGTCCAAGCTGTTTCTCTTTCTTAAGGCCTGGCTATTTCTTCTTCCTATCAGCTCACTGGAGAATTTTTTATCATTACGTCTTATGAATGATTTATGTGTTCACATATTAGGTATGATGGTAATTATTAATTATATTTGATTTTAATTCTAGTTCCTATTCCAATACACTCAGTCCATGTAGCTTTTTGTCCCTTTAGTTCTAGATAGCCCAACAAAGGGAGCTTGGGGTTTGAACCCTGTTCCTGTAGTAACCTAGGTCAGGCATTTTTAGTTGAGATCATGGTCACCTCTAGATAAAAAGAGATATAATTCACATACCATAAATTCATCCACTTAGATTATACAACAAACTTTAGTTTTCTAATATTATTTCTAATATTATTCATAGGATTGTACAACCATCACTATAATCAATTTCAGAACAATTGCAGCCCTAAACACCACTAATCCACTTTTTGTCTTGATATTTGCCTATTATGGACATTGAAAATTGGGTTTGGGAAGTAGGGAAATCTTAGAAACAACAATGGTTTGTGGTCTTCCAAAACTTAACCCTGCCTGACACAATTTTATTCCTTAGTATTTCTCTCATTGGGTTTTCATGAGCAGCATTGATTTTGAGTTTGTGAATGGTATACAGAATGGAAGATCAGTACTACAAACTGTGGCAAGTAGATGGCTGCGATCAGTGGACTTTGTTTTAATCTACTGCTCCATCTCAAGGTCATACGGCAAGAGATGCCTACAAGTACCTGTTGGCTGCCATTGGCTACTTACTAGTATTATTTATTTGTGATCCTCACTTTGTGATTTTAACTTTGAGAATTAAATGAAAATATTGAATGAAACAGTTTGTTTTATTATTTAATTCTATAAAATTTAGCCTTTTATTAATTTAGTCAAGTGCTACAAAGGAAAAATGTTGACAATATCTGAATGAATCTCTGGTGGCTAATTTAAAAGTTTTTTCTTGTATCAAACAAAAGTTAAAATTGAATTCACTAAAGATAATTTTTTTAACATCAAAAATTTTTTTTTAGTTGTTGATGGACCTTTTTATTTTATTTATTTATATGCAGTGCTGAGAATTGAATCCAGTGCCTCACATATGCTAAGCAAATGCTCTGCCACTGAGCTACAACCCCAACCACTAAAGATAATTTTAAGAAATTAAAATTTTTACTTTTGCTGAAATAATTTTTAATAATTAAATGTTTTATTATATTGCTACTATGTGTTTATATATTGCTAATTTGCATAGCTAATTTGTTACATTACAGTTTATATAAGTAAATAATCATATTTTATCAGCACAATTACAAATTTAAATTGAACATTAATATATTTAAAATATTTAATTTAGCGTAAAACAGTTGTTCTGTTTCTTTACCCTAGACTGAAAAAGAAAATGTTTTGTACATATTTTTTATATGTATGAAGTATATACATATATACACACACATATATATTATAAGTGTGATTTTAACTTTTAGAATTATACATGGATATAATATACCTATGGAATTAAAATTTCATGGTGGGGGACAATTAGGAAAAAAATGTCTAAAAAATCTCCTTAGGCCAGGTGTGGTGGTATATGCCCATAATCCCAACAACCTGGGAGGATGAGACAGGAGGATAACTAGTTCAAGGCCAGCCTCAGCAACTTAGGCCCTAAGCAACTTAGTGAGACCCTGTCTCAAAATAAAAAGTAAAAAGGGCCAGGGATGTAACTCAATGGGAAAGCATCCCTAGTTCAATTGCCAGCACCAACCAACCAAACAAACAAACAAACAAAAACAAAAACAAAACAAAAATCTAGGGGAGGTCATTATGAAAAAAAAAAAGTTGAGAAACAGAAATTCTGGTGTAGGTGTTTCACCTGGTAGGAGGATGATTAGTCCAGAATTTGGGATGGCAAAATCTAGATTGGAGGAAATGACCTACTTGTTGAAGCTATCCTGGCTTATTACTAAAGATTGCATGGTTATTCCTTTTACTCATTTCTGTGTTGTTTTCTTCCCTCTTATCGTCTATTAGTTACAAGTAGCATCTGTTAGTTACAAGACTAGGTACAATTGTAGGGTACAGGGTGGAAGTGCACAAAAGGGTGGACCACATAATGTGTGGAAGAAATAATTTCTACTTTTATAGTTTTTTAGTCTAATTAGATAAGATAGAAACATGGGAAGTTCATTCATTTAGTAAGAATTTAACATAAATTCTAAGGTAAACATAATGTAATTTTTGACTTGCTGATAGAAATTCAAGTTTACCTACAAAATAATGTATTTTTATCTTATAATGTTCCATGTTTCAGTGTTCCTTGGTACTTTGTATGTACAGCATATAGTGATTGTCTAATATCATAGCTTTAGCTATGAGACTGGGATGTGAAAAGAAATAATATGGGTATTTTTGTGTGGGGGGGCAGAGGAGGGGAGCAGGGAGGATTTGGTTATACTTTTCCAGATGTTGTATTGAAGGACAATGTTTTAGGGTTGGGGGAACCAGTCAGTCCAGGTTGTGGAGTGGGTCTGTGGGAAACCTAGTATTAGAATTCCTGAATCAATTTTTTATTTTCTTTGGCTTTTCTGGAAATCTGGCAGCCAGTTACAGAGACAATGGAATATACTTTATTTTTTTTTTGGATCTTCTAGAGCATGTCCATGGGCTATTGCAGCTTAACAGAAGAAGGCTGCAGGCTTGCAAGTCACCTGGCATCATGTCCTTTCAGCTGCACTGTGTTCCCAGCTGGGATTTGGAGGTGGCTCCAGAGGACTTCTAAGTGCTTCAGGTGGTAGTTAGGCTTCTTGTTCCTTCCAGTGCTATTCACCTGTATTTTTCTTTCATAGGTATCTCTGCAAATAGACTCATGGGTGGTGCCATGCAGCTTACCTTCCGCAAGATGGCATTTGACTACTACCCCTTCCACTGGGCAGGTTAGGAGAAATCTGAATGGGGTCAATTCTAGCATGGCCCAAAATATTGAGGGAAGATTCCTGGTTTCATTCCTGACTGCCCAGCAGGAGGGTTCCAGGGATTACAGCACATACTCAGAGGTGTCAGGGCATCTTTTGGAAACTTGGATGATCCACTCTTAGTGATGGAGGAGAGGAAGTTGGGGGTGGAGCAGTGTCTGAGATGTTTCTTTTGATTCTCCCCTCAGCCCTAGATCTCCACTAGAGTTAGATCCTCTCCAGTAATCCATAGTTAAGGGTGGCAGCAGTCAGCTGCTGCCCTTAAGGATACTTAGGAAAAATCACATATGGAGTTCAGATGAACTTGGGAACTCTCACTGGATAATATTTCCTTCTTTTAGAATTCTGGATTGGGAATGAGGGGTCAGATTCTGCACTGTGATTTTTCTGACAGGAAGGGAAAACGGAAACATTGGATCATGGTCTTGGGCTAAAATCCTCCTGCTTTTTTGTTGTACAGGTGATAGCTGCAAACATTGGGTACGGCACTGTGAGGCCATGGAGACCCGAGGACATTGGGCTCAGAAGCTGGTAATAGAATTTCAGAGTAAAATGGAGAAGTGGCATGAAGAGACTGGTCTGAAACCACCCTGGCACCTGGGGGTAGACTCCCCTTTCCGGAGGAAAGCAGGTAAAAAACTGGAAGACTCCAGTTCTTAGCCTCTTAACCATTCACCTTGGGATAACCAGTGCAGATAGAGCAGTGGAGTAGCTAGTTAAACCAACTGTGTCCCGCGGAGTGACATTAGTGACTTTCTTTGTCCCCAGGGATAGCTGTACTTGTTAAAGAGAAGTTCTCATCATCTCTATTCAGAAAACTGTTATCCCCAGGTATAGTAGCACAGGCCTGTAATCCCAGCTACTTGGGAGCCTGAGGCAGGAGGATTGTAAGTTTGAGACCAGCCTGGGCACAGTGAGACCCTGTCTTAAAACAAAACTAAAAAGGACTGAGACTGTAGCTCAGTGATAGAGCAGCCCTAGGTTCAATCCCCAGAACCGCAAAAACAAAAACAACACTGTTACCTTGGTCTGCAGGAGAACGTTTTTGAGTTCCATCCAGTTTGTGCTCTTTCCTGCTGTTAGCATTAATGATCTTAAGATTTCTGCTTTTCTTTTCTTTTCTTTCTTTCTTTCTTTTCTTTTCTTCTTTTTTTTTGTTTTTATTATTTTGCTCAGGACCTCAGCCTTCAGAGTCCCTGGGACCAGTCATGCACCACCATGCCCAGCTTACTTTTCTAGTTCCATTAATAATGAGAGTTGACAATATATCATTTTCTTTCCCACTTTCTTATTTTTATTTAGATTCTCTCTCTAGTCCTCGCAAGAACCTTCTTGAGAAGTGTCCCTCTGGAGTACGTCAGGCTGCTTTTCGGCCTCCGGCCTGGAATCGCTTACGCTCTAGCTGCATGGTTGTACGAGTGGATGACTTGGACATCCACCAGGTGAGGAAGTGGGGAAACAAGTTTGGAAAGGGCTGGAAAGTTCGTTTGGAAAGCAACTGGAACAGTGTGACCAAAGTTGTAGAATCCAGGGACCGTTTGCCTTATTCTGGGTAGACTGAAGTGGGGTCTTTTTGAGCATAGCTACTGAGAAAAGGACTTGTCTCCGCTTTCCTTGGAATGCTCTACTCAACCACCTATTGAAAAAACTACCTTGGGGCTAGTGGAAGGCGGAGTGAGAGTGCCTGGAATATGTTTGTGCCAGGCTTAGGCAGGATGGTTGAGGAATTGACTTCTATTCTGGGGACTGCTACTGATGTTAACAGTAAGTTGTGATTGTTTAGGTTTCTACAGCTGGACAGCCAAGTAAGAAGCCATCTACACTCCTTTCCTGCAGTCGCAAACTCCACAGCTTACCCACTCAGGTCTCTGCCATTCATGTTGAGTTTACAGAGTATTATTTCCCAGATAATCAGGAACTTCCAGGTGAGCATCGGGACCAGCCATTTCTTTTGTCTAGCTCATGCTCTTCACCTTTTTCAGACTCAGGGCCACTATGTGTATCCTCATTTGTTATTAGGAGTTTAGGTATTTGAGTTAATTTTGTATACCTTTGTTAAAATCTGCCCTGCATAATGTGTATCTTTGCTGTCTTGATAATGAAGCAGACATTAGCTAGTAAGTAAGAGTGTAGCTGCCACTTCATACATGATGATTCTTTTCCTCTCTGCTTTCCAGTTCCCTGTCCCAACCTCTACATTCAGTTAAATGATTTGGCATTTACTGTGGATCCTGTCAGCTTGCTCTGGGGAAACCTTTTTTGCCTAGATTTATACCGTAGCTTGGAGCAGTTCAAAGCTATTTACAAACTGGAGGATTCAAGGCAGAAAGATGAACATCTGGATATCCGACTGGATGCCTTCCGGTTAAAGGTAGGGAGAGAGTAGGAATTTTGTCCCCTGTGGTAACCACAATTGCATTTTTCTCATGGCTGTTATCCATAGTTATTCTCCTCATGGAAGTAAGAAAAACAGTTTCCCGGCCCAAATGATCCTTGGCATGTGTATTAGTGGTGGGGTGTTGAGATACTCAGAGAGTCATTCTGAATTGTGTTTTTTCTCTGAAGGTGAGCTTCCCTCTGGAGAAGAGAGAGCAGGCAAAATTGCATCGTCCCCAGGCTCTTGTCTTCTCTTCATCAGGGATGATTGCCACCAATACACGATATGCCCCACAATGTAGCTGTCCAGATCTCCAGACTCTCTTCCGGGGTTTTGCTGCTGCCGAGTTCTTCCATTCTAATTATGATCGCTTTCCCAAGGTTCCGGGTGGCTTTAGCCTTCTGCACATGCTTTTTTTGCATCATGCCTTCCAGATGGATTCCCGCCTTCCTCAGCCTAGTACCCTCCCTCCCCAGAGGCCTAAGGCTTCCCAGGATCTCTGGTCCATCCACTTCACCCAGATCTCCTTGGACTTTGAGGGAACAGAGAACTTCAAAGGCCATACCTTGAATTTTGTGGCCCCCTTCCCCTTGTCTGTTTGGGCCTGTCTACCTCTCCGCTGGCAGCAGGCCCAGGCTCGAAGGCTCCTTTTGGCCTCGGAGGGGAGGTTAAAACCATCAGCCAGCTTTGGCAGTCCTGTTCACTCTGAAGCCCTCATTCCTGATTCTGTGTCCCATCAGAGGTCAAAGACTGAGCATGATTTGAAAAGTTTGTCAGGCCTTACAGAAGTCATGGAAATTCTGAGAGAAGGCAGTGATGGTGTGGACAACAAAGGACCTGTGACAGAACTGGAGGATGCAGCAGATGTCCATGTGCTTGTACACTCCCCAGCCCATGTCCGCGTGAGGCTGGACCATTACCAGTACTTGGCTCTGCTCCGTCTGAAGGAGGTGCTGCAGGAGCTTCAGGAGCAGCTGACTAAGGATACAGAGGCCATGACAGGGTCTCCCCTGCAGGACCAGACAGCTTGCATTGGTGTGCTCTTTCCCAGCGCTGAGGTGGCTCTGCTCATGCATCCTGCCCCTGGGGCTGTCGATGCTGATTCTGCAGGTTCAGACACCACCAGCCTCATAGATTCAGAGCTGTCTCGTTCAGAGGATCGGGAACTGAAGTCTGATGCTTCCTCAGACCAGGGCCCAGCAAGCCCCGAGAAGGTCCTGGAGAATAGTAGTATTGACAATCTTGATGCATCTCATGAGAGGCCTCAGAGCAACGGAGAATTGCAGGACTCAGGTCCACTTCCACAGCAGCTGGCAGGGAAAGGCCACGAGGCAGTTGAGTCCCTCCAGGCCAAGAGACTGAGCAGAGCCCAAGCCTCCAGCTCACCAGCTGCATTGAAGTCCACAGCTGGCAGGGATACTGCTGTGAACGGACAGGGTGAGCCTGTTCCCTTGAAGAACCTTGAAGGAGAATTGTCGAGTGCTATTCACATGACCAAGGATGCCACCAAGGAGGCTCTACATGCCACCATGGACCTCACTAAGGAAGCTGTGTCCCTGACTAAGGATGCCTTCAGTCTGGGCAGAGATCGAATGACCTCCACCATGCACAAGATGCTGTCCCTGCCCCCAACCAAGTGAGTGGTTCTCTGCCTCCTTCATTCACTCCATCTCTTCCTCTAGTTCTGACCCTTCGGCCCAAGGCCTCCTATTATGTGCACTTTTATGTTTTGAAGCACCACATAGTCCAGGAGAATGCATACGTGGGCCCATTTAGTGGGCAGTTTTCAAGTCATTGTTTATTGCTGCTTAAAATCAGATTATCTTCTCTTTCATTAATTCATAATTATTAATAACAGATATGCTATGATAACAATAGCTGGTATCTGTATAATATTCTTCTCAGTGGTCTTTCATGTGATTTTTTTGTTTGACTTGATCCCCTGTAGCAGCTTAGTAGGATAGCTACAGACTTTTTTTTTTTTTTAGTTGTAGTTGGAACACAATACCTTTATTTTATTTATTTATTTTTATGTGATGCTGAGGATTGAACCCAGCGCCTTGCACATAAGAGGTGCACACTCTATTGCTGAGCCACAACCCCAGCCCAGCTACAGACCTTTTCATTCCCCATTTATAGTTGAGGAAACTAAAGCTCAAGAGAGGATGTGCTCATGGATTCTCTCTATCTTGTTAGTAGAAAAACTGGGGCTTTGGACTTGTTCTTTCTGATACACCTTACCAACATCTGCCAGAGTAAGAAGAAAGCAGCAAATACGTTTTCTTTTCTTTTTTTTTTTTTTTGGTACTGGGGATTGAACTTGGGGGCACTCAACCACTGAGTCATATCCCCAACCCTATTTTGTATTTTATTTAGAGACAGGGTCTCACTGAGTTGCTTAGTGCCTTGCTTTTGCTGAGGCTGGCTTTGAACTTTCAATTCTCCTGCCTCAGCCACCTGCTGGGATTACAGGTATGCACCACTGTGCCCAGCTAGCAAATACTTTTTGAGCTCTTATTGTGTTGTAGGCTCTGGGTTAAGTACTAGAGATACAATAGGGAGAAAACACAGAAATGTGACATTAGAAGAGGAGAGCATTATGAATTTTCCCATGGGTTCCTTGTGGATTTAGGAAAGACAATGAAGTAAAGGAAATCTTTGTTGGGACACTTTGTGATTTAGAGAGCATGGTATGACAATCAGTGGCATTAGAACTGTTTTTCGAAGTGAATGTAGTGAATTATCTTATGTGGGTCTCTTAGCATTGCCTATGAGTATCTTCCTGCTAGGATAGATTGCCAAGGAGGAAGAAGAGAGGAAAACTTAAAGGGGTGAGTGTTGTAATAATATTAGATTGAAGTATTTTGTGTGTCAGACATTGTCCTACATACAATATTAATCCACTGAATTCTTGTAACAGTCCTATAAGAAAGATTCTAATATCACTCGACATTTTACAGATGAGGAAACTGAGGCTCAGCAAGGTTAAAAAAAACTTGCTCAAGATTTATACAACTTGTGAGTGGTGGGGCGAAGACTGAAGGTGCTGCCTTTTCTAAATGGAGACGTTTAAAGGAGATGGGGAAAATGAAAATGATCACAGGAAGATGTGTGATAAAAGCTCTGGTGAAACCGACAGTGCCTTCCTATCTTTCCAAACCCATGGCCTTTCCTCAGTCTGCCCTTTCCTGGACTTCTCTGTGGCAGTTAACATTGCCGGGCAACTCTTCCTGAACATTTTTAACCCTGAGAAGTTCCCTGTTGATGCTGATGCTTCCACCAGGACCCACTTCTCTAGGGAATCAGGTTTTCTTGTTTCCACATGTGGACTGTTTTAGTAAATTGTTGATTTCTACATTGAAAATTACTGCAGTTATTCTCATTTCTCTGAAGGAGTCTTTTTTTTTGACTGCTCTTTTCTTTTTGTCCTACAAATGTAAATACTTTCAAGGTTGTCCATATTCTGAACACTTTTTTTTTTTGGTATTGGGAATTGAACCCAGGGATACTTAACCACTGAGCCATATCCCCAGCTCTTTTTTTTTTTTTTTAATTTTTATTTAAAAAATTTTTTTAGTTGTCAATGGGCCTTTGTTTTATTTGTATGCGGTACTAAGCGTCAAACCCAGTGCCTCACGCATGCTAGGCAAGCACTCTGCCACTTAGCCACAACCCCAGCCCTCTGCCCTTTTTAGTCTCTCCAGGTTGCTCAGGGCCTTGCTAAATTACTGAGGCTGGCTTGGAGCTTGTGATCCTCCTGCCTCCGCCTACCAAAATGCTGAGATTATAGGCATGCGCCATCATGGCTATTATGATCACTTTTGTCCTAATTTTTAGTTTTTTAATTATAAGAGTGAGATCTATGCTCATTGTATTGAAGATGTAGGTGATAAGAAGAAAGGAGAAAACAGAGATAACTGCTCTTGCCAGGTGCAGTGATGCACACTTGCAATCCTAGATACTCAGGAGGCCGAGGTGGGAGGATTCCAAGTTTGAAGCCAGCCTCCACTAGTTAGCAAGATGGTCAGCTACTTACCAAGACCCTGTCTTAAAATAAAAAATAAAAAGGACTGGGGATATAACTCAGTAGTAAAGTACCCTTGGGTTCAATCCCCAGCACACACACACACAAAAGTTGCTATTTACATTTAGGTCTATTTGCTTCCTGATTTGTACACCCATCTAAATCTGTGTGCCCATGTGAATGCTTGTATATGGACACAAATACTGTTTTTACAATAGGATTATATTATTTCTACAACATTGCATCCTACTTTGTTCACTTAATGTTTTATTGTGAATATTTTCTCATTTATTAGGTATTTGAATACATGATTTTTAATTACATTATTATGGTCTATCAAATGTATATATTATAATTTATTCATCTATTTCATTATCTATGGGGTCTGTTAGTCTGTTTCCAGTCTTTCTCAGGTAGAACTAATGCTGTTTAGAGTTCTTATTTTTGTGAACCTTACTCTGCATATTTGTATGTATCTAAATCTCTCTTTAGAGTAAAAGTCTGTAAATGATATTGGGTCAAATGCTGCAAATATTTTTAAGGTTCTTGATGCATTTGCCAGACTTTAGAAGGTTTGTATCATTCTATGCTTTTGAATATTTTCTCTTGGTTATTTTTATTCATCTCCTTATGTCTGCTGTAAGCTTTGTTTTCTGTCCTGAATTCCTTCCTTTCTCCTGCTCTTCATTTAAAATTGTCTACTAGACAGTAGGATCTCTCAGAGGTAGCTGCTCACATGTATGAAACTGATTTCGTATCCCTCCCAGATCAGTTCTTTCTTCTTTGGATAGTAGCATTCTCCTGCTCATCCAGCTGAACGTTTTAGTGCTTTGCCTCTTAAAACTAATCTGTCTTGTTCTGACCGTAATTCCTAAATGAGTGTTTTTTAAAACTGAGTGTGCATCAGAATCACCTCAAGTCCTCATTGAACAGGTTGCAGAGACCTGTCCCCAGAGCTTCTCATTCAGTAGGTATGAGATTGGGCTGAGATTCTGCGTTTCTGAGAGGTTCCCTGTTGATGCTGATGCTGCCACCAGGACACACTTCTCTAGAGAATCTCTTATCAGCTTTTCCTGTCTGTTTCCACATTGGACTATTTTAGTAAAGTGTTGGTTTCTACATTGAAAAAGCCATGTTAAACTTCCTAAAACACAGGTGTGATTTTGTCATTTCCTTCTAAAACCTCTAAGCAATTTCCTTATGCCTCCCTGAATTTTATTTGAACTTTTTATTTTTTTGTGGTGCTGAGGATGGAAGGAACCCCAGGGCCTAGTGGACAGTGCTAGGAAGGCACTGTCCAACCAAGCTATACCCCCAGGTCCCATTTGAACTTCTTAGTGTAGCGTAGTCAATTATTATGATAAATCCATGTGTCACTTTACAATTTCCAAAACACTTTAATATATAATTTTTTAAAATAAAATTTGTATTTAGGAGATGGGATCATGTGTGTTCTTTGTCTCGAGAATTCAACGAATGAGATCCATTGACAAAGGGTGAGAGCAAAGTAACAGGATTTATTAAAGTAATAGAAAGAAAGCAGAGTGAGGTATGGTGGCAAATGCCTGTAATCCCAGTGGCTTGGGAGGCTGAGGTAGGAGGATTGCACATTGGAAGCCAGCCTCAGCAACTTAGTGAGGTCCTAAGCAACTCAGTAAGAGCCTGTCTCTAAGTAAAAAACACAAAAGGACTGGTGGGGGGCATGGTAGTAGCTCAGTGGTAGAGCGCTTGCCTAGCATATGTGAGGCACTGGGGTTCATCCTCAGCACCACATAAAAAACTTTTTATAAAGTAAAGGTATGGTGTCCATCTACAACTAAAAATTTTTTAAAAAAAACTAAAAATAAAAAAAGGGCTGGGACCAGGTGCAGTGGTGCACTCCTGTGATCCCAGTGGCTTGGGAGGCTGATGCAGGAAGGTTGTGAGTTCAAAGCCAGCCTCAGCAAAGATGAGGTGCTAAGCAACCCACTGAGACCTGTCTCTAAATAAAATACAGAATAGGGCTGGGATGTGGCTCAGTGGTCAGGTGCCCCTGAATTCAATCCCAGATAACTCCCCCCCACAAAAAAAAAAAAAAAGAAAGAAAGAAAGAAAGCAGAGCTCTTGTAGGGGAGAAGCCCGAAGGAGGGTTTGAGGGATGTCTGTTGTCTAGGGGTTTAATATAGCAAGGTTAGAGGGGAGTTATTATTTTATGTGGCCTTGGAAATCATATGCTAGAGATTTTAAAGAAGTGTGTCTTTGAGTCCAGTTACACCAGGATATTATCAGGGTGCTGCTTTGCCTCAGGGACTGGCTCAGGATTCAGGCTCATACTTTCAGGCCCCAATGGAGTCACCAGTTACAATTACAAGCTGTCTACTCCATTTTTTAAACTCTTGGGGTGGGAGTCCTTGACCCTGTCTGTTTAACACATTTCTGTCTCTTCTTCTTACTTAGAAGCATTCAGAATGTCAACAAAACAGCTGTATTTTTTTCAGTTATAGAGTGGTATTCAGTTAACAGAACAATTATTTCATATAAGCTACATCAGGGACAACTAAAGATGAAAAACTATATTGTCTCCATATCGGACTAATTTGTGGTGTGTAACAACAAAAACCTGCTTTCAATTCCATGCTAGTTTACGACCCCCATACTGTACCAGGCCAGGTTAGCAGCTGTTGAAAGTATTACCAAGACAGTGCCACTGAAAGACACATTTGTTAGTATGTTAACTATATACTTACATTGCAATTTTTTTTTCTTTAAAAGGAATGAGTTTTGTATGGTTGGTGTTAAACGCTTTATAGACAAGGAAAGAAAAAAAAAAAGTAACTCCTAGAACCAACTTGTTTATCATCATCATCTTCTACACCTTCCTGATCCTCTTAAGCGTTTTTAGCCTTAACAGCTGCCTTTTTGCTGCATCAGACTTTCCTTTAGCTTGGTAGGCAGCAGTATCCTTTGTGTGTTTTTCCTTCAGCTCAGCTGCTTTCTTTTCATAAGACTGCCTGTCGTCGGCAGCATTGTTATTCCGCATCTCTCCCAGTTTCTTTGCAACATCTCCAGGATGGTCTCCTTTGATTTTGAGGTGATAGAGCTGAACAAGAAGACTGATGGAGACCTCCCTTTAGGAGGGATATAGGCTTTCATTTCTCTTTCACAATGGGCCTTTTCCACCTTTGTCATGTCTTCAAATTTTCCTTTCTCCTTAGCAGACATGGTCTTTTACTTCTCTGAACACTTCTTAGAAAACTCAACTGAAAGTCAACCAAAGTAGCCCAGGTGCTGCCACTGCTGCTACTTTTTTGGTCCTGGGGATTGAACCCAGAGGTGCTTGACCATTGAGCCATGTCCCCAGCCCTTTTTATTTTTTTATTTTGAGACAGGGTCTCTCTGTGTTGGTTTGGACCTTGCTAAGTTGCTGAAGCTGGTTTTGAACTTGTGATCCTCCTGCCTCCTAAATTGCTGGGATTACAGGTGTGCACCATTGTGCCTGGCCGTCCAGATGCTGCCTCTTGTGATCCTTCTGGCATGTTTTCATGAAGAATGCATATGATGACATTTTGCCTCATAGCCTCTTTGGATCTTCTTTGCCTGTGTTTAGTTTAGTTTGAGACAGAGTCACCGAGTGCCCATCCAGCTCTCACTGGGCTGGGTGCTGTCTCTGTGAATCTCAATGTACTAAAATGGCTGTGAGACGTATATAATGTTTATTTTAAGCTGCAATTTTTGTGGTAAAGTGAAGAACACTTTCAGGGAAGTTAGGGGCTTTGGGTTTTTCATAATAATACTTTCAACTGGGCACGGTGGCACATGCCTATAATCCCAGTGACTCAGGAGGTTGAGGTAGGAGGATCACAAGTTCCAAGGCAGCCTCAGCAACTTAGAGAGACCCTGACTCAAAGTAAAAAAATAAAAGTAAAAAGGGCTGGGGATGTGATTGAATACCCCTGGGTTCAATCCCTGGTACCTAATAATAATAATAATAATAATAATAATGTCTTTAATTGTGACCATGGGTCCGACTGTTCATCTGTAAACTGGGAGGGTGGGATTAAAGGGTCTTTAGCTGTTTCTTTTCAACTGTCATGCCTTTCTAGCTTTATCTTCCATTGCTCTCCCCAACAAAACCTCCCAGCAGCTGGGCTGCACACTTCCCAGTCTTATTTTGCCTCAGGCTCTGTGCCTTTGTGCTGTGCAGGAGAGGAGTGCCCTGTTCTGTTTCACAGTCCTTCAGGGACCACCTCAAATGCCATCTCCTCCCACAAAGCCATTCTTGATTTCCTTCTCATCTCTTTTCCTCTTTTAATATTGTCTAGCCTTAGGCTTGTGTTTCTGTCCCTCTCTTTATGTCATGTATGACAATCCGTATAAAATTTATATGCATAAGTCTCTCTCCTAATAGATCATAAATTATTTTGAGAATGTCTTATTCATCAATTTGTCCACCCTACACTTCTTCCTTGTGCCTAGTACTGTGGTGCCTTGCTTATAGAAGCTGTTCAATAAGGACATGTAGAATGGATGCTGGTGGCTCCAGGTGGCACCAGTTTGGTAGGTAGATATTGTCTCTTATGTATGGGATGACCCTGAATAACTTTGACATTTAATGTTGATTAGCTGCTCACACATCTAAACGTACTAGAATAAGGTAATTCAGAAGGGCCAGTGAGTGAAAAATAACTTCATCTTTTTATAGCAGCTATAAAGTTTTCTCTTCATATTAACTATTTAAGCTGAAGGGGAAGCATATTGCTGGGGTGGGAACAAACATATCTTCAAAGCCACATTTGTGGGCTTTGTTTTTCTTTTTTAAATTTTTTTGTATTTTTTTTATTTGTTTTAATTAGTTACACATGACAGTACAATGACCTTGACATATCATACATTTGAATCAGATGGGATGTAATTTCTCATTTTTCTGAGTGTACAGGTTGCAGAATCATATTGGTCATGCAGTCACATATATACACACAGTAATAATAATGTCTGTTTCATTCTACTATCCTTCCTATCCCCCTATCCCCTTCCCTCCCCTTCCATCACTTCTCTCTGCCTAATCTAATGTAACGCTATTCTCTCTCTCTTTTTTTTTTCTCACATCTTCATACATGTGTTTTGTTTTTATTTTTCTTAAACAGGGAGCCCATGGCTAAGACAGATGAGGGCCCAGCAGCCTCAGTGGGTGGAGGTGCTGCCCGGCTCCGCTTTTTCTCCATGAAGAGGACAGTATCTCAGCAGTCATTTGATGGTGTCTCATTGGATAACAGTGGCCCCGAAGATCGGATTTCAGTGGACAGTGATGGCAGCGATAGCTTTGTGATGCTCTTGGAGTCTGGTATGTGGGAGCAAAGTTGCCTAAATACAAAGGGGTTCTCTCTGCTGCCAGTATTAAAGCCAGCGGGATTCAAGAGGAACAGAGATTTCATAATATATACACTTTTAATCAAAACAAAAAGGAGAGAAAAAATTTAGTAGATTTGTGGCTCTGGCTTTATCTCAACATCTTCTAGGTTATTACTTAATACTTGACCTTTATCACAGAAAGGGATTCAAATCAAAGGATAAATCACTAGTCTTAGAACTATGTAGTTATTTCGGGGATCAGTTCTGTATTTGTTATCAATGGTGTGAGTTTCTTTTTTTTTTTTCCTTCAGTACTGGGGATTGAACCAAAGAGTGTTTTACCACTGAACTATCCCCTTAGCTTTTTATTTTTTTATTTTGAGACAATGTCTTGTTACATTGCCTAGGCTAGCCTTAAACTTGCAGTCCTCCTGCCTCAGCCTCTAAGTCACTAGGATTATGAGTATGTGCCGCTGTGCCTATATAGTTTATTGTTGGAAAGTATTTAGAAGCTTTTTTTTTTTTTTAAGAAGCTTTTTGTCGGGGCTGGGGATGTGGCTCAAGTGGTAGCGCGCTCGCCTGGCATGCATGCGGCCTGGGTTTGATTCTCAGCACCACGTACAAACAAAGATGTTGTGTCCGCCGATAACTAAAAAATAAATATTAAAAAATTCTCTCTCTCTCTCTCTCTCTCCTCTCTCACTCTCTCTTTAAAAAAAAAAAAAAAGAAGAAGCTTTTTGTCTTTAGAAAATGAGTAACTTTTAGGAATTAAATCTATCTCCTCTAAAAGTTACACTGGTTCTCTTAGCTTATTGACTTAAAATGTCCCTTGAGGGCTGGGGATGTGGCTCAGTGGTATGCACGGGGCGCTGGGTTTGATCCTCAGCACCACATAAAATAAAATAAAGATGTTGTGTCCACTGAAAACTGAAAAATGAATATTAAAAAAATTTGTCTCTCTCTCGCTTTAAAAAACAAAAAACAAAAAACAAAAAAAAGTCCCTTGAGAGCATCTAAAGAGAATGTACTATTTCTTCCTTTATTTATTTATTTTTATCAGATATTGACTAATTATAGTTGTATATGTATGGCGTACAAAGTGATGCTATGATGTACAGTGTCAAGTTTTGCATTGAGTTAACTAACATATTCATTATCTCTGGTCTAACTGAAACATTGTGTCCTTTGACCAACATCTCTTCATCCCTCTACTAGCCAGCCCCTGGTAACCAGCCTTCTGCTTTCTGATTCTTTGTGTTAAATTATTTCAGATTATACATGTAAATGAGAATATGTGGGTTTTGGCTTTCTGTGCTTGGCTTATTTCATTTGGGAGGATGTTCTTCAGGTTTCTTCAGATTGTCACAAATGACAGAATTTCCTTCCTTTGAAAAGCAGAATAGTATTCCATTGTGTACATATACCATATTTTTTTTATCCATTCATTAGTTGATGGGGACATACAGGTTGATTCCATAACTTACCTCTTGTGAATGGGACTATAGTAAACATGGAGTTTAGATATACTTTCAACATGCGATTTCAAGTCCTTTGGATATATACCCAGAAGTGATATTTCTGGATCATATGGTAACTCTAGTTCTAGTTTTTTTGAGGAACCACCATCTTGTTTTCCATAATGTCTGTATTAATTACATTCCCACTAATTACTCTTTCACTTGTTTCTTTTCTTTGTACCCATGATTGAACCCAGGGGTGCTTTACCACTGAGCTATATCCCTAGCCCTTTTATAGTTTAATTTTGAGAGGAGGTCTTGCTAAATTGCTGAGGTTGGCCTTGAACTTGGAATCCTCCTGCCTCAGTCTCCTGAGTTGCTGGGATTACAGGTGTGTACCACTGTGTCTGGCTCTTTCATCTTTTTGATAATAGCCATCTGACAGGTGTGAGGTGATACCTCGTTTTGGTTTTAATAAGATAATGCTCTGTTTCCTAAGGTAGGTTGTGCATACACATGTTTACTTTGTTTTAATTATTTTTAACTTTGGAAAGATTTAAACATGTATAAAAGTAGACAGAATAAAATATTGAACCCTCATATGGCCATTACCTTGCTTCAGCATTAAGAACTCATGGCCATTCTTGTTTAGTATATACCACTACCTATTTCCCTCCATCAGATTTTTTTTTCCAGCTCTAGGGATTAGACCCAGAGGCACTGTGCCACTTGTGCTATGTTCCCAGCCCTTTTGTTTTTTGAGTCAGGGTCTCACTAAGTTGTTGAGACTGGTCTTAAACTTGGGATCCTGCCTCAGCCTCCCTAGTAGTTGGGATTAAAAAGGTGTGCACCACTGCTCCTGGTTCATCCCAAATTATTTTGAAGCAGATCCCGAACATATAATTTTTATCCATAAATATTTTCAATTTATGCATTGAAAATATTGTGATACAGTGCCACATAAAATTGTGGCAAAATATACATAAAGTTGACCGTCTTAACCCCTTATGAATGTACTGTTCAGTGGTGCTGAGTACATTCTCACTGTCAGGCAACCATCGCCACCATCTGTCTCCAGACTACTTTTTACCTTGCGCATCTGAAACTCTGTACTCATTAAACATTTATTCTTTATTCCTGCCAGTGGCACCCACCATTCTACTCTCTGTCTATAAATTTGGGGAGTTTAGATACCTGATATTAGTATTAGTTATACAGTGTTTGTCTTTTTTGTGATTAACTTATTCTACTTAATGTAATACCCTTAAGGGTCTTCTTTGTAGTCTTCTTGTTGGCAATAGTAAATGTCAGAATTTTTTATTTGTTTTAATTAGTTATACATGTCAGTAGGATGCATTTATGCACTTTGATATATCATACACAGATGAGATATAATTTCTTATTTTTCCGAGTGTACATGTTATAGAATCATATTGGTCACGTAGTCATATATATATATATATATATATATATATATATATATATACATACATACATACATACATACAGTAATAATGTCTGTTTCATTCTATTGTCTTTCCTATCCCCACATTCCCTCCCCTCCCCTCCCCTCTCCCCCATAACTTCCCTGTACCTAATCTTTAATGCCGCCTGCCTTATTGTGAATTAGTATCCACATATTAGAGAAAACATTCAGCCTTTGGTTTTTGGGGGTTGCTTATTTCGCTTAGCATGATTTTCTCCAACGCCATCCATTTACTGGCAAATGCCATAATTTCATTCTTCTTTAAAACTGAGGAAAATTCCATTGAGTATGTATACCGCATTTTCTTTATTCATTCATCTATTGATGGACACCTAGTTTGGTTCCATAGTTTAGCTATTGTGAATTGAGCTGCTACAAACATTGATGTGGCTGCATTACTGTAGTATGCTAATTTTAAGTCCTTTGGGTATAAACCTAGGAGTGGGATGACTGGGTCAAATGGTGGTTCCATTCCAAGTTTTCTGAGGAATCTCCATACTGCTTTCTAGAATGGTTGCACCAATTTGCTGTCCCGCTAGCAATATATGAGTATGCCTTTCCCCCCACATCCTTGCTAACATTTATTGCCTGTATTTTTGATAATTGCCATCTGACAGGATCAAGATAAAATCTTAGTATAGTTTTGATTTGCATTTCTCTAATTGCTAGAGATATTGAACATTTTTTCATATATTTGATGATTGATTGTATTTCTTCTTCTGTGAAGTGTCTGTTCAGTTCCTTAGCCCATTTAGAATTTTCTTCCTTTTTAAGGCTAAATACTCTTCTATTATATGGATGTGCCACATTTTATTTATCTAGTCATCCATCAACGGATAGATTACTTCCATTTACAGATTTTAATACATGTGACCAAATAACCATTGTTGAGATTTTGAAAATAAGCAATTATTTCTTAAATTAATCAAATATCTAGTTAGTCTTCAAATTTCTAGTTATCTCATAAGTGTCATAACCATTTTGTTTTTACAGTTGTCATTGTTTTTAAAGGTTGTATTCAACTAGAATTTTTTGACTTTTGAACTCTCTTGTTGTCTGTCTCACACAGAATCTGGTCCAGAATCTGTTCCATCAGGATCCCTTCCAGGTGTCTTGGATGATGCTGTTCAAGGGAGCCCTGTTGTAGACAGTTTTGGCCAGCGTTCCCCAGGGGCCAACAGTTCAGTATCACCCAGTGGTGAGGACCTCGTCCTTCATTCGGTTAGCTGCTCCACTTTCTTAGATGTAAAGGGTAGGCTCTGGGTTGGAAGCGTGGGACTCAGAACTCAGGGAGTTTCCTTTGACAGGTCTCAGTTTTGGTTCTGAAGGCGAATGAAGTGTCTGCTGGGATTGAGGTACGTGGTGAGGACCTGACTGTAGCCTTGCAAGCAGAGGAACTGACCCTGCAGCAGCTAGGCACCGTGGGACTCTGGCAGTTCCTACAAGGACAGTGCCCAGGTAAGGACGGCTGCCATTCTAGCAGAGCTGGTAAGTTTTGTCTAGGGCAACCAGAGGTTAACTGGCACCTGTTCCTGTGTTCTAAGGGCAGCTGCCCTAATGCCAAGCTCTTAGCCCTTTTCTTCAGCATCCATTAGAGGGAGGAAAAAACCCCAATGAAGTCTCTTTAGGTATAAACATAAACACAATAACGATGAACCTCTGCACGCACACCTAATTTAATAAATACACAGTACATTACCTTTGAAGTCCTGGAGCCCCTTTCCTGAATCTTCCTCTCCACTGTCCCAGTGTCCCTATGTTGTCATAGGTAAACACTATCCTAAAATTTGTGTTTATAATTTTCTTGGTTTACCTTTATAATTTTTCCACATGAGTTTATATCAATATATTATTTAGCTTTGCAAGTTTTTAATTTTTTTCCAAGTGGAATCACAATGTGTGATTTTGTTGCTTGCTTCTTGCTTCTTTTAATAAAATGAGGGCTGGTGTTGTGGCTTAGTGGTAGAGTGCTCGCCTAGCATATGCGAGGCCCCTAGGTTCGATCCTCTGTGCCACATAAAAACAAATAAATAAAGATATTTATAAATATTAAAAAAAGTGATATTCTTGAAAGTCTATGTTATTAGCAATAGTTCATTCATTTTCACTACTATATAATATCCTAGTATATAGCTATACTATCCTTCTCTCTCTCACTTTCTCTCTCTCTCTTTCTTTTTTTTCTTTTTCTTTTTGCAGTTCTGGGAATTGAACCCAGGGATGGTTTACCACTGAACTAAACCCCTAGCCCTTTTTTATTTTTCACTTTGACCAGCTCTCTGGCCTTGATCTTGAAATCTTTCTGCCTCAGCCTCCTGAGTAGCTAGGATTACAGGCATGTGCCATCACATGAACCCTTTTGCTTTTTAAAAACAGCTTTATTGGGTATAATTTGCATAGTAAAAAATTCTCTTTTTAATTGTACACTTCAGTATATTTTAGTAAATTTATGGAGTTGTATAACCATTATCACAACCTAATTTTAGTGTATTTCACTCGCACCCCAAATATCCCTTGTACCCACTCACTAATTACATCCATTTGGGTTATTTTTCATTCTTTTGGTGTTTCGAATAGGGTTGCTATGAACATCCTTATATGTGTCCTGGCGTATGGGTTTAAGAGTTTCTCCAGGGTTATATTCCTAAGAATATAATTTCTAGATCATTTGGGTAGGTGGAACTTCAGCTTCATTAGATAATGCTACTTTGTTTTTCAGAATGGTTATCTCAATTTGCAGTTTCATAAATATGTAAATTGTTCCACATCCTTGGCTAAATCTGAGATCGTTTTTTATGGAGTTTTTTTTTTTTTTTTTTTTTTTTTTTTTTAAAGAGAGAGAGAGGAGAGAGAGAGAGAGAGAGAGAGAGAATTTTTTGATATTTATTTTTTAGTTATCGGCGGACACAACATCTTTGTATGTGGTGCTGAGAATCGAACCCGGGCCGCACGCATGTCAGGCGAGCGCGCTACCACTTGAGCCACATCCCCAGCCCGTTTTTTATGGAGTTTTGGAGAGATGAACATAGACTCTGCTTGACTGTCAGTGAAAAACGAGAACAAGACTTCAAATTTAGTAGAGTTGAGAGTGTTGTTTCAAGAGCTTTCCCTTAGCCCTGGCCTAGTATGTCAGATCCATAGGAGGCCAGCTTTTTGTTGGTCCTTTGCCTTTCTTCCACCCTGAGGGCATTTAGCAAAGTAGCTCAGCCTGAAGCGCTCTTGTTGACCCTCCCACCTCTTCCTGCAATCTAGCTCACAGTGAATATTATTTTTCTTGATTTAAATTTCACATAAAGCATGTTACAGAGGGGAAACATGATAATGGCTGGTCACAACTCTTATTTACTGTCTAGCACAGCAGCACAATGATGAAATCGGGGAAGCTTGCCCCTGAAAAATCTGACCGTAGTATCAACTGTATTTTAAATCAGACCACCAGACTTCAGTCTTGTCCTTGCTGCTTACCAGTTGTGCAGCTTTGGGAAAACTATTCTCTGTGGCTTAGTTCATTCATCTATAAGAGGGAATGATGCTAACACTTTTGGCATAGGGTTGCTATGAATGGTGAAGGATGTAAAGTGCTCATAACAGTTCCCATGCTAATTAATATGTTTTCCTTGTGTTTCTTTGCAAAAGGTACAAGCTTTCAGGAATCCTCAAGTTTGAAGACTGACAACATCAGGCCAGCCGTAGGCCTTCGCTTTGAGGTGGGGCCTCGTGCAGCTGTTCATTCCCCACTGGCCGCACAAAATGGCTTCCTGCACTTCTTACTTCGAGGCTGTGATCTTGAGCTGCTCACTTCGGTGCTCAATGGCCTGGGGCCTTTTTTGGAGGATGAGGAAGTCCCAGTGGTGTTCCCCATGCAGATTGAGCTCCTGAACTCCAGTATCACATTAAAGGTGAGAGGACTTGGGTTTTTGCCTTAAACTTTGTCAGGCAAGAAATTCTGGTAATGACGGTTGTTATCATTTTCCCTTGTCCCTGTAAAATGTAGTGAGGTTCAGGTGAGGAAATGCATATTAGCGTTTTCTGTCAGTGTTTTAGTAGTACATATATTGAAGTAAAAGGGCCTGGGTTGGGCTGGGGATGTAGCTCAGTGGTAGAATGCTTGTCTGGTTATGTGTGAGGTCTTGGATTCCAACACACACACACACACACACACACACACGCACACACAAGATGGGCCTGGGTTCAGGTAGGGAGAGAAACATTGTCTCTAACTCTAACCCTGTCTTTGGCATAAAACAGAACCAGGCATAAGCTCTCAGTTTATCTGATCCTCAGTTTTGTGATCTCCAGAATGGGACTCAGTTATGTCTTTCATACCTTGCAAGAATATATGGAGAACCAGTGGCATGAAGTTGCTTCAGACTGAATGGTAGAAGCTTGAGTTGTGTTACCTCACTTGCTCTGAGCTGTCTGGGGGCATCATGTGGTCCTCTCTTTCCTGCAGGATGATATCCCTCCCATCTATCCAACTTCCCCAGGCCCTGTCCCCATCACTGTGGCCATGGAGCATGTTGTGCTGAAGAGGAGTGATGATGGCGTGTTCCACATTGGCGGTGAGTTGGGCTCATCAGCCTCTTAACCTCTTTGCCTTGTTCCCCGCCATAAGTGAATAGGTGACAATCAGGAACTGTGGCCATTGGCAGTAGTTTTTCACTTAGAACCTTTACTTTTTTCTCCAGCTGCTGCTCAGGACAGACCATCAGCTGAAGTACCTAAAAGTGAGAAGAAGCAGCCCCTCAAAGAACAGCTATTTCTGGTGCCCACAGGAGAGGTTTATAGACAACAGGTAAGGACCCAACTGGACAGAACCTTCCCATAAACAAGTAGGGGCTGTACTTGTGGAAGTTAAGAAAAGCCATAGGGCTGAAAAGCTTGCTTATGTTGTGAGCACCTGGGTGGTTTGGTCTCCTGTCCCCTAGCAGCAGCTTCTGGAATTGCTGGCCAGAGGACGTAAGCCAGGAGCTGGAGGCGAGTGGTTGCTGTCCTTGAACTGATGGACTCTGAAAAGGGAGTTAGGTTCTTGGAGGAGATCTGGCTGAGGTCTCTTGATCAGTGACTTGACCTGTGGATTTTTCTGTTTGAATTCTTCCTTCCTGCTCTCTTTACTGGCTATTATTGCAAGGTGATATTACCATATTCACTAACTGTGAACCGCTTGTTATTCCTCAGGTGAATGAACTGCCTACCCTACAAAAAGAACTTATAGAAACTAAACAAGCATTGGCCAGTGCTAACCAGGATAAAGAGAAACTTCTTCAGGAGATTAGGAAATATAACCCCCTCTTTGAGCTCTGATAGCAGAGGCTCAGCCGTCTGTGCCAAGGAGAGAAGAGATCACCAGCAGTAGCACCACCTGGGACAGAGGGCGTCTTCCAGCACTGGAATGATCCGCTGAGGATGCAGGAGGGACCGGGTGTGCTCAGTACACGCCTCCTGGGTGCACTTTCCGCTAGCTTTTCTAGCTTGGATAGAGGATAGGGCAAAGCTTGACTGCATCCCAGGAAATTGGGGTCGCTTTGTACGTGGCTCAAGCATCATTTGTTGCCTGTATAAAGCTAAAGCCTTTTGGCCTTCTGCACACTAAGTGGAATCTTCTCCACACGGTAGGGCCATTTCACTTCTTGGTTTCATGGTGGAGATTTTTGCTTCCTTCACAGCCTGTGTGAACAATTGAAAGTACCCATTTCCTCAGCCACCCACAGACCCACCAAAGGTCTCGTGTCCCAGAGCTTCCTGTAGCAGACCTGAAAAGTTGTTGACCAGAACTTTATAGTGGAAGAGAACAGGAAATAGCTCAGCAAGGGGAGGGTGGGTAGAGAGGCACAAGAATAAGGGAGACCTGGACTCTGCCTGCTTTGGAATGGGAATGAGGCTCAGATCATCTTGGCAGATGTTACAGTCAGATTTTTCAGGGTCAAGCTTCCTTTTGTTGTAATTTCATCATTGTGATGCTGTGGAAGAAAGTAAACAGCAGTTGTGACTAAGCCATATCATCTTTCCTTTCTGTAACATAATTTATTTGAAATTTAAATCAAGAAAAAAATGTTCACTCTGAGCTAGGGTGAAGGCAAGATGAGGTACGGTCAACACGGGAGCCCTCTGGGCTCCTGAGCCCTCCAGGCTCCTGCCCCTCTTCTGCAGTTGCACCTGAGAAGTCAATTCCTCTGTCTTCCTGAGGTTCATGGTCATCTTCTTTCCCAGCATCCTGATTTTGCTCACCTGAGCACTTGGTCATTTGGGAACTGAAAATGTGTTTAAATCTTGATTAACATAAACATCTCAACCTGTTGCCTCTCACTCCCCTCTATTACTATGGCTTTTAAAAATCATGTAATTTTGATGTAAGTAAAAAACAACAGCAGCAGCAGCAAAAACCCCCTTCGATATATCTGGATTTCCCTTTCCTAATTCTTCAAAACTCTGCCTTCATCCATACCTCTGTGGTGTGGTTCAGGCTGTGTCGATTTGGCAGAAGGTATCAGCTAACTCACCTTGATTTAACAAGATGGTAAAATAGTGAAGTAGTGATATCACTGAAGTCTTAATCGAACATAACCTATTGGAAGAGAAGTAAATGGTTTCTTTTATAGGAAATCATGCTTGATTTATATAGTCTGTTTTTTTGAGGATAAAAAGAAACATGGGAACAAGATCTAATTTGTTGAGACTTTTAAGGACTTTAGTTAAATTTCTCCACTAAGGCAAATTTTAAGATATCAGTTACTATCAGATTGTGGGAATTTGTCATTCTTGGGACATAAATTAAAGACTTGGGACTAAGGAAACATTTTTCTGGAGAGAATGTTAGCAGGGGAAGTTTCCTAAGGGTCAGTGATTGGTTCAGTGTTAAGATTCTTATAAATGACCCAAATGTAGGTCTTGACAATGCAATAAAATGTTGCCGTTTCCATACGATAAAAGGTAGACCAGAAGAGATGGAGACAGACGACAACAAACCCTCACAAAGTCATGGACAGATCACATCTAGCAGGACTGTGAATACTCAAAAAAGTGTCAAGTGAGGTTTGGCACAGTCAGTGTGAGGGAATGGGTTTCTGAAGAATGCTCAGTTGATGGGGCGGTGAGCTCAGGAACGCCAGCAAAGCACTGCTGAGCGGGGGATCGATGTGATACAGTGGCCCGAGCCTAGCTCCTAGCTCCTCAGCGCGACCAGGAAGGGGTGCAAACACCACTGTACCTCATGCAGAACTGTGGGTACATCTTAAATGATCTGTGTATCTCTAGAGACCTTATTTATCAAGTGTACGGTGAACGGAGGAAAGGTCCAGAGAATAGCAAAAATATTCTGCATGACACATCTTTTAAGATGTGGACTATGTTCAACAAGAATGAAAACAGAGTGTTTGGTCGCATATCCAGGTGGGAGCAAGGATCCAGTCCTGAAATTCTAGCTTTAAGGTTCTGCCTCATCACCTTGGTTAAAAGAATTGGGAAACCTGATTGTTTTAAGAAGGGTCACCTGCAGAATCTAAGTGTGAATGCAGAAGGCTTAAAAGGAATCCCTGTACGATTGTCCCCCAAAGGGAATGATGTAAAACTGGGGCTGTTCGGTGATCAACAACTGAGAGGTGACATCCCTCCTCAAAGTGGGATGTTTGTAGTACTTCTTTCAAGGGCAGGATGTTGAGCTAAGTAGATCACTAGTCCTCTCAAGTGTGCATTTCTGATGTTCTTGGAGGAAAGTAGAGGGATGAGATTCAGTAGCCAGAAAATAGAATTATTCAACCTCAGGCTCCCCTGAAGTAATTTAAAATCACATTCTGATTCTCTTTCTCTGCTTCCTGCCTTGCCCTCCATATTCCTCTGGCATCCCGCCATGCAAAGATGTGTCTAGTAGGCATTGCTTGGTATACCTTTGCCTTAAGCTTAAAGTAGAAACACATCCAGCAAGTACCAAGGCTGACCTCTTAATGGCCAGAGCTGTGTGTTTTCTGGGTTCTCTGAAGGAGTCTGGAATTCTTGTCCATATGACAAATGGAGTCTTAGAATTTCTGACTTATGTGGCAGCTTGGGCCATTGTCTTGAAATTACCCCTCAGGAAAATGTGGTAGGATTCATTATTCGTTAGAATTTTAGTAAAAAATTATCTTGTGTAACTTTATACTCTTATTCATTGGGTGATGATAACCTTTTCATAATGAAGTATGAACTAGTGGTAATCTTCAGAATAAGTGCAAAAGAAAATAACAAGGAAAAAGTAGTGTCAGCCCTTTTGAACTGTTTATGCTTTCTGCTTTGGAACTGCAAGACTGAACCAGAAATAATAGTACCTCAAGAAAATGTCGGGAGGATAGCACCACCGTCCCTCAGAGGCTTTGGCTACTGCACATCATCATTTCAGCTGTGGAACAACTATATTATCTATGATCATCAAGATTTCTTGTTTACATGCAGCAACTGGGGATAAGCTTTAGGGCACACAGACTAGAGTGTAAATCCTCTTCACTGGGCTGCAGGGATGGTTGGCAATCTCAAATTGTTTTCAACTCACTGGAATAATTAACCTAGTTTTTGATTTTAAGACAGAAGTGGTTCTATTCACGTGATGGCTGCTTTTTGCTGTATATTTCATTTGACCTTCATTTTGCCATGGCTTCAACCTTTGTGTCTCCTTTTCCATGGCTCTGAAAGCATGGTTTCTATGTGGAATATACAAGGGATAACCCTCCCGCAACATACCCCATAACTTAAATGCTTCCACTTAACTAATGCACACTAATTCTTCCTTAGGGGGAAACAGAGTGGTAGAAGATAGTTTGAAGTATTGCCAGATGGGAACTTTCCATTTCAAACCTTTACACTAGGGATTTCCCCCCATTAACTGTTTCAGAGACTAGGGCCTTCTGCCTCATTGCTCCCTCAGCCAGAACAGGAATATTCCATTCATTTCTGGGTAGGATCGCACAGTAGATATTATGGAAGGTATTTTGTTTCCTGTGGCACTAGGGGAAACACTCGGACAACCTGCAACAGTGAGGCCTTGCTAAGTGGCCGGACTTTGATTTTCCTTACTTGTTATTTATCCTTTCAGCTTATCCAATATCTCTAATGGCAATAGGTAAAGTTCCTATAACTGTTTTAAAAAAAATTTCCTGTTAGAATGGAAAGAAGTCTTTTTAGTCAGTTTATTCATTTTCACTCAAGATTTAGCCTGACTTGTAGCATTTCTTTGTGAAGAAATGTCTTCACTGGCTAAGTATGTGCTTAAAGCCGTGAGTTTTTAATGTAAGATACTAAAAGTCAGATGTGTCCTGGTTCATAAGTTCAAGCTGTTTCCCCCACTCAGGGTGCTAAACAGAATTGGAATCTTAAAGTCATGCTCAGGAAAGCTTTGAAAGACAACAAATCAAAATCCTTCTCCCTGTGACACTGAACGGTAGATGTAAAGAATTCTGGGGGATTGCCAAGTACATACAGTGGTCTTATTACTGCTAATCACTGTCAAGGAAAGGTCACTCGCTCCATTCCCCTCTGTTTGAGGAAAACAATGAGAATGTATGCAACAAACTGGAAACCTGGTCAGTATTGGGAAATTTTAATGTTGCAACATCTAATCAAACCCTGAGTGTACTGGTTCTGTGAACCATCTGGAAAAAAAAAAGCATATTAAACTTATTAAACGATATTGTTTGTGGCATACCTGTTTATAGGAGTCTGATTCACATGGGCTTTCTTACATTTTTTTTAACAGTGTTTGAAGTACTCTTGCATGATTTAAAAATTATACTGGTTCTAATAGAAAATGGGAAGGGCTCACAAATTTTCACAAAAAAGTCAAGATCAGTTTTATTTGGACACCAAAAAAAAAAAAAAAGTGATGAATTTATTCCCATTCCAATCAGCTTGATACAAAATGAATCCACATACAGCAAGCTGAAAAAATTTAATGATCACTCACCAAAATCCACAGGAGAATCTTAAATATTAACAAGCACAAATTATTCCACTACTCCTGTTATCACTGCGTCCTTCACAGTAGAGAATTGTAAGTCAAAAGTTTCGGTTGTTTCATCTACTTAAAACCAGACATAAGCCAAGTCTCAGCAAATTTAGGCTTCAATGTGAAACCATCAGAGTTCTCTTGGAAAGGTTTTCTCTCTCTGAAAGCAGCTCCCCTTTCCAGAAGATGCAGAAGGCTCATATACCTCTCTTCCAACTAGCCAAGAGACAGTTAAATACCTCAAAATGCTGTTAAGAGGTTCCAAAATTTAGTCAAGGCAAGTATGAAGCAGGCCACATGCCTTCTAGGTGTGACAGAAACAAGATGGGAGAAAGACATTAAAATCATCATGGATTCCTTGGAGGACTGAGATACCAAAGCACCAGGGCTGAAAGTCTCACATAACAGGAAGTCTGGAACCAGTACTCCTGTCCGTAATTGGGTTTTCCAGGCTTTGGTCTAGAAGAAGATAATTTTTTTGTGCTTCGAGTTGGGGATTTGCCCCTTTGACTTTAACCTCCGAACTGCCTCCCTCATGTGTTTGGGTTGTAGTGGTGGCATTTCTCCCCACTTCTCACACACATCCAGCGCTAAAAAGGGAAAGGGGAAAACTTTATTATCATACGAGAACTTACTCATTCACCACACAATCCTCCAGAGTCTTTAATTCCTGGTAACCCTTCTTAGGCTTACTAACATTTTCCATTCTGAAGAGAATGTGACCAAGTGTATCATATTCCTGTAGTATAATGTCCCATACTGAGCTTTATCATAGGCAACCGTTTAAAACATCTCCTGCTTAAAGAAAGATGTCATAAGCTAGAGATTAGCAATGGGAAGTAGCCAGGTTTTTAGCTTGATAGAAAAGAGCAGCTCCCGGGGGTGACAAAATCAGGGATAACTTACCACCTTGCACTCACTGCTCAGTTCTGGTAATTGCTCTTTTTGTATCTTTATTTTTGGCAGCAGAAACGAGGTCTGCATGTGAATAATACAACATCTGCTTCTGTCACCCTGGGTTAAGAACAGGAATCAGGGAGAGGGGTTTCCTAGATGATTCCTTGAGCCCTAGTATTTAAACTTTCAAGAAATAGTGGTCAAGCCCTACTGAATATAAGGCTTCCAGTGTAGTGAACTTCCAATACAAATTAACTCCCACAGGTACTTTGGTAAGTTCCTCAGTGTAAATGTTCTTGAAAATAAGACTAACACAGGTACAGTCCTGTACATGTAACCAACACTACTCACCTTCTTCAACCACCTCCCCGACGAAAACTTTGGAAATACCAGACATAGCAATAACAACATTCTGGGACACAGAGGTGCCAGTGATGGACTGGATCAGCTTAAAAAAAGGACAAAGACTAATTAAGATAGTCAAGGACTGGCTTTGGAATATAGTACCAATAAAAAACAGTTCTGTACTGAAAAAGTGTTTACTAAAGGTGGCATGCTAAAATTGAGACAAAGATTCATGTATGTTATAACTTGCTCTCTATGCTCTCTGGCTTACAAAACTGGAACTGATCACATAATTGAAGGGTATGTTATTTTTATTTTCCTGCCTAATTAATCCACCAGTTTGCTTAATATGTCGCTTCAAAATGCTGAGAGTCATAGCTATTGAGCCTGGTTCAGTTTTGATGTGTAGAGATGAAGGGTGGTGGTTCATCCTTACCCTTTTAATGGCCGCCTTAGGGAAAGCTGACCGGCGATACATTTCATATCGGTTCAGCTGCTCCTCAGAAAAGGAAGAAACCAGGATTCTAGATAAAGATTCAGGTAATTAAATTGGCTAGTAAGAATGAATGCTGAAGATGTTAAATCATTAAAAACACATCTCTCCATTATGTTAAGCAAAATAAGCCAAACTCAAAAAGTCAAGGGTTTTAAATGTTTTTTCCTCCTATGTGGAAGCTACCGAGGGAAAAGGAAAAGAAAAATAGGGGTGGGAGGAGGGAATCTCATAAAAATCAAAGGGAGGTCAGTAAGGAAAGGGATCAGAGATGGGAGGTAGGGGGAAGTACTAAGGAGTGATATTGGCCCAATTATGTTTTTACATTGTGTACAGGTATGAATATGTGAGCAACAAATCCCATCATGATGTACAACTATAAAGCACCAATAAAAAATCTAGGAACAACCGAGTTTTGGACATGAAGAAATAAATTTTCAAGGAGTCAATGGCATTAGTCTTGGTACTTATGAAAAACAGAATTAAAACATTTCTATTACTAAGGAACTTGACAAAGTGTGAAACAATCTCGTTTTAAACTTAATGATGTAGGATCACTGTCTCATACTAGATATATGGTGATTTCAGCTTTAGACTCTCTAATTCTACTTTACAGCATTTCACATTGATAGTAAATATTTAATATATAAACTCATATTCAAACCAGTATTTACAACACTAACTGATTTACAAGAATTTTTTTTTTTTTAAATACTGGGGACTGAACTCAGGGGGCCCTTTACCATTGATCTATATCCCAAACCCTTCTTATTTATTCATTCATTTTTAAATTTAAATCCTTTTAAAATTATTTATTTTCCCTTCTTATTTATTTTTGAGACAGCCTTGCTCAGTTGCCTAGGCTGGCCTCAAACTTGCAATCCTCCTGACTTAGCCTCCAGAGCAACTGGGATTACAGGCACATACTGCCATACCCAGTTTAGGAGAAAAATATTTACAAATATTAGAAAACAATTAATACTCTTAATACATAAATGGCCAAATCAATTTTAGGCAATTAACAGGAAGTTTACAAAAATATCAAAGGCTAATAATATGGAGTGAAAAATAACCTTCATTATTAACTAAGGAAATTAAAAATAAAACATTTTTTTAATTTTTTAAATTTATTATTACTATTATTATTGGTCCTGAGAATTGAACCCAGGGTCACTTAACCACTGAGCCACATCCCCAACCCCTCACCTCATTTTTAAATTTTTATTTTGAGACAGGGTCTCACTAAATTGCTTAGGGCTTTGCTAAGTTGCTGAGTTTGGCTTTGAACTCTTGATCCTCCTGTCTCAGCTTCCCAAGTCGCTGGAATTACAGGTCTGTGCCATTGCTCCTGGCAAGAAAACTTTTTTTTTTTTTTTGGAGGGTGGGTATCAGGGATTGAACTCAGTGGCACTCAACCACTAAGCCACATCCCCAGCTCTATTTTATATTTTATTTAGAGGTAGGGTCTCACTGAGTTGTTTAGTGCCTCGCTTTTGCTAAGGCTGGCTTTGAACTCATGATCCTCTCCTCTCTCAGCCTCCTGAGCTGCTGAGATTATAGGTGTGTGCCACTGCGCCCAGCAAGAAAACATATTTTAAAAAATTGGAAATATGTATGGAAAGTCTGAAAATTTTTCATACTGTTTGAACTATCAATTATACTTCTAGGAGTTTATCTTAGAGAGTAATAGAAAAATATGCAACAATGTGTCCAAGGATACATCACAGTGTTGTCAAAAGGAAAAAAAAAAAATAACCCAAACAATATGATTACAAGTATTGGTTAAATTATGATTTATCTACACAATGGAATAGAATTCAGCTATTAAAAATGATAACATATGCCAGGTGTGATGGTGAATGCCTATAATCCAGCTACTTGAGAGGCTGAGGCAGGAGGATTGCAAATTTGAGACCAGTCTGGGCAATTTAGTGAGACCCTGCCTCAAAATAAAAAATTAAAAAAGTGCTGTGGCTGTAGCTCGGTGGTAGACTTTTCCTATGTTCAATCCCTAGTATGTAAAAAAAAATTTAAAAAAGATGATTTATGGGCATAATTACTGACATAAAAATATTTAGCTCTACCAGTCAAATGCAAAAAAAAATCTGAAAACATATATGCACAAATATTAAACCCAAGGTTGTGTGGGTGTATGCTTAGAATAAACCCTGGGTGGTAGGCTTATGGGTACTTTTTTCTGTTTTTGTATTTTCTGATTTATTTACAATGAGCTCATACTATTTCAGTCAGAAACTATAGATTTTTTTATACTAGGGATTAAAGGCAGGGGAGCTTTACCACTGAGTTACATCCTCAGCCCATTTTATTTTTTAAGATAAGATTCCACTAAATTGCTTAGGGCCCTGCTAAGTTGCTGAGGCTGGCCTCAAACTTGCAATCTTCAGCCTCCAGAGTTGCTGAGATTATAGGTACATACCACCATGCCTGGCTATAATAGTTCTTTTTTTCTTGGTACCAGGAATTGAACCCAGAGGTAGTTAATCACTGAGCCACATTCCCAACATTTTTTTATATTTTATAAATAAAGATAGTGTCTTGCTGAGTTGCTTAGGGCCTTGCTAAATTGTTGAGGCTGGCTTTGAACTAAGATCCTCCTGCCTCAGCATTCCAAGCCACTGGGATTACAGGCATGAGCCATGGCACCCAGCTATAATAGTTTTTTGAAGAAAATTATAAACTACATGCTTTAATTACTGACATGAAAAACATTCACCATTTATAATGTCAAAAACATCATAGGGGCCGGGGTTGTGGCTTAGTGGGAGAGTGATTTCTAGCATGCGTGAGGCACTGGGTTTGATCCCCGCGGCCACATAAAAATAAAAATAAATAAAATAAAGGTATTGTGTCCACCTACAACTAAAAAAAAAACACAAATTAAAAAAAATCATAGTATTTGTGTTTGAAAAATAAATTATTTAATTTTATTTATGGAATATGTATATAGGAAATATAGCATACATATCATAGTATTACCATATTATATATATTATTATATATCCCATGGTGGTAAGGAAATATTTTTTCATTTTATTTATATTTTCTAAACTATAACACATTAATTGTCTTTTAAAAAAATCCAAAAAAGGAAAAAACATTTTTAAAGGCCAAAAAATTATTAAATTTGTGTGGTCATGTTAGAGCCTTGAAATGGGGAATGGTTGGAAAGGGACTTACTGCATCTTTTGAATCTCATCTTCATCCACTTTCTGCTTCTTCTCTTTCTTTTCTTTGGTATCTATTTTCAATTTTTTGGCTGTAGGAGTAAGTAATGATGAGTCTTCTCTTTCAACTGCTGTTAAATCTGAAATGTCCTGACTCTTCAGCTGGGAAGACAAAAGAAACCCTATTATATATTTGGCCTACTTTGCAGGCTTGGGCAAGGTTACAACACATTACAACAACAAATCCATTTATTGAGTAGTTTTTTGGTTCTAGGCACTGACTGTACCATCAAGAGTAAAATACAGTATATTTCCTAAAGAAAGATTATAGACCAGCTGTGAAAGAAAACTAGCTAAATAATCCAGTTTTCCAGTTTAGCTATGATCATAGCTCAGTACCTGTTTATGCGATGTCAAAGATCAAAACAACCACTCTCTCCTGGACCCACTTTTCTGACCTTGTTCTTTTAAGGGGATGTCAGGAAAGTCCTCCCCATCCAGCTAGCAATTTTGCCTCTAGAGCTACAGATCTCCTTACTGCTGATGATTCCACATGGAAAAAATAGTAAAAAAAAAAAAAAAAAAAAAAAAAAGGGGGTCTCTTGTCATCAAAACAACGTTTCTTTCAATTTGGAACTTTCAATGAGATTCTTCTCCACGTAGTGTTCTTTTCTTCCTACTCTTCAGTCCCATATCATGCAAATGCAAATATATTTCCCCTTACTAGAACAAAATTTTTTTCTTTCCCCCCTTTTTATTGGTATATTATCGTTGTACATAAACATGGGATTTGTTACATATTCATACATACACACAATATCACAATACAATTTGGCCGATATCACTCTCTAGTATTTCCTTCCTTCCCTCCTCCCTTCCACCCCAAACTTCCTCTACTGATCCCCTTTTGATTTTCATGAGATCCCCACCCTCCCCACTTTGTTTTCCTTTTCCCTCTGTAGCTTCCACATATGAGAGAAAATATTTGACCCTAGACTTTCTGAGTTTGGCTTATTTTTCATGCATTTGTTGTCCATTTGTATTTCTTCCTTTGAGAAGTGTTTAATTCATTGCCCATAATTAATTGTTTTTTTTTTTGTGTGTGTGTGTGTGTGTGGGGTGTAAAGTTTTTTGAGCTCTCTATATTATTATTCCTCTGTCAGAACAGTAGCTAGGAAAATTTTTCCCCCCATTCTCTCTTCACATTCCTAATTGTTTCCTTGCTGCATAGAAGCTTTTAAATTTGATCCCATCCCATGTATTAACTCTTGGCATTATTTCCTGAGCTTTAGGGATCCTGTTGAGAAAGTCATTGTCTGTGCCTATGTGTTGTAGAATTGACCTTATGTTTTCTTCTCAGAGTTGCATAGTTTCTGGTCTAATTCCTAGGTCTTTGATCCATTTTGAGTTGATTTTTGTTCAGAGTGAGAGATAAGGGTCTAGTTTCAAATTCATATGGACAGTAAGTTTTCCTAGCACCATTTCTTTAAAAGGCTGTCTTTTTTCCAGTGCATGTTTCTGGCACTTTAATCAAGAATCAGATGTCTGCATCTGTGTGGGTTTGTCTCTGTGTCTTCTATTCTGTACCACTGGTCTATATGTCTGTGTTTATGCTAGTACCATACAATTTTGTTACTATAACTCTGTAGTATAATTTGAAATCAGGTATAGTGACACTTCCAGCATTGCTTTATTCATTTATTTATTTTTAAATTTTTCTTTTTAGATGTTAACGGACCTTTATTTTATTCATTTATTTACATGTGGTGCTGAGAATCGAACCCAGTTCCTCACACATGCTAGGCAAGTGCTCTACCACTGAGTCACAGCTCTAGCCCCCAGCATTGCTTTTTTGACAAAGAATGCTTTAGCTATTCTTGGTCTTTTGTGTTCTTACAAATGATATCAGGAGTGTTTTTTTCTAGTTCTGTGAAGAATGTCATTGGTATTTTGAGGAGAATTGCATTGAATCTGCATATTGCTTTTGGTAGTATGATCATTTAAACAATATTAATTCTGCCTATTTATGAACATGGGAAGTCTTTCCACCTTCTGAGGGCTTCAATTTCTTTCTTCAATGTCCTATAGTTTTCATTGTAGAGGTCTTTCACTTCATTGGTTAGATTTATTCCCGGGGTTTTTTTTTTTTTTTTTTTAAGCTATTGTAAATGGAATTGTTTCCTAATTTCTTTCTCAGAAAATTCATTGTTGGTATATAGGAAAGCTATGGATATTTGTATGCTTATTTTGTAACACAAAGACCAGTGGTACAGAATACAAGACACAGAGATAGACCCACATATAGTCATCTGATCCTTGACAAAGTTGCCAAAACATACATTAGAGAAAACAGCCTTTTTAACAATTGGTGCTGGGAAAACTAATTATTTGTTTATTAGCTCTAACAGTCTTTTGGTGGATTTTTTTTGGACTAAGTATAGGATCATATCGTCTGCAAACAGTGACAATTTGACTACTTCCTTTCCTATTTTTATTCCTTTTATTTCCTTCTCTTGCCTAATTGCTCTGGTTAGAATTTCTAGCACTATATTAAATAGGAGTGGTGAGAGCAGACATTCTTGACTTGTTCCAGATTTTAAAGGAAATGCTTTTTTAGCTTTTCCCCATTTATTATAAGATTGGTTTTGGGCTTTTCACATATAGCCTTTATAATGTTGAGGTAGGTTCCTTCTATTAATTATTTTTTTAATGCTTTATCATGAAATGAGTGCTGAATTTTGTCAAAGGACATCTCTGTATCTATTGAGATGAATATATGATTTTTGTCTTTAATTCTATTTATGTGATGAATTACATTTATTGATTTGTATATGTTAAAGTATCTTTGCATCTGGAATAAAACCAACTTAATCATGATGTACAGTCTTCTTAATATGTTGTTGAAAGCAATTTGCTAATATTTTATTAACTATTAAGGTCATCAGAGATATTGGTCTGTAGTTTTCTTTCCTTGATGTGCCTTATATGGTTTTGGTATAAGTGTTATACTGGCTTCACATAATATATTTGGAAGTGTTTCATCCCTTTCTATTTTATGGAAAAATTTGAGAAGCATTGGCATTAGGTATTGTTTAAAGGCCTGATACAATTCAGCGGAGAATCCATCTTGTCCTGTGTTTTTCTTTGTTGGAAGAATTTTATTGCTCCTTCTATCTCATTACAAATTATTGGTCTATTTAGATTTTCTATGTCCTCTTGATTCAATTTTGGCAGATCATATTTGTCTAGAAATGTATCCATTTTTCTAGGTTTTCCAAATTTTTGGAAAATATTTTCAAGATAGTCCCTAATGATTTGCTGGATTTCTATGATCTGTGGTGATATCTCCATTTTCATCTGTAATTTTATTAATTTGGGTCTTCTTTTTCTTTTGGTTAGCTTGGCTAACAGTTTATCAATCTTGCTTATCTTTTCAAAGAACCAACTCTTTTCTTCATTGATCCTTTATATTGCTCATTGATCTTGGTTCGTTGATTTTGGCTCTCAATTATTTCTTTTCTTCTACTGGTTTGGGAATTGGTTTATTTTTCTTTTTTCAAGAGCTTTGAGATGTATCATTAGGTTGTTGATTTGGGATCTTTCTGATTTTTTAATGTAGGAATGCATATCTATCAACTTTCCTCTTAGAACTGCCTTCACAGGATCCCAAAGTTTCTGGTATATTCTATCACTATTCTCATTTGTGTCTGAGAATTTTTTTGTTGTTGTTTTTTTGTTACCAGGGATTGAACTCAGGGGCACTCCACCACTGAGCCACATCCACAGCCCTATTTTGTATTTTATTTTATTTTATTGTAGTTGTAGATGGACAGCATGCCTTTATTTTTATTTTATTTTTATGTGGTGCTAAGGATCAAACCCAGTGTCTCACATGTGCTAGGCAAGGGCTCTGCCACCAAGCCTGTATTTTGTATTTTATTTAGAGACAGGGCTCACCCAGTTGCTTAGCACCTCACTTTTGCTGAGGCTGGCTTTCAACTCACAATCCTCCTGCCTCAGCCTCCCAAGCTGCTGGGATTACAGGCGTATGCCACTGTATCTGGCTGAGTCTAAAAATTTTTAAATTTCTTCCCTGACTTCTATCACCCATTCATCATAGATCAAAAAAATTTTAAAGATAGTTTTGTCTGTTATTATGTATATATCTCCCCCATAACCACTTAACATCATGCTTGATGTTTAATAAATTGGCTTAATAAGAACAAAATCAAATCTAAATTTTGTCCCCTCCAACTTACTATGGAATTTTAAGTATACCACAAAACTCTTCAATAAGATTTGTTTCCCTTAAAGAGGAACTCAGATCTAAACTCACACAGGAATATGGGAGATAGGTGGGCATGAAGTCCGAATCTATTTTTGGTACTAGGGATTGAACCCAGGGGCACTTTACCGCTGAGCTATATCTATACCCCTTTTTATTTTTTATTTTGAGACAGGGTCTTGCTAAGTTGCTTAGGGCCTCATTAAGTTGTTAAGGCTGGCCTTGAACTTGCAATCCTCCTGCCTCAGCCTCCTGTTGCTGGCATTATAGGCGTGTATCATTGAACCCAGCAAGTTTGCATATCTTTGGTGATCTTCAATTTCTTTCTAATTACTGATTTATACAAGATTTTTTTTAACTCTGTGCCTCAATTTTGACTGTTTATATTTTCCTAAAAAATTATTCATGTTTTCTTGGATTTTTCACTTTTACTTGGCTTAAACTCAAAAATTAAATTTTCTTTTCCTTTTGGTGGTACTAGAGACCAAACCCAGGGCTTTGGACTTGTTCTGTATCCGTGAGCTATACCCTCAGCTCCTACTTTTGTTGTTGTTGTTGTTGTTTTGGTACCAGGTATTGAACCCAGGGGTACTTTACCACTGAAGTACATCTCCAGCCCTTTTAAAATATTTTATTCAACTGAGTTCTTAGGGTCTTTCCAAGTTGCTGAAGTTTTGAACTCCTGATCCTTAGCCTCCTGAGCTGCTGGAACTACAGACATGTGCCTGTGTACCTGGCTTCCTATGTTTGTTTAAGTGAGAATTCATTAGAATCTACTTTTATCCTTGTTAATTTCTTCCTATACTCTTCTGGTTTATTTTGTATGCTTATTTTTAAAATGTGTAAGGCTATGAATTTTTTCTAAAGAAGGTATTGGTTAAATCTCATAGAATGTAGTGTAGTGTTCTGTTTATTTCTTTAACCTAAGGGCTATTTTAAAAATGGCTTAACAATGTTGGGGGGTTAGTGTTTTCTTTTTTGAAGGAGAAAGTTTTTCACTGTTAATTTCAGGCTTTTTGCAATATATTAATAGGATGTGACCTGTTATGATTTCTGCTTTTAGGAATTTGTTTTCTAAGGCCTGGCATGGTAGTGCACACCTATAAATCCCAGCTGCTCAGGATGATGAGGCAGGAGGATTCCAAATTTGAGGTCAGCCTGGACAACTTAGTGAGACCCTGTCTCAGAATAGGGGGGTGGTGGTATATTTAGAAGCATTACAATTTCATATCTTTTGGGCACAGGTTTCTATATATAGTGGACTCTCTTAGCCAACTTAGCCAGTTATTCAAAATCTTTCTGTCCTTGAGACCTGTTTAAAGCTTCCTTGTTCACGTAGTTTTGGCACATTTTTCTCTTTTTCTATAAGTTCTTACTTTATATATTTGTTGTAACTTTATGTTCTGAAAGTCTGTTTCCATCTAATTTAATGCTAACTTCCTGATTTCTTAAGTCCTTCCTAATTCTAAGACTCAGAGATTCTACCTCCAGAAATGGAACTCAGAGAATGCTGAGATTCTGATCTCCTGACTGATGCTTAGCTAGGCAATATTGCTGAGCTTCTGGGTGGCACAACTGATTACTCTGTGGTTTTAATGCTGTTGCTATCCCTGGACATTAATATCCATGTCACTGATAACAGTTAAATGTCCAAAAGGGTAAGAACATGATTTAACCATTAACTCTTTCAAAACCTCCCTTTTTCCAGGTGGGGTGGACAGAGGCCTGTAAGCCAACAGCCTGGAGAGGTTGAGGTAGGATGAATGCAAGAGGGCACTCTCAGCAACTTAGTTAAGACTCCGTTTCAAAATTAAAAAAAAAAAAAAAAAAAAAAAAAAAAGGCTGGGGACGGAGGGTGGGGATCAATGGTTAAGTACCCCTGTGTTCAACCCCCAGTACAAAACCAAAACAAAACAAAACAAAAAAACTAAAACCCAAATCCAAAAAACTCCCTTTAATGGACCTGAGCGACTCTGCCACCTTTAAAGACAAAAACTGCTTAAACAACATCTAAGAGGGACCATATTGTGGTGGAAGGAATGCTCTGATTCTTGGGTGCTAGTTCTTGCACTAAATCTTAGTGTGATATCTGATTCTAGGAAAACCACGAGGCTATTTGAATTCCCTTACAAGTAGCTTTAAAGGCAGTGATCAAAATATACAAACCCAGTGCTTGGCCTCGCAGCAGCACTAGAGTTCTGTCGTCCCCTCCTACCCACCTCGAGATCGCCGACTTAAGAGTCGTGGTGAGTTTTGAGTTCTTCTAGTTTGGCAGAGACTAACCCAGGAAGCAGGGCAAGCTGAATGGACTAGGAAATGTGGGTGCGCGTTACCATATTTCTCTCTTTGTTTCTATACAGTAACATAATCTCGGATTACTTCTCCAGCTTCAACACATCTTCCTACCTCGCCTTCTTCGGCTGCGGCTTCTTTCAAGTCCGCATCTCCGTCTCCATCCGTTTCCTCTGGGATTCCGTCATTGTCAGTAGTCCCGGGGACACCGGGAGGAACAGTCGTCTCATCTGACTCCCCTGTCTCTCCACCTTTGTCCGCCGGCGACTCTCGGGCATTGTCCATCGCCGCCGGGATTGGAGCAGAGATCTCAGAGCTGTCAGGTGCGGCGCTGCACAGTAGGTCAGAAGCTTACTTCCTGCTGTCGCGCTGCGATGACATCACCCCTACAGCTCCTCGGAGGGGTCATTTTGAAGCGCGCTAAATGACTTGAAGAGCTCTGGCTTTGTGGTAGTGGGAAGAAGAAAAATAGGAAGTGTGCATTCTCCTCTCTAGAAAACCAGCATTTGTGAGGGAGAGCAGTTTTGTTCACTGAAAGACTCATTTTTTTCCTTTCCGCATTTCTAATAATATAATGTTAACCCCTTCCTTAGCCTCTCTCCCTCAGAGTAAAGTTAGGGGACGGGGTTAAAACTCAGTTCCATTGCATGTTGGTGTCGGGGAATGCAGCTACCTTTGGCTGGCAAACTTTTAAGCAGGGATTCAGGCTGGTACCTTCCAATTAGACGGTGGCCGCAGGCTTGTATTTACAATTGAATGGTTAGCATTTCCTTTTTATTTCGCAACCACTTAAGCGGGAGTGGAGATGGGAGAGGGACTGGGAGAGCCGAAGCAGAATTAATCTAATTCATTTATTCACTCCACAACTATTGATCGCTTACTTCGAGTCAGGAACATTGCTAGTATCGTGGATCGACAGACAACTTCTACTGAATCACATACTTTCTTTTTCTTTTTTTCTCCAGCTCAGCAGTAGTAACCAAACTTAAGATCGAGTGTGGTTTCACAAACCTGACTTTTTCTTTTAAAAATTAGTTTGGTTAATTTCATCAAAACTAGGAAGAAAGCCTACAAAGAGGGAGGTCTCTCTTTTGCCCGTTTCACTTAAATGAATCTTTTCATGGAGTGGCAATGATATTTTTTATTTTAAAAATTTCCTGTCTTCCAACATTGAGATACGAGTTGGGCGTTTTACTCACCTGTGTATCACTAGGTCTCTGCATCTACAACATACTTAATGTAGTGTGCTGAATGGGCTAAGAAATGTGGGTGCGCGTTACCATATTTCTCTCTTTGTTTCTGGACTGCCTGGACGAATTACCGTATTTCCAGTCCCGTGAGCTCCCGAAACCTTTGGGGAAGGAGCGCGCTTCTGGAGGCGCGTACAGGTGGGCCCCGTTTGTTCTCTTCCACCTGCTCAGTGGTGCCCACGCGTGGCGTTGACACTTCGCTCTGCCAGGCGGCTCGCAGAACAGCCAGGTCCACCTGCGCTGGCCCGCGGAGCCCCGCCCAGCTAGGTGGGCAAGGGGGCGGGGCGCAGGGGCGCGGTGACGCGTGACGCCAGATCCCGGAAGTGACGCGCTCTCGGGGGGGAGAGGCGGGGGGGAGGGGGGTGGTGTCCCCGGCCGGTTTGGGGGGTGCGTTGCCCGGAGACGGAAAGTTTGGGAGCCCGTGCAGGCTTGGCGGCGGCCCCGGGGAGGGGGTCGAGGGGGTGGCGGCCCTGGGGATGGGGAAGGAGCAGGAGCTGCTGGAGGCGGCCCGCACCGGGCACCTCCCGGCCGTGGAGAAGCTGCTGTCCGGGAAGCGGCTCTCCTCGGGCTTCGGGGGCGGCGGCGGCGGCGGCTCCGGGGGCGGCGGCGGCGGCGGGGGCGGCGGCGGCCTCGGCTCTTCCAGCCACCCTCTCTCCAGTCTGCTCAGGTGGGTACGCGCCGCGCCGGGCCGACGCCTGGAGACCCGCTCCCCCGCAGGTCTCTTGGGTCCCCAGAGAGGTCGTGGCTCCAGGGACCCGGGCGGGGTGGGCTTGCGTCGTGTCTCGGGGCGAGGACCCTCGGAGCCAGGAGCCCGAGGGGGCGCGGGTGCGGGTCCGCGCGGAGCCTGGCTCTCCTGGTTTCGCGTGCTGACCCCGCTGTGAAGAATGGTGGGAGTGCCCAGGTGGCAGCCTCCGCCGCATGGCACAGCCCGGCTTCACCCTTGCCGCTCTAGGTGCCAGCTGTCGTTTCTCACAAAAGCCACCTTAGAGCAAACATACACAGCTCAAATCTCCCTCGCCTCCTGCAGATACTCGCACGCCTTGCAGAGTCTTGCGGCTCCCCGGAGGAAATTCTGTTGATTTCCTTCTCTTAGGAACTTGGAACCTTCGACCGAGCTCTACGGGACTGGACTTTTGTTTATATTAAAATCGTCCCTGGGTTTACCCCATTCTAAGTGTTCATCTTTGAGCCCCTCTAGTGCTTGAAGCTCAAATTGTAGTTCCTTGTTGTCAACCTCACTGGATTAGTCTAAGCGGCATATGCAGGATTCATTAGGGGGCTTATCCATTAAGAAATATTCGGATAGTCTTAGGAAACTGAAAAGTGCTTTAAACTTTCCGAGATCTGTTGAAATAAACACTTGAGTCTGGGACTGCAAGGCTTGAGGGGAAAAGATCACTTTTGTGTGGCTTGGAAGGGGGATTGGAGGTGCTTTGTCAGCGTGAGTAAAATATGTTGGTTCAGCAGTGCTTTCATAGCCTGTTTTCTTTTCCTTCCTTGTTCTTCTGGGGTTTTTAAGAAGTGGAAGTTCATTTAGAAATGGCTTTGGTAGCTTTTGTTCCCCATTAGTTTATGTAACTTCGATTTGTGTGAGCTTGGACCAAAAAAGCCCCAGGCTCTCATAAATCGTTAGGTATTAAGCACGGAGTACCAACCCAGATCTTTACAGGAAGATTTTTAAAGGCAAGAGTAGAACCCTCCCCAGGAGCTGCCTTTGGAGAAGAAAAATATGCTACTGTTGCTGCTGTTTCTCTAGCCCTTAGAACAGTGCTGGCTCATAGTAGGTACTCAAGATTTGTTGAATAAATAAAAGTTATCATTTGGAGAACAGTCAATTTATGAATAATCTGGTAGTGTTATTCACTATAATTTTTGGAGAACAGAGACATCACTTTGGAATGTGGGGGAGATCAGGGTCTTCCGGAGGAGGGGGAGTTAAGCTGGCCTTGAAGATATGAGAGTTTGTAAGATCAAGTATGGTGGGAAGATTCCAAGTGGGCACACCATGATCAGAATCAGATAAGAGAAAGGAGATTTATTTGGTGCTTATGGGGCACAACTTCTTACTTGGACTCTTGAGTATTTGGGCCAGATAAAGGTAAATAATAATGACTGGTATACTTCTGAGTGACAAGTGTTTCTTATATTAATACTCCTGTTCTTAGATTAATGCCTGATGACCCACGGGTGATCATTAATGTATGTTGAATGTATGTCCTGGGTCTTGAATCCTACCTAGATTCTTTGACCCTCTGCAGTTCTGATGTCTGAGAGGTAAGGGAAAGACATGGAGGTTTGGAGGGGCATCTTTCTCTCTGGAGTTGGTGATATTGCATTTGGAGAGTTGCTACAGCTTAGTGAACATCTTTCTCTCTCTTCAGTACAGGTTGAGTTATTCTTGATACTCTCATTCAGGTACTGTTGAATTTTTAGCTGAGGATTTAGCCACCGTGTAGTTAAGACAAGGAAGCCTGAGGAGCGCAGTATTTTTACTTTGGTCCTCTTGATGGTTTGTCCAGTCTCTGCCTTAAGCTGTGGGTGGGTCTCCCCTCCCCTGAGTTGGAGAGCTGACTCCTGACTTGCCCTGTGTCTGTTGTAGAGGCCATAGATGCCTGAGTTTTCCAGCCCCCGGCTCCTGTGACTGCTAGGGGTAAGGAGGATCTTCAGGCACTGGTTATATTAGGTGTGTCATTAATTAGAGGAAAACTCTGGTTAAACTTGGTGAAAGATTTCTGAGCAAATGCGACCATGCATTTTAATAATCCCTAGGCCAGTCTTTCTTTTTTTAAAATTTTTTTCTTTTTAGTTGTTGATGGACCTTGATTTTATTTACGTATTTATGTATTTATTTATTTTTATGTGGTGCTGAGACAATCGAACCTAGTCCATCACACATGCTAGACAAACACTCTACCACTGAGCCACAACCCCAGCCCCAGCTTGTCTTTCTTTTTGTAAGTTTGGAAATAGTAGAGGTGTCCTCTATGCTCCCAACCCCCGCCCCCCTCTCTGACAAGGACCCTGGGTTATTTAATGAGAGCTGTGGAATTATAGTTTCACATCTGGCCTTTGTCTCAGCTGTTGTACCTACCTTTGTTCAATTATTTGAGGAGCTTACAGCTGCAGTGGGTATAGATGTTTCAAACACGTGTGTTTATTCATGTGTTTATCATCTCCTTCCTTTATTCCACAAAGGTTTTGTGGTTATAATTAAGTTCCAAAATGCCTTCTTCTCTTAGCCCATCTCTTTTTTCTATACTGCTTGGGCTTAAGTCTTCTTAAAGTCCTTTCTGGTGATCCTAATAAACATAGATCTCCTGAGCTTCTACTTTCTGAGTGTAGTCAGAAGTCCTCACCTTTCAGAGTATACCTGAGAATCAGAAAGTCAGTCAAGATGACTTCTACTAGGAAAAAAAGAGTTGTCCTGTTTTTCTGATCCTCACTTGTTTACTGTACTGACTTTCTACAAGTTAACCACTTTGAGCCTCAATTTCTATGTCTGTAAAATGGGGATAATATTACCTGCCTTATAGGTAATGTCTGAGATAGTATATGTAACAGGTTTATCACAATTTCTAGCACATTCAAGTTCTCACTGATAGCCATCTTTGGTTTATCACATACAGTTTTGCCATGTTGCACCTGCCATGTGCAGGTTACTGTGCCAGGTACATTTTACCTAGTGTTCTTTCATGTTTGGTGATCTGTTTCTCCCACCATGGCAGATTAGAAGCAATAAGGGAGAGGCAGACAAATTAATGCCATTTGTTAAACCAGTGTTTATTCATCATTGACTTTGCGCCTGGCCAAGTGATTGCCAGCTGCCCTGTAAAATTTATGGTAGACCTAGCACATTGTAGGTGCTGTTCTCAGAATTAGGCCCTCTCCCACTGTGGTCTTACTGAGGTTATGGTAGTGTGGTATGTCTGTGTGAGAGATTGACCAAAAAAGAAACCCAGCTCTGAGCCCCCCAGTCTTTCAAAGTTATTTTCATAGATGTTTATAACCCTTATACACCTAAGTAGGCCCACACATCATTGTACTATATCTTAGTGCTATAATTTGTTTATAATGACTTTTAGCCATTAAATAAAGATTATGTTCCATATAACATTAATAAAAGGAGGAAATTTTATAAATAAACATATTTTAGCTTTATATCCAAAATGAATTAAATATAATTTTTTATTAACTTCATATTTTTTTCTTTTTCTTTTTTTTAAAAAATATTTATTTCTTAGTTTTTTTTTTTTTGTACTGGGAATTGAACCCAGGAGCTTTACCACTGCTTGGTGATCTGTTTTTCAGTCTTTTTGTTTTTTATTTTAAGACAGGTTCTCACTAAGTTGCTGAAACAGGCCTCGAACTTGTGATCTTCCTGCCTCAGCCTCCCAAGTTGCTGGGATTACAGGCATGCTCCACCATGCCTGGCCATCACTTAATCTTTTTTGAGATGGGATCTCACTATTTTGCCTAGGATGGTCTTGAATTCCTCAGCTCAGATGATCCTCCTACCTCAGCCTCCCAAGTAGCTGGGATGTGCCACCATAATTTTTGTTACTTAAAAGTATAAGCAATATATTTTCTAGAAAGCATAATTACCCAAAATGTCTAGTTCCTGCAGAAGTTCTGAATTGCATTGATTATACTTTATGTAACCCTGACTCCTTTCTGTTTAATAGATACATGCTTTTAGGCTATAGCTTGTGACAGGTACTGTATTAAACTTCTTGTCCCAGGCACATAGCAGGCATTCACATTCTCATGTAATAAAGAGTTTGCTATGTTGAGGGTGTAGTGAAAGTACTGATTTCTAGGAAAGCAATTTTGGTCTGAGAATGCAGTACAATTTGGGTTAAAAATGAAGTCTAACAACTAAAAAGCCAAAAGATCTGAGAAAAGAAAATGTTAAAATAAAACTCATCATATAATAACTTGAAACTTAGGTTGAATCATGTACTGATGTATGTGAGTGGAAAGATAAAGTGAAATACATTCCTCAGGGTTCAGAAGTAGAGAAACCAAACCAAAGGTTGTAGTTGTGTGTAATTGTAGTAGAGACTTATGTTATGGTTTAGGAAGATTCTATCCTTAATTTCTTTTTCTTTTTTTTTTTAGTTGTAGATGGACACAATACCTTTATTTTATTTATTTTTATGTGGTGTTAAGGATCTAACTCAGTGCCTCACATGTGCAGGCAAGCACTCTACCACTGAACTATAACTCCAGTTCCCTATAACCTTAATTTCTTTTTTGTAATTATAGATGGACAGAATGCCTTTATTGTATTTGTTCATTTATAGGTGACGCTAAGGATCGAACCCAGTACCTCACACATGCTAGGCAAGTGCTCTGCCATTGAGCCCCAGCCCCAGCCTTAGCCTTAATTTCTTAAGCATAAGAAGAATGAATAAAAAATGGGGCAGAAAGGAGGCTTGCTGGAGAAATCTAAAATCTGTAGACAGTTGCAATAAATGTGGGTATAAATTCATTCTTACTCTGCAGTCTTGTGAAAAAAGCAAAAAAAATCCTAAAATAGATGTGAATTTCCTGAGATATGAAAGGATTCTGAAATAAGGAATGAATAATGAAAGATTTAAAATATGGGCTCCTTTTTGTGGACAGTAACAGATTCCCTCAAATGACAGAATATATGACAAGTGATTGTTTTTAAAGTTATTAATGTTTATTTAAGGAATTCAAACTTTTTTTTGAAAGAGTGGTTAGCATAACCATTCTACTGACTTGGTCCTTTATTTACCCCTAGATTGGATCTGTAGCTTAGAGATTTTTTTGTTGTTGCTTCTCCCCCCCCCCCCCCCCCCCCCCGTGCTGGGAATGACCTAGAGGTGCTTTACCACTGAGCTACATCCGCATCCATTTTTATTTTTTATTTTGAGACAGGGTTTTAATAAGTCACTGAGGCTACTCGAGGCTCGAGTAGCCTCAGCCTCCTGACTAGCTGGGATTACAAGTGTGCATCACACACCCAGGAGCTTTGAGATTTTTAATGGTTTTGTACCTTTTTGTCCTGCTGACCCTTTTACTTTTGCCCTCCTACTGTGACAGATTTCTTTTGACCAATAACTATTTTGAGCAAAATGATCTTAACATCCTAAGGAAGAGGGCAACATTGACCATGTAAGGACTGTATAATGGGAAACAGGATCTCATAGATTTGTCTGATCTAAGTTCCTGCTCTTCCAAAAGAACACAAGAACAACAACAACAAAAAGCAAAACACAGTCCCCAAAGTTAACATTTTCTGGCTCTTCCACTGAACTACTTTAATTAATTAAGAACAGTTTTTCAAGAACTTCTTAAAATATCTTTTAAGTGTAGTTTTGTTGCCCTATTCCTTTATTTTAGAATCGCTGAACATTATTACTTTCTCTAAAGAAGAATGTGGTTCCCTTGTTAAAAACAAAACAAAGTAGCATGCCTGGAAATGACTTCTGTGGTGGTTACTTTATATCAAAAAATCTGGAGAGTGCCTAATCTTAAACTAAGTAGGGCAGTTATTGTAGTAAAAGATAATTTACAGAAATGTAGTAAGTCAGTGTTCTCCCTTTCCCTGAGTTCTCCATTGAACTTCAGTTTCTGCTGCATTGGTTACAAAAATTTAAGACAGGAAACAGTGGAACAATCTTGTGGTCCAAAGAATTTGATTTGTATCCAGTCAGCAGCAGCATGTTCACTTGACACAGAGGTTATAGTCCCAGTGAAAGTTAACATCCTTGGCCAGAAAAATCTCTTCAAAAGATTTTTTCCCCCCTTGGTCTGTTCACCCCAAACAGCTGTGAATTTTGGTTTGCAAAAAGGAAGTCCAGGCTATTTCTGCTTTAGTCTTCAGTGAGGAAAGTAAATTGCTGGGGTTTGTAGCCCAGAGACACCAAGGAAACTCCAAAAGTAGACAGTGCATAGTTTGTTTTGGAAAAGCAGTTCTCCTGTGGGTAGGAACTTGGTCATTTTTTTGGAGAGTCCTCAGAAAATGTTTCCCACATTGATTTCCAAAAGATGACTGGGAGATTTTCTGTGGTGTAGAAAATTATATTGTACAACATGTTGCATTCATAGAACATCTTCAGATAACTTTGGTGTGGTTAGTGTTAATGGCGGTAATACTAGAAATTATATGGTATGGCTTCATATTTATCCTTTCTCAGTAATTTGTAGATTAAGTTTGTTTTTTTGTTTACAAATTGAAAAAGAGTTTTAAAACAAGTCAGTTTTCTCTGCATTAAAACCAGTCAGTGCACTAAAACCAGTCAGTCAGTTGTATCTGCTGGGGATGTTGTTGCTACTGTTCAAAATGGTGGAGGTAACTCAGGAAACAGAACTGCCTTCTGGCTCACTGAACTGAGGAAGGCATGACATGGCCACTCAGGGTCAGGGTCTGACCCAACTCTGTCTTGTGACTTAGGCAGGTTACGAAATTTCTCTGAGTCTCTGTGTCTTCATATGAAAAATGGGTCTGGGATGGTAACTACCTTCTAAGGAAGCGTCAAATAAACTAAAATATGCAAGGCACATATATATGCCTGGTGCTTGCCTAGGGCTTGGCAGACCTTTGCTGCCAGAACCATCTGATCATCTGATAAGAGCAAATGCTAGCTACCTTTGATGAATCGGAATGATGATCCTGTTTGTTAAGGACATATCTTTTATTGATGTTACCACTTAAAAATTTATAGTAATTGATTGCAGAGGTTCCCTACCTTTTCATATATGAGGAATCCCATTTTTAAGACCTAAAAATAGTAATGATCTCAAAATTACTAAAGTAAATCCAGGTAAATAATCCTGTGTTTGATGTTTTGGAATCCAAAATTCTGGGTGTTTGGAGAGTGATATTGAATGGGATTATAGCAACATGAGGAATTATATATCTACTGTAAAACCTGTAAATATTTACACTAAATGGAATAAATATGAAGCAGTTTCATATCAGGTTAGGTCAGGTTTTGCAGCTAAACAAGTTTGCTGCTAACTGACAAAAATACATTTTCATAAAAAAATGAAAGAGTTTCTGGATTTCTGAATTGCGGAAGAAGGGATTATAGAGCTCTGCCTTTATTGTAGGAAAATTGGAAGACACATAAGTGCAAAGCAAATGATAAAATCATTTATAATTTTATTATCTAAAGAAATCAACTGTGGTGATTTTGGCATATGAACTTGGTCTTTTTCTGTGCAAACTATTTTTTTAATGGCAGTGATATTGTTTGAGACATACTTTGTCTCAAACTTTCATTTAATATATTGTGAACATTTTCTTCTCACTTTCTTTCTCAGCCTCCTTTTAAGTGTTTGAGTGGTATCTATAGTGGATGTGAATTTGTAATCTATTTAACCCCTTTTCTGCCATGGGACATGAGTTTGTTTTTAGTATTCTGCTTTAGAATAGCTCTGAGATAAACATCCTTGAAGATAAGTTTTTTAAAAACATATTTTTATTTATTTGTTTATTTTTGGTAGTGGGGATTGAATTCAAGGGTACTCAGCCACTGAGCCACATCCCCAGCCCTATTTTGTATTTTATTTAAAGATAGGGTCTCAATTACTTATTGCCTTGCTTTTGCTGAGGCTGGCTTTGAATTCTCATCCTCCTGTCTCAGTTTCCTGAGCTGCTGAGATTATAGACATGCATCACCCCCCCCCCCATATATTTATTTTTAATTGACACAGTAATTGTACGTATTTAGGAGGTATGGTAAGAGACTTAAATACACATAGATCAGGGTAATGGGACATCTTATCACCTCAGACATTTATCATTAATTTGTGTTGAAAAAGTTGGGAACATTCAAAAGCCTATTAGCTATTTTTTTTTTTTTTTTTTAAAGAGAGAGTGGAGAGAGAGAGAGAGTGAGAGAGAATTTTTTTTTTAATATTTATTTTTTAGTTTTTCGGCAGGCACAACATCTTTGTTTGTATGTGGTGCTGAGGATCGAACCCGGGCCGCATGCATGCCAGGCGAGCGCGCCACCACTTGAGCCACATCCCCAGCCCCCCTATTAGCTATTTTGAAATATTCAATTAATTGCTGTTAACATTAGTTATCCTTGTAGATAAGTTTACAACATACCAGGTGTGTAATATTTTGTATACTCAATAGGATAGTAGATGTATTTTGAGTATCCAACCCTTGTAAAAATCATATATGTGCACATGAAATTAAGGACCCTAATAATTCTGAGGCCCCCAAATTCTTCTGGGTTCTTGTAATTGGGAAGTAGTGTACTGATCTATGGCTGCTAGGTGCTGCTTACATTCAGAAAGTTACCTTTGTGCAACACAGGGTTATGGTTTTTCTTTTTTTTTTTTTTCCTTTCCAGGGATTGAGCCTGGAGTGCTCTACTACTGAACTACATCCTCGGTATCTGCCTCCTTTTTTTTTTAAGCAGGGTCTCACTAGGTCACTCAGCCTGCCTTGAACTTGTATTCCACCTGCCCTGTCTCCTGTTTAAGTTTAATGTCAACTTAAAGTCTCATTTGTTGTTCACAGGCAGAATGTTTAGGAGAGGGCTCTTAATACAGCTGCATAGAGCAATATGCTCCAAGCAGAATGAAATAGAAAGCTTTTTCCTGTTGTTCTATTGTCATGGGAAATTCCAAACCTTACAATTCTTGTAAGACCAAGGCCTTCTGTGCCTCCATGCGATGGGCCCATCCTTTGTCATGGCTTGTATATTGCACTTGTCTCTACCAGGGTGACTAGAAGCAGCGCGGTGTGCAGAGATCAATCAGGCTCTCCTTTACTGTGACTGGAAAAGCAGCTGCAGATATCTGTCTTGCTAATCACTTTGCCAATAATCATAGTTGAGCATTCGCTGGTGTTGGATTGTAGCATTAATTTTACTTTTAAAAGGAAGGCATTGTTAAGTACTTGCACTTACAGGATTAAGAAAGTAACTTGTTTATTCCTATCCATTTTTTTTTTGGTTTTGTTTTTCATTTATTCTGTGACTTTCAGCTTTGCCCTGTCTGTTTAGGAGTCTTACTTACAACCTTTAAGTTATAGAGAAAGTTTAAAATGCAAAGATGATATTTCTTCAAGGGAACATATTTAATTTAAAAAATTGGAGACTCTTATTCTTCCCTGTGAAAGGTAGAAAAAGTGATATTGTTACTTGAGGTGTCTTGTACTCAGAAAACACAAACTTTTTAGTTTAAAGGTGGTGCTTTAACCTTTCAGAGATCCTGTTAAAGGCGGTATCTGCCAACACCCCAGCCCTCTTTGTCCAATGAACTTTCTGTTGACTGTTTTCCTTTTGATCCAGTAAGCATTTGTTGTGATTTGTGTTTTCAGTTTTCTTTAAACACAATCCATTTCTCAAGTTATTTTGCTTTTTAAGTTACAGTTGAGTCCTATTTAGAAAAAGTCATGGCCAGAAAAGATTACAAAGCAGATCAGTTCACGGCTGTTTACCTGAGTTGCTGGAAGAGTCTGAGACCTTCTGGTGTTTGCTTTTAGATCTTTAACTCTTTGCTGGGCCAGGGGAGGAGCCCCAGGCCTGGCTTTGTCACTAGCCTGTTCTCTGTTCTTCTCAGATCCTATGAAGTCTGTGAATTTGCTCTGAGTCTTCTTGGAGTCCCCCTGCTAGATTTTCTGGGTTGCCCTGCAGCCATGATAAAACTTCAGTGCAAGCCCAGCCCATCTTGTAGTATCACAGGCTCACTCACCAGCTCAGTGCTGGTGCTCCTGGCAGCAGTGGGTCGGTGTGCACAGGTGTACTTTTGATGAGTGGGGGAATCTTCTCTGTTGGGCACTGTATACTTTGCTGGCTCTGCCAAGAGCTGCACACCTGTATTTTCTCAGTTTACCTTCATAGCTCACCTGCTAGATAGTTGCTATTATTCCCATTTTATAGAAGGAGAGACAAAGATTTAGTGAGGGCTTAAAGTGACTAGCATAGGGCCACATGGAAGAGAGCAGTGCCAGGAGTCTGACTCCCAAACTGTCCCTAATGAAGGACTGTGTTTGACCACTTGGGAGAAAGCAGCCTCTGGATGAGATTAAAGCCATCATTTACTGTGGCAGAATTTTACCAAAAAGGTTAATTAAAGGATTTATTTTCATTTAATAGTTGCTTTTATAGAACTTAACCATGCATTGTCCTGAGCACTTTACAGATGCCATTTTGTCCTTTTAACAGCTCTTTGGGGAAGGCACTCAGTATTGCCATTTTACCGATGAGGAAACTGAAGCACAGAGAGCTCGAGGAACTTGCCAGGGTAGCAAGCTGGCAGGTGTAGGGCTTGGTTTGAACCCAGGCATCCTGGCTGTGGATCTTACTCTTCTTTATTATACAACTGGGAAATCTTCCTTTTATTCAAGAATGTAACACAAATCTCTTAGGAACACTTTGACTCTGAAAAGGAAGATAAGCTTATTTGTTTTTAGTCGTTGGCAATTTCCCTGGAATATAAGAAAGTTAGATGAAGGGAATGTCTTTAAACATATGCCAAATTATATATCAGTTTAGGGGCTATACAGAAATGCCCTGCAGCTCATGAAGAGAAACTAACCTCCCATATTGACTTTTTAGACTTTTCTAGAAACTGTTGCTCATTTTCTTCCAAAGCTGGTTCACATACTCATAAATTTTACTGAAGAGAAAATCTGGAGCGGTCCCCCTTAGCCAGATGCACCACAGGGCCAGAGTGTGTGGGAAGCGGATCTAAACGACCAGCAAGAAACCTGAGGCCTGTGTATTTGTACTTATTTCCAGCTCTACTTTTTTGTTTTGTTTTAATGATCTTTTCTCCTCCCTCATTAGTGGTTTACAACCATATTTTGCATTCCTAAATTATAATTCAGTTTGTCCATAAAATGATTTTCAGAGCATGCTCTCTGGCCAGGTCAGTGGCCGTTGACAGTAGCTTGAAGCCTGGGATCATGGGTGCTTTACCTTTCACAGTCCTTCCATGCAGGTATGGGTGTCCGGTTTTGAACTCTTGATCCTCCTGCCTCAGCCTCCCAAACCATTGGGAATACAGGCATGTGCCACCGTGCCCAGCTTGGTGCCCATTTTTCTAATGAGATTCAAAGAGGTTAAGAGGGACTTGCCCAGGACCAAAGTTTGTTTGTAAGACTTTTAGAGTCTGTTTTCTGTGGAGATTGTGGCTACCAGAAAGATGTCTGAAACCCTGGTAGAGGGAGTGAAAGGAAAAGACAATCTAGCTAAGTAGCTCTGAAAATACCTATGGGTCCTATATGCTCAGCAGTAATAGAATTGCTCTATTACTTTTTAGTTACCAGTGAAAATACCTCAGATGTTGAAATTGGCAGAGATTCCTGATTTGTTACTTTTTAATCTGTTGCTATCTACATAATTGTATGTTTAAGATTCAGCTGGAGAATAGTTTTCTTGCTAGTCACTCATCAGCCATCCCTTTGTCCATCATTAGCAGACCCACAGCAGATTTTCAAAAAGATGTTTTAAGTAAATGATCCAGAACATAAGGCTTTGCTTTAAAGTTTAACAATTATTATTTTTTAATTTTTTTCAAAACTGAGGACCAAACTCAGGGCCTTGCATGCACTAGGCAAGCATTCTGCCACAAAACTAAGTTCCCAACCCCAGCAGTTGTTATTTTTTTAAAGAAAGAGTTTTATAAGAAATCAGGATCCAGTATTTTTTACTAGTTACATTTTATAAGAAATTAGGATCCATTTTTTTTAAAGGAGAGAGAGAGAGAGAGAGAAAGAGAGAGAATTTTTTAATATTTATTTTTCAGTTCTCGGCGGACACAACATCTTTGTTTGTATGTGGTGCTGAGGATCGAACCCAGGCCGCACGCATGCCAGGCGAGCGCGCTACCGCTTGAGCCACAACCCCAGCCCCTTTTTTTTTTTTTTTTTTTTTTTTAACTAGTTTTGTTGGTCAAATTGATAGACCTATCTCTCTTTCTCTTTCTTTCTTTTTTTGGACTGGGGATGATTGAATCCAGGGACACTCTACCACTGAGTCACATCCCCAGTCCTATTTTGTATTTCATTTAGAGACAGGGTCTCACTGAATTGCTAGGGCCTTGCTATGTTCTTGAGGCTTGCTTTGAACTCATGATCCCCCTGCCTCAGTCTCCCAGGCCACTGGGATTACCAGTGTGTGCCATGGTGCCTGGCAAGCTATCTCTTTTAAAATATCTCTTCCGTAAGTTGAATGTGGTGGTGGATGCCTGTAATCCCAGCTACTGGGGAGGCTAAGGCAGTAGGATTGCAAGTTTGAGGCCAGCCTTAGCAATTAAGCGAGGTCTTAGGCAACTTAGTGAGACCCTGACTCAAAATAAAATAAAAAGGACTTGGAGATGTGGCTCAGTGGTAGAGTGCTTGCTTAGCATGCTCGAGGTCTTGAATTTCTGAATTTACCCCTAGCACCACCAAAAAAAAAAGGAATAGAATGTAACATCATGGGTTACATCATGATCTCTTAGACCTTTGGTTACTACTATTTCCAGTGACCTCTCACTAATTATATGTTCTTCTGACAACTTTATAGTTCATTTACAGAGAGAACAGATGAAAATGGCATTCTAGGTACTTAGCTGCTTCTCATTTAGTTGGCAGATATTTATGAAGACCTGATTCTTTCAAGTGAAATCTTGCAATCATTTAAAAATATTTGTTTCCTGAGAAGAATGCATATGAAATTATAAGGTGGTATAATATTGCTAGTACTAATGAAATGATATAGTAGAAGCTAAACCCAAGATTTTCTTTGATGCTTGTAATTTATAAAACTGATTTGTTATAATATCTGAGGTTTTTTTTTTTTTTTTTTTTTTTTTTATCTTAATAGTCCTGGTTTTCAGTTGACTTGTTACAGAGTTTGTCATTCTAAAAGACCAGGCTGGGTGAAAGGGAGATGGGAACTCTTTGTGCTTCTTTACAACTCTTCTGTAAGTCTAAAATTATTTAAACAGTATGCAAGGGCTGGAGATGTGGCTCAAGCGGTAGCGCGCTCGCCTGGCATGTGTGTGGCCTGGGTTCGATCCTCAGCACCACATACAAAGATGTTGTGTCCGCCAAAAACTAAAAAATAAATATTAAAATTCTCTGTCTCTCTCCCTCTCTTTAAAAAAAAAAACAACAGTATGCAAATGAAAGCTCTATTAAGCAGTGGCTCTGGAATGAAGCTGCCTGAGTTCAAATCTCTCCTTTGCCACCTAACAGATGGCAGATGCAGACAGCGTTCCTAGCTGCTTTGGCGGAGTTCCCTCGGCTATGATAATAGAACTTGTCACGTAAGGTTGTATGAAGATTCGTTGAGTTAATGCATATAAAGTACTTAGAGGTGGATGGAACATAGCAGTGTCAGCTGGAATATTATTATTTATACAGAGGAAATCCAGGCACCCTACTGTTTAGCCATGCAGGAGGCTAATGCTGTGCTGAGGAGTGTCCAGGAGAAGGAGTCCTTCCCCCTACCACGTCATTTTCCTTGAGAAATGGGACTTGGGTTCTGCGTTTGCAAAGGGTGAAGACTCAGGTAGCTGATATAAGATGGGTATGGGGCAGGCAGAGGAACTGCTAGGTGAAGGGGGAAGAGCTAAAATGGGAAAGACCTGTTGACCCAACAGTGAGTAAAGCAGCTGTCCAGCAGGAGTGGTCAGGGCCTTCCCTGGAATCAGTGGAGGTGAGGTTGGGAACATGGCCAGTACCAGATTGTCCTGGGTTGGATGCTGACTTCCTGGAGTTCAGACTGTTTTCCAGGCCTTTTATCTGGGGGGGGGGGGGGTTGGGTGGGGTGAGAATGAATGAGAATTGAAACAATTCAAAACATTGTTTCTGTTTCAATAGCATTGTGGAATAGTTTGAGTAGCCACTTACTTCCCTAGGGCAAGCTGTGTGGTAGGCGGAGGCCCTACTGCCATCTCCTTTAAACTCCTTCAGCACAGCTTCTGCATGTCAGTGGCTAAATGGCTGAGCACTTATTTTGCTCCAGTGATTAGTAACCCTCTGAAATAAATTTTTGGTTATTAAGTATGGTAGCTTCTCTGTACCTTTGGGATGCTGTGATAACATTTATTGTGTGAGACATTTATTCCACCCCTTGCCAAAACTTGGTGTGTGCATGCACTGGCTGACCTTTGACAGTAAGGACATGGCCTGGGCAGAGGGGCTGCTTGCATGCATGCTTTGACTTCAGAATCTCAGCTTTTATGCTGTCTTCTGTCATAGGAGAAGTGTGTTTCTTTTATTATTTTGAAAGAGGGTGGGAAGAAAGAAAATTGAAGTATAAGTACAGATGAGTGCATGGATGTTACATATACAGGTTAATGTCTTTTTACCTATGAATACATCCGTGTAATCATTACCAAAACAACATTTCCAACACCCTGGAAGGCTCCCTTGTGTCAACTCTTAGCTAAAACTGTCCCTCCTTGAGGTAACCACTTTTCTTACCTCTATCACCATGGAGTTTTGCCTGGGAACATAACTCTTTTTCTCCACCATCACCCAGGTCCACTGTAGAGTGGAGTGGAAGCAGAGGAGGGCCTGTGTGGGTCGAATACTACAGTAGACACGTTCTCAGATTCCCTGGTCCTCCCATGAAGCCACAGACCTGGGCTTTTGTGATGTGTCCAACTCGGTCCTCTCTCTCTGACTCCAGAGTCCGTGTTTCCCATTGCACTATGCTCTGTGTCTTCGTCTGACATTTACTGTAATAATTATCATTAACGAAAAGTCCTCTTGGACTCTTCAGTATTTTTTTATGGTGGTCAAAACCCTGCACTTAACACCCAGTCATCATTTCTAAGTGTGTTTAAATGGTGAAAAGCTTTTTGCATCTCTCTCTTGGGAGGTGGGGGGAGTTGATTTGGAGCCAAGGACAGGGGCAGTTTCCTCACTTAATGAGTGCCTCTTTTGTGCCAAATCATGTGCTGGTCAGTGGAGTTATTGAGAGAAAAGACGTCTCAGTTACAGCCTTTGATCTTCTTAAGGGGGAGACAGGCTCGTGTAATGAGTGCTGAAAAATGGAGGGCCCAGGAGGGTCAGAGAAGAAACCAGGGATGGGGCTTGAGAAATGTTCCTCCTGGAGGGGCTGGGGATGTGGCTCAAGCGGTAGTGCGCTCGCCTGGCATGCGTGCGGCCCGGGTTCAATCCTCAGCACCACTTACAAACAGGGATGTTGTGTCCGCTGAAAACTGAAAAATAAATATTAAAAATTAAAAAAAAATAAAAAAAAAGAAATGTTTCACCTGGAATAGGTGAAGTTCAAGTGGAATGTAAAGCTAGTAAGGATTGTCTAGTCGTCTAGAGAAAGTGAGAGTTGTTCTAGGCTGGACTGAGTGTGTACAGTGTATACAAAGAATGGATGTCTAGAGATGTGCAGGTTACTGTGTGGTGTGTTGGAGGGAGGCAGGTGCTTGGGGTAGGGAGAGAGAAGCTGGGGTCGCAGGCAGAGGGGAGACCATCATGTCCATGCTACAGTGTGTGATTTTTATAGTGAAGGTAATGATGGGTTTGCATTTAGGAAGATCACTTCAAATTCTTGGGAAACAGATCAGTGGGCCAGGAGTGCAATATGATTAGGTTCTTGATGGAAGGCAGCAATCATGGATATACAGAAAAAGCCAAATTTGAGTGATATTCAGGAGGTGTGATGAATAGAATAAGTGTGATCCATAGTCACTTGGTGACTATGGATTTGTGATTGAGAAGCTGATCATCTCTCCTATGTCTTTGCATCTAAACAGGATATTACAAGGTAAAATGGGGAAAAGAGATTTTGTGGAAGAACTGGATTTTTATACGTAAATGACCCCCCCCCCCACTCTTTAGTGGAAGAGTAGCATTTGCTGTAGTACTTATGTTAGTGAGCACAGGAGCTTGTAGATGAAGTTGTTGGATGACTTTGTTTTTGTTTTTTTAAAAGGGCAGCAGAGAAGTCAAGTCTTTTGGTTTGTTTTAATCTTCTTTCGTTTATGGTAGTAGAAACTAAATTTTCTATTGGGTGTTGATGGAGAAGATCTGTGAGCCCTTGAATTGAGTGGGAGCCAGTGATATGGAAAGTAGCGAAGGCGGCCCTTCCTACTCCTTTCAGGATTTATGTAGTTACTTATTTACTGAAAAGTGTGCAGAAAGCCAAATCAGCATTTCTTGTGAGATGGCTTTTAGTGTGGACTCTAAGGGTTTTATAAAGTTTAAAGCTGACCCTGTGTTTGCTTTGGACTCTGCTGAAACAGCTCCCTTTGTGTGTGCAGGATGACAGCAGGGGATCCTTCATCCAGCAGGGCTGTGGTGTAGACCCCCAGGGCTTCTTCACTCTGGCTTGGCTATGAGAAGCTCAAGGACCTTATGCGTAGGACTGAAAACTTCTAGAAAAGGCATAACAAGCTTTGTGATTGGCTCTGTCTGGAGTCCTAATCCTGAGTGGTCTTTAAGAAATCCAAACCACACCCTTTTTGTGGAGGGGAAGCTTTTCTCTCTAGTCAGCCAAAATTCAGACAGATTCCAAATTTCCTGTTACTGTAAATCCTTGACAGTTTAGAAAGAAGGATGGTGATGTGTAGGGCACAGAATCCTTAAAATCACAACATACATTTCTTTCTTTCTTTTTGGGGTATAAGATATTGAACCCAGGGGTGCTTAAGCATTGAGCCACATCTGACCCCGCCTTTTTTTTTTTTTTTTTTTTTTGAGACAGGGTCTCACTCAGTTGCTTAGGGCCTTGCTAAATTGCTGAGGCTGGCTTTGAACCTGCAATTCTCCTGTCTCAGTCTCCTGAACTGCTGGTATTATAGGCATGTGCACCACTGCACCTGGTGCAAGACAAATCTCTTGCCTCTAGAATCTGTATTGTGCTTTCAGTCACCATGAGTCCCTGCTTTTCCAGTGTTCAGGTTGTGCCCCAGGACTGTTAGTGCTTTTGCAATAACACAAGCTGTTGTCTGCCCAGGGATGTTCATTTCGATTTTAAGTTATAAGTAAACAGTTGGGCTGTATGAATAGCAGTTTATGAAGCTGAGCACGTGTGACCTTAGTTCAACATTGTAATGAAGTCAAATACTCATAATCTGACACCTTTAATGGTACACATGATCATTATTGTGCTGCATGGTAATTAGGGAAGCAGGTCCCATACGTGACTCTAATTAGTATTAATTTTTATATGGCCAAATCAAATTTTCAGTTTCTTGTTTGTTCGTTTGTTGATTCTCCAGCATCTCTAGTTAGTATCACTGTCAGCATTTTTATTGGTGCCTCTGTAAGACTGATCCTCATCACTTGACTACTCTGACTTCTCTATGTTAAAACACCAACTTGGGTTCTCTTTCCTAGCAGCTCCTTGGAAGTGGGTGGGTCTCAGCCCAGTTTCTTTCTCCTTACCCAGCTTAGTCTCCTCCAAGTAGCTCCCGTGAATTCTTCCTGACCTCAGGTGATCTGTGAGACTGGGTTCTGTAGAGAGGAGAAGCTCCAGACCCTGTGGGCCAGTGGCCTGCCCAGGAATGGGACAGCAGATGCTGTTGGGTAAGAGAGAGAGTTGCTTTCGTCTTGGAATAAAGAGTTGGCACCATGTATTATGAAAGAGGATGGATTGAAATAACTTGAAAGTTCTTGACTATCAGATGGAAAGGGCTGAATAGACATTTATTTATAGAATTGCCTTATTCCACTGGAAACCAATTAGAGGTTAGAGAAAGCATCAGGAGGAATACTTTGACATCTTGGTTAGAGGATCATCGAAAAGAACAGGATACATTTTGGATTGATTGAGAAAGAAAATTGATTTGGATTAACATTTTTGACCTCTGTGTATCTGTGGCATGTAGCAGTGGATGGCTGTTTGGTGGTCAGATACAGAACCTTCTGTTGTGGTCCTCAGGCTGTGTGTATTGTCTGTTTTTATTGTGGTTAACTGGATCCACTGTTTGGTACCTTAAGGTTGAGTTTCCTTTCCTGTGCTTTGTGAAAGCTGTCAGCTTCTACAAAGGGAAATTTTATCCTTTCTTCAAATGTTTGCAGTTTCTGACCTATGTTAGGCCCTGTGCTATCACCAGGTAAAAAAAGATGATCAAGTATCTCAAATAATACTTTTCACATTTAGCTCATCCCTGTAAAATGGAGAAAGGCTGTTCATGTGCCCATGACACAAACAAGTAGTCACAGAGAGATGAACAGACTTGTTTTAGGTTATATGTCGCAATACTGACTGAGCTGAATGCTGAGTCTTTTGACCCCAACTAATCAGTTAAGGAAGTCTAAATGAAATAGTTTTGAATTTAAAACTAATCAATCAGGAAGGCTGTTATCTTCTTCCAAAATTTAGGTGGATGTTTAAAAAAATTCATTACAAATTATTCTTAGACTGGGCTATTGAGTGAAAAATTGATAATTAAAAATATCATAAATATAACAGTACTAATTAAGGACTCATGGTTTTTTCAGGAAGATGTTGCTCAGTATATTTTTATTTTATCGTGATGCTGGGGATGCAGCCTGAGGATTCGTGCGTGCTAGGCAAGTGCTCTGCCACTGAGCTGCAGCCCCCAGGTCCAGTGTATTTTTAAATTCGTTTGGGAGACAGTAAGAGTTCTCTAAAGATGTAAAGGAGACAGTTGCAAAAGTTCTGTTGGCAGATATTGAGTCGGACAGGATGGGAAGAACACTTAAGAGAATGTTTCAGCCCATTTTCTCTTGCACCTAGGGATCGTCCAGGGTGTGGTAATAAGTTTAGGTTTATTTTGTGAAAAATGCATTTGTTAATTGTTAATTGACTTCGTTCAATTTTTTGAACAACTTCAGAAGAAAAATTTCCCTGAGTAAAATGAGGTGAGCACTAACATCGTACCATAGACAGCCCAAACAGTGTTTATTGAACATAGGCCTGTTCCTGGGCTCTGCGTCTGGGAGCCGGGTCAGTTGTGGGGTTGTCTCTCTGAGGGCTGCTGGGAGTGGCAGAGAGAGGCAGAGCTGGCCTGGCATGATGAGAGAACATGGCCTCAGAGGCCTTCTGGAACTGAGGTGATTAGTTTTATGACCTTGGGCAAACAGTTTGATGGGCCTGATTTTTCCAGCTGTGAATTGGGGCTGTATTTTATTCCAGAATGAAATTTTGGAGTATGGCATTTGCAGAAGATCCTTCTGTGTGTGCTGGGAAGTATTAGCTGGCTCTTCACATGCTTATTTCTGGGATCACAAGAATATACCTTCCATAGGTCTGGGGCTGTGTCTTCTCTCACCAGGTACCCCTGCCACTGTGGCAGTGCTGGAGTTGAAGTCCTCACATACCTGGTCAGGGCCATGCTGGCATGGGGAAGGATGCAGGCATGCTTCCTACGGACAGAAACCTGTATTTGGAAACATCTTAAAGCTTCAGGCCTATGGTGTGTTGTTAACACGGTGCCATTTGAATTTTTGTATTCACAAGATTTCCAGAGGATTTTCTTCTTCTACTTCAGCCTGATCAATGAGACCCTAATAATGATGTGAAAAAAAGGCTTGCTGTATTGTCACTTTGTGGGGGGCCAGCATGCTCCTGAAGCCCTGATCTCTAAGCCACCTGTTTTGTGTGTGGTCCACTCCTCCTTTAGGACAGAGCTGGTTCTCTCTGTGCCAGTCCTCTTAGGGAACAAACGTGGTTCCAGACAAGAGCTGTTTAAGCCTCTGAAGAATTTAGAGGTGAAGCAGCATCATGTCTGCATCACACAACACGATGAGGAGAATCTGAACATTGAGATTTGTGAGACCAAAGTCTCAACCACAATACGCTTTTCAGCAAATATTGCTGAATTGGAGTTCAATTGTTTATTAATATGAAAATGAAATTACTCTGCATTGAGATTCTGCTTCCTTTGTATTCTCAATGGAACCTGTGATGGGAGAAGAATGAGACAAAATGTTCTCTATTATAGAGTCTATTTTAAGAAGAATGATTCAGAGAAGAACCTAGGTCTAAGAAACCTTTATTAATAAATGAAAAGTGAATTGCTAAGTGGCCAGCTGTCTCATTTTAAAGAATTTTTTCCTCATCTGGTCTCTAGTAAAGTCTTCCTTTTGCCTCTGAAACATTCTCTGCCCCTGTGTAACTTTAAAAAAGTTTCAGAACATTCAGAGTCCCTTCTGTGTTGCAGTTGTCATACTGTGTAGTTCTGCTGGGAATTGTGTTGCATAAAAATAAAGGCGAAAAATACCCCATTACTGGACTACAGAATTTTGGAAAATTTCCTTAAGTTGTTTGGTGTATTCCATCTTGATGTTTCCCTTCACATTTATTGAGCACCTGCTGTGAACAACAGCTCCTTGTGCCCTAAGGCAGCAGCAACTTCACTGCTGCCTGTAACATGGTTCTAAGGTTTAACCTTTAGCCATAGACATCTGCTGTGAGTTGGATGTGGTTCCCAGAATTCCTATGTTGGAGCTTTAGATCTCAGTGTGGCTGTGTCAGAATGGTGGTCATTAGGAGCACTGTCCTCAGGAGGGATCAAGGTAGCTCTCATGGGACCCCCATGTTAGTTCTTTGGAGAGTGAGTTGTTATGAAAAGATGAGCCCGGCGTCTGACTCTGTCTTGCCATGTGAGCTCTCCCTCTTGCATACACTCTAACCACGATGCCATCTTCCTGAAGGTCCTTATCAGAGTTGCACTGATGGCAGCATCACATCCTTGAACTGTTGGAACTATGAGCCAAATGAACATATTTTCTTTATAAGCTGTGCAGCCTCAGGTATTTCCTTAGAGTAATGAAAAACTAATACCATCATCCCACCTTAATAAGACAGCATGGCTCATATTTAAAGGGAGGCGTTTCCCTTTTATAGTTGTAGACACAAATCCTTCTAACGGGCACCACTCTTTTGGGGGCAACTTAAAGCACCTCTGTCTGTTCATTATTTGATCCACTACCAACCCTCTCCCAGTGTCCTGTGTAAGTCCCCATGGGGCCTGTGTGCTCTGGTGGGGGAAGCACCAGGGGTGGAAGAAGGAAAAGGGCTTTAAGAAGTAGCCCCAGCAACCTGTTGGCAGCTTTCCTGCTCCCCCAGGCATGGAAGGACAGAGCCCTTGGGGAGGAAGGGGAGCAAAGCTTCCACTGAGTGGAGAGGGAGATCTGACCAAGTCCACTTAGAGGTCAGTGATGTTTCTTTTGATGCTTTTCATTTTGGTGACCTCTTCAAATTGACCCAAGCCCTGCTGCCACCCCAGCCCACCCCATGTTCAAGTTACCTCTCAAAATTCCTGTAACCACTGAATAGATTCAACATGATGCCCCCAAATCAGTCCTGTCACAGTGCTGATGAAATGGCATTCTACCCCCGCTTACCTCTCTGTTAAACTAACCAAAAAATCTGGGGATGTGATGTAGGAAGAGATCTTTTTGGGCAGCAGCTCTGTGCTTTCTTCCAGCAGGATGGGAGGGAAGGGACATCCTGTCCCTACAGAGTTGACTACTGGCTGTCCGAACTTCCACACGGTCCACCCCCCCCCACCGCCCCTTTTTTGGTACTGGAGATAGAACCCGAGGACACTTTACCACTGTGCGGAGGACACTTTACCACTGTGCTACATCCCCAGCCCTTTTTATTTTTATTTTGAGACAGAGTCTTACTAAGCAGTTTGAGTTTGCAATCCTCCTGCCTCAGCCTCCCAAGCAGCTGGGATTACAGGTGTGCACCACTACACGCAGCTAATTCTCCGGACCTGAGGCTAGGAGGCCCCTGGCACAGCTGGGCACCGCCTGTCTGCCTGTGGCCGCCTGCCTGGGGAATTGTGGTGTTTCTGTTCTGGCCAGTGTCACCACAGCTTGCTAGGGTGGAGCTGTAGGTGGGGCTGATAAGCAACTTCTAGAACCCTGGCCGTTGTAAATCCCTGGGAAAGGAAGAGGCTTTCTCTTTGTTACCTGCTGCCCTGCCCGCATCTTGCGACACACACGGAGCCTCTTCTAGAGGGCCACTTTCCCCTTCAGGTTTTCTGTCTCCAGTTCACTCCAGAAGTGTCCATGCTGTTCTTTCTACTCCCTCTGCTCTACCCGTGGGGCCAGCCCCTGTTGTTTCTTCTAGAGACTGAGTTTAGTCATTGTGGAAATCACACCCTTAAGACTGCATGTGTGGAGCCCCTTTCGTTGAAAATCAAAGGGTGTGGAATTCTGATCCCTGTGGGGTGGTATGATTCCCCCCTCCCCAAGGCAGGTGTGACTTTGGGGAGAGGGCGTGTAGTGGTTGGAGTGTGGCTTGTGCCGCGGGTCGGCCTGGGTTCGCATGCCGTCTCTGCTTGGCAATGGGGTATTAAACTCCTCCTGCCTCAGTTTCTCCCTGTCCAGCATGCTCATGTAGCGTCCACCTCGTAAGTCCTTGTGAGAGACAAAGGGAACCATGCTGCGGAGGGCTCTCTAGCGGCCCCCAGCACACTGCGAGGCTTCTTAGGGTTGGCTTTCCACCTCTCCCACAAGGTAGAGCCTCAGGCTGGGGGGCGGCCAAAACAGCCAACCCCACTGTGCCCCTGCGTTTTGGGCAGAAAATTATGGTAAGGAAAAGAAGCTGGTGTAAGGCCTCTGGGTCAGTTTCACAAAAGCCATCAATTGAGTGCTTCTCTCAAGGACTCCTTAAAGATGGCTGCTAAATCTGTTTCCTGAATTTTATAGTCTCATTAAAAGTATTCTGTTGTCTTCTGATTCAATGGAATAAAAACATTGACTGAAATCATGATTTTTTTTTTTTTAACAAAACACCATGCAACATGGCATTAAATGTGAATCAGACTGGTAACTGTTACATTTTGAACTTTACATATTGTCTTAAAAAAATGATCAGTTGATGTTGGTAAACGATGTTTCTAGTTCCTTATGCAAAAAGTTAGAAAGTAATCACTGGCAAAGATTCCTTCAGAACACTGTTCTTTCTAAGAGAAAATTAAATATTGACTTAGAGCACCTTTTCAGGGTCATGGCTACCCTAGAGTCCAAACTCCTTCCTGTGCCTTTGAGGCTTCTGCAGTCTGCTTTACTTCTGGTTTTGTGGTCAGTTGTTCATTGCTCCCCACTGTTAGCTTTGCTGCGTATACTTCAACATTACTTAGTTCAACAACAAAAACTCTTGGGTGGGTGGGTACTGGGGAGTGCACCCAAAGGCACTTAACCACTGAGCTGATCCCCAGCACCCCACCCCCACCACCCCTTTTTTGGTACTGGAGGTAGAACCTGGGGATACTTTACCACTGTGCTACATCCTCAGCCCTTTTTATTTTTGAGACAGAGTCTTGCTGAGGTTAGTCTTGCTAGCCTCAAGTTTGCAATCCTCCTGCCTCAGCCTCCCTGGGATTATAGGTGTGCACCACTATACGCAGCTAATTCAACAAATATTAAGTGTCTTTTCTGTATCTACAGTATTGCTGTTTGCAGTTAGCTTGAATATGGTCCCATGCAAACTTGAAGCTAGATCTGTAAACATGCCTCTTTGTCTACAAAACTTCCCGTGCTGTGCTGTTTGACAGCTTCTGGCCTCACTTTACCAAAAGCAGTAGGTGGTAAGTAAAGTGCCTAGGCTCTGGAGTTAAGCTGTGTGGATTTAAAACACAACTTTACCACTTGTCAGTAGTGGCAAAGTTGGAAGTTTTTAATCTCTTTGTTTCATCTTTAAAATGGCAGTAATAATAGTAACTGGTTTACAGTGTGGTTCTGAGAATTAGATTAGGTGACCCGTAAGCACACTTGGTATATTCTTCATATATAGTAGCTTTTTGATAACAGTTGTTGTTGTTGTTATTATTATTTTTTTTTCTGTACTGAGAATAGAATCCAGGGCCTTGCAAACGGTGGGCAAGCAGTCTACCATTGAGTTACAGCCCCAGCCTTTTAAATTTTATTTTGAGTCATGGTCTTGTTAAGTTGCTCAGGCTGGCCTTGAACTTGAGATCCTCTGCCTCAGCCTCCCAACTAATTGAGATTACAGGTGTGCGCCCCTATGACTGGCCTGTTATTATCATTTTTATGTCACTGCCTGCAGGAAGTCTTTCCCATTCCACCGCGAGAGCCTTTCCTGTGTGCTTGTGCTACCAGATCCTGGTTTACAACTCCTGTCATTGTGGTTTTTATGCTGTGTTGTAATTCCCTGTTTGTTTCACCTCACTTCTAGACTGCCAGCTTCTTCATCTTCATCATCTTCTCTTTCCTTTCAGTTTTTTGGAGTTCAAGGGATTGAACCCAGGGCCTGGAGCCTGCTACCCAAGTGCTCTACCACTGAGCCACACCCCAGTCCTGCCACCTTCTTAAATGTAGATAAAATCTATTTCTGGGACACAGTCATATCCCTTCTGCCTAACAGACATTGTTTCCCTTTCCCACCTACTGGAAAATATTAGGGTAGATGATTTTTGTTTATTTGTTTTTGCTTTTTAAGGGTCCCTAGTTAAATTGTTATTGATTCATTGATGAATGAATCTACTTGCCTGTTTTGGCAGGAGCCAGGAGTTTTAAAATTTTCTTTCCCTGTCCCTTCATTAGGGCAGTTTTTACAAATGCACCAAGTGTGTGAAATGACACTCGTTAAGCCTATTTTGTGGCAGGTATCACAGTAGGATCTTTAGATTTGTCTTATTGAAATTGTCCTCAACTCCTCTGAGTTAGACGCTAACACACCTGTTAAGAATGATGTGAGGTGCTCATTCAGCTTAGTAAGGGTCAAGTCCGGTTGTGCTCTGGATCCGCTTGGCTTCATGACACATCCTGTTTTCCTCCTGTGCTCACTGCCTTACTGAAGACTTGGCTGACTGGTTCCCTGCCCATAACTGCTGTCCCAGCCCTTCTGCCCCCTTTCTAGAATGCTGTACTTTAGACTTCAGAAATGCTCATAAGCTGGATATTGTGGTGCACACCTGTAATCCCAGCTACTTGGGAGACTGAGCCAGGAGAATCACAAGTTCAAGGCCAACCTGAGCAGACTTAGTGAGGCATTCTCTCAAAACAAAATGAAAGGGCCAGGCTCAGTGGCACATGCCTGTAATCCCAACTGCTTGGTGGGGAGGCTGAGTCAGGAGGATTGTGAGTTCAAAGCCAGCCTCAGCAAAAGCAAGGTACCAAGCAACTCAGTGAGACCCTGTTTCTAACTAAAATACAGAATAGGGGGATGTGGCTCAGTGGTCAAGTGTTCCTGAGTTCAGTCTCCGTACCTCACCCAAAACAAATGAAAAGGGCTGAGGATGTAGCTCAGTGGAATGCACCCCTAGGTTCAACCCCCAGTACTGCAAAGGGTAGGGGGTGGGGGTGGAGAAAAAGCAAAAGAAAAGAAGGAGTGATAATTAAACGGGTTCTTTCTTTCTGTAGAGAAGCTCCTGAGTTGGCTATGGTTTTATATTGTGCAGTTCAATACTTAAGTTTCACAAAACAATGAGACTGTCCTATAAGCGGATAAGGATATAGACAAACAGAAGCATGGGAACTTTAGGGCAGGGAGAACTGAGAAATAACTATTTTTATGGTTTCCTTTCTTAGTTTGTCTAAAAATTAAAAATAGAGTAAATCAAGCCCTATGGCCACCTGGATCTCATATTGGTACAGAAAATTTATACAATGTATCCAAAGGAAAGTTGGACTTAAAATTTTCTCTCTATTGAAACATGCCATTGGTCAAGCCATATTTTCTTCTGAATATGGATTTTTAAACAACAAAACAAACAAACCCTTGGAAACTAGGGTTTGTTTTGATTGGCTGGCTTTCAAATAGTAGGCTAAGCTAATGAATCAAAATAACTTCTGAGGTTCAACAGGTTCCCAGCATTTTATAACATCATTGCAGTTTTACTTTTCTATTTGCATATTTTGAGAAGCACCCACTAGTGAAGCCTGTTCTGGAACCACTTGCCGAGCTGTTTCTTGTGCAGTAGGCCAGGAGCACCTGAGGACATCAAAGGCTTCTTGTCACCTGGTTTGACTTCAGTCCCTCTCCCAAGCCAGGGACACACAAAAGACCATTCCAGGTGTAGCAGCTGAGGAATGCTGGGCTTCAGAAATGTCCAAGGCTTCTTAGAGTTGTAAAATTCTGTTAAGACCCCCGATGATATAGGAGAAAGAAGTACAGAGACTTTGCTGTTGATTTCATATCTTTAAAAAACGTTAACATCTTTTAGAAAGCATTTTGAAAGTGTAGGTATGTGGCAACTTATATTCTTAAAAAAGATCTGGTATTACCTGAAGTGCTCTGATCAAAAGATGGTGCAGATAATGACTCATCAAAACAACTGATATTTGGAGTTTGCAATATCATAAGCCACAGAATCTTGAGGTTGGGCTAGGGATGTGGCTCAGTGGTAAAGTTCTTGACTAGTGTGCCTGAGTTTCTGGGTTCCATTCCCAACACTGCCAAGACAAAAAATCTTGAGGTTTTTTTTTTTTTTTTGGATGTGGGTCTATTTATACAAACTTGCAGATTCAGTGTTGTGGCAATTACTGACTAGAAAAAGAATTGGAAACATTTTATGATAAATGTTAATGGCTTTAGAGAGACTCAGAAGAACATATCTAAATGTTTTGAATAAATCTGTACCCTCCTTCAAGTTATTTTTTTTTAATTTTGTTTTTAGTTGTAGATGGACACAATACCTTTATTTTATTTGTTTATTTTTATGTGGTGTGGGGAATCGAACCCAGTGCCTCATGCACGCTAGGCGAGCGCTCCACCACTGAGCCACAACCCCATCCCTCCTTCAGGTTATTATATGCAGATAATTCAAACATTGCTCCTTATTGTGTTTGCAGTATGGATCATCCTTCCTTGTCTGTGTTGAGACATCTTAACCAACATGCTTTTTTGAGTAAAACTCTGAATATAAGAATAAGACAAGGGCAATAAGCAACTGAAATTTCTTGCACACTTATACTTTAAGCATTGTTCTAATGCTTTACAGGTACCTCCTGATGGCACAAAGTTGTGTGTGCGTTGGTACTGTTGTTCCCATTTTACAGGTGAGGAAATTGAGGCCGGGAGGCTGAGTAACGTGTCTGAGGCTGTGGAGTGGATGTGTAAGTGGATGAGTCACATTGGTCTAGCTCCAGTGCTCACATTCCTGAGCATCCCCTACTTGTCAGGGCTGGTGACATCGTGAGACATTTGGACATTTTGTAGACATACCAATACAGGCTATCGTTTTCACACGTTGGTTTTTCACAAACATTGCCTTTCTACCGTGATGTGCACACCTGTCTGTGTTTCAGTTAATTTTGTAGAGGGCAAATCTATTTTTGCAGAATGTAGCTCTGGGACTCATCTTTTTTTTTGTGTTTTGTGAATACTTATTTTTTTAGTTGTAGTTGGACACAATACCTTTATTTTATTTATTTATTTTTATGTGGTGCTGAGGATCAAACCCAGGGCCTCACACGTGCCAGGCGAGTGCTCTACTGCTGAGCCCCAGCCCCAGCCCCTCTGGGACTCATCTTAATGGAAGATAGGTTCTGCTGAGAGGGTGTCTGCCTCCCAAGAGCAAGCTTGTGCAGAGAAAGAGGATTGAAGAGAGGAGCCAGAAAGTCTACCATGGAAGGATCCAGCAAAAGCCCAGAAAGGCCAGTGCCAGGGAATGCTTCAGAACAAGGAGAAAGAAGGCAGAAGTGGATTTGGTGTTGGGGTGTGTTGTGTGGCTGACCTGGGAGAATGTGCTCTGTTAGGGTGAGGGAAAGGCAATGGTTGCCCCCAGGGCTGTGCAGAGAATGGTTGTGACTGCTGTCAGAGTGCCATGTAGAACATTGACTTCAAAAGTTTGGCAGGAACTGGAAGAATTGAATGAGGATGGTAGCTTGAGGGGCCCTGGGGCCAGGAAGCCTTTTCCTTTGTCAGAAGGTTCTGACCACATTTGAAAGCAATGCCAAAACCTGATGGGAAGGGAGGAACCGAGAGGCAGGGACAATGATAATAGTTGTCACACACGTATTGCTTGCTATGCGCCAGGTACTGGGGACACACTTTTCCTGTTCTGTACAGCAACCCTGGGAAGTGGATATCAAACTGTCTCTTAGAACTGGGGAAACAGAGTTCTTAAGCAACTTTCCCAAGCTCAAGCTGCTACTTGGTTGATGGTTTTAAGCTGGTTTTGTCAAGCCATGTCATGGTTGTAAGTGAGATGATAGGGGACATAGAGCCCTAGAAGAGGTACTTTTCTTCCAGTGAGACCAAAGGATTCCTGAATTCAGATGGGGAGGGGAGAGTGTATCACCTCTTTGACTCTTCTTTTAGTGCCTGTGTTGTACCCAATATTGCGCTCTATACTGTTCCTTGCTGCTTGGAACTGTCCCCCACAACCCCACCTGCTGCACGTTCAGAGAGCCTGCAGGTTGCTTAAAGGGAGACTGCTTTGTTTCCAGTGGCCAGTCCTCTCATGGAGGCAGGAGCTCCAGACACCTAGAGAGGCTTTTTAAAAGCCAGTTCTGTGGGTCATGAATATATTGGAATGTTGGCGTGGCCCCACAGCCTCCCAGGATCTATTTGTACTTGGCGTAGAATAGAGGGAGTGTGTGTGTGTGTGTGTGTGTGTGTGTGTGTGTGTGTTTGTTTCTTTTTCCCTGCATTTATGGGTGTAAATTGGAACCATCCAGCCAGGCCTATGAAGTCTGACAAGAGTTGGTCAGGATCAGATCGTTAGATACATGTTCCTTTAGCTTTTCTCTCAACTATCTTTAGATTTCTTGTTACTATGCATTTATAGGTTCCAGGACCTGTGTATTATAGCCTTCAATACTCATTATAGTCTTCATAAAATAGTTGAAGATTTATACACATTCCTTGCTCCCAGAAGCTTCTACAGGATGAATGTAACTGCCTTCCAAAAAGCTGCTACAAATGCATTTTCCTGTTTTTCTCAGAATGGCTCTAAGGAGACATTCCTTGGGGTAATTTGTTTAAGTTTCATATTTCCCTGCAATACTGCTATTTCTGTGTGTGGTTCGGGAAACACTGGTACAGGGGCTTTTGGATTTCCAAATGGGTGGCTCTTGCCATGTCAAGAAACTGTTTGAAATGATAAAGGAGGTGGAGGAGGACACAAAATGAGACACAAAGACAGAGAGGAATCTGTTACTACATTTATTCATATCACCTGATTTTAGAAGAGTCTTAATTGCCTCTAGTATCACTTTTATTTTTTTCTACCCAATTTTGTAGGTCTTTTGCCTTTTGTTTTTCTGTTGAAGCCTAATGTTTTAAATTAGGCACCTCAACAGTTACTATAATATTTATTCTATTGGACTTTTAAGTGTTCTCATATTCCTTCCTTAAGTTAATTTATTTTTTTATTTTTAATTTTTTTAGAATTCTTTTTTTTTTTAAAAAGAGAGAGTGAGAGAGGGAGAGAGAGATAGAGAGAATTTTAATATTTATTTTTTAGTATTCGGCGGACACAACATCTCTGTTTGTATGTGGTGCTGAGGATTGAACCCGGGCCACACGCATGGCAGGTGAGCGCACTACCGCTTGAGCCACATCCCCAGCCCCTTAAGTTAATTTATAAAAAGGCTTTTAATTCTTGGTATCATACCAGTCTGTACATTGTCTCACAATCTTTTGCTGCTCTCAGAAGCCTTGACTGTCTTAGCAGCCTCTTACTTAAAACCCATTTTTAGGACCTTCCACAAATGCTCTTTTAGTATATTTTCTCCCCAAGGTAGGGTCATTCCTTCCCCCAGTTTCTGCTGATAGAATGTTTTCCTAAAGTCTTATATGGCAGATGACATCAAGGTTGACTGGAAGGGGAGTCTGGCCAGACCATGGCTGTGAGCAGATAATGAGCTTGGCCTTGGGCCACAGGCCTTTGTGCCTTCCGGGTGTGATAGAAGAGTCATCTGTGGAGGAGGGTAGCTGTGCAGGAAACTTAGACCTTTTCTAGAATAATAGCGAGAAAGCATGAAGAAGGCTTAGGTGATAACACATGGAGGAAGAAACTTATCCCCAGGAGCTGGAGAATCTAGTTTAGGGTGACTTGTGTCAGTAGAATCCTGCGGAATGGTGTATAGGGTCTCTGAAAATGAGGGAAAAGTAGTTTTATTGTTATACTAGGCAGGGGAGGTGTAGTCTCTGGGATCCAGATAAAAAATAGACTTTATGGTCTGGGGCTGTAGCTCAGTGGTAGAGTGCTTGCCTGGCACGTGTGAGGCACTGAGTTCGATCCTCAGCACCACATACAAATAAATAAATAAATAAATAAATAAAGGCATTGTGTCCATGTACAACTAACAAAAATGTTAAAAAAAAATAGACTTTCTTCTTACTATATTTTTCTTTTTTTGCAGTACTGGGGATTGAGCTCAGAGCCTCATTCGTGCTAGACCAATGCTATCCCACTGAGTTACACCCCCAGAAATGGGTTTTCTTTGGAGCAGTGATTCATTTTGTTGATTTTGGCACCTATCCCCTCACCCCAGGACATTGTTTGAAAACATGGTCGATTTGCCCTCTTTGCTGGGGTGGGGGTTAGTGATCAGTATCTAGTGGGTGGAGACCAGGGTGCTAGAAGGCCATACATTGCATAGGACAGTCCCCATAAGCAAGAATTGTCTGACTTAAAAAAAAAAAAAAAAATGTCAGTGGTGCTGAGGGCTAGAAACCTTGCTTTAGAAAAGGTCCTGGAGAGTTTCATCAGGAATGGAATTAGAATAGGAAACGCAATTGGCTGGAAAAGGCTCAGGTCTTGTTATATATATTAACCTGTCCTCAACTAATGTAAAGAAAATAAGGCTGAGGGTGGATTTGTGTAATTCTCCTGGTGTGGTTTGTATCTTCTAATGATCAAAAATTATAGTGAGGAAACTTCCACATTCCAGGCCACTGGTGTGTCGCTCAGTAGAGGACACAGGTGGAGGATGTTTACCTGTGAGAAAGGTGGGGCATTCTGGGGTCTTGGACTTTCAGAGGCCAGCCCCTATTATCTGGGTGGCAGCAGCTTAAGAGATTTACCTGTGACAGCTGGAAAACCCTCCATTGACCGTGTGTGCCTGGGATTGGGAGTGCTTAAGGAGAAAGAGAATCCCCAAGAAGCTTTCTTTAGAGGACTCAGCATGGTGTTCCCAACCTCTCTTAATCATAGAGTTGCCAAATGGAGCCTTTTGAATTGTTTTGTGATTCTTTCCAGTTTGTCATATAGCTAATTTGAATACCTTAAAACAAGTACTTCTCATATAGAGTCCTAGGCCCTTGGGCTGTGGACTTTGGAGGTGCAAAGTGTGCAGGCAAAGACAAAGTGTGCTCTGTCTCTGTACTGAGGCATGTTTCACGTTGACACTCTTGAGTCAGGAGTTATTTAATAAGTGCTCCAGTTCATTCACGGATGTTACCCTGGTGTTCCCCACCCCCAAACTCTCAGGAAAGGAAAAACTGCTCTTTTTTAGCTGCTGCTAGGTTCCAGGAGCAGTTGTTGAGGGGGCTGGACTTTGCTTCCTGTCATCCTTTAGGAGTTTTAGCAACTCTGGGACTTGACTGTAGGCATTAGGGGCATGGATCCCACTGTTGAGCAGCTTATAATTGTGGTGCAATGTGAAGCAGGTATAATTGTTGTAAAGTAGATACAAATGTGGGCTCTGCACCAGGCCGTTCCTGCTTGTGTGTCCTTGGGTCATTTAGCCTATTTGTGCCTCAGTTTGTTCATTTATAGAATGAGAATAATTCCATCAACTTGTTGTAGGGGGAAATAATTTTAGAACACCTGGTACGGTGCCTGGTACATAGTAAGTGCTCAGTAATGTTATGACATTGAATGGTGTGGCGTAGATTATAAATGCTGGGGAATCAGCTGGAGGTGTGTTGAGGGAGGTGTGTTGAGGGAGGTGTGATCCAGAGAGGCTTCCTTGGTGAGGCTTAGAATGAGTGAAGGTTTGAATCAGATTGAGAAGGGGTGGAGGTGGTGTTGCAGGCCAGGGGGAGCAGTGTGTGAGGGAGCAGTGTGCAGGGGATGCCGAAGTAGAAGGGTCTGCTGTGTGTTAGAAGCTTAAGGAAACTGAGTGAGATGAGGGGAAATTAGACTGGGTGTGTGATTTGGGGGGATAGGAGGTGGGACATACTTATAAATAGGCACTAAAGATGAGCTTTTATAGAGGGAACCCCAGGGGACCATTGAGGCCACCAGGGTTTCTGAGCTGTGAATTGACAGAAGGAACTGGAAGGTCAAGCAACTGAGTCAAGTATGGGTTTCTGTGGTAGTGAGGAGCTGATCCGGGCTGGAGGCCGGCCAGGAGCTGTTCTGATAGTCACACATTTGGGTCTGGACTAGGTGAGGACTATGGGAATAAAGAGGAAGGGGCTCGGGTGGGTGGTGTTTTGAAACAGCATTGTGAAGTACAGGACGGAAGCACATGGAGGCAAGTGCACGGCGACTGGAATCTTCAATCCTGCACGAGTGATTATGTGAAAAACTGGTCAGAGGGACAAGAGTGGGGAGGGGAGCAGATTAGGGTAAGGTTTGTGACAAGCAAGAGAAGAGTTCTTCACCTGTTCCTTACAACCAAGAGGAACCCCCTACAGGAGTCCCTCTCCAAACTGAAATGACTTCTTTGGGGCTCTAGTATCTGGGAGCAGAAGGCAAGACTGGCACGTCCCTCGTTCATTTTGCTCCACCTGGTTTGCTTTATGCAGGCCCCATGGGTGGCACTTGCTTCCTGGTAGCTACTGCACAACTCTACTGCCTGTTCCCTCTGATCCTCCTGACCCATGGGTTTCCAGAGTGTCCGGCAGGGTTTGGGTTCCTTCCTAGCAGAACCTCTGAGCTGTGATGGAGACTGGGCATGCTCTCTTCCCATCTCTGTGTTCATGAACCACAGCGTCAGCTTTTCTCAGATCTCTGCATAGCTTTTCCAGTTAGGCCATGGTTAGGTACCAACAGTGATTACTTTTGAGACAGCAAAGGACAAAGCACAGTGGAAGAAGGGAACAGCCTTTTGAGAGTCCGAAGCCTCGCAGGATCATCCGAAAGGATTCAGATTTTCATGCTTGGAATCACTCTGTCAGGAGCACTTTGTCACAGGCAAGCTGAAATTTTATGATAAGGAAGAACCCTGGTTTCCCCTAGGCCAAGGCTGTAACCCAAATTCCTAATAAAAGCATTATCACAGCGGGGCGAATGGGGGTGAGGACCTTATCCAAGCCCACTTTGTCTTTCAGTCTCGTGCTTACTCTCTTGAGAGCCGTGTTCATTCCCTCTTCTTTTCTGCTCACTGCTTTGTGCCATGCCCGGTTATACTTTTCATATTCTGCCTCGTTTAATCTTCACGGCCGCCTCTATGGGCAGAGTGCAGTTGTCACCCTATTTTGCAGATGAGGACCCTGAGGCATGGCACTGTCACGCAGCCTGCCCAGAGTTGCACATCTTGAACTGATGCAGCTGGGATTTGACTCCTAGATGGCTGGCTCCAGGGCTCCTGCGCCACTCATCCTGTGTCACAGCCTCCCTTCAGTTAGCTGGAGCCACTACTTTGAAGGGGTATTTTCTGTTTCCTCTTTGTAGTGCTGTTGAAGAATGTTAGCTAGGATTATGTTAACCCATAATCCCAAGTTACTTGAGAGGCTGAGGCAGAAGATCACAAAGTTAAAGGCCAGTCTCTGCAATTTAGCAATGTAGTTCAATGGTAAAGCACCCTTGGTTCAATCTTCAGTATGAAAAAAGAAAAAAAAAATGAGGCTATAATGCTTATCTCCATAAAGGTGTTGCTCTGAAGCACCTAGAATAATGTTGGAAACGTAGTACTGCTCAGCGTTATCAGTACTAGCAGGCTTCCAGGACTTTTTGTGGTGGTGGCAGTGGTGGTTTCGTTTAGTCCCATTGGTTAGATTTCATGTACTTTTGACTTTCACAAACGAAAGTATCTTGCATGGTAGGGGCTTGATAAGATTAGAAAGGATGAATGAACAAATGTATTCCACCCGTGTTTGATTTCCTTGTTTAGTTGCTAGCTGCCTGGAAAGGCTCCCTTTTTTCTGAAACATATCCGTAGATATGCCAGCTGGGTGACTTGGTTCCCCTTCTGTTTACCTGAGCACAGTTTGTATCCAGATAGCTAGTCTAGTGGGCAGGATTTTTTTTTCTTTGTTGTTTTGGTACTGGAGATTGAATTCAGGGCCTTGCACATACTAGGCAAGCACTTACCACCAAGCCATACTCCCAGCCCATTTTACTTTATTTTGAGACCTGTTCTCCCTAAGTTGCCCCGGTTGGCCTTGAACTTGCTGCCCTGCTTCAGCCTCCTGAATAGCTGGGATCACAGACTTGTGCCACTTGCCCAGACAGTTTTGTTTTTCATTTTTGTCATCTGGAGTACTTAGCCATCTGTTTCTTTGTTTAAATTTTGGATATTTTTTTTCCTTTATCCTTTTGAAATATTCTACCTTTTTCTTTATTGTAAAGACCATACTGATTACCCATGACTTTTAAGTTATGAGACCCAATCCCCTAAAAAGTGCTCTATCTTTTAGGCCTTTCTTTCTTATTTATTTCCCTTATAGTTCTGGCTATTTCTCCATGTTCCTGCTATATGAGTTCTGAAATTCATCAGTGAAATTTTTCTTTTTAGTTATTTTTCATCAATAGCTACCTCTGTCTTCCTTTTCCTTCCTTCCCCCAACTAGATTCCTTAAGACTTATTTTACTAACTTAAAGTTATTGGTCTTCTTTCTTTTGAATCAATGAGTAATTTCCACCACAAAAAGTTGGTTTCTAGATCTAATGTAATCATTTCCCAGTTATTCTGCATGCTCTCCAAATCTATTGGAAAATTCATAATTTTGTTTTTAATAATAGTCTTTAGTCTTTTCTCATTACTTTATTCTGGGGGGACCTAGCAAGGGGGTGGTGGGTGTGTCTCTTCTGGGTTGTGGTTGGAGGGTCAGCAGCATAAGTCTCCCGAGCAGGAGGAGGAATGTGAGAGAGAAGCAAGCCTCCAATTCCGGACAGAGTTGGATGTTCCTGGGAGCCGCCAGCCAGGCTCAGGATCCCGCAGCGTGGGGTTCAGGCTCCAGCCCTGCCGCATACTGTATGACCTGGGCAGGCTGTTTAATTCCTCTAAATTCCAGATTCCCTTTGTGTGAAAAAGGGGTGCTAGCATCTACTGCATAGAGTCTGAGGAGGGTGGGTGAAAGGACAGGGTGGGACTGATTTGTCTCCCTTTTCTTCATCTCTCCTGCTCTTCCTCTCTGATGAGGCTAGTCCTTCTGCCTTTGTACACTCCTCTCATGGAAATTAACTACATTTTTTTTTCTGCAAACTTTGGAGTATTGTTTCTCCTATTAAGTATCACCCACCCCTATTCCCATGATCACTGTCACAGATGTAGCTGGATCCCCTTTTCAGTTGATAAGTTGCTAATCAGAAATGACCTTTCTTCTGTGTTCCTTCTGAGAAGAGTTGTATCTTACCTCAAGCAAAGACTGATTTTCATCTTGGACCTCCATGTCTTCTTAGCTTTGAGGGGTCTCAGAAGCAAGTTGTATTTTTGTGCAGTGGACCCTCCTTTTTTGCTCCATTAAATGACATTTTTTTTTCCTTGAAGTTACAGTCTTACATCTTATTTAAATCTTAAAATGACTAGAGGTAGGGGCTGTGGTTGTGGCTCAGTGGTAGAGCACTTGCCTAGTATGTATGAGCCTCTGGGTTTGGTCCTCAGCTCCCCCAGACTTGACTTGAGGTCTATCTTCAGTTCTGACTTGGACAGTGTAAATCTCCCTTTGACCATGATTCTGTATTTAATCTTTTGAAGATCATCTTTTTTTTTAAAATATTTTTTTGGTTGTAAATGAACCTTTTCTCTATTTATTTATATGTGATGCTAAGGATCAGACCCAGTGCCTCACATATGCTAGGCAAGCCCTCTACCACTGAGCCACAACCCAGGCCTGACCATCAAGTTTTTTCCCAAAGTGATGGCATCGTTTTACTATCCCACCAGCAATGTATAAGAGTCACAGTTTCTCCATGTACTCACTAACATTTGTTATTGTTTATCTATTTTTAATTTAGCTATCCCAGTGGGTGCACAGTTTTTGGTTTGTTTTGTTTTTTTAAGCTGGTTTCTTGCTATGTTGCTCAGACTGGCTCTAAACTCCTGGGATCAGTGATCCCTCTCCCTCAGCCTCCCAAGTAGCCAGGACTACAAGTGTGCACCACCACACCTGGCTATATAATGTGATTTTTAATTTGCATTTCCTTCATAAATAGTGTTATTGAACATCTTTTCATGTGCTTATTAACAACTTATAAATCTTCTTCAGAATGAAGAAGATTTAATTTAAATATGGCCATATTTAAATTGGTCTATATGTCTTTTTTATTGTTTTAAGAGTAGTCTCTTTTAGGAAGTTTTATTTGACAGCCTAGAATTCAAATTTAGGTTACAAATCATTCTGTCATTACTTTTGTTGATTAAATGTTATTGGCTAAGCAGACTTTTTAAAATCAATTATTAATAATGGGGAAAAGAACAGTTATAAATTCAGGATGGCTGAGTGGTCATACCCAGGGTTGAGTAGAGAAAGGGAGAATAGAAGAACCAACGAAACTACTATATATATTAAAGTGGAAAGCTGATTTTTTTTTCTCTTTTGTACTCTTTACAAATCAAAGCATTTTCCAGAAAGCTGATATGGAAGGAAGCCCTCATTTTGTTTCCCTAGGTAAAATTGTTTTTTTATTCATTGAAGTCTTTAGAGCTTGCCTAGAACTTGATTAGCTTTAGGTAACTTTGGCATTACTTGAGTTATTATTGTCCATTTTCTCATTTGCAGTTGCATAGAGCTCAGGGGTCTTGACTACTTTTTTTCCTTCCCCGGAACCTCATGCAAAAGTAAAATCTTTGCATCTTTCTTTGTAGTAAATGCTGGAAACTGGGCTTCATGACAAGTTGGCTCTGAGCCAAGCTTCCCTTGCTCTTACACATGTGAAACCTGTTTCTTTTGGCTAAGGCATTTAAAGGGGGCGGGGGGGGGGGGGGAGAGAAAACTGTCAACATCTCAGCTCAAAGTCTTACTCCCTTCTTTTTTCATTCCCCACCCCCAGGCCTTGTTTTGATTCACTTTTTCAAGTAATTTCCAACACTGGGCTGCTCAGATTTCTACTTTCCTCAGTTTCTGCTTCCCCTCTTTAAATAGTGACCATATGAGACCATTCACGTTCACTCTAATGTAAGAGAATCGAGTTTGCTCTGTTGGACATGCTTGGAGTTTGGACTTCATTTTCATGCTTCTCTGGACAGGGATGGGCTGGCTTACATTTTTTAATGCCCTAGCTTACAAATCAAAAGCAGACTGCCCTGACATTAGTTTGTATTAAAAACTGCTGATATGAGATGGAGAGCTGGGACTCGGTGATACTGATAGACTTTTTCGTTTGCACTTGAATCTGAGAAGAAAGGAAACTGCTTCAAATACTAGGCCTCCTCTTTCCTATAGCTTTAGTTGTCTTGCATCTTTAAACTCAATCCTAAAGGCATAAATGTTTTTAATTAATATATGTTGCAAAAAGACCAGTGGGTAAAATATACACCAGCTTTAAATAACAAAAATTTCATCGGTACTTCCTGTGTCTGGCCACCATCTGTGTAAGGAGAACCTTGAAAGAAAGAAGGTGCAAGTTCTTTCTAAAAATACTCTTCTGGAGAAGTGGTGATGAGATTAGCATGTTCCCAGCAGCTGGGCTGGTAGGGGATTTCAGGAACTTGTTTGAGATGCTTGGAACCTGAGGCCACAGTGTGCATTGAAGGAGGCCTCATGCCAACCAGCTCTCGCCTCCAGTGGGGGGATGCGGGCAGGGCTGACCTCCACTGCCACGGAGGTGGAGACACTGGGGAGTCACATACTGACCGGACCTGTCCTCACAGTGGGGACAGATAGAAGAGCACAGTGCAGCAGAGGGGAACACTCCAGCTGTGATGGACCAGGGGAGGCTAGTGAAATTTCAGTCCTCTTCACTGTTGATGACTCCGGAGATAGTATCGAGGTCATTGTCATCAATTTTTTGTATTCTTGTTGGGCCTGAGGGAGGCTGTTTGCTTCTGTTGCCAGGCCTTTTTAGAGTCTGTCCTATTGCCTCCACCATGTTTCCTTCCCTTCCTGGTCAAAGTGCTGCTGTGATTTCAAACCAGCCCTCAGCCCCTAGTTCCTGTAAGTCCCTAAGGCATTGTAACCAGAGGGATGGCTCCTAAGCATGTCCATTCCCCTCACTTTTTATTCATTCCATCCCCAACATGTATAGGACCAGTGGCCTCTTTGTTATTTGAAGTTTATTCCTCATGGCACCCAGATAAGGAAATTCCTTGATAGTTAAAAGTTTCATAAGAAGCTACTCTTTGAAAAACAAAGCATAAAACTGACAGACAACTTAATCTGCTCATCAAAACATTTTATCTAAAACTGTGTGCAGGTCACTGTGCTGGACACCAAGTGGATGCAAAGATGAATCTCACAGGATGGATCTTGTTCTCAAGTTTGGCAGCTAGAAAAACATGCACTCATCCCATACATACATACATGTGTGTACATGCAGACAAACGTATTGTCACTTTTCATTATTAAGCAGGTAAAATAAAATGGAAGTTTAGAGGAGAGAGGATACTCCTCTTGGGTATATGATACTGAGAAGAGCAGTGATGGCCATGGCTTAGGACTCTGGAGTCAAATACCTAGATTCTAATCAGTAGAGTCATATGCCACATAAGGACGATTCTGTCAACGAGGGACCACATGTACAACAGTGGTCCCATAAGGTTATTATAGAGCTGAAAAGTCCTGTTTTTTGGTTTTGTTTGTCACATTCTGTTTATGGCTGTGTATTCAGAATTTACTAGAGTTGTTACACACAAGGTCCTCAATAAATGCTGGCTGAGTGGCAGGTGTGGTGGTACACCCCTGTATCAGGGGCTCAGGAGGCTGAGGCAGGAGGATCGCAAGTTCAAAGCCAGCCTCAGCCACTTAGTGAGACCCCGTTTCAAAATAAAAAATGAAAAGTCCTGGGGAGAGCTGTAGCTGTCGCTCAGTGGTAGAGCATTCGCCTTGCACAGGTGAGGCACTGGGTTTGAGCCTTAGAACCACATACAAACCAATAAGTAAAATAAAGGTTAAATTCTTAAAAAAAAAAAAAAAAAGTGCTGGGGATGTGGCTCAGTGATTAAGTGCCCCCGGGTTAAATCCCCAGTACCAACAAAACAAAACAAACCAAAAACAACCCCAAAATAAACGGAAAAACAACTAACAAACAAAATCTGCTGGCTGCATAAACCAGATCAGTTTCCAAGGAGAAGCCAGTGTCCTCATTGCCCTCTGCGCAGCCTTCAGACTGCGGGCCATTTAGGGTTTGGGGTTTCAGGGCGCTGCCCAGGGGCATTATCTATGAGTGTGCTCATCACGCCAGGCTCCTCTCCGGGGTGAATCCTCTTCTGCTGCTTCTCGAGGTAGGACCTGTCGGCGAAGGCCTTCCCGCACCAGGGGCACATGTGGGGCTTCTGCCCCATGTGCCTCTTCCCATGGAGGTTGAGGCCCAGCTTGCGGCTGAAGGCCCTCCTGCACTTGGCGCACCTGTGGGCCTTCTCCTTGCTGTGCATCTGCCTGTGGGAAAAGTTCTGTTTTTTAGTGATGTTGTAGCCATCGTGAGAGAACCTAAAGCATTTATGTGTTTGTGTCATGTTGGTGTAAATAAATATGCAGCTGCCAGTCATACAGAAATATGGCAAAAACAGTTATGTGCAATATGCACAATACACTTGATATATCAACACACTTGATAATGATGGTAGGTATTACTGGTTTATGTATTTACTATATTTTAATTGTTATTTTTGAGCATATTCCTTTTGCTTATTGAAAGACAAAGTTTACCGTGAAACAGTATGCTATGTTACACTGGCATAGCCTCTACATCTTGTGTTTACCAAGTCTCTTGATAGCATCCAGAAGCCATATCAGCCAGACATGGTGGCATATACCTCTAGTCCCACCACTCAGGAGGCTGAGGTTGGAGAATCACTTGAGCCCAGGAGTTCAAGGTCAGCCTGGACAATACAGTGAGACCTTTCTCCAAAAACAGACAAACAAAAGCCATGTTATGTGACTGGCCCATGCTATCTAGGTGGTGAGTATACTCTGATATTTGCACAACAACAAAATTAATGAACAATGCATGTCTCAGAACATTCCCAATGTTAAGTGACACCTGACTGTACTCATCATTGTAGGTTTCTTGGGTGAGTTATTTTATTTCTCTAAAATTTTTTTTTCATCTTGTGAACGGGGAAATAAGTACCTACTTCACAGAGCAGGGCAAAAATTAAACAATATATGATAGCCTCCTTTTATCTGTGTTTTGCTTTTCTCAGTTTCAGTTACCTGTGGTCAATTGCAGTTTAAAAACATTACATGGAAAATTCTGGAAACTACTCAAAGTTTTAAATAACTTTTATTACAGTCTTTTCTGTTTCATGATATTATTATTGTTAATCTTTTATTGTACCTAATTTAAATTTCTTCGGATATAAGTATGTATAAGAAAAAGACACTCATTCCATATATACATACATCCACAGTTTTGGGCATCCACAGGAGGTCTTGAAACAGATTCCCTGTGGGTAAGGGGGCTACCGTAATGTGGTTGTAGCCCTTGGCAGAGTGCCTCACACATTTATGGTAGGCCTTGTTTCTGTATGTGGAGGGTCAGGGAAGGGTGTGTGGGCTATAATCCTCGAAGGAGGAGGAAACTTGAGACTTGGGGTACTGGGAAGGGAAGGTAGAGGAGGAAGGCAGAAGCCGCTGAGCACATTTAGAGAGTAGCTTAATTTTGCCATCAGTGGAGTATAGAGGAGCAACAATGATGATAACATCAGAAAAAATAAGTTGTGTTCCGGCTTACACAAGGCCTCAGATTCCTCCCTGGGTCATCTTGACCTTATTCTGAAGGTGGAAGGGTTTAGAGTGGGCCAGCAATGATCAGACTCTGGCATTAGGAAAATTAATCTGGCAGCAGTCTTTATGTTGCCCATAAAGGGGAAATTTGTTAGGACCCAGCCTTGAGTGCCTGAACTGTCAGTTACCTCATAGGTCTAATTTGGTCCCATTTATATCACGGACACTTTTCTTTGTCATTGAATTAACTAGACATCATTTAAAGTGATGTTTTCTACATCTCTTTCACCCTCTACACCCCACACCTCCCTCTGTAGTGACCTCTCTCCCACTTAGAGCACCTATTGACCTGTTTTCTTCTTTCTTCCGTCTAAGATGGGAAGGTTTTGATATGTCACTAATTCATAATTAAATAAAATGCAGTCAAAGCAAATGCATTATTTCTCATTCATTTTAAAGCACATTTTAAGCCATTTTTTTTTAGCCATTTATTTCTAATTATAGTTTAAAAGGCTTTTCTTTTCCTTAGGAAATTTTAAGCATCAAGTAAATTGGGTAAAATCCTTTTAGATCTATTCAAGTAGCCCTAAAAAAATCAGTTTTATTTTATTTTTTAAAATTTTTTTTTAAAGAGAGAGAGAGAATTTTAATATTTATTTTTTAGTTTTCGGCGGGCACAACATCTTTGTTTGTATGTGGTGCTGAGGATCGAACCCGGCTGCACACATGCCAGGCGAGCGCGCTACCGCTTGAGCCACATCCCCAGCCCATCAATTTTATTTAGTTTATTTATTTTTTTAGAGTAAGAGGGCAGGGGTGCCTCCATGTTTTCCCCAAAGGGAGCTGTCCTGTCCCCTGAGTAAAGGGGTAAAACAGCTCTGTGGAAAGTCATTGCTCCTGCCCTGGCGTAAGTCATCCTGTTCCTCACACACGGACACCTGCTCCTCAGTGGGTAGATGTGTTGGTCTTGTGCCACTGAGGCCACTGCTCTGGGCTGTGCACACAGCCTGACGCCTGTTCTCCACTCCACTTCCTCAGAAGTCTGGTTTTTTTTCTGGGATGGTGGTGCGGGGGTCAAACCCAGAGCCTAAAGCATGCTAGGCTTCACTGCACCACTGAACAAGTCGGACCCCAGCCCCCTGACAAGTCTGTTTCTGTCACATGTGGGGTTTTACTTCTTCCTCAGTTTTGTTTTCTGCTTCCTAGGATACTCCAGTGGTTCTACCTTGTTTTTCTTCCCTTCAAGTTTGGAAGAGTCTTAAAAAACAAGTGGGTCTTAGAAACTCATTTGTGTTTCAGCATTAGAACATTAATTGGTTCTGTGAATTATGAATTTTTGTTCTAAAAATATTTAATTTTAGGGGCTAGGGTTGTGGCTCAGCAGTACAGTGCTTGCCTCGAACTTGTGGCCTTGGGTTCAATCATCAGCACCACATAAACATAAATAAATAAAATAAAGATGTTGTGTTCAACTACAACTAAAAAAAAATTTGATTTTAGATTACATAAGAACTTAGAGCACTGATTTCAGACTCTTTTAGAGGTAGTTTATAGTTTATACGAGGTGTAAGGGATCCAATTAAAGAAGAACTCTCTCTTGTTGTTTCTGAAACATAAAATCAGACAGATGGACATAAAGTAACACTTTTATTACCAATAAAGGTGATTGACAGTTATGGCCTTGATCTGCAGCCAGATGAGCTCTCTGAAACTTAGCATCTGGAGTAGACATACTTATAGGCCAGTCATCAGCACAGCTGTCTCCTGCCCTTCCCCACGGGCTGGGCCCTCTGCCTCATAGTCAAGAAGACTGTCTGCCTCCTGTAGGGCGGGGCCATGGAGCCTTTCCAGCAACTCCACATGAGTGATGGGAAATTTTCATCAATTTTATTTGATTTGATCTTGTACATTTCATCAAATTAGGAATTTGCTTGCAGATCTTTTAATTCAATGGACATCTAAGTTGCAGTATGTATTCAATAAATATACTGTGAAGTTGTGCAATTTGTTGTAGCCATATTATGATATGTTGCCTTTGCTTTTTGCTTTCAAGTAATCAGAAATTCTGCTTAGAAGAAATGTCTGCAAAGTAGATGATGGTGCAAAAATCAGCCTTAGCAAACTTGAAGAGTCAGGAACATTTTCTATTTCTGTAGCCTTGTTACATCTTGCTCAGCTAAGAAATATGATTGGGGGCAGTGGCTGAAGCCACTTGACTGGGCTCAGGAGGAAACGCTGTGGTACAGGCACAAGTATGTCACCTTGGTCCTGGTGAGATGGCCACTATTGCTTTCATTTTCAGACTTGGCTTCTCAGGACTATTCACTTGTCTTTCAGGCTAAGAATAGTCACGAGATAAGCAGCTGTGTGGATATACAGGCAGACTGTTTGCACTGTCTGATGAGTACTTTGTGTTCTGAAAGTTGAGATTCCACATAGTGAGCTCTGGAAAACAACTGCCCCTAAATTCAGAAGATAATGAAAAGATTAATTATATATTCCTTATCTTGCCAAGTGCTCTGTGTTGACCAGTGTAGTTCACTGACCTGAAGATGGATCCAGGAAGTCTGGAATGTACTGTTTCACATTGTTACTCTTGAAAAATGTATTTAATCAATGTGCAGAGTGCTCCGGGCAGTGTACTTGAAATGACCTTTATCCTTGAGGCACCTGTGGGAGTCTGCCTGTGGCATGCTTGACAAGAATGAGAATTTGGAGGAAAAATAGAAATGAGATTTAATTTTCACACATCTGAATAATAAATGATTTTTTTCCGACAATTCTTAGTAAAATTGTATTTTTTGTAATTTTCACATAAAATTGGGTGAACTGAGATTAGGAGTGTTGTTGATTCTAATTTTGGTAAAACAAAAATATCATTTAAAATTATTAAAATATATCCTCTTTTTAAATTATTTGTTTATTCTAATTTGTTATACATGATGGCAGAATGCAATTCATTTCATGTTATACATACCGAGCACAATTTTTCAAGTCACTGATTATGCAGAAAGTATTTTCACACCATTTGTGTCTTCACTCATGTACTTGGGGTAATGATGTCTAACTCATTCCACCATCATTCCTACCCCCTTGCCCCTTCCCCTCCACTCCCTCCCCTTTGACTTATCTAAAGTTCCTCCATTCCTCCCATGATCCCTCTCCATCGCCATTATGAGTCAGCATCCTCAATATATCCTCTTGATGAAAAAAACCCAAACAGTGTAAAAATTATTATAAAGGGTCTCAGCCTCTCATTAGTCCCTCAAACAATTTTATGTGTATGTTTCAGATGTTTTCCATTCATGATCAAATACAATTTTTGTTTTGTGAAGATACATAATTTGCAGCTTTGCTTGTTCACTTGGTGTATTGTTATTATTTTGGTGCTGAGGATTGAACCCAGGGGGTACTCTACCACTGAGTACATCTTTAGCCTTTTTTGTTTATTATTTTGAAACAGGGTCTTGCTAACTAGCCAAGTTCTCAAACTTGATATCCTCCTGCCTCAGCCTCCCAAATAACTGGGATGGCAGTGCGTGCCACTGCGCCCAACTTCACTTAATATATTATCTAAGCTGATTGAAGAGTTTCTCTTCACTTTTCTTTTCTCTCCCTCCTTCCCTTCCTTCCTTTTTTTTTTAAATTATGAGTGTTGAATCAAACATGTTTTAATCTAATGAAAGGAATATATGATTTTTCTTCTTCAATGGGTACATCAGATTCTCTGGTATGCTGCACTCCTGATGTTCCTGCGATAATTTTAGTGAGTTTTTAAAATTGACCACTGATTACTCATTAAAGTTAATTCAGGGATGTCACAAATGAGTAGATTGTGTCACCTGAGCTAGGACACCTAAGAGGAACATAGACGGTGCCAGATGTGACTGACCATCTGTACTACAGATCCAGAGGAAATAATGATCCAGCTCTTCCAGGATCTGTTTTCAGTATAGTCTTGATGGTTATTGGAGATGATGCTGTTAATTAGAAGCTAACAATATAAAAAGTTAATATCATTAGCTACAAAGTTATTAGATTCTGAGTAGCATTGTCTTAGTTATAATCTCAAGGAATATTATGCATCTTGAGGTTCAATCTCTCACCACCACTCCCCAGGGGCACTCTAACCACTGAACTGTATCCCCATCCCTTTTTATCATTTTTATTTTGAGACATGGTCTCCAGGTTGTCCTGACTATTCTCAAACTTCCTATCCTCCTGCCTTAGCCTCCCCAGTAACTGGTACTAAGGGATTTAGAAATGCTTTGACTGTCATTAGTTTTGGAGTTTATTTCATAGTCCTTTAAGGATAGCTTAATAGTTGGATAGTTTCTTATATCATCCTCCAATTAAAATATTGGCATGTCTTTCGAGGGCTAGGCCAGAACTTGCCCACTTATTTCTTTGAGGAAGTGAAAATTTTTCCTACCAGCTCTGTCTATAACAACTGTTGAATTTGGCAGTGCATGACAGAGTAATTGGAGATTTGCTATGAACAGTCACCATGAGTGGCAAGAACTTGACTAGATTTGAGATTAGTAGCATAAAAGATATGATTTAGAAGCCAAGACAGGGGTTTAGACATTTAAGTTTCAAGCTTCCAATCTGAAGATTGTGTTGGTGAGTGATGTCTGCAGTTGCTTCTACTTTCTGAGATTTTTGGTTGCATAAATATATTTGTGAATGCACCCACTTCTCTTAGACTGATTCCTCTATTAAGAACGGAAGCCTGTGGAGAGGAGATGGAAAATTAGGATTTTGACTTTTGTTGAAATTTTGCCACCTTCGTTGGTTCATGTTTCCTTTTATCTTAATGCTGATTTTCTTCTTCTGTGTTTTGGATTATATATTGCATATTGTTACTTCTGCCATTGGTGTTTATTTTTAGGAGTTTAAAGTTTTTTGGGGTGAGAGGGCATTCAAACACTGAGCCACACCCCCAGCCCTATTTTGTATTTTTTTTAGAGACAGGGTCTCACAGAGTTACTTAATGCCTTGCTTTTGCTGAGGCTGGCTTTGAACTCGAGATCCTCCTGCCTCAGTCTCCCGAGCCTCTGTGATTACAGGCATGCACCACCATGCCCAGCAAGAATTGTTTTTCAGTTTTTTAAAGAGCAGTTTTAGATTTATAGGAAAGTTGCTCTGAAAGTACAGAGTTCCTGCTTAACCTCCTCTTCCATTTCCCCTATAATTGACACTTTTGCATGTGTGGTATTATTATCTATTTAATTTTTTTTTTTTTTTTAGTTGTAGATGGACACAATACCTTTGTTTTATTTATTTATTTTTATGTGGTGCTGAGGATCAAACCCAGTGCCTCACAGTGTTAGGCAAGGCTCTACCACTGAGTCATAACCCGAGCCCTGGTATTAATATCTTGAATGTAAAGTGCAATATTTATAATTTATGAAGTAATATTGAAATTATTAACTAAAGTCCATTAGGGTTTGCTTTTTGTATAGTTTCTATGGATTTCAACAAATTAATAATATCCTATATCTCCAATTATATAAGATAAAATAGTTTCATTGCTCTAAAAATGCCTTGTGCTTTATCTGTTCATCCCTCCTCTTCATCCCCTGCACACCTGCAAACACTGATCGTTTTATTCCTCTGTAGTTGTCTTTACTGAGATGCCATATAGGTGGAATCATATTGTATGCAACCTATTCAGACTGACTTTTTTTCACTTAGCATATGCATTTAAAATTAATCTGCAAGGTCTTTTTGTGGTTTTGATACCTCATTTCTTTTTATACCTAAATAATAATCCATTGTATGGGTGAATGCTGGTGTTTTTATTCATTCACCTGTCAAAGGACATTTTGGTTGCTTCCAAGTTTTGGCAATTAAGAGTAAAAGCTACTATAAACATTCGTGTGTGGTTTCTTGCGTGGACACGTTTCAACTTATTTGGGTAAATATGTTGGAGTATGATTACTGAATCACACAATAAGCCTATGTTTAGCTTTGTAAGAACCCCCCCCCCCCATTTTTTCCTTTCTGCCTTCTCCTACTCCATAGCCCTGCTCCCTGTCTCCCACCCCAGCACTGGGAATTGAACCCAGGCCCTCACACATGCGAGGCAAGTGCTCTGCCACTGAGCTGGGGTCTGTGTTGTTTTCCTGATCTAGTTACCTGTTCCTTCACCAGTGCCATACTGTCCTAGTCACTGTAGCTTTATGATGGGTCTTGATGTCCAGTAGTGTCAGTCCACCAACTTTATTCTTTTCTTTTAATATTGTGTTGGCTATTCTGGGTCATTTGTCTTTCCATATAAACTTTAGAAACAATTTGTTGATAGCCACAAAATAACTTGCTAGGATTTTGTTTGGAATTGTGTTAAATCTGCATATCAAGTTTAGAAGAATTAATAGCCTAATAATACTGAGTCTTTCCTATCCATGAAGAGGAAATATTTCTCCATTTATTTAGATCTTTGATATATATACATTTATTTATTTATTTTTTAGTTGTAGTTGGACACAATACCTTTATTTTATTTATTTTTATGTGGTGCTGAAAATTGATCCCAGGGCCTTGCACATGCCAGGCAAGTGCTCTACCACTGAGCCACAACCCCAGCCCTAGATCTTTGATTTCTTTCTTCAGAATTTTATGTTTTTCCTTATATAGATCTGTTCTCTCTTTTTTTTTTTTTTTTTTTGTACCAGGATTGAACCCAGGGGCACTTAGCCACTGAGCTACATCCTCAGCCCTTTTTTTTGTATTTTATTTGGAGACAGGGTCTTGCTGAGTTAATTAGGGCCTCACTGAGTTGCTGAGGCTGGCTCCCAAGCCTCTGGGATTACAGGCATGTACCAATGCGCCTGGCCCCCTATAGATCCAAACACATATTTTTGTTAAAATTTTTACTCAAGTGTTTTATTTCTAGGTGCTAATATAAATTGTATTAATTTTCAAATTTCGGTTGTTCATTGCTGGTGTACAGGAAAGCAATTGACTTTAGTATGTTAAGCTTGTAATCTGTAGCCTGGCTGTAATTGTTTAATAGTTCCACAGGTTTGTTTTGCCAATTCTTTAGGGGGTTTTGTTTGTTTTCCTTCAGACAATCATGAAATTTGCAAACAAAGACAGTTTTATTTCTTCTTTCCAAATTTGTATACCTTATATTTCCTTTTCTTATTGCATTAACTAGGACTTCCAGTATGAATTTGAATAGAAGTGGTGCGAGGGTATATCCTTGCTTCTTTTCTTGAAGGAACACACCTAGTTTCTTAATATGACGTATGATATTAGCTTCCAGTTTTATTCATAGGCTCTTTATCAAGTTAAGGTAGTTCTTCTCACAGTTTTCTGAGAATTTTTATCATGAATGAATTTTTGATTTTGTCAAATGCTTTTTCTGCATATATTAATATAATCATGTGATTTTTCTTCTCTAGCTTGTTGACATTGATTATTCAAATGTTGAACCAGTCTTGCAAACCTGGATTGAATCCCACTTGGTTATAGTATGATTCTTTTGGTAGTCTGTTGTATTTGATTTGCTGATCTTTGGTGGAGGGGTTTTGTATCTGTGGTGAAACATTGGTCTGTAGTTTTCCTTCCTTTTAATGTCCTTTTCTGGTTTTGGTATTAGGTCAGGGCTGGTCCCACAGAATGAGTTAGGAAAATGTTCCCCCTGCTTCTTTTTGCAGGAAGAGATTGTAGACAACTAGTATTTCTTTTTTAAATGTTTGGTAGAATTTACCAGTGAAACCATCTGGACCTGGTGCTTTCTGCTTTGTAAGGAAATTAATTATGAACTCAATTTAAAAAAATAAATATAGGCATATTCAAATGACCTATTCCTTCTTGAATGAATTTTGGTAGGTTGTAGCTTTCAGGGAATTTATTTTGTGGAAGTTATCAAATTTGTAAGTACCAAGATATTTATAATACCCCTTTATTCTATTCATGTCCATGGGATTAGTAGTGATGGCCCCTCTTTCTTGGCATTAATACTGTATGTCCTCTCTCTTTCTTGGTTAGCTTGGCAAAATGTTTATCAACTTTATATTTTTAGAGAACTAATTTGAGATTTTAGCTCATATTATAGTTTAGAACCCTGGTGTTTTGGCTTTGAGTCAGTCTCTAAATTTTTACCAGTAGCTGTTATATGTAGGTGTGCACAAAGGTATAAGAATTAGGAGCTAAAAACAAACATATCATTAGAGCTTTTTTAGACTTTCTTAGGCTTAACAGAATAGTTATATGAACACACAGTTAAATCTGTCAGACCACTGATTGGGGTAGGTGGTGAATAAGAAAGAATAGTACAGACTTAGGAGACAGGCAAAAAGTTTCTGTGCTGGCCTCCCGTGGTAACTCTGTATCCTTGGGTGAGTGACTTCACCTAAGAGTGTTAAGATTTATAAAATGCAAATTCTTATTTTACTATTTGGTATGAAAAGCAGAACTAATATATATTAGGCATCTGCTATGATGACTAGTACATAGTAGATCTTCTATTGCAGTTTTTATGCTTCTAATATAATATCTATTAGTCATTAAGAATTTCTGAATTTCTTCATATTCTAAATCCTTGGCAGATGACAGGGCTGTCCTCTTATTCTTTGACATATGCAGCTGTATTTCTACCCATATAGAGTTTTGATTGTTATAAATGGCTACCTCTTGACTTGTAAATTTAAAATCTAGGAAGCAAAAAGCCATTTGCAGGAAAGCCATCTAGTCTGGAAGATGGTTCCCTTTATAGCCCACCTGATAAAGTGTCTCAGTCCTCAGTTGGGAGATGTTACACAGAGCCTACTGAGGCCTTTTAGCCAGGTGTTTTCCAAGGTTCCTAGTCATCCAAAGTGAGTGCTTATTTTTGGAAAGACTCCAAGGACAAGGTACTGGGTGCCTATTGAGAAAGCTAGAAAAAGAATTTGACAAATAGGGCAGATTTGGAACGTTGATTAAATACAGATCTCAGTAGAGTCCTGAGACAGACTCTGGTTCTAAATTTAAACATTACAAATAGAGACAAGGAAAGTGAGGGGAAAAAAATGGGCTTAGTTTAAGCCAAAGTTTTTTTTTTTTTTTAAATAATGTTCCAAAATAATTTGTCTTGTTCAGCTATTTTTACTAATGGAGGTTAAACTAAGTGGCTATTGTGCTTACTAAATTATGGAGAAATAACTTCTTTAAAAATTAGTTTAGGGACTGAGGCTATAGCTCAGTGGCAGAGCACTTGCCTAGCATGTGTGAGGCACTGGGTTTGATCCTTAGCACCACATAAAAATGAAACAAATAGAATAAAGGCATGCTGTCCATCTACAATTACAAAAAAATAGTTTTAATTAGTATAAATGAAAAACTTACAGTAGCAAATTTTGATCTGTTAAACTTGTAAATATGTATTTTCAGAAATAATTACCTTTCCTTTCTGAACTGAATGGAACTTTTAAGAGGGAAAGGGTCTGTTTGGGAAGGTCACCTTGGCTGTACAGAACTAAATAGAGAAGGCTACTAGTAAAAGGCTTCTGAGAAAGGGGAAGTTCTTTATATACTATCTTGATTCAGAGTAAATGATGGCATTTGAACAAGAAGTCTTTGCCTACTGAACACAGTGGTGCACACCTGTAATCCCAGGGACTTGGGAGGCTGAGGCAGGAGATTTCAAGTTCTAGGTGAGCCTCAGCAACTTAGCCAGACTCTGTCTCAAAATGAAGGAAAAGGGATGGGTCAGTAGCTCAGGGGTAAAGTGCCCTGAGTATGATCCCCAGTACCCGCCCTAACCACACACACACACACACACACAAAAAAAAAAAAAAAAAAAAAAAAAAAAAGTCATGTTTGCTCTGAAGTAGGAGCTTGGCAGGCCAGGGGCTAGCCCCAGTTGGGAGCTGCTTGCTACACATCAGTCCTCTCAGTGCTCACTTCCTTTGCAAACCTAGTAGACCTGAACCTCACCCCATGCCTTCCTCTGACCTCACAGTACCAACCATTCCTCACGTGCAGATCTACATACTTACCAATAGAAAAGTGGTCCTGAGCCTTACCCGTTAGACTGTTTATGTGTTTGTTGGATGTAATTTTCAAGGCTCTTAGTTGGTCATTTCATGAAGGAAAGTAAGGGGGGAAGTCAGGGAGGATGATCAGAGAAGGCTGAGGAAAGTGCCCTCCGAGGACACAAAGAGAACTTATCCCAGCATGTGGAGTAGAGAGAAGACAGCAGCCGAAGTTCCAGCCTGGCTCAGCCATTTGCGAGCTGTCCCTTTTCCTCACTGTGTCTCAGTTTCTCTACCTATGAAGACTTGGGAAAGATGGTTTTAGGCATTGGGGATGGGAAATAGGACAAGACCCCTGTCCTTGAGGACATCATCTGAAGAAGGAAACAGATTGGTTGAAAGCAAATAAAGAAAATGTAATGTTGTAAATATTTTAAGTAGGGGTCTATAAAGAAGAGCCCTGGACATGGTTAACTCAACCTGGAAAGTCAACATTTCAGTGGGGCTTTGAAGCCTTTTGGAGGTTTCACGAAGATGAAGATGGAGAGAAACAGAGAGAACAGGTTCAAAGGCACAGATAGTTCACTGCTGCTGCCGGGGGTGTGCATTGCAGTGCGGAGGGTGGTGGCACCAGAAAGGTAGCTGGGATAGGTGGGAGGTCATTATTGCACAGCAGACGGAAGGTCTGCTGTAGGTAAGAGACCACATTGAAAACTACTAAGGCGGGCATGCCCTTGCAATCCTAGAAGCTCAGGAAACTGAGGCAGCAGGATCACGATTTCAAAGCCAGCCTCAGCCATTAGTGAGGCCCTAAGTAACTTAGTGATATGATATCTTGTCTCAAGAAAAAGGAGGCGGGGTGGCCTGGGGATGTGGCTCAGTGGTTAAGCATCCCTGGATTATATCCTTGGTGCCAAAAAAGAAAAGAACACCTCAAATTAGGACCCTGTAGCTAAGCATTTGAAAAGTTAATAATGTAAACATCTAGAAATTTTTTTTTTTTGATGGAGGAAGAGACTTGAGGCTGTCAAAATCATTTTAGAAGTTATTTCAAGAGTAAGGCAGTGACTTTGAAAATAAAGAGGAAGAGACAAATTGTGAGCTGTTTTAAGGTATAAAGTATGTGGGGTTTAGTAACCCCCAGTTGATTCATTCACCTCCCCTAACCTCAGCTGTCACTTAAACTAGTGGGACATTGCCATAATGTACAATTCCTAAAGGGTCTTATAAAATTCACTGGCCTTTGAAATCACTGACCATTTGGTCACCTCCCCTGGGGATGGGTACTGAAGTCACAGGGGCAAGCTTCTTCATAGCCTCTGTAATTGAAGTGCTTCATTCAGAAGCAAGGGGGAGTAATTGATGTTCACCCTCTGGAGGCTGGAAAAATCAAAGATCACAGGAGGCTTTTAAAAAAGGAGGCCAAATCTAGGAATAAATGATCCCCAGAACCTTTTCCTTTAAGAACTCTTAAAAATCTTGTAACTGGGAGCCTGTTTCTATCTGGAATAGATCTGGCTTCTTTTTTTTTTTTTTAATATTTATTTTTTAGTTGTAGTTGGACACAATACCTTTATTTATTTATATGTGGTGCTGAGGATCGAACCCAGGGCCTCACATGTGCTAGGTGAGCACTTTACCCACAACCCCAGCCCCTAAAACTGGCTTCTTTAAAAAAAAAAAAAGTTGTGTGTGTGTGCTTTAAAGAAAAAATTTAATTCTAATACTTCTTGACAAGGTAAGGAAGACTTATTCAAAACCATCTAAGTAGGGATATTGCAATAGGGGAGAGAGATCAGGCTTAACTCCCAATACAACATGGGCCAGTGGGACTTACAGCCAAGGAGCAGGATTCAAGAACCCTGGGTAGAAAATCACTGGGTGGAAAAAGGAGACATCCAGGGTAGGGGGATTCTTGCTGAACTGACCTAACAGGATTTTTGCTAAAGGAAGGCCAAGGACTTAGGTATCACAGGTCAGGGATGAGGAACTTGATTGGATATCCAGGGTAAAGGGACTTTTGAACTTACTTAACTGGATTCTTGCTAAGCAGGGCTTGGCAGGTCTGTGGGGCCAAGGTCAAGGCCTAGTGGAAAACACGTTTCAAAAAGCCGGACTTAAGTTTGGTCAAGAAGAGAGTCTGTCATTGTGTGTTTTATTACAAAGTATGCCTCACCTCCAGAACTAATCAGTCTTAACAGTTTGGTGTGTAACAGTTTGGCTTGTTAGTATAGCTTAGAAAAATACTCTGTTCTTAAGAGAAATGAGATCATGCTCTCCATACTGTTCTGCAGGTGCATTTCCCACTCCATATATCTTAGATGTTTTTCCACGACAGCACACACACACTAGTCTCATTCTTTAACTCTTGCCTGCCTCACTTTAAACATTGTTTACACAGAACTGTCAACTGGAAGTGATTTAAAATACCACTGCCTATACCTCTAGTTCACAACTTTTTTTCCACATACACATCTGATTTATTCCATAAAACAACTCCCTGAAGGTGGGGATAGGGCAGGGAAAATCTCCATCTCTGACCATTTCCTAGAGATTTTGCAGCTAGTATGTGTTAAGTCTGGGATTGATACATGGGTCAGCTGCATGTGTGAAAAATAAATTTAGATCTTTAATATTTATCTTACATGTTAGCCATATTCAGAATATGATTTTTGTCTGTGGCACTTTGGGATATTTAGGATGTACATGTGGTATCTTGAAGGATCTACAATCTGATAGTAAACCTCATTTGAATGTTGATCCTCCCCGCCCCCCTCACTTCCCTGCCTTCCTTCGGATTAAACCCAGGAGCACTACCACTGAGCTACGTTCTTTTTATTTTTTATTTTGAGATAGAGTTTTACTAAGTTACTGAGGCTGGCCTTGAACTTATGATCATTTTGCCTTAGCCTTTGGAGTCACTAGGAATACAGGTGTGCACCACAAACCTGACCCCTGTGTTATTAATTTCTGTATTGAAAATTTTCATTTTGGCTGGGCATGGTGGCTCATACCTATAATCCCAGTGGCTCAGGAGGCTGAGGCAAAATGATCACAAATTCAAGGCCAGCCTCAGCAACTTAGTGAGGCCCTGAGTAACCTAGTGAGATCCTGTCTCTAACTAAAATATAAAAAATTTTAAAAAGGGGACTGGGAATGTGGCTCAGTGGTTAAGCACCCCTGGGCTCAATCCCTGATTACTCCCACACACATACCAAAAAAAAAGAAAATACTTGTTTTAATTTCTTCAAAACAATAGAATAATCATTTTAAATACCTTAAGATTAAACGTATTCCTTTGTGTCTTTGATTTTAATGTCGATGCTTGTAATAGTTACCTTAAGTAACAAAATTTGTCAGCTAATTAGATTTCTGGAAATGCTAATGGAGCCATGCGTTAACTCCTTCTACTTATTTCCCTCCGGGAACCTTTTCCTACCTAAAACATCCTGCCTCTCTTCCTTGGTGCCTTTTATTGGTTTCCTATGACTTTGGAGAGGAAAAGAGCCAGGCAGGAGGAGTGAGGAGTGGGGAATGTGAGGCAGGAGGAGATGAAGGAATCTGAGCCACAGGGAGGGGAAGCCCCGTGACTAGAGCTGCATCACACAATGGTTAAGAGTTCAGCCCCCACCACGGGGTCACCAGCTCTGTGACTCTGGGTAAGTTATTCTCCTACATACTTGTCAGTTCCATAGGTTCCCTTACAGGCTTCCTGTGAAAAGTAAAATGCAGAAAAGCTGGGCATGGTGGCACATGCCCATTGTCCCAGCTACTTAGGAGGTTGAAGCTGGAGGATCACTTGAACCCAGGGATTCAAGAGCACCCCGGGCACCAAAGCAAGACCCCTGTCTCAAAACAAACAAAAACCATAAGAGAGGTTATTTAATCCACTTTAGATATGGTTGGATTATAGCAAACATTTAATAAATGTAATTTCTAGGCTTTTTAGTCGCCACATTCCAAGAAAGGGGTCTCAAAGTCTGAATGGAGTGAGGTGAACATCCAGAGTAGAGCCCAGGCTGGGTGCTATTAATCATTATGCTGGGACAACAGATATAAGCCAGGATTTATGATTTCCCTAAGGTGGAGCCCTCTGTGCCCCCCATATATGTGACTGAGTCATCTTTCATTCCTACCTCAGCCTGTTTAAGTCTCTGGACTTTGACAAATCGGGGAGCATGACTTCGTCCTTAAAAATCCTTTGACACTCAGTACTCACAGAAGACACTTTGCTTTTCTTTCTAGGTAGCATGTCCTAGAGTGTTATGGGTCTGTACAAGTATTTAGTAAAACATGTGCAGTTTTTTTTTAATATAAAAACAACTTAGAAGAGGATATTTGAGTTTTTATAAGTAGTTTCTGTCATCTGAAAAAATAATAATTTTGCCATCCTTTTCTTTAAATAGCTGGACCCCTTCTGCCTTTCGGTGTGGGTGTTTCCTGGTGCCAGCTGCAGAAGGCTACAGTGATAAACAAAGCATTTGAATCCTTCCTAAGGTGCTTGCGGTTTGGTGAGAAAGACTTGAAACAAAGAAAATGCAGGTCCCTGAGCCGAGAGCTAGGCAGTGAAGGCAGGGTTGGGAGCTGGGTGGCTGGAGCTCAGGAGAGGCCCTGCCTAGGCTGACGGTGGGGAGGAACCCTCTGGGGAGGAGCCCCCTGCCAGCTCCACAGGCAGTAGGGGCTGAGGAGGGAGGATGGGATGGGGCTGGGGCAGAGGAGGGAGAGAGCACCGTGGAGCAGGAGCTGGGAGCAGTCTGCCGCTCTTTCCCTGTTTGCATGCCCTTGCTCCCTTCGGCTTGCTGGTGAAATCCATTCTCAAGCCATCTCTGTGTTCCTTAGCATTTGTAAGTATCACACTGCAGTACAATTTTTTGTTTCTGTGTCTCTGGTGCCCTTTAGGGGAGGGACTTGTCTTTTTCATTGTGAGATACCTGGAGTGAGTTGCATAGTGGCCTTTCCTTTCTTCCTTCCTGCTTAGTGCCAGGTGCTGTGTGCACAGGACAGGCCCAGTCCCTGCTGTCATGGAGCATGCAGTGTGACAGCTGCTTTGCTCAATATGTGAAGATGTGGGCTGATTCACACTTAGGGTCAAAAGCTCTGGAGCATATTCTTTTTTAGGTCAGTAGTTCCATTTCTTCTTTGTGGCTGGGGATCAAAAATGCTGAATGTTCAAATGTTACGAAGCCATTGCTTAGATAGCATCAAGTCAAAGATAAGGGTCCCCAAAAAGTGTAAACTGGTGAAGATATAGGACTTGTGAAAATGTGACTTGTATGTTAACTCCTGCGAATACAACTTAAAAGAGACCTTAATGGGTTCACTTCCCATGGTGCACTTCTCAGGCGTCCTGTCCCTGTCAGGATGGGAACCACTCTCACTCTGCACTCCTTCAAGCACTGTTCACATTCTACCTTCCTGTCATAGGCCTTGCCTGAGGGAGCAGTGACTGCAAATAGCAATCCTTACAGCAAATGTGCCATCCTGTCTCAGACAGTCCCTGCTCTCCAGAACAGGGAGACAGTCCCTGCCAGTTTGAGTGTGTAGAGTTATATGTGTCCTCAGATTGCTAGCTAGAAGCAGAAGGGCTTCGAACAGGGCGGTGAGAAGAGCAAGGTGGGATATAACCAGTATGTCTGTCCTGCAGGTAACTGTCCTTGGCAGGACCAAGGGAGGAGCACCTTGCTGGCTGCCTGGAGCTGCCACTCTTGTGAGTGTGTGTCCGAATTGTGTTGTGTGTTCAGTTATGATGGTGCATTGCCTTGCCTGCTGTCCCTTTCTCCCTCCTGTGGGAGAAACCCTTCGAAGTCGCAGCTTTCATCCCATGCGTGAAACATGAAAATACATGGCCACAAAAACCCCAGAGTCCCAGACTTTCACATTCACTGCTCCTCCAACCTGTCAGGTAGCATCAGAATCCTTCCTGCACTGTTCCTACCAGAAGGCCATTTATGATGCCCAAGTTCCTGTCCAGGGAAGCAACCATTTCCAGGTCCTGGATCTTCACTTTCTTTTGGTGTTTCCTCCACATTTCTATTTTTTTTTCCTTCTACAGCTCTTTCATTTTTGAGGTTTAGCATTGTCTAGTGATCTTTGTTGCAGAAGAGGAAGGCTTTAGTTTCTTATGCTCTCTCAGTCTAACTTTCCTTCAATCCTTCAAATGTATCATGATTTTTGGTCACATCTGTATTTAATGCTATGTTTAAGTAACATTCACCTGCTGAGCCAATCAAGATGTTGTGTTTTCTTTTCTTTTTTTTTTTTTTTTGGTATAATTCATTAATTTCCTTTTGTTTTCTGAGTTCTCTTTGTTTAGCTCGCTCTTACTTCCCCCATAAACTTTTAAGTCCCTAACATTCTTCTCCACATACTAGGCAGATGTATCTGTTGATCCTGTCTGTCTGGTTGTCTCCTGCAGACAGCTCTTAGGCTCCCTGTGTTATCCAGCCACGGTTGGCCTGGTCACTCTGGAGGCGTGCTATGTGGCTGAGTCATGGCACCGGTTTCCTGGTTGCCCTCTTGCTCTTTCTCGGCTTGCTCATTTGTTTGATAGAGCATGTCCTCCATTTGCTGCCTGATGTAAGGATGTGTGGGAGTTAAAATTTGAGATCCTGCATGTCTAAAAATATCTTTATTCTCTTTTTTAAACTTGACTGATAATTTGTCTGCTATGCAGTTCTGAGTTGGAAATCAGATCACCTCAGAATTTTGAAAGTATTGCTCCTTTGTGTTGTGGCTTCTATTGAAAGTAGACACTGTGAAATACCATATGCCAGCTAGTGGATGCCTCTCAGTCCTTTGCATGTGAACTATTTTTTACTTTCTGGAACTATGTTATCTTTATCCATGTATTCTGAAATTCCACAAGGAACTTTGGGGAAGGCTTTGTTTCTTTCTCTTTTTTAATTTATTGTGCTGAGCACAGGCTGAACTTTTTCAGTTCGACGTTCAAGGCAGATTTCTTAAGCTATTTCTTTGCTAATTTTCTCCTGGAACCCTCAAGGTCCTCTAATTTTCGTATCTTTCTTATTAACTCTATCTTTGGCTTTTTTTTTTTTTTTTTTTTGTACTGGGGATTGAGCCCAGAGGTGCTTTACCACTGAGTTACATCTCTACCTTTTTTACTCTTTAAGACAGGGTCTCATTAAGTTGCCTGAGGCTGGCCTTGAAATTGTGATCCTCTTGCCCCAGCCTCTGGATTAGCTGGTATTACAGGTGTGCACTACCACATCTAGCTTTGGATCTACTTTCTGAAAGATTTATCCAACTTTATCTTTTTTTTTTTTTTTTTTAAGTTGTTGATGGACCTTTATTTTATCTTTTGGCCCTTTAACTTTATCTTTTGATTCTTTATGTTTTGTATTTCTCGTATCATTTTTAATTTCTAAGAACTTTTCACTGATTTTCTTCTGTTTATTCTAGTCCCACTCTTGTGATAACTGTTGACAGTATTGGGCTCCTCATTGCTGTTTCTTCAAGTCACTGTTTTCTATTTGTATTGTGCTCCCATCTTTCCCTGTTGAGGGTTTTCCTCAAATGTCTGGTGATTCCCATTTGTCATTTATTTGCATAAGCGCGAGACACTGCAAAGCTGATTGGACGTTCTATACAGAGCTGGGAAGAGCTCGTCAAGGAAGGCTTTCCATGAGATGGGGGTTTGGACCCACCTGATTTGTTGAGGAATTCCCCAAAGTCAGCATCTTTTGATCTTGTTCAGGGACTCAGTTGGTTGTCCCGGGAAAGAAGACTCTCTTTGGTGGTGGGGTGGGCTGGGACTGCCAGCATTCTGAAGGCCAAGCAGGCCATCCTTCCAGATGGAGACTTTGTTTAGGGGCTTTGTTTTCGGTACAGTGCCTCTCCCTGCCATCTCCTGTTCCTAATGTCTCAGAGTCGTTTCTTAATTTTGTTTTGTTTGATTGAACCCATTGGTGCTCTCCCACTGAGCCACTCCTCAGACCTTTTTTTCCCCTCTTTGAGACAGCGTCTAGCCAAATTGCCCAGGCTGGTCTCAAACTTGCAATCCTCCTGCCTCAGCCTCCCAGTAGCTGGGATTATGGGAATGTGCCACTGCTCTCAGCCCTGTCTGGTTTTACACAGACTAATCCACCTTCTCCTGCCTGGGTAGAGGAGTAATACACAGTCTCCTGGCTGCTCTGGATATGACAGCAGAGCCTCTGGCCTAAGACCTTCTCATACAGAATTTATGTGAAGCCCTGGCTTTCAGCCCTTCCTTATCCCTGGCCTCCTCAGCCACCTGGTACCTCGATCCCTGAGCCTTCTTAGGGGTGCTGTGTGAATTGGCAATCACTTCCCTGGCTGCAGGGATTCACTTTCTCATCTCTGCTAATTCATCTACTTTAGACCTTTCAAAAAAATTGACATCCAGCCAGGTGTTAAGATACAATACCAGAAGCTGCTCTGGAGGCTGAAGCAGGAGGATGGCAAGTTCAAGGACAGCCTGGGCAACTTAGTGACACCCTGTCTCAAAATAAATAAAAGTGACTGGGGATGTGGCTCAGTGGTAAAGCACCTCTCAGTTCTGGGAGTGGAGAGGATATTTATATCGTATGTTCAGTGTTATCTTCTGTTCCTTTTGACTTGTTTTGCTTGTTTTTACTTCATTTTTAGTGGAATTTAGGAAGGAGCAGAAATAAAAGCTCATGTTTAGGTTTCATAGTTAACTGGTGGTTTTGTGATTGATTGCTTCATATCTAAGTTTTGTTTTTCTCCAAAGATTTTAAGCTTCTTTGAGAGTAGGAATGGTTTCACAGGCTCCTTGTATGTTTCCTTTTATCCTAAGCCATTAATTATGTAGAAAGTATTTTAGTAATTATGTGTCAAAATTCATTTGAAGTAAAATAGAGTCTTTTCTGAATTAGACTGACTTTGAACAGTGTTTCATTTTATTGGAAAATTGCCAGTCCTTTCTGAGACTCAGAGATAAACCTGACGTTGCAAGGATAACCAGGAGAAGAAAACAGTAGTCTTTGGCAGAAAACGGCTGATGAGACAAACTCCTTGAGACCTTATGATTTAATGAAGAATGGTAGAGAGTTGCCCCAGGACCTCTCTTCCCCACAAGTTCATTGTCATTGCTTCCTCTTACCAGGTCTGTGATCCAGAAAGCCTTTTTCTAACCTAATGCTCTGAGAGTCTTTGACCCTCTGTGAACTAGTACAGGAGGAGAGCCATAGAGTTGCAAGTTGTTTTCTCTCCATCTTTAAGGTCAAGGGTCTGGAGAATTAGAAGGAACATGCACTAGAGGTTACATGTTGAATTTTATTTCTTTTCTCCTTTAATTAGCGATATGAAGACCAGTAAGGTATTTGAATTTCAGTTTCTTACCTGTAATATGGAAATAAGAGCATGTTTTCTTACTCTGATATTGTCATAAGGGTCAGATGCAGGCAACATGCATGCAAACATTTGAACATTGTCATTTAAAATTCTTTAGTTTATCACTGTGATGTTCTAGGCCCTCATGTTCACCTACTGCCCTGATATCTACATGTGTCAAAATTTATTTCTTCAACTAATCTAAAACAAAATTCCCCTTCCCCCTTCCCTCATATTCCCACAGTTGTAGAGTAACTCTGGTTTTCCTCCTGAATTTGCTCTGTCCAAGGACTTGCCCAGTTCACCTAGCCCCAGAGTCCAACCTCTTTCTGCCTCTAATCACTATGTCCTATCCTTCTTGTTGAATCTGTACTTTTTTTCTGTCCCCATTACCACTGCCTTTACTCACATCCTCACCTCAGGCCTGAATAGCTAACTCCCCACCCCCATCTAGGCACACACTGCTAGTTCATCATCTGTGCAACCATTCATCACAATGTTTTTTTTTTTTTTTTAATTATAAAATCTGTTAGGTCATCACAGCAGTATGGTGAGTAACAGATAGACCCACCTCCCGCCACCTCCTGGCTGTTGCAGGAGTTTTCCATGTGTGCTTGTGATCATTCCTTGCTGGAAACTTCAAAGCAAACCGGACCTGCCTGCCGCTTCCACCTTCCTTTACGTTCTTCCACTCAAGGCTGCACCGCACTCAACCGTTACTGGCATTTGCCCCAGTTGGCTGTTTACTGGAGAACCTTGAATCTGAATTCCTTTTTGTTGCTTCTACCCGCCTGATTCCTCCAAAGCTTCAAGACTCCGCTCAAGGGTCTCCGCTTTTGTAAAGCCTCCCTATTCCCATTTCCTATGAGTATGTGTCTTTTTTCCTTCTCATTTTATATTCTTCCTTCTCAGAACGTTACACATGGCACGGTACTGCTGTTTGTTTGCTTGTCTGACTTCCCTACTCAACTTGAGGGTGGGGGACTCTGGCACCTGGCGTAAACGTTTTGAATTGAACTAGATTGGATACCCTCTGGCTCATTGAGATGCCATTACTTGTCTGCAAAGTAAGCAGTACAGTAGCTGAGCAACCACCGGAAGCATGTTTACTGCCAGCTAAGAGCCACTTTAAGACATCATTTGATCACAGATGAAAGTGGGCTGAGCACTTTGGTTACAGTTATGATCCTTCTTTCTCTGTTTTATGCAGAGAAATCTCAAATGGAGTATTCTGTGCCACATCAAGGGATTGTGCCATTTTTAATGGGTACGAATATCATAAATTTGTTATACTGCATAGAAACCATACCACACTGGGTTAGTGTTGGTACAGGCTTGGCAAGAATCTGATTTGAAAAGAGGGAATTATCAGGTTTGTGAAAACTGAATGTTAGAACTTGTGCTCTGGGATTGTTCCTTACGCAGTCTGTGTTCCTGGAAACATGAAGGATTCCCCTAAAGGGACTGCAATGTGTAATATGAATGAGCAGCATAAAGAATTCACTGTGGTTCAAGGTCACACGTGATAAATATTGAGGATGTAGATGATCTTGACCATATAGGGAGGGTGAGATTAGGAAAGGGTGTGGATCAGGGGTCATTTGAGCAGAGCTGCTTTCTCTGCTGGATAGACCACTGTGTCTCTCAGCATGTTTTTAACCATTTGACTTCACAATTGAGGCAGTTTTGTCCCAGTTTTCTGCCTGAGTTTTGCTAGGACTAAAGAATGATAAGTTTAGTACAAATGTTGCTGGGCCTTTGGAATCAGGTGGAGGAACCCTGATTCTCTTTAGAGATTTAGTGTCTGATCTTCAGGGATCAGCACCTTTGCTTCACTTTGAACAGATCTCTTCTCAAAGATCGCCTTCTTAGGTCTTTCCTCATGACCTTATCTAAAACATCATTCCTGTCATATTTCATCCCTTTCTTTGCTCCTTTCTGGCAATTTATTACGACCTGGTATCATACCACATATTTATTTATTTGTTCACTCTTTCTTCTTCCCCTTAGAATTCAGGCTTTGTGAAGGCAGAGACTTTGTCTCTTGTCGTCTGCATGTCCAGCCCTGGAACAGTGCGTGGCACATGGAGGGCACTCTCCACTTATCTGTTGAACACCTGTGAGAGTGGCCCCTTGAACAGGATCTCATCCCCACCTGGCTCACTAAATGGAGTGAGCGGTGTCAAATGGTTCTTCAGTACCTCTAAATCCAGCACTGGGCCATGTATGAATGTGCAGATAGTTTTAAAAGGGATGGAGGGAGGCCTTTGAAGCCACAAGTCTTCATCAGTCCTGTTCTTCCTTGCCTTCTGCAGTCTTTAGATGCCGTATCAAAACATGAGTCCTTCTGAAGCACAGAGGGCAGGACTTGCGGTGTTGTGCATCAGGTCGAAGCACTTGTGCTGTGATTAATACACCTCAAGTCCCTCAACCCTAATGCTGTTAAACTGACTCAAGCTTCTAGAAGTCTCCACAGATGATTTATATCCTGGGAGTTTATCACAGAATTTATAGATGCAGAGAAAGTGGTTTTGAGAATTAAGTGAATTGTTTAAGGTCACACACTGACACATAATGAAGTCAGGTCTGCTAACTACAGACCCCAGACTCTTAACCTGGGTTCTCTAGTTTCATCAACACAGAATAGCTGTGATTGCTCAGAGACCCCTCAATATTAGTCTTAGAATTTGTTTGCAAGCCAATGACAGCAGTTGCATTTCTGCAGAATCTATACAGATTAAACTTTGTTTAGGGATCTTTTGGATGGTGTTTTAATTTTTTGGGGGCCTGGTTCTTGGTGCATTGTTTTCTACTTTTGTTTGTTGGTGAACAGCCCTTTGGTACTTACTGTTTTAGAAAAACCTAATAGGACAGATGTGATAGGGAGGAAGCCCTCAGTTGTAAATAGTCCTTTTCTTGAGCTGCCAAAAAGGAAGAAACTTGGGTGGAGGGGGATGTTAGTACCATCCTGTCTGAAGCTGAAATTCTAAACAGGGAGATTATAGTTCTCCATTTCTTTCTTTCTTTCTTTGGTACTGGGGATTGAACTCAGGGGCACTCAACCTCTGAGCCACATCCCCAGTCCTTTTTTGTATTTTATTTAGAGACAGGGTCTCACTGAGTTGCCTAGAACCTTGCTTTGTGGGGCTAGGGCTGTGGCTCAGCGGTAGAGTGTTTGCCTAGCACGTGCGAGGTGCTGGGTTTGATCCTCAGCACCATATAAAGATAAATAAATAAAATAAAGATATTGTGGTCCAACTACAATTAAAAAAATATTTATTTTATTTTTTTTTTTAAAAAGAACCTTGCTTTTGCTGAGGCTGGCTTTGAACTTATGATCTTCCTGTCTCAGCTTCCTGAGCTGCTGGGATTACAGATGTGTGCCACCACGCCCGGCTCCATTTTCATTTAGGGTTTGATTAATATATTCCTCCAGTCCCTAGGATTTCTGGATGGGCATCTTGAGGAGACACTAATCTCCTCAAAAGAGGAGATGGGAAAAGAGGATGGAAGGAAGGTTGGGAATGTAGCTGTTTTCAGGATAGTTCCTGTCTTTCTTTTCTACTTCTGAGAGAGTTTCAACACTGGTATGGGATATCCAAATTTAATTACTTCTAAATCAGAGTCATGGAGGTAAAATAAAATGTTGGTGGACTTGCTCATTTCTGCCTTTTCATTAAAATAAAGGGCAGTTGAATACCTTGTTTCAAGGTTCCTTTGGGAGCGGGCTGTACTAGCTAAACAGGTGGCTGAGTCCCAGTGGATGCTGGATAGGCCTGTGCCCTCAGCTGCTTCACCCTTAAAGCCTTGCATTAGCACATATTCACTTTGCATTGCCATTCCAGTTAGATATTAGTATTTATTTGGCCAAATGCCAAGGGCTCTTATAAATGGAAGCTTTGGATTTGCCACTGATTTGGTTTATGATTCCTGCCCTTCCCCTCCCCGCTGTACTAGAGATTGAACACTTCATCGCTGAGCTACACTTCTAGCTGTTTTTATTTTTTATTTTGAGATAGGGTCTTGCTAAGTTGCTGAGGCTGACCTTGAACTTGTCATCCTCCTGCCTCAGTTTCCCAAGTCGTTGGGATTGCCACCACACCCATGTGGTTTGTGATTTAACCAAATAATTGGTTTTTGGGTTTTTGTGTTACCTGCTTTAGACCAATGTTGATTTTTTTTTTTTTTTACTTGTGTAACAACTGGAAAGCAAGTGTGAGAACTATACCTCCTAGATTTTCCACATCCAATTTATTTTCCATCATTTTGATTAACTGTCAAGCACAGTTGTATAATTTTTATTTTTTATTTATTTTTTTTGGTGCTGGGGATTGAACCCAGGGCCTTGTGCATGTGAGGCAAGCACTCTACCAACTGAATTATATCCCCAGCCCAGCTGTACAATTTTTGACTTTGAAAATTAGGTCATTGTAGCCAGGCATGTTGGTGCATGCCTGTAATCCTGGTGGCTCTGGAGGCTGAGGCAAGTGGATCTTGAGTTCAAAATCAACCTCAACAAAAGCAAGGCACTAGTGAGACCTTTTTTGTAAATAAAATACAAAAAAAGGCTGGGGATGTGCCTCAGTAGTTAAGTGCTCCTGAGTTTAGTCCCTGGTGTACACACACACACACACACACACACACACACACAAAGAAAAAAAAAGGAAAAAAAGAAAAAGAAAAGAAAGAAGGAAAATGAAGTCATGTACAGGTATGGCAGATAACCTAGACATTGAACTTCTTTTTATTTTTATTTTTTAGAGAGAGAGAGAGAGAATTTTTTTTAATATTTATTTTTTTAGTTTTCAGTGGACACAATATCTTTATTTTATTTTTATATGGAGCTAAGGATCAAACCCACTGCCTCGCGTATGCCAGGCGAGTGCGCTACCGCTTGAGCCACATCCCCAGCCCCTAAACTTCTTTTTATTTTTAATTGAAAAATAAAATTTAGCCAGGTGCAGTCACATATGCTTGTAATCCCAGAGGCTGGGTAGGCTGAGGCAGGAGGATTGCGAGTTCAAAGCCTGCCTCAGCAACTTATCAAAGTCCTAAGCAACTCAGTGAAACTTTGTTTGTAAATAATAATAATTATATATATGGACTAGGGATATGGCTCAGTGGCTAAGTGCTCCTGAGTTCAATCCCCAGTACAAAAAAAAAAGAAAAATACAAAATATAATTTATATGTATACGTCATGTATTGTGGGGAGCCCCTCTGAATGACCCACGCCTTCCATCCTGAAGCAAGAGACTCAGACTGGTCACTACATTGGGCATTGTCCCGTCCAGGAAGTTGAGGGTGTGTCTTCAGATGAAGGCGTGTTACCCTTGGGGTTGAGCTACGCTCATCTGTTCTTTTGTGATATTACCCCTTTGCCATGTTTGGGATAGAATGGTCCATGGAAATACCCTTTGTGTGTCCCCTTCTCTTACTCTGTCCTTGGGTGTGGCCTTCCTAGATGTCAGTCAACCTGCTGACAGCAGACATCACGAAGCTAGACTGAACCCCCTGAAACCTGACCCCTTGCCTCATTTGAATGGCTTCTCCCCAATGAAAGGGTTCAGCGCGAGCTTTCTCTTTCTGCGGACCCTTAAGGTCGGAGGAGCCAACACAACACCCCCAAAGAAAAAGGTATCTCTGTCTCTTGTGTGGTTATTTTGTGCAGCCCAGTTGCCTTGGAGGGACCCTGAGTGTTTTGTGAGAAATGCAACATTGTATACCGTTATGTTTTGAAATATGTACTCATTGTGGAATAACTGATCAAGCCAATTAACATACATTGCTACATGTATTCTTTCATGGTGAAAACACTTAAAACTTTTCCTAGTGATTTTCAAGAGCACAGTGTGTAATACAGTTTGTAAAATTTTGTATCCTTCGCCCAAACTTCCTGCTTCCTCCTAGCCTCTGATAACCACCATTCTACACTACATTTCTAAATTCCACATTTTTAGATTCTACATATAAGTGAGATTATGTGGCATTTGTCTGTGTCATTGCCTGGCTTATTTTACTTTATATAGGTCCTCTAGGTCCATTCATGTTGTTGCACATGACAGGATTCCTTCTTTTCAAAGGCTGGATAGTATTCCAGTGTGTGAACATCTACCACATTTTCTGTATCCAACCATCCATTGTTCCCACACCTCGGCTATTTAGAAGAGTACTGTAATGAGCGTGGGAATGCAGCGTCTCTTTAACACACTGGTATTATTATTTCTTTGATTGTACACCTGTCAGTGGAATTACTGGATCATATGGTGGTTCTGTTTATAATTTGGGGGGGAACCTCCACTGTTTTCTGTGATGGCTGTACTAATTTACATGCCTACCAACAGCATGCAAATGTTCTAATTTTCTCCAGATCCTTATCAACACTTAATTTTTTTTGATAATGACCATTCTGACAGGGATGAAATGAATTCACATTGTGATATTTATTTGCATTCCTGATAATTAGTGATGTTGAACATTTTTTTCATATACTTGTTGGCTACTTGGTCATTTTATAAATATCCTTTCAAGTTCATTGCCCATTTTTAAATCAGATTATTTGTTTTCTTGCTGTTGAGTTTCATATATATATATATATATATATATATATATATATATATATATATATAAATTTTTTTAAAGAGAGAGGGAGAGAGAGAAAGAGAGAGAATTTTAATATTTATTTTTTAGTTATCGGCAGACACAACATATCTTTGTTTTGTATGTGGAACCCAGGTCGCACGCATGCTAGGCGAGTGCACTACTGCTTGAGCCACATCCCCAGCCCCTCATATATATTTTAGATCTTAACCTCTTATGAGATTTTTGGCTTGCAAGTATTTTCTCCTGTCCACAGGTTGATTGCTTCTTTGTTGTGCAGAATTCCATCCACTTTTCTTACTTAAGATGTTGAATCTAATATATCATCATGCTTTTTAAATATTTCTACAGTGCCAAGGATCAAACCCACAGCCTTATGCACTCTAGGCAAGCACTCTACATCTCTACCCTCTACATGCTTATTAAAGTAATCTGTCGCCTATATTCAGCTATTTATTATCAACATTTTAATGTGCTTTTTTTGGGGGGTGTTGTCTTCTTTGTGTATAGGTTCTTAACCCTGTTCCCCTTAAAAATTGTTATTTCTCCACTCCTCTGCCCTGTCCAATCCAACCCACACCTATTGTGAGTCAGTATATGGATATCAGAGAGAACATTCAACCTTTGGGGTTTTTTTTTTTTTTTTTTTTTTTTTTTAGAATTAGCTTATTTTACTTAGCATGATAGTCTCCAGTTTTATCCATTTACTGGAAAATGCCATAATTTAAATCTTCTTTATGGCTGAGTAATATTCCATTGGGTATATGTACCACATTTTCTTTATCCATTCATCTGTTGAAGGGCATCTAGGTTGGTTCCATAGCTTAGCTATTGTGAATTGAGCCTGCTAGAAACGGTGATATGGCCATGCCAATATACTATGCTGATTTTAAGTCCTCTAGGTATATGCTAAGGAGCGGGATAACTGGGTCAAATGGTAGTCCATTTCAAGTTTTCTGAGGAATCTCTATACTGCTTTCCAGAGTGATTGCACCAATTTGCAGTCCCACCAGCAATGTATGAGTGTACCTTTTCCCTCACATCCTCGCCAACATTTACTGTTACTTGTATTCTTGATAATTGCCATTCTGACTGAAGTGAGATGAAATCTTAGAGTAATTTTGATTTGCATTTCTCTAATTGCTAGAGATGTTGAACATTTTTTCATGTATTTGTTGACTAATCATATTTCTTCTGTGAGATACCTATCAGTTCCTTTGCCTATTTGTCAATTGTGTTATTTGTTTTTGTTTTTGGTATTAAGTTTTTTCAGTTCTTTGTGTATCTTGGAGATTAATGCTCTATCTGAGGTGTAAGTGGCAAAGATTTTCTCTCATTCTGTAGGCTCTCTCTTCACTTGTTTCTTTGCTGTGAAGAAGCTTTTTAGTTTGATACCATCCCATTATTGATTCTTGATTTTACTTCTTGCGTGTTAGGAGTCTTATTGGGGAAGTTGGTTCCTAAGCTGACGTGATGGAGTTTGGGCCTACTTTTTCTTCTAGTAAGCACAGAGTCTCTGGTCTAATGCCTAGGTCCTTCATCCACTTTGAGTTGATATTGTGCAAGTTGAGAGAGAGAGGGGTCTGATTTTATTTGTTGCATATGGATTTCCAGTTTCCCAGCACCATTTGTTGAAGAGGCTCTTTTCTCCTATGTATGTTTGTGGCACCTTTGTCTAGGATGAGATGACTGTACTTCAGTGGGTTTATCTGGTCTTCATGTCTGTTTGGTGCCAGTACCATGATGTTTTTGTTACTATAGCTCTAGTATAATTTAAAGTCTGGTACTGAGATGCCTTCTGCTTCAGTTTTCTTACTGAGTATCACTTTGGCTATTCTGGGCCTGTTATTTTCCCAAGTGAATTTCATGACTGCTTTTTCTGTTTCTATGAAGACTGTCATTAGACCCTTAATAGGAATTGCATTAAATCTGTATAGCGCTTTTGGTAATATGGCCATTTTAACAATATTAATTCTGCCTATCTAAGAACATGGGAGATCTTTCCATCTTCTAAGTCTTCTTTAATTTTTTTTCTTTGGAGTTGTGTAGTTTTCATTAGATGTCTTTCACCTCTTCTGCTAGGTTGATTCCCAAATATATTTATGTTTGTTTTGAGGCTATTATGAATGAGATAGTTTTCCTAATTTCTCTTTCGGTTGATTTATCACTGACGTATAGGAACACAATTGACTTATGAGTGTTAATTTTATATCATTCTACTTTGCTGAATTCATTTATGAGTTCTAGAAGTTTTCTAGTGGAGTTTTTTTTTTGAGGGGGGGTCTTCTAAATATAGAATCATGTCATCAGAAATAGGGATAGTTTGAGTTCTTTCCCTACTTGTATCCTTTATATTTCTTTCTTCTAATTACTCTGGCTAGAGTTTCCTGCACTATGTTGAATAGAAGTTGAATAGACTGTGTGAAAGAGGGCATCCCTCTCTTGTTCCAATTATTAGAGGGAATGCTTTCAATTATTCTCCATTTAGAATGATGTTGGCCTTGGGTTTAGCATATATAGTGCTTACAATATTGAGGTATGTTCCTATAATCCCTAATTTTTTCTAGTGTTTTAAACAGGAATGTATGCTATAATTTGTCAAATGCTTTTTCTGCATCTATTGAGATAATCATACGATTCTTGTCTTTATTGATGTGATGAATTACATTTATTGATTTCTGTATGTCAAACCAACCTTGCTACCCTGGGATGAACCCCACTTGATCATGGTGCACTATCTTTTTAATATGTTTTTTATGCAATTTACCAATATTTTATTAAGAATTTTTGCATCTACTTTCATCAGGTCTGTTTTGGTCTGAAATTTTTGGTCTGAAATTTTTTTTCCTTGATGTGTCTTTGTCTGGTTTTGGTATCAGGGTGATACTAGCTTCATAGAATGAGTTTGGAAGGGTTCCCTCCTAGGATTGGCCTTAGTTCTTCTTTGAAAGTCTGGTAGAACTTGGCTGAGAAACTGTCCGGTCCTGGGCTTTTCTTGGTAGTCTTTTGATGACGTCTTCAATTTCAGTGCTTGGAATTAATCTGTTTAAATTTTCTATGTTCTCCTTATTCAATTTAGCTAGGTCATCTATATCTAGGGATTTTCTATTTTATCAGAGTATAAATCTTCCAAATAATTTCTGATTATAGACAGTATTTCAGTAGTGTCTGTTGTGATATTTCCTTTTTCATTGAAATTTTTAGTAATTTGAGTTTTCTTTCTCTTTATTAGCTTGACTAAGCATTTATCAATTTTAATTATTTTTTTAAAGAACCAACTCTTTTGTTGATTTTTTTTTATTGTTTCTTTTGTTTCAATTTCATTGATTTCAGCTCTGATTTTAATTATTTCCTGTCTTCTGCTTTTAGTGTTGATTTGTTCTTCTTTTTCTAAGGCTTTAAGATGTAATGTTAGGTTATTTATTTGTTGACTTTCTAGTCTTTTAAAAAATTAACTTAATGCAATGAACCTTCCTCTTAGCACTGCCTTTATGGTGTCTCAGAGATTTCGATATGTTCTACAGGTGTTCTCATTTACCTCTAACTATTTTTCATATAATCCCTGATTTCTTCTGTCCATTGGTCGTTTAGTAACATATTATTTAGTCTCCAGGTGTTAGAGTAGCTTCTGTTTTTTATTTTACTGTTGATTTTTAATTTCATTCCATTATAATCTGACAGAATGCAAGGTATTATCTCTATTATTTTTGCATTTGCTAAGAGTTGCTTTGTGGCCTAAGATATGGTCTACTTTAGAGAAGGATCCATGTGCTGCTGAGAATAAAGTGTATTCAGTCATTGATGGATGGAATATTCTATGTATGTCTATGTAGTTTTTTGTGTGGAGGATCCAGTGGTGAGAGAGGTGTGTTAAAGTCACCCAGTATTATTATTATATTGTGGTCTATTTGATTCTTGAAGTTAAGAAGGGTTTGTTTGATATATGTAATCACTCCATTGTTTGGGGCATAAATATTTATGATTGTTGTGTCTTGTTGATATATAACTCCCTTAAGCAGCATGAAACGTCCTTCTTTGTCCCTTCTGAATAACTTTAGCTCAACGTCCACTTTATTGATATGAGGATAGAAAGCCCTGCTTGTTTATAAGATCCATGAGAATGTTATGTTTTTTCCCATTCTTTTACTTTTAGTCTGTGGATGTCTTTACCTATGAGATGAATCTCTTAGATTCTGGGCCTATAATCCCAGAGGCTTGGGAGACTGAAGCAGGAGGATTGTGAGTCAAGGCCAGTCTCAGCAAATGTGAAAAACAACTCAGTGAGACCATGTCTCTAAATAAACACAAAATAGGACTAGGGATATAGCTCAGTGGTTGAGTACCCTGAGTTCAATCTCTAAATACCTTACACCCAAAAAATTATTATTATTAAAGTACTACACGAATATTGTCTCAATGTAAGTGTTCTAAACAGTGTGGGTAGAATACAGCCCTAAATATCCAGGTCAGCTGGCACAGCAGTGCATGCCTATAATCCTAATAATTTGGGAGGCTGAGGCAGGAGGATCGCAAGACTGGCCTGAGCAATTTAATGTGACCCTGTTTCAAAGAAGTAAAAAATGAAAATGGTTGGGGATGTAGCTCAGTGGTAAAGTGTCCCTGGGTTCAGTCCCCAGCACGGAAATAAACAAACAAGACACATTAAGCTCTCTCTCCACCATTCTGCAGTATCCCCTAACACACAAATTTCCTTCCCCAGAGGTAGCCATTGCCAGCACTTGGTGAGTACTCTCCACGTGCCATCCATTTACTGAGGTGTGTGTATACATGCATTTTTGTTAAAAGGAGCTCGTATTCTTTGTGTTTTACCAGTAACTTCTGCTTTTCACTTACCCATAATGTAGTGTGTCTTGGGAAACCTTTCCCTGTCAAGACATGTAGATCCAATGCTTTTCTTTCTTTTGTTGTGAATGGTTATGTAGTATTTCACTTTGTGGGTGTACCTAACATTTAACTGCTTATCTATGGATAGATGTTAAGGCTTTAGTTTTTTTTTACTCTTATAATGAAGTAATCTTATGCAAGCATGTCTTTGTGAACATGTACAATGTTTCTGTTGGACAATTGCCCGGAAGTGGAATCACTGGCTCAAAAGTGAATGCTATTTTTATGGCATTTTGATGGATGCTGCCAAATTGTCTTCCCAAAGAATTTCACCAATTTAAACTCATACCAATGGTGTTCAAGAATGCTTGTTTCCAAACACTTGATAATGTCATTATTTTTAGTTTATGTTTTTAGTCTGATAGGTAAAAAGTGCTGTGTGGGTATTACTATTGCGTTCTTCTAGATTGTATCTTTGAGCTTGTTTCCTTTCTGTCTAACATTGCCAGTTACTCAAAGACATCCTTTATTATTTTCCTGGGCCCAGTCAATCTGTGTGTCTGTCCTATCAGTGCAGGGTAGGATATCTTTTTTATCACTTCATAAGTCTTTAGGCAGGGGATGGAATAAACTTCAGCACTCAGTCTGCTCTCCTGGTAAATTTCTCTCATGGATTTTCAGTTGTAACTATCTAATATTTACACTTTTGAATATTTTCCTCTTTAACACTTATTTTTTTCTTTTCTGTCTTATTACATAGCAGTATAACTGGTATGTGATATTTTTACTCTGTCTTCACCGTAGGTATAATAATTTCTGTACTGATACCTATTTCCAGAATGTTATTGTTGAAATAGTGTTGCTTCCAGCACTTGAGCTTAAACGCTGTGGCCCAGATGGTGACTCTATAATTTTATCACTCTTGGTCAGTGATTTCTGAATATAAAGATGAATAGACTGCTTCCTATCTGATCTGTGACCCAAACCAAAACTAACACTGATACTATCCAATAATAGTAGCAAAAAACCAAAAACTTTAGACCTGTGTCACTTTTGAATATAGATATGAAATCCAAAATAATATATTCTCAAGTAGATACTATCAAATTCATTTCCCCAGCAAGGTACAATGAATAATAGCCAGAGAAGATGTATTCTAAGAATGAAAGAATGATTCAATGTTAAGAAACCTGTGAACATTAAATGAAAAACTGTGTTTACCTCCATAGATGCAGAAAATGCATTTAAGTTGAACAACTATCTGTAATAATTTTTTTTTTTTTTTTTTAAAGGAAGGGCTGGGGATGTAGCTTAGTGGTAGAGTGCTTACCTCTGGCATGCATTAGGTCCTGGGTTTGATTCTCAGTACCACAAGAAATAAATAAATAAAATTTAAAACAAAAAAAAGTAGGGAGAATGTTTTATTTACACATTCTTACTAGAGGCAGAAACAAACAAGGATGTCCTCTGCTGCTTAATATTTTAGAAACTCTGACCAATACAGTGAGCTGTGGAACAGAAATAAGAATTAAGGCTTTGAGGATTAAATAAGGTGACATTTATGCTTCCATTGTTATAGTATTTCTGATGCAAACAAGACTCTAAAATTGTAGATTCTACTAATTTATAGACAGACACACACACACATACATATACACACACTGACAAATAAGATATGGTCATTCTTTAGTATCCATGAGGGATTGGTTCCAGGATCCCCTGAGAATACCAAAATTTGTAGATGTTCAAGTTCCATATATAAAATAGCATAGTATTTGCATATACCCTCTGCACACCCTCCCATGTGCTTTACATCATCTCTGTAAGATTATAAGTAATTACTTACAATATCTAATACAATGTAAATACTATGTAAATAGTTGTTATGTTGTATTGTTTAGGGAATAATGACCAGAAAAAAGATCTGTGCATGTACAGACATATTTTGTTTTCTAAATTTAGTTGAATCTAAATGCAGAACCCATTTTTACAGAGGGTTGGCTTTATTTACAGAGAAAAGACACGGTTATTACATGTATCTTAGCATGTGTGTCCTGGTGCTTTTTAATAGTGGCCCTTGCCTATTGAACCGTCTTGATTGCATGATCTGTGTTGAGGTTTCTCTGAAGCCTTCAGTTGCCAGCACAGGTGGGTGCTATGTACCTGCATCTGACTAAGGGGTTGGTTTCATGGTGTTTTCGATGACCTTTCAGTGAACAGGGAGTCCCCAACTGGATGGTAAGTTACAAATGAGCAGAGGATACAGAAACCAGAGCTCAGTGGAGACACTGTGGTCTTGACTTTTGCTTCCTTGCTTGGCAGACCACTGTGCACCCTCGCTGCTGGGCACTTCTGTAGTGTGCATGGCTGTCCTTCATTAGGAGTCATTTGGAAGTCTCTAATTTGGCTAAACGCCACATAGAAGTCTAATCCAAGTAGCTAGCTGGTTTGACTTCAGTGTTTGAAATCAGTTTCTTTCTTCCCTGACAGCATGTGGAGAGGCCCAAATGTGAACTGTGTTGACAGCACCGGCTACACACCGCTGCACCACGCCGCTCTGAACGGCCATAAGTGAGTATGAACGGCTCCGCTCCTGCCCTGCCCTCAGAACCCAGGCCTTCAGGGTGTCTTTTTCACTTCCTGTCAAGCTTGGCTAAGTAAGGCACCGAGGAACAGAGAAAAAGAAACTCTATTCAGCTCATGCAGAATCCCTGAGTTTTTCTTTAGTGTATAATTTAAACATCCTCTCCTGCCCCCCACCCCTGAAAGCTTTAGCCAAGGACTCAGTTTTACTTTTTCCTGTGCTTGTCCTTTTCCCCTCTGGAATGTTCTAGTGTCTCACAATGATGTAAATATGAAGATCAAATTTGGGGCAGCCAAATCATAAAGGGGCTGGAATCTCTTAGGTGACCCCTTGATAAACTGAAAACAGATTGAGTGGTCATGGGAAACTTGTCTTCTGTTGTGAGTACTTTGTCATTTACTCTGTCATTCTTTCCCTCATAAATCAGCTTCATAGACAACAAGAGCTGCCTTTTTTTTTTTTGACAGTACTAGAAATTGAAACTAGAATCTCACACATGCTAGGCAAGTACTCAATCACTGAGTTATACCACCAACCCAAGAACAATTTTTTTAATCTTTATTTTATTTATTTTTATGTGGTGCGGAGGATCGAACCCAGGACCTTGCATGTGCTAGATGAGCGCTCTACTGCTGAGCCACAACCCCAGCCCCAAGAACCATTTTAAAAAAATACTTTTAGTATTAAATAGACACAACACCTTTCTTTCTTTCTTTCTTTCTTTCTCTCTCTCTCTCTCTCTCTCTCTCTCTCTGTCTTTCTCTCTCCTTCCCTCTCTTTCTTTCTTTCTTTTCTTTTCTTTTCCTCCCTCCCTCCCTTCTTTCCTTCTTTTTGCTGAGAGTGGAACCCAGTGCCTCACACATGCTAGGCAAGCACTCTACCACTGAGCTAAAACCCCCAGACCCCAAGAACCTTATTATTATTATTATTATAGTTGTAAATGGACACAATACCTTTATTTATTTATTTTTATGCGGTACTGAGGATCAAACCCAGTGTCTCACATGTGTAGGCAAGCACTTTACCACTGAGCCGCAACCTCAGCCCCCAAGAACCATTTTTTTTTTTTTTTTTTTAGTTGTAGATGAACAAATGCCTTTATTTTGTTTATTTTTATGAGGTGCTGCGGATTGAACCCAGTGCCTCACAGATGCGAGGCAGGCACTCAACTGCTGAGCCACAACCTCAGCCCCATATTTTTTTAAAATGTTTTTTTTAGTTGTTGATAGACCTTTATTTTATTTATTTACACATGGTACTAAGAGTTGAACCCAGTGCCTCACACATGCCAGGAAAGTGCGCTACCACTGAGCCACAGTCTCTGCCCCCCAAAACTATTTTTAAGGGCAAAAAATTATATAGATAAACTACAGGAGAGGTTGTTAGGAATTGGGTGGCATTTGCATGAAAAGACTTCTGGAGAAGGCATGCTTTGGGAGGAACTCTGAGAGAGAAGGCAGAGGCTTAAAGGGTTGGGTTCTGTGCTTCAGGTGAGGAAGGTGTAGTACCCCTACAAAGGGGCAGACCTGGTTGTAGGGCACAGTGAATGTGTTTGCCCGGATGCCCTAGAATGAAAATAAGAATAGAAGGTGTTAACAGGATAGAGGTTGTTAAAGAAGTTTGAAGATGAGCAGTAGTTAAGTTTTTATGAGGAGGGAATATTGTAACTACTGTAAACTTTTCTTTTCTCCCTTTTCACATTTTGTTTCTTTACTCCTGGCTAGTGAACCCAGGACCTCATAGATGAGACACTTTACTACTAAACCACACCACTGCCCCTTATTTTAGATTTTTCTGAGCAAGGAGCAGGCCCTCACCACCTTACAGTATTCCATGTCATTTGTCCAATAGTTGGCCCAGCCTGATTGACTCCAGTGTGCCAAAAAGAGATCATGGTTGTTTTCTTTAGCTTTAAACTTGTCTAAAATATATCAAATGTGATCACTGTCTTTTCTGTAATCCTCTTAAAACTAAAAAAAAAAAAAAAAAACTGTAGAGATCTCTTCCCTGTAAATATGTAAATAATGGGATAACCTAAATGAAAGTGAATCTTGAATTCTGAGAACTGTAGCCTGTTAGCCAAGTTCATCTCCAGATGTTGTTTTTATTTACAGGGAGGATTTTCTTTGATCTCATGTGCATGGGGCTAATTATACACTTGGGTCTGTTTAATTACTGGTGTCACCAAGAAGAAAGCCAAGGCCTTCTTTCTGGAGCTTTCAAATGATACCATGTGTGTCTGGCTATGTTGGAATCAACTTTAATTCTGGTTTACCTGCCCATTTTCAGCTCCCAAATCACTAAATAATCTGAGTAATGCAGTGAATAATGGTATTTGTCTTGCTTGACTATTTTTCCGTAAATTCTATCCTTGAATGCTATTTAAACATCACAAACCAGGAAATATTGCAAGGTTTAGACAAGAAATCCAGATATTTTCAAAGTAGAGGAAAATAGGTGGATTATCAAGAGATCCCTAATGGGGAGGCCGTGAATTAGCACAGCATAGCTTCAGATGGGTCAGCCACTTAGCAGGTGTACCAGGGGCTCATGGAATAAGAGGAAAAGCCTGGAAATTAGCTCAGGAAGTGAGAGGGGCCAAGACCTATGAAAGGGCTTTGTACTGTACAGAGGTAAAGATCTGGTAGCAGGAAAGACTGCTGGGTTCTGCAGCTCATGACTGATTTTTGCCTTCTAGGGATGTGGTGGAAGTTCTTCTGAGGAACGATGCACTGACCAATGTGGCTGACTCTAAAGGCTGTTACCCTCTGCACTTGGCAGCCTGGAAAGGAGATGCCCAGATAGTGCGGTTGCTCATCCATCAAGGGCCTTCACACACCAGAGTCAATGAACAGGTCGGAAGAAGGAGGCTTTCCTCCCTCCATTTAGCTATGACCAGAATTCGGCCACCCCACCTCAGCTCCAGAGTGCAGATCTCAGGGAGCCAGCTCTTCCAAACCCTAAACACGACTTCCCCCTTGCCATTTCTCCATGTCCTGGTGGGTCAGGGAAGTGCTGTACTATGAGGATGCATTTCATATACATTTGGCTCATACAGATTTGGAATATTACAAAGATGAAATAATGGAATCCTTCAAAATTGCATGGAGTCAGTTTCAAACTGATAGGCCTAATTAATTGTAAATTGTGCTTAATGCTTTTGACATGGCAGTGTGGCTTTCCCAGTGTTCCCCAGTACTGTGTGACCCATGTTGTCATTGTACCCACATCAGAACATGCAGAAGTGGAAGTACTTGTGTTAGTGCTGAAATATGAACTCACAATGAACAGAAGTTAGAGATGATTCAGCAGAATGAAGAGCATTTCCATGATGTCCTCTGATGTTAAATAAGAGTGAGCATACTTCGGAAAGGCAGAGACTGTTCTTAGAAAATAAGAAAGGCCTAACAATGGCCCTGAATTTAAGCATTCCCACAATACACTTCTTTTTATATTTTTTCCTTTGGGAAAATCCTACTTGACTTACATAGGTTTGAGAGAAGCCTCTCATGAGCCCTGCTCCCGGGTTCGGTGCAGAGGTATATGCCCGCCCGTCTGAGGGGAGGTGGCTGTCCTGTGTTCTGCCCTGCACCATAGCAGGTGCTTTTATTGTTGCTTGAATGAGGGTGATGTTTCTCTCTCTCAGTAAGTTTAGGATTGTTTTCCTAATGACTTTGTTGAAAGAAAATTGTTAAATTACCTGTAGGATTAAAACAAGGTTTCTCCTCAAAAAATAGGAAATCACTCTGGCGAGTCCATCTTTTAACAGGACCCATGAAGATTCTCAGTGAACTGTTAAGATCTTGACTTTATTCAGAGAAGGGCAGCTTTTCTCTGAAGCCTTAAAAAATGAGAGTTCCCAAATATGTCAGTTTGGAGATCGTGTGTATGTAGCTGTTAATCAGCTTTTCTCCCTGACCTGGGGATGTATTTTCTGGATAGGTAAGCAGCAGACACTTAAGATCATCAGTGAGAATGTTTGTCCATAACATTTGGAATGAGAAGCATCTCTTTAGAATTGCCTCTTTAGAATCTAAGTGTGATTTTACTCCTCCTGACTGCAAGGATGATTTCTATTTACTGGAGGAGATATGTGAAGAAGCTTGCCTATGGGACTGGGGCTGTGACTCAGTGGTAGAGCACTTGCCTAGCTTGTGTGAGGCACTGGGTTTGATTCTCGGCACCACATATAAATAAATAAATAAAATAAAGATCCATTGACAACTAAAAAATATTTTTAAAAAAATAAAGCTTGCTTATAACTAATATTCTTCGATGTTGAAAAATCTGGCCACCCATTAAAGTCCTTCTCATCTAAGCAATTGGCATCACCCATTTCTAATCCTGTCTTTGCCCACTTTCGCCTTGGAGCACAGCTGCTTGAAGTTTGAGCCACTTCAGTCTGCTAGCTTGTCCTGCTCACGGCCACCTCCTGCCTAGAGTACTCCTTGGTGGGTGGGACACCAGCCTAGTGCTCTGAGTATCTGGCAGGCAGGTGGGTGGGGCAGGGACTGGGCAAGATGTCTTCAAGTAGCTTGAAGAACCTAATGGATCTAGTTAGTTACAAGAACTACATTGATTTATTTAAAAACCATTAATGTGGTTCCATTTGGATGCTTGGATAAAAGGGGGGTAATGAGTGAGGTGCCTTAGAGATTGTCTTCCCCATTAACTTCCTTGTGACACATCCAGAGGGCACACCTGAGTTCTAGTGTTGGGCCCCTGTGGGACTCTGTATTGCTTTGATATATTTCATCCATTTTATCATTACACTTTCTTTTTCCTCTCCTTTTTGTAGAATGCTCTTGAGATCAAAGAACTCAAAAAGTACGGCCCCTTTGACCCTTATATCAATGCCAAGGTGTGTACTTTGCTGCCAGGATTTCTCTGCATCATTTCTCCACTCGGTACCCCCTCCATGGCGCTCTCTGGCTTCCACTCTTGTCCACTCAGGCTCCTCTTTGTCCCCCTGACTGTCATCTGCTTCAGCCCATCTGCTTTTGGCTTGTCTGAGAATAGGAAAATGCAGCTGCAGTAGGTTTTGATTTTATTTTTACAACTAATGCTAATTCTGGAAAGGTGGAGAACATCTGAAATGGTAGGAATAAAGAGATAGAAGGGATCACATTATATACTTAATTTACTATTGTGATTTCTAAATCATTTAAATTCAAAAAAGAAAATGCAGTCAAATTAACTTACTTTCGAATAAAGATGGATAAACAATTAAATTATATTTCTTGGAATTAAGATTCTTATTTTGGTCTGCCTTCTATGTATTTTTTGAAGTGGAATCTGATTTTCCTTCAGATTTCAGTAGCTGGGGTGGAAGTGTAGGGGAAAGACACAGGTGACTCCAGCTTATTCTTTTAAAAGCTGTTGCTTGCCGCTTTCTTCTCATTTCCTGGAGTTTGTGTTTCTCTTAGATGTTCAGGCCAATCTCTCTAGCCATTAACTTCACTTTCTGCTTGTCACTCTTGACCCATGAAGGGCTCTGACACAGGAAACTGTGTTGCAGGACCAAGCAGGGCGCTTGCCTGGTGGTGGGCACAGGTAGTGGCCTAATAGGCCTGGTTTTGATTGGCCCAGCCTCAGCACCCAGGGCCTTCCCCTGCTGCCTTTCTACCCGAGGTTTGATTGAAATTGTTTACTTTTTGACAACAATCTGGAGTTTGGTTGAGGTGCTACATTATCTGCCTTAGCTACTGTTTAGTTGCTCTGAATACAGCTGCCGTGGGGAAGAGACACAAGGTACTTCTGATGTTTACAGACTCAAGGCAGAGATTTCATGCTTTTCTTTGAGAAAGTCCAAATGTAGCAGCTCCCCAAAAAATGACCTGGGAGGGCCTTGGAGGAGATTTTCATTAGCTGTTGGGCCTTAATGGTGGAAAAGCCTTTTGATTTGAGGTGGTAGAACACATTGGCCCTGTTTTGGCCCATTCTTTAAAATCTTTTTTTTTTTTTTTAATTTGGTCTTTTTAGTAAATTCTTATCAAACAGGCAGATTCTATACTTCAGCTGTTTTGTGGATGGCACACAGCAACAGAGAACTCACAGGTCCCAGGCTTTCCTGTCAAACCTGAATAGGTTCTAGGTGGCTACTTTTTGGTTTTGTTAGCTTGAACAAATTGCTTAATTTGTGCCTCAGTTTCCTTTTCTGTAAAATGGGTCATTACCACCTATTTACCTTGCTGGATTGTTTCAGAATTTTAATAAGTAATAGTAAAACACATTAAAGTAAAAATATCAGCAACTAATGATATTTAAAATCCTCATTTTTCAAAATCTGTGTGATTATAGTAGTATTTTTGAAAGGGCATTTTGGAATCTTTGTGGCTAGTAGATGATGTTTAGTGAAACGTTGCTCCATTGCTCCATTAGTCAGGATTCTGTTTTGTGGGAAGGGACCTTGAGGTTGTTATTTCCTGCAGTGGTTCATTTAGCGTATGAAGCTTTGATTAAACGCTATAACTTTGGTTCTCAGAGGTATGTTTTCCTATCCTTTGGTTTTGCACATCTCAAGGAAAACTAGTTTAAATGTAATAAAAACATACTTCTTTTGAAACCCTTCCATCTACTCTGACAGGCCAAATGATGCACCTGGCGGTGAGGGGAGGGAGGTGCTGGGTTGTTGGAGGATGGAGGTCCCGTGGAGCCTTGCCAGCCTCACTAGGTTTTGTCCTCAGTGGCTTTTATTGACTTGGTTTGTGTCGAGGAATTGATTTACTAAGTTAAATTTGAATGCTAAATCCTATCTAGCACTGGTAAAAAATTAGAAGTCTTAGGTGCCTTTTGGGGAACAGATGTGGTTTTCAAGAGCTTTGATGTTCCTTTTTAACATTAGGGGCCTCTCCTTTTTCAGTAAGTCAGTATAAACCAGTGCTTATGTGAATCATGCATAGCTAAGGTGGAACTATGAAAATTGTTCATTTCCACTGAGCAAGGTGGCACTCACCTGTCATCCCAGTGACTCCCGAGGCTGAGACAGGAGGATTAGAAATTCAATGCCAGTCTCAGCATCTCAAAAAAGTTACTGGTGTAGGGGCTGGGGTTGTGGTTCAGTGGTAGCATGCTTGCCTAGCATGTGTGAGGCACTTGGTTTGATTCTCAGCACCACATACAAATTAATAAAATAAAAGTCTGTTAACAACTAAAAAAAAAAAAAGTTACTGGTGTAACTCAATGGTATAGCACCCCTGGGTTCAATCCCCACTGCAACACAACAAAAGTGTTCACTAACCCCTCTGTTGAAACAATTTTAACTCAGTCTGGCCATCATAAAGTGAGCAACATGCCTATTTTTCTGTTCACTTAAAGATAATTCATAGTGTCAGAGCTGGAAGGGACTTGAGTTTTTTTTTTTAGACTGATTGTCTCCAAACGCTCCTGAGCTTGTCTGAGTGCATCAGAATCACCTGCGAAGCTTTTAAACAACTTTTTAAAAAAAAAAAAAAATTTCAACTTAAAAGAGGTTCTAATAATAATAATGCAGTGAACTGCATATATTCTTGTTACTCAGATTGTTAACACTTTGTCTCATTTGCTTTTCCTGTACACACACACACACACAGGTCTTGCTAAGTTGCTGAGGCTATGCTTGAACTTGTGATCCTCCTGGCTCAGCCTCCTGAGTCAAGATGAACTAGTCAAGATGAAGTCATAGCATTATGACTCTTTGATCCTAAATTATTCGATTAGTTCTTCAACCTTAGTCTCTAAAAAGCAAGGATATCCATTTATAAAACCATGATATAATTATCATATTCAGAAAATTCAAAATTGATACAATATTATTATCTAGGATCCACATTCACATTTTGCCAGTTGTCTCAGTAATGTAATGTCCTCCCCTTAATCCCCAGTGGTACGGAACCCAGGGGTGCTTTACCACTAAGCTGCATCCCCAGTCCTTTCTATTTCTCATTTTGAGGTGGGGTCTTGCTAAGTTGCTGAGGCTAGGTTTGAACTTGTGATCCTCCTGGCTCAGCCTCCTGAGTCTCTGGGATTATAGGTTTGTGTCACTGTGCCCGGCATCCGATAATATGCTTTAGAGGTTTTCTTTTTCTGGGTCAGGATCCAATCCATGATCATACGTGATATGGAACAGTTCCTCAGCCTTTCTTTACTTTTGTAACAATGACCTTTTGTAAGAGCACAGGCCAGTTGTTTTGTAAACTGTTCTTCAGTTTAGGTTTGTTCGATATTTCCTCATGATTGCATGCCATACATTTTTGGCAGAAATGCCACAAAAGTGACATTATATCATTTTTTGTTCATTCTGTCACAAGGCACATGATCTCTGTTTTCTTATTCTTTTATTTATTTTTTTTTTTTAGTATTTATTTTATTTTTTTTTTTTGTAGTTGTAGATGGACAGCATGCCTTTATTTTATTTGTTCATTTATAGGTGGTGCTAAGGATCGAATCCAGTGCCTCACACATGCTAGGCAGGCGCTCTGCCACTGAGCCCCAGCCCCAGCCCTTGTCTCATTCTTGATGATGAAGACTGAGTGCTTAGGCTGATGCCTGCCAGATTGGGAAGTTTTTTTTTAACATTGGTTTCCTGGGCCTTCCTCTCTGAGGTGCTTTCTTGGCAAGTCTGATATTAGACCAGCTATTAGTTGTTTTTAAGCCCCTGGTAATCCAAAAGGAAGCTGGTTTGAGAACTTCTGATTTAGGCCAACTTTCCACCCTGAGCAAGGATCATCTTCCTTTGTCGTCTGAAAGGTCAGCCATCTGTTCTTTATTTTATTTACTCATATGTTTGTTTTTCTTAGTGATAAACACAAGTCATTACTGCCCAACAGCCTCCTCTTGGATTCCACTGATTTTTTTTGTTTCTTGTTTGGCATCTGTTTTCCTAAACCTTCCATCTTTTGGTTAGAGTTCTGCTTTCCAGAGTTTACAGAGTGATTAAGAAAAAGAGAATTAAGTATTAAGACTAAGTCCAACTTTTCTTTTTCTTTGAATGATGGACTCAGTTATCCTGTTTTCTCTGTCTTCTCAAACTCAGTAGACCCAGTGTTTTTTCCAATTACGATATTTCTAGAGCCTATATTGTCCTTGCCACAGAGAACTGTAGCCCAGGTGTCCTTAACATAGGTTTCTGTCAACAGTGGGCTGTAATCACTGGGAGGTGATAGTCCTCACATAGTTCCAAGAGAGAAAGGCTATGGGAGTTCTTCTGTATAAGCTTTCTGCTGCTTGTTGTTTTTGAATATATATAATAGATTGTGATTGGTGTCTTAAGATGGAAAGAGTTTGCACAGAGACCTCTTTTCTCTTAGGGTCACTGACCACTGCAAGGAGAAATGAAAGCGAGTCTTAAGGCGGGATGGAATGGAGAGTTTGTGCAAAAGGCTTCAGAGAACATTGGAGTATTTCACCCCACTCCCCTCCCCCAGTCCACACTCATAGTAGTTGGGAACTCTCAAGGTATTGTGAGATCCCATATTGTTATTTGGAAGGTGTGAAAGGGAAGGAATCCAGATGATTAGCAGTCTTTTCCTCCCCTTGGAATCCCTCCCTTTCTTATGGGTCCATGAGTCAGCACTTTGTGATTTCTTAACCAAGAGTGGTCAAGCTCAAAGTGGAAACCGAAGTAAGAGCCTGTTGTGATGGCGTGTGTTCAGTGGTAGAGAGATGTGGTCACCACAGATGTGAACCCGAGAGAATTATAATTACCAGGCCAGATCTGGCAAGGCTGAGACATGCTGAGGTGCCTCCTACGCTGTGAATATGAGCATAACTTTCCGCAGAGATGTGGTTAGACCTTTTAACATGAGGCAGGAAATTTGCCAGTAGTGATCAAGATTTTTCTAAAGACCTTTTTTTCCCCCAGTCCCCCCAACTTTTTTATTTTGAGACAGGGTCTCCCCAAATTGCCCAGGCTGCCTCCTGCCTCAAGACTCCCTAGTAGCTGGGATCATAGGTGTGCACCACTGCTCCAGGCATCCAACAAGATTTTGCCTGTAGCCAACTAGCTTTGTGATAGTTGCCATTATTTTGGCAAAAAAGAAAAAAAATAAATACAATAGACTTTTCATTCTTTTTTCTTCCTTTGTTTCTGGAAGGGGCGGGGTGGAGATTGAACCCCAGCCCTCATGCATGCTGAGCATGGGCTCTACAAGCTTTGCTCCCAGCCTTGATATTTTGTTGTTGTTGTTGTATAATCTGGATTTTATATTTCTTCAGACCCTAATGTCATCCATTTTACAAAATCAAGGACAAATTATTCTAGATGTTGGGAGATAACTTGAAAATAAAAGAGACACTACCATTTGCTTCAGAGTAAACAGAAGCTTTTCTAAATTGGAGTTTTAATGAGAGTAAGCTGACTTCTTGGCCCTCGATGTCATGCTAATCTTGAGATTTAAACCCAGAGAATCCTCTTAAACTTCTTTGGGTTGCCAGCTGTGCTCCACCATCACTTGACAGAAAGCTCCTGTGAATTGATGATGTAGCTGTGTTTTCATCAGGAGAAAGCAAAGCAACAGCCCTGGTTCTGCTCGGGGAACTAACTCATGCCATAGCCTAATAGGAAGTTGGCTTTCCAAACAGGTGTTCCCATTGATTTGTTTGGCACAGCATTTGCTTTCTGCCCACTGTCTCCCCTTCCTTCGGACACCTAGGTTGGTGTGGAATTCGCTTGTGGGGCCCTATGTGTCATAGGAGACATTGCTGATGGGCTGTGTGCGCTCTGCGGCCAGGGAAGCTCTACTTCCTCCGCATCTGCTCTCCCTGAGCTGATTGAGATCAGTGCTGCTCCCTCCGCATTCTCTATTTATTTGTGTGCATTTACCTTCGCATGTGTCCCTGCTACGACCTTTTCTGTCCTTATTTCATTTTTATAATTTTCTTTGCTGCCATTCTGACCTTCTGGGGCCTTGCTCCCAGCAGCTCTGGATCTTTCTGGTTTACTTTGTGTAGATGTGAAAAATGATGCAGTTTAATGCCAGATCAAAAGCAGATGGAATTGCATGCATGTTTGGGTAACTCCTAATCTGTCACTTTTAATTTCATCATTAGAATTAAAGCAATTGTAGATATATTTAATTGTTACTGTTTGAACCACTGAAAGGTGCACAATATTAACTTGTTGGCCAAGCCTCCTCTTAATATTTGTTTTCCAAAAGTGGCCTCCTGGATAAATTTGGGAATCTGAAAATACTGTGGGAGAATTATTTTCATTAATGCTTCTCAAAAAAGAGAAATCATGGAAATTATTTCCACTGTAATTGCACATAATTAATATTGTTAAAAAAATAATGTAGTCGGTGGGCTGGGGGAGGTAGCTCAGTGGTAAAGTGTTTTCCTAGCATTCACAATACCCTGGGTTCTTCTCTAGCACTGCAAACAAAGGAACAAAAAAATCCCCAAACCTGATAATTGGAATAACTAACATTTTGCTTCTGATGGTTGAGAAAGCACAAACTTCTCCCATTTTAATTCCAGACTTTATGTTTAGTTTGAAACAAACTTGAGTTAGAGGTCCATGGGCTGTGAATTTGAATTGACAGCACCATCGCATTTGAATATTTTGCACCTCTCATGCTAAACATTCCAGCATCTGATTGTATTTTTCTTACATAAGAAATTCTTCCCTGTGCTGGCGGCTGTTTTAATGAAGTAGATACTGCATGCATTGATGGGTGCAGGTTCCGGGAATAGAAGCGGTGCGGTGTCAGGGTCCCGCGTTCCTCTGCAACCAAGCCAAGGCGTCCCTCTCCTGGATATGGCTGTCGGCTGATAACCTTGAGAGTGATGTTTGTGCTCTGCTCTATTATTTTCATTTTTGGCTGATTGATTTGCATGCAAGAAGTTACACAGATGACAATTTCTTTTTGTAAAGCTTGTGTGAAAGACTGTGGATGGTTGACAAATACAGAATCAGAACCACGGGTTGAACAAGTAGAAATTCTTGTAAAACCAGTTGAAGTTAAAATGAAACAATGGCAGTGATATGATTAGCATGCGTGCCAGGACTTCTACAAATGCCTGCCACCTTCCCTCATTCACTCTCCTGCCTTCCTGGAGATACACCCTTCACAGTACACAAGAATCTGCAAATGTTTGGGGGATATCTGTTCCCCTCTTGCAGGAACTGGGGGAAGATGTGGCTGATGGGAGCAGCCAGGCTTGTTTATGGTGGAGAATGCCTTATTAGTTGCCAAATATTGCTGCTATTTTTCTCATTTAAATTTCAGTGGTTTTATGTGTGTTTCCCCCAGCCAGATGCCAACCTGCCCCCTTTCTGACACGATGTGCTTGTTAACCCTCAGAACAATGACAACGAGACGGCCCTGCACTGTGCAGCACAGTATGGCCACACGGAGGTGGTGAAGGTGCTCTTGGAGGAGCTCACAGACCCCACCATGCGAAACAACAAATTCGAGACCCCTCTGGACCTGGCAGCGCTCTACGGGCGGCTGGAGGTGGTGAAGATGCTCCTCAACGCGCACCCCAACCTCTTGAGTTGCAACACTAAGAAGCACACCCCGCTGCACCTTGCAGCAAGGAATGGCCACAGGGCTGTGGTCCAGGTCCTCCTGGATGCTGGCATGGACAGCAACTACCAGGTAGCAGGGCGGTGCGCCACCCAGGCACCAGGGACTTAGACAGAAAAGGCATAAGTACCATGCTGCTGGGGGGGGTTCTTGTTTAGCTGTTTTCCATCACGTTTCGGATGCTTCCATTTGTTGACTCGTTTCAGTGTGAAACTTTAGAGACAAATGAGCTCTTGGAGTAAGATGGTTATTTTTTTATTTCTTTTCAGGGGATGACATATTGAACCCTGAAAAGACATGCTAATGGGCGTGCCCTCAAAACTGAAAAGTCTCATTATCTTCCTACACGTGTATTCCCCCTGCCCCCTTGTCCTTCAGAGTCTCCTCAGTGGAGGCTCCAGGGGACCGGGCACCGCCCTCCCTGTCAGCCTTCCCCACTGGGACGAATGGTTCCTTAGGCTCAGCATTGACTTATCCATGTTTGAAGTGAACGCATTTTACTTCCCTCTCACTTCTCTTCTCATGATTCCTTCCACTGGGAAGAACGAGTTGGGTTGTTTGATGGTGGCTCCAGGAGTGATGATTCCTCACACGTGGCCTCTGGTGGGCCCGGTGGCTTTGATGTATGGATCAAGCTGGTGGTTTTGGAACCCATACCAAAAAAGTTGGAAAGATAATGACAGAGGGCTGTGTGTAGTTTATTTTCCTGTCCCTTCTTATCTATGTCCCATTTGTCATGTGAAGCCACCCCAAACTGCCCTGATGACATCCTGCTCTGCGCTCTCATTTGCTTTCCAGACGGAGATGGGCAGTGCTTTGCATGAGGCTGCTTTGTTTGGCAAGACCGATGTGGTACAAATCCTGCTGGCTGCAGGTGAGAGGTCGGCAGCGCTCTTGTCTACACAGCATGCCAGGGATGGGATTGTTTGTCCCTAGGCTCCTCAGAGGGCGGTTTTGCTGGCTGCATTTGAACCCAGTGTGTTGTGTCTCTGCGGATTGGGTAGAAGTGTGTGGACCAGTCCTCAGTTACTAAATAGCTTCAGATGAAAAATATTGGGTGTGCTGCTTGGGAGCTGGAGGTGTCCTGGAATTTGACCTTCTGTGAGGCTGACTTAAAATAAATGCTCACTTGCCTGGTCCACCTGCTCTGCCTTTCTAGGAATTGATGTCAACATAAAAGATAACCATGGACTGACTGCCCTAGACACTGTGCGGGAACTGCCTTCTCAGAAGAGCCAGCAGATAGCGGCACTTATTGAAGGTATTGTCCATGTCACTGTTGGGGTGACTGGGGAAATACTAACCAGACTGAGGCACTTGTATTTGGTGCAGTTTCTTCTTCCCTTTAAAAAATCTTTCCATGTAGATCACATGACTGGAAAGAGAAGTACAAAAGACATAGAGAAAATCTCCACGCCCCAGCCAGCTCTCCTCTCCATCGCGGACTCCGTAGCACCAAAGTCTCAGGGTGAGGAGACTCTTCTCTGACAGGAAAGGGACTCTCAGCCTCAAAAGAGTTGAATGTTCTTGGGCAGAGTGGAAAAATCTCAATTCAAAAAATAATTTCAGGGGGTTGTGAGTACTTAATAAGTTCATGTTCAGTTCGTTTTTTCCAACTACTGTGTGAAGGTTTGTTGGACTTCAGCGTAGGTCTTTGGCCGTGGGCTTCTTTCCTACTGTGTTTTTTCTCTGCTTTTGCAGTCAGCTCTGGGATGTGTAGTTGGCAGGATCATCCCAAGATGAATTCAGATCTCGGTGAAACCTTTTTCTAACATACTTTTGTGCTTTGTGCATAGTTGACCCATAGTGTTTTTTTTCATAGGTGTATTCTGGTTGGTAGATGTGTACATAGCAGATTTTGGTAATATGTCATTTGGTCATTAGGTGTGGGCTGCAGTCCGGCCTGTTCTTCATTAGCCAGGATCTCTTTTCAGATTATTGAGTAGCTTTTGGGGGCCTTGGTGTGATGAATGACAAAGAAAGATTGAGTCTAGGGTGGTGGCCCAGTGGTAGAACGCTTGCCCAACATGTGTGAGGCCCTGGGTTCGATCCTTAGCAGCACATAAAAATAAATAAAATCAAGGTATGTCCATCTACAACTAAAAAATAAAATTTAAAAACAACAACAACAACAAAAGTGACCGACTACTTTCCCCCAATACAGATGGTAATAATGAAGGCTAGAGAAATGGAACAGATCTCAAAATGAAAAAGGGAAAGGGTCCTTCCAGAGAGAGCAGAGTGGATCCTTTTCCCGCTCCAGGGCAGAGGGTTAGCAGCGTCCCTCCAGCCGTCTCAGTTGTGCAGTCTTCATTTCCTTGCACTCGTTTTCCTTGACCTCCTAATCTGCTAGTAATGAGATCAGTCACTCAGTAAGCTCTTAGCTTTCAAGGGTTTACATTTATAGTTTTGACTATTTACAGTCCACCCAGAGACAGTTTCCACAGTCAATAGTTTTGTAGCCACAGATCCTGCCAGTGTCCTGGGGTTGTGGTTGGTGTTTGTCTAGCCAGGGGTCTCCCAGCTGCACGCCACCTCCCTTTCAGAAAGGCTCTGCTGTCCTCTGGTTTGCCTGAGCACATGAAGGCTCTTCCTAAAGAATTTAAAGGGGGGCTGGGGATGTGGCTCAAGCGGTAGTGCGCTCGCCTGGCATGCGTGCGGCCCGGGTTCGATTCTCAGCACCACATACAGACAAAGATGTTGTGTCCGCCAAATACTAAAAAATAAATATTAAAATTTTCTCTCTCTCCCTCTCTCTCACTCTTTCTTTAAAAAAAAAGAATTTAAAGGATTTGCTTCAGTTTTCAGTTATACTTTGCTCTCTTTTTTTGGTTAAGTTTATGTCCTCGTAGTATTGAGACATTTGGGGATTTCATAAAAGTTTTGGAAAGGATGCCTTATGGATGTCGAGGGGCTTTCCTTATCTCTTTATCTTTTCCTTTTTGGTGGCCAGGGGATGGATTCCAGGGCTGTGTGCACGCTAGGCAAGCACTTGCTACTGCTGAGCTGCACCCCCAGCCCTTTCATATTGAATTAGAGAAAAATCTGTTCAGATCACAGGATATAAAGAGCAGCTGAAATTCTGTATTTATTCCTGTCCCTGGAGCAAAGTGATCATTTTCCTTCTTGGGGCTAGTGTTTGTCAAGTTCAGATGGCTACAGAGGCTTTGGTCACCATAGCAGTTGGAGCCCTTGATTGTGCCCCCTCTTATTGACTCTTGTGTCCCCACCCTCCTTTCCAGGTGATGTGGAAAAAGCAGTAACTGAACTGATCATCGATTTTGACCCAAATACTGAAGAGGAGGGTCCCTACGAGGCGCTGTACAACGCTGTTTCCTGCCATTCACTAGACAGCATGGCCAGCGGGCGGTCATCTGACCGGGACTCGGTGAACAAGGAGACCGAGGCAGCGGGAGCAAGAACCGCTGGAGTGAGGCCTGTACGTGGCCCCAGGCCTGAGCCTTCTGGGGGCTGTGCATGCTGCTGAGGGGCCCTGGGAAGAGGCAGGGTGAGGCCTCGTGACCACTTGCATTTCAGAGGCCTGGATCCCACTTGCACTACTCCTCAGGCTCTGCCACGTCTCTCTTGCTCAGTGTGCTTAAACTGTATGGATCACAGTGACGTCGAATTTGGGTTTTCCAATTTCATTATAACCAGTTTGAGTCTTTCCATTATTTCACTGACTTCTAGAGCAAACTAAAGCCGCTCATTCCTGTGTAGCCTGGGATGCTTGCTGTATGTTGTTTGTTCTCTGGAGAGCAGAGTTATGCAATGAAATGAGTCCCTGTCCGCTCTGAGTACATGTCCACTTCCATTTGCCTCCAGGGAATTATCCATTTGATTTGGACAGAGTCTGTATTTAGCAGGGTCATAGCAAGGTTTGATCAGGCATAGCATTTATTAGTTTGTGGTATTTCTATTTTATCCAGTTACTACATCTCTAGCCACTAAAGTGTGAGGATGAGAACAGCTCTCTGCCTGTGCCATTCTCCAGCTCTGCCTTCCAGGCTCAGTGCTTCTTTCTGTAGTACTTGCTTTTACTGCTAGTCTTGTACATGGTTCTTAAGACTCCTGACTCCCTCTCTTCCCTCCAGGGTTATGCTGGACCTGAGTCACTGTCCCACTGGCGAAGCTGGCCTTGCTTTAATAGGATGCCATTGCTGACCCACCTTCAGAAGTGTTTTCAGACAGGTGTTATTTCTTCTTGTGTAGAGGCTGGCCTTTCCCTTTTGGTTGGAATCTGGCATATAACCATTTTTATTCTCCTTTGGCTGTCCTTGGTCTCTCCAGGTGTGTTCTGAGAATGACCTGTTTCTTAGAGTGTTCTTTTGTTGAACTCCTTACCATGTTCTGCTTTTCCCTGTAACAATCCCAGTATTTCAGTGTGGATCTTGGAGAGCTGGCTAGACTGTGTAGCCCATCGAGTGGGTGTTATCAAGGACTGTGATGAAACTTGTGAATAGTGAAAGCAAATGCATCCTCTGAGTACCATTACTGAGTGCTTCTTGGACAGCTAGTTGTTTTGTTTGTTTATTTTTGTTTTTTCACTTCTTTCACTGTTTGGCACAAATAAACGAATGTAGCAAATCCAACTATGGACGACCTTGCTTTAAATGGTGCTTACAGATGATCCCCATTAGGGGGAGCTGGAGCCTTTGCAAGAAGCAGCCAGTTCTGTGATTGATTTACTCCAGGCCCTTTGTTCCATCCTGCTGTAGGAGCCCAGCCTCCCCTGGTCTTGCTAAATAGAAACTGTTGCTTCTTGGGGTGCCTGCTTTGCCATTTTTGCTTGTATATGAAGGGTGTTGCTCTTCCATATTTCTGATCCTTGCTAATTAACTGTGGCCAAAGAGTACATCTTGGTAAACATAATGGATAATATATGTAAATCAGTTCTGTACTTCCAGGCTTCTGGTCCAACGTTTTCACCTTAGAAAAAGGTAAAAAGGCTTATGGGCACTTCTGTTTCCCTCTAGTGTCCCTGATAATCACATCTTCTTCAGAGGGCTTTTTTTTTTTTTTTTTTTTTTTTTAAGAGTGAGAGAGAGGAGAGAGAATTTTAATATTTATTTTTTAGTATTTGGCGGACACAACATCCTTGTCTGTATGTGGCGCTGAGGATCGAACCCGGGCCGCACGCATGCCAGGCGAGCGCGCCACCACTTGAGCCACATCCCCAGCCCTCTTCAGAGGGCTTTTGTATTACTCTTTTCAGGCTTTTTTAGCCTTGGATCCTTTAGGTTGAATCCTTTCTGCTAATATGTTTCCTCTGGTTTTCCTTAGCAGCTTTTCCCAAGTTTGGTTTACTGGTGTGTGGTGGGGGTGGGGGTAAGTGTGTGGATATGGGACTGCATCCTTCAGCTGTTTTCTTACATGCTAGCACTGGGACCAGGCCTGTTCCTGCGCTTTCAGAGTAAAGAAGGGTGGAGAAAATGGGACTTCATGGGAAATTTGATCTAAATAGCTTTGTTGGACATTAAAACACAAACCTGTTCTGGAGATGTTGCCATTGGAGATCTTCTGGTTCCAGAGACTGTGGGATACCTGATTCATTGAGGTATAATACTGAGCAGAGAAGCATGAGTTAACAGAGGGCTCCTGAATGGCAAAGTGGTAACACTGGGAGCTCCTGAAATGTGAGAAGTGACTTTCTTTGCAACTTCTTTGGGGATCTCACTTCATTCAAATTGACCTCTGCCCTGGTTTTCTTGAAGTATTGTTTTAGCCAACTAATATGCAAGCCAGGGAATGTGCGCCCTGTTTCAGGATCCCGTTCCCTTCAGTAGGAACACTGACTGTGAAGCACAGCGAGAGCTTGGGAATATAAACAGTGCTGAAGTTACAATGAGAGCAGTCACAGATCTCTCTTCAGCTTTTAGCTTTGGGTTTCCTTCACCAGGATCATCTGTGTAGTCTTAAAATTGTCTACCAATGATCTGTCTGACTGACCAGTGTCCTCTCTTCAGTGAGTTTCTTGCTGTAGGTTAGGAGTTGGAAAACTGCAGCTCACCAGCTGCCTATTTTTGTAAACACAGTTTTGTTGGAACACAGCTACACTCGATCATTTACATATTGTCATTCCTTATGTACTATATGTCTATTATATGACCCTGTAAGAAAAAGCTTGCCTCAGGGCATGGTGGCACATGCCTGTAATCTCAGTGGCTCGGGAGGCTGCCACAGGATTGTGAGTTCAAAGCCAGACTCAGCTATTTGGTGAGGCCCTAGGCAACTCATTGAGATCCTGTCTAAAAATAAATTATGAAAAAGGGCTGGGGATGTGGCTTAGAGTGCCTCTGGGTTCAATCCCTGGTGGGTGGGTGGGTGGAAGGAAGGAAGGAAGGGAGGGAGGGAGGGAGGGAGGAAGGAAGGAAGGAAGGAAGGAAGGAAGGAAGGAAGGGGCGAGCTTGCTTTAGGGCTGACAACTGACAAATAGTCCTTTTTAAAATGAGCTTAGGTCACATAGACTTTATGCACTGATGATATGGACTATTCATTAAAGAAGGAGGTGACTAAAGATCAGTGATTTTTTTGTTTTGTTTCGAGATGGGATCTCACTGTGTCGCCCAGGCTGGTATCAAGCTCCTGGGCTCAAGGGATCCTCTTGCCTCAGTCTCACAGGAAGTTGGGGCTCCAGGCATGTGTCTCAAAGATTGATTTAGAACTTCTTTTAGTGAGTGGCAATAGACCAATATTATCACATTGAAGTTTGAATAGGAGTTGATGTTTTATCCTCGATTACTTTTCTCATAACCTTGGTTTTAGGACCATTTCACCAGTAGATTCTTTTTTTTTTTTCTTTTTGGTTACAGGGGATTGAACTCAGAGGCATTCGACCACTGAGCCACACCCCCAGCCCTATTTTGTATTTTACTTAGAGACAAGGTCTCACTGAGTTGCTTAGCACCTTGCTTTTGCTGAAGCTGGCTTTGAACTCTCAACCCTCCTGCCTTAGTCTTCCAAGCTGCTGGAATTACATGCTTGTGCTACCGTTACAAGTTGATTCTTTTTTTTTTTTTTAATATTTATTTAGTTGTAGATGAACATTCAGTATCTTTATTTATTTTTATGTGGTGCTGAGGATCGAACCCAGTGCCTCACACATGCGAGGCAAGCACTTTACCACTGAGCTACAGCCCCAGCCCCCGATTCTTTTTTTAAATATTTGTTTAATGTTTATTTTTTAGGTGTAGATGGATACAACACAATACCTTTATTTTTATGTGGTGCTGAAGATCGGACCCAGGCCCCGCCCATGCTAGGCCAGCACTCTACCACTGAGCCACAACCCCAGCCCCTACAAGTTGATTCTTTTGATCTAGAGTTTCCTCTTCTTAGAGTAGACTGAAAACTGAGCCACAGATTTCCCTTTATTGAAGTTTTATGTAGGGCATTTCCCATCAAGCCAGTTAGTAGTTTCCAGTGCTGGTACTTGTCACTGTGGTCTAGGGTACAAAAGAGGTGTTTATGATCTTTGCTACAAACATGAAAAACCACAGAGCTTACTAATTGAAATGTGTATGTGTGTGCAGGGTTCTCCATCTGTTCAGAAACCAAACCTCAACTTTAGTCTCTTGGGGGAGTGCTTGACATTATTCTTTTTCAATTCCAATAGCTAAAATAAAGGTAAATCAGAAAGTTGGATACTTAAAGAAAGCAATAGAGGAATTATTTATTTTCTCTTCTGTAGAGAGAACGTCCACCGCCTCCAGCAAAGCCACCACCAGATGAAGAGGAGGAAGACCGCATAGATAAGAAGTATTTTCCCTTGACAGCTTCTGAGGTAGAGGGTTGAGGGTTTACTCCCATCACTGAAACATGGGTTTGTGGCAAAGTGAATCAGAGTGTGCTTAAAGACGGCTGTGCTCTCTTATCCCCCACTCCCACCCCTCTTTGTGGTTCTGGGGTGAACCCAGGGCCTCATGCATGCTAGGTCAGGGCTCTAACACTGAGCTACGTACACCCCAGCCCACTTTCTCATTATCTTATTATTTCTTTGGTTGGTAGGTTTGTATTATGTGTATCATTAATCTAGAACATGACCTTTTAAACTCACCTAAAAGTACTGAAAGAATTTTAATGTAGCTCTCTAGCAGACAGGCCAAGTGTCGATAAACCATACCACATAGAAAGTAAAAACGTACACATTTTTTTCATGACTCCTATAAGCTGGACAGTTCCCTTCTGCTTGTATACTTGTGTTGTCTTTTTTTTCTTTCTTCTTTCTTCTTTTTATTTTTTATTTTTCTTATTTGGGAGGATTGAACCCAGGAGTGTTCTACTTCTGAACAGCATCCTCAATCTTCCCCTTTCATTTTGCGGGATGGGGTGGGGTGGAGGTAGTACCAATGATTGAACATCACTTAACCACTGAGCCACATCCCCAGGTGCCCCAACACACCATTTTTTTTTTTTTTTTAAATAGAGTCTCACTAAGTTGCATGGAGCTATGCTAAGTAACTGAAGCTGGTCTTGGAACTTGGAATCCTCCAACCTTAGCCTCCCAAGTCGAGGGGATTATAGACATGCCCCCACCACAGCAATGTCCCCAGCCTTTTCTTAAAATTTTATTTATTTTTTTATTCTTAATATTTTTTTTGTTGTTGTAAATGGACACAATACCTTTATTTTATTTGTTTATTTTTATGTGATGCTGAAGATTGAACCCAGTACCTCACACTTGCTAGGCAAGTGCTCCACCACTGAGCCACAACCCCAGCCCTTAAGATTTTATTTTGAGAAAGGTCTTGCTAAGTTGCCCAGGCTGGTCTCCAACTTGTGATCCTCCTGCCTCAGTGTCCCTAAGAGCTGGGATTAAAGGAATGAACCACATGTCTTTTGATACAAAATGTTGAGTGTCCCCTAATCACTACTGTCTACACTGTGCCATGTTTGCAAACTTTGGTGGTTCTGCCTCATTTTATTTCTATTTTTGCATTTTCCTGTTCACAGCATACAAAGACTCTACATAGTACAAACATGAATTGAGTCATGAACAGTGGATTAGGAAAGAGAAGGTGTGTGGAACGGGCAGACAGGAAAATCAAAGGAGGTCATTTGAAAAGAAGTCAACCTTTTTACAAAAGAAATATTACCATGTGGCAACTAAGAGTTTTTTCCCTTATATGTGAGAAGAAAATTGTACTTTCTTTGATCTTTCTTCTTTAAGTTGCTCCTTTAACACTTCCTATCATTCATAGAATACAAGTGTGGAGTATTTATTAAAAATGTAATATAATTTTTAAAAGTTACTTTATAGCTTATTCAGAATTCTATTATTCTTATTAAAAATCAACTAATGTAAATCAGCTAAGTCTCATCATTTTATTCCTAGAAGTTGGAATTATCATTTTCTCACTATTGCCATGTGCCATAAGTAAGATAGTTATTTTATTCAAAATAAACACATGGAACCAAAAGGATGACTTTAGTTTCAGAAAATGTATAAATTCAGCAGCCGGGTGTGGTGATGCATTCCTGTAATCCCAGTGATTCGCTAGGCTGGCACAAGAGGGTCACAGGTTTAAGACTTGCTTGGGCGACTTAGCCAGTCCCTATCTCAAAAACAAAAAGGCTGGAGGTGTAGCTCAGTGGTAAGGTGCTTCTGGGTTTATTCCCCAGTGACAGACAGACAGATAGACAGATAGATACACACACACACACACACACATACACACACACACACACTATATTAAGAAAGCCCTTTTAAAAATGTAAAAATCTGAGTTAGAGATATAGAAGGATTTCTACAATAGCTACAGATTTTCTCATTTCTTTTTAATTATTTTTTTAGCTGTAAAAGGACAGAATATCTTTATTCTGTTTATTTATTTTTATGTGGTAATGAGGATCGAACCCAGGACCTCACACATGCTAGGTGAGCGCTCTACCATTGAGCCACGACACCAGCCCCTCCTTATTTCTTTTGGTCCCTCATTTATAAAATGCTTATTGTCATGTCCAAACCAGTTGTCCCTAGAATTGCACCCACTTATTACCTCTGAGTAATGATACTTTGCTAGTTGGGACAAGTACATACGGTAAGTCCCTACACATTTTTCTGCAAATAGCGTCTTGCTTTATTATTATTCCCCCACAACACCTTTTTTTTTTTAACAAGGAGAAAGCTAGTAGTGTGGAGCATATTGAGTTGGGACTGGGTCTCTATAAATGCTTTGTGCTGCCTCTTTAACCAGGAATCTGATTAGAAATTGCTAATGCCTAAGAACAGGGACAAGACTCTTAAAGAAATATGGGGTAACCAGGATTTCTGTTTTCACAATGTAACATGTATCAAAAGGTGGCAGGGCATGGGGGAGAAATCTCCATATTATTTTCCTGGATGGGAGAATCTGTGTGAGATTTATCTTTTAGAATGTACTTTTGAATAGCCTAGAATTCTGTTTGAATTATTGAAATCTTGACCAGCACAATCATCATTTGGAAGACCATGAGAACTCTGAATTTGCTTATTTACTGGTAATTATGGATGCTCAAATATATAAGTGATGCAGCCTGACTCATTCTCCTTTTAATGATCTAGGCAGATATTTTACATAGGCCATGGTCCAAATGAATAGGTCTTCTCCAAAAATGAACTGATTTCTTTCTTTCTTTTTTTTTTTTTTTTAACTCTGTGATCTTTTTCACAGAACATAACTTTATATCTTAAACTCTAAAAGCTTTAAAGCCCTAAATTTCATATATCAAGAGACACAGGCTTCACCCAACTTAAGGGTTTTGTCTTTGGCAGGCGATCTGCCCCAACCTTTGTGTCCTTATCCCTGAGGATTGTCGTCATGAGATGACCCATAGAAGCTTGTAAGGGAAGCTGGAGGACACCCGGCTCTAGGAGAGGTTAGCACAGCAATGCCTGATCGCAGAACCTGCTTTGACGAGTTCAGAGCACATGCACACGCACACCCTGATGGACGCTTCTGCCCCACAGAAGGGGCTGCCAGCTGTTCGGACTCACTGTGGTCTTCTCTGTGCTCAGATGTGTTAAGCTTTCCTGGGGGCTGCAGCTGCTATGGTATCTCTTTTCAGAAAGCCACCCACACCCCAAATGGACATTCCACTGATCACAGTTCGTTGGTGGCTGCTTGTAACTTCTCTCTGCAGCAGCAGTGTTGCTTTCCACAGAGAAGAAAATATATATATTTTCAACTTTGATTTATTGCCAACCTTGGAGGAAAAGGGGAAAAAAAGATTAAGAAGTAATTTAATAAAGAGCAGAACCCTTTCTGTCGACAGTCAGTTATTGCCATATTCACGAGGACACCGGGCTTCTTAGTGGGAACTAGGATGGCTCGAAGAAAGCAATTTATTGCTTTACTGTGAGATTTTAATCCCCTGGCTGGTAGGGCCCACACCAAGAGGAAAAGAACACCATCCTTTATTATCTGGGTATGAGCAGGGGACTCTCATTAGACAGCTGAAGGAAGGAGAGCGTTCCAAATTGGATGGAGAAAAAATGAAAGCAGAGAAAATGAGGCCGGTCTGATCCAGAATTAGGGGAACTGAATTTTATGTCCATGGCTCTTGCTGTGAGCTCTCTCTGTAACCCTGGGCAAGTCCTGGGGCCTCTCTGGGACAGGTTTGTCATCTATAAATAAAAGGGCTGGAAAGGTGCTCTGGCTGTGACTGTGACAGTTAGCTCCCTTCCACCTCTGACCTTTGTGGTCTTTGCTTTCCATTGTCCTGCATAAGAGCCAGGCACAGAATGAAAGCGGTCCAGCAGCCTTTGTTTTCTGGAGACATTGATCTTGTCCTGTTTGAGAGGAAAAGATGGTACAAGCCAGGCATCCCGGCTGTCAGCTTCCTCTCTGGGAAGCCCACCTGGGCTCTGTGTGTGGAACTCACAGGGAGTCAGGTTGCCAGGGCTCTGCTGTGGGAGTGTCCACCTGCAGAGCCTACCCCCAGCTGGAAAGTCTGTGCTGTTGAGTTGACACCGTGTGAAGTGCTTGGTGGTCCCTCTCTGTTCCCTTGTTGTGTTCCTGTGAAGAAGCATGGAATAAGTAATGCAGGCAAATGGCTCATTGCAATGAAATGGCTTTTAGCTTCCAGGTGTCTTATGGAGGTTCCTGCTGAGCTTAGCAGAATTTTGGAGAAAGACTATCATTCTGCCTTTCGAGTGGCAGCCTCGATACAAACAGGAGCAGCAGCTTCTCATTTCATCTGAGATACTAATCATCTTGTTAGGCTGTAATAGAGCGAGCAGTTTGCCTCAAAGAAGCAGAACCCTGGTGGATCACAAACCTGGTGCACTTCCAGTGGGGTGTGGGAAGCGTCAGGGTCAGAGGTTCCTGGGTGCTAAGGAATCATGTTTGTGGGTGTCATTATTTTAGGTTCAATTGGAAATCCCCCATCTCTACCTTATTCATAATACATTATTTACCCTAGCCCTGCTCAGGAAGAGATTTTGTGCTTTGGTTTGCTATTCTAATAGCTAGTGTGTGGTTATTCTTAATTTGCCTGTGAGGCACATTGACACCTTAGGACAGATGAGTAGACTTAAAGTGAGGGTCTCCATTCCCTTTCGCACTGCCACACGAGGACCAGTGATGGTTTCCCTGGCTTTATTCAAGGGAGGCTTGGCTACTCTGGTATCATGACTATCTGTGGCTACCAAGCCCTCAGCTGACTGAAGTCTCAAGTGGGCAGGGGTAGAATTAGAAGCCAGCTCTGATCCAGTTATTTCATCAGAGACACGAACTGCCTGTATCTGGGCCTTCTCAGTATGCAGAGCTGCTTTTACCTCGTGGAAATTCAGACTTCTAACCACTTGATCCTTCAGAGCAGGGATTGGTGGGAGTTATCTAAAAAAGTTGTAAATATCGTAGGAAGCCAGCTCTAGGGAAATCCTTTCCTACCATCCCCAGGATCTGTGAAGAAAGACTCACAAAAACAGACTTTCTGACCTTGTTTTAGTAAATGTCAGGCATGGAAGTCACTTTTGTTTCCTCATGAGAGAGTGGAAAGGACTCTAGCCTTTGGTTAGCATGGTACATATTAGGAAAGAAAGATGGACAGAGATGGTCTTCATGAAGCAGCACAGTAAAGATTATGTGGAACATTGAGAGATGCAGAGGCAAGGGAAGGAAAGGTGTTGACTTTTGTCATTTTTTTTGAAGGATAGAGTGAGATAAGGAAAGGGGAGTGTTCCAATCAGAGTCCACTGAGATTTGAGGTAAAGTGTAAACTAGTCTGTTGTATAATGCTGTAACAAAACACACGAGGCTAGGTACTTTATAAAGAAAGGAGGTTTATTTAGCTCGTAGTTTTGGAGGCAAAAAGACCAAGACAGGCAGCCCCACCTGTTCAGCTTCTGGTTAGGACCTTTTGGCTGTGTCACAACACAGCAGATGCATCACATAGTGGGAATAACTGCAAGAGCAGAGAACAGTGCCTTCAGAAGCAAGAGCTTGGGGAGGTGCCATGCTCACATTGTCACAACTAATTTGGTAGCACAACATTGTGCTGCTGATTTAGGCCCAGAAGAACTCAAAACCTGAGAGCAGCATTAATTCATTCCCTCATCGTGAGTGGGGCCTCCAAAGCCTGACACCTCCCATTCTGCTCCGCCTCTTAAAGGCTCCAGCGCCTCCCATTACCACCATACAGGAGACCAAGCTTCCAGCACACGACTCTGGGGGACAAGCTCTAGTAGGTGTATAACCAGAAAACCAGTCAGGGTTTCATGCGACACTTGAATCATTCAGCTTCTCTTCCTCTTCTCCATGATCCTTCGATGCAAAGACAGCAGTAATCTAAAATTTGTCCCACACCACCTGTCTTGGTATTGGCCTTGTGTACAAGGAGTACCAGCTCTTTCTCCCTCTCAGGTCCTGGCCACGAGACCCAGGATTCAGGGGAGTGCAGCCCAGGAAGAGGACGAGCACCCTTATGAGCTGCTATTAACAGCAGAGACAAAGAAGCTGGTGTCAGTGGATGGAAAAGTAAAAGGTACACCCCCCGTCGCCCTGACCCCTCCATGGCAGCCCCAGTTCCAAAAGAGTTTTACAAGTTTATGATCTTGGGTGCAAGGGGAAGACCCTGTCGCTTTGTCATTGGTTGGGTTGGGGCACTTGGGTTTTGTGGCAGCCTGGGGTGGTGGGCGCATCACAGTTTTTCATTTTCCACCTCTGAACTCCATATCCAGTTGGATTTGTCATCCTCTGCACATGTAGCCAGAGGAGGTTAGGTCGCCCACGTGGTATCGGCAAGGAGAGGGCCTGCCAGCATCACGGCAAAGGTGGATCTGGAGCCTCAGTCCTCAACCCTCACGGCCTTGCGTGGAAAACACGCCCAACAGGTCGGTCCCTTTGGGTTCAGGCTGAAGGCACAGACTCTGCCTTTGAGTCCTGACCTCAGAGCGAGACACTCCTAGGGAGGGGCCCGTGATTGGCTGCCACTGAACTAGAGTACTCTGTCGCCTTGGCCTACTTTCTTTGCCTCTGCAAAATTCAGTTTCCTGTGTGAGGGAGCGAGTGCTGCAGGACTGACATCAGCCTGTCAATGTAAGTGCAGGCCCGACAGAGGTGAGTGTGGCTGGAGTCTCCTGTCAACCTGGTCCTCTCAAGGACAGAGCAGAGGGGCGGTACAGTTCCCACTGCATTTTGAAGGAAGGCCCGGGGTCTTTCCCAGGTCCCCTTGGCTTGCAGGTTCTAAGTCCTTTGTGGGTATTAGTAATGACTCTTTTCAGCTCTGAGACCCCCTGCCCCCAGGGTTCTGATCAGAGTGGGGGATAAGGTGGTTTCCTTTGAAATCCCCTCTGCTAGACCTTTCAAAGGGTATGGGATGGCAAAGAGAAGATATGCATATGTGTGTGACATTGCAGACCTTCTTTTTAATGGCCCTATTTAGAAATTTTTCTCTTCTGGCATGTAGACACTATTTTGTGGTCATTTCCATAGCAATCTCTGTTTTGTATTTTATGGTTTCCATTTGGAGCTTTTAAAATGGGTCATAATTTAGATACATAAAGTTCATTCATTTTGTTTACACTTCTGTTAGTTTTGAAAAATAGAGTTGTATAACTGTCTCCAGAATCAAAATACAGAACAGTTTGATCACACAAAAAAAATTTCCCCGTGTCTCTCTACAGTCAGCTTCTCTTAGCCTTGGCAACCTTTGCCTGATGTCTGTCCTAACAGGTTTGCCTTTTTCAGAGTGTTATATAAATGGATTCGGTCAGTATGTACCCTTTCGCTTAGCATAATACATTTGAGATACATGTGTTGTCACGTATATCAGAAATGTGTTCATGGGGCTGGGGATGTGGCTCAAGCGGTAGCGCACTCTTCTGGCATGGGTGCAGCCCAGGTTCGATCCTCAGAACCACATACAAAGATGTTGTGTCTGCCGAAAACTAAAACGTAAATAAAATATTAAAAAAAAAAAAAGAAAGAAAGAAAGAAAAGAAATGTGTTCCTTTTCATTGTTGAGTTCTATTCTGTTGTATAGGTGTACCACAGCTGAGGGACATTTGGGTCATTTAGAGCTTTTGACAGTTACAAATAAAACTGCTATAAACATTTGCACACGAATTTTTGTATAAGCCTAAGTTTTCATTTCACTTGGATAAATGCATAGAAGTAGAATTGTTGGATCCTAGTAAATATTGTAAATATAGATATGTATATGTATATCATTAACTTTGGAAAGAAACCACCAAACCATCTTCCAGAGTGGTTGTACCATTCTGCATTCTGTCAGCAGTGTGTGAGAGTTCCAGTGGACATGTGTCCTCCCTAGCACTTAATATTATGAGATTTTAAAATTTTTAGTCATTCTAAAATTTAGAATATGGGTTTAATTTGCATTTCTCTAATTGAGAGTCTGTTAATGGGATTATTCACCACTTAATGAAATATCTGTTGTTTATTTTTTTTTTAGAGAGAGAGAGAGAATTTTTTAATATTTATTTTTATTTATTTTTTTTAGCTTTCGGTGGACACAACATTTTTGTTTGAATGTGGTGCTGAGGATCGAACCTGGGCCACACGCATGCCAGGCAAGCGTGCTACCGCTTGAGCCACATCCCCAGCCCAATGTTGTTTATTTTTTAAAATCAGATTGTTTCTTTTCTTATTGAGTTGTGAGTTCTTCATATATTTTGGACACAAGTTCTTTAATGTGTCTTTAATGTGACTTTGTCTTGACAATGTACTTTAAAGAACAGAGATTCTTAATTTGAAAAAGTTTGTTTATGCATTTTTTATTAGTTTGCAGTGTGTGGGATCGAACCCAAGGCCTCAAACATGCTAGATAAACACTCTACCACTGAACTGCATTCCTGGCCTATTTTGTTTTATTTTGAGGTACGCTCCCACTGAGTTGTCCAGGCTGGCCTCAAACTTGTGATCCTCCTGCCTTAGCCTCCTGAGTAGCTGGGATTACAGGTGTTGCCACCATGCCCTTGTAATTTATCTTTTTAGAAAAGTGGATAAGGTCAATATATTTTTCCTATGTTTTTTTTAATAGAAATTTTCTAACTTGAAGTTCTACATTTAAGTCTATGGTCCACTTTAAGATAATTTTTGCATATATTCACTTATTTCAGCACTCCATTGAATTGCCTTTGAAGTTTCATTATTCTTTTTTAGAATTATTTTAGATATTCTGGATCTTTTGTCTCTCCATACAAAATTAGAATTAACTTGTTGATTTGTACAAAAAGTCCTACTGGGATTTTGATTGGGATTGTATAGAATCTGTGTCACAGCTTGTGATGAGCTGCCATCTCTTTTTTAATATGTATTTTTTAGTTGTAGTTGGACACAGTATCTTTATTTTATTTTTATGTGGTGCTGAGGATCGGACCCAGGGCCTCACACATGCTGGGTGAGCACTCCACCGCTGAGCCACAACCCCGGCCTGAGGAGCTGCCATCTTAACTGTATGAAGTCATCCAAATAAGTTGGCACGTTTTTATCTAAAACATTCAAAGAGGATGGAGTAGTGTACTGGTGGCTTCTCTAGGTACTTAAAAACAAATCATACTGAAATCAACCCTCACAGAATAGGCACTTAATTTAATTTGAAAATGGTTCTCTGTGAGGGAAGATTCTTCAGCATCGTTGGGGAAGAAGATTCCAAATCTTTCTGTCTTTCACAGGCTTCACCAGGACACCCAGCAAATAGCTAGCTCAACACTTGGAAGGAAAGAAGGGGAAGTTAGACAGCTTCCCATGGCTGTCACACGTCCTGGTGGGGATTTTCTGTCCCCAGTTCAGGAATTCTCCAGGTGAGGGAGAGAACAGTGGAAGAGGAAGAGGGCTTGCTGCCTGCCATCAGTTCCTCCTTTGCTCTCAGCTGCCTCTAGCTCTGGCCCTGGGCTGCTTGAGCAGGAGGTGCGGGAAGCAGATTGAATTGAACTGTAGGATGAGGCGCACCCGCTCTGGGCTGGCTGTGTGGGTCACCAGGGGGCTTTCAGAAGAAGGGGTAGAGACATTAAATATGAAAACGGGCTTGCCAGTGTCTCAGAAGCACCTCCTGTCTCATCAACTTGGCAGGAGTAGCTTGGCTGGGAGGGGCACCCGCCAGGGTTGGTAAAGGGGAGCAGTCATGCTAATCATTTTGTTTTTCCACTAAGGTCATTGTCTCATGCAGCTTTTATGAACTAATTGGTGAGCTTTCCAAAGACTGTGTTATGGAGACCACCAGAGCTTCTAGCCCCTCAGTATTTATTCAAGAAATTAGAAGTGAGGGTCAGGTGGGAGGATTTTTTTTTTTAATTACATTTTAAAATCACATTAGTATGCACTCACTGAGAAGGAAAAAAATATTTTGAACAATACAGAAGTGAATAAAAATAAAATGGCAAAGGCCTTCTCACCTCTGTCCACACAGTTGCCAGCAGTGGCCAGTCTGTAGTGTGTGCTTCAGGGCCACGTGCTGTCTTTATACAGAAGCGACTGTGAGAGGTTATTTTGTTTGTATTTAATCTAAAATGGGATCCTATTTCACAAGTTATTTTGTGGATTTGTTTTTTGTATTTCCTTTGTCCGTGGATAGAATTTTGTCTTGGGTCTTAAAATCTATCTTATTCTTAATAGCCACTAAATATCCCATAACTCATTTTTTCTTTTCTTATTCTTCAGTTGGTAAATGTTTACTTAAGCTATCTCCACTATTTCCCTGTTGTAAACTATGTTGCTGTGGACATTCTGTATATGTAGCTTTATACATATATATCTTTCTTTATATGCAGTGCTGAGGACAGAACCCAGCGCCTCACACATGCCAGGCAAGCACTCAACCACTGAGTTGCAGCCCTGGCCCCTCATATTCTTATCAGAGTATTTCTTCAAAAGAATCTGAGAGTAGAATTAGCTGGTCAGTGCATGTCTTGGTTTAGTTGGTGGAGCCAACTCAGTCTTCCTGAATGGAGCACATTCTGCCGCAAGCCTGCCTGACTCGGCATAGTATCACTCTTGAATGTTTTAGACATATGAGTTTTTGTTTAGGTGTTGCGTAGAATTTGCATCTGCCTAACTCATGAAGCTGTGCATTTTGTTGTTTATTCAGTGTGTGAGTTGCCTTTTTTCTTTCTTTTACATAGAAATTAATTATAGTAGAAACATTTCATACCTATAATGTTTGGCCAAAGTAGTACTCAGAGGAAAGTGTATATTCTTGAGTTTATGTGTGAAAATAAATAATAATAAAACATCACCAAAAGAAAGCAGAGGAGAATAAAGAGAAAAGTGGATAGTATACTTCACAAACTTGATGGTGTACAATCTCTACTTCTGTTAAAGAAAATAGAAAGGACTAATGGTATAAAGAAGCCAAAAAGTGTTTCATTCAAATGAAAACTTGTTTGTTTCTTTAAAGATCTGTGATAATTCTGATGGGGGTGGGAATGCAACATATAGGAATGATGTAGAGAATATTTGACCACAAATTAAGAGATTGTAAAAGTTAATAATAAGAGAATTTATAGGAACACCTTTAGTGTAGTAAGTAAGAGTTGCTACCAACCCCCAGGGAGCATTTAGAATTTGAGTTGCTGCTGGCACCTAGTGCCTAGTGGGAATGAGGAAAGCCAGCATCCTGTGCAATGCAAGAGAGTCCTACACAGTGGAAGGTCTTTCTACCCATAAATGCCATTTTTGCCTTGTAGAAGGGACAAAAACTGGTAGCAGTAGAAGACTTCGGATGGATCCATCAAATTGAAAGCCCATCTCCCCCAAAATGGCACTACACCCCGTGGTTTTGTCATGGTTTTATCCTAGTGAATCTTCCTCCCTGGTGATTTAAATTATTTCAAATTTGGAAAAGTCTTCCCAACTCATTACTCAGGGCTAGCATAACTGAGAACAGTGTTTTCCATTTTGTGCAATGTAGTTATTTGTTTCTTTTAATATTTGACTCTGGTCACTGGACATTCTGAGCATATTACCACTCAGAGAAACAGTGGACAACTTTCCATGTTTGATGGCAGATGGGAAAGTAGCCAAGAGGCCTAAAGTCCTTCTGTTCTCTCTGGTGTTGTTTCCGCGACCGCTGTGTAAGGTGTCTGCTTGGCTGAGGGCTGGAGACACTGAGGCCATCTCTAGCACAGCACATTCACACTTCCGAGGTTGTTGGGGTCCAGGGAAGTCAGTGTGCCTGAGAGCTGTACGTTTCTTCCCTCTGTGCACTTTGTGCATGAGTATGAAGACTTTAACCCTTTCACAGGGGAGGAAACGGGTACCTTAGCTTTTCCTACTCCCATGTCTGTCCACTGCTCTGCCAGTTCCTGAGTCTTCAGGGAACCCTTGAGTGGAAATTGTAGCTTTTTCGCCTGCTCAGGATCGAGTTTTCTCAGGCATGCTTCCATCTGCTGGTTGGTTTAGTGGGATGCAGCAAGAGGACAAAATAGGTACCTCAGTTAAAGTCCAGGCTAGCTTTTCATGCCAAGGTTGAGTAAGTTTGGATGCTTTTTCCAAAGGCAAAACGTGTAAACAAGACAGTTTAATGATTAAGCCTGTGATCAGCAGCTTCTTCCCTCACCTTCTTTGGTAAGGGGTGCTCTTACCAAAAGCTTTCTGTATAGTTATCTTCCTTTTACCAACTTATATTTCTGAGTTGGAATAGTTCACTTTTCTTTCCATTGTAGAACAAGCCCAACCCTTGTAAACTATGTGTCTGCATTTTCTTCCATCACAAGTTATAACAACCATTTATGAGCATGTGTACGTGAGAAAGAGCTGGATATGGTGACGCACGCCTGTGATCCCAGTGACTCAGGATGCTCAGACCAGAGGATCACAAGTTCAAAGCCAGCCTCAGCAACTTAGTGAGGCTCTGTTTCAAAATATAGAAAGGCTGGGGGTATAGCCCGGTGGTAAAGCGCCTCTGGGTTCAAAGTAATTTTGCTATTCAAAAGAGGGATAAGTTATGTCAGTGTAAGAGATCAGAAATGACTTCACTGAGAAAGTGGCATTTGAGCTACATCCTAAAATAGAGAATTAATCCTGATAGGCAGAAGCAAGGAGGAGGGAGGGAGCTCTCAAACCCAGGGAGGGGCACACAGCAGTGAGGTGCTGAGAAGACAGAGAGCATGTGAGGAGGGCTGCTGATCCGGTCTGACTGGAACCAGGGAAACTTGTCACAGACATCTCAAATGTCAGTCTTTATCCCAGAGACAGTGCAGTCCTGTTGAAGTGTCTTGAAGGGGTGACCAGAGAGGAGCCAGACTTTAAGAAGGTATAATTGTGAGAGATTAGGGGAGGCTGGAGGCAGGTATGCCCTAAGGAGACCTCGAGGAGTCTCCTGAAGGTAAACAGAGCCCAGACTAGAGGGTCGCGGGAAGTTCGGGAAGGAGGGTGGGGATGTGGGGATGAGGGAAGTATTAGGGAGGAATTAAAGGATCACAACCAGATGTGGAAGGACGAGGGGAGGGTATTGAGGATGTGCTGAGGTTTAAGCCTACAACTGAGAAAATACCATAGTCACTGGCAGTAGGGAATCGAGGGCAGGGTGTATATGAGGGAAGACGGTAAATCGGTTTTAAAGTTTAAGGTATTTTAGATACCAGGAGAACATTTGAGTAAAATACTCCATAAACCCTTGAAAATGAGGGTCTGATGTTTAAGAGAGACATTAAGATTAGAAATCACAGATCCAACTTAGAAGTGCAAAAGGAAAGAAAGACAGGAAGATAGCTAGGACAGCCATCAGAGGCCAAGGCTGAGTGTGACCAGCCAATGACAAGCCACCAAGGTAACTGCAGCTGAGAGAAGACGGAAGTCCAGCACCAGGCTCCTGTTGTCCTGGGGTCCCAGAGTTACCTGTACCTCTGTCACCCATTGGCAAGACTTGGTCATGTGGCTGTACCTAGGAGATAGGAAATGTAGTCTTTATTCTAAGTGGCTGGGAGGCTTTTTAAATATCCCATAATCGCCAGGCATGGTGGTGCACCCATGTAATCCCAGCAACTCTGGATGCTGGGGTGCAGGAGGATCAAGAGGTTGAGGCCAGCCTCAGCAGTTGACAAGACCCTAAGCAATTTAGCAAGACCCTGTCTCAATTTAAAAAAAAAAAAAAATTAAAGGGCTGGAGATGTGACTCAGTGGTAAAATGCCCCTGGTATTAAAGTACCAAAATTAAATTAATTAATTAAAATCCCATCATCAAGGAAGAAGGGAAGTGGGTACCGGGAGCACCAGAAACAGTATCCATTTATGTAGAAAGAGCTAGAAGGATGATGACTAGAAAAAGCACTTGGCACATCTCACATGAAGCAAATGGGAGGAGGTGAAATCACCACCAAATGTTGACATGGTATTGAAAAGAGCTAAGGGAGTTTGTCTTGTCTGACTCTTCTTAGGAATGGATGTGATTATCCTCTAAGAGTACAAGTGCCATGGATAAAGGTGATGGTTTGAAAGAGCAAGAGAGATGAGGAATCAATCTGATGGTGGTCTCAGTTTTTAAGAAATGAATCAAAGGATGTGGGCCCTATAGTCAGGCTTGCATTTGAACTCTTTCTCCCTCAAATCGGCTAGTGACCTCAAGGGAGTCATTTCACCTCTAGGCCTCGGTTGCTAGGAGTAAAGAAGGAATACTAAATCTTCATGGTTTTTAAGAATTAAAATTACCTAGCACAGTGTCTGGCACAGAATGACTGGTACTTAATAAGTGGTGGCTGCTGAAAGCCAGCTGAATTCAGTGAATTGGTAGAGGACTCAGTCAGTTGCTTCTTGAGTATTTAGCAGGGCTCAACATTCCAGCAACTGCAGAAGAGAAAGCAGATGGCTCTGAATACCCAGTGCTGGAAGTGGTTGGAGATCAAGGGGGACAAAGACAGCAAATGTGCCGTTAAGTTGGACAGGATTAGATATGTGGCTGGTTGGAACCTGATAGGCAGAGCTGGCATATTGAAGGAGATTGAAGTTTGAGGGCCAGAGGCCAATGACTGGTAGTGAGTAGACTCTAAAGGAAGAGTTTAAGGAAATGGGGAACTCTTAGCTCATGAGGTAGTCAGAACCCAGTCAGTGTGGAGCCATATGAATGACATGAGTAGAGATGGTATATCCCGGAGGTTCTCTACCATGCCATTGTATGTCACCCTGAACCAAACTTGCAAGACCACCGGACCTTTGCTGAAATTGAACAGAAACCAGTATCCAGAGTCAGGGAAAAGGAAGCCAACCTCTGTGTACAGTGTTAGCATGAAGAGTGGTTTGGAAATGGCTGTAAATGAACAAATGATGATAGCGGTGGCAGCTACCACTTACTGAATGCTCTCTGGGGGCCAGCCACCATGCTGAGTTGATTTATACAAGTTATGTCATTCTGTGTCTCAGGATAAATCTTCAGGGTAGGGGCTGGTTTTTGTCCCCGTGTGCTAGATTAGTAAGATGTTAGGGTGGAGTGTGTGGGCCTTGTCTGACTGAATCCAAAGCCTGTGCTTCAAACCGTGAGGTGCAGCCCTGCTGCAGTTCACACTGCCACCATTATAGATCTGTAGGGGACCAGAGAGGAGGTCGTCTGTTGACAGGTTCACACCATACTAAGTCTCAAAGCCCCAGGTAATGCATCCCAGCCACTCATGTTTTAAAAGAGACCCAGAGGAAAAGTTCTAGGAGGACAACAACTTGGGCCCCTTGAATCTCAGTCCAGCTCTTGTTCCGTGTCTCAGATCACCATGGACCAGAGTGGTCATCTGGTTATCAGGCCGTCGTTTTCAGCAGTTGTCTGCATAACCTAGTCAGTGCCTTCCTTCGGTAACCCTCAAAAAGCAGCCCTGTGCTTAGGAGTTCTACTAGGCCCACATGGTTTCTTGATTTTCTTTTTCCTGTGGATCTGGGGAGCGAATCCTGGGGTACTTACCACTGGGCCACATCCTCAGCCCTTATTTATTTATTTATTTAGTTGTAGATCGACACAATACCTTTATTTATTTTTTATGTGGTGCTGAGGATCGAACCCAGTGTCTCACGTGTGCTAGGCAAGCACTCTACCACTGAGCTACAACCCAGCCTCCTTTTTTGTAATTCATATTTTTTAGTTTGAGACAGGGTCTTGCTAAGTTGCTGAGGCTGGTCAAACTCGCAGTCCTCCTGCCTTAGCCTCCTGCATTGCCGGGATTACAGGTATGTACCACAGCATTGGGCCTGGCCCTTTTAAAATTTTGAGATAGGGTCTCACTAAGTTGCTTAGGCTGGCCTCAAGCTTTTGATTCTCCTGCCTCAGCCTCCCAACTCTCTAGGATTACTGGCTTGTACCACCATAGCCAGCAAACCATAGAGTTTCAGATGCTCACCACAGTGACTCGGCAGTTGGAGGGTTCCAGTCCTCATGGACCAAAGGAGGCAGAACAGTCTGCAAGACTGGTTGCCCAGTTCTCTCCTCTGGGTCTGAGGAGTGATTGGAGTTAGCAGCTCCTCTCATGAGCTGCATTTTTCATCCCTAATTTAAATAGGCAGAGGTGACTGAAAATGTGCAAATGTTAAAATGTTATTTATTCACCAGCCTGTGTGATCTGCATGGACCATCACAGTTATTAAAATGCAGCACAGAAGACCTCTTGCTTCAGCAGCTCTCAGGGTAAAAGGAAAGCCAGCACAAGAATGGGTAAAGATGGGAAGTTGGGGGGCTGGGAATTGGCTCCACTAGCGGCCTATTCAGGGAAGCCACTGGCCTTGGTGTCCAGGGAGAGTAAGGAGCAGCCCTCCCTCTCTGTGGATTGCTTCCTTGTTTCTCTCTAGGAGCGCAGATGGGAGGAAGGCTGAGGGCAGGGGGAGCTGCTGGAAGCACCGTAGGTGGTCTGGAGGGCCTGGGTCTGCAGGCTCCTCCTGCACGCCACAAGGTATGTGGCCCCGCCTTGTCTGATGTGTGTCTGTTCTTCACCTTGTTGCTCCCACTGTCCTATATGTAGGACACTTATCAAAACCTATGAAGGTTGTAGGACACCTATAAAGTTGCTCCATTTAAGTTTGTGTAAGTGTCCTGCACATAAGATGATGGGGCATAACTGGCAAGGGTCACTTCTTCAACGTCCAGCACAGAAGCCACAGGCAGGGAAGCCGCCTGGCCTACAGTAATGCCACTTTCCTTCCAGTCTCCTTCCTTCCTCCTTCTTCCTTTCACCCAGGGCCTCTTACATTTTAATAAGTAAGTGCTCTACCATTGAGCTTCAGGGCCATTCGAACTTTCCTCTGTTCACTGTGCATTTAGTCTTCACATTACTTAGAATATGTTAATTCCCCTTCTAATTGTTTCTGAATATGCCAGTCTCTTCCAGTTAGGAAACCCACAGGGGCAGACTTGGTGTCTTTATACCCCCTGGGTGTGCCCTAAGGTAATCAGAATGAATGGTCATCACACCAGTTCTGGGGCTTCAACCTTCTCTTCATCTTACCTTCTGTCCTTTCCTTCTGCTGTTGAGAGTTGCAGGGATGATGAGCCTAATGGATTCTCATAATGTGCTTTATCTCTTTCAAGTACTTTCATCTACCATGCCATTGAGGATCCCTGTGACACATCTGTGAGAAACAGAAAAGTATTTGGTCTCGTCTATGAGCAGAGTGTGTTGTGCTGGATGCTGTATGGTGGGTAGTAACAACTGCCAACATCTATTGAGGTCTTGGCGTGGACCAGGCATGGTTCTAAATGGTTTACACATGTAATTTAATTTTCGCACCAGTCCTATGAAGTATCATTATGATCTCAAAATGACAGGTGATGATATTAGGGCACAAAGATGTTGAGTAATTTGCTTAAGACTGCTCACTTGTACTCATATTATTCATCCCTTGACCCTAAAGACCTATGTCATCCTGACTTTGGAGAAGAAAAAAAAGCATTGAGCAGTTCTTTTCCCACCCATTGAATTGCCAAGAAACATATGCAGGTTTTTAGGGAAAGAGAATGCCAGCTTATTAAAATTCTCAGGTTCTTAGATGCCCCTGTCCCTGCAGGAAGCTGGGAATCAGCCCAGGGCCTCATGCATGCTAAGCACACCCACAATCTCCTTATTTATTTATTTATTTATTTATTTTTTGCAGTACTGTTCTTGTGATTGAACCCAGGGCCTTGTGTATATTAGGCAAATGCTCTACCTCTGACCTACATCCTCAGTCCTGTTTTAAAATTTATTTTGAGGCAGGGTCTCACTAAATTGCCCTGGCTGGCCTTGAACTTGAGTCCTTCTGTCTTAGCTTCCTGAGTAGTTGGGATAGCAGGCCTAGGCATCTGTGCCCAACTCTAGGGTTCTTGGATCTTGACAGCTTTTCAGATACAAGGTATCTACCCTAGGGCATTGCCTGGGTAAGTCCGTGTGATTGTCAGAATCCTTTGATTTCTTACAGTCCATGAGGTATTGGATAGATTGTGTTTCTGTAATGGGGCTACAATCCTCAGAGATGCTTCTCCACATATTTCCTTCCTCCAGAAGTTTCCATTCCTTCTCTCTGCCCACTTTTTCCCCCTGGCATACATCTGGTATTGAGTTCTTGGCATCTGCCTCCCTTTCTTCATTGATGGCTGGCATGAATGAGTGGTTGTTTGACAGGGCCTTCATTGTCAGCCCCCACAGCGGCACTCAGAACATTCTCTGGGGCCTGGGTTCCAAGGTCCACCCAAGCAGTGCGGCCAAGTAGACTCCCAGTCTGGGCTGGGGTGTTTCTTTTTTGTTGTTGGGGCCTTCCCCACCCCCAGATTGTTAAATGAGAACCTGGAAGCCAATGCAGTGGAGGGGCCTGTGCTCCTGTGACCACCGTCCTGTCTTGCATTAACATGCAGAGGACGTTTACCTCGGGCCAGGATCTACACACAGTTGGTCATTAGACTGTGTGTCAGATTTTGTAGCCTGGTTGACTCCCCTGTCAGCCTTTCTGGGACTGTTGACCTGAACCACCATGTGAGATCGTGTGTCATTCTCTCTGTGGCCCCAGCATGCACTACCACTGGGCAGCTTCATTCTGGTTGCCAGTTGTTATGCAGGATATTCGTAGCCATGAAGTCATAGCTTCCTGGGGCCCCAGTCAAGCCATATGGAATTCAGGTACTCAGCATTTCTTCTTTTCTAGAGAAGTGTTGCAAGTAGGTCAGAATCTGTTCATTGCTCAGGACCTGACCCTTGTGTTGTAAGATGGGTGAGTTGGGGGGTGTGAAAGTTCTAACATGGTCAAGTGCAGAGGAGGGAGACACCGAAGTTCATACAGCTGGGCTCCTGTAAATTAGTAATCAGGGCCATAAGTGCAGTTAATTGGCGGCCCCCTCTGCATACTTGCCAAAAGCTGATCTGACTGTGGGGACTGAGGGTGGGGTGAGTGGAACCATGTCCAATTCAGTCCTTGGGACAGTGGACTCCTTGAGAGTTCTGGCTGTTTGGGTCTTAAGAACAGCCTTGTAGGGCACTAGCAGCATGTACATTTTAGAATATCAGGTCTGTAACGTGGTGCTTACCTGACTTCTCTTTTCAGAAGGGGCCTTGAGCTACATGTGTTGGGGAGTGTGGGTGCTGCACAGACAGCAACAGGCGAATCCCCCAGGCACAGCTCTGTAGTGCCCCAGGGGGAGAAGTTTGCCACATGGTAGACTGAGATTCTCATCACTGTCAGAGCATTGAAAGGATTTTAAAGGACCTTGCAGTCCTACCTGCTCTTTTAGACATGGAAGCCCAGCAAGAAGTCACCAGTGCCAAGGCCACACAGCAAGAGAAAGCACAGCCAGGACCAGAGCCAGATCCTCCTACTCTTGCATCAGATTCTTTTTCCCACCACTTTGGACAAACCACTGCAGGCCTGTGGGCCTTAGATTCCTCATCTGTAAAAATACTCACACTGGACCCCTTTGGTTCTATATTCTCTGATCTTATGAATAGTTCTTGGGAGCTTTGGACAGACTCGGGAATTATTTGGTGCATCTGTAGATGCCACTCAGAGAAAATAAGCTTGAATATTAGCTCTGGATTGTGACTTAGTGCAGGAGACAGTGGTGTGTCCCCTGGCAATGTGATGGAAGTCTTCAATGGACTGAGTTCATGCAGGGAAAGCCCCTGGGTGTCCCGGGGTGATGCTGATATTAGACACTAATTTGGTCAATTATTTATGCTACTTCAGGACAGAAGTTTTTGAGCGTACAGTAGAAGTTGGCCTTATGAGCTAGTAGTGTCAGGTTTCTGGGATGTTGGGGAGGTCTCCAGAGAACTACAAATGTCTCCTGGCATTGACGGATTAGACCATTTCGTTTTCAGTGGATCAACTAAGGTTAAACTTAAACAAATATGAGCAGCTGGGAGTCTTTGGCAGGAGTGAGATACGCATATTCTTTAAAAGAAGAAAAGTCTGTGTTCCCTGAGGAAGGAAGGATGAGGCGTGGAGCTCTGAATGGCCCCCTCTGAGGAAGGAAGCAGTTATTTCTCTGCTGTTTTGTTTTGCACTTTCAGTTAAGGAATTCCAGAAGTTGCAGGTTGTGGATCATGACCTCCATTTTTTTTCTGTGTTGCTGCTTGCCAGAGGAAGGGAGGGCGGGTGGCTGTAAATAACACTTTGGCCTTTATGGAAATGTATCAGATGTTCCAGGAGTGAGTCTCGCAGGCTCTTGCTGGCTGGCTGGCTGGCGCTGGCGCTCGCGCCCTGGCCGCACACTCCCTCTCCTTTCCCTCTTGCTCCTCGGTCACTTGCTCTGTCCTCACTTGTGTCCTTTCTGTAGGATACGGTTAGCACTTCTCCTCGCCTTATATAGCAAGGTCTGGTCGTTAATGTTAACAGCACCCTAACAACAGGGAGGGCTGCCAGATAGCATTAATCAGGCCAGTGTTTGGAATTTCATAAATGCTCTGACTTTGGGTACAAATCGAACATGAAGAACAATATGAAACTGTTTTCTTCCTTCCCCTCTCCTCTTCTCTCCCTCTCGCCCCTCCCCACCCTCTCCAGCTTCTCTCTGTTCCTCTCTGGTTTTGAATTCTGCTCTGCTGTACGCTCGCTGCATTGGAACTTTGTTGATTTTTGCCACGTTTAATTTTTTATTTCTCTCCGTCCACTCCAAGACCACAGGCGGAGCAGCAGCAGTCGGAGCCAGGACTCTGCAGAGGGGCAGGACGGGCAGGTCCCCGAGCAGTTCTCCGGTCTCCTCCACGGCTCCTCCCCGGTGTGTGAGGTGGGGCAGGACCCTTTCCAGCTGCTCTCCACCACAGGCCAGAGCCATCCAGACGGGTCCCCCCAGCAGGGCGCCTGCCACGAGGCCAGCATGCAGCTGGAGGAGTCGGGTGTGCACACTCCAGAAGCCTCCCAGCCCTGTGGTCTGGACCAGAGCAAGAGAGCAGGCTACCCAGCGGGCCTGCCCCCCACCAGCAGCCTGTCGCACCCCGAAACTTGGACTCGCACGGCATCCCCGCACCCTGGTGGTGCTGAGGAAGAAGGAGACCGGAGTGGGGCCAGAAGCCGAGCCCCTCCCACCAGCAAACCCAAAGCCGAGCTCAAACTCAGCCGCAGTTTGTCCAAGTCTGACTCTGATCTCCTGACCTGCTCACCCACCGAGGACGCGACGATGGGGAGCCGGAGTGAGTCTCTGTCCAACTGTAGCATTGGGAAGAAGAGGCTGGAGAAGTCGCCTTCCTTCGCCTCCGAGTGGGATGAGGTAAGACCGACGTGACGTCACAGAGAACTGGGTTGGCTGGGCTGGCCACAGCCCACCTCAGCTCCCCCATGTGCCAACCCCTGGGACCAGGACCTGGGCTCAGGTTGCCTTGGTTCCTTCACCGAGTGACCAGCATGTCCCTGACTGTGGTGGGAAGCAAGCCCTGTGTAACCTGGGTCACAGAGGACAGGTCCGTGAACGGTTAAATTTGAGGGTGGAGGCCCCAGCAGAGCGGGGCCCAGGGAGTGGTGTGAGTTCCTAGAAGTGACACGCTGCTTGGAAAAACTTGGAGTCCCACTGAAAGAATCATGCTCACCCTGAAGAAGCTTAGAAAGAGCTGGAGTACTTCCTGTGAGCCCCTCAGGAGGATGAGGAAAGACCCAGGGTTAGCGAGGAGCTGGGGTAGGGACCAGGAGGGGAGCTTGGGTAGAAGCTACTGTGAGCAAGGATCTGAGGGGGCTTTTCCGTCCTGGGAACCTCCATGATGATTCCCCAGAAGATCTACTGCCTCTCCCAGTAGAAGTATCCTGCCTGACCCACATTCCCATATCGGTGAGGCAGAGGGCTTGGTGGTTCAGGAATCCCAGAAAGACAGTTGGGGAGAAAATCCATGCAGTGTGAGGCCTAGGTGCTTTTCATAACCATGTTACAGAATAGTTGGAAATATGTACCCAGATATTTCTTAGTGACCTATGGCGTGTCTCACTGGGCAGAAGAATGTGTTTGTGAAAGACTGGTAAACAGCCAGGAATGTTAACGTGCTACCCTGGCAAGTTTTTTGCCTTTGAAGTGGACTCAGTCTATCTCCCAAGAACAATCTCAAGAGATGAATTTAGCCCTCCAAGAGGAGGGAGCCAGGCAGCTGACAGCCCCATCTGAACATTCTGTAGACTTGATGCCCTACCCAACTCTATTTGGGTTACAGCTGCAAAGTTATGTAAACCAAAGCCAATCTCATTCCCAGTGTGGGAACAGGGTGGGGACAATTCCTCCAAGACTGTTATCTCCAGATAAGATGTAGTTTAGGACTCTGTTTAGTCAGAGACAGAGGAATCCTGTGCAAAAGATGGTTTTCGTTGCTTAGTAAACAAAGACTTGGTGAACCTATACCAGATGCCTGGTCACTAGTGGAAAAACACTGTGTGTGAGGCAATCCTGGGTGTCCCCTAGGACATTACACATAAGAATATGTGTATTTGTAGGAATATGTTTTTTAAAACGATCTTACTACTTTCAGGGAGCCACAGAATAAGACAGCTGAAGGCAGGATGGGGACAGGCACAGTATGCTTTGAAATGAGGAGGGATGAAGAGAGAAGAAGGTGTGTGGTGGGGGACTCAGACGGGAGGTGGGGAGGGTGAGGAGCCTCAGGAAAGACCACAGAGAAGGAGAGTTTGATGTGGAATCAAAGAATTAATTCTTGTGGTTCAAACCGGAGTGAAGTCATGGGACGAGGCAAGAGCGTGGCAGGTGTCGAGGGAACACAAGCAGAGCACAGGGCTGGGAGATCTGAGGCCCTCTGGTTTCTGCAGTCCTGAGTGTGTATAGGGGAGAATAAGAAATACTGATAAAGAGTGAGATTCAGAGCTGACGTGAAAGGGCCTTGAACGTGAGGCCAAGAGATGAGTAGGTGATTTGCTATCAGGGCTGCATCTCAGAGTCCTTCATGTGCTGGAAGGCAGTTTTATCAGTCTAATGAATTACCTCTTTATGGCTTCACTCTGAGAGGCAGGAGTGCTGGGCAATTCTTTACAGCATGTTCAGGCCCGGTTAACCTACAGCATTGCCAGGCAGTCTGCTGGGCTCCACCATTTCCTCCTTAAGAAGAAACAAAATCACGGAAGCCAAGCCCAGCCTAATTTAAGTCAGCTGTTTGGGCTCATGAACCAGTTTTCTTTGTGTTTCAATGTGAGGAAGTCCACGTGCTGATGTTACCTTTTCAGGTAGAGGTTAGGGGTAGTACAGTGAACCAGGGACTGCTGGAGGTCTCAGTGGAATGGGCCAGTTCTACAGTCTGGCTAAAGCACCAGAAGACTTGAAATACTTTATTTTTTTATTATTTTTTTTTTTTTTTTGAAATACTTTAAATTTGAAAAAACTTAGAGGCATGTAGCTGGGTATGGTGGTACACACTTGTAATCCCAGTGACTCAAGAGGCTGAGGCAGGAGGATCTCAAGTTCAAGGCCAGCCTCAGTAACTTAACAAGGCCCTAAACAACTTATCAAGACCCTGTCTCAAAAATAAAAAGTAAAAAGGGCTGGGGGTGTGGCTCAGTGGTTGAGTGCCCCCAAACTCAATCCCTAGCACCCCGTCACCACAAAAACAACAAACAAAAAACAAAAAAACCTTAAAGGCAGTTGAGATCTTTCTTAGTTACTTAGTTAGTTAGTTGTAGTTGGATGTAATACCTTTATTTTATTTATTTATTTTAATTTATTATTTTTATGTGGTGCTGAGGATTGCAAGCGTTCTACTGCTGAGCCACAACCTCAGCCCCCAGCAGTCGAGAAAAGAATTTAGAAGACTGAGCTTTGCCTGCATAATGAAAAGCATCAAGGCCCCTGGTGCATAACCCTTCAATTTTGGGGGTGGGATGGGCTGGCAGTGCTGGGATGGAACCCAGGTCTTCACACATGCTGTGTAAGCACTCCACCACTGAGCTATATCCTCAGCCCCTTGCATTGTCGTTGAGCTGTGTGATACTTGATTTTTGAGGCTCTATCTAAAATGAAGTCACTGGCCCTCAACTCAGAACTTTGGCAACCTTTCCTAGGATAGGACCTTGGTTAACAGTTGTGCCCCACCCTAACCCTGACCAGTACCCAAAGGCTGCTTTGCCATATCCTGTGCTTGCTGATTTCCTCTTTGTCAACCTTCAGTGTCCAGTATATAGGGAAAGTTGCTCTGGAGGAGACTGGACCCGGCTCAGCTCCTCATTCCAAGGCGTGGGGAGGGAGAGCAAGGCCCAGGGGCCGGGCAGCTGTGATCTCAGCGTAGGTGGAGTTGCGGTGAGTCTGGCAGGTGGCTCCTCGAAGGCAGAGCAGGGTGAAGATGGGCTCAGCGCTCAGTGTCATTGTCTGCTCCCTTTGGTGCATGGATGGGCTCACAAACCTCAGAGCTGTCATCCTTATTTGTGAAACAGAGGCAGTCAGATCTGTTTCAGAGCGTTTAACAATAAGAGATGTGTGTAAGTCCCTGGCATGCATAGGGGTTGGCTGGGTGGCAGGCATTAATATGATTATTGTGCCTAGAGCTATAGAGAATGGGAAGGGAAGCCTGAGTGGCCTCTGACCTGAGGAAAGGCAGAACTCTTTGTGTATGGTCCTGAGGGAGGAGTGACCAGTTACTGGGAGGCAGGAGATGCAGTTCAAGCCCTTCAGCTGAGGGTCCTCGTGCAAGACTCTGCTCCACCCCAGAGATAGAGAGCCTACCCAGCCTGGGAAAGTCAGTTAGGCACCCCCGGTTGATTTTTGAGGAATTACTGAGCCTTTCTACCTAATTCTCTGAGAGGAAGAAAGATGTTAGAAATCCGCAGCCCTCTTTATTAATTTTTCAAATGTGTTTTACATAATACTCGGCTGGCTGCTTGGGAGGATGTCCTCTTGTTGGACAGTGTGCCTTGCTGGTAAGTTTGGGAGTCATGCTCCTTAGCGTTGGCAATGCTGCACTTGTCGAATTGCCCTAGACGAGGTGACTTCTGAGTGTTGGCCTGGTGAAGGTAACCCTCTGAAAGAATAGCCATCAGTGACACATTTCCTAATGTGTCACTTCTTATTTTCTCTTATAGTTTTGATAATGAAGCGTTAATAGAATTTGCCTTCAAAAGAGCTCAGCCTAACACGCTGTCTGCCTCCGAGTTCCAGTCGGGTGTCCGTGGTCTCCACTCCAGTCAAAGCCCTCTGCATTGCCTTGATCCCTGAGGCACAGTGGACGTTAAACTGAGAAGCTGTTTATAAAGGAAGCTTTAAATGTAGATAGAGTAGGGGAAATAACCCACACCCCTCTACTCATAGTTAACCTCTGTTGATATTTGATATACATCCAAATTGGAGGTCTTAATATATTTACTGGTTTATAATTTGCTTTTCTCCATATTGTGGATATCACTTTTTGTTTGTTTTTTCAGTACTGGGGATTGAACCAAGGGGCATTTTACTACTGAACTATATCCCTAGTCCTTTTGTATTTTGAGACAGGATCTCACTAAGTTGCCCAGGCTGGCCTTGAAAACTTGTGAGCCTCCCGAGGACACTGAGATTTCAGGTGTGTGCCACCACACTCAACTGTAGATATCTTACCATGACAGCCTCAGTAAGATCTGGATTCAGTTCTTCATTCTAAAAGGCTTAGTATTCTGTTATATGGCTCTATCATAAGGTTGGTTGGCTTGTTATTTAAGCTGTTCTCCCAGTGACTCAGGAGGCTAAGACAGAAGGATCACAAGTTTGTAAAACATTAATGATTATAAAATCTGCTGGGTGTGGTGGCTCATGCTTATAATCCTAGCAATTTAGGAGGCTGAGACAGGAAGATCACAAGTTCAAGGCCAGCCTCAGAGACTTAGGGAAGCCCTAAGCAATTAGCAAGACTCTTATCTCAAAATATAAAATAAAAGGGGCTGGGGATGTGGCTCAGTGGTGAAGTACCCCTGGGTTCGGTCCCTGATACCAAAAAAAACAAACTGTTCTTTAACCATTTGATGCTGTGCCAGCCATTTTCCACCTGCCTTTTGGATCATTTCCTTGCCCTCTTTGCGTGCTTGTGTGCCCCTGCATGAACAGGCCAAGGGAATGTTGGACGGGCTGTGTCCCTTAAGGCCACCAGTCTTGAGGGATCTTCTCCCAGCAGCTGTTCTGTCTCAGTCTTACTGGAGGCCTTTTCTTGCCCCTTCTGGCCTGGAGCTCTTCACTGTGACCAGCTCCTCTCCCTGTGGCTCTCCCTGCGTGCTGCCCAGACCAGCCTAAATGAAGGAGCCTATTCTGAAGTTCCTTCTATTCCTTACTCTTCTTCCTGTAGGGACCCTCTTTCTGTCATCTCTAAACAAGCGTCTATGGCTGTGTGCCGGAGCAGTCCACAGGATTCTAGCGTGTACATTGTAAACCAATTTTCATTTGCAAATGAACCAAAAGGTTTGGATATTCATGGTGCTGGGAACAGGAAAAAAATCATAACTTGAAGTTTTCCCACTTTCAACTATAGGAAAGAAACCTGTCCTCCCTCCTTCCAAGTTGGCAGTGCATCATTTCAGTTGCTCCCCTATCAAAAGCGCCTACAGTGTGTTTTCAGCCTATTGCCTGCACACTGTGATGCCCACTCCCACCCTCATTGCAGCAGCAGCACTTGGACCTGGGGTATCTGTTCTGGGACCAAGATCTCAGTACCAAACTCTGCAGATGCTCAATTAAGTCCCTTTGTGAAATGGCAACGAAACGCTGTGTAAATAGTTGTCTTACTCTAGCATACAGAATAACAGTATGAAAAAAGGTCGTATGTGCACAGTGCAGACTTTTTCCCCCAAAACTTTCCAGTCTGTGGTTGGTTGAGCCTGCAGGTGTGGGACCCTCAGATATGGGTGGGTTGACTGCAAGAACAAAAAATAACTTTCTGGTCTGGCTGTGGTTTGGATGTATCTAGTCTTTGGTGTCAGCTGGGTCTCTCACATACCTGCCTTTGAATGGGATTGAAGTTTATGAAAGAGAAAACCACAGAGGGCTGCTTGTCCACTAGGTATAAACATGGAGTCATTTAAAACTTGGCAGAAGGCTTAAGTGATAAATTTGTATTTTGTGATCAACTTTCATAAATATTAAACAAGTGAGGAATGAGTGAAGAGCAGGGCCTGGTGTGCATTTTGTATGAACCGAGGATGATCTCTGGCCAGGAAATGTCCATTTGGGGAACGTCCTGGTTTTGTCTGATGTGGTAGCCCAGCGGACCCTGGGCTCTTAAATCCCTTCTTGAGGCATGAAGTGGCAGCAGCAGAGAGGGCACCCTTCCAGGCCCAGGCCTAGACGCCTCGCCTTTTCCAGCACTGTCCCATTAGAGACGTGATGTCATCAAGAGGAAAGACGATTGGCTCAACTCCACAGAGGCTTTGGCTGCTCTTAACCCCTGAGGATCCGGGGTGTGGGAAGAGTGGCCAGATGTGAAAAGGAGATTTGAGTATCCCCGGTTACAGCCGCCTTCCACCCTGTCTGGAGTGAGTACTCTTTATCATGTAAACAGGCTGCTGTGCCATCCTTTTCCCTGGGCTCAGCCCTCCCCTTCCAAACAAGAATGTGACACTCCCTGCTCTTGGGACATCCACTCTGTTTGAGTTGCTTCTTGGTGTACACAGGAGTGACAGCTTTTATTCTGGATGACATGTCTTCTAAATTTCCATGGGTTTCAGGTGGTCTGGGAAGCCTGAGGTGTTCTGTTCATATTTTTAAAATAATCACTTATTTTATGGGCAGCCCTATATTTTAGCCTTCGTATAAGAAAAAGAGACTTTTGTGACCTGCATTGATGGATTTGTTTCGCCCAGGGACATGAATTTCCACAGCTTTGATGGCAGCAGGCAGCCTCTAGTGCTGTGGGTTGGTGGGGACCAGCCCTGTCCTCACTCCTGGGGAACGGAGGCTGGTGGTTTAAGCCTCCAGCCCCAGCCCCAGGGCTCTTGCGGTCCCCCCCACCCCACCCCATGACATCACCCCTCTAACTGGACAGCATGCTGCCAGAGCCTGGGATTGGGCCGGGAGGGTGCCCTGCTGTTGTTGCGCCTCTCTGCCAGGGTCTCCTTCCTCCTTGCCACCCTGCCACCTTCTCTTGCACTTTGCCCCCTTTGGCTCTTTGGCTCTTTGGCCCTTTCTCCCCTTTCCTCCTGTGCTCTCGCCTGCCCTTGACTCTCTTCCTCCTAACTTTCTGCATTCGTTTTGTTTTCCTGTCACTGGTGGAGCTGTTCTGATTTCCTTCGCAGCCCTCCCTCTCCACCGAGGGACTTTTCCCTTTGACGCTGTGCCAGTGCTTGCCCATGTTTATAGTCTTCGGAGGCATTTTTGCCACTTGGAGTTCCACGCTGCCGCCCACACCCCGCCCATCTTTTCACAAGCAATCTGGGTCCGTTTTGCTATGGCAGGAGGGGCAGCAGCAAGCACTGTGGAGGTAGCTGTGAAGCTGCCAGCAAAATGAGAATGACCCCTTTTTCACCATTTCATTTTGTTAGATTATTTTTTTTTAAACCAGACCAAAAGCTTGACGAATTGATGAGTGTAACTTGAACTGTGTTCCAGTGCACCTAAGTGTTGAGAATCACAGAGAGATTTCTGGAGTGTTCTTTATATACTTTCATTCTGATTTTTGCATCTTTGTTTCTTGCTGTTCCAAAAAAAAAAAAAAAAAAAAACATCAGTAGGATGTAGATATTGAGCTTATGTAATTCAGTGAGTAATAGCTCATCTTACTACTCCAAGCAGTAGGGTCTGAGCAGAGGTATTCTTACCTGCCCAATAATAATGCCAGTCCGAAGTGCTGCGTGTTCCTAGTGCGTCCCTCGTTCCCTCAGCTGGTGTGTGGCCCGCTCGCTCCTGGGCTCTGTTCCAAGTGCTGCAGGTGCAACAGGACACCAGACCTCCTGCTTCACTGAGCTGATGTTGTGAAAAGCTAGAGGGGAAGCAGAAGAAAAGGGTGGATCATAGCTCACTAGGTGGCGATGAGCTGCTTGTGAGAGAAACAAGTGGGAGATGAAGAAGGGGAGAGGAGGGCGGGTGCGAAGGAAGGGAAGGGGCGCCCCTGGCCTGGCAGGGAGGGCACGCCTGAGTGGTGGTGTGGAGCAGCCTTCTCTTGGTTTTTGCTGGAAGGGAAATTTAAAATTCTATCCTCACTTATGTTGTCCTAGAAATATTCCTTTTGATTCGACTTTTCACTTTTAACTTCTTTTCCTTTTCTCTTTTTTTTTTCTTATTTTTATTTTTTTAGTTATCAGTGAATTTTATCTATTTATATGTGGTGCTGAGAATCGAACCCAGTGCCTCACACAGGCTAGGCAAGTGCTCTACCACTGCGCTGTGACCTCAGGCCCCCTTTCTCTGGAGTCACTATTGCCACCGGCTTCTTTTCTTGTGTTGTTCCCCCCCACACACACACACACACACACCCCCAGTTTAACTGTGTTGGGTAAGTTTTCAAACTTAAGTACGTGTATATATTTGTGCTGGGGCATGATATTGGGCTCAAAAACCCAAGGGTGCCCTACCACTGAGCTACACCCTCAACCCTTTTTAGGTTTTTTTGAGGGGGCTGGTTACTGGGGACTTAACCCAGGAGTGCTTTACCAGTGAGCTAAATCCCCAGGTCTTTTCGTTTTTCATTTTGAGACAGGGTCTTGCTAAGTTGTTTAGGGCCTCACTAAGTTGCTGAGGCTGGTTTTTGGGGTTTTTTTTTTTTTTTTTTTTAAGAGAGAGAGACAGAGAATTCTTTAATGTTTATTTTTTAGTTTTCGGCGGACACAACATCTTTGTTTGTATGTGGTGCTAAGGATCAAACCCGGGCCGCACGCATGCCAGGCGAGCGTGTTACCGCTTGAGCCACATCCCCAGCCCCTGAGGCTAGTTTTGAACCAGCAATCCTCCTGTCTCAAACTCCTGAACCACTAGAATTACAGGTGTGTGCCACCTTGTTCAACCCTTTTTAGTTTTTAGGCAAATTCTCACTAGGTGGCAGAGGCTAGTCTTGAACTTGCAATCCTCCTACCTCAGCCTCCCAAGTAGCCAAGATTCCGGCATGTGCCACAGTGCCCAGCTTACATTCATATGTTTGAAATCTTTGAACTAGAATGGGATCTGAACTTTTAAGAATTTCTCAAACTTGATCGATGTCTTTGTCATTATTCTAAGTAAAGATGGATCCTCAAGGGAGTTCTGGTAGAGGGCCCAAGTTCTAGATCATTATCTTAAGAAATACATTCCAGTGAACTTGCCACACACTCAAAGCAGAAGTAAAATTTAAAATCCAGGATTCTAAGGCAAGGGAATCTCGAGAACAGGAGGTCCAATGCCAAGGTGTTGGCGGAGTCAGGAGGTGAATCGCGGCATCAGCAGTACAGTGTGGGACACAGTTGCTGTTGCCCCAAGAGGTTGGTCTGTGTGTGTTGGGGGGAGAAGCTGATTTGTTTTAATTCGTGCTGTGTGGTCAGAGTGGTAGGTAGTAGGGGACTGGCTTTTATTATTATCATTGGGCTTTCTTTGGAATCTGTGACCCTCAGAAACAACACAGCTGCTTTCTGTCCCCTGGTGTTGGGCAGCACCCTCAAAGATGTGTCATCTGACCTCAGTTTTATATGTGCACAGAGTATTTATGTCCTCTTTCATGGGAGGCTACCCTCTTGCCCGTGGTTCCTCTACTTCCCTCTGTTTTGCTTTCTTCCCCACTGATGCTCCTTTTTGATGCCACCAGATGAGACCAGTGGGTGAAAAGGATGCTTATGAGGCGTAGGTGCCTGGCGGGGCCACGGTGCTGAGCAGAACTTTCCCAGGCATCCTACTCTGTCTTGCTCATGCGGTCTAATCATGCGGTCTAATGACCCGGTCTCAGGCACCACAGGGCCCACCTGTCTATAACCCGAGGCAGCCTGTTGGTCTGTCTGGACAGGTGGAAAACTGCCTCGGCTCACCAGGGGCCTACAAATGATAATTTGTCTGGCAATCTGTTCTTGGCTGTCCTGATTAAAACAGACAGGAAGCTGTTGTAAGCTCAGCTGAAATAGTGTACTTTGGTAAATGTTCTGGTTCCTGTCTGCTATGGATCTTGTTATTTTCAGCAGAACTTCCCCTAAAACCATGGGAGTGCCTTGGATCTGTTAGGTAGGGGTGTGCAGCACTGGGGTTGGCTGCTGGGGAATAGCTGCCCCCCGACACTCAGAGGTGCAGAGTCTGGACAAGGTTATCTTTGGGGGTTGGCCCTACCCTCCCTGCTGGCCCTTAGGACAGTAGAAAATACCATGGAACTTGGGGTGCTATGGCAGAGGAGGGGCCTTCTGCCTTCATTCTGTACTTTAAAGTAGAACTATCCCACCCCCAAAGTGTCCTGGAGTGATTTCTGTGCCCATGGAAGGAATATTTGCTTTAAACAGCTTCCATATCTAACTGCATATAGAAATCTAGGCAAAGCCAACCCTGGAAATGGAATTGTTATACCCTAGGGTTTTTTTTTTTTTAATTATAATACTTGAATATGGCTGAAATTTTCAAGGCACCAAAGAAGATAAACAGAAGAGAAACAGATCTCCTTCCCTCCTTGTCCACAGATACCAGCTTGTTTTTTAAATAGCCTTCCATAAATACTCTGTGCACATACAAGCATTTTAGACATGTTACACGTTCTTTTTAATGTGAAAAGAGGTACTATTCTTCTATATACCACTCCAAACTTTTTTCACGTAACAGTAGGTTTTGCTTGTTTATTTTGCAGTGCTGGGGATTGAACCCAGGGCCTTGGGCATGTTCAGCAAGCCCTCTACCACTGAGCTATATCCCAGCCCAATAATACAGTTTTTTTAAAAAGTCATTCTAATTAAATACATGAAGAGTTTCCTTTCCTTTTTTTATGGTTCATAGTATTCCGTGGTATAGATACATTACCGTTTATTTGAAAAGTTTCCTGACAATGGACATTTTGGTTATTGTGAAGATTTTACTAACAAAGAGCATTGGTGATGCAAATTCTTGTGCAGAGTCGTTTTTAAGATAGCATTTTAGAAGTTGCACAGTTGTGTAGAAGAATTCATTCATGTTAAATTTACTCTCTCCAATAAGTAAGCCTGTTCTCTAGCCAGGGGCAGTGGCATATGCCTGTAATCCCAGAGGCTCAGGAGTGTGAGGCAGGAGGTTCAAGAGTTCAAAGCCAGCCTCAGCAACTTAGTGAGGTGCTAAGCAATTTAGTGAGACCCTGTCTCAAAAATACAGTGTAAAAAGGGCTGTGGATATGGCTCAGTGGTTAAGCATCCCTGGGTTTAATCTCTGGTATCAAAAAAAAGGTAAGCCTGTTCTCTATACCTCACCAATGTGGGGGTAGATGTTCAGCCTCTTAATCTCTTTTCCGTTACTAGATTTGTCTGACAGTATTATCTTGGGATAGCCCTATAATGTGTTTTTTCATTATGAGTAAGGTTACCATCTTACATTTAAAAAGCACTGTTATATTTCTTCCCCCACTTAAATTGAATTTATCTTTTACTAATCTGCAAGAAGGTCTTCATGTTTGGAGAGATTAGTTTTTTCCTGTGATGTGAGTTGTCTTTTATTCTTACGGTGTTTTGTGGGGTTTGGGGCGAGGTTGCTGGTGATCAGATTCAGGACCTCATGCATGCTCAGCAAATACCCTACCACTGAGCTACACCTCCAACTCCTTGTGATTTATTTTTGCAGTACTAGGGATTGAGCCCAGGGCACTTTACCCTTGAGCTACATTTCCAATCCTTTTTTCATTTTTTTATCTGGACAGGGCCTTGTTAAATTGCTGAGGCTGGCCTCAAATTCCCCATCCTTCTGCCTCACCCTCTGAGTTGCTGGTATTTACAGGGGTGAACCATCTTTTTCTTTCTTTTTTAAATATGCACTAATTTTAAACTTTTACGTAGGTGAATCTGTCAATCTGATGACTTCTGGATTGGGGCTTTTGTTTGTTGGTTTGCAGTGCTGGGGATTGAACCCAGAGCCTCACACATGCTAGGCAAGCTCTCTACCGTTGAGCTACATACATCCCCAGCCTGAATTCTCAATCTCATATCCGAGTTATAAAGACCTTCCCTGCTCTAAGATTACAAGAAAGAAGAAAATAAAAACCTGGCTAGTGCTTTTATAGTTTAATTTTTCAGGTTTAAGTCTCTGCTTCTTCTGGAATTTCTTTTGATATAAGGAGTGGTAAATATCCTGTTGCTTGTTAGCAATTATTTGATCTAACCTACTGTTTATTCAGTTTTTCAAGTGAGGAAACTAAAGTTTTGAGAGCTGAAATGACTTGCTTAAGGTGTTAGGGTTGCTAAGTGAGGGAAACCAGTGATTAAGTCTTAACAAGATTATGTGTAGAATTTCAGTGAGGTAAATTATTGTTTTGGCACCAATTAGTGGTTACTTTTCAGTTCCTCTTATTTCGACCCAAATTATTGGAACACTCTCTTACTTTTCTCCTCCAACTCTAGGAAAAAAAAAATGTGTGTATGAAAAATTTGGGAGAGGGGCCTGATGGGAGAAGGACAGTTCCTTTCATTCCTTGCCTTTACTGCTGCCCCAGGCAGGGGCCTGTTAGGTTTTTCTTTTGTGAACTGCAAAGTTAGTGATTTCCAGCAAATTCTAAAGTCAAGAAATTGGAAGGCCTCTTGGTTATCAGGTAGTCCAACTCCCTTTTGAACAAAGTCACGTGTTTCCCAAAAAATGATCTTCCACCCTCTGCTTGGAAACTCCAGGTGTCCCTCTTCGTTTGCTGTAACTCCTTTCTCATTTCCAGCTAAAATCTGTGTCCTCTGCCCCATCATGAACACTGACCTCCTCGATGGTTGTTAGATGTTGGAAGCTACAGCTATGTCCCCTCTTCTCAAATCCAGATTCCTTGCCTGGCACCCCAGTTCCTTCTCCTCAGATGACTTGTTCTCCAGCTGCTCTGTCCTGGCTGTTCTCTCAAGTGTGCCAGGTCGCCAGGCTCTCTTGGAGTCATGTGATCCCATTACAGATGCTTGAACCTAATGTACATGGCATCGCGAATCATGAGATTTCACTTGCCACATGGCACTTGATAATGCTTCATCAAGGAGTTGAGTGTACCTCCCATTCTTCTGAAAAATTAAGGGATCAATCTGTCGGTGACTCCAATTAAGCACAATATGCCTGCTTCCTCCTCCTCTCCCCCTCAGGAGCCACACAGAAAGCTGCTCTGTGCAGTGAGCTGCTTGTCACCTTTCGAAGCATCCATTGTGATTCCTGCCTAGGAGACACAACTCAAACTCTCCCTGTTGTGCTTTTTGGCCGAATCAATGCAGGTCTTCCCCATGCCACATGACCTCCCAAGGACTCTGCCCACTCTCCACCTAACAGCATCCCTGCCCTGTTCTGGGCCCGTGAGACTTTTTCAAGCACTTTTAGCAGCTATATGACTTGTAGTGACCTTGATTTGTAGATAAAGATGCTTTTGTACAAGTTTTTCATTTGAAATCAATCAGTTAGACGAGGACTGAGAAAACCTGAGTGGTATAAATGACCCCAAACCAGACCCTATAATGGGTAGCTCAAGCCCTCAAGGGCTCTTGACTCTGAATCCTCCTTTTTCTGCCCATCTGGCTGCTCACGAAGGTTTCCTCCCAACACCTTTCTCCCTCCTCTCCATTCCCACTTACCTTTCTAGATCATCTGTACAGCTTTCCTCTGGGCATCTCCTCCAGTCCATCTCACTTGTGGCTGCTTTACAGTGTTCCTGAAATATCTCATATCACCGTACCCTGACTGGAAACCGCCCTGGGCTCCCTGTTGCCACAGTATAACATCCAAACTCTCCAGCCTGGAGTTCACGATTCTCCCGAGAATGACCCTATGCTCCAGCCTCTGTAGCTAGCTGCTTTCTCTCTTGTCTTAAACCCTAGTTTTCTGGCTTCAGTCAATAATAATAATAATTCTTTTCCTCCTTCTCCTCCTCCTTTTTTTGTTGTTGTATAGTTGTTTTTATTTTGTTTTTGGAGAATATTTAATGGTATGAGAAGACATTTGCAATTTGCCAAATGAAAAACAGAACATAAAGTTGTATGGTGCAACATTTTGGTTTCTAGAAAAGTATTTAGGAATACAGTCTTCTCACTAGTTCCCACTAGTAACAGGGGTGGGGGAGGAACTTTATATTAATGACATCGGTCGACACCTTAACCAATCGACCAAAGTCTTCACCATTAAGAGTGAGACCAGGGCCAGGCATGGTGGTGCACATGGTGGTGTAATCCCAGCAATTTGGGAGACTGAGGCAGGAGGATTGCAAGTTTGAGACCAACCTCAGCAACTTAGTGAGACCCAGTGTCAAAATAGAAAGGGCTGGAGATGTAGCTCAGTGGTAGAGTGACCCTGGGTTCAGTTCCCAGTATCAAATAAATTAAGCTTGAGAATAGTCCACATCCTGTGTGTCTAATGTTGCTCCCTTTTTTTTTTTTTTTTAACCCCTAGTTTATTTTTCCCTTCCAGAATTTTGGAACCAGTCACAAGGCTGAGCACTGATTGAGCAGTGCTTCCTTCTTGACCAAGAAAGGAAAAGTGGGAGATAAACTTGAGACCCTCTGGTCCATTCTCTTGCTCACTTTTCCTCTGCACTCTGGTACATGACTAGGGTGCCCTCCGCTTCCCGTGGGGGGGTGGGGGGGGACGTTAGTACTGGCAGTAGAACCCAGGACCTCACACATGCTGCGCATGTGCTCTGAGCCAGGTCCCCAGCCCTCTCCAGTTCTTTTTGTTGAAATCATACCCTTCCTTAAGGGCTCTGTCATTCTTTCCCCACATATTGAAAGCCTGCTGTGCACCTGGCTGAGTTCTAAGGACTGAATGTACAAAATGAAATCTTAACCAAAATAAACACCCAGCTTTTGAGGAACTTAGAGTCTAAAGGAAGAGACAGATATTAAACAAGTTCGAACAAATAAAAATATTATCACAAACAAAAATAAGTGTTCTCAATCCAGAGGCTTGGGCAGGAGTATCGCAAGTTCAAAGCCAGCCCCAGCAAAATTGAGGTGCTAAGCAACTCAGTGAGACCCTGTCTCTAAATAAAATACAAAATAGGGCTGGGGATGTGGCTCAGTGACTGAGCCCCCTGAGTTCAATCCCCATCCCCCTCCCGTACCCCAAAAAGGACTGGGCTAAAGCTCAGGGTTGAGCACCCTGTGGTCAATCCCTGATACCAAAAAAAAAAAAAATAAAAAAAAAATAAAATAAAGTGGGGGGAGGAAAAGGAAAAGAAGTGTTCTTGAAGGAAAAGAGTGCTGTGGGAGGTGGGGTCGGCCCTGTGCACGTTGGCGAGTGTCAAGGCCTCTGTGTCAGGAGCTACCAGGAAACCCAGAAGGCAGGGCCCATCGCTGACCCTCCAGCATTGAGATGGCTGTCCTCAGTTCTCTCCTCAGGCACTAGTCTGATGGCTGATATGTCTCCCCAGCTAGTTGAGGAGCCCGTTCAGGAGTAGCCATCACAGTTCATTTTTACAAGCCCTTGGGCTCCCCAGCCACAGTGGGCGTTCAGGAACCTGGGGGAATGATTAAGGGCCTTGAAAGGAAGGAAGGATGTGGATGTCCTGAATCCTTGAACCGTCACAGCCCTTCCAAAGTGCTCAACATCCGGATGCTGAAGACCTTGTAGTGATTTGGGGTAGCTTTCTTTTTCTTCTTGAGGGAGATACAAAAATTAAGTCTTTCTCCTTTTCCTCACCCTTAAATTTTGAATTTTGCTTTCTTTTTAATTGTCTAGTAATAACAATAGCCCATTTATACCATAACTGGGGGATTCTAAAGAATAGTGAGGATAATTAGTTTCACAGATGCAAGCACAGAAATCTACAGATTTCAGGAGGTGTGTATTACTAATGTTTTGTAGATTTCTCACTTAATTTGATAGATTTACTACCCTTCCTCCATTTTTTTAAAGTTGAAACTCTTTTTGTTTTTACTAAAACAGTCAGGTTTGAAAAAAAGGAGTTGAAAACTTCATGTTTAAATGTCAATAAGTTCTAAGCTTACTCCATTCCCTGCCTGCCCTTCTTCCTATAAATAAAATAGCGTTTCTAAAGAATGGGATAATTGAAACCCCCTTGATGTCATGATCAGTGTCTACATTTTTTTCTATTTTCAAGTATCCTCTATGTAAGTCAAGAATAGAAATATGTTTGGCAGGTTCTTGGCCCCTGATCTTTAAATTAGATTGAAAGGAAAAAAGAACCAAGCCAGATGCGGCATATTTCAGTAAACATGCCAGCTCCTGCCCAGGTAACCTCATCTGTCCCCACAGGTCCCCAGAAGGACTTGGTGCAGTGGAATGAGTGCATGACTGAACGAGTCCTCAGCAGGCCCCTCTGTACAAAGCCATTCATGGACTAAAGGAGCTTATTCCGTCAAGCAGGGAGGTAGCGTGTCTGGCTTGCTATGCTGGTGTATTGATTTGGTTAAAGAACTTTTCCAAAGCCCATTTTTTTAAAAATCAGAAATATTGCTGCTGATCCAGAAATCAGGCCTTGGTGCGCCTGTGCTGGAGGGGTATTGACCCAGAGGTCTGGCCGGGCTCCCATTCAGTCCACGTTTTCTCTATGCTAAATTCCTCCTGAGGGTTCTATTAGATTCAGCCTTTCTTCTTCCTAGGCAGCAACTCAAGAGCTGCCAGTTTGTAAGGCTGAAGGATGGTGATGGATGCGTTTGTTTCACTGTTGACAAACCCTTCAGTGTAAAATCTTCCAGCCCCTTGGGGAAGGAAACAGATTGGTCAATGAAGAGCGAGTCTTTTGGTCCTCATGCCAAGATGCATTAAAGTCTGTGTGCTCTGGAAGGCACCCACTTCTCCGGGTTGTGCCCCCACTAAGCCACTTATTTGAAGTCCCCCAGTTTTAACACCCACAGCTCCACTACAAAGCAGCATTCACTGAGCACCCATGGTAGCAGGCCCGCTGCTGGGGTGGCATTGTGAGAACCCACTGTCGTGGGCTTCGTGGTGGTCTTCCTGTGTGGCCAACGAGGGCTCTAATTCTGCGTTTCTCAGAGGTGGATGATGCCTTGTTATTTCTTTTGCCACTTCGTTTTGCTTTTGCTTTTTTGAGGAGAGTGTGCTTGTGCTGACTTCGTAGCCGTGGCCCACTGCAAATTGTAGGTGGGTTTCTATTGCAACAGCACCATGAGCATTTTGGGTTTTTTCCTCTCTGAATGTTTTTCTCTCTCGAGTCAAACCTAAGACAGACTTGAAAAGTGAATGGTGGGGGACCACACTGTCCTGCAGTTCCTAGTCCCATCCAGCTGTGTTTCTCAGGTACACACTAAGTGACATCAGGAGGGCAGGTGGACATGCAGGTCACTCATTGACATTAGGAAGATGTGACTATGAAGAACCAGAGAGATGACAATATAAGATGTTCTGTTTGGCTTTGCAGGATTTTCTTCTTTTTCTTTTTATTTAATTAAATACAATATCTAATTAAATGAATCGTTTATTTATTTATATTTGTTTTGTGATACTGGGGATTGAGCCCAGGGGTGCTTTGCTCTTGAGCTGCATCCCTAGTCCTTTTTATTTTGACACAGAGTCTTACTAAGTTGCTGAGACTGGTCTTGAACTTGCTATCCTCCAGGTCCCTGGAATTACAGGCATGCACCACACCAGGCATGTGTTGATATTAGCCAGAGTGGTTGAAACAAGGAAATGACAAGATTCCTTGGTCCAAACCTGGCTTTCAGAAAGTGTGCTTCCCTTTGGGGGAGCCCACATTCCCCTATTGGGTTTGTGCTGTGCCCTTTATTTGCCGTAGGCTAGGCAATGCCTCTTGGTTGTATTAATTAAATTTCCAGACTTTTGTAGACTGAGCATTACTCAGGTCAATATCATTACATTTGACAAATTTTAGGTAATAAGGTAATTGTGTCTATATTTCTTCAGTGAACTAGAAAAGGAAGTGAGACATAAATCTGAAGTGAGTTTGGTTAGAGGCAAAATCAGATCTCCAAAAGTTGAGTCCAAAGAGAGGAAGATGAAGCTGAGAAACGATTGGCACCTGTGACATCACAGATGGAGTAGTAAGCTAAGCACAGCCTTGATCCTGAGTCCTGGCATCATGAGCAAAACACAGACACTAACACTTAAGTGGGATTTTTAGATCAAAGAAAGAAGCAGTTCAGTTGGCACTAGTGGAAATAAGCCCGTGGGGACTTGCTGCCCTCTAAGGAGTGGAACAGGTTGGCTTAGGAACAGTCTCACCCTTAGTAACAGGCAAAACAGCGCCTGCTGTCCTCCCAGGAATCCTGCTCTCAGCTCACTGCCAGCGGCTGACCAGGCTGGCTGGGACCGTGCCCTTTACTTTATCAGCAGGTATTTATTAGCTGCCAACTATGTGCCAGGTTCTGTGGTAGATGCTGGGTGTAGGAAGAATAGTTAAATGACACATTTCCTTCTCTTAGGTGGCTTCTTGAGTGAAGTGGGTGGCTCCTGAATTCCATATAAGGCAGCTTTGGAGCAGCAGTCTGACTGAAAGTAGGGGTTAGGGGCTTGTGTTAGAATGCTTTGCTGCTTTCACTTAAGCTTTGTGTGTTAGATTAACAAAAAAACAGTTTACTGAATATGCTTTTTATTTGTACCTTATATAAGACTGAGATGTTAGTTGTTTATATGTAAAAGAAATGTACTTCCATTGGATCGGCTTGCCAGGAGATTATTTAGCTGCATAAATGTGCCCCCACCCCTGGGTGCCCCTTCTTGCTGCTGCCAGGGCTGGACTCTCTGCGCACCTGTGTAACCCTTGTGTGACAGTGACTTTAGGTCTTGTGGTGGATGTTTGCATTAACAAAATTATTTTCTACCTCAAACCCAACCCATGGTTACCAGCCTGGGTCAGCCATTATTCAGCCAGCACAGTCCCATGCTGACTCATTGGTCATCCCTGGGTGTCATTCTGTCTGTCTGTAGAGTAGATAAAACAGGAGTGTTCCCTGTGGAGTGTGGAAGGTCAGTGCTTGCCGGCTTCATTCAGAAGCCAGCCTTCACAGAAAGACTAGAAGTGTCAGCAGCCACAGCCACCGATGCCCTTCACAGGTGGCTGCCCTGCCTCTCTCCACCTGCCTCCTGTTTTGCATTCAAAGCAGGAATGCTGTTAGCATGAGGTTCATTTAAACCCCAGCAAGGAGGTTCTCACAGCATCCTTAATTCTAGTGAGCAGCTCTTGTTTTCCCTTCAGCAGTTCAAGTGATTAAATGTCATAATGTATCAGGGGAGTACCAATTATGAACGTGGATTTCACGCTGGGTGCTTTTGCATTCTTGGTTGGTACTGTGTATAGTACTGATTTACCCTGGCAGCACCCTTAATTGGGGTGTTCATTGAACTGAGTTGGACTCTGACCAGCCAGAAGGGTCTCAGGGCCAAGACTGCCACCAGGACCTCACCTGCCCTGTCACAGTTGGCCTGTGGAGCATCTGGGCTCCTACATTCCACATCATACTGCCCAGACAGCTAGGCAAGGCGTCATTCCTCTGAGCTGTAAGGCAGCTTTGCTTTTCATTGTGAAATGTCAAAACCAGAGACTCCCTAAACATGAATGATCTCCTTTATAGGTAGCAACTAAAGCCCACAGAGGATGTGACCTACTCAAAGTCTCATACAACCTTTGACAGTATCCAAATCGCCGTTGCCTAGCAACATCTTTGGTCCAGATTTGGAGCTTGATACTCACTTGTTGGATAAATGAGCAAACCCAGCTCTCCTGGGATTTGAGTAACAGAGTTAAATTTACCTTTTTTGGTTTACACAGTCAGCATACCAAATCTGGTTGTGGTTCAGTGACTGACCTAGAGTGTTAGAAGATTCCACCTGTTTTCTTGAAACAATATACAGACTGGTCACACTGTTGGGTTACCAGTGCTGACCTTCAGGTTTAACCCTGTACTTCTGAGCAGTGGTTCTCAGTAGCATCACAGACCAGCAGCATTAACTTCTGCTGGGAATTTGTAAGAAGCTTGGATTCTCCCCTCCTCCCAGACCTTCTAAATTAGAAACTCTGGCTCTGGGCAGCAGTCAGTGGTTTAACAAGCCCTCCAGGTGATCGTCATGCACACTGAAGTCTGAGACCCACACTGCTTTAAGAGCAAAGTCCTGCCCGTGTTCCCTCTGGTGGTGAGCAGGCTGCAGTGTGAGAACCCAGTTACAAACCCTCCAGAACCAAGCGTGGGTTTGCATAATGCTAGTAATCAAGCAAAAGTTTAGCAAGTTTTTTAAAAATAAATTTTAGTTGTCAGTGGATCTTTTATTTATATGTGGTGCTAGGGATCGAACTCAGGGCCTCACACATGCAGGGAAGTGCTCTGTCACTGAGCCACTACTCCAGCCCAGTTTAGCAAGTTTTATCTGACACGTTTAGCATATATGTGGTCATTATTGGGCCAGAGCTAATTAGGCAAATGAAAAGCAGTTCACATAAATGACTATAATAAGCATTACCCAAGCAAATCAAGCTTTTATCGGCTCCCCTCAGCCCATTAGCTTCCTGGTTTCTGCCTGCAGCCATACTGTGGGCGATTTCCCTTGTTACACAAGGCGCAGCTCTCACACCCACAGGTACACTCACCCATATTTGAAGTTCAGATGATTTTTTTCCAGTTATTGGGGTTCTCTGTGGTCACCTGTCTTAGGATGAGCTCCCTCAAAAGCAGGATTTAAGTGCAAATGGTTTTTTGGGGAGATGACTCCAGCAAGCACCATGGAAGCAGGGGATTGAGGAAGAAGGGGAACCAGTGAAGGGTTTGTTATCCAGCAGGTTAGGCCTTGGGCCCAGAGCTCGCCTTGGGAAGAATGGCCAGGGTAGAGGAGCTGGGGTGTAGTCAGCCTGGGTAAGAGCTGCTCCCCTAGTGAGAGTGGGGTCAGGACTACCCAGACCTAGAGGGCCCCAAGGCCCAGGAGGACCTCAGGTTATCACAGGATCTGACCATTAGAGACTGGCAGATTAGAGGACTCAGAAATGCTGAGTGTAAGCTGGGCACAATGGCATACACTTGTGTTCCCAGCAGCTTGGGGGTTGAGGCAGGAGGATCGAAAGTTCAAAGCTGGTCTCAGCAACTTGGCAAGACCATGACTCAAAATAAAATGCAAAAAGGGCTGGGGATGTGGCTCAGTGGATAGCACCCCGGGTTCAATTGCTGAGTGCAGGGGGCTACAGGCGGACCCCCAGCACACGGCACTGCTCTGCCGACCAGCCGTCCCAGGCCAAGACTTCTCCCCGTTCTTGTTTGCAGCCCCAGATGGTCTTTGGGAGCACCCACTACCTTGGCACAGGCAGGGCTTGCTCCTAGGGTCCTGATTCTGGAGAAGTGTGGGTGGGTGGGTGGCACCCAGAGCCTGAAAACAGCTGCCATGGGTGGTGGCAGGAGGAGGGGACTATGAGAGTAGACTCTGGATTGCAGAGTCTGGGCCAGGGTCAGGCAGGATGAACTAAATGAAAAAACCTGGACCATGAGAACAGCTGGCCTCAGCCCTCTTCTCTGGTGGAGGGCAACTGAAAGCAGAGGTTCTGGGCTTGGGGAGAGCAGTAGAAAGCAGAAGAGAAACTCACTTTTCCTTTCGCCAGCAAAGCCCTGCGCTCCCCCCCTCCGGGCCCCTTTCTCCCAGCACCAACCCACACTCCTCTGCTGCCCCACTTTTGTTCTCTGGCTGCAGAGAATAGTCTCCCCTGTTTTGGGAGAAAGGGAGCTTTATGTCAGGCCTGCTTCCGGGTGGGCGCCCTGGCACGAGCCTGCCTGCCAGGCTGGTGAGGTGAAGGACGGGGCTTGCGTTCTTACACAGATTGTCTTCAGTACAGTTCGGCCTGGTCCGTGGTGGAGAAGAAAATCAAGGGCAGTGGGGTGTCGTGGTGGTGTGGTGGCCTTTGGTTGCTGGCCACGTTTACTCTGGTTATGTCCATCCTTTTCATCTCTCAGACTCTAGTTGTTCTTTCTTTTATGAAATAAGTGGATAGTTGTCATGTTGGTTTTTACATTTTTTCCTTTATTCAGAGTTTATTAGTTTTAAATAATTGTAGCTTCAAGGAAGTGGTAGAAATAGTAGAGAGAGGTCCTTTAATTAGTTCCTTTACGTGGTTTCTGCTGGTGGTGATATATCACAAAACGCTAATATAATACCAAAACTAGAACACTGACATTGTTCAATCCACAGACCGGGTTTTACGTGTGTGTGTGTGTGTGTGTGTGTGTGTGTGTGTTTTCACGTACTGACCTAGAGTCCGGATGCAGCGGTATCCTGTCACCACAGAGATCTGCCTCGTATTGCCATCCTGTTAGCTTCTCAGTCTCTATCTGCTGTGATGTAAATAGACAGACTTACAACACCGCCGTTCCTCCCAGTCCGACCAAGTGCAGGATCACTGCACTGTGTCTCCCTGCTGAAGTGGGACAAGGCAGTGCTCTCAGAAGCCGTCTCCTGAGAGAAGCAAGTGCGTGTTTCAGCTTATGAGTTTAGGAGGATGCAGTTCAGTTCTTAACCAGCCCCTTCACCCAGGACTGCCCCATTTTCCACCGCAGTCATGGGAGTCCATGGGGTGTCGGCAGAGAGGCAAGAAGCAAGGCTTAGCCCCTGTTCCGCCTGTTCAAATTACTTTAAAATTATTTAGATTCCCTGAGCCATGGTTTGCTCACCTGCTACACGGAGAGATTCTTCTAGAGAATCTCCAGGGCCCCTGCTTGCTGAACCTGCAGCCCCTGCCTCCCAAGGCTTCATTCATTGCCATCAACATGGTGGTAAGAGCTGAAAGACGGAGCTTGCTGGTCCCCTACCAGCTGTTCTCCACTTAGTGCCACTTCTGATAGCAAGGCAGGTAATAGAAGTTTTGAGCTTCAGTTTGTTTTGGGTACTGGGATTGAACTTGAGGGACTTAACCACTGAGCTATATCCCCAGCCCTCATTGTTTTTATTTTGAGACAGGACCTTGCTAAGTTGCTGAGGTTGACATTGAACTTGCAGTTTACCTGCCTCAGCCTCCCAAATTGCTGGATAGGTGGCATGGTAGTTTTTTTTTTTTTTTTAAAGAGAGAGATAATTTTAATATTAATTTTTTTTAGTATTTGGCAGGCACAACATCTTTGTTTGTATGTGGTGCTGAGGATCGAACCTGGGCCGCACGCATGCCAGGCGAGCGCCCTACCGCTTGAGCCACGTCCCCAGCCCGGCATGGTAGTTTTGACTAGAGCCATTGTGCTTATTTTCAACTGGGTAGGAGCTTTTTGAGATTCCAGTGCGTGTGTGGGTGGGGCACTGCTGCCAGCTCCCCCCAGGGCTTTCCACATGACCATTGTTCCCAGCAGAAACCTCTTATGCTGCCACTAGGGATGGGGTTATTTGGTTAATTACAAAACCCTGTTAAAGGAGGAAGTCATTTTAAAAAGAAATATAAACATAATAGTTTAACCCCAAATGATAGATGTGTATGCCTGCCTTTTGATGTGGAGCTGGGGCCTTTTTTTCAGTGTGGATCTGCTTATTTAGAGCTCTCTGTCCTCTTTTATTAAGTGAGCCACATCCACAATGACCATTGACTGCAGTTTCCAGTTTAACTTTCTTAAAAGTAAAGCCAGAATTTAGCCACCAGTGAAGCAATCTGAGTATAGACTTTCTTAAACTTATTTCTCCAAGCACACTTAATTCAAGAGCACATTTAAAAAAAATGATCCCATTATTGTCTTTTTGAAGTTATCTACTTGATTGTCACAGAAACAACTTTTTGCACTTGTTTCATCACTTTTGTAATATTTTATTTCCTATTTTTATGAACAAATATAACCATCATAAACAAGGGGTTATTTTGAGGGGGGGTGTTTTTTATGGTATTTGAGATGGAACCCAGGGCCTTGCACATGCCAGGCAAGCTCTCTACCACTGAACTACATCCCCAGTACTTTTAAAAATGTTTCAGACTGGGTCTCCCTAAGTTGCCCACACTGGCCTCGAACTTTAATCCTCCGGTCTCAGCCTCTTGAGTACCTAGAATTACAGGTGTGCAGCATCACACCAAGCCATTTTGAAATTGATTTTTGTTAGCCATAACATTTGGTGGGCGCAAGCAGAAGGCCACAGGTGTGCTGGAGAGAAGCCTGCCGGCTGTGCACATGGGCACCAGCTTGTGGTGTCCACTGAGAGACGAGATGGTGTGCAGTTGTCTAATTGGCAGGTCAGGTTAGTGGAGTGGTTAACAGTCTTGTCCCCATCTGCTTCACTAGCTCTCCTGGCTGCCGCCCTCACCCTGTGGAGTGGTGCTGTACCTGGTGCCAGGGTGCACAGCACCTGGCCTGCAGCCGTCACCCTCCCCTCCTGCCTGGGTTGACACCGGCTCCCTTTCCTCACCTTGGTATTGTTCTAGGTGCTCCAGGTTTGTAGAAAGGCGGCTCCTCCCTCACATGAAACATTTTGTCCAGAGGGGAGAAGCCACCTCCAGCTGAGTGTCCAGGAAGCGGCTATTGTTCATACAGCACATTCTAAACATCTTCTGCCAAAAGGAAGCCCTTTCCCTCTGGTTTAGCTTTAAAAAAAAAACAAAGGGCCTGGGTTTTGATGAACTTGTTTTTTAGGTGGAATTCTGTTTATATTGGAAGGAGATGAATGTGACTCATAAGCACAGGCCCTTTCTAATCTCCGAAAACGGCCCAAGTGAGGGAGTAGCATTGCGTGGACTACTGGCCTGGCAGCTGTGGGTTACGGGGATGTTTCCCAGTGTCAGGAAGGCCTGCCTCTGGTCAGGTGGATTGCAAAGTGAGAAATAAATAACCATTAAGCTCAACCATGTTCTTTTAAGGACTTCGCTAAAGAAGGCTCTTTAGTTCCTCCTGCTGTGGCTCCAGAGATGACAGGGACTGGAATCTCTCAGCAACAGGGCAGACAGACAGTGCTTCTGGAGGAGCAGGTGTTCTGCGTGACTCCAGCAGTAGCCTTCCAGGATGGTGCCACCCAGGGAAGGAATGATGTCCACTAAGACCATGTAGTGGCGCCCTCACCTAGTCCTCTAACTTCGCTGGCTTTAGTGTACACCTCGTTTAGATTTGCTTCTCAATGAATTAATTCCTCATCAGAGCTCTATCTGAAAACCAGACCCTGCTCTCACTCCTCTTGTACATTAGCAGCCCTCAGTTGGCATCTGTTTTGCCTTTGAGGAAACTGATCCTTAAAGAAAAGAGATCTTTTGCCTGTGACAGTGGTCCTATGAGTGAAGCATTTTTTCACACACTGTAGAAGAGGAGATGGAAAGCCTGCAAAGTTAGACTTGTCTGCAGTTCCACTCCGTGATTAATGAAGTGGCAGAAACAGAATTTGAACTCGAGTTTTTTATTTTAAAGTCCTTGTTCTTTCTACCCTGATACACTGCCTTTCCAATATTCTCAATGTGATATATTTGAAATTCTACTCTGCACTGTAATAGAGCAGAAATAGGCCTGAAGTAAGCCAGACACCATGAATTAAGTGGCCACATACTTTGCTGATGTCTGGGAAGAATCCCAGGATGGCCATGTCGAGGAGCTGGCTTAGTGGGCAGTGTGTCACTGGCATCGCAGTGTAGTGTGGCCCACTGGCAGAACTGAGCTCAGAGCAGAGCAACCCTGCAAGTCCTGTGTTTTAATGTTGCTGACAGGGTGCTTTCCAGGCACCTGAATTCAGTGTTCTGGACAGCTGACCTCCTGAACTAGGAAAGGGATAATCTAATAAGCTTTCAATACTGTCCACACCCCTTTTAATCTTTCAGTATTCTGAAGGTGTATTTGACTTCCTAATTTTATTGATTTCTGGCTATAGGTGGTACAAATACGTCCTACTAGCTAAGGATTCTAATGTGCTGCTTACCTACCATGTTCAAACAGTGTACCGATATAGGAGTTGGTTTCTTTTGATCTGATTAATATGAACCAGTTTCCCAGGGTCTGCTCGTCCTTGGGAATGCTGATAATTGAGTTTTCAGACTGGCAAGACTGAAGTTAGCCTGGTTGCAGGTGGAGAAAGCCATCACACAAGGCTGTGGGTGAGCCCTTCACAGAATGCCGTGGGGGGCGGGGGGGGGCAGCTCTCCACATTCCTTACTCTTTGTTTCCTTTGCCTGTTGGACGTGTCTTTGCTTATTAGCAGGTTGAACAGAGTTCCTTACAGATGAAATTTAAACCAGTATTGATCTTATAATTTATTAATTTTCTAAAAGATTTGGTCCTGGAAGAGATGTTTTTTCCCTAGCATTTTATTCTGAGAATTTTTTTTTTAAGAGAGAGAGAGAATTTTTTAATATTTTATTTTTAGTTATCAGCGGACACAACATCTTTGTTTGTATGTGGTGCTGAGGATTGAACCCAGGCCGCACGCATGCCAGGCGAGCGCGCTACCGCTTGAGCCACATCCCCAGCCCCTATTCTGAGAATTTTTGAACTACAGAAAACTTGAAAGACTTGAATAGTGAATGCCTAGGTGTATCCACAGTGCAGGGCCTGTGTTCTGTAATTGGCATTTGCTATACTTTCTCTATCTCAGCCATCCATTTGCCTGTCGCTCAATCCACTTAGGAGTCCACATTATTTTTTGGTGCATTTCAAAGAAGTTGCAGGGCTGGGCTGTGGCTCAGTGTTAGAGGGCTTGATGCACGTGTATGAAGCACTGGGTTCGATTCTCAGCACCACATATAAATAAATGAATAAAATTAAGATCCATCAAAGAAGTTGCAGATGTTGGTACTTTTCATCTCCAAATCCTCTAGAGTTTAGTACTTGTTTATATTTTGGGGTTTGGACAAGGGGGATAAAATTTATACAAAGTAAATGCATAAATCATTATCTTCTATTCCATAAGTTTCAGCAAATACATACATTTGTTTAACCTCAATTCTCATCAAGATCCAGAACATTACCGTCACCCCAGAAAGTCTCCTCATGCCCTTTCCAATCACTTCTTACCCAGCACCCCATCCCTGACACCTTCTCTTTTCTGATATTTTGCCCCTGATAGTTTGCCTCTTCTGGAATTAGTACAGTATGTGCTCCTTTTTGTATTATCTGAAGGACTCTAGAGCCTTAAAATGAAGTCTGGTGACTCTCAATTTCATTTATCCAGCTTTTTCCTACTTCTAAGTTCAGAGGTGAGTAGAGTGGCAAACTGTGGGAAAACTCAAGGCAGCCGATGATATATTTATATTAAGTGTATCAGTTTTTTACAGATCTTAAGTGTGTGTAATCTGGTGCTCTGACTACCCTGCTGTTACAAACAGGTGTTCCCTCTAGCATCTCAGCTCCTGATGGATGAGGACCCTTTTTCCTGACCACAGTGCTGAGGAAATTAAATTTGAGTGGAAAATTAGCATGATTTCTTTGGGGTGGTTTTATCCATAGCCAGACTAAAACTACAGTGCTCTGTAATGAAATTCAGATTGTGAAAGAACAGGACCAAGGGAAGGTTGCTTGGAGGTCATTGATTGTGTAAGAAACACCAAGAGGCAGGTTACCCAGTGCTCCAGGTAAGTGGTGCCTCTCTGAGGGCCGGTGCTTCCTCCCTGCCCCGCCACACACCCCAAAACAACAAGCCGCTTCCCTAAGAGAAAGTAGATTGTGTAAACTGCACTAGAACCCAGATCCATAATCCTCATTAATCTTTTGGATTCTTGTCCCACTTATTAAAGCCAGTACCTGGCATATAACCCAGAGTTTTGTGGCAAGCAATAATAAAGTTAATTGGAATCTAGGTCTCCCAACTTTTCTCGTCTTTCAGCAGTTTCTGGAGGCTGTTGTGTGGGAACGTCACTTGGCATCCGCTTACTTCCATGTGTTTCCTTTCTGTCATGTTCATGTCATGGCCACCTATTTCCTTTCTGTTAAGTTGCGGATTTGGCCTGAAGCCCTGACCTCTGGCTCAGGAAAGGGCCCGCTGGTAGTTGTAGGGTGTGAGATGCTCTGGGGGAGCAAGAGCCAGGGTCAGGCACTCAGGAGGTGTGGGAGAGATAAAAGGAGGTGGTCTGAAGGGTGCACGGCTTAGGCTGGCACCCTGAAGCCAGCGTCCTTCCTTTCCTCCCTCTGCCAGTCCAGCCTTGAGCCTTTGTCAGTGAAGGACAAAGCACTTATGAAACAAAACAGCTCTGTCATCTCTCAGCATAGAAGAAAATGGGAGATTGAGAAGGAAAGTGGCAATGGAAAGAGGATCGGAGTGGGGAGAGACAACAATAAATGTGGTATCGGTCTCGTGCCCTCCTGTGATGAGACGAGTTAGGCTGAGGCTGACAGCCAACGCCATGCAGTTGCTCATGGTTGTGGAGACGCCTGTCTGGTCTGCCTTGGGAAGGATGGCCCTGGGCCCAGGGCAGGGACTATTCATCCCCCTCCCCCATCTCATCCTGCCTCTCCCTCATGAAAGCAGTTGACAAGGTTAGAAAATCAGGACAAATAATTTACTTCAATTCATCTTTGTCTGTCCTGAGGCCTTGTGCAATTCAGTCTGGCAGGAGAAGGAAGAAAATAACCTAGAGCCTGGTCAGTGACCCTTTTTTCAAAAGTGGAAGCAGAGCCCACGCTAGACTGAGAGCTTGTCTGCTGCTGAGAGGCAGAGGACAGAGAAGGGAGGAATTCTTATATGAGGTCTCTGCGCTGGGAGTGCAGCCGTCAGCAGTCTGCAGGGTCCCGCACAACTGAAGGAACCAGCAGCGAAGTCAGCGGTCACGTGTTGAGTGGCAGGAGTGCCTATGAGGCTGAGGAGGTTCAATTCCTCGGCTCCATGCTTGGGGACAGGGAATACTGTCCATCAAGGCCATCTGGCAGAGGGGACAGTTGAAAAACAGAGAGGGAAGGAGGACTAGAGAACTCTGGCTGGCCCAGAGTGGGAGTGTGCACTGCCCCCCGCCCTGCATCACAGCAAAAGGGACCAGTGTGTTGGGGCCTAGCCTAGTGAGAGCATCTGACAAGTGGTTGAGTTGACTGTCACTGTTTGTCACTGAACACCTCCAGCATACCAGCTCTGTACAGGGTACATAGGGCAGGATCTAAAAGAAACACTGTATGAAATAGGGGTCTTGCCCTTAAGGGGTCCTTGGTGTCTTTGGGACACATCATTTAAACAATCAGGCCAGGCACTGTGGCACATGCTGGTAATCCCAGAGGCTCAGGAAGCTGAGGCAGAAAGATTGCAAATTCAAGGCCAACCTCAGCAACTTAACAAGACCCTGTCTCAAAATAAAAAAGGACTGGGGATGTGGCTCAGTGATTAAGTGTCCCTGGGTTCAATCCCTGGTACCCACCCCCTGGATGGGAGAGACAAGGAAAAAGCAGAGCAAGGTTGAGTGGTTGTGGGCCACTAAGGTAATAAACATCTGGGGTGGAAGAGGAGACATAGGTGCCTTCCACTCTGGGGAACAGGCCAAGGAGCCAGAGAGTCCTAGTTACCCACAGCTCCCCAGCAGCAGAAGGAGGGTTGAGAGGAAGTGTCAAATGTCAGGAGCCAACTCAGCTGCTGGTGAGTTACAGCAGCGTCCGTCACCTTTCATATCCCCATTTGCACAAAGAAAAGCAGGGGGAAGGCAATTCCTTTTCCTTCTTTCTCTCCCTGGGGCCCCAACTTCTAAGACCATTCCGATTCCTGCTATCCGATATTTGGTCCTGAATGGGAGCCCCGAACACAGCCACCTCTTCTGACTTGGAAGGCAAGTTTCCACCAAGCTGCACTGAAGCTTTGTTCCTCCAGGGTCCTCCAAGGCCTGTGCCTTGCACACTTCCTGATGCGCAGAAGACTCATCAAAACTGGGGAAGTTTTTCTTCCCACTCTCCCCACTCCCAGTATTCGTTGAAAAGAACAGCACCATCTGAGTGGCCCCGCAGCCAGGTGAGAGGGTGGGGACAGCTGGAAGCCACTCCGTGGAGAAGCGCACCTCCTGTGTAGCCAGGATCCTGTGGGCCAGCAAGCACATGTCCGATGGCTCGAGCAGCAATACCTCTAGTGTTGCCTTTTGTTTTTGTTTTTAGCCATTAGGAGAATATGTTTTATGCAGCCCGAGTAGAGGAAGAAAGTCTAAACAGACTTGTCCTGAGTACCTTTTTGAAAATGGAACATTTCTAAGGATATTTTAAATATGAGAGTCCATTATGGTGGTAACTTTCAGGGCCTCATCTTAACCAAAACAAATACCCATTTTCAATCATAATTCTTAAAAAGTACAGTATTAAAGCATGGCCGTCTCTCCAAAAATAACTTATGCAAATAACAGGGGGGAAAAAAAAACAGTAAGTTGTGTCCTTCCATTCCATTCCACCTGCCTCTGTTCTCCCTGCGAGACAGAGCGTTTCTGGGAAAGCAGTCTGATCAAATTAGTTTTCAGCTGCAGCCTCCGTGGTGAAACTGCACCAAGTGTGCGCATCAGAATGGGGTCTGCTGTCTCAGTGCCGTCTGGTGGACTGAAAGAGTCAGGTGTCTCTCCCAGCTTCGCTCTTCACCACAGCAGGTTCCAGATGCTAAGGAAGGGGTCCTGGATGACAAGCTGTCCGACTGTCAAGTATCCCTCAGTTCCATGCAAACTAGAATCTTCTCAGCCTGCCCTAGCTACGGCAGGTCACAGAACAGTAGATCACACTTCCTAGTTTGAGTGAAAGTGCTCTGACAGTGTCCATTTGCACTTCCCAGCTGGCCTGCAGTCTGGAGCCCCTTGCAGACCCACCAGTGGGTAGGCCAGAGAAACCTGTGCTTTGCTGCCCCCTTTGTAACAGACTTGCAGGTCGGGAAGGAGCAGAGAGAGAAACAGCAGGATGTTCACCTCTGCACACTCAGATTTCAAAAGGCCTTCTGGCAAAACCTCCAGGACTGTACAGCCAAGGGATAATGATCAGACAGACCCGCTGGGGCTTTGGGTGTTAAGCGATTTTGATGAAAACAAAAAGCATAATGTAGGTGACTTGACTTTATTTCAAAGCATACCTTAGAGTCACCCCTCACTTGAGCTCTTTCCACTCTTGGAACTCTGCATGGCCTTGGGGACAACAACATCTATATTGATGGACTTACATAAATGGAAGTCCCACTTTCATCCTCCATCATTCCTTCAGTGGGTTGCTTGTCTGCTTTGTGCGAGATTCAGAGGAAATGCCAAGTCAAATACATTTGATTCCAACTCTCAGTGGAGGGCCCACTGCCTCCACCACATAGGAAAAAATTCTTGTCACCTCGAGCATCGTATTTTTCTATAAATGTTACAGGAAATAAAAAAGAAGGCAAATCAGCAGTTTTGGGGGGGTTTTTTTGTTTGTTTGTTTTTGTTTTTGTTTTTTGAAGTACCTTTGCCCAGTTTGAAGGCTTCTGTAATCTGATTGTGTAACCCAGGCTTTAAGAATTGGCCCTGATGTGTCATTTAGTGCCAGGTTGGACTTACGTGGCTTGGAGAGCAGCTTGGTCTAGAAGAGAAGAGCTGTCTTCGAGTGTCCCTGCCCCTTTCCAATGGAAGAATGGGTGCCACTGTGTTGAAGTTACAGAAATCTATACAAAGGCCAATGTTACAACAGGCACTTTTTGCACATGGGGGAACTAACTAGATGAGCTAGCAAGCACTCATTTCTGCAGGGCCTTTAGCAAATTAGGGCCTGGGGTAGGAACTGGGATCATATGAACTGCGGCTGACTTCCAGTGCTGTGCCTTGAGGACTCTCAAGAAACCCCGGGAGTTGTCCTGCAGATCTGCTTACACATGTGTACAAAGGTGTGTAGAGAACAGCATTCATCGCAATGCTGTTCAGAATTGAGAGAAGTTTGGAAAATACCCACGTATCTGTCAGGTCTTGATTAAAGACATTTTATAGCCATACACCAATGTTGTGGTTCGTCCATCCAAAAAAATCTTTATGAACTGTGGAAGGAACTCCCAAGCTGTGTCACTAAGTGGAAGAGTGACATGCAGAGTGGTATGTGTAGGGCGTCTGTTGGGCCTGCCGTGTGGGCTGTGCCCTTCTGTCTGTCTATATTTGAGTAGAATAGATCTAGGAGGGTACAGGAGAAACTGGCTACTATGTGGGCTACCTCCAGAGAGAGGAGGGAGATTTCCACAGATTTTCTTTTAGAAAATAAATAAGGATAAATAAAAATATTTTTGAAAACTTAAAAATTCGGTTTTCCTGTGGGGGCAAGATGGTGGAATGAGATGGATATTATCACACCCGTGTATGGCTATGATTGCACAAATGGTACGATTCTGCATCATGTACAACCAGAGAAGTGAAAAGTCATGCTCCATTTGTGTAAAAAAAAAATTTAATTAATTAATTTTTTAAAAATTGGTTTCCTGATCTAGAGCACCTGAGGACAATAGAGGGGAGTGGGATGCAAACTAACTTTTTGTTGAGCAATACTTGGGCTGTCTGGCCGCACACTTGACATACACGGTATCTTTCAACCCATGCCACAGTGACAGTCCCTGTTTATACATTTAAATCTGAGACTTTGGGAGGGTGACGGCACTTGCCTGTCTATCTGGGTTGCTCCCTTGTGCTGTAGCTCCTGAAATGGGCACGACAGAGGAAGTAATGCCTGGGGCTGGCCATGCTCTTCAAGGGGCAGTGCAGACCTTACCTGGGCCTCCCTGCACCCCCGCTTCTGATGTCTGCCTCTGAGCTGCTGGGCCAGGAAGGAGAGCCACACCCCCAGTTGGCTCCTGGAGTCAGATGTGTGCTTCCCTGGGCTTTTGCGGAGCTCCAGGGTAGGGATGGCAATCTGAGTTAACCAGCAGTCAGGTGACTGAGCCAGCGGTCATTTCTGCGGCTAGAGGAAAATACCTCCCAAGCTCCTGGCTGCAGGGGGAGAGGTGGTGCCTGCTGTCTGCTCTTCGGCTGGGTGTCAGATGTGCCTCCTCGTCTGCCAGCTGGAGGCTGGCTGGAGAGTTGTTGTTCTGATTGTCAGACCCAGGCTCCTTACTTGCACTTAAAGGAAAAAGCATCCAAGCCCTGGTACAAAAGGTCCTCTTTTCATTTCTTTGGAAAAAGCAGTGAATGAGCTCATTATCACTGCAGCCCAAATAGGAAGAGGAGGAGAAGAGAAGGTGGCTCCTCTCACTGTCTAGTCCTGTGCCTGGCCAGGTTTCCTGGGATGGGAAGCTTGGATCTCACCCAGAGTGACCAAAGCCAGATGGCTGGGACAGGTGGTCCATATAGGGGGTGGTGCTTAGGAGGCTTGGATGCGTTGAGAACCTTTCTCTGCTGTGGTCCAGAAGAAGAGCAAGTGTCTGTGCCCTTCTCCCCTTGTTGCAGTTCTCTGTCCACAACTGCCAGCCTCCAGGCTGCCTGCCTGCCCTTGGCTTCCAAGAGGTCCCCACATGCAGGTGCTCTGCTGGTGTCATCTCTAGACGTGGTCCACACCTCAGAGCTGAAAGCCATGTAATATCAATGATCTGTTGGGTGCTCGCGATTTGCCAGGCTCTCCTCTAGTCTTGGGGTGTAGCATAGAACAGAGCTGGCACTCTCAGTGAATTTAAATTCTAGCATGAGCAGTGAAATGTGCCAGGTCTAGCCTGCTATTGCACTTCTCCCCAGTCTGTTCCAAGCCATGGATGATCACAAATGCCCCTAAATGGAGGCTTGTTGGTGTTTCTAGCAGTGGAGACCAGATTGCTCTGAAGGGAGTGAAGTGGGGACAGTTCTCCACACCTTCTTGGCGGGCCAGAGAAGAGCTTTTCTAGATCCAAGCAGCAGAGAGTTCTGATACCTTGCAGGTTGGTACTGGACCTGGGAACATCTGAAAGAGCCCGGAGGGCAGCCTGAGTGACATTGATGGTGAGCTGGCCACAGTGAATCCAAGCCTGACCACCTCTCTTTGTTCCTCTTCCTCTGTTTCAGATTGAGAAAATCATGAGCTCTATTGGAGAAGGGATCGACTTTTCTCAGGAACAGCAGAAGATCTCAGGTACCGTATCCCACACTATTGTCCAGCAGGATTTGACTTCTGGCTCTTTGGGGCTCAGGTTTTCCCTCTGACGTAGACAGGCATTTAGCGTGGGAGAGGGGCAGCTGCAGACTACATCATGCTCTTGCAGTTCAGAACCCCACACACACACACACACACACATCCCGTGTCAGGACAGCCCATCATGTTTCCTACCGTGGGAGATGTGGCTCCTCCAGCATATTGGGGAAAGTGTACATATTGAATGTTAGGCACCTATTAAGAAATTGTGTGTGTGTGTGTGTGTGTGTGTGTGTGTGTGTGTGTGGTACTGGGGATTGAACCCAGGGCCTTGTGCATTCGAGGCAAGCACTCTACCAACTGAGCTGTATCCCTGGCCAAGAAAAAACTTTTTAATAAACAATTATCACTCCTTCTTTTTCAAATGTGACTTTGTTGGATTCAGCTGGAGTGCGCCTCAGTGCTGGTCTTTCAGGCTCCCAAGGTGGCTGTGGTACAGCTCATGAGCGCAAGGCCCACGCTGGTGTCATTCAGGCCAGCGGCACAGCTCAGGGCCGGTCCAGTGATTGTTGTTTTTTTTTTCCCAACGCCGTCAGCATGTGTTGGACTGTCTGGAGGTGACTTTGCTGTTTCTTCCTGTGTCTGTTTCTATTTTCTGGTTTATTTACTCTCTTACCAAGTGTACCCCAAGTCCCTACTATTTAGTCATTCTTTTCATATCCGAGGCATTGGGTTGAGGCCTGTCTCTGTTTCCCATATGAAATGGAACTGTGGAGCTGGGGAGCTGAGTTCCCTTGATGACAGGGTCATGCCATGTCTCTTTCCCAGGGAGGAGATGTTCTTAAAGTGCTTCTCAGAGCAGCTCTCAGCCCCTCCCCCAGCATCCGCACAGATGTCCTGGCATCAGGGCTCTTGGGCTAAATGCAGCCTGGGAGGAGCCTGGCTTCTCCCCTGACTGGTGAACAGGCCTCTGCACTGGATGTGGGGACTTCTTGCTCACTTGGGGGCTTCTTTCAGGATTAACCTGGCAGCATTGAGCGGGACTACCTATTCCTCCACGAACCTCTGTGGCCCTGGGTGGGTTGTGGGGGACGACACACGATGCATGTGAACATCAGGGACCAAGAAACTGCTGGGGCTGTGGGCTTGAGGGGAGAGCCTGGGCTCTGGAGCCCCACATCCCTGAGTTCACATCCTGCCTCTAGATACATAAGCCTCTTGGCAAGTCACCTAATCTCATGAGCTCTGTCTCCCCACCTACAACTGATTTGTTATTTTTGTTATTTTTTATATTTTGCGGTACTGGGGATTTAACTCAGGGGTACTCTCCACAGAATGACACCACCAGTTATTTTTATTTTTTATTTTGAGACAGTGTTTTTGCTGAGTTGCCCAAATTGGCCTTGAACTTACAATCCTCCTACCTCAGATTCCTGAGTCTCTGGGCTTATAGGTCCATACCACCACACCCAGCTTACAGCCTCATAGATTTGTGGTAGTTGTAAGATATACAACTACTTGAGCAAAAGAGGTAGTCAGTAAATAGTAATTATGCCCATTTCCCCCTCCATGAAATCGCTACTTATTCACATTGAGAAACCTAGAGAACAGAGCATCTGCTCCCCTGGCTTGGCTCCCTCCCCCATTTTTCAGTCTTGGTCCTGGAGCCATCCCCCCTCCAGCTGCCTTGTTTCCCTGGACTCAGACAGGGCTGGCCGGGGTTTGGCCCATCTTTGTCAGTCTTCCGTTGGAGTCCACAGAGGTGACTCTTCTGGCTAAGAGCTTGTGGGTTCATTTCCAGGCAATTGCTTATACTCCGTCAAGTGATGTCACTCTGCTGTAGTGTGCAGGCTTTTCCAAGGGTCAAGTGTTTGATGTGAATAAATGTTCAGGATTGGGACAAACACCGAAGCCACTTTCAAAGCTGTGCTTTGGAGACAGTCAGGGATGGATTCAAGAGCATCCAGTTCAATTGAGGCTACCTTCTGCTCCCATACTCCTTTGTGTCCAAGGAACACAGCTGAAATCACCTCATGTGCTTGAGAGCTTTCAGTCAGGAGCTAGGGCAGCACAAAGGCCTTATCCTCAGAAGGGCTAGCATTGAGCACCTCCTTACCGTCTGGCCCCACTCACCAGTTCTTGCCTTCATGAGCATGAAAGGTGAGAGACATTCTGTCTGTACCACAGGGTGTCTAGACTCCAACATAGTCTTGTTTCAGTGTCCATTGTGGAGTCCTGAGCCATCCTCCAAACCCCAGCCTAGGGAATTCAAGAGCAGGCACATGCAGGTGACCATCTGAACAGAGGGCTCATCCAGCCATGCTACAGAACCCTAGCCCACAGCATCTGCGCTGCTGCCAGGCCAAGAAACAGAGAGGCTGGCCAGCCTGCCTGTGAACTCCCAGTGATAGGTCGGGGGTTCTGTCCCCCCAAGCCTCAGAGAGCACTGTCCTTCAGCTCAGACCAAAGCAGAATTACTATTTATTTTGAATGGACAGTTGTCCTTGGGTTTCAGGATTGAGAAGAAACTGAGGCTCTGGGCCTGGAAGCCTGGGAGGGGTACTCCAGTAGGCACTCCTAGACCAAGCATGAACTGCTCAGGGCAACCAGCTTTGCAGAGGGTCCTCCTGGAAGGATGAGACCATAGCATTGGAGTCACGGTCCTGTTTGGGAGCCCTGGGTTACCAGCACTGAGCTAGTTACCCAAATCCCCAACAATCTTGTTTTACAACTAATCCCTCTGCCAACTCCCAGGAGTCCAGGAGGGTAAACCTTGGCTGCACTGGCTTCTCTGACCAGAGATCTGCTCTGTCAAGCAGAAGAGAACTGCTCAGCTCTCTTGTGTGAAAGCCAGCCCCTTTCACTGTTGAGTAGCTGTTAAGTGCAGGATCCTTCTGGGGCCTGATCTCTCTGGACACAAAGTCCTTTCTTCGCCAGTGCCTACCTACAGCCTGTTGGGATACAGGTACCTGCTCCCAACATATTTAGGGAGGTGATGTGTTGTCCTGCACACATGACCTTCTTTGTCCCTCCGCAGCAGTACTTGGGTTTGTCCTGCTCCCCACTTGGCCTTGGCCATTCCCATTTCTTGCTCTCTTCCTCCAGACTGCATGAGTGGCTCTGGGTGTGGTACCTCTCTCCTGGACTCTAACGGGCCTCGGGAAAAGTCTGTCCCCACGTTGTTTGGCATGCTCACCTGAGGAACATCAGGGGCAGTGGCCTTGTTTCATTGCCCATTTTTGTGATGAGAAGCACAGTCCTTTCTGAAGTGGCAAGTGGAGGACGGGGGTCACTTACCTATAGACTGTGCCTTTGGGCCAGTGTCATTCCTCTTTCCCTTCTCTTGGCTGTCTTAGGGACTATCTGCCAAAGCTACACGAATGATCCCTCTCTCTTCTCCCTAATATGCAGTTGCAGCCCCTTGAGCTGGAGGTGAAGTTGTGCCCTCTCCCCCTTAGGTTTGCATTGGCACCACCAGCATCGGCTGTCATCTCGCTCTGATGCTGGTGGTGCTGCTGTCTCCTTCTCCCTCGGCAGCGGCAGCAGCAGCAGCTTCTGCTCTGATGTCCGATCCCTGATGTATTTTCCTGAGCGTGGAAGGGGGGAGGGCAGGGAGGGGAGAAAGGGGAGGGCCAGACATTATGAGAGTGAGCGAGGACTGTGGAGCCGGCAGCAGGCAGCGTGGAGCCCAGGAGGCTCTAGACAAAGCATTCTGCTGCGGCTCTGTGAGCGCACATCCACCGGCGGCAGCAGGACCACGGCTGCCCTGCCCGGCGGGGGGATTACAAGCCGGAATGAATCAGCAGCCGGGGCCACCGGACTTCATGGGCATTCAAGAGCCTGCCGCTTAGGTTCCTGGAGCAGATCTCCCCACTCAAGGGCAGGGGAGCTCCAGGAGCCCCCAGACTCGGCATTTTGGAGTGCTTGCTGCAGCCTGCGTCCAGGGCCGCCCAGGTCGCTGCCCACCGTCTGTTCTGCAGAGGACAGGAGAGCGGGTGGAGGCTGCCACAGTTGGTCATCAGGGTCTTTTAGATAACCAAGCAAGTTGTCATTGTCCTGCCCTGAAGGGCAGAGTGAGCCTGGGATCGACAGAATGACTTTCACCGTGTCAAGAGTTCACTGGAGGTGATGTTTTTGTAGTTGGCTCTTCTTTTTCCTTCCTGTGCCTCTTTTTCTCTCTCCATTCCTTTTTTTTTTTCCTTTTACTTGTTCTTGCTCATGAGAACCAGAGAAGTAGGTGGGGGTTAAGGCGTTCAGCTCTGAACAGCCGACGGCTTCTGGGAAGGGCTGAACTTTTGTCCTGCACAGTCCCTGTCCTAACCGAGGGGCTTAGCAAATAAATGCCCTCCCTTCCCTGCTCGTCCATAGAGGAGACCATCAAGATCTGGAGACCCTGGGAAGACAGTTGTGTCTTTATCACTCAGCCAAAGAGAGAGCAGCACAGAACGTGAATAGACTTAAGCCGCCACCACAGCTCAGCCGACCGAAGACCACTTCCTTTTTCTCTCTCTTTTATCTGGTTGGGTTTTGTCTTCTTTAGCCAAGAACTGAATCTGCCTGCCTGCGTTCCACCTGAGCAGGCAGGCAAGTCACAGGAATGGCCACTATCAGAAGAGGAAAATGAATGCCCAGCCCCTGACAACCAGCCCAGCCCAGGAAGGCAGCTCTTCAGACAGCGTCCTGGCCCGGGAGACGCCCCACTCACTGGCCACTAGAGTCTAGTGGATGGGCCCTGGCCCCGCTGGCCGTGCAGCCTGGCGGAATGCGATGCTGCTGTCCCAGCAGAGCCACACCTGAGCCTGACCCCCGTGCCCTGACCCATGCGCCCCACTCAGCCCCTTGCTGCCTTGAGCCTCTGAGCACAGAGGGCCAGGGGTCATGGTTTGCTTATTCCGGGACTGCTGGGGGAAAACAAGTAAAAGTCTCTCTTCTCCCCCTGCCGTGTTCTGTGCTGCTTGTGTTGCATGTGCTGGGTCCCCGTGAACAGCCACCGCTGCTTCCTTCCCGGAGCCCTCGCTGTATGCCTGTGTCCCTCAGCTGCATGAAGATGTGTGCTCTCTCCTGACCGGTTTATGCTGCAAGGTCGCAGAACTGGCCCCTCGCCGCAGCCCGCAGGGGCTCCAGAAGTTGCATGGATGAGAGGAGCGGCAGGGCTTGCGGGCTCTTAGGAGCTCCCCTGGCCCCCTCTAGTGCCTGTGGGGACAGACTCTCTGCACCGCCTCAGTGTGGACGCTGATGAGGAGTTGACCTGGAGACTGTTGGGGGTTGGCTCCCCCACCTGGGGCGAGGTCGTGCATGTGCCGCTGCGGCCCTGGAGCAGTTGAGACCCAGGGGGTATAAGTGGGCAGCAGCCGCCCAGGTTGGGTAGTTGTGGGCAGCAGCGGGCCACCTGTCCTTGGCCTGTACACGGAAGAGGAGCTGCGTGCCCGCTGCTCTGGTCTCTTGTACATAGTTTGGCTGCTTTATGGTAATGACTATGATGTGGCAGTGCCATCTGTCTTCCTCTGAGTGCCGCTGCTACCGCCTTAACGGTATTTCCCTTTTCAAGCGTCTGCCGATTCCTCTCTCGTCAGGTTCACGGACGCTGGAGCAGAGCGTCGGGGAGTGGCTGGAGTCGGTTGGGCTGCAGCAGTATGAGAGCAAGTTGCTTCTGAATGGCTTTGACGATGTCCGCTTCCTGGTAAGTGCCTGTGGGCCACCTCAGCACCAGCCAGCGCTGCTCTGTGGATGCGCTGCCCGGGGCCCTTGGGGTCTGCTGGAGTTTAAACAGTACGTAGTCCTGGATCTAGGAAGAGTGAACAGTGACGTAGACCACACCACGTCAGCTGGCTGCTGGGTGCTGCCTGTGCAGACACTGCCCCCTCCGCCGCTGCCCCAGATGTGCTCCAAGGGGAGAGCTCTTTCAGTAGGGTCCCTGACTCAGAGCCTTGGAGCCATTAGCCATCAGGGATCCTTGTTGGACAGGACAGCCAGGTGTCCTGTGGTGACTCCACATCCCATCTGAGCTGGAGACCAGGCATTTCCTTTATTTCCCAAAACTTTGCTGTCAAGTGAGTTGCCACTGAAGCAAAGGCTCCTTCTTGGCATGGCCTTCTGTTCCTGGCCTCAGATCTGGCCTGCGGAGATGCTGAGTTGATGTTTTGGAGGGCTGGCTGCTTTTCTGAGGTGTGATTCTCACTGTCTTACAGACCTCAGGGGGTCAAAAAGAAAAACCATGGGGTGTCTGTGCTGGCTCCCTGTGGAGTAGGGAATCAGCCAGGACGCCCGTTAGGGTCCAGTGTTCCCTCTCTCAGAGGAGGGGGTGGCTCAGAGCAGGGAGCATCATGTCCCTCTGCATCCTTTGGGTTGGGCAGGGACAGCACATCCTGGGCTGTGGGCTGAGCCAAGGGTTCCGGCTTACCTCGGAGCCAGCACCAGCACCCCAGGGCTGCATGTGGGGTCACAGCAGTGCCCACCCACAATTGCTGATGCTGTCATCGGGGCTCGGGGGGTGCTGGTGCCATTCTCAGTGGTTCATTTTACTGCTTAGTGCTCCCTGGGAGCCCTGAGGTGTGTAGTGTTCTCGGCTCCGTTCTCCATGTGAGGGGAACATGGTAGAGAGGTGAAGTGGCTTGCTCAGGGTCACACTGTCAGTACTGGTAGGGTAGAAACATGCACCAGGCATTCTGGGCCCAGGGCACTTGCTTAACCACTGTGTCACACGCCTCTTTCTTGGGTGCGGGTGTGACCACTTATGTGCCAGTGTTACCTTCTTGCACGTGTTATCTTGGAGGCTTGGTTCAAGGTGAACACAGCAAGCCCTGTAGTGCCCCCACTTTTCCTTGCTTCCTGGGAGGCCCGGCTCCCAAGTCTGTACTTGAGAATGTGGGCCTGGGTCGGAGTTGAGCCACCTCCCCCTCTGAAGCAGGTCTCTCTAGCCTGGGCCTCCTGCCTGGCCTCCAGGGATGAGGGGCAGTGGCAGAAGTGAGCACAGGGCCCCTCACTGCCCTCTGCTCTCCAGTGAAATCACCGTGGGTTTCCCACAGGTTTGTGTGGTGCCGGCCACACGGGGAGTTGCCACACCAGGGAGTTGGCCTGCTCGTGCAGGGAACCTGACCAGGACAGCTCTGCTCACCCAGAGCCATCTCCATCTCTAGGACAGACAACGAAGCCCATCACAAACCACTGTTCCAAAGCCTGCTTGGGCCAGGGCACACTCCTGTAATCCCAGCGATTTGGGAGGCTAAGGCAGAAGGGTCACAAGTTCAAGGCCAGCCTCAAGACCCTAAGCAACTTTTAAAAATTAAAAAGGGCTAGGGATGTAATTCCATGTAACCCCCATTCACTCCCCAGTACCACAACCAAAACAAAACCAGCTTGGGCCAGTTATTTCTCAACTTTTAAAAATCCTGAACTTGAAATAGCAATTTATTTTTCTTTCTTTTTAAAAGTTAAACTGAGTGTTATTTCTGGTTCTTGTGACATAATCACTGATTCGCCACATTGCTTGGGGGAAGGACAACAAACTGGGACAGAAGTGGGGCTCAGCCAGTGAGCGGGATAGTGGCCCGGCTCTGAGTGTTTAGGGGCTTTCCTCTCTGAAACATCCCTTCATTAGATGCCCATCAGATGTGCGGGTGAGGATGGTCCCCTGTAGCTCAGTGTCATAGAGGAGCTCTTTTTGTAGAAAGGATAAAGTTCCCAGCTCTTGAATAGCCCCAAGACTCCTTGAACCAGAGCAACCACGTGGGCATTTGGAAAAGTGGGGCCCTGGGCCAGATTTCCACACAGAGTGCAGAGCCTCTGCTCAAGGACCCCACATGGGGGCCAGCAGCTCAGTTCCTCCAGGGCCCTGCTAGGAACTTTCCATCTGGTGGCTGCAGCAGGTGGGGTCTGTACACAGAGGCCAACTGAGTGCGTCTGGGCTGGGCGTGTGACTTCAGATACCTGGAGTGGTCTGAGTAGTCATGCAGAGCATCCTGGGTGACTGATGTCAGCTGCCAGCTGAGTCCTAGGGCTGATTAAGTTTTAGCAACCAGGAAAAATGGAGATTGGCACAGGAAGGGGAGCGTTTTTGTTACTGAAACATTCCCTTATGTGTGGTGTGACTTTAATCATGGTGGCTGTGGAGTGTCCCCGTGTGGCTTGCTTTTCAGTTAGCTACACATTTCCCTGGAGATGCTTTTCCCAGATGCAGAGTAGCTCCAGGAAGCCAGGCTGCTAGATTCCCAGATGTATTGGGGATATCAGGAAATGGGATGTTTCACAGATGAGGAGGTACTGTGGAATTTCCCTGTGACAAGAGAATGTCACACACCTGAGACACAGCTCCCTCACAGGTGAAGGGACTTTAGTGTCATGTTGTCTGGTCATCTTCTCCATGCCTGAATTTCCTCTGGATAACCTCTGCCATGCTGTTTTTCTAGTGACTGAGGATTCACTTCATTACAAAATAGTAGCCCATTCCTTCCTTCCCTGGCTCTGGCTGCTTTAGAGTCATCTTTATGTGGAGTCAGGATCTGTTTCCTTACGGCTTCCGTCCCTTGGCCTGAGGTTCACCACTCAGGGCCACACAGCATGTGTTTAGGAAAAGTGGAGACCTCGGCTGTGGCCCCGGTCGTGTCTTGTCCAGCTCCCACTTGCTCTGGGCTGTCCCCACTGTGATGGATGGTTGAGCCTGGCAAGCAGGCCTAGCAGCTTCAACTGCGGCCATGCCGTCTTACCTGCAGGTGGGAAGGGCCTTTTGGAGAGGTCAGGGCCAGGGCAATGCTGATGGGACGGACCCCAGAGCCAGGGAGACAGGTGTGGGAATGTGGCTCCCATGTCTGCCAGTCTGCCCCCAGCACTGCTCGTGCACCTTGGCCACCTCCACTTTCCCCACAGAGCTTGTCCACAGGCAGTGGCTCTGCTAGGAGAAGGGAGGAACATATCCAGGAAGGGAGGGAACCTATGGTTGGCAGATGTCTGGATCCAAGAATGCGAGAGCTGCCCACCGCCTCTGAAGACAGCCCATCCGCCCTTCACAGAAGGGTCAGTGCCTGAACTACAGTGGTCCTGAGGCTGGAGTGTTTTTAAAGTAGACCTGATGTGGGGATTGTTCACCTTGGAGTGTTGAATGCAGAAATTGAGACTCAAAAGTTCCTACAATATGATCTTAATATGTCACAAAGAAAACATCCATCATGGGAGGTGTACGGGAGAAAGCCAGAACGTCTTCAGTGGTGATCTCAGGAGTGCCTTCATTTTTCTTTTTGGAATGTAGTAGATTCTCTCCATTTCCTACTATGAATGGATGTAGAATCAGAGCAGCAGGTGCTGTAGGTATCTTAAGGCACATTATAGTCCAGCTGGGAAACCAGCACATCAAACAATGAAGACAATAGAGTAGCCAACTGTCCAGTGTGGTGGAGGCCCAAGTGCTGCAGGAGGGCGAGGGGAGCCCACGCCTCCCAGGCCTCACCCTATACAGGGTGGTGGAGGCACGGGTTGGACAGAGGTCCTCCCCAGTGTCAGGACCAAGACTGTCTATCCTTGAACCTGAAACTTAAGGAAGAGTCTAGAGAGAAGAAAGGCAGCTGGGAGGGGCCAGGACCTGCCTGTGTGGGTGTGGAGGGCACAGCCCCAGCCGCACAGGAGAGGTGTGCTAAGCCTGATCTCAGGCCTTGAGAACCACAGGGCTGAGGGTCCCTGGGTCTCCAAGGCCTGAGTGTGTGGAGGGGTCTCCACCTTACCAGATACAGTGCACCTTGGACCTCCAAGATGGAGAGCCCTGTGGGGGGAGCAGTTGTAGCAAGGGGTGAGTGTATGGGAAAGGAGACAAGCCTGCAGCAGGTCCAGGACAGGTTAGGAAGGAGCAGTGGGCAAGCTCTTGCTTCTCAGGCCACAGAGACCTCCCGCTCCTCCCCTCCATTTCTTCCTCCTTGGGCTTCAGACACGTGGCAGTAGGTTCCTACCACGTTCCTGTCTACTTCTGAGACAAGACGGGTGATCCCTTATGGGGCCAAAAGGTATAAGCTGGGCCATGAGGGTCTTCTCTTTATTAGCATCTGTGAAACTTTCCCACCAGGCCCCCAAGCCCCTGAGGTGCCCTTCTTGCCCCTGACCCCCAAGCTCCCTCCTCTTGAGCCCTCTGAGCCGCTTCACCTGAGCCATGGTGCTGGTGCCTGTCGTTTCCTACCCTGGTCCCTGTGCTCTCTTCACCCCTCCTCCCATGCGCCTCCTTTGCTGTCTTCTGTCCCAGGCCCAAGGGGCCACTGCTGTATGGAGAGGAGCCCTGCCTGGGCTTGCTCCTGGCCGGCCTTAGCCCAGCTCTCCACTGCCCGTTAGGACTCCTCTGCCCGTTGAAGTAGGGCTGATGCAGAGGCCAGCGGAGCAAAGGCCTAGAAGGTACTCAGGCAGGTGTGTGTCCTGCCTCCTGAATTCTGTGGTCAATAAGACCTGAACTCCTCAGCTCTCCCAGGAGTCAGTGCCACCCAGGGGTCTCCCAGCCTCTGCAGCCCTCCCCACAAGCATGGGAACCAGGTGAGGGCAGCACTCTTACCTGCGGACTATGGGCAGCTCACTTTGGGCTAGTAGTTGCCACCTCTGGCCCTCCCTCTGTCTGCTTGGCTGTGCAGAGTTATTCAGGGTGACCACAGCTCGATTATGCAGGAGACAGCTCTGATGGCCCCAGGTACTGCCCTGGCGTCCTCGGCACCCTGTATGGTAGTAGAAGGTAGTTGAAACTCTCTTTTCAAATGCTTGTTTTCATGATCGCTAATTTGACTGCTGTGCTCTGAGATGGAAGTGAACTGGCTGACCTCTTGGTGTGAGTGGCAGCAGAGGTGTCTTTCCTGGATGCCAGAGTGTCTGCAGCGTTCACTTTTCCATTGTCCCTCAGGGTTCACATTGTACATGCGTAGAAAGCAAGGCCCAGGGGACAGGGCACTGGGGCTCGTATCTCTGTCAGAGCCATAGACCCAGCACAACAGATATCCTTATAATTCAGGGGTTCATGGGCATTTCCGAAGTCCCCACCACAGACTCCTGCAGTCCATGTTCCCAAATGCAGGGCTCCTGAGTTTAGTCGTCTGCCCCAGGTTGCTCCTCAAACAGGCGGTGGAGCTGGGACAGGAAGCCGGGTACAGGGTGTGGTTCTCTACTCCTACTCTAGTCCCTGTCCCTCTTCCCAGGGATAGGCTGCCACCAGGCCTTGTGCTCAGCGCATCCCTGCAGAGTCCCAGCCTGACCTGGGGCCTGTCGGGCCAGGTGTGCATCACTTCCGGGCGTGCATGGGTGGGCAGACAGACCATTCTGTTCACCTGCTCTAGATGGGGAGTCTTTTTTTTTTTTTTTTTGAGAATTTTTTAATATTTATTTTTCAGTTTTCAATGGACACAACATCTTTTTATTTTATTTTATGTGGTGCTGAGGCTCGAACCCAGCGCCCCGCACATGCCAGGCGAGCGCGTTACCGCTTGGGCCACATCCCCAGCCCCAGATGGGGAGTCTTTCTACAAAAGGCTAAGAATGGAGCTGGCAAGGAATCAGATATGGCCTTTGGCCTGGCTTAGGCCCACTGCCATCCTCTAGGCCTGTGCAGCCACCAGTGCACCCTGAGCCTTGGTACCAAGGGCTCCTGCCACCAACTCTCATGACACTCGAGGTTGGTTCATAGTTCCATAAACTGGATTAGGAGTGCTCAAGAGAAAACTCTTAGTTCCACTTAGTGGCAAAGAGACCGCAGTAGGGAGACCTGGGTTCTCCAAGTCCCCCTCTAGACGTAGGGCAGGTTACTCCGTCTCCATGTTTGTCCTTGGTTAATGGCATTGCACTTAACTCACTTCATTCATGGACCATAAGCTTGGAAGGGGCCACACTGTCACATGTAGTGACGAATAGCATCAGAGCAGAGCCAACCATTGTTGTTTGTGTCAGTTGGTACTTTCTCCAACAGAGTGGGCGAGCAGTAGTCTGTTTGCAGGAAGCAGACTTGAGGTGACAGTCTCCAAAAGTCACCTGTGGCAACTTCAGGAACCTGGACTGATAATATTTTTGCTTCTTCCTGGTGGCTGTCACCATTAAGGGAAGGACAAGGTCTGGGCGGGGCAGGGTGTGGGACAGTTGGGAAAGCCGGAGGTGTGAGCTGAGGCTAAGCACCTCCCCCAGGTGAGAGTAGAGGGGGGTGTGAGTAGGGGTTCACCTGTCCACCGGGTGCTGTCTTTGTGAGAACATGGACCACAGAACTGGCACGAGGAACCGGTTCTCATGCCTGTGCCACAGCTGCCTTTCAGCGTGACACTCAGTAAGCGTCCCCCCACCCCGCAGGTGACTGCTCCTGGCTTCAGGGAGCATGCCTCCCATTGCTGATAAGATTTGGGGTAAACATCAGAGAGCTTGTCCCCAGCTCCTTGCTCTCAGAGTGGTTCTTCCTGCTACCCCTGAACTGGCTGAACATGCCCCCATCACCAGACCTGGGGTGTGGTCTGGGCTGGGAAGCAGAGTGGGTGCTCCACCTCTCCTGCCACCTGAGGGCACACCTATGGTTATGACCAGCCCAGCTCAAGAGGCAGTTCTGGCCAACACCGGGGCCCTGTGCTCAGTGACCGATGCCCTGGTGATGACCCTGCCCAGTACTAGGCTCTAGGGGTGGCCTGCGATGGCAGGAGCCCAGTCTCTGGCGGCAGGTGGGATCACGGGCATGTTGGAGCACGTGCAGTATTTGCAGGCATTCACCAAGACAGCTCAGTGTCACAGGGACGTGTGACACCTGGTATATTGTTGTGTGAAAAAAACAGCATGTACACACTGCAAATCCAATTTTGCTAAAAACTTTTTTAAATACAAGCTTAGAAAATACATTATAATGGTAGAAGTCATTCCAATCTTAGGTTTTTAAGATAATTAACTCACGTAGAAGAATTCACCATAACAGTAGTATGATAGTCCTGCCCACCCCCATATATATTTTTCTTTTTAAAATTTTATATAATAACTCATTCAACTTTTCTACTGAGGGAAAAAAATTTAATATGGGGAAGACAGAGGCAGGTCCCAGTGGAAATCTAGCCCACTCTGGAAGGCAGAAATGGGGTAAATAGCACATGGAAGCTGCCCAGGCCTGAGGAAGCTGTGAGAATCCCCTCAGCGATTGGAGAGGCCCTGGGGATGGGCCAAGGGGCTGGTGGGCGGAGCCTGCTGCCTCTGCCCAGGGCTCATGAATGAGCTTTGACAGCTCCAGGAGCTGGCAGGCCCGCAAATCAGTCCCTCCGGGAGCTGAGCACCACTTTGTCCCTTTGCTCAGCTCTTCCATCGTCCTCCCCCTCCCTACTTGAGAAACCTGTTCTTGTCTTGTTTGCATTCTCTTGTGTGTCCAAGTCCTACCAGTCCCCAACCCCTGGGGAGCACCCTGGCTGTGAAACCCTGAGGAGGCAGGGCTGCAGAGTGATCACCTTGCAGTGCAGACCAGAGCTGGTCATTCTTCCTCCAAGGGAGGAGATTCTGCCCTTGCCTTCTGATGCCCAGTGCCAGGCAGGGGAACGACAAACATGCAAGTGAGGCAGGCAGGGCCCTGCCAAATCCTGGTCCCACCCAGTGCAGCTCACCCAGGAGTCATGTGTCCATCACTGCCTGTGGCCTTGGTTTATGTGAAGCTCAGATGCTGGCGGGCTGACCTGTGGCCACTGGCAGGGCCCAGGACTGTCCCTCCACACCAAGCCCTTCACATCTCTTCCAGAGTACCACCTGGGCTCCCTGAGCTTTTCTGGGTGGCAGTGGGTGTGGAAGGCAACCCTGGCCTTTCCGCAGCTGTGGAGCAGGGGAGCTGCAGGCTGCAGTCTTTTCCTAGACTCTTTTTGGAAATCTTAAGTTTGGGAAGACCCATGCCCTCCCACTCAAGGCTTTTTGGCTTTTCGGATGAGGTCTGCTTCCCCCTCTGCACCCCACTCCTGTGGCCCATTGCTCCATCCACCCCAGGCCCCTCAGATGTGCAAGCTCTGGAGCAGACTCCAGCTCTACCACTGGTTTATGTGGTAACTTTGGGCAACTAACTTAGTTCCCTTGGTTTCCTGCTCTGTAAAATGGGTCTTTCTCCCACCTTGTGGAGGATTGGATAAGATTAGCGCTAGGCACTTGGCTAGTGCCAGGGACACTGGGCTGTCATCACTGTCACCCATGCTGAGGCCATGATGGTGTTGGCAGCAGCACCTGTTCTCTGCTGCCTCTGCAGCGTCTGTTCAGCCCTTGCCCATCTTGCAAGGTCCAGCTTTACCTAAGTCCACCTTCTAGGGAAGCCCCTGCAGCACCCCAACTCCAGCTCCATCTTCTCCCTTCCCTCCGGTGTCCTAGAGCTCCTGGGCCCGCATCAGTAGTTGTTATACTGTATTGTTCAGGGAATAAAGACAAGCAGGAAAGTCTGTACAGACATGATTATTTCATAATAGCCCTCTGTGTCCTTGGATTTCACAATCATGAATCCAAAAGATATGAAAATTACTGGGTGCAGTTGCTGTAATTCCAGCGGCTTGGGAGGCTGAGGCAGGAGGATCACGGGTTCAAGATCAGCCTTGGCAATTTTGTGAGACCCTGTCCCAAAACTAAAAGGAAAAAAAGGAGTAGAGCTAGGGATAGGGCTCAGTGGTTAAGTGCCCCCAGACGCATTCCCCAGTACCCCCCCCCCAAAAAAAAGGAGATAGGAAGAGTAGAACTAAAAATGGAAAACTGACAGTACATAAGACAAATAAAAATGTAGGTCAAATATGGTGGCACATGCCTGTAATCCCAGCAGTTTGGGATACTGAGGCAGGAGGATCTCAATTTCAAGACTAGCTTCATCAACTTAAAGAGAACCTTAGCAATTTATTGAGACCCTGCCTCACAGTGAAAAAGGACTGGGAATGTTGCTTGGTGGTAAAGAGCCCTGGAGTTCCATCCCTAGTATAAAAATGAAAAAATTAAAAAGTAAAAATACTCAACTATGTACACAGCATTTCCATTGTAATCGAGAGATGATACAAGGCGTAGGGAGGGCGTGCACAGGTGATAGGCACACACCACACCATTTTACATAAAGACTTGCACATCCTCAGTCCTAGTCCGGAGCCCGCAGTTATCGAGGGATGATGGCCTTTGATCTGCAGTATGTTGGATCATCAGATGTGGAGCCTCCAGGTGTGGCTGGCAGACTCCACGGAGGTGACCATGCTGAAGCACCTGCTTCCCAAGCACTGACCACCTCCCCTGGGGCCATCAGCACAGTCGCAGTGCACCAGGGTGTGTTCCAGTGCAGGTTTGTCCAAGGTGCTCTGGGTGGAAGCCCAGCCGTGCCTGCCTTGGGGATCCAGGGCAGCCCCAAGTACAAGGACCTCTAACCTGGGTGTGCCAAGGTGTGGGGGTATGTGTTCCTTTTAGCAGGTCCTCTGGACACAGCACTCCAATACACCCAAATCACAGAGTTCTAACAGGTGACATGTGTCCAACTGAGGGAGAAAGGCTTTACCAGAGAGGATTAGGTACCTCAGTGCTCGCAGCCCCTCCCCAGACCCCAAAGCTCTGTGCCCCCAGCAGAGCCATCTCCACGGTACAGGGGGTTGTGGCTGCCCAGCAGCCATGGTATGCTTTCTCTCTATAAATTCCTCTTTGAGTGATCTGTGTTGCTGCTGAATCCATAGGAGGAACCTGGTGGGGCGGTGGAGGTGGATGGGGACCAGTGAGACATTCATATCCTTGACTGTAGACAGAGCTGACCAAAGTCAATGCTGCAGTAGCAGCCAGGTCCCTGGAGCTCTGACCTTCTGTGTAAGGAGGGGATACTGAGGTTTCCCTTGGCTCTACTGGGCAGCGGCCTTAGCAGGAGTTCCCTGGCCACTTACCCCTTCAACCTCTCTAGACCACCTAGGCACTCTCTAGGCACCTGCTGGCCTTGCCCTTCTTCTGATGGCTCTTGGGCAAGGGCTGGGATTAAGTGTTAGTTGGCTTTGGGCTTACCAGCATGCACACCTTCTGGGGCCTAGATTCCCAGCTGGCAGGAATGGGGAGCCCAGCCCACCTGAAATTTGCTGGTGATCTGATCACATGGTGCTCAGGGTACACTAAGCATCCCCCACTGAAAATGTCTTCATCTAGGAGAGGCTGAAGCATGTGAGCAACAGTCAAGTGAGGCCTTGCTGCCACCAGTAGTGCTTGTGGGTGACTGCCGTGTCCTTCCCTGTCCCATGCCACTCTGCAGCAGCAGGTGGGCAGAGCTCAGTGCTGTGGCAGGACGTCAGATGTGGATGGGCTCCTAGAGGTCAGCAGTCCTGGGCTCTTCATTCAGTTTTCCTAACGTAGACCACCCCAGGCTCCCCACTCAGACCAGGGAAGCACCACGGGCAGTGTTGTCACTCAGAGTTCAGACGTGACCTCGCTTTGCTTCCAGTTCTTCTCATCTGGGCTCTGCGAGCTCACGGGGGGTGGGGGCAGCTTGCCCTTGGCATAGCTTCATGGCTTGGCCCTCAGCAGCCATCCCTCCCCAGCCTGGGCGCCCCTCCCACATGCACTGCTTCTCTACCTACTGGACCCTCCTGGCCTTGCCCTCTACCCTCTCCATGCCCTCTGCAGCCTGCCCTTTAGCCCTAAGGCTCCCTGAGGTCATGGTCCCTCTCGCTCTGCACCCTTCCTTCCCTCTAGTGTCCCCATTCCTCCCCACTCCTGGGCTGTGTGATGTAAGAAGGAATATGTATTGGGGTCCTCCTCTCTTTTCCTGGCACATAGAATGCAGAATGCTGGGACTCTCCCTTTGTACGCTAATGAGATGCCTGGTGGCTGGGCCCCTGGAGAGTCCAAGGAGGGGGGCTGGCCTCCAGGAGAGCCACCAGGCCATTAAAGGGTCAGAGGAAAGGGGCTGCAGGCCGAGTGGAACACCAGCAGCCAGTCATGCCTGCATAATGAAGCCTCCATAAAAACACAGGACGGGTTGGGACCGCTTGTGAGTTGGTAGCCATGAGGAGGTGCAGGAGAGTGGTGCACCCCAAGAGGACATGGAAACTCCTGTGTCTCCCGGTACCTGCCCGGGGCATCTCGTCCATTTGGCCAGTCTGAGCTGCGTGCTCTTTAGTGCAGGAGCAGATGTAAGTGGGGAGCGCGCCTGCATTCTATGAGCCATTAGCCAACCACAGCTCCAGGACGGGGCGTGGAACCTCAGGTTTAGAGCCAGTGGGTCAGGTATGCGGGGACACCTGGCATCTGAAGTGGGATGTCCTATGCTACTGGGCGCCAACCTGTGGGTCTGCACCCACCCCAGGTGGACATGTCAGAACTGAGTAAAGCTGCAGGACACCCTGCTGGTGTCCACAGGGCATCGGATTGTTGCAGGAGAGAAAAGGCCTCCTGGGGTCAGAAGGGAAGTTGGGATGTAGGAGGAGTAGAAGAAAAAGCATCTCCGCTTCTCCGCCCCAGCCCTTGCCCGTCTTCACAGAGGGTCCTCAGAGGCCTGTTGTGAAGTCTACATGGCTCAGCTGCTGTTCGGCCTCTTTCTTTTTCTTCTTCTTTATTTAAGTCATCGGTGTCCCCTCCTACCAGATTGGACACAGATATCAAGCATGGACAGTCAGCCAGGCCTTGCTCGGGCACAGGAGGTCAAACTGTGCTAAGACATGCAGGCCTCTGTCCCAGGACACCTCCCTGCCACCTGCCCTATGCCCCAGCTTGTCACACACACAGGAATTTTGAGCAGACTGAGCAGCAGGCAGGAAGCCAAAGTCCTGAGCTGGCCCCTCCCAGTCCTGGAATAGCCTTTCGACCCTCAGCGGAGAATTGAAATCAGCCCTATTCACCTTTGGTTGAAGGGGCTCTAAATGTGTCACCTCTCCCAGACATTGCCCTTCAAAGGCTTTTTCACTGTTTGTTGAGTGAAGACCTTACTTGCAAAATATTAGCAAGGAGGTGCTCTTCAGGATGCAAAAGGACATTTTCTAAATCATATAGTGAAGAAGGCTCTGAAGGGCCAGAGGACGCTGGACGAGAAGGCCGTGGGTGCTGGGAGAGCCCCTTCCCCTTGGCTTTGGCCAGTTCCTCCCACTTCCCCTGAGCTCCATGCCTTCCTCAGGGGCCTCAGCCTTGCTCAGTGCTGGGGAGCCACTGTCCAGGCCAAGCCCTTGGAAACAGGCTTGAGAGTCAGGCCCCTGCCTAGCCAGCCTCCTGGTCTCCATCTGTGGAGTGGACACAGGAGAACACACACCAGGTGGCCCTGGGGACTGAGTGAGTCAGGACAGGGAAAGGCTGTAGCCCAGAGCCCACCTTGTGGCTCTGGGCTACAGAGCCACAAGTTCAAAACCAGCTTCAGCAACTTAGCGAGACCCTGTCTCTAAATAAAATATTAAAAAAGGGCTGGAGATGTGACTCAGTGGTTAAATGCCCCTGGGTTCAATCCCTGGTTATTCCACCCCCCAAAAATGGAAGAAGCTAAACAGATCTGTTAACTGAAATATTTAGGCCAGTGCACTGTGTTAGCATCTATGCAGTGACAGCCATTTCTCCATCAGCTGTTGACACCATGGGAACCTAGCTGACATCATTGAGAGAGAGAAATGTCCATCAGAATTTTAAATAAGCCAGGGCACAGTGGTGCCTCTCAGCTACTCCAGAGGCTGAGGCAGAAAAATCTCAAGGTTGAGGCCAAACTCAGCAATTTAATGAGTCCCTACCTCAAAGTTTAAAAATAATAATAATAATAATAATTATTATTATTATTATTATTATTATTATTTAAGGGCTGGAGATGTAGCTTAGTGGTAGAACACCCCTGTGTTCAATCCCTAGTACCACAAAAAAAAAAAAAATAGACTTTCAGATTTCTTGAAATCCCATCTAGAAGTGATACCCATTGGGGGCTCTTCGTACAGTGCTGTCTGCCACAGAATGTGGAACCAAACATTCTCCTACAGGGAATGGGTTCCATAAATCCTTCCCTAAGCCCGATAACCCCACAGCCTAGGAAAGAGGCAGGCCTGCCCGTGTGTGGCCAGGTGGCGAGGAGGGCCTCAGTCGGCAGTCGCGGTTGTGTCTGTGCAGAGGTGAACCACACAGGTCCGTGTGCACACGCCCCGCGCCCCGCTGGACTGCAGCATCCAGGAAGTGGCAGCAGTTGCCTCTGGGAGGGCTGTTGTGAGCGACCGGGCACAACCCGTGGCTTTCCTGCTATTGGCAATACTGTGTATTTTGAAATGTAATCTGAAAACTCCTCTTGTGACTGGCATCGTAATGACACAGCGTCCTGGGGGTGAGGAGCATGGAGCAGGGTCGGGCTGCCTGGCTTCACTTCCAAGCTCCACCACCAGGTGGGTGAGCTCTCAGGATTTCTGACCCCTCGCGCCTCGGGTTTCTCATCTATGAAATGAGGTTGAAAAGGCCCTTGCACAGGGCCTGAGTGTGAAGTGGGATGTTCCATGTGAAAGCTCTCAGTCCCCTGTCACCTAGGAAGTGAGCACCCAGCACCAGCCACACTGCAGCACCTTCCCATCAGGGCCTGGGGAGTTGAGTGAGAACTGCCCAGATCAGGCCCAGCCCTGGCCTTTCTCCCCCTGGCAGGGAGAACTTTTCCAAATCTCCCCATTTGACCCTACTCCTTGAGGTGAGCCTGGCTCCTCTGGTACCTGCCTCTGTCACCAGCTGTCCACCTGAGGGGCTTGTTGCAGCCTTGTAATTACAAAATCACATCTGTGAGGAACCTTGGCACTGGTCCCCAAGTTCTCCACTTTGGATTGGAACCTGCTTTCCAGAAAGATGCTCATATGCACCAAGGGAACTGGGCTTGTGGCAGGACCTGGCAGCCTGCGCGCCCCATGTGTCCTGGCCCAGGTCAACACCACAGGTATATTGTAGGAGTGGGCAGTCTGGGTAGAGTTGTCCATAGCGTGCCCAGCCTCCTGTGGGGGGCTCCAGCTCCACACCCTCTAGGTGCTTGCCGTGAAGGACGATTGTCCCGGCCGTCAACCATCAGTTCTGGAGGGGCCCTAACGTCCTCCTTTCTGCTCTCAGGGGTCTAACGTGATGGAAGAGCAGGACCTGCGGGAAATCGGCATCAGTGACCCACAGCACCGGCGAAAGCTGCTCCAGGCTGCACGCTCTCTGCCCAAGGTGACCACCAATAGCGCTGTAGCCTTGGCCTCTGCCAGGGCCAGCTCCATTTCCCTCTGCCTCCTAGACTGGGAACAGGGAAGGAGCTTGGCTCTGGTGTGCAGATCTCAGTGGGGTGTCTGCCCCTCATCGTGGAGCCCCAGAGAGCACCAGGTCCTGTTCCCCCCCTCACTAAGTCCTGAAGCTTCTGGAGTCAGCTGAGCTCTAGGGACATCGAGCATCCTGTTGGGGCTGAGGAGGGATCCTCCTGGCTCAGGAGCCAGGTGCCACAGACTTGGCCTGACACCAGAGCCCACTTTGGGGTTTCTCCTGCCTCCCAGTGTCAGGCCAGCCCATCCTCACCCTGGCATCTGGCCCTCCCCAGGGAGACCTGGTAGGAGCAGGCAGCAGAGGAGGCAGCTTCCCAGGAGCTAGTGGGCCTGAGCCTTAGCCTCTGTGCTGGTGCAGTCCCGTCCGTCCACTGCCAGCACTCAGGAAGCACCACTGCCCTGTCCCTGCGGACAGGGAGTTCTCCAGTGGTTTCCACTTCCCAGAGCCTGATAGAAAGGGCTGTGCCAAGATCAGTCTTGGGAGTACTACAGAGTCGGGCCTCTAGGGACCCTCTTGACCTGGGCCCTTGGTCCCTGCATCCCCGTCCTGTGGGTCTAAGATGTCGGTCCCACCTCTTTCCCCTGTAGGTAAAGGCCCTGGGCTATGATGGGAACAGTCCCCCATCTGTCCCCTCCTGGCTGGACTCCCTGGGGCTGCAGGACTACGTCCACTCCTTCCTGTCCAGTGGCTACAGCTCCATCGACACTGTGAAGAACCTCTGGGAGCTGGAGCTTGTCAACGTGAGTACGGCTCCAGGCTGGGCTGCCGGCCCCTCCTGACATGCAGGTTCCCTCAGTGACAGCCTGGTCCACAGCAGGAGGCCTAGAGCTGGGGGGCTGGGGTCTGTCAGCCACTGACCTGCCTGCCCCCCTCCTCGCTGCCCAGGTCCTAAAGGTCCACCTGCTGGGCCATCGCAAGCGCATCATCGCCTCCCTGGCAGAGAGGCCCTACGAGGAGCCGCCGCAGAAGCCCCCAAGGTTTTCCCAGCTGAGGGTGAGTTGGGGGAGGGAAAGGGCACATCTGTGCGCTTGCTCTTGGCATTTGGTGACTTCTTCAGAGACTGTGTGACGTCTGCATACAAGAGAGACAAATCCCTGCCCTCCCTCACAGAGGTCAAAACAAGCTCAGGAGAGAAAGGTTTTTGCCTGGTTATTTATCCAAAAACTTGAGATGGACTATAATAAAGAACTCAGTTTAAATATCACAAAGTTAATAGACCCCAAGCTCAGTGGGGCCAGTCTGGCCATTGAGCTCAGCTGTGCACCCTATGGGGACAAAGCAGGGTGGGGCAGAGAGGCTGCGGGACAAAGCTAGGGATCCCCAGCCAGGATGCTCAGCTTCCTGGGCCCCCTCCCAAGTCTTCAGATTGAGAATTCCTGCAGGGTCAGTAAAAGGATCTATGTTTTTCTTTTCTTTTTTTGGCACTGGGGATTGAGCCCAGGGGCACTTAACCACTAAACCACACCCCCAGCCCTTTTTTGTATTTTATTTAGAGACAGGGTCTCACTGAGTTGCTTAGGGCCTTGCTAAGTTGCTGAGGCTGGCTTTGAACTTGTGATCCTCCCATCTCAGCCTCCCCAGCCACTGGGATTGTAGGCTTTCACCACATGTCCTGCAGAATCTGTGTTTTTAAAAGCCTCTCAAATGATGGTTGCTCAAGCCAGGTGATCCCTGACTTCGGAAATATGCTAGACTGTGTTCAGGGTACGCTTCCCCAAAACCTGCAGGATAGAACAGGCTGTGATGGCAAGTGACATGGCAGCCCTGCCCCAGCCCCTGACCTGCACTGGTTCCTGCCTGCTGCACATCCCATTCAGCTCTGCGGAGTTCAGAAAGCAGGCTGTTTCCTTCCCTTCCATGAGAGGAGGCTGAGGCCTGGCCCCATTCTCAAAACCAAACACCCAGCTGACTTTGCTATCAGGGAGCTGGGGAGGCCAGCTGCGGTGCCCTCTGCAGTTGAGTGGTGTCTTGAGAAAGACTTTATATTTAGTCATACAACTCAGAGTCCTGCAATGGATTATTAGGGATGACTTCATCTTTGGGAAATCCTTCTCTGGTTCCCTTACCCTTTAACCATCTTTTTGGTATAGCCCCAGCCAAGGGAGACTGTTGAACTACAAGTGGTCCTGATGGCCTCACCCCAGGCTCGTTGCTGTTGGCTCTCAGCTCCCTGCTTCTTCTGTCTCACTGACCTGCCCATGCCCAGCCCCAGTCAGCCCAGCACCCCTGACACCTCCAGCCTGCCACTGGACTGGGCTGATGACTGGTCGGCGTCACCCAGTTTCTCCCCCTACAGTGCCAAGACTTGATTTCCCAGACCTCGTCCCCACTGAGCCAGAATGATTCCTGCACCGGGCGGTCAGCAGACCTGCTGCTGCCTTCTGGGGACACAGGCAGGAGGCGGCATGACAGTCTTCAGGACCCTGCAGCACCCTCTCGAGCAGAGCGTTTCAGAATCCAGGTAGGCAGAAGGACTGCAGCCAGGTCCCCTGGGTAGGGCAGGGCCTCCAGGAGCCACCTGCTGTGGCTGAGCACTGTTGTGCTGGCATGAATCACGAGTGACCCCAGCCTGCTCCCCTCACTCACCACGCAGCTCCCTGGGTGAGGCCCGTCCAGCCCCAGGCCTCCCAGAGCAGACTGTAATGCATGCCTTGGGCCTGCCTCTGCACCCCGCACCCCGGACGTCCTCCTCACAGCTCGCTCTGCTGGCTCCTCTGGGACCATAGCCTCCCACAGTCCAGCCCTGCAGCCCTTGCTGATCACCACAGCCATCACAGAGCCCTTGTCCCCTCCACTCTCGCCCTGTCTATTCCTCAGCACCAGTGTCCCTAAGCCCCAACTCCACGTCGTCATCCCACCGGCCCAGCAGAACCTCATCACAGGCTGCAGGGTGCCTCCAGCCCCTGCCCAGGGCTAGCGCCTCTTGCACTGAGAGCTCTCTGCCTTGGGGCTCACTTTCAGGGCTCCCAGATTTACTCAGGACTTTCCTGTCCCAGCTCCAGCCTTGCTCACATCTCTGGCTTTATCCCTTGTCTGTCCCTTGGCCTGTCCAACACCATAGTGGCACGTGTCCCTCTGCCCCCAGGGTGAACTCTGCCCTCTACTCACCCCTCCCACTGCTGCCCACCATCCCTGGGGTCTCCCGTGTCCACCACTTTCCACAGCCGAGCCACATGCTTTTCTTTCCACATTTTTTTATTGGTACATTGTAGTTGCACATATTGATGGAGTTGTTGTTACATATTCATATGCAAACAAGGTAACGATATAATTTGTCCAGTATCACTCCCAGCACTTCCCCCCTCCCTCCCACCCTTTGGTCTCTTTCCTCTATGATTTCCCTTTAATTTTCATGAGATCCCCACCCCCACATTTCTTTTCCTTTTTCTGCTCTAGCTTTCACATGAGAAAAACAATGACCTTTGACCTTCTGAGTTTCCCTTATTTCTCTTAACATGATGGTCTCTAGTTCCATCCATTTTCCTGTAAATGACATAAATTCATTTTTCTTTATCCATCATCCACTGATGGACACCTAGGCAGGTTCCATAGTTTGACAGCCATGAATTATGTACGATCTAATATGTACGTCACCCCTCAGCTTCAGTGGCTCTGTGTGGAGACTCTGCGTGTTGCTGGGAGTGGGAGTCTTTAGCATTTCCTGAATCTTCCTTCCACTGGGGCCTGGACTAGAGGACCCTCTCCCCACCCCTAGCTGCTGCCAGAAGGATCCATTGAAATGTGGCCTCGCCCTGGTGTTTCACTCCCCCCACCCCCACCCCCACCCAGGACTGAGTCCTCAACCCTTGACTGGGATGTGAGGCGCTCTGGCACCTGGCTCCTGCTGTGGCCACCCCTGTTCTGTGTTGAATGGCCCACAGCTAATGCTCCCCTATGTGCTCTGCTGTGTGGTCTCTCCATCTTTTTCGAGACTCATCAGACAATGCTGACCCCTCCTGCAGCCCTGTTCCTGGCTGGCTTGGGTCCCAGCTGCTCTGCCTATTCCTTGGTGTCGCTAGTGCCCCCCACTCCACCACAGTCTGCTTTTCTGCCTCCCCACCCTCTGCTCTGACCCTTGACCTCATTGAGGTCACCAGCTTCCTCCCTGATGTGGAGCCAAACAGGCCCCTGGGCTCCCTTGGAGCAGGTGGGCAGCTGTCCGACTATCCGACTGTGTGTTTTGCAGGAGGAGCACCGCGAGGCCAAACTAACCCTACGGCCGCCCAGCCTAGCCGCCCCCTACGCCCCCGTGCAGAGCTGGCAACACCAGCCGGAGAAGCTCATCTTCGAGTCCTGCGGTTACGAGGCCAACGTGAGTCACTCTCGCCCTCTCAGGTGGCCAGCCTCCCTGCTCCCACCCCTTCCCACAGGCCCCTGACCCTCTGCAGTGCTAGGCCAGGGCCATCCTCTGCCCTCAGCTGTTCCTAGAAGCCAAGGGGAGGAGCAGAGGCCTCTGGGTAGGTCTAAAAAGAAATGAAAACGGGGGCCTCCCCAGCTGGGGTAGGAAGGGTGTTGTTGGGAAAGGTGAATACTGTATGGTGGGACGTCCCAGATTTCCTGGGTCACCTGCATGGATGCGAACATTCCTTGCTGATCCCAGTTGCTGCTTGTTTCACAGTATCTGGGCTCCATGCTGATCAAAGACCTGCGCGGGACAGAATCCACGCAGGACGCCTGCGCCAAGATGCGGGTAGGCTACCTGTGGGATGGGGGGGCGTGCCTAGGACAGAAAGCAGCAAGCTGAGTCCTGGCTGCAGCTGCCCAGGCCCACCACACTGCAGAGGGATGGAAGGGGGCAGGGGCTGTAGATTCCAGGGGAATGGGGCGTTCTCAGGACCACCCTTGTTTCCTATAGAAATCCACCGAGCACATGAAGAAGATCCCCACCATCATCCTGTCCATCACATACAAAGGTGTCAAGTTCATCGATGCTTCCAACAAGGTGTGCTTCTTAGGAGGACTAAGAAGGGGTGGGGCCATCTCCCGTTCAGAGCCATGGGGCTCGAGACAGCAACCTGGTCCCCTCTTTTTACTTCCCGTGTCCACCACTTCCGCAAGTTCTTGTCTCTCATATGCTCTGTATCCTTGACCCTGGATCCTACCCCTGTCCCCACTGTAGTGGCAGCTGGTGCTGCCTTCCCAACTCCGGTCTACTGGCTTCCCTGCTCATGGGCCCTCAGTGGTATATCCCTCAGGGAGCAGAGGACTCCCCACGCCCCTCCTGAGACCCTTTCCACCTCCCCCTACCCTTGGTGGTGGCAGGCGCTGGAGAGAGCTCATGGTTGGCGGTAAAGGCTTCACTGCCTTAGTTGCTATGGTCCAGGTGAGACCCACACTTAAGCCAGGCAAGATACTGCTCTCACTCCCACTGTTGGAGGGAAGAAGTGGGGTTTGGCTAATGTCTAGGCTGAGATGAAGAAAGGTAGTGACGTGGGAGGCCGGGGTGGGAGGTGCCAGAAGCATTCTGGGTGGAGCCCAGAAACACCAGAACACTGCTTCCCCCCAGAACGTCATCGCAGAGCACGAGATCCGCAACATTTCCTGTGCAGCCCAGGACCCGGAGGACCTCTGTACCTTTGCCTACATCACCAAGGACCTGCAGACTAGCCACCACTACTGCCACGTGTTCAGCACAGTAGATGTGGTGAGTAAGGGGCCACCTGGGCCCCAAGAAGGCAGTGGGGACTGTGAGCCCTGGAGGGGTCTGGCTCTCTCTGGCTGGGCATGGGGGCTGCTGTCCTGGCCCCTGCTGGCGCTTGGCAAAATGTGTAATTCCTGAGTGGAGCCCAGCAGCATCCATTCCTGTCCCTTTCATGTAGTGAGGAGACTGAGTCTCAGAGATGAAGGAGTGGCTGGCCCCGCGGCTAGCAACAGAGGTTTTCAGCTCTTGGCTCAGTGTTTATTGGTCAGGCAAGGCCTTTGTTCCCCAGCCTTCTGTCTGTGAACCCACTGCCCCAACTCCCCAAACCTTCAGTGGGCAGGCTCCTGAAGTGCCCTCTTCGTTGCCCTGGGGCAGCAGTGCCCTCCGCAGTAGGCGTCTCCCAGAGGGCTGCAGAGTTACCTCCTCCACACACGGCTGCCCACAGAGCCTGGACAGGAGCTTACAGCCGGTGCCAGGGATGCTCTCTGCCCTGAGACCAGGCCTGGCCAGGACCCCAGGCCATCTCCTCACCTCAGCAGGGGCGTCAGGTCCCTGTCACCCTCAGGAAAAGGAGCTATTTCCAGAATCTCTGTGGTTCCTGAACACAGATCTCTCTGGATAGTCCCTGTCCCTGGGTCCTGATCCAGCGCACCCTCTGCTTGCTCTGGGCCAATGGGGTCTAGGAGCTTGGGTTCTGAAATCAGGCACCCAGCTGTGCCATTTGTGGCTGTGATATCTTGGAAATGTCACCTCACCTGTTTTCCTCCTCTGTACAAAGGGAATTACAACCAGCCTCATGGGGCTGCCTAAAGCTTAAATGAGGTGATCCACACAACCCTGGTGGTCGATGGCTGATTACCTGCAGCCGACCCTGCTGTAATGCAGCACCCATGTTCCTACCGTCACCACGCTTTGTAAAATCAGTCAAGACTACAGAGTGGGCCTGGCCCAGTGGCACACACCTGTTATCCCAGAGACTCAGGAGGCTGAGGCAGGAGGATCACAAGTTCAAAGCCATCTTCAGCAATACAGTGAGACTGTCTCAAAACACATTTAAAAAGTACTGGGTGTAACCCTGTGGTAGCGCCCTGGCCTAGCGTGCACAAAGCCCTGTGTTCCATCTCTAGCACCACAAAAAAGAAAAAAGAAACGATCTTAGGGTTTATGGGCAAATAGAGTTGAGGCATAATACTAGCAAATTTGTCAGTGACATGGTTAAAATTTAAAAATTAGAACAAAACCACTAGCACTATTTTATTCATGTTAGATCATTAAGAAATACCTTTAATACTACAGTAGCCATAGTTCTACCTTGAGAAGGACCTGAGGTTGGCCTGCAGGACGTGCACTCCCAGCCAAGTTTGCAAGTTGGAGGCCAGCCTGGGCAACGTGAGAGAGACCCTAAGCAACTTAGCACGACCCTGTCTCAAAATAAAAGGGCCGGGGATGTGGCTCGGTGGTAGAGTGCCCCTGGCTTCAGTCCCTGACACCACAATAAAGAATTGCCCTCCTTAACCCAGGCCCACTGCCTTTGGGAAGAGAACAAAAGTGAGGGAGAGAGGAGAGAAGGGCAGAGACGGAGGAGTCAACCACACAGTGTCCGGGAGGTGGGCAGGCTGCACAGCCGGGGTACCTTCTGAGGCACCGTGCAGATGGCATGTGCGCTCTGTTCCTCTCACGTGACTTGGCTCGGCAGGCTGCGGGTTTTATGTATACCTAGTGTTTCTGTCAGACAAAATTGTACCCAAGGAAACAAAAAAACTATTTAAATTTTGGTACTGGGGATTGAACCCAGGGTGTTTTCCACTGAGCTACTTCCCTAGCCCCTTTTTTAGATAGGGTCTCGCTAAGTTGCTGAGACTGGCTTCAAACTTGGATCCTAACTGTATTCTGTTCAAATTTTTCCCTAATGTGCCACTTGCATTGGAACAAATTTGTTTTTTTCAAAACAACAATTCCGTGTTCCCTGTGAGGGTGGGGAAGGTGTCAGGAGGCAGGGGGTGACTCCTAAATCCAAGCATTCAAGTGGGCTCTGCTTCCTCCCAGAACCTGACCTATGAGATCATCCTGACGCTGGGGCAGGCGTTCGAGGTGGCCTATCAGCTGGCCCTACAGGCCCAGAAGTCCAGGTCGCTGGGGGCCTCTGCTGTCGAGATGATCGAAACAAAATCTTCCAAACCGGTGCCTAAGCCTCGGGTGGGCACAAGGAAGTCCGCAGTACGTGGGCCCAGTCGTAAGACTCCCCGGCTCCCTGACCCAGGGTTGCAGCTTGGGCTCCCTCCTCCCCAGGGACAGCCCTCTGGCCCCTACTCCCAGGCCCCTTCCCCGCCCCAGGGCCACAGCTCTCCTCTGTCAGGACAGGCCACCATGGGGCTGCTGAGAGCGGGGCCTGTGGGAGCCCCCAGTGACCTGGTCCCTGTGTCTGTGTCTGCTTGCTCTGCACCCCAGGTACCGCTGACCCCCGATAGTCGCTGTTGTCACTGTCACTCCTGCACCACCCACCGCCCCTCCTACCTGCCGCTGCCGTCTGTTAGTCCTGGAGTCAAGGTCTTTGCGCCTCCTGCTGTCTTGTGTGTCAGTCTCCCTCAAGTGACGTGAGCTTTCACAGACTCTGGTGGCCTCCCCTCTACCTGCACTGACACTCTCTTCTTTCCTGAGACACTCTCTGCCCTTCCTGTGTGTGCTTTAGCTGTTTCTCTGTCGTGTCCCCTCCTTGAGGTCTGGGGTGACTGCTGTGGTCTTCCTCAGCCTGAGCTCTCTGGCCCCAGTAGAGGGCCCCAGGACTGGGGTTTGCAGGCCCCACATGGGGTGGGTTTGGGGCTCAGAGCAGGAGGCTCTAGTGGGTTGGTTCCTTTACCCACACAGTCCCAAGAAACCCCTGGGAGAGGCACTTGGCTCTGGAGGTGCTCCAGCGAGGCTAACACTCCTCCCGGCCCCTCCCAGGGGCCCGCTCTATGGCTCTACGCTGGGCCCCACCTGCCCCTGGCCCGGGGCAGCCTGCTCACTCTTGCCCCATTTCCTGTTTGGCAGCTGGAACCACCCGACACTGACCAAGAGGCCCAGTCCCACGCCAGTGTCTCCTGGATTGTGGACCCAAAGCCAGACTCCAAGCGGAGCCTCAGCACCAAGTATGAGACCACTATCTTCTAACAGCCCACCCTGTCTCCACTAGTCTCACTGTGCCTTTGCCGTCCGATCTTTCTGCTGTCTCGACTCTCTCCTTCCAGCTGCCACCACCACGGCCCCACCTTCGCGGGGACCTGCCCCCCTCCCGGGCAGCAGCTGTAGATGCTACACTCACAGCTCTTGTACCTAATACCACCGAACACTGTGAATTCTCCCCTTGGGCTGAGGACAGCTGGGGGGGCGAGTTGCCTTTGAGGTGGGCACAAGGGGCAGAGGGCTCTACTGCGACCAGGAGCCCTGCAGTGGGCACTGCATTGCTGAGGGGTGGGCTTTGGGCGAAGCCAGCGGGCGCCTGGTAGCTCTGTGGAGCTGGCTGTTCTCTCCCGTCTTCCATCCTGAGCCACAGCTGGATGCCAAGAGCTAACTCCGTTCACCTTTCCTGACACAACCAACCACTGTGACCACCTGGTGCCAGAGCACCCTGCACTCTGCCCACAGCTGGATGCAGGGCGCGGGGCTGTGAGCATCTGAGGCCCACAGGCTGGCGTCTCAGGGCTCCTTGTCCTGGTGGGCCTTCCATGCCAAGGAAGCAGGGGCCTGTGGTTGTCCCTCCTCACATCTCACCACTGAGAACAGGTGTAGTGGTCCTGGCTCTGCAGCCCAGCTCATGAGGAGGAGGCCCTTTCTGTAGGATCCAGCTCAAGGGGGGCCTGGGTCCCACACATGTGCTGTCTTCTCCCCCAGAGCAGCTGCCTGGGCACAGGGCCTACCAAGCACCTCCCGTGGTCTCTGGGAGCTTTGACTCTTCTCCCCAGTCTGGGGACCTGAGAGAGCCACTGTCCAGTGCCCGACTGGCCTCTCCCCCAACTCTCCACTCCTCTGGGAAGGGCCAGGCCATCTCTCCTCACAGCCGCTGGACAGTGAGCGAGTCCTGGAGGAAGGCCGCACTCCCCACCGTGGGCCGGCCACGGTTCGAGGGCAGGAGACAGGAAAGAAGTGATTTCATGGGAAGTGGCATGTGGCAGATGTAGCGCAATCCAGGGCAAAAGCCAGCAATTAGAGCCATCCCCACGGTGTAAATCAGGGTGGGTCCTGCTGCTGCCTGCCTGTCCTTGTACCTTCCTGAGCCAGAGGTAGTGATGGGCTGGGGGGCCAGGGCCTTTCTGTCCTGCTTCTGTTTCCTGTCAGTCTCCTCCACTTGTGCAGGCCCCTTGGTTAACCCTCTCCTCCCCCCATTGTTTGCTTCTGCCAAGCTGAGCCACTGAGGAACCACACTGTGCTGCGGAAACAGCCGTGGGGAGCAGGCTCTGCCCCCTGCCACCGCCACCTGGCCTGCAGCTCTGAAGACCAGCCCAGCCCGCCTGCAGGACCTCCTCTCAGCTGCTTGGCCCGGGTCTGCCACCACCAGGTCCTGCAGAGTGAGCCCTGCCTGGTGCGGAGGAGCACTCCAGGCCTCTAGCAGATGAGCCTGGAAGCCCAGAGGGTCAAGAAGTGACTTGTCCAGAGTAACATGTTTTTAATAGGAAAAAAAATCTTTTTATAAAATGAACTTTTAACACTTGGCTCAAACCTCTAGGTAAAACTGCCAATCTTTAGGTGAATAACCATGGGGTCAGAGGACTAAGGGACTGAGATTAGCCAAAAAGCCAGTCGGGAAAGCCCTGTCCTCAGCTTGGGGCCTTGGTCTGGCCTGGGATGTGAGGAGCAGGCAGTGGCCCTGGGTGAGTTAGAAGGAGCAGGCCCAGGTGAGGGGATTCCTGAGGGTTGCTTCTCAGACCCAGCAAGGTGGCTGCTGCCCTTCACAGGCTTCTCAGTTTCTGTCCCCATCTAGAGCTGGACTTGGGTTCTTCAGTAAGAACACAGCCTCAGAGGCACCTGGGCCGAAGCAGAGGTTTCTGATCTGCTCCTGGGGTTCCCAGTGTGAAGGTCCAGGGGCCAGAAGGGAGCGGGGCAAACAGTCTCTGGTGCCAGAATGTCATGGCTGGTACTGGGAGCTCCCAGTGGCTCACCTGGTGGGCACTGGGCACTGCCCAGGCTGGCTGCCCCACATGCCCCGCTGATATTCTGCCTCAATCAAGTTAAACGGGAAAATCGCCGTGTTTTGGGCATTAATGGGAAGGTCAGCTAAGATTGCTACTTGCCAATTGGCGACTTGCCTGACCAGGTCTGTGTGATTGGGCTGCTTTTGGTTCTCTGCGTTATGGTTTGAGTGTTGAGTTCTCCACTGCTGGGCACATGTGGCTCCAGGGACGGAAAAAGTAGATGAGGTGACAGTCCATGTGATTCCTCCTGTGTGGCCTTGAGGGCAGGCTGTGTCCTGGCATTCCACTGCTGCTTAGCCCTTGCTTTTCATCCGAAAGTTACTTGGGGTTGTTCTTCCTGGGCTGGAGAATTGAAGGGGCTGAGGCAAAGCCAGGCCAGCTGCCCTCCAGTCTCTTCCAGGGCAGGGGGCAGCAGGCAGCGTGCTGCGGGGTCAGCAGACCTGGTTCGCTGTGGTCCTGGGTGAGTATCCAGGCCTCAGCGGCGCTTCTCTTTCCCAGCAAAGGCTGTGAGTGAATCTGTGCTGGTGTGCGTGTGCAAGGGCGTGCCCTTGGGCACCTTCCCAGCCCCGGTGATCATCAAGCAGAGGACAGCAGGCCGTGTCCATCTGCTGAGCGCCCAGGCAGTGCCGTGGGGCGCAGCCCCCTCTGCAGTAGAGGCAGGTTGTCCTCCACTTCCAGACTAAACAAGGGCCTGACACCTTGAAGTTGCACCTGGCCATAGGGATCCTCCCCTCAGGTCACACCACGTGGGAAAGACGCAGAGACCGGGTTCCCAGGCCCTGCGCTGGGCTGCTGCCAGCGCCCGCCCCACCCGACCCCCGCTCCCCACCCCCGCGCTCCTGCTCCTCGGAGCCGCGGTGCACGAAGCTGGCGGCAGGAGCTGCCCGAAACACACTACAGAGTCCCTGAAGCTGTCTTGTTTTTAGACACGTGGAGGCATTTCTTCCCCCAGAAGCTGCTAGTCCTCTGTATTTATTCAGGTGTCTCCTGCTGGGAAGCCTCCAGGGCTGTGCTCCTGTGCCCCGGGGGCGGGATGGGTTTCTCTCTGAATGTGGAAACTAGGAAAGTGACTGGACCTCTCTTGCTCGCTCTCTCCTTCCTTCTTCCTCTACCTTCCCCAGAAAGGAATATTGCAACTTTAAGGTCAGGCTTCAGGTGGACCGGCCCCTGCCTTCTCAGTGCACCCCACGCCGTGTGGCTCCTGCGCCTGCGCGGTGTTTGGGCGGAGCCCACGTGCGCTCAGTCCTGTGCTGGCCGCAGGTTCCCTGGCCCCTGCTCTCCTCTCAGCAGCCGCCCTCCCGTCTTCCCTCTCCGCCCCTGGCCTCCTCGTAGGGCGGGCGTTCTGGAGGAGCCTGGGGTTGAGCAGGCGGCGTGGCTTTGCATCAAGACGTTAGAACCCGAGTCTGAACGCGGTCAGCTTTGAGATACCCAGGCCCGAAGAGCGCAGTTCACAAGACTGTTGCTGCTAATGGTGTGGCGATGGGACTGAATTGTAATAAAAATGTTATTTAATCTTTGTCTCTGTATTTTGATACTTGAATGACTTCCCCTTTTGTTTTACTGTACATATAATTGTTAATCTGATTTTGTCTGAATTATAAACATCTTGTGGTACCAAACATAACCAATATGTGCAGCAACATAGACTGACCTCACTACACAGAGAGTGTAAATAGTTCTGGGCTTCCAGCTTTGGTTTTGTTATTTTCATAACTGTACAACTTAGAACAGACTGAATTAATAAATGAGAAGTGACACAAAACCAGCCTTATGTTTTGGAGTCTCTGAAATAGGAACTTTATTTCCTGGCAGAAACATGGATATGGGCTGGGTGCTGCTGCATGTTAGAAATAAGCACCCTACTTTGTTTGGCGTAGAAGACAGTTTGGGAATTCTGCTCCCTGCCAGGCATTCTTCAAAAGGTAGCTGCCTTGGGTGGCCTGTTACAGCTGACCCTGTAAGTGGAGGGGCCCTGTTCTTCACCTCCCCATGCTTAGGAACGTCTGGTTGTGAATATCAGAGAAGGGCCACACTGCTGCAGGTACATCTCTACGTCCTGGGCTGCGCTCTTAGTCCATGAACATTTATTAAACATCCAGGGACCAGGCTGTGCACCTTGGTGGATCTAAAACTGAAGGAAGGCTGTCTCCCTTCAGGAACCTAGAGTGAAGTGTGGAGGTCAAGTTTTCGATATAACCAGCTAGCTACTGGCCTGCAGCCTCATGGTGAGGCCTGTGAGACAGTCCAAGAGCTGTAGAGATGTGAGGGACTAAGTGCCCCCAGGGATGGTGGACAGGGTGGTGCCTGAGCTGGTTTTTAAAGGAGAGAACGTGCCAGGTGCACATCCATGATCCCAGAGACTTGGGAGGCTAGGACAGGAGGATTGCAAGTTTGAAGCCAGCCTGGGCAACTTAGCAAGACCCTTTCTCAAAAAATAAAAAGGAGATTTAGCTCAGTGGTAGAGTGCCCCTGGGCTCAGTCCCCAGTGCTGGGGAGTGGGAGGGAGAGGAAAGGCACAAACAGGAGCAACCTCACTGAATACCTGCGTTCCAAGTGCCGTGGAAAACTTTCAAAGCAGCCATCGCCCCAGCCCCACGCCTCTGTGGGGAGGTATTCTCTCTTCTTCATAGAGAAGGAAACAGGCTCAGAAAGGTTAGAACCCCTGCTTAGAGCCAAGAGGAGGACTTAGAGACCACCCCAGTGGCTCCAAACTGTCTGAGCCCATGCTCCTAGGCCTGCCTCAACCCGAATGCCCAACACAGAACGTGAGTTTCTGTGAAGTCTTCCACTTGTTAAAAGGTTTAAAAAACATGATCAGCCCAGCACCCTATTTTACTTGTGAAGAAAACAAGGTCCAAAGCATGGAAAGTCTCTTGCCTTAGCCAGCCAGCCCATGGCCGAGGGGTCCCGACCCAGGCTCTGCTTCCCAGAGAGCATCGCAGCACTCAGGCTGGACAGCAGGCAGGGCACAGGCTTGGGGCCACCGCTCCAGCCGCTGTGGCATTGTCCGTGGCAGGAGAAACCTGACAGAAGAGACAAGTCTGGTCATAAATAGTGTCACTACGCCATTGCAATATGGCACTGGGACACGTTGCCACTCATGACCTGCTTCTCGTGCCACCCAGAAGCTCACAGGAGGGGACTTCTACTCTGCCCCCGAGGCCACAGGGCTGATGGTGCCCAGGCCCGGGAGGGTAGGGAGGCAGAGTCCGTGGCCGGCACCCTGCCTGTCCCTGAGCCAGAGGTAAATTGAAGGGAGAGAAGGAAGAAGGTGGCATCAAGCGGGGACTAGATGGGACACAACAGCAGTGCAGTGTCCCTCTGCCTCTTTAGCCTGGTCCACACCCTGGAAGCACGCAGACTTGAAGCAGGAAGAGGCCAGGCGATGAGCAAAGTGTCTGCTCTTGGACCTTAGAGTGGAGCATGGGGAACCTCACAGCCCTCTCCCTCTGCTCCCCTCTGTCCCCCTGAAGAGGCCTGTTTCTGTCAACTTCCCCACATCCTTGCTGGTCTGCTCTTCACAGATGCTCTGTGGCCAAGCTCCTAAGTGGCTTGGCAATGCCAGTACCAGTGGAAATGTCACCTTCAGCCAGGAGCGGGCCCTGAGGGGGAAGAACCTGGCCACTGGAGTACTTTCTAAGGCAGTGGGAAACACCCTCCAGTCAGCCGCGGCCACCCAGCTTCCTAGAGCGTGTCCAGGTCCCCCGAGTCCCACAGACAGGCTCAGCCAATCTCAGTTGTCTTGCACTCCCATGGCACAATTTGTCACCAACTAACACCCAAGGACAAGCACAGGTCTGAACTGTTCGAGGCTCAGTGCAGGTGCCAGGACCCCATGCTGTTCTCTCCAGGACTTGGCTGTTGGGGACATAAACAAGCGTGTGCCAAGTAAAGAACTGTCCAGACACCTAAGATAGTTACTATCCGGTAAGTGGAGTGGGGATGACTAGGTAGCCACTGGCTCGGGGTGCAGGAGATTTGTTTTCCTACTTACCCCAAATAAATCCCAGATGGCTCACATATATCTAAATGTAAAAAAGAAAAGAAACCTCAAAGCTAGAAAAAGAGGGAGACATTTTTTCATAATCTTGGTATGAGAAAGGTCTTTCCAAACGTATTACAAAACTCTTGAATTCTTTTTTTAAAGATTAACATATTCAACTACATAAAACCCAAACAGTCCTGCATAGCAAACTGCTCCATTAAGAAAAATAAAAAAAAAAAAAAAAAAAACAATCAGGGCTGGGGCTGTGGCTCAGTGGCAGAGTGCTTGCCTAGCATGTGTGAGGCACTGGGTTTAATCCTTAGCAACATATAAAAATAAGTAGAATAAAATCATGCTGTCCATCTACAGCTACAAGAAATAAAATTAGAAAAGAAAATGAAACAATTAGCCAGGTGTGGTGGTACATGCCAGTAATCCTAGCTACTCAGGAGGCTGAAGCAGGAGGATCCTGAGTTCAAGGCCAGCCTGAACAACTTAGTGAAACCCAGTTTCAAAAAATAAGAAGGGAGCTATCATGTATAACAAATTAGAATAAATAAATTTTAAAAAATAAGAAGGGCTGGGTGCAGCTCTGAGGTAGCCCATCCCTGAGTTCAACCCAGGAGCAAAACCAAACCAAACACCTGGATCTCCTCGCAGGCAACCCTTCCTCTCCTGGCTCCATGTAGAGCCCCTGGGGACACCAGCCAGCCAGGACCAGGAAAGGGCAGCCTCGAAAGACAGCTTTGCCAGTGGTTGCTCTTCCCCAGCCAAACACCAGAAAAGGCACTGTGGCCCCACACCCACCTGTGCTGGCCAGGTGGGGAGCTTAGCTGCCACCTCCCCAGGTCATCATGAGGTGGCCCAGTGCTCCCACGGGGCAGTGTCAGACCAGGGTAACAAGTGGTCATGAAAAACCAGCCTCTATCTCAGAGCAAAGCCTGTCCAAGGAAGGGACATGGCCTTTGTCCTTGGAAAGACCCACAGAGCACTCCTAGGCACATTCCCACCCTGCTAAGTTGTTTATCTACAAATAACAGGAGAGATCTGCTGCGCCAGGTGTCCCTGACTCAGTCAGGCTAGGTGGGGATCCATAGCAGCCACCAATCAGCATGAGACAGGGAAATACCTGGGATGCCAGATGACCCTCCCAGTAGTTTATGGTGGTTGATAACAAGTTGGGAAACCATGTAGTTCAGCACGAACACCCCTCTTGGCTTAAACCAATCAGTTCAAATGAATAACCCCTTTTGTACTGACCAATCACCCCTAGCCAATCTGTTCCCACCAGTGAATATGCTAATCATGTTTTAGAGTTGTTGTTTGATTTTCCTGCTGTGTGTGATGATTTGCTAAGAGATGCTATGATGTATGTGAAGTCCCTGCCTTCTCCAAAGAATGTATAAAACTGCTGCAAACCCTGGGCTCTGGGCCTCTCAGCATCACCAGTTGCTGTGTGTGTGCAGAGGACCGAGCTAGCTCGCAATAAACACCTCTTTGCTGCTTACATCGATCTTGGGTCTCTGGTGGTCTTTGGGGGTCCCGAATTCGAGCATAACAGTCACAGGCGCTCCATCCTGGGAGACAGAACTCCCACACACCCGCACCCTGGTAGCAAGGAGCCTTCTACCTGTGGCGTTGCAGGCCAGGTGGGAACCTGACTTCCACCCCCTGGCAGTAAGGAAGCCCTTCCCTTGCTAGCGCGGTGTCGAACAAAGTCAGGTAAATCAGAGGCCTAAGATGGAAGGTCTCCAAGCAAAACATAAACATAAACATGCAAGTTCCAATAGAAAATCCCTCAAAAAATGAAATCCTTAGCTGTCAACCTAAAGTCACCCTAGGACTTCATACAGAAAACTGAATAGTGCTGACAGGAGAGCTCAGCCAAGCCTGGGACACCTGGAGATGTCCCGTGTTCACGAACTGCAGTGCTCCCCATGGTGAAGACGCTCCTTCTCCCTAAATTGATAGAAAAGTTTAACACAATTCCTATCAAATTCCCACCAGGTTTTTGTTGTTGTTGTTATTTGAAGATTTAAACAGAATTGTCCTATGAAAAGACAAAGAACTAGAACAACTGAAACAATCTTAAAAAATAAAAAATGGGGGGCTGAGGTTGTGGCTCAGTGGTAGAGCACTTGCCAAGCATGTGCCAGGCCCTGGGTTCGACCCTCAGCACCACATAAAAATAAATAAATAAAATAAAGGTGGTGTGTCCATCTACAACTAAAAAATTTTTTTAAATAAAAATTTTAAAAAAATTAAAAATGGGAAGAATGAGTTTGTCCTATTTTCAGGACTTACTACACAGCTCCAAGTCAGTACTGTGTGGTGCGGCAGTGACCGGCATATTTGGATGGAACAGAATACAGGAGTCAGAAAGACACTCACACAAGTACATCTGACACAGGTGTAAGGCAGTCAATGGAGAAATGGGGCTGGAGCTAGTGGAAGGCCATAGGTAAAAAGCACACTCCAATCGAAGCCTCACACCTTATACAAAACTTAACACAGAATGGATCACAGACTTAATGTAAGACATAAAAGTATAAAACTCTTAGCAAAACAAAGACCATCTTTGGGATCTAGGGCTAGGTAAAGAGTTTTTATAAACCAAACTCACAATATGTAAAAAGAAAAACCTGATAAATTTGACTTCAAAATTAAAAACCATTGCTCTATGAATGTTTTGATTTTTTTTTCTTTTTATGACACTGGGGATTGAACCCAGAGTCACTTTACCCCTACCTCCCCAGTTATTTTTATTTTTTTTTAAATTTTGAAACAGAGTCAAAAAGCTGCTGATGGTCTAAGTTGCTCAGACTGGCCTCAAACTTGTGATCCTCCTGCCTCAGCCTCCAAGTCATGGGATTATGGGCACTCCTCTTGAGAGGAAGGCAAGCTACAGACTGGAAAAAACATATTTTTCAGGACTGGGGTTGTGGCTCAGGTGGTAGAGTGCTCGTCTAGCACGTGTGAGGCACTGGGTTCAGTCCTCCGCACCACGTAAAAATCAAATAAAGATATTGTATCCACCTAAAACTAAAAAATAAATATTAAAAAAAATTTTTCAAACCATATATTTAACAAAGGAGTAATATTAAGAATACATAAAGCACTCTCAAAACTCAACAGTAAAAGAATAAACAGTCCGATTAGAATGGGGACAAAAGAACATGAAAAGACATTTCACTAAATAGGATATACAGGATGGCAAATAAGCACACAGAAGGGTGCCGCAGTCTGGCTGGGCACAAATCACGAGCCACTCACAGCTTTGTAGATTCAAACAGCAACTCTTTATTCCCATCTCACACCGGCCTTCTACAAACACGTTCTGGGGAAATCCACGTTCTCTGCCCAAATCCACACCCACTGGGCTTCTGTCTCCCAAATATATTCTGAATCCCGTGAGAACTCAAGGGGAACTCAGGCAGCAGGATACGCCCTAAACGGGGAATGCCCTAAACTCGGATTATCTTAAACCGGGAACACCCTAAACACGGATCCGCCCTGGTCCTTGAGCAAGGTCACCTTACATGCAATGTCGCTGCAAAATGTCCTATTTCCACGAGTCCTTCCACTAAAGAAACATGGGGGTACGCTGGCAAGGAAATTGTCATACCTACTTGGCTGATGGCTCCCAGCATCTCCCCGCTTCTGATTAATTAAACAACAAGTAATGTGGCTTAAGGACCGTGCCTGGTAGGTTGTCCAATTCAACATATGGTTCTTACCCGTCATTGGAAAACTGACCTTTAGGCATCAGCCTCCTGTCTTAGGTTGATACCACTGCAACTGGATCATGCCCGTCACTGACTACCGGTCCAGCATATAGCCATTGGCCCCCAAATTTTAGACCATCACTAGCAGAAGGGAGGAGGATACAGAAATGCCACGACACCAAGCCAATTGACAGCTCCTTTGGAAAAATTGCATCACTGGTGACACCATCAGCAAAGATATGCCAGCATTACCACAATTAACATGGGGTGCGCTGGCAAGGAAATAAAAATTGCATCACTGGTGACACCATCAGCAAAGATATGCCAGCATTACCACAATTCGCTGCACCAAATGATAGTTACATAGTCCAGGCAAGTTCTGCAAGCAGTTCAAAGGGGAGGAATCTATCAATATGTCCGTCTCCTCCCAAAGTCCATTTTCCTCCCAAAGTAAGTTGACTCCTTGATTGAGCATTACTTGTTGAGTTATATTCATTGATGCATCAGTTTATACAGTTTACTGTGATAGCTATCATAGAAGCTGTAGTTTGTCTTCACTGGCACTGGGATGAAGATAGGAATTCTGGAAATGATGCTAAAGAGACATTATCCTGAAAAGAATTATTAAATATAATGAAAGGGAAAGGTGAAAGTAAACAAACAGATCTGTTAACCTCCTTTAAAAACAATCCTTAACAGCTGTTTACCTGATTTAAATTAGTAAACAAACAGATCTGTTAACCACCTTTAAAAACAATCCTTAACAGCTGTTTACCTAATTTAAATTAAGCCATTTAAATCACGTGAATAAAAAAATAATAATTTGGATCCATTTTTCATGAGCGCTCCTCATATATGAAATATGGACATACGCGCACACAGACATACAACACAAAACACAAATGTGCAAACAAACGTACAACACATAAGATAATAATAAAGGCCTTGTAGCTTTACCTAGGTGAAATCTCCATTGCAATGTTTAAAAACTCCAGTCAAAAAATAAAACTGATCAAAAAAACATTAACCTAGGTGTGTATGAGCTCAAAAAATAAAATAGAACCTTATGATGTGGAAAAATGCAATAATAAAATAGATATTGAAAAAAGCATCCTGGTTAATCACTGTCGCAGATGTAAGAATGGCCAAGCTGGAGTTCTGGATATCAGCTGTTATGGATTTGAGTCAAATCATCTTCTTTTCAATCTGCAGAAATCGTTTTAGTTAGTCTTTCTGGAATCCAAATCGGTTGCTGTTCTCCCTGTGGAAAAACACAAACAGAGCCCCGACTCCAGACAATCACTGGGTCAGGACCTTTCCATTGTCCTGTTAGAATATCTTTCCAAAGTACTTTAGGCTTATGCACATTTTTTGGACACATATGCCTTTCCGCAGCACTAAGTCCTGATGAATCCAAATTTAAAAAGTTTAGAGTAAAAAGCGTTATTTTAAGTTTATCTTTGGGGGATATATACCCCTTTCCAATTCCCTCTTTTTGCTTTAATAAGTATGTTTTAATAGTTTGATGAGCTCTTTCAACTATGCCTTGTCCCTGTGGATTGTATGGGATTCCTGTTATATGAGTAATACCAAATGGTGAGCAAAATTGTTTAAAAGAGGTAGAAGTATAACCAGGACCATTATCGGTTTTTAACTGTTTAGGAACGCCCACAGTGGCAAAATTTTGTAAGCAATGAGCTATAACATCTTTAGTTTTTTTCTCCGGCATAAAGGGAGCCCATCAAAAATCCGGAAGAGGTATCAACTGTAACATGTAAATATTTTAATTTTCCAAATTCTGGCAAGTGTGTGACGTCCATCTGCCAAATATGGTTAGGTATCAGTCCTCTAGGATTGACTCCAAGATTAACTTGTGGTAAAAAGGTCACACAATTTTGACATTGCTTTATTATATGTCTGGCTTGTTCCTTAGTTATTTTAAAATGCTTTTGTAAAGTATTAGCATTAACATGGAATTTTTTATGAAAATTCGTAGCTTCTTCTAGTGTAGAGAAAATATGTATGTCATGTGTAGTTTTATCTGCTAAATCATTGCCCAAACTAAGGGCTCCAGGCAATCCTGTATGTGCCCTGATATGTCCTATAAAGAATGGATCTTTTCTGTCCCAGATTAGACTTTGTATAGTGGAAAACAAAGAGAAAACAGTAGAAGAAGGGGAAATCCTACCAGCATCTTCAAGAGATACTATAGCATTAACTACATACTGACTATCGGAAAATAAATTAAATACAGAATCTTTAAACATCAAAAAGGCTTGTAAAACTGCATTAAGCTCTACCTTTTGAGCTGATTGTTTGGGTACTAAAAATGTAAAAGTTTGATCAGGGGTAACTACTGCTGCTGTACCATTATTTGACCCATCAGTGAATATATTTGGAGCATTCATGATAGGGGTTTTTCTTGTCATTTTTGGAAAAACTACAGGATGCGAGGACCAAAAAGACAACAAAGGATTAGATGGTAAGTGATTATCCAATGAAACATTAGATTTACACATGATTATTGCCCAAGTATTTAACTCATTGGCTAACTCATCAATTTGATCCATAGTATATGGAGTAATAATTTTATTGGGAGAAATCCCAAACACTCCCTTTGCTGCTTTTATTCCTTTGAGTATTAATTGTCCTACAGCCTCAGGATACCTAGTAAGAATAGTGTTAGGAGAATAAGATAAATGTATCCACAATAATGGACCTTCTTGCCAAAATACTCCTGTAGGAATATTTTTTGTTGGTAGTACAATAAATAATAAAGGCAAACTTATATCAATTCTATCCAAATGCATATTTTCCATATATGTTTCAATAATTTTCAATGCCTTTCTTGCTTCAGGTGTTAACATGCGGGGTGAGTTTGGATCTGATGGTCCTTTTAGGATATCAAATAAAGGTCCCAACTCTCCTGTTGGTATGCCTAGATAAGGCCTTATCCAATTTATGTCTCCCAATAACTTTTGAAAGTCGTTAAGTGACTTGAGTTGATCTACTCGTATTTGAATTTTTGGTGGACTGACCATGGTTGAGGATAATAGAACTCCTAAATAATTAATTGGAAAATTTAATTGTACTTTATCTATTGCTATCTCTAGATTATAATTTTTTAATAAGTTTGTAAGTGTGGCATAACATTCCAGCAATATGTTTTTATCTTTATGTGCCAATAATACATCATCCATATAGTGAAATATTTGCAGTTCAGGATTTTGATTTCTAAGTGGTTGGATTACTTTGTTAACATAAATTTGACACATAGTTGGACTGTTAGCCATCCCTTGAGGGAGTACTTTCCATTCATATCTCTGATCAGGACCTTCATGATTTAATGCAGGGATAGTAAATGCAAAACGTGGACTATCCTCGGGATGAATTGGAATTGAAAAAAAACAATCTTTAATATCTATAGCTAAAACATGCCAGGTTTTTGGCAAAGCAGACAATTGAGGAATCCCCGATTGAGCAGGTCCCATAATAACCATCTCATTATTAATGGCTCTTAAATCTTGCAATAATCTCCATTTACCAGATTTCTTTTTGATGACAAAAATGGGAGTATTATGGGGAGATATGGAAGGTTGTATATGTCCTTCTGCTAATTGTTGTTTGACCAGATCATGGGCTACTTGTATCTTCTCTTTAGTCAGGGGCCACTGAGGAACCCACACTGGTCTTTCTGATTTCCAAGTAATTTTTATTGTCTCAGTGGCCCTTTCTGAAAATCCAACCCATGTCTGTCTGTTCCTTGATCTATTTGAATTGGTGCTACTATACCTTGTCCTTGTTTTCCTAATCTTTTTTCTTTCCTAAAACCTTGTCTAGCCCTAGTAGTGGGCGCATTAGGATTGATGTTATTTGTTAACGTCAAACCTAATTGATCTAGGACATCTCGTCCCCATAAATTCATAGGAAGATGATCCAATACATATGGCTGTATAGTTCCTTCACATCCTTCAGGATCCTTCCAATCTAATACCATTGCACGTCTATGGGGATTAGTCACCACTCCTAGGCCTCGAAGCGTTTGAGTGGCTTGTTGTAATGGCCAATGTTTTGGCCATTCTTGACTAGATATGATGCTAAGGTCAGCACCTGTGTCCAGTAGCCCATTAAAATCGTGTCCTTGAATATTTAGTTTTAGCATTGGGCGAGAATCTAAATTTAAAGACAACATAGCCCAATCTACACCTGTGGAGCCTAATCCCCTGGAACCTCTTTTTACACTATGACTAGGAAATTTATCATGTAGGCTTGGTATTATTAACAACTGTGCTATTCTATCTCCAGGTGAAATTACTGATATACCTCTTGGAGAACTAGCTATAATTTTTATTTCACCTACATAATCGGGATCAATTATCCCAGGACTTATCAGAAGTCCTTTTAATGTAGATGAACTACGTCCCAATAATAAGCCTACTGTTCCTTTGGGAAGAGGTCCTTTTACCCCTGTGGGAATGATTTGAACTCCCATCTCTGGAGTTAGTACTGCTCTGGTAGAGGCGCAGATGTCCAACCCTGCGCTCCCTCGGGTTTGTCTGATGAGGGATTTAATGGACAATGTGTCCTGGGCACTACCCTGATGGTGTTGCTGGGTTCCTCCACTGCCCCGTATATTTGTGGTTGTGAGCCCCGGAGCATTGGGCCCCCTTGTCCGTTTTTTGGCAATGGAGCCTGATGCCTTTCTCCATGATATTGTGGGTAAATACCTGGTCCTTGTCCATTTTTTGATAAGGGAGTACCCTCTATGGTGGTTTGAGAACGGCATTCATTAGCCCAATGTCTCCCTCTATGGCATCGTGGGCAAATACCCGGTATTCTATTTCTTTGATACCTAGTTTTGTTAAACCCTCCTCCTTTGGGGCAACTCCTTTTAAAATGTCCTGTTTGTTCACAATCAAAGCATGTTTTTGGCCTGGCATCTAAAGCCTGTTGTACTGCAGCTGCCAAGACTTGCCCTTGTTCATTAATATCTCTACATAATTTAATATATGTGTTTAAATCTTTATGTCTCCATGGTCTAATAACCTCTCTGCAGCAACAATTTACTTGGACATAAGCCAGTTGTTTTATTAATGGCATTGCTTGTTCCGTATCCCCAAAAATTCTGGCAGCCGTTTGAATTAGCCTATCTACAAAGTCAGCATAAGGTTCATTAGCTCTCTGTATTACCTTAGATAGCTGACCTTGTAAATCTCCATGTCCTTGTAAAGTCTTCCATGCCCTAACTGCGTCTGCAGCAATTTGTGCATATATAGCAGGATCATATTCAATTTGTTGCCGTTGACCCTCATAAGGTCCTTTTCCTAACAACATTTCTAGATTTCTTTGAGGGTAACCGGATGCTGCATTTCGCCTAGCTGTCTCCGCGCAAAATTCCTCATTGGCAACCTTCCATAACAAATATTGTCCTCCATTTAGCACAGATTCACACATGCTAGCCCAATCTGCTGGCATCATGTCCAAGTTAGTAATGGACTCGACCATGCTTACCATGAAGGGAGCTTGGGGACCATAGGTTGTTACAGCCTCCTTTAACTGCTTCACTTTTAAAATCTAAAGCATGGTGAATTCGCTGCCCTCCTACCTGTTTAAGTACAGGACATGCTAATCTTTGAGGTCCTGTCTCAGGATCCCAATTATCAACTACGGGGTTTGAGGGCCACTCAGCTGTCTCTATCAGTGGGGCTGTTGGTTGAATTACGCCCTCTTGTGATAAAACGGAGTTAGTAACAGCCTCCTGTTGTGGCCTTTTTCCTAACAACCCCTTTTCCTTTAAATTTTCTTCCTCTGTCTGACTAGCTCGAGAGACCTTCTCTTTTGCTTGATCTAAAATGTCTTTCTCCATGTTCTGAACCTCTAACAATTTACTTAACATCTTTTCAGTTTGTTTTAATCTACTATAAAGATAACGCAACCCAATAAGATAACACAAAACAAAACCGAAACTGAATGAAACAAAAACAGAATAAAAAATCGTTGTATCAATTTTCTCTTCCTCAGGGCCGACAAACTTCAAAGCTTTAGTCAACCATTTTTTCCAGTTTGCCTGAGAAATTTCTAGGGATAGGCAGCTTGAAACAAAAACAAAATAAATCAAAAGAAGAACACATTGTTTTTTGAAATGGCCACCCATTCTCTCGCCTTCCCTCAGGGGCGAACAATTTCACTTACCCCCAAGCTTCAGGCATTCCACGTACGAGCCACCAGATGCCGCAGTCTGGCTGGGCACAAATCACGAGCCACTCACAGCTTTGTAGATTCAAACAGCAATTCTTTATTCCCAAACTCACACCAGCCTTCTACAAACACGTTCTGGGGAAATCCATGTTCTCTGCCCAAATCCACACCCACTGGGCTTCTGTCTCCCAAATATATTCTGAATCCCGTGAGAACTCAAGAGGAACTCAGGCAGCAGGATACGCCCTATTCTAAACGGGGAACGCCCTAAACTCGGATTATCCTAAACCGGGAACACCCTAAACACGGATCCGCCCTGGTCCTTGAGCAAGGTCACCTTACATGCAATGTCGCTGCAAAATGTCCTATTTCCACGAGTCCTTCCACTAAAGAAACATGGGGGTACACTGGCAAGGAAATTGTCATACCTACTTGGCTGATGGCTCCCAGCAGACGGGTACTGAGCATCCTCTGTCATTAGGAAAGTACCAACCAAAATTGCAGTGGGACCCCGGAGCATGCCTGTCAGAACAGCTGAAATGAATGGTGACACCACCACATGCTGCTAAGGGCGCAGAGGCACTGGATCATTCGCACATTACAAGTGAGAGTATAAAATTTCACAATCTGGAAAATAGTTTAGTGGTTTCCTAAAAAACCTAAATACACAACTACTGTTCGTCCTAGGAGTTACATCCCTGGAAATGTATCCCAAAGAAATGAAGAAAGTGCTCACACAAAACCTGTGTTCATAGCAGCATGATTCACAATAACCAAATTATGGAAGCTGCCCAGATGTCCATCAAAGGATGCACGGATAAAATCAGTAGGTGGAGACACAGTGGAGTTTTATTCAGCCATAGAGAATGAAATTGTGTCATTTGCAGGAAATGGATGGAACTTGGAAACATTGTGTGAAGCAAACAAACCAAACTCAGAAGGTCACGGGTCATATGTGTGGAAGCTAGAAAGGGAATGGGGGAAAAATTGGGAGGCATCTCATGAAAATAGAAGGGAGACCAGTAAAGGAAGAAAGCCAGGGGAGAGGAGGGCGGGAGAGGAAGGAGAGGTACTCAGGGACAAAGCTGACCCCATTATCATTGTGTAATTGTGCAAATGTGTGATGATGAATCCTACCATGATGCACTGATTTTAAAATTTAAAAAAAAACTGTAAATAAATGTTTGTAATAGCTATACTATTATTATAGCTATTATAACATTGTAATTTCCAGTCCTAAACTGGAAATAATTTAGATGTTGTTCAACCAGTGAAGGGTTAAATCAACTGTGGTTCATCAGTGTCGTGGACTAATAGCAATAAAAAGGAAAATCATCACGGAGCCACAGAACCACCTGGATCAGCCTCCAGAGAATCACACTGAGTGAAAACAACTATCCCCCAAAGTTGTGGATTCATGTTTTCTGCAGTCCCAGGGATCGAACCTAAGGCTGTACCACTGAGCCACAACCCAGCTCTACTGATTTGTTTTTAAGAGGATGCATGTGTTGGGCGACCGTATCTGTACATATTAACATTTGTAGTAAAAACTAGGATCTAGAGTCGGTGTAGCATAACAGGCAACAGTACTTACACTTCAAGGAACCCTGGGAGGGTGTGCAGAGAACCTGCGCTCTAACAGAGCCTGGCCCACGGTACTCACAAGGTTTCACGTACATATGTACACGCCTATGTGTATGTATGCACATTACATATTTCATATATGAGACTGCATATACTTGCAGTCCCATACACTGACTCTGAAAGGATATACATACAAAAAACTAGTAATAGCCCTTACTCCTGGGCAAGGGATGAGAGAGACTGACTTTTCACTGCGTGTGCTTTGTAACCGTGTGCAGGGAGTTCCCAGCTGGTCCGGGGGTTACCTCCTGATAACCTCACTGGAAGTTGGAAATCTCAAAGCAGAAAATGCATTTAACACACCTACTGAGTATCGCTTAGGCGAGCCTGCCTTGAGCGTGTTCAGAACCCTTATATCTGCCTACTGTTTGCACTGTTATCTAGCAGAGTGTGTGTATGTGTGTGTGTGTACACTTTCACTTTTTTCCTTCAGTCACGGATGACCCCTGAGGTGAAGCAACGGGGGCTCACTCTTGGGGTGTGGGGGAGAACAAGGTGGGAAGTCCCAGCCTCAGTGGATGACTGCAGCCCACGACAGGCAACAGCAGTAACTCCTGAGAAGGGCAAACCTGACTTTCAGAATTACACCATGATATTAAAACTGATCTCCAAGAAGAAATTAAAAGACATATAAGGAAACAGGAAAACATGGCCTATTTGCAGGGGGGAAATAAGATATTGAAAGCGTCTCTGGAATCCTAGTCCTCGGACCTACTGAACAGAGATCAAACGTCCGCAGTCCCCTGCACCCATCATCTCACTTTCTGCAGTTTCAGCTTTCTGCAAACACATTCTGAAAATAGCAAATTGAAAATTCCAGAAATAGTTCATAACTTGCGTGCCGTCCCGAGTAGTGCAATGGAAGCTGGCACTGGCCTGCTCTGCCCGCCCAGAGAGGGAACAGCACTGTGACATCGTAAATAGAAAAGGTATTTCATACACCTACACTCCAAGCATCATACTTAGCCTCGCCCGGCTTAACTGCACTCAGAACACTTGCGTTAGCCTCCATTCGGGCAAATCATATGCTGAAAAACCAGCCTCTCTCTCAGAGCAAAGACTGTCCAAGGAAGGGACATGACCTTTGTCCTTAGAAAAACCCACAGAGCACTCCTAGGCACATTCCCACCCTGCTAAGTTGTTTATCTACAGGAGAGATCTGCTGTGCCAGGTGTCCCTGACTCAGTCAGGCTAGGTGGGGACCCATAGCAGCCCCCTAGCAGCCACCAATCAGCATGAGACAGGGAAATACCTGGGATGCCAGATGACCTTCCCAGTAGTTTATGGTGTTGGGAAACCATATAGTTCAGCACGTACACCCCTCTTGGATTCAACCAATCAGTTCAAATGAATACCCCCTTTGTACTGATCAATCACCCCTAGACAACTTGTTCCTGCCAGTGAATGTGCTAATCATGTTTAGAGTTGTTATTTGATTTTCCCGCGGTGTGTGATGATTTGCTAAAGGATGCTATGATGTATGTAAAGTCCCTGCCCCCTCCAAAGAATGTATATAAACTCTGCTTAAATTGTTCTTGGGGCTCTTTGTTCTTTGCTCCTCTGAAGTGAGCTCAGAGCCCCAGCATGCTGGACCCCCAATAAACCCTTTGCTGTTGCATGAGACAGTCTCTTGGTGTTACCACTGTTGACCGGTGACGAGTTCTTGCTTCCCCAATGTTGAAGAATAACACCAAGAAGCACGCCGAGGCAAGGTCAGAGTAGAAATTAGAAGTTTATTAAAGGACAGCAGAAAAGACTTCTCCCGGGGGAAGAAGGGTGAAGCCAGATTTAAAGTTAGGTAGTCAGTGTAGTGAGGTAAATCGGGTCTAATATCGAGTGAAATCTAAAATGGAGGCCATGCTGGGAATGACTCAGGGAAAACGCAGGACAACTCAAGGAATGTTAATGAAGTCCTGAAAAGGCCCTAGGCCAAAGTCCACCTCAAAGAAATGTTAATGGAGCCCAGGAAACAGCCCCAACAGACTTGGAGATAGCCCATCCCAAAAGGTGATAATTAAGCCCACCAGTAGGCCTCCAACCTACATTCCATCACTGAAAGAACTATAAAAAGGGGAAAGAACAGCCCTTCCACGGATTCCCACCTCTTGGGTCCCCTTCTTCCTCCGGGAGAAGTCTTTTCTGCTGTCCTTTAATAAACTTTAATTTCTACTCTGACCTTGCCTCGGCGTGTGCTTTCTGGTGTTATTCTTCAACATTGGGGAAGCAAGAACTCATCACCGGTCAACAGCGGTTTCAAGGGGACCCAAGAGGTGGAATCCGTGGAAGTGCAGTTGTCTCCCCTTTTTATAGTTTTGGTGATGGAATGTAGGTGGGAAGGCCCGAGGGGTGGGACACAGGTGGACTTAATCATCACCTTTTGGGATGGGATTATCACTTCTCTGGGATGGGCTATCCCCAAATCTGTTGGGGCTGTTTCCTGGGCTCCATTAACATTTCTTTGAGGTGGACTTTGGCCTAGGGTCTTTTCAGGACTTCATTAATATTCCATGAGTTGTCCTGCGTTTCCTGGAATCATTCTCAGCATGGCCTCCATTTTAGATTTCACTCGATATTAGACCAAATCTAACTACACTGACTACCTGACTTTAAATCTGGCTTCATTGGTGGTCTTTTCCTCCGACGTTCACCCGACCTTTACAATGCGTGAGTGTGATCTTTTTTTTTTTTTTTGCAGTGCCAGGGATGGAGCCCAGGGCCTCATGCACTAGGCAAGTGCTCTACCACTGAGCTACATCCCCAGCTCCAAAGTATATTATATAATGAAACATTGAAAATCTCACATAACTTATTGAATATTGTACCTGAAATTGGAAAACAGCACTATTTTAAGTCAAAACAAATGACCACTAGTCGGAGGCCTCTCCATGCTACTGAAGCCAGATTTAAATAAAATTAGGTAGTTCAGTGTAGTTAGATAAATCGGGTCTAATATCATATCGAGTGAAATCTAAAATGGAGGCCATGCTGATAATGATTCCAGAAACGCAGGACAACTCATGGAATGTTAATGAAGTCCCAGAAAGGCCCCAGGCCAAAGTCCACCCCAAAGAAATGTTAATGGAACCCAGGAAACAGCCCCAGCAGATTTGGAGATAGCCCATCCCAAGAAGTGATAATGAAGACCTTTCTGCCCAGATTACTTGTCTGGCCCACCTGTGTCCCACCCCTTCCCACCTACATTCCATCACCAAAACTATAAAAAGGGGAGACAACTGCACTTCCACGGATTCCACCTCTTGGGTCCCCTTCTTCCTCCGGGAGAAGTCTTTTCTGCTGTCCTTTAATAAACTTCTAATTTCTACTCTGACCTTGCCTCGGCGTGCTCTCTGGTGTTATTCTTCAATATTGGGGAAGCAAGGACTCGTCACCCGCCAACAGCAGTAACACTACCTGCCCTCTAGTCACTTACTAGCCATCCCAGTCACCAGACCAACTCCCCTGGTATGGCAGCACTTACGCTCCAGGAACCATTATCTTACTTACTAATGGCCCCAAAGCATATGGATGGATGTGAGTCAGGGCTTCATTGCTAGGATAAAGCACCTCAGAAACACAAGTGAGAGAGGAGGAGGTTTGCTTCTGCTCAGAGTTTTAGAGGCTCCAGCCCATGGTCAACTGGCTCCGTTGCCTTGGAGCTGAGTCGAGGCAGTGATCATGGCAGGGGGCCTGGTGGAAGAGAGCGACTACTTCATGGGGAGGGGGGGGACGGGGGGAGATGACCCTTCCAGGACAGGCCAACACTGATCTATTTCCTGCAACTAGGCCCCAGCACCCAGTTCCCACCGACTCCTGATAATGCCAAGGTGTGAATCCATCAATGATCCATTAATCCACTGATGAGGTCGAGCCTTCAGGATCCAGTCCCTTCCCGAGAGCCTGTTCCAAACATCCCTGCTCTTCAGCACACCAGCCTTTGGGGGACATTCCAGGCCCAAACCATGACAAGTACTGACACTGACAATTTGCAGGTACCAGAGAGAAGCCACAGTGCCAGCCGTTATGTGAAAAGTGAACACTCTTGACCCGATAAAGGAAAACCATCTGCTGAGTTGCTGAAGTCTACAGTGAGACTCGTCTGTGGATGTCTGACAAAGGGAAAAGAAGTCCAGCTACTTTTGCTGTCATATGTACAAGTCATGGCCACCGTGTACGGTAACTTAGTTGTGATGGAAAAGGCATCGAATTTGCAGGAAGACATGAAGAGAAAATGTGCCACGACTTTGGCCACACTGTGCCATACAGTGCTGGAGCTCCACAGAAGCCTCAGCCAGGGACACCCTGCAACAAGTGACATCAAGCTATTTACTATGACTGAGGGATGGTTACACAGATTCCAGAACAGCCGTGGACTGAAAAATACAAAAATTAGTGCCGAGGCTGCGTTTGGCACATTTCCAGGGAGGTTGAAGTTAGGAGAAAGGGCACGACCACAGGGTCATCAGAGAGGGAACCTGGCTCTCCTGGGAGAGGCGCTCACTGGCACCCACCTGCATACAAGAGCAAAGGACGCACCAGAGCAGGGGGCGCAGCAGGACAGAGGGACTCTGCGTGGTAATGCCACAGGGCACATGTTAAAGCCGGGAGTAAAGCAGAAGGGGACACGTGTACTCCCAAAGGCAGGATTTACCTGCCCAGGTTCTGGCAACCTGCTGAGGAAGCACAAGTGACAGTCATCTTGCTGATGGAGCGTTTCATCCCAGGAGTAACGAGAGCGAGAGTGTGTGGCAGAGGAAGGGCTAGAATTTCAAGTCCTACGATCACTAGATAATGCAGCTGGCTATTCTGAATCTGTTTGCTATAAAAAAGACAATATTGGGCTGGGGTTGTTGCTCAGCGGTAGAGTGCTCGCCTAGCACGAGCAAGGCCCTGGGTTCAATCCTCAGCACCATATAAAAATAAAGATTAAAAAAAAAAAAGACAATATCAAGGTTGTTATTCCAATTGTTCAAATACAACCTCGTGGCCTCAGCCCCGTGGCCAGGGCAATTATTCAGTTTTCCAAGGCCACATCCCTCCGCCTGTTTTTTCTTTTTTAACTCATAACCAGTAATTGATGCAGACCCTAATCTGGACGTGAGGCAGTTCTAGAAAGTCTTCACTCCTGCTGATGCAATAATGTTCTTCAGAGTTGCAAGGGATGAATTAAAACCAGAAACTGCAAATACCTGCAGGAAGAAATATAGATTGAATCAAGAGTGACTTCACAGCTTTCCCAAAGATTGATATAAAAGTGAGAAATATCATCCAGGCAGCCAGAGAAGCTGTTGGAGGAGGATTTGACAATATGCTTGAAGAACTGGAAGAACGTATCATGAGCCTTGAAAAGTATCGACAAGAACGGAACAGGAAGGACTTGTTTAGTCATTTACAGAGGAAGAGGAAGGTGAAGAGACAAGCAGAACCCGCGATGTGGACATTCCCGAAATTTGTTGAAGTGTTTCAAATGCATCAAAAGGACAAAGTTACAGAGTAGAGTCCTCAGATGGAAGGTAGCACTGAAGTCACCCATATGATCACCAGAGGATGGAAACTCTGAGGCCGTACTTGGATGAGTTAAAAGGGGGCGCAGTGGTGGAGCACTCATAATCAGTAATTGATCTAGACACACTGCAGTTCTAGAAGGTCTTCACTCCTGCTGATGCAATGACATTCATCAATGGCCCAGTGGCAGAGCATACCGGAGGCCCTGGGCTCCATCCGTAGCACACAAACAAACCAAAACAACTTCCAATGAGGAGAAATTCCCATTAGTGACATCAAGTTGTTTACTACAAGTGACAGAAAAAGCCCTCAACGACTGAGGAGCTCCAGTTATCAACCTTGCCTGCACACACCCTCTCAACGCTCCACCATCAAACGGATGATCCTGCTGACAGATCATAAGAATGTCAATAACAAACTCCACGTCCCGGACCTCACTCCACCTCATCACAAGAACAAGAAGACAGAGGACAATGAAATACTTTTAGAGAAACCACATTCACAAACCTTTATTACAATTTCTATTAATTGTTTTATTAGCAGTTATCGCTAACAACTGAAAATAATAAAAATAGACAGTAATGAAAATCAGAAATGCAGGGTGGGGGCAGTTTACTACCAATCCCGCAGAAACAAACAAACAAACAAACAAATTATTAAAAAAACACACCATGAACAACTGTATGTCAACAAAGTATATGACGTACATGAAATGGATCAAGTCCAGGGACATTCAAATGACCAAAACTGATTTAAGAAAAAAAAAATTGAATACAGAGTTTAGAAATTAAAAGCTTTTAACAAGGAAACTTCTGCAACCAGATGGCTTCACCGGTCTACTGAAGTCTAGCAAGCATTTAAAGAAAGACTAACACCATTCTTGTCAAACGAGAGAGAAGGGCAGAGAGAGAACACTTCTTAGCTCTGACAGGAGGCCAGCATCACCCTAATTCCAAGCCAGGCAAAGGCACACAAGGAAGCTACAACATGATATCCTTTATGAAAACACAAAAATCCTCAATAAAATACTAGCAAACTGAATCCAACAGCATATTTAAAGGATTCTATTGTCAGACATGGTGGTGGCAGACACCTACAGTCCAATTAGGAAGCTAGGGCAGGAGGATGGCTTCAGCCCAGAAGTTGGAGGCCAGTCTAAACAACATAGCAAGACCCCAATCTCCAAAAAAAAAAAGTGACCAGACACCATTTTCAAGTGGTGTTCCTCATGAAAGCCAGGGTGATTCAGCAGAGGAACATCAAATCATGCTAATCTGTCACACGAATACAATGAAGAAAACCCCATGATCATTTCTTGATTCAGGAAAAAACATTCAAACACCGTTTTCATGATAAACATTCTACATTATGAATCTTGAAAACTGAAAGAAGTCAGAAGTCAGTCAGGAAAAGCTACGTGAGCTGGACACAGCAGTGCTCCCCTGTAGTTTGTTACTCAGGAGGCCGAGGCAAGAGGATCCCAAGTTTGAGGCCAGCCTCAGCAACTTAGTGAGACCCTGTATTATATAAGTTTTGTAGAAAGGGCTGGGGAGATGGGGATGTGGCTCAGTGTTGGCAAAGCGCTTGCCCAGAGCACACATGCCAAGGCTGGGGAATGAAATGCAGCTCTGTGGTGGTCTTGCCTTAGCATGTCCAAGGCCCTGGGCTCAACCAGTGTGGCTCAAAGGAAAACAGAAGGATCCGTGAACTATCCAGAGTCAGAAAACCCATCAAGACACAAAGCAGGTCAGTGGTTACCAGGGGCGAGGAGGGGAAAGGACTTGTTACTAGAATGGAATTTCCTTTTGTGCTGATGAAAATGTTCTGGACTTAGCCGGATCTCGGATGCCATTGTGAACGATTCAGTCTCACCGACAGCTAACTTCGTGTTCTATCTACAGTTAAAATACAAAAAATACTAAATCCCCTCAAAACAGTGAGGAGGATTGAATGGACTTAGAGACAGGATCCTTGTCTCTTCCATGTAGAAGCACAAGAAAAAACAATTTGAAAATATCTAGTTAGTTGATTATTCCAGATTTTAATGATTGAGTACAAAGTCGGGTTCTACTGCCAGCCGCGTCAGCGCCACAGCCCAGCCCACGGTCTTCCCCATAGGAATCCCTCAAGAGCACCTCTGCCTCTAAGAGCCTGAGGCTTCCAAAATGTGGATGGCTTCAAAATCAGATTGTTGCAAATCAGAGACTCCAGTTCACCAGGCCTCACTGTTATTCAGCACATCACCTTCTCTGGGCTCCCCTGTCCTCAGGCTGTGCAGGTGGGAGATTTGGAATGATCCATGCCCCCAGCTTTCTGGTCATCCCCTAGTCTCTATCCTCTAGCAAAGGGTCTCCATTAGGGGAGCCCTAGATCTAGAACTCGAATCCCTCGAGTTGCCACTGCTACATTCAGAGCGTTACACCGGCCTCCGCCTCTTGAATGGCGAGTGTTGCTGATCTTCCCCGCCCGAGTGCACCTTCATGTTCTCTTGTCCATTACAAAGAGATCACATCTGGATCACACCCGCCTCATCTCAACCACACTACGTTGGGGCTGCTCTGTTGCGGTCGGCCTGAAAACCATGGGTTGGAAACCTACAGTCCAAGAGAAGCAGGTCTTTCCTAGAACCTTCCGGACCGGTGTCTATCAGTGACAAGGAGCCCCTCCCAGGCCAGAGAGGGAAGCTGGAGGGAAGCCCGCCCCCTCTGAGCCCAGTCTTCCCTCTGTCCCAAGAACAGGTGTTCTAAGCTCAGAGATGGAGCAGGAGACTCGCTGGGCTAGAGAACAGGACCAGGAAAACTGACCTAAGGCCCCAGCTGAACCCCGACAACCTGGGAGGCCCTGTCCCCAGCGCCCGTGGGCATCCAGCTGCCAGTCTGCAACTGCGACTCAAGACGAAGCTGAGGCTTTTGCTGCTCCTTTACTTCTGGGATCACCCGAAACCTTCAGGGGAATCTAGTCCTGACCATGAGCTTCCTAACTGCTTCCCAACCTGGCCCTCTGCCCATCTGAACTGGACGAAACAAAGGCGTCCCGAGAAGCCCTTAGACTCACATCTTGGATAATGCCATGGAGTTCTCAGAGAAATGCTTCACCCTTAACAGAAACTAATGCTAGGACCTAGTGTCTTGGATGCTCAGCTGCACATGCTTAAAGGGGACCTAAGGCCAAAGAAGGGGACATGGGGCCTGTTGACTTCTCAGCTAGCTCTGGGCTGAGGGCCGGGGCCTGACCTCAGCTGAAGCACAGGAAGAGTGGAGGGTTGTTTTTGTTTTGTTTTTTCTTTTCTTTTACTTTGCAGTTTGAATGTTCATTGATGAATGGGTTTGGACCAGTTGGCATTCACTTGCTAGTCCCTTCAGCCCTGGCATACTGGCTGCCCTGCCAGTCAAGGTGACGTTACCCAGGAAGATGATGGCCTTCTCCTGAGTCCAATATGCCCGGGCTCTGAGCTGGTGCTATCAGAGAGATTCCACTTTGGCGCTCAGGGCCTGAGTGGGGGAGACGAGGGTCTTGAGGATCTCCGTGTAGTAGGGGCCGAACACCTGCTGGTTGTGATGTGTCAGGTTCACAAACTTCTGGCCCAGTTCCGCCAGCTCTGCCTCAATGAGAGTGAGGCCTCCGGGAAGGTCTAACAGAGATCGCTGCACTCCAAGAACCAAACAGCACTTGAGAAACAAGTGGATCCGCTGATCTGTGAGCAGGGAGAGAGAGAGAGGGGAAGGGCACGTTTCAGGGAGAAGCCCCAGGCCTGCACTCCACTCACCGCCTTCCAAGCTCAGAGATGAAGCAGCCCGCCCACTCCCCGCAGAAAGGGAAGGTGGCTTTGCTGAGGTTATGCAGCACTTCAGGGTCTGTCAGTTTCTGAGCGTTCAGGAAGGCCTAAGTAGCCATCAGTCCATCCTACTGAGTATCTGGCCTACAGGAGGATCTCCCAAGTCCAGGGTCTCCATTCCAACAGGTGGACAGGGCAATTCCTCACCCTGGGGACATGGGTTTCAGCCTGTTCAGCCACACGGTTTGTGGTTTTGTTTTTGTGGCGCTGGGGATGGAACTCAGGCCTGATGCACACTAGGCAGACTGTCCTACTGAGCGTGCGGAACCCCCAGCCCAGCAGGGGGGTGTGTGTGTCTCTACTGGGGGATGCCAAGGGTCTCAGGTTACAGTGAGAGAACACCCATGGGCCAGGGTGACATAACCAGTTTGGACAATATCCCACACCCAAAGGGTCATGAATCCCTGGAGGCAAATCTTCCTTAGAAGATAGTCAAGTCTTTGAAGTGCAAAGGGACGTATTTCAGGCCTGGTAAACTGAGGCTGCCCAGCGACCTGGTCTGTAATTTTTGTGGTTCAGTGAATGACGTTCTGGGCTGGGACACTCACCGATGACGCTGCGGACGCAGTTCTCCTTCTTGGCGATGTTCTCGAGCTGCCCTGTCAGGGAGGACGCGTTCTCACTGCTCAGCGCGGCCAGGCCCATGGTCTTGAGGCTTTGGTGGATTTCCTGAGACACCTGCTCGCTCACAGTCTTCATAGCCTCCTCAGGCCTAGAGCAGGAAAGAAAGTCAGCTGGCAGCCCGCGGTGACCCGGCAGAGGCACAGAGACACAGCAGACTCCACAGGAATTTAGGCCCAGATGAGAGCGAGTCCCAGCCATCTACCCAGCCCCGGGGACAGGCCCCTGTCCAGGTACTAGGTCCCATGGACAGGCCCCTGTCCAGGTACCGTGTCCTCCCTGCTTCCTTCGAAGACACCACCTGTTTCCACCCACGGCACCACGTCCTATTCCCCGGAAGACAGACTATAAAACCAACTCTGGAAGGGGCTTAGCTCTGCCCCGGGAGCCACCATCCACATTCCTTAGTCTGTGGACTTTATATGAACATTTTAAAGATCTTCCTTGGTCCTCTGTCCTACCTCATCAGTTACAATCCTGTCCTTCTGGGGTCAGTGGGGTCGGGTTTTTACGGTGCTGGGAATTGGCCCAGAGCCTTGTAGTGCTGGGCAGGCTGGCGACCTCTGAGCCACATCCCCACCTCACCTTGGCCTCTGGTTCTTCTCTGCCTGGACTCAGGGGTGTTCAGTCACTGTTGCTGACCGACCAACTCCTGGGTAGGCCTAACACCGGCCGTGACGTTCCCACAACGATGAAGGGCTGGTGTTTAACGACCCCTTTGCTACTAAGCATCCTCCACACTACCCTTTTTGGAAGAAAGTTTTATTTTTCTTTGTCACAAGCCTCAAGATCACTTAGGGAAAGAGACCACCACTGTGGGTGGCCCCCGAGGGCCTGTGGTCTGTGGTGGGCAGGAAGCAGTGATTCACCGTCTACTCTAAGAGACCTGTGCGCTCACCTGGTCTTAAATTCCTCCATCAGGGACTTGGTAATGCGTTTCAGTTTATCCACAAACTGGGGTGAACCAAACAAAACGCTGCCAGAGAAACTGCTGGCCACCAGCAGGACCGAGGCCAGGATGGTTAACTGGTGCAACTGGGACTCGAGATCCTGCAGCCGGGTTCTGTCCATCAGCAGGGTCTGGGGAGCAGAGGTCAGCGGTCATTCAGGAGAGCACGGTGGCGACCCAAGGCCAGAACACAGACCAAGGCCAGGCCCCCACATTCCTACCTCAGGGAACTCTTCGTTTTCAGGGTCCCAGAGAAGGAGGTTCAGGAAGCCCTGGGACAGCACCATTGTGGGGCTCAGGGGCTCCGAGTTGCTGGCTGCTTCACTTGGTGCAGGGCCCGCCACGTTGGAAGAGTCAGGCGGGTCAAGGGCCGCGGAGGGTGGAGTGGACAGGTCGGCCGCTGCTTGCGTCAGCCACTTGGTGGTGTGGTCCAGGAGACCTGGGGCGGGGAGGGGGGGCGACAGCATCTTTGGCACCTTTTCCTCTGGGGCCTGAAGACCAAGGTTCCTTTCAGAATGTCCTGGTTAGTAAGTAAACGCTTGGGGGTCTCTCTGTCTTCAACTCAAGCTCCTTCTCCCCCCGTTACCTGAGGGAGGAACTTTCTATTCTTCAGAGTCCCCATGTGCCCGGGAAGGTCTCATCAGCTCCCCCCTCCGCGCTCCTCGCCGCATACGTACTGGGCTGCTTGTTGAGCTGTTCCTGGAATTTGGCTCGCTCCAGCTGGATGGAGTGCTCCTGGAGGTGTGGCTGCAGGCTCTGGATGGTGTAGTTCACCATGTCCATCTTCATCAGGCCCAGGACCTGGAAGATCCCTCTGACACGGGGAACAGAACAGTCACACCATGAAGGGAATCCAGTGAGGGAGCCCACCCGGGTGGGCCATGACGTCTCTGTTCTCTGGGATCAGGGAGGTCTTAGGACCCACTCGGCCCACCTCCCACGTCTACAGACACGGGACACGACCCGAGGCCCAGAGTGAGGGAGTGGCCCAACTAGGAAGAGCTCAGTCTCTTCCCAGGGCGGTCATTCTGCTGTCGCCTACAAAGGGTGGTCAGGGAGGAAGCACCAGCTTGTCAGGGGTGTCCTCCGCGCACTGGGATTACAGGGGATGCTATTTTGACTCTCTGGGCCAACGGCAGCTTGTTTTTTCTCTTCCTGGGTCTCGGTTCCTCAGTTCCTACAGCTATCCATCACTGACCCTTAGACTATGTGAAATGGGCAAGAGAAAACCCGGGGAACGGATGGCTCCACTCTAGAGGATTCTGTCTTATGGTAGCATGTCACACAGCGGAGCCCCTCAGACAAGGCCACGATGAGGCCATCTTTGGAAAAGAAAAAAACTAGAAGGCCCAAGAAGAGAACAGGGTGTTAGGTCTTTGGCAGGAAGAGTCAGCCCAGACGATGGCTATGACCCGTGTCCGGCTCCCCTTTCCCCGGCCATGGCTGGAGCAGGTTTCGGGGTCAGCATGAGTCTCACACCTCAGTAACCGAACCGGGTCGGTGATGTTCTCGAGCTTCTGTACGGCTTCATCTCGGACCGGAGCGCACAGCAGAGTCATCATGTTGAGGATGTACTTTGAAAGGTAAGGGACGTCCAGGGCTCCGTGTTCTGCCTCCTGCTTGATTAACTCCATGTCCAGAGCTTCTTCAATCTCACTTCTCAGGCGGTTCTGACGCGGTAACAGCAGTGACAGCAAGATCTGCTCAGGACAGAAGGTCAAAGAGGAGCCTGAGCCACACCCCCAGCCCTGCGCCACCCCTTTAGCCAGAGACAGCCTGTAACTTTTTAAGATTTTTTTAGTTGTAGATGGACACAACACCTTTGTTTTATGTATTTATTTATATGTGGTGCTGAGGATCAAACCCAGGGCCTCCCGTGAGCACTCTGCCACTGAGCCCCAACCCCAGCCCTCCAGGCTATATCTTTTTTTTTAAGCATATAAAGCAGGGTTTATTTTAAAAGGGGTAACAGATTTCTCCCAGGAGGGAGAGGGGCCATAGCTGGTGTCCTGGTACCCCAGGAGGTGGGCGTCCTGGGCCTCCTTTGTTCTCCTGCCCTCCTCTCTCTCCTTCCTGCGTATGTGACGAGACCCAGGAACTGCTGGGTGAGGTGGCCAAAAGGCGGATCCCAGCCTGTATCTTTTGAGGAGCACAATTTGAGCCCCTAAATTCCTCATAGGATATTATTTATTTTTGTTTAGAGGCCAATGATAATTCAAATTTTAAGGGGACCAATTATAGCATAATGTATCATTTTCTACACAAAATGGGATAAAATAATACAAGAGATTAATAAAGTTAAGGAGTGTGATTAAAAAGTCCAGAGTACAACAAACATCAAATGTCATCCCATGATGTGACCATTCAGTTGTAAAGGGAGGCCTCCTGGAGAGGCAGTGACCAAACAGACCAGGGAGCTGTTCCGCGGCCCCTGAAGTCGCCTGTTGACCCAAAAATGTAGGTTCCCGGAGGACGGGGATTCGAATTCACCTCTGTCCCTGGAACACACACCGTGGCGAGTCTGGGCCCCGTGCTTCATCCAGGGGAGCGCTGTGTGTCAGAGCAGGTCCCCGTCCAGCTTCACACCACCTACCCTAATGGTCGAGCTAGGACAGTTACCCGTTGGGAGACGGTTCCAAACCAGCCCTGCAGCGCCTGCTCTGAGGAGATGGGGCTGGTCCTTGAACTCCTGTTCCTTTGCTGGTTGGAGGCTGTTGTGCATGGAGGGCACCAAAGGGATTCTCAGGAGGAAGGGCCTTCCTCCCTGGCTCCGCCCTCTCCTTCCAGCAACTTCCTACATCTCAGAAGCGTCTCTGTTCAAACCAGGCGTGTTTCCTGCCTCCTACCGTACCCTGACTGACCAACAAGTCGGCCCGTAAGTGAGGTTTGAACTCCAACACTTGCCTCTGGATTCCATGAGCAGGACAAGTGAGCGCTTCAGACACCTCAGACATGATGGTTTCTACGGCTGCAGGGGTCTGGGCTTATCAGGTATTCCCTCCGAGACGAAAAACAAGTAACAAGTTGCTACCTTCAAACCACTACCATCACAACAGAGGCACACCTGGTAGGCTTTTCTGGATTTCTGAGGCAACATACACCAGATTTGAGTTTACTACTGTGGCCCTCGTTTAGAATCACTCGTAAGGTTACAAATCTCCAGTGAGTAGCAGAGCAAGAGCAGGCTCTGCAGCAAGTTCAGATGGCAGCACAAGCCACTCTGCAGCCTGGGTCTTATGACCCAGGAGATCCACTGGCATCTTAAGTGTCCGTGGTCACCAAGGATGCTGTGAAGAAACGGTCTTGCAAGCAACCGTTGGAGAATCCCAACGCAGACCTTTGGGATTCTGAAGCACATCGACTCCCTCTGTTGCAGATAACTATCTGCCTTTTGAGGATTGGCTCCCTACTGAGCCTATGGCACCAAGTGACCATAGGGCCTGAGCTTCCCACCAGGAGCTAGGTGCTGTGTGACGGGCCCAGCCAATCGCAGTGGACAAGCACAACAGGGGCACTTCATCAAATAAAAATGGCCCGTAAGCAACCAAGCATATAATGGAAAAAAGGACAGACATGTAGACCAACAGAGAGATCCCAGAAGGAAATGGGTCAAATGGTGTTCAACAGCAAGGCCAAGAGCATTTGATGGGGAAAGAACATCTTTTTCAACAAATGGTGTTGGAAAGACACTGCATAAAAAAGGAAAAATATCTGCACATAGAAGAATGAAGCTGAATGAAGTCATTTATTAAAAAATAATTCAAAATGGATCAAAGATCTAAAACCTAAGAGCTGAAACTATGAAACACTTAAAACGGATCATAAGAAGGGCTGGACTGTGGCTTGGTGGAAGAGCACTTGCTAATGTGGATGAGGCCTGGGTTTGATCCCCAGCACTACAGGGGAGGAAAAAAACCAACAGACTTATTCATGATCCTGAATTTGGTGAACTTCATCAAAATTAAAATTTTTAAGCATCATAAGACCAAAAAAAAAGAAAAACACTAACCACAGAATGAGAAAATATTTGCAAGTCATATATCTGTCAAAGATAAGAATGTGTAAAGAACACCTAAAATTCAGCAACAAAAAGGCAAACAACTCTATTTAAAGATGGGCAAAAGACTTGGGTAAACATTTCAAAGATGTAAAAATGGCCAGTAAGTACATGAATAGGTGTTCAACATCTGTAGCCATTAGAGAAAGGCAAGTGAAATCCACGATGAGATAATGTTTCACCCCCATTAGGAAAGCTATGATCAAAAAACTGGAACACAGCACCAGGCACAGTGGGGCATGCCTGTGATCCTAGCTACTGCAGGAGGATTACAAGTTCCAGGCCAGTCTCAGCAACTTTGCAAGACCCTGTCTCAAAATAAAAAATAAAAAGGGCTTGGGATGTAGCTCAGTGGTAAACTCACCCTGGGCTCAACCCTCAGTATCACACACCAAGGAAAAAAAAAAAGTTAGAAAATGTAAAGTGTTGGCAAAGACATAGAGGAACTGAAACGCTGGTGCACTGGTGGTGGGAATGTACAGCTGCTGTGGAGGAGTTGGCATTCCTCAAAATGCCAACCATAAAATTACCATATGATCCAGCTGTTCCATTTCTAAGCATCCACCTACAAGAATTCCAAGCAGGGATTCAAATAGATGCTTGTATACCAATGTTGATAACAGTATTATTTACTGTAGTCAAAAGACAGAAGCAAACATGTCAATCAACTGATGAATAAAGAAAATGCGGTTTATCCAAAGCATGGAATATTACTCAGCCATAAAAAGGAATGAAATTCTGGCAAGCACCCTCATTTCTCTAATTCTGTTGTCATAGTTATTTTGATATGAAACCATTCCTGTTCAAATTTCTGTGTGACTGATTCATGGACCATGTTCAGTTAGGATTTGCTAGTCATTGATACTCAATATTAGCTCTGGGAACTTTCTATTTACAAATGGAAGTCACTCACCTCTTTGATTTCTTTCAGAAGTTCGAGAGCACAACTGAAGTCAGGGGGAGTAGCTGTTAGCTGTTCCTTAAGATGGTCCCAAAAGTCATTGTGCATTGTCTCCTTGACCTTGCCTTCCGAACTGTGACTAGGTTAAAAGAGAGAATCACTCTATCTGCCCAAAAACATAGGTATAGAATAATAATTCCTAAGCCCCAAACAGTATTTGACATGGAAAAACTTGATGATACGGACAAGAAAATGCCTGGACTCTGTCTGGCCTCAGCAGAGCTGAACAAGCTGCGTGAGTCAGAGTTCAAGGGCATCACAAAACCTCTCCGAGGGCTCAGCTGGTCCAGAGCAGCCCCCTCTGTAGGAGGAAGAACTGACTAAGGTGAAGTCAGGCTGCTTTGGCGCTGCTGTGCACTCTGCCTAGGCATGGGACTCAGTGTGAGTGTGAGTGTGAGTGTGTGTGCGCGTGCTCACGTGTAGACACTTATGTGTGTTTATATAGGGCACTAAATGAAATTGATCTTTCATTTTCTTAGACTCCTAATCTAGGAAAAAGTTTTCCTTCTTTGATAAACACCTGACGGTCCGAGGATCTCCCCTCTGTAGATCTAAAACAAAATCACCGCCTTTCCCTCCCACACCTATTCCCTCTGAATTCCCAGTCTCAGTGGCACTACCATCTAAACAGTCATGGCAACTAGAGAGCGTGGCTGTTTTTTTCTTTTTCTCTTTTTTTTTCACTTTAAAAATATACACGATGCAAGGGGTTGGGGATCTAGCTCAGTGGCAGAGCACTTGCCTAGCACATGCAAGTCCCTGAGTTCGGTCCTCATCCCTGAGGAAAAAAATATAAAATATATACACAATGCAAAGGCAATTCAACTGAGAAAGGAGAACTAAGGAGAACTATTTCAACAAACGGTGTTGGAATGACCATATATCCACATGCAAAAAATTAACCTAAACAGATTTTATGCCCTTCACAAAAGTCAACTCAAAGTGGAGTGCAGATCCAAAAGTAAAATAGTAAACAATAAAACTTCAAGAAGGTGACACAGGAGAAAACCTCAGTGACCTTGGGTTTCATGATCAATTTTTAGAGACAATACCAAAAGCACCATCCAGGAAATGAAAAGTTGGTACGCTGGGAGTCATTAAAATTAGAAACTTCTGCTCTGTGAAAGACATTACCAAGAAAATGAAAAGACAAGCCACAGACTGGAGATGGTCTTTGGTAAAGGATGTGTATCCAAAATGATCAAAGAACTCCTAAAACTCAACAATAAGAAAACGAACAATGAGGAAAGATGAGGACTGTGTAGCAGGTCCCTCTTACCATCAGACAACACATTCAGTCCTAAGGATTGTCCTTTAGCTTGATCTTAGGTCTGTCTGATAATGTCACAACTTCATTTTTAAATATTAAATAATGGCTGGACAAGGCACATGACTATAATCCCAGCAACTCGGGAGGCTGAAGCAGGAGGATCATAAGTTCAAGGCCAGCCTCAGCATTTTAGTGAGACCCTATTTCAATTAATTAATGAATCGAACAAATTCTAAAAATATTTTTAGTTTTTGTACTGCGGATTGAACCCAGAGGTGCTTAACCACTGAGCTACATCCCCAGTCCTTTTGATGTTTTTTGTTTTGTTTTGTTTTTTGAGAGAGAGAATTTTAATATTATTTTTTTTAGTTTTCGGCAGACACAATATCTTTGTTTGTATGTGGTGCTGAGGATCGAACCGGGGCCGCACGCATGCCAAACAGGCGCCCTACCGCTTGAGCCACATCCCCAGCCCCCTTTTGATGTTTTGAGACAGGGTCTCACTAAGTTGCTATGACTGGCCTAGAACTTATGATCCTCCTGCCTCAGCCTCCCGAGTCACGGGATTACAGGCGTGCTAATTTTAACCACACCTGGCTAAAATTCTTTAAATCAGAAGACCTTTTGAATCTCTGAGTCCCTGGTTTAAACTTCCACTCCACTGAATGTAACTCTTATTTGTTTAGGAAATTAATTCCTTAAACTCAGGAGAAAAACATCTGAAGAAAAATCAGTATGAATTGTTCTTTTGAATCTGTGTGGTGCTTGGCTGTTGGGGTTCTCATCTATTAGGGATTCCTTCCTCCTCTGTGAACAACTTTCCTTTTCTTGTTTTACTGTTCCCCGATGGGGTCAGTGTATCAAGGGGTCTGAGGGAAGGCAGCCACCCACCAGGCGGGAACCCTGAGACCCGGTCAGGGAGGAGCAGGGGCTGCACCCGCTGGCCGCCGCCTACCGACCACTGAGCTGTCTCAGCTCTTCTTTCTTCTTGCCCATCTTTGCAAATGGTCTGCCTCGTGAAAGGGTTGCATCTTTTCCTCCCTCTTCTGAAGACCTTGGGAAAAGTCATAAAAGATTGTTAGTTTTGGTCTCGAGTAAAAATTAATTTGATTTACACTTGTGCCTTGAGTCACCTGAACATGTACAGTTGGTTTGGAATTCTGACTTTTATTCTGAGCATAAGAAATTTTTTCCCAAACAACAACAAGTGCTGGTGAGGATGTGGGGAAAAGGGTACTCTTGTACATTGCTGGTGGGACTGCAAACTGGTGCGGCCAATTTGGAAAGCAGTATGGAGATTCCTGGGAAAGCTGGGAATGGAACCACCATTTGACCCAGCTATTGCCCTTCTCGGACTATTCCCTGAAGACCTTAAAAGAGCGCACTACAGGGATACTGCCACATTGATGTTCATAGCAGCACAATTCACAATAGCTAGACTGTGGAACCAACCCAGATGCCCTTCAGTAGATGAATGGATAAAAAAAAAAAAATGTGGCATTTATACACAATGGAGTATTACACAGCACTAAAAAAATGACAAAATCATGGAATTTGCAGGGAAATGGATGGCACTAGAGCAGATTATGCTAAGTGAAGCTAGCCAATCCCTAAAAAACAAATGCCAAATGTCTTCTTTGATATAATGAGAGCAACTAAGAACAGAGCCGGGAGGAAGAGCAGGAGGAAAAGATTAACATTAAACAGAGACATGAGGTGGGAGGGAAAGGGAGAGAAAAAGGAAATTGCATGGAAATGGAAGGAGACCCTCATTGTTATACAAAATTACATATAAGGGGAAATGGGGGGAAAGGGAAAAAAAAACAAGGGAGAGAAATGAATTACAGTAGATGGGGTAGAGAGAGATGGGAGGGGAGGGGGGATAGTAGAGGATAGGAAAGGTAGCAGAATACAACAGTTACTAATATGGCATTATGTAAAAATGTGGATGTTTAACCGATGGGATTCTGCAATCTGTATTTGGGGTAAAAATGGGAGTTTATAACCCAGTTGAGTCTAATGTATGAAATATGATATGTCAAGAGCTCTGTAATGTTTTGAACAACCAATAAAAAATATATATATAAAAAAATTTTTTTTCCTTCTCTCCTAAGCAACAATGGAACCATACACTCAAAGAGAAAGAAACTGGTGTATTCAAACACTTCAAATGGCTCTATGTTGGGCAGAGAAAAATCTTTTTTCCATCTTAGTTGCAAATCTGCTCTCTGATATGAAAGACAAGATGATAGACAGATGGGTCAGCCCCTTCGTTACAGTTGGCTAAAACCCAATTTAAAAAAAAATTAATATCAACAATCCTTGCCTTGTGACTTTTTTTTTCAAGTGTTGGCGATCAAACCCAGGGTCTCATGCATGCTGGGCAACCACTCTGCCACCAAGCTATAGCTTTTTTTATTTTTTATTTTGAGACAGGCACTCACTAAGGTGCTGACCTTAAACTTGCAATCCTCCTGCCTCAGCCTCCTGAGCAGTTGGGATTACAGGCGTGCGCCACAGCACTCAGCTGCAACTTGAATCTTTATAAAGACATAAGTGTGATTCTACAAGCACCTCAAAGTCCATCAATTGTTCTCCTCAACCACAGAAACTTCCTTGTTTGCCTTCAGAGGTTTACAGATACTTAAGAATGAGGATATTAAAAACAGAATTGTCCTGTCCTTAAAAAGAAGGAACAAGATCTTTTAGACGAGCTCTATGATCTACACTTGCTTCAATTAAAGGCTGATGTTCAGGGTATCGTTTTTGTGACACTCCTCTCTATAGGCTCCTGCTCTCCCATGGAGATTTCTCAGTCAACTGAACCCCTGCTGTTTATTTATTCCACAGCAGAACGCATTTTGACACATTGTTCACATGGAGCACACCTTCTCATTCCTCTGGCTGTACCTGGTGCAGACTCCCTCCAGTCGTGTAGTCGTGCATGAGTAGAGGGTAATAGTCTGTCTCAACCTCTGTCTTTTCCATCCCGCCGCTGCACCCCTCCCTCGCTCCCCTCTACACAAACCAGACTGCCTTCATTGCTGCCCCCCCACCAAGAATCAGCATCCAATTATCAGAGAAAATATCCGGCTTTTACACTTCTGTTTTCTGAACACCTGCTGATCATTTACTCCTCTCCCCACACTGGCTTCTCTGAGGCTGGATCCTTGCATTTCCTCCTCCTGTTGCCACCTCGGATCCTCCATCCAGATCCCTTTAAGGCTCCCCTGTAAGCCCTGCACCTCTATTTGGGGGTCAGTGGATGAAAATCTACCAGAGGAAACACTGGGCTGGGTTCTGGTCCCTCTAGGAAGGTGCTGAAGGAGATGTCGGGTGACCCCGAGACCCCTTGAAGAAGGCAGGTAAGGTGCCTCCCCTTTTGGGGGTCTTCTGTCTTCCTCATGGAGCCCCAAAAGTCCTGAGTGGATTCCTCTCAGATCTGAAGCTCTTTTAGGCACTGGTCTCCCTCATCTCTGGGTCTGGGGGTACCAAGGATTACTTTATGCTCTAAGAGGGCCCTTGGCCTCCGGGTTTGCCTAGCTCAGGGCCATGAGATGCAATTCAAAGGAAACAAAGTTCCAGTGAGTGGTCATTACTGCAGGGGCCAACTGTGGCTTTCTGTCCATTTTGTTTCTTTGTGTAAAAACACCTCAGACACCTCAGATTTCTCACTGGGTCAGATAAAAATTGGCAGCAAATGTCAACCTACTGCCCCCTCCTCAAAAATATCATTGGCCATTGGCTGAGACCCCTGAGCCAAAGCCACAACCTGATGGTACAGTGAACACAAGAGGTTGTTAGAACCCCAGTCACCCCTCCACCAGCACCCCCACCCCCGCCAAAAATAAGATTCCTGTGAGGAGATGGGCTGCCCGTGGGCTGGTGGGTGCTGGGTCCCTGCTGGCCTTGGACAGTCGCCCTTACCATGAGGTCTACAGGAAAAGCACGTCACACACCAACCCCTGGCTTTCCCCCTGCTCTGAGACCCAAGATTCAAAGTAGAAACAGGATCTTTAATTTCTGAGGATCTGAATGCTGGGCCACAGAAGCTGTGAATGCTTTGTTGGTCCTACTGGTTAATGGCTGTGCTCTGAACCCCTTGATCCAGTTAAGAAACAAGCTGAATCTGAAATCCTCCTATCTGGGGCTGGGGTTGTGGCTCAGTGGTACCGTGCTTGTCCAGCATGTGTGAGGCCCTGGTTCCATCCTCAACACCACATAAAAGAAAGGATAGATAGATAAATAAATAAAGGTATTGTGTCCATCTGCAACTAAAGCCGTTACTAATATGCAACTTTCTGGCATTCAGCTGGTTGTGTTGTATAGGCTTCTGAATTTTCTTCTAGACTCTATTTCATCGTAAAATCCTGTGATGAATTTCTAAGACTGTTACTTTGACATCCATTTTAAAATCCTTCTTTGACACACCTCAAACTCCTTGGAAATGCTCCCATTCTTTCTCTGTGCTCTTGAGATATGAATGTTCTTCTCTAAACCATGATTCAGGTTGAACACTCTCGGTCTGAAATCAAAAAATGCTCCCAAACCCCAAGCTTGCTGAGCGCCAGGCTCCTTCCTCAAGTCTGTCAGAGACATCCAAAATGCACCCAGCTGGTTATTCCAACAATTACTGCTTCCACTTATGTGCTGGTTAAGTAACATCTACTTCTTACTAACAATGCTATTACGCTTGCTCTTCTGTGTCATAACAAACACTAAGTGTATCGTTACCAAAAATGCTTTGAGTCTGGACAGAAGCCATCAGTGCTAAACCCTGATGCCGGGGTGAACCAAATGGAGAAAGCAGGAGAATCCATACCTATTTGAAGGCAAATTTTCCTCCCCAAGGAAATCACGATTCAATCCAATCTCGCTGCTCATCTTGGAAACTTCATTGATTGTCTCTGTCAGATCTGAAACTGAAAGTACTTAGGGTGGACAAAAGTGAAACCATGAGAGTTTGAATTTCTATTTTATTCAGAGATTTGCTCAAGGTAGTAGGCCTCAAAGTTATAAAAACAGATTCACTCACATACTAGTTATTTATGTTTTCTGAACTCCCTGCCCCATGACAGTGCTGGAAACTCTTAGGGTAGTCCAACAAAAGGGAAAAGGAAAAGATAAAGAGGCTAGTTTATTAAAAAATATTAAGTGAGCGCTGGGGCTGTAGCTCAGTAGTAGAGTGCTTGCCTGCACATGTGAGGCACTGCGTTTGATCCTCAGCACCATGTAAAAATAGAAAGAGAGAAAGAGAGAGAGAAATTAAAAAAAAAAAAAAAATTAGGGCTGGGGATGTGGCTCAAGCAGTAATGCGCTTGCCTGGCATGCGCGGGGCGCTGGGTTCGATCCTCAGCACCACATAAAATAAAGATGTTGGGCTGGGGATGTGGCTCAAGCGGTAGCGCACTCGCCTGGCATGTGTGCTGCCCGGGTTCGATCCTCAGCATCACATACAAAAAACAAAGATGTTGTGTCCGCCGAATACTAAAAAATAAAATATTAAAATAAATAAATAAATAAAATAAAGATGTTGTGTCCACTGAAACTGAAAAATAAATATTAAAAATCTCTCTCTCTCTCTAAAAAAAATTAAGTGAAACTAACTAAAAACTTTTCTCTTAAAAAAAAAAAATCACATTCTCATTCTCTTAAAATCACACTACTTAAGAGGCTGAGACAGGAGGATTGCAAACTGGAGGCCAGCCTGAGAAACTAAGCAAGATCATATCTCAAAATAAAATGGAAAAAAAGAGACTGGCAATGTAGCTCAGAGGCAGAGTGCTTGCCTAGCATGTATGAAGCCTTGGGTTTAATTCCAAGTGACTCAAAAAAAAAAAAAAAAAAGGAAAATCACAAAACTGCAAAGAAACAACTTATGATTTGTAGAGAATAAACACTGATGTGTTAAAGTCCTTTCACTTCCTGCCTCTGCTGCTACCTGCCAAAGATGAAAGCCAGATTCCCACTGGAAATGACACTCAGATGTCACTGAGTGCCAGTGTCAATTAGTCTTCTAAGGCAGTAGTTCCCAGATTTTAGAATTTCACAGAGTAATAAAATTTCCAAAAATATTTTAAGCAACTGACAACAACTTTCCAACTTTTATTTTACCAACCATGGACAAGCAAAAACAAGCAATAAAAATTCCTCTCTATGGCCTAGGGCTGTTGCTCAGTGGCAAAGTGCTTGTCTAGCATGCGTGAGGCACTGGGTTCCATTCTCAGCACCACATAAAAATAAATAGAATAAAGATATTGTGCCCATGTACAACTAAAAATAAATAAATAAATGTAAAAAAATTCCCCTCTAGTATGCCAAAATTATTTTGTAAAAGAAAGGATCATTACAATATCTTTATGATTTCATTGCCAATAACATATTATATATATATATGTATATATATATATATATATATATATATATATATATATTTTTTTTTTTTTTTAATTTTGGGTACAGATTATTGAGGGTCACTCTACCACATCTCCAGCCCTTTTCATTTTTTGAGAAAGAGTCTTGCTACATTGCTTAAGACTGGCCTCAAACATGTGATCCTCCTGCCTCAGCCTCCAGAGTACATGAGATTATAGGCATGCACTATTATGCCTTGGGCTAATAATAATTTCATATTGCTAAGAATCTTGTCACAGACCAGCACCAGCATTTGGAAACCACAGTTCTAGTCCGCCCATTTCATTGCAGTACTGGGATTCAAGCCAGAGGCCTTCCACCAATGAATATTTTCATTCACAGCCATTTTTTTATTATTTTGAGCCAGGGTCTCACTAAATTGCTGAAGCTGACCTCCAACTTGCTGACCTCCTGCTTCAGCCTCCCTAGCTGTGAACTGATAACTGTCAAAGCTGAGTGATGGGTAAATGGAGGTGGGTCATTATATTAGTTCTGCTTTTATAAAAATTTCCTATAGTCAAAGATTTTAAAATATAAAAAGAAAAGTTATTATAGAAAAGAATTTACACAAGACAGTGCCCTTCTTAGAAACATGATAAAGTTTTAGAGGTAAATGGAGGTGGGTCATTATATTAGTTCTGCTTTTATAAAAATTTCCTATAGTCAAAGATTTTAAAATATAAAAAGAAAAGTTATTATAGAAAAGAATTTACACAAGACAGTGCCCTTCTTAGAAACATGATAAAGTTTTAGAGGTAAAGTGGAGTCTCTGGGACAGTATAGGGGAGAAAATACAGATATGGAGAGAAAAAAAGCAATATCGGAGAAAAGTAATGTAAGTGTTCACTTTTTTTAACTTTCAACAAATTTGAAATATTTCAAACCAAAAAGTTAAGGGGAAAATGTAATTCTAGACATTTATAAAAAAAAAAAAAATCAGTCTTAGGTGAATAAAGTTGAGCTGAACCGCCAAGTACGTAGGGAAATTCCCTCGATTTTTACAGCTTCTCATAAGAAAAAGTTCCAGTCAAAATGGCAAAACACAAATATGCTGAATCTCTGCTAAATTATAATGCTAAATGAGAATTAGCCACAATGGTTTACTAAAGGATTTTCCCCCTGTAACAAATCAAAATTCACAGCCTGCCTTGAAAGTACAGAACTAAGCCACTCTAGGAACGCTCTAAGATTCAGGAAAGAGGGCTCAAGAATAATTAGAGATAAAAATGTGACTAAAATAGATTTTTAAAAATCCAGATGCTGCCAGGAGCCGGTGGTGCACATGTGTAATCTCAGCAGTTCAGTGGGCTGAGGCAGGAGGATCGCAGCAAGCTCAAAGCCAGCCTCAGTAAAAGTGAGGCACTAGGCAACTCAGTGAGACCCTGTCTCTAAATAAAATACAAAATAGGGCTGGGGACGTGGCTCAGTTGTTGAGTACTCCTGAATTCAATCTCTGGTACCAAAAACCAAAGACAATTCCAAGGACAAAGAATTTTCAAGATAAAATAACTAGTAACTTAGTCAAAATATACAAAATTAAAAAAAATGTTTTGAAGGAATTTGGTTATTCACTTTACTGTGAGTTATCTCACCTAGGGATTCATTTAAATAATCACTGTAAGGAAAAAAAAAATCTTTCACCCATCAGATGCCACCTGTCCAGTGCGCGCCAGTGCGCCTTTTTGGTGCGTTTTGTTAACCAGCAGCGACCCCGAGTGGTCATAAAACAAATGAGTCTAATTTAACTTCAGTGCGAACTAAATTTTCCCATTGTCCATCTTCACGAATTTTAGCTCAAGTTGTTGCACGTGGGCAGCCCTTCAAACTGATGGCTTGAGACTCCATGAGGTTTGACGCATCGGTTAGTGTGGAAGAGACCTGGTGACCTGATATGAACACCAAAGGACACCTATCTACAGGGTGCAGAGCCTGCGTCTGAGCCTAGGACAGGCCAACAAAGTACCTAAAACACACAATTCCCATCTAGGGATTTTGAGGTTTTTAAAAAATTAACCCCAGAGGTCTGTCATTTTCCACTCAAGTTCCAAAGATGGCTTAGAACTGACTCAGCCTCAAATCTTAGATTCAAGTAATCCCGCGTGGCTTCTTTCTCGGGGATGTGACTCTCTGAAGCCCTCTAGTCCACAGAGGGCCTGGGCCTGCAAGTGAAGACAGGACAGGGAGAGGGACAGGCGCAGAGGGGAGAAGAGGGCGCCAGAGCGCACCTGGGGCTCCCTCAACGTGGTCCCCTCAATGGCGCTGCAGCGCAGGGGGCAGGCTCCCTGCGATCGATCGGACCCACACGGGGCACCCCAAAGGGTCTCGGGGACCTGGACCTACGCGAAGGGTTGTCCTGGGAGCTGTTCTCGTCTTCCTGGGTCGGGTCCGAGGTCTCGGGCTCGCAGGAGCCGCTGCCAGGTTCTTTTGGGGGCACATTCTCCTTGATGTCGGGCATTTTGCTGGTGGTATCTGGGTGGGGGGAGAAATGGTGTGCTGTTGGCGACGGGGAGGGGGCTCCCCAACCGCCAAGGGGGTCCTGAGGCCCGGGCGGCGGCTTCAGAGTTTCCTCGGGGGTCCAACCAGCCTCCAGGAGCTCGGGCGCCCAGGGGGACAGGCCAGCCCAGGGCTGAGACCAGGAGCCCCGGGCAGCGGGGCGGCCAGGCCCCTTTCTCCGCCGCCGGGGACCACCTCTCCGGGGCGCCCCGCTCGGGTCGGGCCGCAGCCTCTCACCTTCTCCCCGCCGCTGGCCGCCCACTCTGGCGTCGGCTCCGGTGGCCGCCTCCTGCCTCGCGGCCCGGACCGAACCACCGCGGCGGGGGTGGTGGGGCGGGGGCGGCCGCGCGGAGACGCGCAGACAACGAAGCCCACCGGGCGCACGCCCCCGCCGCTGGCCAGGGGCGCACGTGGGAGGGTCCCGCTCCGAAAACAAACCGTCCAGGTCGCCCGGGGCAACCGGGCCGGCACCCGCCGCTGACCACCCGCAACCCACCGAGGCAGGAGCTGCAGGCTCGTGCTCCCTCGCCAGTTCGACGCCTGCGAGGCCGCCGGTTACCAGGCCGACCCGCTCGCGCCCCGCTGGAAAAGATCACCTGGAACTATTTAGGGGCGAGCAGTCTGTGGGTGTGCCTCAGGCTGTGCACACGCCCGAGAAGCACCACCACACCCAGGAGGGCTGTTGCTTCAGTGCACCCTCCGCCCACTGCGATAGCAGGGACGGTGTCTGGCCCGGGGTCAGTCATCGGCAAAGCCGTGAGGGTGGGAGGTGGGCTAGGGGGCGTTCAGGCTCTTCCCGCAAGATGGCTGGCCAGGGGCTCCCCGAGACCTGGGGGCCGGCCCTCCTGCTCCTTGGCTTCAGATCACCGTCCTCTCCTGATTCTGAGTCTGATCTGTGGTTTCTGGAATGATCCCTGCCCCTTGGGGAGAGAAATTGAAAATGACATCTCCACTCCACATTCTCCCACCCCTCTCGGTTACTTGACCTGATTTCTTATCAGAAAAGGTATTTTTGTTTGCTTGTTTGTTTTTTAACTTAAAAAAAATAAAGTATCGCCTAAGAAACTGAATTAGCTGGAAGTGGTGGTGCATGTCTATTATTCCAGACACTTGGAAGGCTGAGGCAGGAGGATTGAGAGTTCAAAGCCAGCCTCAGCAACTTAACGAGGCCCTGTGCAACTCAGTGAGACCCTGTCTCTAAAGAAAATATTTAAAAAATATATATTAAAAGGGCCAAGGATGTGTCCCAATGGTTTAGCACCCCTGGGTTCAATCCCAGGAAAGAAAGGAAGAAAGTCAACGTTCACCCAAAGAATATCTCAAACTAACCTTCTTCCTCTTCCTTGCCCTTTCCTGACATTTCTCTCAGAGGATCAATTGTGAGGCAGACTGGCCTTCATGCTGTTACTGATTTCTAGTTCATACCACTGTGGTCAGGAAATATACTTGACTTAGATTTACTAAGCCTTGTTTTATGCCCTAACATGAGATCTACCTTGGAAAATGTTCCATGTGCTCTTGAGAAGAATGTATGTCCACCAGCCACTTCAGTAAATAGTCGCTTCATTATTATGAGAGAGGTATTTAGACTGGGCAGTTAATTTTCTCTTTAAAAAAAATCCAGGAATCTGTTTGGGCATTTTAATGTCTGGGAGAAAGCTTATAAAGTAATACCAATTTGTTCCTGCCCCCCACAAAAAAGGATTGCTGTAAAACTCTCCCTAATGATGCCTGAAATTCCCCTAACAGTTCATTTGTATCAATGAAATAATGTCCTCTTAATATCTAATTCTCAGGGACAGTCAGTGGGATGAAAGTTGTGCAGAACATGGGGGTGGGAAACTGTAGATAGAAGAGGAAAAAAGAGTTGGGGGTAGCAGAGAACACAAATTAGAATTTTCCCAGGGTCAGACTAGGTACAGCATTTCATGATCTTTTATCACTAATACTTATCAGAACTAACCAGGCAAAAGCTAGAGGTTGGGGGAATAGAAAGATAATGTGAGAGATATACCCTCCTTCCCTTTGGGGTCTTAGTTAATCACTGATTTTGGTTTAATGATTTACCCAGTCCTTTTACATTGCAAACCCATATGCTCTGAACACAAGCCTAGCTATTCAGTAGGCAAGGTAGGTGTTATATTGGACCATTTAATAGGTGAGCAAATGGGATCTGAGAGATTTCAGGGAGTAAGCAAGAATCACAAGGTAAGAAGGTCTTGGCTCTTGATCACATACTTAATTCACACCATCTGCCTGACTCTGAGAAACCTACATGCAAGAAAATAAAACTAACACTTAATGGCATGGTAAGCACCAGGGCTGGGGTACAAACAAGGTCTACTGGAGGTCACATAGAGGGGGAGGGATCATCCAGGTGTTCGGATCAGTTCAAGCCCAGACTTTGGCCAGTACTGCAAGATTCTGTACCTCACTTGGTCTTTGGAGGTAGGTCTTCTGTCCAGCCAGACTCTCCCTCAACCTCCAGGACCCTGGCTGAAATTGGATTTCCTACATATGTCAATTATTTAGCAGGAATGTTCCTCCTTGGTAATCTAACACCTTTACCCTATTAAAGTGCACATACCTCAAAAGACCCATAAGGCAAGTATTTCTCCAGCAACTCAAAAACAGAAGTAAAAGACGTGTTTCTGCTCACACTATAGTAATCCCAAAGCTGTCCAGCCTACAGCTCCCTTTTTATACTAAGAGGTCATGTGATTTTTATCTTCTATTCATAATGTATCCATGTATTTTTTAATACTATCCATGTTTAATACAAATATGCAAAGCATATTTGAGGGGGAGATTTCCCCTTCTCAAATCTTTGAATATAATTATTTTTCTAGAGAGAAGGGCTTCCTATACTCACTGTCATGCTTCTGTACCCTGTGGGTACCTATACCCCAGTTTGAAAAGCAACCTGTGAGAATTTCAATCCTGCAATTAGAATTTTCTACTGTTCAACCATTCCCCATACATGTGAGCTTAAACCCAATCCCAATAGTATGATTTATTCGCATTTGTCAAATTCTATTCTGTGAACACTACCCCTCAAAACCAAATTATACAGAAAGTCTGACCTGCAAAGACATCATGAAAGAGAGGTGGATAGATAAAAGATGTAAAAGATATAGAATCACAGATTTTAAGAGAAATCCTGGATACAGATCTGCTAGCTAAAACAAAAAGGAAAAACATCTCATTTTACAAAGACATGTCTTATGCTCGGTGAGGTTAAATGACTTGGCTAAGGTCACCACCAGTTTATGGAAAATTCAGTAGTAGAGCCCATATCACAGTCTGTTTACTCCATAATGTATAGAGCAATGCAAGAGTAAAAGCTAATGCTGTAAATAAATATTTACATTTCCTAAAGAAAAAAATGTAAATGATAGGTCGTGAGATGGAAAAAGTAAGGGATGGAGTTAAATAGAGGCCTAGACTACAAGCAGAGTAGAGTACACTGGAAGATAAACAGCCAACTAAAGTGGTAGGGATGTGTAAATACAGGGTGGGACATTTAAATGGAACCATTTGGAGTCATGTAAACTGGGATTGACTTCACTATGGCCTCCCTAACGGTACAGAACCGCATGTCAAAACTATTTGCTTTAGTCGCTTGACAAATGTGTTTTCTTCACAAGACCCCAAGCGGAGTCTGAGAAGGGTGGAGGTAATGTTGGGGCTGTCTGGAGGTGGCTCTTTGAAGCCTAAAGCAAAATGTGTGTGATGGATAGGGAAACCTTCACAAATCTTAAGGGAAAGGAGGCTCAAAGTAGAGGGCAAAGAAGATTCTGGAAGTTGTGTTTATCGCCAACGTCTCCAGCCACATCTTAACATGCTCTGTTCCTTCCTGCCTCAGGGTCTTTGCACATACTGGTCCTTCCATCTAGTATGCTTCTCCCTGCTCAAACAAAGCCCCTTCACCTCCCTGACTCCCTCTCATCCTGCAGATCTGACTTATAAGGCCTGACTTCCTCAGAGAAACTTCCATGGCTCCCCGTTAGCTTTCCTCAACACCCTGTGCTTTTTCTTCATAGCGTTCATCACATTTCGTTATCACGTTTGTTTGCGTGAGTGACCTTTGTGGAAATATCTAGCTCTCTCAGGAGAAAAGGAATGACATCTAGGGTCCCGTGACACTGAGGTATCCCCTGAACCGGAAGGTGGCAGTAGGGGGCAGTGGCACCACGGGAGAAATCTTGGATGAAGAAGTTTCTCTCCCGCTCTCTTTGCAGAGCAACCCAGGGTCAGCAGCAGTCACAAAACTGACTTCAAAAGTCCTCCTGAGAGCTGCATCTTTGGAGTCCCCAAAACAATCGTGCCTTGTGCCCTGGGACACGGCGCGAGTTACACACTTAAAGCAGTTTCCACAGAACCGCATTCCGTTGGTTTTAAACTCTGGGGAAAGCTGGCAGCCTCTTTGTGGGTTTTTTAAAAAACTAGTTAGAGGGACAATTAAACCTTTATGGGCCCCAGAATGTACCTATGCAGACATAAATGAGGATCATTCTTCAACACCAGAGAATCCACTTTCTGGCAACAGATATATATATATTTTTTTTTTCTGCCGTCACTGGACAGAGTTGAGCTCACATCTGAGAACCTTTTTTGGTTAGGGCAGGTGACAGGGGTCAGCATAAGCAGAGTGAGAACTTTGACCCTAAGTTTGGCACAGGCCCTTTCTCTAAATGGACACATCGCAGGCCCAGGGCTTAGCTGGTCTTAAATAAATCACACAAACTCCCAGAAAGCCACGGGGAGCTTTAGGCCAAGAAAACTCATCTTGTTCCTTCCTTGTGTTACTTTGGGCCAAAATGGTCCATTTGTCAGAGTCCCGAGTCCTCTTACAACACAATACAATGCATTCACGGGTTTACAGTGCCGTGTCCTTGAATGGTCTGCATGATTTTTAAAAATCCAATAATATTAAATACCCTAGGGAGCTCTGTTCTTAAAGGAACTTTGGAGTAAACTCTTTTGTTGAGTGAAGCTGTCTTTTGTAAGGCAAATAATCAACCACCAAATGGTTTTCGAAATCTGAAATTTCGCACTGGAGATTTTCTTAAACCGAAGCCCACAAGAGATGGTGGCCTGTACTTTTTCCTTTATTTTTTCTGATTTTGGTAAAGACAAGCCTCTTCTGATTAGAAAGTATTGGGTAGGGATGAAGGAATTTTGAACACTCAAGAAAATAAAATGAGTTTCAATCATTTGTGTCATTCATAATTTTCTAAATTATGCCGAAAGCAAAGTATAATGATCTGAGAAAGAAGCAGCCTCATAGATTTGAGAACCAGTCTATTTGAAGTCAATCTCAAAAGAACTGCTGAGAACAAAGGATTATTGTAGGGTTTTTGTTGTTGTAAAATAACATCCTATTTATCACTTTTACTATTGGTAAGTGTACAATTCGGTGGCATTAAACAAATTAAGTTTCCAATGTTTTGTAACCGTTACCTCTATCTATACCCAAAACGTTTTCATCATCCCCAACAAAAACTCTGTCCCCATTAAAACAATGACTTCCCCTTCCCTACTCCCTCCGGTCCCCTCTATTCTGCTGTCTGTCTCTGAACAGAGAACACGCTCTCACTTCCAGTTTTCCTTTGGGGTTTTTTCCCCTCCCAGGGATGAAAGAAGCCTGGGGCAAATTGTGACCATTCTCTTTTCACCTTCTAGATCCTTCCTAGGGTCATCTCCCCACTCCTCTACTCCCCTTTCCTCTACCAATAGCAACAGCATCTCTGTGAGGAAGCCTGAGCTCATTCAAAGGGTTTAAACTTGCAGAGGGGCTGCAGCCCCCAGCGGGAACAAAAGGAGGTCACTGGGTCTGAGTCTCTGTTACAAGCTCAGGAATGGCAGGAATTTTCTGACTTCAATAGTCTGAGGAAGTAGGAACCCTCAGCACTCTGGTTGTGTGGTGCCTGAAGCCTTCATGTGAACCTGTTGTAGCCGCAGCCACACACCTGAGTTGAGAAAGTGAAGCAGAGATCTCCCCTGGGCACCCTCAATTCCATGCCACAGAATTTCTCATTGGAAAACTCTGAGTAAGCCATTCACAACCCCTGCAGAGTTTACATCACTTGTACCCACTTGTGGCCAACAGAGTCACCTTCAGAATGACTCAGGCATCCTGAGGCTGGGGTTTTACTTTGTTCCCAATGCTTGCAAATTCTCAAAGTAGCTACCCACCTCCCCAGTCTGCATAAGAAGAAATATTTTATTTTTGTTGCTTTCAAGAACTACTTGGGGGCCCCCATCTCTGGGTCCCAAGTCCAGGACTGTGAGCCTGAGACAGGCCCTTAGGACAACTTGGCAGGTTGAGTCCAAGGCTCAGGGGAACCTAGAGTGATGGAAGCGGGGGTCACCTTGAAAGGAGAAGACCTGGATGCTCCCTGCTGCCTGCTTGATGATCCTGAACAAGTCACAACTCTGGCCTTGTTGTCCTCAAGTTCGGTAGAAGTGTCCTCCACCTCTAAGGATTTGAGGGAGGGAAGGCAAGGAAGAAAGTGAGGTTTCCTGGTGTCTGGAATTATTTGAAACACAGCACAATGCTTTTGGTTTTCCATAGGTGCTAACATTCATGGAAAGAACGGCTGCAGGGGAGAAGAGGAAATTTGAGGAAAGGAGAGAGCAGATGGGTATATTTTGAGGACAGAATAAGAATGAATATTTGATCTATAATTCTAGCAACTTGGGAGGCTGAGGCAGGAGGATCTCAAGTCCCAGGGCAACCTGGGCAAGACCTTGACTCAAAAAAAAATAACAATAAAATAAAAGATTGGAGATGAAGCTCAGTGCCCCTGGGTTTGATCCCAGTACCAAAAAAATTAATTAATTTTGGGTGGACCTTGTGAAGAATGTTCTTTGGAAGTAAGCAGCTGGAGTTAAGGAGAGAGATTAAGACCAATGGATTGTAACAAAATAGTCAGGAGTCATGGTCATGGTTAATAGATGAGATAGTAATAATAATAATAGGCAACAACAATCAAGACTTATCACATAACAGACTCTCAGGGGACCCTTCTCATAGATGTGCTCCCATCATTCACGCAACCACCCGATGACAAAGATGTTTTACACCCACTTTGCAGATCAGAATTATCCTGAGAAGTCCCTGCCCAAGGTCACGCAGCAGATAAGTGGTAGAGGAGCTTGCCTTCAGAGCTCTTAATGTTTGATATCAGCTCCGGAAACTATGGAGGTGGAGAAGCATTTGAGAAAAGAAATACAGAAGAAAGGCAGAAACTTGATAAATACCTGTAAGAGGGTAGTCCTGTTCTTAATCAACTGCAACCTAACATTTGATTTTGAAAAGATGAAGATTGTGGGTCAGAAATAGAGAGGTATCCAGGTGTACCCAGTGATGCTGTCCTTTGGGCTGGTTCTGCACAAACTGGATAATGGTGGCATCTATAAAGGGACTCACTGTTTACTAGGCACAGTTAAAGAGGACTTCACATCTAGTATCCCATTGAGTCATCTCACCAAAATCCTACCCCCCAAAAAAGGTCTCATAGCCCATTTTACAGGCGAGGGAACAGGCTGAAGGGATTACCAGCTGACAAGTCTCAGAGCTGGGGACGCAGAGCCAAGCTGTGTGCTTCTGGAGCCAGGTCAAGTCTTGCCTCTCCCAAGCAGGGAAACAGTGGCAGGGTAAGTCATTCCATGGCTCAGGGACTGCAGAGTCACCAAGTGTAACCTCTGGACTTTTCTATGGTTTGGGTCCAAGTTCTTCCCTTTAAGGTAGTTTGTGATTGACACCAGTATTAGAATCAGTTCTTCTGGAAGTTGCTAAGGGCGTATCAAGTGTCTTGAACCAATGTTTGCATTTATTACATGCATATTTGAGTTCATTTAGTCCAATTGGAATTAATCTTCCCCAAGCCTCATCTCCTACTGACCAAACTGTCTCCTAATTTTTGTCTCTAGGGCCTGCTCAGCTAATTCCTATCACGCCCTGTTCCTGGGGAAACCTGATTGGCTTAAGAGCCTCATCTTCCTGACAGTGATTGGTTCAGAAAAGTACACGTGACACAAGTCAGACCAATGAGGCACAGGAGGGGTCAGCTAGCAGTTTCCGGAAGCTTTCAGCTCTGGCCCTCCACCCACAGCCTTTGGAAAGGGGGAGCTCTTGTTCCAGACTTTGCCCTGCCAGGATGGGGATGGGGAGGCAATTGGGCTATGATCCTCGTTGTCCAGAGAGAGGTAGGGAACCCCTGGAGCTCTGCTGCCTGATTCCCTGGCATAGAGCCTGCACATTAAGCCAATTCATTAAGGCATCTTGACTTGGGATGTTTGCAGCCCCCCAAAATTCCACTGGGATGTAAGCACCACCAGGGCACCAACCGCGTCTGTCTCCTCCTCTGCATCCTTGGCTCTTGTGTGGAGCTAAGTAGAGAGACACCTCATGCAATTAGATGACCCAGGATGGTATTGTTGGAAAATAAAGTCGTCTATCCCTCGTCTCTTGTCTTTAAGCGTGTGTGTGTGTGTGTGTGTGTGTGTGTGTGTGTGTATTTCTAGAAATTGAACCCAGGACCTTGCACTTGTTAGGTAAGTGCTCTACATCCCCAGAGCTACATCCCCAGCCCCTTTTTGCTTTTTTTTTTTTTTTTTTTAAATTTTAAGAGAGGATGTTGCTGAGTTGCCCAGGCTGGCCTCCAACTTATGATCCTCCTGCCTCAGTCTCCAGATAGCTGGGATTACAGGCATGAGCCACCTTGCTGGTGTCTAGCATTCTTGATCTTACTTCCCTGCTCTTCCTCCTCTCCCCTCCCCTCCCCAGGGCCTTGAACACATGTTTTACCACTGAGCTACACCACCAGCCCCGGTATTTCTTTCTTTAAAAATACAACATATCTTTGTAATGGCTGATTAATGTTTAATGTTGATTGTTTTGATGTATAAATTATGGGAAATATAGGGTTATTGGTCTAGGGTCCTGTAGCAGTGGAGAGCTCCATCTACATCCCTCTTTGTTTTGAAAATAAATCTCTCTAAAACTCCAAAATTGAAAAATGAAAACTATGAAGCATTGGCAGACTTCACAATTCCCTTATATTGCATTCATAGCTTGTGCTTATGCATTTTACATGTCTTTTTTTAAGACTCAACTTTATTGAGGTATGAACTTCATAAATTAAATGTGCCAATTTTAAGTGTACATTTTGAATGAATTTTGCCCATGTAACCACCACCACAAACAGAATACTCCTACCACCCACCAAAGTATCTAAGTGCCCATTTTCAGTCAATATCCATCTTCTTATCCCAGGCCCCATGTCATCCTTGATCTTCTTTCGGTTACTATAGTTTTACCTGTTCTAAAACTTCATATAAATGAAATTACAAATGTATTTGTTTTTGGTAGCAGAGTTCCCATTAAAAAGCCACATTGTACATGACTTCAGCAACTGTAAAATCTCAAGTGAAGAAGTCAGGTCTTTCATTCCTGAAATTGATAATTTGTGTCTTTTCTCTTTTTCCCCTAATCCATGTGGCCACAGGTTTATCAGTATTGATATTCTCAAAGAACTAGCTTTTTGCCTCATTGGGTTTTCTCCCTTGTTTTCAAGTGTTCTATTTTATTGATTTCTGCTCTGATCTTTATTATTCCCCTTCCTCTGCCTATTTTGGGCTGCATTTGCTCTTTTTTTCTTCTAGTTCCCTAAGGTGGAAGCAGAGATTATTGGTTTGAGATTTTTCAAGTGCTGATGTAATGGCACCCACAAATTTTGATAGGTTGGGTTTTCATTTTCATTCTGTTCTGAATGCATCCTCATTTCCCTTTTGTATTTTTCTTTGACTATGAGTTATTTAGAGGTACATTATCTAATTTCCAAGTATTTGGAGAATTTTCCAAGAAACTTTCTATTACTGACTTCTAACTTAATTCCATTGTTGTGAGAGAACATTTTGTATGAACTGAATCTTAAGTTTAATAAGACTTGTTTTACGGCCCAGAATATGGCCTATTTTGGTAAATTCTCCTTGTGCTTTTGAAAATAATGTGCATCCTGCTGTTGTTGGGTGGTGTAGTCTATAAATGTCAATTAGGTCAAGTTGACTGTGTTTAAGTCATCTATACCCTTGCTTATTTTCTGCCTATTTTCTGTGTATCAATTATTAAGAGGGAGTATTGAAATTTTTAGTTATAATTAGGATTTTTTTACATTTGCATTTACAGTTCTATTCATTTTTATGTCATGTATTTTAAAGCTGTTGTTAGTAAGTCCATAAACCTTTTGATGAATTAACTCCTTTATTATTGTGGAATTATCTTTGTCATAGAAACATTCTTTGCTCTGAAGTTTTCTTTGTGAGATATTAATATAGTCACTCCATCTTTCTTTTGTTTAGTGTTAGCATGGTATATCTTTTTTTATCCTTTAATTTTTTAAACATATCTGTGTCTGTATAGTAAATGTGTACTTCTTACAAGTACCATATAATTTGCTCTTGCTTTTTTATCCAGTCTGACAATCTCTGCCTTTTAATTAGAGAATTTAAACCATTTACTTTTATTTTTCACCTCAAAGAAATATGTGGGGTTGCTTAGTTTTAATTGTGGTAAAATGCACATAACATAAAATTTAGCATCTTAACCATTTTTAAGTATACAATTTAGTAATGCTAAGTATATTCACATCATCGTGCAACCAATCTCTGGAACTTCTTTATCTTGCAAACTTGAAACTCTATATCCATTAAATAACTCCATTTTCCCCTCCCCTAGCCCCTAGGAACTACCATTCTGTTTATGTTTCTGAGTTTGGCTGCATAGATACCTCATGTACATGGATACAGGATAGCCTGTTGACTTTGTTTGTTTATTGTTTTTAAGATGCAATCTAGCTATATTGCCAGATTGGTCTGAAACCCTTGGCTCACCCTACCCTGCAGTCATTTACTTTTAATGTAATTATTGATGAGTTAGGGTTTAAATCTGTATTATCTTGTGGTTTTTTTTTTCTGTATTTACTGTATTTCATTTTTGTTCCTTTCTTTTTTCCTGCCTTCTTTTGAATTGATTGATACTTTTCATGATTCCGTTTATCTCCTTTCTTCGTCTAGTAGCTACAATTTTTGTTTTGTTGTTTTAGTGGTTGCTACAGGGTTTATTATATACATATCTTATCATAGCCTGCTTCCTCCATGTCACACATAGTATAAAAAACTTTCTATAATATACTTTCATTTCTCTTCTCCTGACCCTTCTCTTTTATTGTTATATTTTTTTATTTGTACAGGTTTTAAATCACACAATATGTCTTTTTGTTGTTTGTTTAAGCAGTTAGTTATCTTCTAAAAAGATGTAAACATTTTTTTTTAATCTTGTGGTTTTGCCTTCATTCCTTTGGGTTGATAGAAGTTTCCATCTGGTATCATTTTCCTTCTTCCTGAAAGACTTTCTTTAACAGTTTCTTATAGTGTAGTTCTGCTGGTGATGAATTCTTCCAGTTTTTGTATGTCTGAAAAGATCTTTATTTATACCTGTTTGTCTGTTTATGGTTCTGGGGATCAAACCCAAGTCCTTGTACATATCAGGCAAGCCCTTTACCATTGAGCTACATCCCCAGTCCTTTTTTAAAAAGAAAAAAAAATAATTTTTTTTTGAGACAGGATCTCACTGAGTTGCCCAGGCTGTCATTGAACTTGTGATCCTCCTGCATCAACCTCCTAAATTGCTGGAGTTATAGGCATGTGCCACCACACCCAGCATACCTTTATTTTTGAAGAATTTTTATTTTAATTGTGAAAGGAGTGGGATTTATTCAAGTGTGAAGAATAGAAACAGAACTCTCACAGGGTCAAGAGGGGACTGCAGCAGGGATTTCCCTTGAAGGTATTTTTGCCTAGTTTAAAGATTTAGATTGACAAGTTGTTGGGGGGGGGGTTTCCTAACATTTAAAATATTTTGCTGTATTCTTTCTCATTGTACTATTTCCAAGGAGAAATCTGCTGCTATCTTTATATTTATTCTTCTACATAATATGCCCCCCAGCTGCTTCTAAGATTTTCTCTTTCTCACATATATTGAGCAATTTAATTACATGGGTATTAGTGCATTTTTTTTTTTTTTTTTCAGATTTCTTGTGCTTTGGGCTCATTGAACTTCTTGGATCTGTGGGTTTGTAGTTTTCATCAACTTTAGAAAATATTTGAACGTTGTTTCTTTTCTTTTTTTTTTTTTAAGGTGTTGGGGGTGGAACTCACGGCTTTGCACATGCTAGTCAAACACTATGCCACTGAGCTATATATTCCTGTGCCCTTTTTACTTTGAGACAGGGTCTGGCTGAGTTGCCTGAGCTGACTTTGAACTTGGGATTCTCTGGCCTCAGCCTCTGGAGACACTGGGATTACAGGCATGTGCTACCATGCCTGGCTTGGACATGATGTCTTCAAATATTTTTTCTGTACTCCCCTCTTTTTCAGGGATTCCAATTCATATATTACATATATCTTAGACTATTTGAAGTCCCATAGATAGCTGATGCTCTTCAATTTTAAACTATTTTTCCCCCCCAATACTGGGGATTGAACCCAGGGGTGCTTTACCACTGAGCTACATTCCCAGCGCCTTTTTGTTTTTAATTTTGAGACAAGGTCTTGTTAAATTGCTTAGGTCCTCACTAAGTTGCTGAGACTGGCTTTGGACTTGCGATCCTCCTGCCTCAGCCTCCTGATTTGCTGGAATTACAGGCGTGCACCATCACACCCGACTAAACTATTTTTTTCTCTGTGTACTTAATTTTGAATAGTTTCTGCCTTTCTGGTCAATAATTTTCTTCTGCTATATCTAATATGCTATTAATCTTAATCAACATAGTTTTCATCTTACTCAGTGTAGTGTTCAGCTCTAAAAGTTCACTTTGCATATTTTAGATGCATGTTTTTGAATTATGAAATACAGTGATAGTAACTATGTTAACATACTTATCTGCTAATTCTTTTTTTTTTTTTTTAAAGAGAGAGTGAGAGAGAGAGAGAGAGAGAGAGAATTTCAATATTTTATTTTTTAGTTATCGGCGGACACAGCATCTTTGTTTTGTATGTGGTGCTGAGGATCAAACCCGGGCCGCACGCATGCCAGGCGAGCGCGCTACCACTTGAGCCACATCCCCAGCCCCCTTATCTGCTAATTCTAATGTCTATGTCAGTCCTAGTTCAATTTTAGTTGATTGATTGGCTTTTCTCCTTATAATTAATATTTTGTATGCCTGGAAATCTTTGATTAGCTGGATGATGTTGTGAATTTTATCTTACAAGAGGTTTTTGGTATTTCTATAAATATTTTTGAGTTTTGTTGTGGGATTCAGATGATTACTTGGAAACAGTTTCTTTCTTTCTTTTTTTTTTTTTTTTTTTTTTTTTTGTGTGTGTGTGTGTGTGTGCTGGGGATTGAACCCAGGCCTCCTGCATGCTAGACAAGTGCTCTACCACTGAGCCACATCCCCAGCTCCGTGTGATCCTTTTGGTATTGCTTGTAAGAGTTATTAGGCAGGACAGAGCATTATTTAGTGTAGGGTTAATTATTCTCCACTACCCTTTGAGTATTGTACTCAATGCCCCATGAATTATGAAGTTTTCCAGTTTGTCGTGGGAACAGCCACTGTTCCAGTCTTGTGTGAACTGGCACTGTTCTCTAATCTGCTAGGCAGTTCTTTCCCTGGCCTTGGGTAGCTTCCTCACACCCATGAGTTAATCATGCCAAATACTTGAGGGGGACTCTTCAGGCACCTCCAGGCTTCTATACAGCTCTCTCCTCTCCAGCACCCTGTCTTGCAAATTCTAGACACCTAGTCTCTTTGGACTCACAGTTTTATCATCAATTCAGAGAAGTTGCAGAGTTTCCTTGTGCATAGCCTGGAAATCCTCATGAGGCAATAAGATGGGGTAACTGTAGAACTTACCTTGTTCATTTTCCCTTCCTTCAGTGACTGTCCTTCATTGCCTCAAACAGTCTTAAAAACCTTCCTTCCTTCCTTCCTTCCTTCCCAGGTGGTGGAATAAATCCAATTGCTATTGCTCCATCTTGGCTAAAAGAAAAAGTCTTTTCTCTTCAAATGCTTATCCTTTGTAACAACTAGAATAGTGCTGGGAAAAATATGGTTGACTGCTTCTTGAATTACTTTATCTTTGTACATAATGATATCCAAGCAAAAGTTTATTTAGAAATTCCATTGTAGGTTATTAGATTGATTTTTTAAAGTTCAATAACAAATTCTTATAATTCTTATTCAAATACAGATCAAATTTGTTTATGGAATTGCATAGAGTAAGATTTTAATTTTTTTTTTTTTTTAGTTTTAGGTGGACACAATATCTTTATTTTACATTTATGGGATGCTGAGGATCGAACCCAGGGCCTCATACATGCTAGGCAAGTGCTGTACCCCTGAGCCACAACCCCAGCCCCAAAGATTTTTAAATTTTTGTTGACAATACTACAAAGAAATGTTTTCCAAATGCTTGTTTTATGTGAACCTGCCTCCAGATATTTATTTTGTTTTCTGACTTATAGAAAATGACAAATACAGAATCAATACATATTGATGTTTTTTATCACTACCAAAGTCCCCTTGAATATCTGGCCCATAGCAAACACTATGTATTCAAAGAATGATTGAATGATGGAACACTTTTTGGTTTGAACACTTTTTACTTCACCAAGTAATATAATTCCTTTCAGTAACATCCTACCTGATATGCCTCTCTTTCCATTTTATAAATCAAAGCTCTCTTTAGAATAGGTTCTTGCTTCTTCTGGTCTCTTCACAATGGGTTTTGTAATGTCACTTGGTAACATCTTTCTTTTCTTTTTCTGTTTTTGGGGTACTGGGAATTGAATGCAGGGGTGCTTAGCCACTGAGCCACATCCCCAGCCCTTTGTGTATGTTATTTTAGAGACAGGATCTCTCTGAGTTGCTCAGCGCCTTGCCATTGCTAAGGCTGGCTTTGAACTCACAAACCTCCTGCCTCAGCCTCCCAAGCCACTGGGATGACAGGCTTGCGCCACTGCGCCCGGCAGTAAATTCTTTTGTCAGATGAACTTAACACAAATCACTTCTTTGTCTACAGAGAGCCAACATTCTGATTTGTAAATTCTAATGAAAAGACTTGGCTTATCCTCTTGGAAATATCAGATGTGCCTACGACTTTGGCTTCTAGCTGAATTCTTGGGAAATCTTGGGGCTCCAGCCCTTCCCCTCAAGCTCCCCACCTCAGATGCCCTTCCGTGGCCCAGTCAAATCTTGCACATCCTCCACGACCAACTGAAGCCTTCCTTCCTCTGTGAAGTCTCCTGCCATGGTGATCCCACCCTCCTGCCTGCTTCTTAGAACTTAATTATCTTTTCCACTCACTTGGTACCTAGTCATCCATGCTGCCTTGTCATGCCCTTTTGTGTTTAAGTGGGAGCATCTGTTTCAACCAGCTTCAAAAGGGCAGCCCACATGTGCCCAACCAGCACTTACCAAGTACTGACTGCGTGCCTAGCCCTATTCTAAGACATTTTTATGGATGACTTCAGTGAATCTCACCCCCTCTGTTAGTTCTGTTATCCCACTTTCCAGATATGAAAGTGGAGGCCCAGGGCTGTTAGGTCACTTGCCCAGGGTAGTTAGCAGAGCCAGGATTCACTCAGGCATTCTGAGCCTTGCCTACCACACTGTGCTGTGGCACCGGGGGGTACCGTAGTTGGTCCATACATCTTAGTTTTGTTTTCACAGTGCTAAGGTCAGAACTCATGCCTGGCAAGGGCTCTACCATTGAGCCACACCCCAACCCCACTTGTTGATGAATGAATGAAAACATGGAGGCTCAGCCTGTGCAGGAGGCCAGCAGGGTCCCTGTCCTGTTGCTCTCCCAGCTTCTCTGTTTCCCATCCCTCCTGTTGCTGTTTTCCTTAGGGTGAGATCCTGTGTGGTCCAGGAGGAAAAAGAAGGGATGCCTACACCCCTTTCCCATTTTTCTCCCTTGCAGGTTGGGCAAAGAGCAAGTTGGGGCAGTTCTTCTTTCTGCCACCCCCTTGCTCTCGGAGCCAGCTCGCAAACCAGAGCAGGGAGAAGCAAAAAGGAAGGCAGTGGGGTTAACGACATCCTCAGGAGGGCTGGCTTCTGGGGCCTTGGCCTCTCAAGGCTCAGTCAGCCGGATGTTCCTTTAGCTCGCTGGAATTCAGCCGGATTTACAGAGATAAGATCAATCTGACCCTTAATTCCTCAAATGTAATTTATGGGCTTGCCTCCTGTGTGCCGCAACACGTCTGGCTATCCAAAATCTGGTAATTATTTATGTAAACACGGCATCCTGCCTGTGTGGATGATAATTGGACTAGAACAGAAGAAGCAGGGACTTAGGCTGCACTGAAACCCTCCTGTTGGAAAATACTCACCTGAGTCTTTGAAATCTTTCCTGTGGCTCAAGGTTAGCTGTAACCAGACCAAAAAGATATTTCTGGGTTTGTTTTTTTTTTTTCTTTCTCTTCTAGAAGGCCTGGGCAAATTTATTCCCTGACAGCACTAGGTTTTAGAGGTCCTCTCAAAGGATGGGGTGAAGCTACCCCAAACTTCTCAGCTGGAGGACTGAGAGGTGGAGGCCTCCCTGGGTCTCCTCATTGTCTGTTAGAACATGAATTTTATACCCCTCCTAAGAATAAACAGGATTAGGAATTTTATGCTGTTTGGAAAAGAGGAGAGGTGCCTGGTGAAAGAGAAAGCTCTTTGCTTTTTATTCATGCTGTGAATTCCCCAGGAGCCTTCGCTGTACATACACACACGAGAGCCAGGAGGATTAGGGGAAAGAAAATGAGCCGATTGAACCAGATGGTTCGGGAAGCACTCCCAGGAGGCCACTGGGGTGGATGAATCTGCATCTTTAAATAACATTAATTTCTGAAAGGCCCAAATTGTTTCCCAAATGACTGCACTGAGCTCCTAGCTTTCATCTATTTTTATGGTCCCCTCTCCTGCATGAAGGCAGGAGCGGCTGCATCGGATGAACCAGTTCTGGAGAAATTCTCCACGCTGAGTGCAGGCTGCAAGGAATCCGTTTCCTGAAGGAAAAAGAAATCTTTAGGCATCAAAGTGCTGTGAAAACAGATTTTGACAGAAACCACCACCGCTGGATGGATCTGAACAAACCACCGAGTTCTGAGCCAGCTGGGACACTCATTTCCTCGGTAGCCGGGGGCAAACCACTTAACCTCAGTTTCCCCATCTGTAAAATGGGGTTAATCAGCTTACCTGCTGCAGGAGTGCTGTGAGGTTTTAATTGGGTAATGGTTGTGGAGCCCTTTGATGTAGTGAGTTTTATTAACTTGCAAGGGATTCCCTGAGGCCAGAAAAAGCAGTTAAACTCAGGAGAGAAGAAAGGCAGTGAAATGAGCCAAGCAGTTCACCTCCAGCTCTGATTTCAGAAGCGCAGAGTCGGGCTGGTCCCCTGTGAGTGGAGAGCAGCACCCCGGCTGGGGTCGGCTTGGTTGGCCCAGGGCCAGAGAGCCCAATGTTCTCAGAAGGAGGTTGGTTTTGAGATTGTGGAGGGAGAAGGTGGGTCTATGACCTTGCTTGATCAAACCCCACCATCCTTGGATTGCTCTAAGGTTCTTTTCTAAGCTAGGTCCCCTGTAAGAACTATTCGGGTGTTCATTTAAAATCCTTGGGTATTGAATTTGGAAAAGCCCCAGCCTCGGGCCTCCTGCTTCCTAACAATTAAATAAAGACAGACCTCAAGGTCTGGCCTCTGGCCAGGGCTCCTGACCAGCAAAGGGCTGGCAGAACAGCACCCACGACGGATCAGAAAACGGGAGCTTTTTCCAGGCTCTGTCCCTCATGGCTGGGCAAACCAGCCAAGCCCCCACGTCATCCTGTGCCTCAGTTTCCCACTCATAAAAATGATCCCAATCAGACATTCTTGCCTTAGAGGCCCAATAATCAAGATTTGGAATGTGAATGTGCACTTGAATTTTAAAGCACTCTCGAAGTGTTAGGTATTATATAATTCAGCACAGACTCCTTCTTTTCCTTCAGTAACACTTAAAAATCCCAATTCCAATAACTGTTTTCAAGTCGACTCATGCAGCACAAGAAGCCCTGTCCGCCTCTTCCTTCTACCTTTTGATGCCCTGCCATGTGGAATGCCCACTCACAGCCGGAGGAGAGGGGGGCCTGCAGATGGGGAGTCCTATGACCCCAGCTCTTGTTCCTGGACCTATGACTATCTGTTCTGACCTCCAGGGGCTTCGATCTCCTCCCCTGCAAAGTGACAGAATGCAGTGCCATGTGATTTGCAATGAGAGGTAAACCACACAGCCAAGGGACACACGGGGATCAATGTCCATCTCAACTTGCGGGATTCAGCTCCTTGGTGCCCACTGAGTCCTCTAATGTGCTTTCTTGGTGACAAGCGAGCATGTGGCTGGGAACGTGTCACCTCCCAACTAACAGTTGAGTGCTGTTCCTATCCCTGTAGTCACTTGCCTTCCCAAAATGGGCACATTATACTCTGGGAGTCAAAACTTCACTTTTCCAAGGCTGTGTTCAGTTCAAGTTTGTCAAAATGAGCACTGAGTTCCCAAAGTAATTTAAAAAGACCCAACCATTTTCCTAATCATAATTTACTAAGCTGTGCATTTAGATGGGTTTTTTTAAGACCCTGTTTTATTTTGCCATGCAAAGGTAAAAAAAAAAAAAAAAAAAAAAAAAAAAAAAAAACCTGCTGTTAAAGGGAGTAAAATCATATTAATCATACATATGTTTTGTCTCATCGTCCAGTTCCCTACCCACACCATCGCCTGGACGTCCCCTTGATCTGACCCTTGTAGAGAGAGGAGATAATCAGGGTTGGGATTGGTTTTGGTGTGGGGGAGGCTTGTTTTGGGGGGTTGATTTTTTTACAAAGCATCCTTGACAGGCACTTATGTTAATGAAAGCAGTCTTCTCCTGACAGATCAGAACCTGGCTTTTATAGCATCAAAAAAGTAATTTACATGGAGGAGAAATGGGAAGCAATGATTAAATCAAAGCCGCCCTCGGCAGCCTTCCCCCGACTGGCCCATCTGAAAACAGCCCTGTTTCAATTCCGCAGCTGAGCTCAGCCTGCCTGCTCCAGACGTCCAGACCTCGCACTCTATAAATCGTCTCTGCCCTTGCCCTGGAGTTGCTGACTATATGTATTTTGGGACCCAGCATTAATTCCCTCATCCTTGGCTGGTGACATTAAGATTTGTAACTGATAGAATGTGTTTTTAATGTATTTCCTGCAGGTTACTATTAAAGAAATGTAATTCTTCTGAACTTGCAAAAAGGTTCTGCTTCCATTTAAAAAAAGAAAAAAAGGAAACATAAAGAAAGGGATTATGGGAAGAATTTCCCAGCAACCTCCAGATGGACTGGGCAGCCAGAGGGGTCAAGGGCTCCAGAATTGTGTTTAGCTCCCCACTTACTCTTCTTCCTCTAGCCCAGTCTGTTCTCTTTCTGCACCTTCATTTTCCTGGGTATGAAATGAGGATAAATATTTGTCTATGAGATGAGGGTGTTGTAAGGATTAATTGGTTGGTGCTTTGGGAAGCCTTTGAAGATGAAAGACACTCTCTGCAGATGCTAAGTAAACTCATAATGTGTCTGGTTTTAATGAGCCAGGTGAAGCTAGTGGGGGTGGCTGGAGATTAACTGTGCCTAGCCCAGAGCTGCCGGCTTGGGCCAGGCTAAAAACTGGGTGGAGCTCTTGGCTGGTTCCCTGGGCCTGGCCCATCTCCATTTCCCCTGGCTCCTGACACAGGGCCTGGCACATGGGTTCTCTAGAAATACTGTGGATGCAGATGGAAGCGAATTGGAATTTAACCAGACTCCCCAAATCATGCTCATTGCCTCTCATTCTAGCCCATGACTGGGGTAAGTTACTTAACCTGAGTCTCAGTTCCTCATTGGCCCGTGGGGACAGTTAGAGTCCCCATCTTGTAGGATTATGGTAAAGGTTTATTGTAAAAATGGCTTATAGCAACTGAGCACTTGTCAGACACCAGGTTCCAAACACTTATACTCCTGAACTCACTGGATTCTCACATCAATATCATAGAAGAGGGACTATTACCATGATCATCCTGTTCTTCAGAGCTGAGGCCCAGACAGATCATGTGGTAGCTTACCCAGAGTCCAGGTTGGTAAATGCCAGCTAATAAGTTGTTCACAAAGTGAATCCTGCACATCAGCGCTAGCAGAGCTCTGGACACATCAGAAGTGCCCAGCCAACAGGTTGCCCAAGACTGCCTGATTTGTCCAGCCAGCAAAGAGATGTCCCACAGGGGTGTGACACAGGACCAGCCCTGGGAATGGAGCAACCAGGAGAGTAGGGACCAGAGTAGACGCAGACAGCAACTCAGAACTGTGGGAAGGTGCCAGGTGTGTGCGCCAAGCCAATGCACAAGTTTGGGTAAGGTCTAAGTCTGGGGTCTGCTCAGGGTGACCGCATTCGGGATGCGTGATACTTTGTGAAAAGCATCTCATACCAAATCCTGGTACCTCGAAGACAGTCTGAATTATGAGATTCGAGGGCTGACATACAGAAATGCCTGAGACTACCCCATGGCTTCCAGGGGTGGTATCTTGGAGGAGGTGGTCTCCATTGTTGCTATTCCAGGCAATTGACAAACCAGGGGTTCAAAATAAATCAAAATACATTAAGACTCTGGCCCAATGCCATCATTGAGGGGCCAGGAGGGGAAACTGAGGCACCCAGAAGAATGACTTCACACCCCAGCCCTGTGACGTCACTGACATAGGAGGGGAACCAGCGGAAAGTGGCCTGGGGAAGCCCCTGGTCAGAACAGAAATATCTCCAGCAACTGCTGCTGGTGATGGAAAGGGAAATGGAATTTTGTCTAAATATTATGTTGTTTTGAAAAGTCTGACTAATGTGAAAGTCCCTATTTAAAAAGGAGTTGACTCTAACATTGAAATTGGTTGGAGTTTCCACACCCACATGTTGACTAAGGCCTGGAAAAACAAACTTCCTGGTAGATCCTGATGCAAATCACCTGGGAGCCAACGCTTCACGGCCCAGGCCATGAGCTGTGAGCAGAGGGTCGGAGCCAAGAAAAATCCTGCGTCTGTTTATGAAAAGGCAAACAGATCCCCAAAAAGAGGCCCGAGTCCTAGCTTGGGCGCAGGCCCTCCAGGGAAGAGCACATGGATTGAAAGGAGATCTGAGCACAGCTTCTCTGGGACCCCAGGTAGCCCCATTTCACAGCCTCTCCGAACTACGAAGAATGGGGAAAGGGGCAGGGGGCCTTCTCTTACTGAGGACCCCCAGAATGCCGGGTACATCCACTGAGTCTTCCATTATATGAAGCACGTGCATCTGCCTATCACCCATCCACGTCCCCCATGCAGAAATAGGCTCTGGGAGTTTGAGCAGGGTGACCTGGGGGCCAGTTTGCCCCAGAGTTCCTGTTGCTGCTATTGTCCCAGCATGATTAACAAAAGCCCTGTCTTGGGCATGAGGAATCACAGGAAGATCCTACACTCAGTGAATTTGCCCCGATTCACCCAGCTAGAAAGTGCCAGCGTTGGGATCGAAACCCAGGCTTTTCACCAAAGAGCAGCTGGTGGTGGTGGTGCTGATGGTGGGGTGGGGGGCTCCTTCCTCATTCACAGTCAAACCTGGAGGAGCGGATGCAAACCTGGCAGCCCTCTGGGAACTGCGCCTGCTCCCCCTCCTCTCCTTCCCTCGGGGCCTCCCGGAGCCTGTCTGGTCTTCTCTGTGCCAGAAGGAGCACCCCGGCAGCAGCGGCGCTCAGCAGACAGGACACACACACTCACCAGCACCCACCTTGGTTTTCCTGCTGGGAGCGTCCCCACCAGCAGCTGCAGGAGAAGACTGCAAGAACCCACTTCCGAGTTTGGGCCCCCAGCCCAGCTCCCCACCCTAACCCCCAGGCCAGGACCCCTTCAGCCCTCCCCACTGAGAAGACCCCCTTTCCTCACAGAGCTGCCCTGGGCCACCCCTCAGCATCCTGCCACTGTCGCTGTCCCTCCAGCTCTTGCCTTTGGGATACAGGCCTGTTGTCCCAGGGGCAGAGGAATTGACCCACAGGAAGCTCATTTTACCAGGAAGAAACACAGTTCCAGAGAGGGCAAATGACTTGCCCAAGAGCACACAGATGAAAGTGGAAGGCAAGAGAGCAGGTCCCCTGACGCAGAGACACAGAGGACAGTGTTCTCAGGCCAAGTTAGTCCTCCGTGGCCTGAGGTGCTGGGTGGGGGCACACCTCCCGAAACACCAGGAGAAGCCCTGTAGGTCACCTTCTGAGTGTCAGAGAGACCAAGATGTGTCTGTTTGATCCTGCCCCTTGGTCCTCCTGTTAAAATTTCAACGTTAGCAGCCAGGGCCTTGATACGAGCACCCCAAGAATCCACTCACAGGCCTCTCTGCCAGGTCCTTCTGCACCAACACCCCTAAGGCCAAAGAAATCAGTCCTGAGGTGTCCTGCTGTCTTCAGAAAACTGGCTGCTAGAAATGTCTTCCTTTCCTCAAGTGGAAGACAGTTACTTTTTATAATGTGGTCTTGGTTCTTCCCAATGACCCAAAGCAGGCTGAGTCCGATTCCCCTTTTCTCCATCACTTTTGAAATAGTTAAAAGACTCACAGCTGCTGTTCTGATTGAATGTTCCTCACAGGATGTTGATTTGAAAGATGCATTTGGAATGCAGACGGGTCTGGCAGACAGACTCAAGATTGAAGCCCACCTCTGCCTTTTATCTGTTTTGTGGCCTCGGCCAAGTCACTAAACCTCTCTGAACTTCAGTTTTCTCATCAGAAATATGGAAAGATCATGATTAGTGTTTACTGCACTGGGTGTCGGAGGATCAGATGAGATAATCCATATAAGTGGCTGGATCCAGAGTCTGACACAGTCAGGGCTTATACAAAGGAACACTTAATCTCACTTTTCTTCAGCTGCAAACTGTAACTTCTCTAATTGCAGAACCCAAGTCTCACTTTCACCGTCCATGAGAACCTGTGTCCCTTTTTCTTACAGTTGCTAAAGCATGTCACCATCTTGCTTTCCTTTATTGTCTCTCTCTGAGCTCGCAGCTCGCCAGATGAGACTTTATCTGATTAGAGTTAGCCTGCCTCTTGGGCCTGTCAGGACTGTCCTTTCGGATCTGAGATTTGGACCCTAGAGAGCTGATCACCATGTGAAAGCCACTTAGACTCAACCGCGGGTTGTCCCCACCCCCACCCTCCCCACGGCAGGTCCATAAAAGCCTGCTCTCAGCTCCCCAATGAAGTGACCCCATAGAGCCTGACGAGTTGTGTTGATGTTCCCCGGGCGATTGTCTGCCGAGGAGCCCTTGTGCGGCTTTTGAAGTTCAGTGGAGTGAAGTGTAATCTAAGTGAGCTGGAACACGTTTTGATAAAGCAGCTTCCATGGCCCGGGGCCCCTTCTCTGCAAAGCCATTAGCATGGGGCTGAACAGGCCTGAGCTTTCCTGTCTGGGTCCTTGGGCCCTTCCACTGGCCTTTGATCACAGGACCTGAGGATCTGGCCACTCAGTCCGACCCCCTTGCTTTTGGGATGAGGAAACTGAGGCCCAGAGAACAGAAGTAACTTGCCCGAGGTCACACAGCCAGTGAGGGTAGCAGGAACCCTGGTTTTCATCCACCCTCGGGGCTGCTCCAGCTGGGGGGACACACTCCCTCTCCACTGAGGGAAAGGGAGCTTCTCTGGCCAAGGGAAAGCTCACAGCCGCCTTCCTTCCTAGACCTCTGTATCTGTTCAGCAGGGCGTCCTACAGGCACCCCATCGGACCCCAGGGGGCCCCTCACAGTGGGGGAGTCAGGACCTTCCTGGTCCTCCCGGAGTCTTCTTAGGAGTGGGGTCTGGAGAAGGGCTTCCCCACCCGGAGTGCCAGCATGTCCCCAAGAATGAGACAGAACCAGTTCCCCACCACCTGGGGGCGTGGGGGCAGGAGGTCAGAGGGGCTTTCAGCCTTGGAATCCGTGGGCTGCTTTCTGGTTAAAAGTTCTCCCTAATGACGTTCTGCTCACACTGAGGTCAGATGAGTTGGTGCTTGAGGGGTCAATGGGGTAGACAGGGGCCAGGACCTGCTGAGGGTCTCAGGGGACCCATTCCACAGCTCACCTGCAAAAACAGAGTGTTCACAGTCGCTTCTTTTCAGCTTCTTAGATCTTAGTGTCTTAGCTTTAGCTTTCTTTTTCTTTTCTTCTTCTTCTCTACTTCTTCTTCTTTGTGTGTGTGTGTGTGTGTGTGTGTGTGTGTGTGTGAGGCTCGGGACCCCCTACATGAGCTAGATCCCCAGCCCCCAGATCTTTTTTTTTTTTTTTTTTTTTTAAGACATGGTCTCACTAAGTTGTCAAGGCTAACCTCAAACATGCAATCCTCCTGCCTCAGCCTCCTGAGTGAGGATCATAACGTGTGCCTGTCTTAGCCTTTTAAGGACAAAACCCAAGGACATTTTCTAACTGAAACTCCTCACACAACTATCAACTGATTTTTTCACTGTGGATATATAAAAGGATGAATGGATTCCAAGCTTGTTCTCAAGAATTGGGGCCCACTGGGAGATGAGTAAGGCTGAACGTGGGGTGGGAGGGGGTAAGAGCAGGGTCAGGGTGGGGACACCTGTGACAGGTTGCCCTGAAGGCAGTGGCGTCCTTATTGGAGCCTCGCATCTGTACAGTCTCTCAACTAAAGGGGCAGTGCACTGCAGGGGGTGGCTGAAAAGCCTAAGGCTGAACCCTGGCTCTGTCCCTCGTTGGATGTGTGATGCGGGTGAACAAATCACTCAACCTCTCTGAACCTCGGCCTCTTCTTCTGGAAACAGGGATAATAATCCCTCTCCTGCAGAGTTACTTGGAGAATTCACAAAATCCCCTAACACAGTGCCTAAAACTCAGGAGGGGACCCCTGGAGGCAGGTTTCTTCATTCATTTCATCTCAGGGCGTGAGATGACTGCTCCAGCTCCTGCCATAGTGTTCACATTCCAGCCAGTGGGAAGGGAAGACAGGAAGTAGAGAACACACTTCCCTTTAAGGGCATGACTGGGCAGTTGCACACATCAGCACCGCTTCGTGATCCGCATCATGTGCCATTGACCAGCACTTCATGACATGACCTCAGCTAGCTGCAAGGGAGGCTGGAGAATGTCATCTCTTCCTGTCAGTGAGGAAGATTTTTGTCCTCACCCCCAGAGCACACGGGGTAATGTTAGGAGTCATTTTTGGTCACAACAAAGAGACTGGTTGTAATTAAATGTCCTTCAATGCACAGGACAGTCACCCACACGAAGGAATTGTCCAGAGTGGGGTGTGGCTCAGTGATAGAGCTCTCACCTAGCATGTGCAAGGACTTAGCACTGGAAAAAAAAAAAATATCCCCAAATTTACTAATGCCCAGGTTGAGAAAACCTGCTTTAGTGGAGCCATCAGAACTGGGGAGTCCTGTCTCACAATGAAGGAAGCGAAAGTTTACGGGACCACTAGCTATTCTGCTGTAGCTACGTGTACTAAGTTAGGTGATTGCAGAGGATTAAAGTGCTATCTTTTCCCAGAGCTTGCTCTTTCCAGCAGGGATCAAAGCTTTAAGTCAACAGGCCTCCGTGGACTATCAAGAATTATCACACAAGACAGGGAGGATTGTGGCTGGGCAGTCCTGAAATCTCACCCCCTGGGTGGCCCACTAGGGCCACCAGGGAGGCCAGAACCCAAACCCACATGCCTCCCAGGGAGATGGGGCCCCATGGGTGGGGTTCACAGGCTGGCCCTGCAGCGCTTCACCTTCTGCAAGGTTTTCCTGGAGATAACTTGAGAACTTTTATGTGTGTGTGTGTGTGGTGCTGGGGATTGAACCCAGGGCCTGATGTATGCGAGGCAAGCCCTTTATTACCAATTGAGCTATATCCCCAGCTCAACTTGAGACCTTTTGAAACCCATTTCTGATTGGTTCTGTTTCCCAAGGAGGTGAAATCTGGGCTGGGCAAAACGGAGCTTGAAAGATATGGGCCTTAATTTCCAGGGAAAAAAAGTAAAGTTGGGGTTATTCACCCACGACACCAAATTACCTGTCTTAAAACCCTGTGTGAGAAACTGACCCACACGGAGCAAGCAGTAAAATTTGGATATATTTTCAAAAACTACGCTGCTGCCACCCATCCAAGGACCCGTCAGGCCTGACCTGCTTAACTTCAGTTGAGATGCGGCCTGTTCAGGGTGGTAGAGCTGCAGACCACGCCTGCTCCATCTCTGTGGTTTAGGGGGCATCTCCAACATTGCAGAAACTGTCCCTAGCACTTTATTATCTCCCCATGAAAAAGCTAGTGTTAGCCCCCTTCTACGAAAGGTCAGAGAAATTAAGTAATTTTCCCAAGGCCACACAACTAGTAAGATGCAGAGAAACAAGTTTTGGCTCTGGGAACGTCTGACTCTGAAGCTTGTGTTCTTCCCACAACCAGGTCTTTATCTGGATGAGCCGCCAAATGGGGATCTAAGCTGCTGTTGAATGTTTATATCACCAAGAAAGGGGGTTCACCCCCATCTCCATCACTTGCTCCGTCGTCTCACCCATAAACCAACCTATGTCCGGGGGGTAAATGCTGCGATGTGTGATCCGTTGAGCACAGAGTGGTCAAGTGGTGCGTTCAAACCACACAGCAAGTCAGAAAATAACACAGAAGCCCTGCCTCCTCCTGCTCTATCGAATAAACAAACAACTCCCAGTCCACAGCCCTCACTTCCCTGTGGATTTTGCCAGGAAAGCTGAGCTATGAATCTGGGGAAGAGGTCCAGCACAGAAGAAACTCCAAATAGCTGTGGGACTTCTGGGGGCTGCAGAGAGGAAGCCGGCCAGGGAGGAAAGGTTGTTTTTGCCGGTTGGAAGGAAACAGTAATGACTTAGAGACATCTGCTCTGACCCGTGGAGCACGAATGGCCCATTTTTAGGTAGGTGCTCCTTTGACCATAACTACACCCAATGCCACAAGCTGGCGTGTGTCAACAGGAAGCCCATCCCAGTGATGCGTCGTGTGCACCCTCACACTCGCCGCCAGGGGTGACTGCTGAGAGCCAAGGGGAGCCAGAAACAAGGGGCTGAGCCAAGCCCAGGGAATGACCTTCACGCCTCTGAGGAAGGCAGCTGTCTGGCAGCCAGGACCTCAGATTTTCCCAGGCTGGGTCTGCCACAGACGGACCTGGAATAGCTCAGAGGTTCTGGGCCACTAGGAAGGAGGGCGGTGGCAGGCCCTGTGGGTAGTGGCAATGAACACAGTGCCACTCTGCCTCTGCCAGGCTGTTCCACCTGCCGGCAACATTGCTGAGCAGAGGTGGCAGCCCAGGGCCAGGCTCAGCAGGAAGAAAGAGAAGGACATTTGCTCAGCTGTGAAAGATGGTGCAGCAGACCTGAAACCAATCCCCAGGGCAGCAGCCAGATGAATCCAAACGGAGGGACTTTCTGCCAAACAGCAGCCTGCGCTCCAAAGATCTCAGCGCCCGAGTAGCATCATTCACAAAAGCCAAAAAGTAGGAACAACCCAACAGATGACTGGGTCAACACAATACACCAGGTCCTGGAGCAAGAATGTGACATTCTGATCCGTGCTGTGTGGATCACGTTAAGTGAGAAGCCAGAAGTGTGCTCCATTTACAGGAAATGTTGAGAATAGAGAAATCCACAGGGGTCAAGTAGATTAGTGGTTTTTTACTGGCTTAGAGCAGGGGGAGGAAATGGGAAGTGATAACAAATAGGGGTTTCTTTTGAGGATGATGAGAGTTTTTTTGAAACCAGACAGTGCGACTAGTTGCACAACTTGGTGAATATACTTGAAAACTACTGAGTTGTACTGTGCACCTCAAAAGAATGATTTTTGTATCTCAATTTAAAAAAAAAATTTAAACATTGTAACTAAGTGCTGTGACACACACCTATAATCCCTGTGACTTGGGGTTTAATTTTCTGAGTTGGTGACAGTACTGAGGTCCCGTAGGGCAATGTCCCAGTTCTTGGTAGATGCCTGTGAAGTGTCTAGAGTGAAACAGCGGTCTGCCAGGTACTCTCAAGACGTTCAGCTTCTAAAGAAGCAGCAAGGTTAAATAACTTACATAAGGTTACGGCAACTAAGAAGAGACAAAGTTTAAAAATTAGCTATTAACCAGTACAGTGGTGGAGAATGTGTCCAGAGCCACGCTGCCTGGGCTAATGTGCAACTCTGCTCTCGCCACCTGTGTGACCTGGGGCAAGTTAATTAACCTCTCTAGGACTCCATTCTCCTCCTTTTAAAGATGGAAACAGGGAGGAAGAGGATAACAATAATAGGATCTACATCCTAGTGTCATATGAATTAAAATGTGAAGCCCTTAGAAGAAAGTATGGCCCACTGAAAGTGATCAGGACATGTTTTGTGGGGAAAACCCAAAAACCAGGTCTAGTGTTTAACTCTGTAGCAGAGGTCAGAACTTCATGCTACCTTCTCCTCACGGATCACGGAATCTCACAGCATCCTAGGATAGAAAGCACTTTGAAAAGGGCCTAGTTACTGGGGTTGGAATGAAGGGTGGTCAGGCCTGAGAAGGGGAAGGCGAGTCACAGGGGGCAGCGCCTCAGAAATCAAGTCCAGGGGCCATGGAGGTTGGGGGTGGGAGTGGGGAGACACCAAGCAGACAGATGTTGCATGAGTGAGGACTAACAATGGGGTGCTCTAAGTGGAAGGAGAAGCTTCAGACCTTCCATGTTCATTTGAAGACTCTGAAGCCCAGAGAGAAGAATCACAGGCAGAGGGCCTTGGCTGGCAGTGGCAAAGCCCAGAGACACTGGCACCTCCCGGCCCAAGCTGTAGCCCTGATGGGAATCCTCAGAACTTGGTTTTTGTTGCTGTAGAAATGGAAAGTCCCTGAATCCCTAAATGATGGACATTATTATTATTACTGGGACTGGGGATTGAACGCAGGGCCATTTTACCACTGAGCTATATCCCCAAGCACTTTTAATTTTTTATTTTGAGACAAGATCTTGATAAGTTAGTGAAGATGGCTTTGAACTTGTGATCCTTCTATCCTGGCCCCCCAAGTCACTAGGATTACAGGTACCATGGCTTTCAATACTTTAACTCTCCTGTATACCATCCCCCACTCCATAAATGGGAAACCATTATTGAGGGAGATATATCTAATCTAACAGTTATTGTTTCTTATAAGGTGCTAAGCTCCATGCTAGTAAATTTACCAAGCCTAGTCAAGTGATTTCTATTTCTATTCCCATTTTTCAGATGAGGAATATGAGGCTTCAACAAGATCAAAGGATTTGACCAAGGCTGCAGCAGATAAGTAGCAGAGACAACATTTAAACTCAGCCCTTGCTGGCTGCAAAGGTTGTACCATCTATGCTATGATTCCCAGAGTGGGTGCTATACAGGAAGTGACATTAGGATGTCTATTTATTTTTAATCTTATCTTTTTTAAACATTCACTGGGGGTAGTGGTGTTCCGAATTGAAACTGAGCTACATTTCCAGTCCTTATAATTTTTAAATAAAAAATTTATTTTGACAAAGGGTCTCCACTCAGTAGCTAAGGCTGGCCTTGAACTTGAGATCCTCTGCCCTAGCCTCCTGAGTCACTGAGACTACAGGACTACACCACCATGCCCAGTTAAACTCCTATTTTTATATGTGGGTCTTACAATGCACCCAAAGTACCAGCCCCGTAGTTTATGTGTATTGCAGTCTCTACACCGCATCTCCCCTCATGGCCTAATACTCTCCCAGACTCCTCTGTGGTCAGTGAGGTCATGTGACCCATAGCTGGCCAATGAGGCACCAGAGCACATTCACCATGGTTTCTGGAGAAGACTTTTTAGAAAGGGGGCAGCACCAGAGCACAGCTGGCCTGCACAGCTCCTGCCATTTTTCTGCTGAAAAGGCAGATCTGACATTAACCACACCTTGATATTAACAAAAATCAGTGCACTTGGAGGGTGAAGGAACTTCAGAGCCAGAGCACACCTGGCCCCTCATGATGTCCCTGACTTGGAGAACGAGTGTCAGGCCACCTCCCCTGACTTCTTTTAAAGGAACCACTCAGAGACCTCAGAGATGTGGCCACAGAGCCTGGGTTTTTAGTTACTCTCAGCTCCACACGTCCACTCTGACAGCAGTGTGCTATCATCTCTAAGTCCACAAACTGGTATCTATAAGATGTAGCCTCAAAATGTTTTACTGGTGTGGATTCATGTGATAGGGATCACAAAAACATGGACTGTAATGTTTTCTGCTGTGCTTTGGGGAAAAGGGAGCAGAGGACTAGGCCCCAGTGATCAACTGTCTGTCCCACTCTCTGACAGGCTGGGTGGAAAACAGAGGTTGGACGTGTGGGTTTATAAACTGGCCTCAGAAGAATCCAATCTATGCAAACTGCAGAGTGCGCAGGGTTCTCGTGTGTTCTCTATCAGTTTTGCTCAGCCTTAGGAGCTAAGAAAGCTGGTCATGGGTTGCTTTTCGTTCTTTAGAGCTCTCAGATTCAGGAGACTCAGAAATGTCCCTTCCTGGGATAGCTCCATGACCCAAGGAGGTATAAACTATGAAAACTGAGAATTACAAGGAGAGGGTGCTTTGCATCCCAAGTGAGTGGGTGGGAAGAAGAGTAAGAGGGGCTGTGTATCAGACGATTCAGAAATGAGGTCCCTGAATCAGGAGAGATTTACTGAGTTGCAAATGACAGAAAACCATATAGCGGTGTCGTAAACAGGATACAACTTTCTTTCTCTTTCATGTAAAAGAATTTGGAGGTAGGGAATCTGGGTTGGTATGGTGTCTCTCTGGTCATCTGAGACTCGGGCCCCTTCTAAATTTCTGCTCTACTCCCCTAGTGACTTTTATCTTCAAAGTCCTTTCATTGTCCAAGGTAGCTGCTAAGCCCCAGTTATCACCTCTGAACTCCGAGCCATGAAGAAGGGTAAAAGAGCCCATTTTCCTCACCCCTTGAAGGATTTCCTTCAATTTTTGCTTACATATCACTGGCTTGGACTCATTCTTTTGCATGAATACGTTGAGGTTCTGTAGCTTAGGAAGAAATGGATTTGGGATGACAGACTCTGTCCCAGTCTCCAAAAGCAGGAGGGCATCTGGGGTCAGAATAGAGAAGAAGAAACCAGATATTAAAAGACATACTCTAACCTTTATGAGTCCTTGACCTTGGTTAAGTCCCAGAACCTCCCTGAGCCTCAGCCCCAGACTGAGGGCTGTGGGAGGGTCAAATGCTGGGGAAGGGCTTGTAAACCAGAAAGCATTCTTCCCACGTAAGCAATTAGTGCTGCTGCTGCTATCATTAAGGCTAAGAGTGGCTGGCTGTGTGCTGCTGGGAGGGAGGGGAGGAGCCCGAGCAGGGAAGAGGGGAGCTTTTACTGGGAAGGAAGGAGAAAGGATCTGCGGCGCATGCGCATGGGGGACGCCTCTGCTCCTGTGAATCTGCTTCTCCACTGCCACGTGCCCAGGCCATGTAAAAGCCCCGAGTCTGGCAAAGGCCTGCTTCAGTCCTCAGGCTCCCAGACAGGCAGGCAAACAAACATCACACTGTGGGGGAGGCCCAGACACCAGGAGAGAAGGCCTCCTGGAGCAGAAACCAAGCCCTGGGTCCCCACAGGGCCAAAATAACCTGCTGATTGAGTCAATCGGCCAACACACTGGTCAGGCCAGTCAGGGAGAAATGGAAACCCCAGCCAGATCTATTATTTAAGCAGTTGGTCATCAAGCAAAAATAAAAATTATCCCCTCCCCCCCAACCCCAACCACAGAGTTGTTTGGTGACAGGAGTCACCTTGGGTCAGTCCAGGCCAAGTCACTGGTTTGGGTCTGCCCTCCCCTCAGCATCCAATAGGGCATCAGGAAACGCAGACTCCCAATGCCCAAGGAAGGAATGCAATCTCTCTCCCAGGGCCCCAGGCCCTGTGTCCTCCTCAGCAGCATCCCAAGGGGCCTTCTGACTGGGGAGGGCTTGAGGGGAGCTCAGGGGTGCACTGGAAGAACTTGGATGATACAGGCCACCAACAAGTATCTCCTACTTGCTGAGTGCCTGCAAGTCTGGTGGATTTCTGCTCCAGGGGCCGTGCACTCAGAGGTCAGGGCTTTTCTTGGTGCTGACTCTACCCTCTTCCTCTCCATGCCTCCACCCTACCCCCAGAGTGAGCTGTAGAAAGCATGCCATTTAGACTTCAAAAACTAATTGGTTACAGCTCACAGAGGCCTGGAGGAGGGGGTGGTATAGGTCTTAAGCAGCGAAGAGAGTTACAAGCCCTGTTTCATAGTCCCTCTGGCTTGGCACAGGTTAAGTGGGTATAAATCAGACTTCTGTAGCTTTACTTTCTTGTTCACCGTTCCCTTCATCCCAGACTTGAACCAGAACTTTAAAAAAAAAAAAAAAAAAGTTCTGTTGAAGTAAACATATGTATAAAAAAGAACACACATAAGTGCAAAACAGCTTAGAGAATTTTCCATAACTAAACATACCCAGGTAACAGCATCTAGGCCAAGGAACAGAGCATGCCCACCCCAGGAGCCCCAGCACCCCTCTCCAATACTGCAATGGCTCCCCAAGGGGAAACCTACTCTGACCTCTTGCACCACGGATGAGTTTTATCTGTGAACTTCATACAAATGGAGTCATACAGGATGTCCCCTTGTGTGTGGCTTCTTTCACTCAACATCATGCCTCCGAGATTCACCCACATCATTGTGTGAGGTTGTCATTTGTTCTCATCACTGAACGATATCCATCCATTCCACAGTGGAGGGACATTTGAGTTATTCCTGGTGGGAAGCCATCACAAAAGCACAGCAAAGAACAGAGTTTTCTTTTTATAATCAGGTTCCACAGCCTGCTTTCTTGAAAGCCTTTTTATATTGTGGCAAAGTATATAAAATATGTGTCATTTTACCAGTTTTAAGTGGTACCATCAGATGCACACTGTTGTGTAAGTATCACCACTATTTCCAAAACTTTTTCATCATTCCAAAGAGGAACTTCATAGCCATTAAGCAATGAATCCCTACTTCTTGGTAACCTCTGATCAACTTTCTACCCTGTGGATATTCCTCTTCTTGGGACTTCACATAAGTGGAATCACACAATATATGACCTTTTTTGACTGCTTTCCTTAGCATGATTTTTTCCAGGTTCACCCATGTTGTAGATGGATCAGAACGTCATTCCTTTTGATGGCCGAAAAATCCTCTATTGTATGAATATACCATATTTTGTTGATCCATATTTTGTTGATGTTTGAGTTGTTTTCATCTTTTGGTTGTAAGGAATAGTTCTGCAGATACAAGTATCTATCTGTGTGACTCAGCCTTTTACTGAGGACCACTGTGTGTCACAAGCTGAGAGAGGTAGTCATCCATACATTAGTAGGTGAATCCATTAGTAGGGTTACTATCCCCCAACTACACATGAGAAATTCAGAGTAGTCAAGGAACTTCCCCAAAGTCACAGGGCTGATCTAGGAGGCTGAGGCCATGGCTCAGATCTAGACCTTTTGACCCCAAGTCTAGTTTTCCTTTCGTCATCCTACCACTTCTCTCTTGCAGCTCTCTTGCTAAGGAAGCTAGAAAGTCTTGGTTTATGAGCTAGTTCTTGCTTTAGTTCCAGGGAGAAAATCTTTCCCTTGGAGCCACTAACCTTGGGTTTGGACTTTCTGGAAGCATTTTCCTCCCTCCTGGCAAACAGCCCAATTCAAATGAACAGGGGAGGTTTCTCAATCCCCATGACTGAGCCCTTCAACTTTGTGCTCTCAGTTTTTCTTGTTGTTATTAAAGCTACATGTTTTGTCACACTGCTGCCTTCCTGACACCAGGCCTCCTGAATGACCCAAGGCTCTGGCTACATTTTTGTTTCTCTTTTGGCACATGATACAAAATGGCTAAGTCTTAATTTGACACAGAGAGAATCACTGGACCCAAAGTGTCTTCTTTCTGTGTCCTGCCACATTAAATTTTGATGAAAGACAGCTACTTTGTGTTGAGTCCAGTGGAGTTTTGCTCTGGGAAGTGGTCACATGTCTGATACAGTCTCTCCCACCAGGGTATTCCTGTCTAGTCAGGGGGACAAGCCACCCACAGAGGGTGGAAGCATAATTAATGATGGAGGCCATCAAGCAGGGATTCCAAGGGCAGCAGAGGCTTCTCAGGGTTCTGAAGGGAGGATGCAGCTGTAGAGCCCAGCGCTCTGAACGTCCCCAGGTAACCTGCCAAAGGCACTTGTCATTCACCTAGCTAGGCCCCATGGAGTGAGCCACAAACACTGACAAGTCCTAGGGCCTGTTGAACCAGCCTTGGCTCTAAGGTGAGGCAAATCCCGGCCTCCCTCAGGCCACAGTCGCTTGTGCAACCAGTGGGGACTCGGCCCCTCACCACCCCCAGGAGAATCGTGACCAGCTGCGCATCCAAGGCGCGCTCCTGGGCGCTCCGCCGAGCTTCCCGCCCCCACTCCCGGCCTCGCGGTCCCACTGTCCCCGCGCCGCGCCGTGCCAGCCTCCCCGGGGCCCACAAAGAGCCTTTCAGGAGCCTCCACCCCGGCTGGAAAACCCCCGCGCGGTCGGTCTCCCGGGCGGCGGGCGGCGGCTTTCCTCCAGGTGAGGGATTCGCGCCCCGGCGAGGTGCAGCTACAGCGCGCCCGCAGGCGCCGGCCGAACCCGGCTCCGTGAGTCACCGCCCGGCAGAGCGCGCGGCCGGCCAGTCCACCCCGGGACGCCCGAGCCCAGGAGCCCGCCTCGCCCCAGCCCCGCCGCTGGCAGTTACAAGTTGAAAGTGTCATCTAGAGCCAGGGCTGTCGCTCAGGGGTAGAGCGCTTGCCCCTCATTTGTGAGGCACTGGGTTCGGTCCTCAGCACCACATGAAAATAAACAAAAATATTGTGTCCATCTACAGCTGAAAATAATTAAAATAAAAGAATTTTTAAATAAAAAGTTTAATCTAAAATTGTACCCATGCATTGCTAGATGTTGCATGAATGTGACATTTGGTCACGTTACTAAAAAAAAAAAAAAAAAAAAAAAAAAGTTCTGGGGATTGAACCCAGAGCACTCCACCACAACTTTTTTATATTTTATTTTGACAGGGCCTCGATATGTTGCTGAGGCTGGCCTCCAGCTTGCGATCCTTCTGCTTTAGGCTCCTAAACCTGGGATCAGAGGCATGTGTGGCTACATCGCTTTTTTTGGGCAGGGGTGGACTGAATACCATGGACTGAATTCAGAGGCACTCCACCACTGAGCCACACCCCCAGCCCTATTTTGTATTTTATTTAGAGACAGGGTCTCACTGAGTTGTTTACTGCCTCGCTTTAGCTGAGGCTGGCTTTGAACCCACTATCCTCCTGCCTCAGCCTGCGGAGCTGCTGGGATTACAGATGTGCGCCCCTGCGCCCAGCCATCACACACTTTCAAAGGCCATTCATGTTTTCCTTTCTTTTACTTTTTTCTTGACCCCTTCCTTGCCCCCACCTCCAGGTAACCCACAGTGAGAGTCTACAACAAACTCTTCTGTACCTTTCTTCCTTATGAACACATGCAAACACCTCTCTATACATTGACAAACACAATTCCTGTAGATGGGATCTTGCTAGACACAATTCTGTAAATTCTCTCTTCCATTAGAACCTCATGGGAATCGATGTGGTTGTGCAGCCATCTCTTAAAAAATATTACTTCAATACAATTCACTCATTTTCAGGGTATGGTTGGATGAATTCTGCTAATGGCATTCAATAAGGGAATCACCACCACAACCAACAATCCCTCTGGGAAGCAGTTCCCTGCCCCTTTGCAGCAGAACTTCTCTTTCTCTCACCCCCTAGCAGGGGCTACTCAGCATTCTTGGTGCTGTTTGCATGTGGTCTATGGTGTGAATAATCTATTCAACTGTAGTCTATGGTGTGAATAATTTATTCAACCATAGGCACCCGCTGTGTTTTTTGTCTTTTTTGCTTGTTTGTTTTGCCGTTGTATTTTGCTTTGAGCATCGTATGATAAGAATCCTTGTCCTATAACTACTTGTGCCCAGCCTTGGATTGCTGACTTGACATGTTCCTGGATTTAATTTTAGAAGACACTGCCCATTGCTTTTCTGGAAGGTGGGACTCTCCTGTTCCTGCCAGCGGTGAATGGGGGTGCCCTTTCCCCCACAACCCCAGCAGCTCTTGGTGGCGCAGCCCTCCATGATTTCTACCATCTGCTGAGACCCTCCTGAGGTACTCGTTGTTGCTTTCATCTGCACTTGCCTGACCCCTTAATGAGCCTGAGCATATTTTCATCTGCCTGGCGACCATTGGGATTTGCTTTTCCAGGAACTGCTTCCTCCTGGTTCATGTTTGTGTGCTTTAAGCATAGAAATCCCCAGAGTGGCTCTGGAAGGAGGTGCTTGCAGTTAATGGAATGGTCTAGTTAATAGAGAGTTCCCTCGTTTGTCACACTCATTTATGAGCTTTCAAAAGATGCGACCACAGCAGACACATGTAGTAATGAATACTAGCAGCACGTGGAAAATGGAAAGTGAGTGGGCTTTGGGGTCTCCCAGTGGCTGTGTGCGATGGTGGAAGTTACCTGAATCCTCTGAGCCTTAGTGTGTTCATCTGTGAAACAGAAATAAGGAGAATCATGACACTTACTTCTTTGCAGTTACCAAAAGGTTTGGCAATCATTTGTGCAGAGAACCTGGGCCATGGTGGATGATCAGTAAATGATTTTTGGTTATGATAAGCGTGGCCCAGGCTTTCCTCTGGTGGTTAAACAAGGTTTTTCGTGGCATTGGGTTACCCTGAGTGTCAGTCCATATTGCACAGGTCTACCCACTAAATAGCAATAGCACACACACCGATCATAACAACCACAAATGCTCCCCTATCTCAGTGTCCACTGTAGGGCTAAGTTGCCCCTATTCGAGAACCATTGATATAAATTCTCTGGAAGAGACTTCCGGACAGTTTACACAGCAGGGAGAAGGCCCTCCTGCACCCCCCTTCCCCAGAAGGACCCCCATTCCTCAACTCCCACAATTCCCACATGGGTCTAATCCTCAGCCAGGTCTGAGCAGGACCCATGTGAGGGGTCTTCCCTGTGGTCATCAGAATCCAGCCTGCGACCTAACAGGTGCCCTCAGGAGCTCCCCTTGTGGGTGGCTGACTGAGGGGTGAGGGAGGATGGAGTTCCCTTAGCTTTTCCCGTCTTTCCTCAGTCACAGGGAATCTGGGTGTTCAGCCCTCCCTCCACACAGGCCCCATCCATTTCAAATAGGATGCTTCATCCTCACTGCAAATTCTTCATGCCCCGACATAGCTCCTTGTCTTTCCTTCTGAATCAATTCAACAAATAACTTAGTAAATGCCTTAATGAAAACTGTTGGTTCCTTCCCAACATCAGTTCTTCCTTTCTTCTTTAGTAACAGAGCCGCAGGCAACAGGTCAAGCAAAAAAATCAGTGTTCCTTCACCGGTCTCCCTTGCTGTTTTGTGTGGCCATGAGACTAGCTTTGGGCTAATGAGATGCAAGCAGAGGGTGGCAGGAGACCCCTAGGATTCCTTAGAAAAATGGGAGTCATATGACCTTTTTCTCTTCTCTTCTTTTCTTCTTCTTTCCCTCTTCCTGAAATTCAGATGTAATGAATGGAACACCAGCAGCTATTTTGAACCATGAGGAGAATTTGAGAATGATGGAACAGAAAGACAGAAGTTTCAATTCCAATGATAATAGAACTACTGCACTTGCCCTGGAGCTCAGACCTTTATATGAGGGGAACAGCTCTTGTGTGTTCAAGTCACTGGGATTGGACCTCCTTATTAATAAACACAATTCCTAACTGAGGCCAGTGGTCCTATTCCTTCTCCTGAGTCTGCACACCTGTCTTCACCATTCTCCAACTCTCCCTGCTCTCTGCCTGAACTTCTTGGAATTGTCATTGAGTCACCATTGACTATTTCTCCAGCGAGTCAGCTACCACGGCCTGTTCATTTTCTGCATTAAGTACCTCTTACACCTGCCTGTCTTTCCCTTCCCATCATACTCTGCTTAGCATATAAGTGAAGGCTTGTTGAGGGTGGACAGGACTTAAAGACATGTAGAACAATTGTCAAGAGGCCCGGCTGGGCCAGGGGACACTGCTAGGGGAGGGCCTGGGGGTCACAGGTGTTTTATCAGTCAGGACTCTTGTTTACCCCGTGTACCCCGTGCTAGAACTCTGCCTGACACATAGTAAGCATTCAAAATCTACCTAAGGAATTAGTTGATTAGTTAAATGACTAATTAATTAGTGACACACATAGGTATCCATGCATAGAGAAGGCTTCTGTTGTCACTATCCATACATCTAGGCATTACCTTTCACTACAGAGACACCAGGTCGCAAAGAAAACCCTCAACAGTTTGCTGTTGACTTGAGCCATGACACTTGCAAGGACAAAATATGTGTGCGGTCAGCTTGAGTCCAGGCCTGTGACTAGAAATAAACTAAGCCCTTGTTAACATCTCGCACGGGAACACCGAGGAGAGATGGGGGCGATGGGTGGCAGGAGAAATGCCTGAGATCTTACACAACCTGGGCAAACAGAATGACGGCTGGGCAGCCCCGGGTGTCCAGGAATTAATGGCCTTGCTGAGGCTGCGCGGCTCTGGAGACGGAGCTATTTAAAGTCAAGAAATGTCATTTCCACCCACAGAGGCTACCCCGGCTGCGTTATCTGGACGCTCTTCAGCCCCGGTGTCCTGGCAGCCTCCCTGGCCGGGCCTCCCAGTGGTGGGACTGGACCACAGGGCTCGCAGCCAGTATGTCGTCACCACTCGGTGGGAGGGGAGGCTGACCTTGGCCTCTCCGGGTTCCTCCTCTCTGCTCAGGCCCCAGGAGAGGCTGAGTGGACACTCAGGGCTCAGTTAACCCCTGGTGAGGGCTGCTGAGAGCACAGAGCCTCTGTTCCCTGGGAGGCCAGCAGGATAGGGGTTAAGGGGGATGGGGTCTGGAGGCGGAGATCCTGGTTCCACCAGAGTCACATCCTTGTCCTGCTGTGGGACCTCAGGCCACTTGAGCATCTTTTCTGGGCCTCCATTTTCTTGCCTGGGAAATGAAATCATCCTCTTCTCCTGGCCCTGTGTCTGGGAGGCTACAGGAGATCAGAGAAGGGGAAATCTTTTGAACCTTTAGGAAGAAAAGCACCTTAGAAATCCAGGTATTACCTGCAACTCCTCCCTCCAGGCAGGATAATCCAGGAAAGCTTCCCCTGGAGGGGAGGAGGCAGGGAGCTCATGTTTGAAGTGTCACTGGGCTCAAGACTGTGTGACACAGCTGTCCAGCCCCAGAGGCCTGGGAGCTCAGACTCTGGTGCTTGCCAGGCACCCAGGCAAGACCCTCCCGACATCCTGCCTGCTCTGATCTCTGCATCTGCTCTGGCTGAGGTTTCTGCAGCTTAAGGGAAGTGGGAGACTGAGAAGCCCTAAGAATGTGCCCAAAGCCAGTCAGCCCCACAGGTGTCTAATGCCTGGGGATTATTTCCTGGAGCTGAGGCCTGGTCAGGAGAAAGCACAGTGGTGCTAAAGGAGTTTCTAAGGAAGATGTATGAGATGTCAGGGATACCCCAGTCGGAAGTCTTCCTGGATTCAATGCTCGTCTTAGACACTGCTACCAACCAAGGGTAAAAACGAGCAAGGAAGTTTTGTTTGTTTGTTTGTTTTTAAGGAAACAGCAATAGAAATGAAGCGTTGCAGCCCCTTCTACTCTCCTAAGCCCCTTTCTCTCGTCATGTCTTAGAACTTGCCAAGATGGCATGGATATTTTTCCTCATTTGATTTTTTTAAAAAATGGAAATATTCCAGACACACTAAAAGTCATGTGTCAGTCGGAATAGTCTAGGCCATGCTGCAGTAACAAACAACCCCAATGTCTCCATGGCTTAACACACTTCTGTGGTGCCTACCTGTAGTTCCAGCAGCTCAGGAGGCTGAGACAGGAGGATCTTGAGTTCAAAGCCAGCCTCAGCAACTAGCGAGACCCTAAGCAACTCAATGAAACCCTGCCTCTAAATAAAATACAAAAAGGGCTGGAGATGTGGCTCGTAGTTGAGTACCCCTGGGTTCAATCCCCAGTACCAAAAGCCAAAAACAAACAAACAAAACAAAACAAAAAACCCAAATCAAAGCAGCAACAACAAAAAACATATTTGCTACTTTTTTTTTTTTTTTTTTTCAGTATTGAGGATCAAGCCAAGGGCCTCGTGCATGTCAGGCACCCTTGCTACGTCTTGGTTCTGCTACACGGTCCTCCAGGGATCAGTAGCAGCTCTGCCTGTCAAAATTACTCAGGACCCAGCGGGTGGAACAACCACCCAACTATTGTCAGGAGCCATAGAAAGATCTGGAGGGTCTCAAAACGCAAGTTATTGCTCTACCTTACAACTCATTGACCAGTCAGAGGCCCCTCCCTACCACTCAGAAACAGGAAGTACAATCCTGCTACCAGCTTAGAAGGGGAAGAACCCACATACTTGGTGAATAACAGCAGTGACCACCACAAACTGAAGAATTACATTACGAGCACGTCCCCACCACCACCCAACCTGGGAAATACCACTTGGTGCTGTGCATACCTGGCTCTGTCACATCGCCCTGCTCCCTGTGCTGAGGTCACCATTCCCAATTTGAGGTTTGCCACTTTCTTTCTTTGACTATTTATTTCTCTAGTCTTATTATAGTATTGTTGTGTGTGAATTTAAGGGCCATCTGTGTGGTTTCACGCTATATATATTCACCTGAAACTTTCTTTTTTGGCCCACTGTATGTTTCTGAGAGCCATCCGTGTTGATGGATGCAGCTGGGGTCGATTCCGTGTTCAGCCCGTCCTATGACTACCACAACGTCCGGTGCTTTTTGTGCTTGCATACAGCACCATCAGGAGCATTTTTGTGTTCGTCCTTTCATGTACCTGCAAGACTCAGTTTCTCCAGTGCAAAGACTGAAGAGAGGCTGGGAGTGTATCTCAGAGGTAGAGAACTTGATAGCAGGAGTGAGGCCCTGGCTTTAAAAAAAAAAAAAAAAAAAAAACTTAGATGGGCATGGCTGTACCAAATGGCCCGCTGGCTATAAGTAAGTCCTGCCGTCATTCTGGCATCCTCCTCATCACTGGGTTCTGTCTGAGGGGTGGGGACATCTCCCCCATGGCCAATTAATAAAATTGAGCCAAATAATTCAGTCCCCAAATATTTATCAAATGCCACCTTTGCCAGGCATGCAGCTAGGAGTTGACTCTAGCAGAGGGGTAGAACTCCTTCCCTGCCCTCAGTGATTTGCAGTCTGATGGGCAAGACAAACACACTCAGGAGCCACTATTTCTTTTTAAGGACATGATCATAAGCTCAGGTAAAGATGAAGAAGCCAGGTGCTTGGAAAGAAGGACAAGGCCAAACACCCAGGGGCCCCAGACATCTCCAGCCAGAGCTCGGCAGGATGGTTAGAATCTTAGCACAAAGATGGTGGCCCATCAGGTGGGGACCCCTGCCAGGTAGTGTCTGGCACTGGGTGGCTCTGAGCAGGGCTCAGAGAAAAAGTCGTGGTCTGGTGAATCACCCCTGGGTAACTGCCTCTGCACTCAGGAGAGCAGCGAGGAGCCTTCAGTCCCCAAGGTGAGCAGTTTGCAAGACTGGGCAGGGAGCTGGCGTGTGAAAGAACCGTAATCACATCAGCGTTATTGATGGTGGTAATCACATTGAAACAATCCCACAAGGCAGGTAGGTGAGGAATCCAGTGTGTCTCCTGAGGCTTGGGCCTGAGCCACCAGGTAGAAGGACATGGTTGGAGGTGTGGCCAGGGAACAGAGAGTTCTAGTTCAGTGTCATTGTTCAAGGAACCATGTCCAGGTATGGTTGCAACCACAGGCTCAGATGGCTCTTGGCTTGAGCTCTGAGTATAGCTCACCTCAGTGAGTCCATTCACCACGGCGGGTTGAACACAGATATCAGTGGGACATGACTTCTGACTCTGTGAGGGATATGACAACTCGATACACCAACTCCATCAAGATAGAATTCATGCACAATGAAATGCAAACCATTTCAAATATACAGTTTGGTGAGTTTCCATAAATGCATGCACCTATTCAACACCTTCACAATCAAGACAGGAAACATCAAAAAGAATACTTTTACAATCCCTGCCTTGTATTTCAAATAGCTATAATTTGCTATAAGATATAGAAACATAAGCAAGATGGTCATCTATGCAAGGCAGTGAAGTCAAAGTTTCGATTGCTGGCACAGATTACAAAGGCCAAGGTCTGCAGACGACATCCCTTGAGAAGTACCTGGTCCTGATACAAATATATTTAGAGCTGGAGACTCTCCATCACCCACGGAGTGCCAGGGAGAGGCAGGCAGGCACCACAAGGCTTGCCTGTCCCAAAATATCTTACCGGCCTGAAATGCCACCATGAGTCACCAGCTTGTTTAAAACATTTGGTATTCTCTCCAGAATAGCCAAATTAAAATGCATATGAATGACTAAGAGACAACCTAAGAAGCCAGTCCTCTGTTGACATGTGCCTGGAGGATGGGCTACCAGATTCTGGCACGGCAGGAGAGGACAGGCCTGTTCTCAGGCAAACCGGAAATAGACAAAGCAGCTCCCACGTGTCAGTCATCTCTGTCTCCTTCTAAGTTAATGAGAGAGGGATTTCTTTCCTTTAGGTCATCTCAAATTACTACATATAGGCAAGTCCCCTTGAAAGGTTGAAATGTTCATTTTGATCCAGAGAGAGGGGAAATTTTGTCAGGAGGAGTTGTTGAACAAGAGTTTGGAGAAGGCTGCATCACTGTAGTATACTAAGTCCTTTGGGTATAATCAGTATATTACAGTGACACAGCCACATCAGTGTTTATAGCAGCAAAATTCACAATAGGCAAACTATGGAACCAACACAGATACCCTTCAACAGATGAATGGATAAAGAAAATGTGGTATACATACACAATGGAATACTACTCAGTCTTGAAGAATGAAATTGTGACATTTGTGGGCAAATGGATGGAGCTGGAAAATATCATGTTGAATGAAATAAGCCAATGCCCAAAAAACCAAAGGCCATTTGTTTTCTCTGCTATGTGGATGCTAATTCACAATAAGAGGCAGGGGGGTGTGTGGCTAGAGAAAAATAGAGGTATTTTGGATTAAATAGAGGGGAGTGAAGGGAAGGGAGGGGGTTTGGGGGTAGGAAGGATAATATAATGACTTGGACATTTTTATCTATGTACACATATGATTACACGAACATGCACAACCAGAAGAATGAGAAATCATACTCCATTTATATATGATGTGTCAAAGTGCATTCTACTGTCATGTATGACTAATTAGAACAAAATTTTTAAAAAAGAGTTTGAGGAAGGGCCCAACCTGGGGCCCTGAGAGGGGGCCAGTCACCAGGGACATGGGGCACTGAAGGCTAGGACTATAGGTGTTTCCACTGGAAAGTAAAGACTGCAGAAGCAGAAGGTCGCTGTCCTGAAGTATCTAAAGGGTGGTTGTGAGGCAGGAGGATGGCCTCACTCGGGGCAGGCTGGGGAAAGCCAGAAGGTAGCGTGAGGGAGAACTTTCCTACAGTTAGAGCTTTCAGGAGAGGGTCTGGGTTGCCCAGTGGGCAGTAAGATCCTAGTCACTAGAGGCTAAGGCAGAAGCTGACACTCCTTAACAGCAATTGGGACTCTGAGGTCCCTTCCATCACTGAGACTCTCTAATTTGTCGAGAATGTCACAGCCAGTCCTTAATCAGACCCCAAACAACAACTATAATTGAGCAACTGCTTTGCACAAGGCATGGTGGAGGAGGGATCCAAAAATCATGGCCTCTGCTCTCTATCAAGCTGAAATCACAAAATGGATAGAAGACACTCACTTGCAGAGTTCAGAAGTAAAAGATCCTGCCAGGAGTTGGAGTAGCCCAGGTGGGCTCCAAGGAGGAGGTGAGATAGGAACAACCCCTGAGAGACGCGTCAGAATTCAGACAGGTAACCACGGTGCGCACGGTGTAATCCCAGCAGCTTGGGAGTTTGAGGCAGGAGGATGGTGAGTTCAAAGCCAGCTTCGGCAACTTAGCAAGGCCCTGAGTCCTAAGTAACTCAGAAGACCCTGACTCTAAAGAAAATAAATTTAAAGGAAGGGGGCTGGGGATGTGGCTCGAGCGGTAGCGCACTCGCCTGGCATGCACGAGGCCCGGGTTCAATCCTCAGCACCACATACAAACAAAGATGTTGTGTCTGCCGAGAACTAAAAAATAAATATTAAAATTCTCTGTCTCTCTCTCTCTTTAAAAAAATAAAATAAAATAAATTTAAAGGAGGGTTGGGGTGGGAATGTGGCTCAGTGGTTAAGCACTGCAGAGTTCAATCCCTGGAATTGGGTGGGGGGTGCAGGGGGAGGAATTCAGACAGGTAGGAAAGACAGGAACGGGCAGAGGCCAGGGTGCCGAGCTGGCCCGAGGGGTGGTCTGTGAAGGGACCCAAACGGATGTCGGAGAAACAGCTGGGAGATCAAGGACACTGTCCCTAGAAGGACAAAAAGGCACAAGCCCCAGAGAGCAGGCAAGGCCCAGAATATGGCCTGGTTTCTGGGTATCCACCCCGGTGTGGAGGGTGTTGGGGGAGCAAATTCCTCCCCCACCTCCAAACATGCTGCAAACCACCAGGCACAGGGCCCCGGGAAGGCCTGGCAGCCCTTTCCTCCCACCCCCGATGGCCGCTGTCCCCCTCAGGGCAGTGTGAGCTGGAGAAAGACGGGAAAACCCACAAAAATCTTCCAAATAAGACAAATATGTGGTGCAAACAAAAGCCGTGCTGGGTGGGATGAGGTTTCTTTCGGTGGCTCCCCAACAGGGTGTACCCGTCAAAAGTGGCTTGTGGCTGCCGAAAAATGTGTCATCTCCTGTCTCAACGTGGCTCCTTTTCTCAGTTACCCCCTGAAGAGCTCAGGCTGGGGGGCTCCCATGGCAGGGGAATTGGGGTTCTGTCACTGGCCTCCGGGTCACACCACATGGCCCTGCTCACTTCCCAGTAGGGCCCCAAGGGCTTCTTGGAACGGGATGCCCGCTTTGGGTGCTGAGGGGGCCATTTTAAGCTGTTCCCTTATTGCAGTTCCTGGCCCTCCATGTGGGTTGTGTCCAGGACACAGCTGCGGGCGGGGGGTTGGAGGGGGTCTGTGCAGCCCCTCAGAGAGCCGAGGGGTGGAGAGTCAAGTGGGGCTCCCAGGGGAAGCTCAGATGCCCCTGGAGGTGCCTCAGGAGGATGGGGGAGGGAAAGGCTCTCCCCAGCCCTCTGTGTCCCCAGTACTCCCACGCCCCTCCAGGCTCCCAGGCCCCTGGGGTTCACGTTCCATTTCTGCTCCAGTTCCATGCCTGTTAATAGCCATTGTTCAATGGAGAAAGACAAAAATGTTTTCAGTTTAGAGGTATTGTTTCGGACTTTCTCTCTGTGGGCCAAGGGCCGGGACGGGAGGCCTCCCTAGGCAGCGTGGCCCCAGGCGAGGAGACGTTGTGCTCGGCCTGGATGAAAGGCAGCGGACTCCTCTGTCTGTCTGTGCTGCATGTGCCCAGGGACACACCCCGGAGAGATGCCAGTGCTGCAAGAGAACAGCACCCCCAGCACAGCTGTGACCCCATCCGCCTCCTGACCCTCCTGGCCTCCACCCCACCCCGCTACTTCATGCCCCGCTTACTTTTTTTGCCCAGGCTCCCCCACCGGGGATGAGGGAGCAGCTTCCTCTCTCTGGACCTCAGTTTCCTCATCTGTACAACGAGAGGGTACCCAGACTGCTGGGTGCAAAACTCATGTTGGAATTTAACTGCCTTCCTCACAGAGCTAAGCTATGGGACACTTAAGAGGTGATCTAGTCACAAAGGCTCCACCTGCACTGATGGATTACTGCTGCTGTGCAGGAGTGGGCTCCTGATTCAAGGGTGAGTTCAGCCTGGTTTCTCTCTCCCCCGCCTCCTCACCCGACGTGCCTCCACCACATTATGAGGCATCAAGGAGGCCCTTGCTCATCTCTTGTACTCTCAGGCTCCGGAGCTGTGAGAAGGAAATCTGTGTTCTTTGAAAATGACTCAGTCTGTGGACTTCTGTTAAAGTAACAGAAATTGGCCCAAGACCAAGACCCTTCCTGGTTCGATGCCTCTAGACCCCTACAGCCCTTTTTCACTCCAAGAAGCCCTGGGATTTGTCCAGGGGCTGAGGTGATGGCCATCTGAGCAATGATCCTTGAGAGGGAAAGTACCTGCCCTGACACCTTAAATTCCTCCGGCCTTATTTCGTGGTCGGGGACTCTGTCAATAAAGATTCACTCCTTTGGGGCCTATTTCAAAAGCCATTACAATAAATGGAAGGGATAACTGCTCCCTCCCCTGAACACTAGGAATAACTTATATATTCCTCGTTACAATGTTGAAGTCAGATGGCTGATCTCATGTGGGGCTGTAAGAGCCCAGGATTAGTTGCTCATTGGCAGGTTAAGACTCTAGAGGTTTGACTCAAGAGCCTGGACACAGGTAACCTCCTTCCAGGAATCATCTGCTTTCTTTTTTTAATATTTTTATTTTTTGGTTGTATTTGGACACAATACCTTTATATTATTTATTCATTTTTATGCGGTGCTGAGGATCGAACCCATGGTCTCACACATGCTAGGCGAGCGCTCTACCGCTGAGCCACCACCTCAGCCCCTCACCTGCTTCTTAACAGAGGAACATCTTGAAGATAAGAGTAAATCACAAAGGAATGCATCTTGGGTGGCAGGAACTTCAAGTCCTGGGACACCAGGTGACTGGGAAGAGGAGATCATCCTTGAGTGACCAGTTAGGTGCATGCCCACTCAGCTTGGAGCCAGGCTGGGCCTGCTCATTGCCCATCTGTGCCCACTGCTGTTAAAATCAAGTGACCACCACCTGTGGGGACAGAGCTGTGTCGGCAGGTGTCTAGGTTTACCAGGAGAACGACCCCAGGAGGTGGAGAGTGACGTGTAGAACAGTAAGAGAGGGTGCTTAAATATGGGGAGAGGGAGACTGGGGACCAAGAAGACAGGGGGAGTTGGGGCTGGAGGAGAACTAGTGTGGAACTTGGAAGGGGAAGGAGGGGGTGAGGGTGATGGATGGTCTTCTACCTGGAGGGCCACTCAGTGGGTGCTGAGTGGTGGCTTTGAAATTGGACTGTAGTAAATGGAGACCAACCCTGAAACAGATTTAGTATCCACAATTGAAAGAATGACCCTTTATCAAGACTTTAGATCTTAGCTAAATTGTGTGCATTATCTTGTTTGAGCCTAGAATCATCCTAGGGTTGATTTTATCATCCAAAGTTTACAAAGAGGCAAGCCAAAATGTTCAGAAGGTGTGTGGAACCTGCCTAGAGCCGCAAGCTAGAAATTGGCTGAGCTGGAAGTCGAACCCAAGTCAGTTGACTCCAAGGAATTCTGTAAGGTTGGGGCTGGGGCTGGGGCTCAGTGGCAGAGTGCTTGCTTAGCATGTGTGAGGCACTGGGTTTCATCCTCAGCACTGCATACAAAAATAAGCAAATAAAATAAAGGCAGGCTGTCCATCTACAATACAAAAAAATTTTTTTTTTAATTTTTCAAGGTGACAGCCATCGGCTAATATTCCTCCTCTTCCTCTATATGAATATTTTTGAGGCATAAAGAGCATCCTTATTATTCCTGCAAGTCTTCACCATTTATTTTTCATTCATCAAATAGTAATAATGGTTCCTCTCCTGCCCTAGCTTGGTGATACAATAAGATAGTGTTTCCTCACCACAGTCCAGCAAATCTTTTCTGTTAAGGACCAGGGTAATAAACATTTTAGACTTTGCAGGCCATGTAATCTCTGTTGTAACTACTCAACTATGGGGAAGTCAGGCATGAACATGTAAATAAATGGATGTGACTGTGTTCAAATAAACTTTATTTATATGGCCCTTTGTCCATGGTTGGCTATAATGCACAATTAGGTTGAGGGGTGATATTTACAAAGGTGAAAAAGTAAAAGTAACAGGTTGAGTGTGTGGATCAAGGTGTGTGAGATCTGAGATACCCTAGGAGTGTCCAACTGGTGGTGAGCATCCCAATAGTTTGTGGCTCAGGCAGACTTTGAGGGACTTTGAATACCAGGCTGAGGAACTTATTGAGACTTTACTCTTGGGAGCAGAAGTTCACAATAATGTTCCACCCACTGAGAAGACCTGAAGATGATTTGCATGTGAGGCTTGCACCAGTAAGTATAATAAATATGATGCAGCAGAGGTTAGCCAGGTTTTAGGTTCCAGGGAATTTTCTGTGAATGAATTTCACCTCCAAGTAGACCCTTACCAATTTAATATCTTATGTTCATGCCTTGTACATAGAGAAAGCAGCTGATAAAAACACCTTTAAAAAAAAATTTGTTAAGAATTTCTTTTTGCTGATGCTAAAAATCTCTTCTTAATTTGCTGGGTATAGCACACACATTAATTAAAGCTTGTTAATTGTGTCACTGAAATTTCTATTATTTCCATTATGACTTTTGTCTACTTGGCCTATAGATTCCTGAGACAGGTTTGTTAAATGTTTTGTCCAGAGACATACATTTATTCATGTCTCCTTGGTTTCTATGAGTGTTGGCTTTACATATTTTGAAGCTAGGTTGTCAGATACCTAAAGAATCACAGATATTAGGCAAAGTGGTGCATGCCTGTAATCCCAGCAGCTTGGGAGGCTGAAGTAGAAGGATCACAAGTTCAAAGCTAGCCTCAGCAATAAAGGGAGGCTCTAAGAACTTAGCAAACCTCTGTCTCTAAATAAAATATTTTGAAAAGGGCTGGGGATGTGGCTCAGTGGTTAAGTACCCCTGGGTTCAATCCCCAGTACCAAAACAAAACCAAAAAAACCTAGAAATTTTACATATATTTGGAAGATAGTAACTTTAACCAGTATAGCTTCATCTTTGTTCTTTAAATGCTTTTTTTTTTTTTTGCCGTTTAATAATTGTCCAATATTTATAAACCTGCTCTATTTTTGTTATCATTTGCTTGGTACATCTTCCCCATTAGTTCATATTCAAGATGTTCATGTCATATTTCAGTACAACAGCATATAGCAAAATTTTGCTCTTTAATAGGGAAATATTTTATTTCCTCATATATTATCAATATTTTTAAACTTATTCTGTTATTTCATTTTTATCCTTCCCCTTTACCTTGTTATCTTCTTTTCTCTCTCTTTTCCCACTTCTGGTAACACTGATTACGTTTCAACCCCTTCAATTCACTTTGCTGATCTGGAAGTTGTTTTTCCAATTCCCCATCTTCCATTGGTCACCCTTAAGTTTGAATCATGTATTCTTTAACTTGCGACTTTCTGTCGACGTCTAAGGGAACTCTGGCTGCCCGAGCATGCTTTAACTTTCCTCCTCCCCCACTTACCACCTCCCAAGTTGAGATCATCTGGGTAGATGATAGGCCCAAATTGTTGTTTTTAAAATGTTTACTTTATGCCTCAATCATTATTTAGACTTTGATAAAAGTTTTACTAGTTTCTTTGTTCCCTACAGTTTTGGCATCCCACATCTTCCTCTTTCTTGAAATCACTATTTTTTTTTTTTAATTGAAACAACTCCTCTAGGAATTCTTTAAAGAATATGAGGGTGGCAATCTTTCTCCCTGTAAAACCAAAAATGTCTTTATTTTCCCTCCCACTGAATATTTCACTTCCCTTCAGAACTGTGGAGATAATGTTCTATTGTTTTTTGACATGTTACCTGATGCCAATTTAATATGTTAGTGGTGACTTGCTTTTTTTCTCTCTGGAAGCTTCTAGGCTCCCTACCCCTTTATCTTTGTTGTTCTGAAATTTCACTATAACCTGTCTAAGTTTGGGTATTTTCTTCTTGGAAAGGATCAACCTAATGATAAATGTCTTTCTTTAGCAAACTGGGAAATTTTCTTTTGTTATCTCTTTAATTATTTCCTTTCCCCATTCTCTGAAGTTCTATCCTTCTGCTATACTTATCCCATTGGTGTCTTTAAATTTTCCTCTCAGACTTTCCACTTTCCTTTTCACTGAGTTTAAGGAGACTTCTTCAGCTCAGTTTGCATAATAGCCAGATCATTAAATCAATCTCAGATCACTACTGAGTTTCAAATTTCAGTGCTGGTTCTTTTAGTAGATTTCATATTATTTTTTTATCTCTTGAAGGCAACAATTATATTCTGACCAGACTTCTTTTTTAAAAATTGCTCTATTATCTGTATTTCTTTTTTTTAGTTGTTGATAAATCTTTATTTTATGTATTTATATGTGGTACTGAGAATCGAACCCAGTGCCTCACACGTGCCAGGCAAGTGTGCTACCACTGAGCCATAGTCCCAGCTCCTCTGTATTTCTTTTGATATTAACTCTTCTGGATGTTAAATTTACAGCTATGCTATCCAAAAGAGTAGCAGCTTGTTACTTAAATTTAAATTAATTATTTCAAAAAGCAAATAGTTCCTTTGATGCAACAACCACATTTCTAGTGCCTGGTAGCCACATTTGTGTGTCTGCATACGGGACAGTTCAAACAGAGAACATTTCCATTGTCACAAAGAGTTCTGTTTGCTAGTTTTGACTTGTGGTTTTATTTTCCCTTAATTTTCTGGTGATTCTTGGTGTCCTGCTAATCTTTCTTGGCCAGCTTCTGTTCCCTATAGCATGTCTCTGGTTCCTGAGGGCGAGAAGGATGAGTGGTCTGCTGGCCCCACTCAAGATGGCTCCCTAGGCACCTATTAGAGTGCCGGTAGCTCTTGAAGTATTGCTCATTTGCAGCCCTACGGCCTTTGGGCACATCCACTATGACCCAATGCTGAGCACCAGTGTTCATGAACACCCTGGGGTCTCCTCGGGGGGGTTAAGTCTATTGTTTAGAATCCCCCAAACCATTCCTCCCTCATAGCCATCTTCTTCATATGTGGGAGCTGTGGTTTCGTCCAGTTTTCCTTCTTTGCAGCTTTGATACTGTTTATCTTAATTTCTAGGGTAGCCAACATTTCTGATCTACTTATGGTTCTCTCTTGTTTTCTCAGACCATAGTAGATTTCTTATTTTCTGTCATTTCATGGATTGAGGCAGGAGGGAGAGTCTTCTGTCAGCTCCACCCAGACAAACTTCAACAAGGCCTCTGCACAAAGCAGACACATTTCACAACCAATGGTTGAAAACCTAGTGATTCCCCAAATTCAAGCTGGTGCTGGGCTGGCTACATTAGAATCACCCACGGACCCCATTCCTGGGGGTTTTGAGTGCACAGCTCAGTTTGAGAGTCCTTGGTGTACTAGGTAGGATGGGTAGAAAAGAAACTCAAGTACTCAAGACTGGCCACCTATTTTGCAGGTTAGATTGCAGCAATGGCCCTAAATGCCCAGAATCTCTAACAACCAGATCGCTATTTCTGTAAATGAACAGGACACTGGGTGAATGTGGACATGGTAGTGGGGATTGTCATAGAGAGGCCTCTTTCTCTTAGCCCTGAAGAAGGATGAGAAATTGCAAAACCTATCGGGGAGGACTCAAGGACAAGAGAGATACAATAAGTGCAATTGAATGGAATTGAAATGAAAGATTGCTCCAGGCCTCTCTCCCTCCCACAATGATATCAACTCTGCAAACCCCAGAGATCAAAATGGGGCCAGAAAATCCCCCCATCTAGAGACTTTTTTAAGAGCTTTAATTGCTATCCTACTGAGGGGCCCAACTCCAGCTTTGAGGAGATATATTTACTGGTTAGATCTGCAGTAATGATTATTATTGTTACTGTTAGGAAGAATACACCCATTGTCTCCAGTGAGCTCACGATACTACACAAACATGACCTCATTTCTCCTCTGAACGGGGCAGGTATTGTTAACTCTGTTTCCCAAAGGACGCGGAGGTCCACTGCGGTCCATTGAGCAAGGCCACACATCAAGACAGGGAGGGAAGATGGAACCAGACCCCAGGCCTCTCCCACTTGGGTCCCAGGGTGACTCGCACTGCTCTAGGCTCATGTGTCTGTCTGGATGATCCCTTGACTTTCTTCTGGTCACAGAGCTAGTTTCAGGGGAACAAAGCAGTCAAAGTCAGCAATATAAGATACCAAGGGGAAAACAATCATCACCTTTCAGAAGTCCAACTGAGTCCAGGCTCTGGACTCAGCCATCAAAACCTTTCCTGGTTTCACAAGTTTCTAGCTGATTTCCCTCCTACTTCCTCAACAATTCAGGGGACTTGGGTGCTTTACCCCCTGGATCCACCCAGACTGGAAATCATAGCCATACCAGACTTATCCTACTCTATGACAAGTTCTGCTGCCTCTGGGTCCCTTGGCTTAATTCCAGTACACTGTGGCCACTGTGCTATTCTTTTGGCCTAAACTTCTAGTATCTTCCAAATGTTGTCCCACAACACATTTTGCTCTTCCTGCCCTCCACCCTTCTGACTCAAGCTTCATGCTTCACTGTGCCTAAGAGAGACTTCCCTTGACCTTCCAGAACACTCTCTCTTCCTCTCCCCCCTACCACACCCCTCTCTTTCAGATCCTGCTGCCCTTATTCATTTATTCCATAAATAACTATGAAGGACCTACTGGGTGGAACAGGTGGGTAGGAGATGATGGGGGGTGCAACAGTGAACATGCTAGACGTGGCCAATGCTCACAGGGACTTTACATTCTATTGGTGGAGACAGGAAAAACAATAGTAAATCATTTAGTAAGTCAAATATTTACAAGTTGTCCTAAGTGCGTATGAGATGGCCTCCAAATAAATTCCAAAGAAATTAAGTCCTCCCAGACACATTCCAAATCTCCCCAAGTCTCTGCATCTTCGACCCTGTCCAAGAAGGAGCTTGCTGGGTATGTCAAAAAGGTTCTCCTGGCCACAGGATGAGAGTAGACAAGAGCAGAGGGGAAGAGTACAGGGCTGGAGAGGAAGACAAAGCTGGACCACACAGGGCCTTGATGTTCACAACTAGCAGCTGGATTTCATGCTCAGAGCAGTGAGAAGACATTGTAGGATTCTATCCAGGGAGCAGCATGATCTGACTTATGCATTAGATCAAGATCTTTTTTTTTTTTGGTACCAGAGATTGGACCCAGGGGCACATAAACCACTGAGCCATATTCCCAGACCTTTTCATATTTTATTTTGAGATGGGGTCTTGCCAACTTGCTCAGGACCTCACTAAATTGTTGAAGCTGGTTTTGAACTTGCAAATCTCCTGCCTCAGCCTCCTGAGCCACTGAGATACAGATGTGTTATTTATGTGGTGCTAAGGATCAAACCCAGTGCCTCACACATGCTAAGCAAGTGCTCTGGCGCTGAGCTACAGACCCAGCCCCTGATTGAGATTCTTAACAGGACAGAAAGAGTCAAGCAGTTGCACTTTTGCTTACCTCCCCCAGGGGACATTTGGGGTTGTCACAATTGGTGGGGGGTGGGATCTACTGGCTTCTAGTAGGTAGAGACCAGAGATGCTAAAGTTTCCACAATAGGCTGATCCCCCAAACAAATGTCACTGACAGGACAGCCCCTCAAATACCAATAGTACTGGGGTTGTGAAAGCCAGCTTTAAGATGACCCTGGGTACCATGTGAAGGACATATTTTGGGGTGCCAAGAGTGAGATTAGAGTGACCACTGGAAAGCCGTTTAAATTAATTTCATTTGGACCGGGGTTGTAGCTCGGTGGTAGAGTGCTTGCCTGGCATGTGTGAGGCACTGGGTTTGATTCTCAGCACCACATATACATAAACAAAATAAAGGTCCATTGGCAACTAAAAAAAATATTTAAAATTAATTAATTAATTAATCAACTAACTTCAGTTACCTAGTGCATTGACCCACCTGAGCCTCTCTCCGTGTGCCAAACCTTATTTCTCATATTCCAAGAAGCCCCTTTCCATTTTACCCAGGGTCTTCTGGAGATGATGCTAGAACCTAAATAAACAGTCAGGCTGGGGTGCAGGGGAGGAGGCCTTCTGAGGTACTTTGCAGAGACCACCTGCTCTGTGAGGGAGAACCAGGGGTTATAGACACCAACTCCAAGTGTGCCCTCTTCTCCATGGTCATGGCCAGCTCCATTCATCCCAGCTGCTGCCAGCTTTGCACTTCCCCTCTCTCCCCGACCCACCCCCAGCTTGGGGCCTGGACGGGGCCACAGATCTGGGCACCAAGGCACATTCGTGAGTATTTACATCAGCATGTGATCCTATCATTTTCAGCCTCAGCATATAAATCAACATGGAGTTAAAGGGCTTTCCTCTTGCTGGTCCCTGAACTTGAAGTTGGTTTTAAGATTTAGGAAGCACATGATTGAGTTGTGGTGACGATGGGAGGTCTGGGAATGAGGAAATGTCTCCAGGGGAGAGCAAGGTATCTCCTTTAGGGGAGGGAGGCAGTTTTGTGTGCCGGGTTGGGGTGTTGGAGGGTGTTGGAGGTAGGGAAGGATCCGAGGAAGATCAACAGGAGCTAATTTTAGACTAATTTGGAATCAAAAGCTTGCCCAAGACTTTACCTGATGGAGCTCACTGGGACCTGGGTACCAGGTATTCCTGGTCAGCCCAGAGCATCTGATCTTGTTAATGGGCCAATAAAAATTAGGGGGACAAAGGCCAAGCCCTGGCAACTCAAATGAGTCTCTTCTGTGACAGGGAACAACCTTGTAAAGAGCTGTAACTGAGCAAACGGAGGGATCATTGCATCTCATTAACTTTAATAGTGCTCGTTAGGTTGGCTTCCAAGGGCTGAGGGACAGGAGGGGAAGCCAGCGCCATCCTCGGGGCTGGGGGACGGGCGGCTCGCCTGGGCTCCCTGCACCCCCATCACTGAGCTGGAAGTAGCTGCTTGTTCCCCCACAGGCCCCCCAGCCCAGCACGACATCCTGCTGTCCCGGCAAGGAGCCTAGGCCTCAGGGACTAATCCTTTCCTGCCAGGGTAAGGAAAGATGGGGCAAAGAGCTTGGCCAAATCGTCTCCAGGCTTGGGCAGGTCACCCATCTCTGAGCACCCACATAGAGGCCCTTCCTAGGAAAGTCAAAAGTCCATGGCCAATGTTCCAAGCCCCCATGAAAGAATCCTACCAGCCTGGAGCCCAGCCCGGGACCATTGTCAGTGCTGGTCAGCCACACCCCCGTCCTCCTCCTCCTCTACCCCAGGCATGCTCAATGCCAGAAAAGCAGAAAACAAACAAACAGGGCCAGCAGAAAACACATCACCAAACAAACCCGCCTCACATTGTCCTCTGTGGTCGGCCAGGGCCTGGAGCCAGAGGCCACTGGCCTGGAAAAGCCAAACAGTGCCTCACGCTCAGGCCCCTGCACTCAGCCTCCTCCCCAAGGCCTCCTTCTCCTTCCTCTGCTCCTCCTTCTCCACTTTTTCTTCTGTCCACAATTTCCCTCCCTATATGTCCCCTTCCCCCTCTTCTCCTTTCTGTTCTCTTCCTGTTGCTCATGATGAGACAGAGTCACTAAAAATCACTATGTGGATAAAGCCAATCCATGCTGCTACTTAAAAAAAAAAAAAAAAAAAGGTTCCCAGACCCTATGTGACAATGTCGGTCCCCTGGCATCCTACCAGAACAGACTGCATTGTCCAGCCCCACCCTCTTTTCTGATCTTCCTCCCACTCCCTTAAATACCCATCTCTTTTTGAACCCTAATTCCTTGAAGACATCCCCTCTCCAAGCCCTGGCTCACCTTCTCCTTGCCACCTAGAAAGTCCTCACCATTTCCCCCACTCCATGTATGGGGACACTGTGTATTTTCCAAAGCCAGCTTTAAACCCTTTCTTCCTCCACAGAGTCTAAGCCTCCAGATGGAATTAATCTGTCTCCTTTATGCCACCATTAGAATTTTATGTTGGCACTTCCATATTTGGACATTCACCACATTCTGCCTTTTATTCTAATTATTTTGATGCAAATTTCTTTCTCCTACCAAATTATAAACTTGAAAGGAGAAACGTTGCCATCTTTGAATCTCCACATCCTTTAAGTCCCTGGTCTGTGTTAAGTGCACAATAAAGGTCAAAAGAGTAAAAATTGAAATCGATGGTTGTAAAGAAACACAGTCAATCAACTCCACATCTCGGCTTCTCTAATGTGCATGTATCTCATTTATAAAAACGTCATTTGCAACTTTGTTTGAGCCTCTGGGTTCCTTGAGGAGGCTCCATGAGGTCTGACTTCAGGATTTCACCAGGGGCTGGAGGATGGTATGTTAGATGGTGGCACCTACTGGTGAAGGCTGGAATTACAATTGGGTCAACCTAAGAGAGCTCTTCCTAGTCTTCTGCCTAGACTCTGTCTCAAGTCCTTGCTACCAAGAGCTTGTTCCTCCACTAGAGCCCTAAGGCTGATCAAGGGGTGGAAAATCACTGAATTAAGATAAGGGCTTCTGGAAGGGATTTATTTTCCCCAGCATACAGCAACTTCCTGCAGATTGAATTTTGCAGGACCAGATCAGGCTGCCAAGGAATCTCAACCAAATGGTAATATCTCTCAGTTTTGCCACATCAGCTCAGAGAAGGATGCATGGCATGAGGAAGAGAAATCTCGTGCCACTAAATGGAGGTAAAGGTTTGTAAGGATACCAACACTCCTCACAACCACATTGCTGGCAAACATTCCAACAACCCTTTCCTTATTGCAAACTTTCAGCTTCTTCTAGAAGGATTTTTTAGGCCTATAGGAGCCCTTCTCCAAAAATAGACTAGAAGCTATTGAGTAACTGGGCTTTGTTTTACAGCAATTCACTTTATGCTCTATTTGAAGCTAGTTCATCAATGCTCATCAATACCTTGAACTTTGCCTCATCCTTTCCTTAATCCAAGACACCTGTGGCAGGAAGAAAGGGTATTGGCCGATGGAGAAGTCCTACCCTGCCTCTCTATCTTTTCCTCTGTGAAAGTGGGGACCTCAGGGAGGACAGTCATAAAGAAACAAGGCTGGGGAGGGAAGCCATGTCAGATGTCAGCAGTTCACGGTGAGTGCTCCTATAGCTCTCTCCTCCACCACTCATGACACATTCGTTAAGGCTTCAACTGATAACCAAAGTTTTAACTGGCAAAGGCTTACTCTTGACACCTTCTCTCACACGGATATTTGTATTGGGGGCCAACAAGCACTCAAAGGAGTGACTATCTAACAACAAAATTTTAAGCATCAGTAGGACAGATCTTTGATGAGGTGGTAGAGAATCCTCTCGGGCCCCAGGCTTGTCACTCAGGATTCTTCTTGCCCACTCACCTGCTTTTGGCTGCCATCATTCAATTCTCCAAACTTTTGAGGGAGATCCTGAGATCTGACTTCGAAGGTTCTAGCTCTTGATCTTTGTCTTCCAGATTCGGAGAGTCTCTGGTCAGAGTCTCCTCCTGGGTCCTCTGTATCTCCCTAATCTTTCATAAGCTTAGGGTTTCCACACTGGTCCTCCATTCAATACCCTCTGCCCTCCTCTGGCAATCTGAACCATCCTCAGACTCAGGGGAGGCAGGGAGGCTGTGTCAGGGAATGCTCTCCCTCCTCTTGGTAGTCCCATGAACTCCCCATCTCCTCATTCTTTCAGCCATTCAGCAAATGTTCATTGAACACCACATGTGCCAGCCATGTGTTTGGGGCTTGAGGATACAGTAGTGACCATATGGGTCCTTCCCCCAAAGGTTTGACAGACTAGAGGACAGATGATAAACAGACCATTTCAGTACAACATGACCAAGGCCATCATGGGAGTAGATTTCAAGGACCACCAAACTCTAAGTCTTCTGGGGCAGTAAAGTGACTTCATAGATGATGTACCATTAAGCTGAATTTTAAAGAGTAGTTGGCTTTCCAGTGAATGGGGACATAGTACATTCCAGGCATGCTGTGGCTAGGGTATGGAGAAATGAGGTCAGAAGAGAAACATGAAGTGTCATTGGAGAGAGAGGCATGGGACTGGCACAGAGGGGGCCACGTGTGCCATACTAAGGAATTGAAACTTAACCCTACTGGGCAATGATCCACCAGAGACACAGCTGTGCCTGAACTGTGGCGACAGCGATAGGCATGGAGAAGAGGGATGGATCTGAAGGCATTCTCAGAAGTCTCAGCCAGTTTAAGGATTTGGAAACCCTCTGAATGAATAACTTAACCTCAAGATGGGAATCACAGGAAGAGGATAGGGCAGAGGAGAGGGTTGAGAGGAACCCTGAGTTGGGTTAGGGGTAAATTCAGCTCCAGATCTTGAAAAATACCACTGGAAACACAATCCATCAGTGGACAGAAATCTAGGATGGATAGAAAAAAAAAAAAAAGAGTCAGAACCTAGAGCTACAGATCTGCAAGTTGGACATACAGAATGGGAGTTAGAAGGAAAGTGGACTCAGGGATATCAGTTTGAGGGTTATCAGCAGATAAGTGATTGCTGAAGCCATTAGCCCCTCCCCCACCACTATGCACCTGCGCCACACCGTGAACCTGCACTGTACCCTATCTTCCCCTTGAGTCAGCCTCAGCTCCACTCCAACAGTCAGGCCAGGTTGGGATTTTATCCTCCCAATTTTCAAAATAAGGGAGGAGAGCTGGAAGAGGTGTAAACTGAGGGTGTAATCTCAGGATCTCCTGATATTCTTTCCACCATCCTGGCTGTGGGTCAGTCACATAGAGTGAGCAGGGAAGATAGCCAAGCTGCGTCGCTCAAAACCTCCGGCATTGGAAAAGCCAGTGCAAGGAGAGCCAGCAGGAGATTCGGGGAAAGAAAAGGCTCCAAGAAGGAAAGAAAAATGTTCAGAGGCCCCAGATGACACAATCAGTTCAAGCTAGATAAGCAGCGGGCAGGCAGCCCCGGAAATGGAGATGTGGAAGTCACTGGAGACCTTGGGGCAGGGTGTCAGAGGGGGCCTAGGCCAGGCTATACTGGGGTGAGAGGTGAAAGGAAGTGGAGAACTGGAGCCATGGAGTAGGCATGCTCCTCCTAGAAGTCTGGGAGCCTGGAAAGATGGAGGGTCTGGGATGGGGTGTCATTCTGTTTTAGGATGCTACCGATTATACTGTGTTTATAAGAGGAGGTGAGATTTCCAGGAGGGGAAGAGATCACTGATGGAGCTCCTTGGCCAAAAGGAAGTGGAGGGAGGCTGGGCTCAGTGGCACACACCTGTAATGCCAGCAGCTCAGGAAGCTGAGGCAGGCGAGTTCAAAGCCAGTCTAATCAAGTTAGCGAGGCCCTAAGCAAATCCATGAGATTCTGTATCTAAATAGAATATTATAAAGGGCCAGGGGCGTGGCTCAGTGTTTCAGCGCCCCTGGGTTCAGTCCCCATTTAAAAAAAATAATAAGTGGAGGGAGAAGGAGGCAGAAGATAGGCTTCTCAGTGAACAAGAGTGGGACACTGACTGGAGAAGTAAGGAGGCTGAGGTTGGCAGAGGGGAAACAGATGTGCTGAAGGTATAGGACACAGACATTGGATAGTTTGGAGACCTGCCTTGCAATGTGCAGGCGTCTGGAAGCACACGTCAGTGTCAATGTCTTGGTAGGATGGAGTTTACTCTTTCCCTCATGGAAGCAGCTGGGGAGCAGGTGGAGAGGAAGCAGGTGTCTAAGCGACTCAGATATGGTGAGGGTGAAGGGCCAAGGGAGCCAATCAGGAGGTGGCCAAAAGTGGTCACAGGAGAGGTTGGAACAGGCATGGGCACCTTGAACCAGGTTGCCCTCTCCCTATGTGCTAGTAGGGCGCCCAGGGACCTCTGCAAAGGCAAGACTAAGAAAGAGTCTAGGGGCAAACTGCTCCTGGAATCGCAGGGCTGGATGGACTTTGAGAAGCAGACTTCGGATCCTCTCCCTATCCAAGCCACCCAAGCCATCCAGTGAAACAGCTCTTGGGGGAAACAAGGGTGGGCCAGGGCCACCTGTCCGCCAGCCTGTCCTTTCTATTCTTGTCATAGAAAGAGTGGTGCTAGCCACTCTCTTTCTCTTCATCTGTCAGTCACTTGTTTTTGTTTCTATCTTTCTCATTTATTTCTCTCTGTTTAAGAGTCACCAAGATTTAGTTCAAATCCCCCCTTGTCCATGAAATTTTCTTGGATGACCAGTTTCTGTTTCCTCTGACTTTTCTTTTTGAATTTTATTTTTAGACGAGGTCTCACTAAGTTGCTGAGGCTGGCCTGGAACTTGCAATCCTCCTGCCTCAGCCTCCTGAGTCACTGAGACTACAGGTGTACGCCACTATATCTGACTTCCTCTGAATTTTAACAGCATTTTTTAACCTACATGCTTCAATGTCATTCAGATATCCCGCATTTAGATATTCTGTTTTGCACATGCAAACCTTGCTCTCCTGCCAAGACTTGTGGCATTTGGGGGATTTGCCTTGTGATTTGGAGGGATCTGAAACCACACTCTGGTGTTACTTAGCCTCCATATTTTCTATCTTTTTCTCCCCCCACCATACTTGCAAGAGCATAGAACAGTGGGGCTTGAGGGGGTGGATCTTAGACAAGTACCATAAGCCACTTCAAGAAAGGACTGAAAACTGGTCAAATCATCAGGAAGAGGAAGAGAAAGATTAGGAAGGGGGTCACGGCAGCTCTAAGGGGCACTGATCCAGGATTCAGAAGTGAGATGGATTCTGCTTCTAATTTGCCTTTTCAATACATTGTGTGACCTTGGGCAAGTCATGGGACCTCTCATCAGCTGACACACATGATGGCTGAAGTCGTTTGCAGTTCTACTGCTGCATGATCCTCCAGAGTGAGGTACTGCCCTGCATGTGGAGGGGCTGGTCTGTGACCCTTGGCCTGCCCCAATAGATGAGACAATGAGAGTGGCAAGAGTATAGCTGGGCATGGTGCTGCACACCTGTAATTACACCTGTAATTCCAGTGGCTGGAGAGACTGAGGCAGGAGGATCACAAATTCAAAGCCAGCCTCAGCAATTTAGCAAGGCCCTAAGCAATTTAGTGAAATCCTGTCTCAAAAGAAAATTTAAGGTCAGGCATGGTGGTGTAACCCTGGAATCCCACCAACTCCAGAGGCTACAGTGCAGGGCACATAGCTGGCAACCATCAGCTCCAATTTGTCTCTCAGTGTAGAGGTGCTTTCTTAAGGCAGAATAGGAGGTGCAAGTGAGCAAGGAAGAAGAGATTCTGGTGCTACCCATCTGGCAGGTGAATTTCCTTCTCAGTCTTCATAATGTGGAAGCTCTGCAGACAAAGGCAGTTTGCTGGAATGCACGGAATTTTTGGAACCTTCTCAGTAGGAATGCATGACAGACAGGAACCTGTTAGAGGTGGTGAGATCAAGTCCAATTTGCCTCACTTAACCCAGCAGCGTCAAAGCCTAGCTTGGCCAACACTGCGTCTTCCCAGGTACTGTTATACCTTGACCATCAAACACTGTGTCTTTTGATCCTTCTGAGAAGTGGTAGAAATAGCAATAACCTCCACTTACTGAATGCCTACTATGTGTCAGGTGTTTTCCATATGTTATCTCACTTAATATCATAACCCTATGAGGTTTGTTTGTTTTGTTTTTAATGTGATTGAACCCAGGGGCATTTAACCACTGAACCACATCCTCAGCCCTTTTTTTTGTATTTTTATTTTGAGACAGGGTTTTACTGAGCTGCCTTGCTAAGTTGCAGAGACTGGCTTTGAACTTGCAATCCTCCTGCCTCCGAAGCCACTGGGATTACAGGTGTGTGCAACTGTGCCTGGCTCCCTATAAGGTTTTTGTTTATTTTATGTGGTGCTGGGGATTGAACCCAATGCCTCACATGTGCTAGGCAAGAGCTCTGCCACTGAGCCATAACCCCAGCCCCCTATAAGGTTTTTATCCCCACTGTCAGATGAGAAAATGAAGCTCACTAGGATGGAGAAAATTACCAGAGGTCATGCAGGTAGAAAATAACAGAAGCCTACTTGAGCCCTGCCCCTCGCCATTTATCTAAAGCCCATACAATTAGATACTGGTGTGCAGACTTTGTCTTTGAGGTTTTATGACCATAACCATTTTCCAGATGGGGAAGTTGAGGCTCATAGAAGTGAAATTACTTGCCAGGATAGATGGCTGGGAAATAGCAGGACCTAATATTGACCTACGGACAATCTGTTCCAGCCCCTACCTGCTTCCCATTTGAATATACTGCCTGCCAAGGTAGGATCATGGGACTCATTTTACTTATGGGGAAGCCAAGGAGCAGAGAATGAAAGGAAACTCTCATGGAAGGAAGGAAACGTGGCCAGTGAGGGGAAGTCACTGAGCATGGTGGGTCCCTGGCAGAGGTGTCTCTAAGAGGTTCTGTACCAAGATTTATCAGTTATACCCTTCAATGGTCCTCTCCCCAAATATATTTGCAGGAGACATTTGAAAGAAATGAGTGCCACAAGCATCCCTGAAGGGAAACGAAGCCTGGGCAAACCGCAGCCTGAGAGATGACTGAGGGAGGCTCAGGGAACACTGCACACTCGTGTTCTCTGAGCTGCTGATTTTCTAGTGGCATTTTTTAGAGTCATCTGTTTATCCTTTCCTCATCATCTTCTCCAGTCACTAAGTGTAAGAACCTGCAGAAGTGGACAAAGCAGAAGGCAATGTGACCAGCGCCCCAATTCAGTGTCCCCGTGGTATAATCCCTGCCTCTTCCCCCACAGGATCTTCTGAGGGGCTGGGGGTGCGTTGGAACCAGGTTGGGCGTGCTGGGGAAGGAGATGTGCAGAAAGCGAATGTGGGGCTGGAGCTCTCTTTAGAGGAGCAGAGGAAGTGATCAGAGGGAAAACTGGTGGCAGGAGACAAAAGGAACCTAGGGCAAAAGATCCCTAGCCTTCTAAAGATGTAGTGGCTTAGGTGGGCAAACCTTCTGAGCCTTCCTTCAAAAAAGGGCAATTCCCACACTCAGGAGACCAGAAATCAGGCTGAAGAGAAGATTCCAGAAAACCTATAACCTACCCCTACATAATCCTCATTGCCCCCTGTAGCTGTAGAGGTGGGCTGCAGCACAACCCCCCAGGGGACCCAGAGGAGCTCATGTTAGTGGCCAAACAAGGCAGAGGCAAAGCAAAGCAAGGCAGAGCACCATCTTCCCTCTCCACCTTGGGGCTCCTCGGCTTTCTCCTTGTGCCCTCATGAAGATCACAGGCACCGTCTGGCAACCTCCAATTCTTCCTTCCTTTCTTTCTTTTTTAAACCACTCTCTTGTTTGGGGCAAAAAGGATGGCAAGTTTGCACTTGTCCTCCAGCCCTACACATAATTGGTGGCAGCAGGCAAAGCTGCTGCAAAGGGAGGGGTTTTGCAGTGGAATGAGGGAGGGAGGGAATCTTAGAATGACAGGGCTGGAAGGGACCTCAGAGATCATCTGACCCAAACTTTCTGTGGCCTCACCACCATCCATGACCAAAGTGCTCGCATCCCCATGGGCATCTCACACCGTGCTCCAAGGCTTCTCAAGGTCTCCTTCCCCAGGCTTCAGAGAGTACTGCCTCCTTTCCACTACTGATAAATCCACCCCACCCTCTTATTTTCTAAATGAGGAAACCGAGGCCCACTGGGATGGGACTTGCCTAGTGTAATCTTCATCCCAGATAGACCCAGGACAATAACCTGAGCCTATTTCCATCCTCTACTTTCCCACTCAATCCCTTGGAGAGGAAGCATTCAACTCTTTCCCCCTTGCCAAATAGGGAGACTGCTGACAAAACCCACCCCTCACTCCAGCTGATACTGTCAAGGGTCTGGGAACTGAGCATCCTCAGGGATATTGTGGTCACTGCCCCATGCTCCTGGGTACCCTGGGAAACTAGTCTGGGTCTGTGCCCTAAAGAAAATTGGCTCTGAAGCATGAACAGCTGCCTGGGGCATGGTGCAGTCTGCATGACTACTGCCCCACACTCCCAGAAAGTCCTCACAACTCTCAAAAGATCTTTGCTCTTTCTCCAACAGTGCAAGGTGAGAAGATGCAAAGCACATGAGCAGGTGGGGAGGCAGTGTTCACAGTTGGGGGACACTGCTTCTTCAGCACAATTTGCCCCTTCATATCTTTTGCTGTCTCTATAGTAGAGGCATGAAGGATCTTCTTTTTGGAGGAGGGGGCTGCCTCTTTGTGTTTTTGTGCTTATACACATAGGCAAGTCCTGTGGGTTCGCTTTTGCTCCTCTGCTAAACACACGAGAGTGCATACAGGTGAGCCCGTGTCTATATGGAGAGTATGGCTCAATGGGCTCACCTCCAAGGCCTTACCTCCCAGCAGGGTCTGCCCTGGAACTGGCAGTTTCAGCAGGGAGAAGAGGGGGGCTATTTTCTTCTTAGCCCTCAAAGTGGACTCAGATCTAGATATGGAGATTGAGTCCAGAAGGTGGGGGTGACATGGGAGTAAGAGCTGGGAGGACGTTACTTGGCCCGGAGTCAGAGTCAGATCTGTGTAATTCGAGGTAGTATTTGGCTGTGAACAGCGTGTCAGGCTGTGTTGGTGGTACGGTACGCCTGAGCTCGCATGCGTTCACGTCTGCCCCAGCCTCCTGGGTACCTCGCGCCCTCTTTGTCTCCTGGCGGAGGTGTGCGTGTAAACCTGCGCCGCTCGTCCTCCTCGCGTGCGAGCGCGGGGGCGCACCCTCGCTCCCCCGCTCTTTCTGCGGGGAGAGAGGACGAGCCGGAGCCGGGTGCTGTTTGGTCTGGAGCCGAGCGGGGCTTGCATTGATCCATTGATTGTGCGCGGTCTGCGCCTGACCTCCCTGCTCCCGGGGAAGCCGTCTCCATGGAGACCGGGCCCGCTCCCCCAGCGCCGGATTGTAAATTCCTGCAGGCAGCGGCCCGGCAGCCTGGGGAGGGGGCCGCCGCGCCCGGGCGCGCAGGGGGAGCGGCCGCTGCGCCGAGGCCCCATTTGAAAGAAAAAAGGGCACGAAAAAGGAGGTGGTGGAGGAGGAGGAGGGGGAGGAGGAAGAAAACGAAAAGGAGCGAGGAGAGGAGGAGAAAAAGGAGGAGGAGGAGAAAGGCGAAGAAAAAGAGACGGAGCCTGAGAGACGGAGAAAGAGCGAGAGAGGAAGAAAGAGAGGCAGAAAGGGCGTGTTTCTGGCTCTGCGTTTCCCCTCCCCTTTCTCAGGTCCCTTGCTCGGGCTCTGCGCGCTCTCCGGCTGCAGCTCCCTCCGGGCGAAGCTGGGAATTGGGTGGGATTATACGCAGCAGTCCCGCCGCCGCCGCTAGCAGAGCCCGGCTGGATTGAAGAGGGCGGGGGTTCCCCTCCGTCAGCTGCGCCGAGCGCCCCTCGCCTCGTCCCTCGCCGCCTCGCTCGCCTCGACGTCGGGCCGGGAGGAGCCGGCAGCTTCGGGAGCCTCCCGCCGAGGGCGCCGCGGTCCGCGCCCCACGCCCGCAGCCCCGGCCCGGCCTCGGCGGGGCGCCGCTCCCCTCCCCCTCCGGCGCACAGGGGGCCCCCGCCGGCTTCCGCCCTCCTGGGGCTGCGAGACCAGCCCCAGCGGACCCGCTGCCCGGAGAAGCTCCAGCCATGGGCTCGGGGCGCGTGCCCGGGCTCTGCCTGCTAGTCCTACTGGTCCATGCCCGCGCCGCCCAGCACAGCAAAGCTGCGCAAGGTAAGGAAGGAGGGGCTCGCGGCCCGGGACTGCGGGGGCAGCGGGGCCCGAGGGCTAGGGCAAGATTGGCGAGGGGCAGGGCAGGTGCTGGGAAGCGGGCTGCTGTCAGGACCGGGCTCTGTGCTCCCCAACTCCCCGCCTGGGGACCGGACCTCTGGGCGCCGCGTCCCGGGGAGGGGGGAACGCTGGAGGAGCCAGAGGCAGAGAGGATGAGAGAGAAGTTTGGTGTTGGGTGGGGGGGGGCGGCTGGCAGAAGTGACCATGCACCACAGCATTCTGACCAGACTTCACTGCCACGCTCTAGCATCTTCGAAGGACTTCTCGTCCTCCAAAGTCAGAATCTTCTCTCAAACATTGCCAGAAACTTAAGCTGTGGCCTGGAGAGACTGAGGGAATGAAAACTTTTCAGCCAAGTCATAGAATTCTTCCCCACATCCCCAGCCGTCATGCAAAGTCAGACAGAAATTTCGAAGTTGCTGTCTTATCAGTGGAAAAAATGTTAAATAAAAAGGGGATCCTTCATAGAAAAACCAACTCGGCCCTCACTGGATGGTAGGGGGCTAAAGAGAAGAAAATTTTTGTGACTAGCTTCTGGCAAGAATGTTGCGTTTCTGCCTTTTGGGGGGAAATCTCTTTCGTCTTGCATGGCTTTCATTTCTTATCATAATATTTATTTATTAAGGCCCAGGGTTTCCAATTCCATTTAAATCCAGGTCAGAATTGCATTAAAATAACAAAGTAAAATTCCAAGCTGGGGAGCTCTGACAGATCCCTCTAGGAATTAAAGAAAGTGACTGGGAGGCCCTCCCGCCCCCGTCCCTGACCCTGAGCTCATCGACTGGCCAGTCCAAGGCTGTGCTGGCAGAAACCAGGCTGGTGTCCCACAGTTCTCCGAGGACAGCCTCCCCTCCCCCTTAACCTCTTGCTGCACCCCTCCCGCTATGGTGTCCTCACCCTAAAGAGATTTATACCCACAAAAAGAAAATTCCTCCTGGCAAGGTTTTGCCTAGGAGCTTATGATTCTACCTATTGTCCCAGGAGCTCCTAAAGCCAGCCAGGGTAAGGAGGTGGCTGGGCCACGAGGGAAGTTGAACTTGGGAGTTGGGGAAGCCTGAGTGTCTGGCAGTTAGGTCACTGTGTCCTGGGGCCTGAGCATTTGATTTCTAAGCTGCTCTGGACTAGATGGGCTCCCACTCTGTGCAATATCTATATCACCCTTCTCTCCCCAAAACACTGCCTCTTCAACCAACCCCTGCCCTGTCCAATCTGTCCTTTAACAGAGCCAAACACTAGAGACCCTCAGTTGTCAAATACCAGACCCCACCCCAACTCCATTCCAACCCCAAACTGCCTCTTCTCCAGTCCTAGTTCCAGACAGCCCACCACTACCAACACCCAGCCTGGGAGCAGCCCCTCTCCTTACTGTGGATTTGCTTGTGTTTTCATAAACAAAGCTGGCTTTTGTAGTGCGTGCTGACTTACTCATAACATGGAATTAGCTAGGGAGTTTAGTCTGAAGGAAGGAACAGATTTCATGCAGTAATCTAAAGACAAGATAAGGGCCTCTTTCAAGTTGGAGCCAGTGTCTGTAGTGGCCTAATTGGTAGGGTGGGGGTCTGGGTGCAAAAGGAGAAGCAGTGCATCAAAGGAGTCCCAGGAACAGATGGAGACCCCTAAAAGGGACAGGTGCCACGAAGCCAAGACTCTCAGATGAGCTCAGCCCATCTTCCAGGGAGATCAGTCTGTGTTCCAGAGACAGAGTCAGAATCCCTCCAAGGTACTCCAGGGCTCCCTTTTTCATTGGACATCCTTCTGGGTGCTGGGGGACATGCAGCTGAGTGAAGACTCTACCCTCAAGAACCTTCTGGACTAAGTTTTGGTCACTGCTTATCTCACTTGGGCCACACATGCTTTGACTGGCTGTAGTTTGCCTGTCTGCCTGCCTTTCCTTCCTTCCTTCCTTCTCCTGAGACTAGCTTGGCATAGAATGGAAGCCTCTCATTGACCCTGCTATTCAGGAAATCTATAAACCCCCTCTGCCAGAGGTTTGCTGAATTAGAGAGATGCCTCGGGACCCAAATTTGTAGGCTGATGCTTCAGGAAGAGCAGTTGCGTTGGATCAGGGCAGTCTTACAGTCTTACCCCAGACAAGAGGGCTGTGGGCTTCAAAGGTGCCTCCCTTGCCCCTGAGCATATCTCTCAGCTATCATCAGTGCTAGAAAGCACGCCTTTGGCGCCAGGTGCTTTTAAACGAAGCTCTAAAAGATCTTCAAAATACACATACCCTTGGCAAGTCTCCTGCACAATTACTGTGTCTCCAGGGATCTATCTGTCTCTGTCTCTTTTCATCTGAGATCCCTACAGTGGGGAAAGCCAAAGTCATGTGAGGAATGGGGTGGAGAATGGAATCAAGAAAGTGAGCCCTAAGTGTAAAGGTGAGAGGTGTGTGTGTGTGTGTGTGTGTGTGTGTGACCACAATCACCCACATGGGACATAGCTGGGTTGTGACTAGTTACTAAGTGTGAACACTAATGTTTTAGCGCCTGTGAGAACTGGGTCTGGATGAGTGGGCGGGTCAGCTGGTGGGAGTAGGAGAGAGTAAGCAGGAGGGTACATGGTTTTGAGTGTTTTTCAAGTGCCTGTCTGTGTGTCTTAAAGTAGACAGACTGGATAACCAAGATAATTGTTAACTTAGAAGCATTAATTTGCTTTGCTTTTTTGAGGGGTTGGGGGGTGGCCGCCTTGGTTAAAAAGACCTAATCCTTGCACAGGGCTCAGGTTACAGCTGAATGAAAAGGTCTCACGGCCTTCAGGGAAACTTGTCCCCAGGGTGGGCTCTGGGGGAGCCAGCGTGGCCCTTCAGTTTACCTGGCAGTTTTCTCCTCTTGTTCGGGATAGAATTTTGATAAAGCCTTATATTTAGACTTTTTAAGTAACACCATCCATCCCGGGACTGAGAGCGTTCATCTGGCCACGAACAGTGTCTCTCTGTCTCTGTGCGCCTCTCCGGGTCCCTGTCTGGGTGTATGTGTCTCCCTCTTTCTTCCCCCCACCCCTCTCTTCCTCTTTAATGTGGCTGTTTCCTCTCCTCCCCGCTTCCCTCGGCTCCTGTGGCCAGCTCTTACAGTGAGGGGACTGTTCCTCCTAGCCCCTCCCTCCAAAATATGAAATGAAAACCATAACCGTGTCAGCGGGCGAGGGTGGCTCCATGGGCAGCCGGCTCCTGCCTGTGCTCTGTCCAGGCCATACTGGAGACAGAAAGATACCCCCCTACTCTTGGAGCCTGATCTTTAATCAGTTCCCCCTAAACCTGCCCCTACCCCCATTTCTCCAAAAGGGTGGCAAAGTGGGGTGGGCTGCTTAGAAATTCCCTAAAATGCCCTCTCTTCTTTCAGTGATATATCCCAGGGTGGGGAGAGCCAGGGGTGGGGAGCACAGACTCTTTCCCTGTTTTCCACCCCTCACCTTTCATTGCCTTGAGTCTCTGAGGGTGGAATGAGAGAGAGGGGACTGAGGTCAGAATCCCTGCAGGTAGAGCAAGAAGAATGGCATCAGCAGTCCGCAGTAAGATTGTTTTTTGGAATCTGAGGGCATGAGTGAGAACCGGTTTGAGATGTGAACAGCCAGGACCTGTTGTAAAAGGAGCCAGCCTGGGTGTGAGTTTGAGAATGTGAGGTGTGCTTTCACTGGGGTGTGTGAATGTGCATGACTCAGAATGTGTATGTGAGCGTGTGTGTGTGCGCGCGCGCGCGTGTGTCCGGTGCTCTGGTGAGAGGAAAAAGGAAGTGGGGCAATGTGCGTTTTGTTTTAGTTGGAGAAGTAAAGAAGTGGAATGGCTTGGTCCAGTGCCTTGAACTGAGTGGAGGGGGTGTCGGGGGAAAGGGGGATGGATGGCTTCAGACCCTCTTGAGAAGATGGAAGCAGAGGAGCTTGCCGCCTGAATCCACAGTCCCCACATGTCCGGGTGTGGACCTCCTTTGACGTCCCATACCCCTAGCACATGACCACTTATAAGAAAGAATCCCTGTCAGGGCTGGAAACTGTGGAGCTGCTCTGAGGCTGGCAGTGCCCGCAAGAGGCCCAGACCTGGGGACAGCTTCTTCAGGTTCAGTTAGAAGACAGGAGTCTGGAGCTAGAGGAGCTGCTGGGCCTGGAGGGGAGAAGTGAAGCAGCAGCCAACCCAGGGATGTCGGGAGGATAGGCAAGCTATTCACCTGGACCAGGAGGACATGGGCTCCCTTCTGTGTCTGCAGACTGGCCACTTCCTTCCTCCTGTGCCCATGCAATGCCAGCTTCAGGTGGCACCAGGAGGGTGGTGATTATGATGCCAGTGGGTTTGGACAAACGCAGAATCTAAAAATTGGGGCCTCTGAGGAGATCATTAAAATTCTCTTCTTCACTTTTAAAATCAGTTGGGCTCCTTGCACCTCTGAAATTCTGCATATCTCGTTGAAGTCTCTCCTGATGAAGTCAGAAGATGCTGTCAGGCCTCAGTCGGGCAGCTGGGCCTCCCCTGATTGCTCACCAAATGCCAGACCTTGTTCCAGGACCCTGGGCTACTTCTGCCTTCCTGAGTCTAGGTTACTTGGCTCTTTTTTTCCCCTACCCATTTCCTGGGACCCCATTTACCTGAAATTTCTTCCTGTGTCTTTAAGTATTTACCTCTGATACAGCCCTTGAAGAACATTTTTGTGTGTGTGTATGTATGTGTATGTGTGTGCACTCAAAAAGGTGGCAAATGAAGCTGAAAGGTCGGTGTGGTGGGACCTGAGTCCTCTCAGGGCTGGACTCCGGGGCCCCAGGCTTGGTCCCACACCACGTCATTCCTTGCTCCAAGACTGGTCCCATGCATTCCGCCCTAGCCTAGATCTCTGGTTCAGATCAAGACCCTGTGTTGAAGTGACAATTGGATGCTGAAATGTGACTGCACAAGTGGAATGACACCTCCTACACAGGGCACTGGAGCCCTTCTTACCTACAGCTTCCCCTGGAACTGTTACCATAGCCCTAGAGAACTGTGGCGTTTCAGTTTCAGAGCCCCCTGCCAAGGTTGTCCAGGCCTGGTCACTGATGGTGACAAGTAAGGAACAATCTGGGCCAGAGCTGCTAGGCTGAAGGACTGTGCAGGATAAGGAAGCAGACCTGAGGAATCCCTGGTGAGGGTGGAGCATCAGGATATGTGGGCATTAGACAGAGGGCTGCACGGAGGGGGGGCGCTTAGAGGGTAGACCCTGGGGAGCAGGTTTACAGAGAGGACGTTTTTACAAGTTTCTAATTATATTTATTTGGAGTTTTCCTCTGGCGGTTTGAAGCTGTTAACAGCAGGAACCTGTATCCCTGGTGTTTGTTTTTGTTTCTGACCAGCTGCTTGGCCCAGTGAGTGAATCAGGGCAGGCGACACCTGACCACTGCGCGCGTACCGCCCACCCTTTCCTTATTGCAACTGTGTCTGTCCCTCCCTGCCCGCTGACCCACCTTTTGCTCCTCTTCTGGGGTCCCCATGCCCTAAGCCTCGGAGCATCCGCACAGGACAGCTGCTTTGCTGCCAGGATCACCAGGGTTAGGTGTTGGCAGCCTGCTTCCTGCTGAGTTGGGTTGGGTGAGGCACAACAATAACTGAGACATGGATGCTTTCCTCAGGTACTTCTGGAAGACAATGGGTAGCAGTGGAGCCAGAATCAAAAGACCGGGGTCTTGATTCCATGTGGGCCAGCTGCTTGTTGCTTCCCAACATAATCTCCTGGGCTTCAGTGTCCATTTGTTTCATAAGAGATGCCCACATCTTCCCCAGATGACGTTTGACCACCTGGAGATCCTATCATTCATTGTCCCTAGGCTCTTCTGGCCATAGCATTCATCAGATGGATGCCTTTAAGGGAATACTGTCCCTTGTTGAGTTTTCTACCTCCCTTTTCTTTTCTTTCCTATTTGTTTCCTTGCTTTCTTTTTTAAAAAATATTTTGGTTATAGTTGGACACAATACCTTTATTTTATTTATTTATTTTTATGTGGTGCTGAGGATCGAACCCAGGGCCTCACACATGGTAGGTGAGCGCTCTACTGCTGAGCCACCACCCCAGCCCCATCCTTGCTTTCTTTTTTGGTACTGGGTATCAAACCCAGGGGTACTTTACCACTGAGCTACATCCCCAGACCTTTTTATTTTTTATTTTGAGACAGGGCCTCACTAAGTTGCTTAGGGTCTTACTAATTTGCTGAGGATGGCCTCAAACTTGCAATCCTCCTGCCTCAACATTCCGAGTGTCTGAGATTACAAACATGTGCCACTGCCCAGCCCTAGATTCTTTTACTTAAGATTAACTTCCTGAGACTGCCTCCTTCACCCAAAATACTGTGGGGTCAAAGGAGAGTAAAGAAACAAAATTTCTTTGAGGTATCTCAGAGCAGAGGGAATGCCACAGATATGGATCTTATCCACATACCCACCCCCATGTTTAACAGACGTTGATGAAGTGCTGGGAATGTATCATTAGTTTTCTTGGCTCACTGCTGAATCTCCCTACCTGGCCCAGTGCTTGGCATGTTGCAGGTGCTCCCTAACTATTGGTTGAATGCGGACGTTCAACTCTATTCTAGCTGCAGCATGGATTTCAAAGATTCAGAAGCTGTGGCCTCAAGGAGTGTAGTTCAGTGCAAAGCCAGCAATACGTAATCAAGACACCAGGAAGAAAGCTGGAGAGAAGGAATAATAACAGCAAACTATTATTGAACCCTTATTGTATGCCCATATTGTGAGGTTAAGTACTTGAAGGGTGTTACCTTATTTGCTGCTCTTGGCAGCCCTATGGGAGGTACTACGATGATGATTATTATTCCCGTTTACAGAGGAGGGAACACTAAGTTCAGAGGCACAGACACAGTTGAGCTGGCATTTGAACTGACACAGTGTCACTCCAGAACCCCTTCTCTTAACCATTCTTTGGTACCCCAAAGTCTTTTCCCAACTTAAGCAAATGGCTTAGTCATATTACCTGAGTTGGAAAAAGAGGATCAACAGTAGCCCCAAGCTCACTCTGGAAGTCTTGATTTTGTAGGTCTAAGGGGTACCTGGACATTCACATTTTTTCAAAGGTCCCCAGGGATTCCAGTTTGCAGCTAGGGTTGAGAACCACTGGTCTAAACCAACCGGTGCCCAGTGGCATCAGCTGGTTGACTCACTAGTAAACACCTGTGCTCTGAGAGAACAGGCTAAGATGAGACTGTGCCCATGAGTGCCTCTGAAAGGACAAATTCAGGGTCAGCAGGTGTGGTGGGACGGAGCTCTGGAAGAAGGAACTGGCGAAAGGAGGAGATGCTTAGTGGGATTTAGGGCTTTGCTTCACAGCTCTGCCTAGGCCTGTTGTGCTTCAAAGCCTTTCAACCACACCATTAAAGTGTCCCTTCCTCAAACCAAATAAAAAATAAAGTGTCCCTTTTTCAGCGAGTGCCTAGCCAAGTGAGGAAAGTGGAATCTGTTGAGATGATGAGCTTCAAAGTGTTAGCAGAACAACTGAGGACTGATGCAAATGAGTGGAGGGAAGCTGGATACCCCAGGACTAGGACTCCCAGGAGCAGGGCTCACCAGGAGGAGCTTGGGGAAGATGACTTTGAGCTAGAATTGGAAAGCTGAGGGCAGTGTGTGTGGAAGGTGAAAGACAGAGATGCATCTCAATGAGTCAAGAATGAGATGTGTGAAATGTGTGGGGGTGGGAGATGGTTTAGGGGTAAAGTCTTCTAGAACAGACTCTGCTGGAGAGGTGTTAGCATTATGAGCAGGGAGATGAAGGAGAAGGGTTAAGATGGTCAGAAAAGCCCACCATTGGAAGGGTCTGAAGGCTGTTCCGGGAGGCATGGGTTTGCTGGGTCCTGCTTCCTGGCCCCCTCCAGTGCAGGTAAGCCCTGAACACAAGGCAAAGAAGAACCAGAGAGCAGGCCCTACTGAGCCACTAACTGATACAGACAGGCACGTCTGAGATGGCCACAGAGGCCATCTGTGGGTTTCCAGCCCCCATGTCTCTGAGCTAGGCCCAAAGGTAGCCTTTATTCAGAACCCCTAGGACAGGGCTGTGCAATAGAACTTTCTGCAGCGTTAGAAGGGTTTCATATTAGTGCTGTCACGATAGGAGCCACTGGCCACATGTGGCTATTGAGCGTTTGACTTGTGGCTAGTGCACCTGAGGAGCTGAATTTTAAATTAACTTAAACTCATAAGACACAGGGGCACACATCTGTAATCCCAGGGCCTCAAGAGACTGAGGCAGGAGGATCACAAGTTTAAGGCCATCGTGGGCAACTTAGGCCCTAGGCAACTTAGTGAGACCTTTTCTCAAAATAAAAAGTAAAAAGGGCTGAGATGTGGCTCAGTGGTAAAGTGTCCCTGGGTTCAATCCCCAGCACCCAAAGAAACAAACCAAGAAATTTATATAGCCACATGTGGCTAGTGGCTGTCACAGTGGACAGCACAGTCCTCTAGCATCTGTTGTCTGAACCAGTGACTTCACACGGTCCATCTCAGTCTTCTTATATTAGGAACCTCCTGTCTACCAGACACTTTATTAAGCACTTTACCCAAACTATTCTCATTAACTGCTCACAGTCTCTCCCAAGGAGGTATCATCCTCTCCATTTTAAAGGGGAGACCAAACTAAAACTAAGAAAGGCCTCACTGGAGAGTGGTAGAGCTGGATTTTAATCTGGGACAGACTGGCCCTGGTGCTTAGGATCTTTCTGTGAGAGTACATTTCTTGGTTCTGTTGTGTCTTCATCAGTTGGACAAAATGATTCTCCACACAACCGCTTGCCATCTGCAGGGTCCTTCTTTTACGCACTTAAGAACTCTCCTCCATTCTTCCACTTTGGGATGACTTCCAAGGGTGGGTGAAAGGTGGACACCATGACTGCAGAGCCCAGTTGAGGTTGGGAGTAAGTCCACACTTGTTGGACAAGTTCCAGCACGTAGATCTCTGGGCAGGGTGAATGGCCACAGGGGAGTGGAAGAGAACTGAAGGGCAGAGTGCAGTGCTGAAGAGAAGCCCACAGGATTTGAGGCAGGGTGTTTTGGGGTGCTCTTCCATATTTCATTTCTCTCCTTAGCCCCAAGATACTTCAGACCTGCCCCATAAGTACTTTGTGAAGTGTGAGAGCAGAGGGCAAATAACCAAAGTTAGAATTTGTGGGTATTTATAAATTAGAGAGGTTACTGATATACCCGTCCATTCAATCAGTAAAAATATATCAAGCACCTTAAAAATTTTGATTCAGTAGATCTATGATAAGACCTGAAAGTCTGCATTTTAACGAAACTCAGGCAATTTTACAGCCCATGGATCACATCTGGAAGTCAGACTACATTGGTTTCAAATCCTACCTCTTTTAGTGGCAGATTGCTATTTCTCGATTATCTTCTGTTTCCTAGTTCACAGGTAGAAATAATCTCTTCCATCTTGGATCTTCCCTGTAACATAGGTTCTTCACCCTAGCTGCATGTTAGAATCTCTAGGGGCTTGGGCTTCTCCTAGGGGATGCACACTGATGTTCAGCCAGCATCGAGAACTCCCTCGTCTGTCTCTAATGCTCCTGGCATCTACCCCATCCTTCCTCATGTCACTGTGCCTTTGGGCTGATCTGAGTCACCTGTGAGCTTCCATAGGCCTCAGTCTGTTTACTTTTCACAAGCTCAACAAAGCAGTTTCAACAGGATGAAACATTCTCCCCTATTTCAGTTTGGCTTTGTAGGCACCATGATATTGCCCTGGAAGTTAGAATCTTTTGTCATAGGTTCTTTCCTAGGTGCTCTCTTAACCATCCTCATTTTTTAAAAAAATTTTTTAGTTGTTGATGGACCTTTATTTAATTAATTGATAGGCAGAGTGCCAAGGATCAAACCCTGTGCCTCACACATGCTAGGCAAGCGCTCTACCACTGAGCCACAATCCCAGCCCACACCATCCTCATTTTTGCCAGACCTGGAATGGCCTCTTCCTTTAGGAAGCTCTGTGTGTCATGCCTATTGTTAGAAGACTTGGAGAACTAACAGTAGTGGGGTATGTGGGCCTGCCTGGGTCAGCTGGAGAGCCAAGAGGGCTGCCCTTACCAGGGCAGTTTCAGGTTCCTGGTGCAGCCCTGCCAGTTCCTGGTTCATCTGCTGTTGGCCATACAGGGGCCAAGCAGAATCTCCTGGGGTGGGCTTTCCTTCCTGTCATGGTGGGCAAGTGGGATCCAGCCTGGTCTAAAGCAGAGTTGTGAGGCAGAGGAAGATCCCTCAGATGCCCCATCTCCCTTTCTTCCTCCTCTAATTGCTAGTGACCACTGGACACTGCCACCTTCCTAGAGGCCACTGTCCCCATGCCTTTATCTTCCCCCTTACCCTAAACCTGCTCCTAAAAAAAAGGTGCTAACTCACACTAGGTTATTTCTAATTGTGCTGAATACATTTAGCCAGTCTAAAGGGTTTTTATTTGTTTTTAAATAAGAGCATTTCAAATGACAGAATTCAGCTGTCACTGTGGATTAGGTATTTTTTAGGGCAGTGGGGTTTTTTTCTGAATTCCTGAAATTAGAATCTTCCCTGTCTGAAATCACAGGAATGTGGGAAAACACATGTGCAGGGGCACTGGTTCTGTCTTAGAGGGGTTTTACCCTTGGGAAACCCACCTTCAAGACACACCTTGAGAGGCACTGGCAGAGGGTCTCATGTTCCCCACTTTGCCCCTGCCAGATGTGGATGAGTGTGTGGAGGGGACAGACAACTGCCACATCGACGCTATCTGCCAGAACACCCCACGGTCCTACAAGTGCATCTGCAAGTCTGGCTACACAGGGGACGGCAAGCACTGCAAAGGTGAGACATGGATCAGAGAAGGGGGACCTGTGGGAGAAGAAACCAGTGCCATTGCCCTCAGCTGGCCACATTGCATTACCCCAAGGCCTGAAATCCCCATTGGCCAAAGGTGGGTGGCTGCATCTTCCCAGAGGAGGCACGGTGTTCTAATTTGCACCAAGACACCAGGTGGACTAGCTAAGCCTCCAGTGGGAATAGTTCACAGTCACTTAACTGATTGGGACTGTGGTTCCCTGGAGCTGGAATCCACCTTTAGACCCTTACACCAGACCCACAAAGGGTGGAAACAACAGTGTACCCCCAGAAAATTTATGCTGCAAACAGATCTTCTCCATAATTAAAGCAATGCAAATTGAAGTAGCCTTGGGGTATTATTATCATTTTTTTTTATTGGTTGTTCAAAACATTACAAAGCTCATGATAAATCATCTTTCATACATTTGACTCAATTGGATTATGAACTCTTGGGATATTATTTTAAATTTACAACCTTCAGTATAGGTGAGCCTTGAAAGGACAAGAAACATTTGTTATTTCCTGCTGGCATTATAAATTGAAAAGTACAATGGTCTCTCAGTATTTGTGGGAGAATGGTTCTAGGACTCTCACAAGGTTACCAAAATTTGAAGGTGTTCCTGTCCCTTATATCAAATGGCATGGTATTCGCTTGTAACCTATATAATCCTCCTGTATTCTTTTAAATCATCGCTAGTTTACTTATACTATTTAATGCAATGTTACTGCTATGTAGATAGCATTTCTGTTGTCTTATTTAGCACACAGTAACAAAAAAAACCTCTACATACTTAGTACAGATGTAGCTTTTTTCTTTAAATATTTTCGATCCATGTTTCATTGAATCTGTGGACATAGGACCCATGAACACAGAAGGCTGACTGTAATTTTGCAGGACTCTTAAATGGTATTTATACCTCTTGACTCAGGGATCTTGTTCTTTGGGGTTTATCAAAGAAAATTTAAATAAAATAATATATAAGTGAAGATGTTATTTGATGCATTATTTATGTTGGTATAATAAATGAAAAAAAGTGCCTAATAATTGAGAAAAATGATTAAGAAGTTATGATGCAGCAACACAATGGAATATTCTGTAACCATATATAGTGGTGATTAGAAAGATGGGAAGGAGACATGTGAAATGCTTATGCCTTAGGTTGAGATGAAATTAGCAAAATGGTTTGCAGGCTATGAATGTAACCACGTAAACACAGACATACAAGAGAAGGTTATATTAAAAAAAAAAAAAAAAAAAAAAGCAACCACAAGACTGAGCCCAGGGATGGTCAGTGGGGACACTCAGATGGGTTCAGCTGTCTCAGCTTCTTTCCCACAGACGTGGATGAGTGCGAGCGAGAGGACAACGCAGGCTGTGTGCATGACTGTGTCAACATCCCTGGTAACTACAGATGCACCTGCTATGATGGATTCCACCTGGCACATGATGGACACAACTGTCTGGGTGAGCAAGGGAGCGGGTAAGAGGGATGTCTTTTTAGGGAAAAGCCTTTCTCATGCAAGGAGGAGAAAAGTAACTAAAAAGAGCTGCATTCCTCCAAAAGAACAAGGCCAGCCTCCCCTTTGGAACTAACTGGTCACCAAAGATAAAATAGTCCTGCTCTGACTGGTTGAAGAACGTCAGAGGAGATACTGCTAAAAAATGCTCTCAGGCAAGGTCAAGGAGATGAAAAGAGTGGATTTGGGTAAAGCAGTGGGTAACACAGGCGAAAGATCTTATCTTACTACCTGTGGGGACTTGGGCAAATGATCTAGGCTCTAGGAATCTCAACTTCGTCATCTCCAAAGGTTGCCAGGAGGATCATCACAACAGTACATGTGTAAAGAGCCCTGTACAATCCTTAGCACATAGCAGATACTCAGTAAACAGGAAGAATGTCACTGCTGATGAGAAGGACAATGCTGTGCTGGGTGCATCTGGTTTTCCCCCAGCTCTTCCTGTACTCTCCAGTCTCACCCTGTCCTCACTGCTGAGACCTCCATCTGACCTGATCTCCTTGTTCAGGAGCTGGATCAGAGATAGAATCTCTAGGGAACTGAACTCCAATTCTGCCTCTGTCATTTCAAAAAGTTACTGGGACCAAGTTAAGATTCTTTCCCAAATAAAACTCTGAAGACGAGAGCATAAAGGAATTTGAGATCTGAACCCAGGGGTCTTCTCCCAAATTTTCTCTCTCTGGTGCCAAGTCAGAAACAGGGCACTGGAAGCATAGAGGAGCAGGAAGGGAAGAGAAGCAAGAAGATTGGTGCCCAGAAAAGCATTCTGAACTGGGCCCCTCCACCTGATCCAACAGATGGATCGTCGAGGTCCTGGGCCTGGGGAGCCTCCGCACTATGGAGCTGTCTCAGCCAGCACAGTCACCCTCACACCCAGGTTCTGGATGTCTCCTCCCACCCAGGCCTCCAGACGCAGGGCGCTGGGGAGTCCTTCTCCAACCAGATCCCCTTTCCTCTAACTTCATCTCTCAGGAAAGGGCCTCCTTTCTCCTCTGCCCAATCAACCTGAGGGACTGCTTTGGGACTCCTTTGAGAAGGGAAGCTGTGACATTTAGGGAGGACAGGGAGGCGTCTACTGGACTGTGAACATCAGCTTCTGAGTGCTCTGCTCCCTTTAACCTTTCTAAGCTCCTGATTCTTACCAAGTCTCATTTCCTTTTCATATAAGTATTTTGGGGGGAACCAACCAGAGGGACAAGAGAGTGAGTAGGTATGGAGAGAGTTAGAGGAGCAAAGGTCTATTTAAGATTACATAAGTTGCAACTCTACCTTTGACTCTTAGGGAAACTCGGGAAAGATGTCCATGTCCTAGGCCTCAGTTTCCCCAAAGAGAAATAGAACTTGGCTAAAGTAACAATGCCATAGGTTGGAATAGAAGGGAGCACATAGCACAGAATGTAGGATGGGGCAAGATCAGGAAGAGAGGGATGGGATGTAGCAAGAGATGGGACAGAAACAGGGACAAAGCAAAGCAAAGTATACCTCCTTAGCTTTTCCAACAGGTACATCGCTCAGACAAGAGCCAGCTGGATCTGAGTCCCTCTGTCCTTGGCCAGAAGGAGAAGGGAGGATTTCAGGGCCCAGGGAGAGAGAATTGGAAGGACAGATGACATCCTCAGGAGCTCAGATTCTAGCTGCTGTATTCGGCACCCAATCTCCCTGATGTTTCCTGGACCAAGGCAAACTAAGAAAGGCTGTGGAGTTGGGAGGCAGTAGCTAACATAGACATGGAGTCACGGTGTTGAAGTGGGTGCCCCAGGAAGAGCCTGGATCTAGGACCATGGGTGGTGATTTGGGGGTGAGAGCCTACTGTTCCCCTTTCACCATCTAGGGTGTGGCCTGGCGGCTCTCCCCCACCATCCTTCCCTGCCAAACTGCCAGACTTTGTTTTGTTAAACCAAAATAGGAGAAAGGCTAAGACATATGGCAGCAAGCCCAGGCATGGAGGAGGGGAGAAAGGACAGGACTGTGGCATGTCCACATAAATGATCCCCACCCCACAAGGAGTTGAGGCTCAGCCGCCTTTCCCCACTCTGTCCCTCCAACCTCAGCACCATGGCCGTAGCTCTTCCTGAACACAGAGCTATTTCCAGGTTCCCCAATTCTATGGCTGCTCCTCATGACCAGCTACTACGTCTGGTTACCTCTCCCTGACCAGTGTGACCAGACTTCATCCTTTATCACTGTTCCTCTTGCTCTGGCTCCTTCCCCGCCCTCAGACCCAGTTTCCGTAGTGAAGGTGAGAGCCCAGCTGGGCCTCAGTGAGCCCCGGTCAGTTCCTCCCACCCCACACATTCCCTTAGTTCCTTCCAGCTCTGTCCTCTCAGAGAGGCTCTTCACACTCTGGGATATAAGCTGTCAAGGGGGTGAGAACTGTCTGGCCCAAGGCTGGGCGCATTGAGAGGGTGGGGTTGGGTTCCTAAGACTGTGCTCAACCCTTGGTGCTGAAGTCCAGGGGCACACCCAGACCCTGGCTTGCATTCCGTGGCCCCACTGATTACCTTTCTTGCCTAGATGTGGATGAGTGTGCTGAGGGCAATGGTGGCTGTCAGCAGAGCTGCGTCAACATGATGGGCAGCTATGAGTGTCACTGCCGAGAAGGCTTCTTCCTCAGCGACAACCAGCACACCTGCATCCAGCGACCAGAAGGTCAGCCCATGCCTGGCCCAGGAGGACCAACCTCTGCCCACCCTCTGGGTCTTTCTACCCTCCCTTCTCAACTCTGCCAGCTCTTTCTTCTTTGTCCCTCAACTCGGTCATACCCAAGGGCTCCATGGACAGATACTGTATTAGAGAAAAATTCTGGGGGAATTAATTTGGGGCTGGCATCAGTATGAGATTGAGGCTACTTTGGGGTCAGTTTAGGACCAGACCTGAGGTGGTGGTTATTTCTAACTGTAGGCATTCAGGTTTCTCTAAGCTGCTACTCATGTATGAGGGCCTCACCAAAGCCTCTTCCTTGGCCTGGACTGAGAGGGGCAACACAGAGTGGGATATATGTTGTCTACTTCTGTGGCTCATTTCCCACCGATCTGGGATATCCTGAGGGCAGGAACCATGTCTGATTCATCTTTGTATCCCATACTGCCCTGCATGTAGTAGGATATTAATAAATGTTTGTGGCATAGTAATTTTCTCTACCAGTTACTTCCCAATCACATTTTAGATCTGATTATTATTTATCTTTTTCCCAGTTTCAATGTAAGCCCTTTTGAGGGAAGAGATCTTATCTTAGTTTTTCTAGGTGCTTCTTAAATCCCCTGAGTCTCTGGCACCATGCCAGACAACTGTTAGACACTGTTTTGGCTGTTTGAAAGACAAGGTGATCACATAGGTGTCTCTGGGGTGGCTTTCAATAGCTTTAACACATTATTCGGAACGGCTCGGCTCTGCTCCTTAGCACCCGCTCTGTGGGCAGGACAGGAGGCTCAGGCATAGAGGCAGTCCTTTCTGTGTTGCAACGTCAGGGGAACACTCCTAATCTCCTAGCCCTCACGGCTCCTTTCAGTTCCATCCTGTCTAGACATCCAAGGGTACAGAGCATTCACCCCTCTCCTCTTCCTTTATAGAAGGAATGAACTGCATGAACAAGAACCATGGTTGTGCCCACATTTGCCGGGAGACCCCCAAGGGGGGTATCGCCTGTGAATGCCGCCCTGGCTTTGAGCTCACCAAGAACCAGCGGGACTGTAAATGTAAGATGATTAGGATGGGGGTGGGGGGAAGAGGAAACAAAAGAGGAGGGTGGGCGGCCTCATCAGCAGGGAATATGGGAGAGAGAAGTTGAAAAGGGGACAGGTTCCCATGTTGTGGAGAACTGTGGTACCCAGAGAGAAGCAAGCTGACGGGTGTCCTTCCCTCTTTGTGCACAGTGACATGCAACTATGGTAATGGTGGCTGCCAGCACACATGCGATGACACAGAGCAGGGTCCCCGGTGCGGCTGCCATGTCAAGTTTGTGCTCCATACCGACGGGAAGACATGCATCGGTGGGTGAGGCCAGGGGAGGATCAGTCTACTATGATGGGGGGTGTGGGAGCCCGTGGGAACCAGAGAGTGGGGGAGTACAGAGTGGACACAGAGTGACTGGGGAGGGAATGAAGGCCAGCAATGCCAGGTCTAGTGAGGGACAACTCAGTGAAGGGCTCATGCAAGCCTCTCCCCTCCCTAACCCACTGGTTCCACCACCCTTCCCGGAGCCTCATCGCCCCCTTCCTCCCAGATAAAGTATCGCCAAACTGGGGCTCCTTAGCAGAGGTGCTTGTTGGCCCAGGATGTGAGAGAGAAAGGAGAGGAAATGGGGAATCCGCTGATTAGGCCTAACCAGAGGGCCTGTTGGAAGCGTGGTGAGATGGAGCCATCAAAGCCTCCCAGTCCTGGGCTGACTAATGGGGTTTCCTAGCGCAGGTGTCTTCTTCCTCTTTATCCTTTGTCTCCTCACTCCTGCAAATACCCTTTCTGCTGCCCTCACTGACTGCCTCACTCTGTTTTCCTTCTCTTCTGGTTTCCAACGTCACCCCTCTCAGCTCTGCCTGTAGCCCTCCCACTCCTTACCCAGTTGGGCCTTCAATCTCTCTCACCCTGGTTTGAGGGGTTTTTTGTTTTTTTTTTTTTGGTTGTAGTTGGACACATACCTTTGTTTTATTTATTTATCTTTATGTGGTGCTAAGGATCGAACCCAGGGCCTCGCACACGCTAGGCGAGCGCTCTACTGCGGAGCCACAACCCCAGCCCTGATTTGAGGGTTTTTTGTTTGTTTGTGGTACTGGAGATCAAGCCCAGGGCCTAGTGCATGTCTAGACAAGTACTTTACTGCTGAGCTGTACCCTGTCCCTGAGGGCCCTTTTAATGCCTGAATCTCTCTTCCTGAACTCCCAGGCCCTACTTTATGTATCTCCAGGTACCTAGATGAACTTAGTTCCTTAAAATTAACTCCTAATCCCCCAAGACTTTAGTGTTGACAAGATGACAGGTGAGGTGTTCACTTGGAGAAGTGCCAGATGATAGGGAAGCGCTTTGGCTGGGTCCTGAGCCAGGCAGGGGTGAGCTCGCTCTGTGGGCATAGGGTGTTTATGGGGGGCTGTGCATTGGTGGGCTACAGCAGCAGGATGGGGAGAGGAGGTGTGAACACAGCTCCGCTGTGTGAAGTCATGTATGTCAGAGATGTGACATTCAGCTTAAGAACCAGACTTTCCCCCACCCCACCCCAGACACCTGTCCTCCTCACAGGGGAGCAGATGGTCCTCACAGGGTTCCCTCGGGCATCTGCAGCAGAGACTTGCACGCACAGTCCTAAAGTGCTTCTGTAATTGAAAACTCTCCTGTCACATGTTTCCCTCTCAATCAACTCTCCAAAATCCCTAAAACATATTTAGGTATTAATGTTGTGTATTCTGGCCTGTTCTAGCTCCTTATGTATTCTCCTCCCATAGGTTTGATTCTTTTATTTTCTAAACCTTCCACCACCCCTGGACACATCCACAAATCCCCACATCCCCAGAGTCTCCCAAAAGAAACTGCATGCAGTTCCTAAAGAAAAGATATGGGTCAGAGTTCAGGGCCCATGCATATGAGTTCTGGATCTCTCTGTTTCTTTCACTTCAGATAGTCCTGGACATGGCTGCTTTTGAAAATACCCTTATTAAGCTTGAGCTCTTCTCTAATCCAAGATCCACTCCACCATCTGGGCCATGGCCAAGTGAAACAGAAGAGAGCAAACGAGGCTGTTCTAGGGTTTTCAGTTGTGTTCTTTCCTAGTCCCTCTTCCTCTGCTCCCCTAGAACTTATTTACCTTGCCGGGTATCTCATGTTTCTAACCAGCCTTCGTAGGAGGAAATGTCATTGTCTGGGGCCATCAGGATATTCAGCTTTGGTGGGGAGACTGAGAGGGCAGCCAAGTTGAGCAGAAAGGCTGGGAACCCTTTGAGATCTGGGGTTTCGCTCTAAGATTTGATGCTGCATGCCAGCTTTGCCTTTGGCATGCCATGTGGTGTTGGGCCCACAGTTGCCCCTATTTGAGACTCAGTGTCTCAGTTTTCTGGTCATTTGGTGGGAGCGTGGCTTCGTTGAGGATCCCAGGCAGGACAAGGCTGAGAAGTAAGGCTGTCACAGGGGCCTCAGAGCTTGCCATCCAGGGCTAGTGTTTTGGGCTTATAGGGTGGAGGAGTGGGTGGGAAGGGGTCTGGGGCCCACTGTGGCTCCTGCCCCGCCATCTAAACAGCTTTTTTACAATGTCAAACAGGGGAAAGGCGGCTAGAGCAGCACATCCCCGCTCAGGCCGTTTCTAATGGTAAATATGTCTGCTCTCTCCGCTTGCTCTCACTGGCTTGCTAGGGGAAGGGCTAACCCGCTGGGGCTCCCACTAACTGCATGCCCATTGAGCCCAGTCCAACTGGGCCCCAGCTGCCAGCAGGTTCCCTGGCAGCCTGGGTCCTGGGCCTGTCAGGTGACAGGAAATCCCAATCTTTAAGAACTGGCCCAGGAAGCTTCACGTTGGTCTTGCCTTCCTCTGTTTCTGTCACTCTCCTTCTCTCCTTCTTCTTGTGTTCCTTGCCCCCCCCCCCCCGTCCCTCACCTTCTAACACCACCACACCTCCTTCCCAGCCATCTGCCTGCCTCCCTCTCACTACAAAAAGAGCTGAGCAGATCCATTTTACCCATCATGCCCACCATGCCACTTGAGATAGGGGTGGTAGGATTCGATGCCATCCGCTTCTTGGGGCATCTGTCTTGGGTTCTTAGCCCCTGGATTACAGTCCCAGCATTACTCACTATTGTCTGCTCCATAAGGTTAAGAGCCTGGCATCAGAGTTCAATCAGAGCGAGTCTGAATGCTGGCTCTGCCACTTTCCAGCTCTGTGACCTCAGGCAAGCTGCCTTCCTTCCTCTCTGATCCTCAGTTCACTCCTCTGTAAAATAAGAGAATAGCGGTGATCAAGATGGTGTGTGTGTACGGCATCTAGTAAGCACTGGGTGCAGAGTAAGCATAGGTAATTTGTGGTTTTGTGACCTGGAGAGCCACAGGTGAGGCTACGCCATACTGCTCCATACTGCTCTGAGCAATGCCATCCTGTGGAGGTAGACAGCCCTCTTGGTCTAGTCTGGGATGGACATCGAGCAGCTCTGCTGCCCCCATCCTGGATCCTTCAGTGTTCCCCCCTCCCTGATCCAGGGCTTGGTGGGCCACTATGCCAAGAGCACTCTTGGAAAGAAGGCTGAGCTTGGAGTCGGAACTCCAAGTTTCCTCCAGGTTCCTTGAGGGAATGACACAGAGGAGATCCCATTGTGCTGCTCTTGGTCATAGGCATTTGCAGGACCAAGACATGGCCATGGACCCACAGATAGAGGCTGGCTTCTCCTGGAGCCCTGGCCTTGCTGTTCTTGTTGGTGACAGGGTGGGGCCCAAATATTTGGAGTCAGATTCAAGAAGGTAGTAGCACTGCCCTGTGCTTTTCTTATGAGTCTCCAATTCTGCAAACCATGCCTCTCTCTCCTAGCAGAGGCCTTGGGATTCTCTAATGAGAGAACTATAGGCACCCAAAGGATGGCTCCACACACCCCTCAATCCCTGGCTCAGGCTTTTGACATTAGAACTGATGGTTTTTCCTTGGACTCACCTGACTTTCCCAAACTGCTGTTTAAACCTGTTTTTCTCCTGCTCTGGATTCAGAAAAAAAAGAAGAGTGTCCCATCCACACTCCCACAGCCTCTCAGCAAAGGGAAAGCTCACCAGCCAGGAGCGAGCAATGCAAGACACTTAGTGGAATAGGGGTGGGGTTTTGTCCAGCTCTGAGGTTTTCTTATTCTTTCACCTCCCTTTTCACATCCTTTCTTCTCTGAAGTCTTTTTCTCCTTTTGTCCCCTATCCTCTCCTGCACATTATTTCCCCATTAGGAAAGTAAAACCACCACAGAATAGCCAGTGATGTCCATCTGGAGCTAAAAGGAGGGCTTGGGAGGAGGTGAAGGCAAATGGCCCAGTATGTGCTGTCTCCTTGGAAGCTGGGCTGTCCTGAAACTGGGTCTTTTTCTTAAGACAGCTGGGTGGGGAGCAAGAGGAGGTGAATTGATGGGCACCCCTCAACTGTCTTAGGAATCTCACACTCACTCTTCGCAGTCCAGCTATAGTAAGATTGTCCACCATGACCCCCGCCCCACCACTAAGAGATGGTTCAGTGGGAAGAGAAGGAGATTCCTGTCCATCCCTTCTGTTCCCTGGTGGCCAGAACCACCCCCTGCTTAGCTCCCATCCCTCCTGCCCCCCTCCTCCACCCCTCAGCACATTCCTGCCTGACAGCTCTGGCTTGTACCTGCCTCACTGCTGTCCACCTTGTTTCAATCAAGTAGGGGGCAGGGAAGTGGACTGCTTGGCTGCACTTGAGGGGCTGGGGGTTGGGAGTGATGGGAGGAAGGGGGCTGGAGCCTCCACCGGGTGCTCCTGCTAAAGCACAGGGTTGTGGGGCAGCCAAGGCTTACCCTCTGGCCTCTGAGCTCTCCACTATCCTGAGTTTGGGACTCTAGGCCAATAATCCCATTACCACCCCCACCTCCTTCCTAAACAGAGACCTGTGCTGTCAACAACGGGGGCTGCGACAGTAAGTGCCACGATGCTGCGACTGGTGTCCACTGCAGCTGTCCTGTGGGCTTCATGCTGCAGCCAGATAGGAAGACCTGCAAAGGTAAGGGCTGAGAGAGGACGAGGCATGGAAACCTTTGGTAAGGGGCTGAGGTTGGTGCCAGAGAAGCTATTATGGGACATACCCGCCCCTCCTCCTCAATATCCTTCTTATAAGGAACCCAGGACAAGGCTAAAGGTTGTGTCCTGTCCACATTTCCCACCTCAGCTCAAGGGGCATAAAAGTACAGCCAGTTCCTCAGTACCCTCCGCCTCTGCCCCCATTATTGCCTGCTCCCATCCCCAGCCTGTGGGTCCCAGCTGTTCACATTTGTCCCTGGGCTGGAAGGACATTTGAGACCTGTGCATGAGATCACAGGTATATTCATAATTTTAACCCACATCCTCAGACCTTCTCAGGGGGCTCCAGGGAGATGATCTGGGCCCTTAGAAAGGCTATACTGGCCAAGGGAGAAGAGGTCAGCAGCTAGGCGCATGGATGCCTGGCTACTGTGATGGGATCCTTGCTCTGCCCCTCCAAGTGCTGTGGTCCTGGGCAGGTCACTTCATGGTACTGTGCCTCAGTTTCCCCATATACTCTCCTCATAGATGTGTTTTGAGGATTAAATGAGTTATTTTATACAAATGGAGCTTGGAATATGGCAAGCACTTTATGTAGCTGTCATTACAGTATGATTTCCTACAATGTTCATTCTGCTTCCCCTTCTTTTAATTAGCCAGGCCTGGGGAAGGATATAGGAGCTGGAGGAGAAAAAGGGAAGGCAGCCATATTGAAAATAATCATTCATCAGGTCTGTGTCCCCTAGTCACACGGAGTCACACTGGAAGGAGTACTGGGATCCTTCTTTGTGTCTTTTGGCCCAACAGCTGTGAGAGGAGGGGGGTGGGCTGGGGCAGCAGGTCAGCCAGCCAGAGTTGAGAGGTTTCCTGCTGGGAAGGACTGTTGACAGGTATGCCGAGAGTGAAGTGGAAGGCTGCCCTCCCTGCCCCCTCCCCCGCAAGGAGGGGTGGGTAGCCTGGGTCCTGTCTGCCACCAGCTTGGGGAACTTGACCTCAGGAAGGAAGCTGCTCACCCACCCCCCTTTCCCTCTCTAGTGCTGAAAGCTGCCTCAGGCCTGAGCCTCTCCAGACCTCTCTCAGTCCAGCCCCCTGCCTGGCCCCCGCCCTCCCCCATCAACTACCAGCCTTACTGGCTCTCCTGGAGTCCTCCCCGCCTGGCCTCTTTCCCAGCTCCTCCTCCCCAAAGGCTGTTCCTTTCTAGTGAGTCCTTTTTGACTCTGCACCTCTCCTTGGTCCCACTCAGTGCTCTTGACGGTGCCCTTGTGACAGGGCTAGAGGACAGGAATGGGATAACCCTATCCACCAGCCTTCTTGGGAACATCATCAGGGGCATGGGTTAGTCTGTTGGTCAAATGCCCACCTGCTCCAGGCAGTTCCTTGATTGCCTGATTCTGGATACCAGACTCAGTCCCAGAAGAGAGGATGTTACTAAGAGCCTCAGATTCCCTGAATAAGGAGGACACAGGAGGTGATCCAAGTCAAAAGGGGCAGGCCTAGGGACCTCCTTGATTTTCCTTGTCTGTGAGGAAGGAATCTTGTCTCGTTGTTCCCAGCCTTCAACATAGTCTTAAAAAAATTATTTATGTGATGCCAAGGATCAAACCTAGTGCCTCATGCATGCTAGGCAGGTGCTGTACCACTAAGCTACAACCCCAGCCTTCAACATTGTCATTTGTTCTATTTTGCCTTGCTTCCCCAGACATAGACGAGTGTCGTTTGAACAATGGGGGCTGTGACCACATCTGCCGCAACACAGTAGGCAGCTTCGAATGCAGCTGCAAGAAGGGCTATAAGCTTCTCATCAATGAGAGGAACTGCCAGGGTGAGCAGACTTGGGCCAAGGTGAAAACCACAGGAGAGGTTCTTAGGGTGGGAGAAGATCAACAGACATTGCAGATTCTCTGTATCATGCTACAAATTGGCAAATCGTACCCCCGCCTTTTTGGTGGACCAGCTTCTTAGTGGAATGCACAGTTGGTGAGGAGTGAGGGATAGATTTCACCCCAATTCATGTCCTTGGTTGAGTATGACCTGCATAACCACTCATGGGCCCTGATCCATGGGCACCAGACTTAAGAGTTCTAGATTCCAAGGTCACCAAGTAGAAGGGACATCCGAGAGGATGGGTCAGCAGCACTCAGTCACTGCTCTATGGCCAGGCCATGAGTAGACTCTTTCAACTCAAGGGGGAGACCCAAGGTCCCTCACTTGGGTCCTGTACCTGAGCCAGTGTCATGTGCCCCAAGACAGATTCAGTAGATTATATCCTTGCTTTTCCAGATATAGACGAATGCTCCTTTGATCGAACCTGTGACCACATGTGTGTCAATACACCAGGAAGCTTCCAGTGTCTCTGTCACCGTGGCTACCTGCTATATGGTGTCACCCACTGTGGAGGTAAGCCAGCAAGCTTGCATCCCAGTGCCACCCTTTCCTTTCTTGCCTTTTCACCCTCCAATTAAGTGACTGAGGCTCTGCACTGGCTTGTGGCTTATGGGCACCTGGGTGCATGTGCCATGTCTGCATCCACTGTGATGAAATGGGAGAAATTAAGACAACTTCTGAAGGTTAGCGGGGAGGGGGGGCATCAGAGAATAGCATCCTCCCTCCCATTTCCATCACCGTTCCTGGACCTCCACCCTCAGCTTCAAAACAACAGCCTCACTGGTAGGTAGGAGTGGAAGCCTTTAAAAAGCTGGTCAGCTTCGCCCCTTCTTTATGGTTCCTTTAGGGACAGAGATAGGGGAGGAGGATTGAGCTTTCCTCAGGCCAGACAACTCTTAAAACATTCTTTTTATTTTAAATGTCTACTAAACAGTATTGTTCATGATAGGCATAATATTGTACAGTCACTCTCTAGAACTTACTCATCTTGCGTAACTCAAGGAACCCCCAGGCCCTCTCCAAAGCCCTCACTCACTGCCCACACCCTAGCTCCTACTCCTCCTCCACCTTATTTGTCTGCCTTCCTACTCTTCCTGCAGATGTGGATGAATGTAGCATCAACCGGGGAGGCTGCCGATTTGGCTGCATCAACACTCCTGGCAGTTACCAGTGTACCTGTCCAGCAGGCCAGGGCCGACTGCACTGGAATGGCAAGGATTGCACAGGTGCGCAGCGCCCTCTTCTGGCTGGAGTTGGCACTGCAGTTTCGGGGAAGAGTTGAGGTCTTTAACAGAGCACCTGGCTGGGAAGGCATGAAGGGGAAGAGGGTGGAGAATGTAACCCTCTGAGTTAGACATTAATTTCTGGTAAATACTGCCTTCATCAATCTCCACCGACACAGCAGCGTTCTGCACGTAGCTGATTCCCTTCTTCCACATCAGACAGTTAAGGGAGAGGGTGGGAGAAGAATGCACCTGTCTCCTCAGGCCTCTCTCCCCTTCCTAGAGCCAGTGAAGTGTCAGGGCAGTTCTGGGGCCTCAAAAGCCATGCTCAGCTGCAACCGGTCTGGCAAGAAGGACACCTGTGCCCTGACCTGTCCCTCCCGGGCCCGGTTTTTGCCAGGTATATGGGAGGGAGGTACTGGAGGGCTGGAGGTGGGGAGAGAAAAGGTTGGCCTCCCAGCAGCTCTTCTGCTCCTCTGGGATTCTTCCAACCAGAGGGGGCTTGGGGGAAGATCAGAGTGGTGATGAGCCCCTTCTCTCAGAGTCCGAGAATGGCTTCACGGTGAGCTGTGGCACCCCCAGTCCTAAGGCTGCACCAGCCCGAGCTGGCCACCCTGGGAACAGCACCAACTCCAACCACTGTCATGGTGAGCACCAGCCCAGAAGCCCTATTCCTCTCCCCTCCTGTGTCAACCCTTTATTTCTCTTCATTGCTTTCTCCTGAGTCTCCTTCTTGGCTTTGTCATTCTCTAGCCCTGCTGCCTCACTCCTTCTGCCCCTAACAACTGATCCCCATATTGCTTTCACAATCCTACTCTAGACAAGTCCCCTGTTTGGTGCCCAGCTTTGTAACGCCCTCCACAGCAGCCCTCACCCCAGGGGACCCCTATGCTGTGCTGAGCTTCTGCCATCCCTCTAGAGGCTGCAGTGCTGTCGGTTAAGCAGCGGGCCTCCTTCAAGATCAAAGATGCCAAATGCCGTTTGCACCTGCGAAACAAAGGCAAAATGGAGGAGCCTGGCAGAATCCTGGGGCCAGGTCTGGACTGGGGACCTCACCTCAATGGGCTTTCTAGCCACCACTCTCCCCACCCCTCCTCTCCTCTGCTTAGTGAGATTTCTTCCAGAAAACCACCAGTACCCTGAACTCTGGACAGAGCAGGGGAAAAAACAATTGTAGGCATAAGACCTAAGGAAGTCCCAGGCTATTCCCCTCCACCAACTAACTAGTATCCTAGACTAAGAGTCGTAATTACTGGTACCATCTGTCTGGTGAGAACTGGGAGGGAGAATTTTCCCTGTCCCCAGAGGGCACCTCTGGAGTTGACAAGACTTCTTCCCCAGGTGGTGCCCCCTGCTCTGACTGCCAGGTCACCTTCATTCACCTCAAGTGTGACTCCTCTCGGAAGGGCAAGGGTCGGCGGGCCCGGACCCCTCCAGGCAAGGAGGTCACCCGGCTCACCCTAGAACTGGAAGCAGAGGTCAGAGCTGAAGAAACTACAGGTGGGACTGGGAACACTGTTATGGGCAGGGCAGAGGTGGGGAAACCACAGGTCTCACCAGCCAAAGGAAGGGACCAGCCTATATTAGGGGCAGAACCAGTGTAATGACAAGTCCAGAACTAGTCCCCAAACCTTGCCCTCTGACCTCCAGTCTGTTCTCCCCTGCCCTTCTGCTTATGCCATTCTCTCTTGCTCTCCAACTCGCACCATCCACCGCCAGCTGGCTGCGGGCTGCCTTGCCTTCGACAGCGGATGGAAAGGCGATTGAAAGGATCCCTGAAGATGCTCAGAAAGTCCATCAACCAGGACCGCTTCCTGCTGCGCCTAGCGGGCCTCGACTATGAACTAGCCCACAAGCCAGGCCCGGTATCGGGGGAGCGAGCAGAGCTGGTGGAGGTCTGCAGGCCTGGGCAGCATCGTGCTGGGACCAAGTGTGGTAAGGGAACTTGCTGGGGAGCACGGGAGTGGGGCAGGCCCAGCTTTACAGCCTCAGGTACATTTCTCAAATTATGAGGCAGCTAAGACCCTCCTGCCCACTGTCCTCCCTTCCCTAGTCTCAGGCTAAAATCTAGGACACCAGGCAGGGCCAGCAACTCTCCTGCACACGGATTTGACCTCTCCAGCTCTCTAAGGATTCTGTTTATTACTTAGCAAAGAGATTCTCCTCAAATCTGGGGGAGCGGGAAAGGGAATCCTAGGCCTGGGGGGTGGGAAATGGAGGGTGGGGGGCTAGCACGGCCGACTCTCCCTCAGTCAGCTGCCCGCAGGGAACGTATTACCACGGCCAGACGGAGCAGTGTGTGCCATGCCCAGCGGGCACCTTCCAGGAGAGAGAAGGGCAGCTCTCCTGCGACCTTTGCCCTGGCAGTGATGCCCACGGGCCTCTTGGAGCCACCAACGTCACCACGTGTGCAGGTGCCAGGGGAACAAACATTACAGATTGGGCTAGGGTGGGCACTGGGATGCCCATGGGCATGGGATTTCCCAAAGGGCAGGCCCAGGCTCCAGGTCACTCTCCTAGTTGACATTCTGTTTGTGTGCCTCTGTTCCCCGAGACTGGGTCCCCATGGGTGACTAAGGACCATCCCCATGAGAATTGGGCCCTTGGTTCATTGCAGGTCAGTGCCCACCTGGCCAACACTCTGTGGATGGGTTCAAGCCCTGCCAGCCATGCCCACGTGGCACCTACCAACCTGAAGCAGGACGGACCCTGTGCTTCCCATGTGGTGGGGGCCTCACCACCAAGCATGAGGGGGCCATCTCCTTCCAAGATTGTGACACTAAGGGTGAGTAAGCTACTCACCCCCCTAGGGGACGCCCTAACCCCAAATGCTCAAAAACTATCTCCAAGTCCCCAGAGCAGACCTGAGTATGCTGCCCTGCCACCTTCCCCCAAACAGAAACAGGCCCGCTGCCTGACCAGCCACACTGTCCCTCTCAGGAGCCATCCTGGCATCCACCAGCCCAAGTCTGAGGATCACAAAATCCCCTCTGCTTTGGAGAACTAGAGGCTGATTCCCCACCAACACTCATTGGGATGAGTTTCCCTATCAGTTCAGCACTATGCTCAGTCTCTGGGAAAAGAAAAAGAAAAAAAAAAAAAAGATTAGTACTGCAGCTAACCATTCTGTAAAACTATTTTCCCTTTGGGCTTAAATTCTGGTATGACTTGGAAAGGTTAAGACCCTGGGAGAACTCTGGAGTATTCAATCTCCTGATTCACCATGACCAATAGGACCTGCCCACCCTACAACCCGGAGTACCCTCGTGCCTGTCATCTTGATTCCTGCCCCTTCCCTTTGCCTGCAGTCCAGTGCTCCCCAGGGCACTACTACAACACCAGCATCCATCGTTGTATCCGCTGTGCCATGGGCTCCTATCAGCCTGACTTCCGTCAGAACTTCTGCACCCGCTGTCCAGGAAACACCAGCACTGACTTTGATGGCTCTACCAGTGTGACCCAGTGCAAGAGTATGTGGCAGGCCAGCTGTGGGAAAGAGGGTAGAGGCCTGGGACCAATGGGCAGGGGAAGAAAGGAGGGTAAACCAACAGGAAGCAGAGCTGTGGATGGATGGACAGGAAAGTTCCCTTCTCCACACCTCTCTAATCCTCCCAGATCTCTAGGCCCCCTGCGAGGCTGAGCCCTGTGGCATCCTTTCCCTAGAAACAGGTAATAGGGAGGCAAAGACAAGTGAAGTGAGAAGGTACTGGCAGGGCAGGAAGGATGGTGGATCCGGAACATGGGAAGTGGATGATGAACTAGAATGAGGCTGCCCCGGGTCTGTTTCTACCTCAGTACTCTTCAGTATCCCCAACCCGGTTCCCCACTGACATCCCTTCTCTTTTTCGCTCTATCCACTGGGGCTTGGCTGCAGACCGACAGTGTGGTGGGGAGCTAGGTGAGTTCACTGGCTATATCGAGTCCCCCAACTACCCGGGCAACTACCCAGCCGGCGTGGAGTGCATCTGGAACATCAACCCCCCACCCAAGCGCAAGATCCTTATCGTGGTACCTGAGATCTTCCTGCCATCTGAGGACGAGTGTGGGGACGTCCTCGTCATGAGAAAGAACTGTGGGTGGCTACAGAGCTGGGCCAGGGAAGGGAAGTCTGAATCCGGCTGGGAGGGAAATCGAGTTTGGTACAGGAAGAAGTGGGGCAGTAAAGTTAGAGACCCATGAGAGCAAAATTGTGAGGGAAGCCTTAAGGCGAGGAACTAACAAAGGAAAATAGCAGCTTTGGTGGAAAGTAGAGTTAAGAAAGCCAGCGGGCATGCTGGTTCACACCTGGAGTCCCAGAGGCCAGGGAGGCTGATGCAGGAGGATCACAAGTTTGAGTAAATTAGGTAAATTAGAGAGGTCCTAAGCAATTTAGCGAGATCCTATCTCAAAATAAAAAATAAGGGCTGAGGATATAGCTCAGTTGGTAGAGTGCTTGCCTTGCATGCACGAGGCCCTGGGTTCAATCCCTAGCACCACAAATAAATAAAATAAAAAGGACTAGGGATTGAATATAGCTCAGTGGTAAAGTGCCTCTGTGTTCAATCTCCAATACCAAAAAAATTAAAGATAGAAAGAAAGAAAGCCAGCACTGGGGCTAGAACACCAATGCTATTACCTATGTCATTTTGTAATCCTAGCATTTTTGCCATCCATTCACTTAAATGTCAAACTTTATACATTAGGGCTGGGGGTGTAGCAAATTAGTAGAGTGCTTGCCTTGCATGAGTTTGAACCTTAATACTACTAAAAACAAAACAAAACACAAAAACACACTCTATGTGAGTGCCTGGACTTAAATAGGCATTGTGGAATGAACTCAGGGTGCAGTGGGAGTGGGGTTATGGCTGTGTGCAGGTGTGTGTGTGTGTGTGTATGTGTGTGTGTGTGTATGTGTGTGTTTTCAGGGGTGGGAGCCTCTGATTCTGCCCACAACTCCATGGCCCTAATTCCAGCAGGGCTTGGGTAGCCTGCCCTGCTGCTCCACTGACCTGCTCCTTGCCTTGCCAGCCTCCCCATCCTCCATCACCACTTACGAGACCTGCCAGACCTACGAGCGCCCCATTGCCTTCACCGCCCGGTCCAGGAAGCTTTGGATCAACTTTAAGACAAGTGAGGCCAACAGTGCCCGTGGCTTCCAGATTCCCTATGTTACCTATGATGGTGAGTGATGGCAGGAGAGCCAGGGAAGTAGGCAAGAAAGGAGAGGCTCATGGGTCTTGGGAGGGAGCCAGGGAAGGAGAATGAGCTCCCACCCTTCAGCCCCTCTCCCTTGATCAACTTTGCAGAAGACTACGAGCAGCTGGTAGAAGACATTGTGCGGGATGGCCGACTCTATGCCTCTGAAAACCACCAGGAGATCTTAAAGGCAAGTGAAAACTGACAATGATGACTAACATAATGAGCATGTGACAATGCGCAGGCAACATGCTAAGGGCCAATGTGAATATTTGCAATTGATACACACGATAGCTCTACAAGGTAGGTGGTTTCATCATTGCAAATGAGGAAACCGAGGCACAGAGTTAAAGAACCTGCCCTGTGGGAAAGCTGTCTACACTGTCACCCAGACTCCATTACACCTAGGGGGAAAGGTGGAAGATAAAGAGAAGGCTAAGAGAAGAAATATCTCCTATCTCTGCCACCAAGGATACAGGAAAAATTATTTCTGTACTTAATTGCTCTTACAGAAGCCCCTTCCTCCCTTTACCATCCCCACTCCCACAGAGAAGCAGCAGGTTAGCACACCTCTGTCAGGATCAATTCATAGATAGACAGATATCTTTTTTGTACATATGCTAGGGATTGAACCCAGGGCCTTTGCTCTAACACTGAGCCACATCCCCAGCCCCTATGTATCTGTACAGGAAAAGAAATATTTCCAACACTGAAGAATAAACCAGAAATTTTGGGTCAGGGGATCTAAATTTGAAAATATCTTACTACAGTGTAGTTGTACAATCATGCTTCATAAGTTATCACTGCAAAAAAAGTTCTCTTTATTAGTAGTAACATAATTTGTATTATTAGTAACATAATTTTATATTATCATTGAGATAAAATATGAAAAATCTAAAACTTATGATGAAAAAACTTCAAGGAGTATAATTTTAGCAATACTTTTCAAATATTCTTTATGCATCTGAACCATTATTTCAAATCAGATATACTATGGAACGTGTTCCATAGTATAAGTATGTACATAAGTAGCACAGCTATTCTGATCAAAGTGGTTAGAGAAACCAATGAATGTAGTAGAAAGAGCACCAGCCTAGGGGCCAGGTCATCTGAGTTCCAATGCCCAGTGCCTGGCATTTACCAGGCTCCACACATGTCACAGATGGTGGGGGCAGTCAGGAAAAGCTTCTGAGGAGAAGAGACTCCTGAATGAGGTCAAGGGAATACCCATTAGAAGACCAGGGAGGAATATTCCAAGCTAAGAAGCAGTTTGGCATGTTTAAGAAGGCCATGTGGCTCCATGTGGTGAGGAAGAATAGAGGAGGAGAGCAGGGCACAGATCACATGTAGCCAATGTGCTATGAAGGGACTTGGTTTTTACACAAGTGATAAAAGCCAGAGGGGCTAAGGGTGTAGCTCAGCAGTAGAGCAAATGCCTAGCATCCAGGAAGACTTTGGTTTGATCCCCAGCACTGAGAAAAGAAAAAATTGGCCAGGTGCAATGGTGTGCTCCTGTAGTCCCAGCTTCTTAGGAGCTTGAGCCCAGGAGTTTGAGAACAGTCTGAACAATATAGTGGGACCCTCATCTCAAAAACAACCAACCCAGAGAAGTGTTTCAAATAGGAAAAGGATCAACCAAACACCTGCAAAGTCAGTGTGGGGAAAACCGTCTATGGAGGGTCAAAGGTAGGAGGGTCAAAGCAAGGAGACCAGTTATGAAGGTGAGAAGCGGTCAGACCCTAGATATCTTGAAGGTAGAGGCAACAGGATTTGCCAAAGTTGTGAGCAAGAGAGAGGTTTCAGGATGGTTCCACTGATTGGAGACTGAGGCTGGAGCTGCCATTGACCGAGTTGGGGGATTCTAAAGCAGCAGATGGTGGGGAAGGGAGTCCGCAGCTTACCTCCGGATGTTCAATATGAGATGTATCAGATGTGGGAGGGGCTGCCGAGTTGAGGCTGGCTATTCTTCTTCCCCACCCATGACACTGAGTCTCATGTTGCCACCTACCATCCTCTGCAGGACAAGAAGCTCATCAAAGCCTTCTTTGAGGTGCTGGCCCACCCCCAGAACTACTTCAAGTACACAGAGAAACACAAGGAGATGCTGCCAAAATCCTTCATCAAGCTGCTTCGCTCCAAAGTTTCCAGCTTCCTGAGGCCCTACAAATAGTGCCTATAATCTAGAGACCCAGGTTTTTTAGCCCCCAGATTCCTTAACCCTCAGAGCCGGCAGCCCCTACCCTCAGACAAAGAACTCTCTCCTCTCTTTTTGGAGGAAAGTATCACTATTCAGACCAGGCACTCTCCCTTTCTTTCTAGTTTCGTTCTCTCTCTCACTCTCTCTCACTCACTCACTCACTACTGGTTTCTCTCTTCCTACATGCTCACTGGAAAAGCCATCCAGTGCTGGCTGTATTCCCCAGAGGGGCGAAGGGACAGTACTGCCCCCTCCCCTGCCCATTTTACCAGCTTACATCCCTGGTCAGCTTGGAAGGGTGCTAAAAGCCCACTAAGGAAGTGGGTCTACTAGAGAATGGGGAGGGGAAAGAGGGACTTCTGCCATTACAAGGTTGTGCCTTGCTAGTCAGGAGCCAAAATGTGCCCTGGCTAGGTTCCCCAGGATGACTTTTAACAGCCCAGAGTCCTGCCAAAGAAGCCTTTGACCTACCAACTTAATGCCAGCACCAGTCGCTGAGGCACACAGTTGGAGCCCTGGCCACCCACACAGTTGGCTTTCTTGTCTATACAGCTCCTCTTTCTTCCCCTACATGTCTGACTGGGGTTGACTCCATAAGCGTTTACAAATGGCCCACACCACTGGGCTGGTGGACACCGGCTGACTGAGGGAAGCAGCAGGCATTACCAAGTAAGTCTTGATGTGCTGCTGTGGCTCTTGAGAGAAAGCCTATAGCTCTGCAGGACAGAAAGCAGGTTTTAAAGCATTGCCAAAAGAAAACAAAAGAATCTGTATCATGTAAAGGACTAGACTACAGCACAATTGGAAGCCAGCCTCCAACATTAGTCCCTTTTCTCACTTGTCCTTCCTGGCCCAGCCGTACCCTTGCCTGCCCAAGTGCTCCCTGGGGGAGCCTTACTCTCCTTCTAAGTGTTGTACTTAAAGAAATTGAGCTGTTGACCCGAGCCAGCCTGGGCCTCGCCCCATCGTTGTCTTTCCCTTGTAGCCCCAGGTGGCTTGTGGGCTCCACCAAAGAGGACCCCACTCTGCAGCCAGCCTGGAGCCACCTACCTCTGGCCTCAGGCTGTGGGCAGCAAGAGGAATGTGTGCACTTGGCGAGCCTCCTGCCCACCCTGTCCATATCTAATAAGTGCAATCATTTTGAGTCTTTCTGTGTTGTCTAGAGGGAGGGATTTTGTTTTCTGTTTTTGTTTCTCTTTCCTCTATTAGAGCAAACCCTATTTATAGCTGCCCATGAGAGAGGAGTGTATGTTTGGAGTGGAAGAGTATCAGTTTTGAATCTCATGAACCTTGAGCCTGGAGCATCTGATCTGTCTGTTCTACCAGTGGCCACCCAGACCTCTAGAGCCCTCAGCTGGGCTAACCCAGGGCTGTAGCTCAGAGGCATTTGATGTGTAGGACAGTAATTTGGGGGACTTGATGAAGCAGGAAGGAGAGGGACATGTTTTTTAAACTAGTTCTGCTGTCTTTATACCTCTCCATGGATTCAGCATGGACCTCATGATTGTAGAGGCTGATGGAATTGGTCAGAGATTCTCTACCCCAAGACGGGAAAACCCATCCTTTCCCTGTCTTCATGTCTTGCCCTGGTGTGTACATGGAAGAGGACCAGGACAAATCCCAGGGAAGGGGCCGAGTCAGGCTCCTGAGTTACCCTGGCCATTTCCCTCTTAGAGTTGACTTCAAGCCTGTTTCAAACTACTGTTTTTTAAAAGGATGAAGAATAAAACCTATGCCCAAACCCAGACCCTGCACACACTCCACCTTTAATCCAATCATGGCCTGTAAAATTACTTTCAGTTGTTTTCTAGTTCCCTCAAAGCTGTAGTCCTAGTCAGTTAAAGGCTACCAATTGACTCCTCTGGTCCAGTTCTAGGTGACTGTCCCAGGCTACTGTTCCCCCAGGAGACCCAATACTAAATAAAGGAGCCTGACAGTCCTCATCAGTAACATTCACTAGCCAAACAAGCCTTAGCAGTAGATGGCCAGTGGCACAACTAGATCCCCTGACATCAGTAGTCAACACCACAGCCCATAGGGATGGGTCTAAGAGGACTATTGTGAAGATGTTAAATGGCTACATCTACTCAGAGGAAATGGTCATTTAGTAGGAATGTTTACTTCTCAGGAAGTGCCATGAAAACTACTTGAATCAACTTTGACCATCCTAATTCTCCACCAGAAGCTAGGATAACTTTCTGATTCTTTTCCTACCATTTTGCTTCTGTTGGAAAGCCAAACAGCGAAGGTGCTTTCCAATTTATGTCTTCAGGATCTGGCTTCTCCTTGATCCCTTCCTTTCCTGTCTATCATACATACACATAAACACACTTCTTCCAATCATTTATTTCATGGTTTATGAGACCTGCAAATGAGTTCCACAGTATGGAAAGTGTAGACCACTAGGCCTCTTTAACTGATATCAAGACAGATCTTGGTGATCAGGTGAAGATTTGGTATTGTCCACTAAATTTAATTTAGGTCATCCAAGTTGGGAATTAAGAATCCAGGCAAAGCTGCTGCTGAAACCAGAGAGGAACGAACTAGCCCTGGGGATCAAACTAGGGATTAAGTGGACCTAAAGAGGAGTCAACACTCAGGGACTCTCTAGGGCTTTATAGGTCAGACATTTAAAGAGGTTTTTACCAGTGGAAGAACATGGGAGACGGTGTACATAGGAATTCTTTATGAAGTGACCCAAAGGCCTCCCTGCAGGATGGGGTGCTTATAGGGCCACAGAACTGTGAAGCTTCATTCATCTTGGTACCAAGCCTGCCCTGATCTTCGCCTGGCAAAGGGAAGCCATTTTGATGAGAGCTCCAAGCACCAAGTGATGTGTATCAGAAAAGCACTTAGATCCTCAGCAGCGCTGCAGCTCCTCTTCACTTCTCCGCCTCTGGGTATACCAGGCCAGGCCCGTCCTGAAGCCTGAGGGAATTCTCAGAATCTAGAGAAAATATCTCAAAATCTGGACTTGAGCACCCTGGGCCTAAAAATCCCAAAGTCTTGACACTGAGCTGTGATTGCTTTGGTTTGGTAGTTGGAGGTGGTAGAGACTCAGATTTGTTGCTGCAAGTTTCGCAGTATAGTCCTGGTCTTTTGTGTTGTCCATATTGCATGTTTGAGGTGACTCTGGACAGAATTAGGAGGTCGGTTGTATCTCAACACGTCAAAAAACGTTATGGAGCATTCAAATATTTATATTTGCTGCTTAACCTCAATATGACAGCCTTAAACTAGGGAAACAAAGTATACTGACCATAAAATGTTCTTTCTTACATATAGTAAGAGCAAAGTGGAAGCAAGCAACAGCAAGGATATTTTAAAATCTGACCTGTCTCAAAGGTAGCATACCCTGTCTTTGGGCCATTATTTGGATTAGGAATCCTTTAAGAAACTGTATGATTAGATGGAATAAAACCCAGTTCTGTTATCAGCTTATCTAGACAACACAGACTGTAGCAGTTTGAACAACTAAGAACTTTGTTCTTCTGTGTGAACTGAACTGAAGTTTCAAAGAATAATCATTAATAATCATGTGGGAGGCTTTTTTTTAATGCAGAAGAAATCTCAAAATATTGTATTTATATCTGCCTTCCACTGCTGCCGATAAAGCATCTCCTACACAATCAACAATAAACAGCAAATGATGCAGTTCATAGAGTATTTTGCACTTGGGGAAAAATATGTATCTGAAGTTGTAAAAAGAAATGTTTGGATTTTGTACTGTCTTTTTTATTATTATTAAAATACTAAATGAAACTCCTCAGCCTGGCATCTGTTCCTCTATCTCAATAGCTTATTCTAGAGCTGGAAAAAGGCTTGAGGAGGGCTGGGGATGTAGCTCAAGTGGTAACGTGCTCGCCTGGCATACACGGGGCGCTGGGTTCAATCCTCAGCACCACATAAAATAAAATAAAGATGTTGTGTCCACCGAAAACTGAAAAAAAAAAAAAAAAGGCTTGAGGAGACAAAGTAATTTCTGACAGACTTACCCAAATTTGGGTAAGTCTTTATCTTATTCCTATTGATTTTAGAATATAAATAGGCTTGTCTCCTGTCTATCTTTAAAGGTAGTATCAAGAATTACCTCCTATCAGCCATGGTGGTGCATGTCTGTGATCCTAGCAATTTGAGAGGCTGAGGCAGAAGTATTGCAAGTTTGAGGCCAGCCTCAGTAACTTAGTGAGGTCCTGTCTCAAAATTAAAAACAAAAATTTTTAAAGGGCCTGGGGATGTAGTGCAGTAGTAGAGTATCCCTGGGTTCAATCCCCAGTATTCCAAAAACAAAAACCAGTTATCTCCTGAGGGGGAATATAGGGAGTGAGGGAAATTTTAGACTACTGTTCCTTCTCACCACAATATAATCCACAAAAGCTGTCCAGGCCACAAGTGACTCAGACTCTCTCCTAGTTCGGATAGCTCACCTCTAGCACAGAACATCATTCAACAGTGGTTTTGTTATTGTCTATTTTTGTTTGGTTGGTTGGCTTTTGGTACTGAGGATTGAACCCAAGGGTGCTTTACCACTATGCTATATATCCCTAGTCCTTTTTTTTTTTCCTTTGAGATGGCTTCACTAAGTTGCTGTGTGAGATTGGCCTTAAATCTGTGATCCTCCTGCCTCAGCTTCCTGAGTCTCTAGGATTACAGGTGTGGGGCACTGTGCCTGGTTCAACAATACACTCTGGCCACCAAAGAGAATTTTGAAATACAGATTATTTAGCCATTCCATCATCACTACTCCTACAGGGCATGGGAAAGCAATCTCCAATTTTTTATACATGAACAATCTTATTTTCTAGCTTAGAAATGATACATAAAATCAATGCAAATATACAACTCCATGACATGGAATTTTACTGGATTTAATATTTACACTATATAGCCATTTAAAAGTAGGACTTGCTGAAGCTGGGTATGGTGGCACACACCTGTAATCCCAGCTATTCGAGAGGCTGAGGCAGGAAAACTGCAAGTTTGAGGCCAGCCTGGGAGTTCATTTCACAATTGCTGAGCTACTATTATATGCCAAACAGTGAGTGTATAACTACCATAGCTTGATAATAATAGCCACACTCATGTAACTTTCTAACTTACATTCCCACATAGATTTCCAAAATAGGAAAGAATCCAGTCCACTTGGTGGCTGTGAGTATAAATGCACTGGCATTCTAATTTATAATGTTAACCTTCTATGAGTCTGATTTAGTGTGACAAAATCTTTGTATGAGATGACAAAATCACATTTTCCACTGTAAAGCTGATCATCACACTGTACCCTCCTGGAGCCATCCTCTTTGATGTCTCCATAAACCTACTTCAATAACACCAGGCCTTCCTTCTTACTTCCTGGGACACTTGCACTGGTGCTCCAGAATAAGGTATAACCATTGGAGTATGGGTCGGCCTATACTGATAAGATTTTAAAGTGGGGTACATGAAGACAGGAATTCTTTCCAAGGGTATATAAAGACTTTACAAGTGATATCTGCGCAAGGAAATCAGTCTGAGGAAAATTTTTAGGGAATAAATTTTCATGTGAAATCTCAACTTCCATATGAAATCTTTCCTAAAACCAACGTGAGAGCCAGTCACCATATTCATGCACAGGTTTTCACCATAGTCCTTATTCTACTCTGCAAAAGCATACCCCTCGACTCCAGTGAATACATGGTCCAGGGTGTAAAAACTGGAGAGTTGGGAGGGAGAGGCTATTTTCCCCTTCCTATCAAAATATTCTCATTACAATCAGGCCTCATCTTATTTCATCTTTTTTGGGGGGTACTGGGGATGGAACCTTGGGGCATTCAACCACTGAGCCATATCCCCAGCCCTTTTTTGTATTTATTTATTTTTTCAATTAAATTCTTAAATTCTTTTTTTAGTGATAGGTGGACACAATCTCTTTATTTTATATTTATGTGGTGCTGAGGATCGAACCCAGTGCCTCATGCATGCTAGGCGAGCGCTCTACCTCTGAGCCACACCCCAGCCCCCTGAATTTTGAGACAGGGTGTCTCATTGAGGTGCTGAGGGCCTTGCTAAGTTTCTGAGGCTGGCTTTGAATTCCCAATCCTCCTGCCTCAGCTTCCTGAGCTTCTGGGCTCACAGGCATACATCACCACACCCAGCTTCATCTTACAAAATGTTTACTATATTCTATCTCCTACTAGCAAAGAATGAAATTGTTTGCTAGCTTCTCAGTCCATTAATTCTTAGATTCTCAAATCTTTTTTTAAACACATAAGAAAAAGTTTGATCATGAAGTCTCATAAAATTTTTGCAGTTATTTCTGGTTTTTAGACATGATTAATTCATTACTCCCAAAAGTTGAACATCAGAGTTTGACATAAGCAGACCCACCCATTTACCCAAGGGATATATCTCATTTCTCAAAACTGATGGATATAGCTGTATATTATATGGCATTATTCCAAATGATATAATGAGAAACAGTGCTGTTTTGTTTTTACCATTTTTGTTAATATTAGCTCTCTATAAATTTAATATTGACTATTTTGAGCAACCTATTTAATAAGCAATAGTTAATAATTTCCCAGTAATTTTATAATATTCAAAATAATTATAAACACATTTATTCAAATTAAAGAATAAATTCAGAAGTTTTCTTGACAGACAGTAAGTCTAATTTGATTGACCGATTTGAAATGAAGATTGGTTTTGCCAATTACACAAATGGCAGGTGTTTTGTGTCTTTTTTTTTTTTTTTTTTTTTTGCCAGGGATTGAACCCAAGGGTGCTTAACCACTGAGCAACATCCCCAGACCATTTTATTTTTCATTTTGAGATAGGGCCTCCCTAAGTTGCTTAGGACTTCACTAATTTGCTGAAGCTGGCTTTGAACTTGTGATCCTCCTTTCTCAGTGTCCTAAGCCACTGCGCCCAGCTGAGATGTTTTTTTATACAGATGGAGCTGAATCTGCACTACAGAAATTTTAACAGAAAGATTCTGAAAACATGTAATGATAAAAGAATTTCATCAAAAAATATGTATTGAAAAAGGAGTATGGATAAGTCAGATGTTTTCTTGACAGACAATAAGTCTAATTTGATTGACCAATTTGAAATGAAGATTGGTTTGGCCAATTACACAAATGGCAGGTGTTTTGTTGTTATTGTTTTTGTCTTTTTGTTGTTGTTTAAATGGATAAATGTTTGGATAAATGTTTAACAACATTCATCTGAGTGAAAAGGTTAATAGATAAAATGATTTTTAATAAACTAAAACTGAGATTCTAATAACTAGATAATAAATCCTTTTGCAAGATCGGTGGTTTCCAATTCTTTGCTTTTAATAAAATTAAAGGAATATTTTTGACAATATTTGATAATAGATCTCATTGTGATTGTTGGCATATAATTTAGAAGTTCAAAGACTTGGGGAATATCATTGTAACAAATCTCTTTATTTTCCAATTTTGTGAACAAGGTTTCTCAACACTAAGTCTATTTTAAAAAGGGAGAGAATTGATGTCTTACCTTATATCTTCCTATCATTGAATAATATTCATCCATGATACCTGAGCTACTTGGGTAGAAACACTAAATTTCTCATTAAGAGGTGTATCCTCAATAAAAATTTTAATTTTTAGGATTCACAAGATATATTATTTATGTAATTTAGTAATACAGTAATTATGGGAAATGAATGAAGAATATGAGAATGGAACCATACAAAATTTCTGCTAGAGGAGAATTTTTTTCTTGTTGTTATTGTTTTTTTGTGGAACCTAGGAGCTCTCTACAGATGTACACCACCATGCCCAACTATTTTTTTTAAATGTCTGAGGAACACTAGCCCTCTATGTTGTCGGTGGGTAGGGGAACAGAACTGCTAGAAATGATATTCAGTACTCTTCTCCAAAATATCTTCTATGCCAGTTCCCCTCAGGACCTGAAATTTCTCATTATTAGAATCATTACTTCAGGCAGGACCCTGGGAAGATCCTGTTTTTTGTTAAATATATGATGGGAGAGGTAATCAGCCAAGAGATTAGGCTCTACAAGGACTCTAACAAAGGACAGATGTATTTTTAATATGGAAAAAGGTGGTGGGGGACAAACTTGGATACATTCTAGTTCTATTCCTGTTGTATTTCTACTCAACAATCCATGCTGAAAAAGAAGCTACTTATATACTCTCTGTATTATGAAAAATCACTTGTCAAACTTCCAACAAAAAGGAACAGAAAGAGGACATCATACAGTGGTCAGGCTATTCCTTTCTTTATATACTACGAAATCTATAAAGGATTAATTATTAAACATAGAAATGGCCCATCAGTTGTCACTCAGTGACATGAAAATGGTAAAAATTCTAGTCCCAGTTCTGCCTCTGGAAATGCTGTGCCAAAACAAACAAGATAGGAACAGGGGAAGGCTTTTCAGTTAAGTTCTTCAGACAGAAGAGGAAGTTTAAACAGGACCTCTGTGCCCCTACCCTAAGCATCTTTAACTGTTAAGAAGCCCCAAGCCCAATATTTTGTAAATGTTTCAAATTTACTTACTTAAAATTATTTTTACCATGCCCTACTGAAATTCTAATGACTTGGTAAGCTGAGGCAGGAGGATTGCAAGTTCGAGGCCAGCTTCAGCAACCTGTCCCTGTCTCGGAAAAAAAAAAAAAAAAAAAAAGAAGGTCTGGGAATGTAGATTATTAGTAGAGCGATTTGTGTTCAAACCCCAGTCCTGTTTAAACAACAAAAAAAATTTAGAGCCTGAGGAGATATATATTCTCTACATATATAATTCCTCCAGGCTCCCAGTTACTCTGAAGAGGCAAGCTACCAGTTCTTTAATTCCCTCTGTGTTGTTTTTGTTTTGGTTCTGGGGGTTGAACCCTGGGTGCTCTATCACTGAACTACATCCCCAGTCCTATTTTCTATTTTGAGACAAGGTCTCGCTAAGTTACTAAGGCTGGCATCGATCATGCGATCCTCCAGCCTTAGCCTACAAGTAGCTAGGATTGCAGGTGTGCGCCATCGCGCCGGCTCCCCCACTTTATGGAAAGCTCGCTTCCATTTCATTTTCCCTCAGGTTTCCGAAAATGCCCCATTCGCATCCCCTCCTTGCTTGGAAGGCAAAAGAGCAAAAGGGGCTGGGTTCTGCTCACCCCACTGCAAGCCTACCAGGGGTGCAGCTGGTGTTGAGGCTGGGAGTGGAGTTGACCCAGGAATGGGAGTGCGACAACCCGAGGGCCATCGAGGCACGGTCCCTAAGGAGATACCTTACCACTCAAAGTCGTCCTTTTCGATAACGACCTATTTATTAATACCTGCAGTTGGTTCCTTTAGGGGGTTGGCTCCAAGGTTCAGTAAGCAATGCCAGCGGACTGCACACGTCAAGCGCCCCAGGACCCTAGGGCGCGGTTCTTGCTGAGGGCGCGCCGCCGCGGCCTGGAGGCAGCCCCGTGCCGGCAGTGGACCCGCGGGAACCCCCCTTACAACCTGCCCGCCGTTAGCCGCCACCGACTCCAGACGCGCACCTTCTTGCCCGCACGCCGCGTGAGACGTGAGAGCGGGAAGCCCTCCAGGCCTCCCTCCGGGCTCCAGCCTGAGGCCTCAGGTAGACCGAGCCCTAGAGCGGCCAGGTAACAGTCCCGATTGCTATAGCGACTGTGGGCTCCGAGCCGCGCCGGGGCCCTGACCCGGCGTGGTGACGTCACCACGCCCTCCCCGGGCGCTCGGCTCCGCAGGCCTGCGTCACCTCAGCCGGTGCGGGCGGGGCTCCGAGGGCCTCGGTTCGGAGCCGGGTTGCCCGGGCTCCAGGGGCCCCGGAACCGGGATAAGTAGACGGCCACCGCGGCGGAGGGGGGGGCGGGGTGGAGCGTGCCCTGTAATTTCTATACGGGTTCCGGGGCCCGGTAAAGGCGCGCCGAGAGCGGAGGAAAGTGCGGCGGCCCTGGAACCTGGATATCGCGCGAGGCAAGCCGCGCGCGGGCGGGCGGGCTATGGCGCAGGCGGGTTGCGGGGCCGGCGCTGGTGGCGGGGCCCGGTGCATGGCGGTCTGTCGGCGGAGTCGCCCTCGGGGGCTGTCAGGTTGGTGGCTGTGGGGAGACTGGGTCCACCATGACCAAGGTGGGAGGCTGGGCGGGCGCAGGGCCCTGGGAAGATCCCGAGCCCGTCGTGCCCACCCTCCTCCGGCCCTAACCCGGCGGCCGGGCCACTGGACGGCGGTCTGGCCCCTCCTCCACCTAGGGTCCCTGCCCCTCCATTCCCACCTGCGACTCCTCCTCCATGACTCTCAAACCCCACCCAGTGACAGTGCCCGCCTCCCACCTCTGTGACCCCACACCCCACCCACTGACCCCAAACCTGACCAGGTGACCCTTCATTCTTATTCATATACTGCTAACCTCAGTACTTCTCAGGGACCCACCAACCCAGTAACTCACACGGCCCCAAGATCCCCACATCCCTCCTTGGTGACCCCCAACCTTCCCCAGACTGCCCTGTGTTCCCCCACAAACTTAGTGACTCCTCTCAAACCACTGTAACCACTTGTAAAATCATACACCAATAATTTCCCACCCACTCATCTATGTAACCTTCAGTCTGCCCTGTAACCCCGTGATTCTCAGTTACATGCTTTCCTTTCGTCCTAAAATCACCCTACTGGCAACCCTCTCTGCGCCCTCAGCCCTCCAGTGTCAATCAGCACATGACCTACAAGTGTCCCAGCACAGTTGTGGTGAGGAGAATATAGAGATGAATATGAAGTAGTAATAATTGGAGGCATCAGAAAATTCTGGATTGAGTGTGTGAACTTGGTTCAAGTCCCCATTCTGCCACTGCTGTGCTTTGGGAACCTGGGAGAAGTCCCTTCTTCCCTCTGTTCCTCAGTATTGTGATGAGGTTGGGCTAGATGATCTCAGAGTTTCCTTCCAACTGTATAATTCTGCAGTTCTCAGTGAAGACAATTGTTTGCAATCATTTCTGTACCCTTACCCTAGAATCTTGGTCTTATAAGCTCACCCCATGGTCCACTTGCTTTATGAATCTTCCCCCTTGTTCCCATGACCCTGTACACTCTTAATTGCCCATACTCATTCCTCTTGATTAGGGCCAATTAGTTGACTTATTTATAAAGCAGTATAGCTGAGAGCTTCAGCTTGGGACATTGATGTCATAAATCTAGGTTCTGGTCTAACTGGAGTTAAGCTATGGAACTTTTGGCATACCATTTAGTTAGTCTGAATCTTTAGTGTCCACTTCTACTAAGATGATAGTAGTGACTGAGCGACACATGCACGTGGCACCATGCCTCTCACATGGGTAACCTTTATGTGTAAGTTCTTGTTTTTTTGTGGTGCTGGGGATTGAACACATGGCCCTGTGCATGTGAGGCAAGCACTCTACCAGCTGAGCTATATCCCCAGCCCAAGTTCTTGTTTTTACTGAGGAGCACCCGTAGGTCTTACTCTGTCTTGGGTGCTAAGGGTTCAGCAATGACCATGTAATCCATACCTTGCAATACTCCTGACATCTTGGAATCCCCATCCTCTTCTCATCTCTGCTAAGTCCCTCTCACTACTATTTTTTTTTTAACCCTTGTACTTCCTTAATAGTAATTGGCTTATTGAGCATCTACGGTTACCAATCTTTGTATATATAAAAGTTAAATATACCTATCAATAAGCCCAGTAGGTAATTATTATTATATTCACCATTTCCTGTCCCTTCTTTTTTGGGGGGATTTGGTTTTAAAGAAATACACCTGAAACTCATACCACTAATAGCAGAATGGGGATTTAAACCCAGTCTTCAAAAAACCCACTTACACCATTATAGAGCTCTCTTATCTATAGTTCTTAAACTCAACATCAACTCATTCCGTGTCCTCTAGGGTTTCTATTACCCTTTGCTCCCTAGTTTGGTGACTTTCTCCTCCTATTGTTCATGGCTTTTGGCCCCTTTTGCCCTAAAACCCTTGTACCTTATGTGGAAGGGAAAATGTCTTTTAGGTTCATAACTAAGGCCTCTATCACAAAAGATTAACAAGAGAAAAGCATACAAGTTTATTTAATATAAGTTTTTTACATGGCTTGGGACCTTCAATAAGGAAATGCATACCCAAAGAAAAAGTTAAACCTGTATTTTTGTGCTTCCTTTGATGAAAGGTGGGAAGTTGTAGAGAAAGAGTGTGATCTAATGGTAACAAACCAGGGAAACAGAAAGCCCTGTTTGTTCAAGTTCTTCTCTGTGACCCTGTGCCTTCAAAAATAGGACAGTCCTTTGGGTTTAGGGAAAATACCTATCACATGAGGCTCTTATGACTTGCTTCAGGAGGGAAAGCCAGGAGAAGGTGAGACATTTTCTCAAATTGCCATATTTTGGGGTAGCATGTCCTGAACCTAATTAACATGAACACCTCTCTACATCCTTTGCCCAGCTATAGGTCCTTGGAGTTCCCAGCCCTCACCCCATGATCTCACCCAGAAGTGTCTCCAAGCTCACTGATGCTTTATCCCCAATCTTCATCCTGGTAGGTCTCTTACCCCCAGAAATCCATGTGTCCATATATATTAAGACTCTATCCCAGTCTTTCTTCCTATGATCCCTTCCTGCTTTTAGTCTCAATGTTCTACCTCCTCTCCCCACTTGTGCCATCCTTAGCCATATCCAATTCCCTGGAACTTTCATCTAGAGACTTTCTGATATGCCCAGCTTCAGTGAAATGAGCCCTTTCCATCCCAACGTGAACCCATCCTTCATAATGTATGTAGTCTTCCATCCTAAAATCCTTTCCCTTCACACCCTGTCCAGTATCCCAGTCTCATGGTGTCCTCCCTCATTTTCATCAGTGATCACCTTTTCAAATTGAAATTGTCTTTCACCTTCCCTCTCCCTGTATTTCTCACAGTGCTCTCCTTTCTATTCTCTTTTTTGTCTCCCTAATAATCCTCTCCTCACCATCTTGATAACAAATTTATTATAGTGTAAATCTCCCTCCCACCCCAATCCTGCTCTTTTCACTCTCTTATACATCTAACCTCGGGGCCATGTGAAACCCTTCTGCTCTCAGCCCTCCTTTCTTCACATAAAACCTCATCAGCCTTTTTGGTTTGCCCAAAGTGGGAAATAGATATATTTTTCCCACCCTCCTCTGACAACTTTTGATGGCTTCTGATAGTCGATCATCAAGATCTTGGTCTTTTAGGTAGAAAGGAGAGAACCATGAGAAATCCTGTAGAATAGCTCTAGCGTGTCTCCTGAACACATTCCCACTGTCCTGTCCTGTTTATGAAGCTGCTAGCTGTATGTTCCCTCAGGGTAGAATGCGTTGAGTGTCGGCCTCCCTGGTATTGAATTAGCCCCATTGTTCTCCAGTCCCTTGGCAGAACTTTCCACTTCCCTCCCACTAGAAGCTGGATGGTGAGTAGCAACTGTGACATTAAAGATCTACATCCCAAAGTCTATTCTGTGTGGGTCACCAAATTCCCAGGTCCCCTAAACATATTTACAGACTGTACAGCAATTAATACAGACAGGGGGTATGTCCTGAGGGCTACAAATTCTGTGGGTGGATTAAAAAGAAGAATTTTTGCCCTTGATTTGTTTCATCTTTCTTAAGGCAAAGAACATATCTGCCTTATATTTTAGTTATTTGTGTACTGCTCTTTCTTTCCGCCCTGTGATTTCCTTTAGAACAGAGGCTGGGTTTTCTTTATCTTCTGGCATCTTAATAGTGCCTCTCGTATTTAGAAGATAATCAGTAAATACTTATTGGATTAAATTAACTCAGAAGTTCAAACAAGTGCAAACAAGTAAAAACAGATTGTGCCTAAGTTTTGTGGCCACAACCCACTTCTCCAAAGCCTTCCAAGCATGATAATGGATGAGCCCTTTGATTTAGATAGTCTGGAATTTAGCCATAACTTTTTTAGTCATTGTTCTTCTGGGGGAATAGGTGCTTTACTTTTTTAAATATATTTTTAGTTATACATGGGCACAATATCTTTATCTTATTTAATTTTTTTAATGTGGTGCTGAGGATTGAACCATGTGCCTCATATGTGCGAGGCAAGCGCTCTACCACAGAGCCACAACCACAGCCCCAGTGCTTTGCTTTTAATTTTATTTATTGTTTTAGCTTTACTTCTGGGAAGGCTAGAGAGGTTGGTTGGTAGTTTTATAATACAGCAGTAACAAGGTCAGAGGATGTCTGACATAGACTTGTTCTTAATAAAACAGCTAGGTGAAATATTTAACGGGAGGATAGAGACGATAAGAGAATAAAGGAAACCAAGCTGGCAAATGTTGGATACTGTTGAAGTTTAGTAATGGGTTCAAGAAGTTCATTATACTATTTTTTTTTTCTGCTTTTGTGAATGTTAGAAATCATAATAAAGTTTTGGGAGGGCAGTTAGATGAACAAGTACAAATTTAGAAAACACCTCAGAGCAAATGAGCTGCTATTACTCTTATCAATAGGTAGTACTATTATCTAGATTAAGTAATATATTTAGTTCTATCTCTGACCTCTTCCATTTGTGAGATATGAGGAAGCTAAATTTAAAAATTAGAACTCTTGCTGGACATGGCAGCACATGCCTATAATCCCAACTACTCAGGAGGCTGAAGGAGAAGGATGGCAAGTTTGAGGCCAGCCTGGGCAACTTAGCAAGACTCTGTCTCAAAATAAAAAGGGCTGGAAATGTATCTCAGTGGTAAAGCATCCCTGGGTTCAATCCCAGAACCACAGATATAGATAGATAGATAGATAGATAGATAGATAGATAGATAGATAGATAGATAGATAGATAGAAAGAATAAACAAGTGAAATATATATTTAGAAAATTAACCAGAAAAGAGAGAGTGTGCCAAGAGTATGCGTATTATAATTTTGCAGGGGGAGTGTATTATAATTTTAAATAGAATGGCCTCAGAACATCTTGCTTTAAAAAAAAGTGGCATTTGAGCAAAGACATGTAAGAAATTAGGCAGTGAGCTAAGTTTATTCCCGTTAGGGTAAATAGCAAACTCAAAGGCTATGAGGAAGGATTGTATCTGGCATATTTGAAAAACATGAAGAAGCTGGCCAGTATGGCTACAGTAGGATCAGAAAGGGGAAGCAGGGCTGGGGTTGTGGCTCAGCGGTAGAGCACTCGCCTCCCATGTGCAAGACCCTGAGTTCGATCCTCAGCACCACATAAAAATAAATAAGTGAAATGAAGTTATTGTGTTCAACTACAACTAAAAAATAATATTAAAAAAAAGAGAGGGGAAGCATCAGGAGATGTTGTGATGGAAATGGATTGGGGGTGCTGGGTCTTACGGGCCACTGGTTTTTGTTGTGAATTATAAGTGATATGTGAGCCATTAAAGGAATCTCAGTAGCTAAGTGACACAATTAAAGGAGTCTCAGTAGCTAAGTGACTTACATTTTGCAAAGATCATTCTGGCTGCTCTGCTGAGAACAACCTATAATGGGGCTTATGAGGGAAAGGGTTGAAGGGGCTACTGCAGTGGTCCAGACGAAAAGTTGGTGGTTCACATCCAAAGTTAAGCAATAGAAGAGCAAAAAGCAGTTGGATTCTGGACTCACCCTGTAAGAGGAGCAGCTGAAATTTGCTGATAGACTGGATACAACAAATGAAAGAGATGTTGAGGATGACGCACATATTTTTTTGCCTGAGCAACTACAGAGTGAAATTCCCATTTACTGAAATGGGGGGGGGGCTTAGAAGGGGACAGAATGTGAGAAGGAGGAGATAAGTAGTTCCCTGTTGAATATGTCACTTCTGAGATGTTTTTTGAACATCAAAGAGTTGTTGATAAGCAGCTGGATATACAAGTACGTTGGACCCTAGTAAATAATCTGTTTTTAGTACCAAGCAAGAGACAGGAGTATGGTGGGAAGAGCACTGGCAGTTTAGGTGTCAGGCTGTGCTCTGCTTCAAGGTAACTGTGTGATCCTTTGGAACTCCTACAGTAGTGCTGGCCTCTTCATCTGCCAAATGACTGCTTTAGACTAGAAATGAGCAGTCTCCTCATCCCTTCCTATTGTGAGAGTTGAGTAAGTAATTGTTTAGAGTAAATGAGATAATATATTTGAGAGCATTTTGAAAACTGCTGAGCTCTACATGGAGTAGTGGTATTCATAGTAAGAGTCCTTCCTTTATTCAGTAAAGTTATACCCAGGGCATGCCTGCCATTTGCTGGGGAATGTGCTGCACGAGGATATGATGATGGAGATGAATCTGTGCCCTAATGGACACTACAGACAAGCCCCCTCTGGTATAGCTTCACTGCTAAATGCAGAGGGAACATAGAACTGGAGTGCCAAGAGTATGCGTATTATAATTTTGCAGGGGGAGAGTACTGTAATTTTAAGTAGAATTTTAAATAGAATGTGACAGTAGCCAGGTAAAGCTTATTCTTGAACCGAGTCTGGGAGGAAACAATGAATGGGGGATGCCAGAGACAGGTAGAATGGTATTATCAGGTGAGCAAAAGTGGTCAGTCTAGGAGCCAGGGATATAACTCAGTGATAGAGTACTTACCTGTTATGTACAAGGCTTGGGTTCGATCCCCAGCGCTCCCTACCAAAAAAAAAAGAAACAAAAAAGCAACCAGTGGTCAGCCAGCCAAGCCTAGGAAGAGTTGGGAATGGTAAATATGGCTGGGAAGGGATAGGCTGGTGGGCTTCAGTTCCTTCCCCACTTCATTCATTCGCTCGACATTTAGTTCTTTTCTAGGAACTTCTGTTAAGAAGTTCATAGTTTTATAATAGATAAAATCTGGTCTCCAAAGTTTTGGTTAGATCTAATTCACAATAAGTAGAACTGAATCAGGTTTCAAATTTGAACTAAATTCAGCTGTGTAAACAAATGGTATTAATCATTTGTATCTGTGGGTATAATCTTTGTTAGGTGCTAATTAAGCCAAAAGGCATGCTCTCTAGGAACTTAAGTTATAATCAGTATGACAGAAAGTAAGAGTGTATTATTTTCCCCCTAAGAATCAGGGGTCAAGAAAAACACATATTGTGGCAACATGCTCTTTGATTTGCATCTGGAAGTTGTCCTTCTGACACTTAAATGATTATATGGTAGTGTACTCCCTTATCCACAGGGATCAGTTCTAAGACCCCCAGTGGATGCAATTTTTCTTCCTATAAATATATGCACAAGGGCTGGGGTTGTGGCTCAGTGGTAGAGTACTTGCCTCGCACGGGTGAAGTAGTGGGTTTGATCCTCAGCACCACATAAAAATAAATTAATAAAGAGATTGTGTCCATATACAACTAAAAAATTTTTTAAATATATATATGCACAAATTTAATATATTATCTTTCTTAACTAAACATTATCACACACTGTGACCTTACCTTTTGCAGTTTGAGATGCAACAGAAAAACTAGCAAGAATTTCTTTTTCTTTCTTGATAATTTCAAGGGTGAAAAATTTGTTCTTACCATAGATCTTAATTTTTTTTTTTCTGGAACTGGGGTACTATAGCTTAGTGGTAGAGCAGTTGTTCAGCATCTCCAGGTCCTGGGTTCAATCCCCAGCACTGGGGAAAAAGTTTTTTTTTTCTTATTAAGCTAAAAACTTTCACCTTTTTCACTTAAAGGAGGCACTTTATGACTTCTCTGCATATTTGAATTGGAAGGTCAGTACTCTTGCACCCTGGGGCTGTTACTAACAGGGATTACTTCATTGCAAGCACTGCATTACCAAGACAGTGGATCTGATAACTGAGATGGCCACCATATGACTAATGAAAGGGTAGCATATACATGTACTGTGTGGATGCTCTGGACGAAAGGATAATCTGTGTCCCAGGTAGAAGAGAGCAGGATGGTGTGGATTTCATCACACAGCATGCAATTCAAACATTATAAGAAAATTGACATTTGGAGCTGGGGTTATGGCTCAGTGGTAGAGTGCCTGCCTAGCTATGTGTGAGACACTGGGTTTGATTTTCAGCACTGCATATCAGTAAATAAAGGTCCATTGACAACTAAAATAATATTAAAAATTTTTTTTTTCATTTAATATTTTCAGACCAGGATTGACTAGGAAACTGAGGTTTCAGAAAGGAAAACCTTTAAGGGGCACCCTACTCTACAGTGAAGCAAGTCTCTTTGACCAGGTAAACAAGAATATGAGATAGAGCTCATCCTGATTGATAGGTCATACACAAGATTAGTTTAGAGTGTATGGAATCATCCTCTACCACTTACTGAAATGGGAGATTTTGTCCTGGCGAGTGGAGAAAAACAAAAGCAAAAACATTTGAGTTGGAAAACAAAACAAAAATAAAAACAGATACAAATCTAAGTGCAGCTAAAGCCATCATCTCTTTTTTTTTTTTTTTTTTTTGAGAATTTTTTAATATTTATTTTCTAGTTTTCGGCAGACACAACATCTTTGTATGTGATGCTGGATCGAAGCCGGTCTACACGCATGCCAGGCGATCGCGCTACGGCTTGAGCCACATCCCCAGCTCATAAAGCCATCATCTTTAACTAAGGGCCTTAACCTGCTTTGGGTGCTGTTTCCTAAAACTACAAACAAATCTCTGACCCTGGCAGTTATCAGTCAAGCTATAAAAACTTAAGAGTCATGAATCCTATGCAGGTGTTTGTTTTGCTGATAGAAGCACAGAAAGATCTGTGGTGTTGGGTAAATTTTTCAAAGCTTCATGGCCTGTAAGACCGTCACCAAAGTCAGAATGCCTCTTCTAGTGCCTCTGGTTTAACACCCCCAGAGCTTACCCTCCAGTGAATTGTTCATCTCTGATCTTACTGTTTAATTGTTCATTTATAGGAATTCCCTATTTTAGTATGATTGATAAAGTATGAGATCCAAATAATTAAGAGAAGAACAACGTTATTGGTGTCCCTTGAGATTGTAGAGCTACCCTGAGGCTTGGATTCAGGGGATGTAGCAAGGGTACCCTCAGGTTCTTTTCTGTGACAGGGACCAAACTCAACTTAGGAAGTATTGTCTTGGGGCCACATGGAGCAGTAAGGGAAACAGGTAGGCCTTGCTAGACCACTATTTCAGCAGACCAAACCTCATGACCAGGCTGAGAACACACTCCTATTGGAGCCGGTGTGTCTTCAATTCCTGTGTAGACTCGCTGTTGTCTTATGATAAACCTGACCAGTTTTCATATGGTATTCAGTAATGGCATCCATGAATTATGAAGCTAAATTTTAGACGTGATTTGCTACAAATCTGTAATGCAGAATTCATCCTATTGTTACTGAATTGTCATGATTGGACGCTCATGATTGGAGAACATAGATATTCCTGTACTCAGCATAGAAGTATAAAATGCATTTCATGGGTAATACATTCTTAAGGCTTAATTTTTTAAATATAAAAGATATACATTAAGTCACTTTCCATTATCATGACCCAGTCACTCAGTTATCCTTCCACAGACAACCCTGGTTAATAATTTCTTGACTGTCCTTTCACAGATTATTTTTTAACGTTAATAGGTGGCACACAAAAGACACTATTTTATACCTTGTCAGTTTTCTTTCTTTTTTTTTTTTTTAACATTTATGTTTTTGGGTCTGGGGATATAGCTCAGTTGGTAGAGTGCTTGCCTAGCATGCACAAGGCCCTGGGTTCAATACCCAGAACCACACACATACACACACACACACACACACAAATACATATATATATATTTTAGAAGTAGTTGGACACAATACCTTTATTTTTATGTGGTACTGAGGATTGAACCCAGGCTTTGCACATGCTGGATGACCACTCTTCCGCTGAGCCACAACCCCAGTCCTCCTATTTTTTTAATACATTTATTTTATTTATTTGTTTTTCTGTGATGCTGAGGATTGAATCCAGAGCCTTGCAAGTGCTAGGCAAGTGCTCTACCGCTGAGCCACAGCCCCAGTCCACTTATTTCCTATATTTTGGAGATCATTCCATATCATGTGAGGAATCTGTGGAATTTCATCTATAGATGCATGCAGGGATGCTGTGACTAACCTTGAACATACACCATTTTTTAATTTGTTCTTTTTAGATATACATGACAGTAGAGTGTATTTTTTAAAAAATAGATTTTTAGTTGTAGTTGGATGCAATATCTTTATTTTATTTATTTTTATGTGGTGCTGAGGATCGAACCCAGCGCCTCTCATGTGCTAGGCAAGCTCTCTACTGCTCAGCCCAAGCCCCAGTCCCAAGTGTATTTCTTTTTAGATGTTGATGAACCTTTATTTTATTCATTTATTTATATGTGGTGCTGAGACTCGAACCCAGTGCCTTACACATGCTAGGCAAGTGCTCCACTCTGCCATGCAACCAGCAGGCGAGCTTCATAATAGAGATTCGAAGCATAGAAATTAACTAGTGAGTTTTAAAATTAAAGGATATAATCCTAGTTACCTTTATTGCCCAGTTCCAGAGACGGCTCCTCCTTGCTCCCACCTCCAGCCACCTAATGCGGTGGTGAGGTTAATACAAGATGCCAGCGAGAGAGGGAGAACACACCAGGGAGTGAGCTTTTATTGGGGAACAAAAAATTCAAGGGAAAATTCCATCCAATGAAGGTCTGGGGGGGCAGCATTCCAAGGTCAGGGTCAGTGATTGGTCTTCGGGTCAGTGGTCAGGCACACCTCCATAGGGACAAGCCCTCGCACCTGGGAAAGGGTGGGGAAGGTTCTGACACAGTTACATCTAAGCACCTCTCACCCAGCCAGGGAGGTAATTCAAATCACGTGTGAGAATGGCTTCCCACACTCCACCACTGAGCCCCAACCCCACCCCTGTGTATTTTTTTTTAATATTTATTTTTTAGTTGTAATTGGACACAATACTTTTATTTTTATTTATTTTTTTATTTTTATTTTTATTTTTTATTTTTTTGGTACCAGGATTGAACCCAGAGGCATGTAACCATTGAACCACATCCCCAACCATTTTTTGTATGTTATTTAGAGACAGGGTCTCCTGAGTTACTTAGGGATTCACTAAATTGCTGAGTTTGAACTCACGATCCACCTGCATCAGCCACCCAGAGTCGCTGGGATTACAGGCCTGCGCCATCCTGATAGGAGGTTATTTTTATTTATTTATTTTTATGTGGTGCTGAGGATCCAATCTAGGGCCTCACACATGCGAGGTGAGTGCTCTACCGCTGAGCCCCAGCTCCAGCCCAATGTATTTTAACATATTATACATAGATAGAGTATAAATTATTCTAATTAGGATCCCATTCTTGAGGTTGTACATGATTGGAGTTTCCCTGGTGGTATATTCCATATTTGAACATAGGTGAATTATGTCAGGTTCATTCCACTGTCTTTTCTATTCTCATACTCCCTCCCTTCCCTTTCCTTCATTCTCCTTTATCTAATCCACTTTTTTTTTTTTCGTTTTTGGTACTGGAGATTAAACTCCAGGGCACTTGACCACTGAACCATATCTCCAGCCCTATTTTGTATTTTATTTAGAAACAAGGTCTCACTGAGTTGCTAAGCGTTTGCCATTGCTGAGGCTGGATTTGAACTTGAGATCCTCCTGCCTCAGCCTCCTGAGCCACTAGGATTACAGGCATGTGCCACTATGCCCAGTCTGAAATTATGTTCTTCCCTCCTGCCCCCCATTGTGTGTTAGCATCCCCATATCAGAGAGAACATTTGACCTTTGGTTTGGGGGGATTGGCTTATTTCACTTAGCATGATAGTCTCTAGGTCTATTCATTTACCAGCAAAAGTATAAAAAAAAAAAAGTCATAAAGTCATTCTTTTTTATGGCTGAGTAATATTCCAGTATTTATATATAACACATTTTCTTCATTCATTCATCTCTTGATGAGCACCTCAGTTGTTTCCATAGCTTAGCTATTATGAATTGAGGTGCTATAAACATTGATGTGGCTTCAACACTGTAGTGTGCTGATTTTAAGTCCTTTGGGTATACACCAAGGAGTAGTATAGCTGGGTCAAAGGGTAGTCCATTTCAAATTTTCTGAGGAATCTCCATTCTGCCTTCCAGAGTGATTGCATCAATTTACAGTCCCACCAGCAATGTATGACTGTTCCTTTTTCCCCACATCCTCGAATGCCATTTTTTAGACATGTGGACTAGATGTGAAATTGCTGGGTCAGATGGTATATACAGTTATAATTTTTTAATTATATTGCCTAACTACTTTCTATAGAGATTATACCCAATGTAATTTCCCACCAAAAGTCTGCCTGTTTCCCCACAGTCTCATAGACATTTTTTTGAATTCAGAATGTACCAACTTCCTGAACATCTGCAGAGGATACTGAATCACGAGATCCCACCATGACACTCTTCAACAAGTCAAAATATCCCATTTAAAGAATATTGCATTTAAAAATATGTCCAAGAATACCTGCGCTTTTGGTGGTTATGTGGGAAGAAAATTCCTAGAGGGAGAAGTTCACCACCTCAGTATTTATGCTGGCATGAATTAAGAGAGGAATAGGAGTTTTCCTTTGCAGGACCTGGGAGAGATGGGTGTAGGAATTAATAGGAAGGTTATGGGAGAGAATTAAGGGAAATCCCAAGAGGATAGGTGTTGGAAAGCAAGCAGTTCAGTGTAGAACTGCCTCTCTGCCCAGTGCTGGTGTCTTTTAGTTAAACAACTTCTTTCTTTATTTTTGGTTTTTTTTGGGGGGGTGGGGTGGGGATTGAACCCAGGCCTCACATGCTAGGCAGGCACTCTACCACTGAGCTACCTCCTCTGGCTCCTCAACCATTTTATTTTTTAAAAAATCATATCCCATTTAGCACAACTGTTCATTTGTCTTTGGTCTCTTCTGGTCTCGTCTGAAATGGAGTTGAGGTTTATGTACATTTGAACTAGATGAATGTTCAATAATGTCTATTTTCACTTACTGTTAATTTGTTAAACCCCCTCCATCAATCCAGATAGGCTTCATGGTTCTTGTCTAAAATATTTAAACAAGAATTATTATGCAAGTAATTCTTTTCTTTTGTACATTCTTTTTGTGGGATGAATTATGAAGACAGGCTTTTTAGATCTTGAAACGGGAATCTTTCCCAGTGGGGTTAAGCATTAACAGATTGTTCTCTTGAAAGCCAGAAGCAACCTCCAGTGTCATCAGCAAGACACACTTGTGCCTGTCTCTCTGCCTTGCCAACTTTGATTGTTGGATTTGGATTTATTTGTAATTAATAGGCTATTTCTTAAGTACTTTTAAATTTACAGAAAAATTGAGCAGAAAATTCCCATACACCCCCCTCCCGTTTTATCATTAAAACATGTTGCATTGTCATGGTGTATTTGTTACAGTTGATGAACAATATTGATACAGTATTGATAATTGAAATCCATAGTTTACATTAGGGCTGACTTCGCGTTGTGCATTCTATTGGTTTTGCCAAATGTATAATGTCATGTGTCCACCCTTATGATAACATACAGAAGAGTCTTATTGCCCTGTGAGCCCCCTGTGCTTCACCTATTAATCCTTCCCTCCCTCACTCTGAACTTTTGGCAGCCATGATTTTTTTATTGTCTCTGTAATCTTTCCCAGAATGTCATAGAGTTGGAATCATATTGTATACAGCCTTTTCAAACTGGTTTCTTTCACTTAGCAATATGCATTTAAGATTCCTCCATGTCTATTGAAGGCTTGATAGTTCTTTTTCGTTTGTTTGGTTTGATTTGGTTTTGAAACCAGGGAACACTTTATTACTGAGCTACATCCCCAGCCCTTTTTATTTTATTTATTTATTTTTTTGAAATAGAGTCTTCCTCTTGCTGAGGCTGTCCTCAAACTTGTGATCCTCCTGCCTCAGCCTCCAAGTTACTGAGATTACAGATGTGCACCACCACACCCAGTTTATAGTTCATTTATTCTTATTGCTGAATAATATTCCATTGTAAGGGTGTTCCATAGTTTATTAAAGGACATCCTTGTTGCTACCAGTTTGGGGCAGCTATGATTAAAACTGCTGTAAATGTTTATGTGCAGGGTTTTTTCTGCAGACATAAGCTTTCAACTAATTTGGGTAAATACCCAAGGAGCATGATTGCTAGATCATATGATAAGAGTATGTTTAGAGGGCTGGGGATGTGGCTCAAGCGGTAACACACTCGCCTGGCATGCACGGGGAGCTGGGTTCTATCCTCAGCACCACATAAAAATAAAATAAAGATGTTGTGTCCACTGATAACTAAAAAATAAATATTAAAAAATCCCTCTCCCTCTCTGTCTTAAAAAAAAAGTATGTTTAGAATTGTAGGAAACTGCCAAAGTGTTTTCCAAAGTGCATGTTCCATTTTGTATTTCCACCAGCAGTGAATGAGAAATTCCTGTCGCTCCACATCCTTGCCAGCTTTTAATGTTGTCAGTGTTCTGGATTTTTACCATTCTAACAGTTGTGTAGTGATATCTCATTGTTTTAATTTGAAATTTTCTAAGGACATGATGTTGAGCATCTTTTCATATGCTTATTTACTACCTGTACATCTTGTGTGGTGAGATGTCTGTTCAGGTCTTTTGCCCATTTTTTTAATTGGCTCACTACAGCTTGTGACTGTCTCCCAGCCTTTCCAGGATTGGCTGCTGAATTTTATACTTTTACTTTGATTTTTGGCAATTTAACGATTACATTGTCATGATTATTCTTTCTTGTTAAGTATTGAGTGTAAATTTTTTTTAAAGTATTTATTGTGTTTTTTTTTTTTTACTTGTGTGAATTCATAAAGTACCCTTATTTGTTCAGTGGGAATTGGATATTGTTTTGGAAATCAGTATTTGTCTGTTTTTAAATATTTAATTATTTTTTCTTTAATATTTTCCTTACTATTGATTTATGTTAACCAACTCTTCTTTTCACTTGATTCTATTTTGCTTCAAAAGTTCAAAACTGGGGCTGGGGATGTGGCTCAAGCGGTAGCGCGCTCGCCTGGCATGCGTGTGGCCCGGGTTCGATCCTCAGCACCACATACAAAGATGTTGTGTCCGCCGATAACTAAAAAATAAATAATAAAATTAAAAAAAAAAAAAGTTCAAAACTACTTTCTCTTCTAATTAGGATTTGGATATTGTTCCATTTTGATGAATTGATGATATAAAATTTTGACCATTTTGTCCTAGGGCAATGTTTTTAAAATAAGGTCTAACTGTGGTGACTCTTCTCAAGCCAGTGGTAGCCTCCAATCTGAATTCTAGAAATGGTTCAAATTTACCTTCATCATATCTGTGCTAATTTGCTTGTTGGTATAAAAGTTATCCTAAGGATAATCCTCCCCAAATGCCTTGATTCTAGACTTTTTTCATTAACTAAAGGTGGTTTGAAACCCAGCCATGATTGCTTTGTTGGGTGTTTATAAATTGAGATTAAAATTCACTTGAATATATGGCTGAAATTTAGATTTTTAAGTTAATTTTTTTAGTTTAAATGAATTTTCTTCTATAATAATGGAGGTCTTTTTTTTTTCATTGCCCTTTGGAATTGGAAATAATCCACTCTGCCTAATTACTCCCTTTTCTGTGACTAATTCACATCTATAAAGTTGCAGTAGCCAAATAGGAACCATACTAAAAGTGATTTGGGTTTTTAAAATCATTGTGCCTTTTGCAAAGAGATGTTTAGCTTATGTTTTAAATTTGTGTTATGTTAGTGCAAACTTCTGTTATTAATTTCCTGTTTTCTCTTCAGTGCTTAAAAACCCACAGAACTAAGCTCATTTCACTAGGGGTTTTTTGTGCCTTGAAGTCTTTTTCTATAATAACAAATACTGAATCATTTTACTGCACTCTCCCAAATCTGGTTCTAATTTGTTTTCCACTTGTCTCCATCAGCCTTCATCCCCTCCCAACCCAACGTTTATTTGTCATTTGTAAGAAGTTTTCTATGTTTGCAAATAAGGAATTTTCTAAGTGAAAATTGTCATAATTTTTTTTTCTGGTCAAAGTTGAACATTCTTCTCCTTCCAAGCAAATGTTTCATTTTTAAAAAAATTTTTTGCTTCTAAACACAGTTGCCCTCTGGTCTGGTTGAGGCAGAGTACAGAAAGCCCTGTCCCAGTGTCCAGGGAGTTCTGCTTGGCAGAGGGCGATGGAGTGGCTAGCGAACAGGTGCCTAGAGTCCGCACAGCCTGTTTGGATGTGGATCAGATCAGATCTCAACCATGACAAAGTGGAGAAAGGCAATACCACAGCTGCTCTTTAGTTTCCCATCTTTCACATCCCTTATTTTTCTGCTTTGAGATGGTCATTTAAGCACATCTTGTTTGAGGGAGAGACTTAAAAATCTGAAGCCTCTAAACCAGTTTTTCTTAATGTTACCTCCCAATAAACATAATTTATGTTTTACAGTAGAAAACTCAATGATAGATTATTGAGTCATGGAGTTGTCTCCTTCTCAGTGCCAACAGTGTGTACGTTCATTTTTAAAAGCATGACAAACAAAACTAGACTTGGGGATCGTCCTGGGAAAGTCAAGAGTACTCCTTTTCAGTCTCAACCTTTTGCCATCACTCTTATTCTGCTTTTCCCTCTTCCCTTGGTCTGTCCCCCCTGTACCCAGATCAAGTCATTGATAATCCTTATACCCTCTAAGGAGAAAAAGATCAGCTGCCCCACACCCCATCCACCCTTCTCAGAGGGCCATGGGAGTTATAAATCTGCAATGCCCGTTACAGGGAGAAACTGCTTAGATAGCCATCCTCGGGCAATGACAGTTCTCACTGGCTCTGCCTGTGTCACTGTTGTTGGTTTGGTGCCAGCACAAGAAAATTCAGAGTAAACCATCAATTACAGAAGGGAAAGGGAGATGCTAGTATCTGTCCGGCAGCCATGAAACATCCTCACTGCCTGTAGTCAGCTGTGTTGGAAGCAGCCTCAGGGATTGGGGAAATCTGGAGGTAATGTGGGCTATTTTAAAGGTTTATATTATGAAGCTTCAGGAAGAAAAGTGGATGAATTGGGGCCAGATGCAAGATCAGGCAGTCAAGTGTGTTTTCTTTGAACCTAAGAAGGATTATTTTGGGTAATGTGGCTTCTAGCCATTCCCTTTTTCCACTGTGGGTAGACCAAGAAGGATTGGGTTTAAGTTATGGTGGATGGGATGGAAGTTGAGCAACCTGTATTCAAGTGTTTTGAGTGCTGACAGTGTGTCGGTCACACTGGATTAGCAGGGAGAAGTGTGCCAAATATTGAGAAGTCCAGGCAGCGGGGCCTGCTAGCCTGACTTTGAATTCTGGCTTTAGCACTTCATAGCTTTAGGAAACTTAGGCAAATTAGTATCCCTGTACACCTCAGCAACCTCATTTGTAAAGGGAGGATAAAGTACCTACCTTCTCTTATGGTTATCTTTAAGATTAAAAATTAATTCAGGCAGAGTGGTTTGAACAGTGGTTGGCATATACTATGGGGAACATGCTGAATAACTATAAATTAGTATGAGCAGTGGAAAAAATCAGTGTCATCTGGGCCAACACTATATGTTATAGATTTTTTAAAAAATCATATACAATCAGGATGAGAAGCCAGTTCTGCAGACCTCTAGTCTAGGGCTGTTGTCATTACTCCTGACTAACATTTTAGAAATCCACATTGCTTCAAAAGCATTTCCCTTTAGGTCCCTCTTCTTTCCCCTCCTTCTCAGAGCCAGTATTCATAGAGCACTTCCTATGTACCAGTGCTGGACTAAAGGCCAATGTATGTGACTTCATTCAATCCTTACAGCAGCCTGGGAAGCAGGTACCACTGTTCTGTGGCATCAGGTTCAGATTGGTTAATTTACTTGCCCAGTGCTACACAGCTTCCAAGCAACTGAGCCTGAATTGGAACTCAGGCTGCCTCTAGAGCCTGTGCTCTTAAATTTCCCTTATGATGTTCCTGTGGAATACAGACATGCTAAATTAAACCAACCATTTGCTGCCAGAGCTGGCAGAGCCCAGCCATGATAGCTTGGGGCCATTGTGCTGTTTTTAAACCTGGATCTCTCCTGTGTCCTTATTTCTGATACAATGTGATTATAGTGAAACAGGTTACAAGAGATTCTCCCTTCCTGATTAAGAGAATGAAAGTTGAAGATCAGGGAGCAGAACAAGAAAAGTCAGAACCAGAGCTTCTGTAAAATAGAGACCATTGGGGATTATCAGGAGTCTAGGCAAAGTTGAGGTCACTTCTAGGATCCTGACAGACCAGGGAAGTTGGGCTGACGGCATACTAGAGAACTTTAAAGCACTCTTTGAATCAAATGCACTGGGTTCAGATCTTCCTCACACACTAGGTGTATAAACTTGAGTAAATTATTTGATGTAAAACAGGGAAAATAATGGTATTGAAGTATAGGATTGTCTTTAATGTGTATAATATGTCTCACTTGATTAGCTCTTAAGTATTGCTCACTTTTATTAATATTGCTCCTTGGAGTCTAGTTCAATCGGTAAATGTTTATAAACAGAATGAATGAATAATTCTAGTTGAGATGCCAAGCCTGGGGTAGAACATCCCAACCACTGTATCACAGATGAGCTGTAGTTATATGAAGATATTGATCTGCTTAACCCTTGATGCTGCCAAAGCCCCAGTAGTTGTTGCTAGCATCAAGCAGTAGCATCTGCCATGTGACATACAAATATCTTCCTGTCTTCGTGCTCTGATGTGAAAACAGGATATAGCTGATAGGTCATGAGGATCAAGTAAGCAGGCCAGAGGCCAAGTCCAGGAGAATTCTGTGGATGAGTAGAAAAAGAATCTCAACAACTGCCAGGCATGGTTTCACATACCTGTAATCCAGCAAATCAGGACACCAAGGCAGGAGGATTTCAAGTTTAAGGCTATCCTTAGCAACTTAGTGAGACCCTGTCTCAAAAAGGGCTGGGAATAGGGCTAGGGATATAGCTCAGTTGGTAGAGTGCTTGCTTTGCATGCACAAGACCCTGGGTTCATCCCCAGCACCACCGAAAAAGTGGGGGAGGGGGCTGGGAATGTAGCTCAGGGGTGGAGTGCTCCTGGATTCAATCCCTGGTATTGCCAAAAAAAAAAAAAAAAAAAAAAGAAAGAAAGAAAAGAAAAGGAAAAAAAAAACAAACAAAGAATCCTAACAACTAGACCAAGAACAGATGCTATGGGCTTCCTGCAGGCTTCACAGGTGTTGGGGGGTGTTGTTCTACAACTAGAGTAGATTCCATGCCATGGCAGATACATGAGAACCTGGTGATCACTCCAAGAGGATCTGTGCTAGCCCACAGCACAAGGTGCTGGAGAAGCCACTGTGAACCAGAAACCGGAGTAGAGCCTAGAATCCTATGTAGGAAACAGGTGTTAAAAGTCAGTTGAGGTGCTGGGGATATAGCTCAGTTGGTAGAGTACATGTCTCGTATACACAAGGCCCTGGGTTCAAACCGGGAAAAAAAAAAAAAAAAAGTAGGTATTGAAGGAGATGAGCCCAGGTGTATGTTAGGAAGAGGTGATACCCAGGGCTACAGAAATCTGTTAACAGGACCCAGCCATGCCTGCAGAGTGAATTTCTAAGGGTGATAAGAAACTATTAAAGGGTTTGAAACAGAGAAAGGGGATATTTAAGTTTATATTATTTTTAAGGTCATGCTAATAGGGTGTTGGAAAATGAATTGTAAACAGGCAGAAGTTTATCTGAGGACATAATCTGAGAGATGATACTTACTTGAAATAGGACTTTTTTGGGGAAAAGGAGAACTCGGAGATGAACCCACTGCTTCTGGGTAGATGGAGGTACCACCCTTGGGATGGGGGTACTAGGGAAATAGGACAGTTCTGAGGTATTGGGGGATGATGTAAGTCCTGTTAAGGACTTGTTCCATTACCCACGGGGTCTTCCCTGAGGTTGGTTAACAGTCCTGGTGTATGGATGTTGGAGGTCATGGAGAACCAGCAGCAGTGAAGTTGGCCGCCTGCCTTTAACCAGGCTCCCTCCAGAGGGGAGCGATTTTAAAACTAGATTTTGATCATGAATTCTTAGCTTACAGCCAGTTTGACTGACATGCTTCTCTTCTGTGCTCATCTTTTAGAATTCTTATATATGTATATTTTTAACCCTTTTCATAAAAACCAACATAATTTTCTACTTTAATGAATTTATTTCTCTGTCTTAGCTAGCCTCATTAACTCCGTGTGCCAGAAGAAAGCCATGAAACTTTTTACGTGACACTGTTTATTTTCTCAGACTTGTGACCCAGAAGGAAATCTCTGACCTCACCTGTGGCTCTTGGTGGTGGCCAGAAGCCAACTTCATGTCTGAGTGCATGAGCAGCAGTTTGCCATGGAGAGCTTGGGTCTACAGACGGTGACCCTTAGTGATGGGACGACAGCCTATGTCCAGCAAGCTGTCAAAGGTGAGTATTTCCCAGGACCTCAGGATCCTGTCCCTCAGCTTCTAGAAAGGAGTATCCCCTTCTCAGAGTCACCAACCTACACTCCTGCCTGCTCATCCCTGCCTTCCTCCACAGCTTACTCTTCATGAGCATCTAAGATACTTGAAAATAGGTCTCTTTAAAATAAAATGCTACCTGCACAAGCTAGAAAATCATATTGCCCCAGCTATAGGAGCCAAGACCTCTCAAAGAGTAGAATTCCTTACATGGAGTGAGCAGTTCATGAGTATTTCTGGGATGGATGAACACAGTCCTGGATATGACTTCCTACTTTTCAAATATTTCTTGCCCAGTTTCTCGATGCATTCTAGAGGAAGTTCACCATCTTAATTGCATCAAGTTCAAGCACTCAGACTATGTCCTGGGCAATTACCTGTACAAGCTACTTTTCTAGATTCGAGGGGGTACTGAAGCAGAGAGTTTATGCCTTTGTTTCTGGGTCTAGAGGGTACCAGAAATAAAAATATAGGATGCACAGTTAAATTTGAATTTCAGATGAACAGCAGATACTTCTGTAGTATAAGCATGTCCCAAATACTATATGAGGTTGACATGTATAAACAAAGGATTAAATGCTAAAGAATAAAATAATGGCACTAAATACTGGTTGGATAGCCCTTATCCAAAACACTTGGGACCAGATGTATTTTAGATTTTGGAAATTTTGGGGTTTTGGAATATTTGCATAGACTTTACCTGTTAAGCATCCCTGCTGTAAAATCCATTCCGATTTTGGAGTACTTCAGATTTTGGATTTTTGGATTAGAGATGTTTAACCTATACTAAAAACAATTTGTCATTGATCTGAAATTCAGATTTACCAGGAAATCGTGTATTTTATCTGCCAACCCTATCCTCACTTTCAAGGAGCTTCAAATTAAGGTAGGTTTGGAGTCAGAAGAGAGTGCTGTTGAGGGAAGGGCCCACACGCAGGGATATCCTCCTTTCTTGCCAGCATTCTCAAGCATGCCAGGTGATAGTCATGTATTCCCTGGACTGGGAAAAGGCTGCCTTATTTCCACTTATTTGACCTGTTCTGGGTTTCATGAACATCACTGTTCTCATGGCCACATTATTATTGCAGTAGTGTCCTCCTTCATTTCACCACACTGCCAAAATAACTTGCATTCCTAGATCAAGTTTCAGTAATTTTATTTAAAATTGTCTGTTCCCTGATAATGACTAAAGACACCCCTTAATCTCATTAGTAAGGTCTTTCCATATGACATTGTTGGGGAGGGTGCCTGCTAGAAAGGGTTCTCATCAAGAGCTGTTTCTGATGTGTGCATTCTTACTAGCTTCATTCCATTGAGGATCGAATTTCTGGAGCTACTTCTGAAGCCTTAAACTCTCTGACTTCACACCACAGGTTCCACCTCTCTAGTGTAGTGAGATGGATGGAAGAACTTAGGATCTGTAGATGGGCCTTTGTTTACTCTTTGGACCTAGTTAGTTCCCAAGCCTGTCTTCTGCTGATAATTAATGGTTGAATTAATGAGTAAGAAGCGAGTGAGACATCTGACCATAAGCATATCTTTCCTTCTTGTATTTGAACCTCCTTGCCTCCCTCACCTCTCTGTCACTTGTCACTTCCTGGTGCTGTTCCTACCTCCTCCATAGTGTGGCAGTGTGCACATGTACACACATCATCACATTCCCCTCTGATGAGCTCCCTAAAGCTTTTGACAGAGGCACTTTCATCTCTGTCAGCAGGAATTCTGTGCGGGGCCCAGCTTCACCAGCAGGAGAACCCTAAAATTGCATGAGATTTACCTTTAATTAGGGTAATCGTTCAAACCTAAAAAATTTAGGAATAGAAGAATGTGCTAATCTTAAATTCATTGGAACTATTCTGGTTCAATGAGGATATGTGATCACCCTTGTATAATGGGTCACAAGGCCCCTTGTGAGGTAGTTATTCTGCCCTGCTTTTCCCTATTGTAGTGTCTGGTTGTTAGAAGAAATTGTCCATTAAAATTTTTTCTCAAACAACTCTTCCAATGTCTTGTTTCCTGCCTCAAAGCTTCCCCACTCTGTTGGCAGTAGCTCTGCTAATGCTTTCAGAACGCCAAGAACTAGTGCCCTTTTTAGGACAGAAACAGTGGGGAACAAGGATGGTCTTCTGCTCTCAGGGTAGGATAGCAGCAAGTGGGTCCTCCTTATCTCAGCTGCCTTTCCTGCTTCTCACATCTGTCTTCATCTCACCTGCCTCCAGCCAGGTTATAAGACTGTTGGTTACCGACCCCAAGAAGATTCAGTCTGGAGACAAGTTTGGGGACTCTTCTGAAGGGGAGATAGCAGAAAGCTGGGCCAGAAGTAGCCACCTCATTCTTTTCCTATCTCATAAGAATCAAATTCCAAAACGTAAAACTTCTAAAGAAAGGGACAAACAAATCACTTGTAATTACTCTTCAGACTCCCTTACTTTCTTACCTTTCTCACTTCCTTTCTTCCTTCCCCCTCTCTCAGACTCACTGGACATGAGGATGGGGGCATCTAATTCTAATTCCAAGAGCCTTTTAGAAGTTCTTTCCAGTAAGATAAAGGAAGGGTACTATCTTAGGAAATCTGCAGTCTTAATTTTTATAATGCTTGTTGTATTGCCTTATGTGAGTCAATTTTTTATTAGTAGTAGCAGAAGAAATGGGGTAAGACTAGATGAACACATAATAGCATAATAGTCCCACTCAGCTTCATGTTGTTTTGCTTTCCATTTCTTTTAAAATGCACATTGGACTGGTTATAATAAGAGTTAAAATTTGCTAAGGACTTATCACATATAGAGCACATTCTCATTTATCACATTGAACCCTCACAGCAACCATATGAGGAAGATAGAATTTTTGTTTTGTCTTATTTTTCAGTGCTGGGCATTGAACCTAGGGCATGTGCATTTTAGACAAGTGTTCTACCACTGAGCTACATCCTCAGCCCCCAGGAAAATGTAGTTCTTAAGAAGAGGAAACTGTTGGGCTGGGGATATGGCTCAGTTGGTAGAGTGCTTGCCTCCCGGGCACAGGGCCCTGGGTTTAATCCCCAGCACCACCAAAAAAAAAAAAAAGAAGAAGAAGAAGAAGAAGAAAGAAACTGAGACACAAAGATTAAAAAGCTGACCCAGGCCACAAAGCTTGTAAGAAATAGAGCTGGAATTCACACTCAGGAGGCTTAACCTGGTTCCAGAACCCATTACTTTTAACCACTGTGCTATACTACTGTCTTATCAGAGGCTCAAGGTCTTGGCACACTACCACAGTGTGAAACAAAGGAATATATTTTGATTTCATTAGTTTGAGCTGTATCTGAGTTTTTACCATTTGGGTCCTTCCTGGGTTTCCTTTGTTCTCCGTTTAGTTCAATCTCAGCAATTTCTGTTAGGCTGGAAATCCCCACTTTGCTGGGCATGGGCGGAATAATAAAGGAAGTTTCTCCCCTGTGAGTGACAGGAAGGGGATCTGCTGGGAGATGCAAGGTTCCTGAATGACAGGATGTCTTTATTCTCAGTGCCTCAAGGCCCAGGCCTAGGAAGTCCAGGAGCAAGGAAACTTGGTGAACACATTATCTGTGCTATAGGCTCATGCCCAGAGTCTCAAATGGCCTTTTCTAAAAACAGGCATCTCTGAGTCCTTTTCAGGCCTGGCCCATTTCTCTCCATTTCCACCTCCATAGGAGAGAAGCTGCTTGAAGGGCAAGTGATCCAGCTTGAGGATGGGACCACTGCATACATTCACCAAGTGACAGTACAGAAAGGTGAGGACACCAACACACCCCTGTCTTGTGGAGGGATGGCAGTCCCCATCAAGGACCCCTCTGTGGCTCTAAGCTCCAGAGAAAGGCTGGCATTGCTTTCATTACAGAATCTCTCTCCTTTGAGGATGGACAGCCTGTGCAACTGGAAGATGGCAGCATGGCCTATATACACCGCACACCCAAAGGTGGGTTCATGGACATCACAACTGACAGGGAAAAGAATGGACACAGAACTGACAGAGATCGGGGCAGGGGGGATAGAGTGGCACATTGTGAGGATTAAAATATAGACACAGATGCTGTCCTCCCCGAAGCACATGTATGCTCACCTTTTTAGCAGCCTTGCCCACCTTTCCTGTGCATACAGCTGTCTCTGCCACCAGGAGGCTGAGCCTTAAGAATCTGTACGTGGGCCTTGGTGGTTACTTTGGCTCCAGCACATCCACAAAGTATTAAGGCTTTAAATAGGATTTGAGGACATCATCCATAGCCAGGAAAAAAAGAAACTTAACCAATATTTAAGAATAGAGCTCCTGCCAGGTACGATACCACATGCCTGTAATCCCAGAGGCTCAAGAGGATGAGGCAGGAGGATCATGAGTTCAAAGCCTGCCTCAGCAGTGGCAAGGTTCTAAGCAACTCAGTGAGACTCTAAATAAAATACAAAATAGGGCTGGGATGTGGCTCAGTGGCCAAGTGCTCCTGAGTTAAATCCCTGGGGGGCGGGTGGGGAGAATAGAGCTCTGAGTTCCTAAAAAATGATTTGGTCCATCTACCATCTACAAGTAGCTTCTTGGGCAACGACTATATGCCAGCCATTGTGCTAGGCATGAAGCATACAAGGGAGAATCAAGTTAGACACAGTCCGTGCTCACCCATAGTCTAGAGGGGGAAAGAGAAGTGAAATAAGCCATCACTGATGAAATGATCATTACAAACTGGGATCAGGCTCAGAGAGGACTTCTCTAAGGAAGTGATGCTGGAACTGAGAGCTGAAGGATGGATAGATTTAGCTAGGGGAAGGAGGGTGGCAGGGAGCATTCAGTACTGCAGACAGAGGAACAGCATGGTAGGCATGGAGCTGGGAGAAATAATGGCACATTCTAGGAACTTCTGGGAGCTAGAAGACCAGGGGAGAGAGGAGAGTGGTTAAGAGGAAGCCAGAATGAGAAAGGCAGAGCACTCACTGGTTGCATTGGGGTTTGGATCTTGGTGTTTGTCCTAAGACCAGTGGGAAACATTTGAACTGTTAAAGCAGTTAGGTGATGGGATCACCTTTGTGTCCCGTAAGATCCCTATAGATGCCATGCTGCCTAGAAGGAAGTAGAACAGGTGAGGGGTGCTTGATCAGGAAGCCTTTATGGCCATCTAAGCCCAGGTGATGGTGGTCCCATTAGATCCTTGAGGAGCTCATGAGTTTCCAATCAGCACACCATAGAGACCTTGTCCTTAGGAGAGGCAACTCCAGAAGGAATTCCCACTAGCAAGAAGGAATCACCAAGGTGAGGGCCAGGAGAAATTTGATGCTGAAACTCCTTGGAATGTGTACCTCTCATTAAGTTAAAGCCAGATTCCCAACTCTGTCTTCTCCTCTTGTGTGGCATGAGGGCTAATCGTGTGTTCCTTGCAGAGGGCTATGATCCCAGTGCCCTGGAAGCTGTGCAGCTGGAAGATGGCTCCACTGCCTATATTCACCATCCTGTGGCTGTGCCATCAGACAGCACCATCCTGGCCGTGCAGACAGAGGTGGGCTTAGAAGATCTGGCAGCAGAAGATGATGAGGGCTTTAGCGCAGACACAGTGGTAGCCCTGGAGCAGTATGCAAGCAAGGTGAGCACGCAGATCCTGACACTGTCCATCACTCACAACAGTGGGGCTTCACCTGTCCACTACCTCTTGGCTCTACCAGAACTTCACCTCTCCAGCGGACAGGAGCAGCCCTGTGCTTGAACATGACCTGGGCAATACTGTCTTTGCCCCTCTACCCAAGTTACCCCAGATCATCTCACATGTCCCTGTCCAGGGCATGGGCTAGGTCTGCTACGGTTGATTACATTTACGCCTGTCTCTGCAGAGAGAAGGCTGCTGTAAAAAAAAAAAAAAGTGGCATTGTGTGATGGGAAGTTAGGCCCAGCTTCTCTTTGGCTGCTGTGATAGTCCTCTGTACTTTTTGGGAAAGCCCCTGCCAGTGTCTTTTATTAGTTTTTTTGTTTTTGTTTTGTCCACTGAAGTCAGATACATTTCTTCTCTGCAACTATTTAGTCACTGGGAAAATAAGCCTGGCAGGGCAATGACCAGGGCATATGCAACAGAGCAGGTGGGATTCTTGGAACCTGAGGCCCACACAGTAACTCAGTTGAAAAATAGACTCCTGGCTCAGGGCTGGAGATACAGCTCAGAGGCAGAGAACTTGCCTAGCATAAGCAAGGCCCTGGGCTTGATCTCAAGTACTGAAAAAAGGAGGAAAAAAAGGCTCTTTCCCTTCAAATACCAGTCATTCTGAGCATCCTCTGCTGAAACTGTGGTGCTGCCTGTTGGAAGAACAGGAACACAGAGATCTGAGATCTGTGAATTTTCCAGATTAGAATGATCTCTCCCTGGCTGGACCGCAGAGCTTTGGAGTATTTGTGGCAGTTTCCTGAAACACCAGATTTACCCAAAGATTGAAGAAAAGTTGTTTTTATACAGTGAAATTGGCTGTGTGGTAAAGGAAAAGAGGAAATCTTCATGTCACTTCAAAATGAAACACAAACTGGGGTGGTGCTGCACACCTGTAAGCCCAGTAGCTCAGGAGGCTGAGGCAGAAAATCACAAGTTCAAAGCCAACCTCAACAATTTAGAGAGGCCCTAAATAACTTAATGAGACCCTGTCTTTAAAAAATATAAAAAGGGCTGGGGATGTGGCTCAGTGGTTAAGTGCCCCTAGGTTCAATCCAGTTCAAAAAAAACACCACACAAAACTATGGCAGACCACTTTTGGCTATTGCCCACTCCCACCCCTGTTCCCAGGGAATATTTTAGAAACCAAAAAGAATTGGGCTTTATTTAGACCATGAGCCCTGAAATATGTGCTGGCTCTGCCATCACATAGTCCAATCTCAGGTGAGTCACTCCCCTCCCAGGCCTCAGCTTTTTCCTATCTAATACCATAATATGGAACCAGATGATCTCAGGGTTGCTTCCAGCTCTGACGATCCTTGACTCCCTTGATTACAGGGAGCTGGTATGACATGGAGTGAAATCTGAGTGCTTGTGTGGGTGTCAGCTATTTGCCCCTCTGACCTGGAGCCAAATTACACAGATCTTGCCATGAATTTGGTCTTACCCTTTAGTCCTCTACTCACTATGACTTCCAGAGTTTTAGGATCTCCTGAAAAGACCAGAGTGTGATCCTGCAGCATCCCAAAAGAAAAGAGTAAGGGACAGTCCCACTAGGACCATGCCTAGGAAAGCAGAAGAGTAGTAAGGGCTCTCTGTGGTCTGAGGCTGGTGTCAGACAGGTGACTCTAGCAGTGTCCCCAGGAGATGAAATAAAACAAAAGGATTTGTTAGTTACCTGGGTGCTGTAGTTAGGGCTTAAATTTGTGCCCCCTCTTTTAGAGCACTTATGGTTGTAGCAACTTCACTGTGGACCCCTTGCTCTGCCAGGTGAACCTGACTGAGCTCATCTACACAGCAAGTCCCCTTGCTCATGCTCTTTCTGTGCAGTTTCCCACCAGGAGGAGGAGGCCCTCCTATCAGAGGATGAACATATCAAGAATTGCAGCCTCTTAGGAGTGTATGGTTAAAAGGGAGGTTCCTGGAGGTCAGCCTAGCTCAAGTATGGCCATCCAAACGCCCCACCTCACCTAATTGGCTATTAGATATTCCTTCTTCAGTAGCTACCACAGTCCCTGTGACTGTCCCCGCTCTGTCCATCAGAGATGAGTATGACTTCATATGCCAGCATGGCTTCTCTTGCAGCGTGCCTGAATATCTGTTCCCTTTCTGTCTGGGTATGTCCTCTACCCTAGAGGCCCTTGATAGTTTTACCATGTTATTGAGTCATAGGCTGTCAGTTGGACTCTGTATGCTACCACTTCTTTTCCTTCAATGGGGAGAATCCATATAGGGACCCTAAGACTTTTTCCTCAGGTTCTACATGACAGCCAAGCTCCTCATAATGGCAAAGGGCAGCAGGTTGGAGACAGAGCATTCCGCTGTGGCTACAAGGGCTGTGGGCGTCTCTATACCACTGCACATCACTTAAAGGTAAGGTGGCTAGTAAGCAATTTTCAGCTCTACCTACCTTCCTGCCAGGCTGAAATTCTGCCATTCTGCTTTTTTGGAACTGGTTCCTGCCAGTTGCACATTACCTTCTAGAGGGAAGAGATACATGTACAGAAACATCAGCACAGGAGGTTATGATACACATGCACAGAATAGCAGGGAAGAACCAGGGCCCTGAAGAGAACCAGAGACGAGCCTATACTCCTGTCCCTCTGAATTATGCAATTTCTTGTCCTCACAGGTGCATGAACGAGCTCACACAGGTGACCGTCCATACAGGTGTGATTTCCCCAGCTGTGGAAAGGCCTTTGCCACAGGTAACTTACCTGGATGGAGATTGAAGGTAGACTGCTTCCGATTGAGAGCAGAGGATTCTAGATCAGCTTTGGGGCCTCCTTGAGAGAGGCACAACACAGGCTGCCAATCTAGAGAAACTACTGAGAGTGCTCTGACCTCCAGGTGCTGCCTTTGAAGGAAACCCTGCTACAGAAGCGAAAGGCAGCATGGTCAAGGCCAGTAGAAGGAAACAGGGGCATAGGTAGAGACACTCCTTGTCATATCAGCTCTGAAAATCATTAGATGTGGGGTGCTGAGGGCCATGGCATCTCTGGGCTATATTTTTCCTTCTGTGAAACAAAGACCTTTAGCCACAGATTCTCTAGGTTCTCATACTTACATTTTTGTAATGCTTCCAGCTGCCCCAGGAGAGGACAAAGTGGGCTTTTCTACACTCTCTTCCCTGCCCAGGCAACATAGAATAGACCAGTGTGGGCTTTTGGAGCCTCCCAGAGCACAGTTTAGGATGGAGGGTGCCTATAAATGAGGCAAGCAGTGGAAGATGAGGTCCCACTGGTGCTCTACCCCATCACACTTGCATAGGCTATGGTCTGAAGAGCCACGTTCGCACCCATACTGGTGAGAAACCATACAAGTGCCCAGAGGAACTGTGCAGCAAGGCCTTCAAGACCTCAGGAGACCTACAGAAGCACGTCCGTACCCACACTGGTAGGCAAGGCCCTGCCCACCCCTGGAGAAGGGGGACTCAGTTCACCCAGTGCCATCCCTTTCTTGCTCTAACATGGCCGCCTTTCTTGAGCCACCCCTTACACCCCCCATCTGCACAGGTGAACGCCCATTCCGGTGCCCTTTTGAGGGCTGTGGCCGCTCCTTCACCACATCTAATATCCGCAAGGTACATGTGCGCACCCACACAGGCGAGCGGCCCTACACCTGCCCCGAGCCCCACTGTGGCCGTGGCTTCACCAGCGCCACCAACTACAAGAATCACGTGCGCATCCACACAGGTGGGCCAGCTGGCATGCGAGGACCACCCTCTAGAGGCCCCACCTCCCTCTACTGTAGGCTTCTGATCTGAAACACACTCTTAGCTCCCAGTTTGGAGCCCTTCCCCGCCGGCCATTCCAGGCTGGTCTGGGGGTGGGTATCCCCAGAGCCACTGTTTCACTTGCAGTAAGTGGTTCCTCCATTTCCAATTAGGTCCAGCCTGTCAGGTATTGCCAGCCCTCTGGGGGGTCCCTCAGTTCCCAACCATTCCTCTATCCCTGCCCTAAACTCTGCTCTGGCTGAGTTCCTGAGAAGACCCCAGGGTCAAGAATGGTGGGGAAGAAACAGTGAAATGTCACCTTCAGCTTCTCACCTCATCCACTGTGCATATGACTCCTGTATGTCCTCACCCTCCCCAATGTCATATCCCTTGTCCAGCCTTCTGTGTCATCTCTCAGCCATGCGTGTCTACCTAACACTTCAGACCCTATTCCCGCCTCCTGCCTCTTTTGTTCACCACTCTCCAACCTTCCACCCTCAGCCTCATCAGTCCTCAGTGCCCCTCTACCCCTTCCCCAACCCCAGCCTTGCCCCACCCCATTCTTTCACCACTGCACTTCAGTTACATTAAATCAAACCTGGGCTCAGAGATCCCATGCCCAGGTCCTCCATGTCATCCACTGGCCATCTTCCCCAACTCTGTCTGTTCAGAGTCTCAGGTCTCAGTCCCTCTCCTTCCCTCTGGCTTTCCCTTCACCAACCCTGTCCCCCATCCCTGTCCCCTTAGTTTCCCCCTTGCCAGCCCCAGTTCCCACCCCCCTCACAGCCCAGTGTCCCCAGGGGAGAAGCCATACGTTTGCACGGTGCCAGGCTGTGGAAAGCGCTTCACTGAGTACTCAAGCCTGTACAAACACCATGTGGTGCACACGCACTGCAAGCCCTACACCTGCAGCACTTGTGGCAAGACCTACCGGCAGACCTCCACCCTGGCCATGCACAAGCGCAGCGCCCATGGCGAGCTAGAGGCCACTGAGGAGAGCGAGCAGGCCCTGTATGAGCAACAGCAGCTCGAAGGTGAGGGGAGTGGGCAGGGGGCAAGAGTGGGGCAAGCCAGACCTCCCAGATGCATTCAATGGCAGGAGGTAGCCTAGGCTCTCCTCTCCTAGCCGCCTCTACAGCTGAGGAAAGTCCACCACCCAAGCGAGCTCGCATTGCTTACCTGTCAGAAGTGAAGGAAGAGGGTGATGACATCCCAGCTCAAGTGGCCATGGTGACTGAGGAGGATGGGGCTCCCCAGGTGGCTCTCATCACTCAGGATGGTGCCCAGCAGGTACAGGGCTGGGGCAGGTCAAAATGACCACTTCATTCTCTCTGGGAACTCTGGGGAGCTCTGAAGTTCTGACAACCCCATTTCCATGCAGATTTCTATTTTAGCTCTGTGGACTTCAGAGAGCTAAAGCTGAGGGGACCAAATCGTGTAGCCCAGCCTCTTGCTTCCAGCCTAGTCTCAGCTTCTGGAAAATAGTAGCTTTCCTCTTGGAAGCTGATAGGTGTCCAAATGAGACATTTGAATGTCCTCCTCAAGAGGCACGTTGGTATAGGGTTCCGGAAGCCTGGAAGTCCCACCAGTGTTACCAGCCAGCAGTATAACCTGGCCCTTGTCCACACCTTCTCTGCCCAGTACACCTAGGCCTTCTAGAGGTGTCAGGGATGAAATTTGGTGAAGACTCTGATGCAACAGCAGGGCTTGAAGGCAAAGTGGTGGTCACAGAAGTGGTTAGTCAATTTTAGAGTAGCTCTCTGCTGTCTTGGCCCTGTTTTGCTTGCTTATCTGGGAGAGCAGACACACCCTTCTGAGGGGTTTTCAGACACCCCTTTTCTGGTGTTCCAGCTCATCTTCTCCCCTCCTATTGGCAGGTCAGCCTGTCCCCAGAAGACCTGCAGGCCCTGGGGAGTGCCATCAGTGTGGTAACCCAGCATGGCAGCACCACCCTCACCATCCCCAGCCACAACGATGACCTGGCCACATCTGGCACACATACAGTCACCATGGTCAGCGCTGATGGCACCCAGACGCAGCCCGTATGACCAGGCGGTTTGCTTAGGGTTTCTTGTTCTCTTGTTAACCTTTCCATGGGGTGGGCAGGAAAGTACAGGCCAAACTAGCCAAGCCTTTTCAAGGACAAAGATTCCCCACCATAAAAGGTCTTCCCCGCAGCTCCTCTGGGCAACTCAAATCTTTAAAAGCATTTGACTCGAGTTGGGTATCATGGTTCATGCCTGTAATCCCAGCCACTCAAGGGGCTTAGGCAAGATGACCAGAAGTTTGAGGCCAGCCTGGACAATTTAGTGAGATCCTGTCTTTTAAAAAAAGTACTGAGAGCATATCTCAGTATTAAGTACCCCTGGGTTCAATTCCCAGTACTGCGCGGGCGCACACACACACACACACACACACACACACACACACACACACATACACTCATACGCACACACACACTGGAGTCAAGAGATGGTTTCTAAATCTCAGTTTACTCTAAATTTGCTTTGCTGAAAAGTAGGCAATCACTTTTTCATGGACTTCAAGGTCCATTTTCAGCTGAAGGGATTAAATTCTCTCTGGGGTCCTTTATAACTCTGTCTTATGATTTGAAATCCTGAATTCACCTGGGCTCTAAATTGGAGAAAAGCACAACCTCGTTCCTCTCAGAGCCTCAAACTAATTAATTTGATCTACATGGTCTTGTCCATTTTTTTCTGGGTTGTTCCTAGCCATCTTGCGTGGAGTGTTGTTATTAGGAGTGGGGAGATGGAGGGTACTGCAGGTGGGTGGAAGATCTTCTGTGTTTCAGGTCACAATCATTACCTCTGGGGCTGTGGTGGCCGAGAACTCAAGTGTAGCATCCCTTCATCATCAACAGGTGGCGCTGTTGGCCACAGCCAATGGAACGCACATAGCAGTGCAGGTGGGTTGAAGTCTGAGAGGAAAGGGGATCTTAGGCCAGAGAAGGGAGCAAGTGGGGAAAGGAATTCAGCGGAAATCTTGAAGAGAAGGGCATCAGATTCAAAAGGAGCCCATATAGAAGATAAATCCCTTCCTGCGCATCCACACATATGTCTCAAGTTCTTTCTTGGCTAAAGTAGCATAGGAAAGCCCTTTCCATCCTTCAGGATAACTCCCGTGGCAGTCCACCTGAGGCTCAGCCATTCATCTCTGTTTCTTCACCTGGGACTTAACGGTGGATGATCACTAAGGTTCTCTCCAGACAATTAGTCTACAAACAAACCAGTCTTTCTGACCCTGGGCCATCCTGGGTCCCTGGCCATACCTAACCTAATAGAACTCTTCATAGTGAACCTTCTGTTATTGGGGCCCTACTAAGAGCTTCACATGTAACCCTGGGTAGATGGAGGGCATCTACCACATACTACTAATGCTAGGATCTAATAGGGAGTGTCTCACATGTTCCTCCCTTCTCCACAGCTGGAGGAGCAGCAGACCTTGGAAGAGGCCATCAGCGTGGCCACTGCTGCCATGCAGCAAGGGGCCATGACTCTGGAGACAGCAGTGTCAGAGAGTGGTTGCTGAGCCCGAGGGCTGGCTCCCACTTATGCTGAAGGAGGTGCTGTGCTTCACAGGCGGCTCTGTCTCCAAGGGCCCCAGCTGTGGCTGAAACATGGAAGGTGGCCACATAGGTCTCGGGTGAGACAGCAGCAGGAAAATGGTCTAACTGAAGGGGATGGAGGCCCTACACAAGAAGGGCCAGGCAGTGGGAATTGGGAGTGTGTCATCCTCAGGAGCTGAGGAGCACAAGCCTGATCACCAGGCTGCCCTGGGCGCCCACTCTCCTCCCTTTGGAGAACACCCTTCCCACCTTCAGTCCATAACCCTTCTCAGGTGGAGTTTGGGGCTGCAGTGGGGACTGGCCTCTACCATGACTGGTGACGGCCTACCAGGGGAGAGAGCTAATAGCTCTTCAGCCCAGTGGGGGCAGAGCAGGCCTAGCCCTGCCCCTCCCAGCAATAACCACCTCCCCAGAGGCCAGCAGAGATGCCTGGCCACTTGGCACTAGGGACTTCCTGCCACCACAGTAAGAATAAATTCCTCAGGGGCCTGTGGCTGGAGTAAAGGTGCCCAGCTCCCACCACCCAGCAACCCCCCAACCTCTCAGTGGCAGAGAGGCAGGGAGTGGCCTTGTACATAGATTGCTGGGGATTGGGGTTAATTTGTTTTGTGTGTGTGTTTTTTTTAATTCTATTTTGATAATTATTATTTTTCCCTGCTCTGGGTGGCGATGGCAAACAGGTGAATGCGTATTTAATAAAAGTTCCAAGTTTCCACCTGGGTTCTTCCATTCTTTCAGCTCTGGACCCTGGTGGCAGGGTTGATCAAGTCAAGCTTTCAGCCCTGTTTCTCTGACACAAACTGCTCGGCCTTGATGCCTAACTGGTAGGCTGGGCTACCTGGGACCCAGTTAGGAAAAAGGCCTCATGTAAGATAAACCCAGGAGAGCTGCTGGTGTCTTCCTACCACCTGAGCAGGTGGGCTCTAGGGTAACCAAACAGGACTAGGGTGACCACTGCTTCCAAGCTCTAACTGAATCTCGGTCATTGGGATGTGGTCTGGAAGAACTCTTTTCCTGCCTTATCTTTGTGGAATGTAGCCTGATCCCTTCCAGCCCCAGCCACTCCTGACTACACACAGTCAGCTCCTCCCAGGGGCAAAGCCTCAGGTTAAAGCAGGGCTGAGGGGCACCTCCGTCAAGGTTACCAAGTTTCTGATTCCTCGCTGCTCTGGTGCTGAAGCCCTGGTTATGTTACCCAGCCCTGGGAAATGGGGTACACCCAGAGTCTGGGGCTCTGCTGTGGGATTTCAAAGCCATAGTCAGACTGAAAAGTGAGTGGTAAGATCAGACCAGTCCCAGTGGGAGGAAGGGATGCAGGGGAAGGAGCTGTGGGTTTGACCCTGCCCAAGCGGAAGCACCGCAAGAGCTGGAGATGCCTCTTTCCCTCTCTCAACTGTGATGGTGTCCCAAGACCCTTCCTACCACGTGAGAATGGAACCCCATCCCCTGGCCCATATTCCTAGTATAGCTAGAAGGCTCCCATTTACTCTTGCATCCCTTTGGAAGCAGAATAGTAAGGCATGCCCCTAGCAAAGGAGTGGCTCAGAATTGTCCTGCAGGTGGTTTTAAATCCCTACTCCTGAAGAGGATATGCCCAGCCCTCATGGGCACTGGGTCTAAAGATATGGTAATACCGATGTGGAGGGCCCCAAATCCCAAAACTGCCCCTGCCAGAATCCCTGAGTTTGGGCCCCACAAGACTCACCCTTGTGTGTTTCAGATACAGTCTGGTGTCTTCAGGGCCACCAGGCCCAGAGTGAGCAGTGCCCTCTGTGCCTTTTAGAGCCAATGCCCAGGGAATAGTAAGCCAGCAAATCAAGTGCCAAGTCTGCCTGACCTAGAGAGGTGCCCTGGCGAGGTTCTTCCTCTAGCTTTGTGGCGTTGTCTTTGTTTTCTTCCTCTTGGGTGGAGCCCTGCCATTCCTCCTGGGTGGAGCCCCACCACCAAGGTTACACTAGGTGGCACTAAAAGAAATGCTTTACCCAAAGCCTTCTATGTACTTTACATCCATTCTCAGACATCTGTACCAGTCTGTAAGATTGGTATTTTTCCTGTTTACCAAGAGGAAGTGATTCAGAGAGGTTAGTTACTTAATTCAAGGCCTCACACCTGGTAAACTGTGACTCTGAAATCAAGATGGTCTTTCTTTTTCCCTCAGGGAGCTGCCTCTTGGTAGCCTAGGAAGGCCCTGGGGCAAAGAGGCTTCTAAAAGGTCCTCACAGCCAGAGAACCAGTCCCATCAGAACAATGACCCCAATTCTGAGAAAGTTGGTCCCTGTTCCATGCAGGGGAATGGGGCTGCTGAGCACTGCCAGAGCCACAGGCCAGCACAGGGAGCCAGAGCAAGCAGGCAGGTGGAGCTCTTGCTCTGCACCAGGGCCCCTCTGCGGTCTCTGCAGCCGTTTTGCATTTCCTGAAACCGGATCTTGATGTTAAGAGCCGCCCCTAGGCCGGGCGGGTGCCTCAGCCATGGCCCTGCGCAAGGAGCTGCTCAAGTCCATCTGGTACGCCTTCACCGCGCTGGATGTAGAGAAGAGTGGCAAGGTCTCCAAGTCCCAGCTCAAGGTGAGGGGCACTGGGGCCCAGGGGAGGCTAGCAGACACACCATATCAGTCCCTGCTGCTTGGGTGTTTAGTATGAGTGCTGTGCTGCTCTGGGCACCCAGCCATCCAGCCATCCAGCGGCCCTGGCTCAGGTTGGAGGACTGGTACTGGGTGACTGAGCCAGCGTGGCTGGGTGGATGTTGCTGCCCACCATTCAGAAGCTTCAGTGAAGTGCATACAGACCAACTGTGCATCATGGGGTCTGAGGACCATGAGTTAGGCCACCTCCCAGACTCCATGGGATGAGCACACACAGCTCCCCAGAGTCATGCTTGGGCACGCACCTTACTCCTCCCTGCCAGTTCCTCCTGGCTTTGGAGAAAGACAGTTAACCAGTCAGTCACTTCCTTGGGAGCAGAGGGATATAAAGGCCTTTTTCCACCTCTAAATCAAGTTAGCCTGCTGAACTACAGGTAGGACAGAGCTGGGGAGGGGGTGAGAACTGCTGACCCCATTATACTACTGCCCAGCTCACCGTCCTGTTCCACCCATGAGCGTATGCACTCACACCAGACTGGGAAGGAAACTGAGGCCTTCAGACCTTGGGAAGCCAGCCCAGGAAAAGTCCCATCAGTGACTGTCCAAGAAAATCTGCCATCTAGAAGTTCTGGAAGGTCCTGGAGAGGCCAGATAATTCTCCCCCACCCCCCGCCCCACCTACCCCCAGTGGGTTAGTGCTGCCTTCCCCACTCCAGTTAGTGCAGGAAGGGTCAAGGCTGCTAGAACCAGCAAATACGGGGAATGAAGCAGCATTGGCCTCAACTCTCTGGACCTGCCTTCAGGGTTAGTTCACGAACTGTGACTTTTATTGAGTGTCCCACATTAGATGATGGTCTTGGCATGAGGTTAGGCCCTATATTCCTGATATCTCCCTTTCCCTCCTTCAAAAGAGGGTCACAATCTCAGTCTCCATTCTTAATGACCAAGGTAAGAGGTGCCTAGAAACCTGGCAGGTAAATGGAACAGAATAGGCATTGTGCCCGACCTCCATTTAGCCCCTATATTGCTGAACCTGGATGTGCCAAGCTGGTCCTATCTCATAATTTATCCCTTAGCCAGATTTGTCAACATTTTAATAAATGATTTTCTAATTTCCCAGGAAGGAGGGTCTATCTTTGGTCTCCTGGGGAGAATCTTCCAACAGAAAGGTTTTCCTTACATGCATCTTAAATTAATTTGTTATAGGTCTAGTTACACATAGTGACATGTACCTATAATCCCAGTGACTTGGAGGGCTGAGGCAGAAAGATTAAAAGTTTGAAGTCAGCTTCAACAACTTAGCAAGACCCTATCTCAAAAGGGCCAGGGGAAAAAATTTTTTCCCCGGTATCAGGGGGAAAAAATCATGTTGTCTATTTGAGACCTCTGAATGTGTGGAAGAGAAATAAATCATCCAAACACCATTCCTGCAGAAACTCTGTGTCCCATACCCCACCTCCCACTTTATATCTTGCTGGGAGAATCAATCCCATGGCTTCTTGCTTCCAAGATATCATTTTCCATGTCTGTGGCCGCTGAGATCTCTCCAGGCTTTCTGTGTCCCTCATGTATGACGGGTACAACCTTTATGTGGTTCCTATTTTCTGATGCCCTCTGCCAGTAAGGCTTCCTAGTTTGAAGCTCTGGCCCAGCACCCACTCCTCATCCCCCACAGATTGAGTATTTCTAGGAAGAGTCCTTGGAGAGCTCACGCGTTTGAACTGTACACTGTCTTTGTACCACTTAAAGCTCATATTGTACCCACTGCAGCAACTCTGGTCACACAGGTAATGGTAGATTTCACTCCTACCTGACAGAAAACTCATTCACTCTGGGAACCTAATTTAACAGTGGGAAGCTCAGGCCAATTGGGAATGGACAGAAATGGCAGAGCCCCTGCATAGAAGGGAAGGCAAGTTTCCCCCCAAATCCAAGGGGTGAACACTGGAGTGGGAGGAAGTAATAATAATGTTGAGGGTGGGGAAGCCAGAAAGGCAGAGACGCAATGGAGAAGTGGTCAGAAGGCAGAAGAAGAAGCAGAGGAGACAGACCATGCCGGACCCATCCCCTCCCCTGCAAGACTAGGGGGATAAGGGGGAAAATCTCAGGGTTATACTTACTGAAACTGCCCCTAACCTTGCAGTCCACATTTGGGACCAGGAGGGAGACCTCCCTACTATTCCAGGGCAATCTATACCCAGGTGAGAATTGCTGCCTCTCCCCTGAGTGTCAGGAGGAGAGGCTGCCTTGGCTGTCCCAGGCAAACTCCTGATGAGGCCAGGGCAGAAGGAAGAACAGCAAGCCTGAGAACAGCTGGAGGGGTGGAGAGCACTTCTCTGGAGAAGAAAAGGCTTGGGAAGAGAAACCAGATGAATTTTACCCTCTGGATACTTGTAAAAAGTACGATGCTTTCATCCAGTCGGGCTGAAAATAGTGAAAACAGACCAGTGGCAATGGCACCCCTGGCCAGACGGACGGAGATGAGGCTGGAGGCTTGCTCAGATGCCCAGAACCTCCTTTAAAGAGCTCGAGGAATGAGAAGCCCTCCAGACAGAGGGCTGTGGCATTTTAATTTGAAAACACAAATAGGGAGCTCTTCAGAGGGAGGCTGTCCTAGTGGCCATACCCTCTCCCCAGAAGAGGGTCTGCTGTGCATGTGGTCACCACTCTCGCTGTCAGGCCATGGGCAGGGATGAGCATATGGAACAGTGAGTCTGACTTGGTGAGGACTGGGGAGGGGAGACAGCAGGCCTGCAGCTTCACCTTGACAGACCAGAGCTGGGGGGAAACAGGGAGGGTGTGCAGGTGGCCTCCCAGGCTCCTGAGCTTCCAGCTGACACTCAGGGTAGTCCTGGAGCCGAGGGAGGGTCTGTTGCCTACTGAAGTCTCTGAGCTTCAGGCTTTGCCTCCTAACTCTATGTCATGGAGGGAAAGTTAAGAACATTCAGTCCAGAAATCTGCTGGCCAGGGTCATCTGCTTTGCCTTGACCCTTCTGTGCTGCTGTTCTCCTCAGGCAAGGACATGGGGGTGGGAAAGGGAGGATGACTTAATGACATGCAGGTCACATGACTCAGAAACACACAGGCTGTGACCTATACTGCTCCCCAGCTCAGTGACCTTGGGAAAGTGACTCCACATCTGTGGTCCTCCAGTTTCTCATCTATCAAAGAAAGAAGGTTGATCTGGGGAACACCCAGCTGCCCAGCCAGCTTACAAAAATAACTAAAAACAAAGACACGGAGTAGATGAACTCAATCCTTGATGCAACCTCTCCACCCCGCTCTTGCCCACAGTAGGTTACACAGATAATCCAGAGATTCGCCTTTTAAAATTCTCAAGTCTTCATGATAATAGCTGCACTTCAGTTCCCACTGAAGTACGTTCAGTTACTTGAAGGATCTGTGTCTTTTAAAAGGATCACTTAGAACCTAGACTCTTTTAATGATTATAGTCAATTTAGGAGAGAGATTATTCATTCTTTGTGAAGTCATCTCTTGGTGCTTTTATGAATTCCCAAACCCCCTGTATCTGAAGGTACTTCCTGGTCTGTTGGCTTTAGGATCCTGAAGGCTATTTGAGACAGGCTCACTAAATTGCCTAGGCTGACTTTGAAATTGCGATCCTTCTACCTCAGCCTACTAGGTAGCTGGGATTACAGGCATGCACCATCATGTCCGCCTCCTTTTTTGAGGGGTGCTGGGGATTGAACCCATGGCTTGGTGCATGCTAGGCAAGCACTCTGCCACTGAGCTACAGCCTCAGCCCTTACTGACTTATTGTCAATGTGGACCTGACGCCCACACCTATGCCTACACCTGGGTTTTTAGAGTACTCCAAGTCCCCAGAGGGAACCAGCCTCCCTCCCCCAGGCTTCCAGAGGAAAGAATGAATAAATGAAGCCTCGGGAGCTCTATGGTTGCTGACCCAGTGGTCAGGGGCTGCCCAGGTGGGTGAGAGAGACTGTGGGTGTCTTGAGAGAGACCAGATGGCAGCTTGTGAAAAATAGACACCTGGACCCCACCCCTGGAAAGTCTGAGTCAATAGGTAGGGCGGGGCCAGCATATTTCAGTTTCACCAGCTCCCCAGGTGATTCAAATGTTCAGCCAGAACCGTGCAGTATAGTGATCAAGAGCAGAGCTTCCAAGCCAGACCTTGGGTGAGACACTTCATCTCTCTAAGCCTTGATTTCCTCATCTATAAAATGAGGATAATGAGAGTCCCTGCCTCCAGGGTTGAGAATTGATTGAGATCTGCAAGTGAGCTCCTGCTCCTCACTCCTCCACCCCGACATTCCTCCACCGCTGCCATTTTCTTTCCAGCATGACCCCTCTCCCTAAACCCCACCCCCACCCCACCCAGGCACCGGAAGCCTGGCAATCTGAGGTTTATCACTGAGCCCCAAGTGTCTGGAACCTGTAATTCCTCCTGGTCCTGATTGATACCTGACAGCTCACAGGAGTCAGAGCCTCATCCCTGGGCTCTTTGGAGTCCAATGGCAAAAGGTACTGGTGAAGAAAGCTAGCTAAATAGGTCTTAGAAGACAGTGTGGCAGATGAACCATGAAGGGAACAGTTCAAGCAACATGTGCTTCTGGGTGGCAAGTTCTATGTAATATCTCCATGTAGAGATAGGGAAACTGAGGGCAGCGAAGTTTACTTGCTCAAGAGATTCAGTCCATGTCTGTCTGAGTTTTGCATTATTTTCTATTTCTTCCCATGAAGGATTTGAGTTTACCCAGTTGATATTTATTGAGTTTCCACTATGTGTCAGGCCCAGTGATACAACAGTGAGAAAACTCCAACTTAGTGGTGTTGACATCCTAGACAGAGGAAACATCGTAGAATAAATAAAATGTCTAGTAGATAGATGATGATAAATGATGGGAAGAAAATACAGCAGATGCAGGCTGACAAGTGTGGAGGTTAGAGGAAATTGGGCTACAGATTTCAATAAGATGACCAAGGGAACCAGCTCAGAGAAAGTGTCAACTAAGCAAAAATGGGAAGGAGGGGAGGATGCAAGCCATCAAGCCAGACAGTGACCTGGGAGAGGAATGTTCCAGGCTGCAATAACAGCAAGAACAATGGCCCTGAGGCAAGAGTATGTCCTGTTTTGAGGAACAGCAAGGATTCCAGAGTGGCTGGAGAGGTGAGCAAGAGACAGGTCAGAGGAGGTGCAGCAGGCCAAGTCACAGGGCCTAGAGGCCTCTGGAAGGACTCCATCTTTTACTCTGAAAATCATGGGAAATCCATAAGAAACACACCACATAGACACACACACACACACACACACACACACACACACACACACAGGGTCCCCCACCTACCTGCTTTGCAAGAACCTAACATCCTAGAGAATATTGGGGAGAAATCTAATTCTTTCTCCCCTTCCTCTAGCAAAAGAGAATAAAATGAAGGCTTGGCACGCATACACTCTCTGACACAGGCCAGTTCTTGCTTCCAAGGAACTGACACCAAGGTGAACTGCTGGTGGCACAGCATTGCTTGATTGCACTTGGTGTGCATAAGAGAGCACAGGGGCTGTGGGACAGAAGAGGAACAAAGGCCTTGTCTCCAGACTCACAATCCAGTTGGAGAGAGAGGTTCAGGGTCAATATTCTAATAGGGAGGCAGCTCTTGAAGCCAGGCTACCTAGTTCCAACCTCAGCTTTGCCTTTTATTCTTAAATTCTCCAAACCTCAATATCTTTATCTGAAAAACAGGAATATTTGTGTAGCAAGGTGGTGGTAGAGGCTAGAACTGGATAATAAAAAGCACCTCGGGGCTGAGATGTGACTCTGATAGAGCACTGGCCTAGCCTGCATGAGAGACTCTGGGCTTCATCCACAGCATCTTTTGTTTTGTTTTGTTTTTGTTAATATTTATTTTTTAGGTGTAGATGGACACAACACAATGCCTTTGTTTTTATGTGGTGCTGAGGATCGAACCCGGGCCCCGCCCATGCTAGGCCAGCGCTCTTCTGCTGAGCCACAATCCCAGCCCCATCCACAGCATCTTAAAAAAAAAAGAAAGAAAAGAAAAACACCCTATACAGTGGCTATCACATAGTGAGTGCACAATTTGCACAATAGTAACTTTTTTTTAAGAGAGAGAGAGAAATTTTTAATATTTTTAAATTTTTGGTGGACACAACATCTTTATTTTATTTTAATGTGGTGCTGAGGATCAAACCCAGCGCCGTGCGCATGCCAGCTGAGCACGTTACTGCTTGAGCCACATCCCCAGCCCAATAGTAACTTTTTAATCATCACACTGTCTGTGATAAGTGCTATAACAGAATTGCCCCAGAACATTTTTTAAAAATTATTTTTACAAGATTTCAAATTTCAATCCCTTGGTTCTAATATCTTGAATCTGTTCAACAGACCCATGTTTTCCCTGCACACCGTCCTGACCACCACCATCCCATTCAACCTCGCCCCATCTCACAGACCATTTTTCATGAACCTTCTTTGAGCCCTCTCCAGGCTCCTTCAGTCTGTTAAGGGGCCCTTCGTTGATCAGACACACCTGGGTGCCAGGCACACAGCAGCCTGAACACCGAGTCTATGATGGAAACTGTGATAAGTTCAAGGCTGCTGCTTCCCTGCAGATAGCCCAGCACTGTGGGAAACACCTGGGCTTTGAAGTCTGCCCGAGCTGGATTGGAATCCCAAGCCCTTGCTCACTGTGGGTCCTTGGGCAAGTTAATGGACCCTGTGAGCCTCAGTGCCCTATCTATAGAAAGAAGACGCTGGCACCTAATCAAGTGGTTGAAAGCATGGCTGCCAGGGTTGGAATCCCAGCTCTACCAGTTCTGCCAGCTGAGAAACATCTTAGAGCCTCAGGGGTTTGTTTCATCTGTAAAAGAGGATATGAATAGTCAGTAGGGAGGTTAATGAATGATGTGTAAAGTGCTTAGCTCAGTGCTTGGCACCTGGTACGTAGATACGTTTTAGTTATTATTGAACTGAACAGTGTACAGAGGACTCAGCCAGGATGGGGGTGCTGATGAGCAGGGAGGTGGGCACAGTACTTTAGCCCAATTTTGTTTGGAGTGCAGAAAGGCAAACTGCCACTCTGTCTCAGGTGCTGTCCCACAACCTGTACACGGTCCTGCATATCCCCCATGACCCTGTGGCCCTGGAGGAGCACTTCCGAGATGATGATGATGGCCCCGTGTCCAGCCAGGGCTACATGCCCTACCTCAACAAGTACATCCTGGACAAGGTGGGCCTCACTTGTGTGGGACACTTCTAACCTCTCCCCACTTCCCCAGCCTGGCCAGCACCCTAACACCTTGCTACTCCAACTCTTCCCTACCCCCCAGTTAACCCCCACTTCTGCCCCCTCTGTCCATTCTTGTTCTCCCAGCCATCACATCCCAGCCATCTGTCTCCTTCTTGTCCCACTCAGCTCACCCTCAGTGTCTCCCCTCTCTATCCTAGCCTCCACCCTAACCACAGCCTTTCCACCCCATTCCTGCCCAAACCCACCTCTGGCTCCCAGCTGTAATGTCGCCTTGCTCCCCTCTCCTGTCATTCTCTTCCCAGGTCTCCTTGGCCATCCACTCCCCCTGAGCCTCTCTCTTCCTTCTTCCTTTGAACTGAGGGAATGACATTTCTTTGTCAGCAGGGCACTTGGGCGGGTATGGTATGTTGGGGAGTGGTTGGGAGATTGGAACCAGCTAGTTACCTGGTAATTGGCTCAGGGATTCCTCATATTCAGCGCTGGACTTGGCAGAGTGGGGAGCAGGAATATAAATGAACACAAGTAACCCAGCTGGAGCCTTGTTTGGTGGTAGATCGGGGATGGGACGGATGGCTGACTGGCAGGCCTGGTGGCAGGTGGAAGAGGGGGCTTTCGTTAAAGAGCACTTTGATGAGCTGTGCTGGACCCTGACGGCCAAGAAGAACTATCGAGCAGATAGCAACGGGAACAGCTTGCTCTCCAATCAGGATGCCTTCCGCCTCTGGTGCCTCTTCAACTTCCTGTCTGAGGACAAGTACCCTCTGATCATGGTTCCTGATGAGGTGAGGGTGATGGCAGACCCGGGGACTGAGTCACTGGGGCCAGGCCCCAACAACACCGTGAAGGAAGCCAATCACTTTCCGTACCCTCCCACTTCCTCTCCCTTCATTGTCTCCCCATGCTGGTAGCTATCCCCCTCAGCTGTCTCCAGATATCTAGAACTACCCATGTTGGAGCAATTGTGCCTTCTTCCAGAACCAAAAAGTACACTTCTCTCAAGGTTCTGCTAGTCCTCACGGAAGGAAAAATGGTCTGCAAACTTCATTAAACAGAAGTGTTTGATGATATGTTGCTGAGCATTTTTAAATGAGAACATTTAAGGTCAAATATTGGGATTTTAGGAACTATGATAATCTAGCAGGTGCTTTGTAATGGGATGGGAGACCTTGGAAGATGGGAGACCAGGAAATAACTTCAGTTACTCAAGGTGGGCAACAAAGTCTAGTCCTAGTTCCAGATTTTTCCTGTCTTTTTTTTCCCTGGAGAGTCAGGGCTGACTCAGGGGCCCAGAGAGACAGCATCCTTAGAGAAGAGGCCAGGAACATAGCCATTACCTCCTTTAGCTCATGGGTAAAACCAAGAGCAGTCATTTTCTTTTCCTATCCACCCTCCCTCTTTGGCATACTTCTCTCCTCTGCCCATTCAGCCTTCTCCTACCCTTGGTCTGGTGGTGGCTATAGCAGCACAAGGGTGAATTTAGGTAGGGTGCACAAAGGAGGGTGTGTCCTACCATGTCAGGCTGGGGATTTAGCTCAGTGGTTAAGCGCTTGTCTAGCATGTGTGAGGCCCTAAGTTCAATCCCCAGCACCACACACACACACAAGTCCTAGCATGTCTAACAATTGTGGGAAGAGTGGGAAAGCTACCTAAAGAGAGTTTCCAAAGATGCTGGGGCAAGAGAGGGACATGTGTTCATCTGAGTGGACAACCTTATCAGATTCCTTGCCAGTGAGGGCAAAGTGGCCTCTCAGAGGCCAGAAGGCCTCTTGCTGCTATGATCAACATGCAGTGAGAACAAACTGCAGCAGGATATACCCCAACCACCACTTCCTGTTCCTCTGAAATGGGTTTCCTGTCCCTGCCTTTCTTACTCCCACCCCCAACCCCCTGCCTTCCCACAGGGCAGTGATACAGGGTGGGGATTGGGGTTTGGAATAAGGACCCAAATGGGAATCTGGAGATCCAAGTGAAGTTCTGGCTGCCCCCAACTTGCTGTGTGACTTAAAACAAGTTACTTCCCACTTTGGGCTTTGGTTTTGTCATCCACAAAGTAAGGGCATGAAATGAGAGTTTTATGCCATCTCTGACTTGTTTATGAGTTGCTGCCTCTGCCTGGCCCCCAGCTCTCAGCTCCCACCTTCACCCTGCCCTTAATTTAAAATAGGAAGAAGTAGGACTGGGGCCAGGAAGGGAATGAGGATGCTTGAGTTGGAAGTAGGGCTCTAGGGTTCCCTCCAGAATCTCCATCCTGGTCTCCCTTGGCATTTCCTCTGGCCCTCCCAACCCCTTGTCCTTCATCCCCTCTACCAGGCTCTAGGACCCCAGATGGAATACCCCTGGTGTTGGTGTGGCAATATAGCCTGCTGCTGTCACCAGGTCTTCCTTTTCCCCTTCCAGGTAGAATACCTTCTGAAGAAGGTGCTCAGCAGCATGAGTTTGGAGGTGGGCTTGGGCGAGCTGGAGGAGCTGCTGGCCCAGGAGGCCCAGGCAGCCCAGACCACTGGGGGACTCAGTGTCTGGCAGTTCCTGGAGCTCTTCAACTCTGGCCGCTGCCTGCGGGGCGTGGGACGGGACACCCTCAGCATGGCCATCCATGAGGTCTACCAGGAGCTCATCCAAGATGTCCTGAAGCAGGTCAGCCAAGCTGGGAACCAGGGAGAACACCAGGAGGGTGATGCGGGGGGTGGGGGGCCTGGGAATCTCTAACTTGACTCTCACCAGCAGGGCTACCTCTGGAAGCGGGGGCACCTGAGGAGGAACTGGGCAGAACGCTGGTTCCAGCTGCAGCCCAGCTGCCTCTGCTACTTTGGGAGTGAAGAGTGCAAGGAGAAAAGGGGCACCATCCCCCTGGATGCCCACTGCTGTGTGGAGGTGAGGGCATGAGGGAAAAGCAGAGGACACCTCAGGGCCCAGAGGGTCCCTGGGGTGGTGGGAGGAAAAGGGGGTCAGGGGGAAGAATGGAACAAACACACACTTCTGCTAGGTTCCTGTAACCCAAATATACCTGGGTGCCTCCAGGCCATTCTTGTGCATGTCAGACTCCAAAAGAACTAAAACCAAATACTAATATAAATACCAAACTCAATAGTGAATAATGTGGATTTTGCTAAAGATTTCAGAGAAGATGGTTTATATCCACACTTCATAGCAAATCCTTTTTAAAAATCCTCTTAAGAGGCCTTTCTCCTTCACCTAAATTCCATACCTCCCTATCCTAACCCCCTATTTCTTCTCCCTCTTCTCTTCCATTCTCTTCCCTTAGTTGTGTTCATTATTATTTTAGAGAATTAAAAAAAAAAACCAAAACAGTATTTTAGGGTCAGGTACGGTGGTGCATGCCAGTAATCCCAGCAGCTAGGGAGGCTGAGGCAGGAGGATAGCAAGTTCAAAGCTAGCCTCAGCAGAAACGAGGCTCTAAGCACTCAGTGAGACCCTATCTCCAAATAAAATACAAAATAGGGCTGTGGATGTGGCTTGGTGGTCAAGTGCTCCTGAGTTCAATCCCTCGTACCAAAAAATTAATTAATTAATAAAATTTTAAAAACAGCATTTTAAATGGTAGGTATATAAATATATCCATATATTTGTGTCAGTATATATATCTCCATATATATCAGTGTATATATATATATATATATATATATATATATATATACACTGATATATATATATGTGTGTATATATATATATGTGTGTGTGTGTGTGTGTGTGTGTGTGTGAAATTTGCCATTTTAACAATCTTAGGTGTACAATTCAGTGGCATTAAGTACTTGCAATATTGGGCCATCATCATTATTACATATTCCCAGTTTTTTTTAATCACCCCAAACAGAAACTCTGTACTCATTTAAGCACCAACTGTTCATTCCCTCTTCTCTTCAGCCCTTCATAGCCTCTATTACACTTTGTCTCGAATTTGCCTATCCTAGGTACCTTATGTCAGCAGAATTATATAATATTTTTCATTTTGTGACTGGCTCCTTTCACTTAGCATCATTTCCAGACTTCATCTTTGTTGTGGAATGTATAGGAATTTCCTTCCTCTTTAAGGCTGAATAATATCCCATCATATGGATATACCATATTTTGTTTATCCATTCATCTGTTGATGGACATTTGGGTTAGTTCCACTGTTTTGCTATTGTTAACAATGCTATTATTATGAGTTTCTATGTGGACATGTTTTCCTTTCTCTTGGGTATACACATTCTAGGAGAAGAAATGCTGGATTGTGTGGTAATTCTAACTTTGGGGGTAACTACAAACGTTTCTTCAGCAGTATACCATTTTACACTCTTACCAGTGATATATAAGAATTCCAATTTCTCTAATCCTTGTCAACTCTTGTTATTTTACATTTAAATTGTTGCTACCCTAGGCTCTGTCCATTTTTGTCACATAAGGAAATAGATGTTGCTATGGAAAGAACATAGATGGAGGTGGAACTCCCAGCTTCTCCACTAACAGACAGTGTGAATTGGACACGTTCCTGGAACCCTTGGCACCACAGTCTCTTTCTCTGTCAAGTAGAGCCAATAATGCCTGTCTGGCAAGGGTGAGGGGGAGTAGTGGATAAAATGGTCCACATAAAACACTAGAGCAGTTTGGAACATCAGGAGCGGCATGAGGAGGCCCCTGTGACTGGAAGTGTTCAAGCCTGTACTATGTACTAGGCTCTGTGGAAAGAAACCAAGATGAAAATGGCCCCATCCAGTCTTAAAAGGGCAAAGGCTAGAGCCAGGGAATCTCAAGTACCTCTGCCACTAATCCTCCGGCCCACTCAGGTTCCTGGCGAGTTTGCAGGGAAGAAAGTCAGCTAGGAGAGGGAGGGGCTTGAGCTGGGACACCTCTTGGCCAGGTGTGGCCCAGATCTCCATGAGGCCAGCCTGGCTGGGGCCACCTGCCCTCTCTCAGGTGCTGCCAGACCGCGAAGGAAAGCGCTGCATGTTCTGTGTGAAGACGGCCAGCCGCACCTATGAGATGAGCGCCTCAGACACGCGCCAGCGCCAGGAGTGGACAGCTGGTAAGCGCTCGGTGGGTGAGGCCTGTGTCTGGTTTGGGTGAGGCCCGTGTCTGGTTTGGCGTCAGTTGCCCCATCTTTGAAAAGGGGGTGATAGGACTGGAGAGGTAGCTCAAAAGTAGAGCATTTGCCTCGCATGAGCGAGGCCCTGGGTTCCACCCTCAACACCAAAAATAAATAAAGACAGAAAAAGGGGGTGATAGTGATAATATTCAGCTCGGCGGGAGCTAGAAAGTGGACCTGAGAGACTCCTTAGGCCCAGGTGACCCTCTCCCCCTCCGCCCGCAGCCATCCAGACCGCGATCCGGCTGCAGGCGGAGGGGAAGACATCGCTGCACAAGGACCTGAAGCAGAAGCGGCGCGAACAGCGGGAGCAGCGGGAGCGGCGCCGGGCGGCCAAGGAAGAGGAGCTGCTGCGGCTGCAGCAGTTGCAGGAAGAGAAGGAGCGGAAGCTGCAGGAGCTGGAACTGCTACAGGAGGCGCAGCGACAGGCGGAGCGGCTGCTGCAGGAGGAAGAGGAGCGCCGTCGCAGCCAGCACCGCGAGCTACAGCAGGCGCTTGAGGACCAATTGCGGGAGGCGGAGCAGGTGATGTCAGCCCTGGGGGCGGGTCCTGGAGTGGAGGGCGGGGCGGAGGGGTGAGCGTTGAGGCGAAGTTTGGAAAGGGGACAGTCAGAACAGAGCCATGGACTTGAAAGTGGCATAGGAGACCCAGACTGTGATATGGGTGGGACTTGTGGCTAAGGAAATAGAGGGCAGGGTGGGAACCTGGCCAAAGGATGGCTAGAGATGAGGGATGGTATGAAGTGGGGAGAGAGGACTGAGTGACAGGTGTAGAATGGGGCCATATTCTGAGGTCTTTCCTAGGGGACTCAGCTTGAACTCAAGGAGCAGCTGAAGACTGAGTGAGAATAGTTTGGACCAAGGTTGGACTAGACCTGAACTGAGATCTGCAGGAAGGCAAATAGATAGGACTTTTCAGGAGGCGGACTACTAGGCCTGCAAAGGCTATTAGATTTAGGATTTGAAAGATCTGATCTAGTGTCAGAGACAGGTGGATTCAATCCAGTTCTGCCTTCTAGGAGCTCTGTTATTTCAGGGAATTTACTCAGCTTCTCTGTGCTTCATTTACCTAAGAGTAAATGTTGATATTGATAGAACTTTGTTCATGGAGGTAGGGTAAGGATTAAGTGAGGAAACACTTGTAAAGTGTTCAATAATTTTTGGTTGTTGTAATAATAATTATAGCCCCTTCTTTCTAACACCAGCCATTATGATATTATAATATATATCATTAGGGCTGGTGCTAAGAGATGATCATATTTTAATTTAATGTTATTTAATTGTAATATAACATACTATGTTATTTAATAGATATAATAATATGTAATTTGTGGGGTGGTACTAGGGATCAAACCTAGGGCCTATGAACATGCTAGGTGAGTGCCCTGCCTTTAAGCTATATCCAGGGCTCTAATTATTATTACTAAAGGTAGTGCTAGGAAGGAAATGACTAGGCATCTGTTCACTCTCAGAAAGGGGTCAGATCAGGAAATCACAAAATAAAGGAATCCCCCAGTCCTTCACCCCCAGGTAGCCTGGTAGAGAAGCCCCAGGGAACCGCAGCACACAGTCACCAAACTCCCCAGTCTTCCCATTTCCCAACCATTTACCACCCCCAACCCGTCTGCTGCAGGCTCGAGCCTCCATGCAGGCCGAGATGGAGCTGAAGAAGGAGGAGGCTGCCCGGCAGCGGCAGCGCATCAAGGAGCTGGAGGAGATGCAGCAGCGGTTGCAGGAGGCTCTGCAACTGGAGGTGAAAGCTCGGCGTGATGAGGAGGCAGTGCGCCTCGCCCAGACCAGGTAGGCCTGAGGGGCCCTTTCCTGCTTTTCCAATACGCCCACTACTGAGCAGCTGCGAGGTGCCTTGGCACTGGAGAGACACCGTGCACTCCCGACAGACTGCTCGAGGAGGAGGAGGAGAAGCTGAAGCAGTTGATGCAGCTGAAGGAGGAGCAGGAGCGCTACATCGAACGCACGCAGCAGGAGAAGCAAGAGCTGCAGCAGGAGATGGCGCTGCAGAGCCGCTCCCTGCAGCAGGCCCAGCTGCAGCTGGAGGAGGTGCGGCAGAACCGGCAGAGAGCCGACGAGGACGTAGAGGTGAGGACCTGGAACTTGATGCAGGGCGAGGTGGGCGTGTCATCCGGAGCCAAAGTGCCATCCCTCAGACCCTGGCGTTATCTTCATCTGACGTGTGACCTTGGTAGGCTGCCTAACCGCTCTTCATTTTTAGTCCTCCATCTGGAAAGGAAACTATTAATTCAACTGTTATGAAAAATAAAGAGATAATACATGATTTTTAGTAAAAGTACTGAAGAAACATTGCTGCTATGTTTATTATTATTAATCTGGCTGGCCGTGGAGGTACACCCTTGCAACCCCAGCTACTCAGGAGACTGAGGCAGAAAAATCTGAAGATAGAGACCTACCTGGGCAATTTAGGAAACCTAGTCTCAAAATAAAATGAAAAGGGCTGGGGAGTCCTCGGTGGTCTAACTCTTGCCTGTCATGCATGAGGCCCTGGGTTTGTTGCCCAGCACAGCAAAAATCAAATCAATCATTAATCTAGGCAGGATATTTTCCTCCTATTCTTCCAAGCCTTTGTCTTACTGTCCCTGTACTTAATCTTCACTCCTGAAGTATAAATCTCCATAGAAGAGGCTTTTAATTTTTCTATTTTAATTTTTTTTTTTTGAGAGAGAGAGAGAGAGAGAGAGAGAGAGAGAGAGAGAGAGAGTTTAATATTTATTTTTTAGTTTTTGGCGGACACAACATCTTTGTTTGTATGTGGCGCTGAGGATTGAACCCGGGCCGCATGCATGCCAGGCGAGCGTGCTACCGCTTGAGCCACATCTCCAGCCCTCTATTTTAATTTTGATCTCTTATTTTTATTAATATTGATGATTTTATTTTGGCTTTATTGGCTTATGAAATCACTGCAAAAAATTTAAACAATACAGAAATATGCAACATAGGAAAGGACAGTTCCTTCATGATCTACCCACCCCACAACTACTGCCAACGATCTGTGTTATTGGTACAGAGGTTCCTGCATTAGTTCAGTGGTTTAGAACTCAGCATGTGTCCTTGGGAAAACCTCTTTGTGTGTGCATGTGTGTGTGTGTGTGTGTGTGTGTGTGTGTGTCTGGTGCTGGGGATTGAACCCAGGGCCTTATGCATCTGAGGCAAGCACTCTGCCAACTGAGCCATATCCCCAGCCCCTCTTAACCTCTTTTGAACTTGTCTGTTGCTAAGTTCTGCTCTGTAAATTAAGATTAATATGCTTAGCACATCTAAGCTACTCAACAAATAGAGACTATTATTATAATAGATTATTTTTTACTCTTGAGGGCCCAAGAGCCCCCTAAAATTGGAGGCAAACTGTTCATCTACATAAATCTTTATGAACATTCATGGGTTTCTAGGGAGGTAATTAGTAGCCTGGTCAGATTCTAAGGGGCTGTGAACCTGAAAAGATCAGGATCACCGGCCACAGATGGTGGCTCTGACCCATTCCCCACTGACCCTGCCCTCACAGGCTGCTCAGAGGAAGTTGCGCCAGGCCAGCACCAACGTGAAACACTGGAATGTCCAGATGAACCGGCTCATGCATCCAATTGAGCCTGGAGGTAAGAAGGGGTAGACTGGGACTTTCCCTGGGATTGGGAGGCATAAGGGAAGAAAAAAGGGATGCCTCCAGACCTCCTGGGCTGGCAAGGTGGGACTGAAAGTCACATGCCCTTGCCTTTACCCTTCACATGCGGTTTTCTCCTTGATTGCTGTCTTTTCCAGATAAGCGTCCAGTCACCAGCAGCTCCTTCACAGGCTTCCATCCCCCTCTACTTGCCCGCCGAGACTCCTCTCTAAAGCGCCTGACCCGCTGGGGATCCCAAAGAAACAGGACCCCCTCACCCAACAGCAGTGAACCAAAGTCCCTCAATGGTGGGGATGAGACTCCAGTCCCGGCCTCCACTGCTCAAGAGGATAATCTGGATCCCCCACCAGAAAATTAGCCTCTCCTAGCCCCTTGTTGCTTCCAACATCATGTCCACCAGGACCTGGCCACAGCTGGCCTGTGGATGACACTGGCCCCTGCTAGGAGAGGGAGCTGAGGTCCTGGTGCCAGGGACCCAGGTCCTCCAACCAGGAGACTGTCCAGGATGGAACATGGTTTGTCTCTTTACCAGTCCTGAGCCCCAGACCATGGCTGAGACTGTCTGATGTGTTAATATCTGAGAACTTGGCCCTGTGCTTTAGCTCTAAGGACCAATGACCTGGACTGGGAAACAGAGTGAACAAGCAAAACAAGGGCCATCGGCCCGCAAGCTGCCACTAAGTTGTAGAGGCATTTTTCCAAATAAAAACTGTTCTTAGAAGGAATTATTAGCTCAGGTCTGTCTCTCTCTCCTACCATTCCCTCTTTCCTTCCCTCTCCATTTATAGGTTCCAAAGGCAGTGGGTACAGTGAAATGTTTAGGAATGTGGACTATGGAACTAGACTGCCTGGGGTCTGCACCCAACTCTGCCTCTTTCTAACTGATTGACTTTGGTGAAGTGTCTTCACATTTGTATACTCCAGTTTCTACATTGGTAGAATGAAGGTACTACTAAAACCTACTCTGAGGACTAACTGCTTGGCATATGGGCAAGCACCATCACTGATATCAGCCAAAAATGTTTATTGAGCATCTACTGTGTCCTGCAATTTCCCAGTTTATTTAATTCTCATGACAACCTGAAGAACCAGATTATCTTTTTCATTTTACAGATAGACAATTGAGGCTCAAGGAGGTTAGCTAATTTTCCTAAAGCCTCCCAAACTTGCTTTTCTTCCTATGTTCTCTGACTCACTGACCTTGTTACCTTAGACAAGAGATATGGGAATCTAGAATCTGAGAAGATTTGCTTCTTTCTCAAACCCCTCACCCCAAACTTATCATCAAATCCTGTAGATTCTGCTATATACTCTCCTATCTGTCCCTCCTTTTCCATAGTTATGGCCAGCCACTGCCACGGCTGAGACCTTTGACTATGCTACCTGGGTGTTAACTTTTGACTCTGACTTCATCTTGCCCTATACTTAATAAATCACAAAGTCCACTCAGTCCTATCCAAGAGTGCTGATAGTCAAGTTCACATTCCCATATATGGCAGAGGAGGCCCAAGACAATCTGACCCATGAAGACCCTGTAGATTTACTTTCAGCTTCCTCTTTTTCTTCCTGGAAGCCCCATCTGGCTGTAACAGCATCCAGGACAAATTGATGAGTTCTCTGAAGACAGGGACATATATTCTTCAACTATGTCCCCAAAATCTAGCACAATGCTTGTCTCTTAGAAGATAAGCAACAAATATTTATTGAAGGAATATATAAATGCATAAATTCTGAAGTTGAATGGCTAAAGGTCATACAGCTAGAAAGTGATAGTGTAGCTAAGGGTCAAACTCAAGTCTATCCATTCATTCAGCAAATCATTATTATACTCTTATTATTATATGTTAGGTGTTATACTAGGTGCTAACTACATGGTATGGAACAAAAACAGAGTCCCTGTGCTCCTAGAGTTAATATGCTGTCTGATATCAAAGTTCATGTCTTTTTCAGACACCAATCTGTCAAGCAATCTCATTAAAGTATATTAAAATTATCATGAAGTAAAGTAATATACCATGTTGCAGGTTTCATGGATTGGAAGTGAAGTTAAAACATCAGCTGCTGTGGAAATGTAGAGAAAAGGGAAGCTTTAGGTAGGAGCTGAAATTTGAGAGTGCCTTAATTTTTTTTCTTTTTTTTTTTTTTTTCAATAATGGGGATGGAACACAGGGTCCTGTGCAGCTAGGCAAGCACTCTACCACTGAGCTACATCCCCAGCCTTTCTTTTTTGAGAAAGGGTCTCACTGAGTTACCAGGCTGAACTTGAATCTGTGATCCTCCTGCCTCAGCCTCCCCAGTTGTCCTGGGATCACAGGCATGTGCAACATGCCCATACCCATGCCCATACCCATGGGTATGTTTTTTGGTGCTGTCAAACAAACCTAAGGCCTTGTGGTACTAGTAAGCATTTTATTGCTGAGCTACACCTCCAGCCCAGCCCTCACTTTTCAATAGGTAAGAAAGGAGAATAGAAGAACATGGAAACAATGTAAGTAGAAGGAATACATTGTGAGTACAAAATATCTGGATTCTGAGTATTGGCTGGGAGCATTATGGTCTTATAATAGGAGGTGGGTATCCCTAGGGAACCAAGAGCTTGGAGAAAATCAATATGTGATCTTGAACTTCCAAATGTTCTCTTTGCCAAAACTGCTTTCTTCTTTCACAGTTTCACCTTCTCTGCTTTCAAAAAGAGGTTTCACTATCACTGATCCACTTTCTTTCAATAGTGGACTGCTCAAAGAGGTTATCCTAGAACATTAAGCAAAGCGACAACTGGGAATGCCAGTGGAAGACCATAGGTGCTGAGAAAGTGAATGGCTCAAAAGCTGAGTAAAGGGGACTGGAGTTTTAGCTCAGTGGTAGAGTGCTTGCCTAGCAGATGTAAGCCCCTGGGTTCAATCCTCAGCACCACATAAAGTTTAACAAATAAAATAAATGTATTGTATCCATCTACAACTACAAAAATTTTTTTTTTTTAAACTGAGTAAAGTATCATTTTTGTATTCAAGCCAGGAGGTTTCTAAATCTTTGCTTTAAAACAGGAAGAACTTCTAGGCACCAAAGTACACTCCTGTAATACCTGCTACTCAGGAGACTGAGACAGGAGGACCACAAGTTTGAGGCCAGCCTCAGCAATTTAGTGAGAACTTGCCTCAAAAAAAAAAAAAAAAAAATGGGCGGGGAGTGGACTGGGAATGTAACCTAATGGTAGAGTGCTTGCCACATGCACTGAAACCCAGAGTTCAATTCCCATTCCTGTAAAATAAACAACTAAAAATAAAGAGAGAAAGAAAAAGATTTCTATGTGATTTTGCAGGGGGCAAATCACTCAGAAAATCAGATGCCATTTTTTTAATCAAGACTCATTTACCATCTACTTATATAAACATTTTCTCAATTTGAAAATGAAAAATTAGGATTAGAATTGATGCTGAATGCACTCTCCTAGCAGTAGATAATACTCAACTACAAATATATGAATGAACAAAGGTGGGAGGGGGCTAGCTCATTCATTTCATTAAGAGATATATTTACAATAAATTTTTGTATTTACACTTAATATTTATAAAGTTTCTCTTGTTTTAATCAATTGAGCATTACTAATATTTATAATAGCCACTCAAGCCAGAAGAAAATTGCTCAGTTTTATTGTCACCTGAGACAGACTTTCAAACATGAGAATATATTACATAATGAGTTTTTTTAGAGGAAAGTGGAATGGAGACACAAGTATAGGTAGTATTTAAAAAATACTAGAAACAACATCCATCCTTGGCAACATTTTAAAGTAATGAAAAACATTAGCTATTACTTAAAAATGTACAAGGGGCTGAATCATTTGTATATTCTTTTAGGAAGAGAGAGGCACAAACAATTAAAGACCACTACTATGGGGTACCCATGACCGGAAAGGTAGAAAGAGAGTAGACTTCAGAGATTCTTGGAAGATACACAGGGTTTAGACTAGAGGTGGTAAGCCAATCCCTGAGCCTCGGTTTCCCCACTGATAAATGGGGTCTATTCCAGGCTTTTGGATGTTCTGTGGCAAGACACAGGGAAGCCTTGAAGGTCAAGTGTGGTATAGTAAGAGGAAGATCACCCCATGCCTGAATGTGAACCACACTGGGATTGGCATGGGAAGCTGTGGGCAGCTAGTCTGAATGATTTCGCATACTGCTTCCCGTGATCGGAGAGTCTCTGTGGGTCACTTTTGAAGTGACCTGGATATTGCCAGGATCCTCAAAGTAGCAGAATGTGTCTTCAGACGTAGGTGTGTCATCCCATGGATTTAGCTACACTCACCTGTTCCTTTGGGATATTACCCCTTTGCCCTGTTTGGGATAGAATGTTCCATGGAAACGCCCTTTGTGTGTCCCCTTCTCTTGCTCCGCCCTTGGGTGTGGCCTTCCTAGAGGTCAGTCAAACTGTTGACAGTGGACATCAGAAGCTAGACTCAGCCCCCTGAAATCTGACCCCTGGCCTCATTTGAATGGCTTCTCCTCAATAAAGGGGTTTAGCACACCCTCTCTTACTCTCTCTTTCTGCAGACCCTTAAGGTCAAAGGAGCTGTCACAGGAACCCCCCCAAAAAGGTATCTCTGTCTCTTGTGTGGTTATTTCGCACATCCCAGTTCCCCTGGAGTGACTCTGAGTGCTTTTGTCACGAGGAACGTGACAGGAAGCTGTCAGTCTTGGGGGACATTTTTAGGAGGCAATAGTCTTTTAATTCCATGTTAGAAAGGACTCCTCTGTCCTTTTGAACATTCCAACAAAGGAAAAGTGTGTTCTGTCTCTGTTGCCTGCAAAGGTATCCATAAACTCTGGGGGCCACAGGGAAACTGCAACCACTGTGGTCCCAGCTTATCTCTCTCGGTGGCTTGTATGTTGTAAGGAAAGAACTGAATAAAGGAAATAGCAAGAGAGAGAGGAGAGGCAGCCAAAAGTAACAGGTTTATTTGGGACAAACCTGTAGAGGGGTCCCGTGGAGACTGGAACCCACCTTCCACTTAGCCTAGGGAATTTACAGAGGAGCAAGGGAGTGAGGGAAGTTGTGTGTTTCGGTGGTTGTCAGGGAAGGGTCCTTGTGATTGTCACCTTCATTGTGGCGGTCACTGTTCCATGTCGAACAAAGTGTTTCTCAAGATTTAGTCTGAGGTCAGGCTGAGTCAGAGTTTCCAGGGGTGACTGTTGTTCTATGGTGGAGGATATGTTTCAAAATGGCGTTGTCAAGTTCTCCCTAACATTCTCACTTTGTTCTTTTTCTTTGATAAGAAAGGGGTGAAGGGAGAGGGGGTGGCCGTGACTCTCTAGCTACTTCCTGCTGGGAGGGGGCTTCATCTGAGGACTCCTGTAGGCCTTGGCATTGAGCAGCTCTCATGGAGCTCAGCAGGGGGATGCTCTGCACCCTCTGGTTGGTAGTGGAATCGATGGTCCTCTGTAAAGCAGAGGTGAAGAGCCGAAACACGGAGGGCCCCACACAAGGCCACAGTTATACAGAGAACTGGGAAGGAGAAGGGCGCTAACCAAGAAAAATAGCCAGGGGAGAAAACCATCCCATTCCATGTTCCATGAGGAGGAGTACTGATGGAATTTGGCAGCCTGGTCTCTTAACTTTTTTATGCCACCCCTCACCAGCCCAGACTTGTTCGTGTGAAAGCAGCAGGTGTCTCTCTGTCTCTCTCTCTCTGTCTCTCTCTCTCCAGGGATTGAACCCAGGGATGGTTAACCTGAACCATATCTCCATCCCTTTTTATTTTTTATTTCAAGACAGGATCTCACTAAGTTGCTGAGGCTGGCTTTGAACCTGCGATCCGTCCGCCTCAGCCTCCCAAGCCACTGGAATTACAAGCGTGTACCACTGTGCCCTGGCAGCAGGTGTCTTGTAGGAAGGGCACAGATTCCTCCTTTTTCTGCAGTTAATAAATTTAGTCCTCGTCTGTTTTGGAGGACAGTCACCACCAATGGGTCTGTTTGGTCCTGTAGTGTGGACAACTGGGTGGGGATTTCTCGAAGGCTATCGGCCATTTCCTTGGATGGTCCTGCAGCATGGTGGGCGGAGACTCCTACTACTGCTGCTCCTGGGCGGCTGCTGTGGTTGTGTACTGACCCACCAGGAGGGGAGCCAGAGGGGCAGCTCGTTTTGGTCCAAGTAGGGTGAACATTGGGATGGGGAGTGGTCCCCCCTCAATGGGCCACTGAGGGTGGGGGGTGAGGAGGGCCAGGGCGCACGTTCCTGTCCAGGGAGCGGTGAACAGATGTACGTGCTGTTCCCACCCAGGAAGAGGCTCCCTGGTTATGATGGAGGCAGCCAGAGAGGAGCCAGGAGACTGCTGGCTGTAGTTGAGATGACTGTGGCCCCACGTCCGACCCTGGTAAAAAGGTGGCAGCTACGCGCATAGCTCTGAGGGACCAATACTGTGTCTGGAAGTCGGGGCTCTTCAATTAGAATGTGAAAGGTTTGGAGGTTTAAGGACACTGCCCAGGTAAGGGGAGGCCGGCAGTGATCTGGACTGACGGGGTAGGGCTGCTGTTCAGAGAGGCACACTGTTAGTGGACCTCCACTGGGCACAGCCAGGACAGGTGTTTAGTCACAGGTGCACTCCAAAGCGGGGAATGGGCACTCTCCTAAGTGGCCTGTGGGTCCCGCACAGGCAATGCGCTCAGAAATGGGGCTGGGAGGGGAAAGGCACAGTTCCACAAAGAGGGAGGTAGGGGGCCACAGGCCCTTCTCCTGGATCCCCGAAACAGAGAGGAGCCCGGGAGGCAGGAGGTGAGCAGGGTGCCCAGCTGGCCTGCCACGGGGACAGTGATGTGCGAGGCAAGGCGTCGGCAGCCGTGTATCAGAGGGCATGTGTCGCCTGGCATGTCACAAACTCTGTCCTAACAGTTTCCCAGGGGAGGGAGAGGAGCCCTCTGGTGCCCGCCCAGGTAGGAAGAGTCTGGCTGGTGACATCAGCGGAGCTCGGAGGGGCTCTGGGAACGGACATCAACCAAGGTCCTGGCAGTGAGGACAATGACCCAGCAGAAGTTGGGGTGGGAGAGAGACGGGCAGTAAAGAGATGCAGGGTCGCGGGGAGCATCCGCATCTCAGGTCTTTGGGTTTCGGGGTCCAGCGATGGAAGTGGGGCCGGAGCGAGGAGGGGGGAGGGGGTGAACGGTGGGGTGACGAGTGGAGCTTTGCCCTTTTCAGCTTGGAATGGGGTGTCCAGGGCGGGGATGACCTCAGTGTGGCCTCCGGGGCGTTGTCGAACTCCCCGATGTGGACCTACATGTTTGAGTTCAGGGGAGTCGGAGCATCTGTTCCCCCGGCTGTGGGTTTAAAGGGCGCTGAGAGTCGGTGGGCTCAGGCAGGACTTGCTCTGCTTGTCGTCTGATTAGGCGCCTGTCGGTGTGAGGCTGGCCAGGTGTGGGGAATGGGAGGGGCAGAAAGGAAAGCCCTGGAGCAGCAAGGGACGGCCACAGCGGAGCTCGAGGGCTCGGGATGAGGGGTTTGGGGGGACAACTAGTAAACCAAGAAGCGCCAAGGGAGAAGCTTGGTGCAGGAGTTTGGTGGGAGCATCGGCTTGGGGTGTGGTTTTAGGGGGCACTGGGGGGCTCCCCTGTCCTGAGGGTGGGGGTGGTAGGGGTGTGGAGCCGCCATGTGATATGGGGGCTGAGATAGGTTAGTGGCCTTGGAAACGCAGGTTGGGCCACTGTCCAGTTGAACAGAGGTGGGCAGCCGATTCTGGGGTGATGTGATCAGGGAGGACGCAGGCCACCGTGGGAGCCTTCTCTGAGGTGGGAGGAAAAGCTCTACCCGCCCTGTGAACGTGTCCCCAGGGTGAGCAGATATTTAGTGTTCTTGATGGGGGCATGGGCTGGAGTGGCTCTGCCAGTCCTGATCTGGGACGTGTCCCCGAGCTTGGTGGGTGGGAAATGGAGGGGCGCTAAGCTCCTGGAGGGGACGCTGGGCGGGTTTGTGGCGTGGGGGTGACTTGTCTGAGTGGCCATCGGTGGGGAGTGCGCGTGAGGCCTGGGCAGGTGGAAAGGGGCAGTGCCCTGGTGAACCAGAAAGGGAAGCCAAGGACAGACCTCTCTTGGGACTGGGGGGAATGATGTTTTTTGTGATCCAACCATTTTTTGAGGGGAGTTTCGGGTTAGACTATTTTTTAATTTTCTGAGGCAGAATAAGATGGAGTAAGGGAAGGGTAAATGGGGGTCATGGAGGGGTGTGGTGGGGACTTCTCTAGGCTTTGTGTAAAAACAGTGGTGGCCAGTGGGGAAGGGCCTGGTCGGCAGGCTGCTTTGCTGTTATGTCTGCCACTGTGTGGCCTTTGGCTGTGGGGTCAGCTGATCCTTGGTGTCCCCTGCAGAGGATGACAGAAACAGCCAGGGGGGATTTTGCTATCTGAAGTAGGTTGTGGATAGATGGCCGTTGATGATAGGTGTCCCTCGGGTGGTTAAAAATCCCTGTTCTTGCCAGATCAGGGCAGGGGAGTGGGGACGAGGAAGGCAGGCTGGACTCGGTGTAGAGGGTCACTCTGGTCCTGGAGCCAGAGTGAGTGGCTCGGTCAAGGCTGTTAACTCACCTGTCGGAGGTGATCTTGGGAGGTGAGGCCTCTGGTTGTGTAATCTGGTCACTGGACACCACGGCATACCCCGCCTTGGGGTGAGGGATTTTGAAGGAGGTCCCATCAATAATCCATGAAGGGACACGGGGTAAAGGAGTGACTAAGATCTGGGAGAGGACACGGTATCTAACAGGTCGACGCGTGAGTGAGAGGGAAAGGGGTCTGAGCTGGGTCTGAGGAGGAGGGCGGCTGGGTCACGGGGCTGGCGGCGTGGACATCAGTGGATCATCTTCAGAGAGCCGTGTGTGCTGGAGTCTGGGGAGGGAGGGGACAGAGCCAGGGCTGTCTGGTTCCTTCAGGTCGTAGGAGGAGAGGATGGTAATATGTTGACATGAAGCAAGTTTGTGGGCCTCTGAGGCTAAAAGGGCCACAGCTCCAAGCACCCTAGACAAGAGGGCCACCTGCACTACTGGGTCCCATCCTGGGGGAACATCCAAAGATCCGACACAGGAATCCCAGGGCTGCCTTCTGGGTGGTGTGGACATGGAGAAAAAAGGGTCATTGTGGGTCTGGAAGCCCAAAATGGGGGCCTATAAGAGGGGGGCCTGTTTCAACTCCTTTTGGTAAGAGAAGGGTTGAGGGGTTCACCGTGAGGTCACATGAGAAGCAGAGGGACTTAGCAAGGAGGTTCCAAAGTCAGGAACCCAGAGGCGGAAATAACTGCCAGTCCCAGAAAGGAGAGAGGATCACGTTCAGTGGGGACTGGCGGTCCTGAAGGAGCTGTCTAGGGACAGTGGGAGTGGCTGGGACCTGGGGAGCAAGCGCGAGTCCCAGGTGGGTCAGTCGGGTTGGAGCCACGTGGGCCTGCTGGGGAGGTGCAGTAGCCTGACTTATTTAGAAAATTAAGAGGAGGCTGGTGTGTCCGACAGAGAGGTCACGGGAGGGGCTGCAGAGGAGCAGGTCCCCCACATGCTGTGGCAGAGGACCAGGGAGAGGTTGGGATTCGCCAGGTCGTGAGAGAGGGCTTGGCTGAGCACAGGGCCTGTCCCTGAAGCCCTGAGGAAGGACCGTCCAGGTCAGCTGGGTGGAGAGGCGGCTGTCGGGGTCTGTCCCATGGAGGCAGATAGATCCTGAGAGGAGGGTCTGATGGGATGGTGACTGGTGACGGGGCATCTCTGAGGCCGAGGACTGGGACCGGGTTGCAGATGAGGGAACAGGAGCAGGCGTGAGGGCTGGGACCAGAGGATGCGTTGGGACAGCGGCCAATTAGTGAGGGGAGGTCCTGGACTAGGGGGACAGGACCGCCAGGTTCTCCACCAGCCAGGACTGGGTCTGTCCTGTGGGGCGTTGGCGGGCGGAGAGTGTTAGCCCCGAGAAGACAGGAAACAATGGGCTTGGGGCCCCGAGGTCTTGGGGACTGAGGGATGAGGCACTGTGCAGGGAGGAGGCAGGTCTGCAGGGAAGTCTCAACAGGAGTGTGGTGGGTGGCCACGTGGGTTGGAGGTGTCCCCTGTCAAGGCTGACACCTCAAGGAGGAGCTGACAGGGGAGGCCTTAGAGGATAAAGGGGCAGCGGGTTGGGGAGCTGTGGCGGGAGCTGAATGAGTGGAGGCGTTGGCTTTGGTCAGAGTGTCCCCAGCGAGGATGGGCATTGGCATTAGTGTGACCAGGAAGGAGTGTGAGAACAGAGTGTCGGGAAGGTTGCAGAGCAGAGGACCTTTAGGGGCAGGCGCAGAGGGACTTCCCTCAACGCCAACGATAGAGGTGAGGAAGCTCCTGGAGGAGGTGAGGAAAGACTTGCCCAAGTCCAGGAAGAAAGATCCAGGCTCACCAGGTGCCGATGGCGTCACCCCAGCTCGACTGAGGGATGGCGGTGGGGGTGACAGTGTGGGGCTGTCTGTCTCCGTAGGTCGGCCGACTGTCCTCAGGCTGAGGGTGTTTCCAGCCTGGGTTTGCATCCGTGGACTGGGGGAACTGGAAGCCAACGGGAGGAGAGTCTCGCTGAGCGCATTCCAATTTCCGGGGTCCCCCTTTGGCGGCAGAGAGGGCAGAGCCCTGGCGGAGGTTTAGAGTTGGGGCCTGTGTTTTCCCAATGTCCCTGCTGGCCACATGTGAAGCAGGTGCCTGGAGGTGTGGAGGGTGACATGGAGGACACCTGTTTATGGGGTCTTTGGGGCCCTTGTCTGAGTGCAGCTGCCCACACTTGGTATTCAGTCTGACCTCATTTTGAGTTTTGGGGTTTGGGGGGGAAATACCAGGGATTGAACTCAGGGGCACCACTGAGCCACACCCCCAGCCCTATTTTGTATTTTATTTAGAGACAGGGTCTCACTGAGTTGCTTAGCCCCTTGCTATTGCTGAGGCTGGCTCTGAACTTGTGATCCTCCTGCCTCAGCGAGTTTTTGGGGTTTTGATCCTCCTCTCTCTTGTTGTGGACCCTGAAGGCTGGTTTTACAAGTTCATGTTGAGGGGTCTGGTCCGTCCCCAGGTTTGGAGCTTTTTTCTGGTATCTTGGGCAGACTGGGAGATGAAATGTCAATAAGGTAGAGTCTGCTGTCTTCTGAGTCAGGGTTGTGGTTGGTGTATTTAATCACAGCCTCTGAGAGGCCAGAGAGGAAGGGGGCGGGGTTTCCACCAGCGCCTTACGTGATTTCTCTCATCTTTTCATAGTTGACGGCCGTTAAGGCAGACTTTTCCATTCTGGCCAGGAGGCAGGTAATTAGGTGGCCTAGCTAGGAGGAAAGGATGACATAAGTGTCACACCAAGTGACGTCACAGGACTGTGTGATATGATTCCTTCCAAAAGTTGGTGGCATCCAAAGCAAAAGAGCCTAAAGGGTTTTCTACCTGTGAGAGGTCGCCTAGGGAAGGCTGGACATGAATTGGTACAATGCCCTCAGCACCTGCCACCTTGCAGAGGGGAGGACCTAGAAGGTAGCAGAGGGCTCCCCAGGAGGAAGGGTGTGGGAGCCAGTGTGGGGTGGGGAGGGACGGATTAAGGTGGGTGAGGATGGGCGTAAGGAGGAAGTTCATCTTGGGGTCAAAATCAAAGGATGAGGGCTGGGGATGTGGCTCAAGTGGTAGCGCGCTCGCCTGGCATGCGTGTGGCCCGGGTTCGATCCTCAGCACCACATACAAACAAAGATGTTGTGTCCACCGAAAACTAAGAAATAAATATTAAAAAAAAAAAAAATCAAAGGATGAGGGAGCAGAGAGAGGGGGTTGGGGATACCTGGAGGGGCGTTTGGGGAGAAGAATGTGAAAAGCTGAGCAGTTCTGGCAGAGAGAAGGCCTGGAGCCAGAGGCCTTTGCCCTCATGGTGGAGAACATTTTCAAGGTCCTGGAGAATTTGGAAGTCACATGTGCTGTTTCCTAGCCAGTAACTGTCCTTGTCCATTTGTAGGAGGCCAGGCAGGATCACAGAGGAGCACCAGTCTTTCAGGTTTGATTGTCTCGGAGCCTCAGGGTCTGGATGTGTTTGGGAAGGAACCCCACGGAATCGTCCTTGGGGGGGCTTTGAGGGGATGTGGCCCACAGTGGACAAAATGGATTGAGAGAAAAGCCAAAATCAAGGGGCATCTCCCAAAGAACTTGGTTTCTCTAAGGTCGTTGCAGGATGCATGGATGGAATGACAGGTGATGGATGGGTGTTGCTGTCCCAGTGGTGGCAGGGGTTCCCCTCACCCAACGCTGGGTTTGTCAGAGGAAGAGTATCCAAGGAGAGAGACACTGAGGCAGGGCTTCCAGGAACTCAGGGGAGCTGGAGGGGGTCACTCACCCAATAGGCGAGGGCCAGTGGTGGAGAAGTCCAGCAATATGAGTGGTTCTTACCAGAGCCACGGGAGGGACAGGAGGGGGAATGAGAGAGAGAAAGAAAGAGACAAGGTCAGGGTTAAGGGAAGGCCTGGAGGGGGCCGCCCATGGTGGGAACCTCCAACACTGGTCAGGGTTTCCACACCAAAGTATAAGGAAGGAAGGAAGGAAGGAAATGGAGGGGAGGGGCCCAGCAGTTACCCAGGTTAATTCAGGACAAACCTGCGGAGGGGGCCCAGTAGAGACCGAGACCGTCTTCTGCTTACACCTAGGGAAGTTAAAGGGGAGTGAGAGAGTGGGGGAATTTTTGTGGTTAGGCCGAAGCTAGGGGGTTGTCATGGGAAGGTCCTTGTGATTGTCACCTTCATTGTGGTGGTCGCTGTTCCATGTCGAACAAGGCATTTCTCAAGATTCAGTCCCAGATAACAATTTCCTTCTTGTGTAATGATGGAGCATTGTCTGGGGTTTAGGTCAGGCTGAGTCGGTTACCATGGGGTGACTCTTGGTCTAAGATGAAGGATATGTCTCAAGATGGCATGGCCTGTGTCAAGTTCCACCTGACATATGTAAGGAGGGGTGGGGAGGTGGAGCTAGAGCCCTAGAGGGATCTTAGACATTGCAGCTAGGGATCTACCTAGGCCCAGGAAGTGGCTGCTGAAAGTTGCCTCTGGTTCTGAGGCAGTGAGAGGTGGAGGAAGGGCACCAGGCAGCCCAGGCTGAGTTCAGAGACCAGGGAAGCGCCACCTGCTGGCTAGAGCCTGCCATGGCCGTGGGGAAGACTGGCCACGCACTTCAGGGCAGATCCAGCCTCCTCACTCCAGGCTGCAGGTTACTCAGTTACACAGTAATTGGGCAGCAGAGCAGGTTTGGGCAGGTTTGGGAAGCATTGTAGAGGCTTAGCAGGAACCAGCCTTTCCCACTTAGCTGTCCTTAAGAGCAATTCAAGTAAAAATGATGATTCAGAGGAGCTGTTTCAGTCTGGGGTTGTGATTCAAGTAATAGAAACTGGGCTGGGAATGTAGCTCAGCGGTAGAGCAGTTAGTTAGTTACCCAGCATGTTCAGAGAGCTGAGATCAGTTCCCAGCTCTGCCAAGAAAAAGTAACAGAAACGAACTGATTGAAGCAGAAGAGGAATGTCTTAGAAGAATATAGGGGAGCCCCTTAAATAATTGGGAAGATGACAGAGAGAAGGATACACTTGTAATCCCAGCAACATGGGAGGCTGAAGCAGGAGGATTGCAAGCTCAAGACCAGCCTGGGCAACCTAGTGAGGCCCTGTCTCAAAATTTGAAAAAATAAACATATAAGGGCTGGGGGATGTAGCTCAAAGGTAAAGCGCCCTTGGGTTCAAACCCTAATACTTCAAAATAATAAAATAATAGGGAGGATGAGTGAGCCAGCTTAGAGGCTGTACAGTCAGGAACACAGACCAAATCAGATTACAGGACAGTCCTTGTGAAGGAACCCTGGCTGAAAACTGTGGGTGTAGACACTGCTTCTTCCATGGTCAGTGGAGCACTGGAGGCTACTCTTACCACTGCTGCCTCTCATAGGAATGGACGATGCACCTTCCCTAGTTCTTCATTTTCCCTGCTTTCCACGTGTCTGATTGGAGGAGCCATGATCAGGTGCTCTGCCTACTTCCAAGGCTTCCAGGTACACCTGACACTGGCTGAGGCTGAGGCTGAGGTGGAGGGAGGGGCTCAAATGGAAGATTTCTCAAACAGGCAAAGGGAATTCAGGAGTTGAGTGGCCAAAACAAGGAAAGCATTGAAGAGGCTGAATTGCATCACAGGGTGCATCCTGAGGCCACACATCTTTGTGGTAAATAGAGGCAGGATAATTTTAATTGAACAATTAGGTAAGTTATAGCTTGATTAAAATATACACAGGAATAGGGTCAAACAGCAGAAGGATTCTTTTTTTTTTTTTAGTATTTATTTTTTTTAGTTTTCGGCAGACACAACATCTTTGTTTGTATGTGGTGCTGAGGATCGAACCCGGGCCACACGCATGCCAGGCGAGCGCGCTACCTCTTGAGCCACATCCCCAGCCCCCAGCAGAAGGATTTTTATTTGGAAAACCATTTGATTTAGTTTACTTCCAAAGGATAGCACTCAGATTACTGGGTAGAGGAGAGATACTGACCATGGAAACACTAGAAGATAAAAATGGTTGCTCAATATAAGGAAGTGTTTTGTTTTTGTTTTTGTTTTGTTTTGGGTACTCAGGATTGAACCAGGGGTGCTTAACCGCTGAGCCACATCCCCACCCCTTTTTATATTATAGAGACAGGGTCTCGCTGGGTTGCTTAGGGCCTTGATAAGTTGCTGAGAGTGGTTTTGTTTGTTTGTTTAGCTTTTCTTTCTTTTCTTTATTTTCTTTATTCAGTATACAGTAGCGGAGTCAATGGGTAGAACACTTGGCACGGCTCATTTTCAGGACAGAAAATGGCCAACTGAGACAGATTTTGAACTTGCGATCCTCCTGCCTCAACCTCTTGAACCACTGGGATTATAGGCATGTACCACCACACCCCGTGATATTTGTGGGGGGTGGGTACCAGCGATTGAACTCAGGGGCACTTGACCACTGAGCCACATCCTGAGCCATATTTTGTATTTTATTTAGAGGCAGGGTCTCACTGAGTTGCTTAGCGCCTTGCTGTTGATGAGGCTGGCTCTGAATTTACCATCCTCCAGTCTCAGCCTTGTAGCTACTGGGATTACAGGCGTGTGCCACCACACCAAGTATTTTTTTTTAATATATTTTTTACTTGTAGGTGAACACAATACCTTTATTTTAGTTTAATGTGGTGCTGAGGATTGAACCCAGTGTCTCATGCGTGCTAGGCGAGTGCTCTACCCCTGAGCTAAAACCCCAGCCCTAATTTTTTTTATATAAAGTTTTTTTTCCTTTTTTGGCTGTATGATATCTCATCAGAGGGATACAGAATAATTTAACTAAATGTTTCTCTGTTGTTAGGTAATCAGTTCTCTCTCTCTCTCTCTCTCTCTCTCTTTCATTTTAAATAACATTGCAGAGTTGGGTGAAGTGGCATGTACCTGTAGTCCCAACTACTTGGTTACTGAGGTGGGAGGATCACTTGAACTCAGGAGCTTTGGGCCAGTCTGAGTAACACCGCGAGACTCTGTCTCTAAACATAATAAATAAATGAATATATAATAATAATAATGTTGGGCTGGGGTTGTGGCTCAGTGGTAGAGTGCTCGCCTAGCACGTGCAAGGCCCTGGGTTGGATCCTCAGCACCACATACAATAAATAAAAGTATTGTGTCTAACTACAACTAAAAAGTAAATATTTAAAATAATAATAATGTTGCAATGACTATTTTTGTGTGTATAAAATCTTTTCTTTCTTTAGGATTATTTCTTGTATGGGGCTGGGGATGTGGCTCAGTGAGTAGAAGCATGAGGGCCCAAGTTCAACCCCCAGTCATGCCTTGGCAGTGCTTTCAGAATTTCTTTTAGGGAAGGAACTGTTTTTATTAGGGGAAATAAGCCGCTTAGAGGGAGAAGGTTAGATCTTCAGGGCATGATTATTGGCAGGAAGCCGAGAGAGGAAGCTATATGACTAAAATGTCTCTTTCCCCCGGGGGCAATCTGTGTTGTTCTAGAGAGGGTGGGCCGAGGAGAGAAAGGTAGGGCAGGGAGGAAAGGGGTGGAGAGCAATTTGGGAGAAGAACAGGCCCTAAGGGGCGAAGGGGGCTTAGAACCTCAGTGGGAGATACAGAAAGCTCCTTAATGAGCTGTGATGGGTGACTTTACATCATGTGCCCCTGCCCCACCAGCCAGAGTATCACAATGTCTTCTGTACTCATAAATGTTTTGTGTGGGAAGAGGTGTGGGAAGTCCTTGGAAAGGGCTGAGTTTCATCTTTAGATTTTTGAACTGTGGTACAGTAACAGCCTGGGAAGCAGAAGCCCAAGAGGCAGACATAACTAGAATATAAGTCTCCAGAAATTTGCAGAAGTCTTAGGGAGGGCTTTGACTTTCACAGTCCATTTTTACTACAATCTCAAAAGGCAAGGAGATTGACATCTAAGTTCTAAAAGTAATATTCATTTCAAAAAGTAGGAAAAAAAGGAAAGCAAGAAAGAAGCGGGTGTGGGGTGGGGGGGAGTCACTGAGAGTTCCAACACCAGAAAGCTGAGGGTGTAGCATATGAAGTGGTAGGAAGTAGGAGAGGTAATCTGTGTGTGTTTATGTTTTATTACAGATTGAAGCCAGAGCCTTGCACATGGTAGGTAAGTGATCGACCACTGAAATACATCCCAGCCCTTTTCCCTTTTTATTTTGAGACAGGGTCTAAATTGCTGAGGCTGGCCTCCAACTTGCAATCCTTCTGTCTCAGCCTCACAGGGTAGGCGTGCACCACCATTCCCGGCTCAGCATTGCTTCTTCTTGGAAGCCACACACCTTCTCTGGGCCTGTTTCTTCACTGGGAAGATGAGAAGGTTGTACTGGATGACCTCTTAGTTCCCTACCAGCTTTGAATTTCCTTTTGTAAGACTTGCTGGACTTGTCTTACTGGCCCAGGCGCGCCCTGGTGCGCGCTCCTCCCTCAGCTGCCGCTCCCGAATCTCGCGCCAGAGGGCGCTGCGTACGGGCTCAGAGAAGCGTGCGGTGGGCGGAGTGGAGGAATCAGGGGAGTCTCCAGGACGTGCTGTGATTGGCTGAGACCGGGCGGAAGGGGGCGTGGAGGAGGGGGGAACCGAGCTGCGCGGTGACGTCGCTCTGGCGGGGCGGGGCTGGGCCACCGAGCGTGTGACGCCGCGGCTGCGGCGGAGCTGGGGATTAATGGGAAAAGTTTTGGCAGGAGCGGGAGGATTGTGCGGAGCCTGCGGGACGGCGGCGGTGGCGCGGGAGGCGGCCGGGACAGGTCAGGACGGGTCGGGGGAAGCGAGCAGGCAGGCGGCGGAGGCCAGCGGCGGGCCCGGGCGGAGACGGCCAGCTGGCCTGGGGCGCGAGGCCCGGCGGGGAGCGGGGTGGGGGAGCGCTGGGGTCCGTGGACAGCGGCGCTGCAGCTTCCCAGCGCTGCGACCCGGGCAGCCCCACCGTCGTCCTTTGCCCTGCTGGCGCCCCGCCCCACTGTCCCTGCACCCCCATCCTTTGGACCCCCGTGGCTGTTTGAGCCCAGGTCACCGCCGTTTCTGACCCGACTCCCTGGCCCCTCTTGGGCCTCGTGGCTCGGTCTCCTGCCACTTCTCTGGGAGCACCATCTCTGGCCCGGGATCCTGGCTCACTCCTCTGACCTCTTCCTTCATCTCTCTGTGATGTCCCCCAGTCCTCCTCTCTACCTGGCTCTCCTTCGGGAACTCGCCTCTCGCTCGTTATCCTTGCCTCCTGCCTTCACCTTCCATCCTTGCCCTTTTAGTCTTTGCTCTCTCCAGCTCTGCCCCACGTTGCCTGGTCACCCTCAGTATTACAGCTCCCCATTCTTTTCCTTGGGTTGTTATTTTGAGGCTTTTTGCAGCCCCTTGCTTGCAATCCCTGTCTGCCTAAGCTTCACCTACCCTGGCTACCTCCTGTTTCTTGTCCATCTACTTTCCTCCATATCAGTTCTGTCCCCCACATTCCTGTCCTTTCCTTCCAGGTTCCTTGCCTTTTCTTGGGGGAGAAGTGTTAGCTCCACACTCTACTCTGCTTTCACTTGACCTCCACTTCAGATACCCATAAGGTAGGATTGGGGTGTTTGAGCCCATGATTAAATTAAGGGGGGTGAATGTCTGAAATAACAGTTATGTCTGTGTGGGAGAATTTACTGGAGTGTTGCATCAGGGATGATGTCCAATTTGTAGCCCATTCTTCTAATCTCAGCTTTAATACTTCCCTTTTATGAGTCTGTTGACTTCCAGGAACCCTTGGGGAGAGACTGTGCCGAGTTGGGTGTGTGCCAGGGGTAGCCGGAGGCCTCATCCAACTCTTTTTCCCTTCCAGGAAACAGGATTCTATGTCTTTTCATTTGGAAAGTATACAACACTTTTAAACCATGATACCCATTTTGTCTGCTCTCACTCCCACCTTCCATACTGTGCCCCATCCCTAAGAGCTAAGAGAAGTGTCCAGAAGCTGTGCCGTAGAGAATACCTGTGGTTCTCAATCTTTGTATTCTGATTGGCTCCAGAACATTTTTTTCCTATTTGAATTTTGAAATAGATCGCTGGCCTCCTTGCCTTGGGGCTGTCAGGCCTCTGTTCCTTTTATTATTGGTGGCTTGAACCAGTTGCTGATTTTCTCTTGTGTATCTTTAACTGACTGAATGTGCCTCTGCTGTTGGTCACTGAACAGGTTCTCTTGGAGTCTTATCTCTCTACTTTTTCTTGGGGAGCTTAATTTCCTGTGGATCCAGGAAGGAGGCTGACTCCAAAGCTCTGTTCACTTTGCCCAGGCCTAGTCTGGGGTATCAGGTTGATATCTGCCTGGGCAATTATGGGGCTGCATTAGATAGATCTTTGCCAGGATCTTGAGTTGTCTGCTTCCAGACACCTGGATCATTGTCTTGGGCTAGAGAGCCCATCATCTTGATCGTGTGTCTGGACATTTAACCTTCTTTCAGAAAGTTCTTTTCACATTCCTTCAATTTGAGCTCTTTTATTTGGCATTCATCCCCTGGAGAAATCTTCAGGAAATAATATATCCTCTGTTTCTGTCCAATCTGGTCTTGGAGGATTCTGAAAATGTGACCCACTCTCAAGTTCGGAGATGAAGGCCTGTGGTTTCACTGGTTCCAGGTTTCTAGGTCTCCTCTTTTGAGGATCATGCTCTCTCTCTTTGAGCCAGAACTGGCCACAGAATTGGCCACAGAACTGGCAGCCTTGAGGAGCTGTGGTGGAGAGCCAACTAAACCCGCTCGACCAGACCTGACACTTCTGTAACTCTCTTACACACTGACCCTTTTCTGGGGCAGCCATAGGATCATGGATGGTGTATCACTGAGCCAGTCCCCTCTCCATTGACCCCAGAGCCTTGTCTATGCAGTACTTGGGGCGATTTGGGAAAAGTGGACCAGAAGGAGTTTTTGGTTCTTATGAAAAACATTCCAAGAGAAGTCTTTTTTTTTTTTTTTTTTTTTTAACTTTTTTCCCCCTTGTAATGGACTTTATTTATTTATTTATTTATATGTGTTGCTGAGAATTGAACTCAGCACCTCACACATAAGCCCCCTCCAGAGTTTTAACGGGTCATTCTTGAGGTCGAGGTCCAGTGTTTGATAGTAACTTGGTCCAGTCTCTGACTTCTAAAAAGGATTTCACCTGACCCTGGTGGGCAGTGTGGCTGCTTCCCTGCCTTTGCTTACCTGTTAGTAGTGCTCCCCACTGAGGGGCAGTGAGGGGCTTGGTTATAGGCAGACCCAGTCCTGGTGGAGTGGCTTGGACACCAGCAGCCCTGACTTGATAGCCTGTTGCAGTTTGTCCACTCTGTGGTCTTTGAATGGGTAGTCATGATTATTGATTACCGAGTTCCTGTTCAGTGATTTTGTAGAGCCTGGTCAGCTTGCCTGTGTTTCCGCGCTGTGGGGTGGCAGGCCCCTGATGGTGTTCTTCTCATGGTGTGACCTGTCAGCTCCTATGTTCTACTGCCTTTCTCCTTGCCTCTTCTCCACTACTTTTTGGTATATACCTCAGCCCACACAGGAAGAGGGACCCCCCACTCAGCCACCATCCCCACCTATGGCCCCTTAGTTCCCTTCCCTGAGGGCCCAGTAGGACAGTCAGTGTCAGGTACTGACCTGGGAAGCTGGTGGGCCTCTGTTTGGGGTAGAGTGCAGCTGCCTGACTATTGTGTAAGTTGTCCTCAGGGCCTGAGGAACCTGGCATGTCCTGGGACAGTGCAGCTTGTGTCTTCCAGGAGGAGCTGGACCTGTGACTCCTGAAGGTTTCAGCTGGATGCTGTCACTGAGGCCCCTGGTGCTCCCTGCAAGCCAGGAAGCTGAACAGTGGTGCCCTCCTCCAGTGCCTTTGGAGAGCCTGGAGATGCCAGGAACCAGGCCCCCAGCCCAGCATTGTCCACATTGGAAACATTCTCTTCTTCCTCCTGAGACCCAGTGTCTCCACGGACTTTGTCCAGCCAGGCCCTGGCTTGTATTGTGCCAGAAGCCCTGTGCCCATTGCCCTTGCCATGTTGTTCCAGGTTGCCCACTGGCTGTTTCTTGGACATGGTTTGATGTCCCAGAGCATTCTTCTCTGCCTTTGGAGCCTCGGAAGGGTGGCTTACAACAGCTGGATTCTAGGATATCAGAGGGGAGCTGGGCACTTGGCTGGAGCTTGGCAGGGAGAGAATGGCCACTTGCATCAGATTTCAAACATGTGGGTCTGCTTCCTTGGCAGATGACTCCTGGCCGTCATAGCTCAGCAGGCTGGTGACAGGGCTGTGACTCTAGTCCTGTCTGAGGGGTTTTGCTAAGGAATCAAACGTGATTCAGGACATCTCAACATTTATGAGCTGCCACCTGTGGTGGGGTGTTGGGCACCACCTCTTCCTTATGTTTCCAGCTCTTTCTGCCCCACCCTGGTAAAATCAGCAAAACCAGTGTCTGCTTGCTTAGAAGTGCACAGACTACTTCCAGGACGGAGAAATATTTGCTGACTCAGGCTCAGAATAACAACAACATCTCAGGATGGGTGTGTGAGGGACAGTTGAAGAGCCAGCTTGCCTTGGGAGCACTCTTTTGAGTCCTGGTGTTTAACAAGAACTTACTAGAACGACTTTCAGGACCCCTGGCATCTCTCAGCTGAAGATGTTGGTTTCTTTCTGTCCTGTAGGGTTGAGCAGTGCCGTGGGCATGCACGTGGTACTCACACAGAGGCTTCTGCTCACTGACAGATGAAGACGGACGCACCCTAGAGGTAATCCCATTTCCCTTACTCACTGGGGCCTCTGACAACTGACCAAAACAGGATTCAGATTTAGGAGCCTGGCCTTGAGGATGAAATAATTTCACTAGACGTGAGTCCCAGATCCCAGATGCCTGTCATAGGACCTGCTGTCCTTCAGTTATACATAGTAGGCACTTATTAAATAATTACTGAATATCAGTGACTTACATAGTTTTTTTAGGAGCATGGAGTTTTTTTCACCTTTGTGCCTACTGAAAAAACAAACTCCCGAGGGCAAGGACTTATTTTCTTTCTATTGTGTCTGTGACATTGCTTGGCATAGAAAGGACACTGAGTAAATGTTTGTTGAATAAATAAATGAACATACTTTTCCTCCCCACCCACATGAATGCTGAGGGTACCAGGTTACAAAGATGCAATCCGTTATTCTCTTTCATTTATGGAACAAATATTTTTGAGTACCAACTGTATACCAGGCACTTGGGAAATGATGATAGTAAAAACATTCAGTCCCTGTCTCTCCCGTCCATGGGCTGGCATATATGAGAGCAGGACATGATACACATAATTGTTCCTTCCCTTTCTGCTAGGCTAGTGGGTCCTCACCAGAATCTGAAAAACGCTGTGGTTTTCCATTGCTGTTTCCCTGTTCTCAGGATGCCTGGCAGGTTTTATAAACCCTCAGAGGGGTGCTCCAGGGAATTTGATGTTCATTGTCTCAACTATTTAGGAAGCTGGGTTATGGTGGGTCCCTGCTGGTGGCCGGGAAAATGTGGGCCTCCTGTCTGTTTTAATCTCTGAAGTTCAGTGGTTCCAGGAGCTGTTTGAGGGCTTCACTTCCCTTTCTCTGCCTTTAACACCCTGCAGGTTTTCCTGTTGCTGAACAGGGTGGCGAGGCCCTGGGTCTGTTCATCTGTGGGGGTCAGGTTGTTTGTGGATCTCTCCGGAAGGTCTTGGGCAGGGGTCCCTGCTGTTCTCCAACCCGTATCAAGTCCTTTCCTCTGAAGGGAATGCGAGGGAGGAAGAAGGGGGGTTGGAGGCCTGTGAGGTTCCCTCAGAGGGGATGAGGTGGATGTTCCCTCTGAGCAGGGAGAGCTGCCGGGCTGAATTGATTTGCTTTGTCATGTGCTTCAGCGACAGCTAGCCACAGTGGCAGTAATTGTGCATGTCCAGGGATTGGCTGTAATTCATCCCTGAGCTTTGAGCTCCCAGTCCTAGCTAGAAGCTGTCTTCTTAGTGTCCTTTGGCAAAGATGAGACTATTAGATTTTATAGCTTTGTCATGTATTTTGGTGTTAATCTCTGAAAGTAGTGGCTGTTGCCACCTTCATCTTTCCTACCTGAAGCCTGTGTGTGGGTCAGGTTCTGGGACAGATGTTTCACATGGGCGCCTCTGGGATGAGTCAGATCCTGGCTAGGGAAAGAAGACATGCACAGGAAAGATGTTTTAGATATTAAAGAGCTGGTGGGTACTGAGAACATGGTGCTATGTAGAGGATGCACAGTTAGATGCGCAGGTTGTCACTGAGAAAGGACCTTGTTCCTCAAGAAACTGGGTCTTGGGGCTGGGGATGTGGCTCAAGCGGTAGCGCGCTCACCTGCCATGCGGGCGGCCCGGGTTCGAGCCTCAGCACCACATACAAACAAAAATGTTGTGTCCGCTGAAAACTAAAAAATGAATATTAAAAAAAAAAATTCCCTCTCTCTCTCTCTCTCTCTTTAAAAAAAATATTAAAAAAAAAAAAAAAAAAAGAAAAGAAACTGGGTCTTGGACAGGGCCTTGGGGGGGAAATGGTTTCTTTTGAAGTCAATTTTAGAATACTGTGAAACAGTGATTCTTAAACTTTCTGGCCTTAATACCACTTTAGAATTTAGACATAACTTTCTTATATTCATACATGAATACACAACCAGTGTAATTCCACACCGTGTACAACCACAGGAATGGGAAGTTACGCTCCATGTATGTCTGATATGCCAGAATACATTCCACTGTCATATAAACTGAGAAGAACTAATAAAAAATGAAAAACAAACCACTTTAGATTTTTTTTTTTTTTTTTTAGTTGTACATGACTACAGTATCTTTATTTTATTTATCTATTTTTTGTATGTGGTGCCGAGGATCGAACCCAGTGCCTCACACATTCAAGGCAAGTGCTCAACCACTGAGCCACAGCCCCGGCCCCACCACTTTAGATTCTTAAAAATTATTGAGGACTCCAAAAACTGAGGAATTTTTAAAAATAATATACCAATTCATTTAATATATAAAATTAACTTATTACATTATAAATGATATTTTTAGTGAGAAATAACTATTTCAAAGCAAACTGATTGAGGTAAGTGACGTTGTTTTACTCTTTTTGCCTACCTTTTTATGATTTAATAAAAGACAGCTGAATTTTTCTTTTTTTTTTTTTTTTGGTACTGGGGATTGAACCTAGAGGTGCTTTACCACTGAATCACATCTCCAGTCCTTTTTTTTTTTTAATTGTTGATAGACCTATATTTTATTCTATTTATATGTGGTGCTGAGAATTGAACCCAGGGCCTCACACATGCCAGGCAAGTGCTGTGCCTCAGACCTTCCTGTCCTTTTTATTTTGAGACAGGACCTTGCTAAGTGCTGAGGCTGACCTCAAACTTGGGATCCACCTGCCTTAGCTTCCTCAGTCATTGGGATTACAGGTGTGCACCACCATGCCCAGCTAGGATAGCTGAATTCTTACAGCTACTTTTTGCCACAGTCTGGCTGGGCACAAATCACCGAGCCGAGCCGAGCCGAGCCGCCACAAAGCACTTGTCAAACAGGAAGCTTTATTGCCTGAACTCCACCAGCACTCCACGCACACTCCCCAGGAACTCTCCCAGCTCTCCACCAGGTTCTGCGTCCTCTCTGCGAGAACTCCAAAGTGGCGGGCACGAGGCAGCAGGAGCCACCCTATTGCCGGACAGCAGGGGTCCATATACAACTCAATACACAGCCTGTCCCAATCCAGCATCATCCAGTCACAGCAATTATAACTTTATTATCATCATCTTAATGGCTCGCTGGCTCACCTCTTAACCTTCTGGCGCCATCCCACTCAGCTGTGGCTGTAGCAACTTTTGTGTTCAAGGTCTTGCAATATGTTATTTTGTTTGAAGGATACGAAGAAAATTGGATTTCACACAGATATGTGGTTTATAAAGGGAGGAGTATTTTAATAACCTTTGCCAATAATTGTGGATATTCTCTTTTGATGCTCAAAAGAGCCTCACTTGTCTAACTCAGCAAGTGGTAGTTTAAGGTTAGTTGCAGTATGGGTCTGAACCTCATCAACAAACTTTCTATACTTTGTGACATTAAAATCCTTTGATCTGTCTTGCACTTTGAGTGACTATTTTACTTTTAATTGGTGGTTGGCAACTATTGGCTCACTGAATTATATAGATCTCCCAAATGTTGACACATTTCATTTTACAATATCAAAAAATCATATTAATTAATATTGCCACTGATCTCATCAGAATGTTCTTTAAAAAAATATTTATTTTTTAGTTGTAGTTGGACATATTACCTTTATTTTATTTACTTTTATGTGGTGATGAGGATCGACCCCAGGGCCTCGCACATGCTAGGCGAGCGCTCTACCACTGAGCTACAACCCCAGCCCTTCATCAGAAAGTTTTTAAGTGCTCGGGAGCACTAGAAACAAGTTTTCCCTGAAATGAATTCTCCCTTGAGAGCTTGTTTTTTTTTTTTAATTATGGATGACATGCTGTTACTTCTTAAAGTGGCAGGCTTACTTCACTTATTTTAAAGAAAAAGTCAGAATATCAAAGTCTAATCAATCATAATTTCCCTGTTAATCTTCTTTTCAAGAAAAATGTGTTCCATGAAAAAAGTGGCTAGTTTAGCTTGCAACTTAGTGATACAAGTACTTTTTCTTGAAACCATTATGTAACTCTCATTTTGTTACATGGAATATTACAAGTTGAGCTGGGGAGTTTAACTCAGTGGCAGAGCACTTGCCTAGCAAGTGCAAGGCCCTGGGTTTGAGTCCCAGCAACACACACACAAAAGTTGTCAGGGGTTGAGGTTAATAAAGTTAGTTTTTACTGGTTTTATCTAGGACATTCTTCAGGGCAATGGCACTTCATTGTTTTTCATGGTTCTGCGAATTGACTGGACTCAGCTGGGTGAATCTCATTTGGGTCTCTTATGTGACCTATAGACTGGGCAGCATCACGTGAAAGCGTGGCTGCCCTGGACTTGCACCCGACTCACTGCCTGGTGCTCAGTGTTGACTCTTGCCTGTGGGTGGCCCCTCCATGTGCCTTGAGCTTTGCACAGCATGATAGCTGGGTTCTGAGCAGAAGCATCCTAAAAGTGAGCATACTGAGAGATGAAGGCAGAAATGGCAAGGTCACAGTGTTACTTCTGTATTCTCTTGGTCATAGGACTAAGATTCAAAGAGAGGACTACATGAAGGTGTGAATACAAAGAGGTGAGGTTCCCTGGGGAGAGACAGAGGCCTCCTTGGAGACTAGCTGCTACTTTTTAGCATCCTTTATATGAGGTATGAATTTATTCTAGGAGGAAAGTGCATCTTCTTATAATTTCCATTCTTAGAAATAATTATTAGAAAATTCTTTGTGGGTTGATAGAGGGCACTGAATGCCAAGTAAAGGAATTTGCACGCTGTTCCTTGGCCAGTGGGAAGCCATTGATGGTTTTGGAGCAAGAAGTGATGATATTAATATTGCAAAAAAGATGAGTTGAGTAGAGAAGGAATGGAGGCAGAGAAGGTGGGAGAAGATGGGTAGGGGACTACCACAGTGGTTTCAATGTAAGGAGGTTCTTCCTCACATTAAATGAGTTCCTCTGGGTGCAGTTCAGTGCATTGCTTCTGGCTACTTCTGACCTATCAGTCACACAGTTTAGGTATCCAGGTGTGGGGAGAGTAACCCTCACCCCATTTTAGGGTTATGGTTGCATGGGAGAGATTAACTCAAGTGTTCACAAAAGTAAAAGGCAACTAAATTTTAGGTTTTGTTGTGAAGGTACATAAAATGTTAAGCATTGGGGTTGGGGATGTGGCTCAAGCAGTAACGCACTCACCTGGCATGCGCTGGGTGCTGGGTTCGATCCTCAGCACCACATTAAAAATAAATAAATAAATAAAGATGTTGTGTCCACCAAAAACTAAAAAATAAATATTAAAAAATTTTCTCTCTCTTAAAAAAAAAAAGTTAAGCATTGCCAGGTGTAGTGGTGCACACCTATAATCCTTGCTACTTGGGAGGCTGAGGCAGGTGGATGACAAGTTCAAGGCCAGCCTCTGCAATTTAGTGAGACCCTATCTCAAAATAAGAAAATAAAAAGGGCTGGGGATGCAGCCCAGTGGTAGAGCACTCCCGGGTTCAATCCCTAGTACCTCAAAATAACTAAAATTTAAAAAATATTAATAAAATGAACCTCACCTCTTGTCTATCCCCTTCCTACTGGGTTCTGAGGTGGCGAACTTAGGGAGAAATGACTTTCTGAACCCGCCTCTTCCTGAGTTCCAGCTGGCATGCTGGGAGCCCAGACAGAATAACGGGGAATCTTCACCTTTGTCACACAGCCCTCTGCGGCAGAGTGGCGTGTTGTAGTTCCCTTCTTTTTCTTTCCAGTGTATTTTTCAGCCTAACTTCTCTCCAGCCTTGTAGTCATCCCAGCAACTGTCCTGAGACCATTACTGAGCCCCACACAGCTAATGGGGACACGGTTTTGACAGTGAGCGTTCTCCCATGAGGAGGACACCAAAAGGAGAGGCTCCCGGGAGGCCCAGGGTACTGCCTTGTGCTTAAGCTCACAACTCTGTCGTCATAATGGGTGTCTCAGTAGATTGTCACAGCTTCCGTTTGTCATCTGCTGTAACCCTTGATCCTCTTCACTGCTTTTGTGCTTCCCTGTCCCTGAGTTGTGACCTCAGAGGCCCAGAGCTGGAGCGTGAGTCAGCCTGCTCTCCTAACCTGCAGCCTTTGCTGTGTGCGCAGTGGTCTGGTGCTCACTCTTGCCCCACCCAACACAGCCCTGAGCACTCAGCATCTGCATTTCTAAACAAGCAGAGGATACTTTTCTTCAGTTCCTTTTTATTGCCTGAAACATTTCCCTGTTGCTAATTGTCACTTGATTTTCTTTGCCTCCATTTCCTGTAGTAGACGGTTTCTTAGCCCAGCACTGTAGACCTAGGATCTGTCAGTGGCTGTCCTGTGCATCCAAATGGTTGGCAGCATCTTTGGCTTCTACCCACTAGATGCCATTAGCATGTTCCCCTCCCCAGTGGTAAAAATCAACACCTCCAGACATTGCCAAATGTTCCTGGGAGGCAGAAATCACCTTTGGTCCCTGAGAACCAGTACTGTCCTCAGATATCTCCCTGAGCCCTGGAGGTCCTTGGGAGGAGTGAAGTGGCTCTCAGTGTGCAGTGTGTTCCAACTAAGTACGAAGCCAGTGGCTGTCTATAGGACAGAAGGGTGTGTCCAAGAAGTAAAGCCAACTCCTAGAGTGGTTGTGTTTCTCAGTCTCTACTACTATTTCTTCGTTTTCTTCTTTTTAAAAATATATAGTTAGTTTTAGTTATATAAATATATAACTTTTAGTTATATAACTATATATATAAAAATATATAGTTAGTTTAGTTGTTGATAGATCTTTATTTTATTTATTTATATGTGGTGCTGAGAATCGAACCCAGTGCCTCACACATACCGTACAGGTGTGCTACCGCTGCACCACAACCCCAACCCTCAGGCTGTACTTCTCCAAATCATTTAGCATTTGGGCAGAAGCCAACTTCCTATAGCTTCCAGAGGTGCCAGGTAGAGGACAGGTGGTCCCAGCATGCCAATTGCCATTAACTAGCGCATTCCTGGTGCCCAGCATTACCAGGGGGTCCGGGTGCTCTGATCACACAGTCTTCTGCATGCCCCAGCTCTCAGAACTGTCTGGCATAGGCAGCTCTCCTGTGAGAAAGCTTTTCTGCCACCCAGGGCATGTTTGACCCAGACCATTCTTCTCAGCTTCCTGACCTTTAGGACAATCCAGAGATTCAAAGGGCTCCCCTTGACCCTCAGCTTGCACCCTGGAATGTTTTTCCCAGTAGCCCCTGGGGACTTAAAGAAAATTGCTTTTCCCTTCCAAAGAGAGCCACAAAGGTGCACGTGCTCAGTTCCAAAAAATGAATTCTCTTCTGCCTACTTAAATAGCAACAAGTAGAGCTAAAGAAAGGCCTAGGCCTGGGGACATTACCAATCCCCTTCTGACACTTTGTCATGTGAACAGGGATCAGTACTAGATGGTGTTTTTCAGACTTTTGTTTCTTACATGCCCTTGGAGTTTGCTTGCTTGTTGGTGGCTAAGTAATGGCCTCCAAAGATATCGAGGCCGTCACCCCTAGAATCTGTGAATATTGTCTTATATGACAAAATGGACTGCAGATGTGATTAAGTTAAGGATCCCGGCATGGGGGATTATCCTGGATTATCTGGTGGACCCTAAATGCAATCACAGATCCTTATAAGGGGACAGTAGAAAGATCTGAACTGGAGAAGAGGCAGTGTGACCACTGCTGCAAGATGCTATCCTTTGGGCTTTGAAGACAGAGGAAGAGGCCAAAGAATGCAAGGAATGCAGCTCCGGAAGCTGGAAAAGGCAAGGAAACAGACTCTGGCGGAAGTGCAGCCCTGCCAGCACGTTGGTTTTAGTTCAGTGATGCTAGCTTTGGACTTCCCACCTCCAGAACTGTAAGAGAATAAATGTGATTTGTTTTAAGCCACTAAGTTTGTGATAATTTGTTATAGCATAACAGCAAACTAATAAAGGGATTATCTGCCTCTGGGCACAGGTGGGTGACTTGGCTGATTCCTGTTCTTATTTTAAGGTATCTCTTCCATGGCACTAGAATGTAGCCCAGCCTTGTTCCAAGCTAATGTTTGAGACAGTCTGCATTTTGGGGGGACCCTCAGGGGACTTCTGGGAGCAAAAGAGAAGACCTCAGATAGTATCTGATCCTTGCTTTTGGAGCTCATCCCATACCTTCAATCTGATCCATACTAAATGGTGTTTTCCAGACTGTTGAGGATCCAGGATTAGTGACTATCTTATTCTAATTCCATCCCTCTTTCTTCCATTTATTCAGCAGATATTTATTGGGTACCTTCCAGGTGCTGGTGGCTGTTTCTAGGCACTGAGAATGAGTGGGTAACACAAAGCAGATTTAAAAAATCTTCCATAGCTGGGTGCAGTGGCTTGTGCCTGTAGTCCCCACTGCTCAGGAGAACGAGACAGGAGGATTGTCTTGAGACCAGGAGTTTACGGCCAGCACGAGTAACAGTGAGACCCCTGTCTCAAAAAAATAAAATCTGTCCTGGGCTGGGGTTGTGGCTCAGTGGTAGAGCGCTTGCTTAGCATATGTGAGGCACTGGGTTTGATCTCAGCACCACATAAAAATAAGTAAATAAACAAACAAATAAGATAAAGGTTCATCGACAACTAAAAAAATATTTAAAATAAAATCTGTCCTGGTATTTGAGCTGGAGGATGGAGAGGGTGTCAGAATTAATAAAAGCATGTCAGATAGTGATTAATACTGTATAGAAAAATAGTGCACAAAGAGGACAATGACAATTTTAAGTAGAGGACAGGCAAGGCCTCACTGAAAAGGTGCTGCCGAACTGGAAGAGGAGTGGCCAGCTGTGGAAGATGCTTACAGGTGGAGGGGAACAAGTCCAGCTAGCTGCTCCTACCTTAGGATGGGCGACATCCCTGTAAACCAGAAAGCTGAGGATACCACAAGTCAAAATGCATTTAATACCCTGCACCTGCTGAATATCACAGCTTAACAACAAAGTCCTCTCTGTAGAGTAGGTGGTTTGCCCTCAGGATCATCTTGGCTGCCTTAGAGCTGCGGATCATGGCTGTTGCCAGCATCTATCTCAAGAGAGTGTCACTAGCATCACAGAGGATCAAAATTCAAAATTCCAAGTATCGTTTGTACTGAATGTGTAAGCTTTTGCACTATTGTAAAGTTGAAAAATTGTTGAACCCTTGTAATTTGGGCCAAGGATGTAACTCATAATAGAGCCCTTGCCCGGCCTATGTGAGGCTCTGGGTTCTAATCCCAGCAATACCAAAAAAAAAAAAAAGCTGATAATTCAGGGACTGCCTGTACAAAGGTCCTGGGGTGGAGCACCACTGTGTGTTTAATTAAGGACTGTTGTGGAGCAGGTGTGGCTGGAACAGAGCAAGGGTGGAGTAGGCTGGAGGGGATGAAGTCAGGAGACATGGCTGGGGTCCTATAAAATCTTTTACTTCAGTGCCCTTTCCTCTGTCCTCTCATTGCTTCTCAGTTTTCATACCGTGTTCTTCATTTTCTTTTTGGTAGATATTTGTCATATCATCCTTAGGGAATATTAGCAGGTAAACATAGTTTAAAATATTAGAAGGAGCCAGGCTGGTGGCACTCACCTGTAATCCCAGCTACTTGGGAGGCTGAGGCAGGAGGAAGGCACATTCAAGGCCTGCCTGGGTGACTTAACTAGTCAAAATAAGGAAAAGGGCTTGTCGTGTAGCTCAGTGGTGAAGTGCTCTGGGTTCCATCCTCTGGGTTCAATCCTAGTACCACAAGTAAAATAAAATAAAAATTTAAAAGGAAGAAAACCAGCCTCCTCTTTCTGAATAACAAAGGCAGTTCCAGCCTCAGTGTTTATGGGGCCAGGTGCCTAGACATGGAGGCTGGCCGCCCTCAATGGGCAGTTCTGGTTCTGGGAAATCTTCATCTCCATCACTTTCCTCAGCCCCGGGAGGAAGCCCAGGCCCCCAGGCCTGCCTGCTCTTACCACCCCCCTCTCCTGGTCAGCCTGGCGGGAGTTCTGCACATGCCCACTGGAGTTGCTCTCCTAGCCCCTGACCTCCTCACCTTTCCTCCAGGTAGCACCACAGTATTACTCAGCCTGGCACACGTGCCAGTGCCACCCATGTTTATCACTTGGGCCCTCTGCACTCATAGCTGCCCATTCCCGAGCTGCAGGTCTGCGGCCTCAGCCTCCTAGGAGGCTGCTTTCATGCTCATCTTTCTTCCCTGTCTCCAAAGATGTCAGAACCTTTCTGCCTGCACCCAGCGCAGCCCCCCTTCTGCCTCTGGTCCTTGGACTTCTAAAAATCAGATCCCACAAGGTCAAGAAGCCCAGGTGGAAAAGTCCCCCTCTGCCTAGATAGAGACCATGACAGCTCTGGTGCGCTGGCAACTTTCCAAACTGCCAGCCTGTCATTAGTCCATGGTAAGCTCTGTCGTCATCTGAGGCCAGAGTACAAATTGTCTCCATGGATTAAATCCTGCTGCTGTTTCTCTGATTTTACCTTCCTAGGTGATTGCCCAGCACCTGCTCTATATAAGTGGGGTCAAATAGATTGTCATTAAAAACAAACAACAACAACAAAATCTTTGGCCATTAACAAATTTACCAATTTTAACTTTTAGCCCCCAAGTGGAAATCACTGGGTAAATTTCTGAATTACAGAATGCATCCTGTGAAGTTCTACGTCACCCTGTTTATATTCTGTTGTTTATATTCTATGTGGTTCCTAAGAGTTTTCCTCTTGGCATCTTAGCATTGTGGTGTATTTACAGCATAGAGTTGCAATTTGCCTGTCATATTCTTTCAATGTGTCACCTTCGGAAAAAAGTCTAGTCTGTTTTCTGGCACACTCCCTGACCCAGTAGGTATCATGCACCCAAGCCAAGGCCTGCCTCTGAGTCCCGCAGGCCTACGTTGCTGCTGAGATTATCTAGTTTTGATTCACTTTTGTGCCCCCTCTTGGGCCACAATATAGGTAAGCAAGAAGTACCTTTCTTGAGGGGTTGCAGTACTCCCAGCTCTTGCCCTGTGCACCTGTCTGCTGTCTTTGGATGGCAGCCTGCACCTTGCCCACCTTTTTGCCTTCTACTTCCACCATGCAAGAGAATGGATGTTCTGTATGAGTCAGAGGCCTGCAATGCAGTTTGTCCTCAGACCTGAAGGTGTTCATTAGCTGCAGTCAAAGACCATCTCCCCAGAAACTGGGCCCCCTGATTAAGGCCCTCAAGTGCTTTGCATGGAGGTGCTCAGCAAGCACCTGTCAGGTGGAAGGGTAACTAGAAGATCAGCCTAAGTGTCTTTCCTCTCAGTGGCCTTGGTGGTAGTCTACACCAGAGCCCTATCACGGGGCGTGGATAGAAGGGGGCTTAAGCCGACACGTTCACTCACAGACCCTCTCCCAGTTGTTAGGCTCAAAGAAATAACTGAGACTGTTGGCTTTGGCAGTCTTTCCAATGGACATCTCCTCCCCACCTTCCCTTCGGAGGGTCTGGGTAAGGTTCCCTTCTTCCCTTCTGGCTTGGCACTTACCAGGGTATATGATGCCATTGGACAGTTATTTGCTACTGGACTGTGAGTTCAAAAGCCAGACAGACTTGTGTCCCCACTTGTGTCTAGTCCCCTTCTCAAGGCAGAGCCGGCAGACACTCAGTAACTGCGCAGAATGAGGCTCCCACATGTGGAACGCCTGTGTTGATCCCTGTCCACACTGTGACTCTGAGGGAGGAATCATTGCATGCCTTCTATAGGTAAGGATATTGAGGCTCAAACCGGTTAGGACATTTTCCTAAAATTGCACAGCTAATAAGTGGCAGAGCTGGGATTTGAACCCAAGTGACTAAACTTATGTTTTTGATTGCCACATAGCAGAGCCTTCTAGGAGGGATGGTAGCTGAATCTAATTGTTCCAGTTGGGAAAGTACTTGCTTGACTGGCTAAACTGGTGTTGGTTTCAGAGAACAGCAGAGTCCCTTGTTGGTTGTTGAGCAGAAGCAAAATGTTGGCAGGCCCCGGGGCCTCCTGCAGAGTCTCATTTCAGGTCAGTGGGCAGAAGAGGCCCTGTGAGTGATTGTGCTTTGTGGCTCCCTGGATCCGCTCCAAGATAGTGAAGCCCTGAAGAACCGCAGGAACTCACCAGCCAAATCGTGGGCCAAGCATGGAGGTTGGGAAGGACTCAGTCTCTGTTCTGAGTGAATGATCAGAATGACTTTTAGTCTGATGAAGGCAAAGGAGGGAGAGAAGATGGCTCAGATGTGCACATATGTAGAGGAGGGGAGAGAGATTCCCTTCATTCAGATTTTCTCTTGGACCAAGCATTATTTCATAGATGGCCTCCTTCCCCCTCACACCAGTCTTTAAGACGTTGGTATTGGTATTCCCATTTTACAAATGAGGTGTGGGATCAGAGTGGTTAAATAACGTCCTTAGGTCACACAGCTAACAAGTGGCAGAACTGGAATTTGAGCCTTTAGAATTCCTTCCCAGTTCTCTAGCTTTGCCCTTCCTGCCAGTGCACCCCAGCCTGGACTTTGCAGGAGTGTGCCAGTGATACCCATAAGTGCATGCACAGGCTTGTGAGCAGAGGCTGCAAGGGAATCTGGGCTCCTGATACCTGTCCTGCTTCACAACATGTGCCCTGCCCAGACCAGCGCTCAGACCAACAGTGGCGTTATGCTTTTCTCTTTCCTTGAACCCTCCACCCCTGGTTTATTTTAAGAGAACCTTTTCTATTTCTATTCACTTTTCCTGTCCTGGAGGCAGGGGTGGGGTGCAGGGATGTCATTGGGAACCAGATGAGGCAGGCATAGTAGCATCTTAGCAGTGGCTTTGGTTGGTCTCTGGGGACTATGTTCACCAGCCTACCAGCTCTAAGGTCCAAGGGATGCTGGAGCTCCAGTGGTCAGAGACTGGCAGCTGAGAGAGTGACACACACACTCCTCTTTCTGTTGGTTTCTCTGAAGGAGCAGAGCAGGAAGCAGCATGTGGCTCTGTAACTCTAGCTTGCCACCCGCTTCTAAGGGTGAGAACTTCGAGGGAATGTGGGGTCGTGGTGTAAAGCCAGACTGTGAGGGAAGTCAGTTGTGGCTCTGCCAGTTTCTAACCGCGTGACCTTGGACTTGTCACTTTACCCTCTGTGGGGTGGTAACCCTAGACCCTACACCTGAGGTTAACTGAGCTGCAGTGCAGAAGGGCCCAGAGGAGTGTCTTTGAGTTTGACTGTTTATTCGGCTTGTTGAAGCCAGCAGTGGAGGTGAAGGCTGGGAAGTGCTGGTTGGACTGAACAGAATTTGAGTCTGTTTGTCTTCTCTGCATCTGAACGTGGGCTTAAGTGGGTACTAACCCAAGTCTGGTAATTGCTCATGGGACCCCATGGGGCACTCCCAGTGGCAGGATACCTATGGTATCCCCCTGCCAGCCCCTGCCTGGGCCCTGGTGGAGGAAGGAGATGTGTTGAGGAATGTCTTATCCCGAGGCTGTCAGAGGCCAGGCCGGCTTTGTTCTTCCACCTTGCTGAGGCCCTGGCTTTTGAATGTGAGCCCGGGAGCAGTCAGGGTCTGTATCGCTGCAGGTGGTCCTGGGAGTTGGGCAGGAGGTCATGGAAGAAGGGCTTGCTGCTGACAGGCTTTTATTTCACTAGCAGCGAACAATGAAGGTGCCTTCAGAAAAGTGTATCTGGGATTTAGACTGAGGCTGGCAGTCATGGCACACCTGTAGTCCCAGCTGTTTGGGAGGCTGAGGCAGGAGGATCACAAGTTCAAAGACAGCCTCAGCAATTAAGCAAGGCCCTAAACAACTCAGCAAAACCCTGTCTCAAAATTTAAAAGGAGGGGTGCCGCTGGGAATAGTAGGGATGTGGCTCAGAGAATGAGCACCCCTGAGTTCAATCCCTGATACAAAAAAAGGGGGTGGGGTTGCTAACACTCAGTTTTGTGATTTACCCATATTTTTGGTGGTTTCATTGTGTCTCTTATGACCCTCTGACTGCCCCTGCCCAACCCTGCCCTTTGTGGAGAAGGCATTTGAAGGGGTTGTCCCTTGGTGTTAACTGCCTAAGGGCAGAGGATGGGTGGTGTGAGAGTCGCCTCTGCCTCCCCCAGGATCCGCCTGTCCTGGGCCCTCTCCCTCCCCATGTCACTGCCCTCTCTGACCACTTCTTTTTCCTCTTCTGTACATATCCAGGAAAGGACCGTCTCCAGTCTGAAGGTTTCTTTTTATGGCTTTGGGGGAGAAATCTCTCTGGAGCTCAGAAAAGCAGTTCATAGGGAGGAGATGGGAAGGGTGGTCTCTAGGTTGGGGACAGGGTCTTGGAGGAGTAGCCAGGAGGAGGGCCTTGTCTCTGGCTCTATCTTGGGGCAGTTAGAAAAAGAAACTGGGTGATGGGTTGGGGCAGGCAGGCAGCAGGTGGCTGTGGGGACTTCCTTGGATAGCAAGCAAACTGTCCAGGAAGAAGCCTAGAGAATAAGGGGTCCCGATATTGGCCAGAAACAGGGAATAGAAAGTCTGCCTTGATGGGACCTTATTCTCTAAGCAGACTCTGTATGTCCGTGATCCTCCCAGAGAGGTTTTCTCTCTATCCCCTCCCCCATCTGCTTTCCCTACCTGGCAGTTCCCTGGCCTGCCCAGGCCCCATGTGGCATGACAAGTCTGGTACAGCCAGCTAGTGTGCCTGCTGACACGTATGTGGCAGCCTCTGCACAGCCCCGTAGCACCTCCCTGGGCAGTGGGAGGGGATCTGAGCATAGTAATCAGGCACGGGGAGGGTGTTCCATGCGCCCTTAGATCTAGCAAAGATTCCATTCCAGAAAAGCAGCTTAGAGGCCGGGGAAAACCCCCTTCACTTCCTGCAGAATAAAAGGAGGTCTCCTGCTGTAGGCATGAAGGCCTCTCAGGCCCTGGGAGCTGGTGGAGGTCTTTTCTGGGCCACTTGGGCCTGCGCGCAGGTTATACCAAGAATTCACGCTTCACCGCAGGCTGATGTCCGTAGGCTGTGTGTTCCTGGGCATCTGCCTGGATGGTGCATGTTCTCCTGCAAGACCTGGCAGACACCCGTCCAGCTGACAGCCAATGGCTTCCTGTTCGTCCCCTCGAAGCTTGCCCCATTCCTCTCCCTTCCTCCACTCCTGAGCTATAATTAAGTTCCCATGTGAAACAGTATATCTCAGCTGACACACGCTTGAAACCGCAGCCCTGGTCATTGGGCAGCTCATCTGGGGTGACTTCTGGGACTGGTGTCTTGGCCTCCAGACGGTCTCCGGTAGGTCTGAGTAGGTGGTGTGGCCCGCCAGGAAAAGGTGGATCAGTGAGGCGAGGGCAGACTTTGGCCAAGTGTCTGAAAGTGGCAAGTCCTGGGGGAGGCGAAGGACAAGTGAGCAGCCAGAGAGGGCCAGGGGACACAGACAGTGAAAAGAGCCAGGCAGCATTGCAGGGCTGGAGGGCATGGACAGAGAGAAGCTTCTGGATCACTGAACCACAAGAAAGAATGTGAGCTGTTCATTGTGTATTATAGTCTATGTATTTTTACAGCACTTAAAATTGAGATGTTTCACATAACACAAAATTCACCACTTTAAAGTGTCCACCTAAGTGGATTTTAATATAGTCACTGTGTTGAATACTACTAATCAAATCCAGAATATTTAAATCACCCCCAAAACAAACTCCAACCCTATTAGCATGTAGTCCAATATCTCCTTACCTTCACCCATCTTCTGGCAACCATTTCTTCCCTTCTCTGTGGATTCCCCTCTTCTATACATCTTGTATAAGTAGACTCCTACAGCATTTATCCTTTTATGTACAGCTTCTTTTACTTAGCATGTAGAATGTAACAAAACTTCATTCCTTTTTATGGCTGAATAATATTCCATTGTGTGTATGTACAACATTTTGTTTATCTAGTCATCAGTTAATGGGCATTTGGATTGTTTTCATTCTTTCACTCTCAATATTTATGTATAGGCTTTTGTGTGGACATGTACTTTAAGTTTTCTTGGTACCTAGTGAAGTTGCTGGGTCATATGATAACTCTAACATTTGAGGAACCTTACAATGTTTACATATTCTCACTGATTCATTCATTCTTTTTTGTTTATTGGTTATTTTATTTATTATTAGTTATGGTAAAATATGTATAACATAAAATTTACCATTTTAAGTGTTTTATTCCATGGTAATAAGAAAATTTACGTTCTTCTGTAATCACCCCACCGTCCATCTCCAGAATTTTTTTCATAATAGCCAAAAACGAAACTCTGGATCTATAAAATAATAACACCCATTTCCTTTTTACAGCAGAATAAGTTTTCATTGTATCTGTGTAGTACATCTGTTTATCTATTCATCCGTCAACAGACATTTGGATTATTTCAATATTACAGCATTTACTGCTGTAAACATGGGTATACAGATAGCTGTTCATATTCCTGCTTTTGGTTCTTCCAGGCATATATATACCCCAAGATAGAATTGCTGTATCACATGGTAACTTACGATTTTATTTGTTTGTTTACTCATTTATTTTGAGTGGTGCTGGGATCAGTGCATCCCTGCCTTGTGGCATTCCAGGAAGCACTCCACAACTGAGCCTTAATTTTTTGAGGAAGTGCCATGCAATTGATGAGGTTAGTCACATCTAGGTTAGTCACATCTTTTGTAAGAAATGGTTTTTTCCTCTCTGAAGTGTCATTAGAATTTACTTTATTCTTATATTTCAAACACATCACCAGGATATATCTAGTTATTTTTCTTCTTTAATTAGTTCCATATTGGTGCTTGTGCAAAAGACAAGTCTCTTGGGATCTCCAGGAACTTTTCTAGCATATTTTCCCCTCTCAATGTCTCTGGACTCTGCTTCTTGACTCTTATTAGACAGACTACACTTTCTTGGGTCATTGCTAGTATATAGAAATACAATTAATTTTTATGTATTGATCTTGTATCCTGAAACCTCGCTATACTTACTAGTTCTAGCAGTTCTGGATTTTTTGGATCCCTTAGAATTTTCTATATCTAAGATCATGACTGGGTATGGTGGCAGGCCTGGAATCCCAGCTATTTGGGGAGACTTGAGGTAGGAAAATCACAAGTTTGAGGCCAGCCTGGGCTACTTGACCCTATCTCAAAATAAAACTTAAAATAAATAAATGAATAAAAAGGCTGGGGATGTGCTCAGTGACAGGTGCCCCTGGGTTTGATCCCTAGTACTGCAAGGAAGGCTCAGTGTGAGCACTGGCATCTGAGTGGCCTCGCAGATAATACAGCAGTTACTGTAATCGCAGTGGCCCTCGAAGCTGGGCAGAACTTGAGCAGACCGAGAGGTGCAGGGAGGGCAAGTGCGAGCAACAGCTCAGGGGTGATGGGAAGTCAAGAGTGCTGGTCATCTATCACTGTGTAACAGGTTACCCCAAACTTAGTGGCTTCAAGCAGTGCTTATTATCTTGTGGTTGCCAAGGTCAGGAGGGGATTTCATGCTGATATGAATACTGGGAGATGGGATTGTTGCCATCCATTTAGAAGACTGGCCCAGTAGCAAGTGCCAGTGAGGCTGGGATGGACCAGAGCATGTCAGGGCTGCAGGATGGGCCTTTACAGCTGGAGATCTTACCCGCTCGGCTGAGAGGCTAGGACTGATTTAAGAAGACAGGGGGTGGGAGGGTGGGGTGTGGAAAGTTAGGACAGTTAATCTGCTAGCATCATACCTGAGGGATCAAATTGGAGAGAATTACAGGGAGCGCACTAGTAGGAGATAGCTTTAGTAACCGAGGCAGGAAGCTCCTGGGCCTTTGCTAACAGTTATGTTGAGGACTTCCCGTCTGTGCCCTTCAGCTGTGTTTTCTCTCATCTTCAAAACAACTACAGAAAGAAGGAACTATTAATTGATGTTCAATTTGCAACAGAGGACACTTGGCTGAGAGAAGTTAAGACCCTTGTACATGGTCACACAGGTACAAAGTTACAGAACCGCAGTCAAATCTACCCAGCTTTGAAGACGGTGCCTTTGGTGGAGGTGGGAGTGGCAAGAGGGGAGTGACTGGGGAGGCGGGGTCTTGGTCCTTCCTGGATTCTGAAGGGAGATGGAGGAGTCTGACAGACTGAGTAGCTGGGACAACGATGACACTAGTAGAAGAAGAGGAGCTGGAGGGAGCCCTGGTGTGGCAGAGGAGTGGGTCGTCCTGGGACATGGGGCTCTTTTGGGCAGAGTCCTGTCCAGTTAGTGTCCTTTGGATATGAGACATACCCTGCGGCCAGAAAGTGCTGTAAGAGTGGGAGCTTACTGGGGAGAGGGTGCGGTGGGTTTGATAGGTGCCCTCTAGCCCCTGGTACACATGTGGTGGGCCTCTGGTCCTATGTTGTACAGCATTGATCTGCCCAGAGAGTGGCAGCGAGTGACACTTGGCTGTGGTAGTCATTCAGAGCCCTTTCACTTCTTTGGAGTCTTAAACTACCTTGTTGAGCTTGTCATTATTCCCTATTTGGTTGATGAGGAAATCAAGGCTCAGAGGAAAATTGATTAGCTCAGGAAGAGTCAGGATTCCAGTTACCTGCCGTAAAACTCCGTTCCTTAACCACCACGTGTCCTTTCTCCTGATTCTGCAAGTTACCTAGGACCAGCTGTGTGGCTCTGCCTCACACTATGTCATCTGAGCTTGCCCAGCTGGATTGTCATGTCCAAGGTGGCCTCTCTGTGCATGTCCTTCCTCTAATCCTACAGTAAACTGTCCTGGACTTCTTATGTTATGGCAGCTGGGGGACCAGAGGGTGAAAGGCTCAGGTCCAGAACCTTGCCTTGGCCACTTTCTGCTGGCCAACACTGTCAGTGGGCCAGCCCAGATTCAAGGATGGGAACTAGACTCCACCTCTTGATGGGAAGAGTGGCCAAGGGTTTCTGGCCATCTTTAATCCATGGGCAGCCAGTAATGGAGAGCTGGGATTTGAATCCAGATCTATGTGACTCATATGCAAGCCTCTCTCTGTCATACCATGCTGTGTCCTTTTCTGCTTCTAACTCCTAGGAAGCTGCAAAGCTGGTTTTGCTTCTGGTCTTCTGAATTGAAGTTGCACCACTCACCCCTTCACATGACAGCATCCAAGATCACTGGGCCAAAATAGGCTCTGCCCTGGGGATTTGCTAGCTACCCCCAGGCTACAGCACTGATTGCCAGAGGAGCCTGGAATTTCCCCGTGGAGTTTCCCTTTCTGCACTTAGTGGCCTTTGGTTCACAGGGCTGGCTGAGTGGGGTGCTTGCTGCATTGCAGCCAGATGTGCAGACTGGCCTGGTTTCCAGTTGCCCCAGATGGTGTGCAGTTCAGTGATTCCCACACATGGCTCAACTGGCATATTCACCAGGGAGTTTTGGAAAAAATGTAGACTCCTGGCCTTGCCCAAGGCCAATTGAATTAGAATTTCCAGCATGGAGTCCAGGAATCTGCATTTTAAAACTCCCTGTTGATTTGGGGGTGCAGCTCGACTGGGAACCACTGACTTCTATTTGTGGCATTCCCCCTCAGTCTCAGTGACCTCAGAAAGATGCCTTTGAAGTCATCAGCCAGAGGAGGCCACATGAGAGAGAATTAATCCTTTGCAGGCCCTTCTTCACAACCAGGAAATTATTCCTGAAAGTGTCCAGGAAGTATCTGACAGAATCTGCTCAGATCTTTGATTTTCTTTTGCATTCTTTGATATTATCTGAGCTTTGTGGGGGCTGGTGGTTTTCTTATAAAGTATTTATAGAGGGGAACAAGCTTTTATGGCAATCAGACCCTCTCTGGTCAAGACTGTCGTGGGCTGATTTAGCTGGACTGTGGAATTCCTTTGCTTAGTTGTCTGGTTGGTATCTTTGGTGCGTAGAATATGACAACCCTAGACGTAGCTAGGACCTTACTCATGCCGGGCTTTAGATCTACCTTAGGGTGCATTTGTGCAGGTAGATTTTAAAACCTGAGATACTTTCTTTGTCAGTTAAAAGACTGCCTTATACATTTTAGAATGCCTGGGAAATAACAGGATGCATAAAGCAGAACATAAAAATCACCTAGAACCTTCCTATCAGAGAATCACTGTGGTTAATATTTTGATGGGTATTCCTTGTATTTCTCCTCGGATCCTTCACGCACCCTCTTTTTGAAAACCATGGTGAAATCATATCATGATGCTGGTTTTTGGAAGCTTCATGAGACATAATCCATAAAGTTCACCTGGTGACACATGCAACTTAATGGTTTTGTGTTTACACAGTTGCACAACCATCACCATAACCTAGTTTTAGAACATTTTAATTTTTCTGAAAAGAAATCTTGTAATCCATTAGCATTCCATTCTCCAGTCTCTTCCCCCACCCAGCTCTAGGCATTTCATATGAGTATGATTTTATAATTTGTGATCTTTTGTGACTGCCTTCTTCCACCTTTTTTGTGGGAGGATACTGGGGATTGATCCCAGGGGTGTTTTACCTCTGAATGACATCCCCAGTTTTTTTATTTTTTATTTTGAGATAAGATCTCATTAAATTGCTAAGGCTGGACTCAAACTTATGATCCTCCTGCCCCAACCTCCCAAAGCACTGGGATTACAGGCATGCGCTACCACACCCAGCTGTGACTGGCTTCTTTCACCGAATGTAATTGTGATATTGTTTTGAAATCTGCTTGAAGCATTTATATCACTAGCAATTTGAATATAGTTTTTAAGAATCCATTTTGTCTTATGCAAAATAGTAGAATTCATTGTGATATCTTTTACATACACACAAAAGAATGCATTTTTATTTATTTTTTTAAGAATATGTCTTGAACAGTAGGGTAATATCCCGTCTCCTCGGGTGTCTGATCTTACTCCACAGTCCTGCTGATGCAGAATTAGGGCCTTTCTCACCTTTTGTTGTAATATTGGGCCCTCCTTATCTGCAGTTTCACTTTCTGTGGTTTGAAAATATCAAATGGAAAATTCCAGATATAAAAGATATTTTATTGCATTATTGTGCTGTTCCATTTTATTATTACTTATTGTTGTTAATCTCTCTATGTGTTTAATTTGTAAATTAAATTTTATCTTGGGGGCTGGGGCCGTAGCTCAGTGGCAGAGCGCTTGCCTCTCACGTGGAAGGCACTGGGTTCTATCCTCAGCACCACGTAAAAATAAACAAATAAAATAAAGGCATGTTGTTCATCTACAACTACAAAAAATTTAAAAAATAAGAATTTTATTTTGGGTTTGTATGTATGGAAGAAAGTGTAGCATAGCGAGAGTGTGGTACTATTCAGTTTCAGGTATCTACAGACCATCTTGGAGTGTATCTCCAAGGATGTGGGGGGGGCGCACTGTATTTTTAAAGCTCCTGCACTCTGAGATCACTTGTCTGTTGATTTGTTGGTGAGTTGTCTGAATCCCTGTCCAGAACAGAAGCTCTTTGAGAGCAGCCACTGGTATGTCTGGTTAACATAATCCCCCCATAGCTTAATTCCTGGCATTTGGTAGATATTATTTCTAAAATATGTGCATGTAGTTTTGAATGAATCAAAATGGGAGGCTTTTCCAAATTCTAGAAAGTTATACTAATTTATCCTCTCACCACAGTATTGGAGTACCTGACCCTCAACCCTTTGAATTTGGGTTGATTCACAGTAAGTCCTGTGATCCTTTAGATTATAACACTCTCTGACCTGTTTACCAGTTAAAGAATTGATGCGTATGTCCTTGTTTGTGGGCCGTGAATATCCTGGCTCTTGGGTGACACTGGAGTCTGCGTCCTCACTGTGACATTGCATCATATCCTGTCCCTCAGAGAGTTCTCTTGCCACTGCTTCTGTTGTGCGTGGTGTGTTGGGAGTGGGTGGAGTTGGTGGGTAGAAAGTGTGTAAGAGGATGTTGGTTCTGGCTGCTGATTTCGATGCCTTTTGAAGTCACCGGGAGATGTCACTCTGGAAGTTATGTGCTTTCAGAAATAGAAGTGAGGAATGCTCCAGCAGGAAGTCTGGTGCAGGCGGCCGTCTGCCTGCTCAGAGGTGGTGGGCACCCACAGGGCTGTGAACGCCTTCTGAGTCACCCGCTGGCTGCTGGTGCTGCATCTCTCCACACACTTCCTGTCTGGGAAAGCCTGCTGCGCACCGTGACAAAGAGACAGCAGAGGACTCGCTGAGGGTGCAGAACAGGAACCCCAGGTCCCAGCAGCTGCCTCTCACGGAGAGGTCTCACTGCAGTCGTCCTCCTCACACATGAGTGTGGCATTGCCGCGTGTTTTAGATAAATGTGGGTAGTGTACACTTGGGAATCAGGAAAAGCCGGATGGCTAAGGCTGCTCCAGCGTGCCACAGAGCTGTCGCAGGTGCTCTGTGGTGGGTCAGTTAAGGCCCTGGGACTCATCTTCTCCCTTAGCTGCTGGCTGGTCGTCCTGTACTCACCTCTCGAGGTTTTCCTATCTGCTCCCCTGGTGGTAGCTCCCCGCCTCCCCTAGGCCTTTCAGAAGTTGCTGCCCCTGTACCTTTGCCCAGGTCACGGGCATTCCAGATGCCTTGCACTTCTTTTCTTTGCACCTGAGAATCTCTCCTGTGTTTGGTCTCTTACAAAGTTGTTCATTATTGTATTATTACTTCAGCAGTTACCAGGTGCTACTTTGTGCCTAGCACTTTATTAGCCTCTGGAAACACGCAGAAGAAAGGGAGTAAGCTCTGGGAAGTTAATTGGCCCTGCTCTCTCTCGGCCTCCATTTCCTCTCACATGCCTCTGCTGACCTGGTTCCTCTTCCCCTTTCCATGGCCTGAGTGTGAACATTTCTTAGGCTTCTGCCTTCTCTCTGCTTCTGTCACCCTCTCCTTCTCTGTGCCTGTTCCTTCCCATGGCTGTGACCATTCTCATCCAAACTTCTTACCCCAAATTCTTTTCTCCTGGGTTCAATCCCAGTACGGGGTGGAGGGTGGGTAAATGAAAGAAAGCATGTAAAACATCCAACACATGCCTGGCTTTTTGTAACCATTTAATAGTTAGGTGTCATTATTATAAAATAGCAGCTTCCGCTGCCTAGAGGGCATTGACACTCGAGGCACCGGGCACCCAGCCACAGGGGTCACAGTGCTAGGTATCATGTAACGGGGATGCTGGGAAGGAACATCACCTTTCTCACAGCGTCATGTTCCGTCCCTGAACTGCACGGAGGAGCAGTCCATTCTTGGATCTCGGTGGCTCTCGGTGCTTCTCACGTGGAGCTTGGTGTGGCCTTTCTTGTGGTGTGATCCTTCACCCTGCCGCATGTCCTCCGAGGTCAAGCCTGGGCACTGGGAAACTGATGACTTGGTTTGAACCTGGAGATTCCACCAGTGGGAATGGTCACCTGGCAAGTAGCAACCATTGGGGCCTGGTTCCTGACCTCTGCAGCTGCTGAGTCTGTTTCTCCTATGCTGCATAGATGCAGGGTCTCCTGCTTCCAAAGAGCTGTTCCATCCTGCTCCTGGGACTCAGAGAGGCTCCAGAAGCCCCTGGCTCTGCTGCTCTTGGAGTCTGTCACTGCTCTCCCACCTCCCAGCAGGAGTAGGGCTTAGATGGGCCGGCCAGGCCGACTTAGGAACACTGTTGATGCTAAGGTCATGGTTAGTCCTGATCTGGGGCTTGGGGTATGGTTACCTTTTTTGTGTGTAGCGGGGGGGGGGGGGGGGGTTCTCCCAGAGTGGTAGCACACACCTATGACTCCAGCAACTCAGCTCCCAAGTAACTGGAATTACAGGCCTATGCCACCACACCTGCCTGGCTTACCTCTTTAATTATTTAAATATTCTTATTTTATAGTCTAAGGTTAGTTTTATTTCTAATTCTTAGGGTGCTGCTTTTCTTTTTGTGCATGATACTTATTCCTTGGTGGTCTGTTTCCTGGTAGAGTTTGTTATTGTGGGTAATAAGCTCATTTTCAGGAAGGATCTGTGACCTGAATGAGTCTTATATCTTGGGCTGGGAAAGGGTCCTGGGAGCAGTCTGTTTGCTTGTAGTGGGGCTGTGTTAGTCGGCTCTCCACCAGTGTGACAAAATACCTGAGATAATGAACTTGTAAGGAGGAAAAGTTTATTTTGGCTCACAGTTTTGGAGGTTCTAGTTCATGGTTGCTGGGCCCGTTTCTTTTGGACCTGTGTGAGGCAGAACATGGTAGCCGGGAGTGCGTGGTAGAGCAAAGCCCTGTAGATGCTGGGAATTAAAGAGAAAAGAAGAGTCCAGGGTCCCAGTACTCCCTTCAGGGGCAGCAGCCCCAGTGACCTAATTCCTTCCAGGTCCCACCTCCTGAAGGTTCCACTACCTCCAGGAGCGCCACAGACTGGGGCCCAGGCTTTTAACACATGGACTTTGGGGGACACATCCCCACCGTAGCAGGGGCCATCACTGTTTTGGTGGTCCTGGCTCAGTTTTCATCTTCTTTTCTCAGTTTGGACCCCTTCACCTGCAGGCAGGGTGAATTCACACCCCTCCAGCTCGTTGCCCTCCTGCGCTGAGCAGCCCTGTGGGGCTCTCGTCTTGGTACTGGGGCTCACGGCCGCAGCCAGGCATCACACCCCGTCCTGCACACATGACGCAGAAGCGCACGGGTCCTGGTGGTGTCAGTTCCACTCGCTGCTTATGTTTCAGCTCTTATCATTTCTAGTACATGGGGTATTTTTCTCTGAAGCTTGGATTATGGCTAAGGATACCATTTACTTTATTTTAACCAGTATTTCTATGTGACTCTAGTGGGAGCTTTTCCCATTGATTCAGTCTGCTGCCCTGCTCAAAGTTCAAGTCCAAAGCATGGTATTGAAACCCTGCATGATCCAGATCATCTACCTGTCCCACATTAGCTTGACTCTTCAATGTTACACTTCAACAAATTCAGCTATTTGAATACCAGGTACTATAATGCTTAAAAGCTCAGGTTTTAGCTGGGCACAATGGCACACGCCTGTGATCCCAGCTACTTGGGAGGCTGAGGCAAGGGGATCACAAATTCAAGGCCAGCCTTAGCAATTTGGGGAGGCCCTGTCTCAAAATGAAAAATAAAAAGGACTGTGGATATAGCTCAGTGGTGGAGCATCCCTGGGTTCAATGCCCAGTACTGACCAAAAAAAAAACCAACTCAGATTTTAGAATCCAGCCATTTGATTTGGAACCTCCTTTCATGACATATATTTTGTAACTTCTTTCTCTGGCACACGGTCAGCTGTATGCCCGTCAGCTCCCCCATGTCGCTGTCTCCAGTGGGCCATGGGCCCTGGCTTCTGCCTTTGTGACTTGTTCCTTCCCTGGAGGTGCCTGTCTCCCTTGACCTCTTTCCTCATCCCTCCCCCCGAGCAGCCTCCTCTGTCTGTTCTTGGGGTCTGTTTCTAAAGTAAGTATCATGGGCTGGGGATGTGGCTCAAGCGGTAGCTTGCTCGCCTGGCATGCGTGCGGCCCGGGTTCGATCCTCAGCACCACATATAAACAAGGATGTTGTGTCTGCCGAAAACTAAAAAATAAATATTAAAAAAATTCTCTCTCTCTCTCCCTCCCCCCCCCCCTCTAAAAAAAAAATAAAGTAAGTAAGTATCACTCTGTGGGTCCTGCATGTGTCCTGTCCTTAGCAGATTCTGAATCCCTTGAGAGCAGGGTCTTATTTTTCTTGGTGCTAGAAGCTTCTGGTATTCTCCCTGTCGCTTGGTGGCTACCGTGTTGCTAGTGGAGTTGACTCCCCCTGCCTTTCTCTGATTGAGTAGAGTCAAGGGCAGGGAGTGGTATGGAACACTGAGACAGAAACAGCAGGAAAATGTTTTTGTTTTTTTTAAATATTTTTGGGCTGTAGATGGACACATAATGTCTTTATTTATTTTTATGTGGTGCTGAGGCTCGAACCCAGTGCTTCATACATGCATGGCAAGCGCTTTACCACTGAACTACAGCCCCAGCCCAGGAAAGTGTTTTTGGCAAGCTCTATGCCAGGTTGATAGGCATGTGAATTGACATGGCTGGAACTCAAGGTAACAAACAATTCTCAGACTAGTTGAGGGTGCCAAAGGCTTAAAACAAGCCAGTGACAAGAAAAAGCCACTAAGTCTTGCAAATTAAAGTGGTTTCCAGCCTTAAGAATGCATGCTCCACATTCCATGGTCAATCTCAGCTTTCCCAAGTACCACGCAGAGGAATACAAACTATTCTAATCCCTAGTGGGCTCTAAGAGTCTTTAATTTTAGAATAAGCCTGTGCTTCTGAAAGGGAATGTTGCTGTTGGATTAGATGATTCTGGGCACCTCCAAAGAGACCAGGATATGAAAGCCCAATACCCTGGTGTCCAAAGCTGAGTATCCAAATCTACTTCTGCTCTTTGCTTCCAGCCCAGTTAAGGTTTTTACCTCCCTGGGATTTAAATAGCTAAAAAGAGTGGATTGGGTAGGCCCTCAGCATAGCTAAATAGGTCCTATGCCTTCCTTCTCAGCTTCACCTGAATCCTCTGGACTTTGTCACAGGAATAGTCTCAGAAGAGAAGGGATCCTTTAAAGATCCCCAGAGAGCATTCGTCAGCCGACAGTCTCATGGGAATGATGAACACTGACAGCACTGACTCTCAGTCCCCTTGGCTGATATTCCAGAAATCAGCTGAACTTAGAGGTGGGCACAGGGTGTACAGCCTTGACCAACACCCATGGTTCATGTTAGTTATTTCTTGACAGATCTCAGTATGTGGTCAGGTATCAAGCATCTGTGTGTTCAGTGCTGCGCTGGGTACCATTGCAACAGATACTGGAATAGTCATGACACAGTCCCATGGAGAGGAAAGCTCACTGCCTAGATGGAAGAAATTCCTAGCACACAGAAAGCCACAGCCAGTGATACAACATGGTAACTATGTGACGCCATTGCATGAAGACATGAACCTTTGACAATGTAGTGCTTCCCTCAAAAGAAGCTGTCTTTGTTTCTGAGAGATGGCCCCAGATATACTCTTTCTTGGTCTTTATGCACCTCCCCTTTCTTCCATTTCTCTAAATAATGGCAGACTACATACAGTGTCACCTTCTGATTTCCAAGGTCTCCCAGGACAAGTCACCTGCATGTGTTACTTCTGAGGCATCAGGGTTTGTCCTGTGGCTCTCAGATAGCTTCCTTGCCTTTTCAAGTCTGACTTTACATTTTTCTAGGAGAGAATATCTCAACACCATTGCTGAGTCAGGATCTCTGGGAATGGATCTGGGAACTCGTTTCTGAAGATCAGAGGAAAATGAAGCAAATTGAGATCCGAAATTGTTTTAGAAGTATCCATGGGGGTGGATACCAGCTGAATTAGGTGTCTGTGGTCCTCAGCCCTCAGCATAGCTAAATAGGTCTTGTACCTTCCTTCTCAGCAGTTGTGGAAGCTCCATTAGGTCATAAGCAACCTAGGCTTCTTCCAGTCCCTGCTCTGCTATTCTTGGGATGTGGCTGCTGTTCTTAGGATCCAAAATGGTTTAGCTTCAGCTGTCATACCACATTCTAGGCTTGGAGAGAGGAAGAAAGGAAGAAGAATTATTGAACCTAGAGACATTCTATTACTGAACTACATCACCAGTCCTTTTTATTTTCAAGACAGGGTCTCGTTAAGTTCCTGAGGCTTGCCTTGAACTTGTGATCCTCCTGCCTCAGTCTCCCAAGCCTCTCTCCAGGCACGTACCACTGCACTTGGCTTGTTTCTTTTTGAAGGAAACCTCAAGAAAATCTTTTGCCTCTATCATTTCTGTAACTGAGTGATAGCTACTTAATATCTCAGAGTCACTGTTACCATATTTGTAAAATAAGCATGAGAATACCCCAGGAGAGTGAGGATTGGGAAGAATACATATGGAGTGCCTGGAACTTGATGCTCAGTCTGCAGTGAGTGTTCTGTAAATAACCATGGTGACTGACATGAAGGGTACACTCTCCCTCTGAAGGACCTTTCCTCAAAGTCTCCTCCAACAGCTTCAACTTCCCCTCATTGACCTCCCATAATGGCAGAGGAGACTGAGAAGTCTTTTAGCTGGGCCCATCACTACCTGAAATAGAATTGGGACTCTGACACAGAACAAGAGGGAGATGGTGGATAGTGGATAAATGACAAGCAGAGTCAGCACCGTTCATTCAGCATTAACTTGGCACCTACTGTCCTCTAGTCCTTAGGAACGGTCAGGTGCCATCACTCTAGAGGGAAAGCATGTTCAAGTCAGTAAGCACAGTACGGAGTGAGGAGGGGGAGGAAGCAGGTGGAACCGGAAAGATAGGAGGAGCATCCATACCCCCAGGCCTCAGAGCGGCTGCCACCTTACCCCTGGCTTTTCTTCTCCCTCTCAGTTCCTAGTGCCCTGTCGTCTTCTCTCTCTCTTTCATTATCCTGGTCATTGTTGTCACTGGGACTTGTTTTACCCCTCTATTCCGACCCCAACACCAGCACCTAGAACCTGAGGAAGTAGGAACAGTTGGTGGCTGAGTGGAAACCTCTGGCATGGGAGCCACGCATTTGAAGAGCCAAGTTCCAGGCCTAAAAGACAGAGGCTGGTAGCATGAGAGCATCTTATTCCTGGATGCACTGTGGCACTACCAGCAGACTTGGCTCCAGGAACAGGGTCATAATCATCATCAGGAGGGGCCTTCCTCACCAGGCATCTGGCATCATGAAATGATGAAACTTTAACAACACTGAAATCCCTCTCAGGGGTGTAAAATGAGTTAAGTATTTATCTACACTGACTAAGCAGGAGTCTTGGTGTGCCAAAGTGTTAGCATACATAAAAACATTACTTCTACTTACTGTAACATTTATTGACCACTAAACATTGCTATTGCTTCTTGAAACTTAAAGGAAATTTTAGGAATAATTTGGGCAGCCCACATTATTTTTCATTTTGACATTTTGATATATGTCTGTTCCCTTTGGGAAGTCAGAGAGGCAGTGAGAAGCTGTTGCACAGATTTCTCAAGAGGCATGGAGTGATTTTGGTCCTTAAGGACTTGGAATGTGGCAGGGAAAACTGAGGGGTTGGAGGTGGTCATTCACAGTCAAGGGCACTCCTTGAAATGTGGACTGTGACCCGGGCGTTTGCCCTTGTGTTCTTGGTTTCCTCATCTGTCGGGTTTTAGTCCTGGCAGTTCCTCCCTCACAGGGTTGTTAGAGGGATTGTGGAGCCCGGGGAGCTTTATTCTCAACTTCTTGGGAGACTGAGGCAGGAGGACCAAGAGTTTGAGACCAGCCTGGACAACTCAATGAGGTCTTGTCTCAAAGGAATGACTGGGACAGAGCTCAGCGGCAGAATGCTTATCTAGCGTGTGTGAGATGTGTGAGGTGGTCCTAGGTTTGATCCACAGTATCTCTCACACTCAAAAGGCCTGTGGAAAGCGTTCAGTACATGTCATTAGTATTATGGGATAGTGCACTTACATGTTAGGGCCAGAGTGGAAGGCCTTGGATGCCACATTAAAAACTGAGATTGTGGGCAGGGATGTGGCAGATCATGTGTGGGCTCAGGAATGTCTCTGGTGGGAGTTGGGGGCTGGACCAGATGGAGGAGCATCTGGAGGGTAAGCAGGGCCTGAACTGGGACATTGGCAAAGTCAAGAAAAAGGGAAGATGGTTTGTTGTTTTTCTAGAGCTTTGAGGTGTAATGTTAGGTTATTTATTTGGTGACTTTCTGTCCTTTTAATGAATGAGCTCAATGCAATGAACTTTCCTCTTAGAATTGCCTGATAGTATCTCAGAGATTTGATATATCATTATTCTCATTTACCTCTAAGTAATTTTTTATTTAATCCTTGATTTCTTCTGCTATCCATTGGTCATTAAACAGCATATTATTTAGTCTCCAGGTAGTATAGCTATTATTTTATTGTTGATTTAAATGGAGGATGGATAAGTGAGTAGTGAAGGAGAACCTGATGACTTTGGAGTTCCAGCAGGTGTGACCGGAGTTGGTGTCCCATTGAGTATGCAAGGACACCAGAGGTGGAGCAGGTGTGGATGGCAGGAAAGCAGAGGGGCAGGCTGCCCGTGGCCTGGCAGGAGATAACTGACTGTGGTCAGATATGTCACGAGGCCCCGCCAGGCCTCTGTTGTATGTCGTAGTCAGCAGGAGAGAGGTCAGCACACAGGTGGGGGTGCAGCTATGATTGAAATCCAGAGAGCAGGGAGGCCAGCCTGGGACCCAGCGGACGGGGAGCAATGAGGGACAATCACTATTTCAAGAGTGGGCCAAAGAAGAGCAAGAAGCAGAGTGCAGAGCACCCTGAGAAGCCTGCAGGGAGGAGCTGCCATTGCCACTGCAGAGTCGGGTGGAGGCAGGACAGGCAGCACGGGCCTCTTAGACTGGTGGATAGGAGGAGTTGGCAAGGCCTCCTCACATGGGCTGTGTTTGACGGGTTATTTAATACTTTGTATTTGTTTGGTTCTTAACACTTTTTAAGGCCCTTCACATTGTCATGTTGTGTCCTCTCACCACATATCAGGTGAGGGAGATTGGCCCCATGTTCTGACTGAGAGGCTGAAGTGAACCCAGACAGCCTCCCTGGGGGGCGGGGGGGAGCCTGCAGAAGGACATGGCCAAGGCCTATGTGTGGAGCAAGAGAGGCAGAGCCTGGTCACAGTAGGACTTGTCCTGTCAGGAGGCTGGGTTTCATTCTGACAGTAACAGGGAATTTCTGAAGAGTTCTAAGCTGGGAAGTCGCTAGAGGGTAGAAAGTAAAAGCAGAGGCTCTTTAGAAATGTTGTTGTAATTCAAGTGAAAACTAAGGGAGATACTTAGGATTTGGAGGAACAGTGCTGAGTTCATTTGGACCTTGAATTATTTAGATCTTGGAGTATCCTGGGGGGATAAAGGGATATCTTCAAGGAGTATAATGTCAAGGTCAAGACCCCTGCCAAGTGTTCACCTGATTGTGGACTTGACAGTGGAGTTTGTTGGTGAACTCTGGAGGTCAGCTCAAGGTCCAGAGTGAGGCTTCAGATGTAGAAGTGACCTTGCAGATAGGTTGCTACAGTCTTTCTCCCACTCCTCTAGCACAGGGATGCTTCCGTTCCCAGGAAGCCCATCTTTGTGCTCTGTGGAGCTCTCCACACTGGGAGGATTAGCAGTACCCTGTAGGCCTTTTCCCTTCTGCCAGCTCCCTTGGGTGCTTCTTCTGATCTTGAGTTTGTATATTTGTTGGGAGATGGGGAAAACAGGCCTCTTCTCGGGGAAGGTCAGTTTGGGCCACAAAACAGGGTAGGCAGTGCTGGCTCAAGGCAGGCCTGGACCCTTTGTTGCTCCTTTAGCCCTAGGCTCTAAACTCCTGGCTTTTAGCTTCCAGAGGAGGTAGAGTTGCATCAGTTGTTGCTCCTCACCAGGGCCCCAGGGAGTGAGCTGGGTGAGCTCACAGCCGTGTTATCTCTGCACTTTGATTTGTGCTAAAAGTCTGCCTCTAGGCCTGTTGCAGCATCTATCTGACTTCTGAGGCCTGAGCCCACTGACTGCCCTCAATTTACCCTCAGGATGAACTCCAGGCAGTTGGAGAGGACTATGTTGGTAGTCCAAATTCACCCCTTCATACTAGCTTATTTTTATGTTAAAGTATTTATTAATATAAAAATAGCACATAGATCAGAAAATTATGGACTCTCCCAGGACTTCAACCCCACTCCCTAGGGCTGAAGCTGAAGGTGATTGGTTTCTCCATACACACCCTCAAGTATATGAGCATTTTATCTTCCTCCTATAGCAGTGGAGAGCACAAATTTGTTTTGACACCTAGTTCTTTTTACTGAAGTATTTCCTGGGAATCTTTCCATAGCTGTATGTACTGGTCCACTGCATTTTATTAAAATCTTTTTATTGTCTATATGAGGTATGTATAGTTTAACCAAAATTTTTAATCATTTGTGCAGCCAGATATTAAGCTGCATTAGATTTATCAAGAGCACTGTGGCTTATGGAACCTCCTCAGGATCTTTTCTGGGGTCCTTTCAGCCCTGGGGAGAAGGCTGAACAAAGAGAATCTTTGCAGCTCAGGACTCTCTGTGAACCTCAGGAAGTAAGAGACTTACTGAAGATTAAAACATGGTTGAGAGACTCAAGACTGGAGGGCCGGTCTGAGCTATGCCCTAGGAAGAGAAGGGAGAGCTTTCCAAAGGGGATGGGACTTGAACCAGAGCTTTTTTAAAAGTGGGAAAGGTAGGAATGAGTCAGATGCAAAGTGGCAGGCATTGTGGGCAGGAGAGCAGCATGGACAGAGGCAGAGGTTTGCTGTTCCAGGTATTCGCCATCCTCTCTGTCATCCCCCAGTTCTGGTCGTCAATCAGCGGGAACCACTCGGTGCCAATCCTCCTCAGGCTCTCAGAATTGCCAGGAGGTACTGGATGCCCAACAACAGGCAGAGCTGACTGATGGTGACAGCAGTCAGAGGAGTGTTTGCCTCTTCCTGGGGAGATTGGCTGAGCAGAGACTCCAGGAACCTTCTGGGTACTGGAAGTGTTTGCCATCTTGACTTGGGCAGTCGTTTTGTGGTAGCACATAAAGTGAGACTCCATGGAGCTACATATGCTTAAGATTAATGCTGCTGCATCCCTTAACTGTAGGTCCATTATACCCCCATTATAAGGCAAACAAGCAAACAAGTAGATCCCCAAAATAAATAAGTAAAATGCAATAGCAAGAAAGTGTGGAGAAAGGGGAGGAAAGTGAGAGAAGTCTCAGAGACTGAATTGGAGAAAATTATATTCCATGCTTGGATAATTATATCAAAATGAATCCTAGTATCATATATAATGAAAACAAACTATTCTTTAAAAGTGTGGAGAGAGCTATGATTGGGGAAATACAGGGACTTTAGGAGCATATTTCGGAAGTTTATGTGAGGAGGTGATGTTAGGTTAAGAAGGGGACAAGCTTTCCTAGGTGTAAACCTATGTCAGGGCCCAAAGATAGCCTGGCGTGCTGGAAAGTCAGGTGAACAGTTCACAGTTTTGAAAGTGAGATGAGATTTCAGACCCTCTCTTCTCACTTATTTCAGAAGCCTCCTAGTGGCTCTCTCTGCCTTTCCCCATTTCTATAGGTCTTAGAACCAAAGCACCCCTATGGTTCTGTCCCACCCCTAGCTGAGAATTAAGTCCACAGGCCTTGGAACAAGGAATTCAAGGTCAGCCATGCCCTGGCCCCTTATCTGTCCTTCAGAAAACAGACGCCTCAGCCAAAGTGGACAGCTTGCCATTCCCAGGTGCTGTGGCCTTCCTGGGGCTCACCTTGGCCTTCCCGAGTGCCTTTCCCAACCTGTGGTCCAGCCGAAAGAAGGGCCATAGTACTAGTTCAAAATCATCCCTGCTGCTTCTGAGTTTCAGGTACCTTTCCCTGCTGGGTCCACCTCTTGCATGGCCCTGTCACACAGTCGTGCATTTGCACACTCACCCTCTCTGAGAGCAGGCTGTGTCTTACTCCTTTTGACACGCTCCCTCACGGGGGCTCTGGGCACCATGCTCATCCATCTCACAATGGTGTTTTATCTGAATGGGGCGCTCTGGCTGGAAGTATGTGGAGGCCCCTGTGGGACATCTTAGTAAGACTGGAAAAGTGTCAAGGCTGGTGCTTCCAAATTCCCAACAGTTATTAGTTTTAGGATTCAGGAACAAAAAATAGAAATTCCTGGAAATTCCCAAGAGCATAAGTTATTCTGCATATTTCATAATACTTTTGAGTCTTTAAATAAGAATGACATTAATAAACCGAATTATTTTTGTGGTAGTTTCAGAGGTTTTTCCTATTAAAGAAATATGTAATATTTAATGGTTCTTATTAATGGACATGGTTTATTATTAGAGACAAATAGTGACAAGAGCATACATGTAAAAATTATCTCAACCTTATATAGATATTTGATAATAGAAAATGTTAAAGGAGGAGAGCATTAACACAAAATGAATGCCAGGTAAAAATAAGTGGATGATTTAAGGATAATACCACAAATATTTAAAAGTTACTCTCAAAGGTCTTGAGATACAGTGAACGTGTATCTTCTTTGCTGAGATTAGCCAGTTGCTAACAGGTTTGCTACATTTACTTGACATTGTGTCATAGACTATTTATGTTCCATATTTGTGGGGTGGTTTCCTTGTGATTAAGTTTGGGCTGGCATTTTTGGTGGAACCCAGGTGGTGCTGTGTACCACCTGAGGCTTGTAGCTGGAGACAGGATGTGGAATCCAATCACCAGGCGAGTGGGATCAGTGATGGCTACTTTTGTTTTAAGGCAGAGAGCTCCAGCAGGGACTTTCCCCTGCATTTGGGAATCTCTGAAAACTGTTTTGAAAAAGAGACTACCATTCTGCGTTATTTGTAGCTGCAATTAAGAAACATCCTGTGTGGTCAGACAGGCCCTGGGACCTAGTATCCTGGGGCTTGGGACCAAGCTCTACAACTCTTCTAGCTCGTAGCTGTAGACGAGTTACTTCCGCTCTCTGAGTTGCGTGAGATTGTACATATAAGGAAACGGACACTCAGAGAAGTGAAGAACTTTGCCCAAAGCTACTCAGCTAGTGAATGACGGAGCTAGGATTCAGACCCATTTTTGTTTGTGGACAAGACCCTGTCTCCTCTGAGGAGGCTCATCAGCACTGTGGTGACACTGAGCACTAGGTGCTAGTGCTTAGAACCAGAGAGCACCACCCCTGGTAGACTCTGCTAGGTGAGTCTGCCCAGGTTCCTCTGCGTGTGGCAGGCTGTCATGTGGGTAGGCCCCAGCACCTCAGGCAGGTTGGTAGGCGGCTGTTGGGCACTCCCAGCCACCACTGGGAGAGGTGCTTTCGTGCTTTGTTACAAAGATGTGCTGAAGGCACCCTTCCAGCCTCCAACTGCCCAGACAGAAGAGTGTCAGCTACAGTACTTGTCCCTGGCCCATGTTAGGGTCAGTGCCTGGGATCCCCAAATTTGCCTGTGAATCCAAAGGGTGTCCAGATAGATGAAGAAAGGCACCACCTCTGCCATCCTGGGTTCCTGAGGAAAAGGAAACATTAGCATGGGAAAGGTGTGCAGAGACTGTGTGGGGGAGAGAATGCCTGCTGGCGCTGGACACCCCAGGATCTGGGTGGAGATTCTGGAGACAGCCAGAAAGGAGGGCTGTGACAGCAACTCTGGAGCTCCCCAGGACTGCTTCTGCTGGCCCTCTGCTATTGGCCCACTGCACTGGGCATCAGGGGAGTTTTTCCTGCCAGGTTCCGGCTGCTCCTCCTGCACTGCCCTTCTTCAGAGGCCTGCAGGGAAGGGGTAGAGTTCCGAGTCGGGGCCAGAGTGGCCTGGCAAGGAGCAGGCCCTGCCCTGTGAGCCTGGGAAGAGCTCTGGGCAGTTCTACATCATGGGAGACCTCCAGGGTTCTGGCAGCCAGGTAGACAGGGATGCAGGGGCTCAAGGAGGGAAGCTTGGAGGAAAACAGCACCCACAGGCTCCCCAGGCCCACAGTGCAGGCCGGTGGACAGTGGTGGCACTTTGCTTGGCTCTTCCCAGGGAGCGCCTTCTTCCTGCTGCCAGTGGTGCTGGGAGCCTGACAAGACCTGACAGGCGAGGGCTTCCGCTCTCTGAATGCATTGCCTAAGTGTCATTACTACTACGTCACCCTAGTTCTGGCATTTCTCTATTCTGCACGCCCCTCCTCTGGCTCTGGGTCCTGAGCAGTGAGATTGCCATTTTGACCAGCTTTCTCACCAACAGCTCTTACAGGCTGTCATGTAGGTGAAAATTCCAGAGGCTGCTGTCATGTTAGGTGACCTGGGAGGTGAGGACATGGGCCCCTCTTCTGGCTCACTAGGATGCTTTGATGTTTAAAAAGCCTTTTCTGGGCCCTCTGAGGTTCGCATCCTCTTGTTGTATTGCTCTTTCACTTTTTAGATATTTTGAAAGTATCCTTTATTTGGGACCCTAGAAAGCATCCAGGTAGGTGTGCACTTTGAAGGGGAAGGGAGACAGAGACCAAAACTTAAAATGTTCTTGAGACTCAGCACCAGGACAGCTTTGCTTGTTCACATGGTGTCACTATTTGGTCTTAGATCCTAGGCTGCTTTCACTCGAGAAATCCCAAAGCTTTTGTTCCCTCCTGCTTTTTGCAGTGCCAGGGATCAAACCCAGGGCCTCCCTCATGCTAGGCAAGCACTCTGCCACTTAGCCACACCCCCAACCCCAAAATACTCTTGTTAAGGGAAAAGCAAGGAATTTCACAAAAGTCCACCCTAGGCTCTTGTACTCGGCTTATTATAAAAGGCACTGATGTTTGCTTTAAAATCAGCTCAAATACAGACATATATGAAGGTAATGGGAATTCATTTCCCCTCCTCCTCCTGTTCTTAGGCTGCTTTCCCTTCACAGCCGTTCATGTTGTTGGGCAAATGTCTGTAACTCTGTGTTGTTTTAAACAAAATTCACTGTGGCAATGCATAATCCAACTGTGAATGAATGAATAAATGAAATGTTACACTTGAGAGGTAAATTCTGTTATGTAGATTGTATAAGACTGGCTGTCTTCTGACTGTCATGGCCATCCTGCCATGGTCCCACGTCTCTGTCACCCGCTGTTGCAGGGGTCTGCAGAGAATTCCATGATGTAGATGAGCCAGAATGTTACATCTTTTTTTTTTTTATGTTTATTTTTTTTAGTTGTAGATGGACACAGTACCTTTATTTTATTTGTTTATTTTTATGTAGTTCCCGGGATCGAACCTGGGATAGAACCCAGTGCCTCGCACATGCTAAGCAAGCGCTCTACCACTGAGCCACAACCCCGGCCCCAGATTTATTTTTTTAGTTATAGATGGACACAGTACCTTTATTTTATTTGTTTATTTTTATGTGGTTTCCGGGATCGAACCTGGGATAGAACCCAGTGCCTCGCAATGCTAAGCAAGCGCTCTACCACTGAGCCACAACCCCGGCCCCAGAATGTAACTTCTTGATAATGACTTTTTCAGCTTTTTCTGCTTCACCCTACTGTTCTCTAAAATCATTTTTATCATGCTTTTAAAGCTTTTTAAAAATTTTTTTGTTTAATAACCATAGCATGTGTTTATTATAGAAAATTTTTAAAAATCAGACAAACAGTAAAAGAATAAATAAATATTGCCCCTGAGGCCAGTCACGTGGCTCATGCCTATAATACCAGCAGCTTAGGAGGCTGAGGCAGGAGGATTGCAAATTCAAGGCCAGCCTCAGCAAGTTAGCAAGGCATTAAGCAACTTACCCAAGACCCTATCTCAAAATAAAAAGGGATGTGACTCAGTGGTAAACCATCCCTGAGTTCAATTCCCAGTACCAATGACAGAATGAATGAATCCCCAGTATCAATGAATGAATGAATGAATGAATGAATGAATAAACCAACGAACACATGAACTGTGAATGAATGAATAAATGAAATGTTACCCTTGAGAGGTAAATTCTGTTATGTAGATTGTATAAGGCAGATAGATGTCTTTCACATCCAGTGTCTCATCCAAGCCTTCATTAAGGGAGGCAGGTGATAATTAGTCCTGTCTTAACAGATGGAAAAACTAAACAGAGAGGTTAGATGTTTGCCCAGTGGTACAAGTGTGGTAGACAGAGCTGGGGGTGCACTTGGCATATAATCCATCACTAATGCTTTCTCCTCTGTATTCCACTGTCTTCTCACCTCTGGATGGAGAGTAATTTGGGCATTGGATTTCAGATTCACTGAAGTGCCTAAGTCAAAGGTTAATAGACAGTACCTGCAGGAAGGCACCTCATAGACTTAGGAGAAAAGGCAGAAGACATGCTGCTCAGATTTATAGATGGTGGCAGGTGAGGATTGTTTGTGGTTTGGAGCACAGAATAGGCTTAGAAACCACTCAGAGGGGGCCTGAGGTGTAGCCCCATGGTGGAGCACGGGGCTAGCATGCATGAGGCCCTGGGTTCAGCACCAAAACTAAAAACCTCATAAGGCTCTAACTATAGGCCAGAGGCAACAGGGTGCCGTTTAAAAGGAGTGGAGACAAACGGTATCTTCCATTTCCATAGGCACATGGCAGGGAAGCCTGATTTGATGCTCCATCAGTGACCGCTGTGGACCACTATTGGACATGCATTTCAGCACATGAACTTCACTTTGATTATTGAGAATTTTAGGAGCCACAGTGGAAGGGTATGATACATAAGCAAGAGAAGGAACCTGGGAACTCCCAGGACAAATACTGCGGCTATGAGGCTTCCCCTGGATAGGATGGCTTTGGGGAGGAAGAGGTGCAGGCCAAGACTTGGTGACCAGAGGCCAGGCAGAAAGGGCCAGGAAGGGCAGTTAGTTGAGAGAGGGTCCAGTTGGTCAGGGTATAAAAGAATTTCTTAGCATTCAAATTCAGGACTGGAAGTGAAAGGCATGTAGTGGGGCAGACTGGCTCTTGACACTGACCTCTGGCCCCTGTGGTGTTGAGATCCCTCACTCTGGGTTTCTCATCCTGTAATGGGGGTGATGATGATACCAGCCTGACAAAAGTACAGTTTGTTGTTTTTTTTTTTAACCATACGATTTATTTTTATTTTTTTTAGACATACATGACAGCAGAATGTATTTTGACATATAATACATACATGGAATGTACATATATCAATCATATTATCTATTCTATTCTGCTGCCCTTTCTAGCCCCCCTACTCCTCCCCTCCTCTCCCACCCTTTCTCTCTATCCAATCTAATGTGTCACACTTTTTTTTCCCTTTTCCTCATCACAACATCATACGTGTATTCTGTATAACAATGAGGTTCTCCTTCCATCTTCCGTGCAACTCCCCTTCTCCCTCTTTTTCCCTCCCACCTTTCTTCCCTATTTAGTGGTAGTCTTCTTCTCATGCTCTTCCTCCCTATCCCATTTTGAGTCACCCCCCCTTATATCAGAGAAGACATTCGGCATTTGTTTTTTAGGGATTGGCTAACTTCACTTAGCATAATCTGCTCTATTGCCATCCGTTTGCCTGCAAATGCCATGATCTTATTATTTTTTAGTGCTGAGTAATATTCCATTGTGTATAAATGCCACATTTTTTTAATCCATTCATCTATTGAAGGGCATCTAGGTTGGTTCCACATTCTAGCTATTGTGAATTGTGCTGCTACAAAAGTACAATTTAAAGATGTCGTTGAGTCTAGAATCAGGCAACACTGTCTTCCACAAAATAGAAGGAATGTTTCCATGGAAGGGGTTAGTTTTATAGATGGAAAGGCTGAAGCAAACAGAAATGAAGAACAAAAAGTAAATTGGTCATTTCAAAGTTACTTTTCTTATAAGGCAGGACAGGGAGACAGAGCAGTAGAAAAATAACAAGTTGGGCTGGGGTTGTGGCTCAGTGGTAGAATGCTCGCCTAGCACGTGTGAGGCCCTGGGTTCGATCCTCAGCACCACATAAGAGGAAAAGAATAAGAACAGGTTAAATCAGGTTACTTCACATTGTATTTTTGTAAAAATTAAAGCAGAGGGAATTTCATAATCATGCCAGTTGAAACGAGCCCATTTGGGAAATTTGACAGTTACTACCTCTGATTCAGATGAAAGCTTGGTTTTGGTGTGATGACACGGAGCTTTAGCATGAGTGACTACATTTGACATTTGGTCTGTTGGGGCCCAGTGCAGGAGCCTAGTCCAAAACAACAGCTTCCTGTAATTTTTATTTAGCATGTCTCAGTCCACTTGTGAGATTGAGTGCGTCACTGAGTGAAGAGGGCAGCGTAGGCCTGGCTTGTGCTGTTTGGTTCAAGCAGAGGGTGGTTAGGCTCCACATAATGGAAGCTGTAGAAAGGTTTCCGTTTGGGTTTTGTCTGTGACCTGCTTCTGTAGCCTTTCTGTTCCCTGCCACCTGGTCTCCATGTTTCTTCTCTGCCTCTCTCTCCTTGGCCTGGGTTCTGCATTTCTCCCACCTAGATTACCCTCACCTCAGTCTTTATTTTTTATAAATCTGCCACTCCTTGGTTTCATTTTCTTCTCTGAACTGTTAAGTATTTTTTATGACGAGGTTATTTTACTTCTAAGATTAAACTGTATGACCCAACTCCACTTGACCTTGAACCTCCTCTGAGGCCTGCAGCAGAAGCAGTTTCCAGCTGCTCAGGCCTCAGCTCACTCCTTCCTCCCTCATTGTGTACTTTTCCCTGGGTATTTGCAGGTATTACCTTCCTCTCTGAAGAGTAAAGCTTTAAAGGCACCTGAGGATTTGTCACCACCTCCTTACTGGATCCTAAGTCTGTGCTCAGGATTCAGTCTCCCAGGCCTCCCTCCATGAGTAGTACTTTGGGGTCTGCTCAGTGAGAGGATTTTAGAGCCAAAGGAGGGATAGCAGAACCAGCACTGCTTCCCCATTAAAAAAAAAAAAAAAAAATGAAGTCCCCACTTCCCCTAAGTTCTCCTGTCTATTGCCAGAGAACTGGCCAGACCCAGCTAGGCCTCTTCAACCAGCCGTTTCTGGGCTCCGTGTTTTCCCCTCCACAGCATTTCTACCAGTGTGCCATGACCCTCGGAACTCCTCCTTTGAAGAGTCTGGAATGATATAGTCTGGCATGGTGACACACACCTGGAATCTCAGTGAATCAAGAGATTTAGGCAGGAGGATCACAAATTTGAGGCCAGCCTGGGCAACATAGGAAGATTCTGTCTCAAAATAAAAAAAATAAAAGGGCTGGGCCAGTGTGATTCTACATCATGTACAACAGAATGAGAAATCATACTTCATTACATATGAAGTATCAAAGTGCATTCTACTGTCATGTATAACCAATTAAAACAAATTTTAAAAATTTTAAAGGGCTGAGGATGTAGCTCAGTGGTAAAACACCCCTGGGTTCAATCCCTAGCCCCCCCCACCCCAAGGCGGGGGAGTCTGGAATGGTCTAGAGAGCAGGGTCACATGCCCCTGGAAACTGAGGCTGGTGGAGGATTGATCTCCTCAGACCTGCTTCATTCTGTAGTAAACAGACATCTGGTTTTTTTTTTTCAATTATATAATGGTGTTCATTTATTCAGCAAACAATCACTGACATTTACTTTCTGAGAGCCAGTCCACTAAGACTTGAGGGTTAGTGTGAATCTAATAGATGAAAATCTCTGCCCTGCAGGTCTTATATTTTGGGGGGAAGAGCCCAAGCACCAAGCAATTGAGCAAATACGTGTGCTCTGCGCCAGGTGGTGTAGGAGCTGTGGAGACCGTCGAGGCAGGATGGAGGGTGCGAGTACTCTAGGTTGGGCTGGTTTTGGATAGGAAGGTGAGGGCAGGTCTCACTGAAATGGTGACATTTGGGAACTACCTGAAGGTGGGGCAGTGATCTGTAGAGACAGACGACTTGCAAAGAACTTGGGGGCAGCATCAGCTGCAGGGCCCCATGGCAGAATATGGCCATTGTGCTCAGCCCAGAAGGCCTTATTGGCCTGTGGAAACCCCGTGGAGGGATTTGACCCCAGAAGGGACAGATTTCCCTGGACAGATAGGCTCATTCTGACTGGTACATGGCAAGTGGGTGGAAAGGGAAGTAGAGAATCAATCAGTAGGAGGCTGCTGTACTAACCCAGGCCAGAGACGATGCAGGCTCAGATGAGGGCCGAGGCAGTGAAAGTGAGGAGGAGGATGGATTCTGAGTCCTGATTAAAAGCAGAGCCAACAGGATTTGCTAATTCTATCATTTTGGCCTTACCAGCTGGAAGGTTGGAGGATTTGGGGATGTTTGTTGTTATTCTTGTTTTATTTGAGATGGGTCTTCACTCTAATGCCCATTCTGGCCTCAAATTCCAAGGCTCAAGCCAGCCTTCTGCATTAGCCTCCAGAGTAGCTGAACTACAGATAATAACCATGGGAAAGACTAGGAGGAAGGCCACAGGCTCAGTTTGGGGTGGATGAGTTTGTGATATCTTTGGACATCCATGTGGAGATGTCAGAGAAGCTAGAGCTAGAGAAATAAATTTAGGAGCCATCAGCATACAGAAGGTATTGAAAGCTATGATCGTGAAGAAAGGAGGAGCAGAGGTGGAGAACAGAGACCTTCAGAAACCAGGAAGAAACAGCTGAGGAGGTTGACAAGGAGCCTGTGAGGGTGAAGGAAAGCCTGGGAACCAAGGGAAGAAAAGGTGCAGAGGAGGGGCTGAGCACCGGTCACATGCTGCTATTGGTCAGGTAAGGTGAAGATAATACCTGCTCGTTACAGAGAGGTTCCAAAGTACAGCAACATAAAAAGCCAATAAATCACCTACCACCTTGTTCGTGTAGGGGAACTTCCTTCTATTCCTCTGTACTTCTTTTTATGGACATCATGTGCTTAATGTGGTTTTATATTGTTTTGGGGTTTTGTTTGTTTGGTACTGAGAATGGAACCTAGGTTCACTCTATCACTATTGGGCTACATCCCCAGCCCCTTTTCTAATTTTTATTTTGAGACAGGATCTCAATTGCCCACGCTCAAATTTGTAATCCTTCTGCCTCAGCCTCCTGAGTAACTAGGATTACAGGCTTGTGCCACCACACCCAGCTGTATTCTGCTGTTCTTTATTAACAAATTATTAAATATTCTAAGAAAACATAAGTTTAATGGCTGGATAATATTCCATTTTCTGGATATGCCCAGTTTCTAAACTACCCCTCTATTACTATGCATTGAATCTTTTCTAATTTTTCAGTATTATAAACAACACAGCAATAAATACTTCTGTGTTTTCCTACAAGAAGAATTATAGAGTAAAAGGACATGAACTAGGCTGGGGTTGTAGCTCAGTGATAGAATGCTTGCCTGGCATGTGTGAGGCCCTGAGTTCCAACTCTAGCACCTCAAAACAAAGAGAGAGAAAGAAACATGAACATTTTTAGGTAAAGCTTGAATTTGCAGCCACAGTTTCTCCTGGACAGAGTTAACCAGTCACTTTTTTTTTTTTTTTTTAATATTTTCTTAGTTGTAGATGGACACAAGATCTTTATTTATTTTTATATGGTGCTGAGATTTGAACCCAGTGTCTCGCACCTGCTAGGTGAGTACTCTACTACTGAGCCACAACCCCAGCCCAGTCACTTTTTAACTGTGAGCTTCTTTCATGTCTCTTCTCTCCCTGGGGTTCAGAAGTCACCCCGCTCCTGCTCCCTGCTGTACTTGTGAGTCCCATTTCTCCTGGGCAGGTCGATATCATGCCCCCTCAGTAGGCCTGGCCATGTTCTGACGCTGCCCTTGTCCTGACATTAGCCCGAACCCCTCGCCCAGGGGTGTTCAGCCCAGCAGGAGGCAGGGCTTCCCCAGAGGCGACTGCAGTGCTAAAACAAAATACTCCAGGGCTGGGCTTTGGCTCAGGGGTAGAACCTTGAATGAGGCACTGGGTTCGATCCTCAGCACCCCATAAAATATAAATAAATAAAATAAGTTCACTATTAAAAAAAAAAAAACAACGAAATACTCCACTGCTGGTGTTTAACATGTTAGTCCTGCCTGCTCTGCTGCCTGAGTCACCTAAATGGCATGAATGAGAAGGCACTCTGGGAACATAAAGGCCCTACTTGTGTGAGCAGTAGTGTCTGCTCCAGGCCCTGAAACCACAGAGACCTAGAGCAGGACCGCTGACCCAGGTGGGTGCTGGTGACTAGAGCAGTGTGAGGGTTGGGGGCTGTGGAGTGGGCAGGTCCAGGCATGTGGCTTTTCTTGTCTGCCGGGCTCATGCGGTGTGCTGCATCTGCTTCCCAGTGGCATGTGTGTGTCATGGCCAGGAATCACTGAGGCCAAGACAGCTCTGCAGAGCCGGGCAGAGCTGCAAGTGCCTTGGAGATATTTAACTCTGTGTGGCATTTTGCTCAGGAGGACACAAGTGGGACAGCAGGAGAAACTCTGGGCTCTGAGTCCCAGCCCTGTGCTTCTCAGCCTGGTTCTTCCCAAACTGGCAGGGCTCCTTCTTCTGCCCATTCCCCATGCTGGGTTTGCTGTTGCCCTTCTGAGAATCCAGCTGAGATCATCTCCCATCTGTCCTCTATAGCAGCGGGAGGTGTTTAGGGGAGGTATTTTTCGATTTGTTGTTGTTATTTTTTTAAATACAGCCATGATCCTGCAAATCCTTTCAGAACCTTCTAGGCTTTCTGCTGCACCAGGGAAAACACCCACATGCTTACTGTACCCTTCTGCACTCAGGGAACCCAGCCTTAGCTGGACCAGCTGCACGGCCCTTCTCTCCCCAGGGACCCTATCTTCCTCCTCCTGCTGTGTTCCCTCACATCTGCTTCCCACCTCCAGGAAACCCTACTTAGCTTGCCTGTCCTGAGGCCTAGTCCTCAGGAACGCCCCCCCCCCCCCCCACCAATCATCCCAGACCAATGTGTTCTGAGTGTGCCCCACAGTAGTCAGTACCTGTCCATATTATAAGCCCTGGCCATTGGTCACAGATGTTTGTGTCAGTTCCTTGCCTAGTGTGGCCTGGCACATGATGGTAGATACTTAGCAAATATTTGTTGAAGTAGTGAATGAAAGCAGCTGTTAGGGACCAGGAGGGTGGAGGAGTAGTGAGGGTGTCAGCAGCCATAGTTCCTAGGTTCCTAGGTGAGAAGGGCACTGCAGAGTCCCCCAGCATGTCCCTTTGCCTACCCACAAAACCACCCTGACTCTGGAAGTGCTCTGAGTAGTGTGGCGCCCTCTCTGCCTTACAGCTTCAGCAGGAGAGATCTGGGTCCTTCTGGAACCTGGGCAGGCCTTTCCTATACCTCAGCAGTATCTCAGCATCTTTTTTTTTTTTCCCCACTCAAAACACTTAAATGTTTTTCCCTCTCTCCTCAAGCATAAAAGTACCCCATTCCCTCTGTAAAGAATTTGGAGAACACAGGAAAACATTATAATCAAGAAAATAAGAATCCTGGGCAGCTGCACTGCTCAGAGAGAAGCACATTAACACCGGGGCCACGTCTTTCCGGTTTTGTTTCTCTGCGCATACGTGCATTTTCATGCCATCCAGCCCCTCTGTTGGTGAACCCGCAGAGTTTAGTGTCTTCTCGGTCTTAGTGGTGGTATTTGGAGGTGGGCAGCAATTAGCCCTCCTGACAGAGGTTGCCACCCAGAGCCGGTGCCTCCCTCTCCCTTCTGTGGACGACTCCACACTTCTTTCTGTCCTGGCTCTTCTCCTCTCAGGCAAGAGCACCCTTTCCTCTCTGTTCCCTTTCCTAGAACATTCTTTGGCTCCTCAAGGATTATGTTCCTTTTATTTCAGGGAGCCTTGCGGCTATGCTCCGAACAAAACCAGCCCAATTATGTTTTTATGCATGTACAAATATACCACAGTAAATCCCATCATTGTGTATAGTAAACAGACACTAAAAATTATATTTATCTTAGAAATGAAAAAAAGAAACAGACCCCAGGCCATTCCTGGGGGTTTGGCCTCAGGTGACCTGCTGGAGTGAATCCAGCCTGCTCTTGTGTGCCCTGAGAGGAGTGGGGTGACCTAGATTGGCAAATGGGAAGCAGAGAGCACTGCAGAGTTGCTGGCCTGGAAAACCGGGCACTAGGTCAGCACCTAGATTACTAATTGATAGGAAAGGTTAGGAGAGAATCAACTAGACCCATTTTCCCAGAGCCTCCCTCCCTGCTGCCAGGGGCCTGGGGCAGCCTCTGCCCTTTCCCTAGACACTGCCGACCCCACCTGCATAGAAGCAAGGAGGAAGTAGCAACTGGGTCAGCTGCACCAGGGGCAAGAAGTAGAGGACGGTCTGGGCCCTTCTCTCTGAATGAAGAAACTCGTGCTCAGGGAGCTCCCTGCAGTTTCCACTTCTCTGGCTAGTGGTAAGACAGGGACCTGGGGAATTCTCTGTCTGGCAAGGTCCCCTGGGGTTCCAGTGGGCTGGCTAGATCTGGCAGAGCACTCTGAGCCAATGCTAATGAGGATAGCAGCAGCCAGGATCTCTAGTCAGCATCTACTGCATACCTCGCACCGTTAAGCAGTTGCTGCATGCTTATTTCCACACACCATCTTTGGTTTGGGTGCTAGGATCTCAACTTGAGGGTTGAGAACCTCCTAGAAGTTAGCATGTTCCCCAAGTTACAGAGAGAAAGGGACAGAGTCAGGGTTTGACCCCAAGCCTGACACAGATTCTGATAGAATTAACTTCTATGGAGTGATTCATCTCAGTATAGTAGTAGCAGAGAATAGGTAACCTGGCAATTGCTACACCTGAAAATGGCGTGGCTCAGATTTGGTTTTAGTGTATTTATTCATTCAGTTAAGTGGATGTTGAACACCCACTTGCAGGCACCATGACAGACCTTGAGCCAGTTACTCTCCCTCTTCATACTACAGTTTCCTCATCAGGTAAATGGAGACGATAATAGTACCCAACTTCTTAGGGTTGTACAAGTTAGAAGTGTTAGCATATGCAGAGCCTGGCCACAGTAAGCCCCAGAGAATGGAAGCCAATTCCCCTGGGTGATGGCAGCAGCGGGCTTAGGCGCTAGTGCAGGGAGAAGGCCCATCAGGCTGCCTCACACAGCAGAGGGGGCTGGTGGAGGGGTCCTGGCCCCCACTCATCCCCAGGGCAGGGCAGTGTTCCCACCAAGCGCACAGCCTGCCTGCAGGCAGCACAGAAGCCCTGGAGGAACACAAAGAGCACTTGAGAATTACCCAGCCATCGGCTTGCCCTGGAAAGGAGCCCTGCCCCTGGTGGAGAGAGGAGCCCTGCCCCTGGTGGAGAGCGGGGGCCCAGGACAATGGGTCTTGGTGGGAAGGATTAGTAGTCCAGGTGGCTTGATTGCTCTGACCCCATTCCAGGCCTCTCTGGAGCTAGCAGCCATTTGCATTAGGCTCCTAACTACTTCTGCCCACAAAATTGACCTGCCCAATGGGAAGTGGATAGAACTGTACCTCCCCCTGCACCTAGGCTCCCGAAGGACTGAGCCTCTTTGTGGGGCAAGACAGTGGGAGCTGGGATGGGAGCAGAAGGACTGGCTTTGTGTGTACACGTGCAGGCGCCCCAGACATGGAGCTTCCTGGGATTTATCTACAAAAATTCTTTTGCTAGCGACTCCACTGTTTGAGGGGGTACTCAACTACTTTATGCGCCCCTCCTAATGGCTGCAGGGCCCTTATCTTGTCTGAGGCTCTGAGGCTCCTGATCAGAGGGCTATGGCCCTGGCCTGTGGAGAGGGGAGACTGACAGCACCGGGAACAGCAGAGCAAATCAGTGTCTTCACCCAGTGCCCAGCTGTGCTATTTTTAGTGACAGGGCTGAAGAGACAAAAGGAGAGCAGGGTTCCTCTCAGGGCAGTGGTGGGTGGAGATCCAGGCTGTGGCCTGGCCCAGTGGGTCAGGAGAGGGCCTGGGCAAAGTTGCTCCTGGCTGTGTGAGCTGAGCACAGCCAGAGGTGGGGGGGCAGCCTTGGCCACGGGTAGATGGCCGACCTCAGCGTAGAAGGAAGGCAGGGCTATATAAAAGTCGATGACTTGGCAAAATACAGGGTGGACTGCAGCACAGTGGTTAGATCTAAATATGAAACAGCCCGAGGGATACATGTGGGTTTCAGAACAGCTGAACCACAGCTCACCTCCTCTTTCAGCTGATGTCCTTAAGAGGTCACAACCAGAGGAGACAACTCAGGCTCAGAGGAATGTTGGCACAGGAGCCAGGGACCCCAGAACTACATTTGATTCCAAGAGACAACCACTTGCACCCTGAAACAGAACAGTTCTGATCTACTACTGGTATTCTGGAACAGGAACCTGGGCTCGGGGCTGTTGACATGGCCAGAGAATACTGCTGTCAGAGGTCTGGCCAGGCCCCAACCCTGTGTCAGGAGCTCTGCCGTCTTCCGCTTTGCCCTCTGGCAGGTCCTCTGAAAGGTACCATCAGAGTCCTCTGGCTTGGCTTTTTGTCACTTTCTGCCCAGCACGGGCTGAAGGCTGGCCTGTGGTATTTGGGAGGATCCAATGAGAGCCTGGGGTATGGACAGTGCCCAGTCCTGACCAGGAACTCCATTCCTTCCTCCTCTGGCCCCTCAGAGGATCAGAGGGTATGAGGGACATGCAAGAAAATGCTTTGTCAATCACGCAGGAGGCGTCTGATGAGATCTAACCACTGTGCTGCAGTCCACCCTGATTAGTGCCTGCTGAGGGGGAGTCCCCAGCTCCTCCTGTCCCCTCATGCTCATCACCACACCCAGACGGCATGGATCCCAAACCAGAGTGTCCTCCAACCCCATCTTGCTCACCCTGTGGTCAGTGCCTGCACTGTGCCTATGGTCCTTGAAGTCACATCACTTGACCCTGTCTCCCCAGTGCTGCCTGTTCTCCTGATGCTCTTAGAAGCCTCCTGGGCCCTCCTACCGTCAGTCTAGTTGAGGTCTCCTCCCCTCCACTCGCCTCCTCCACTTCCAGGCTTTTTCATCCTGTGCGACATGAAGACCTGTCTCTTTGGTGCTTATTTGGATAATAGCTACCTTCCTTTTTTTTTTTTTTTTTTTTTGGTACTGGTAATTGAATCCAGGCCCTCTGCCATTGAGCTGCATCACCAGCCCTTTTTATTTTCTGAGACAGGATCTCACTAAGTTGCTTAGGGTCTTGCTATGTTGCTGAAGATGTCCTCAAATTTATGATCCTCCTGCCTCAACCTCCCAAGTTGCTGGGATTACAGACGTGTGCCACCACACCCTGCTCAGTAGCACATTTTTGGAGCTTACTAATGCGACAGCAGTCACAATTGTTCCTAGTGATCTCCAAGGTCCTTTTCAGTATTGCTGCCAAACTCCACCCAAAGCCCTCTCTGCTCTTTAGCTCAGTGGCTTCGTGTCCCACTTCAGGTAGTATAGTCGTGTGCAAGTGCAGTCAACAGAAATTTGGCAGACAGTGTGGTAAAAAGTAGCTTCGTTTTCTCACCTTACAGGTAGTCTGGAGGTGGGCATTTCAGGGCCAGTCCTGCAGCTCCACGGTGCTACAGTGCCCAGGCTCCCCCTGACTTTCTCTCCACCTCTCAACTTGTGTTCTCCTGCCCCCGAGGTATGCTGCTTGGATCTGCTGCCCCCATCCCCCCCACCCACACAGTATTCCTGGGCCAAGCAGGAAGTAGGGAAGTGCAGAAGTTTGTCTCTATTAGGAAAGAAGAGCTGTTTCAGAAGCACCTCCAGTAGATTCCTGTTTACATATTATTGGTCAGGATTACATCACATGAACACTGTAGCCGCAAAAGAGCTTGGGAATTGATGTGGAGCCAGGCACATTGTGGATCCAAAGAGGACTGGGACTCAGCAAGAAAGGCAGGGGATGGGACCAGGGAGATAAGTAGGAGTGGCGGCCTGTGATCTTGTAGTGAGAGCCACATGGGATGCGCTACTGCTGCTCAGCTCTGGGACAGGTGCCAGGGCCATGTGGTGGGCTCCCAGTGGCCAGGTCTGCTCCGTTCTTAAGAGAAGCCAGAAACCAGATTTTTTTAAAAAGTGTTTTTAAAAACTAATTTGAAAAAAATTTTCATGTAACAGCAGAGTTGCCAAGAATAGAGAATGAAGAGTTTCTGTGTGCTGTCTCCCAGCTTTCCCCTTATGGTAACATCTGGTACAATGCCATTAACTAACTAAAGAGACTATTCAGAACTTAACAGCCTTTCCTTTTTTTTTTTGTACCAGATTGAACCCAGGGGTACTTTACCACTAAACCACATTCCTAGCCCTTTTTAATTTTATTTATAGACAGGGTCTCACTGAGCTTGATTAGCACTAAGTTGCTAAGTTGCTGGGCTGGCCTCAAATTTGAGGTCCTCCTGCCTCAGCCTCCCAAGCTGCCAGTATTACAGGCATCTGCTACAACACCTAGCACACTTAACAGCTTTTCCATCACTGTCTTTCTGTTCCAGGATCCAGTCTAGGATCCCACATTCCTTTAGTTACATCTCCACAGGCTGCTCATTGTCTGTGAGGCTTTCCTTAGTCCAAAAGCGAGAGTCTTCCCCCACCTTCCCTCTAAGTTATCCTACTCTGCTCTAATAATTTGGAAAGTATACACTCTGCTTATGGCATCTTAATAGTCATTTAAATTTTTCCACATATATTTGATGGGACTGTATGTTAGCATCTCTGGTCAGCATCTGAAAGTAAAAGGTCTTGAGCAACCAAGTGCCGCCATCCCTCTAACCTTCAGTGCTATTTGTAAGATTTACCCATTTATTTTATTCCAATTTAAATTATTTTTAGAAAAGGTAACGTTCCTGTAGTTCTAAATTTAAGAAGTTCAAAAGGGACAGTGAAAAAAAATCTCTCTCCCATAGTGAACCTGAAACTTAGTCCCAAGCTGTTGGTGTTCCCAGAGTCGTACGTAGCCTTCCAGAGCTGCTTCACAGAGATCAGTACAGCTTCTTTGTATCTTCACTTATATCTTAGAGATACTTCTGTATTACCCCATAACTAACTTTATTCTTGCTGAGTATGGTGGCATATACTGTAACTTCAGCTATTCAGGAGACCGAGGCAGGAGGGTTCCAGGTTTGATGTCTTCCTAGGCAACTTAGTGAGACCCCATCTCAAAATAAGAAATAAAAAGGGCTGGGGGTCTGGAACTGTAGCTCAGTGGTAGAGCACTTGCCTAGCACATGTGGGGCTCTGTGTTCGATCCTCGGCACCACATAAAAATAAATAAAATAAAGGAATTGTGTCCATCTACAACTAAAAAAATAAATAAATAAAACACTTGGGAATCAACCTAACGAAAGAGGTGAAAGACCTCTACAATGAACACAACAGAATGCTAAAGAAAGTAATAAAAAGATACTTAGAAGATGGAAAGATCTACCTTGCTCTTGGATAGCAGAATTGTCAAAATGACCATACTACCAAAAGCACTATACAGATCTAATTCAATTCCAATCAAAGTCCCAATGGCATTTCTCCTAGAAATAGAAAAAGCAGTCATGAAATTCATCTGGAAAAATAAGAGACCCAGAAGAGCTAAAGCAATCCTTAGCAAGAAGGGTGAAGCAGATGACATCACAATACCAGACCTTAAACTATACTACAGAGCATAGTAACAAAAACAGCATGGTATTGGCACCAAAATAGACTGGTAGACCAGTGGTACAGAATAGAGTACACAGAGACTAACCCACATAATTACAGTTATATTAGACAAAGGCGCCAAAGACATACATTGGAGAAAAGATAGCCTATTCAATAAATGGTGCTGGGAAAACTGGAAATCCTTATGCAACAAAATGAAATTAAACCCCTGCCTCTCACCATGCACAAAACTCAACTCAAAGTGGATCAAGGACCTAGGAATTAAACCAGAGGCCCTGTGTCTAATAGAAGAAAAAACAGGTCCAAATCTTCGTCAGGTCAGATTAGGGCCATACTTCCTTAATAAGACTCCTATAGAGCAAGAATTAAAATTTAAAAAAATCAATAAATGGGATGGATTTAAACTAAAAAGCTTGTTCTCAGCAAAAGAAACAGTGAGATGAATAGAGACCCTACATCTTGGGAGCAGTTTTTTTACCATTCTCATATCAGATAGAGCACTAGTCTTTAGGGTATATAAAGAACTCAAAAGGCTAAACACCAAAAAAACAAATAACCCAATCAATAAATGGGCCAAGGAACTGAACAGACACTTCTCAAAAGATGATATAAATCAACAACTATATGAAAAAAATGTTCAATATCTCTAGCAATCAGTGAAATGCAAATCAAAACTACTCTTAAGATTTCATCTCACTCCAGTCAGAATGACAGCTATTAAGAATACAAACAACAATAAGTGTTGGCGAGGATGTCCAGGAAAAGGCACAACTCATACATTGCTGGTGCGACTGCAAACTGGTGCAGCCATTAAGGAAAGCAGTATGCAGATTCCTTGGAAAACTAACCCAGCTATCCCACGCCTCGGTTTATAGTCGCACAATTCATAATAGCTAAACTGTGGAACCAATCTAGATACTTTTCAGTAGATGAATGGATAAAGAAAATGTGGTGTATATATACACAATGGAATATTACTCAGCAATAAAAGAGAATAAAATCACAGCATTTGAAGGTAAATGGATGGAGTTGGAGAATATAATGCTAAGTTAGCCAGTCCCGAAAAACCAAATGCCAGTGTTTTCTCTGATATAAGGAGGCTGATTCATAGTAAGATAGGGAAAGGAGCATGGGTGGAATAGCCGAACTCTAGACAGGGCAGAGGGGTGTGAGGGAAAGGGAGGGGGCGGGGGTTAGCAATGATGGTGGAATGAGATGGACATCATTACCCTAAGTTCATGTATGAAGGCACGAATGGTGTGAATATACTTTGTATACAAGCAGGAAGAAAGTGTAGGGGGAGTGTAGCTCAGTCCCTAGTACCTCAAAAACCATACATACACACACACACAAATTCATGCTTGTATGTGGCTGCATAGAATTCCATGTGTTCATATTATAATTTATTTTAATAAGTCCCCTGTTAGTGGACATTAGCTTGTTTCCCATCCCTTACTAGTCAAACAGCGCTATAATAAGTAATCTTATACTGATACTTTATCATTTTGCTTATGTGGAAGTAACTGTAGAATATAACACAGGATGGGTATTTCTGGGTCAAAGAGTATTTATACTTGTAATTTTGATCAGTTGGCCAAATTACCCTCTATAGAGGCTGCACCAGTATACCAAACGCAAACACATGCTTAGCAGCAATGTGTTTTTTGAGTGTTTTGTTTTGCAATGCTGGGAATGAAACCCAGGGCCTGTGCATGCTGGGCAGCCACTGAACCCCATGCCCAGCATATTAGTAGGTTTTAATCAGATTGTAAAAAAAAAAAAGTTGTGTCTATGTATTTATCAAATAGTTGCTTTGATTTTAGTACTAGGGATTGAACCCAAGGGATCCTTTACCACTGAGCTATATCTCCAGCCCTTCTTATTTTTATTTATTTATTTAAAAATTTTTTTTATTTGCAATTGGACACATACCTTTATTTTTTTATTTTTTTTAAAGATAGAGAGGGGGGAGAGAGGAGAGAGAATTTTAATATTTTATTTTTTAGTTATCGGCGGACACAACATCTTTGTTTGTATGTGGTGCTGAGGATCGAACCCGGGCCGCACGCATGCCAGGCGAGCGCGCTACCACTTGAGCCACATCCCCAGCCCCCACATACCTTTATTTTATTTATTTATTTTTCTGTGGTACTGACTATTGAACCCAGCCCCTTGCACATGCTAGGCCAGTGCTCTACCGCTGAGCCCCAGCCCCTTATTTTTCATTTTGAGATGGGGTCTCTCTCCAGAGTAGTACTGGGAATACAGGCTTATGCCAGTGCCACTGTACCTGGCGTCATTTGAATCTTCTTCATCCTGTAACCTTGAGTTATTTCCTTCTGTCCCTCATCCTGCCCTGGCTTCCCCATGAATCTTCAGTCTTTCTCTGTTGACCTCTCTGACCACAAACCTCTTGGTGGCCTTGCTACCCTTCTTCAAGCTAGCATACTCTTGTATGTTTATTTCCCTGACATATTTGTCCCCAAACTAGTCTCCATTCACTATATCCCAGCTTCCTCGTTAACCCTGTTCTTCCCTCCCAACCATTTGACTGAAACTTGCCTCAGAGGGTCATTGATGGCTGTTTGCCAGTTGATCACTCTGAATATCCATAGTGTTTGAGACGGCTGGCCACCCCTTGAAATAGCCTTTCCCTTGACTCCGAGACACATAGCTGCCCCAGGTCCTTTCTTTCTCTGCCCACCGCCCCATTGCCTGCCTAGCACCTCTTCCTTTTTCTTACCTGGACACGTTGCTTGCTCTCCTTGGTGAACTGTGCCTTTTCCCATGGCTGTCACATCAACAGAGTGCCTCCCATATCTACAGGTCCCTAACCCCCCAGTTCCAACCACTTAGACTCTGAATACCCTTAGCTGGTCTTAGTTGGTCCTCTAGGAGGCCAACTAAGAGGTTGCTGTGCAAACCCAAGCAAGGGAGCGCCTGGGGAAAAGGCGTGGGTAGGGTTCAAATGCAGTGAGGGGCAGCTTACTACCAGCTGGAGTTGCCTCACTGGGGAGCAGTGGACTCAAGGCTATACTTTACCGTCACCAGGGTGGTTAAAAAATAAAAATCCCAGTGCCCAAACTGTTCCCAAACCAACCAAGTGAGAATTTCCAGGGATGGACCCAGACATCCATATTTTTAAGAACTCCTCAGTGATTCCAACATTGAAGTTGGTGGACCTAGAAGAGGGTAAGAGGGGGAGAAGTCTCAGATCACCCTCAGGTTCTGGCTTTGATGAGTGGGTGGGTAGGCATGTGGGTCACCAAAGTGAGGATTCCCAGAGGAGGGGCAGTTTGGGGAGAGAAGAAGGGTTCTTAGGTGTAGATTGAGATTGATCCACCTGTGGATTTCCAAGAGAACAGCCCCACAAATGCTTAAATATCCCTGAGGCAGATCTACACCCCCCCAATCCTGCCCCAGGCCTACTCTGCTGTGGTTGTGTCCCTGCAGTTACGTACCAGGAGGTCTTTCAGTGCCTCCTGATCTCACTACCTCCGACTGCGGCATTTGTGAACAATATTTTACTTGACGAGGGATGGAGCGTCCTCCCCCTAGGTGATGTGGACGCGGGTCACATCCTCTAACCCCCCTGAGAACGACCCCAGGGGGAAGCTCCTCTCCTAGGCCTATTGCAGGGCTGTTAGCAGGAGCTGAGCACAGCAGGAGCTCAGGACAGCAGGGGTTCTGGACCTGAGTGCTGGTGGGGCGCCTGGGAGTCAGGAGGTGCGATGCATATCCGGGTCTCCAGGAGGCCTGGGGAAGTGGGAAAAGCCCCTCAAGTCATTCTGACATGGCTTCTGGAGACGCAGGCTCAAAAAACAGGCTGCTGCAGAGGAGGCAGGGAAAGGCAGCACAATGGCGGTGGGTGGCAATGGCGGTGGGTGGCGGTGGCGCATCATTCACTTGGTTAGTGAAAACTGCTCTCAACCCCATCATCCTTATGTGGGAGGGCGAGAGGAGGGCAAGTGACTCCACCACACAGGAGGAGGGACCCTGGGAGGAGCACAGCAGGGACCGAGGAAGGAGCCAAAGAAGGAGCTGAAGCAGACCTCCTTCCCCATGGCCCTCAAACGAGCCCCACTCGCCACTCCCTTCTTCACTGCCACCCCCAACTTCTTCCTGTCTCCCCTCTGTCCAGGCTAACAGGAGCTGCCCTGTAGAGGTCCATCTGCACTCAGACCCAGATGATGCCAGAGCTATGACCAGGCCTGCAGGCGTGGCGCCGAGGGGAGATCAGCCATGGAGCAGCCACAGGAGGAGACCCCTGAGGTCCGGGAAGAGGAGGAGAAAGCGGAAGTGGCAGAGGCTGAAGGAGCCCCAGAGCTCAATGGAGGACCAGAGCTTGCACTTCCTTCCAGCAGCTACACGGGTGAGGAAAAGGGCTGGCCAGGGACGCGGGTAGAGGGGCAGAGCAGGTGGAACTAGGCTCCTAGCCCTCTGCAGACAGCATCCTGTGGATGCAGAGCAGCAGAGTGAGACTGGAGCCCAGCGACCTGGCTCCCACCCCTCCCTGCTGCTCTGCAGCTACAGGACCTCCTGCAGATTGCCCCCCTTCTTTCTGGATAACAGATAGTAGGCGATGTGGGCTTCTGCAAGAATTGAGTGAGCAAGCCTGTGTAACGCACGTCCTCGGTGCTGCTGTTATCCTACCACTGCTGCCACCAGCATCCAGGGCCAATCTGCATTAAGTCACTAGAAAGGTTGTTTGTGCCTGTGATTCACTCAGCTGACCTGGTGCTAAATCTGTGCATCCTGATGAGCTGCACTGGATCAGGCATTAGTATTAAGCATTTAGAATGGATGACTGTAATTCACATCACTTTTGTGCAGCCAGTTTCAGCTTCTCGATTCTTTTGTTCACCTTATTGGTCCACTGTCAGCCGTGGTGTAGACATTCCCTGGTGGCCTGTGCTGTTCTGTCCTGATCATCATCATGCCATGTTGCCCTGCTGCTCAGGCCCCTTCCCACTCCCCCTCAGCCTCTCTCCTCACCTAGTGTGAGTGCACAGGTGTTTAAGAGCCACTCAGCACATCCAGCTGATCCCGCTCCCTTCCCTCCGAGGGAACTCTGGTATGAGAGGCTGCACCCCCTGGTGGGGACACCTGTTCTTTCTGCTGGTTTCAGCCCTGCAGGCTTCCTGCAGGGGATGGGCTCTGAACCCTGTGTCTGTGTGGGGTGGGAGGAGAGATGGTGCCTGAGTCGGGGCAGGGCTGTGGAGCTAGGACAGGCTCTTGCCTGATCCCGCAGCCACACGATCTTGAACCTACAAAGCAAGGTTCCTCCTCTTCAGGGAGCAGGGTCAAGGTGGGCTGGGGTGAAGGGAGAGCTGTCATTCAGTCCTGATCCACCCAGACACCAGCAGTGACCAGAGCATGTGACATGGGGCCAAAGAGCCAACACCCCCACCTCAGAATAACCCATATGCTGTGTGTTCCCTGATGTCTGGGATGGCTTTGGAGACCTGCCTTCTCTGAAGCGAGGACTGTGTGCCCAGGGGTGATGATTCACCTTCTGAACTTGAGAAAGGCAGGGGCGGTTAGAAAGCAGAGGGAAGGTACGAGGACTGCCCGAGCCAGGGATGTCTCAGGACACCAGAGTGAACAGGGAAGAGAAGGCACAAGATTTGTGACCTGATCCCCACAGCTGGGCCTGGGCAGATAGAGATGTCCTGTTCTGGGGTCTCCTAACATCCCTCTGGGACCCAGTGTCACATCACTGTTCCGTGCAGGCCACAGCCCAGTGCTGGGAGCAGAGGCAGGAGAGGCCGGTGTGGCATTGGCATCTCAGGCAGCTTTACTGGTTTTAAAGGCGGGAGGGGGGGGATGCGGGGGGGGGCACCTAGCCACGCGCATGGTTCTGTGTACAACATGGTGTTCAAGAGACCTCACTCATCGATAAAGGGGTGCAGCGGAGGTAGGGCACAGGAGAGGGCTTTTCACATGGTCACTGTGCTAACACCATAGTCTATAGAAAGTTCTCACAAATTCTGCGAGAAAGCCACTAAACAAAAAGTCAAAACAGGTACGACAGTTCCCAGTTAGAAAATGGCCAGAATACAAAACATGCTAGTCTAATCGAGGGTCAAAGAAGTCGTCTTAAGATGAGGTTCATTTAGCCTGTAAGATTGGCACAAGGGACCATATGGCCACCCTTGGCTGGGGGTGAGGACTGGCCTTCCAGTCCTGAGGGTGGCAGGCAGCCTGGGTGTGAGTTTGTCACCCTGCAGTTCCCCTAGGGCCGACGTCTGGTGTAGAGCCTTGCTCAGCGTGCAGAGACGCCCCGGCTGCGTATTCACGGCAGCCCTGCTACAGAAGCAGAAGTGGGAGGCGCATCTGGGGGGACTTGCTCATGTCAGCCATGGAGCCCCACGGGGGATGCTCTGTCATTAGGAAGGATAAGTAGGTCTGTATGCACACAGGGAAGTGAGGTCCTGTCAAATAGAAGGATCTTGTTGCTTAAAAATCCTTAGGTATCGTGTAAGATGGCAAAAGTGTCCCTGAAGGCCGGGTGGGCTGAGGGAGCAGGTCCTGCTGGGGTGGCTCTGCCATCGGGTGCTGCACACCCTCTGCATCATTCTCAACAAGTCTGTTCTACTTTCATAATTTGAAGCACACTTGTACTGCTTTACTTCAGAAGGTTAAAATAAATTAATTGCTCAACATTTTAAGGAGACTGCTGATGGGTGAGGGTCCTAGAGACAGACCCTCATTAGTGCTGGGGGCTGGAGGGCTTTGAGAGCACCCAAACCAGGCTCCTCGCTGCTAAGGCTGCATCCTGCCCACCCCAGGCCTGGCCATGTAAGAAGAAGTGTATCTGACCCACTGCAATTCTCGGCACCTGTGAATCTATGACATTGGCTCAGAATCCCCTCAGGGACCCATAAGGAACTGCTGAACGTAGAAAGGCTTCTGCTGCTTCATGGCTGAACCCTGCCCCCTGCCCGCGCCCCCCCCTCTGTGCATCCCTGTACTGACTCAGCACCTCCCCCCACCTGAGAGGCAGGCAGCCTCACCTTAACTCTCAGCAGTGAGGAAGCTAAAGTTACCAGAAATTCACCTGCCTCGCATCCCCCAGCTGCGGAGAGACGGGAGCTGGAGCTCACACCCTCCCCATCCTCCATCCTCGTCTCCTCCTGCCAAGAGCATCCCACCCATGCATCTCTAAGGAAGAGGAGAGAGAAGCTGTCCTCCTGATCTCAGCAAGTACTTGGTGGCGTCCAGGCAGGGCCAGGCACTATGCCAGGCTAGTGTTCATGATGAACGAGAAGTGCTTGCCCCGAGGAGCTCACAGTGCAGCTGTGAGCAAGAAGGCCACTCGGCCCCCAGCCCAGTCCCTGCAGGACTCGCCCCTACCTCAGTAGCTAGAGGGAGCCTGTTTTCTACACGCTCTACCAGCAAAGTAAATAGACGGGGCTGGCCCTCCTGGCTGCCCTCCCAGCTGTGACAACAGTACGCCTCCAGTGATAGAGACTGGATGTGCAGGAGAGATCTCAGCCACACATAAATTGTGGGAATAAGGTCAATAGTGTCTATTTGCCAAACTTGTAATCAAAGATGGTGAAACAGATACTTGACTCTCTGGGTGATGGGGCTGGTGTTTACACCGAGTGCAAACATTCGGGTAATGACCTGGTGTCTTCCTAAGCAATGACCTTGTCTTGATGCTTATCATAATAGCAATGTTGTTTAATAGTAATGAATATACGTACGTGGGTAGCAGCAGACACAGTGGTGAGCTCAGCCCCAGGAGTTGCATGTTTTTGTTTATAATTCTCCCTCTGCCTCTGTCTTAGGGGTCTCCAGAGAAAACAGAACCAGTAGGGGCGGGGGGTGCACACATGCGTGAGTGTAGGGATATGCGTTTAGGAATTCACAGGAAAGCTGGAGGCCCAGGAAGTTGCTGTGGCACCTCAGTTTGAAGGTAGTATGGAGGCAGGGTCCCTTCTTCCTGGGAGGGAGGGCACACAATCTTTCTTCTTTAAGCCTTCAACTGTTAAATGAGACTCATTCAAATTATGAAGGTAATCTGCTTCACTGAAAGTCTCCTGATTTAAATGTTAATCACATCTTGTTTCTAGACTGGTATTTGAACCAGAACCTAGGTGTCATACACAGACAGGTTGACACATAAAACCGCCATTGTCTCAGATTCCTCACCTGTAAAGTAGGAGTAAGGAGCGCCTTTCATGAGGAGTTGTTCTGAGGCTCTTTACGAGATGAATGGATGAGAGGTGCCCAATAGAGTGCCTGGCACACAGTAGGTGTGCACTAACAAGAAGGCACTACTGGTGTGTACACACTGCCTTTGCAGGCGAGTCAGATTAGATTAAATCCAACCCATGTTTGTTAGGCAAGTGACCTTGGGTGGATCTCTTAATCTCACCCAGCCTTAATTTCCTTATCTGTGGATGATACTGTCCTTCAAGGTGATAATGAAATGGGCATAAAGACACTAACAACTTGGTGCTTAGTAGGGCCTGGCAGGTGTGGTTCTTTTCCCCTTCCCCTCCTATGCAGCTAGGCCCCTGGTAGATGTTTGAAGAGTTGGTGGGCAGGCCAGGCAGGGTGTGGCTCAAGAGAATGCTCAGAGGCAGACCACAGGGCCCAAATGATGGACCCCTCAGCTGACCAAGCGTACCTCCTCCAAGCAGTGGAAGGGAGGCTGAGGAGAGGCAGGGATGTGGGCAGGGTGAGAGAACTATGTCGACTCTTCATCACTGGACAAAATACCTGAGATACTCAGCTTAAAAAGAAGAAAGGATTCTTTTAGCTCACAGTTTTAGAGGTTCTAGCCCATGGTTGGTTGGTCCCATTGCTTTTGGGACAGCACTAAGGCAGCACATCATGGCAAAGATACATGGTAAAGTGGAAAGAGCTGCTTACGCCAAGGGGGCCTGGAAGCAAAGAGAGTAAGAGGAGGGTCCAGGGTCCCAATATTCCCCTCAAGGGCACCCCCCAGTGACCTGACTCCTTCTACTAGCCCTACCTCCTGAATGTTCCACCACTTCACAATTGTGCCACAGGCTAGGAACAAAGCCTTCAAAACATGGGCCTTTGGAAGGCATTCAAAATAGACCAGAGCAAGGCCTCTGCCTGGGGCTAGGTGGGCAGGCGGTGCAGGCAGGCAGCCCTGGCAGGTGGGCCCAGCTCACTCCCACCCAGTAGGCCCAAGGAACATGAGGCGGAACTCCCCATGGGAAGGAGGGCCTCTTGGAACTGCAGCCCTTCCTGGTCCATTCGCCTTCTTGCCCCTGTCTCCAACTAGGAGGTCATGAGATAAGAGCAGGGCCTTCAGAGCCTGGTCCCTGGAATGGGGAGAATTCTGCCATTGCTGCTATTAGACCACATGTGATGATGATTTGGGACAAACCTTTAAGCCAAGTGGTCAATCAGAAAGAAAGAGAATCTTTACCTTTGGAAAACCCACCCATAAACTACCGCCATTCCAGTATCCCCAGGACAACACTGAGCTCTGCCCCAGCCCAGCCCCTCTCCTCCCTCTCTCAGCTGGTGTGTCAGTATTTTGTGGTCTCTCGTTCTGCTAAATAGGCAGGGCGACCCCACCAAGGCCTCCCTGACTACTCACTCTTTGAGTTATGTCCATTCAGCACCCAGGCCCTGGCTGCCCTGGGCCTGTTTCTCCCTGCCCATTAGTGCTAGTTCCCAATTGGGACCCTCCTGGGACAATGACTCTTGAGTCTCTCTTATAGTTCAGAGTTCTGGGAACCTTGGATGGCCAGTTGGGTTTGAGCATCTGGCTTCCTCCAGGCTTCCCAGAGCTCTGGACACTCCTGAGCCAGCGGCCACAGCGGGACAGGAGAGACAAGAGGACAGCCTTTTCCAGGGCCCTCCTGGACTCTGTGTGCACACAGCCTGGAGACTGCAGAGCCGTAGCTTTCTAGTTAGCATGTCCACCTTCTTAGTGCCTCCTCTGTGTTACCCCGTCATGCCTCACCACGCCTCTCAGGTACTGTTGCCATCTCCATTCTACAAAGAAGGAAACCAAGCCCAAGTGCCAGGGGACCCATGGATTTTACCTCAGAACTGCTGTCTGGAGCTGGGATCTGAACGGGGCCTTGTGGCTCCTGAGTTGAGCTCTCACCCTCCCGGCCTGCTGTTCTGAGCATCCAGAGCTGACTTGGAGGTCGTTTAGAGCTTCCCCTCTGAGCCCAGAGAAAGGAACAGTCACCTGCCCTGGTGGGGACAGGCAAAGGCAATGGCTTCTTCTGAGATCCTGCATCACTGACTCACCTGCCATTGTGCCCTTTATTAAGGTGTGGGTTTTTTTTAATTGGGGATTGAACCCAAGGGTGTTTTACCACTGAGCTACATCCCCAGTTCTTCTTTGGGGAGACAGGGTTTTACTAAGTTTCTGAGGCTGGCCATCCCGCCTCAGCCTGCCCAGTCACTAGGTGGCAAGCGCCACCACGTCTAGTTGTTCCAGTTTTCTTATCTCTTCCTCCCTCAGCTATGTGAGGAGAGTCCTTCCCAGAACACAGCAGGTACTTATCAAATGTCTGTTGATAAATATTGCCATGTGCAAGGCCAACAGCACCCCCAAGATCAAACACCTGCTGAGCCTCCAGGGCCACACGCGGGGAGGAGGAAGGGACTTAACTGCAGAGATTGGTCACTTGGACAAGACTCTGTGATGGAGGTGGTCCCCGAGATGCTAGAGACAAGGCAAGTCTAACTGAGGAGGCGAAACTACAGAAACAGCACGGATTACAAGACGGACCGCAAAGCAAGCGTGCAGTAGACCACCCCTCTCAGGAAGTGCCCGGAGTCCGCCTGCCCCAGCGTCCGAGCAGGCCTCACAGAGGGCTTTTATTTTACCACAGTCTCTGGCACCGGTACTGACTCCTGTCGTCCCTGTTCTAAGGCCTCCAGGAGTGGCGATTCTTGCCCAGCTCCATTGGCCAGTTGTGCTGAGGCCAGGACCCCAGGCAGCATAAGGACTGCTGGTCCCCCCGAGGCAGTGGGACCTGCCACGTGTCCAGCACCCTGCACAGGTCTTGGAGCTGAGCCACAGCAGCGCCCTGCCCTGTGGTGCTTACGTCTAGTGGGTGGTGCTCAGCGAGGAACAAACAGGCAGGGACTGCAGCAGGTGGCAGTGAAGGCCGAGAGACCACAGAGGCTTCACCTGTCAGAGCACCTGGCCCAAGAAATCAAGGGGCCCACTCACCCCAGCTCGAGGTAGGGAACTATTACTCCCCTTGGAATGACCAAAGTTGGGAGCTAAGGCACTGGGACGAGACAGGACATTTTAGGGACTTGTGTCACCCCTGAACCTGACTAGGAGAGGAGCAGCCCAGCAGGCAGGGTCCTCAGTCAGTTGGCCTGTGTTGTAGAGACAGGGCTGCAGGCCTGGGAAATACTAGTTTGAGTTTGTTGCCATGGCTTAGGTCTCCTGCCGTGCTCCTGCTTAGGTGGCTGGTTCCTGGGTTTGGGAATTTGGCACCTGCCTTCAAGGAGGTGGCCCAGCTATCCCAGGAGAGAGCAGAGATTGGAAAACCAGCAAGAGAGAGGCAGGACAGATAGTTCTGTGGGCCAAGAACCAGCACTGGACTGGGAGTCAGGAGATCGAGACCCAGTATAGGTCCCCTTTCCACTTATTCCACTGCGTGTCTGAAGGGGAGAATCAGAAAAGACAGCTTCTTACTGAGTCATTTAACAGCATGTCTATCCTGAAGCCATAGTCACAGCTATTTCCTTGCCAAGACTCCAAACACCGTGGTTCAAACATCTGTACGCTGGTTAGGGAACCGCAGCATACTACTCAATGTGACTGACACCTATGCTCTTTTTATCAAGCAAGACGTTTCATGGGAATGAATTTGAAGTTCTCCCCATTCATCTACTTCAGTGATTGAACCCAGGGGCGCCCTATATTGAGCTCCATCCCCAGCTCTTTGATTTTCTGTTTTGAGACAGAGTGCTCAGAAAATTGCCTAGATGGGTCTTGAACTTGAGATCCTCCAGTCTCAGCCTCTTAAGTAGCTGGAATTACAGACATCTACCACCACCCTGGCAAACTTGAGCCTCTTGGAATGTCCGTAGTAGAACTTCCTGCGAGAGCCGGCCCTACAGAGGTCTGCACCTCAGCTTCCACAGCACCCCACATGGGCTTGCATGGCGCCACCTCTAAACCAGCCGCTAGAGAGCTGCTTCCCAGGACCAGCTGCAGATCCTCAGTCTGCTTCCTCTTACCTATTCCTCCTCTCAAAGCTCTGCCAACCCTGCACCCTCTTACCATGCTTAAGTGCAGGAAGGCTCTGACCGAGCTGTGTGTCCTGGACATCTGCCGTGTGGCAGCTCTGGGGGAATTTCGCCTTGGAGACTTTGCCTCATCCTCTCAGAGAAATTGTCCTTAACCCCACATTCCAGGTCAAAAAAATCCCTCCCCCCACCAGAACACACAGCTCTGAAGAGGCTGAGCCCAGGGCTTAGGGACCCTCCCCACCCCTGGCTCCCAGGCCTAGCTGGCAGAGTGTGAAGCTGCCTCTCTGTCCTTTGTCCACAGACCTCTCCCAGAGTTCCTCTCCACCCTCGCTTCTGGACCAGCTCCAGATGGGCTGTGACGGGGCCTCGGGCGGCAGCCTCAACATGGAGTGCCGAGTGTGCGGGGACAAGGCCTCAGGCTTCCACTACGGTGTTCACGCGTGCGAGGGGTGCAAGGTATGCACTGGGGGACTGCGGCTCACGTCACGTCAGGTTGAGCTACCACGTGGGTTTTCCCTGCCCCAGAGGCGGACTCTGAGAACATGGCTGCTCAACCCCTCGGGCTGCCCAGGTCTGAGCTTTGGGCCCTGCAGGAAAGGAGGGGTTCCTCACCAGGCCTGTCCTGCTGGGCACCTGCAGGGTGGACCCAGACACTCGGACTCTGTGGGTAGCTGGTGCCCCTCCCTGGGGACCAGGCCAGGAGGTCTTCTATCTGAGGTCAGGGTTTCTAGCACCAAAACTTCAAGAACTTTTTGAGGAAAAAAAAAAAAAACCAGTGATGAGGTTCTGGTTCTGGGACTGGCGCTCCCCACCTGTCTCAACTGGGGGCTGTCACTTTTTCCAGTGATGCTGCTAGGTTTTTCCTTCTAACTGCATACCCATGAGAATTTCACAGATTATTTTATTAAACCACCACCTACAAAATACAAAGAACCAGATATATTTAAGAATAAACCAAATTAGCCATGATACAGTTTTGTTATGAAATTAACAAAGAAGATTTAAGGCTTCTTTGGGCAGGTAAAGTAAATGTGTTGTATAATTTAATACCCCCAATCCACCCCGTTCCTTCCAAACTGTAGCAGTGTTTACATCAGACAGCCTCATCAGGCCTTTGGCACAGCCCAGTGGGCAGAGCAGGATTCGCCAGCCCTGTCCCCTCGTGGCGACCTCTCCTCACCTATGCTTGGTCCCTCAGGGCTTCTTCCGAAGGACAATTCGCATGAAGCTGGAATATGAGAAGTGTGATCGGAGCTGCAAGATTCAGAAGAAGAACCGCAACAAGTGTCAGTACTGCCGCTTCCAGAAATGCCTGGCACTGGGCATGTCACACAATGGTGAGAGCTGACCCCGGCAAGGCACAGGGCTGTTGGATCCGCACAACCTCAAACCAGGATCCAGAATGTACCCAGTGTATCCTGAAAGGAGGTACTCGCACAGTAGTGCTGGGCACACAGTGAACTCTGTGTCAGCTAGACCTGGCCAGTCTGACCTGGGTCCTGGAGCCTAAGATCTGCCACTTCCCCACGCTGTCTGGCATCCACCTGGACAGTCCTGGGCAGCCACCACCTCTCTGCCTGAGGTTTACCTGCTCTGGCCCAGAAGGGAACTGAGCCCCCAGCTCAGACCAGGTGGGGAGCACCAGTCCCAGAACCTCAGCCTGGCTGGATGACCTGGCTGGATACTGCTGCCGTGGCAGGATCCCCTCAGCCTTTCTTGGTTGTTGGGAGCAGGCAGGATCCAGTGTGCGTCAGAGGCCAGGCTCTCCCAGAACACAGTCAACCATGCCCCATGCTCCACCTCCTGCAGACTTTTCTTCAGATCCCTGAAGTAGGATATTGTAAAGTCCATCTGCCCCTCTGTGCCTCTGGGTCAAATCCCCAGGGGACAGGGGAGAGTCTCCTATTTACATTTAAATAGCTCCATGGTGGGGCTGGGGTTGTGGCTCAGTGGTAGAGCTCTCCCCTCCAATGCGTGAGGCACTGGGTTCCTCTGCACCACATAAAAATAAATAAATAAAATAAAGATATTATGTTCAACTACAACTAAAAATATATATATTTTTAAAAATAGCTCCATGGAGGACAGCCCCTGGGCAGCTTTTATTCTTGTCCAGGGTGGTGGGGTCTGGCAGGTGTGTGGTTTGATCCTGCCCCTCAGTCTGTGTCTGCTTTGGTCCTCATTCCATTGTGGCCATTGGGGAGGTTCCTAGGACATCTCAGAGCTGCTGGAATCTTTCCCTCACTCTCCTTCTAACAGAAGCCAGATTCATATCCTTTTCCATTGACTGTGATTTATGAGTGCTGAGAGAATATTTATTTATCGGCTTTTTTTTTTTTTTTTTTTTTTTTTTGAGAAGGGGGTCTCACTACGTTGCCTAGTAGTGATTTAATTTTTGCAGTACTGGGGATTGAACCCAGGACCTCAAGTAGCACTCTATCACTGAGCTACACCCTCAGCCCTTTTAAAAAATTGAGACAGAGTCTTGCAGAGTTGTCCAGGCTGAACTTGAAGTTCTCCTGTCTCAGCCTCCAATGTGGCTAAGATATGGGCACGAGTCACTGCCTCTGGACCCATTAAGTTTTAAGAAAGGTGAAGTAGTCTGTCCATAGTTACAAAGCTAGTAGGTGCTGAGCTGGACTGGGGGAGCAGGCCTTCACATCAGAACCTGTCTTCTAGACGCTGTATTGTGCTGCATCCCACTAAGGGCAGCCCAATCATTCAGCAAGTTCAGGCCCTGTGTGCTGGGCACTGTGAGGGAGACAGAGTGTCCCTGCCACTGTGGAAGCAGGGTTCTGAGGGGCGGCTTCAACATTACCACCTTAATGGCTCTAGAATCCCTGAGGTCTCAGGCCCCAGAATGATGTCTCCATCTTTGACATGTGCACCTGTAAAGGGACAGGGTTAGAGGTTAGAAGTGCTGGCCCCTGCCTGGTTCCTCTGTGACTGTCCCCTTCCCCCGTGCAGCTATCCGCTTTGGCCGGATGCCAGAGGCGGAAAAGAGGAAGCTGGTGGCGGGGCTGACAGCCAGCGAGGGGCACCTGCACAACCCACAGCTGGCTGACCTGAAGGCCTTCTCCAAGCACATCTACAACGCCTACCTGAAAAACTTCAACATGACCAAAAAGAAGGCCCGCAGCATCCTCACTGGCAAGTCCAGCCACACTGCGGTGAGTGTCACTGCCCAGCGTGGCAGAATCCCAGCTCTGGTCCACGCTGCCACACCTGACTCCTGGGAGAACCGCGCCTCCTCCCTCCCTTAACTCATGGTACAGGCAGGGGTGTGGGGACATTCGGGCGGGGACCCTCGAGGCCTGGCCTCTGACAGGGCCTGGTTTTCAGCCCTTTGTGATCCACGACATCGAGACATTGTGGCAGGCAGAGAAGGGCCTGGTGTGGAAGCAGCTGGTGAACGGCCTGCCGCCCTACAAGGAGATCAGCGTGCACGTCTTCTACCGCTGCCAGTGCACCACAGTGGAGACCGTGCGGGAGCTCACCGAGTTTGCCAAGAGCATCCCCAACTTCAGCAATCTCTTCCTCAATGACCAGGTGACACTTCTCAAGTATGGTGTGCATGAGGCCATCTTTGCCATGCTGGCCTCCATTGTCAACAAAGATGGGCTGCTGGTGGCCAATGGCAGTGGCTTTGTCACTCATGAGTTCCTGCGCAGCCTCCGCAAGCCCTTCAGTGACATCATTGAACCCAAGTTCGAGTTTGCTGTCAAGTTTAACGCCCTGGAACTTGACGACAGCGACCTGGCTCTGTTCATCGCAGCCATTATCCTGTGTGGAGGTGAGTGAGGTTGAGCAGGTGGGCCGGCCCCACAGCACGTCCCCTGGGGATTGCACCCTCACTGCAGGGCCAAGCCTGAGCCCAGATGCATGGGGACACGTCCACGTGATCCCATAGTGGAGCAGGTGAGGCACTGACTGCACGTGCAGAATCAGCTCCACGTTATCATACAGATGGAGGCAGAAGGAAAAAGACTGAAACCAGACTGACCATCCTGTGAACAGGGGTATTTATGGGTGGTGCAGAAATAGTCCGTGTTCTACCTGCATTTTCCAGACTCCAAACAATAAGTACAGCAGCAACCCTGCTCACCAGCAGTGGCACAGAGCTTGCTTCCTGCTGGTCCCTGTTCCAGTTCTTCTTGCAGATTTGGTCCTCAACAACCTGGGCCAGAGGTTCTTTTTTTTATTTTTTATTTTTATGTGGTGCTGAGAATTGAACCCAGGGCCTCACGCATGCTAGGTGAGCACGCTACCATTTGAGCCACATCCCTGCCCTAGAGGTTCTTTTTATTATCCTCATTTTCAGATGAGGAATCAAGCCCAGACGGGCCAGGTGGCCTGCCCAGAGCCTCGTGGAGAGTCTGTGGGAAGGGCAGGTCTTGAAGCCAGGCGCTGAGTCTCAACCACCACACATAGCACCCTGATCAGCCAGGAAAAACTGTTGGCAAGGAACGAGAGAGATGGGGAGCCTGGGACGGGGTCCTAGAGCACTCAGTGGAGCCATCACTGAGAGGACAGGGTGGGTCTGGCCCAGGCAAGGAGGCCTGCCCTGTGCCACATCTCCCCTGGGTGGGGAAGGGGAGGTTCTGTGCCCTTCTAAGACCCCATGCATGTCCCCACAGACCGGCCAGGCCTCATGAACGTGCCCCAGGTGGAGGCCATCCAGGACACCATCCTGCGTGCCCTCGAGTTCCACTTGCAGGCCAACCACCCTGACACCCAGTACCTCTTCCCCAAACTGCTGCAGAAGATGGCTGACCTGCGGCAGCTGGTTACCGAGCACGCCCAGATGATGCAGTGGCTCAAGAAGACTGAGACTGAGACCTTGCTGCACCCCTTGCTCCAGGAGATCTATAAGGACATGTACTAAAGCCAGTGTCCAGGCCACCTGCAGGTTGCAGAGGGGTCCAGCCACTGGAAAGCACTTAGCACAGCCAGAGCATCAGGGTCATACTCTAGCGCTCCCACGCCCATGGCCCTGGTTCCATGGTCCCTTTCCTCCACTTCTTTGCTCCCCGACTCTGTCTGCCTTTGTTGTCCCCCTGTCTTGGTTCCTGTCTTACCAGTGCCTCTGGCTCTTCCGCTCCCTTCCCCTCTGCAGCTGTGTCCCCTCCTCCTCCCGTCTCTCCCTGCAGCCCCACGTCTGTCTGCTCTTTCGTCTGTGAGAACTTTGTACTATTTCACCAGCAGCCTAAGACAGAACTTCTGCTTTTGCCCCTCCTTTCCCAGGGGAGGGAGTGGGCGTCCTCTGTCCCACACTGCGCTGCAGGCACAGGGGCCCCACTTCTGTCTCCTTTCTTCAAGCAAAAGACTTGAGCCATCCAAAGAAACACTATGCCCTCTGGGCCTGGCTTCCTGGGGAAGCTTGGCCTGGAATGCCTGCAGCAATAACCTGCAGTCACTGGGTCCCTGCTGCAGGGGACAGTGGGGGGGGGGGCCTGGGCCAAGAACCAGAGGCCTCCCCCAAGTGATCTCCCCTGCCCAAGAATGAGGCAGTCCAGCCCTCTGACACCCAGCGTCCTTCCATTCTTCATACTGGTCTTCTAAAGCAACATCACTGGTGATCCCCTGAGCTGGCCGCTGCGGGGCGCCCCCTAGCCTAGAGGGAAAGCAGGGTTCCCTCCAGGTGGAAGCCCCACACCCCGTTGAAGAGGAGAAAGGTAGGGGTGGTTGGGTTATAGCACACTTCATTCTGACCCCAGAGATCAGGGTCTGCATCCTGGGGTCAGAGGCCAGCGGGCATGGGGTGGGCCTTCCATCAGCACCTACACTGCCCCTACCCTATAGCAGCCACTCAGCAGACACAATTGTCAGAACCTAGTGCCACCGCACCTTTCTCTAGCCAGGAGCCCCTGGCACCGGCCCCTCCCCGACACACTCCCTGGAGCAGATGCTCCAGCACACACCACAGCACTGAAATCACTTTACCACAGGTCTTGGCCCGCCCTCCCTCCCTTCCCCAAGAGGTGGTGCCCGCAGGGGCTGTTCCCAGGGCTGGCAGACCTCTGGGCGGGCAGGACCGTCCTGCCGAGCCAGCCAGGACCTGCTCCTGAGATCCTGTGCTTCCCGCCTGCCCCCCGCCCCTGTTCATTTAGCCCTGCCCTCTGCCACCCTCCCTGCCCTGCTCTCAGCCCACTGGTCACCTGGAGTTCTCCCTGTACCACCTCAAATGACTGGGGACCTTGCCGAGTGGTCCTGTGGGTCTGGCCCTTGCCCCCAGCTCCTGAGTGGAGGTGTGCCCACGCAGGCCTGTGTGGGGAGGGACCAGCTAGGGTCTCAGAAGGTGGTAGGAGAGCCAGGGTTATAGCCTAGACTTCCTGGACCCCATCTGGTCCCAAGGGGCCTTTCCATACGAGTGCAGCTCTGGAAGGTGATAGCTTGAGAGAGGACAAGCCCAGCATCTGCCCCTACCAGCTTGGTGGCCTTCGGTGTCCCAGGATCACTCTGCTAGTAAGACCCTTTCTTCTCCCCTCCCTCCCCAGCTGACCAGATTTTGGGGCTTGGGGTGCTGCCTTTGGGGCCGAGGCTGAAGGGAGCTCTGCCTGTCCCTGTCCCCACCCAGGTCTGGTGCTGAGGGTGCCGCTCTTCTCAGTGGCTGAGCAGTCTCCAATACTGAAATGTATATTTTTGCTAGGAGCCCCAGCTTCCTGTGTTTTTAATATAAATAGTGTACACAGACTGACAGAACTTTAAATAAATGGGAATTAAGTATTTAAGAGACCACTGAAGCTGACTCAGTTCTTTGTGTGCTTTTCTGAGGGCCACTGGGCTCCTCCCACTCCTCCATATCCAGGGCTGGGGTGTGGATGTCAAAGGGGTGTCAGGAGGGAGGTCCATTCTGACTGCGGTTGCCACTGTCCCGACTCACCCCTTGTCAGTCTGGAGTTGGAGGAGAAGACACTGCCCTGGGCTGTACCTCTGAGGAGACTCTGGCACCACAGCATCATCAGAGAGGAGCCTGTGACATGCGGGGAGAGAGGCCGCAAACTCCGGGCCTCAACTGGCGGGACTTGGAAAAGCCACGCCCCTTGGCCACGAGGACTGCCCTGTCCTCAGCTAACACCAACTCAGAGACTAGCCAACCTGGCCCTCAGCAGCCAGCAGGCTCAGCCACAGTGTGAGGTGAGGTCAGGGTACGTGCAGTAGTCAAATTTCCTTCACTGTAATGAAAGACCTGAGATAATCAACATATAAACAGAAAAGGGGTATTGTGACTCTCGGTTTTAGAGGTTCCAGTCCATGAGTGGTTGGCCCTGTTGCCTTAGGCCTGTGGCAGAACATAGCTGCCCACCTCATGGCCTGGAAGTGAAAGAAAGAGCCGGTCCCAGGATTTCCTTTGAAGGCACATCCCCAAGGACCTGAAGAGCTCCTGCAAGGACCTACTTCTTCAATTTTCGACCCCTCCCAAAGCACCAAGATGGGGGCCAGCCTTGAGATTCCATACCCCAGCAGGTGTGTATGGGTGCATGGCTCGTCAGAAAGCAAACTGGGCTAGACACTTCCACCTGGGGACTGTATCTCCATAATGGTTACAAAAGAAGGGGCTGCTGCTGAGCCAACTAGAACCAGACTGCCACAGCCAGTTCACACCCAACACCAGGCGGCCAGAACGAACGCCCACGGCCACCACCACCACTGCCCTGGAACCTCGCCACTCCTTCAAGCCTGGAGCCCCAGCTCGCCCCCTGTCAGAAGTGCCATCAGCATTTGGGAACAGGTGGGAGGTTTCCTGTCTCTTCCTGTCTGCTGCTTCCCCTCCCACTGAAGACACTTAACGGGAAGGGTCATTTGTACACTTCCAGCCCCTGCAGCTTCAAGGAGCATGTGGAAAGGGAGGAGCTGGCCACGGGCCAACAGGCAAACTAACACAAAATGCCAACACCAGCCCCAGGGGAGGGTGCCAGGCAGGCTCCCAGCTTCAGGTGACAGGCTAGAACCACACGGGCCTCCCTGTTCTCTCCCTCTGCAGTCAGTGGCAGAACGTTCTGAACTGTCAGGTCCCCTGGGGGTCATCTCAGCCAGGAAAGTGACAGCCCCAGGGTAATGGAAGGAAAGGAGGCATGTGTGGAACAGACATATTTGAAATTCGTAATAGAATCTTCTGGTTTAAGCTGGACGTGGTGGCACATGTCTGTAATCCCAGCAGCTCAGGAGGCTGAGGCAGGAGGATCGCAAATTCAAAGCCAGCCTCAGCAACTTAGCAAGACCTTAAGCAACTCAGTGAGACCCTGTCTCTACATAAAATTTTAAAAGGGCTGGGATGTGGCTCAGAGGTTAAGCCCCCCTGGATTCAATCCCTGGTATCAAAAAAAAAAAAAAAAAAAAAAATCTGGTTTACTTGTTTAGGTGTTGGGGAATTGAACTAGGGCCTCACGGATGCTAAACATCCTCTCTACACTGAGCTACATCCCCAGCCCTGTCTTCCCCATCCTTCCACAGACTGTCAAGTGGGAGAAAAATAGTTAACAGCTATGTCTCCACTATTAAAGGCCAACCCTCTTCCCAGCCCTAAAGAGGTAAGAATACATACCAGATAGCAGTTAACGACATCTCAGTTCAGAGGTGAGGCTCAATCTCAGGACCAGTGTCCTACTTGTTACCCAGCTGATAGTGCACCAAAAGGCAGGTGGCGTCCTGTCACTCTGCCCTGGTTATTACCACCACTAATTGCTCTTCCTTATTAAGC